>NC_056004.1:29000491-31500491 GCF_018446385.1 Zingiber officinale
GGTCCCATATTTTTTACATCCTTACACCATATATCTCTCCTAATTAACACCTCCATTATCACATTTAAATTAAAACATATTATTTTTATATATAAAAAAAAATAAAAATAAAAATAAAAAGAGGCTCCTTGCCGAATGGGAAGAGCTCCCTCCCACTATGGGAGAGAGCTCCCTCCATATTCACCATATCAGCTGTGGGAGCTACGATAGGGCTCCCATCGTGGATGCCCATAGGCTCAAAGTGACATACGTCTAATTTAATTTGCTTGCTTGAATTAATCAAAGCGCGATAGAATGGAAAAAGATTTACTAAGAGAAAATTGACTTCAAAATAATTTCCTATCTATCAAACACTGAAAAAAAAATTCTAGAAAACGATTTTACCAAACAAATAGAGTCTACTATTTTTCTCCAAGTCACACACCAGTCAAGAAGATTAACACATTCGTCGTCCCAGCACTGTCTGATCAGACAACTATAATTTTGACATAAATAATGCCCTTGTTTGCTGCCATTTTTGATCACTGACATAGTGACATGCACATAGGAGCTAACAAGTTAGTCACGTATACACTTGAGAAAATAAGGCGTCTACATTACAATTGACTTAATTCTCTGCTTCCGTCGATATACGGATTGAGTAATTAATATGCAGAGAAGCAAAAAGGAGAGGTTTGAAAAGAAGACCACAAGAGAAAATTATGATTCTTAAAAAAAATAACATTATTTAATAATAGAGAATTATCTTTAAACAACTAAACAACAAGACTCTTATAGATAAACCTTAATTCTAATCTTATCAAGAAAAAAATTTTAAAATAAAAAAATATTATTAATATATTTATAATCTTAAAATTTTTAAACGGATTAAAAATCAAAAAAATATAAAAGATAGAAATTATCATAAATATCCTACAAACAAAAATATTCTAAATACCAAAACAATAAAAATTATTAAAATAAGATAAAAATTATTTAAAATAATAATAATAATCTGTATTAGTGACCCTATATTGAAATAACTCATCATCAAATTTAGAATTATTTTAAAAAGTGGTAACCAAGAGACAGATCCTCTAACATTGAATGATAAAATCAAGTAACGGACTTTCACCTCTTAAAACTCATGTTCAACTGTTCTTTGTCAACTAACTCGAATGAAACATTATCTTTGAAATAATATAGATAACCTCTATCCGCTATTCCATTGGGACAACGTTCATCTTCAACAGAACCAATATGCTCAGTGTGGCAGATAGGATGAGCATATGAACCCGTTATAGTATTAGAGGTAAATCGAAGCATTTCAGGAAAGACACCTTGATCATTGTCATAACCGGTCCGTGAGGACTCATAGCAGTTTAATATGTGTTCAGCTGAAAAAATATCATCAGCATGATGTTGAT
Source organism: Zingiber officinale (assembly GCF_018446385.1). NCBI lineage: Eukaryota > Viridiplantae > Streptophyta > Magnoliopsida > Zingiberales > Zingiberaceae > Zingiber > Zingiber officinale. The sequence continues at coordinate 29,001,898 of NC_056004.1, forward strand.
TCTGAAAGTTTAATTGATCACCACATCCATAAATACTTCCTTTAGCTATGTCTGAGTGGTGTGCAAAGTCAGGATTACTTGACTCAAATGATTTTCTTCTGATACGCTTTCTCTTGGCATGGTATAGGTTTCTCACACTCTTCACTTCTCTTTTCCTGGATTCCAAATATTTCCCTTTTATGCTGCAAGCTCAGTTAACTTTGTTAGGATTGTATATAGCAAGCTAAGCTCCTTGTATTCGAGCATTCGAGTTGAGGCCCCTGATGAGGTTTCAAGAGCAAAAACGAGAGAATGCCAACGGTTCTGTATAATTCTTGAAGGGTGAATCTCCGGGGAAAACACACTGCACCTTTAGCTAATGGCTCCAAAGATACTCCTGTCTTCGTCCACTACAAGGAAAAACAGTAATTCTGACGGAATTAACGACGGATATTTTTTTCCATCGGTAATCATCGACGGAAAACAAATTCCACCTGTACAATTATAGATTATGCGAATGCATCAAGGGGGCCATGGTAATTAGGGAGAGGGGCGAGGGCATTTTGATCACTCCACTAGTTAGGGCTTTAAGTGAGGAGAAGGGCTTCTTTGATGAGAAAAGCGGGAGGGAATCCGCCGACGACGACCGTCTCTGGGCCATCTCCTTTCTCCGCGTCGGTGCCACTATGCCATCTCCCTTGACGCCTCTCTCCCTCATGTACGTCACTGCCCTCCTCATACAGACCACTGCCCGTCATCGCCTATGCCGCCTTGCTCTCGCGCATGTCGTCTCCGGTGTCGTTCTCTGTAGAGGCCTGCCGTCACCGTGACAGGACCGCCCCTCTCCCCTCTTCCTCCCCGGCGGCTCTGTCGCATCCAGTGGCCTTTGCCGCCACCGCCGAGTCTAGCGGCCACTGCCGCCACCTCTAGCGGCTGCTGCCGCTATCCGATGCCACCTCCAATGACTGCCACTAACCGACCCACGCCCTTCGTCGAGGGCACAGTGCCATCGTTGTTGTTGGAACTCCTATCGGGCGATGAACCGGCTCTCGAGCCACCACTGATCCGCCTTTCGGGCCACTGCTATTGCACTCTACCTTGGTGACCCGCGTTTTGTACTGTGTGCTGTGTTCCGGCCACCGAGCCATTGTATTTTGTATTGCTATTATGATTGTGAGTTACTAGTATTATCCGGCATGCGTGTCGTATCCCGGCCTGCAAGCCGTTGTGGTATTCCGGCTTAGGAGTCGTCGTCAGATTTTGACCGACATGCCGCCTTTTGGATCCATGCTGCACCGGATTCCATGTCGTCGCTCCCAGATCCGGCTCCTCAGCTGACCCATATTCATCTTCCCTTAAGAGCCGCAACGACTCGATCAGCATCGCGACCAGCTCACCGATCCATCCGAGGGCGCCCCCGAGGCCAAGGTACATCACTGTACTTATCTTGTATTTATTTAATTGTTCTGCTATTATTCGGTTACTTATATATTCGTGAGACCTGCCTCGAGTATCGGGGTACCAGGGACCGGGGCAACCCAGTCACTGGCTGCAGGTATTGCATGTTGACCAAAGGATTTCTAATGACTTGGTCAACACAGAAGACAACTCACCATCCAGGTCATGCAGATGCGGTCAACGTTCCAGCCACGTCATTCCGGCAGCCCCGTCTTCTCATATTCCCGATAAGAACATACCGTCTTCTCATATTCCCGATAGGAACATAATTGACGTCGTCTGTGGCACCTTCGCCTGATCTGGAACGTGAAGATGGACGACGCCGAAAAATTCTATCATACTCATGACTTTGGTGGGTTTCGACGAGTGTATCATATTCTCCTCACTCCACAGGTATTCGGGAGTCGAGGAATTGAGTCAGATCCTCTGCTGGATGGCAGGTCAATTTTTTCGCTGTATTTTCTCTTTCGATCATAGGATCTGCCATAGTTCTCCGGTCGAACACTCTCGTGTCGATCGGCCGAGCTTGTCTTATATTAGAGCTACGAGCTCAATGTCGAAGACTCCCGTGCTGATCGGTCGGGCTTGTCTTATATTAGAGCCATGGGCTCAATGTCGAAGACTCCCATGTCGATCGGCCGAGTTTATATTATATTAGAGCCACAGGCTCGACGTCGAAGACTCCCGTGCCGATCGGCCGAGATTATATTATGTTAGAGTCGTGGGCTCAATGTCGAAGACTTCCGTGCCAATCGGCGGGGGCAAGATTATCTCGAAAATGGTAGTCTTTTGGTCGTCGACGAGGAGGTAAATCCCTGTTGCGTTGACGGAGAGATAAGCAATCTGCAAGTTGAAATATAAGACGGAGTGTGCGTCGGAGGAGATTGACCTGTAGAGTTGCGAGGTTGCGGCCCACTGTAGCATGGCATCATCTGTGGTGATGAGGAGGCAGTAGTCAGCAATGGTCCGGTCGTTTTCATCTGCGGTTGAAGTGAGCAGGGAAGAGACGGGTAGCACATGGTTAGGAAAGAGCGTATCGGTTGGGTAATCGAAGGAGGACCAAAGGGAGGCGTTGGTGGCGTTGAGGTGACGGAGCTTATCAAAGGGGAGCAGCTAGCGGGCGACGGCAGTGGCTGAAAGGGGCGGTGTCGACTAAGCGGGTGAGCAATTGGTGAAGGAGAGGGCGAGGTCGGACGTTGTGAGGGAGAGAGTGGAGGATGAGAACACAGGGGTGGCAGTCCAAACGACGACGCCAGAGCGAGCGTGGAGGACGATGACATAGTATCGAGAGTCTGGGCCGCTAGGGTTGTTGAAGGCGACTTAGAAGGAGGAGGTCGAGCAGAAGATACCAGAATTGTTGGTGAAGTTAAAGTATGAAGCGTAAAAGTTGGGGTAAAGGAACTCGGTGGCGATGTCTCCGGCGAGGGAGTGGAATGGAAGGAAGAAGAGGAAGGAGAGAAGCCGGAGAGTGGGGTAGAGGTGTAAGAGGAAGAATAGGGAGAGAGCAAGAAATAATACGAGAGCAATAAAATCTATTGTTCATTGATATTTGTCCTAAGGACAATACAATATATAATGTTCAAAAAGTACTTGGTCAATAACTAATTAAATAATAGAATTATTCTAATAATAATTCTGAGAATAATTATAACAGAATTATTAGAATAATCCAAATACTAATATGATTTGATTTGGTAATTTGATCCGGTCAATTTTGATAATTTTGTTTTATCTCTTTTAAGAGGAACTCTGTGGCGATGTCTCCGACGAGGGAGTGGAAGGGAAGGAAGAAGAGGAAGGAGAAGAGCCGGAGAGTGGGAGGGGTCATAGAAGCCATGAAAAAAAAAAGATTTTCCTCCTTCCATGTAAATTGGAAAGCATTTTATTTTGAGGAATCCCTATAAAGACCTACCAGGTAAATTAAGAAGTACTTTATTGGAAGAAATCCCTATAAATTCATTGTAGTGGGAGACACTCCATGCCCTGGGGTGACATAAAAGCTAGAGACGAAGAGGAAAGGAACAACATAGAAAAAAAATGGTTTAGCATTGGTTTTTGATCACATCATTATTACTGCTATTTATTACATATTTGAGAAGTCATCCAACAAACATTTCTCCTCATTGCAATTTGGGGTGGGGAAAAATACCAAACTTTCCATATACCGCACATATCATACTAAATTTTATCAAACTATATCGATTTTACGGTATACCGAAAAATTCAGTATTGCATTATATCATATCGAAATTTCTGATATTGGTATCGGTATACGATTTTTAACGAAATTTTCATTATACCGTATTGATATCGATACAGAAAATTTATATTAAACAGTATGAATATCGAAATTTTGGTAGGGTCGAAAAATATGGTATAACAATTTTTCATACCAATACCGAATCAGAATATCAGTATACCAAATCTTTCATATACCGAAATTCTGATATTTATACTATTTAGAGTAAATTTTTGTTATCGATATGGTATTCAAAAAATTTTGCTAAAAAGTTTACCGATTTTGATACCGAAAATTTCAGTATACCGCCTTCAACAACCCTTCGTATACCACACATATCGTACTAAAATATTGAAAAAAAAACCTATACCAATACTGATACCAAAATTTTTCATATAATGTCTTCAACAACCCTTCGTATACGACACATATCGTACTAAAATTTACCGAACTATATCGATTTTACAGTATACTGAAAATTTTAGAATGGTATTATACCTTACAAAATTTTTGGCATCGGTATCTGTATAAAATTTTTAGCGAAATTTTTGGTATACCATGTCGATACCGAAAATTTACTCTAAATGCTATGAATATCAAAATTTCGGTATGCCAAAAATTTGGTATACTGAAATTCCGATACGGTATTGGTATGAAAAATTTTTATATCATATTTTTCGGTACGGTAATAGTATATGGATTGGTGGTTCGGTATACCATATCGAACCACCCCTAATTAAAATCAAGCTGGAAATTGGTAAATATTCACATATAAATTGAAAAATAGAATTGACTATTAATTTGAACATTAACTATTGTTTTGAACGACATTTTTAAAAATATATTACATATTAATTATATTAATATTTTTTTATTAACCCATATTCATATTAATATTAACATTTATTACTTATGATGACGGTCCATCTTTGCCATGTGGAACCCGTTGGAGGAGAATGAAATCGGCATGGGTAAGATCATCTCGAAGAGTGCAGTCTTCTGGTCGCCGGCAAGGAGGTAAATCCGTGTTGCATTGACGGAGAGGTAAGCAACCTGCAACTTGACATATTTGATGGAGCGTGCATCGGAGGAGATTGACCAGTAGAGTTGCGAGGTTGCGACCCACTTCATCACGACGTGATTGTTGGTGGTGAGGAGGCAGTAGTCAGTGAGGGTCGGGTCATTTTCATCGGTGGTTGAAGTGAGCAGGGAAGACATGGGTAAGAGCTGGTTAGGAAGGAGCATATCGGTTGGGTAATCGAAGGAGGTGCAAAGGGAGGATTTGGCGGCGTCGATGAGATGGATCTCACCGGAGGGAGTAGCTGGAGGGCGGCGATAGCGATTGAAAGACACGATGTCGACAAGGCGGGCAAGCGATTGGTGAAGGATAGGGCGAGGTCGAACTCCTGTGAGGGAGAGAGTGGAGGATGAGGACATGAGGGTGGCAGGGTTGGCAGTCCAAATGACGGCGCCTGAGCGGGCGTGGAGGATTACGACATAGTATCGAGAGTCCGAGCTTCTAGGGTTGTTAAGGCGAGTGAGCAAGCGGAGGTCGAGAGGAAGACACCGGAATTGTCGGTGAAGTTAATGTATGCAGCGTAAAAGTTGGGGTAGAGAAACTCGGTGGCGATGTCTCCGGTGAGGGTGTGGAAGGGAAGGAAGAAGAGGAAGGAGAGAAGCCGAAGAGTGGGAGGGGACATAGAAGGCATGAAAAAAAATGTTTTTCCTCTTGCCAAGTAAATCGAGAAGCATTTTATTAGGAAGAATCCCTGTAACCACTTGCCAAGTAAATTAGGAAATACTTTATTTGATGGAATCCCTATAAATTTATTGTAGTGGGAGACAACTACGTTCCCTCGGGTGGCATAAAAGCCAGAGATGAAGAGGAAGAGTAACATCTTAGAAAAGAGATGGACTAGAATTGGTCCTTGATCACGTCAGTATTGCTGTTATTTATTTACATGTTGCTAAGTCATCCAACAAACTTTTCTTTTCTTTACAATAAGGGGTCGGTAAAAAATACCGAAATTTTCGTATACTGCACATATCATACCATAATTTACTGAACTATATCGAGTTTACGGTATACCGAGGTATGATATTATACCGTATTGAAATTTTCAGTATCAGTATCGGTTTATGTTTTTTAGCAAAATTTTTGGTATTCCATATCGATACAAAAAATTTACTCTAAACAGTATGAATATCGAAATTTCGGTATACGAAAGATTCGGTATACTGATATTCTTATTCGGTATTAGTATGAAAAATTTTTATATCATATTTTTCAGTATGGTAATGGTATATGGGTTTGTGATTTGGTATACCGTACCGAACCACCCATAATTGCAATCAAGCTGGCAATTGGAAAAATATACATGTGTAAATTGAAAAATTGAATTTGCTATTCATTTGAACATTGACTATTGTTTAAAATGACATTTTAAAAAGTATATATTTAATATTACATATATAAATATTTATTTATTAACCCATATTCATATTAATATTAACATTTATGACTCATCATAACTGCCCACCTTTGCCACGTGGAAACCGTTGTAGGAGAACGAAGTCGGCGAGGGTAAGATTATCTCGAAAACGGTAGTCTTCTGGTCGCCGGCATGGAGGTAAATCCCTGTTGCGTTAAAGGAGAGGTAAGCAATCTGCGAATTGAAATATAAGACGGAGTGTGCGTCGGAGGAGATCGACCTGTAGTTGCGAGGTTGCGGCCCACTGTAGCATGGCCTCATCGTTGGTGATGAGGAGGCAGTTGTCAGCAAGGGTCCGGTCGTTTTCATAGGCGGCTGAAGTGAGCAGGGAAGAGACGGGTAGCACATGGTTAGGAAAGAGCGTATTAGTTGGGTAATCGAAGGAGGACCAAAGGGAGGCGTTGGTGGCGTTGAGGTGACGGAGCTCATCGAAGGGGAGCAACTAGTGGGCGGCGACAGTGGCTGAAAGGGGCGGTGTCGACTAAGCGGGTGAGCGATTGGTGAAGGAGAGGGCGAGGCCGGACTCTGTGAGGGAGAGAGTGGAGGATGAGGACACATGGGTGGCAGTCCAAACGACGACGCCGGAGCTAGCGTGGAGGACGATGACATAGTATCGGAGTCGGGGCCGCTAGGGTTGTTGAAGGCGACTGAGAAGGCGGAGGTCGAGCGGAAGATACCAAAATTGTTGGTGAAGTTAAAGTATGAAGCGTAAAAGTTGGGGTAAAGGAACTCGGTGGCGATGTCTTCGGCGAGGGAGTGGAATGGAAGGAAGAAGAGGAAGGAGAGAAGCCAGAGAGTGGGGTAGAGGAACTCTGTGGCGATGTCTCCGACGAGGGAGTGGAAGGGAAGGAAGAAGAGGAAGGAGAAGAGCCGGAGAGTGGGAGGGGACATAGAAGGCATGAAAAAAAAATATTTTCCTCCTGCCAAGTAAATTGGGAAGCATTTTATTTTGAGGAATCCCTATAAAGACCTGTCAGGTAAATTAAGAAATACTTTATTGGAAGGAATCTCTATAAATTCATTGTAGTGGGAGACACTTCATGCCCCTGGGTGACATAAAAGCTAGAGACGAAGAGGAAAGGAACAACATAGAAAGAGATGGATTAGCATTGGTTTCACCTCATTGCAATTTGGGGTGGGGAAAAATACCAAACTTTCCATATACCGCACATATCATACTAAATTTTACCAAACTATATCGATTTTATGGTATACCGAAAATTTAGTATTGCATTATATCATACCGAAATTTCTGATATTGATATCGGTATACGATTTTTAACGAAATTTTCATTATATCGTATCGATATCGATATCGAAAATTTATTTTAAAGAGTATGAATATCGAAATTTTGGTAGGGTCGAAAAATATAGTATAAAAATTTTTCATACAAATACCGAATCAGAATATCAGTGTACCAAATCTTTTGTATACTGAAATTTTTATATTTATACTGTTTAGAGTAAATTTTTGGTATCGATATGGTATATCAAAAATTTTGCTAAAAAGCTTACTGATTCTGATACCGAAAATTTCAATATACCGCCTTCAACAACCCTTCGTATACCACACATATCGTACTAAAATTTTGAAAGAAAACCTATACCGATACTGATTCCAAAAATTTTTCGTATACTGTCTTCAACAACCCTTCGTATACTGCACATATCATACCAAAATTTACCGAACTATATCGATTTTATAGTATACCGAAAATTTTAGAAAGGTATTATAGCTTACCAAAATTTTTGGCATCGATATCTGTATAAAATTTTTAGCGAAATTTTTGGTATACCGTGTCGATACCGAAAATTTACTCTAAATGCTATGAATATCGAAATTTTGGTATGCCATAAATTTGGTATACTGAAATTCCGATACGGTATTGGTATGAAAATTTTTTATAACATATTTTTCGATACGGTAATGGTATATGGATTGGTGGTTCGGTATACCATATCGAACCACCCCTAATTAAAATCAAGCTGGCAATTGGTAAATATTCACATGGAAATTGAAAAATAGAATTGACAATTAATTTGAACATTGACTATTGTTTTTAACGGCATTTTTAAAAATATATTACATATTAATTATATTAATATTTTTTTATTAACACATATTCATATTAATATTAATATTTATTACTTATGATGACGGTCCATCTTTGCCATGTGGAACCCATTGGAGGAGAATGAAATCAGCATGGGTAAGATCATCTCGAAGAGTGCAGTCTTCTGGTTGCCGACAAGGAGGTAAATCCGTGTTGCATTGACGGAGAGGTAAGCAACCTGCAACTTGAAATATTTGATGGAGCGTGCATCGGAGGAGATTGTCCAGTAGAGTTGTGAGGTTGCGGCCCACTGCATCACGACGTGATTGTTGGTGATGAGGAGGCAGCAGTCAGTGAGGGTCGGGTCGTTTTCATCGGTGGCTGAAGTGAGCAGGGAAGACATGGGTAAGAGCTGGTTAGGAAGGAGCATATCGGTTGGGTAATCGAAGGAGGTGCAAAGGGAGGCTTTGGCGGCGTCGAGGAGATGGATCTCACCGGAGGGAGTAGTTGGAGGGCGGCGACAGCGGTTGAAAGGCACGATGTCGTCAAGGCGGGCAAGCGATTGGTGAAGGAAGGGCGAGGCCGAACTCCCGTGAGGGAGAGAGTGGAGGATGAGGACATGAGGGTGGCAGGGTTGGCAGTCCAAATGACGGCGCCTGAGCGGGCGTGGAGGATTACGACATAGTATCGAGAGTCCGAGCCGCTAGGGTTGTTAAGGCGACAGAGCAAGCGGAGGTCGAGAGGAAGACACTGGAATTGTCGGTGAAGTTAATGTATGCATCGTAAAAGTTGGGGTAGAGAAACTCGGTGGCGATGTCTCCGGTGAGGGTGTGGAAGGGAAGGAAGAAGAGGAAGGAGAGAAGCCGAAGAGTGTGAGGGGACATAGAAGGCATGAAAAAAAATGTTTTTCCTCTTGCCAAGTAAATCGGGAAGCATTTTATTAGGAAGAATCCCTGTAACCACTTGCCAAGTAAATTAGGAAGTACTTTATTTGATGGAATCCCTATAAATTCATTGTACTGGGAGACAACTACGTTCCCTCGGGTGACATAAAAGCCAGAGATGAAGAGGAAGAGAACATCATAGAAAAGAGATGGATTAGAATTGGTCCTTGATCACGTCAGTATTACTGTTATTTTTTTACATGTTGCGAAGTCATCCAACAAACTTTTCTTTTCTTTACAATATGGGGTCGGAATAAAATATCGAAATTTTCGTATACTGCACATATCATACCAAAATTTTCTGAACTATATCGAGTTTATGGTATACCGAGGTATGATATTATACCGTATTGAAATTTTCAGTATCAGTATCGGTTTATGTTTTTTAGCAAAATTTTTGGTATTCCATATCGATACAAAAAATTTACTCTAAACAATATGAATATCGAAATTTCGGTATACGAAAGATTCGGTATACTGATATTCTTATTCGGTATTGGTTAGAAAAATTTTTATACCATATTTTCGGTATGGTAATGGTATACGGGTTTGTGATTTGGTATACCGTACCGAACCACCCATAATTGCAATCAAGCTGGCAATTGGAAAAATATACATGTGTAAATTGAAAAATTGAATTGGCTATTCATTTGAACATTGACTATTGTTTAGAATGACATTTTAAAAAGTATATTAAATATTACATATATAAATATTTATTTATTAACCCATATTCATATTAATATTAACATTTATGACTCATCATAACTGCCCACCTTTGCCACGTGGAAACAGTTGTAGGAGAACGAAGTCGGCGAGGGCAAGATTATCTCGAAAACGGTAGTCTTCTGGTCGCCGGCAAGGAGGTAAATCCCTGTTGCGTCGACGGAGAGGTAAGCAATCTACGATTTGAAATATAAGACGGAGTGTGCGTCGGAGGAGATTGACCTGTAGAGTTGCGAGGTTGCGGCCCACTGTAGCATGGCCTCATCGGTGGTGATGAGGAGGCAGTAGTCAGCAAGGGTCCGATCGTTTTCATCGGCGGTTGAAGTGAGCAGGGAAGAGACGGGTAGCACATGGTTAGGAAAGAGCGTATCAGTTGGGTAATCGAATGAGGACCAAAGGGAGGCGTTGGTGGCGTTGAGGTGACGGAGCTCATCGAAGGGGAGCAGCTAGTGGGCGGCGGCAGTGGCTGAAAGGGGCGGTGTCAACTAAGCGGGTGAGCGATTGGTGAAGGAGAGGGCGAGGCCGGACGCTTTGAGGGAGAGAGTGGAGGATGAGGACACATGGGTGGTAGTCCAAACGACGACGCCGGAGCTAGCGTGGAGGACGATGACATAGTATCGAGAGTCCGGGCCACTAGGGTTGTTGATGGCGACTGAGAAGGCGGAGGTCGAGCGGAAGATACTAAAAGAGATAAAAGAGAATTACCAGAATTGACCGGATCAAATCATTAAATCAAATCAAATTAGTTTTAGGATTATTCTAATAATTCTGTTATAATTATTAGAATAATTCTCAGAATAATTTATAGATTTATTCTGTTATTTATTAATTGATTAATTGACCGAGTACTTGTTTAATTCCTATATATTGTATTGTCTTGAGGGCAAATATAAAAAAAACAATAAGATTAATTATTACTCTCCTATTTTATCTTCTTTCTATTCTTCTTTTAACATGGTATCAGAGCCATGATCCTTCGTTCCTTTTCTTTCTCTTAATTCTCCCTCACAAATCCTCTTCCCTTCCTTTTTCTGCCGCCGCCCAAGACAAAAGAGGAGTTTTTCTTTTGAAACCGCAAAACAAGACGACAAAAGGGCTTCTCCTTTTGTGCTACCGCCGCTGTCCACCGAACGCCGACCAAACCTCAACGTCGACAACAAGTGGTTGCTCCAGCCAAGGCTTCTATTTTCTCCAAGGGGAGTTTCTCCAGGCGAAAGGCCCCCTTTCCGGCGATCCAGTCTCTCTACAAAATAACTTATTTTACTTTAGATGTCAAATACTCAACACTATCAAGGAGGCCAAAAACAAAATTCAGTCCGATGTCAAATTTGTCGCATCATTGGCCATACTGGAAATTTATGCCCTAAAAGATTTGATTACTCTCGGATAAAATGTCAAATTTGTCACATCATTGGTCATCCTGGAAATCTATGCCCTCAAAGATTTGCCTCATATTTCATTGGTGGTTCTACAGTCTCAAGACAACCGTCTATTTCACAAGCATATCCTAAAGCTCTCTCATCTGTGCCTACTTGCGGTAAAACCCCAGAGTTTTCATCTACTGATTGGTATATTGACACTGAAGCAACTCATCATGTCACATCGGATTATAATATCCTTACAGACGTAATGTCATATTATGGCTCAGATACGGTTCAAGTAGGCGATGGCTCAGGTTTGCAAATTGCTAATCTTGGAAACACATATATTCATTTATCTAATCGAACTTTTCACATGCGCAATATCTTTCATGTTCCATCTATCACTAAAAATTTACTTTCTACCCGTTAGTTTTGTCTTGATAACAATGTCATTTTTGAGTTTCATTATAATCATTATCTTATAAAAGATAAAGGAACAAATGCTATTGTGTTTCATGGGAGAATAAAAAATGGCCTCTACTATCTTCAAAGTTTTTCAATCAAAGCTTTTGTTGGTGAACGCACAAATAAACCAGCTTGGCATGCTCGACTTGGTCATCCTTCTCTTCATATTGTCCAGACGATCATCAATAGGTATGGTTTACCTACTTCCATTACCTCATCTCCATCTCATTCATGTAGGGCCTGCATGGAATCTAAAAGTCATAAGCTACCTTTCTATTCATCCGATTATGTTTCTAATTTTCCACTTGAATTAATTCATTCTGATGTTTGGGGCCCTGCTCCTGTTTTATCTAACCAAGGTTTCCAATATTATGTTACCTTTATTGATCATTTTAGTAAATATACTTGGCTCTATCCTATGAAAAGAAAATCTGATTTATTGGATATATTCTGTAAATTTCAAAATCAAGTTGAACGATATTTTAATCGTAAAATACTTTCTTTTCATTCTGATTGGGGAGGTGAATATCAAGCTCTCCATCGTCATCTTGTCTCTTGTGAAATTGTTCATCGAGTCTCTTGTCCTCACACTCCGGAACAAAATGGCTCTTCTGAGAGAAAACATAGACACATAGTCGAAACTGCCTTAGCTCTTCTTTATCATGCATCAGTTCCACGTAAATTTTGGGATGAAGCTGTTACCACTGCTGTATATCTCATAAATCGACTCCCTACTCCATTGCTTAATCATAAATGTCCTTTTGAAACACTTTATAATCAAACTCCTAATTACACTTTCCTTCGAATTTTTGGTTGCGCATGTTATCCATGGTTACGCCCCTACTCTAAACACAAACTTGACTCTCGTTCACTACAATGTGTTTTCCTTGGTTACAGCAATTTGCACCATGGTTATCGTTGCTTACATATACCAACAGGTCAAATATATATTTCACGACATGTTACTTTTGATGAGACTCTATTCCCTTTTTCAGTATCTTATTTGATCTCTCCTCCAGATACAGGTGGCACCTTCTTAATACCACCTAATATTGTCAGAAATGATGGCATCCTAGGTCCTGCTCCGCTCTCTAATAACTCCCCTATACCAACAGAATCACCTCAGGATGCTGCTCCAATCTTGGAAGCCTCGCCGGTCGAAGATAATATGCTCTCTAGTTCTGAATCCTCGGATAATGCAAGTCCGTCATCTACATCACCATGTCAGCCTACTTCCTCATCACCATCAACAAGTGATTCAGATGATAATGCTCCTCGTCGCATGCTTCCCATTAGTGACATTTATGAACGTTGCCCACCAAATGCGACTCGATATCCTCTTCCACGGGCTCTAGTGGTTTCTTCAAAATCTATTGAACCAACTTGTTTTACGCAAGCAAATAAGGATCCAAATTGGCGTAGTGCAATGACTACAGAATTTGATGCACTTCTTCGCAATGGAACATGGAGTCTAGTTCCACGCACTTCCTCAATGAATGTTGTGGGCTCTAAATGGATATTCCGTCTTAAGTATCGAGCTGATGGCTCTCTTGAACGATACAAAGCTTGACTTGTAGCCAAAGGTTTTAGTCAGCAACCAGGTATTGACTTCAATGACACTTTTAGTCCAGTCATCAAGATTACATCTGTCAGACTATTATTATCGATAGCTATTAGTTCCAATTGGCCTGTACGCCAATTGGACATCTCAAATGCGTTTCTCCATGGTCATCTTGAGGAAACTGTATTTATGGAGCAACCACCTGGGTTCATTCATCCACAATTTCCATCTCATGTTTGCCAACTTAAGAAATCTTTATATGGTCTTCGACAAGCTCCTCGTGCATGGTTTCATCGACTATCCAATTGGTTACAATCTCAAGGATTTTCTGGATCAAAGACTGACTCGTCTCTATTTCACAAATATAATGATGGGTCTATGATATTTTTTCTTATTTATGTGGATGACATCCTGATAACCGGTAATGATCACAAGGGCATCATAACTTTATTAAGTCTTCTCAATCAAGAATTTCCTACCCGAGATTTGGGCATTGCTCGTTTTTTTCTTGGTATTGAGCTTATTCCACATGAGGATGGCTATCTTCTCTGTCAGAGCAAATACATTACTGGACTTCTTCAAAGAGCCAAAATGGATGGAGCACGTCCGGTCTCTACACCAATTGCTATAAACAACTCTCCATCTGCATCCTCTCCTACTCTGTCTGATCCACAGATTTATCGAAGCATTGTTGGAGCCTTACAATATGTCACTATCACACGCCCTGATATTACTTTTGCAGTAAATCGTGCTTGTCAATTCATGCATGCTCCAACTGAACAAAATTGGGATAATGTAAAAAGAATACTTCACTATCTCAAAGATATTATTCTACATGGTCTTCTTTTATATCGTTAATCGTCTCGAGATTTACATGCCTATAGTGATGCGGATTGGGCAAGTTCTCCTGAAGATAGACGCTCTACTAGTGGATATGCAATATTTCTTAGATGAAATCTTATCTCATAGAATTCGAAGAAGCAACCTACGGTATCTCGTTCAAGTACTGAGGCAGAATATAAAGCTATAGCAAATACAACGTCTGAAATTATTTGGCTTCAATCACTTCTCTCTGAACTTCATCGTGCATCAAATATTGCACCAAAAATTTGGTGCGATAATATTGGAGCAACATATCTCACAGCAAATCCAATCTTTCATGCTCGTACAAAACATGTGGAGATTGATTTTCATTTTGTTCGTGAACGTGTGACAACTCAACAATTATCCGTTTCTTATATCTCTACTGAGGATCAAATTGCTGATATCTTTACTAAGCCATTATCCAGACAATGTTTCAACAAGTTAGCAAGCAAACTCAACGTCAACGATCTCCCGTTAAGTTTGTCGGGGGGGGGGGGGGTAAAAGAGATAAAAGAGAATTACCAGAATTGACCGGATCAAATCATTAAATCAAATCAAATTAGTTTTAGGATTATTCTAATAATTCTGTTATAATTATTAGAATAATTTATAGAATTATTCTGTTTATTTATTAATTGGTTAATTGACCGAGTACTTGTTTAATTCATATATATTATATTGTCTAGAGGGCAAATATTGTCTAGAGGGCAAATATCAAAAAAAATAATAATAAGATTAATTATTACTCTCCTATTTTATCTTCTTTCTATTCTTCTTTTAACATATACCAGAATTGTTGGTGAAGTTAAAGTATGAAGCGTAAAAGTTGGGGTAAAGGAACTCGGTGGCGATGTCTCCGGCGAGGGAGTGGAATGGAAGGAAGAAGAGGAAGGAGTGAAGCCGGAGAGTGGGGTAGAGGAACTCTGTGGCGATGTCTCCGATGAGGGAGTGGAAGGGAAGGAAGAAGAGGAATGAGAAGAGCTGGAGAGTGGGAGGGGACATAGAAGCCATGAAAAAAAATATTTTCCTCTTGCCAAGTAAATTGGGAAGCATTTTATTTTGAGGAATCCCTATAAAGACCTGTCAGGTAAATTAAGAAATACTTTATTGGAAGGAATCCCTATAAATTGGGAGACACTTCATGCCCCGAGGTGACAAAAAAGCTAGAGACGAAGAGGAAAGGAACAACATCGAAAGAGATGGATTAGCATTGGTTTCTCCTCATTGCACCATATACTGCACATATCATACCAAATTTTACCAAACTATATCCATTTTATGGTATACCGAAAAATTCAGTATTGCATTATATCATACCGAAATTTCCGATATTGATATCGGTATACGATTTTTAATGAAATTTTCATTATACCGTATCGATATCGATATCAAAAATTTATATTAAAGAGTATGAATATCGAAATTTTGGTAGGGTCGAAAAATATGGTATAAAAATTTTTCATACCAATACCGAATCAGAATATCAGTATACCAAATCTTTTGTATACCGAAATTCTGATATTTATACTATTTAGAGTAAATTTTTGTTATCGATATGGTATTCCAAAAATTTTGCTAAAAAGCTTACCGATTCTGATACCGAAAATTTCAGTATACCGCCATCAACAACCCTTCGTATACCACACATATCGCACTAAAATTTTGAAAAAAAAAAACCTATACCGATACTGATACCGAAAATTTTTCGTATACTGTCTTCAACAACCCTTCGTATACTGCACATATCGTACCAAAATTTATCGAACTATATCGATTTTATAGTATACCGAAAATTTTAGAATGGTATTATACCTTACCAAAATTTTTGGCATCGGTATCTGTATAAAATTTTTAGCGAAATTTTTGGTATACCGTGTCGATACCGAAAATTTACTCTAAATGCTATCAATATCGAAATTTCGGTATGCCAAAAATTTGGTATACTGAAATTCTGATACGGTATTGGTATGAAAAGTTTTTATATCATATTTTTCGGTACGGTAATGGTATATGGATTGGTGGTTCGGTATACCATATCGAACCACCCTAATTAAAATCAAGCTGGCAATTGGTAAATATTCACATG
Organism: Zingiber officinale; assembly: GCF_018446385.1. Lineage (NCBI taxonomy): Eukaryota > Viridiplantae > Streptophyta > Magnoliopsida > Zingiberales > Zingiberaceae > Zingiber > Zingiber officinale. The sequence goes on from NC_056004.1 coordinate 29,018,127, forward strand.
GAAATTGAAAATTAGATTTGACTATTAATTTGAACATTGATTATTGTTTTGAACGGCATTTTTAAAAATATATTACATATTAATTATATTAATATTTTTTTATTACCCCATATTCATATTAATATTAACATTTATTACTTATGATGACGGTCCATCTTTGTCATGTGGAACCCGTTGGAGGAGAATGAAATCGGCATGGGTAAGATCATCTCGAAGAGTGCAGTCTTCTGGTCGCCGACAAGGAGGTAAATCCGTGTTGCATTGACGGAGAGGTAAGCAACCTGCAACTTGAAATATTTGATGGAGCTTGCATCGGAGGAGATTGACCAGCAGAGTTGCGAGGTTGCGGCCCACTGCATCACGACGTGATTGTTGGTGATGAGGAGGCAGTAGTCAGTGAGGGTCGGGTCGTTTTCATTGGTGGCTGAAGTGAGCAGGGAAGACATGGGTAAGAGCTGGTTAGGAAGGAGAATATCAGTTGGGTAATCGAAGGAGGTGCAAAGGGAGGCTTTGGCGGCGTCGAGGAGATGGATCTCACCGGAGGGAGTTGCTGGAGGGCGGCGACAGCGGTTGAAAGGAACGATGTCGACAAGGCGGGTAAGCGATTGGTGAAGGATAGGGCGAGGCCAAACTCCCGTGAGGGAGAGAGTGGAGGATGAGGACATGAGGGTGGCAGGGTTGGCAGTCCAAATGATGGCGCCTGAGCGGGCGTGGAGGATTACGACATAGTATCGAGAGTCCGAGCCGCTAGGGTTATTAAGGCGAGTGAGCAAGCGGAGGTCGAGAGGAAGACACCGGAATTGTCGGTGAAGTTAATGTATGCAGCGTAAAAGTTGGGGTAGAGAAACTCGGTGGCGATGTCTCCGGTGAGGGTGTGGAAGGGAAGGAAGAAGAGGAAGGAGAAAAGCCGAAGAGTGGGAGGGGGCATAGAAGGCATGAAAAAAAAATGTTTTTCCTCTTGCCAAGTAAATCGGGAAGCATTTTATTAGGAAGAATCCCTGTAACCACTTGCCAAGTAAATTAGGAAGTACTTTATTTGATGGAATCCCTATAAATTCATTGTAGTGGGAGACAACTACGTTCCCTCGGGTGACATAAAAGCCAGAGATGAAGAGGAAAAGTAACAACCTAGAAAAGAGATGGATTAGAATGGGTCCTTCATCACGTTAGTGTATTGTTGTTATTTTTTTATATTTTTGCGAAGTCATCCAACAAACTTTTCTTTTCTTTGCAATTTGGGGAGGGGAAAAAATACCGAAATTTTCGTATATTACACATATCATACCAAAATTTACTGTACTATATTGATTTCACGGTATATCGAAAATTTCAGTATGGTATTATACCGTATTGAAATTTTCGATATCAGTATCGGTATATGTTTTTTAGCAAAATTTTTGGTATACCATATCGATACCAAAATTTTACTCTAAATAGTATAAATATCATAATTTCGGTATACGAATGATTTGGTATGATATGTGCGGTCTGGGCCGCTAGGGTTATTGAAGGCGACTGAGAAGGCGGAGGTCGAGTGGAAGACATCGGAATTGTCGATGAAGTTAAAATATGCAACATAAAATTTGGGTAGAGGAACTCGCTGGCGATGCCCTCGGCGAGGGAGTGGAAGGGAAGGAAAAAGAGGAAGGAGAGGAGCCAGAGACTAGGAGGGGACAAAGGAGCTATAAAAAAAAAATGCATTTCCTCCTGCCAAGTAAATCGGGAATCATTTTATTCAGAAGAATCCCTATAAATACTTGCTAGGTAAATCAGGAAGTACTTTATTAGAAGGAATACTTATTATTTCATTGTAGTGGGATACAACTGCCCGTCCCGGGGTGACATAAAAGCAAGAGATGGAGAGGAAAAGGAACAACATAGAAAAGAGATGGATTAGAATTGGTCCTTGATCACGTCGGTATTGCTGCTATTTTTTACATGTTTGCGAAGTAATCCAATAAACTTTTCTCCTCATTGCGATTAAGGGTGGGGAAAAATACTGAAATTTTCGTATACCGCACATATTGTACCAAAATTTATCGAACTATATCGATTTTACAGTATACCAAAAATTTCAGTATGGTATTATACCTTACCAAAATTTTTAGCATCGGAATTTGTATAAAATTTTTAGTGAAATATTTGGTATACCGTGTCGATACCAAAAATTTACTCCAAATGGCATGAATATCAAAATTTTGGTGTGCCAAAAACTTGGTATACTGAAATTCGGATACGGTATTGGTATGAAAAATTTTTATACCATATTTTTCTGTACGGTAACGGTATATGGATTGGTGGTTCTGTACACCATATCACACCACCCGTAATTGCAATCAAGCTGTCAATTAGTAAATATACACATGCAAATTGAAAAATTGAATTTACTATTAATTTAAACATTGACTATTGTTTTGAACGACATTTTAAAAAATATATTACATATTAATTATATTAATATTTTTTATTAACGCATATTCATTTTAATATTAACATTTATTACTTATATGACTATCCAGCTTTGCCATGTGGAACTCGTTGGAGGAGAACGAAGCCGGCATGGGCAAGATCATCTCGAAGAGGGCAGTCTTCTGGTCACCGACGAGGAGGTAAATCTGTGTTGCGTTGACGGATAGGTAAGAAACCTGCAAGTTGAAATATTTGATGGAGCGTGCGTCGAAGGAGATTGACCAGTAGATTTGCAAGGTTGCGACCCACTGCATCACGACATCATCGTTGGTGATGAGGAGGCAGTAGTTAGTAAGGGTCAGGTCGTTTTCATTGTTGGCTGAAGTGAGCGGGGAAGATATGGATAGGAGCTAGTTAGGAAGGAGCGTATCAATTGGGTAATTGAAGGACGAGCAAAGGGAGGCGTTGGCGGCGTCAAGGAGATGAGCTCACTGGAGGGAGCAGGTGGAGGGTGGTGGCAGCGGCTGAAAGGCACAGTGTCGATAAGGCGGGCTAGCAATTAGTGAAGGAGAGGGTGATGCCGATCGCCATGAGGGACAGAGTGGAGGATGAGGACATGGGGGTGGCAGGGTTGGCGGTCCAAATGACGGCGCTAGAGCGGGCGTGGAGGACGACAACATAGTCTCGAGAGTCCGAGCCGCTAGGGTTGTTGAAGGCGACTGAGCAGGCAGAGGTCGAGAGGAAGACATCGGAATTATCGGTAAGTAATGTATGCAGCGTAAAAGTTGGGGTAGAGGAACTCGGTGGCGATGCCTCCAATGAGGGAGTGGAAGGGAAGGAAGAAGAGGAAGGAGAGAAGCAGGAGAGTGGGAGGGGACATAGAAGGCATGAAAAAAAAATGATTTTCCTCTTGCCAAGTAAATCGGGAAGCATTTTATTAGGAGGAATCCCTATAATTACCTGCCAGGTTAATCAGGAAGTAGTTTATTGGAAGGAATCCGTATAAATTCATTGTAGTGGGAGACAACTACACGCCCCCGGGCGACATAAAAGACAGAGATGAAGAGGAAAAGTAACAGCATAGAAAAGAGATGGATTAGAATTGGTCCTTGATCACGTCAGTATTGCTGCTATTTTTTTACATGTTTGCGAAGTCAACCAACAAACTTTTCTCCTCATTATTATTAGGGGTGGAGAAAAATACCAAAACTTCCGTGTACTGCACATATCATACCAAAATTTATCAAATTATATCGATTTTGAACCATACCAAAATTGTTGGTATCGATATTGGTATACGATTTTTAGCGAAATTTTTGGTATACCATGCCGATATCGAAAATTTACTCTAAACAGTATTAATATCAGAATTTTGGTATACTAAAAATTTGGTATACTGATATTTTGATATAGTATTTGTATAAAAAAATTTTTATACCGTATTTTTTGGTACGGTAACGGTATACGGATTGGTGGTTCCATATACCGAACCGAATGATCCCTAATTACAATCAAGCTGACAATTGGTAAATATACACGTGCAAATTGAAGAACTGAATTGACTATTAATTTGAACATTGATTATTGTTTTGAATGACATTTTAAAAGTATATATTACATATTAATTATTTTAATATTTTTTTATTAACCCATATTCATATTCATATTAATATTTATTACTCATGATGACAGTCCAACTTGACCATGTGGAACCCGTTGGAGGAGAATGAAGCTGGCGGGGCTAAGATCATCTTGAAGATGGTAGTCTTCTGGTCACCGACGAGGAGGTAAATCCTTGTTGCGTTGATGGAGAGGTAAGCAACCTGCAAGTTGAAATATATGACGGAGTGTGCGTCGAAGGAGATTGACTAGTAGAGTTGCGAAGCTGCGGCCCACTGTAGCACGGAGTCATCGGTGGTGATGAGGAGGTGGTAGTCAGCGAGGGTCGGGTCATTTTCATCAGCGGCTGAAGTGAGCGGGGAAGAGACGGGTAGGAGTTGGTTAGGAAGGAGCGTATCAGTTGGGTAATCGAAGGAGGACCAAAGGGAGGCGTTGGCGGTGTTGAGGAGACGGAGCTCACTGGAGGGGAGCAACTGGAGGGCGGCGGCAGTGACTGAAAGGTGCAGTGTCGACTAGCTGGGCGAGCGATTGGTGAAGGAGAGGGTGAGGTCGGACGCCATGAGGGAGAGAATAGTGGATGAGGACACAGAGGTGGCAGGGTTGGCAGTCCAAACGACGACGCCGAAGTGGGTATGGAGGACGACGACATAGTATCGAGAGTCCTGGCCGCTAGGGTTGTTGAAGGCGACTGAGAAGGCGGTGGTCGAGAGGAAGACACTAGAATTGTCGGTGAAGTTAAAGTATGAAGCGTAAAAGATGGGGCAGTGGAACTCGGTGGCGATGTCTCTGGCGAGGGAGTGGAAGGGAAGGAAGAAGAGGAAGGAGAGAAGCCGGACAGTGGGAGGGGACATAGAAGCCATGAAAAAAATGGTTTCTTCTTTCCATGTAAATCGAGAAACATTTTATTAGGAGGAATCCCTATAAATACCTATCAGGTAAATCAGGAAGTACTTTATTGGATGGAATTCCTATAAATTCAATGTAGTGGGAGACAATTGCACACGCCGGGGCGACATAAAAGCCAGAGATGAAGAGGGAAAGGAACGACATAGAAAAGAAATGGATTAGAATTGGTCCTTGATCACGTCAGTATTGCTGCTATTTTTTACATGTTTTCAAGTCATCCAAGAAACTTTTCTCCTCATTTCAATTAGGGGTGGGAAAAATTACCAAAATTTTCGTATACTACACATATCATACCAAATGTACCGAATTATATCGATTTTGCGTATACTAAAATTTTCGGTATCGGTATGATTTACCGAAAATTTTCCTAAAAATCATATACCGATACTGATACTAAAAATTTCGGTATGGTATTATACCTTACCAAAATTTTTAGTATCAGTATCGGTATACGATTTTTAAGAAAATTTTCGGTAAATCATACCGATACCGAAAATTTACTCTAAACGGTATGAATATCAGAATTTTGGTATACCGAAAATTTGGTATACTGATATTTCGATACGGTATTGGTATGAAAATTTTTTATTTCATATTTTTCAATACGACAACAATAACCAGACTGATGGTTCAGTATACCATACATAACCACCTCTAATTGCAATCAAGCTGGCAATTGGTAAATATACACATGCAAATTGAAGAACTGAATTGACTATTAATTTGAACATTGACTATTGTTTTGAACAACATTTTAAAAAATATACTATGTATTAATTATATTAATACTATTTTATTAACTTATATTCATATTAATATTAACAATTTCTACTCATGATGGCTGTCCAGCTTTGCCACGTGGAACCCGTTGGAGGAGAACGAAGCCGGCTGGGTAAATCCCTGTTGCATTGCCGGAGAGGTAAGCAACTTGCAAGTTGAAATTTATGACGGAGCATGCGTCGGAGGAGATCGACCAGTAGAGTTGCGAGGTTGTGGCCCACTACAGCACGACGTCATCGGAGGTGATGAGGAGGCAGTAGCCAGCGAGGGTCAGATCATTTTCATCGGCGACTGAAGTGAGCAGGGAAGAGATGGGTAGGAGCTGGTTAGGAAAGAGCGTATTGGTTGGGTAATCGAAGAAGGACCAAAGGGAGGCATTGGCAGCGTCGAGGAGACGGAGCTCACTGAAGGGGAACAATTGAAGGGCGGGGGTAGCGGTTGAAATACGCGGTGTCAACCATGCGGGCGAGCAATTGGAGAAGGAGGGGGCGAGGCCGGACGTCGTGAGGGAGAGAGTGGAGGATGAGGGAACGGGGGTCGGAGGGTTGGCTGTCCAAACGACGGCGCAAGAGCAGGCGTGGAGGACAACGACATAGTATCAAGTGTCTAGGCCGCTAGGGTTGTTGAAGGCAACGGAGAAGGCGGAGGTCGAGAGGAAGACATCGGAATTGTCGGAGAAGTTAAAGTATGTAAAAGATATAAAACAAAATTATCAAAATTGACCGGATGGGTCTTCGACAAGATCATCTTGAACACTACCGCCTTTTGGTCATCGTCGAGGAGGTAAATCCATGTTGCATTGATAGAGAGGTAAGCAACCTGCAAGTTGAAATATTTGACGGGGTGTGCGTCGGAGGAGATTGACTTGTAGAGTTGTGAGGTTGTGACCCACTGCAGCACAGTGTCATAAGTGTTGATGAAGAGGCAGTAGTCAGCGAGAGGTCGGGTCATTTTGATCGGCGGCTGAACTGAGCAGGGAAGAGACGGGTAGGAGTTGGTTAGGAAGGAGTGTATTGGTTGGGTAATCGAAGGAGGACCAAAGGGAGTCGTTGGCGACGTCGAGGAAATGAAGCTCACCGTAGAGCAGCAGCTAGAGGGCAATGGCAGCGGCTGAAAGGTGTGGTGTCGACAAGGCGGGCAAGCGATTGGCGAAGAAGAGGATGAGGTCGGACGTCGTGAGAGAGAGATTGAGAGAGTGGAGGATGAGGCCACAGGGGTGGCAGGGTTGGCGGTCCAAATGATGGCACCGGAGCGGGCGTGGAGGGCGACGACATAATATTAAGAGTCCGGACCGCTAGGGTTGTTGAAGGTGACTGAGAAGGCAGAGGTCGAGAGGAAGACACCGGAATGGTCGGTGAAGTTAAAGTATGCAGCGTAAAAGTTGAGGTAGAGGAACTCGGTGGCGATGTCTCCGACGAGGGAGTGGAAGGGAAGGAAGAAGAGGAAGCAAAGAAGCCGGAGAGTGGGAGGGGACATAGAAGGCATGAAAAAAAGATTTTCCTCTTGCCAAGTAAATTGGGAAGCATTTTGTTAGGAGGAATCCCTATAAATACCTGCCAGCTAAATCAAGAAGTACTTTATTGGAAGGAATCCCTATAAATTCATTGTAGTGGGAGGCAACTGCACGCCTCGGGGTGACATAAAATCCAAAGATGAAGAGGAAAAGGGACAACACAGAAAATAGATGGATTAGAATTGGTCCTTGATGACGTCAATATTGCTGCTATTTTTTACATGATTGTGAAGTCATCTAACAAACTTTTCTCCTCATTGCAATTAGGGGTGGGGAAAATACTGAAATTTCCGTATACAACACATATTGTACCAAAATTTACCGAACTATATCGATTTTATGGTACATCGAAAATTTTGGTATGGTATTATACCGTACCGAAATTTCGACATCGGTATCGGTATATGATTTTTAGCGAAATTTTCGATATACCGTACCAATACTGAAAATTTACTCTAAACGGTATGAATATAGGAATTTCGGTATATCAAAAATTTGGTATACTTATATTCCGATACGGTATTGGTATAAAAAAATTTTATACCATATTTTTAGGTACGGTAACGATATACGGGTTGTGGTTTAGTATACTGTACCGAACCACCCCTAATTATAATAAAATTGACAATTGGTAAATATATATGTATAAATTGAAGAACTGAATTAATTATTAATTTGAACATTGATTATTATTTTGAATGACATTTTAAAAAATATATTATATATTAATTATATTAATATTAATTTATTAACTTATATTCATATTAATATTAGCATTTATTATTCAGGATGATTATCCTCTGATTCATCTATATTTTTAATATCTAAAATTTATTATGTTATTTATTTATTTATAAAATTAATTAATGAAGAATTAAATATTATTAATGTCTGTTATGACATCCATCTAGTTTGCAGTATCATTTAGATGTTATATCACTTACATATTAATATCAATGTGGATATTCTTTTCCACTTAAAAGTTGATAATATATTATTTTCATGAATTGACATAGTTATACTTTAATAGATGATTATTTTTATTTATTTTAGAATTAATTTTCAATAAATAAAAAGTATTTTACTGAATGCCTGATCTCTTCATGTAAAAAATCTACTAAATAAATACCCTTCGTAATCTATCCTCTTTACAAAAAAAATATGGATAACGACCTCAACATTGTTCTAAAGATAACATCATATTGCATTGATTTAAAATATAAGTTTATGGAAAATAGTCAACGTTCAATTTATTGATCTCATCAAACTGAAAAATAATACACACTCGTAAACCCGACCTCAATTCAAAAACATTTAAATATTTAAGTCGGATCATATAAAATATTAGGTTTTTCCCTCACTTTAAAGATTAAGAGAGCAATTTATCGAAATTTGAAGAATAAGAATAAAATATAGTTTACCAAAATTGGGAAAACGAAACAAAAAAGGAGTGCTAGAGGTAACTTTCTCTTTCAGATTTCTCCATTCTCAATTCCCATGGCTTTTGTTATTTCTGATGAATGGAAGCTGTGAAGCCTCCATTTAACCAAAAATAAAGAATCTATTATGAAAGTATATTTGATCCCGTATAGAAGAAGCGAAAGGTGGACTACTAGTGAGCTGATTTGAAGGTTGATTGGAAGAAGACTTCTAGTTAGGAATGTGCATGCAAGCACAAGTAGGAGGGAAAGCAGGAAGAAGATCGTCAGTAAATAGGTGTGTGTGTGTGTGGGGGGGGGGGGGGGGGGGGGGTCCCTAACGTACCTATTTTGAAGGTCAAATCAGTATCCGAGGAAGAGGAAAAACAGTAGAAGGAGAAGTAAGTGCGTAGACTCGCGTACTTGCGCCAGCGGAGAGGGACCTCATTTATAATACCTATGTGATCTCTGTTAGTTAGAGCCCTAGAGCCAATCATTTGATGATTGTTGTATGGACTCATTGTATCATATTCTTGTATATTAATAAAAGCATTTGTTTTTAGTTATTATGCTTACTTGTATTGGTGCTAAATAAACTAAGTATAATAGCGTCCTTGAGTAGAAGGTGCTTACCTATATCAATCGATTGGTTGAATCGATAGTGAGATGATATAGGGAACACTACTCTTAATCATTCCTAGTCGAGTATTAACATTCAGGGAAAATGTTAATGCAATAAGACTAGCATATAGGTCAACTCGATGACTTGATCTCACAAGTCATAGATATAGAGATATCAAGTTGACACATGGGTATGCATTGGAGAATGTATACTGAATGACCCGCCATGAGAAAGTATCATGGATCGTTATATGAGTGTCATATACTTTCTCATGTGGCTATTAGTATGACTACTAGTCCTTGGACCTGAAGTCACCATGGATCCCTACATAAGGAGTTACGTACTTTGGTTTCGTCAAACGTCACCCGTAACTGGGTGGACTATAAAGACGATTACTGGGTATGTAACGAATTATGCAGAGGGATGTGCGTGATGTAGATGGGATCTATCCCTCCTATATGACGGGAGAGACATCGATATTATTGATAGAGTGAGACCACTAAGTGCATGGTCATGCCCAAATGAGTCAATATAAGATATTGAGCTCATTTGATCAAGTGAGTCTACTTGGAGTTCAAGATTTAGATTGATTAGAGGATGACACGGTCTATGCCTCACATTGATCAATCTAGATGTCAAGGATAGAAGAACAATTGTAATATATTGTGAGAAGTCACAATTAGTAGTCACAAGGTGATGTTGGATCTCAACATTCTTGTAACTTGGGTAGTAATGATGTGTTGCTAGATACCGCTCATTACTTATGCTTCTAAATGGGTTTAGGAGCATTGCCAACGTTACAAGAACCTATAGGGTCATACACAAAGGGCAATTAGATGGAGATTAGGTTCATTTGATGAACCTAAATGATTAGGTTCATATGATGAACCAAATTGGATTAAGAGTAATCCAAATTAGGCTAATTGAGTTGGACTCAAGTTGGTTCATGTGTTAAGTGAGTCTAATTTGGACTTAGACTTATTTAATTAATTTAATTCAATGAATAGAGATTCATTAAATTAAAATTGACTTGAACCAATGGTTAGATTAGATCAACCAAGGGAGAGAAGTGGTCAAGTTTGACTTGACTTAAGTAGGAAGATGAAGAGTCAAGTTTTAACTTGACTTTGACTTGACCAATGCCACATCATCAAGGCTTCTTCATTTGGTCAAGTTTGACTTGACCAAATGCCACCTCATGGAGGAGATCAAGAGACTTGACTCTTGATATTCCATGGGGGTTACAAACCATTATGTGGCCGGCCACCTTTAGTGTGGATGAGATTGATTTTTTCATTCAAGGCATTCATTCCATCATCTTCCTCTTGCTCTCAATTTTCTTCTCCCTCTCCTCTCTTGGCTGAACACTTCATAGGTGCTAGCACACCTTTTGTTTGGCCTCTCCATCTATTGCTTGTGTGGATACACATAGAGAAGTGTCTACTTTGACACTTTCGAGATCCGACGAACCGAGGACTAGCGGGATTGCAAAGGGCTTCGCATCAAGGGTAAAATTCCTTCTCCTTGTAGATCTAGTTTAGAACTAGTGTAAGAAACTCATACTCGTAATGTTTTCAAAATTTTAATCTTCGCACGGATCCGGTGGCTGGGGTTTCGGGGTTTCCGTAACGCAAAAAGCGGTTTTTGCGGCCCGAAAATCCCAATAGTGGTATCAGAGCCACGTGGGAAACCCTGTGCGAGTTTAATTTGTATTTTTAAGAAAAATATCAGTTCTATAACTTTCTGTAATTTTATGATTTTTATGGTTTTTATAGGTATTTTTCTCGTAGAAGCGAAGCACAAGTGTTTCGACACTTGTTGGCTTCGGCTACCGAGAAGATTTTCCCGAAACGGCAAGGTTTCACCCCAAATCTTTTTGGGACAGCGGGCTAAGGCACTGTAGGATCGCTAAGGAACACTCGTGATGGTTATATCGGGGTAGAGGCGCTGCCCCTAGCCCCGCAAGGGGCTTCGTTCCGCGATTGCGCCCGAAAACCCGCTAAACGGAACCGCCGGGAATTTTTCTCATAAAAATTGTAGTAAAAATTACAGAAAATTATAGAAAATACATAATTTAGAATTATGTATTATTTTGTGATAGTCATGACCCAAAAGACCCAAATTGGATTTGAAAATTGTGTTGTAATTCATATTACGGCCTGCGCACCGTCATTTGTGTTGTGTGTGCTGTATACTTGATACGCGACCTGCGCGTCGTGCCTCTCTTTTATTCTTGTTGTAAATTAGTTTAGACTCGAATGTAACTCGAGTTTCAAAATTGTAATGTACAAAATTGGAGCGGTGGAAGGTCCACTCGAGACGGAGTTACGAGGAGGGTGCGAGCAACACAAGGTGGTCAAAGGGAGGAGCTTGAGAAGTTGTTGACCCTAGGTTGACCATCCGATCTTCTCATTGTCTTGAGAAGATCGTAGTAGGGTCATGACTAATCACAAATAGTATAATTAATTTCTTGTGTGTGTGTATTTGATGCATGCTAGTAAAGTAGTTAATTAGCGCCTTAACGATTAGATTAGATCTAAATCGTGTACAAGATGCACCCTACGATTAGATTAGATTAGATCTCAATCGCGTGAACTCTAAAATGCCTACCATGCCGTGATACCTATCACTACCTCGATCACATGTGTTGTTGAATCTACCAAAGCAGAGCAACACATATTATCTTGGTAGGGTACGGAGAGACAATCTTGGTCCCGCCTATCAACGCATGGGTGAGTAGAGACTCAATTTGATTGAGTACAACTAGTTAAATCGAGTTTAACTATAGGCATTCTTCCAACGGTTGGAAAGATAGGACATAAATCACATTTATATTAATTCTTGGGCGTATTAGCTATAGCTAACTCAAGTTTTAATATAACTGCGGATAATGATCCTATAAACAAAAGTTGCATAGAGATGTAATTGGTAAATCGTTACCTACCGATCATACTAAATCTTGGGTGTATTAGCCAAAGCTAACTCAAGGGTTAGTATGATGTGGATCTTGTCCCACATGAATTATAGAATTCAGTGGGAGCATCATTTAATTAAAGGCCTAATTAAATGATTACTAGAATATGATGTTTATTTATTTTCTACATTTTTCTGTTGTAGATAACCATGACGTCAAACACGAACACCTTCTCTCTGCGTTCTGTCCTTGACAAGGACAAGCTCAACGGAGCAAATTTCCTGGACTGGTACAGGAATCTGAGAATAGTTCTCACCCAGGAACGTAAACTGTACGTTCTGGAGCAGCCCATTCCGGAGGCTCCTCCTGCCAATGCCACGCGAGCAAACAAAGATGCTTACAAGAAGCATCAAGATGACGCATTAGATGTATCATGTCTAATGTTCGCGACCATGAACTCTAAGCTTCAGAAGCAACATGAGTTAATTGGTGCTTATGGTATGGTTGAACATCTTCGTCAACTATATCAAGGACAAGCGCGGCACCAGAGATTTGAGATCTCAAGGGCACTATTTCAGTGCAAGATGTCAGATGGGGCTCCCGTAGGTCCATATGTACTCAAGATGATTGGGTACATAGAAAACCTACAGAGGTTGGGGTTCCCACTTGGCCAAGAGCTGGCCACTGATCTGATCTTGCAGTCCTTACCAGATAGCTATAGTCAATTCGTTCTAAATTATAACATGAACGAAATTGACAAGCCACTGCCCAAGCTGCTTAGCATGTTAAGAACTGCTGAGCTCAACCTTAAAAAGGTTAAGCCCAACTCTGTTCTGATAGTTCAGAAACATAAGGGCAAGGGCAAGCCCAAAGGCAAGGGAAAGTCCCAAGCCAAGGGCAAAGGCAAGGCACTGAAGCCTAAAGGAGGGGTTGCCAAGGATGCTACCTGTTTCCACTACGGTCAGACCGGGCACTGGAAGAGGAACTACAAGGTGTATCTGGAAGATCTTAAGAAGAAGCGAAGTGAGACTTCCACTTCAGGTATATATGTTATAGAAGTCAATCTATCTATTTCTTCATCATGGGTATTAGATACCGGATGTGCTTCTCACATTTGTACTAATGTACAGGTGCTGAGAAATAGCAGGGCATTGACGAAGGGCGAGGTGGACCTACGAGTAGGTAATGGAGCACGGGTTGCTGCTGTTGCTGTAGGAACTTATCATCTATCTCTGCCCTCTGGGCTTGTATTAGAATTAGATGAATGTTGTTATGTGTTGTTGGTGCGGGAAGCATCCGACGATCGAACCTAAGTTTTGATAATGGCAAAGGATTCAAAGTTAAGGTACTTTGTTATCTGACAACTTTTGCTGAGTGTTTCAGGAAAGTCCTAACTGCGGTTAGGCAAGGTAAAACCCTAGGGGGTGGTAACCCTAGGTCATAGGGGGTGGTAACCGTATGCGGAAAGTCTTGGCAGGTCGATGGCTTCAGGCAAAAGTCCTAGGGGGTGGTAACCCTAGGTGGAAAGTCCTGGTGTCGCGAACCAGGTGAAAGTCTGAACTGGCCGGTGAAGCGGATGTTCAGCAGAAAGTCCGGAAGCATCGAGTGCTGAGCAAAAGTCCAATCATCAGGTAAATCTCCTGAGTGGAGTAGGTGAGGACGCGTTCCCAGTAGAGGGAACAGTAGGCGTCGGGTCGACCTAGGGTTTCCGGCTGGAAACCCGAAGTCAGACCCGGACAGTCCGGAGACTGTCATAATTTCATATTCATACTATTATTCTGTGTTAACTTTGTGTTGCAGGTATCTTTGGATTAACATACTTGCAGGTACCAAAAACACAAAGAAGGACTCGGATGAACAATGTGCCTCCATGGAGCTTGAGGCGCCTCCAAAAGCCTACTGAAGGCGCCTTGAATGGAGTTCAAGGCGCCTTGACCGGAGTGGAGGCGCCTTGGATAGGTGAAGGCGCCTTGAACCAGATAGAGTTCGACCGGGTCTGTGTCCACGCGGGTGACTCGGCTCGTTCAAGGCGCCTTGATGTAAGGCGCCTTGAACCCCTTTATAAGGGGTCTCGACCAGCACTTCAGATATCTTCTTCCAAGTGACTCAAGTGCTACGTGTTGCTCCAAACGCTTCGAAGTGCTGCTACTTGTGCCCGACGACCAGGAGCTCCGAATCTTCATTTCTTTGTCGTTGGTATAATTAATTACTGTCGTTTATTGTACTTCAACTTGTAATCGTTTATCGAGCTTATAGTTGTTGCCCACCGGAAGCGATCAAGGATCGCGGGCCTTCGAGTAGGAGTCGCCTTAGGCTCCGAACGAAGTAAACGACCGTGTCTCTGTGTTTGTGTTTATTTACATTTTCCGCTGCTTTAATTACTTTACGAACGTTTTACGATTCCGATAATCGAACGAAATAGCCGCGAGCGCTATTCACCCCCCTCTAGCGCGTCTCGATCCAACAATTGGTATCAGAGTGGGGTCGTTTTGAATTGGTGCAACCACCTTTCAAAACAATTTTTTTTCGCAGTTTTTTTTCGTTTTCGGAGTCGAATTAGAATTTAGCCTTATAGCTATATTCTAATTTTTGTTTCCCTCGAATCGACTTTTGCTCGAAGTAGGTGCAACACCACTCGAGTTCGTTTTTATTATCCTTTACTCTCGCACTACTAATCCAAGACTCAGTCTTGGAATAGATTTTGTTGTTTTTGTTCTTTTAGATCTAAAATGGCCCAACAAGAAGGATATAGCACCGTCATCCCCACTATTTTCCGGAGAAGACTTCGGGTATTGGAAGGCGAATGGAGATATATCTGAAGATCCGATTCGATACGGATGATCATCAAAACAGATCGAACCGCTAACCGGTAAGCCTACACCTGTGAAAATTGGGAGCCGGCATTTATCAAAAGGTGGAAGCGACGCAAAGCCACCTGCACCATCCAATGTGGTCTTACCAAAGAAGAGCTCAGAGTCGGTCCATTCTCCTCCGCAAAAGAACTCTGGGAAAAGCTCATCGAACTCCACGAAGGCACTGACGACACTAAGGTAAGTAAAAGAGATCTTTTACTTAATAAATTATATAATCTAAAAATGCAGGAAGGCGAAACGACGAGTTCTCTTCACGCAAGAATACAAGACATCCTTAACTCTCTTCACGGAATTGGCCGGAAGATAGAAAATCGGGACGTAATAAGGTATGCCCTAAACTCGTTTCCAAGGAATACATTGTGGGCATCAATGGTAGATGCCTACAAAGTTTCCAAGGATTTATCTTCTTTAAAACTAGATGAACTTTTTAGTGAATTTGAACTTCATGAGCAGACTAATGCACAACCTACCGAGAAAGGTATTGCGTTGGTTGCAGGTACAAGTCGAACCCGGAACCGAGACCTCGACGGAGAACCGAACCAGCATCGGAAGCTGAACCAGACTCTGATGATGAAGAAGGTGACATTACAACCGAGCTGGTAACTCATGAAGAAGCTCTACAAGACGAAAGGATTCGACAAAAGAGATCTAAAGAAGGCAGTGAAATCAAAGGAAGGCCCACAAAATACAAAGATGAAGTTTGAAGTTACATGCTACGGGTGTAACCAAAAAGGGCACATCAAAACCAACTGCCCTAACCTGAAGGAGCTCAAAAGCAAAGAAGGAAAAAGGTCCTTAAGTCAACATGGGACGAATCTTCATCAGAGGACGACGACGACGAGCTCGAACAAACGAGTCTACTCGCATTAATGGCCCGGGACCAAGTCGTCGAATCCGGATGCGAGAGCGAGTCTGAGGCAGAGTCCGAGCAAAGCCACGGATCCGTATCCGTTTCCGAAGGACCAGACCCCACTGTAAGTATCTCCCGGTTGAACAGTTTAGTTAGCTATTTATTGCGCAAATTAGCTAAGTCAAACCTGAAAGTTAAGTCACTTCTAAAGGAAGTAAGTGTCCTTAAAGAAGTGGCTGACACCAAACCCTTACCTGACCAGAGTCAGACTGAATTTCCAACTCAAGTTCAAAAACTTGAGGAAGAAAATTCAAGTTTAACAAATAAGGTTAAAGATTTAGAAAATACCTTAGAACGGTTTACTTTGGGCTCCAAGAATTTGGACTTGATTCTTGGGACACAAAGAGCCATCTACAACAGAACTGGGCTGGGTTACAAAAGTAAATATAGATCCTATTTATCATTAATAAACAAACAAAGTATTAAAACAGTCCAAGCATGGGTCTCCAAGTCTAACTTGGTTAATCAAGTTGGACTTGGCCAATACTGGGTTCCAAAGGATCAAATATACTACCTCGATAGACCATATCGAGGCCATGATCCAGGGGGAGCAAAGAGAAAAACAATCCTAAAAATTTAATTTTAAAATTCGAAAGGAAAAAATTAAATTCAAAATTCGAAATTAAAATTAAAATTAAATTCGAAATTAAAATTAAAATTAAATTCGAAATTAAAATTAAAATTAAATTCGAAATTAAAATTAAAAAATTAAATTCAAAATTCAAAATTAAAATTAAATTCAAAATTCGAAATCAAAATTAAAATTAAATTCAAAATTCAAAATTAAAATTAAATTCAAAATTCGAAATCAAAATTAAAATTAAATTCAAAATTCAAAATTCAAAATTAAAATTAAATTCAAAATTCAAAATTCAAATTAAGAAATTAAAACTCAAAATGAAGATAAGGGATCCAGACTCGCTGGCACCCCCAACTAAACTACCCGGGAGGGTAACTGAACCTAATCTACCCGAAATGGGTAAAACAAGAGTAGATTACCCGGCAGGGTAATTAAGGTTAGATTAAAACGGACTAAGGTTAACTTGAACCACAGTACTGGTGAAGTTTTTGGATGATAGTACGTTAGGGAAGCTTGGGCATCGCATGTCTAGGAAGATATGGCTTCGACCTGGTGCATTTGGCCAAGTGGAACTGACCGAAGCTACCCTTAAATGGATCCTAACTAGTTAGACCAAGGTTTAGTACTAAGCTCAATGGGTAGGACTATTTGGAAAACCTCGAAGGCATGGTTACTTTAATGAGTTCCTTGTGACTCACCATAGCCCAGAAGTTTATCCAAAGAATGCTTACTTGTTGAACCCAAAGCTAAACCTGAATCTAACACAAAGTTAACCCAAACCTTAAAATTGAATTATAAATCATCTCACATCAATCATAGGTTTCCCTGATTGAAAATTTAGATCGGGTGAGATGACTAAGTAATAACATTCATTTGAAAATCATTTTCAAAATCAATTTTAAAACTCAATTTCAAAATCAATTTTAAAACTCAAATTTCAAAATCAATTTTAAAACTCAAATTTCAAAATCAATTTTAAAACTCAAATTTCAAAATTATTTTAAAACTCAATTTCAAAATTATTTTAAAACTCAATTTCAAAATTATCTTTAAAACTCAATTTGAAAATTATTTTTTTTTTTAAAAAAAAACTCAATTTGAAAATTATTTTAAAACTCAATCTCAAAATTAGCTTTAAAAACTAAATTTCAAAATTATTTTAAAACTCAATTTCAAAACTATCTTTAAAAACTCAATTTCAAAATTATCTTTAAAAACTCAATTTCAAAATTTATCTCTAACAAGTTTACTTCAATTTAACTATCGTGAAATCCATTAAAACAATTCAACCACTTCCTATGTAGGAATTGGATCAATGGATGTTGGATAGTAGCTGCTCCAGACACATGACTGGAGATAAATTGAAGTTTACTAAACTCACGTACAAGAACTTAGGATCAGTTGTATTCGGTAACGAAGGTCAACTTAAGGTAATCGGAAGAGGTAATATCGAACTCAACTCCGATTTTATTATTCGAAAAGTCCTTTTAGTTGAAAATTTCAAGTTTAATTTACTAAGTATAAGTCAATTGTGTGATAGCGGATACTTAGTAACTTTTGACAAAACCAGGTGTTTAGTTAAAAACGTTGAAAATCCTGAAATCATACTTAAGGGACTTAGGATAAATAATATGTATTCAATCAATCTACCGACATCCTCAACAAAGTGTTTTCTAACACAAGAAGAGGAAACTGCTTTGTGGCACAGAAGACTGTGTCACACTCACACTAGACTCATTTCAAAAATGAGTCATAATGGTCTAGTTAAAGGTTTACCAAATCTGAAATTCATTGAAAATTCTATCTGTAATGCTTGTCAACAGGGAAAACAAACTAAGTCAACACACAAATCAACAAATCTTGAAAGAACCAGTTCCTTGCTTGAGCTCCTTCACCTTGACTTATTTGATTCACATGGAGCTAAGTCACTAAGCAAGAACCAGTATTGCTTAGTAATAATTGACGACTACTCTAGATTTTCATGGGTAAAATTCCTAAAAACTAAAGATGAAACCTATGAAATATTTAATAACTTTTGTAAATTAATAGAAAATGAAAAAGATACCAAAATTAAAAGAATAAGAAGTGATCACGGAGGAGAATTTGAAAATCATAGGTTTACACAATTTTGTAAAATAAATGGATATCAACATGAATTTTCATGTCCTAGAACCCCCCAACAAAATGGTCTGGTGGAACGTAAAAATAGAACTCTACAAGAAGCCGCTAGAACCATGTTAAATGAATATAATTTAAATCACCAATTTTGGGCAGAAGCAATAAATACTGCAAATCATATTCAAAACCGAATTTTGATCAACAAATTTCACAAGAAAACCCCTTATGAACTATATTATCATAAAATTCCTAACTTAAATTATTTAAAAGTATTTGGATGTAAAGTTCACATTTTAAATACTAAAGATTATTTAAGAAAATTCACACTCAAATCTAACAAAGGAATATTTTTAGGATACTCCTCAAACAGTCGAGCCTATAGAGTCTACAATCAAAACACCCTAAAAGTTGAAGAAACAACTAATATAATATTTGATGAAGAAAATAATCTACCAAACATAAATGAGAATATTGATATTAATCCAAGAAATATAGAAGATGATGAAATTCAACCAAATCTTAATAAACCAGAGGAACCAGCCCCTGACCCACTTATAAGACCAACTAGGGCCAGCACCTCTCACCCATCTGATCAAATTTTGGGTGATCCAAATCTAGGAGTCAGAACTAGATCCTCCTATAGAATCCACAGTCAGATTGCCCTAATTTCTAAAATCGAACCAAAAACAATAGAAGAAGCACTACCTGACCCGGACTGGATCATAGCTATGCAGGAAGAGTTAGCCCAATTCGAGAGAAATCAAGTCTGGGAACTTGTATCTAAACCCTCAAATAAATCAATAATCGATACAAAATGGGTATTTAGAAACAAGCTAGATGATCAAGGCGAAATAATTAGAAATAAGGCTAGGCTTGTTGCTAAAGGATTTAGCCAAGTTGAAGGTTTGGACTATGATGAAACCTATGCCCCAGTAGCCAGACTCGAATCCATTAGAATGTTGTTAGCCTATGCAGCAAACAAAGGATTTAAACTATACCAAATGGATGTCAAGTCAGCATTCTTAAATGGATTTATCAAGGAGGAAGTTTATGTAAGCCAACCCCCAGGATTTGAGGACTTAGGATATCCTAATCATGTATTTAAGTTAAAAAAAGCCTTGTACGGACTTAAACAAGCCCCTAGGGCATGGTATGAACGATTATCAAATCACTTAATATCCAAAGGCTTCAACCAAGGTCAAATAGATCCAACTCTATTTGTAAAAACTGTAGAAAAAGACATCTTCATAGCTCAAATCTATGTTGATGATATAATATTTGGTTCAACTAACTCTAAATTTTTAAAAGAATTTATTAGATTAATGGAAAATGAATTTGAAATGAGTATGGTTGGTGAACTTAATTTTTTTCTTAGGCCTACAAATAAAACAAACTAAAGATGGAATATACATTTATCAAACTAAATATGCAAAGGAATTAATTAAAAAATTCAGCATGGAAAATTCAAAAATAATAAATACTCCAATGGCAACCAACATTAACATAGACTCTGACCCTGAAGGAAAACCAGTAGATCCAAAGTACTATAGGAGTGCCATAGGAAGCTTGCTTTACCTAACTGCAAGCTGACCCGACATATTATTTGTAGTTGGAATGTGCGCAAGATACCAATCTTGTGCAAAAGAGTCACATTTAACCTATGTTAAAAGAATACTTAGGTACATTAAAGGTACTCTAAATATAGGACTCTGGTACCCTAGAACTTGCACATTTGACCTTCTTGGCTATTCTGACTCGGATTACGCCAGATGCAAGTTAGATAGAAAAAGCACAAGTGGTAGCTGTCAATTTCTAGGACAATGCCTAGTAAGTTGGTCAAGTAGAAAGCAACATTGTGTTGCTCTATCTACCACTGAAGCTGAATATATAGCCTTAGGTGAATGCACATCACAATTGCTTTGGATGATGCACACTCTTAAAGACTATCAACTGAACTATCATAACACAAAAATCTCTATTGATAATATAAGTTCCATAAATTTAACAAAAAACCCAATTCATCACTCAAGGACTAAACACATAGAAGTAAAGCACCATTTTGTAAGGGATCATGTAGCTAAGGGTGATATTATACTCAACTATGTTGAGTCAAAATCAAATCTAGCTGACATCTTCACAAAACCCTTACCTGAACTTGAGTTCAGCTCACTCAGAAGACAAATAGGAATGTGTTGGGTAGAATAGACAATGTTTGGTTATCATTTGCTTTTAAAAGTTCTAGGAAAAATAATGATTTCAAAATTCCAATTTCTTAGAATTTTCAACATTTGGATCTAGCTTAGGTTCTCCCTTAGATATTATGTACCCCTAGATTAAAGCCAGAGCATCTCACAAACACCTAGGTCTACCTTGCTTGTGTTTGAAAACCTTAGAAAGGCGTGAGATGCATAGGGTACAGCCTGGACTCAGGAATGCTTATATTTGTGCATCGATATGAGTCTGGGCGTTAAATACATCATAAATATTAATCAAGTCAAGTCTTCCAGCTCTAGCCAACTCTAACTGGACCAAATGGACTTAATTTGACTAACCATGTGAAAGCTACTGCCCTCTAGGCAATCAGCAAGTAGCTAAAGGTTAGACAATTGGGAAAAGTGTGTTTCAATTTGTTGTTTAAGCATGATTGTACTTTAAGGTTCTAATCAAATTACTTTACCTGATTATTTTAAAGGCTCTGATACTTAATCAAATTAAACTCAATAATTTAATTTGACTCATGCTTGGACTAGAAAACAAACTACTGCTACTCCCTCTGTCCTAAAACTAAACATTTTTTAATATCAAAGTTTCTTCAAAATGAGTATTCAAAACTTAATTACAGTTTTTTCAAAAAACTTGTCCATGTAATTGAGTATTCAAATAGTTTCAAATCTAGTAAACTTTTTATAACGTGTTAAAGTTATTTTTTTTTCAAGTGACCTCATATTTTCATCCAATTGACCTCATATTTTATAACTTCTAAGCAAATCCTTTTATTGAAAATTCAAATGCTCATATTTTCAAACCTAATTAATTTTAAAGACTAATTGAACTAGACTTAGTTAGATTGTACTCTAAACTTAGCTATTTGGCAAAATATTTTCTCAATACAAATCATTTTGAAGCTGAATATATAGCTAAGTATTTTCAAATTTGGCAAATTCCAAAACTCAAAAAGCTAAGTCATTTTTGCTAAGAAGAAAATTGTTCTTTTTCCCTCTTTTGAAACTTTTCCTTCAGAAAATACAAATCTACTCTCAAACTGGTTTATTTTTGATATATGGCAAAGGGGGAGAGTAGGTAAATTAAAGTTAAAGGAAAATTCAAGGCAGAGAGTAGGTAAAGTAAAGTTAAATTCAAGTATTTAATAAAAGGAGGGCTTTTATTAAGGGGGAGTCTTATATTACAAAGTTAAAAGTTTCCAGCTTAACTGTTATTGCATTTGAAGTTTATTTACTTAAGCTTGGTTAACTTTATGCAGTTATTACATATGTTATTTTTTCTTAACTTTGAATTACGTGTTGCCATAATCAAAAAGGGGGAGATTGTTGGTGCGGGAAGCATCCGACGATCGAACCTAAGTTTTGATAATGGCAAAGGATTCAAAGTTAAGGTGCTTTGTTATCTGACAGCTTTTGTTTGAGTGTTTCAGAAAGTCCTAAATGCGGTTAGGCAAGGTAAAACCCTAGGGGTGGTAACCCTAGGTCATAGGGGTGGTAAATGGAAAGTCTTGGCGGTCGATGGCTTCAGGCAAAGTCCTAGGGGTGGTAACCCTAGGTGGAAAGTCCCGTGTCGCGAACCAGGTGGAAGGGAAGCGGATGTTCACAGAAAGTCCGAAGCATCGAGTGTTGAGCAAAAGTCGGTCGATCTGGAGGATCGTACTGGCACAGGTAAATCTCCCGAGTGGAGTAGGTGAGGACGCGCTCCCCATAGAGGGAATAGTAGACGTCGAAACCCGAAGTCAGACCCGGACAGTCCGGAGACTGTCATAATTTCATATTCATACTATTATTCTGTGTTAACTTTGTGTTGCAGGTATCTTTGGATTAACATACTTGCAGGTACCAAAAACATAAAGAAGGACTCGGATGAACAGTGTCCGAGGCGCCTCCATGGAGCTTGGAGGCGCCTCGGGTGCGAGCCAGGAAAAGGCCAGCGCAGCAGACTGGAGGCGCCTTGAATGGAGTTCAAGGCGCCTTGGACCGGAGGTTGGAGGCGCCTTGGATAGGCTGAAGGCGCCTTGAACCAGATATAGTTCGACCAGGTCAGTGCTGATCCACACGGGTGACTCGGCTCATTCAAGGCGCCTTGATGAATAGTGTAAGGCGCCTTGAACCCCCTTTATAAGGGGTCTCGACCAGCAGCTTCAGATATCTTCTTCCAAGTGACTCAAGTGCTACGTGCTGCTCCAAACGACGTTCCGAAGTGCTACTACTTGTGCCCGACGACCAGGAGCTCCGAATCTTCATTTCTTTGTCGTTGGTATAATTAATTACTGTCGTTTATTGTACTTCAACTTGTAATCGTTTATCGAGCTTATAGTTGTTGCCCACCGGAAGCGATCAAGGATCGCGGGCCTTCGAGTAGGAGTCGCCTTAGGCTCCGAACGAAGTAAACGACCGTGTCTCTGTGTTTGTGTTTATTTACATTTTCCGCTGCTTTAATTACTCTACGAACGTTTTACGATTCCGATAATCGAACGAAATAGCCGCGAGCGCTATTCACCCCCCCTCTAGCGCGTCTCGATCCAACATGTGTCTGCTTTAACTAAGAACATAATTTCAGTTTCTTGTTTGGACAAAAAAGGTTTCTCTTTTATAATAAAGGACAAATGTTGTTCTGTTTATTTAAAAGATATGTTCTATTGTAGTGCACCTCTGATGAACGGACTCTACATTCTAGACCTTGAAAGCCCTATCTATAACATAAATACCAAGAGGTTCAAGTCAAATGACATGAACCAAACCTATCTCTGGCACTGTCGCTGTGGTCATATAAATGACAAGCGCTTATCCCAGCTCCATAAGGATGGTTTGTTGGACTCATTTGATTTTGAATCTTATGAGACGTGCGAGTTATGCCTACTAGGCAAGATGACCAAGACTCCCTTTAGTGGGCACAGCGAAAAAGCGACTGATTTGTTAGGACTTATACATAGTGATGTATGTGGCCCTATCAATGTCGCTGCTAGAGGCGGTTATAGGTACTTCATTACATTTACTGATGACTTCAGTAGATATGGTTATGTGTACTTGATGACACATAAGTCTGAATCCTTTGAAAAGTTCAAAGAATTTAAGAATGAAGTACAAAACCAGCTTGGCAAGAGTATTAAGATACTTCGATCAGATCGAGGTGGGGAATACCTTAGCCATGAGTTTCGTGACTATCTAGCTGAGTGTGGGATTCTATCCCAACTCATTCCTCCTGGAACACCACAGTGGAATGGTGTATCCGAAAGGAGGATTTGTATCCTATTAGATATGGTACGATCTATGATGAGTCGCACAGATCTTCCGACATTCCTTTGGGGCTATGCTCTAGATACGGTAGCTTTTATACTCAACCGAGTTCCATCCAAGGCCGTGATAAAGACACCATATAGGATATGGACTGGGAGAGATGCCCAGGTGTCTTTTATGAGGATTTGGGGTTGTGAGGCTTACGTTCAACGTCAAGTCTCAGACAAATTAGGACCCAAATCCGACAAGTGCTACTTTATTGGATATCCCAAGGAAACTAAGGGATATTACTTCTACATTCCCAGTCAGCACAAGGTAGTTGTGGCAAAGACTGGGGTCTTTCTAGAAAGGGACTTTGTTTCTAGAAAGACTAGTGGGAGTACGTTCGATCTTGAAGAAGTTCAAGATGCGGACCATAGCACTGAAGCCTCGATGGAAGTTGAACTGGAACCACAAAATATTATGGATGATGTTGTTCCACAAAGAGTTGAGGAACAACAACCAGTTCAAGTAGACATACCTATTCGCAAGTCTGATAGGGTACATCGTCAGCCTGAGAGATACTCATTTCTCTTGTTTGACCATGATGACGTTGTGCTCATAGAGGATGAGCCCACCTCCTATCAGGAAGCTGTGATGAGACCAGATTCCGAGAAATGGCTAGAAGCCATGAGATCCGAGATGGAATCCATGTACACTAACCAAGTATGGACTTTGGTTGATCCACCTGAAGGGGTCAAACCCATTGGGTGTAAGTGGGTCTTTAAGAGAAAGACTGACATGGATGGACTTATTTATAAGGGTCGCTTGGTAGCTAAAGGTTTCAAGAAAATTCATGGTATTGACTATGATGAAACCTTTTCTCCAGTAGCGATGTTTAAGTCCATTCGGATCATGCTTGCTATTGCAGCATAGCATGACTATGAGATATGGCAGATGGATGTCAAAACCGTGTTTCTGAATGGAAACCTGCTCGAGGATGTGTACATGACACAACCTGAGGGTTTTGTAGATTCACAGCATACTAGCAGAGTATGCAAGCTGCATAGGTCCATTTATGGACTAAAGCAAGCTTCACGGAGCTGGAATCTTTGATTCGATGATGCAATCAAATAGTTTGGTTTCATCAAAAACGAAGATGAGCCTTGTGTCTACAAGAAGGTTGTAGAGAACATAGTTGTCTTCCTTATATTGTATGTGGATGACATACTACTCATTGGGAAAGACATTCCTTTGCTGCAGTCTGTCAAGACTTGGCTAGGGATTTGTTTATCGATGAAGGACTTAGGTGAAGTATCCCGCATTCTAGGCATACAGATCTAAAGAGATAGATCTAAGAGGTTGCTTGGCCTAAGTCAGAGTACATATATTGACAAGGTACTCCTTCGGTTTGCCATGCAGAACTCCAAGAAGGGATTTCTGCCGATGCCACATGGTGTGAGTCTTTCGAAGACTCAAGGTCCCTCTTCTAGAGAGGAGAGAGACCGCATGGATCAGATCCCTTATGCCTCAACCATAGGATCTATCATGTACGCCATGCTATGTACTCGTCCTGATGTCTCATATGCTTTGAGCATGACGAGCAGATACCAGTCAGATCTAGGTGAAAGTCACTGGATAGCGGTCAAGAATATTCTTAAGTACTTAAGAAGGACTAAAGAATATTTCTAGATATATGGAGGTGATGACGAGCTAGCTGTAATGGGTTACAGTGATTCCAGCTTCCAGACCGACCAGGATGATTATCGATCGCAGTCAGGGTTCGTGTTTTGCAAAAATGGTGGTGCTGTGAGCTGGAAGAGTTCGAAGCAGGACACAGTAGTTGATTCTACGACAGAGGTCAAGTATATTGCTACATCAGAAGCAGCAAAGGAGGCAGTTTGGATCCGCAAGTTCATCACTGAACTTGGGGTGGTTCCTAGCATTGCTGACCCTATTGAGCTCTATTGTGACAACAATGGAGCTATAGCACAGGCAAAGAAACCTCGCTCACACCAGCGGACCAAACACATACTACGGTGCTTCCATCTCAATCGAGAGATTATTGACAGAGGAGATGTGAAGATTTGAAGAGTAGCTACAGAGGCTAACATCGTAGATCCCTTGACCAAGGCTTTGGCACAGAGAAAGCATGATGGTCACACTAGGTCATTGGGCTTAGAGCCTACACTGATTGGCACTAGTGCTAGTGGGAGATTGTTAGTTAGAGCCCTAGAGCCAATCATTTGATGATTGTTGTATGGACTCATTGTATCATATTCTTGTATATTAATAAAGGCATTTGTTTTTGGTTATTATGCTTACTTGTATTGGTGTCAAATAAACTAAGTATAATAGCGTCCTTGAGTAGAAGGTTATTATCTATATCAATCGATTGGTTGAATCGATAGTGAGATGATATAGGGAACACTACTCTTAATCATTCCTAGTCGAGTATTAACATTCAGGGACAATGTTAATGCAATAAGACTAGCATGTAGGTCAACTCGATGACTTGATCTCATAAGTCATGGATATAGAGATATCAAGTTGACACATAGGTATGCATTGGAGAATGTATACTGAATGACCCGCCATGAGAAAGTATCATGGATCGTTATATGAGTGTCATATACTTTCTCATGTGGCTATTAGTATGACTACTAGTCCTTGGACCTGAAGTCACCATGGATCCCTACATAAGGAGTTACATACTTTGGTTTCGTCAAACGTCACCCGTAATTGGGTGGACTATAAAGGTGATTACTGGGTATATAACGAATTATGCAGAGGGATGTGAGTGATGTAGATGGGATCAATCCCTCCTATATGACGGGAGAGACATCGATATTCTTGATAGAGTGAGACCACTAAGTGCATGGCCATGCCCAAATGAGTCAATATAAGATATTGAGCTCATTTGATCAAGTAAGTCTACTTGGAGTTCAAGATTTAGATTGATTAGAGGATGACACGGTCTATGCCTCACATTGATCAATCTAGATGTCAAGGATAGAAGAACACTTGTCATATATTGTGAGGAGTCACAATTAGTAGTCACAAGGTAATGTTGGATCTCAACATTCTTGTAACTTGGGTAGTAATGATGTGTTGCTAGATACCGCTCATTACTTATGCTTCTAAATGGGTTTAGGAGCATTGCCAACGTTACAAGAACCTATAGGGTCACACACAAAGGGCAATTAGATGGAGATTATGTTCATTTGATGAACATAAATGATTAGGTTCATATGATGAACCAAATTGGATTAAGAGTAATCCAAATTAGGCTAATTGAGTTGGACTCAAGTTGGTTCATGTATTAAGTGAGTCTAATTTGGACTTAGACTCATTTAATTAATTTAATTTAATGAATAGAGATTCATTAAATTAAAATTGACTTGAACCAATGGTTAGATTAGATCAACTAAGGGAGAGAAGTGGTCAAGTTTGACTTGACTTAAGTAGGAAGATGAAGAGTCAAGTTTTAACTTGACTTTGACTTGACCAATGCCACATCAT
Organism: Zingiber officinale; assembly: GCF_018446385.1. Classification (NCBI taxonomy): domain Eukaryota; kingdom Viridiplantae; phylum Streptophyta; class Magnoliopsida; order Zingiberales; family Zingiberaceae; genus Zingiber; species Zingiber officinale. The sequence continues at coordinate 29,045,753 of NC_056004.1, forward strand.
CAAGGCTTCTTCATTTGGTCAAGTTTGACTTGACCAAATGCCACCTCATGGAGGAGATCAAGAGACTTGACTCTTGATATTCCATGGGGGTTACAAACCATTATGTGGCCGGCCACCTTTAGTGTGGATGAGATTGATTTTTTCATTCAAGGCATTCATTCCATCTTCTTCCTCTTGCTCTCAATTTTCTTCTCCCTCTCCTCTCTTGGCTGAACACTTCATAGGTGCTAGCACACCTTTTGTTTGGCCTCTCCATCTATTGCTTGTGTGGATACACATAGAGAAGTGTCTACTTTGACACTTTCGAGATCCGGCGAACCGAGGACTAGCAGGATTGCGAAGGGCTTCGCATCAAGGGTAAAATTACTTCTCCTTGTAGATCTAGTTTAGAACTAGTGTAAGAAACTCGTACTCGTAATGTTTTCAAAATTTTAATCTTCGCACGGATCCGATGGCTGGGGGTTCGGGGTTTCCGCAACGCAAAAAGCGGTTTTTGTGACCTGAAAATCCCAACAATCTCCGCATTCAATAATGCATCACATCACTGCTAGATAGCTTGTCTAATCATCATGCTGTCATCGTATCCAACAATCTCATCATAGGTATGAGAGGAGTATTGTGTATCTTTACAAAGATACGACCCTCTGATTCTCTGACAAACTCATGTGTTATATTAATGGAGGAATAAACTCATGGGTTGGAAGGCCTATTGAACTGCTACTCAAAAGGTGAGCTGAGAATAGGGAGCCCAATCTTTATAAGGAGTGAATGGGCTATAAATAGCATCCCAGTGGAGAGCTAGGCCCTGATGGTATCTAAGTGGGGAGTTAGGCCCCTGAGACATCCAATCGAAGATATCTGATTTACATGTGATAGGGAACAGAGATATGAAGGTAACTGAATGAGGAGTTGGGCTCTTAAGAGTATATGCAATCTACATTAGCCGATCGGGATGTGATGGGAAGCAGAGCCCCATAGGTAACTGAGCGGCGAACTGGACCCCAATAATATTTGAGTGGGGAATTGGGCCCTTGAGAGTATGTCCGATCGGCATTAGTTGATCGGGATGTGATGGAGAGCATAGCCCCATAAGTAATTGAGTAGGGAGCTCGACCCTGATAATATCTAAGTGGGGAGTTGGACCCGTGAGAGTATGTCCGATTGGCACTAGCCGATTGGTATGTGATGGGGAGCAGAGCTCCAAAGGTAACTAAATAGGGAATTGGACCCTGATAATATCTGAGTGGGGAGTTGAGCCCCTGAGAGTATATTCGATCGACATTAACTGATCAGGATGTGATGGGGAGCAGAGCCCTGTAAGTAACTGAGTGGGGAGCTAGGACCCTAAGAGTATGTAAGATTGACACTAGTTAATTGGGTTGTGATGGGGAGTAGAGTCCCTTAGGTAATTGAGCGGGGAACCAGGCTCCCTGGGGTGTCCTATCGGCCTTGGCCAATTGGCGTGAGGAGATTCCACTGAGCAGGTTACCCAGGTTTTGACCTACCTTGGACCTTGACTGCCATCTACTCCAGTCTATAGACCATTGGACCCTACCTAGAGGACTCTCATCATTCACTGTATCACAACCCTTCTCTTCAAGTCTAGTCGAAGTAGGCTCGGGACCGATTGACTAGACCCCCCAGGTTTTAGTTTTCCCGACCGACTCCTTTTTCTTGGCTGATGTCACTTTGTTATGCTTACCGTTGATGTTATCCATCTCAAAAAAGGGCGTGTCAGATGCCATAAATGCACAATAATGTGTGGTGATACGCATGATGACATATTATAGTGATAATTCGCTTGTCACATCCATCATAAATGCCTTTTTCTACCGTACCACCACATGGTCCACCCATGCCTAGTGTTTAATCCCTGAAGAGATGTCTGACGGTTAGACTTTTGGCAGTTTTGGCTCCTTGATCAGATTGCTACGATAATTAGCCCACCTTTTTGTCCTTGAGATTGAACGGTTGTGCCTCAACCCTTGGGTTTATAAGCTCCGTTGGTCCAGTGTTTTCGTCGATGTGTTCTTCTTCTCCCTTTTCAACACTCGTCGTCCATAGCCTCCAGTGATTTTCTCCTTAGGTTTCGACTTGCTCCCTCTGTGAGTTTCTCCCTGACACTACATGATCTTTCCATTTATCCTTTTCAGACTATGGCCCTCAATGTCCCCACTCATATTCCCACTCTGTGGTACACCTCTACCTTCTCTGATATCAATGGCGGGGACCTAGACTAGATTAGACCCGCCTTTGAGATCCCTACACGCTATCACATAACTATTCCCAACATCTTTGACCGACCTCATCTTCCTCCCCTCGGTTATATTGTCTTCTTCAATGACTAATTTCTAGGAGGTCTTAGTTTTCCTATTCCCGGCTTCTTTTTTGAGATATCCCTGTATTTCCACATACCTCTTCAGTAGTTAGGCCCCAATTCTATCATACTATTGTGCGGGGTCGTCATCCTTTTCTGCTTATTCCGCATCCCCCTCACCCCTCGTGTTTTTCACTACTTCTATTACCGTAAGAAATCAGAGACGAGGTCTTTATTTTTCAAGCTCGAATGAAGGTTGTCTTTTTTGACAAGATACCTTCTAATAAGGGATAGAAGTCCCGCTATTTTTTTATTCGATCGGTCTTGCCCGTATCTTGGCCGATCGGCTGGCAAATGAATCTATCCCCTGTTCCGAAGTTGGACGACTATTGTTGGGAGCCCACTTTTGTTTTAGCATCAAAAACACTGGCTGACCTAAAGTTCAACATCCATAAACTGCTCCAAGAGGACTCTATATATTTGGGTTGAGTCCAATCAAGGTCAAACTACCATTCACCTTTGTTAAGGAACACAACCTTAATCTTATATTATATCTAAGTGAGATTCTTTATCCTTTTTGCATCTATGACCATGTGAAAAGTCTACGTGGGTGAGATCTTCAAGCTCGACGAGGACAAGCTAAACCAGAGTGGAGAAGCAGAGTTAGAAAAACACGGTCACCAGTTGACTGACTCTATAAGTGGGGCCAATGCAAGTGAGGTGACGACCAGTGAGGCAAGGGGAAGTAACATGGTAACAAGCACAGGGGAACTGCCACTACCCTGGCCTTCCATGGTTCTTGTACGAGTATCTTCGGAGTCCACTAAATCCAATGATCCCATCAAGATCCGCCACAAGAGACATCTATTGACGACCGCCTCTACTCAGTCCACCTTACAAGTCCCCTCGACGCACCCACCATCCGTTCGAGGAGAAACCTCAACACTAGCTCTCAAAGAGTAGCAGGTAGGCGACATGGGCCTGACCCCGACCGATCCCTCCTGCAGAGCTTTCGGTCAAGCCCCCTTTGCCCTCAAGGCTGACCAACCCTATTGCCGCCCAACCACTTTTAGTCCTTCCATCTCCTTCGACCGGCCTCATTTCGAGGGCTTCTCCGTCTAGACCCATTTCGTGTCGTGGGCCTGCCCCCACTAAAATAAGTGTGACATTTGGGGACCATCCAACAAGGGGTTGGTCGTATCCCCTTCAAATCCACCAGTACCCCAACATCTTATAAGTTTGAGAGGCAAACTCGTATAGGCCTGGGAGGACGGAATGGGGTGACATAGCAACCGGTCACCGAGCAGTTTGGCGGATGAATTCATCAAGATGTGACTAGGGTAAGCACTTAATTTTTAGTAGAACACCCTTATTTTTAGGACAATATCAATATTTTATATCTTTGCTAGTTTTGGACCACAAGGAAGACCCGCTGTCATAAGTTGGTGGACTTGGATCAAGCGAACCAAGTAGTGAAGAAACGAATGGAGTCAGAGTCTGCCCAGGCTCCAAAAACCTCACTATATAAAGAATATAATTAAAGTTAAAGGAGCATGTACATAATGGCAAAGGAACGTGGATAATGTCATCAGTCATCACATCTAAGGTTGAACCTTCATTGCAGCTTTTACAAGTCAAATTTTTCATCAAAAGATCCACCCCCCTTGTTGCAATTGGCCGCAACCAAATGTCAAAAAACATGGCCTAGCTGCGGCGGCACGACTCTACCATAATACGTTGCCAACAAAAACACGACCTAGCTGCAGCATATGATGGATGGTTTTTCACCTTGGTGGCACCTCGGCTTCGCCTCCTCCACTCGATTCTTTATATGGTGAGGTTTTTTGGAGCTTTGGTAGACTCTAACTCTTCCACTTGTATAAATGATCTCCTATTAGTGTGAAGCAGTTGACCCTCATCTTAATGTCTTGAGCTTACTCTATGTTGGTCGGTAAGATCCCCTGCCGAAGATATGAACTTAGCGGAGCCCACCAATCAATTGGTTCTTCTATGCTTGTTTGTAGATTGATTTAAACTATTAGCAGGGTTTGTGCCACATATTTATCTAGAATCCAAGTGGATAATAAGAGGGTCAATTTTGCTAGTTTGTCTACTTATTGATTATCCACTTGGACTATTTTGTGTAAAGTGACTTTCAGGAAACCAGCCTTCAACTTTTCATATGCTTCTATGTACATCTTGAGCTACTCACTATTGGCTTCAAAATTTCCTACAACTGTTGGGCCGCTAACTGAAAATCTAAGTGGATGATTACCCAAGTGGCCCCCATATGCTTTGTTGTCTGAAACTTAGCTAGTAGAGTTTCATATTCAACCTCATTATTGGAGGCTCAAAAATTCAGTCATACGGACAACTGCATTACATCCTTTTGGCGAGATATTAATAAAATTTCCATGCCACTGCCTTGCCAAATGGAGGATCCATCTATATATATTTTCCACATGCCATCAGGCTCTAGATTATGAATTTCAATCAAAAAATCGACGAGGGCTTGGGCCTTGATAGTCATTCGAGGTTGATATTATATGTCATATTCATACTCTGGCCACTTGATCAATCTTCCTGAAGCCTCTGGATTAATCAGCACTCTTCCCAAGACGTTATTAGTGAGAACTATAATGTGATGAGAGAGAAAATAAAATGATAGACGATGATCGATCAAAACTAGCCCATAAGCTAATTTTTCGAGGACAATATATAGATACTCAGTGCCCTTTAATAGATGACTCAAAAAATATTAAAACTATTTTACATTATTATTTTGCTTAACTACTACTGATCCAACAGCCTCTGCCATGGTGGACAAGTATAGCCATAGTTGCTCTCTGGCTACAAGCTTGGAAAGGGATGGTAGCGCCTCCAAGTATTTCTTGAGCTCGGCAAGGGCTTTATCACAATCTTCACCCCACTAGAATCTAGTAGTCCGATGAAGAACTTTGACAAAAGAGAAAGTCCGGTTAGCTAATCGGGAAGTAAACCTAGAGAGTGTTGTGATCCAGCCCATCAGTCACTAGGCTTCTTTGAGATTTTATGGAGTGTTCATATTTCTGAGTGGTTGGACTTTTTCTAGGTTGATCTCAATTCCTCACTCAGTGATAATATACCTGAGAATTTGTCCTCCCCTTGTTCTGAACAGACACTTATTTGGATTTAACTTGAGCCCATATTTTGGTAGAGTGCTACAAGTTTTTTTAATGTTTGGAATTAAGTTCACCTCTCATGAGGATTTGATCAGGATATCATCTACATAGACTTCAATATTTTTTTGATCTATTGCCAAAAGATTTTGTCCATGAGCCTTTGGTAGATTGCTCCTACATTTTTTAGTCTGAATAACATAACATTATAGTAGAAGGTACCATCGGAAGTGATAAAGCAAACCTTTTCTTGGTCTTCCAGGGTGAGAGAGATCTGGTGATATCCTTGATAAGTATAAAAAACCATCTGATTAATGTAAGGGAGAGAGTAACAGTCTTTCGGACTCGCCTTGTTAAGATCCCGGAAGTCGATACAAACTCACCATTTGTCATCAGGTTTGGCCACTAGCACCACATTGGCGAGCCATGCCAGAAATTGAACTTCTCTAATATGCCCCGCTTCCATCAGCTTGTTGAATTCCATTCAAATAGCTTGTTCTGTTTGCCCCGAAGTCCCTTTTCTTTTGCTTGATCGGCTGAGCATCTAGAGGATGTTAAGTTTATGCTCCATCATAGATGGAGCAATGCCCATAATTCCCTATGGTGACCAAGCAAAGATATCCCTATTATGGGATAAGCACATCACAAGACTCTTTTTCATTTATGGAGGAAGATTGGCTGCAATATGAGTGACTCTTTCTGGCCGATTGGGGTGGATTTGTACCTCCTCCCGCTCCTTAGTCTGCTAGGATATGGGCTCCTCTTGTATAACGTTCACTCTTGCCGCTTGGGTTTTTTTAGCTTTGCGTGCCTCTATCTTGACCATATCCATGTAACACTTTCGTGTCACTAGTTGGTCTCCCTTCATCTCACCCACTTGACCTTCCATAGGGAATTTTACCTTTAGGTAGAAGGTGGAGATCGCTACTCAGAATTCATGTAGGGTGGATCTTTCCAGGATAACATTATTAGCAAATGGGGCATCTACCACTATGAAAGTTCTTCTCTAAGTCCTCATCAGGGGCTCGACTCCTAAGGAGATGGCCAGGTGGATTTGACCGAGTGACTGTATTTTGTTTCCTGTAAATCCGTAAAAGGCAATGGCCATAGACTGGAGCTCACCTTGGTAGATTTTCTTCTTGTTGAAAGTTGTCTTGAAAATAACATTTATTAGGACATATAGAGAGTGGGGGTGGGGGGGGGGGGGGGGGGGAGGGTGATTAACTCCAATCACTTCGTTGATGATTTATTGTAGTGGAAACTTGAAGCAATCGCTAACACAGTCATTTTACTTAGTATCTACCTCCTTGAGGTGATTAATCCAAAGGTCCACTTTTCTTACTCACAAATGCACTATGAAAATCTCCTTCCCGGAGGTAGAGAAGTCTCGTACAATCTCAACACAAGAAATATAATGAGAGAATACAACCAAGATACAACAAGAATAAGGAAGTAAATAGATAATGAAAAACCATGCTCTTGATCTCTTGTTGCTTTGGACTATCTCTTGATAGCTTAGAAATACAACAACACTTCTCTTCAAACTTGACAAGATTTGGCAAAAACTGGCAGAGAAGAAAAATGATTTGAATCATTCACAAAATCTTTTATATCACATTGATTTAGGGTTTCCAATGAATTGATCTTACTCCTAATCAATTACTATGTCAGATCAAATCAAATCCAGTCATCTAAACCTCACAATGACTCTTTTTTTCTCCCAATAGATTAATCCATAGTTGTAATCAATTAAGCAGCTTCTTAAATGATCAGCTGATCGATTAAGAATGCTTCTATTCACGAAGAAGAACCTTCCCAATCAATTACCCAATCGATCTAGGAAGCTACTGTTCACTCACGATTTCTTTCAATCGATTACCCAATCAATTGGAGATGATCTTGATCGATTACCTAATTGATCCAAAGCACTTCTGTTTCATGAAGAAAGACTCCCAATTGATCACCTGATTGATTGATTTTTTCCTTGATAGATTACCCAAATGATCCAGAACCCTTATATTTCACGAGGAAAAGTTCTCAATTGATCACCTAATCGATTGCTTTAGACCAATCGATTACCCCATCAATTGACTAGCCCTAATCCCCTAAACATAGTTTTAGGATTCCTTTGCCTAACCTGAAGCTTTCCATGACTTGTTAGGACTTCTCCTTACCTAGAATATAGTGAACCTTGACCTGCCAGGACTTCTTTACCAAGTATCTGATCAATCCTTGACCAACTTGGACTTTCCCTTGCCTAGTTCCCAACTAGGAGTTCTCTTGTGTCAAGTGTTTAGCTCCCGACTAACCCACCTTGGACTTAACCTTGTTCCCAACTAGGTTTGCCTAGTCCCACTAGGACTTCACTTGTATCAAGTGTTTCGCTCTCAGCTAACCCACCTTGTACTTAACCTAGTTACCAACTAGGTTTGCCTAGTCCAACTAGGATGTCATTTGTGCCAAGTGTTTAACTCCCAGCTAACACACCTTGGACTTAACCTAGTTCCCAACTAGGTTTGCCTAGTCCCACTAGGACTTTATTTGTCTAACATCCAATTAGGGCTTCTCATTTTCCTAACTTCCAATTAGGACTTTGCCAGTCAAGTCTCCAATCAACCTTGACCTACTTGACTTCTCATTCACACATATGTCCAAACATTAAAACTCAAGCTTGAACCAACTCGAGCTTAGCCAATCTAGTCAACCTTGACCCAAGGAATATTGGAATAACAATATTAACATAGCCTCCTGTATCCATGAAAACTCTGGCAACCTCAGAGTTGGTAATGATGGCTTTGATGATCAAGGCATCATCATAGGGGAGTTCTATCCCTTCAAGTTCTTGGGGCCCAAAGCTGATCTGGGAGCCTTCTGCTTGCTGATAACCATAATTTTGCTACAATATTTTGATTCATGCTTTTGTGATCTTCTCATGTGTTAAAGTCATGTTTACATCATCTTTCATGAGTTAGAGTCACTTTTGGACTTCATTACAAATTATCTCATAATTATGATATTTGATGTTAATATTCAAATATGATCTTTGTAGGCATCAAAGGACAAGGACTCGAGCTTGATAAACCCAGATTGAGCTCAAATCTGAGCTTAAATGAAGAGATCAAGCTATGTAGTAATCTGGATCATCCATCCAAGACTTGAGGAGATCTAAGCCATTTATCATAATCCAGCCCATCCAACCTAAGGAAGAGTATATCAAGACCTTTGATGAAGATCAACACATTTGGATAAGATTTAAAGCGACTTCCCACCATTGGACAGGATCTGAATTATTTACAACCATCTAATCAGTTCTAGATCTGATTTAAAGTAGGTGCTATAGTGGAGTGGGAAGAACTCTCTTCTTCGTTCATCAAAAAGCTACAGTGCTTGCATCAAAAAAGAGAGGTTGGCGCGATTTCGTTTCCTTTCCACCGCCGATGAGCAAGTGAGGTCAAGGGCTTTTCCCTTCCTCCAGTCATCATCCATTTTCAAGCCGGTGATGCCACTTCAACCATCTAATCCAGATTTGATCGCAAACTCTGTCGCAAATTAGGGCAAGGAAGAAGAAGAAGAGAGGAAGAGAGAGCGATGTATTCAATTCATTCTCTTCATCTTCTAGCCGGCGATCATCCTCCGTCGAAGCTCCGATCATGTCCAAAATTTGAGAGTGCTTTTTGCCGTGCATTCTTTATTTTGATACTGCTGATTGATTCCGTCGGATCATAGCTCATCTGATCAATCTTCATTATTCTGTGAGATCTAGATTAGTTTGCTAGGATCTGTGAGTGCTTGGGGGTATTCCCAGCTCACCGGAGTCCATTTCTTCTCTTCATTTCATTTTTGAATGTTGTTTTTTCTGTTTCCAGTTTAGTTTTAAGATATGTAGCTATTTAATTTTGTAGATCTATATTATTTGAGTTAGCTAAATTTTTAGATTTGTTTCTTCCTTTCATCTTTACTAAGTTCTTGTTGAATCTCTAAGAATAGATCTGAATTTGTTTTTGAGTGGATCCAGTGACTGTTCATCTTGATTCAAATTTCTTATTTAAAAAATTGATTGAATTTGATTAGATTTTGTTCTTGTTTAGTATTGTTTGTTTCTGTGGCATTCATCTTCATAGATATGAGTAGATCACCTACCATATGACAAATGGTAGGTTTGATCCATTGAGTATACGATCATTTGAGTTTGGTTTATTCATGTTTTCCTCTTGTTTAGTTTTCAATTTGTTTGGATCTATGAATAGTGCAATCCATAGCATTGAGTGACAGTATGTTGTGGGCTCATGATTAATAGATAGATAGAGTCTCTTTTATTGTATTAGATTTAGTTTCATAATTGTCTTGTTATTTCATTCCTTAGTTTAAGAACTCAACAAATCTAAAACCTCGATTTCTTATCAAAAATTCAAAAGCAATACTAAATCAATCCGAAGATACCATCATTGTTACATTCGTTGGGAGACAACCCGAGTCATCTCTATGCTATATTAGTATAGAATGAATTTGATTACTTAATTCTTTTGATACTCATTTCATGACAAAATTCGGGTTAATCACTTGCTCTCAAAATTTGGATTTTGAGTCGGTGGCCATGAGTTTTTGGGGCTCTATTGGAATCTCCATTGGTGGGGCATCCAAAAATCATACCAACCCTTCTTACAACAACATTGTTCAAATGCTCTTCTTGCCTGGTCTAAGTTGCCTCCGCGCCATCATTAGGGGAAGCTTGGTTTCCTTGTAGTTGTCGTGTATTGGTTGGCCGACCGGCTATATTAGGGCTTGGCGTCGGAGGTCCGATCAACTGTGGAGAAATTTGGAGAGTTGATCGACCTGCTTAGCCACTTGGTGACTATCTCAGGTGTACTGATGACAATCTTGAGTATTGTGAGTTCTGGTCCTATAGTAGGTACAGAAAGTTAGTATCTAGTGGCGAGGTTGAACAAAGGAGGTCCACTCCACTTCCACATACTGTACTATTAACCCTTCCCGAGCAGAGGGGAGAGGACTCGCTGTGCTCTTTGTATCGTATGGGAGGTGGAGGGGCCTTATGCTCGGCTTGGAAGGAGGGGTCGGAGCAAGTACTTTTTTTCGAATGCCTTGATCTTCTTCAACATTGATGTATTTGACTGTTCACCCTAACATACTGTCAAATTCCTTGGGAAGCTTTCTCACCAAGGAGAGGAAAATGTCCTCATCAACGAGTTCTTATGAAAAGATACTCATCGGTATTTCAAAAGTGGTGGAAGGAACATCCATAGCTACTTGATTGAACCGTCTTATGTAAGCCTTTAAGGACTCCTTTGCTCCTTGCTTAAGGGTGAAAAGGCTCAAGTTGGTATTGTGGTACCTTTGGCTGTTGGAAAAATAATATAAGAAAGCCCTTTTGAAGTCTTTAAAGCATGTGATGGAACCAACAAGGAGCGGATTGAACCACTTTTGCACCGAAGGCAACAGGGTTGTTAAAAACATTCGACACTGGACATCATCCATGTACTTGATTGAACTGTCTTATGTAAGCCTTTAAGGACTCCTTTGCTCCCTACTTAAGGGCGAAGAGGCTCAAGTTGGTATTGTGGTACCTTTGGTTGCTGGAAAAATAGTGTAAGAAAGCCCTTTTGAAGTCTTTGAAGCATGTGATAGAACCAGCAAGGAGACAATTCAAACCCGACAGGGTTGTTAAAAATGTTCGACACTTGACATCATCCGTGTACTGGTGTAGTAGTACGACATTTTTGAATTGATAGAGATAGTCTTCAAGATCAGTGGAGCCTTCATATTCTCCAATCGACAGGGGTCAGAAATGTTTGAGCAACTTATCTTCAAGGATCACCTAGGAGAAGGGCACGCTCGGTCGTTCAGGTGAATCACTGGTAGTAGGGGCCTTTTCCCACTTAGGATCACAGGGAGGTGAATCTCCAATAGAAGATGCTTGAGACTGCTTGACCTTAGCTAAATCTTTTATAGGCATTTGTAAGCAAGACCTTAGGGAACTCAGCCTATTGCCTTGGCTTAGACCTTCTATCAGTGGCCTATGGTCTATCGGATGATGCTCCAGAAGCTTTTGAGAGGGGTGGCTTTGCTGCTAGTTGCTTTTGTGCTAGTGCTTATGATTTGACAATTATTAGCAAATCTAAGTATTCTTGTGACAAGGTGACTATTGTAATTTTTTTGACCATGTCCATCTTCATGTTCCAAATTAGGCAGAGAAGTTCTCATAAACAATGCCAAATTTGATCCTGTCTAGAAGTAGTGAAAGGTGGACTACCGATGAGCTAGTTTGGAGCTTGACTGGAAGAAGACTTCAAGCTAGGAACGTGCCTGCAAGCACAAGTAGGTGGAAAAGGAGGAAGAAGATCGTCAATAAATGGGCTAGGGGGTCCTTGGCGCGGTTACTCCGACAATCAAGTTAGTATCCTGGGAAGAAGAAAAATAGTAGAAAGAGAATTAAGTGTGTAGACTCGTGTACCTACACAAGAAAAGAGAGACCCATTTTATAATACCTCTGTGATCTCTGCATTTAATGAGGAATCACATCACTTCTTGATAGCCTGTCTAATCATCTTGTTGCCACCGTATCCAGCAATCTCATCATAGGCATGAGAGGAGTATTGCATATTTGTGGAAAGATACAACCCTCTGATTCTCTGACAAACCCATGTACCATATTAATGGAGAAATGAGCTCATGGGACAGAAAGCCTATTGGACAGCTAGTTAGAAGATGGATCAAGAATTAGGAGCCCAGTCTCTTATAAGGAGTGATTGGGGCATAAATAACATCCTAGTGGAGAGTTAGGTCTTGATGGTATTTGAGTTGGGAGTTGGGCCCTTGAGACGTCCGATCAGAGATATTTGATTAGTATGTGATGCGGATCAAAGCCCCAAAGATAACTAGACGGGGAGCTGGGTCCCAGAGAGTATGCCCGATCGACATTAACCAATTGGGATGTGATGGGGAATAAAGCCCTGCTGGTAACTAAGCGGAGAACTAGGCCCCGATAATATCTGATTGGGGAGTTGGACCCTTGAGAGTGTGTCCGATCAGCATTAACTAATTGGGATGTGATGGGGAGCAAAGCCTCATAAGTAACTGAGCAAGGAGCTGGACCCCTGAGAGTTTGCCCGATCGACATTAGCCGATTGGGATGTGATAACGAGTAGAGCCTTGTAAGTGTTTGGGTTGCAAGGTTGTAAACAAAGCCCCACATTGGAAACACATGAGAATGATCATACGCTTATAAGAGAAACATATCTCCATTGGTGTGAGACATTTTGCATAAAGTTTAAAAATAAAACCAAGAGAGCTTACACCCAAAGTAGACTATATCATATCATTGTGAAAATATCTAAATTCCTTTGGTCATAACAATTGGTATTAGAGTCGGGACTGTCAAAAGGTCTAACCGCCAACTATGCACAAGAGTTATGGTCTAATCGAGTCATATGAGTAAAATATTCACCTTGAACAAAGGAAGTGGGGGCTCCTGTGTCCGGATTAAGAGGACTATTCACCAGGTAGGAAGTCTTGGTGGGCAGCCAGGCAGAGAAGCCCTAGTTATGGCTAGGTAAGGAAGATATAGTTGTTGGTGCAGTTTGCACTAATAATCAAACTCATGTTTTGATGTATGATGATAAGTGTAAAGTATATAGGATTTTCATCGTATTTTCACACTACATTAGACCTGCTTTTGCATGTATGATTTGAGATAACTTGATTCTATGCTTCATTTTCATATTTTATTACTCCTAATACTCTCATGTATTTTTGATGGCAGGAGTGAAAATTGGAGTGAAATGGGTAGCAAAGAGACCAAGATAAAGAAGCCTTTCTCTGCCACTGGAAGTCGTGCCCAATGGCATGACTTGTGCCCGGCTTTGCCTCCCTGTCATGACCTTCTCGTGCACAATGACACAGGTCGTGCCCTACTTGGCCTCCTTACCACGGGCGCTCATGCCCAACGGCACGGGTTGTGGCCTGCCAGATCCAATGATCCATGCTCCACACGGGTGCTCGTGCCAAGCGGCATGACCCATGTGGACACCCCGATTTCCAACACTATTTAAAGGGGGTTTCTCCATTGGATTGGGGATCTCAATTTGGGGGGTGTCCAAGGACCCAAGGGGACAAGAGGACTCCGTTCCCTTGCATGGGGTTTTCCCCTCTTGGGGAAACCCTAGAGCATTCATTTTCATCTACTCTGACGATCCATCCACCTCTAGCGCAAGGAACCACTCTGAAGGCACCGAGAATCTTCTCCCTAATCATTTCTTTATCCTTATTCTCTATTTTAGTCTATATGAATGTTTTTATTTGTGTATTTGATTTCTAATTACTTTGCAATGAAATAGTTCTCTTGATTTTAGGATATAAGGAGTAACCCTTTTAATATGAGAACATCTTTTCATCAATCTATTAAGTTTGCATGTTAATTGTTTTGCCAAAAGCATGAGATTTGTATCCCATGAGGGTTTGGGGATGAACTAAAAGAAGAGCTCGACCCTCTGACCCATAAAAAATTGAGACTCGGAGAGTTGGATACGAAAGTTCAACCCGGTATGTCACGAGGAACCCTAGGCCATCATAGAGTTTAATGGATCAAACCTAATTCATTGTTACAAAATAGAAAAAGTGGTTAACTAGAGGTTGAGGGATCTCCTGATAGGGTTCCTCCGAGGTTTCAATCACTAGTTGTAATCATTCCAAAAGTAGATGATGATTAGGGTTGGTATGCCGGTGTAGAAGTACACATCGGATACTATAGTATAGTCTACCTACATAAATATCATTGAGGATAGGAAACCAAACATAGATTAAGTATTTACAATCATTTAGATGAAATCGAAGTCCTAGAATTGCCTTCACCACTGAACCTTCTATAGTTTCTCTACTTGTCTTCTTGTCTTGATCACACTCTGCCTTCTCACATTGATCACACTTTGCCCTCTTTCCATGATCATTCTACCTTCTCTTTGATTTCTTCCCATCTACTTGATCACATCACTTCTCTCTCTCCCAATCTCTCAATTCTCATGCTCTTAAGCTTTATTGTGACCACACACACCACCACGATCATCTAGATAACTTTCTTTGCAAACTTAGCTAGTGTTTAATCAACAGTCTCTGTGGATTAATATTTTATTACTTGACGACACTTCTGTGTATTTATAGATTTGCATACATTAAGTTTTTGGTACCATTCCCGGAGACTGTTTCGATTAACATTAGTTGACTAATAATTTAGTTACTCTAGATATTTTCTTTTTATTTTTAATTAGAAATTCTACAAGTTCCTTTTTGATTAAATTCTATATTTTCTTTCTTGTAGTTTAAATTCTGCATTTCGTTTTCTAATAATTTGTTTTGAAGGTGATTAGATCTAATGAGCACTAACATGAGAGGCAGTCATTTAAAAGAATTTTTTACAGCCATTTCTGCAAAATTTAGATCTCCCATTGTGACACCTCTGATAGAAGTTGACAACTTTCAACTTAACCCAAATTTGAAAATCATAAATTTAGAGGAGAAAATTCATAAAACTCTTATGAACACCTTGAGATATTTCTTGGATATTGTAATATGGTGAATTGTGAGGGAATCTTAGGGGATGCCATTCGATTGATTGCATTTCCTTTCAATATTAAAGATAAAGCACAGACATGGTTGTATTCTCTTCCTCCACAAAGTATTACAAGTTGGGAACAACTTGAACAATGATTTCTGAATTACTTTTTCCCTCCAAGAACAACGGGGAATTGTATCACAAATTTTACTCAGGCGGGTGGAGAATCACTATTTGAAGCATGAGACAGATTTAAAAATTTGCTAAGATAGTGTTCAACCATGGTTTGGAAAGATGGTTAACGGTGCACATATTCTACATGAGGATTTCCTTCTTAGATAAGTCATTATTAGATTCATTAGCCAGAGGCTCTTTGATGAACAAAAGTTTTAACGAAGCTTATGAATTAATAGATCAAGTGACACTGAACCTCCAAGAGTGGTCAAATGAGAATTGGAAAGAATCCTCACCAAGAATCCCAAAAGTGCAAGCTATAAAAGCAAATGAAAATGCCAAAAGTGAACCACAAAATCTCATCCCACCCACCACTCCATCTAAGGTTTATAAACCACCAACACCATTTCCTCAACAATTGGTTTGAGTACCTCAAGCTAACAATGATGATGATCTTAGCCTAATGCATCCACCGAGAACCTATGTACCACCAATCCCCTTTCCATAAAGGTTAGTAAAAGACAAGAAATATGAAGAATTTGACAAATTCTATAATAATGATATGGAGACATTCAATTTTCTAGATATAACTAATGAAGTTACAGGTGGTTATGATGTTGTGAATTTTTCCAATAATGATTGTGATGTTGGCACGGTTGCTTGCAAATTTGTTAATATACTTAAAGATGAAGATTTTTCTGATGATGATGATAATAATGTGGTTACTTGCAAATTTCTTAATGTGCTTAAAGATGAAGATTTATATGATGGTGATGCTCAGTATGAAATTTTTGATGAAGTTGTTGATGCCCCTTTTTATGATATTGATGTTAATGAATTGTCCACTATTTATGATGATGTTAATATTGTGGATAAGAGTGTAGCGACTTGTACTATGAAAGCAAAGCCCCAAGAATCACTTCCTTTGATCACACATCAACATGACATGATCGAAGTTACAGAAAATGATCTCTTTGTGGATATAAGTGCAGGGACTTGTGCAGAGATGGCAGAGCCCCAAGAATCACCATTGTTAGTTGCACTACCACCTGAGCCAAAGCTAAAACTATCATTTGATCCTGAAGAAGTAACATCCACTTGTTTATAACTTTCAGGTGCATTTCAGCATTGCAAGGCTAGTATTTCTTGTGATCTTTTAAAAAACTTCATAGAGGTACATGTAATTTATTTAGTTAGATGTGATTCAATTTTTGATACCCACTTCATCAAATTTAATATGGTTATAGTTCTATCTTATATAATATGCTTGTGGGAGGTATGCTTTTCCTGTGGGTGTGTAAGTTTTCATGAGGTCAAAAATTGAAAGCTATGAACCATCTTCAACCTTCGGAAAGAACTTCCAAGGAGACAAAGATGGAGAGAGTTGTGCTACACTAAATTGATCTCATAATGACAACTCTCTTCATAATAAAATGGCCTATTGGAAAGAATGCCCGGAAGTATCTTACTCCGGCAAGAGCGAGATTTAGATAAATTTAATAAGAGATAAAACTAATGGCCTAAAACAAGTGTTTCTTGGGAGGCACCCCAAGTTCTTTCTTGTTCTCAAACCCTCTACCTAGTTTTTCTTGTCTATTGTAGAGGATTCAAAGATTGAGAGGAGTGCGACCACTAAATGGAGGGGTCAATGACTTAGGCGTTTGACACACATCATTTGGTAACCCTCTTTTTCAAAACCTCCTCCACATTACTTTTAGTTTTCATTGAGACATTCAAAAATTTAAGTTTGGGGGAATGTATATATTTTGGGTTGTTAGTTAGTTCCATCATGTTTCTCTTTACATAATAAATTTTCTTCTCATTTGCATCATACTATCTTTATCTCTTATAGATGATTTGGAATCGAACAAAAGCACCTATGAATGCTTTGTTCATTAAGCAATATTTCGATTTGTTTAGTATTAGTGCTATCATGCGGATGCATTCTCTCATTTTTGGTGATCCATATATTTTCCTATCTAGTAGTAAAATTTTATAGAAGCGATGATGAGTTGATTTTTGTTTCACCATATGCCTACTTGATAGTTTAAACATTACACTTCACTTTTGATTTGTTTTTAAAAGGTTGATTTAGTACAATATAGTCATGATTTATTTTATTGGACTAGTACCATGGTGACCTTAGGTGACCCTTTCCCAATATTTTAGTTACTAGATCATGCTCAATTTGTAATAACCTAGTTTGTGATAGCCTATTTGGAAAAATCAAAATACCAAGTGAGAAGAAAAGAAAATAAAATATTTGAGATGCAATAAAATATTTGAGAAAAAAAATGCAATAATGGGATAGAAAACAATTATCGTGGGTGGAAATGATAAGATATCTCTTTGAGACTGAGTTATGTTACTAGAAAACACTTATCCATTTTTCTCAATACTGATCATTCCTTTAAGACTTTATCCTGGGAAAAGAGGACGAACCTCGCATATGACAGGCAAGTGCCCAACGCTAGAAACTTAGGGGGCACAATTGAATGATGACTTGACTGGGAAGAAATTCGAGACCCTATGAACAAACCATCACTGCGCACTAAACTAGCTTGTAGGCTTGGTGAAACTAATTAAGTACTTGTGATTTAAGACGATACCACTTGATAGGACTAGATGAGTTCACTAAAATTGAGGATACTGCTCACATGTTCTTTTTATATTCATATTTGTTTGGGGGCAAGCAAAGGTTTGGTCTAGGGGAATTTGATAAGTGTGAAGTATATAGAATTTTCATCATGTTTTCACACTACATTCGACCTACTTTTGCATGCATTATTTGAGATAACTTAATTCTATGCTTCATTTTTATATTTTATACTCCTAGATACTACTCTCGTGTATTTTAGATGATAGAAGCAAATATTTAGAGTGAAACAGGGAGTGAAGAGACCAAGCTAAAGAAACCCTACTCTGCCACAGGCGGTTGTGCCCAGTGGCACTGCTTGTGGCAGGTTCATGTGCCTTGCCACATACGGTCATGCCTAGTGGAATGGCATGTGCCTAACTCTGCCTCCTTCCCACGATCTGCCTGTGCCCAGTGGCACGGGTCATACCCCTCTCGGCCTCCTTGCCACAGACACCCGTGCCCAGTGGCACGAGTTGTGGCTCGCTAGATCTAGTGCTCCACGCTCCACACTCCACACAGGTGCCTGTGACAAGCGACACAACCTGTGTGGACACCTTAATTTCTAGCACTATTTAAAGGGGGCTTCTTTATTGGATTGGGGATCTCGATTTGGGGGTGGTCCAAGGACACTAGGGGATGAGAGGACTCTGCTCCTCTTGTGGGGAAGAAGGTTTGCCCCTCTTAAGGAAATCCTAGAGCATTCATCTTCATCCACTCCGACGATCCATCCACCTCCGTCACAAGGAACCACTCTGAAGACATTGAGAATCTTCTCCCTAGGTATTTCTTTATCCTTATTCTCTATTTTGGTATGTATGAATGCTTCTATTTGTATCTTTGGTTTGTAATTCTTTTGCAATGAAGTAGTTCTCTTGATTCTAGGATGTAGGGAGTAGCCATTTTGATATGTGAACATCTTTTCATTCAATCTATTGAGTTTGCATATTATTTGTTCAATGAAATGTGTGTTTATGGTCTAGATCTATCATATTAACATGACCTAAATGCTAAAAGCATGAGATTCATATCCCATGGGGATGAACCGAAAGGAGAACTCTGACCTTCGACCCGTAGCAAACTGAGATGCGGAGAGTTCGATATGAAAGTATAACCCGGTATGCCATGAGGAACCTAGGCCATCATAGAGTTTAATGGATCAAACCTAATTCGCTATCACGTAGTAGGAAAAGTGCTTAATTATAGGTTGAGGGATCTCATGACAGGGTCCCCCTAGGTTTTGATCACTAATTACGATCCTTTCAAAAGTAGATAATGATTAGGGTTGATACATCGGTGTAGAAGCAAAAGTTTACAACGAATACCATAGGATGATCTACCTACATAAATACCATTAAGGATAGGAAACCAAATATAGAGTAGGTGTTTACAATCATTTATATGAAACTGAAGTCCTAAAATTGCTTTCACCACTAAACCTTCTGTGGTTTCTCTTCCTGTCTTCTTGTCTCGATCACACTCTGCCTTCTCACATTGATCACACTTTGTCCTCTTTCCGTGATCATTCTGCCTTCTCTCTGATTTCTTCCCATCTACTTGATCACATTACTTCTCTCTCTCCCAACTCTTTTAGCTCTCATACTCTTAAGCTTTCTTGTGACCACACACACCACCATGATCATCTAGATAACTTTCTTTGTAAAATTAGCTAGTGATTAATCAACAGTCCCTATGAATCAATATTTTATTACTTAACAACACTTCTGTGCACTTACGAATTTGTATACATCGTATGACAAATAGTTTAAAGTTGGATATTGTGTGGTCTAACCTATTTACCAAGTATGCAGGATTGAAATACTTAATGAGACCTAACACTAAGTTGAAGTCCAGTTAGGTCTGAAGGGCCTAATAACTAGCATGAAGCCTAGATATGTTGATATCTAGAAGAAAGTCCAGTTGGGTCCATGGGACCTGACAACTGACTAAAGTCTAGATGGAGCATCTGGTAGGAAGAATTGGTGGGTCAAGAAGATCGGAGTCAAGTAAGTCGGAAAATGGTAATTTATATAAGCACTAGAGGAGAGACATCCGGTGAGGATGCATTCCCCATTAAGGGAATAGTAGGCGTTGGTCTAATCTGGGATTTTAGTGAAATTTAAAGTCAAAACTGGACAATCTTGAGACTGTCAGAATAACTTAAATACTTCTTTTTTTTTGTCTATTTTGCTAACTCTATGGTACAAGACATCGAAATTAGAAGTTGGCTTGAAAAGGGACTTTTAGGTGCTAGGAGGTCCAGGCGACCTAATTGGGTCCAAGCGCTTGGAATGACTTGAATCCAGCTTCGCGGGCAGATGAGCTGACAAATGTTGGTTGGCTGACCTACGTCATCATCCAAGTGTCTGGGGGTGGTCCAGAAGCTCGGGAAGTGATAAAGGTGAATCAGATATGACTTCACCGAGGAGCAACCACATCAACATTGTGGATAATATCATACTATTGTGGAGATATCTAAATTTTTTTGATCCTAACAGTAAGTAACTGAGCGGGGAGCTGGGCCTCGATAATATATGTGTAGGGAGATGGGCCCCTAAGAGTATGCCTGATTGGCACTAGCCGATCGAGATGTGATGGGGAGCAGAGCCTCGTAGGTAACTGAGCGGGGAACTAGGCCCCAAAAATATCTATGCGGGGAGCTAGGCCCCTAAGAGTTATTTGATCGATATTAGCCAATCGTGGTGAGATAGGGAGCAGAGCTCCATAAGTAACTGAGTGGAGAGCCGGGACCTGATAATATTTAAGTGGGGAGTTGAGCCCTTGAGAGTATGTATGATTGACACTAGCCGATCGAGATGTAATTGGGAGCAGAGCCCTATGGGTAACTGAGCAGGAAGTTAGGCCCCCTAGGGTATCCAATTGGCCTTATCTGATCGGTGTGAGGAGATTCCACTGGGCAGGTTACCTGGGTTTTAACCTACCTTGGAATTTGACTGCCACCTGTTAGTGCGGTTAGCACTAACGGTCTAACTCAAGTTTTGATGAATGACAAAATAGGTTAAGTTAGTTTCGTTGTTATCTAATACTCTGACAGAGTGTGCAGGAGAAGCCCAGATAGGTCGACGGGCTGACCTAATGTCTAGCACAAAGCCTAGCTAGGTCGACGGGTCGATCGGATAGCTGGCACGAAGTCCAAACGGGTCGATGGGCTGACCGGACGTTTGGCACAAAGTCCAGCTAGGTCGACGGACTGACCGGATAGCTGGCACGAAGCCCAGACGGGTCGAAGGGCTGACCGGACGTCTGGCAGGTAAGAGAAGGTAAGTCACTGGAGGGGAGTGACTGTGAGGACGCGTTCCCGGGAAGGGAACATTAGGCGTCGATCCGACTTAGATCCATTTCGAATAGCTAAGTCAAGATCGTGACTAGATTCCGGTCTCGAGGAGACGGAATCTAGCAAATACTCTGCTTATTAACTTTGAACTATGCTAACACTTTGTTTTACAGGATAATATTATTTACATTTTGCCTCGGACTAACTCTTTCTTGCAGGAGAAGGATTTTCTGGAGAAGAGTGGTCCGGGCGCCCGGGAGGGATCCGGGCGCCCGGAAGTGAATTTCTATCTGCAACGTCATTTCGCCACATGGAGCGCCTTGGTTGACTCGGCTATGTCATATTCAGGGCGCCCTGGAGGTTCCGGGCGCCTTGAACCTCCTATATAAGGAGGGTAAAGGCTGAAACTCAACACAACAACGAAAGATCTACTCCTTTGTACTCCTGCGACGCTGCGAAGCCACTCTGACAACGCGCTGCTCTTTTTCCTTTCCTTTTGTCAGTATTGTCTTTTTCTATTAGCATTCTTATACTTTAAATTGTAAACAAGTATTTCGAATTGCTAGTGGATTATCCATCGAAAGCACCCTTGCGTGAGGGCCTTGGAGTAGGAGTCGACAAAGGCTCCTAACCAAGTAAAACTACTTGTACCATTCTTTTCGCATTTATTATTCCGCTGCTTACTTGAGAATTTTTTTTAATCGATTTTCCCCCCCCCCCCCCCCCCCCCCGCTCTATTGAATTCACGATCCAACACCACCTACTTTGGTCTATTAACCATCGGACCTCGCCCGAGGCTCCTCATCATTCGTCGTATCAATATTGATACAATAAAAGATAAATTGATAATCATGGGTATGCTTCTTTTTGAAAATATGAAAAATCAAGTCATGTATAACATTTAGGGTGTGTTTGGTTCAGGGTTATCACAGATAACCTTGGTTATCCGCCTATTGTTATCTATGACAATCATGTTTGGTTTGAGGTTTTTCTAGATTCCGATGTTTTTCTCGATTCTGAAAGATCAGCAAATGTCATCAATTTGGGAATCTAACCCAAAATCAGAAAATCTCGAGTTGCCAAGGTTTTTCTTGATTCCGGAGGTTAAGTAAAAAAAAAAATCAAAATTAGCCTCTGAACGATCAGAGCATGATCGGAGCCAAGCGTGGTCGTCGAGTGGGGCAGTGCCGGAGGTGGCAGTAGGTGTCGCGTTCCTTCACGGGTGTGGGTTGCCATGTTCTTTCACGTGCCCAGGTCATCACCAAAGCTTCGTGTGCATGCGATAGCGGCATGGCAACCGGAGGTGGCAGTAGCAAGTGGTGGGCAGCGGGAGCGAAAGATGACGAAGGATTTTGTTTTTTTGGTTTTTAACTTTGGTATTTTAACCTTATTAAATTAAATTAATCAACTCCTAGCTATAGTTAGGATAAATTAAATATACTTAATGTAAAGGCCAATAAAATTATTAAAAAAATTCTAAAATAATAATAATAATAAAATTATCTAATTTTATTCATTTATATATATATCACTAATAATAATAATAATATTATTATTAAATCAAGGATAATACGGTAAAATATTGTACTAGGTTATATACTAAAATCTCCAAACAAACAAGTTTTTATTGTATTACCTAAGTTGAATCAAACAAGATTAGATTATGTTACATTCCCCATAACCAAAGTTATGTGATTACCTAGTGATACGGAGGTAACCAGTGGAGGCCACGTTGTTGGAGAGGTCAATAGTCTTGCCAAGAGGTAGTCAAAAGTCAAAGATGTACTCCCGACTCCCCAACTCTTAACTCTCGACTTAGGTTCTAAGTGCCCTCTAGCTAAACTAAAATGACCCTAGTTATCAATAATTAAAGCAACAAGTTGTTATTCATTGAGGGCATGGATAATGCAATCGATATCACAAGAAAGGCGGAAAACACAACAATTTGCTCCAACAAAAATGGGTCATAATGATCATTTATTTAGGGGAACATGGTTGGATCACGAAGAACAAGGGGCATAAGGAGAACATATTGGTGCATGTTGCATCATACAATCTAACCTGAGATTTTGATCTTGGCAATAAGTTCAAGTTAAGTCATGTGGTTTTCTAATATGTTGATTGAGTGTACATGAAAGTTTTAGTTAATACTAGGCAACGAAGTCCTAGTCAAGGGATTGGGCACGAAGTCTTGGCAGATCCAGGACATCGGGCGGAAGTCCTGGGGTCACGAGGCGAAAATATAAGAGGGTTGAGGATCGGATGTCTAGCGCAAGTCCCGGAGGTCAAGGTTAGATGCTGAGCAGAAAGTCCAAACAGGTGTTTGATAAAAGGTAACTCTCCTAAGAGGAGTAGGTGAGGACGTGACCCCCGTTGAGGGAACAGTAGCTGTCAGTTCGACCTAAAATTTCATGGGAAATTCGAAAGTCATAATCTGAAATTCTCTATCAAACTATGTTAAAATGCTATATTTTTCCTATTGTGCTAATTCTGTGGTATAGAAAATCAAAGTTGAAAGTTGGCCGGAAAAGGGGCTTTCAGGCACTCGGATTTGGTCGAACTCAGCTGTGCGTGTAGATGATTTGACACACTTTGATTGGCCAGTATACGTCAGAGTCCAAGCGCCCAGAGATGGATAAAATCTTCATAGATAGAGTTAACCGATATGCGGCCACATCAGCTATCTAGGCGTCCGGGGGTGGTCCAATCGCCCATAGTTGGATAACTCCACAACGAAGCAGGATTGGATATGCTTTGGTCCAAGCACCCGGGACTAGTCCAGACACCTGGATAATTCTATAAAAAGGGACTTCGACCAACAGCTTCAGACAATAGTTCTCTACAACTTTCGTGCTTGTGTGCTGCTCTGAAGCCTTCGTTACAAAGGTCGAATGCTGATCTGATGGCCAAAGCAAAAGCTGTTATTCATTTCGAGTTGTGGTAAAATTGATTCTTTACTATTAACTGCATTTCATTATTTGTAATCGAAGTTTATTATACTTGACAAATCTATAGTGAATTGTCCAATGAAAACGATCAACATCGTGGGTCTTAGAGTAGAAGTCGTCACAGGTTTCGAACCAAGTTAAAAACAACGTATTATTATTATCTTCTTTGTTCTTCTCTTAATTCATTCTTTCCGCTGCATTTGTGGATTATTTTACAAAAAAGGTGAAAAAGTGACTCACGCTATTCGCCCCTCTCCTCCCTCTAGCACACTTTTCGATCCTACATAACGTAGCAGATAGTCATGATCCTATAAAAAGTAGTCAACCCTCATGAGAAAAGGTACATGCACATCATTTTCACAAACCCTAATAGTATTCATCTTCTTCATTTCATTGAAACCCTAACTTGAGCATCAGAGTGACAACGCTGGGGAACTCACTGGCTATCTCTCAAATCTCTTGCCCTTCGTCTTCTCTCCTACACAAGTATCAGCAAATCTCATTGTGGTCTTCTTGTAATCAGGCGACTGACGGCTAAGTCAATATTGACACCGACTCACTAGTGACTCACCCATCAGTGTTCCCAAAAGATCAAATGATAATCACATTATCAAAATTATACATGATAACTTTGAACCAAACACACTCTTAAAAATAAAATTGAGTTTTACCGCAAGGCCCATCATAAATAGTCATTTACCCTCCCAATATTTATAATAAAGGTCCATCATAAGTTTATCAAAATATTCACTACCCTCCCAATATTTATAGAAAATTTTATTTTGCTTAGCTGTTTATTTATTTACTTACTTTAAATGCTCTCCGCTTTTAAATTATCATTTTATCTCTTTTTTTTTTATAAATTTTATCGAAATGCACGTCTAATAGCTGTTAGCAATTCTGATGATTATGTGTGATGCACAATCACGAAATATACCATCATTTTAAAAAATTAATATACATTTTTATGGTGTTGACACAGTTTAAGGTCAATTTTTATTATTTTTAAAATTATTTGTTGTTTCTAAAATCAGGCACCAAAATTTACCATAAAATAATTTAAAAACATATTTTTTTAAAAAATAAGATGCCTTTTTAATAATGTTAAGAAACTTTAAATTACCAAGATATTGTATTTTTAAATTACAAACTCAACTACAAACTAATTTAAAATTGCAGGCTGATTTATAAAATTGTTTTTTTTGTAAAATAAACTTAATTATTTATTTAATGATATTAATAGACGCGTAAGATTTTTTTACTAAAATTAACTTTTAACAATAAAAAATTCTTTGACGATGTTGATGAATTTAAAATATTTAAGTTAATAATTTTTTGATAATTAATCTGGTCTATAAATTAAGTTAACGAAGAAGGCATGCAAAACATTAGTCTCAACAACGGAAACATCATTATCATTGTTGTTTCAAATCACAATCTGATAATTGCATCCATTAATGCGTAGAACATTACAAATGTTAAAGTCGTCAAGAAAAAAACTAAGGCTCCATTCCATTGATGTGCTAACAGCATTTTTTTTTATCATTTAAATGTGATATTAAAATATATTTGAAAGTAATTTTGTGATTGGTAAACATAATATACATAAAATAAAGAGTAGATGGCATCGTCCGGTCGGGTGAAGCATGCCCCGACCGGAGAGCACGTACCAATCTGCCATCGCCTTCGTTACAAAGAAAAGTCAAAACAACTGACGCTCAAGGGAGGCGATGTGTAGAAGTCAAGCCGAGTAGCTACCCTGCTCGGCCAAACAGCAGAGTTTGATGTGAGCAGAGTTCAACTTCGGCCAAGCAGCTACCTCGCTCAGCCTGGCAGCAGGCCTCGACAGTGACAAAGTGGACCTTTAGTCGAGTAGATACACTGAGGATTAGCGAGGTTCTGGCCGACCGGACGAGGCACCTGTTGACCCCCGGGTAGCTTCTGGAGTATGCAAACTGATCGTCGAGGCTAGTGTTCGACACTATCTCCGTAAACGATATTGCTCCGCTACGGTGCTTAACGGATTGTTGCAATTCGTTCTCAAGATACAACAACGAACGTCTCGGAATCGTAGCACTCCGACTTCCGAGACCAGCGAACCTTTTAGTAGACTTCTTGGACTCTTGTATGCACAAGATGAGATGAATGTTTGAGGAAGAGAAGAGAGGATTGAGTGAGTATTCCATCATCTGGAGGGTTCTATTTATACTGAAAGAAGAGGTTGAGTGTCCTTTGGGTGAGTGGATGTGTTCCTTGGGTTGGATCGATTTAGATCATCTATTCTGAAGGATTGTAACCCTTCACCAAGCCCACTTCAATCTCATCCATCAGATCTGAGGAGTTGTGACCCTCAGATCCGCCTATTGTCATCGGTCATCGGATCTGGATCCATTGATTCAATGCTTCAGATCAAGTCTCAACCCAGGCCGTCAGATCGTTACTCTTTGCGATCTAACGCTCTAGATCGCATCACAAGCGATGCGAAGTGCAAAGTGCGCCTACAAAGCGCCCATTGCGCATGTGCGCATGTGCGCACGTGCGCACGTGCGCACGTGGCGGGTGGCGGGCTCACAGGTGCGAGCACCTGCTCGCCCTGGGCTAAGGGGTCACTTGTCCTTTTATTTTTTGTGTTAACTCCATTAACACATCTTCATTAATAAGTAGAGAATACACATCGAGAATTTCCAATGTGGGACTATTCTCCCATGCACTTTATTAATGAATAATAAATGTTATTTTGTGCTGACTTTAAACATTAATTTCTCATTCACCCTTAATCGGTTTTGAGCAAATTAATAGTCTAAATCTATCTACGCGAATCGTAGATTTCAATTTTGAAGTCAATTACGACTTTCAACAATTGATGGCTTCCTTCCTCTAAATCATTTTGGTCCATTTAAGGCCCCAATATCCAACAATCCCCCACATGAATGGAAATTAATGCAATGCATGTATGCATGCTGACATTTTACAAGAGTCCAATCGATAAGTTACTGCATCGGGAGAGGTAGCTTGTGGCTTTGAACCTTCCGTAGTGAAATGCTATCGAGTATACTAGGCTGCGCAGTGAACGTGATGTCTTGAACTGCTCAGCTGTTGGTGTATACTTAGACAATAACACCCACACAGAGATCTATCTCACCTACTTTAGGTTCTCATGGTTGGTTCTGTTTCGGCCATGGATACCATCTTGGATTCATGAGTGTTTCATTGAAGCGGCCTGTCTTCACACTCACATATGTGACACTTCTATCAAGAGTATCTTACCATACTCCACCTTATCAGGTATAGAAGTCACTAAAAGCATAAGCTTAACCTCACTACATGAGGTAGGACAGCACAAATTCATCCTAAGATTGGGATAGAGATAAACTATATAATGTGCTGGACCACAACTTCTGTAACTTCGTTGTCCCATTGAACCAAGATCTTGGGATCTCCGGTCAACAAGGTTGGGTTACCGCTACAGTCGTTTTTAGTTGTAGATTTTTAATCCCATTCCTCTTGATGAGCAGTATACTTGATCTCGACTCAACCCCTTCGTTAGAGGATTTGCCAAATTATCTTTGGACTTAACATAGTCGATTGCAATCACTCCATTCGAGATCAACTGCCTAATGGTATTATGTCTACGACGTATATGTCGTGACTTCCCATTATACATATTACTCTGTGCCCTTCCAATCGCCGATTGACTATCACAGTGGATTAGTACGGCAGGCACAGGTTTCACCCAGCTAGGAATATCTTCCAAGAAATTCCGCAGCCATTCAGCTTCCTCAGCTGCTTTGTCTAGTGCTATAAACTCGGATTTCATAGTTGACCGAGCAATGCAAGTCTGCTTAGTAGATTTCCAAGATACTGCTCCCCCACCGATCATGAATACATATCCACTAGTGGATTTGGCGTCTTTTGTATCTGATATCCAATTAGCATCACAATATCCTTCCAACACAGTGGGATATTTTCCATAATGTAATCCATAGTTCATAGTATATTTCAAATATCTGAGAACTCGCATCAATGCTTTCCAATGGGTGTCGTTTGGATTACTCGTAAAACGACTCAGTTTGTTGACCGTACAGGCAATATCCGGACGTGTGCAGTTTGTGAGATACATCAAACTGCCTATTATCCGAGAATATTCCAACTGCGATATGGTCTCACCATGGTTTTTCGTTAAGTGTTGACTTAGATCCATAGGTGTTTTCACTGAAGAGAGATCGTACGCATTGAATTTTTTCAATACAGATTCTACATAATGGGATTGTGTTAAAACTATCCCTTCTGATGTCCTGAGAATTTTAATTCCCAATATAACATCTGCTTGACCCATATCTTTCATATCAAAATTTCTGGTCAACATTTTCTTTGTAGTCATGATTACTGCCCATTATTAGCATGTCGTCTACGTATAGACAGACAATTAATAGCCTTCAGGTGTGTTTTTGACATAAATGCATTTGTCACATTCATTTATTCTGAATTCGTTTGACAGCATTACTTTGTCAAATTTTTCGTGCCATTGTTTAGGCGCTTGCTTAAGTCCGTACAACGACTTAACAAGTCGACACACCTTTTTCTCATTTCCAGGAGCCATGAACCCTTCGGGTTGCTCCATATAAATTTCTTCTTCCAACTCACCATTTAAGAACGCAGTCTTAACATCCATTTGATGTATTTCAAGGTCATACAGTGATGCAATGGCTATTAGCACTCGTATGGACGTAATCCTTGTCACCGGTGAGTATGTATCGAAGTAATTAAGGCCTTCCTCTTACTTGTACCCCTTGGCTACAAGTCTGGCCTTATACTTGTCAATTGATCCATCAGCTTTATACTTACGTTTTAGTATCCACTTACAACCTAATGGTTTATTACCAGAAGGAAGGTCTACTAATTCCCAAGTATGATTATTCATGATAGACTCAATTTCACTATTGACAGCTTCTTTCCACATTGGAGCATCGGGTCTAGAGAGCTTCACTTAATGTTCTTGGTTCCATTTCTGACATGAAAGTCATGAAATCTGGCCCGAACGATTTCTCAACTCTAGCCCGTTTGCTATGACGTGGCTCTTCACTTTGATCGTCAATAGTCCTTTTATAACAGCTAAGTTCGGTAACGTCATTTTTGTTTGAACTTCCGTTGTTATCACTTTCAACGTTTCCCTTTTTATTTGGGAATACGTTTTCAAAGAATATCGCATTCCGAGATTCTATGGTTGTTCTCACATGTATATCAGGAATGTCTGATTTGTGAACTAGGAAACGATATGCACTACTATTATGGGCATATCCGACAAATATCGCATCGAACGTTTTAGGTCCGATCTTTACTTGCTTTGGTTTAGGTACTTCGACCTTTGCCGAGCAC
Organism: Zingiber officinale; assembly: GCF_018446385.1. Taxonomy (NCBI): domain Eukaryota; kingdom Viridiplantae; phylum Streptophyta; class Magnoliopsida; order Zingiberales; family Zingiberaceae; genus Zingiber; species Zingiber officinale. The sequence goes on from NC_056004.1 coordinate 29,075,218, forward strand.
CCCCACACTTTCAGGTATTTGTACGATGACTCGTGGCCTTTCCATAGTTCATATGGAGTTTTATCATTTTTCTTATGAGGGATTCTGTTGAGAATGTGATTTACCGATAATATTGCTTCCCCCCACAAGTTTTGAGGTAAGCCTGAATTTATCAACAAGGCATTCATCATTTCTTTTAGTGTCTGATTTTTACGTTCGGCAACACCGTTTGATTGAGGTGAGTAAGGCGCCGTTGTTTGATGGATAATGCCAGATTCTGTACAAAATTCATCAAACAGTGCACCATATTCTCCACCTCTATTGCTTCGAATTATTTTAATTCGTTTGTCAAGTTGGTTTTCAACTTCTGTTTTATAGGTTCTGAACGCCTCTAGGGCTTCGTCTTTACTTCTTAAAAGAAAGACATAACAGAACTTTGTGCAGTCATCGATAAAAGTAATAAAATATTTTTTACCTCCTCTAGTTTGCACAAATTTCAAGTCACATAGATCACTATGTATTAACTCTAGAGGAGTTATTGTCCTTTCCACCGAATGAAAAGGTAGTTTCGTCATTTTCGCTTCCACGCACACTTCACATTTGTGTGTTCCGTCAACATTGACGTTTGGTAATAAATTTAATTTGACTAGACGTTTGAGAGTATTATTATTCACATGTCCGAGTCGATCATGCCATAAATTAAAACACTCAACAACATAGCTGGAAGCATTTATTTTATTACCATCAAAATTTCGGAGTACAGGCATTACAACCATTTTGAATAGACCCTTTTCTAGGTACCCCTTTTCTACGAAGACACCATTCTTCGTAAGTACAAAGTTGTCTGACTGGAACACTAGCCTAAATCCGGCCTTGACCAATGCCGCTCCAGAAACTAGGTTCTTACTGATGTCGGGAACATGGAGTACATCAATGAGTGTTAGCTCCTTTCCGGACGTCATCTTCAGAACAACCTTTCCGAGTCCAACAATTGGCGACGTCGTGGAATTACCCATATAGAGCTTCTTGCCATTTATCGGAGTATACTTGGAGAACATCGCTTTATCGGAACAGATATGACGAGTTGCTCCAGTATCAATGAACCACTGCTTCGGGTTGGTATCCACCAAGTTGGCTTCAAATACAACCGCAGTGAGATCCAAGTCCTCAAGAGAGGTTGCGACATGATTCGCAACATCCTTTGGCCCCTTGGTTGGCTTCTTTGGGCGTCTGCAGTCCTTGGATAGGTGTCCTGCCTTTCCACAGTTGTAGCAGGAGCCTTTGAACTTCTTTGCTTGAGCCTTCTTTTTGAACTGCTTCGGCTTTTTGGCGTTCGGCTCGACCAGGTTGGACATTTCGTCTATAGTCCGCTTGGTTCCTCTAGAGTCGGATAACTTTCGATTATCCTCCTCTATTCGTAGCCTCAGGATCAGGTCTTGCAGCCCTATTTCCTTTTGCTTGTTCTTTAGGTAATTCTTGAAATCCTTCCATGACGGAGGGAGCTTCTCAATTACCGCAGCAACTGCGAATGTCTCGTTCAACTTCATGCCTTCGGCGTCCAGATCATACAGTATTAATTGCATATCTTGGACTTGAGATGAGACGCTTTTTGAGTCCACCATCTTGAAATCCAGAAACCGACCGACAATGAATTTCTTCAATCTAGCATTTTTGGTCTTGTATTTCTTCTCAAGGGATTCCCACAAAGATTTTGCCGTTTCCAGAGAACAATATACGTTATATAACGTGTTGTCCAAGGCGTTGAGTATATAATTGTGGCACAGAAAATCTCCATGAGACCACGCATCGCTAGCAGCCTTACTACCTTCCGTAGCGGCTGGCGTGTCTTCGTGCAAAAACTGTACAAGGTTTAGCGTTGTTAGATAAAACAACATCTTCTGCTGCCATCTTTTGAAGTCGGATCCGGTGAATTTCTCCGGCTTTTCTCCGTGCGGAATGGTTGTCGGAACGACGGTCGGAACGGCGGTCGGAATGTCGTTGGTAGCCATATCAGTTTGCAGGGAATATCGTTTACGACTATTGACCCCCGGGTAGCTTCTGGAGTATGCAAACTGATCGTCGAGGCTAGTGTTCGACACTATCTCCGTAAACGATATTGCTCCGCTACGGTGCTTAACGGATTGTTGCAATTCGTTCCCAAGATACAACGACGACGAACGTCTCGGAATCGTAGCACTCCGACTTCCGAGACCAGCGAACCTTCTAGTAGACTTCTTGGACTCTTGAATGCACAAGATGAGATGAATGCTTGAGGAAGAGAAGAGAGGATTGAGTGAGTATTCCATCATCTGGAGGGTTCTATTTATACTGAAAGAAGAGGTTGAGTGTCCTTTGGGTGAGTGGATGTGTTCCTTGGGCTAGATCGATCTAGATCATCTATTCTGAAGGGTTGTAACCCTTCACCAAGCCCACTTCAATCTCATCCATCAGATCTGAGGAGTTGTGACTCTCAGATCCGCCTATTGTCATCGGCCATCGGATCTGGATCCATTGATTCGATGCTTCAGATCAAGTCTCATCCCAGGCCGTCAGATCGTTACTCTTTGCGATCTAACGCTCTAGATCGCATCACAAGCGATCCATCATACCTATTTGATCAACGTTAATCAACGGTAACCATCCATTCCCTAAGTCAACTGTCCAGTCATCTCCCTTTGCCCACGAGGATGCCGCGTAGGTACTGCCACGTCAGGTACGAGCCTGACACGTCACCCGAGTGCCACGTAGGCACTGCAATGTCACCTGGAGCATAAATTTATGCTCCTCAATGCAAAGTGCGCCTACAAAGCGTCCATTGCGCACGTGGCGGGTGGCGGGCTCACAGGTGCGAGCACCTGCTCGCCCTGGGCTAAGGGGTCACCTGTCCTTTTATTTTTTGTGTTAACTCCATTAACACATCTTCATTAATAAGTAGAGAATACACATCGAGAATTTCCGATGTGGGACTATTCTCCCATGCACTTTATTAATGAATAATAAATGTTATTTTGTGCTGACTTTAAACATTAATTTCTCATTCACCCTTAATCAGTTTTGAGCAAATTAATAGTCTAAATCTATCTACGCGAATCATAGATTTCAATTTTGAAGTCAATTACGACTTTCAACAATTGATGGCTTCCTTCCTCTAAATCGTTTTGGTCCATTTAAGGCCCCAATATCCAACAGCACCAGAGTTACGGAAGGCCGACCGAGTGACTAACCCGCTCGGCTTAGCAGTACACTCTCTTTAATATCCATTGACATCTTTTTAGGAGTTGGTGCCGCCAACACCGGGCATGAACAGCCAGAAGATTGTACAACGAAAGCTTCCAATGTCACTTCAGAGATATGCTCGGCCCATTAGGGTAAAGTCTTTTCAGGGAAAGTTTTGAGAAGCGTGCTCTTCATGGGAAGCATGCACCCGCGCTATCAGAGCTCTATATAAAGGGGGGTCCAAACATCGACGGAGGTAGACGATATTCATTGTTTGTGCTATAGTCTTCTTGTTGCTCCGCTTTCTACTTCATCGCCGGTGATTGACTTGAGAATCGGAGGGCCAACGCCAGGAATCCCTTCCCTGGCTCGACACTGACGTAGTTTGTGTTGCAGGTCCGAGCGGAGTTTACAGGCGGTCAGCGGGAGCGCCACATTCCCGACTTTTCATCTCTTTGCCTTTCAAACAGGATCATATGTAAAAATTGTGCACTATCTACAAATTGATTGTGACTCGCATCGCTTTGATTGCCCCAAGGTGGTGTAGAGTGACCGCCTGAAATGGTTTAGCGTGATGTGGAGAGTTGGTGTGAAAGAGGAAACTAAGGTTTTTATTTGCGTCCAAATTTTGGAAGGATAGGCGTATTTTAGTCATATAATAAAAAACTCATATTTTTACCTTTACCATACAAATCATACCAAACAAAAACGATTTTATCATACTTTACTAAATATCCTCATCTAAAATATTACTATCACTCAAATTTATAATCCATCAATTTCCTAACGGTGCCTAATGGTTTAATTCTTTGGATTGAACTTTACTAAATCATTATAATAAATAACTCATACTTTTATTCTTACCATAAAAATCATACCAAACAAAAATTATTTTATCATACTTTACTAGATATCCTCATCTAAAATATTATTATCACTCAAATTTATAATTCATCAATAATCTTATCATACAAACTAAGCGATGCCTAATGGTTCAATTCTTTGGATTGGCCCATGTGACCTAGTCTAACTAAGTCAGTTGACTTGTTTAATTCATTCGACTTGATCAACCCAATTGATCCAATTCAGCATACTTAGAACAACTCATCATACCTAATGAGATGGACTAACTCATTCCTACATGAATGTCTAATTTATAGATGATGACAGATTTACTATAATAGGATAAAAATTAATTTCTAATATGTACATGTCTTCAGAAAAAAACTCTTCCCACCCTTATCAACTTGACGGTCAGCTATAAGCTGACCTTGTGATTTGTCTTCCTTCACATAACTTAGACACATATTATAAAAGATACTTGGGGTGAGCATCATTTTTTACTATAATGAGACGGGCTAACTCAGTGTACCTAGAACAATTAACACACAAATTGATCAAACCAATTGATCCATTGGATTCGACTGTGTTGGTCTGACTCAATACACCCATTAGAGCATCCACAATGATGGGAGCTCGATGAAAGCTCTTTTATTACTACATCCGTAGCACGTTACAAGTAAAAATCTTACACATCTCTCCACTATCAAAAAAATTTCTCAACAACTCTTTCATAAATCCCGCATTTCTTTACATCCTCACGCCATATATCTCTCCTAATTAAAATAACACCTCCATTATCACATTTAAATTAAAACATATTATTTAAATTTTTTCAAAAAAGAATGGAGCTGCTCCTTGCCGAATGGAAAGAGCTCCCTCCATATCACCATATCAGCTGTGGGAGCTACGATAGGGCTCCCATCGTGGATGCCCATAGGCTCAAAGTGACATACGCCTAATTCAATTTGCTTGCTTAATTAATCAAAGAGCGATAGAATGGGAAAAGATTTATTAAGAGAAAATTGACTTCAAAATAATTTCCTATCTATCAATCACTGAAAAAAAATTTCTAGAAAACGATTCTACCAAACAAATAGAGTCTACTATTTTTCTCCAAGTCACACACCAGTCAAGAAGATTAACACATTCGTCGCCCCAGCACTGTCTGATCAGACAACTATAATTTTGACATAAATAATGCCCTTGTTTGCTGCCATTTTTTATCACTGACATAGTGACATGCACATAGCAGCTAACAAGTTAGTCACGTATATCCTTGAGAAAATAAGGTGTCTACATTACAATTGACTTAATGCTCTGCTTCCGTCGATATACGGATTGAGTAAATAATATGCAGAGAAGCAAAAAGGAGAGGTTTGAAAAGAAGACCACAAGAGAAAATTATGATTCTTAAAAAATAATATTATTATTTAATAATAGAGAATTATCTTTACACAACGAAACAACAAGACTCTTATAGATAAACTTTAATTCTAATCTTATCAAAAAAAAAAAAAAAAAAAAAAAAAAATATTATTAATATATTTATAATCTTAAAATTTTTAAACGGATTAAAAATCAAAAAAATATAAAAGATAGAAATTATCATAAATATCCTACAAACAAAAATATTCTAAATACCAAAACAATAAAAATTATTAAAATAAGATAAAAATTATTTAAAATAATAATAATAATCTGTATTAGTGACCCTATATTGAAATAACTCATCATCAAATTTAGAATTATTTTAAAAAGTGGTAACCAAGAGACAGATCCTCTAACATTGAATGATAAAATCAAGTAACGGACTTTCACCTCTTAAAACTCATGTTCAACTGTTCTTTGTCAACTAACTCGAATGAAACATTATCTTTGAAATAATATAGATAACCTCTATCCGCTATTCCATTGGGACAACGTTCATCTTCAACAGAACCAATATGCTAAGTGTGGCAGATAGGATGAGCATATGAACCCGTTATAGTATTAGAGGTAAATCGAAGCATTTCAGGAAAGACACCTTGATCATTGTCATAACCGGTCCGTGAGGACTCATAGCAGTTTAATATGTGTTCAGCTGAAAAAATATCATCAGCATGATGTTGATTCTGAAAGTTTAATTGATCACCACATCCATAAATACTTCCTTTAGCTATGTCTGAGTGGTGTGCAAAGTCAGGATTACTTGACTCAAATGATTTTCTTCTGATACGCTTTCTCTTGGCATGGTATAGGTTTCTCACACTCTTCACTTCTCTTTTCCTGGATTCCAAATATTTCCCTTTTATGCTGCAAGCTCAGTTAACTTTGTTAGGATTGTATATACCAAGCTAAGCTCCTTGTATTCGAGCATTCGAGTTGAGGCCCCTGATGAGGTTTCAAGAGCAAAAACGAGAGAATGCCAACGGTTCTGTATAATTCTTGAAGGGTGAATCTCCGGGGAAAACACACTGCACCTTTAGCTAATGGCTCCAAAGATACTCCTGTCTTCGTCCACTACAAGGAAAAACAGTAATTCTGACGGAATTAACGACGGATATTTTTTTCCATCGGTAATCATCGACGGAAAACAAATTCCACCTGTACAATTATAGATTATGCGAATGCATCAAGGGGGCCATGGTAATTAGGGAGAGGGGCGAGGGCATTTTGATCACTCCACTAGTTAGGGCTTTAAGTGAGGAGAAGGGCTTCTTTGATGAGAAAAGCGGGAGGGAATCCGCCGACGACGACCGTCTCTGGGCCATCTCCTTTCTCCGCGTCGGTGCCACTATGCCATCTCCCTTGACGCCTCTCTCCCTCATGTACGTCACTGCCCTCCTCATACAGACCACTGCCCGTCGTCGCCTATGCCGCCTTGCTCTCGCGCATGTCGTCTCCGGTGTCGTTCTCTGTAGAGGCCTGCCGTCACCGTGACAGGACCGCCCCTCTCCCCTCTTCCTCCCCGGCGGCTCTGTCGCATCCAGTGGCCTTTGCCGCCACCGCCGAGTCCAACAGCCACTGCCGCCACCTCTAGCGGCTGCTGCCGCTATCCGATGCCACCTCCAATGATAGCCACTAATCGACCCACGCCCTTCGTCGAGGGCACAGCGCCATCGTCGCTGTTGGCACTCCTATCGGGCGATGAGCCGGCTCTCGAGCCACCGCTAATCCGGCTTTCGGGCCACTGCTATTGCACTCTACCTTGGTGACCCACGTTTTGCACTGTGTGTTGTGTTCCGGCCACCGAGCCATTGTATTTTGTATTACTATTATGATTGTGAGTTACTAGTATTATCCGGCATGCGTGTCGTATCCTGCCCTGCAAGCCGCTGTGGTATTCCGGCTTAGGAGCCGTCGTCAGATTTTGACCGACATGTCGTCTTTTGGATCCATGCTGCACCAGATTCTATGTCGTCACTCCCAGATCCGGCTCCTCAGCTGACCCATATTCATCTATCCTTAAGGGTCGCGACGACTCGATCAGCATCGCGACCAGCTCACCGATCCATCCGAAGGTGCCCCCCGAGGCTAGGGTACGTCACTGTACTTATCTTGTATTTATTTAATTGTTCTGCTATTATTCGATTGCTTATATATTCGTGGGACCTGCCTTGAGTATCGGGGTACCAGGGACCGGGGCAACCCGGTCACTGGCTGCCGGTATTGTTAACCAGAGGATTTCTGATGACTTGGTCAACACAGAAGACAACTGACCATCCAGATCATGGAGATGCGGTCAACGTTCCAGCCACGTCATTCCGGCAGCCCCGTCTTCTCATATTCTCGATAGGAACATAATTGACGTCATCTGTGGGACCTTCGCCTGATCTGGAACGTGAAGATGGACGACGCCGGAAAATTCTGTCATACTCATGACTTTGGTGGGTTTTGACGAGCGTATCATATTCTCCTCACTCCATAGGTATTTGGGAGTCGAGGAATTGAGTCAGATCCTCTGCTGGACGGCAGGTCAATTTTTTCGCTGTATTTTCTCTTTCGATCATAGGATCTGCCATAGTTCTCCGGTCGAACACTCTCGTGCCGATCGGCCGGGCTTGTCTTATATTAGAGTTACGGGCTCAATGTCGAAGACTCCCGTGCTGATCAGTCGGGCTTGTCTTATTTTAGAGCCACAGGCTCGCTCAATGTCGAAGACTTCCGTGCCGATCGGCCTGGATTATATTATGTTAGAGTCGCGGGCTCAATGTCAAAGACTTCCGTACCGATTGGCCGGGATTATATTATGTTAGAGCCAGGGGCTCAATGTCGAAGACTCCTGTGCCGATCGGTCGAGATTATATTATATTAGAGCCGTGGGCTCAAAGTCAGAGACTCCCGCGTCGATCGGCCGGGTTTGAGTTATATTATAGCCATACACTTTAGAAGTCGAGCGGCGACTATAAACTCATGTGAAGACCGTCGAGCGGCGACGTTAAACCTAGGTCTCCACCAATGATCAAGCGGCGATCTTAAACCTGAGTCTGCATCAAATCGTCGAGCGGCGATGTTAAACCCAGGTCTCCACCAACGGTCGAGCAGAGACCATAAACCCGAGTCTGCATCAAATCGTCGAGTGGCGACGTTAAATCCAGGTCTCCACCAACGGTCGACCAGCGACCTTAAACCCGAGTCTGCATCAAACCGTCAAGCGGCGACGTTAAACCCAGGTCTCCACCAACGATCGAGCGACGAACTTAAACCCGAGTCTTTATCAAATCGTCAAACGACAACGTTAAATCCAGGTCTCCACCAACGGTCGAGCGGCGACCTTAAACCCAGGTCTCCACCATCGGATCTCCTATCTCCCCCGTTCGGGGTCGAGCAGTCTTCATTGGTCACAGATCAGCATATCATAACTCCTATCTCCCCCGTTCGGGGTCGAGTGATCATCACATATCAAATCTCCTATCTCCCCCGTTCGGGGTCGAGCGATCGTCACATATCGGATCTCCTATCTCCTCCGTTCGGGGTCGAGCGGTCTTCACTGGTCACGGACCAGTCTTATTGGATATTCTATCTCCCCCATTCAGGGTCGAGCGGTCTTCACTGGTCGCGAACCAACATATCAGATATTCTATCTCCCCCGTTCAGGGTCGAGCGGTCTTCATTGGTCACAGATCAGCATATCATAACTCATATCTCCCCCGTTCGGGGTCGAGCGATCGTCACATATCGGATCTCATATCTCCCCCATTCGGGGTCAAGCGGTCTTCATTGGTCGCGGACCAGCTTAGTAGATTCTCTTATCTACCCCGTTCGGGTTTAGCGATTTTCACCGGTCACAGTCCAGCTTATCAGAGCATTCATCTCCCCCGTTCGGATTCGAGCTATCTCCAATGATCTCGGACAGGAGTATCTCCACTGATCTTGGACCATCGAATTGCCACTGGTCTAGGGTTGATGTATCTTCACTGGTCTCAAACCAGGGCATCCTACTGGTTCCATGCCCTTCGGCCGCATGAGCCTCGTACCCACTCGAGACACTGACGTCGTGCTTTTCGCTCTCCCATTCGGCATCATCCCACTCAGTATTCGATTGTCAGGCCAGCATTTTACGATCACCCGGTTGGCATTCTCTAGGCCGCTCGTTCAGCACTCTTGTAGTCGTCCAACCGGTATCGTTCAGCCATCTGTTCGACCACACACTTGAACTAGGTCGAACGCTTGACATTCTCTAGATAGTCTGGTCAGTATTTTACGATCGATGGGGTGACACTTTCTCGGTCGCCCACTCGGCATTGCCCGCTTGTTCGCACAGTTAGCATTTTACGATCACCTGGTTGACATTATTGGGTCGTCCGATCACATTTTATGACCATTCGACCGACATTTTTTGGTGGCCAGGTCAGCATTCTCTTGATCCCTCGGTTAGTATTTTCGCAATCGCATGCTCTGCCCCGCTTACCTAGCATCTCTCTGCCTGATTGGCATTCTTCCGACTACCCCAGTCGACACTTTTTCACTCGGTCACTACAAGAAAAAAGCTAATAGACAACGCTTTTAAAGCGTTGTCTTTGTACCTGAAAAAGCGTTGTTAAAGGCACTGTTGTTAAAAATATGCTCAACGACAACGCTTTTAAAGCGTTGTCGTTTGTAGAGAAGACAACGCTTTTGCAACGCTTTAAAAGCGTTGTCGATTTATGCAAAGACAACGCTTTTTGCAACGATTTAAAAGCGTTGTCGTTTTAAAGAAAAAAAATATTTAAAAATCATTATTTTTATATTTATGAAACTATTATTTTTCTTTTACCATGTCTAGATTCGAATTTTACATATAATCAACTCAACTAATGATTTAAACTCATATCAAAATAATAGAATTCTGACATTGAAGTAATATTAGTATTTAATTACATGAGAAGCTAGTAAATATCAAAATTAACACTAATTCTGTTTCAAAGTAGATAGTAATATTCACAAATAAAACAAAAGAGCACAAAATAACTAGCCCACCTCGAAGCCAACAATATGTTTACTTCTACTAGCTACACTCAAAAATTATTATCGGCTTGAGAACGGGACAAAACAGTACAGTAATTACTACCATAATACTGAAGAAGTAGCTTGTTTTTCTCAATCTATTACAGGAATAAGCAATTGGATTTTGTCTAGGATCTTTGTGAGCTTTGAACAGATTGAACAGTTGGCCTGAAATATAAACAAAAAATTACAGTCAATAGTTTGAACCAAAAAATTACTTCTACTAGCTATTTTCTATAAATGAACCAAAACTCACTACTCAGAAATGAAATGCTTGCAGAAAGAAAGAAAGAAAGAAAGCTTGCAGAAATGCAACGTTTCTTCAAACTGCAGAAAGAAAGCTTGCAGAAATGAAATGCTTTCTTCTCTGCAAACACTTTCTTGTAAAAAGCACTGTTGTTGCAGAAATGCAACGTTTCTTCAAACTGCAGAAATAAAGCTTGCAGAAAGAAAGCTTGGCTTGCAGAAAGGCAACGTTTCTTCAAACTGCATTCTAAAATGCATGCAGTTTCTAATATGCATTCTAAAATGCATGCAGTTTCTAAACTGCATTCTTCAAACTGTGCAGTTTCTAATATGCAGAGAAAGCTTACAATTTCTCCATTCTAAAATGCATATAGTATTTCTCCATTCTAAAATGCATATAGTATTTGTAGAAAGAAAGCTAAAATGAAACGTTTAGAATATGAGTTTAACCAATAGTGGAAAATTGCCAACTTCCTAAAGAAAGCTTGTAGAATTTTTAGTTTAATATGCTTGATACACTTAAAGCTTGCCAAAATCTTGCATAAAGCTTGCAAAAATCTTACAGAAAGCTTGCAGAATAAACTTAATATTATGCCATTCATCACATGTCGATGACCGAACCCATAATGGCTTAGCATGAATTAAGGGCAACAAACTGAAGACAAGAAAGTACTCCAATGTATCTGAGCTACAGCTTAATTGTTGCCCTTATAATTTTTTAACTACTGCTGATGTGGCTTGAGCCAAGTAGGAAAAAAATGATCTAGAGTTTAAGTACTGGAGCATCTCCACCTAAGTGACTAATCACCAATGATAATTAGATTGTGTACAAAATAGAACTTATCCATTTTAGAGTGTCATTGTGTTGATTAGAACTGGAGCTTCTACATCCAAGCGACTAGCCACTAGGATTGATAAGAAGCCACTAATAAGCAACAGTGAAAATTAATAAGCTAGAGAAACTATTGTTCACAAATCAAATATATTTTACTAGGAAGTCAAAATGATACAACTAACTGGAGCATTTTATAGAAAAAGTAATATTGAAGACTCTCACTGCAAGATAAAGAAAAAGTAATTATAAACTATGTCCAGCGAAGTGTAGTAGGGGTTTAGACAAATAAAAGTATTCCTAAATGAACTTTCACCAATAGGTTTTAGTCCAACGAGGTGTATAACAGCATCAAACCTACAGAAACAAACAAAATGATGTCATGCAACGTTAAAAAGGATATCCAAACAAAATCGGAAGCAGACAGTTAAATGACAGCAAAATAATAAGCAACAAAGGTCTAAATCACAGTGTATTAGGCTTGGCAGCCTCAGCATGCAACTCCAAACAAACATCAACATGTAACGCCAAACAAAGGTCTAAATCACAGTGTATTAAAGAACCATAAATAACTATTCAAACAAATAATAAGAACCTTTAGCATGCAACGCCAAACAAACATCCACACAGTTAGCAGGATTTGGTCACTCGCATTAACTAAACCATTTAATTTCTTGAAGCAATATCTAGTGTTCTAGTATAATTTAATATTTTATTTACTGGCAATTACATCTCATGGGAGCACATCTCTTTTAAAAAACAGTTGAACATTATACTAATACTAGAAATAAAGATATATACTAAATTAACACCTTTTGCAATTTTGAGCTGGAAGATGAATCTGAGGTATGTAACCCCTATGGTCAGTTTATATAATTCAGTTAATGAATTATAAGAAATGTATTGATTGACCAAGAAGACTCTTTATCACAGATTAAACTGAGAATAACAAACAAGGGTAGATTGCATCTCATAGCTGAAAATGGATTCTAAAGAAGCAAAAAGTTGCTTCTTGCTAAAGATAATGAACTTAATTACATAAACCTTAGCTAAAACAAGGTAATGAACTTACATAAACTTGAACGCACCTACTCATAAATATGATCTTGTATACATTCTGCCAACTCCGATCGCACCTCATCAATTTCTTCTCGAGAATACTCTGCTTGTGTGAACTGTGAACATTAATGAGAAAAAAAAATCAACATTGACTTTACATATTTTAAATAGTTTATTTCAAATAATTTGAGACATAAGCAACTAAACATTACTATAGATCGTAGTGAATCTCTTTCGATAATTTCAAGTTCTTCAACAATTTGTCTCATAAATCGTATCACATAGTAACCATATTGTTTGGCATCTTGTTGTCGAGGAACCTATAAATTAGAGGCAAATTATTAATGATAAACATATACATTAAAATATATGTTATATGTAATTACACATACATGTACTATTATCCACATAGCCTTTTTTCTACATTTCCTTCCCTTGTTTGAATTAAAACAATAAATCAAATTTATTTATGAATACTTCTATTACATAATTTATACCCCAATGGCTTTGGTTTTTTCATTCCCCGACTCCAATTACAAAAATCAAAACACCTATTTAAGACATGTGAAGCATAATTAACACTCTGCTTTTTCTGCATAGAGAGCATAGAAGATTAGAAGCAAGGTAAGAAAATGATACTATGGACTTATGGATATTAAGACGTATTCATCAAGGGCCACTAAGAAATAAATAATTTGAAGGTAAAAATAAAGAAATCCATGGTAAATCGTACCCGACGTCTGAAGCGTTGTGGTGGCTCTCGGTTTCTCCTATCTGTGCGAGACCTCACCCTGACAACCTTTGAGTGGATTGCGTAGGACACACAGTACTGCACTTTGATATACAACTTCGGAAGTGTGTATCAAGTTGTTTAAAACCTTTAGCCACCAACAATGACAGGTATTGAACCAAATAATCCAAAAAAATAAAATAAAAAAATAAAGAAATAATACCATCGTAGGCACAAGCCTCTTGCACATCCCTCACGGCAGCTTGCTCCACTATATTCCTCACGAGGAACCTCTTGATAGCCTTGTCCTTCGTTGTACAGTAGCAGTCGAGGATGAATCAAAATCGCGAACAGAACAAAAAATAGCACTAAAAATTCAAACTTCTTGGAGGGGAAATTTTGTCTTGCGAGTAAACATCAATGTTGATTAATTCAGAGAAAAGATGGAAATCTAGGATACCTTAGGACAGCACTTGCCGCAGTTAGAGCAGCGGATGAAGTTGACGTGACCCCCACCATGCTTGTTGTGTCCGCCGTTTCTGCGCCATGAAAGTCTGCAAAACAATCGAACAGAAATCGTTCAGATCGTGCAAGGGGAGGACGAGGACAGGTTGGTTTTCAATCGGCTCACCATTTTCGCCGCTCAACTCCGGTATCAAACTCGACGTTTCTAATTAGGGTTACGAATGTGCAAAGGCATATCTCTCAGATCAATGTATACCATTCGGACACTGAAGGCTAAAGGCATGGGTCGAATCAATCACAACCGCTTTTTGTCTGGCCGAAAAGGCTGATCTGAGATGCCATAAGGAAGCTTCCGAAAGCACACTGCCTCAACGTCATTGGAGTTACAGTAGCATACCAGATGAAATCACTCTCACAAGGAGTTTCAAGACTTTGAGGAACAACTTAAAAGGTACTAGGACAAGGAATCATTAGGGTTACAGTAGCATATCAGAAGACAATGGGAACTACTGTGGTTACGTTGCCTCAACGTCGGGGGCGAAGGAGGCGAAAAGATGGGTCGATCTGTCGTGGTCGATCGCCTCAGCACTGGGATCTGCCGCTTGACGAAGGTGTGGTCAAAGAGATTGGGCAGTGTAAGGAAGCGTGAATGAGGCGACGGAGGCGAAGAGATTAATCCCGCCGTCTTGACGGAGAGGAGTTTGGAGGAGTGGTTCGCAAAGAGGGGTTCGCCAGAGAGGGGCTTGCCGGAGAGGAGTTGGATGGAGAAGGTCGCGTGAGATGAGGAGTTGGGAGAAGGGTTCGGGATCAAAAACGATCGGAAGATAGGAGTTGGGAGAAGGGTTCGGGTTTTCTTCTCCTTACTTAGATCCAACGGTTTGTATTAATCAAGATTTAGATGAGAACTTAACAATAGACAACACTTTTTAAAAAACGTTGTTGTAGACACTAAAAAAAAGGCTAATAGACAACGCTTTTTATAAAACGTTGTCTTTGACCCGTAAAAATTACTAATAGACAACGATTTTTAGAAAAAACATTGTCTATTAATAAGAAAATAATGAAATAGACAACGTTTTTCACTAAAAACGTTGTTAAAAAAAAATAGACAACGCTTTTTATAAAAAACGTTGTCGTTTAAGTGTTGTAGAATCCCAATTTTCTTGTAGTGGGTCTGCTTGGCATCCCGCGTGTCACTCGGTTGATTATCATTTTATTCGTCGCTCACTTGACGTTTTTCCGTTCGCTCTGCATTGATCCGGTTGTTGACTCAGTATTATTTCTCGTGGTTAACTCGGCATCGCTACCATCTCTCGTACGACACCATTACTATAGTGACCGCTTGTGAGGCATTATACAAGGGATTTAGAAATTTGACCCTGATATCAAGAGCGATACAACTTTTGCGACAGACTATCTAGTCAGTTGGACTTGCGTCTCCTTCAACTAGACTTGAAGGGAAGACTTGTAATGCGGATGCATCACAGGGGGCCATGGTAATTAGGGAGAGGGGTGAGGGCATTTTGGTCACTCCACTAGTTAGGGCTTTAAGTGAGGAGGAGGGCTTCTTCGATGAGAGAAGCCGGGGGGGAATCTGCCGCCGCCACCATGGACCTAAGCGAAGGTTTCTTCTTGGTCCCTTGTCGTAGTTGCCGCCGCCACCATAGACCTAAGCAAAGGTTTCTTCTTGGTCCCTCGTCGTAGCCGCCGGAGAGATCTGCCAGCGACGACCGTCTCTGGGCCATCTCCTTTCTCCGCGCCGGCGCCACTATGCCATCTCCCTCGACACCTCTCTCCCTCATGTACGTCGCTGCCCTCCTCATACGGACCACTGCCCGTCGCCGCCTATGTCGCCTCGCTCTCGCGCATGTCATCTCCAATGTTGCTCGTTGTAGAGGCTTGTCGTCGCCAGGACAGGACCGCCCCTCTCCCCTCTTCCTCCCCAGCGGCTCTGTCGCATCCAGTGGCCTTTGCCGCCACCTCCGGCGGCCACTGCCGCCACCTCTAGCGGCTGCTGCCGCTATCCGATGCCACCTCCAGTGACAGCCACTAGCCGACCCACAGCCTTCGTTGAGGGCACGGCGCCATCATCACTGTTGGCACTCCTATCGGGCGATGAGCCGGTTCTCGAGCCACCGCTGATTTGGCTTTCGGGCCACTACTATTGCACTCTACCTTGGTGACCCGCGTTTTTCACTGTGTGCTATGTTTCGGCCACCGAGCCATTGTATTTTGTATTGCTATTATGATTGTTAGTTACTAGTATTATCCGGCCCGCGTGCCGTGTCTCGGCCTGCAAGCCGCTGTGGTATTTCGGCATAGGAGCCGTCGTCAGATTTCGACCGACATGCCGCCTTTTGGATCCATGCTGCACCGGATTCCATGTCGTCGCTCCCAGATCTGGCTCCTCAGCTAACCCATATTCATCTACCCTTAAGGGTCGCGACGACTCGATCAGCATCGCGACCAGCTCACTGATCCATCCGAGAGTGCCCCCCAGGGTCAAGGTACGTCACTGTACTTATCTTGTACTTATTTAATTGTTCTGCTATTATTCAGTTGCTTATACATTCGTGGGACCTGCCTCGAGCATCGGGGTACCAGGGACTAGGGCAACCCGGTCACTAGCTGCAGGTATTGTTAACTAGAGGATTTTTGATGACTTGGTCAACATAGAAGACAACTCACCATCCGGGTCATGGAGATGCGGTCAACCTTCCAACCACGTCATTCTGGCAGCCCCGTCTTCTCATATTCCCGACAGGAACAATGCTGCAAGCTCTGTTAACTTTGTTAGGATTGTTAGGACCGAAAAGTAGCTAGAGGGGGGGGGGGGGGGGGGGGGAATAGCTCGTCGCTTGCTCGGTGCTTGGCGTTGATTGTTTCTTCAAGAATGTGCAGCGGAAAAAACAGAAACAAAAGCATACAACGCTAACACGGTTGGTTTACTTGGTATCCACCTCACAAGAGGTGACTAATCCAAGGATCCACACCTACTCACGCACCCTCCACTAATAAAACTCTCCTTTATGGTAACTACCAAAGGCGGAGAAGCCCTACAAGACTCTCAATACAAGAAGAAAGGGAAAGGTAATGAAATACAAGCACAAGCTTACAATGAGTACAAAAACCCTAACCCTAGCTTTCTTCTTCTTTGCTTTTGATCCACCTCTTGACTTGGAAGACTCCAAGAACCTTCAAGAACTGGCGATCTGGAGCTTGGAGAGAGCTGTGGAGGAGCTAGTGAAGATCTAAGGTCTGTCGTGGAAGCAGTGTCGAAGGAAATGAACGCCTGCGGCTTAAATCGACGCTAACGGTCAAATCCCGATCGATTGGAATGCTCCCAATCGATCGGGGAGGCTTTGGATCGATCCACGGATCGATCAAGAGCGCCTCTGTACTCTGGAAAAACGCCTGGATCGATCCACGGATCGATCCAGCGCTTATCGCGCGAAGCAGCAGCGTCCCAATTGATCCACTGCTCGATTGGGACCTCTGGATCTATCCACTGATCGATTGGGACCTCTGGATCGATCCACTGATCGATCCAGAGGCTTTCTGTGCGCTGGGAAACTGCCTGAATCGATCCACTGATCGATCCACTGATCGATCCACTGATCAATCCAGCTCTTGGTTTTTACCCAAAACCAAGTCCCAAGCCTCCCAAACCAACATTCGGTCAACCTTAACCTGTTGGTACGTCATGCCTAGCATCTAGTCACTTCCTTGACCTGCAAGGACTCCCTCACCAAGTGTCCGGTCAATCCCTTTGACCCACTTGGACTTTTCTTTGTGCCAAGTATCCGGTCAATCCCTTTGACCTACTTGGACTTTTCTTTGTGCCAAGTATCCGGTCAATCCCTTTGACCTACTTGGACTTTTCTTTGTGCCAATTATCCGATCAATCCCTTTGACCTACTTGGACTTTTCTTCATCATGCCTGGCTTCACTTACCAGGACTTCCAATCTGCCTAGCTTCACTCACTAGGACTTCTCTTCTGCCTGGCTTCACTCACCAGGACTTTCACCTAACTTCACTCACTAGGATTTCTCTTCTGCCTAGTTTCACTTACCAGGACTTTCATTTCTGCCTGGCTTCACTCACCAGGACTTTCATTTCTGCCTGGCTTCACTCACCAGGACTTTAATTTCTGCCTGACTTCACTCACCAGGACTTTCCAGTCAAGTATCCGGTCAATCCTTGACCTACTTGACTCTTCTTCAATCAACCTTGTATTGTCAAACATCGAAACTCAAACCAAGACTCAAGCTTGGTCAACCTTGACCTGAGAGATGTTGCACCAACAATCTCCCCCTTTTTGATGTTTGACAATACCACAATAACACTTACAATACCACATGTAAGTTAGGCTAATCCCATAGCCTAAACCTTTTTCATGCCACTAGGTAATGGAAGCATAAGTTAAGCTCTTCATTCTCCCCCTAAGAGGGCAAACTCCCTCTTAGATAATGAAAGCCTAACTTACCCCCTTTTATAAGTCCTTTCATTCTCTCCCTATTGGCACACATCAAACCATGCCCCATTTTTGGGCACACATCAACAAATCCATTGTTGAAAACTCTCCCCCTGAAGAGTTGCTTATCGTTGATCACAACTTCACTCGTTGTGATCAACACGATAATGAAGGTCTTATTCCCTTCATTTTCACCAATGCTCGCTCTGGAGCATTAACAAGGTCTAATGACCCAAATGAAGGTCCCATACCCTTCATTTGTCCCTAATCCTACATTCTCCTTCAATGTAGTTAAATGCCCATTCTTGAGCATTATCCACTTGAACAACTTGAACAATGAGGATATCCACTCCCCATTAAAGTTCAAACGCTCAACCTTGAGAATGTTCAAAAAAAAAAGGTTAACCACCTTCCAAGGTTCATGAAAAATAATTTTCATGTCTTTAAAGAGTCCCTCCCCCTAAAGACATGATGGTAACTTCTGTCATTGCACCAACAATGACTTGGAATCCCTAAACCTTTAGGAAACCCAATTTTTGAAGTTTTGAGGTTCAAATATTCAAAATTTGAAAGCAAACCTCAACCTAAACTTCAATTTAGTCTTCCTTAACCAATCCATCCTTGTTTTCAACATGAAAACACCCTTTTTTTTATGTATACAATTGTATTTTGAGGGGTTTGGAATGGTTACTTAGACTAAAATAGGTTCAAAATGCTGAAATCAGGCCTTCCCAGCCAAAATCAGCAACTCGGATCGATTGGAGTTGGGTTCCAATCGATTGAACCATTCTGAATCGATCTACTGATCGATTCAGGAGGGCTGGATCGATCGGTGAATCGATCCAGACGACTTCTGTTCACAGAAAGCCTGCTCTCAATCGATCGCCAGATCGGGTGATCGATTGAGGTCTGAGAGTTGCTGAAATTCAATTTTAGTCAACTTCAGAAACCCCTACAAAATTCTACAAAATTCCAAAAATCGTGAAAATTTGTGTAGACATTGTTTAGGGCATATATTATCATGGAAAAATAGTTTTCTATGAAAATACTTCATGTTTTCAAAGATTGACACAAACTTGAAAACTTGCAAAAACTTTAGTGTTTTCTTCAAGTTTGTGTCTAACTATTCAATGATGATTACTATCACAAGATAACCTTCACCAAGATTTTCCAAAAGTATTTTAAAATTATTTTGAAAACCAATATCCCACCATGTTCCTTGGGCATAATGCACATGACTTGTACATTAGCTTTTCCAATGATGGGAAAACACATAACTATGTGTTTTGATGAACTTAACACAAAAAAAATGCACTAAATCAACATCTTGAGTTTTGTTCATCATCCTAACATCTTACTTGTATCTAATGTGCACTAAAACACATACAAGTCATCTTATAGGTCTTTGTGAGATGTAAATTTTAGTTTTGCCCTAATCTAGGGATCATGCATATCTATCTAGGCATTTTGAGTGGTGAACATCCACCAAGGATGTTACTTGTTGATTCCACTTGTGTATAAATACCACTTGTTGGTATACCACTTGTTGATATACCACTTGTTGGTATAACTTGTATATAAATGCCATTTGTTTATACCACTTGTTGGTAAAAACATTTGTCCTTAATTTTAAGGAAATCAACATAATGCATGATAATGTTATGGCATACATCAAAATAAAATAGCTTTCAAAAGAAAGATTCCTATAACTACATGATGTATGTATGACATGACATGATATTTTTGTATTTTTCATAATAAAGGAATGAATGTAAAATACAAAACTAAATATGATTTCATGACATATAATGGGCAAACAATCATGGCAAGATTTAGCATAAATAAAATGCCTAGATTACCTATCTAGGTGTCCTTAAACTTAGCTAACTTAAAATTAAACTTTAGATTGCCCATAAGTGCTTCAAGAAAATGCCAAAACCTAAATTGGCATTTCTAATTCCCTTGATTAATTTATGCCAATTGAAATTAAGCATATTTCTCAAATGTTGCCATATTTCTTTTTCCACAAGAGTATCACTTTTAAATTAAGACTTAAAATGCCTTTAATTTCCTAAGAACATACCAAAATCCCAACTTGGTAGTTCTTATGAATTTCCCAATATGTGCCATTTAAGATTAAAATCAATATCTTCAATTTTGGCACATTTTACTCTTCCAAAGAGTAACTCATAATCCTTTTCATTCTCAAAGGTTAATAATAACCTTGAAAATGCTCCTTGAGTGTCAATTTCTTTAAAGTTGGGTTAACTACCATTCTTCTTAGAGTTGACACTCTCTAACCCATCTATGGGGTAGAGAAGATGCTCCTAGGAACCCAACACCTATTGGTGCTCCTTGGATGCTCTAGGTATTCACTAGGGATGACTTCCCTAGATACCTTCCTAGTGACCTTGTTTGGCTTCTTGGAGGCCTTGGTCACTTTTTCTAGGTCAACTCTAGGGATAGCCTCCCTTGTGACCTTGTTTGTGACTTTCTTAGACTTCTTAGAAGCCTTAGTCACATTTATTGCAAAAATACTCTTAGGGATGACTTCCCTAGTATTCTTGACTTGACTACTAGACCTAGGGTTAGTTCCATAACTATATGGAACCCTATGGTACGAAATTTTATCCTTCTTAGCTTTAGGTTTGTATCCCAAACCTCTATGGCCATTGGATGACTTTGATACTCCTAGACCTAGATTTTGCTCATTTTTCCCTTTAAGGATATTTTCCATCCTTTTTAGGGTCTTTTCTAGTTTGTCAAGTCTTGACCTCAAGACTTGATTTTCCATCACTAAGTCCTTAGATTTTGATTTTTCATTACGTCCATGAGCATTTTGGTTTCTAGGCTTGTAACTATTGTCCTTAGGGTTATTGCCTAGATTTTTGTCTACCTTCCTAAACCTAGGTGTGGTAGTCTTAGCATGATAAGCTACATGTTTTTCCTTAACGCTATCATGCTTCCTATTCTCATGGTAAATAACATTAAAATGATATAAGTTAGAACTATCATGCTTTTTACCATAATTTAAAGGGGTAGGCTCAATGAAAGTTACCTTTCTTTTTACCTTGGAGGCTCCCCCTTGACTTGAGCTTCCTCCATGAGCCTTGACCACCTTCTTCCCCTTAGGGCATTGACTTCGGTAATGCCCCTTTTGGTTGCAAGAAAAGCACACAATGTGCTCCTTGCTCTTCTTTGTTCCGGGGATCGTCTCCTTGGGCTTCTCCTTGCCCTTTTTTATCACTTGGCCTTTCTTCTTGGCCAAGTTGGGACACTTGCTCTTGTAGTGCCCATTCTTCCTACACTCAAAACATATAATATGATTTTTATTATTAATTGAACTATTTATACCTTCTTGTGTAGGGATGACACTTTTTCCTTTGGATCCGGAGGTAGAGGCTTCCTCTTGATCCGCAAATGATTTTCCTCCTATATATTTAGCTTGACTTGTGGAGGTGGAAGCTTCTTCCTCCACTTCTTCTCTTGACCCGGATGTAGAGGCTTCTCCTTCTTCTTGATCCGGTGTCACCAAGGATTACTCCCCCTCAATCCTAGATGTGGAGACTTCACCTTCTTCTTCATCCTCTTGTACATGAAACAAGGAATATACTCCTTCCTTGCTCTTTTGATTGCACTCCTTTGAGGATGAAGCTTCTTGGACTTCCTCTTCTTCGGAAGTTGAGCATCTCTCAACTTCGGAGTCTTCCTCCTCTTGGTCTTGATCCAATGAGTCACCCTCTTTGGATTCTTCTTGATCTTGTATAGTGGAGGGGATCTCATGAATCTTTGCCAATTTGCTCCATAGCTCTTTGGCATCTTCAAATTCTCCTATTTTCTCCAAGATGTTGCTCGGCAATAAATTGACCAAAAGCTTGGTCACTTTGTCATTGGCCTCACATCTTTGGATTTGGTCTTGGCTCCACTTGCTCCTCTTGAGTACTTTGCCCTTGGAATTTGTGGGAGCTTCAAAACCTTCCATGAGAGCAAACCATTGCTCTGTCTCCACCATTAAGAAGTTTTCGATCCTTGATTTCCAAAGATCGAAGCTTGTAGATGAATCTGGTGGAGTCACCCTTGTGTCAAATCCAAGTCCATCTTGGAATTGCATCTTGAAGTTGAGCTTGATAAAATCTTGAACTTGAAGAATTTGCTCCAACTTCTTCACCCTCTAGCTTGGCTTGTTTTGTTTGCCCCTTCCGGCGATGACTCCGGTGAAGAGCAACCTAGCTCTAATACCACTTGTTAGGACCGAAAAGTAGCTAGAGGGGGGGTGAATAGCTCGTCGCGTGCTCGGTGCTTGGCGTTGATTGTTTCTTCAAGAATGTGCAGCGGAAAATACAGAAACAAAAGCATACAACGCTAACACGGTTGGTTTACTTGGTATTCACCTCACAAGAGGTGACTAATCTAAGGATCCACACCTACTCACGCACCCTCCACTAATAAAACTCTCCTTTATGGTAACTACCAAAGGCGGAGAAGCCCTACAAGACTCTCAATACAAGAAGAAAGGGAAAGGTAATGAAATACAAGCACAAGCTTACAATGAGTACAAAAACCCTAACCCTAGCTTTCTTCTTCTTTGCTTTTGATCCACCTCTTGACTTGGAAGACTCCAAGAACCTTCAAGAACTGGCGATCTAGAGCTTGGAGAGAGCTGTGGAGGAGCTGGTGAAGATCTAAGGTCTGTCGTGGAAGCAATGTCGAAGGAAATGAACGCATGCGGCTTAAATCGACGCTAACGGTCGAATCCCGATCGATTGGAATGCTCCCAATCGATCGGGGAGGCTTTGGATCGATCCACGGATCGATCCAGAGCGCCTCTGTGCTCTGGAAAAATGCCTGGATCGATCCACGGATCGATCCAGCGCTTATCACGCGAAACAGCAGCGTCCCAATTGATCCACTGATCGATTGGGACCTATGGATCGATCCACTGATCGATTGGGACCTCTGGATCGATCCACCGATCGATCCAGAGGCTTTCTGTGCGCTGGGAAATTGCCTGGATCGATCCACTGATCAATCCACTGATCGATCCACTGAGAACTTAACAATAGACAACACTTTTTAAAAAACGTTATCGTAGACACTAAAAAAAAGGCTAATAGACAACGCTTTTTATAAAACGTTGTCTTTGACCAGTAAAAATTACTAATAGACAACGATTTTTAGAAAAACATTGTCTATTAATAAGAAAATAATGAAATAGACAACGTTTTTCACTAAAAACGTTGTTAAAAAAAAATAGACAACGCTTTTTATAAAAAACGTTGTCGTTTAAGTGTTGTAGAATCCCAATTTTCTTGTAGTGGGTCTGCTTGGCATCCCGCGTGTCACTCGGTTGATTATCATTTTATTCGTCACTCACTTGACGTTTTTCCGTTCGCTCTGCATTGGTCGGGTTGTTGACTCAGTATTATTTCTCGTGGCTCACTCGGCATCGCTACCATCTCTCGTACGACACCATTACTATAGTGACCGCTTGTGAGGCATTATACAAGGGATTTAGAAATTTGACTCTGATATCAAGAGCGATACAACTTTTGCGACAGACTATCTAGTCAGTTGGACTTGCGCCTCCTTCAACTAGACTTGAAGGGAAGACTTGTAATGCGGATGCATCACAGGGGGCCATGGTAATTAGGGAGAGGGGTGAGGGCATTTTGGTCACTCCACTAGTTAGGGCTTTAAGTGAGGAGGAGGGCTTCTTCGATGAGAGAAGCCGGGGGGGTGGGATTCCCCCGCCGCCACCATGGACCTAAGCAAAGGTTTCTTCTTGGTCCCTCGCCGTAGCCGCCGGAGAGATCTGCCAGCGACGACCGTCTCTGGGCCATCTCCTTTCTCCGCGCCGGCGCCACTATGCCATCTCCCTCGACACCTCTCTCCCTCATGTATGTCGATGCCCTCCTCATACGGACCACTGCCCGTCGCCGCCTATGTCGCCTCGCTCTCGCGCATGTCATCTCCAATGTTGCTCATTGTAGAGGCCTGTCGTCGCCAGGACAGGACCGCCCCTCTCCCCTCTTCCTCCCCAGCGGCTCTATCGCATCCAGTGGCCTTTGCCGCCACCTCCGGCGGCCACCGCCGAGTCCAGCGGCCACTGCCGCCACCTCTAGCGGCTGCTGCCGCTATCCGATGCCACCTCCAGTGACAGCCACTAGCCGACCCACAGCCTTCGTTGAGGGCACGGCGCCATCGTCACTGTTGGCACTCCTATCGGGCGATGAGCCAGCTCTCGAGCCACCGCTGATTTGGCTTTCGGGCCACTGCTATTGCACTCTACCTTGGTGACCCGCGTTTTGCACTGTGTGCTATGTTTCGGCCACCGAGCCATTGTATTTTGTATTGCTATTATGATTGTTAGTTACTAGTATTATCCGGCCCGCGTGCCGTGTCTCGGCCTGCAAGCCGCTGTGGTATTTCGGCTTAGGAGCCGTCGTCAGATTTCGACCGACATGCCGCCTTTTAGATCCATGCTGCACCGGATTCCATGTCGTCGCTCCCAGATTTGGCTCCTCAGCTAACCCATATTCATCTACCCTTAAGGGTCGCGACGACTCGATCAGCATCGCGACCAGCCCACTGATCCATCCAGGGTGCCCCCAGGGTCAAGGTACGTCACTGTACTTATCTTGTATTTATTTAATTGTTCTGCTATTATTCAGTTGCTTATACATTCGTGGGACCTGCCTCGAGCATCGGGGTACCAGGGACAGGGCAACCCGGTCACTAGCTGCAGGTATTGTTAACCAGAGGATTTTTGATGACTTGGTCAACATAGAAGACAACTCACCATCCGGGTCATGGAGATGCGGTCAACCTTCCAACCACGTCATTCTGGCAGCCCCGTCTTCTCATATTCCCGACAGGAACAATGCTGCAAGCTCTATTAACTTTGTTAGGATTGTTAGGACCGAAAAGTAGCTAGAGGGGGGGTGAATAGCTCGTCGCATGCTCGGTGCTTGGCGTTGATTGTTTCTTCAAGAATGTGCAGCGGAAAAAACAGAAACAAAAGCATACAACGCTAACACGGTTGGTTTACTTGGTATCCACCTCACAAGAGGTGACTAATCCAAGGATCCACACCTACTCACGCACCCTCCACTAATAAAACTCTCCTTTATGGTAACTACCAAAGGCGGAGAAGCCCTACAAGACTCTCAATACAAGAAGAAAGGGAAAGGTAATGAAATACAAGCACAAGCTTACAATGAGTACAAAAACCCTAACCCTAGCTTTCTTCTTCTTTGCTTTTGATCCGCCTCTTGACTTGGAAGACTCCAAGAACCTTCAAGAACTGGCGATCTGGAGCTTGGAGAGAGCTGTGGAGGAGCTGGTGAAGATCTAAGGCTGTCGTGGAAGCAGTGTCAAAGGAAATGAACGCCTGCGGCTTAAATCGACGCTAACGGTCGAATCCCGATCGATTGGAATGCTCCCAATCGATCGGGGAGGCTTTGGATCGATCCACGGATCCATCCAGAGCACCTCTGTGCTCTGGAAAAACGCCTGGATCGATCCACGGATCGATCCAGCGCTTATCGCGCGAAGCAGCAGCATCCCAATTGATTCACTGATCGATTGGGACCTCTGGATCGATCCACTGATCGATTGGGACCTCTGGATCGATCCACTGATCGATCCAGAGGCTTTCTGTGCGCTGGGAAACTGCCTGGATCGATCCACTGATCGATCCACTGTTCAATCCACTGATCGATCCACTGATCAATCCACTGATCAATCCAGCTCTTGGTTTTTACCCAAAACCAAGTCCCAAGCCTCCCAAACCAACATTCGGTCAACCTTAACCTGTTGGTACGTCATGCCTAGCATCTAGTCACTTCCTTGACCTGCTAGGACTCCCTCACCAAGTGTCCGGTCAATCCCTTTGACCCACTTGGACTTTTCTTTGTGCCAAGTATCCGGTCAATCCCTTTGACCTACTTGGACTTTTCTTTGTGCCAATTATCCAATCAATCCCTTTGACCTACTTGGACTTTTCTTTATCATGCCTGGCTTCACTCACCAAGACTTCCAATCTGCCTAGCTTCACTCACTAGGACTTCTCTTCTGCCTAGCTTCACTCACCAGGACTTTCACCTAGCTTCACTCACTAGGATTTCTCTTCTGCCTGGCTTCACTCACCAGGACTTTCATTTCTGCCTGACTTCACTCACCAGGACTTTCCAGTCAAGTATCCGGTCAATCCTTGACCTACTTGACTCTTCTTCAATCAACCTTGTATTGTCAAACATCGAAACCCAAACCAAGACTCAAGCTTGGTCAACCAGGTCAACCTTGACCTGAGAGATGTTGCACCAACAAGGATTGTATATAGCAAGCTCCTTGTATTCAAGCATTCGAGTTGATGCCCCTGATGAGGTTTCAAGAGCAAAAAACGAGAGAATGCCAATGGTTCTATAATTCTTGAAGGGTGGATCTCTGGGGAAAACACACTGCACCTTTAGCTAATGGCTCCTAAGATACTCCTGCCTTTGTCCACTACAAGGAAAAACAGTAATACTAACAAAATTAACGATGGATGACGGAAAACAAATTCCACATGTACAATTATAGATTACCGACTGAATAATTTTTCCGTCGGTAAATACCGACGGATTTTTTTCCCGTCAGTAAACACCGACGGAATTAGTTTTCCGTCGGTAATCAATTTACCGACAGAATTAATATTCCATTGGTAAACCCATTTTTTAGGGCACTCGATACCCTTTTTCCTTTCACGCGCACTCGCTGCCTCTCCTCCTATCCTGATCTCTCTGGGCCTCTCCTCCGATCCAGATCTCTCCAATGATTTGGTACGTTCCCCTCTTTCTCCCTCTTTCCTGCTCCTCCCAATGCCGACAGTGACTAGCAGGTGTAGCAGGTGGCACAGCACTAGCCTAGCAGCAGTGCCGGCCGCCAGCATGCAGCTGCGGCGGCTGCCAGCACGTGACTGCAGAGGCCACCAGCATGCGACTGCGGTTGCGGCGACTGCCAGCACACGACTACGGCTGCAACGGCCGCCAGCATGTGACTGCGGCAACCGCCAGCACGCGACTACGATTGCGGCGACCGCCAGCATGCGGCTGGCAGGTGTTATGGCGCCAATAGTGGCTAACAGCACGTGGTTGGCTTCTTTGTCGGCTGTCGGTGCGTATGTTAGGCGGTCATCGGCTTGTTCCTTTTGAATTTATCTTAGCATGTCATATTTTTTTATTAATTTTCTCTAAATTTTATTACTTTTGTAATATACTACATTTGCTGCTCTTCTCTAGTTGAACTACATATATTCAGGTATAATTTATATGGTTGAATTTAGATATAGGTTAAGTTAGTATTTTGATATATAACATGATATAGTCATGTATATGGTGATTTTAATGTTGGTAGATATTACATGTTTAATATATGGAAAAACAATCTAGGTTTGTTTTGATTCACTAAGTTGAATGTTCAATAGAAAGTGAACGTTATGTGTGATCTAACCTATTATGTTGTTAAATGGAAACTACTCACATTATATTATGTTTGATTACTTTATTTAATGTTAAATTAAACTGTACAAGTTTAATAGTATTTTAAATTGTATTGCCATTAGGTGATAATGTCTATGAACAAAGTATGGATGTATAATCGATTAGAACAAGGATTTATTAGAGATGATTTTATTGTTGAAGTAGAACAATTTATGAACTTTCCTAAGAGACATCCAGAATGTATGAATGGTGTCGAGTTACGATGTCCATGCAATCATAAAAAATGTCAAAATAGAGCTTTCTGTGATGAAGATACCGTGAAAGTACATATATGTAGAAATAGTTTTGTGCCAAATTACTTTAATTGGTACTGTCACGAAGAGCCTTATTTGAATGAATCTAACCTATTATGTTGTTCAATTGGGCCTTCTGGTACAATTGGGCCTTCATCTGGTACAACTTTTACTGCGCCTGAATCATCAACTTATGATATTGGAATGCAATCAATAGTTCACGATGCAATGAATGCTGCAGGTGATTATTTCAACATCAATGAAATACCAACACCTGAATATTAGCAACTATATGAAATGTTAAAGGCTAGTAATAGAGAAGTGTGGGAAGGCATTCCCTCTAGTCATTCGCAATTATCAACTACTACAAGGTTATTGAATATGAAAACAGAACATCATTTTTCAGAAAGATGTTACGATGACATATGTCAATTAATGTCAGAGTTGCTCCCTGCTGACAACATAATGACAGATAGTTTTTACAGTACAAAGAAATTGGTTAGAGGTTTAGGTTTGCCTGTAGAGAAGATTGATTGTTGTATAAACAACTGCATGATCTTTTGGAATGAAGACAGCGAACTGAGTGAATGTAAAATCTGTACTTGCCCTCGTTATAAGCATCGTACTCGCATACCAGGGAAGAAGAAGAAAAATATTGCTTGGAAAGTGTTGTATTACTTTCCTTTAACTGCTAGACTTCAACGCTTATATCCATCTGGCGCTACAGCTTATCACATGACATGACATCATGAACATGAGCATGAAGGAGGAATTATGTGTCTTCCTTGTGATTCTCCTGCATGGAAACATCTTGATACTGTATTTCCCTCCTTTGTAATGGAACCACGTAATATGAGATTGAGACTTTCTACAGATGGATTTTAGTCATTTGGTCAGTCGATACAGCAATATTCATCTTGGTCAATTATATTAACACCATATAATTTACCACCATAAATGTACATGAATGATGAATTTATATTTCTTACTGTGCTTATTCCTGGTCCAACCAATCCCAAAGAGAAGATAGATGTTTTTTTGCAACCTCTAATTGCTGAATTAAATGACTTGTGGAATGTAGGGTCAATGACTTATGATGTTGCAAGTAAAACTAATTTTAGATTGCATGCTGTATTATTATGGACGATTAGTGATTTTCCAGTATACTCAATGTTGTCAAGATGTAGCACGGCTGATAAATTAGCTTGTCCACACTGCATGACAAATTCTGATGCATTTCATTACCTTGCAGTGGGAAAGTATCTTGGTTTGATAATCATAGTAAATTTTTACCTGTTGATCACCCTTTCAGGCAAAATAAAAAAATTCCTAAAGAATGTGATAGTCAGAAAACCTCCCCCAATAATCCATACTTTAGGTGAAGAAATTATTGAACAAATAGATAATTATGGATTTCTACCAGTATCTCAAGCTAGTTTCGATGAGTTAAATAAATACATTGTTAGGATGTGCAAGTGTGGTTGGAAAAAAATGAGTATTTTTTGGGAGTTGCCATATTGGAAGTATCTACTTATTCGACATAATTTAGATGTCATGCATGTTAAGAAAAATTTCTTTGATAATATCTTCAACACTGTAATGAATGCGCCTGAAAGAACTAAAGACACTGCAAAATCACGTAAGGAATTAAAAGAACTAGTCAATAGATCGGTGTTACATCAGGATGAAACAAGCAATAAATTTCCAAGGGCTTGTTATACATT
The DNA here is from genome assembly GCF_018446385.1 of Zingiber officinale. Lineage (NCBI taxonomy): Eukaryota > Viridiplantae > Streptophyta > Magnoliopsida > Zingiberales > Zingiberaceae > Zingiber > Zingiber officinale. The sequence goes on from NC_056004.1 coordinate 29,105,024, forward strand.
AGACAAAGATGGTAAACAGACTTTATGTAGTTGGTTGAAAGAAATAAAATTCTTAGATGGGTATGCCTCAAATATGGCTCGATGCGTGGATATAAACAGATTAAAGATGTTTGGAATGAAAAGTCATGACCGTCATGTATTCATGCAAAGACTTATTCCAGTAGCTTTCCATGATTTACTTCCTCATAATGTTTGGCAAACACTCATAGAATTGAGTCTATTTTTTAGAGATTTGACAGCGAGGTGTATTATGATGGATGATATGCTTCGGCTAGAAATAGACATTCTTCTCATACTATATAAGCTGGAGCGTATATTTCCACCCAGTTTTTTTGATTCAATGGAACATCTTCCAGTACATTTACCATACGAGGCACAAATAGCTGATTCTGTGCAATACATATGTATGTATCCTTTCAAACGGTTTTTAAGGAAATTAAAGAATAATGTTCGTAACAAAGTAAGAGTTGAGGGTTCAATATGTAATGCTTATCTGGTTGAAGAAGCATCTTCTTTTTGCTCCTATTATTTGCTGATAATGTGAAGATTAGACATCGCAAGTGTCCTAAAAATTCTGATGATGCTCAAACAATAGACCATTCGATGCTTTCTATTTTCAAGTTTCCTAGCAAGCCAATTGGTACATCTGTTTCTAGATTCTTAACTTCAGAAGAATATTATACTCCAAGAACATATATACTCTTAAAATGTGATGAAGTCAAACCATACATAAAGTAAGTTGACTTCTCCAATAAATTTATCACATGTTTAATTTTATTGTTTGATATCTCAATTATCTTAAAATTACCTTCTTTCCCAGCTTGTATGAACAACAACTATATCTATAAAATCCATCAATCGATGTAGGTGGGGTAGTTGAAAAGTTAGTGGCCGAATTTGCATTATAATTTGAATATATGTAAGTTGGAGATTTTATCAAATCTTTAAGTTGGTATTTGTGTTAAATGATCTATGGACAACAATAACACTCAGTTTAATTACTATGGTAGACTTGAGGAAATCATAGAGGTTGAATATCCTGCATTACCTATAAAAAGGTGTGTATTATTCAAATGTTTATGGTACAATCCTACCCCAAGAACAGGTACCAGAATACATCCATATTATAATTTAGTTGAGGTTAATGCAAACAAAAGGTTCAATAAGTTTGAACCTTTTATTTTCAGAGTACAAGCGAGTCAGGTTTTCTACCTTGAATATCCTACGAAGAGAAGAAGACCTAGTGAATGGTTATCTGTTTGCCAAACGAAGCCTCGCTCGACAATAGAAATGTCAAACACCATCACTACTCAGAACCATGATGCATTTCAAAATGACAAAGTGATGAGACATTCAGTTGATGCACAACTCCAATCTACATCTCAATTACTTGTAGATGTTAATATTACTTACGAAGAGATAGATGATGGAGAGATGTCTAACAGTGAGGATGAAGTTGTACTAATAGAGTATAGTGATGAGGACTTAGAAACTGTTATTGTTGATTAGTCAGATGTTAAAAATGATAAAATATTAGCATTATTATTCATCAATTAAGTTATGCTTGCATATTGTTTTGTATTGATGTCATGCATGTTTGTAAACTTTAGTATATATATATATGTTGTGTTGTAATATTATTTTACAGATATTATTATGGCTGAGTGGCAAGCAGTAGCACCCCGTGGCTATAAGGTTATTAGAATTGTTAGAGACACGTAAGTATTTTTGTTATTAGTATTGATGTCATGCATATTTTTTTCTTGCAGATTTATTCCTAATAGCAACCGAATTTCATCTCACATCATCGAAAAATTTAAAGAAAGAGTATGCACTTTTAGTACTTCATGGAGGCATGTAGACCAGGACATGAAGACGTTTTACTATAATGAATTTGTAGTAAGTAATTTAATATATTTAGTATTCCATGTTATATTTGTCATTTCATATACTAAATGTTCAACTTATAATTGCAGAAAAGGTATACATGGGAAGAAGGCCAACAAGAACAATTTATGACCACATAGAATAGCTATTGTGCCAAACTGTACAGAGACATGATGTACTATATCAAAAAGAAGGGCACAAGACCGATGTATATTTCTGAGATGCTATGGAGTCCATGGACACCCACTTGGGCTATAGAGAGGTGGCAAGAAAATGCAGAAAAGGCTAGAACAAACAAAAATACAGTGCTAAGTGTCCCGAGCACCGGAACTGCTCGGCATACGTCAGGATCCAGATCCATTATTGGCATGTCATGGATCTGATGAGTTTAATTTAAAGTTAAATAAACTAATTTTGTATTTATTATTAAATTTATATAATTTTGTCCCAAATTATTTGTGTATACAGGAACATGAACTAGCCCGCCAGCCTCTAAGAAAAATTCAACTAATAATATTAAAAATATTACTTTACATAAAAATTTAAATAAATTAACAAATTCAGAAAAGTTAAATATTAAAAATTCAAATTTAAACTTAAATAAATCTGAAAATTCAAATGATAATGATGACAAGGTCAATATTGATCTAGATAAAATTAATAAATTTCTTAATAAATTATTTAATAACCTAGACAATATCAATCCAGAAAATCCTATCCAACCCAAGATAATTTAATTAACAAAAAATTAAATTTTAAAGATAAGACTAATCTAATAAAGTCAACTATTCATATCTGTAACAATCCAAATTTCCTCATTTCGAGTTTTAATAGTATTTAAAAATATGTAGAAATGCTATAGAAATATTCTAGAGATTTTTAGAAATTTTTAGAGTATTTTTATGCAATTTTTGGAGGTCGTTTAGTAAAAATACTAAACGAAAGAAGTTTCGACAAAAATAATATCCAAGCCGAGATTCGAACCCATGACCTCCGGCCGAACCAAGTCTTAAGCGAGTCCAGCTGACCAAGTGCCCAAGCGGGCGTTGCTGATTAAGGAAGGAGCGACTTTTATTTAAGCAATGATTTGTAACAGAATACTTGAGTTATAAAGAGAGGAACTTAGGATTTCTTCCCGTGACCTAATTTCTTCCTCTCCCCTCTCTCATGCGGCGTTTTCTCCCTGGCCGAAAGCAACGAAGAAACTAGGGTTCTTCTCCGGCGACCGGCCAAGGCTTGATTCCGAGGAACTTCCGCGGATTCGTGAGCACCTTGTCAAGGAGGACGTGCGGACACGAGGGGAACGCCGAAATCGCGAGCTTCTCCGAAACCCTAGGAGCCTTCTCGTTCGGCTGTGAGTCTAAGAATCAAGGTAAGTTGCTACTCACCTGCAGTAGGATAGCTCCGAATTTCTTTGATTCCTCACTTTGCTTCCAAAGCACACATGAACCCTAGAATTTGTTTCTTCACTGCACAGCAAGCTTTTCTTCCACCGTGAACCCTAGTTTTCAGTTGGTATGCACATTAAGGTGCTTTAGTGCTTAAAACTTAGTATTAGGAAGTTGTGGTGATGAATGCAGAATTTTTATAAGTAAAATAACTTGATATTTTCATTTTCACTTCTTACTATTCATCTATGAGCATCAGTTGGATTTCTATTCTTTTATGGTCACTGATGACGAACTTGCACTGGAATCTATTAGCTATTGCTCTGGTATTCCAAAATACCTTAGTCTATTTGAATATCATGTGTTTTAGCTTTCTATGTACCAAGTAGTTTTTTTTTACTTATTAAAATTGTTTCTTGGCTTCAGCCTGTAACTTATGTGATTCTTTGCTTATCAGAAAATAAGATCTAAATGTTGGATTCTTTAATAAACTTTCTATCAAACGAAATAGACTTTATATAAGTTTCAATTCAGCAAGTTTGATTCCTTAAGTTTCAATTCAGCAAGATTGATTCCTTTTGTTACAAATTTAGCAGGTTAGAAAATTTAGTTTTCTTTCAACAAGTTAGCTAATTTCAGTTATAGTTTTCTGTGCTATCCGATATGCACGAACAGCATACATAGTGTATTCTGTAGCTTAGTTTTCCTTACTAAAATTGGGCACGAATAGCCATACATAGTGTATTTTGTAGGTTAGTTTTCCTTGTTAATTCCATGAACATGATTAGCTTTAAGTTTAGTATTTTAACCTTGGATTTCCATGAGTTCCAAACAGGAACAACCTCGGTTTCTTTTAGCATGCAGTTTGTACTTTACTTGCTAACTCCATGAACATGATTAGCTTTAAGTTTGGTATTTTTTAGCCTCTGTTATTTAAGCATGCAGCCATGTATTTTAATGGAATGATTATGTGTTCTATTAAACTGTTTAGGGGATTATGAGTAGCTATAAGTAAGAAAAGACCAAGGTCTTGATAGGATTCCTAAATTTTAAGAATTGGGATCAGCAGCACACCAAGTGCTCAAAGAAATGTCAAGGCATTTTATTATAAGAATATTACAAGTTAACAAGTATTTTATTTTAAAGAGGCTAGTACCCGACTTCCAAGGTTGTCGTTAAACAAATCCAGGAGACCAATTCCAAGGTCTTGGCCCTGGTAAGACCAAGGTCTTTGCCCTCATAGGACTGATGACTAGCTACCACAGTCCCTATTAGGGAGCGCGCATTGGTACTAAGCCTGGGCCCAAGAGAAGTTGATTATTATTTTGAAGTATTAAAGTATAAGTTTTTGGAACAAATGAAACAAGCTTCACTTATGTTTAGAGTCAGTAAGTTTAGTTTCTTTTAATTCGAAGCATGCAGTATTAGTTTCATTTGTTTCCTGATTAGTTTATTGAGCATGACTAGCCTTATCTTTCAGCATGCAGTTTTATCCTTGTATATCATGAGTATGCAAATTTTAGTGTTTGCTATTGAATATGCATGAGCAGATTTATTTCCTAGTTTCAGTACTTTTAACATGAGCAGTATTGAATCTTATTTCCATTTCTTTGCTATGGATTTGAGCATGAGCAGTATTGAATTATAATGTTATTTATTTGCTATTAGATTAACATGAGCAGCTATATATATGCTTTATTTTTAGAGCATTCAGTTTCTAGTTTCTTCTCGTATACATGCACATTCGAGTTTTTGTGAGTTAGACAGCGCTTACTAAGCATTCGCTTATAGTTTGCATTTCCCCTTACTGCAGATAAAGGAAAGGAAAAGACATAGCAAAGGAAGGCGACAAGGAGGTGTTCGATGATGTGTGATGCCAGGACTATGGAAGTCTTGGAGCTAGAAAGGAGTTCTTTTAGTTTTCTTTCCTTATTGCTATGTTAGAGGTATTTGGGATTGTGTATGTTGTCTTGCTGTTATTAGGACATGTTAGATGGATTGTGATCTCGTGTGATGTCACTAGTATAGTTCTCTTCTATTTTTGGGTTATTTTTTATGTGAGTGGTGTTTGACACTTATTTAACTGCGTGGGTGTTTGATATATGTTCCAGCCACCTGTGGCTGATGTATACTATATATATATCTCAGTTTATGGTCACCGGTACAGGAGAGGTGCTACCGAAATTTTTCGGTAGGGACTCCTCGTGGTTTCGATCATACCGGTTAAGTAGAGTTAGTTGTTAAGTATCGTCCACCTCTAGAGAGTAGTAGAGAGGTTGGGTCGCTACAATATCAACTTAAAAGGCAAAGAAAATATAAGGATAAAATCAAAACTAAATTTAACAAACTTAAAATTAAATGTTAAAGATAACATGTTAAATAAAGATAATCTAGAAAATTCAAAATTAACAATTAATAAACAGATAAAAGATAAACCTTTAAAAAGATATAATTCAAACAAATTAATTAATTCAAATTTAAAAATTAATAAACACTTAAACATTAAATACACTCCAGGACAATTTGACCAATTTAATTAATTCAAAATTAAATTAAAACTTAAAACTTAAATTAACTTAAAACTTAAATTTAAATTAAAAATTAAACATTAAATCTTAACTAAAACTAATCTTAATTATACAAAAATCTTAAAAGAAAATTCAATAATTTAGGGGAGGCTCCAAACTAGTTTGCACCTTCAAAAATAATCTACCAGGGTAACTAAAAATAAACTACCCGGTAAGGTAATTAGGACTAGTTAAAAAGGGACAAAAGTTTAACTTGAATTGCGGTACTAATGAAGTTTTGGATGATAGTACGTTAGGGAAACTCTGTCTATGCATGTCTAGGAAGATATGGCTTCGACCTGGTGCATTTGACTTAGTGGAACTAACCGAAGCTGTAAAATATCGAAAAATGGTGAATAGTGATAAGGGGATTTTCTGGAATTTTTAAAAAAATTTCCGGAATTTTTCGGAGCTCATATGGATGAGTTTACGGGGATAAAAGCGGGGCTCCGGGAAAGCATGTTTAGACTACCCTGTTTTAGCGAGGAAAAAGTTTTATTTTTCTTTTTCTATTTTTCTTTTTCTTTCTTTTTTCTTCTGTTACTGTGCCGGTTCCTTCTTCTCTTTCCCCGCGAGCCCGTGCCCTACTTCACGCGATACCCTTTGCTTCCTCATCTTCCCAACTGGCGCCGCCACCACACCTCTGCACAGCACTTAGCCGCCAGCCACCGAGCGCCCTCCGATTACCACCACCGTGCCCTAGCCATTCCCGACAGCGCCTTCTTCCTCTCTTCAGTCATCGCCGAAAGGAAAGATCATCACCAGCCCCGTGTCTCTGCCCTTTAGCGTCGTCGCCTCCTCTCTTCTTTTTTCGGATCCGAAGGGTTTCCTTCGTGCCGGCACAGAGCCACCACAGCGAACCTTGGGCCGATTGTTACAGCCAACGCCCTCCACTTCTCTGGATTTTCTCCGATTTGTGCCTAGCACAGTCGCCGATTTCATTTCTTTTCCTCTGGTTGCCAGCGATTTGGGAGGTAGGTGTGCTACCTTTGTTGATTCGGCGATTTATTAGTTTTCTTGTGGTGATCTTTTTCCAGTTCTGGTTTGGGAAATGAATCGGATCTTGGAGTTCCTTGCTGTTGATTGGGGTTACGGGATTGAAGAGAAGGAGGTAAGATGAGTAGATTGTTTCTTAGACTTAATTGGTGATAGATTGTGTGTTGAGTTTTGATCTCTTTTGATCCGATTAATTCCAGGGAGAGGTTGGATCCAATTGCTTGCTGTTCTGTGAAGGTGATCTTGAATTCCAGTAGCAGTGGACACATCGGTGATTTCCAGCGGTGGGTTACACTCTGATCACGAGGCATCAGCAATTATCATCAGATTTGGTGAGTTTTAAGGTTGAAGTTATTGCTAGGTTTAAAATGGCGGATTGTTGTTTAGAGGATTGATTAAGTTATTGGAGGAATTATGTGAATTGGATTCATGATATGTTAAAAATTAAGTAAGTGATTGATTCTTATGAGGTAATTGATTTATGAGGGAAATCTTATTGATTGGTTGAGGTAGAAGGTCACATGATCATTTATAGGATTATGGGATTAGTATCATGATTTGTTATGATGGATTGTTAATTAAATTGACATTGTGATTAATAGAAGAGTTTATGAACGATATAATCATTGGATTGATTATAAAATGTGGAGTGTCTTGGAAAGATTAAAGGATTCATGGATGATTTGATTAGGGTTTTCCCTAATTAGGTTGAGTTGAGATTTAGCTAATTGTTGCATATGTAATTAGCTAAATTATAATCATGTGATTTGCAGGACGTTGATTCGGGACGAGCACTTCGACATAGAGGTTGATTAGCTCGATCTACATTGGAGGCGGGTACCTCTTGACTTATCTTTTATGATATTGTCAATTGGATATGCATAGTATTTTATAGCTACAAGCAATGATCATGTTTGCCTTTGGTATGCCACTGTTTGTTACCCATAGTATGTTCTGTTGGGCGTTTGTTATGTATCCATGTTACATTTCGTGATTATTGCCATGAGTACCTTAGTTCCTAGAGTAAGTGATATACCATACCTTACTGAGGTTAGGACTAGGTTCTGGATTTTATTTTCTGGCATGTGTATCTAGATTATCTGATACCTAGGTTTTTATACCATACCTGACTTGTGTACCTTAGATCCTTGGATCTGACCATCGATACTGTGGTACCAATTTTATATATATATGGATATTGCTATGTGGTTTCGGATATTGCTATGCTTAGTGTCATGCATCATTCGCATGATTGCATGCTGCGCGATAGTCTGCTCCATTATTGTTGAGCACATCGCCAGTTTCATCAATGTCGGTGCTCCGTTGGTCCGCTCATGGGTAGCGTGACTCAGCATGGTAGCACCTCAGTTTTTACTCTGTTCGGTGCTCCGTTGGTCCGCTCATGGGTAGTGTGATGCAGCGTGGTAGCACGTCAGGGATCCCTCCCCGTCATGGTGTACCGGGAGATGAGAGCATTGCGCTCCCCCATTTATGATTTGGGGTAGGAGTATGTGTGTACTCCGACAGCATCCCATCCACTCGGTCACTCATCAGGAGTAGTGACGTCAGAGTGCACAGTTGTCACAGCCCTACCCACTCGGTCTCACCATTGTGTGTGAGATGGCTGACTGCCGTCAGGGGTGACCATGTCATTGGCAGCATACGCATTGATGCATTTATTTGCTGCATTTGGTTGGATGCATATGTTTGACATGCATACAGGATTTGTGATACTCTCGGTTTGACGACCCTTTTGTTCTGGATAGGAGTCCCTAGTGAGTACAGCTTCCTCAGTTACCTTTCAGTTTTGCATTTTTCCTATATATGATTAGGAAGCTGTATTCCATGTTTATTACTGTTAGATATATCTTACTAGGCATGTCTATTGGTATTCGCTGAGTTGTTGAACTCACCCCCGTGGACACTATCTTTTTTAGGTACCAGGTTGTTTATGGAGTCGCTTGGAGCATCCTACCTGCCGGACCCCACGTCACATCAGAAGACATGTCTCCGTTTTTGTTTATTTGTATTTTGGTAGATGAATGTGTGTATTTGGCTTTGTGTTCTGGTTTTATTTCCGAAGTGTTATGTTGTTGTGTGGTGTAAGCCTAGCCGGCTAGTAGTGTTTTGTTTTGTTTTCACTACAAGAAATTTTGGATTTAACCACACCTAATAGACAACAGTTTTTCAAGAAATTGTTGTCTTTTTTCCATTTAACAACAGTTTTATTGAAAACTGTTGTTGTTCACCATAATGTTTTTTAAATAACAATAGTTTTTCAAAAAACTGTTTTCTAATGTGTGTCAAAGACAACGGTTTTAAAAAAACTATTGTCTTTTAGTGTTGCTTATGTGATAATATACAACAGTTTTATTAAACTGTTGTCTATTGAATGTTGTTGAATCCTAAAGGTGGGAGTTTATTTATTTAATAACCTACACATATAAATCTAAACAATCTCATGTTTTTTCTCCATTCCTCCTCTTCTCCTGCCGATCTCACCTCACCGCGATCTCCTCTTCATTTGAGTAAGTCTTCTCCGTAGAGATCTCTCTCTTGCATTTCCGCAAACACTGCATTTGCACGACGTTTGCAGGTTTCCTCCCCGCTCTCGACAAGCTCGGCCGGATCTGCCATGTCTACCTCACACCCGACCACGCCATGTTCCTCCACAACCTCCTCGGCGGCGGTGGAGTCCAGTCCGTCGCCCAGTTCGACAAGGACGTCCTCTTCCGCCACTATCGCATCTCCAGCTAGAACGCCGGCCGGATCGCCTTCGCAGTGGACGCCTCCCTCCTCCACCGCGCCCTCCGCAGCGCCCTCACCATCCAGGAGCAGGCCCGCGACGAGACCGCCGCCATCCAGATCAAGCTCGTCAAGAAGCTCCCCACCAGCTCCCGCAACCCTGCCCCCTTTCTCACCTTTGAGACCAAAGGGAGGGTTTCCGCCATTGTGCAGGGCGTGCCCATCTCCAAGCCCCTTTCCCGGTCCGACGTGCTTCATATCCAGTCGGCCTTGGATGCTTCTCAAGATCTGCCTCAGGTATCAGTCAAATTCCAATCTTTTAATCCAAATTATGCTACATGTACTTTGCAAATAGATCTTTTGGTGATAATTGCGTCCTGTAAATTGATTCAATTGGATTGAAGTGATATACTGGGATGATGTTCTGTAGTATTTTCTTGGGCTTTAATTGAATGGTTGTGTAGTAGCTTAGCTGCTATGCTTGTTCTTGTAGACTTTGGTTCAGGCCCCTGATCTCGCTCAGCTCCAAAGCTTGGTGGACCGTCTCAAGTATGTCGGTGATGTTCTCACTGTCTCAATCGCACAGTATGGAGATCTTCACCTGCAGGTTTCTACTTCCCTTGTCACAGTTGGGTCTGAATTAAGGAAACTGAGAGTCCTAGGTGTTCGAGGTACTCGCTCAAATGTCTTCCTTCTTCATCCATCTTTTGTTGATTAGGGCACATAGACAATTAATTATCCCATTTTGTTTTAGGCTGCGAAAAGTTTGATCGTTATAGCTCATGATTTTACAGTTTCAAGCTTTTGATTTTTGGAGAATGACTACAAGTGAGCCGTTCTCACAACTTTTCCATTGTCTTTATGCTTATCCTTTAACTATTAGCTTAGGTCGTAAAAGAAATTTGTTCGTAAGGATATAAATGCGAAAGGATGACACTGACATCCAAAAGTGCCATTAAAGGTTTGTGTTAATGAGAAGTGGTTAGTGTGAACGTATGCTTGCTTTTGGAGGAAGAATGTTTGTTCTTTCTACTATTGAGAGTTAATTGTTAGTTATTTTACTTATCTTTCCTTTGCACCAATTAGAATGTTGGTACTGATAGAATCATCAACCTCACTTTTAGCTCTTTTAGTAGCAGATATAAAATTATGTGGTTCTTCCTTCTAAAGTTAATTCTGATCCAATAGAAAACTTCCTTTAGTATTTAATGCAACATGTTGGAGATTTAGTTTTTCTATAATTCTTTCTATACCAATTGCCATGTATGCTAGTTTTATTGTTGGAGTTTAGTTCTTTTATAGAAGAAATTCTTTCAGTACCAATTGTCATGTTAAGTTAGCTTTATTATTGGAGTTTAGTTCTTTTTACAGATAAACTATCTGTAAAAAGTGATTGTTTGAACAATTTTATAGCATGCATCTTGACAATTAATATAATTTTGCAGATCACTATCAAGGAAGAATGTTCAAAGGAAAGTAAAGGCTAAGGAGAAGAAACCATATACTCCATTCCCTCCTCAGCCACCAAGCAAGGTGAAGTTATTGTTGCAATCTGTGAACATTAAATTGCAATTACTTTATCATTTCTTAGTTTTTTTTTCTAACTTACATTTGCAATATTTGCATCTCGATTCATTCGATTATGTTCACTTTGTATTCAACATGAAGCTAAAAGGTGTTTTGTACATATTAAAGACTCTTTGGTGGTTTTTTTAGTTTCAATCTACTGTTCTGCTATAATGTTCTTCTTTAAGATTATGTTGCATTGATTTCTAAAAGTTGCATGACGTCTCTCTACTCTGCCTTCAAAACTAACGATTTATGTTGTTTCAGGTAATTACTGCAGCCATTCCTACTATAGTTGGTGAAACCCTTAACATGTTCATGACTTTAAGAGCCACCATATTGTTTCAAGAGGTTACGATTTATATTACATAGATAACGCTTTTTGCACTTCTGTTAGATGACTAGATCAAATGGTTTTTATTGTTATGTAACATTTATGCAGTGCAATTAGAATCACGCGTACAGTTTAGTTTCTAATTTGTAATTTATATCTTTATTCGAATAGGTGTCCTCAAGAGTACTAGGAAGAATGCCGACAAGCAAAAAAAATGGAGAGACTTTAACAAATTAAGGAGCACTAGGAGCTGCAGTCCCTCCTCTTCACCGACATCTAAGTAGAAAATCTCGTGTTATATTGTTCTACCTTTGTTTTAATAGTGTTATCATTTTGTTGGTTGCTTATGAAATTTCTTCAGAATGTTATAGATATTATTTTTGAATGTTAGAAAATTGTATATTAAATTTTATTTTGAAATTTAATATTTTGAATGATTTATAACATTAGAAAATTGTGTATTAATTTTTTATATTTTTTATCTAAAAAAGACAATGGTTTTTCACCGTTGTCGTAGATAGTTTAAAACTGTTGTTGAAGACCCTGTTGTTAAAGGTAGACGCTCAAAGACAACGGTGAAAAACTGTTGTCTTTGAAGGAAAAGACAACAGTTTTTCACCGTTGTAAAAATGTTGTCTTTGCCTTCAAAGACAACGGTTAAAAACTGTTGTCTTTGGGTACCCCTTTTAACAACACGGCCTTTAACAACAGTTCAAAATGGGCTACGACAACGGTGAAAAACCGTTGTTGTTAGGCTTTTTTCTTGTAGTGTTTGTATTGACTTGTCTTTATGTTTTTCCGCTGTGTTGGTTTTGATTACAACCGAGTGGGCTGATAGAAATATATATAACTGTGTGATTGTTGTTATATTTGTCCAGCCGTGTAGGCTGAGATTATTAACTACGTGGTTGTGTATATATGTTTCAGCCGTATGTGGCTGATGTATATTATACCTGTAGAAATGTTTCAGATTGTCACTCATACAGGGGAGGTGCTGCCAAAATTTCTTCGGACAGGGACTCCCCCGGGGCGTGACAGAAGCTACCCTTACTAATTTTCACTAGTTAGACCAAGGTTTTGTACTAAGTTCAGTGAATAAGACTATTTAGAAAACCTCAAAGATATGGTTACTCTAATAATGTCCAAGTGACTCACCATAGCCCAGAAGTTTATTGAGAGAATGTTTATTTGTTGAGCCTAAAGCTAAACCTAAATCTAACACAAAGTTAAATCAAACCCTAAAATTGAACTTAACTTCATCTCACAAAAATTATAGGTTTTTCTGATTGAAAATATAGATCGGGTAAGATGACTAAGGACTTCGAATCGAACCAAATCGAATCGAATCGAACCAAATCGAACTACAGTAAATCTAATTAAAATTAAAATTAAATTAAATCTAATTAAAATTAACTTAAATTTAATTAAATTAAATCTAATTAAAATTAAATCAAACGAAAATTAAATTAAATTTGAATTAAAACTAAAATTAAATTTAAACTAAAATTAAATTAAATTAAATTTGAATTAAAACTAAAATTATATTAAATTAAAACTAAAATTAAATCTAAATTAAATTAAAATTATATTAAATTAAAACAAAATTAGATTAAATTAAAATTAAATTAAAATAAACTAAATTAAATTTAAATTAAATTAGATTAAATTAAAATTAAATTAAACTTAAATTAAATTAAGATTATATTAAATAAAAATTAAATTACATTTAAATTAAATCAAAATTAAATGAAATTAAATTAAATTGAAAATTCGATTTTAAAATTATTTTAAGTTTTTTTAAAAAATAATTATCTAAAAAATATTTTAAAATTAAATTAAAAACTTTTTTAACCAAAAAAATTATTTTAACTTAAAAATTATTTTAATTAAAATATATTTTTTAAAATTATTTTAACATAAAGAATTGATTTAAAATTTATATTAAAAATTATTATAACTTAAAAATTAATTTAAAAATTATTTAAATTTAAAAAAAAAATAAAAAATTATTCAACAAAATATTTAACTTAAAAATTAATTTAAATAAAAAATTAATTTAAAATTTATTTTAATTTTACAATTTATTTTGAAATAAAAATTGTTTTAACTTTAAAATTATTTTAATTTAAAAAATTATTTTAAAAATTACATTAATTTAAAAAATTGTTTTGACTTTAAAAAATTTTTAACATAAAAATTAGTTTAAAAATTATTTTAACATATTATAAAAAATTACTTAAACGTAAAAGTTATTTTAAAAAAATAATATCTTTATTTTAAAAAATTAAACTTTAAAATTATTCTAAAAATTTATTTACCTAAAAAATTAATTTAACTTAAAAATTATTTTGAAAAAATATTTTAACTTAACAATTATTTAAAAAAATTAATCTAACTTAAAAATTCTTTTTATAAAAAAATTATTTTAACTTAGAAATTATTTTAAAAATTAATTTAACTTAAAAATCATTTTAACATATTTTAAAGACTTACTTTAACTTAAAAAGTTTTAAATTTAATTAAATTTAAATTAAAACTAAAATTAAATCTAAATTAAAATTAAACTAAAATAATATTAAATTAAAATAAAATTAATCTATATTAAATTAAAATTAAATTAGATTAAATTAAAATTAAATTAAAAATAAATTAAACTTAAATTAAATTAAAATTAAATTAAATTAAATTAAAATTAAATTAAATTAAATTAAAATTAAAATAAAATTAAATTAAATCAAAATTAAATTAAATAAATTTAAAATTAAATTAAATTAAATTGAAAATTCGATTTTAAAATTGTTTTAAGTGTTTTTATTAAATAATTATCTTAAAATTTATTTAAAAATTTATTTTAACCAAAAAATTATTTTAACTTAAAATTTATTTTCAAAATTATTTTAAATTAAAAAATTATTTTAACTTAAAAATTAATTTAATTTAAAGCATTATTTTGAAAATTATTTTAATTTTAAAATTAATTTAAAAATTATTTTAATTTAAAATATTATTTTAAAATTTATTTTAACTTAAAAATTATTTTTATTTTAAAATTAATTTAAAATTTTTATTAATTTTAAAAATTATTTTGACATTAAAATTATTTTAACTTTAAAATTGTTTGAATTGAAAAAATTATTTTAAAAAGTATTCGACCTTGAAAATTAATTTAAAAATTATTTTAATTCAAAATTTTATTTTATAATTATTTTTAAAAAAATTTTAACTTAAAAATAATTTAAAAATTATTTTTAACATATTTTAAAAAATTACTTTAACGTAAAAATTATTTTAAAAAAATATTATATTATAAATTATTTTAAAAAATTAATTTAAAAATTAATTTATCTTAAAAATTAATTTAACTTCAAAATTAATTTGAAAAAATAGTTTAACTTAACAATTATTTTAAAAAATTAATTTAACTTAAAAATTATTTTTTAAAAAAATTATTTTAACTTAGAAATTATTTTAAAAATTAATTTAACTTAAGAATTATTTTAAAAATAATTTTAACATATTTTAAAAACTTACTTTTTCTTAAAAAATATTGTAAAAATTATTTTATCTTAAAAGTTATTTGAAAAATTAATATAACTTAAAAAATTACTTTAAAAATTAGTTTAAAAATTATTTTACCTTAAAAAATTATTTAAAAAATTTAATTTAACTTAAAAATTATTTTAAAAAAAATTATATTAACTTAAAAATTTTCTTAAAAAATATTTTAACTTAAATTTTTTTTAAAAAAATATCTTAAAAAATTATTAAAAATTAATTTAACTCAAAACTTTATGAAAAATTATTTTAACTTAAATATTCTTTTAAAAATTATTTTAACTTAAAGTTTATTTTAAAAAATTAACTTAAAAATTATTTTAAAAATTATTTTGAAAATTAACTTTAAAAACTATTTTAAAAACTTTTCCAAAAATTAACTTTAAATCTATTTTAATAATTATTTTAAAATTAACTTTAAAATATATTTTTAAAATCATTTTAATATTAACTTTAAAATCTATTTTAAAATATTTTTAAATTTAACTTAAAATCTACCTTAACAATTATTTTAAACTAAAACTAAAATTAAAAATCAAATTTAAAATTAACTTAACTAAAAATAAATTTTAATTAAATTAAACTAGTTAAATTAAATTAAATCAAATTAAACTAATTAAATTATGTTTAGGTTAAATATTAAGCTTTAAACTTAAAATTTAAACTTTAAACCTTAACTTAAATTTCAACGTAATTTAACAACTTGAAATTAAAAACTTATTTAATTTACTTAATTCCTAATCTTTCTTATAAAATTTAACCTAACCTACTTATCTCCTAACTTATTAACAAATTAATTAATCTATTAAAAAGTTATTTTAAAAATCATTTTAAATCTTTTAAATGTTACTTTAAAATCCTTGAAAAATTATTTTTAAAAATCATTTTAAAAAATGGTTTTAAAAGATACATTCAAAATCATTTTTAAACTTAGACACTTAACTTAAAATTTAAATCATACTTTATCTCAATTAAAGATTGACTCAAATTAAAGAACCTTAAAATTACTTAACTTGGTTTAATAACTTTAATAAATTTATCTCCGAATTAATACTTTAAATTTAGTTAATCTAAGGAAAATGTACATAAACAAAATAAATTATAACTAAGACTTTCATCAATTAACTCAATCAATTACTACAAAATTTAAATTATTCAAATAAGTATTAAATTATTGAATTAAGTAAAAGTTAATCAATAAACTATTGATAATGATTAATTATTATTGAATTAGTAACAAATTATGTTAGTTTACCTTAAAATAAAGTTTGAACTTAATACACCTAAATCTAAAGTTAATTATTTTTAGAATAATTGATTAATGATTAATCAAACTTAAATTATACCAAGTATATAGAGATAATTATGTAAATAATAAACTTTGTAAATATAAGTGTTACTAACCCTAAATCCCCTACAACACTTAGGTAGAAAAATATGTCAAGGCTTTGAAATTTAACCCTATTGTTAACTTAAAGGGAAGTGTTGACTTCAGGGGGAGTGTTGACTTCTGGGGGAGTGCTGACTTCAGGGGGAGTGTTAACGTCAGGGGAGATGTTTTTGAGAAATATGTTTGCAAAATCTTTTGAAAATTTATTTTATAAAAATATTTGAAAAATCTATAAATATGAAAATATTTTGAAAAACCTTCTCACACTTTATTTGAAAAATATTCTTAAAATATTTTCAAAACTTTTTTACTCATTTTGAAAACTATTTTACAAATTTTTGTGAAAACACCTTGAAAATATTTTGAAAATGCACTATCAAAAATTTACTTAAACTTTCAAAAGTTATTAATTGTGAAAACTCATGTTTATCACTTAGAAAATTTGTTTAAAATTACTTTTAGATTCTCTTCAATAGTTTTATAAAGTTCAAAAAAAGGTTTTTCTTAAGTTTTCTTTTATGCTTACTTAGAAAGATGTTTTTGCAAACACTTTGCAAAGTTTTTCGCACATTGTTGGTGCAAAACCTAATAGAACCTTAAGTTTATATCCTTTTAATGTGTGCCAAAGGAGGAGAGTGATGTCTTAAGTTAGAAAAAATTATCTAAAACCTCTCAAACTTTTTCGAATTTCTCAACTCTTGAGAATCAACCCTTAAAGACCCAAGCCTAACTTAAGAAAATTGTCAAACATCAAAAAAAGGGAGATTGTTGGTGCAATCGACCTCTAAAGTTTCGATATTTGACAATATACCTTAGTTTGGTTAATTTGACCAAGGGTTGACCCAAACAGAACTTGATGTTTGGGAGAGAGAAGTCTAGTCAGGGCTAGATGACTAGCAAAGGTAAGTCCTAACCAAAGGCTAGGCAAAGTGGAAGTCCTGGTGAGTGAAGCTAGGTAGTGGAAGTCCTGGTGAGTGAAGTTAGGCGCTAGTGAGTGAAGCTAGGTGGAGGAAGTCTTGGTGAGTGAAGTCAGACCCTAGTGAGTGAAGCTAGGTGGAGGAAGTCCTGGTGAGTGAAGCCAGACAATGAAAATCCTAGTGAGTGAAGCCAGACAATAGAAGTCCTAGTGAGTAAAGCTAGGCAACCCTAGGGAGGTAACCCTAGGTTTACTATACTATGTTTATCTATTGTGCTAACTCAGTGTTGCTAGGTCGACGGGCTGACCAGGTAGCTGGCACGAAGTCCAAACGGGTCGACGGGTTGACCGGATGTCTGGCAGGTAAGTTAAGGTAAGTCACTGGAGGAGAGTGACTGTGAGGGCGCGTTCCCGAGAAGGGAACTTAGGTGCCGATCCAACTTAGAAGCATTTCGGAACTCTAAGTTGAGATCTTGATTAGATTTCGGTCTCGGTGAGATAGAATCTAATTACTACTCTTCTTCTATTGTGCTAACTTCTATTTTCCAGGGTAGTTTAAACTATTATTTTTACCTCGGACTAACTCTTTCTTGCAGGAGAAGGATATTCTGGAGAAAGGTGATCCGGGAGCCCGGAAGGGATCCGGGCACCCGAAGTTTGTCCAGCCGCCCGAAAGGGATCGAGCGCCCGGAGTTGCTTCGGGCGCCCGGAAGGAAAATCTCATCCTGACGTAGTCGTCGTACATGGAGCTCACTGGTTGGTTGGGTTATGTCACAGTCCAAGCGCACGGAAGGGATCCACGTGCCCGGATACTCCTATATAAGGAGGGTGAGTCCTGAAGTAAAAAAACAACAACAACATTTGCTCTACTGCGCTGTGCTCCTGCGATGCTGCTCCTCCGACAAACTGCGGCTCAAGTTATGTTTATTGTTGTCGTTATTGTTCATCTTTGTCACGCCCCCAAAGAAGTTCCTGTCAGACAAAAATCCGGCAGAACCTCCCCTGTACCGGTGACAATCTGAAGCATCACTACAAGCAAAATACATCAGCCACATGCGGCTGGAATATTTATATACACAACCACGCAGTTATAATAACAGCCCACACGGCTGGAATGAAACAATCACAACCACGCAGTTATATATAAAACAGCCCACACGGCTGTACTAAAAACCATCACAGCGGAAAAACGAAAACGGAAAGCCCAATACAACACAATCAACACACTGCTAGCCGGCTAGGCTTATACAACAAATACAACACCAAAACCATAAGATAGTCACACGGCTATACACAAATACAATGTCAAAAATAAGAAAAGAATATACAAAAGAAAACAATCACGATCTTCGGATGTGATGTAGGACCCGGCAGACAGGATACTCCGAGCGACACCCCAACCATCTACCTGAAAACATAAATGTATACATGCGGTGGTGAGTATAGGTAACTCAGCGGGTAATAGAAAAGATAGTGCATGGTCTATACATAAAACATGGAGATCACAAGTATACAGTCTCAGTAGGGAATAAGAACATGATCATACTATCATAATCAATGCATCTGAACATACCTGACATAATAACCTGACATAAACTGTACAAACCACAACTAACATAATGACAGATACATACCCAATCTGAAATCGACGCAAGGTACAAAAATCAGTAAACTCACTGGATCTGCAACAGATATACCCGTGACACCTGTGCAATATAAGTACGACTGCATATACATGTAAAATAAATGACATGTATGCAGCATGGCAACCAAATGCAACAATCATATCGCAAACAAATGCAACATACCACAAACACATGCAACTAGTATCTAGTAGGCATGTATGCAAATATAACCCCCAGATGCACCGTGCATCATATGCAAAAGTGCATGCATGCTCCATGGTCACCCCCGCCACCTCTCCGAACACCACGACCCCTGTATGGCCGAGAGGCTTGGGTCTGTGACGACTGTACTACCCTCCAGCCCACTATATAGTGGTCGAGGCGGACAGTCCGCTAGTAGCTGTCTAACTACATAGCATCAGGGTCCCTGACTGCTCACAACGCCGGATCTCACTAAACCTCGTGACCGGGTGGCACGACAGGACTAGCAGCAACTGCTCCAACTACCACTACCCATGAGTGGCCGAGTGGGCGGTGCTAAACCAAACCAACTGATGACTCTCTCACCACAAGGGAGATAATGGTCATCAGATGCAATGAATGATGAACATGATATATATATATAATCATCATCCATGCAACAACCCCAAACCTCATAAATACCTCCAACATGAGTATAATCGTCATGATACCTCCACGTATCCCACCAAACATATGTACCCGCTACATATGTATAATCGACCGAAAATCTCCAACAATCCCACCAGACACATGTACACAAAAATATAAGTACAATCAACATGTATCCTCCAATACAAACACCTCAGACCCGTGTATAAACCATAAACACACAATCAACACAACTCCTCCAAAAGTACATAACCAAACACGTGTGTACATACAACATGCAAATGTAGGGTCAACCTGATGACTCCCAAAACACATACCAAGCTATATACAATCCACATTATGTACCCAATCAGCATGGTAATACTAACCGCCCGACAATCCCTACAAGACATACTCTACACGTGTAATCACAACAGAGTAGATATCAAGAGTGGAGACTGTATATGAATTAAATAGATCGTTCATAAGGGTCAAGCATAAGTATCATGCAGGAAAAACAGCAACCGATCAGGATATAAGATAAAGCAGCCTAATTCATCCAATAATAACCATGCACTAAGTACAAGAAAAACTACATAGAGGCAAAGGAAGAAATACCCGCCTTTATCTGTCGATCGTGATCTGGAAATCCCACGTCGAGACACTCGTCTCAAACCAAAGTCCTGCAATCATATAATGTATTTAGCTAGTTACATATGAAGTAAATAACTAAACAACTTCCCCCACCTAATTAGAATAACCCTAATCAAACATGATTAAGGATTAATCCCTAAATAATCCTTAATCACACTCCTTCTAGATCCCAACATAATCCACAATCCATTAATAAATCCAATGATCCTAAGAATGATCACATAACAATCTACATCAACCATGATCAATCACAAACTCCAACATGATTCACCTTTAAATTCTCATCCATATTCATAATTTCCAATCCCAAATCCCTAATCTAATATCAACATGGATTCAACAATACTTGCTAATATATCTAAGCAAGAAGAAAACCCTACAACCCATAAAAACCTAATTGTGTAACATGCTACTAAGAATAAAAAGGGCATCACTGAAATACACTCACCTTGAGATAGAGCAGCCCAATCCAGTATCTCACCGCCTTACACCCACTATCCAGAAGCTACAAAAGTGCACAAACACCTATGCTTCCAAGAAACAATCCAAAACATACCCATGATGATCATGTATCCATCTACATAAGTCATTCACTAAATAACCATTACAAATCAATCCCAAAGCTTACCCAACCTGGACTTCTCCTTAGTCGATTCTCTGCTAGAAATTGGTAGCTAGGGTAAGGTGGGGTTGCTGCACTCCCAAACCAATATCCTAAATACAACCAACATCTCAATATATAGCATTAGATTCAAATCTCAATCCACCAACCGAAACCAACCAACTTATCTAATACAAGAGAAAAAACCAACAGTATATCAATTCAATTCTCATCATAGCTTACCTCCAATTTGATCCCTGTTTTCCAACAAGAACAGTGATGTGTAATCGGCTGTGTTGTCTGGGAGATTCAAAGCAAATGCCTCATGCTGAATCCAAGCAACAAGGCTAGTACAACTCCAAGGATCAGGAACAGAATCCCTCTACAAGGAAAGGATCGAGAATACAAGCAATGCTCAAAGCAAAGATCGGCTGGATAAAGAGAAAACTAGAATCAACGACATAACCTACCTTCCTGTGGCTGGAAGTATCGCGACTAATCCAATAAGTGGGCGCGGTGGGAAAACAGGAGCTAGGGCTCCGATCCTTGCTCATGTCCAAGATCAAATCGTGCCAAGGCGAGGTCTTGGATCAAGAAGAAGGTTGCGGACCCGAAGCTAGGGCTCAGGAAGCGGTGGCCAGCATCGGCTGCTCCTGGATGCCCGGCGACCAACGAATCGGAGCAGCACAGGGTTGGCATCGCGATTTTGGGGAGGAATCGCGAGGGAGAGGGAGGAGAGGATCGAGCCACCTGGTAGCCAAGAGAGGTTGGCGTTGGTGAGGCACGCGGAGGAAAGGTCGCTGCCGGCGGTGAACTCGCGATGGCCGGCGATCGGGCGAGGAGGAATCGCCGGAAGAACTCGGGAGGAAGGAAGCCGCGTGCGAAGGGGAAAAAGGATGGGATCGGGGGAAGAAATGAGGAAAAAAAACAATTAGGGATTTAAAGTTAATTTAATACTTAGAGTTAACTTAATCAAACTCTAAGTTTATTCCTCAATCAACTCCCACTTAATTTGAGTATTCCAAACAGGCCTCCACTGTACCCCGAATCCATCCCACCAAAACGGGTCATACGGACTCCGTTTAAATCCCGAAAAATTTCTAAAAATTTCTGAAAAATCCCATAAGATTTTTCATCCAATAATATTTATTATTTAATTTTACGGTATTTTACATTCTCCCCCACTAATAAAAATTTGGTCCCCAAATTTACTGGTCAACTCAGGGATCCACACTCAAGGGTATCATCCAAGTATAACAACTAAACCACATACTCACCCACTACTCCGTCATAACATCATAAACATATTTCCAACTATGACAATCCAACTCCAAGTGAATAGTGATGACTCTGTAAGCTATGAGCTCACTCTGCTCCTACTACTCCCACTCTGCAATCTAGCCAACTGTGGATAAATCAAACACCTCTGAAATCCCAACATCCACTATCATCAAATCCTCCAACATCTGTAAAAAGTGCTCAAACTATCCATCAGTCTGTGAGTAAAAATCTATACTAAAGTGAAGCTCCTAATCTAAAGTCTACTATAGCCTCAGCCAAAACTATGAGGTGAAATCGCTTATCTCCATCCAATATAACACTCAGAGATATACCATGAGGTCCGGTAATCTCTCTAGAGTATAATCCTACTACTCAATCCAAAAGAATCCATCCTACAAATCAATAACTAGGAAGCAAGTCATCACCCAACCATGATTACCCAAACCAAAATATCCTCTCATGTCCTGGATAATCCCACCACAAAAATCCGTCAAACACGCTCCCAACTCCACTCTAGTACCTGAGTCAACAGCAACAATCCTGCTAGTCTCTGACATTCAGCCTCCACGTGTCAACACACTAGACATCAAACTACAAAATCCGCGATATGTCTTTCTTCATGTCGTTCCACCAAAGAGAATGCTCCAAGTCTCCATACATCAGGTATCAACCGAATGTATCACAAATCTCGATCAATGTGTTTCCTGCAGTAACTCCTCCCAGATAAGAAGTGACTCGAAAACACACATAATCTCCGCTAATATCTAGACAGATCAAGGAAACTGCGAGTCTCCTGTATAGACTACGACTACTTCCAACTGATAACAGCCTCTATCTCTTGTGGATCCACCGATATCTCTCTACTAAAAACAATGCGTCCCAGAAACTCGTAAAAGACAATCACAATACGTACTACTAACTTCACATATAGATGTTCCCGTCGAAACATCTCTAGAACTATGCGAAGCTAGTGTACATGATCCACCTTGGATCGAAAATAGATCACAACATCGCCAATAAAGACAATGTAAACTAATCTAAACACCCTAATGATACCAAATACATCAAGTCTATGAAAACATCTAAGCACGGTATGCCTAAATGGTAACACCAAAGACTCATAATGTACATACAATAGGCGCACTCAACCGTAGGATCCTCAACAACAAGCCTATGATCAAATCACCAACTACAAATCACCAAATCCATAAATATCACACAAGTGCTACTACTCATGTTACTATCAACATCAATTACCAACTAATAGATCATCAAACCGAATATCCACCAAGAGATCATCAACAGATAACATATCATCACACCTGATCTCCTAATATCTATCAATCAAAATCATCCTCAACATCAATCAATCATACCGGATAGTCTCCTACACAAAGATAGAGAAATACGAAAGCATACAACCCTCAACACCTACTGCCAACAAACTAAATGTATCCATAAAGTCTGTCAAATCTCATCATCTCATCCTTTCTGATAATCAAATATCCATAGTAAAAGAATATCAATCCAAAGTCAAAGGGTCACACAATCTCCTGACCAAAAATCTACCCATCAAGCAAGTATCTCCGCAACCCTCATCTATAAATGTCCCTCGACAAATACCGATAAAAGTTCAACCCCTCTAATATGAGATATAGACTACAAGATCTGGTAAAATGATCACGTGGTCAAGGTCTTGAGCCACTAGATAGAGACAATGTTAGTTGAGTCGTCTAATCATTGTCTTGTACCCCCATCATACTGTGATTGCTCCATCTGAGGTTCAGTAACCTCCAGTATCAAGCAATGAACACAAGGATAGAGGAACGCTACAACTCAACAACTGATCAAAATATCTGTCAATCGACGCTCTACCCCTCGAAGATCATCATCTGAAATTATACCTAGTTACGGTCTGACCTCCTAGGTATTACTCAACTACATCACTTCCTCCGCACCATTGCGGGGTATATATCACTAAGTACATCATGGATATCTAATCATACCCAATAGTTCCATGAGTCAGGATCTCCCATGGAACAGCGTTAGGCGAGTCTACTAGTCATCTCCTTAAAATCCATCGTGCTGACGAAAGAAGTAGAGAACTACTCCCTCTCCAAACACCCAAGGAAATCACTAAGTGATGACCTGATCTCCAAAAACATTTCCTGCTTCTTCCTTCACGTGGTACCGGGTCACGTAAAGGTTAAGTAGCTAACTTCAACTCTCTCATGTCAGCACAAATCATATATCCAAATGTACTCTCCAACTCATACACCCTAGTAATGGATCCATCTCATAAGTGTTAAGCAGGTAGCTTTACGCTTTTCCACATCAGTGGAGGTATCCTATCCGAATGTACCTTCTAAGTCATCCTATCAGGTACAAATAGTCCATGGTCAAAGTCCCCATGGAATAGGATATGACAACCCTCTACACTGACTAAGCCGATAATGGTATACGACTAATTCAGACTTCTCTACAGTGGTACAAGTCATGCACTCAAATGTGTCTGCCAAATATCTAACCAAGTATGAAACATCCCAAAGATAGGAATCTCTAAAAATAGAGTAAGTCAGTCCCCTACTGGTCGGACCAACAGAATAAATCGATCAACACTATCTGACCCAACAAGAATAAATCAATCATCCACTGATGAAACAAACTAAGGTAAAATCGATCCACCACTACCCAAGTCAAGGAAGGTAATCTACTAACCTAACCAACAGGAGTAAATCAATACTCTACTAATCAAAACAACAGGCGTACAAAACCCACTAAGATAAATCAAACCCTAACTGTCCAAGTCAACAAGGGTAATAAGTCAAACCATAACTACACAAGTCGACCAAGTAAATCAATCTTCAACAGGAGTAAACCGGTACTCTACTAGCTGAGTCAACATGGGTATACAGATATCATTCACTACACAACTAATGATAACCGAGACTGGTATACGACTCTACCTCTCAACCAACTAGTAGTAATAGACACTAAACTACTGGTAGTATGATATGATGAATCCCCTGAGACTGTAATCCTTGATCTCCATTAGGTCAACCGTGATCAGTGATTGACCCAACACATGAAATGCATAATATAATCAACTAGGCAAGTACTTGTTGGTGCAATATCCCTCAGGTCAAGGGTGACCTGGTTAATCAAGCTGAGTCTTGGTTAGGGTTTAGATGTTTGACAATAAGATATTGATTGAAGAAGAGTCAAGTAGGTCAAGGTTGACTGGATACTTGACTGGGAAGTCCTAACTGGCAAGCTAGGCAGAAGGAAATCCTGGTGAGTGAAGCCAGGTGAAAGTCCTAGTGAGTGAAGCTAGGCAGAAGGAAATCCTGGTGAGTGAAGCCAGGTGAAAGTCCTAGTGAGTGAAGCTAGGCAGATGGAAAGTCCTGGTGAGTGAAGCCAGGTGAAAGTCCTAGTGAGTGAAGCTAGGCAGAAGGAAAACCCTAGTGAGTGAAGCTAGGTGAAAGTCCTGGTGAGTGAAGCCAGGCAGATGGAAAACCCTAGTGAGTGAAGCTAGGTGAAAGTCCTGGTGAGTGAAGCCAGGCAAGGAAGGAAATCCAGATGGATCAAGGATGATCGGACATCTGGTGTTGGGAAGTCCAAGTAGGTCAAAGGATTGACTGGATACTTGGCAAGGAAGGAAGTCCAGATGGGTCAAGGTTGACCAGACATCTGGTGGAAGTCCAAGTAGGTCAATAGAGTGACCGGATACTTGGCACGACGAGTAAAAGTCCAAGTGGGTCAAAGGGATTGACCGGACACTTGGTGGGGAGTCCTGGCAGGTCAAGGGAGTGACCAGATGCGAGGCATGATGTACCAACAGGTCAAGGTTGACCGGATGTTGGTTAGGGAGGTTTGGGACTTGGTTTTGGGCAAAAACCAAGTGCTGGATCGATCCGTGGATCGATCCAGGATGTGGATCGATCAGTGGATCGATCCAGATTCTTCCCAGCGAACAGAAAGCTTCTGGATCGATCCGTGGATCGATCCAGAGGTCCCGATCGATCAGCCGATCGATCGGGACGATGCTGCTTCGCGCGATAAGCACTGGATCGATCCGTGGATCGATCCAGGCGCGTTTCCTGAGCACAGAGGCGCTCTGAATCGATCCGTGGATCGATCCAAAGCCTCCCCGATCGATTGGGAACATTCGAATCGATCGGGATCCGACCGTTGCGTCGTGTTTAAAGCCGCAGGCGAGCGTGGTCTTCGGCATCTCTTCACGAGCTCTTCTCAGATTCACTCCAGCTCCTCCACAGCTCTCAACAAGCACGTGATCGCCAGTTCTTGAAGGTTCTTGGAGGCTTTCCAAGTCAAGAGACGGATCTATTGCAAGAGGAAGAAGTTAGGGTTAGGGTTTTTACTGCATATCTTGTAAGCTTTTGCTTAACTTGTATTTCCCTTTCTTCTTCTTGTATTGAGTGTTGTAGGACTTCTCCGCCTTTGGTAGTTACCATAAAGGAGTGTTATTCATAGTGGAGGGTGTGTGCGTTGGTGTGGATCCTTGGATTAGTCACCTCTTGTGAGGTGGATACCAAGTAAAATCCTAGCGTTAGCGTTTTGTATTTGTTTCTGTATTTTCCGCTGCACATTCAAGAAGAAACAAGCAACGCCAAGCAACGAAGCGCACCGAGCGAACGCGACGAGCTATTCACCCCCCCCCCCCTCTAGCTACTTTTGGTCCTAACAAGTGGTATCAGAGCGAGGCCGCTCTTCACCGGAATCATCGCCGGAAGGGTCAAGCATAACAAGAAGAGCTAGAGGGTGAAGAAGTTGAAGCAAAATCATCAAAAGTCAAAGATTTCAAGAAGCTTAACTTCAAGATGCAATTCCAAGATGGACTTGGATTTGACACAAGGGTGGCTCCACCATACACTTCCACGAGTTTCGATTCTTGGAAATCAAGAATCGAAAATTTCCTTATGATGGAGATAGAGCAATGGTTTGCTCTCATGGAAGGATTTGAAGCTCCAACAAACTCCAAGGGCAAGCCTCTCAAGAAAAGCAAATGGGGTCAAGAGCAAGTTCAAAGGAGCAAGGCAAACGATAAAGTGACCAAGCTTTTGGTCAACTTATTGCCAAGCAATATTTTGGCTCAAGTTGGAGAATTCAAGGATGCCAAGGAGCTTTGGAGCAAGTTGGCATTAATCCATGAGATCCCCTCCACTGTACCGAATCAAGAGGAATCCAAAGAGGGCGACTCAATGGATCAAGATCAAGAGGAGGACTCCGAAGTTGAGAGATGCTCAACTTCCGAAGAAGAAGTCCAAGAGGAAGCTTCATCCTCAAAGGAGTGCAATCAAAAGAGCAAGGAAGTAGTATATTCCTTGTTTCATGTACAAGAGGATGAAGAAGAAGGAGAAGCCTCCACCTCTAGGATTGAGGGGGAGCAATCTTCATTGACACCGGATCAAGAAGAAGGAGAATCCTCCACATCCGGGTCAAGAGAAGAAGAGGATGAAGAAGCGTCCACCTCCGCAAGTCAAGCAAAATCAAATGGAGGAGTATCAAGTTTGGATCAAGAGGAAGCTTCTACCTCCGGATCCAAAGGAAAAGATGCCACCCCTACAAGCAAAGGTATAAATATTTTAATTAATAATAAAAATCATATTATATGCTTTGAATG
This sequence comes from Zingiber officinale, assembly GCF_018446385.1. NCBI lineage: Eukaryota > Viridiplantae > Streptophyta > Magnoliopsida > Zingiberales > Zingiberaceae > Zingiber > Zingiber officinale. The sequence continues at coordinate 29,132,782 of NC_056004.1, forward strand.
TAGGAAACATGGGCACTACAAGAGCAAGTGCCCTAAATTGGCCAAGAAGAAGGGTCAAGTGGCACAAAAGGGCAAGGTGAAGCCCAAGGAGATCATCCCCAACACAAAGAAGAGCAAGGAGCATATTATATGCTTCTCTTGCAATCAAAAGGGGCATTACCGAAGTCAATGCCCCAAGGGGAAGAAGATGGTCAAGGCTCAAGGAGGCACTAGTCAAGGGGGAGCCTCCAAGGTAAAGAAGAAGGTATCTTTTATTGAGTCTATTCCCTTGCAAAATGGTAAAAAGCATGCGAGGTCAAATTTTTATCATTTTAATGCAATTTATCATAAGAATAGAAAGCATGAGGGCTTTAAGGAAAAGCATGTGGCCCTACATGCCAAAACTACACCTAAGGTTAGGAATGTAGGTAAAAATCTAGGCAATAACTCTAAGGATTTTAGATACAAGCCTAGAAACAAAAATGCTCATGAACCAAACACTAAGGATTTAATGATAGAAAATCAAGTCTTGAGGTCAAGACTTGATAAAATGGAAAAGACCCTAAAAAGGATGGAAAATATCCTAAAAGGGCAAAATGAGCAATACCTAGGGCTAGGAAAATCAAAGCCATCCAATGGTCATAGAGGTTTGGGATACAAACCAAAGGCTAAGAAGGATATGCCCTCTTACCATAGGGTTCCATATAGTTATGGAACAAACCCTAGGTTTAGTGGTCAAGTCAAGAATACTAGGGAAGTCATCCCTAAGAGTATTTTTGCAACCAAAGTGACTAAGACTTCTAAGAAGTCTAAGAAAGTCACTAACAAGGTCACAAGGGAGGCTATCCCTAGGGTTGACCTAGAAAATGTGACCAAGGCTTCTAAGAAACCCAACAAGGTCACTAGGAAGGTATCTAGGGAAGTTATCCCTAGTGAGTACCTAGAGCATCCAAGGAGCACCAATAGGTGTTGGGTTCCTAGGAGCATCTTCTCTACCCCATAAATGGGTTAGAGAGTGTCAACTCCAATTAGAAGGGTAGTTAACCCAACTTTGAGGAAATTGACACTCAAGGAGCATTTTCAAGGTTTTTGTTAACCTTTGAAAATGAAATGGAACTATTATTTACTCCTTGAAAGAGTAAAATGTGCCTAGTGGTGAAAATTTGATTTTAATCTTAAAAGGCACACATTGGGAAATTCATAAGAGCTACCAAGTTGGGATTTTGGTATGTTCTTAGGAAATTTAAGGCAATCCGGGCCTTAACCTTAAAGTGCTACTCTTGTGGAAAAATGAAATATGCCAACATTTGAGGAATATGCTTAATTTCAATTGGCATAAATTAATCAAGGGAATTAGAAATGCCAATTTAGGTTTTGGCGTTTTCTTGACGCACTTAAGGGCAATCTAGGTTTAAGTTGTAAGTTTAGCTAAGGTTTTAAGGATACTTAGATAGTTAATCTAGGTATATTTTATTTATGCTAAATCTTGCCATGATTGTTTGCCCATCATATGCCATGACATCATGTCTACTTTTGCATTCATGACTTATTATGAAAAATACAAAAATACCATGTCATGACATTCATACATCATGTAGTTATAGGATATTTTCTTTTGAAAATTATTTCCTTTTGATGTATGCCATAACATTATCATGCATTAGTTTAATTTCTTGAAATTAAGGATAAATGGCATTTAACAACACTTATTAACAAGTGACATCCTAGGTGGATGTCTAATATCTTTGAAATGCCTAGATAGATATGCATGATCCCTAGAATAGGGCAAAACCAAAATCTTACATCTCACAAGGACTATAAGATGACTTGTATGTGTTTTAGTGCACATTAGATACAAGTGAGATGTTAGGAAGATGAACAAAACTCAAAATGTTGATTTAGTGCATTCTTTTGAGTTTTAGGTTCATCAAAACACATAGTTATGTGTTTTCCCATCATTGGGAAAGCTAATGTACAAGTCATGTGCATTATGTCCAAGGAACATGATGGGATATTGGTTTTGAAAATGTTTTTAAAATGTTTTTGGAAAACCTTGGTGAAGGCTATCTTTTGATAGTAATCACCATTGAATAGTTAGACACAAACTTGAAGAAAACACTAAAGTTTTTGCAAGTTTTCAAGTTTGTGTCAATCTTTGAAAATATGATGTATTTTCATAGAAAACTATTTTTCCTTGATAATATATGCCCTAAACAATGTCTACACGAAATTTCATAATTTTTGGATTTTTGTAGAATTTTCTAGGGGTTTCTGAAGTTGACTGAAATGGAATTTCAGCAACTATCAGAGCTCCGATCGATCCATGGATCGATTGGAGTGCCTGAATCGATCCATGGATCGATTCAGAAGGTAACTCCGCGATCGATCAGCCGATCGCTCCGAGTAGTCTGAATCGATCAGTGGATCGATTCAGAAAGGTTCAATCGATTGGAACCCAACTCCAATCGATCCAAGTTGCTGATTTTGGCTGGGAAAGCCTGATTTCAGCACTTTGAACCTATTTTAGTCTAGGTAACCATTCCAAACCCTTTAAAATACATTTGTATACATAAAAAGGGTGTTTTCGTGTTGAAAACAAGGATGGAATGGTAAAGAAAGACTTCATTGAAGTTTAGGTTGAGGTTTGTTTCAAATTTTGAACATTTGAACCTCAAAACTTCTAAATCTGGGTTTCCTAAAGGTTTAGGGATTCCAAGTCATTGTTGGTGCAATGACAGAAGTTACCACCATGTCTTTAGGGGGAGGGACTCTTTAAAGACATGAAAATTATTTTTCATGAACCTTGGAAGGTGGTTAACCTTCTGTTGTGAACTTGCTCAAGGTTGAGCATTTAAACTTGAAATGGGGATAAATGGGGAGTGGATATCCTCATCATTTCAAGTGGCAACTCAAGTGGTTGAAAATGCTCAAGGTTGGGTATTTGTCAACAAAGAGGAAGAAGTTAAAGATAATGAAGGGTATGGGACCTTCAATATTGAGTTGATCACAATGAGTGAAATTATAATCACGATGAACAACTCTTCAGGGGGAGAGTCTTCAACAAATGGAGTTGTTGAAGTGTGCCCAAAATTGGAGCATAGGTTGATGTGTGTCCAAAGACGGGTTGATGTTTTTGTAGGGGATTGATGTGTGCCAATAGGGGGAGAATGAAAGGAAGTAAGTTAGGTTTTCATTACCTAGAGGGAGTTTGCCCTCTAAGGGGGAGAATGGAAAGCTTAATTTATGGGTTCATTACCTAGTGGCATGAAGAAGGAGGCTATAGGATTAGCCTAACTTACATGTGGGATTGTAAGTGTTTTTGTGGTATTGTCAAACATCAAAAAGGGGGAGATTGTTGGTGCAATATCCCTCAGGTCAAGGGTGACCTGGTTAATCAAGCTGAGTCTTGGTTAGGGTTTAGATGTTTGACAATAAGATATTGATTGAAGAAGAGTCAAGTAGGTCAAGGTTGTTGGATACTTGATAAGTCTGGAAAGCCAAGCTGGGTAAGAAATCCTGTGAGTGAAGCCAGTGAAAGTCCTAGTGAGTGAAGCTAGGCGAAGGAAATCTGGTGAGTGAAGCCGGTGAAAGTCCTAGTGAGTGAAGCTAGGCGAAGGAAATGGTGAGTGAAGCCGGTGAAAGTCCTAGTGAGTGAAGCTAGGCGAAGGAAACTGGTGAGTGAAGCCGGTGAAAGTCCTAGTGAGTGAAGCTAGGCGGATGGAAAGTCCCGGTGAGTGAAGCCAGGTGAAAGTCCTAGTGAGTGAAGCTAGGCAGAAGGAAAACCCTAGTGAGTGAAGCTAGGTGAAAGTCCTGGTGAGTGAAGCCAGGCAGATGGAAAACCCTAGTGAGTGAAGCTAGGTGAAAGTCCTGGTGAGTGAAGCCAGGCAAGGAAGGAAATCCAGATGGATCAAGGATGATCGGACATCTGGTGTTGGGAAGTCCAAGTAGGTCAAAGGATTGACTGGATACTTGGCAAGGAAGGAAGTCCAGATGGGTCAAGGTTGACCAGACATCTGGTGGAAGTCCAAGTAGGTCAATAGAGTGACCGGATACTTGGCACGACGAGTAAAAGTCCAAGTGGGTCAAAGGGATTGACCGGACACTTGGTGGGGAGTCCTGGCAGGTCAAGGGAGTGACCAGATGCGAGGCATGATGTACCAACAGGTCAAGGTTGACCGGATGTTGGTTAGGGAGGTTTGGGACTTGGTTTTGGGCAAAAACCAAGTGCTGGATCGATCCGTGGATCGATCCAGGCTGTGGATCGATCAGTGGATCGATCCAGATTCTTCCCAGCGAACAGAAAGCTTCTGGATCGATCCGTGGATCGATCCAGAGGTCCCGATCGATCAGCCGATCGATCGGGACGATGCTGCTTCGCGCGATAAGCGCTGGATCGATCCGTGGATCGATCCAGGCGCGTTTCCTGAGCACAGAGGCGCTCTGAATCGATCCGTGGATCGATCCAAAGCCTCCCCGATCGATTGGGAACATTCGAATCGATCGGGATCCGACCGTTGCGTCGTGTTTAAAGCCGCAGGCGAGCATGGTCTTCGGCATCTCTTCACGAGCTCTTCTCAGATTCACTCCAGCTCCTCCACAGCTCTCAACAAGCACGTGATCGCCAGTTCTTGAAGGTTCTTGGAGGCTTTCCAAGTCAAGAGGCGGATCTATTGCAAGAGGAAGAAGTTAGGGTTAGGGTTTTTACTGCATATCTTGTAAGCTTTTGCTTAACTTGTATTTCCCTTTCTTCTTCTTGTATTGAGTGTTGTAGGGCTTCTCCGCCTTTGGTAGTTACCATAAAGGAGTGTTATTCATAGTGGAGGGTGTGTGCGTTGGTGTGGATCCTTGGATTAGTCACCTCTTGTGAGGTGGATACCAAGTAAAATCCTAGCGTTAGCGTTTTGTATTTGTTTCTGTATTTTCCGCTGCACATTCAAGAAGAAACAAGCAACGCCAAGCAACGAAGCGCACCGAGCGAACGCGACGAGCTATTCCCCCCCCCCCCCCCCCCCCCCTCTAGCTACTTTTGGTCCTAACAGTACTAACCAGAGAGTACCAACACATGTCATAACTATATGAGCAACAATACATACACCAACAGAAATGCATGATAACAATATGCAAACATACCTCCTATGGCCTGGAGATGTCCTGCTGCTGCCTGGTCCAAAAACCCGAAAAGTCACATCAAGAAAACCGAATCACGAAATCCAAAACACGAACAATAAGCATCGTACCTACTCTGATACCAAAAATTGGTATCAGATAAATCTCGAAAATCCAAAACACATAGCAAGTATCGTAAACCTTGCTCTGATACCACTAAATTGTCACGCCCCCAAAGAAGTTCCTGTCAGACAAAAATCCGGCAGAACCTCCCCTGTACCGGTGACAATCTGAAGCATCACTACAAGCAAAATACATCAGTCACATGCGGCTGGAATATTTATATACACAACCACGCAGTTATAATAACAGCCCACACGGCTGGAATGAAACAATCACAACCACGCAGTTATATATAAAACAGCCCACACGGCTGTACTAAAAACCATCACAGCGGAAAAACGAAAACGGAAAGCCCAATACAACACAATCAACACACTGCTAGCCGGCTAGGCTTATACAACAAATACAACACCAAAACCATAAGATAGCCACACGGCTATACACAAATACAATGCCAAAAATAAGAAAAGAATATACAAAAGAAAACAATCACGATCTTCGGATGTGACGTAGGACCCGGCAGACAGGATACTCCGAGCGACACCCCAACCATCTACCTGAAAACATAAATGTATACATGCGGTGGTGAGTATAGGTAACTCAGCGGGTAATAGAAAAGATAGTGCATGGTCTATACATAAAACATGGAGATCACAAGTATACAGTCTCAGTAGGGAATAAGAACATGATCATACTATCATAATCAATGCATCTGAACATACCTGACATAATAACCTGACATAAACTGTACAAACCACAACTAACATAATGACAGATACATACCCAATCTGAAATCGACGCAAGGTACAAAAATCAGTAAACTCACTGGATCTGCAATAGATATACCCGTGACACCTGTGCAATATAAGTACGACTGCATATACATGTAAAATAAATGACATGTATGCAGCATGGCAACCAAATGCAACAATCATATCGCAAACAAATGCAACATACCACAAACACATGCAACTAGTATCTAGTAGGCATGTATGCAAATATAACCCCCAGATGCACCGTGCATCATATGCAAAAGTGCATGCATGCTCCATGGTCACCCCCGCCACCTCTCCGAACACCACGACCCCTGTATGGCCGAGAGGCTTGGGTCTGTGACGACTGTACTACCCTCCAGCCCACTATATAGTGGTCGAGGCGGACAGTCCGCTAGTAGCTGTCTAACTACATAGCATCAGGGTCCCTGACTGCTCACAACGCCGGATCTCACTAAACCTCGTGACCGGGTGGCACGACAGGACTAGCAGCAACTGCTCCAACTACCACTACCCATGAGTGGCCGAGTGGGCGGTGCTAAACCAAACCAACTGATGACTCTCTCACCACAAGGGAGATAATGGTCATCAGATGCAATGAATGATGAACATGATATATATATATAATCATCATCCATGCAACAACCCCAAACCTCATAAATACCTCCAACATGAGTATAATCGTCATGATACCTCCACGTATCCCACCAAACATATGTACCCGCTACATATGTATAATCGACCGAAAATCTCCAACAATCCCACCAGACACATGTACACAAAAATATAAGTACAATCAACATGTATCCTCCAATACAAACACCTCAGACCCGTGTATAAACCATAAACACACAATCAACACAACTCCTCCAAAAGTACATAACCAAACACGTGTGTACATACAACATGCAAATGTAGGGTCAACCTGATGACTCCCAAAACACATACCAAGCTATATACAATCCACATTATGTACCCAATCAGCATGGTAATACTAACCGCCCGACAATCCCTACAAGACATACTCTACACGTGTAATCACAACAGAGTAGATATCAAGAGTGGAGACTGTATATGAATTAAATAGATCGTTCATAAGGGTCAAGCATAAGTATCATGCAGGAAAAACAGCAACCGATCAGGATATAAGATAAAGCAGCCTAATTCATCCAATAATAACCATGCACTAAGTACAAGAAAAACTACATAGAGGCAAAGGAAGAAATACCCGCCTTTATCTGTCGATCGTGATCTGGAAATCCCACGTCGAGACACTCGTCTCAAACCAAAGTCCTGCAATCATATAATGTATTTAGCTAGTTACATATGAAGTAAATAACTAAACAACTTCCCCCACCTAATTAGAATAACCCTAATCAAACATGATTAAGGATTAATCCCTAAATAATCCTTAATCACACTCCTTCTAGATCCCAACATAATCCACAATCCATTAATAAATCCAATGATCCTAAGAATGATCACATAACAATCTACATCAACCATGATCAATCACAAACTCCAACATGATTCACCTTTAAATTCTCATCCATATTCATAATTTCCAATCCCAAATCCCTAATCTAATATCAACATGGATTCAACAATACTTGCTAATATATCTAAGCAAGAAGAAAACCCTACAACCCATAAAAACCTAATTGTGTAACATGCTACTAAGAATAAAAAGGGCATCACTGAAATACACTCACCTTGAGATAGAGCAGCCCAATCCAGTATCTCACCGCCTTACACCCACTATCCAGAAGCTACAAAAGTGCACAAACACCTATGCTTCCAAGAAACAATCCAAAACATACCCATGATGATCATGTATCCATCTACATAAGTCATTCACTAAATAACCATTACAAATCAATCCCAAAGCTTACCCAACCTGGACTTCTCCTTAGTCGATTCTCTGCTAGAAATTGGTAGCTAGGGTAAGGTGGGGTTGCTGCACTCCCAAACCAATATCCTAAATACAACCAACATCTCAATATATAGCATTAGATTCAAATCTCAATCCACCAACCGAAACCAACCAACTTATCTAATACAAGAAAAAACCAACAGTATATCAATTCAATTCTCATCATAGCTTACCTCCAATTTGATCCCTGTTTTCCAACAAGAACAGTGATGTGTAATCGGCTGTGTTGTCTGGGAGATTCAAAGCAAATGCCTCATGCTGAATCCAAGCAACAAGGCTAGTACAACTCCAAGGATCAGGAACAGAATCCCTCTACAAGGAAAGGATCGAGAATACAAGCAATGCTCAAAGCAAAGATCGGCTGGATAAAGAGAAAACTAGAATCAACGACATAACCTACCTTCCTGTGGCTGGAAGTATCGCGACTAATCCAATAAGTGGGCGCGGTGGGAAAACAGGAGCTAGGGCTTCGATCCTTGCTCATGTCCAAGATCAAATCGTGCCAAGGCGAGGTCTTGGATCAAGAAGAAGGTTGCGGACCCGAAGCTAGGGCTCAGGAAGCGGTGGCCAGCATCGGCTGCTCCTGGATGCCCGGCGACCAACGAATCGGAGCAGCACAGGGTCGGCATCGCGATTTTGGGGAGGAATCGCGAGGGAGAGGGAGGAGAGGATCGAGCCGCCTGGTAGCCAAGAGAGGTTGGCGTTGGTGAGGCACGCGGAGGAAAGGTCGCTGCCGGCGGTGAACTCGCGATGGCCGGCGATCGGGCGAGGAGGAATCGCCGGAAGAACTCGGGAGGAAGGAAGCCGCGTGCGAAGGGGAAAAAGGATGGGATCGGGGGAAGAAATGAGGAAAAAAAAACAATTAGGGATTTAAAGTTAATTTAATACTTAGAGTTAACTTAATCAAACTCTAAGTTTATTCCTCAATCAACTCCCACTTAATTTGAGTATTCCAAACAGGCCTCCACTGTACCCCGAATCCATCCCACCAAAACGGGTCATACGGACTCCGTTTAAATCCCGAAAAATTTCTAAAAATTTCTGAAAAATCCCATAAGATTTTTCATCCAATAATATTTATTATTTAATTTTACGGTATTTTACAATCTTTTTGTAGTTCCTGTACTCAAATTTGTAAACCTTTTTATGAACTATTAGTGATTATCCAACGAAAGCACTCGACGAGTGTGGGCCTTGGAGTAAGAGTCGATCAAGACTTCGAACCAAGTAAATTGGTTCTTGATAGCATTGCTCTATTTCTTTTCGGCTGCATACTCACTACGATAATATTTCGATCGATATTCACCCCACCCCCCTCTATCAACTTTCACCATCCAACACTAATGAAGATTTTGTTGAAAACAAGAATGATGAAAATGAAGAATTTGTGAGAAATGAAAGTGATGAGAATGAGAAAGTTATAGAAAATGAGAACGAAGAGAATACAGATTTTAATGATTTGGATGAAATTGAAATTGACAAAACTAATGATATTGATAAGTGTTGTGATGATGAGCATGCAAACAAATATCAATGTTCAACACCTAAATATGATTTGAACATATTTGATCCAAGAGTTTGGGATACTCTTGATACAAAAATGAGGGATTTACTTGTGGAAAGAGGTCATAAAAGAGAATATATTCTCAAGTTTTCTTTAGATAAAGAATCTCGACACTTTTCTCATACTTATTATGTTCTAATGTTACCAAATGGTGAGACTCGTGATCGAAAATGGTTAGTGTACTCAAAGGAGTTGGACAAAGTATTTTTCATTTATTGTAAGTTGTTTAAAGTAATACACACCAAAAGTAATTTAGCAAGAGAAGAAGTTAATGATTGGAAACATTTATCTGACAAACTTAAACAACATGAAAATAGTGTTGAACACCTCACTAATCTAAGAGTTTTTGTTGAACTACAAATGAGATTAAAGAAAACATTGACAATTGATAAGGAATAAAAGAACAAATTAAAAAGGACACAAAACATTGGAAACACGTTATGCTAAGAATAGTTGTTGTTGTCAAATGTCTTGCTATACATAATTTGGCATTTCATGGTACACATGACAAAATTTATAAAGATGGTAATGGTAATTTTTTGGGTTTACTTGAAATGATTGCAGATTTTGATCCAATAATGCAAGAACATTTTCGACGCATTCAAGATAAAAAGATTCATTATCATTATCTTAGTCATAAAATTCAAAACGAGTTAATATCTATTCTAGCCTCCAAAGTCAAGAATGCAATAATTAAAAAAAGAAAAAGAGACAAAATATTTTTCAATAATTTTTGATTGTACACCGGATGCAAGTCACAAAGAACAAATGACTCTCATATTAAGATGTGTAGATGTTTTAGAGACTCCAATTAAAATAGAAGAGTACTTCTTAGAATTTATAAATGTAGAAGATACAACTAATTTAGATCTTTTCAATGAACTGAAATTTGTTTTACAATCTTTAGAACTTGATATTGATAATGTGAGAGGGCAAGATTATGATAATGGATCTAATATGAAAGGCAAAAATCAAGGTGTGCAAAGAAGATTGCTTGACATTAATCCTAGAGCATTTTACATACCATATGATTCTCATTCTCATAACCTAGTTGTTTGTGACATGACAAATTCTTGTGCTAAAGCAAAATTATTTTTTGGAGCATGTCAATATATGTACATCGTGTTCTCTAATTCAACAAAAAGATGGAATGTTTTACTTGAATAAATTGATGGATTAACTTTAAGATCATTGTCAACTACAAGATGGGAAAGTCATATTGAAATAGTTAAAGCAATACTATCTCAAGCTTCCCAAATTAGAGAAGCTTTGTTCAAATTAGCATAAATAAGTGAAGATAGAAAATTAAGTAGAGATGTTGAAACGTTAGCATCTGGTGAACTTTCAAGTTTTGAATTTATATTAAGCCTTGTTATTTGACATGATATTTTGCATAAAATTAACTTAGTTAGTAAAAAATTATAGTTAGAGGATATGCGTCTTGATGTTGCTGTAAAACAATTTTCTAGTCTTGTTTCTTTTTTTGAAAAATATAGAGAAAATAGTTTTTCTTCTGCTATGGTTAATGCAAAAAAAATAGCATCTGATATGGAAATTGAGCCTGTATTTCCTACAAAACGTAATATTAGTAGAAAGAGGTATTTTGATGAGATTGCTAATACTGAAAGGAAAAATCAATCACTAAAAGAGTCTTTTCGAATAGATTATTTTATCTTAGTGGTCAATATTGCTCTTGGGCAATTGAAAAGTCAGTTTGAATAGTTGCATTATTTTGAATCTATATTTGGGTTATTGTATGATGTTGCTAAATTAGTTTCGATGGATGATGATGAATTGATGAGTTCTTGTGTTAATCTTGAAAATACTTTAAAAATTAGCGACACTTCTGATATTGATACAAAATATATGTTTTCAGAATTACAAGTTTTGAAAGTAATGTTACCCAGTGAATCTTATGAAACAAGTAAAAAAATGGTCTTCCATTCAAATATTAGAGTTTTTAAAAATAATAGATATGTTTCCAAATATGATGATTGCTTATAGGATATTATTGAGAATACCCATAACAGTGGCATCTGCCTAATGAAGTTTTTCAAAATTAAAATTAATAAAATCTTATTTACGGACCACAATGACTCAAGATAGGCTAAATGAATTAGCAATTTTATGCATTGAAAATAATATTTTGGAAAATATTGAATATGGTGATATTATTGATGATTTTGCTTTTAAAAATGCATCACGAGGACACTTTAAATGAATTGCCTCTGTATTTTTTTATAGGTGTATTACAGCAGTCACTCTTATTTTTTTTTTTCTTTTGATTTAGTGAGGAGGAACTGAAGAAGAAGGTTTACAATGTTTGTGAGTGATACTTTGGATTTAGATGTAAAATTAACGAGGAGACATCCAAGAAGCTAGAAGGTTTGTGTTAATTCTGATGAACTAACATTTTTTTATAAACTAAAATTTATTTTACTTTTTGTACTGAGTAACCAAGTAGGTCATTCTCCATGGAAAGTTTTTGCTCACCACATGATGCCTTAGTCAATTTAAAATTTTAAAAATTTATAGTATTTTTAATTTTTGTTATTGCTACGATTCCTATATAAAATGTAATTCATTTATACTGAGTTTTAATTTTTCTCATCAAATAAAGTATATAAGCAATGTAACTTTTTTTTCTCAACATCAAGTCAGCTCTAACACCCAACTTGCCTTAACTACTGTAACAATTGGAATCTTTAGGAAAACTAATAATTTAGCTACTGTGAAAAAAGTTGATCAGATCTTGCCGAGAATCTATTTTTTGGATATTCATTGTTTTCTATGGTTACTGCTTAAGCTATAGTGATAGAAAGTTTATGTATAAGAAAATTGTCATCTGATGAGACATGTTTGTTAAGTGCAATGTTTTAAATCATGGATGGTTAGCTCATAAAGTTTATTTGTTTAACTTAGCTTTGCCATAGCATGTGGAAGATTTTAATTCAATAAAACTACTTTGGATCTTATTGTTTGTGCATGTCTCTATATGGCTAAAGGAACCCCTAAACTTGGACATTGTCATTAGCTTTTCTGATCATGGTTTTCATCTTCATTTTGATCCTTGGTCACAGGTGTGGTTTTTTATAGGATGCTCAACCTTCTTTTATGCCCTTTGTTTCTAAAATCTATATGCATTGTCTTATCGATCCTCTAGCAACTCATGTTCTAAAGGCTATACATTCCTCAACCTAACTCATTCAGGTTGCAATACCTTTTTTGAGTAGATGATGCTAGATGATCAGCTGTTGTTGCCTATAAAGTAGGGCTGAAACTTCTTCTCTCGTGTTACTTCAAATCAATCTAATACAATATAATAGTTAAATAATTTATTATAATAAAAAAATAATTTAACTTTCTGTAGGGTCAATTAAAATGAAATAAAAAAATTCTAGATATCTAAAAAACTATTTTTTTTTTTATATATTGCTTTTAAGTGATGCTTCCAGAACATCAATAAGCATGTTATTACTTAAATTTCTTGTTTTGGCTTTATTTGTGTGATTCTAAAACATTCCACCACCACCCATGGCATTTATTTCTTTGTTGAATATGTGGATCGAAAAGATATAGAAATTCTAAATATTGATTCATTTTTGTAAATTCCCCATAAATGAGCTTCCTTTTTTTTTCCTTGTCTACAGCTTGGAGAGGAATAATGGTTCACTGTTGGAGGTCAACATATTCCTTTTGGTGAATCACCATAGGTAAGTTTATTTTTCCTTTCTCTGATAGTTATGGTATGCTTCCTTAAATTATCTCCCATCATCTCTAGTGAAAATATTGCTGCTATATATCTAACAGTCACTTATGCCCCCTGCACATCTCTATTTTCCTCAATAAATTACAAAGTTTTATCGTAGTTTCACCCAAATGTGTTTCCATGACTTACAAATTCTTATGATTTTTGTAGGATATCTGGACTGAACTTAAACCTCCTTGTGGAATCTATCAGAAGCAGGTGAATGATTCTACAATTCAAATATATTTTTCTTGTACTCTATTATGAACTCCTGAGTACTACTTTATAGGGACTAGTGTTTGGAAAAGATTTTAATTCTTAACTACTTTGCTGAATAAATTGTTTAAGCTGCTCAAACTCAAAGTGAATATATTTGTGATAGGTCTTCCTGATGTTCTCTTCGTTCTTCTAGATTCGTTGATATTGAAAATAAGGATTATGGAGGTAAGCTGACTAGGCTACACTTCTTTATTATTTTTCAGTTTAGTGTCCGAATTTTGTATTACATTACCCTGCTTCTCTCTTTGCATTCTTTGTGTTACATTACTCTGTTAATCTCTTTGCATTCTTAAATTAAAATTTTCTTCATTGTCAATGTTCTTTTGTTAAAAATTCAAGTGATTACTCTTTGTAAACACCTCTTACATTCTAAATGAAATTGATTACAAATAGAATTGTTATTCTTGGATAATTTAATAGTGTAGGAATGGAAAAAAAAAATCTTTATTTCAATAGTTTTAGAATTGATACTTCATTCTTATTTCTATATTAGAATGATAGGAATTTATGTGTAAATAAAAAAGAAACAACCATCCTAGACAAAAAAAATATTATTTCCTTATCCTATTTCTAAAAACAAAATTTTATAGATTAAAATAATTATTACTTAGATTGGTGGAAGAATAAAATTGAGGTATAATTAATAGTTTCGCCCAAGACCTTTAAACAATTAGGACCGGCTCTACACTACCTTTGATGCAGTATGGGAGAAGTGCATGAGCACACCAATTGAGCTAACTTTGCCTCTTCCTCTATGGAAATTGGTTCCACCTCCAGGTATGGAAAGGTCAGGGTTGTTCAATGAGGGAAGATGAAGCGCGAAGATATTTCCAACAACTTATCTATGCCGTCGATCACTGCCATAGCAGGGGAGTTTACCATTGCGATTTGAAACTAGAAAACTTACTACTCGATGCTTACTGTAACCTGAAAGTTTCAGACTTCCTATTAAGTGCATTATCGAGCAAGTCAGGGATGATGACTCGTTTCATACCACTTGTGGCACTCCAAATTATGTTGCTCCAGATGTTCTCAATGATAGAGGCTACGATGGAGCAATTGCAGATTTATGATCTTGTGGAGTCATCCTATTCGTGCTGCTTGCAGGTTACTTGCCTTTTGAGAATTCGAATATTATCACCTTGTATAAGAAAATTTCATTTACCGAATTCACATGTCCATCTCCATCTTGGCTTTCCTTCTACTCTATGACATTGTTGTCAGATATTATTATGTCAAGATCGATATTAACTGAATTGTGATTTGATAAATCTTTATTTTTTCTGATCCGGCGGGATAGTTCAAATCTGTGCTTAATGCATATACATCGATAAGTTTTTGACCAAAAACGGAGCTATCATCACCGGGGAAACAAATTCAACTACGCCTAAACTTTCTATACATATTTTAAAATTTTAGGCGGTAATGGAGAGACTCTCTTTAGCACAAGCTGCAATCTGTTTTCCCAGTACAATCCGTTTGGAATGAGTCACGTTGAGGCTGGACCCAAAGCCTATGCTATCTCGGCCCAGACACCTCCTGCGACGACAAGTAGGAGAGCAGCGGCGGCGTCGCCGATGACCTCCCACTCGTGGTGCTTGTTGCCGATCCTCCTTGCCTCAAGTCCAATTCCCGTGACCAGTGTCCGTACAGTCTCAAATATTTTAGCGAGTTCGGCCGCGGCTCACCTACCGGTACCGTCCCCTCCAGCATCGCCACCACCGCCGTCATGCTCGGCCGACTTCCCGGCTCCTCGTGCAGGCAGCACAGGGCCACCCTGACGATCCTCTCCAGCTCCGCCCAGTTCACGTTCCCCTCCAGCCTCGGGTCAGCCAATTCCTCGTACCTACCCTGCTCGTGCATCTCCAAAGCCAACATCGGGAAGTACGGAGACGGGGAGCCGGTCAACTCTGAGTCGCTCCCGTCGGCGCGATTTTTTCGCCCCCGTAATATCTCCAGCAGCACCATCCCGAAGCTGTACACGTCTGTCTTATCGGAGATGGCGGCGTTGGTGAGCCATTCCGGCGCTAGGTAGCCGCGCGTCCCCCTCATGGTGGTGAAGAGCCCAGACTGCTCCGGGTTCATCAGCTTGGCCAACCCGAAGTCCGCAATCTTGACCTGGTTGTGATCGTGGAGCAGGATGTTCTCCGGCTTCACGTCGCAGTGGATGATCCTGTGCTCGCATCCAGCGTGGAGGTAGGCGAGCCCGCGCGCGGCTCCCACCGCAACGTCGACCCGTTGCTTCCACTCGAGAACGACCAGGCTGGAGCTACGAACAAAGAGCGCACGGTCGAGGGAGCCACGGTTCATGTAGTCGTAGACCAGTAGCCGCTTGCGGCTCTCCGCGCAAAAGCCGCGAAGGCGGACGAGGTTGACGTGGTGGATGTTGCCGATGACGGCGATCTCAGTGCAGAATTCCCGCCGGCCCTGCTGCGTGCTGGCGGCGTTGATCCGCTTCACGGCGACGAGGGACTTGTCTGGGAGTTGCCCCTTGTAAACGCACCCGAATCCTCCGGAGCCGATCACCGTCTGGAAGTTGTCGGTGGCCGCTTCGAGCTCAGCATAGGTGTACCGGGTGGGCAGACCGGGGATCACGATCTCTTCCTCTTTCTCCTCCTCCTCCTCGTCGGACAACTCGGCAAGTGTCGGCCACTTTTGCCCTCTGGAGACTGATTTGGTCCGTGTCTCGTCTCTTCTCCTGCGCTTGTTCCTTCTCCACCTTGCAAAGCAGAAAATGGCAATCGAGATCACCAGCAGAGTCGTTGCGGTGGCTGGTAATAAGACGATTACCAAACGGGTGGGAGAGGAAGGTGGTGATATCCGGCCAAATGTCTTGACATAGACGATGGGCGTCGCCTCGCTGTTTACCGTCTCAACAGAAAATAGGGAGCCGATTCGGTGTTGAAGGAAATAACACGACATGGACGAGGCTCTATAGAAGTAGCCGAGACAGGAGCAATTGGCGGAACAGAGATCTTGGCAAGTCGAGATGTTCGGTCGGAAATTGTTTGGTGTGGAGAATTTAGTCCCGAAGTAGCCAATTCGGCTTCCCAAGCTCATAAATGACGGCGGTGATCCGGCGTCGCCATCGTTAGTGCATGAAGAGGAATTCTCCAAAACAGAGCTGTTGACAGGGGAGCATCCGTTACCCGACGCAGCGAAAGAATCCGGGCATCTGCAGGTGGAGTTGTTGGCCCACGGGACGCAGAGGCCCAGCGAGCCACATATGTTCGGGAGATCGCAGTTGTTGCTCGGCGCCACGAGGTCGGTATCGAAGAAGGAGGTCGACAGGGACTCGTTCGGCGAGAAGCTCATTTTCCGAAACCGACCGGTATGGTCCAGCTTTGCCATGTGGAATCCGTTGGAGGAGGGCGAAGCCGTTGGGGGCAAGAACATCTCGAAGACGGCAGTTTTCTGGTCGCCGGCGAGGAGGTAAATCCCTGTTGCGTTGACGGAGAGGTAAGCAACCTGCAAGTTGGAATCTTTAAGGGAGCGTGCGTCGGAGGAGATCGACCAGTAGAATTGCGAGGTCGGGGCCCACTGCAGCACGGCGTCGTTGGAGGTGACGAGGAGGCGGTAATCACCAGGGGCCGGGTCGTTTTCATAGGTGGCGGAAGTGAGCAGGGAAGAGACGGGAAGGAGCTGGTTAGGAAGGAGCGTATCGGTCGGGTAATCGAAGGATGACCAAAGGGAAGTGTTGGCAGAGTCGAGGAGACGGAGCTCGCCTGAGGGGAGCAGCTGGAGGGCGGCGGCGGCGGCGGAAAGGCGTGGGGTCGACCAGGCGGGCGAGCCGTTGGGGAAGGAGAGGGCGAGGCCGGACGCCGTGAGGGAAAGAGTGGCAGATCGGGGCACGGGAGCCGCAGGGTTGGCGGTCCAGACGGTGGTGCTGGAGCGGGCGTGGAGGACCACGACATAGTATCGGGAATCCTGGCCGCCAGGGTTTTGGAAGGCAACGGAGAAGGCTGAGGACGAGAGGAAGACACCGGAGTTTTCGACGAAGTCGAAGTAAGTAGTAGAGAAATTGGGGTACAGAAACTCGATGGCAGTGTGTCCGGCGAGGGAGTGGAGGGGAAGGAAGAAGAGGAAGGAGAGGAGTCGGAGATGGGGAGGGGACAAAGAGCCATGAAGAGAAGAGAAGAGAGAAAGAACGGCCATTAAAAGACGAACAAGTTGTTCGGCAATGCGGAAATAGATTTCAAGAGTTTGTTAGGAAGGCGTTGACTATAGAGACGAGATTGATTGAACGGCGGCCTACAGGAGGGCAGGTGGCAGGTTCTAAGTTGTTGCATGGTATCAAAAAAATGCAACTAGAGGATTAGTGAACAACTGGGGTATGACGATTAATAGCAATCGTCAAAGTGTTTATCCGATATCGTTGACAAAACGTAGTTGATGAATTAGACTCTTCACATCGTTTATAAAGTCATTCAGCCACTTTCCTTCTCCTCGTTCCAATATAAGTGAATGAATTCACACTCTTACACACTTAAATATAGCATCGTATTGCATTGATTTAAAATATAAGTTAATAGAAATGGTCAACGTCCAATTTATTCATGAGAATGCATACATATATAATAACCTACTAAATATTTTTCAGCAATTTATCAAAGGTGAATATAGATTTTCAAATTCACCTCCAAAATATTTTTCAACAATTTATCAAAGGTACATATAAATTTTTAAATTGATCAAAAATACATATTATTTTGATATTTATCAAAAGAATTATGATCTTCTCATTCTACCCATCTTGTCAAAATTGATTTTGTCTCTTTCTCTTTTCTATTTCTCTTCTCATCATGCACACTCTTTTCTCTTTCTTCTCTTTTTTACATGCGTGATGTGAACCCAACGAGAAAAATATCTCAAGAATTCACAACGAATTAAAGACAAAAAAAGGAAGGTCTAAGACGATAAGATGATGAAAAAAAACTTCGACCAAATACTTAGGAAAGCACTAACCTTGGTATAGAAGATGGAAGACGTCACAACCTTGGGATTGAGGTTGATAAGTCTTTGAACGCCACAAGGGGATGCCTTGATAACTTCTAGTTCAATGAAGAACCAACAAGCGAGAGTCTCACCGTACTTTAGATTGAAAAATATGTCAAAGATACATGTGTGACCGTCACCCCTTTTATTTATAGATAGAGGGTGACCAAAAAATCCTAAAAAGTTGAAAAAAAAATTGTTTAGTAAAGACATATATAGACTACTTAGACATTTTAAGCTTATGACATTATTACAACCTAAATAAAGGTAGAAATTGAGTCTAAATTGAGCTTACATATCCATACTACATAGATATGAGACTTAAATGTTAATTCAGCTCATCTAAGGCTTGAACTAGGTTGACTAAGCCAGATGACTTGCTCTTGGTCAAATTTTCTTCAATGATAACTTTGACCTTCACATCTTCAATTAGCACATTAAGTGCTTCTTTCATCTTTTTAGCCTTAGCCCTTGTAATTGAGCCTTCATTGATGCGTAATGGATTATCATTAATATCTAGAGTGGGTTGAGCATGATCAATATCATAAGCTTGTTGCGCAACTTGTTGTTCTCCTTCTTTTACTCCATCAATGTGTGGACGTGATCTCTTCCTATTCTAGCCTTCTTGTCAAAATTGACTTTTTCTCTTGTGCTTTCTTTTCTCTCTTCTTTTTTCCTCTTTCCTCTCTCTCAAACTCTTTTCTCTTTCTCTCCTCTCCTCTCTTTCTTCTCTTTTTTACATGTATAATGTAAGTCTAATATGATTTCTTCACATTCTACCCCTCCTACCAAAGCTGACTTTTCTCTTTTTTCTTTTCTTTCCTCTTTACTCTCTCCTATATATGCAACCTCTTTTCTCTTTCCTCTCCTCTCTTCTCTTTCTTCTCTTTTTTGCATGCATAAAGTGGGTCTAATATGCAAATCATATAAGGCCCTCGACATTTAGGGTTTAGCTAATTCATTAAATAACTTTTAACACCACCAGATAAAATGAAATAAGCAATAGAGAGCACTATTGGACTTCTTACACCCTCAGAAATTTACAGAACCTGAAATGATTGCAATCTAAGATCTCTAAGTCAATTAGTATATTTTGACCGAAATATACTAATTGACCTAGATAGGTCCGATTAAATCCATTTTATGTCCTATAAATTTTTAAAGTTGTAAAAAGTCTAACAGTGTCCTCCATTATTTATTTCAACTTCTCCCGATATGTTAAAAATGTAATAAGAAAAAATCGATAAAAAAATCACATTTATATCAGGCGCACATGTAGTGTTTTTCTCATTTTTTCCTTATTATATTTTAGCACCCTCAGAAAAGCCGAAATAAATATGTAGGACACTGTTGGACTCCTTGCAACCTCAAAAATCTACAAGACTTGAAATTGTTGCAATCTAAGGTCTCTAGGTCAATCAGTGGATTTTGACTAAAATCCACTTATTGACCTAGATATGTCGAATTGGATTCATTTTAGGTCTTGTAAATTTTTGAGGTTACAAGGAGTCCAACGGTACCCTCTATTAATTATTTCAACTTCTCTAGAGGTGTTAAATGTAATAAGAAAGAATCGGTAAGAAACACTACATTTGCCCTGATATGAATCATATCAGACCCAACATGGGTCTAATATGATTCTATATCAGGCCCAATGTGGACATAATGTAGAATTAAATCAGGTCTAACGTAGGCATGATATGAAATCAAATTAAACACCTCCAAAGAAACCAAATTAAACAATGGAGGGCACTATTGGACTCATTGCAGTCTCAAAAATCCACAAGACTTGAAATAGTTGCAATCTAAGGTCTCTAAGTCGATTAGTGAGTTTTCACCCAAACTCATTGATTGACCTAGACAATCCGATATGACCCATTTTAAGTCCTATGGATTTCTAAAGTTACAAGGAGTCTAACGGTTCTCTCTATTATTTATTTCGGTTCCTCTGGAGGTGTTAAAACATAATAAGGAAAATTTGACAAAAAAAAATCTACGTTTAGAGGGGCCAAAATAAACAATAGAGGACAACATTGGACTCCTTGCAACTTCAAGAAACCACAAGACCTGAAATTGTTGCAATTAGAGGTCTCTAAGTCGATCAGTGGATGTTGACCGAAACTCATTAATTGACTTAGACAGGTCCAATTGGATCTATTTAAGGTTCTATGAATTTCTGAGGTTGTAAGGAGTCCAACGATGTCCTCCATTTTTTTATTTTGGTTTCTCCAGAGGTATTAAAATATAATAAGAAAAAAAATTAACAAAAAATCATACATTGGACCTGATATGAATGATATCAGGCCCAACATGGTCCTGATATGATTCTATATTAGGTCCATGTTGGGATTAATATAGAATCATATCATGGCCACTGTAGGGTTTTTTTTTTGTCTATTTTTCCTTATTACATTTTAACACTTTCGGAAAAGTCGAAATAAATAATGGAGTGCACTGTTGAACTCCTTACAACCGCAAAAATCTATAAGACTTGAAATTATTGCAATTTGAGGTCTATAGGTTGATCAGTGGATTTTGATTGAAACCCACTATTGATCTATATAGGTTCAATTGGATCCCTTTAAGGTCTTGTGGATTTCTGAGTTTGAAAATAATCTAATAGTGTCATCCATTACTTATTTCGACTTCTTCGGATATGTTAAAATGTAATAAGAAAAATCAGCAAGAAACATCATGTTAGGTCTGATATG
The DNA here is from genome assembly GCF_018446385.1 of Zingiber officinale. Classification (NCBI taxonomy): domain Eukaryota; kingdom Viridiplantae; phylum Streptophyta; class Magnoliopsida; order Zingiberales; family Zingiberaceae; genus Zingiber; species Zingiber officinale. Next base: position 29,153,993 of record NC_056004.1, read on the forward strand.
TTTCTATATTAGGCCCAATGTCAGCCTGATATAGAATCATATTAGACTCAATATATGATTTTTTTGATAACTTTTTTTATTACATTTTAACACATCCAGAAAAGTCACAATAAACAATGGAGGATACCGTTGGACTCTTTGCGACTTCCAAAATCCACAAGACCCAAAATGGATCTAATTGGACCTGTCTAGGTCAATTTATGGGTTTCGATCAAAATCCACTAATCAACTTAGAGATCTCATATTGTAACAATTTCAGGTTCAGTAGATTTATGAGGTTCAAGGAGTCCAACAATATCCTCCATTGTTTATTTCGGCTTCTCTGGAGGTGCTAAAATATAATAAGTAAAAATCGACAAAAAATCCTACAGTGGACCTGATATGATTCATATCAAGCCCACCGTACGATTTTTTGCCGATTTTTCCTTATTATATTTTAACATATCCGAAGAAGTCGAATAAATAATGGAGGACACCATTGGACTCCTTGCAACCTCATAAATCTATAGGACCTAAAATGAATCCAATTGGATCTGTTTAGGTCAATTAGTCGGTTTCGTTCAAAATTCACTGATCAACCTAAAAATCTCAAATTGCAACAATTTTAGGTCTTATAGATTTTTGAGGTTGCAAGGAGTCTAATGGTGCTTCCATTATTTATTTCAACTTCTCTGGAGATGTTAAAATGTAATAAGAAAAATCGACAAAAAAAAACTCATGTTGGACTTGATATGATTCATATTAGATCGATTATATCAGGCCCAACGTGGATTTTTTTAATAGATTTTTTCCTTATTACATTTTAACATCTCCGTAGAAATCAAAATAAATAATAAAGAGCATCATTGGACTCCTTATAACTTCAAAAATCTACATGACTTAAAATAGATCCAATTAAACTTATCTATGTCAATTAGTGAGTTTTGGTCAAAATTCACTTATCGACCTAGAGACCTCATATTGTAATTATTTTAGGTCCTATGAATTTATGAATTTCTAAGACTATAAAAAATATAATGATGACTTCTATTGCTTATTTCGTCTTATTTAGACGATTCGATTAAACCTTAAATACCAAGGTCCTGATATAATTTGTATATTAGGTTTACTTTATGCATATAAAAAAAATTGTATATTAGGCTTACTTTATGCATTAAGGAAAAAGAGAGAGAGAGAGAGAGAGAGAGAGAGAGAGAGAGTGAATGAGAAATGAGATTGTATATACAGTAGAGAGGAGAAGAAAAAGGGCAAAAAGGAGAAAGGGAAGAAATCAGTTTTGATAGAATGAGAAAATTAATAATTAAGTCCTTTGATAAATCTTAAAATGATAAATCTCAAAATAGCATTCATTTTGATTAATTCGGAAACCTACTGTACCTTTTAATAAATTGTTTTAGTAAATTGCTGAACATTTTTACTTAACAATCAGTGGCTGCTATTGTTTTTTTCCTGAGGCACGCTAGCCAAGAACACATTCGTCGCCCCATCACCGTCTCTCTAATCACACAAAACTCTGTAATTTTGAGTTCTCTAACTATTTACATTGATCTAAACAAATTACGTGTTTATCAAGGCTCAAAATATCATCCGTTCTAACCCATCAAAATAAAATAATAAGCAGTTAAAACTTCCAGCCTTGCGACGACACATAAGCTTTTCATATATTATATTGAAGATGGTGTACCAGGAGGAAAACAAGGACTTCAGGGGAATGGGACCCAGATTATGAGGAATAGAGTAAATAAGAAACACTGGTAAACACCTGACCCTGTTGGGCAATGTTAAGATTGCATATATATTCTCTTCCTGTACCTCAGACTTTCTTGCATATTCACATAAAGAATGCCCTTGTTTGCTGCTGCCATGTTGACCACAGACATGCACATTTGTCCAAATGTGGCATTGATTGTTTATTCACCAAGCATAAACATATTTTGCACATCAAAATTGACTTGTCGCCCTTTAAGACGAGGAGACTAGCAAGTTAATATGTTGATAATTCATATCCTCGATAGAACGCTTGAGAAAATAAGGTGCTTAAACTAGAATTGACCTTCAGGATACAAAGACTGGAAGAAGAGCATTGCTGCTAGATTAAATTATATCACCATTATGGAAACAAGTCAACTGCCACTGCCATGTCTTTGCAGACGAGTTCAAGATTGACAGGTACAATAAAACACCCTAACAATGTTGCAAGAGTTCCATGCTCTTTTTAGGACAATTCAAATCTGTGCTCGACATATTACAAATTTAAATCTTAATTTCATATTTGAAGTTTATTTGAGTACAGTAGCTGCCAAAAGGCTCGTTTACAATTTCACGTGGAAACTCCATATACATTATTAATGTTAGCCTACATTACTTCTTACATAAATAAAAGGTATAACAAAAATTTAATTAGTCATTAGGCAAAGCTAACTTAATATTTGAACACTGGAGATGCGGGGGATCGAACCCCGTGCCTCTCGCATGCAAAGCGAGCACTCTACCATTTGAGCTACATCCCTGATTGAAAATTGCACGCTGACATATTTATCAATCTAAAAATCAACTGACCTTACTGGCTTCAGATAATTAACGGGAAATAAGCATCCTCCCTTGGCACAGCCAAACAAATGGAGATCCTATTCTTAGGCCAAAACTTTCTGTATACAACTTCTAAAATTTTAGACGGTAACGAAACATCCCTTTGGCCCAAGCCGCAATCTTTTTCCTAGATAAATTCCTTAAGCAAAACTTTCTAGACCCGTGTCCGACGACCAAACTAAGTTCAGGTATTCAACATGGATTAGATTCTTCAGCTCTCTTCTTCGTTTTTAGCTCTGTCTTTGTCTGTATTCGATCAGAGTATAGAACGGCTGATTTTATGCTGATGCAAAGAACACTCGACAATGAGCAGGGATCTGACGAGATCCTGATCCACTGTACTGATTGGAGGTATTTAATGATTTCATCTGCTAAACAGGTGGTGGGGGGTAAATTTCATCCCTCCCATCATTATTCCTGTTCAAGGACAGACCCGACAATAGTTATTCTCCTCCAACATGCAAAAGTGAAACGTCGCTAAACAAACAGGTATTTATGTTCATAAACATAATCATGCCAAACGTGAAAGGGCACAGTCATCTATATGATTCATGAGTATTTATAATCAACGGCAACACAAATACACAATAATTGGTAGGCAAAGCAGAATAAAACAGGGTATATGGTCTCGATAATTCGAGAGGTAATTAGATAGGAATACAAAGAAATGCGGTGGATTAATAGGAAGTTGCAATGCAGGGATCACAAATGAACCAAGCTGTCCCCCTCAGCTCGCTGCACCTCCGCAGCATCTCCTCCCGATCGTGCCGCTTCGATGTCAACGACAATTCGTTGCTCTGCTCTGTCTTCCCTCCGAGTCCTAGCGTCCCCATCGCAGTAGTCGCTCCAGTCGCAGCTGTTGTAACGCTTTCGCCGCAGCTCGCCTGGCCGCCGCCCTGTCGCCGGGGCTGGGTGCTCACTATCGCCTCCGCTCCCTCCTCAAGCTCCTTCTCATCTGCTTCGTTTTTTTCCATAATGTCTTCCTCGAACTGACGTCTCTCTTCTGCTTGCTGAAATGCCATAGCGTCGGACGCAGGCTCCACGAAGCATAAGATTAGGCGCCCGTCCTCGCGCTGGGCGTGGAGGTACTTCCTCGACGGCGACGGCACAGCCTCTATCACCAGGCGACCGTCGCGGCGGTGGGGCCGCATTTTGAGGCAGGGCCGCCCGTCGCTGAGAGCGATGGACCGAAGCGGCGGCGGAAAACACCGAGCCGACGTCCTCCTGCCGATGGAGCAATGGTAGTTCACCAGCATCGTCCCCTTCGCTTCGCGATAGCGCTCCTCTGCTCTGTCGACAACCACGATGCTCTCCTCGTGCACGAATTCAACGCTCTGCTTTTCCGCATGCTCTGTTTCAACGGCGTCATGGAGTAAGGTGAAGTCGTCGGAGCCGGTCTCCGACCCGAGTCTCTCCGTGCAAATCTGGAGGCTCATCGAGCTCAAGGAGCGACGTCGAACTAGAGGATGAAGGTAAGGCGCCGCTGGCGGCGGCTCGGTTACCTTCTCAGCCTGAATGCGACTCCATATGCCTAATTGATTATCGGGTCTCAGCTTGTTATCTTCCATGGCGATCATCTCCACCGGAGCATGATATTGCTGCTCCTCCCGAGCCAGCCATCCGTGCTTCTCGATCTGGAATGGAGATTGAAGTACATCTACCGACATCGTAATCAAATCACTCGGAGGTGGAGAACAAAGTCGACTAGAAATAGAGGGAGAATGGTGGTATTTATAGGAAAGAACAAAGGAGATTCTCTAAGTGCTTTACTTGGTGCTCCACCATCATCAATTCATTATTTGACTTGCTTACACTCGATTACTTTGTAAAGTTTCTTTTGCGCAGGAGAAAAAAATTTTTTTTTTTCAAAGGCTTACAATAAGATCTTAATGATATTATCAGTTCCAAAAAGCTAAATTCTCCATCTGAAAATCTGAGGAATTTGTTCGTGTATAATGATATTTTAGATCAAGTGAGCAGGTCCATCCTAGCAATTCGAGAAGAAAGATGAATTATGTGATTATGATATTTCAAAAATAAAGGGCATGGTCTTACAAGACAAGACTCTAAGCTAGCTTTAAAAAAATCATCCTAGCTTTTGGATCAACGATTCAGAGCCTCTTGGTACAAGCACTTCAATGATCAAGTTTACAATTTAAGTAACAGAATATTTCCGTTCAAGATTCTCAAGTACACATCAAGAATACCTTTGCAGTACAAAGCCAGGGACATGAACCCGATAGTTTAGACCTTTTGAGTACAACGGCGATGAGGAATACCAGCATTCAATTCCACCGTAGCTTTGCTTTTCCAATGCATGCCTTTTGATGAATTCTTGAACTATGATCCTTGCTAGCGACGTTCGTCGCTCTATTAAACTAATGCACTAATCTATTTGTTTAACCAAGCTAAAGATTCCTGGCTAGATATTTTTAGGTATACATTTTCCTTTTATTCTCCAGGCGTAGCTTTGGTGTCATCGCGACCCAAGCGAAAGCCTAAGCCTCGTGTAAACGCACTGAATTACATCCTTTTTTGTTTATGGTAATGAGAGTGACAAACAGAGCAGTGCACACTGCACTGCGCTCGCCTGATTTCCAAATTGAAGAGCACAATGAGTCACGTCGAGTACAAAGAAACAAGATGATACTACATAGTCAATTAGCGACTTTATTTTCTATTTTTGTTTTGGTCGAATTGACAAAAGTCGAATCGTCAATTTCCCAAATTGTGTAGCTAGTTATGCGATTTATCCAATCGCGTAGTTGGGTTTGGGAATATTGTCCATCGTGTAGTCTCATGTGGGTTCATTTTCCATTTTATCCTTGCTCCTGTTAGCACGACAATCTCATGTGTGTCCAAAGCAAAGATCACTCCGAGCCATGCTCGTGTTGTCTCGGAAAAGTGAGTTTGGAGATGGCCCCTAAACAGTGCAGCTTATTTTCTAGCCAACGGTGATCTTCTACTGCATGAAAAAGACAAACGGAGATAAGATGACAAACGTCGGGACGATGGCCAGTATTTTCTGACGAATGGTGCAACTTCTCGTCAGAGATAATGGGTTTCATATATGATGAACTTTTTAACTTATTGTATGCAGAAAAAGTAGTCATCGGAGAAAACCTAACAAATGTAGTTTCAGTGTAACTTTTTCTCCAACGAACAATGCAGTTTATGTCTCTGACGATTCTCAAGAGCAGTTGCTCCTGACCACACACCTCCTTCCTAACAACAAAGTTGAAATTGATGACACCTCACTCCAGGTAGTAACTTTGCTAGTTTTATGTTGTTGTATTAGAGTAAGATTCAAGTGAGGTGTTGGCCATTGGGTGTAAGCAATTGTAATGTTAACTTTAAAAATTTCAAGTACTCGTTAAATTTGTCAACTAGCATTTCAAATAATCTATAAATAATATTGTTGGTGCAATATCCCTAGGTCAAGGTTAACCTAGTTAACTAAGTTTGAGTTGACTCAAGTTTGAGTCTTGATATTTGGATTTCGATTTTTGACAATACATGGAGATTGCAGATACAATCGTCCATTGGGGAGATAGTTGATACAATTCCCCTCTGGTCAAGAGATGATCAGTTTGATGTAAAGAAGAGTCAAGTAGATCAAGGTTGACCGGATACTTGACTAGAAAAACTCTAACTAGAGGGTAGGCAGTTGGAAAATCTTCTTTAAAAACCTTATTTTAAAATGCTCTTAAATCTTCTTTTGAAAAATCTTGATAGTTTGTTTTTGATATTTACAGAAAGTTTTTTAGAAAAATGTTTTAAATCATTTTTGTAACTTAAATAATTCTGTTAAGATTATTTTGGCAAAGTCACATTGAAAATATTTTTTTTCAAAAAAAAGGTTTTTACAAATCTTTACTTTAAAAAATCCTCTTAATAATAAAATCCTTGCTTCAAAACTTTCATTGAACATATTACTTAACAATTTTTCTTTGAAATTTTTCTTCTTTGTAAATTTTTTACTTTTCTATACAAGTTGTTTTCAAAAAAAAAAAAAAATAACTTTACTTAGAAAAATTTAAATCTTTGGAAATAATTTTTGAAAAGTTATTAATTGTAAAAACTTACTTGTAAAATCACTTTTGTCACTTAGAAAATTACTTTTGCGAAAACTAAAAAAAAAGGGTTACTTTAGTTTTCTTTGATGTTTACTTAGAATTTTTTCTCAACTATTTTAAATATACATTGAAAGATATTTTTTGTAAATACTTTGGAAAGTTTTTTTTGAAAAATGTTATATGTCTTTCGCACATTGTTGGTGCAAAACCTAATGGAAACTAATCTTAAGTTTATATCCTTTTGATGTGTGTCAAAGGGGGTGAATGATATCTTAAGTTAGAAAAGTTAAAAGAAGAGAATTATCTTAAGTTAGAAAGTTAAAACATTTCGAATCTCTCAAACTTTGAGAATTAACCCTTAAAGACCCAAGTCTAACTTAAGAAAATTGTCAAACATCAAAAAGGAGAAGATTGTTAGTGCAATCGACCTCTAGGGTTTCGATGTTTGACAATATACCTAAGTTTGGTCAATTTAACCAAGGGTTGATCTAAACATGACTTGATGTTTGGGAGAGAGAAGTCTAGTCAAGACTAGATGACTAGAAAGGTAAGTCCTAACCAAAGGTTAGGCAAAGTGGAAGTCCTAGTGAGTGAAGTCAGACCTTAGTGAGTGAAGCTAGGTGGTGGAAGTCATAGTGAGTGAAGTCGGGCCCTAGTGAGTGAAGCTAGGTAGTGGAAGTCCTAGTGAGTGAAGTCAGACCCTAGTGAGTGAAGCTAGGTGGTGGAAGTCCTAGTGAGTGGAGCTGAGCCCTAGTGAGTAAAGCTAGGTGGAGGAAGACCTGGTGAGTGAAGCCAGGCAATGGAAGTCCAAATGAGTAAAGCTAGGCAACCCTAAGGGAAGATAACCCTAGGTTATACTTGAATTCTGTTAACATTGTTTTACCTTATCATTTTATCTATTGTGTTAACTCAGTATTGCAGGGAAGTCCAGATAGGTCGACGGACCGACCGGATATCTGGCACGAAGTTCAGCTAGGTCAACGGGTGGACCGGATAGCTGACACAAAGTCCAGACAAGTCGACGGGCTGACCAGATGTCTGGCAAAAGGTAAGTAAAGGTAAGTCACTAGAGGAGAGTGACTTGGTGAGGACACGTTCCCCGTTTGAGGGAACTATAGGCGTCGATCCAACTTAGATCCATTTTAAAAATCTAAGTTGAGATCGTGACTAGATTCTAGTCTCGAGGAGACAGAATCTAATTACTACTCTGTGTATATATATATATATATATATGCTAACTTTTATTAGGGTAGTATAATATTTATTGCCTCGGACTAATCTTTTTCTTGCAGGAAAAAAATTTTTGCTGGAAAAAGGGGTTCGGGTGCCCAGAAGGGATCCGGGGGCCCGAAGCTAGTCTGGGCACCCGGAATGCAAAAGTTTATCTCGTCGCAACATGGAGCGCGCTGATTGGCTGGGCTGACGTCATGCTCCAAGCGCTCAGAAGGGATTTGGGCGCCCGGAGCTGTCTATATAAGGAGGCCTACACCTGGAGCAAAGTATAACAACTTCTTCCACGACTGCTCTGTTGCGCACTACTCCTGCGACGTTATGAGACTTTTCCAACAACCTATGACTCAATTTCCTTTTCCTATTGTTGATATTATTTTAATAATTCTTGTACTAAAGTTTGTAATATTTTATGAATTATTAGTGATTGCCCAACGAAAGCACTCGACGAGTGCGGGCCTTGAAGTAGGAGTCGACGAAGGCTCCGAACCAAATAAAATTGGTTTTGTTAGCGTTGTGCTTATTATTTTTCGCTGCGTACTCGAATTACTAACGAATTTTCGACAATCATTATTCATCCCCCTCAAGTGAACTTTACAATCCAATAGTTCTCTCATGCTATGAATTGTATTGTGGACTTTTAGTATATGAGTTTAAGATTCAATCATACACATAGAGAATATACACTCAATTAGTGAAACTTTATTTATCCAAAAAATATGTAGAAAACATAAGATGATTATCTTAAGACACCTTTCAAATATAACATGGCGCTGATGGAGGACACGAACAAACCTAAATCTCATAAAGAAAGAGGTTAGAATGGCATCCGGGGGTGTCCTTATGATGTTGCTCCGATGCTCAAGTTAGTGGGGTGTCTAGGTATTTGAGAAAACTAGGAAAGGTTCTGGAGTCCAAGGATTCGTGTGTGTATACTTGTGCCCGCAGAGCGGACGATCTTTTAAAGAGCTATGAATGTGCATGTTCTCGTCCATTTACCATGTATTTCGCGACGTGCACTTCTATTACCAGATGCTTTTGGATGCATGTTGTCATTCTCCATATCTCTTAAGAGAAACAATCCCATGAATGCAATGATTACAAAGTTTCCTTATCCCCACACCCCCTTTGTTTTTCATGGTCCACGTAAGACGTGGGCCCAAGCTAGGGGTGGATGAGGTCGATATGGAGAGGCCTCGTTGGAGACGAGGTCGGTGACTGTGGCCGAGTCTAGAGAGTCCGAGGTCGAGTCAAAGACGAGGCTGATGACTATTGCCGAGTTTGGAAAGGGGTTGGCACCCGAGGCCGAGTTGGAGATGAGGTCGGGGCTCGAGACTGAGTCGGAGATTACTTTGGTGACTGTGGTAGAGTCAGAGATGAGGTCGATGACTGTAGCCCAGTCAGGAAAGGAGTTGGCGCCCGAGGCCAAGTCGGAGACGGGTTGACGCCCGAGGCCAAGTCAGGAAAGGGGTTGGTACCTAAGGCCAAGTCGGAGACGATTTTATTGACTGTGGCCAAGTCAAAGACAAGGTCAGTGCTCGAGGTTGAATTGGAGATAAGGTCGACGCTAGAGGTCGAGTTGGAAGATAGGTTGACGAGTGATGTCGAGTGGGGATGGTATCGGCAACTATGGCCAAGTCACAAATAGCTGAGTTGTCTCTGAATGAACTTGAGTCCTTAGGATGAGTGTTCTAAATAGGTTCAACCAGATGCGAGCCCCTTCCCAGCCAAGTCTAATATCCCCTGTCGTTGACCCGCCTTGACTTATCACGGCCACACAGGATTCGTGGGAGCTAAGCCTCCACCACATCATTCACATGGAACGAAGTAAAGGTTTCTAAAGTCAAATTTGTTTCCTGATATGATCCATGTTCCAAGTTTGGTAAAGTTTGATGCAACTGTAGATTAGCAAGAGTACAATTTTAGAGCAATAGAAATGGTGGTAAAACCCATTGCCCAGTTTTTAAGAACAAAGAATTGACAAAGCCAATGAAGTACAATTCAACAAATTCCCACATCAAGAGATCTTCTTCATCATATGATGTTCAATTCACCAGATTTCTGGGAGTACATAAAAAAGGAAGGGGTAGTTATACATGAATGGTTGGAGTTGGACGCCAAGCCGCTTCATCCACAACTCAGCTCCGCTTCACAGGGTCGAAGTTGGAGACGGCGACAACGGCTCCTGCGATCACGCCGACCACCACCCCGCCGGAGACGATGCTAAGGAGGAAGTTCTTCAGCGACGGCGAGATGCCTGGCTGTGCCGCCTCTGCCACCTCCGGGATCACTAGCGCGGCCACCATTGCGGCCGCTGCCAGCCCGCCCAGGGCCTTTTCCTTCTCCGATGATGATAGTGCCCGGACCTTGAGCTGGGCGCCGGGCCGCCGCCCCGCCGCCGTGTGAGCAGGCAACATGAGTGGCTGAAAGAAGGTTTCTGAGCCCGTGAAGGGTCGGCTGAAGCTGATCGCCGGCTTCGACATGGTGACAGCGGAAGTCAATGCCATGGAGGAGAGGCAAAACGGGCGAGGCAACGTGGCGCTGTCTTCCTGTCTAATTGAAGAATGGAGAGTAGAAAGACGATATATCGATAGAGGTAATTGGCTCGGATTAGTTTCCGTTTGCCAGGTCAGCGTGTGGATCATACGTGGGATGTTGTGATTGCCGGAAACATGGTTAAGGTTATCCTCTCGGTATATGGGACAGAATTAGGGGGATAAGGTTGCGATAAGAAAAAAAAAGAAAATTAATGTGATGCGGAGAATGCATATACGGGGCCACAAGGGCAGCTGCTCTCAGCCGTCCGGGGGCGCACCCCAAAAAAGATTAATAATAATAACGATAAAAAAATTAATAATAATAATAATAATAATTATTATTATTATAATTGATGGGGGATAAGAAAGAGTGTATTTGGCACGAGTCAATTATCACAGTGTAGTTTAAAATTAAGACGGTTAACATCATGACTTAAGAAAGGTTCGACTACACTCGAGCGGGAAGCAATTTATGGACCGATCAGAGGGATCCTTGTTCGATCGGCCATCTGAGTAAACAAGTATAGCTAACTAGGTCAGAAGGAGAATAAGCTAAGCGGGTCGAGAGCCCGAGCCGAGTGGACCATCCGTCTGGCTCAGAGAATGACGTTGGCATTATATACATAATGAATCAATAAAATAATAAAAGAGGAAAAGACATATAATTAATAAATGAAAGAAAAAACTAAATAGAACACTTCATCTATCATTAAAAGAAAAGAAGAGAAAATAAAAATATCCTCTATCGGTAATCAATATCATTAAACAAGGAAAGATGGAGGGTCACCAGAAAGGGTATAAAAGGGGGATGTCAGGTATGAAGAAAGGCAAGAAAAAATTTTATCCTTAGTACTCTCACTTTTTTCCTCTCCTACTTCTAACTTGAACGTCGGAGGACCAACGCTAGGGACCCCTTCCCTGGTTTTGATTTTTGTTTTGCAAAAAGGAGCGAGGTCTTCATCCTGTCAGCAAAACTGTCACCTCTCCGACTTTCCAGTTTTGCGCGTTCGGATGGGATCATTTTGGCGTTGTCTGTGGGAGCGTAGCCTGCATCTATGAGAAGATGGAAGATGTTGGATGATTCACGACGGTAACGCTGATGCAAGAGGAGCTCAACACACTAATACAAGCCCGGGCGACAAAGATAGTGAAGCAACAACAATAAGAGTTGGTCGATCGTCAAGTGCAAGAACCTGCAGCCTCAATAATGGGACAACAGGCTGAACAACACTCCGCTTAGGAACTGAACAAGATGTCGATTGGCACCTATAGGGAAGCCCCTAATGCACAGGCCCTGTTATGGGCTCCAGTAGAGAGGGGTCGCGTGGATAAAGATCGGGGATCATCCTCTGATGAGGCACCCGTTCGAAATACAAGAAAAAGAAAACCTAAGGAGGGTGACTCGCCTAAACGGATCAATCAACAGTTTTCAGAGGGGTTCTAAATGACCCTCTGTCGAAGCACTACACTCCATTAACGGTTAGAGAATATAATGGGATGACCGACCCCGACGACCACTTGGCCAAGTTTGACAACGCAGCCACGCTACACCAATACACGGACGAGGTAAAATGTCGAGTCTTCCTTTCCACGTTATCTGGATCGGCACAACGCTGGTTCAAACGTTTGCCAAACGGCTCGATCCATATCTTCAAAGACTTTCGAGCGGTCTTCCTGCATCACTTTGCTAGCAGTCGTCGCCACCAGAAAATGAGCGAAAATCTATTCTCACTAAAGCAAGGACCCCGAGAGGCCTTAAGGGCATACATCCAATGCTTTAATCATGTGGCGATGGACATCCCGACGGTCTCCTCGGGCATATGGGTAAACACTTTCACTCAGGGGCTCACTGAAGGAGAATTCTTCCAGTCACTCATTTGGAAGCCGCCAAATGGCCATCTACAGAAAAGGGCCAATGAATACATCAATGTAGAAGAAGCCCAGACGGCTAGGAAAAAAGAGGCACCCACCGAACCAGTGGGGGCGTCCGAGCGGCGTCAACCGAGCAGCCATCAACCTCCTAAAGGACCTTGATCAGGAGGAACTTAATCACAACACGAGCCTAGGATGCATGTCGTGCAGCACGTTGGGGTCGGACGGCCAAAAGCCTCAAGGGGCAAAATATGGACATTGATGTTTTGCTTTTTTTATCAATCGACGACTCATAATACCCGAGACTACTACCTGGCTAACAAACAGACCCCAAGAAGGCAGTATCGTCAGTCACCATTGTCCGATTAGAGATATAGGCGCTGATCGGCTGGGCGAAGGGAAGGCGAAAGGACAAAGGTCGAACCACGCGGTAATCAATCTCAACAACGGAATAATCCAAGTCTTGTTCGGGGGCAGGCCGAACAGAGACGACCCTTAGCTTGAGAGGAAGAAAATAGGAGAAACGTCACTCGGGGGGAGATAGGAATGATCACCGGAGGGTCGATCGACGGTGATTCCAATCGAGCAAAAAAACTGCACGCTCGGCGGCTTGAAATTCACATGGTCGGCTACAACAAGGAGAAGGTCGAAGGACCTGAGATCAGTTTCGGCCCGAAGGATTTGGAGGGGGTAGAGATCCCCATGATGACACCCTGATTATTCGAGCGGTAATAGCTAATTATGTTATTCACCGTACTTTTGTTGACACAGGAAACTTAGTGAACATTATATTCAAGAAGACGTTCGATCAATTGCAAATTAACCGAGGTGATTTATTGCCCATGATGACTCCACTCTACGGGTTCATCGGCAATGAAGTGTTGCTGATCGGCCAACTGTGTTTGGCCGTCTCGCTCGGGGACGAGCCATTGAAGAGGACACGGAGGACCAATTTCATCGTGGTTGATGCGCCGTCAGCTTACAACGTCATTTTGAGCCGCCCGACGCTGAATGAGTTCCGAGCGGTGGTATCCACTTTCTGCTAGAAGATCAAGTTCCCGGTAGGGGACAAGGTGGGCAAGGTCAGAGGTGATCAATTGGCTGCTCGGTATTGCTACGTCGAGATGGTAAGAACGGAAGCACGAGCCGCCCAGAAGATACCACACTTGGAGGTGAGCGCTATCATGGAGAAGCCTCCTACTATGGTATACGATGAGAAGGAGGAGGTCCAGATCCATCCAAATCGATCGGAGACGACAACTTTTATCGCCGCCGATTTAGAGAGGGAGAAAAAAACAGAGTTGGTTGCCTGCCTCAAACGAAATTATGACGTGTTCGCCTAGTCGACGAATGAATTGTCTCACATTTCTCCGAGCGTGGCTCAGCACGAGCTACATATCTGATCGGACTCCCGACCGGTTAAAAAGAAGAAGAGAGACTTCAGCTCGGAGTAGAATTTGATCATCCGGACAAAGATAAAAAAATTACTGGAGGCTGGCTATATAAGGGAAGTCCAATTCCCGAGTTGGCTCGCTAACATGGTACTAGTCTCCAAGTCAGGCAATAAATGGCGAGTCTGCATCGACTTTCGCGACTTAAATAAGGCATGCCCGAAGGATTTCTATCTGTTGCCTCAGATAAACCAAATAATGGACTCCACAGTAGACTACGAATTAATATGCATGCTCGATACATACTAGGGCTACCACCAAGTACTACTCGCCAGAGGAGATCAAGAAAAGTGCAGTTCATCACAACCGACGGAACGTCATGCTGTTTGGACTGAAGAACGTCGGAGCCACCTACCAAAGACTAATGAATAAAGTGTTCCAAAGGCAGATCGGCCGAAACATGGAGGTTTATGTCAATGACATACTAATAAAATCCCTCCGAGCGACCGACCTCTGTACAGACATCGAAGAGACGTGCCAAACTTTAAGAACCTATGGAATGAAGCTAAACCCCAACAAGTGCCTGTTCGGCGCAGGGAACTGTCATTTTCTCGGGTATATTGTGACCGAGCGAGGGATCGAGACAAATCCAAATAAGGTGAAGACTCTGCAAGACACACCTCCACCTCGTAATTTGAAGGAAGCCCAACAGCTGACTGGACAGATCACCGTGCTTTCAAGGTTCATTTCTAAGATGTCCGATCGAACTCTACCATTCTTCAAAGTACTACATCGAGCTACAAGATTCCAATGGGACGCAGAGTGCAACCGGGCTTTAGAAGAGCTCAAGGAGTATCTTAACTCCTTACCTGTGCTAGCCAAGCTGAGCGCTGGGGAGCCTCTTTGGATCTATTTGTCATCCACTAAGCATGCGGTCAGATCCACATTGGTCAAGCAAAACGGCCATGAATAGCAGCTTATATATTTTTTAAGCCATATATTGAAAGATGTTGAATCTTGCTATACTGGTCTGAAAAAGTTAGCTTATGCTCTGGTGTTTGCTGCTCGGAAACTTCATCCATACTTTCTTGCTCACCCAATCATTGTCATGACCAACAGTACCCTGGGAAAAGTCCTCCTCAACCCAGAAATGTCCATGCGGCTAATTAAATGGATAATCGAACTTAGTGAGTTTGATATCCAATATCAACCCCGAACGGCGATCAAAGCTCAAGCCTTGGCTGATTTCATCACAGAAATCTAGAACGCAGAACTTGAAGCAACCTGGAGAGTATATGTGGTTGTTTCTTCCACCCGACAAGGAAGCGGGATCAACATACTGCTGATCTCACCAAGAGAAGATCGAATGTAACTCTCCATCCGGTTAGATTATCGAGCCACCAACAATGAATCTGAGTATGAAGCTTTGATAGCCAGCTTACAAGCAACACGGCATGTCAGAGTCATAAAAGTCCTCATTCACTCAGATTCTCAGTTGGCCGCCCAATAGTTATCAGGGGCGTTCGAGATTAGCAGCTCCCGACTCAAGTTATATGCAGAAGCCTTCAAGAAGCTAAAGACAAATTTTTAAGAAGTCATTATATAGAAGATCTCCTGATCGGACAATCAAGCAGCAGATGAGCTGGTTAAGTTAGCTAGTTCATTATCACCAGTCGTGATCAGCCAGCCGATTGAACAGGTCTTGCTGGTGGTGCACATCGACTAGATGGAGGGAGTGGTCTGCTCAAGAGATTGGAGAATGCCATAGATCAAATTCCTCTGATCGGGTATCATGCCGGTCGACCGAGAGGTAGCGCGACTATTAAATAAGAGGGTCGGACGATTCACCTTGGTCGGAGATCAGCTGTATAAAAGAGCCTTCTCCAAACTTTTGTTCAAGTACGTTGAACCAGAGGACGCAGAATACATCCTACAGAAAGTGCACCAAGGCTCATGTGGAAGCCATCCGGGCGACTGTTCGCTGGCTTAAAAGATCCTCCTGGCCAGATATTTTTGGCTAACTCTCCAAGAGAATGCTACTCGGACAATAGCCACATGTTTGTTCTTCCAAAGGTATCACAACATCTCACATCGACCAACCGAGGAGATGAAAACATCCACAGTGTCTTGCATGTTTGACCAATGGGACTGTTTCCTATGACAATCGATCAGCGAAGGTTCTTGCTCGTTGCTGTGGACTACTTCTCAAAATTAGTGGAGGCCAAACCATTGGCAAAGATAAGTGAATAGATGGTCATCCAGTTCATCTGGCAAAATATCTTGTGTCGGTTTGACATCCCCCGACGGCTCGTCTCAGACAATGAGAGGCAATTCGTAAGCCGGAGGCTCAAAGATCAAAGAATAGTACGAAGGCTATGGTATCCATTAGGCCTTCACCTCACTGGCTTATCCCCAAAGTAATAGCCAAGTAGAAGTCACAAATCGGGAGATTCTCAGAGGATTGCAAGCTCAGCTTGACCACGCAGGAGGCAGTTGGGTCGACGAACTCCCTAACGTCCTATGGGCCCTACGCATGGCCCCGAAGGAGGCGACCAGCGTGTCACTATTCCATCTAGTGTACGGCGGTGAAACACAAGTCCCGGTGGAAGTCGGAGTGGAGTCTGATCGGGTGCAACACTACGACAAGGAGAACAACAAGCGAAGATTGATGGAGCTAGACTTGGTTAACAAAGCATGGTACAAGGTTGTCATTCGGCTGATAGCTTATCGACAATGAATGAAAAAGAGCTACAACAGGAGGGTTATCTCGCGATCCTTCCATGTCGGCGATCAAGTATGGAAGAGGATAAAATTGGTTGGCGATGTCACCAAACTCGAAGCTCCATGGGTGGAACCCTATAAGGTCGTGCAAAAACTCTGCTCGAGAGCATATTATTTGGAAGACGAAGACAGAAGATGGCTGGAATGACCGTGGAGTGCGAACCACCTCCAACCCTATAGGGTCAGGTAAGAGGTGCATGAATAATTATATTTACCCGTATATGCATACATGTCTTCCGAATGCAGGAGAAATATGAATAAAATCACAAGCATTCCAAACATACGAGTTGGTCGGACATATTAAGTCGAGCGGTGACCTTAAACCCTTCTCTTCATCAGCGGTTGAGCGGTGACCTTAAACCCTTGTCTTCATTAGCGGTCGAGCGATGACCTTAAATCCTTGTCTTCATCAGTTGTCGAGCGAAAACCTTAAACCCTTGTCTTCATCAGTAGTTAAGTGGTGACCTTAAACCCTTGTCTTCATCAGCGGTTGAGTGGTGACCTTAAACCCTTGTTTTCATCAACGCCTGAGAGGCGACTTTAAACCCTTGTCTTCATTAACGGTCGAGTAGCGACCTTAAACCCTTGTTTTCATCAACGGTCGAACGACGACCTCAAACCCTTGTCTTCATCAGCGATCAAGCGACGACCTCAAACCCTTATCTTCATCAATGGTCAAGCGGCTACCTCAAACCCTTGTCTTCATCAGCGGTCGAGCGACGACCTTAAACCCTTGTCTTTATCACCGGTCGAGATCCTTGTCTTCATCAGTGGTCGAGCGGCGACCTTAAATTCTTGTCTTCATCAGCGGTCGAGAGGCGACTTTAAACCCTTATCATCATCAGTGGTCGAGCAACAACCTTAAACCCTTATCATCATCAGTGGTCGAGCGACGATCTTAAACCCTTATCTTCATTAGTGGTCGAACGGTGACCCTAAACCCTTGTCTTCATCAGCGGTCGAGCGACGACCTTAAACCCTTGTCTTCATCAGCGGTCGAGCGACGACCTTAAACCCTTGTCTTCATCAGCGGTCGAGTGGTGACCTTAAACGCTTGTCGTTATTAGCGGTCAAGTGATGACCTTAAACCGTTGTCGTCATCAACGATTGAGCGACGACCTTAAACCTTTGTCGTCATCAGCGGTCGAGCGGTGACCTTAAACCCTTGTCTTCATCAGTGGTCGAGCGGCGACCTTAAACCTATGCCTTCATCAACTGTCGAGCGGCAACCTTATGATGGATCGAAAGCGCTAGAGGGGGGGGTGAATAGCGCTCGTGGCTATTTTAGTAATTTAAAACTAAGAGTAGAAACGCAGTGGAAAGTAAATGCAAACACACAGAGACACAAGTGGTTTACTTCATTCGGAGCCTATATCGACTCCTACTCGAAAACCCGCGGTCCTTGACCGCTTTCGGTGGGCAACAACTATATAGCGCAAATCTTTACAAATAGATGAGTACAAGTATGAACTTAAAAAGAAAGATTATATCGACAAAATACAAATATGAAGTGGTTGTCGATTGTCGGAGTAGCAGAGTCTAGTTGAAGCTTTCGGAGCAGCGTATAAGGGCACACGTTCTTCTGTTCGAATTGGTGTCTGTGCTACACCTCGAGGCCTCCTCTTATAGCTCTGCAAGATCTGATCTAGATCCCCAAGTCTCGGGATCAGCTTTGACTCGAAGAGGATCAGTTGACCGATCCTCATGTTCGGTCGACCGATCAGATGATCTCCACTGCATTTGATTCGTCGATCTGTCGCTTCGCTTCGATCTGGTCAAACTTTATCCCTGGGTTCGGTCGACCGATCCCAGGGTCTGGTCGACCGATCAGTCTCCTCTGACCCGCACATCTCAGCTTGATCCAGTCGACACCTATCCCAGGTTCGGTCGATTGATCCCTGGTCGAGCCCGGTCCAACTTCTGGAGACTTGATCTGTTAGCTTGGAGGTTCGGTCGACCGATCCCAAGGTTCGGTCGACCGATCCCGGTCAGTTCTATCCCTGCACAAAAATATTAGTTTCTTACAAAATAGAGTTAGAACACAGAAGATAATATATATAAATAAATTTGACAGTCACCAGACTGTCCGGGTCTGACTTCGGGTTTCCGACCGAAAACCCTAGGTCAACCCGACGCCTATTGTTCCCTCTACGGGGAACGCGTCCTCACCTACTCCACTCAGGAGATTTACCTGATGCAGTTTGGCCCTCCAGACCGACTGTACTTTCCGCCTAGGGTTACCACCCCCTAGGACCTAGGGTTACCGCCCCCTAGGGTTTTCCTCCGCCTAGGGTTACCTCCCCCTAGGACCTAAGGTTGCCACCCCTTAGGGATTGTTACCTCCCCCTAGGACTTAGGGTTACCACCCCCTAGGGTTTTCACCTGCCTAGCCGCAGCTAGGACTTTTGCCTAAGTATTACTTAGGACTTTCCTGCAATCTCCATGAACCTTGTTAGATAACACCACATCTTAACTTTGAGCCCTTTGCCATAATCAAAACTCAGGTTCGATCATCTGGTGCTCACTGCACCAACAATCTCCCCCTTTTTTATTATGGCAACTTCGGGTCAAAGTTAAGTAAAACATAACATTAAATAAATGAATAAATAATGGAAGTTAACCATGAGCATGAATGCAATTTAAAGTTTATGCTTCCCCTTTTATTATGTTTAATTTCTTGATTTCTTAACTTTGACTTATCACTCCCCCTTTGACATAAATCAAAAAAGTAATTAACACAAGAGAGAAATCGTCTCTTTAATTTTAAGCTCCCCCTAAATGGTAGCATAGTTTAAGTACTTAGACTTTGAGAAAATTTTTTTTTGTTAAGTACTTTAATTTAAAAGGTTTTTTGAAAATAATAGTTTTCTTAAAAAGACTTTTCTTTTAAAAAATTGTTTTGAAAACCACTTAGCTAAATTTGAAATGCTTAGCTATGTTTTCAGCTTAAAAATGATTGAGTTGAGAAAGTATCTTGCCAAGTGGCTAAGTTTAGAAGATAATTTAACTCAGTTTAATTAGAGAAAACTTAACTTCTAGAGGAGTTATAATTAAAAGTCAAGTTAAACTTCTAGAGGAGTTATAACTTTAATTTTAAAGCTAAGTTAAAGAATACCCTGAATTTTTGAAGGTAAGGAAAAATAAGTCAAGTCAAAGATAATTTTATTTTAAAAATCAAGAAAAAATTACTTTAATGAACAACTAACTTGGAAAAACTAACTTTAAGACTAACCCAAAAACACTCCCCCTTAATTAATGCCTTAATAACTTTAAGTAAGACTATTCATTCAAATTCAGTTGGTCCAAGCATAAGTCAATTTGTTTCAGACTATTTACTTTTGAGAGGTATCAGAGCCCTAAAGTTCATGCTTGAGTGAACTCAAACTGGTTTAAATATCAAGCACGTTGTTTTGTGGCCACTTGTCTAACAATTTAGCTACTAGCTGATTACCTAGAGGGCAACAGCTTTCACTTGGTTAGTCAAGTTAAGTCACTAAATCCAGTTAGATTTGACTAGTGCTGGAAGACTTAACTTGATTACTGTTGACTTGGTTTTTAACGCTCAGACTCATATTGATGCATAGATATAAGCATTCTTGAGTCCAGGCTATACCCTTGTTGACATGCATTACAGATTGAGTTTTCAATAACTTTTAATTTAGGCAACCCTCTAACTAGTCCATTATGACTCATTTTTGAAATGAGTCTAGTGCGAGTGTGACCTAATCTTCTGTGCCACAACTCAGTTTCCTCTTATTTTGTTAGAAAACACTTTATTGAGGATGTTGGTAGATATATGATGTAGACATTATCTTTCCTAGTGCACTTAAGTATGATTTTTGGATTTTCAATATGTTTAACTATACATTCAGACTTGGTAAAATTAACTGAGTAACCAGTATCGCATAATTGACTTATACTTAATAAATTAAAATTGAGATTTTCAACTAATAAAACTTTTTGATTAATAAAATCGGAGTTAAGTTCGATATTACCTTTTCTGATTACCTTAAGTTTACTGTCATTGCTGAACGCAACCGATCATAGGTTCTTTAGTTTGAGCTTAGTAAATTTCAATTTATCTCCAGTCATATGTCTGGAGCATCCACTGTCCAGTATCCATTGATCTAATTCCTACACATAAAGTAGTTGAATTAGATTTTTCCTCTTTGATCAAAAGACAGCTTAATTGAGGTAAACTCCCTAATTTTTAATTTTACCCAATCTAGGTTAATTATTAGTTAATCCTATGGGGGATTGTTAGAAATAATTAAACTATTAATCTTAAGGGTTTTGAGTAAATTAAGAAAAATTTAAGTTAATTGAATTTTGAAAAATATTTTAAGTTAATTAGTTTTTTAAAAAATATTTTAAGTTAATTAAAAAATATTTTTAGTTAATTTAATTTGAAAAATCTTTTAAGTTAATTATTTAAAAAAAATATTTTAAGTTAATTGAAATTAAGATATAATATTGAATTTGAATTACTTATGAATTTAATTTTGAATTTCAATTAATTATAATTATGAATTTAATTTTGAATTTCAATTCCTTAGTCATCTCACCCGATCTTAAATTTTCAATCAGGAATTCCTATAATTTTTGTGAGATGAATTGAGGTTCAATTTTAGGATTATGTTTAACTTTGTGTTAGATTCAGGTTTAGCTTTGAGTTCAACAAGTAAACATTCTTTGGATAAACTTCTGGGCTATGGTGAGTCACAAGGAACTCATTAAAGTAACCATGCCTTCAAGGTTTTCCAAATAGTCCTACCCATTGAACTTAATACTAAACCTTGGTCTAACTAGTTATGATCCATTTAAGGGTAGCTTCGGTCAGTTCCACTTTGTCAAATGTACTAGATCGAAGCCATATCTTCCTAGACATGCGATGCCCAAGCTTCCCTAACGTACTATCATCCAAAAACTTCACCAGTACCGTTGGTCAAGTTAAACCTAGCCTATTTTATCTAACCTTAATTACCCTGCCGGGTAGTCTACTCTTGTTTACCCATTTCGGGTAGATTAAGTTTGGTTACCTAATCGAGTAGTTTATTTGCGGGTGTCAGCTATTCTGGATCCTCCTTCTATTTATAATTGAATTTAGAATGTTAAATTTTAATTTCGAATTTTTAATTAAATTTTGAATTTTAATTTTGAATTGAATTTTGAATTTTAATTTCGAATTTTTAATTGAATTTTGAATTTTAATTTAATTTCGAATTTTTATTGAATTTTGAATTTTGAATGAATTTTGAATTGAATTTTAATTTAATTTAATTTAATTTAATTTAATTTAAATTTAGTTTTATTTTAATCGTTTTTCTTCTAGCTCCCCCTGGATCATAGCCTCGATATGGTCTATCGAGGTAATGTATTTGATCCTTAGGAACCCAATATTGTCCGAGTCCAACTTGATTGATCAGGTTGAACTTGGCAACTCATGCTTGGACCATTTTTCTATTTGTTCTTTGTATGAGAGATAAATATGACTTATACTTATTTTTCGATTTGTATCCTAGTCCAGTTCGATTGTAGATTGCCCTTTGTGTTCCAAGAATCAAGTCAAGATTCTTGGGCCCCAAGGAAAATCGTTCTAAGGTTGTCTTTAAATCCTTGACTTGACTTTTCAGGTTGAAATTCTCTTCCTCAAGTTTTTGAACTTGAGTTGAGGTTCCAGTCTGAACTGGATCAGTCAAGGATTCGTTATTAGTCGTTTCTTTAAGGAGTGTTACCTCCTTCAGAAGCGACTTGATTCGAATTTTGGACTTAGCTACTTTATGCATCAAATAATTAATTAAGCTATATAAACGAATTTTACTCACAGAGGGGTTTGGCCCTTCAGAAACGGATGCGGATCCGTGGCTTCTCTCGGACTCGGCTTCCGATTCGTCCTCGCTTCCGGATTCGTTGGTGTAGTCCTGGGCCGTCAACGTGAGAAAATTCGTCTGCTCGAGTTCTTCGTTGTCGGATTCCTCGGAAGAAGACTCGTCCCATGTTGCTTTTAAGGTCTTCTTCCTTTTTGGTTTCTTTGGATCCTTTTGGTTCTGGCAGTTTGCCTTGATGTGCCCCTTCTGATTGCACCCGTAGCAGGTCACTTCTTGACCTTTGAGCTTGGTTGGGCTTCTTTGGACTGGATGGCTTTTCTGACGTCCTTTTTGTTGAAGCCCTTCTTTTTGTAGAGTTTCTTTACTAGGTTGACTATTTCAGTTGTAAGCTCGTCGTCATCTTCTGAATCTGGTTCTTCTTCTTACTCTGGTTCGGTTATGCGCTTTATCTTTGATTCGCGCATTCTCCCTGTTCCTGCAACCAAAGCCAACTCTTTCTCGGTCGGGCGTGCATTAGTCTATTCATAAAGTTTGAATTCTGCAAAAAGTTCATCTAACTTAATGGTAGATAGGTCCTTAGAAACCTTGTAGGCATCTACCATGGATGCCTACAAGGTGTTCCTCGGAAAGACATTTAAAGAGTACCTTATGATGTCCCGGTTATCTACCTTCTGTCCAATTGCATGAAGACCGTTGAGCAGATCTTGAATCCGGGCGTGGAGTTGGGCAGCTGTCTCACCTTCCTGCAGTTTGATATTAAATAATTTATTGAAGATCAGGTCTCTTTTACTTACTTTGGTGTCGGGCGTTCCTTCGTGAAGTTCAATGAGCTTCTCCCATAGCTCCTTGGCACTGTTGAAGGGGCCGACGCGGTTAAGTTCTTCTTTTGATAGGCCACACTGGAGGGTGCAGGTCGCCTTGGCATTAGCTTCCACCTTCTTAATCAGAGATGTGTCCCAGTCCTCGTATGGTAGTGGCTTGCCGGCGCTATCAGTTGGTAGTTGGAGTCCGGTTTTGACGATCATCCAGACTTCAAAATGAGTCTGGAGATATGCCTCCATCCGACCCTTCCAGTACCCGAAGTTGTCTCCGGTGAATAGCGGGGGGCGAGCTGTACTGTAGCCTTCTTGAAGGGTTATTTTAGATCAACTCTGAAGAAAATAAATGACAAGAAATTTCCAGGACTTAGTCCTGGATTAGTAGTGCTGGAAGTATTAAAAAGAAAATGGACTCGAGTGGTGTTGCACCAACTTCGAGCAAAAACTGATTTGAGAAAAGAATTAGAATATAGCTATAAGGCTAAATTCTAATTGACTCCGAAAAATCTGAAACTACCACGAAAAATTATTTTGAATGGTGGTTGCACCGATTCAAAATGACCCCGCTCTGATACCAATTGATGGATCGAAAGCGCTAGAGGGGGGGGGGTGAATAGCGCTCGTGACTATTTTAGCGATTTAAAACTAAGAGTAGAAACACAGCGGAAAGTAAATGCAAACACACAGAGACACAAGTGGTTTACTTCGTTCGGAGCCTATCTCGACTCCTACTCGAAAGCCCGCGGTCCTTGACCACTTTCGGTGGGCAACAACTATATAGCGCAAATCTTTACAAATAGATGAGTACAAGTATGAACTTAAAAAGAAAGATTATACCGACAAAATACAAATATGAAGTGGTTGTCGATTGTCGGAGTAGCAGAGTCTAGTTGAAGCTTTCAGAGCAGCGTATAAGGTCACACGTTCTTCTGTTTGAATTGATGTATGTGCTGCACCTCGAGGCCTCCTCTTATAGCTCTGCAAGATCTGATCCAGATCCCCAAGTCTCGGGATCAGCTTTGACCCGAAGCGGATCAGTCGACCGATCCTCATGTTCGGTCGATCGATCAGATGATCTCCACCGCATCTGATCCGTCGATCTGTTGCTCCGCTTCGATCTGGTCAAACTTTATCCTGGGTTCGGTCGACCGATCCTAGGGTCCGGTCGACCGATCAGTCTCCTCTGACCCGCACACCTCGGCTTGATCCAGTCGACACCTATCCCAGGTTCGGTCAACCGATCCCAAGGTCCGGTCGACCGATCCCTGGTCGAGCCCGGTCCAACTTCTGGAGACCTGATCTGTTAGCTTGGAGGTTCGGTCGACCGATCCCGGTCAGTTCTATCCCTACACAAAATATTAGTTTCTTGCAAAACAAAGTTAGAACATAGAAGATAATATATATAAATAAATTTGACAGTCACCAGACTGTCCGGGTCTGACTTCGGGTTTCCTACCGGAAACCCTAGGTCGACCCGACACCTACTGTTCCCTCTACGGGTAACGCGTCATCACCTACTCCACTCAGGAGCTTTACCTGATGCCAGTCCGGCCCTCCAGACCGTCTGGACTTTCCGGCTAGGGTTACCACCCCCTAGGACCTAGGGTTACCGCCCCCTAGGGTTTTCCTCCACCTAGGGTTACCTCCCCCTAGGACCTAAGTTTGCCGCCCCTTAGGGTTTTCCTCCACCTAGGGTTACCTCCCCCTAGGACTTAGGGTTACCACCCCCTAGGGTTTTCACCTGCCTAGCCGTAGCTAGGACTTTTGCCTAAGTATTACTTAGGATTTTCCTGCAATCTCCATGAACCTTGTTAGATGACACCACAGCTTAACTTTGAGCCCTTTGCCATAATCAAAACTCAGGTTCGATCATCAGGTGCTCACTGCACCAACACCTTAAACCCACGTTCACGCCATGAAAATGGTCAAGCGTCGACATTAAAACCAGAGAAGATCGATCAGCTAAAAAAACAGATCGGAAGAACACGAGGCCACACTTCGGTTTACGCGACATCTGATCTAAATACAAGTCAAAAATGTCGAACGACCAGAAAGAGACAAAGAAAAATAATGGTTTGCCAGACTGACTATCATTCATTGATATTTCAAAAAATATAAAAGTAAAACCCACATAAGCAACTTTACTCAAGATAATCTAAAATATCATCGGGCAACGACTCAATCAGCTTGTCCCGACTAATGATCTTGCTTGTCAAAGCGGTGGGGAGGTAGCTGCCTTATTTCAATTGATCGAGAGTCCTATCGATAGCAAGGTCGAATAGAGGTAGCCTCCAATCGACGACCTTGTTGTTAAAAGCATCCGAACGGATGTAAGCCTGCTTTATGATGTCGAACCTGCTTGACTCGGCTCCTTGGTAAGTCTCTAATACCGCTCGGGAAGCTTTCAGCTCTTCCTTCAACTTGGCCAGCTCTTCATCTTTTTCGGTGAGCCGGGTCTTCACTGTGGTCTGGTCGGCCGATCGTCCATCCTGCTCAGCCTTCAATGTGGCCTCCACCTCCTTTAAGTTTTGGGCCAACACTAGTGACTCCTTATTTTTGATCTTCAAGTCCTCGATAACCTAGAGCTTTCTGGTGTTGGCCAAATTGAGCTTGGACTCGAAGGAGCTGACCTGTTTAACAAACCGAGCCAATTGATCAGCATGCTCAACGCATTTGCTCTTCTCCGCCTCCAGCTGTTCGGAGCTTTTATTCAGATTGGATCTTAGTTGAGCCATCTCAGCACTCATTTGCTCCGGCTACACCTGGTAAGTAGATGATTGGTCGCTCGGGGCTCGCAGTTGCTTGACTTCCTGCTCTAAAAATACGAGCCTTTGGAACATGGCCAAGATCTCTACCCAATACTACAAGGAAATGAGAAATATTTTAGGGTCAAGCGATGACAAAAAGTAACTTGTAAAATACTTACCCCAGTGTGTTGGAATGTATACTAAAAGCCTAGCTTTTTGTATAAACATTTATTTAGAAATAAGAATCACATTGGTTAAATATCTACATTTATGCTAAGTGTAGTTGTCCATTTAATTTATATTATAGATAACATGGTGTGATGAGACACACAGAAGATCATGTTATCAGATCCTTATAAATTATAAATAGTAGCTCACAACCAAAATGGAATGGACAAACCATTGGAGTGGTTGTAGTGTAATTTGATATTAGTTTATCTAGACTATAAAATTACACTAGTACACTATGAGTGTATTGAGTAGGACCATTTGAGGTAGTTTCTTTTTATACTGACTATATAAAAGAATAAAATCTTTGTTATTATGGAAGTGCGTACTCTTAATCATGATATAATAACAAACACATATATTTAATATTTATTTCTTTAATTTATCAAAGGGTGTGATTTAGCTCGTTAAATCAATAGGCCTGATAAGTTGGAAAATGATATTATTTATATGGTGTGTTGTTGATTATAGAATGAAACTGTGTCCTAGTAATCTAGGTTGATGATGTCCCCTTGAGGAGCTCATAAGGATTGTCATATAAACCCTGCAGGTGGACCTAGTCCGGCATGATAATAAAGTTGAGTGGTACTACTCTTGGAGCTAGATATTAATTAAGTGAGTTGTTAGTAACTCATTTAATTAGTGGACATTCTATATCTAAAACATAGGGAGATTAATATACTCATAATAAGAAGGAGCCCATAATGTAATTTGGGATTGGTGCAGTAGTTCAATAATAACTCTTTAGTGGTATGAGTTATTATTGATGAACTTGAGTTGAGTGTTCGGGGCAAACACAGGAATCTCAAGCTTATCGGGAGACCAAAACTAATTTCTCCTCTCGGTCCTTGTTGTAGCCTCTATAAAATCTTGTATCCACAAAGTCCATTTCTTACCCAAGTAATGGGTCGGTCGCATCCTTGCTTGGTGCAAGGGACCGACCAAGCATGAGCTTGGAAGCCAAGAGGTGGTTGGCCATAGCTTGGTGCCCAAGCTAAGGGTCGGCCACATGGAGAATAAAAGGAAAATGAAGTTTTGTTTAAAATAAAATTTTGTTAAAATCTTTCCTTTTTGTAGTTATCTACAATGGTTAAAAGAGAGATTTTATTTTGTTAAAATCTTTCCTTTTTTGTAGTTATCTACAATGGTTAAAAGAGAGATTTTATTTTGTTAAAATCTTTCCTTTTTGTAGTTTTCTACAATGGTTAAAAGAGAGATTTTATTTTGTTAAAATCTTTCCTTTTTTGTATTTATCTACAATGATTAAAAGAAAGATTTTAATTTTTCTTTTATAGCCATCCTCATGGTTTTAAAAGAGAGTTTTAAAATTTTAAAATCTTTCCTTTTATAGCTATCTACAAAAGATTAAATAGAGATTTTAATTTTGTTAAAATCTTTCCTTATTTGTAGTTATCTATAATGTTTAAAAGAGATATTTTAATTTTTGATAAAACTTTCCTTTTTTGTAACCATGATTTAAAAAGAGAAATTTTAATTAATCTTTCCTTTTTTTGTAGTTGTCTGCATGTTTTAAAAGAGAGAGATTAATTTTAAAACTTTCCTTTATTACCATGTAAAATAGGAAAATTAAAAGAGAGAGATTTTAATTGTTATTAAAAATTTCCTTTTTTGTCAAGGCCAAGGATTATAAAAGAGAGAGAGAGGGTGCCTCATGGGATAACCCTTATTCTTTTTCCTCTCTTCCTTGGTGTGGCCGACCCCTTCATGCTCCTTTCTTCCTTGGTGGTCGGCCATGACATCTCTTCCTTCTCTTTGTTTTCTTCTTTTATGGCCGGTGGCACCATTACCTCTTGTCTCCTCTTTTGCTTCCTTAGGGCCGGCGGCATCAAGGTCTCCTTAGTCCTTATGGTCGGTTGCTTAGATAGGAAGAAGAAGAGGAGGAGATGCACTTGGTGGCCGTTTGCTTGGAGGAGAAGAAGAGGAAAGAAATTTCCTATCTTGGTATCCCTTGATGGCTCAAGAGTCTTAGAGAAGAAGAAGTGGCCCCGGTGGAATTTATCTTGGTAGATCATCGCCCACACGACGTCCAAGAGGAGGTGAGGAATACAATAGAAGATCAAGAGGTATTTAGCTACAAAGAAAGGTATAACTAGTTATCTTATTCCGCATCATACTAGTTTTCTTTATATGGATTTTGAAATACCAAACACAAGAGGCTAACGATTCTAGGTTTCGAAGTTATGATTAAATTTTGTGTTTCTTTTGTTTTTTTTATCTTGTGATTTGATTATTTTTAGTGGTTAAACCTAGTGATCCGGCGGTAAAAATCCGGAACCCCATAAAAAGGAGTCAACGCTGAGGGGAGGTCAAAGGGTCCAGTGGCTCGCCGGAAAAGGACGAGCCGACCGGACTCGGAAGAAAGGGAAATCTGATAGTAAAAGGCACCCTGGTAGGGACCAGGGTTCCGACGCTCAAATGAAGCAGTGCATAATGACCGAGCTGAAGGATGTGCCGCCCGGCCGTCGCAAAGAATTAAGGCCGTCCGGACGACGTTCTTCGCCCGCCCGGCAGGCCGGGCGTCCCGGTCAGACGGTGGGTAAAAGACGGGGACATCTTCTGACAGCCGTCAAGTCGTATGGCTATGCCGTACTTCTAGTCTGACAACGGGGGGTCCTGCTGTCCCATCGAAGAACATGCTCGGACTGTAGCAGTATGGTGTCAGGTAAGCTCTCTGATAAGTGCATACCGGGGTATGGGTTGCTGACACATATGCACCTCGGTGGGCGTGCATTAGTTCCTTCTCCGTCCTATATAAAGAGGCTATTGCTTCGCCAAAGGTACGTATGATACAAGCTTGGCAGCCACTTTTTCCACCACTTACCTGACTTGAGCGTCGGAGGGTCGTCGCCGGGAACCCCTTCCCGGCTAGACTCTTGTGCAGGATCGCCGGAGCTTCGTTCGACCAGCCGGAGATTCACTTCATCGACTAGGAGCGTGCTACGTGCCCAGCGTCCTTTGGTTCAACGATTCGGACAGGATCAAATTGGCGCCGTCTGTGGGAACGCACCTGCATCCGAACAAGAACGATGGACGAGGCTGGATGACAACACACGGTGGCGCTTTCGACGGAAGAACTCGAAGCTCTAGTCGAGATAAGGGCCGCCAAACTTGTGGAACAAAAACAGAAAGCAGCGGCCGAACGGCCGGAGCAACAAGCAACATCTGCGTCGGGCGGCCGAGCGGAAGCACCTCCAGCCACCGTCGCATTTCACCGGGCCTTATTTCGCACCCCTGAAGCCGCACCAGCTCGGAGAGATAGAGGCTCTTCTTCAGACGAAATGCCAAGGCGGGATGACAGAAAAGGGAAAGCTCCCCGGGCGGACTCATCTCCCGAGCGGATCAATCGCCAATTCTCGGAGGCTATTCTACGAGACCCTCTACCCAAGCACTACGTGCCTCCGACGATCGGCGAGTACAACGGAACAACGGACCCGGATGATCATCTGGGTAAGTTTGATAACACAGCTACACTCCATCAATATACAGATGGAGTAAAGTGCCGCGTCTTCCTTACAACTCTCTCGGGATCGGCTCAACGGTGGTTTCGGAGGTTGCCGGACGGATCCATCGCTAGCTTTAAGGACTTCCGAACGGCCTTCCTCCACCACTTCGCTAGCAGTCGGCGTTATCAGAAGACAAGTGTCAGCTTATTTGCCATCAAGCAAGAGTCGAGAGAATCGCTTCGAGCTTACATCCAGCGATTCAACCAAGTGGCGATGGATATCCCAACGGCCACATCGGAGACAATGATGAATGCCTTCACTCAGGGCCTTGTGGATGGGGACTTCTTCCGGTCGCTGATCCGAAAGCCGCCCCGAGATTATGATCATATGTTGCATCGGGCCAACGAATACATAAACGTGGAAGAAGCGCAAGCCGCCCGGAAAAAGGAAACTCCTACCGAGCGGGCACTTATTCATGCCGAGCGGAAACAGCACGCCGCTCAGCAGCCGCCCAAAGGACCGAGGGCCGAAGCAATTCGATCCCTCCACGCCAGATCGCACGTACAAGAAGTGGCTGCCGCTCGGCCCAAACCAAAGAAGAGGTGGACCCCTATGTTCTGCTCCTTCCACCAGACGGATACGCACAACACGAGGGATTGTCGAAGTCTTCCCTTCGTGGCTAATCCCGTTCCCAGGAAAGCCGAACGACGGTCTCCTCCCATCGACAGGAGACAAAGGACCCATGAAGCTGACCGGACCCGCACCGAGAGGCAACATCACCAGACGCCCGATCGGCACCATCCCCAAGACAGGAGAATCGCCGAGCGTCCAGAGAGCGGTCCCGGTCGTCCGCGCGGGAAGAGGAAAATAGAAGCAATACTTCCCGAGGTGAGATCAACGTTATTGCTGGTGGGCCGACCGGAGGAGACTCCAACCGAGCCAGAAAGGCGGGCGTCCGGCAGTTGCAGATCCACGCAGTCGGCTGTAGCCAAGAACGGGCAAGTGGACCAGAAATCACTTTCGGGCCCGGAGACTTAGAGGGAGTTGAAGTGCTCCACGACGACGCTCTGCTCATTAAAGCGGTAATAGCAAATTACACTATTCACCGCATATTTGTTGACACAGGGAGCTCGGTCAACATCATATTCAAGAAGGCGTTCGATCAGCTGCAAATTGATCGAGCCGAGCTGTTGCCCATTACCACCCCGCTCTATGGGTTTACGGGCAACGAGGTCCAGCCGGTTGGACAGATCCGGCTGGCTACTTCGCTGGGAGAGGAGCCGCTCAGGAGGACCAGGACCATAAATTTCGTGGTGGTCGACTCCCCCTCATCCTACAACGTCATTTTGGGACGACCGGCGCTCAGCGAGTCTCAACCTTCCATCAAGATCAAGTTCCCGTGGAGGACAAAGTGGGAGAAGTACGAGGAGATCAGCTAGCGGCGATGTTACATCGAAATGGTCCGAGCAGAATCCCGGAAGGCGCCCCGAATCGAGGTACATGCCATAACTGAGAAACCTCCTGCTTTAATTTATGATGAAAAGGAGGAGGTTCAGATCCATCCGACCCGATCGGAGGCCACGACTTTTATCGCCTCTGATCTGGAGGAGGAGCAGAAGGAGGAACTGATCCAATGCCTCCAACGAAATCATGATGTCTTCGTCTGGTCGACACATGAGTTGCCCGGAATTTCGTCGAGCCTGGCGCAGCATGAATTGCATGTCCGACCGGACGCTCGGCCAGTGAAGCAGAGGAAAAGGGATTTCAGTGCCGAGCAGAACGCCATCATCCGGGCGGAAGTAGAAAAACTTCTGGAGGCCGGCCACATACGCGAAGTGCAGTTCCCGAGCTGGCTGGCTAACGTAGTATTAGTCTCCAAGCCGGGCGGCAAGTGGAGAGTCTGCATCGACTTTCGGGACTTAAACAAAGCATGCCCCAAAGATTTTTATCCCCTGCCCAGGATAGATCAGTTGGTGGACTCTACGGCCGGCTGCGAATTAATTTGCATGCTTGACGCCTATCAAGGATATCATCAAGTGCCGCTCGCCCGGGAAGATCAAGAAAAAGTAAGCTTCGTAACGGCACATATTGCTATAATGTGATGCCGTTCGGATTGAAGAATGCCGGGGCCACCTATCAACGCTTGATGAACAAAGTGTTCAAGGAGCAGATTGGGCGTAATCTGGAAGTCTATGTGGACGACATTCTTATCAAATCCGTCCGAGCGGCCGATCTTTTCAAGGACATGGAAGAAACCTTCCGAACGCTGCGCAAATATGGAGTCAAGCTAAATCCCCAGAAGTGCCAGTTCGGAGCAAAAGGAGGGCGTTTCTTGGGGTACATAGTGACCGAGCGGGGAATCGAAGCAAATCCTAGCAAGGTGAAAGCTCTGCAAGACATGCCGCCCCCAAGAAATACAAGAGAAGTGCAGAGGTTGACCGGTCGGATAACTGCTTTGTCCAGATTCATCTCCAAAACCGCCGACCGGAGCCTTCCATTCTTCAAGATCCTGCGCAAGGCTACTAAGTTCCAGTGGGATGAAGAATGTGACCGAGCGTTCGGAGAATTGAAGACATATCCTAATTCTCTGCCAATGCTAGCCAAGCCGATCGGGGGTGAGTCACTTTATATTTATTTGTCGTCAACTGAGAATGCTGTAGGCTCAGCACTTGTGAGGGCAAGCGGCGAAGAGCAGCCGGTGTATTTTCTAAGCCACATTTTAAAAGATGCTGAATCTCGTTACACCGGACTCGAGAAGTTGGCCTTTGCTTTGGTTCTAGCCGCTCGGCGCCTTCGACCATATTTCTTGGCGCATACCATCATTGTCCGGACGAACAGCCCACTGGGAAGGGTACTTTTAAATCCAGAGGCGTCCGGACGGCTCATCAAGTGGACGACAGAACTAAGTAAATTTGACATCCAATACCAGCCCCGCTCGGCGATCAAAGCACAATCCTTGGCTGATTTTGTGACCGAAGTGCAAAGGCCAGAGCCGGAAGCTTTGTGGAGAGTATATGTGGATGGGTCCTCCACTCGGCTCGGAAGTGGGATCAGAATCTTACTACTCTCACCTCAGGAAGAAAAGATGCACCTATCCGTCCGGCTAGACTACAAAGCTACTAACAATGAAGCGAGTATGAGGCCCTTATAGCCGGATAGCACGGCATGTGGGAGCCGGTCGGGTGACACTTTAT
This sequence comes from Zingiber officinale, assembly GCF_018446385.1. NCBI lineage: Eukaryota > Viridiplantae > Streptophyta > Magnoliopsida > Zingiberales > Zingiberaceae > Zingiber > Zingiber officinale. The sequence continues at coordinate 29,186,748 of NC_056004.1, forward strand.
TCGGATTCACAGTTGGCCGCTCAGCAACTTTCGCACCTTTGAAATCAACTGCTTCGGCTTAAACTCTACGCTGAGGCCTTTAAAAACTCAAAGCTACTTTCCGAGAGGTGCTTATCCAAGATTCCCGAACGGAGAACCAAAGCGATGAGTTAGCCAAACCGCAAGCTCATAACGCCGGTCGCCATTCGAACCAATTGAAAAAATACTGCTGGTGGTGTCGACCGGATGCAAGGCCTCGCGTTTCTAAGTGACTGGAGGACGCTTATTATAGAATTCCTCCGTCGGGCACCACACCATCCGATGAATATGCAGCCCGACTCCTCAAAAGAAGAGCGGTCGGTTTACACTCATCGGAGATCGACTTTACAAGAAAGCTTTCTCGCCTTTGCCAAATAGCCGTGAGGACTCAACACATCCTCCGAAGTACATCAAGGATCATGCGGGGGTCATCCGGTCGTTGGCCAAGAAGATCCTCTTGGCCGGATACTTTGGCCAACTTTACAAACAGATGGCAAGAGCTACCGTGCTGTATATCACAACTCTCCCATCGACCGGCAGAGAGATGAAGGCATCAATCGCCTCATGTCCGCTCGATCAATGGGGAATGGATATTGTGGGTCCATTTCCGATGGCGGCCGAGCAGAGGAAATTCTTACTAGTGGCGGTAGACTATTTCTCCAAGTGGGTGGAGGCCGAGTCGCAAAGATCACCGAACAAATGGTTAAAAATTCATCCGCAACACATCATTTGTCGGTTCGGCATCCCTCGCCGACTCGGGCGGCAGTTCACGGGGAAGATGTTAGAGGATTGGTGCAAAAGCTACGGATTGAGCAACATTTCACGTCCGTGGCCTATCCTCGGAGCAACAGCTGAAGTCGCCAACCGAGAAATTCTTCGGATTCTGCTCGGCTCGACCATTTAGGAGGGAGTTGGCCGGATGAAGTGCCGAGCGTCTTGTGGGCCATCCGAACGACTCCAAAAGAAGGGACAGGAGTCACACCGTTCCATTTGGTATACGGAGGTGAGGCCGTCATTCCGGTTGAAGTCGGCGTCGAGTCCGCCCGGATCCAGAGCTACGATGATGACAACGCCGAAAGGAGGAACATGGAGTTAGATTTGGTAGAAGAGGAGAGGGTAAAGGCGTCCGTTCGGCTGATGGCATACCGTCAGCGGATGAAGCAAAACTACAACCAGCGCGTCATTCCCAGATCATTCCAGGTCGGCGATCTTGTCTGGAAGAAAGTCAAGCCGCCGGCGACGTCGGCAAGCTTGAAGCTCCCAGGTCCTTCAAAATCATCGAAAACTCCGCCGGCCAGATTATTTGGAAGACGAGGACGGTCGGCAGCTAGATAGACCGTGGAGCGCGAACCATCTCCAGCCTTACCGGGCGGGGTGAAAGGTGTATCACTGTAAATCACCCTGTGTACTTCTTTTTTTTTCGACTGAATACTGGAAATGCGGAAATGAAGAATCAAGAGAACAGATATAAGGCATTGTCAACAAGAATCGAAGGCCCCGTCCCGTTCGGACGGAGGTAAATTATCCGAGCCAAAATGCTCGACGAAGCAGACCCTGAGCCGTTCGGCCAGGAGTACGTTCTCCACGCTGGGTGAAAGGGGCATATGGATTATCCGAGCCGTGCGCCTGAATAGCGAAGGCCCCTTGAACCGATCGGCCGGGAGGGGCATGCATTTAGATGCGCAAGCAAAATGACCCGTGCCGTTCAGCCGGGCATAAAACCTGTTCAAGCACGAGATAAGTTGTGAAGGCCAAGGTCGCTCGACCTGGTAAGGAGTTAGGCTGGAAGCCCGTCTAGCCCAGACGTTAAACCGTAGAGCCGCGCCGACCGGCTATAAATATCCGTGCCGTCGAGCTCCGACGTTAAATATCGAGAGACGAGCCGGCGTCTATAAATAATCCGAGCGGACGAATCGATGAGCCCCGTCGTTAAAGATCGAGAGCCGCGTCGACCGGCTATAAATATCCGCGCCGTCGAGCTCCGATGTTAAATATCGAGAGACGAGCCGGCGTCTATAAATAATCCGAGCGGATGAATCGACGAGCCCCGTCGTTAAAGATCGAGAGCCGCGCCGACCGGACCGTCGAGCTCCGACGTTAAATATCGAGACGAGCCGGCGCTCATAAATAATCCGAAGGACGAATCGACGAGCCCCTCGTTAAAGATCGAGAGCCGACCGGCTATAATATCCGTCGAGCTCCGACGTTAAATATCGAGAGACGAGCCGGCGTCTATAAACGTCCGAGCGGAAGTCCGACGAGTCCCGTCGTTAAAGATCGAGAGCCGCGCCGACCGGCTATAAATATCCGCGCCGTCGAGCTCCGACGTTAAATATCGAGAGACGAGCCGGCGTCTATAAACGTCCGAGCGGATGAATCGACGAGCCCCGTCGTTAAAGATCGAGAGCCGCGCCGACCGGCTATAAATATCCGTGCCGTCGAGCTCCGACGTTAAATATCGAGAGACGAGCCGGCGTCTATAAATAATCCGAGCGGACGAATCGACGAGCCCCGTCGTTAAAGATCGAGAGCCGCGCCGACCGGCTATAAATATCCGCGCCGTCGAGCTCCGACGTTAAATATCGAGAGACGAGCCGGCGTCTATAAATAATCCGAGCGGACGAATCGACGAGCCCCGTCGTTAAAGATCGAGAGCCGCGCCGACCGGCTATAAATATCCGCGCCGTCGAGCTCCGACGTTAAATCGCCGGCCACCAGCCGCCACCCACAAATAATCCGCGCGGACGAACCGACGAGCCCCGTCGTTAAAGATCGAGAGCCGCGCCGACCGCTATAAATATCCGCGCCGTCGAGCTCCGACGTTAAATATCGAGAGACGAGCGCCTATAAATAATCCGAGCGGACGAATCGACGAGCCCCGTCGTTAAAGATCGAGAGCCGCGCCGACCGGCTATAAATATCCGCGCCGTCGAGCTCCGACGTTAAATATCGAGAGACGAGCCGGCGTCTATAAATAATCCGAGTGGATGAATCGACGAGCCCCGTCGTTAAAGATCGAGAGCCGCCCCGACCGGCTATAAATATCCGCGCCATCGAGCTCCGACGTTAAATATCGAGAGACGAGCCGGCGTCTATAAATGCCTGAGCGGAAGGCCTTGTGAAAATCCAGCAAAAACCCCTGAGGTGAGGCGCGAAGCAAAAGATGGTTAATCGGAATTAAAAATGCGAGCAACGGAACGAGCGATGTCCGTGCGCCGAACGGCTACTCAGTTGCATTATGAAATACATTGAAGACAATTCGCTTGCCTGGTATAGCAAGGTACCGAGCGGGAGAGTTTTAAAGAACACTTAGTCGCGATGGAAAAAAAAAAATGCCTGGCCAACATAAAAGATGAGAGGAACAGAAAATTATCTATTATGCAAGCCAAAAAAGGTCACTACAGCGATAAGTAGGGCCGAACGGCGGGAATACAAAGAAGTTTATAAAAGCTCTCCTCACACGTCAAAATCAAAAAGAGCGTCGGGGATGGTGTCCATCACACCCGCTAGATCCTCGGAGGGGATGGACAGATCGGCAGGCAAGTGACCTTTGGTCTTCAGATAGCCCACCGCCGCCTTGATTGCCTCCTCGAACGTGAGGGATATCTTGTCGGTAAACTTCTCCCCGAAGTCTTCCGAGCGGAGGAACGCCTTCCTCACTTCATCCGAGCGGGCCGACTCCCCCTCTTGATATTCTTTGAGCGCGGCATGGGCAGCGTCGCTAGCAGCTTGGAGATCCTTCAAGTCTCCATCGAATCTTTGGAGACCAGCCGAGCGGCTCTCCTTCTCGGTGGCCAGCAGAGCATCCAGGTCCTTGATGCGTTGCTCCAGCCCCCGGATCTCCACCTTCATGTGGTCCATATCGTTGATGGCCTGTTGCTTCCGAGTGGTCGCCGTCTTGATCTCCTTGTCTCGTTGTTTAATCATCGTTTCAAGCCGAACGACCTTGCTCGCCAAATCGAGCTTCGCCGTTCGCCCAACGATTTTTGGCTTTCTAGAGCTGCCGCTGACCGCCTGGTATCCCCCCGCTTTTGTTGCTTGCCTCCTCGGTTCGGCCAACCGATCACGATGGCGATCGCTCCATTACGCTAACAAACGTGAGACAAAGTTAAAAAACTTCAAATAGAGAGAGAAGAGGGAGGGAGGAGGTATACCCTGGTCGATTGAAGGTTCTTGTCGAGCCGCCCGGAGTCAACTTGGCTATCCGACTCGAGCATCTATCCAAGCTTGTGCGAGAGGGCCCGTGAGGGTGATCATCCGTCAGAAACACCTACCGATCAGCAGCCATGTATGCTTCCAAGGGAGGCGAAACGGTTTAAGTAAATTCGACCGCCGGCCCGCCTAAGACGGCCCACCGCCAGAAGAGGAGGGTAGCTCGCCAAACGCCCGATAGCGTCGCCGAGTCCTTGAAGGGCCGGACGGCGGCACCTCAAGTGGCCTCGGAGAATCCGAGGGTCGGGTACTCTCGAGGAAATCGGATAGCACAAGATCCGCACCCGCTCAGGTTGCGGCTCATCAAGTGTAGAGGCAGGTGCGGATTCTGGTCGCCTCCGTTTCCGAGTGCGTAGCGGCACATCATCGGCCGAACGGCCCTCCACTTCAGCTTCGGTCGTAGGTTCTATATTGCCCGCGGCCTCATCATGAGGTGTAGGGGCGTCCGAGGCTTCAGGGACCATTGGCGTCCCCTCACCTTCTTCGTCGGCCGGATCAGCCGAAGCAAGGCCCCGTTCGGCTGCCTCCTTGCTCGTCACCGCCTCAATCTGAGCGGCCTTCAATTTGACTTTCTCGGTAGCTTTGGCACGCCACATGACCTTAGCTGCAGAAGCAGAAAATAAATCAGTTAGAACAAAATAAAGGGGAAGATAAGGGAGCTTACTCATGCTACAAGGCAGATCGGCTGGAGTAGAAGACAAGCCGAATATATGCATTACTCCCGGGAGGAGCATCTTGTCAATATGATAGCGCTGACCGACTAGCTGTTCGGCTGCATGGAGATAGTCCGCGTCGCCTCTAAACTTGCCGAGCTCCGGTTGCGCGGGCATAACCATCTGCCACTTGGTGCGGAAAGTGGGCCGCTCGGGAAAGCGTATATAGAAAAAATGCTCCTTCCAATGTTTGTTGGAGCTCGGCATATTATCGAAAAGGACGAAGCCTATCCTAGACTGGAAAACAAAGGTGCCCCACTCGGCTTGCTTGGGATAGTAGAAGTAGTGGAAGATTTTTGGGGTTAAGGGAATGCCGTTCAGTTTGAACAAAACTACCACTCCGCTCAGCAACCTAATAGAGTTGGGAACTACCTGGCCGAGCGGAATGCGGAAATAATTGCAAACTTCTAAGAAAAACTTGTGAGGTGGAAAACGTAGTCCGGCCAGGAATTGGTCCCGGAAGAAAACAACAGTGCCGGGCGGAGGATCGTGAGGCCGATCGGAAGGTGTGGCTAACACTATTTGGTGGTCGATCGGTAGGTCATATGCTCGAGTGAGGCGCAAGGCGTCTTCCTCGTCGAACCGACTTTCCATGTTCGAGTACCAAAGACCCGGAGTATCGCCGGTTGACTGCGAGGTACTGGTCATGATCGAAAGACCAGAATGCGGGATAGAAGAGGAGGGTTCAAGCAATGGAGGAAACCCGACTGAAAAGGATGATTAACAGAAAGAAGAATGTGGTTGGAGCGAGAAGAAGGGTCTTACAAGCGAGGGAGATGATCGGAAGAAGCCGTGTGATCGCCGGAAAGCCTGAGCACAAGGTCGCCGGCGAAAGGAGGAACGACAGGAGTCGGGAAACGAAGAAGACGAAATGCGGCGGAAACGGAGTCAATAGCCTTATATCGCCGCCCGGGAGCGATCTCCACCGTCCGATCCAGGTCGTCGCTATCGAGGTTGTCATCTGATCGTCCGTTTCAAACGGCGGCTGTCCCATCGGAAGTGACGCAACCGCCATACTCTGACAAATACACGATCGCCACGTGTCAACCGGTCACTAGCCACATTTAATGAGCTCCCCTTACCGTGCGCAGAGCACGTGACGGGTAGTGTGGAAGAACAACGGACGTCGATTCCAAGAAAATACAAGGCATGAACAAAGTATCGCCGAACGGACAGATATCGCCGCACGGATAAGCATCCTTATGCCTGGCTGAGCGGCCTAATGCAATGACCATTGTTCGGGCAGATCGGCAGTCTAGTCAGTCGAACTTTGCCTCCTTCGACTAGACTCGAGAGGAAGGCAAGTGATCCGGCGGTAAAAATCCGGAACCCCATAAAAAGGAGTCAACGCTGAGGGGAGGTCAAAGGGTCCAGTGGCTTGCCGGAAAAGGACGAGCCGACCGGACTCGGAAGAAAGGGAAATCTGATAGTAAAAGGCACCCTGGTAGGGACCAGGGTTCCGACGCTCAAATGAAGCAGTGCATAATGACCGAGCGGAAGGATGTGCCGCCCGGCCGTCGCAAAGAATTAAGGCCGTCCGGACGACGTTCTTTGCCCGCCCGGCAGGCCGGGCGTCCCGGTCAGACGGTGGGTAAAAGATGGGGACATCTTCTGACAGCCGTCAAGTCGTATGGCTATGCCGTACTTCTAGTCTGACAACGGGGGGTCCTGCTGTCCCATCGAAGAACATGCTCGGACTGTAGCAGTATGGTGTCAGGTAAGCTCTCTGATAAGTGCATATCGGGGTATGGGTTGCTGACACATATGCACCTCGGTGGGCGTGCATTAGTTCCTTCTCCGTCCTATATAAAGAGGCTATTGCTTCGCCAAAGGTACGTATGATACAAGCTTGGCAGCCCCTTTTTCCACCACTTACCTGACTTGAGCGTCGGAGGGTCGTCGCCGGGAACCCCTTCCCGGCTAGACTCTTGTGCAGGATCGCCGGAGCTTCGCTCGACCAGTCGGAGATTCACTTCATCGACTAGGAGCGTGCCACGTGCCCAGCGTCCTTTGGTTCAACGATTCGGACAGGATCACCTAGGGTTACTATAAGGAGATTAAATATTAAATTTCGTTGAAAGGTTTTGTCTAGGAAGTGGTGCATGATCCCATACCCAAGAAGGCCTAGTGCCTCTCCATGTTTAACATGGAAGCCGATCCTTAAAATAAATATTTAATCAACTTTGTAACATGGGTGGATTTGGATTAATAATGTTAAGCATCGTTTGCAATCTAAGTATAAACTTCTAAAGAATAGATAAGTTGAATTTGGAATTAATAATGTTAAGTTCTGTTTGTGATTCCAAATTTAATTTCTAAAGAACACAATAGGTTGTTAGGAAAGGTTTAGGACTTGTATAAAATTTTTGTACAAGGGAACCAGTACGATATTTCGAGCAACAACCAACAATTAGTATCAGAGCTAGAGTTTGCCTCTGTGTGTTTGGTTTTCAGTTTAATTATGCACATGTCATACATAATTTAGGCAGGATAATAGTAGGATATGCTAACTCTGTGGTTGCAGGCTCCAACTATTATGGCTTATTGTGATTGTGTGTGTTGGACTCTCGGACATGTTGAGGGCATTTATGTGTGTGCATGATTGTATGTATTAAATACAGCAGGAGCTGTATTAGATTTAGGATTTTACATTTTTGTTTCGATCTAAATTACATGTATATTCCCTTGTAGAATATAGGATCGATAAATGTAAAATTCTATTTTTATCGCGGATCATATCCTTGCGAGGCATGGTACTATTTGAGGACCAGAGGCGCAGTGGAATAAGAAGCAAGATAGATGCAACGGCTAGACCGATTGCGGTGGCTAAAGATGGCAGCAGCTAGGGTTGGCAGCACACGGAGGACAGTGATGGAAGAAGCCATAATAGTTGGAAAATTAATTTCCATATTTATTACTTTTATTTACTGTGATGTGTGTGATGTGTGCTTGCATGGTTAAAATTTCTCATCTTAAATAACTAAGTGGGAGAGGGATTAGTGAATAAATTCCACGGTTTCCATTACTGGTTTGTAAGTGATGCAACAAACTTGCGTGTTGGCTCTGAGTGCCTCCCTCCACAACAGATGAGTTTGTTTGCGGATCACTAGATCAAACTTCCTTTATGGATGGTTATAGGGAATTATTTAAGAGCATGTGATCTTCTCCAATTAAAGGGGCATAATCCAATTTAATGGACTAAGTATCAAGTAATGACATACACTTAGACACATTCAATAGTATCCTCCCCAACGGAGTCACTGCTATTGTTTGCGTAACCAAAGGAAAACCAACTATTAATTGTATTTGTTATAAAGATAGGATGACAAGATAATAAAATTAATGGGTAAAACCCTCCTCTTACAAATGTTTGAATTAGTATACGTCCACACTAATATGGCATACAAAATTCACGGTGTTTGAGGTGTTGGTGAATTTAAATGATATTGTTTTAAGGAATCAATATTATTTTAAATTCTAAAGTTTTGACCAAATATTTGATCGAACAAAGACTAACTATTAATTTTATTTGTCATAAAGATAAGTTGACAAGATAATAAAATTAATAAAATCTCCTCTTACAAATGTTTGAATTTGTATACATCCACACTAATATGGCATACAAAATTCACGCGGATTTTGAAGTGTTGGTCTTGACCAAATATTTTTATGATTCTTAGGATTTCAAATGTTTTTCAATCCCTTAGTTGTTATACTATATAATAGACTTAGTAGTCCCAATTATAATGATTGGAAACAAAACTTGGACATTAAGGTGGGCTGTCCTCTTAGAAATGAGAACAATAAAGGTGTATTTTATTCATTAGTTGTTGAAACATGTTTAGTGGTGTTATCTACCGGGACTTGGTGTGTAAATACGGGAGTCACTGATCATGTCTGTAATTCATTGCAGGGGTTTTAGGAAACCCGACAACTATATGAAGGGGAAAACACCGTCTACATAGGCACTGCTGCAAAAGTAGCAGCTGTTGTAGTGGGAGATGTTTATCCTTTGATGGGAATAAAACATTGATTGTCTTTACTTACCAAGTTTTAGAAAGAACTTGATTTCAGTTTCAAAAACTATTTAAGGATGGATATTCTGTCTCTTTTGATGACAAAGTTATCAAGAAAAATAGGAAAGTTATCTGTTCTGGAACGTTGGGTGGCAATACTCCCACGATGCAACATTAGAAAATTAATAACACATCTTCTTAATAAGAGGAAGCAACCTTCGAAAAAGAACCAAACATATCTTTGGCATCTAAGGCTAGGTCATATTAACTTGAGTAGGATTCAAGGTTAATAGTCGATGGACTTTTGGGTTTATTGGTGGTGGAAAACTTTCCAACTTGCGAGTCTTGCTTGGAAGGGAAAATGACCAAGAAATTTTTTAAGACTAAGGGGTATAGAGCCAAAGATATGTTAGAATTGATTCATTCTAATTTGTACCTATGACTATCCAGGAAAGAGGTAGTTTTGAATATTTCATCTCGTTTAGACGACTATTCGAGATACAGGTACATTTACATGATGTGCTGCAAGTCTGAGTGCTTTGATAAGTTTAAAGAGTACAAGGTGTTAGCTAGAGCCCTAGAGCCAATCATTTGATGATTGTATTTTGGACTTGTTGTATCATATTCTATCTATATAAATAAAGACATTTGGATTTTGGTTATTATACTTACTTGTATTAGTGTCAAATAAACTAAGTATAAGATGTGTTATTGGTTATTATACTCCTTGAGTAGACGGTTCTCACCTATATCAATCGGTTAGTTGAGCTGATAGTGAGATGATATAGGGAACACTACTCTTAATCATTCCTAGTCGAGTATTAACATTCAGGGACAATGTTAATGCAATAAGACTAGCATGTAGGTCAACTCGATGATTTGATCTCACAAGTCATAGATATAGAGATATCAAGTTGACATATGGGTATACATTAGAGAATGTATACTGAATGATCCGCCATGAGAAAGTATCATGGATCGTTATATGAGTGTCATATACTTTCTCATGTGGCTATTAGTATGACTACTAGTCCTTAGACCTGAAGTCACCATAGTTCCCTACATAAGGAGTTATGTACTTTGGTTTCGTCAAACGTCACCCGTAACTATAAAGGCGATTACTGGGTATATAACGAATTATGCAGAGGGATGTGAGTGATGTAGATGGGATCTATCCCTCCCATATGACAGGAGCGACATCGGTATTCTTGATAGAGTTAGACCACGAAGTGCATGGCCATGCCCAAATGAGTCAACATGAGATGTTGAGCTCATTTGATCGAGTGAGTCTACTTAGAGTTCAAGATTTAGATTGATTAGAGGATGACACGGTCTATGCCTCACATTGATCAATCTAGATGTCTAGGATAGAAGGACAATGTCATATATTGTGAGGAGTCACAATTAGTAGTCACAAGGTGATGTTGGATCTCAACATTCTTGTAACTTGGGTAGTAATGATGTATTGCTAGATACCGCTCATTACTTATGCTTCTAAATGAGTTTAGGGGCATTGCCAACGTTACAAGAACCTATTGGGTCACACACAAAGAACAAGTGGATGGAGATTAGGTTCATATGATAAACCAAGAGGATTAGATTCATTTGATGAATCAAATTGGATTAAGAGTAATCCAAATTGGGTTGGACTCAAGTTGATTCATGTATTCAATGAGTCTAATTTAGATTATGACTCATTAAATCAACCTAATTTAATGAATTAGATTCATTATATTAAGTTATCTTGAATCAAATGGTTAGATTAGATCAACCATGGAAGAGATTTGGTCAAGTTTGACTTGACTTGAGAGGAAGAGGAAGAGTCAAGTTTGACTTCACTAATTGCCACATCATTAGTGAGATGACAAGATGTGGACCAATGATGATGCTCCACATCATCAAAGTGTGCCACCTCATGGGAGTTACAATTCCATTCTCTTTAATGGCTACATTAATTGTGAATGAGGGTTACACTTGTGAATGGTCGGCCACTTTAGTATTGGAATGAAAATTAATTTTTCATTCATGTGATTATGATTTCATCTCCTTCCTCTAGCCATTCTCTTCTCCCTCTCCTCTTTCTTGGCCGTGAGTTTCAAGGAAGAAACAAGGTGAGTGGTTTTGAGTTTCATGAAAGAAAAATAGAGTGATTGTCACATAGAAGAAGAAGAAGAGTGTTCTTGTATTTCATCTTCTCTATTTTTCCTTTCCAATCCCATCCGAGAGCCCTAGAAAGTGCTAGCACACTTGGGGTGCTCTCTTCTCCATCCTTGAGTGTTAGAGAACACATCTTGTTCATGTGGATATCACTAGAGAGTTGTCTACGTTGACAACTTCGAGATCCGGCGTACCTTGGACTTGCGGGATTTGCGAGGGCACGCATCGAAGGTATAAAATATTTTTCCTTTGTAGATCTACTGTAGATCGAAGTTTAAAACTCGTACTCATATTTCCGAAATTTTTCTTCGTACGGATCCAATGGCTAAGGGGGTTTCGGGGTTTCCGCGACGCGAAAAAGCGGTTTTCGCGGCCCGAATAACCCAACAGTGGTATCAAAGCCACGTGTGAAGCGAGTACTAGTTTAAATTAGTATTTTTGTGAAAAAATATGCATACTGTAACATTCTGTGAATTTCCTAATTTTTATGATTTTATGGGTATTTTTCTCGTAGAAGCGAAGCACAAGTGTTTCGGCACTTGTAGGCTTCGACTACCGAGAAGAATTTTCCAAAACGGTAATGTTTCGACCCAAAATCTTTTGGGACAACGGGCTAAGGCACTCTTGGATCGCTTAGGAGCAACTCGCGATGGTTAGATCGCGGGTAGGGGTATTGCCCCTAACCCCGCAAGGGGATTTGCTCCGCGATTGCGCCCGAAATCGCTAATCGGGACCGCCAGGAAAAATTTACTCATAAAATCTGTAAAATTATGAAAAATTACAGAAAAATTATGAAAAATATATAATTTTGAATTATATATTATTTTTGTGATAGTCATGGCCCAAAGACCCAATTCGATTGGACAATTGTGTTGTAATTCATAATACGGCCTGCGTGCCGTTATTTGATGTGCGTGTTGTATTTATCTTATTTTTATTTATTTTATTTTTCGCGACCTGCGCGTCGTGCCTTCCTTTTATTCTGGTTGTAAATTAGATTTAGACTCGAATGTAACTCGAGTTTCAAAATTGTAATGTAATTTTGAAGCGGTGGAAGGTCCACACGAGACGGAGTTACGAGGAGGGCGCGAGCAACACAAGGTGGTCAAAGGAAGAAGCTTGAGAAGCTGTTGACCTTAGGTTGACCATCCGATCTTCTCATTGGCTTGAGAAGATCGTAGTAGGGCCATGCCACAATCATAAAATAATTTAATTAATTACTTATATGTATGTGATGCATGTTTAATTAAGTAGTTAATTAGTGCCTAGCGATTAGATTAGATCTAAATCGTGCACATGATGCACCCTTCGATTAGATTAGATCTATCGAGTATATGATACGCATCATCATTTAGATTAGATCTAAATCGCGTCAACTCGTAATGCCTACCGTACCGTGATACCTACTACTACCTCGATCACATGTGTTGTTGAATCTGCCAAAGCAGAGCAACACATATTATCTTGGTAGGGTACGGAGGGACAATCTTGGTCCCGCCTATCAACGCATGGGTGAGTTCAACTCAATTAGATTGAGTAACTAGTTAACTCGGTTGGATCGAGTACAACTATAGGTATTCTTCCAACGGTTGGAAAGGTAGGACAAAATCATGTTTATATTAGCTCTCGGGCGTATTAGCCAAAGCTAACTCGAGTTTTAATATAAATGCGGATATTGATCCTATAAACAAGAGTTGCATAGAGATGTAATTGGTAATCGTTACCTACTGATCATACTAAGCTTGGGCATATTAGCCAAAGCTAACTCAAGGGTTAGTATGATGTGGATCTTGTCCCACATGAATTATAGAATTCAGTGGGAGCATCATTTAGTTAAAGGCCTAATTAAATGATTAAGAATATGATACTTATTTCTGCATTTATTTCTGTTGTAGAATTGCCATGACATCGAACACGAACATCTTCTCTCTGCGTTCTGTCCTTAAGAAGGACAAGCTCAACGGAGCAAATTTCCTGGACTGGTACAGGAATCTGAGAATAGTTCTCACTTAGGAACGTAAACTGTACGTTCTAGAGCAGCCCATCCGGAGGCTCCTCCTTCCACTGCCACGCGAGCAGACCGTGATGCTTACAAGAAGCATCAAGATGACGCATTAGATGTGTCCTGTCTTATGCTCGCGACCATGAACTCTGAGCTTCAAAAGCAACATGAGTTGATGGGTGCTTACGATATGGTTGAACATCTTTGTCACCTATATCAAGGACAAGCAAGGCACTGGAAGAGGAACTCCAAAGAATACCTGGAAGATCTTAAGAATAAGAGAAATAAGATTTCTACTTCAGGTATACATGTTATAGAAGTCAACCTCTCTATTTCTTCATCGTGGGTATTAGATACCGGATGTGCTTCTCACATTTGTACTAATGTACAAGCACTGAGGAATAGCAGGGCATTGACGAAGGGTGAGATAGACCTACGAGTAGGCAATGGAGCACGGGTTGCTGCTATTGCTGTAGGAACTTACCATCTATCTCTTCCCTCTGGGCTTGTACTAGAATTAGATTATTGTTGTTATGTGCCTGCCTTGACTAAGAACATAATTTCAGTTTCTTGTTTGGACAAGAAAGGATTTTTGTTTATAATAAAGAACAAATGTTGTTCCGTCTATTTAAACGATATGTTCTATTGTAGTGCACCTATGATAAACAGACTCTATATTCTAGACCTTGAGAGTCCTATCTATAACATTAGTACCAAGAGGTTTAAGTCAAGTGACATGAACCAAACCTATCTCTGGCACTGTCGCTTAGGTCATATAAATGACAAGCGCTTATCCCAGCTCTATAAGGATGGTTTGCTGTACTCATTTGATTTTGAATCTTATGAGACATGCGAGTCATGCCTACTAGGTAAGATGACCAAGACTCCCTTTAGTGGGCACAGCGAAAGAGTGACTGATTTGTTAGGACTCATATATAGTGATGTATGTGGCCCTTTCAATGTCGTTGCTAGAGGCGGTTATATGTACTTCATCACATTTACTGATGACTTCAGTAGATATGATTATGTGTACTTGATGACACATAAGTCTGAATCCTTTGAAAACTTCAAAGAATTCAAGAATGAAGTACATAACCAGCTTGGCAAGAGTATTAAGATACTTCGATCCGATCGAGGTGGAGAATACCTTAGCCATGAGTTTCGTGACTATCTAGCAGAGTGTGGGATCCTATCCCAACTCACTCCTCCTGGAACACCACAGTGGAATGGTGTATCCGAAAGGAGGAATCGTACCCTATTAAATATGGTGCGATCTATGATGAGTCACACAGATCTTCCGACATACCTTTGGGGCTATGCTCTAGACACGGCAGCTTTTATACTCAACCGAGTTCCATCCAAGGCCGTGATAAAGACACCATATAGGATATGGACTGGGAGAGATGCTCAGGTGTCTTTCATGAGGATTTGGGGTTGTGAGGCTTACGTTAGACGTCAAGTCTCAGACAAATTAGGACCCAAATCTGACAAGTGCTACTTTATTGGATATCCCAAGGAAACTAAGGGATATTACTTCTACATTCCCAGTCAGCACAAGGTAGTTGTGGCAAAGACTGGGGTCTTTCTAGAAAGGGACTTTGTTTCTAGAAAGACTAGTGGGAGCGCGTTTGATCTTGAAGAAGTTCAAGATGCGAACAATAGCACTGATGCCTCGATGGAAATTGAACTGGAACCACAAAGTGTTGTGGATGATGTTGTTCCACAAGGAGTTGAGGAACAACAACCAGTTCAAGTAGACATACCTCTTCGCAGGTCTGATAGGGTACGTCGTCAGCCTGAGAGATACTCATTTCTCTTGTCTGACTATGATGACGTTATGCTCATAGAGGATGAGCCTACCACCTATCAGGAAGCTGTGATGAGACCAGATTCCGAGAAATGGCTAGAAGCCATGAGATCCAAAATGGAATCCATGTACACCAACCAAGTATGGACTTTGGTTGATCCACCTGAAGAGGTAAAACCCATTGGGTGTAAGTGGGTCTTTAAGAGAAAGACTGACATGGATGGACTTATCTATAAGGGTCGCTTGGTAGCTAAAGGTTTCAAGCAGATTCATGGTATTGACTGTGATGAAACCTTTTCTCCAGTAGCGATGTTTAAGTCCATTCGGATCATGCTTGCTATTGCAGCCTACCATGACTATGAGATATGGCAGATGGATGTCAAAACCGCGTTTCTGAATGGAAACCTACTCGAGGATGTGTACATGACACAACCTGAGGGTTTTGAAGATCCACAGCATACTAGCAGAGTATGCAAGCTGCATAGGTCCATTTATGGACTAAAGCAAGCTTCTCGGAGCTGGAATCTTCGATTCGATGATGCAATCAAACAGTTTGGTTTCATCAAGAACGAAGATGAGCCTTGTGTCTACAAGAAGGTTGTAGGGGATATAGTTATCTTCCTCATATTGTATGTGGATGACATACTGCTCATTGGGAAGGACATCCCTATGCTTCAGTCTGTCAAGACCTGGCTAGGGAGTTGCTTCTCAATGAAGGACTTAGGTGAGGCATCTCGTATTCTAGGGATACAGATCTATAGAGATAGATCTAAGAGATTGCTTGGCCTAAGTCAGAGTACATATATTAACAAGGTACTCCTTCGGTTTGCCATGAAGAAAGGGATTTTTGCCGATGTCATATGGCGTGAGTCTTCAAGACTCAAGGTCCCTCTTCTAGAGAGGAGAGAGACCGCATGGATCGGATCCCTATGCCTCAGCCATAGGATCGATCATGTACGTCATGCTATGTACTCGACCGATGTCTCGTATGCTTTGAGCATGACGAGCAGATACAGTCAGATCCGGTGAAAGTCATGGATAGCGGTCAAGAATATTCTTAAGTACTTAAGAAGGACTAAAGAATATTTCTTGATATATGGAGGCAATGATGAGCTAGCTGTAAAGGGTTACAGTGATGCTAGCTTCCAGACCGACCAGGATGACTATAAATCGCAGTCGGGGTTCGTATTTTGCATTAATGGTGGTGTTGTGAGCTGGAAGAGTTCAAAGCAGGATACAGTAGCTGATTCTACGACAGAGGCCGAGTATATTGCTGCATCAGAGGAAGCAAAGGAGGCAGTTTGGATCCGCAAGTTCATCTCCTAGCATTGCTGACCCCATTGAGCTCTATTGTGACAACAATGGAGCTATAGCACAGGCGAAGGAACCTCGCTCACACCAGCGGACCAAACACATACTACGGCGCTTCCATCTCATTCGAGAGATCATCGAGAGAGGAGATATGAAGATTTGCAGAGTACCTACAGAGGCTAACATCGCAGATCCCTTGACCAAGGCTTTGGCACAGAGGAAGCATGATGGTCACACAAGGTCATTTGGGCTTAGAGCCTACACTGATTGGCACTAGTGCTAGTGGGAGATTGTTAGCTAGAGCCCTAGAGTCAATCATTTGATGATTGTATTTTGGACTTGTTGTATCATATTCTATCTATATAAATAAAGGCATTTGGATTTTGGTTATTATACTTACTTGTATTGGTGCCAAATAAACTAAGTATAATAATGTCCTTGAGTAGACGGTTCTCACCTATATCAATCGGTTAGTTGAACTGATAGTGAGATGATATAGGGAACACTACTCTTAATCATTCCTAGTCGAGTATTAACATTCAGGGACAATGTTAATGCAATAAGACTAGCATGTAGGTCAACTCGATGACTTGATCTCACAAGTCATGGATATAGAGATATCAAGTTGACACATGGGTATACATTAGAGAATGTATACTGAATGACCCGCCATGAGAAAGTATCATGGATCGTTATATGAGTGTCATATACTTTCTCATGTGGCTATTAGTATGACTACTAGTCCTTAGACCTGAAGTCACCATAGTTCCCTACATAAGGAGTTATGTACTTTGGTTTCGTCAAACGTCACCCGTAACTGGGTGGACTATAAAGGTGATTACTGGGTATATAACGAATTATGCAGAGGGATGTGAGTGATGTAGATGGGATCTATCCCTCCCATATGACGGGAGCGACATCGGTATTCTTGATAGAGTTAGACCACGAAGTGCATGGCCATGCCCAAATGAGTCAACATGAGATGGTGAGCTCATTTGATCGAGTGAGTCTACTTGGAGTTCAAGATTTAGATTGATTAGAGGATGACACGGTCTATGCCTCACATTGATCAATCTAGATGTCTAGGATAGAAGGACAATGTCATATATTGTGAGGAGTCACAATTAGTAGTCACAAGGTGATGTTGGATCTCAACATTCTTGTAACTTGGGTAGTAATGATGTATTGCTAGATACCGCTCATTACTTATGCTTCTAAATGAGTTTAGGGGCATTGCCAACGTTACAAGAACCTATTGGGTCACACACAAAGAACAAGTGGATGGAGATTAGGTTCATATGATAAACCAAGAGGATTAGATTCATTTGATGAATCAAATTGGATTAAGAGTAATCCAAATTGGGTTGGACTCAAGTTGATTCATGTATTCAATGAGTCTAATTTAGATTATGACTCATTAAATCAACCTAATTTAATGAATTAGATTCATTATATTAAGTTGGCTTGAATCAAATGGTTAGATTAGATCAACCATGGAAGAGATTTGGTCAAGTTTGACTTGACTTGAGAGGAAGAGGAAGAGTCAAGTTTGACTTCACTAATTGCCACATCATTAGTGAGATGGCAAGATGTAGACCAATGATGATGCTCCACATCATCAAAGTGTGCCACCTCATGGGAGTTACAATTCCATTCTCTTTAATGGCTACATTAATTGTGAATGGGGGTTACACTTGTGAATGGTCGGCCACTTTAGTATTGGAATGAAAATTGATTTTTCATTCATGTGATTATTGATTTCATCTCCTTCCTCTAGCCATTCTCTTCTCCCTCTCCTCTTTCTTGGCCGTGAGTTTCAAGGAAGAAACAAGGTGAGTGGTTTTGAGTTTCATGAAAGAAAAATAGAGTGATTGTCACATAGAAGAAGAAGAAGAGTGTTCTTGTATTTCATCTTCTCTATTTTTCCTTTCCAATCCCATCCGAGAGCCCTAGAAAGTGCTAGCACACTTGGGGTGCTCTCTTCTCCATCCTTGAGTGTTAGAGAACACATCTTGTTCGTGTGGATATCACTAGAGAGTTGTCTACGTTGACAACTTCGAGATCCGGCGTACCTTGGACTTGCGGGATTTGCGAGGGCACGCATCGAAGGTATAAAATGTTTTTCCTTTGTAGATCTACTGTAGATCGAAGTTTAAAACTCGTACTCATATTTCTGAAATTTTTCTTCGCACGGATCCAATGGCTAAGGGGGTTTCGGGGTTTCCGCGACGCGAAAAAGCGATTTTCGCGGCCCGAATAACCCAACACAAGGCTGATGTGGAGAAACGTCATGGTAAAAGTATCAAGACACTACGGTCTGATCGTAGTGGTGAGTACCTCTTAGGAGAATTTAGGAGTCACTTATCAGAAGTCTAAATACAATCCCAACTGACTGCACCTGGTACACCCCAACAGAATGGTGTGACAAAACGAAGGTATATGACTCTTATGGAAATGGTTAGATCAATGATGAATTATTAAGAATTACCAAATTTGTTGAAGGGATATACTCTTGAAACGACAATGAACATAGTACCTTCAAAGTCAGTACCCTCTACTCCCATAGAATTATGGAATGGACGTAAGCCTAATCTGAAGCATATTCGGATTTGGGGTAGTCCAGCACATGTGCTGAAATGAGACACTGATCACGTACAGAAGTTCACTTGGTTGTGGGTTATCCTAGATAAACGAAAGATGATTTATCTTATAGTCCTAAAGATCAGAAGGTCATTATTGGAAACAATGCCTGATTTTTAGAAGAGGACTATGTTATAAACCACAAGCCCATGAGTAAAATTGTTCTTAAGGAAATAATAAAGGACACGTCTAATCTAGTACCAACAGTACAAGATGAGATATCACAAGAAACTGCAACACGTGACACAAATGATGCACAATTACAGACAGTGTCTCGTCATAGTAGGAGGGTTGTTAGGCAATCTGAAAGATTCATGTTTTGGGAGAGTTTTTGAACTTGATCCCTGGTGAACATGAACCTGATCCCGGACATATGACGAAGCACTCCAAGATAAAGATGTAGCATCTTGGCAAAGAGCAATAGAATCTATGTAAGTCTGGGAGCTTGTAGAACCACCAAATTGTGTAAAAGTCATTGGGTGTAAATAGGTCTACAAAAGAAAAAGAGGGACAGATGGGAAGGTGGAAACCTTCAAAGCAAGGCTTGTTGAAAAAGGGTATCGATTATTAGGAAACCTTTTCACCGGTAGCCATGTTTAAGTCTCTCCAGATTCTTTTATATATTGCTGCTCATATGGATTATGAGATTTAGCAAATGGATGTCAAGACAACTTTCCTTAATGGAAGTCTTGAAGAAAATATCCATATGAAACAACCAGAGGGATTCATTACAAAGGGCAAAGAGCATCTTGTATGTAAGCTCAATCGGTCTATGGACTGAAGCAAGCTTCAAGGTCTTGGAACATTTAGTTGTAATCCAGTCTTTTGGATTTATTCAGTGTCCGGATGAGTCTTGTGTATACAAGAAATGTGATAGAAACGTGATGGTATTTCTTGTACTATATGTAGATGATATTTTTTATAGTTGGAAACAATATCAAAGTGTTGTCGGAAGTAAGGGTATAGTTGTCCAAGCAAATTCGATATGAAAGACTTGGGAGAATGCGCACATATTCTCGGGATCAAAGCGATAAGGGATCGCAAGAAAAGAATGTTGTGCTTATCCTAAGCTTCATATATCGATACTATCCTAGCTCATTTTAGCATGCAAGACTCCAAGAAAGGTTTTCTACTTTTTAGGCATGGAGTATCTTTATCTAAAGAGATATCTCCGAAGACATCAAAAGAAATAAAAGAAATGAAGGTAGTTCCTTATACTGTAGGAAGCCTAATATATGCTATGTTATGCACGAGACCGGATATCTATTTTACTGAGGGCATGGTTAGTAGATATCAAAGTAATCTAGAACAGGGACATTGGACTGGCGTAAAGTATATATTAAAGTACTTGAGACGGACTAGAGATTATATGCTAGTTAACAAAGGCAGATGATATGCTCCTTGTGGGTTACACGGATTCAGACTTCCAATCTGATAGGGACAATAATAAGTCAACCTCGGGGTTTTGTGTTTACTTTAGGAGGTAAAGCCATAACAATGGAGGAGTGATAAACATAGATGCTTTTCAGACTCCACCATGGAAGCTGAGTATGTGGTAGCCTCTGAGGCAGTCATAGAAGCTGTATGGTTTAGAAACTTCATGATGGACTTAGATGTGATTCCTGGTTTGCCCAAAAATTATTACATTGTATTGTGATAATAAGTGGTGTAGTAGCAAACTCGAAGGAACCACGAGCTCATAAGGCAAGTAAACACATAGAGCGCAAGTACCGCCCAATATGAGATCTCGTATAACGAGAAGAAGTTGTTGCCGCCTAGATTGCATCAGATGATAACCTGGGAGATCCTTTCACTAAGGCTCTTAAGGCAAGAACTTTTGATGGGCATGTTGAAGGATTGGGAATCAGATGTATGGCAGGGTATATGGCAACATAGTCTTTTAGTATAAGCCGGAGATTGCTGTAATGTATACTAAAAGCCTAGTTGTTTGTATAAACATTTATTTAGAAATAAGAATCACATTGGTCAAATGTCTATATTTATGCTAAGTGTAGTTATCCATTTAATTTATATTATAGATAACATGGTGTGAGGAGACACACAGAAGATCATGTTATCAGATCCTTATAAATTATAAATAGTAGCTCACAACCAAGATGGAATGGACAAACCATTGGAGTGGTTGTAGTGTAATTTGGTATTAGTTTATCTAGACTATAAAATTACACTAGTACACTATGAGTGTATTGAGTAGGACCATTTGAGGTAGTTTCTTTTTATACTGACTATATAAAAGAATAAAATCTTTGTTATTATGGAAGTGTGTACTCATAATCATGATATAATAACAAGCACATATATTTAATATTTATTTCTTTAATTTATCAAAGGGTGTGATTTAGCTCGTTAAATCAATAGGCTCGATAAGTTGGGAAATGATATTATTTATATGGTGTGTTGCTGATTATAGAATGAAACTGTGTCCTAGTAATCTAGGTTGATGATGTCCCCTTGAGGAGCTCATAAGGATTGTCATGTAAACCCTGCAGGTGGATCTAGTCCGGCATGATAATGAAGTTGAGTGGTACTACTCTTGGAGCTAGATATTAATTAAGTGAGTTGTTAGTAACTCATTTAATTAGTGGGCATTTTATATCTTAAACATAGGGAGATTAATACACTCATAATAAGAATGAACCCATAATGTAATTTGGGATTGGTGCGGTAGTTCAATAATAACTCTTTAATGATATGAGTTATTATTGATGAACTTGAGTTGGGTGTTCGGGGCGAACACAGGAAGCTCAAGCTCATCGGGAGACTAAAACCAATTTCTCCTCTCGGTCCTCGTTGTAGCCTCTATAAAATCTTGTATCCACAAAGTCCACTTCTTACCCAAGTAATGGGTCGGTCGCATCCTTGCTTGGTGTAAGGGACCGACTAAGCATGAGCTTGGAAGCCAAGAGATGGCTGGCCATAGCTTGGTGCTCAAGCTAAGGGTCGGCCACATGGAGAATAAAAGGAAAATGAAGTTTTGTTTAAAATAAAATTTTGTTAAAATCTTTCCTTTTTGTAGTTATCTACAATGGTTAAAAGAGAGATTTTATTTTGTTAAAATCTTTCCTTTTTTGTAGTTATCTACAATGGTTAAAAGAGAGATTTTATTTTGTTAAAATCTTTCCTTTTTTGTAGTTATCTACAATGGTTAAAAGAGAGATTTTATTTTGTTAAAATCTTTCCTTTTTTGTACTTATCTACAATGGTTAAAAGAAAGATTTTAATTTTCCTTTTATATTCATCCTCATGGTTTTAAAGAGAGTTTTAAAATTTTAAAATATTTCCTTTATAGCTATCTACAAAAGATTAAATAGAGATTTTAATTTTGTTAAAATATTTCCTTATTTGTAGTTATCTATAATATTTAAAAGAGATATTTTAATTTTTGATAAAACTTTCCTTTTATGTAACCATGATTTAAAAAGAGAAATTTTAATTAATCTTTCTTTTTTTTTCTAGTTGTCTACATGTTTTAAAAGAGAGAGATTAATTTTAAAACTTTCCTTTATTGTCATGTACAATAGGAAAATTAAAAGAGAGTGATTTTAATTGTTATTAAAAATTTCCTTTTTTGCCAAGGCCAAGGATTATAAAAGAGAGGGAGAGGGTGCCTCATGGGATAACCCTTATTCTTTTTCCTCTCTTCCTTGGTGTGGCCGGCCCCTTCATGCTCCTTTCTTCCTTGGTGGCCGGCCATGACATCTCTTCCTTCTCTTTGTTTTCTTCTTTTATGGCCGGTGGCACCATTACCTCTTGTCTCCTCTTTTGCTTCCTTAGGGCCGGCGACATCAAGGTCTCCTTAGTCCTTATGGACGGTTGCTTAGATAGGAAGAAGAAGAGGAGGAGATGCACTTGGTGGCCGTTTGCTTGAAGGAGAAGAAGAGGAAGGAAATTTCCTATCTTGGTATCCCTTGATGGCTCAAGAGTCTTAGAGAAGAAGAAGTGGCCCCGGTGGAATTTATCTTTGTAGATCATCGCTCACACGACGTCCAAGAGGAGGTGAGGAATACAATAGAAGATCAAGAGGTATTTAGCTACAAAGAAAGGTATAACTAGTTATCTTATTCCGCATCATACTAGTTTTCTTTATATGGATTTTGAAATACCAAACACAAGAGGCTAACGATTGTAGGTTTCGAATTTATGATTCGATTTTGTGTTTCTTTTGTTTTTTTTGATCTTGTGATTCAATTATTCTTAGTGGTTAAACCTAGAGTTACTATAAGGAGATTAAATATTGAATTTCGTTGAAAGGTTTTGTCTAGGAAGTGGTGGATGATCCCGTACCCAAGAAGGCCTAGTGTCTCTCCATGTTTAACATGGAAGCCGATCCTTGAAATAAATATTTAATCAACTTTGTAACATGGGTGGATTTGGATTAATAATGTTAAGCATCGTTTGCGATCCAAGTCTAAACTTCTAAAGAACAGATAAGTTGAATTTGGAATCAATAATGTTAAGTTCTGTTTGTGATTCCAAATTTAATTTCTAAAGAACACAATAGATTGTTAGGAAAGGTTCGAGACTTGTACAAAATTTTTATACAGGGAACCAGTACGATATTCCGAGTAGCAACCAAGATAATCTAAAATATCATCGGGCAACGACTCAGTCAACTTGTCCCGGCTAATGATCTTGCTTGTCAAAGCGGTGGGGAGGTAGCCGCCTTCCTTCAGTTGATTGAGAGTCCTGTCGATAGCAAGGTCGAATAGAGGTAGTGTCTGATCGGTGACCTTGTTGTTAAAAGCATCCGAGCGGATGTAAGCCTGCTTCATGAGGTGGGACCTGCTCGACTCGGCTCCCTGGTAAGTCTCTAACTCCGCTCGGGAAGCTTTCAGTTCTTTCTTCAACTTGGCCAGCTCTTCATCTTTTTCGACGAGCTGGGTCTTCACTGCGGTCTGGTCGGTCAATCATCCATCCTGCTCAGCCTTCAATGTGGCCTCCACCTCCTTTAAGTTTTGGGCCAACATCTGTGACTCCTTATTTTTGATCTCTAAGTCTTCGATGACCCAGAGTTTTATGGTGTTGGCCAAATTGAGCTTGGACTCGAAGGAGCTAACCTGTTTAACAAACCGAGCCAATTTATCAGCATGCTCGGCGCATTTTCTCTTCTCCGCCTCCAACTGTTCAGAGCTTTTATTCAGATTGGCTCTTAGTTGAGCCATCTCAGCACTCATCTGCTCCAGCTACACCTGGGAAGTAGATGATTGGCCGCTTGGGGCTCGTAGTTGCTTGACTTCTTGCTCCAAAAATACGAGCCTTTGGAACATGGCCAAGATCTCTACCCAATACTGCAAGGAAATGAGAAATTTTTTAGGGCCGAGCGGCGATAAAAAGTAACTTGTAAAATACTTACCCCAGTGAACATCTGGGTATGATTGTCGACGAGTGCCCTTGGAGGCATGACCACTACACGAACTCGAGTGTCGGCCTATATCTGTGCTAGCGGTCTCTCAATGATTATTTGGTTCTTTGAGGCTCGGGATTCAGTGCTGTTAGAGTCGCGCCACTTGTTCGTGGGCAGATGAATGACCATCGTTATGTAGTGCTGGCTACTCGGGGCAGACGGGGTTAAGATTGCTCTGCCCCCCGACTGAGATGTTGATGCCGGGTGAATGCGAGACTTCTGAATCTTCGGTGGTGGAGGCGGTAAGAAAGCAATAGACGATGCACAGATTGTTCCTTGTGGTAGATCAGACAAGGACGGCGCCTGATCGAATGAAAGCAAAATGTGTGGGACGACCGTCGCTGGCTCGGACGCAAGTGTAGAGGTTTTGCCTTGCTCGGATGACAAACGTGGGCTTGTCCTGGTTAGAGTTTGTGTAGTGGAGGTAGTGGATTAGGCGGCAATCTCTACACGACGCCTCTTCCAGCTTATCATCGGCTCCCCTGAAGAAGACGATTCCGAGGCCTCGACAATTGGAATTACTGGCAACCGCTCGGGCAGGGTTGGAAGCTGCATGAAGGTAGTCTGAGCGGCTCTTATATTTCCTAAGCTCTGGAGGGTTCAACACATATAATTGTCACCTGGTTGGGAAATCCGATTGCTTGGGAAAGTGAAGGAAGAAGTAGTAGCCCCTCCAATGTTTGTTGGAGGATGACATCTTGTCAAAGAAGACTAGATCCACTTGGGCTTGGAAGAGAAAAGTTCCCGGTTTGGATAGTTTAGGATAATAGAAATAGTGAAAGAGCCGAGAAGTGATGCGAATGCTGTGCAGGTGAAACAAAACGACGACCCCACACAGCAGCCAAAAGGAGTTCGACATTAATTGATGGAGAGAAATACAAAAATATTTACACACGACAGAGAAGAAAGGGTGGATCAGGAATCGTAGACCGGTGATAAATTGGTCCCTAAAGAAGCATACGAAACCCGGAGGCGGCTCGTTCAGGCGGTCAAAAGCCAAAGGAAGACTAATTTGATAATCGGATGAAATTTCAAAGGCAACTCTCAAACTCTCAGCATCGCCTCAGTCGAATTTGGACTTAATGGACGTATACCATAGCCCAGGGACGGAGACAGGAGGTTAAGAGGAGCTTGCCATCAGAAATAAAAGTCGATGGGAAACAACGAAGAAATTCGACTGAAAAAGAGGACGCTAAGAACAATGGACAGATTCAATCGAAAGGAGACGATGACTTACTAGAGAGATCACTGAGATTGTCGGAAAAGGTGAAGAGCGTAATGTCGCTAAGATGCTCACCGACGAAGATGAATACACAAAGTGAGGAAGACGGCGAAGCACACAAGGTTTATAAACCTCGCGGCCGATCGACCTCAACTGTTTGATCCAAGGTTACAAAAACCTAGAAGCAGATCCAACCGTTGATTTTGAAAACACGCACGTTTCGTCACAAGAGGATGTCTGCCAATCACATCGAGCATGCGACGGCAGTAAGGGACATGTGTCTTGTGGTCACCGAATAGCATTTAATGAACTTAATTAAAAGGGTATGGCCGCGTGTTCATTATAATTAGTAGGGATTTGCACGATCTTTAAGAAATTTGGATGACATCAGTCTCGACCGAACTCACCCAAGGAAACAAATAACGGAAGACAATTTGCCAAGTGTTGCTGCTCATCTTCCCGATCAGTGCAATGAACAAGCCATAGGACTGAACCCCGGTAACGACAAAATGCAGCAAAGCAACGTTGGCTTGTGGGCCAACTAGTGATTACAGATCGGACACAGTCTAATCAAACACTATAGCATTTGGGCCGAACGGGCTCTAGAGTCGCTAAAGACATATCTTGTCTAGTCAGTCGGACTTGCAGCATCCTTCGACTATACTTGAAGGGGAGGTTTGTGATACGGCGATAAGGAAGAGCATACCTGGCATAAGTCAATTGCCATAGTGTATGTCAAAGTCAAGGCGGTCAACACCAGGGCTTAAGCAAGGCTCGACTACACTCGAGCGGGAAGCGGTTTATTGGCTGATTGAAGGGATCCTTCTCCGATCGACCATCTGAGTAAACAAGTATAGTTAACTCGGTCGGTAGGAGAACAAGCTAAGCAGGTCGGGAGCCCGAGCCGAGCGGGCCATCCATCTATCTCGGAGAATGATATTGGCATTATACACATAATGAATCAATAAAATAATAAAAGAGGAAAAGATAGATAATTAATAAAGAAAAGAGAAAACTAAATAGAACACTCTATCTATCATTAAATGAGAAGAAGACAAAACAAATATATTCTCTGTCGGTAATCAATATCATTAAACAGGGGAAGATGAAGGATCACCAGAAAAGGTATAAAAGGGGGATGCCAGGTATAAAAAAAAGGTAAGAAAAATCTTTATTCTTAGTACTCTCACTTTTTTCCTTGTCTACTTCTAACTTGAACGTCGGAGGGCCAATGAAGTGACCTCTTCCCTGGTTTTGATTTTTATTTTGCAGAAAGGAGCGATGTTTTCATCTCGTCAGCAAAACTGTCACCTCTCTGGCTTTCCAACTTCACACCTTCAATAATAATAATAATAATAATAATAATAATAATAATAATAATAATAATAATAGAAAAGAATATCGTCTCTCACGAACCCAATTAATTAAAATCAAATAGCTATTGAGCCATATTTTTTAATAACCAATTAAGTTTGTTATAATTGATTGTTTCTTTAACTTATAGGTTTCCACTGTGAGGTTTTAAATGTATAAGAGCATTTTCAATAATTAAAATTTTAAATAAGTTTTTTTTATTATCCCAATACACTATATTAATAATATAAAAATTTAATGAAATATCTTTAATTGTTAGAGTTCTAAATAAATTTTTTTATAATTGAATTCATAGTATGAGTTGCATGACTTTATATATATTATATTAATTTCATGATAAAATAATATATTTTAATTTTTACTACTATTCTTAAAATACAAACGTTAAACTTTATTTTTACAATAATTTAAGACTTTTATTAAATTTTTTAGATTTTATAAATCTCTTACAAACTTTATATTGGAGATGCTCTAAAAATTTATTTGAGTGGTACAATGGAGCATCATTTTAATTTTTTAAACATCTAAGGATCAAATTTTAAAATTCAACAAATTAACGGATAATTTTAATGAATTAGTGAATTAAGAACTTAATGAATAGTCTAAGCACTTTCCAATTTATTATCCGGTGAGAAACTTACCATTTATCTAATTTACCTAAAATTATTTGACATAAGCAGGATATTTGAGCAATGGAAATATGAAATCGGGACAATTAAATTATCAATAATAATTATTAGTTAAAGCATAAAAGTTATAGAGGTTAGTTTTAAGTCTAAAATATGAGGGTCTTTGTGAAAAGTAAGGGGTCGAAGCGTAGGTAGGGATGACAATTTCACCCGAACCCGATGGAGATTCGACATCCGACCCAAATGGAGGAGGGTATGGAGGGACTATCAATACCTGATACCCGACCCGAATACCCGATTAAATAATATATATACATATATTAAAGAAAATTTTCTTTTTTTAAAATTAACTTATTATTTTTTTGTTGATATTAGTAGGCCTATATAGATGTTTAATCTATTTTTTTAATTATATATATATATATTTTAATAGGATGTTAATTTTAATATATTTTTGTTGAATAGAAAAAAGAAAAATTACACGTATAGAATATATCCGGTCCTTTAATGGGTATGGATATATCCATTGGATATCATATGATAGGGAGGATATAGAATTCGACCCGAACCTGACCCATTGTTATCCCTAAGCGTAGGGCCACAAGTCTGCTTGATCTATTCATCACCGGAAGTCACCATTTCGTCGGTTTTCCCTTCGTGGTAGCCCTCTCTTCTTCGGCATCGACGGAATCGCATCGGACGCTTCCTACCACCGCTACAAGAAGAGGGACCATCTTCCCTTCTACGCCACCAAGGTTGGCCTTTTCCGTAACCCTAGATGATATGCCTAATGTGACATTGATCTGTTATATCCATTGGTTACCTTGAGGTTGTTGCTTCCATCTGTTTCCGTAAGATCGATGCCGCTAGAGAACGACCTTTCTTGATTTCTTCTTTGGCTTGAAAACTATTTACAATGCAAGATGTGCTTCTTGTTTTTTCTCTGAAAAATGTGTTTTTTAAGGTCTGGTCTAAATGATTAAGTTTCTTAGGGTGAAATGGTATGACTGGTTGTTGCAACACTTTTCTTGAGCAATACTTCGTATTTTTATTATTATTATTTTTACGATCTCTAAATTTTTGACTGTGGTTGATGTTGTATCCGTTTTATTCAGTATTCTCAATTATTGACATGAAAATCATACTTTTTTTAAGTCATGCATACATTCTAAATAAAAGTAGGCGGTCGGCACACTACATGGTGCCTAGACAGTAGATAGAAGCATTGACGAGTATCATTAAAATAATATTAAAATAAAATATAAAAAATAATAAAAAAAAACTGACATTGAATTAATGGTGTTCACATTTGTTATTCAAAATTTGTAGATATAGTGAGGGCATGGATTCAATGCGCATGGTGATGACAATGCTTACAGGATATATGGTAGATTCTAACATGTCTATAATAATGTCTAAGTAATTGTACAGGATAACAACAAATATATTATGCATAGTATCGCTAGCAAAGTGTATTAATCAATCAAATTAAATTTACAATCATAAGTAAATAAGTTATAATAAATAAACACAAATTAACAAAAGAAAAAAAAAAAATCATATTTCACATTGTAGTGAAGAAAACACAATATACAAATAGATAGACATATAAGAAAGTGAAGGAGGGATTGGGTGGTGTTGGGTGATTAGAGTTTTATTCAAGTGAACTAATTAGTTAGATAAATTATTTTTTTAATGAACTTGGATTGCTCGCCTGAATTGCCTAAGATGCCTAGACTGCCTGGGCTGCTGGACTGCCTAAGCAGACTGCATTTTTGGAATGCCTAAACGGGATTTTTTAAATGACTAAGTGAAGCAATTCCCTTCCATTTTTGGCTAGCAACCGCTAGACCACATTTTACAAAATTGTTTATTATCAGTAAAACTATGGTTGGAGATGAAATGTCAAATTGTAAAAACAAGAATCTATTCAGTAGTTTGTTCTTGTGGGAAAATACAGATAAAACTTTTCTTACTATAATTCACTGAATATACACTGTTTATATACAAGTATGTCAATCAAAAAAAAAAAAAAAGAAGCAAAACTACTCTAATCAAGTATATAATTTGGTTACAAATTAATCCCTACAGATTAGGTATTATAATTCATCCAATCCGATGAAATCAGTGATAAGATCTTTCCAAATATATATCCAAATCTCAACACTCCCCTCAAGCGCGTGAATGGATATCTTCCATTCCAAGCTTGCTAATCATACGCTGGAAAGATATACCCGATTGCCCTTTTGTAAGAATATATGCCAACTGGTCTTTGGTTGAGATAAATGGTGTGCAAATTAGCTTGTTATCCAACTTCTCCTTTATGATGTGTTTATCCACTTCAATGTGTTTCGTTCGATCATGTTGCACTGAGTTATGTGCAATGCTAATTTCTATCTTGTTATCGCAATATAATCTCATAGGACCATCCCACTTTACTCTTAAGTCATCCAAAAACTATTTTTAACCACAATAGTTCACATATTCCAAGTGCCATTGATCTGAATTTGGATTCTGCACTTGATCTTGCCACTACACTTTATTTTTTACCCCTCCATTTTACAAGATTGCCCCCAAGAAATGTACAATAACCTGAAGTTGCTCTTCTGTCAACTAGAGAACCCGCATAATTAGCATTTATATAGGCTATTAGGCTATTAGGCTATTAGGCTTTTAGTATTATGTTTCTTGCTTTCTTAAACAAAATTCCTCTTCTAGCTATTCCTTTCAAATATTGTAGAATTCTATGAACAGCTTTGAGGTGCATCTCTCTTGGATTGTGCATAAATTAGCTGGCCACACTTACAACAAAAGCTATGTCGGGTCTTGTGTGTGACAAATATATCAATCTTCCTACAAGTCTTTGATAAGAATTCTTATCAATGACTATACCTCTATGGGCATCACATAACCCATGGTTAGTTTCAATTGGTGTATCAACTAGCTTACACCCTAGCATTCCAGTTTCATTCAACAAATCTAAAGCATATTTTTGTTATGATGTAAAAATTTCTTGCTTTGAATGAGCCACTTCAATCCCCAAGAAATATTTCAATCAGCCAAGCTCCTTAATATCAGATTCTTTTTCTAAGCACCGCCTTAATCTTTGCATTTCTTCGACATTATTCCCTATTACCACAATATTGTCCGCATGAACCAGCAATGCAATTACTCCCCCTGAATTTGAATGTTGCACAAACAATGTATGATCCCCTTGGCATTGCTTATAACCCGACCCAATTATTGCTTTTGTAAATCTTCCAAACCAAGCCATTGGGGACTTGCTTGTGTCCAT
The DNA here is from genome assembly GCF_018446385.1 of Zingiber officinale. NCBI lineage: Eukaryota > Viridiplantae > Streptophyta > Magnoliopsida > Zingiberales > Zingiberaceae > Zingiber > Zingiber officinale. The sequence goes on from NC_056004.1 coordinate 29,217,569, forward strand.
ACAACGCCTTGTTTCCATATAAATTTCCTCCTCGAGATCATTATAAAAAACAACTGGAGCAAATGTTTCCATGTAATCTAGGCCATAGGTTTGGCCGTTTGGGTATATCCTTTTGCAACCAAACACGCTTTATATCTTTCCAATGAACCATCTGACTTGTATTCAACTGTGAACACTCATCTGCATCCAACTAATTTCTTTTCTTTCGGCATCTTAACCAATTCCCAAGTTTTATTTTTCTCCAAGGCTTCCATTCCACTTTCATGGCATTTCCCGACTTCTTGTTCCCTAATGCTTCAGTTAAGTTTTTTGGAATGGGAATAGAATGTAAATTGGTAAGGAAGGCTTGATGATTATGGGATAAGTTCCGGTAAGACAAGAATGAATGCAAAGGATGTTTGGTGCAGGCTCTAACTCCCTTTCTTAGTGCTATAGGTATCTCCCAATCATTTGGCTCTGTGGTGTCATGGTTTGATTCCTTAGGGATTGGAGTTGCTTCTTCAATTGAGTCCATAATAATCTCAGGAGTTTGAACATTATGGTTAGGTGGTTGAACTATAGCTTGAATAGGTGATGATTGAACATCCTTAGTGAAAGTGTTGACCTTCGGCCTTCTGGAATAAAATTTCAGGGGAGATGTAGTGGTGTCTTGAATTCCTTGTTCCTTGATCATTTCATGTGAGCTGGATAGATGGGTAGGATTGAAATCAGTGACAGTAGATGATGATTCTATAGTGGCAGAACTAGATTGACTCGGAAACTCAAGAAGAAACTGATCTTTTGCTCTATCTTTACTCAAATTCTCCCTTTGAAGATAGGAATTAGGAAAATAGGGTGTTGCTTCATTGAAGGTAACATCAGTAGATAAAAAAAAAAAAATTAGTTGGGGGGATGGAAGCATTTGTATCCCTTTTGAGTGGAAGAATAGCCAATGAATACACATTTAAGAGCTCTTGGGTCAAGTTTTCCCCTTAAGCGGATGAATATGGACAAAGGCAACGCTGCCAAAGATCTGAGGGGTCAGGTTGTTTGAAACTGTGAAGTTAGGGAAGAATTTAGTGAGAATTTCCAAAGGACTTTTAAGCTTAAGGATCTTTCTTGGGAGTCGATTTATGAGATAGACTGATGTAAGAACAGTTGCTCCCCAAAAATGTTTAGGAACATTTTTATTGAATAAGGACGCTCTTGTGATAGCAAGAAGATGACCATTCTTCCTTTCAACTACTCCATTTTGTTGAGTGTGAACACACGAGGATTCATGAATGATTCCTTGTTTTTGAAAGAAATGAGTGAGTGCTTGATTGAAGTACTCCCTAGCATTATCTGAATGAATTCTTTTGATTCCATCATCAAGTTGAATTTTGACCATGTGATAGAAATTCTGAAAGATAGTGCTTACATCAGATTTATTTTTCATTAAGTATATCCAAGTCACTCGAGTACAATTATCAATGAAAGAGATAAATCATCTTAATCCAGAAATGTTAGGTATTGTGGACGGTTCCCAAATGTTACTGTAACAACAACAACAACAATTAAGCCTTATTCCACTAGACGAGGTCAGTTATCCCCAAATGTCACTGTGAATAAGTGAAAAAGGAACAAATGCCTTTGTATTATTGATTGGAAAGGAAGAACGCTTGTGTTTAGCAAGCTCACAATCAATACAATGAAAATTCTTAAACAAAGACTTGACCAAGGACGGGAACATAAACATAAGAACATGAATTGATGGATGACATAAACGACGATGATAAAGCCAAACTTTATCTTTATTGGAAATGGTGGACAAAAGGATAAAGGAAAGGAACTCACAACTCTAGTTGTATGTTTTCTTTCGGATGGTAAAAACCTTCTCTTTCACTAGCATGTTCTTCTTGAAACATACAATGAGATGGGTAGAAGATGACAGTACAATTAGAATCTTTAGTGAGCCTTTTGATAGAGACTAAATTCGTAAGGAGTTTAGGAACAAGAAGAACATTTTTTACAGTGAGATTATCATTTATATAAACATCACCACAGCATGCAACAGTGATAGTGGATCCAGTGGCTACTGTGATCTTCTTTTGGCTAGAACATGGGGTATAGGTAATGAAGTTTTTAGAAGAATAGGTCATATGGTCAATGGCGCCTGAACCAATCACCCATGTGCTTAAATTTGAAACATTAGGATAACAAGAGGTAGAATAAATACTTGAAAAGCCCAACGAACATGTACCTTCTATAGATGGTGCTTAGTGTCCCCAAGAAATCCTTAAACTTCTCAATATCTTCTTTGCTTAACCTAAAATTTGAGTTTTCTTCCCTGCTTGGATGACTATTTGCAGTATGTGCTTGTCCTCATTCTTTTTCAGTTTTGCCGGAGAAATTTCTGTTCATGTTTGAAGGTCTCCCATTTAGTTCTCAACAAGTCTTCTTGGTATGACCTGATTTTTTACAGTAATTGCACCAAAGAGATTCCTTGAAAAAAACCTTTGGAAATTCTGCTGGCTTATTGATTTCTTCAAGAGGCTGTGAAGTGACAAATTTCATCACAAGGGCTGACCCGTTAGAGGCCTGATCTTCAAGCATAACACTCCTCCCTTTTTTAGTGCAGATGATGGAGATGGTCTCATTTAGAGACAGTAAATCCTCTTTTCCCAAGATAAGTATCCTTACTGCATCAAATTCAACATTAAGGCTGACCACATCAGTCCCACACTTCATTTCGATACACTAATAGTTATCCAATTCTTGCCAGAAGCCTTGCAAGAGGTTGGAGTACTCAGTGATTGTACAAGTTTCTTGTTCCATGGCTGAGATTTTGATCTTAATCTCATAAATTTGGTTTGCATCACGAACTTTCATTCACTGATTTTTGGAATCATCGAATTCGACAACCACGACATCACTAATGAATCTGTTTCATCCCACGCAGCAAACTTGGGATCTTTTGAATCCGGTTTTGTCTTGAGTATATGACTTTACCTGTCTCTTCCCTTCAAGATTATGCGAACAAGTTGTGACCACTTCAAATAATTCTTTCCATTCAGTCGATATGCCGCTTGAATGTTATGTAAATCACCAGCTAAAATGAGGGTTGGTTGGTTTGTTGAGTGCATATCAGTGTTGGAATTATTTTCGGTTGTTTCCGACATGATCGATTAATCGGAACCTCAAAGAAAAGTGGATTCCCTGAAGAAAAGTGAAGAAATAACCGACAATCCCAAGATCAATCCAATAGCTCTGATTCCATATGGGAAAATAGAGATAAAACTTTTCTTATTATCATTCACAGAATATACACTGTTTATATACAAGTATGTCAACGAAAAAAATAAGGAAAACTACTCTAATCAATCCTATAATCGGGTTACAAATTAATCCACAATTCATCCAATCCCATGAAATCAGTGATAAGATCTTTCCAAATATATATCCAAATCTCAACAGTTCTCATACCTACATCTCTGTAGCAAGAGTTTAATTCTTGAATCAAAATGATGATATTTTTGATGCATGCTTTTTTTGTTGATTTCTTACGGTGAAACGTATTGCTACTTTGATCTACCCTTTTGCTCTTCAGATTGGTTTTTTGTATTATTTTTTTATGGCTATATTTTGTTCTCAAAATGTTTACTAATTTATGCATTAACATTGGCCACAGGGCTTTTAAAAGAGAAAAGGGTGCCACTTAATGAAAATTTGAATGGAGATTGTCTTGTAGATGCCCCCTATAAGTTTGATTTCTGAGAAGATTTTGATTCAGAGTTACTTTGCAAGAAGATGCTGATATCAGATGTGGCTAAGTTTCGGAATGCTGTTTCCAAGGATTACTGCCTCGAGATGTTCTATGATAGCCTCTCCACATGGAGATTTGTTGTGAAAGTTGATAAGGCAAGGATCTGGGAACAACAAATATTACCTTTTCCAACTTATTCATTTTGATGTAATGTATAATTAGGATCGGGTGATTGAGATCAGTGTTCACCATGAATGTACCCACAATGCTAAGTGGAAGGAGACAAAAACAACATTTGAAAAGAGGATGGAAAAGTACTCGCATCCTCTTCACAGCCTCATCGTTTGGAGATTCATTGGTTCATCATATACCCGTGTTTCTATTCTCCTATTGACTGGGTTTCTTGCAACAATTCTAATGCAAATGCTGAAGAATGATTTTGTGAAGTGAGTACCAAGCTCCTAACTCATAATTGCTATGCTTCTTTGTTCTATAGTCTATTCATGATGGTGAATCAATGACAAAGCAGTACCATAACATGTTTAAGATATCTGCTAGCAAACACAATATGTAATACCAAGTTATCTAATTGAGTTAAAGTCATTTACTCCTTATTTTGTCTTGACTTTGTTTGCTAGAGGTGATTCATTATATCTGGTCAGTTGAGTGTCAGTGTCTATCTATGAACACATGGGGGATTTGGTTTTACGAAGAATGACGATACTTTAAGTTAGTTCAATTAACCAAGTTTGGGTGTGTTTATATTAATGTTTTATGCAAAGCCTCATATTGATATCCCTGAATAATTCTGCTTTATTCAATTTTATGTTTGGTTCAGTAGTTAAGCTGATTATTTCATAGGGTGGGCATGTTCATCATGTAATAGTGCATACTGAATTTTTTTTTTATTTTAGTATACAGCAACTTGTTTTATCAAATAAACGTGGTAATCTTAGGTGTCTGATGATCATAGATGCCCATATGAGCGGAATACATTGATCCTATATGCTTATCAATACCAGGAACTACAGAACACAACCTCCACTATTGTAGTATCATTTATTAGACAAGTTAATTTGAAAGTCGGACATTTTTTCGTGGCTGTTGCATATGTTTGCTATTATTCATAAATACTCATTTATATTTACTCTTGTATTTCATGATGTATAATTTTGCATGTACTTTATAAGAAATGCAGATAAAGTTGCATACGGTATTTAGTATTTCCACTTTAAACATAATTAAGCATTTTTTGCTCTAAGTACTTATAAGCTTATCTCCGCTTTTTCATTTTAAAGCCACCAAGATGCTAAGATACTCGAGTAACTTCTAGTTGCCATTTTTTTACTGTAAATCACAGGTGGTCAAATCTCATGATCGTGTTAACTGTTAATAGTTATTAAGCATTGATTATTTTTTTTTTCAAGTTGTTTTTTTGTTCCTTTTTACATGATTAGTTTGTGTATATGGGTGTTGTTGAGAATTCTTTATATTGTTCTGATGGTTTTGATTTGTTCTTTTCTACTTTCCTAGGTAGGATTAGTTACAACTGAAACCTTTCCATTGTTTAGCGTATTTGAGAGGCAAAATACTAAATCCTTATTATTTTTGAGATATCATAGATTGCATTACAACTAATTCCCAATGGTTATGATATAAAGTCTTGGGAATTTTTTTGATTACACTCAAAAAATGACAAATTGGGTAACAGTGAGATTATTCAAACTTCCTAACTAACCTCTTGCATTGCTTTGGCTGAGATAGTAATTCCCCTATCATAGCATTATTATGATGGTAAGAGCCATTGAAATGTTAACCTAGGTTTTTAAAGGCGCCCCTGAGGCGTGCCCGAGGCGCCAAGCGCACGAGGCGTTGGGGAAACCGCCTTCACCCATGCGAGGCGGGCGTCGTTCGTCAAGCGCGCGCCTGGGTGTGCCTAGGGCACCTTCGCACCTCAACTGAGGCGCGATCATGAGCGCGATCCATTTCTGGATTTTTAACAAAAAAAAAACCTATTTCAAGCCAATTTGATTTGGAATTAGGGCACCAAGAAGGTGAAGAAAAGGAAAAAAGGGAAGAAGAAAAGAACCGAAACTTGAATTTGAAGAAAAGTCGCGCCGTCACCGTCGCCAAGGTGTTTCCTTCCACTGCAGCCGCCCTCGTCGCTGAGTTGCGCGTTGCCCAGGTATGAGTTGTTTTTTTTTTTTTTTCTATTTTTCACTTCTTCGTCTATTATCTTCATCTTATCTTATTCTGTTATTGCTTCTTTTTCTCTTCTTCGTTATCCCTGTTCAATTTTTCTTCGTTTCTTCATCTTCTTTTCTTCTCTTTATTCTCGTATCTTCTTCTTCCTCGTCTGTGTTTTTTCTTGCTGAGTTGTTGGTTCGCATTCTTGCTGTCCGATTTCGTTTGTTTTTTTTTTTTTCATTTTTGCATACTGTGTTGTTGCTGCCGGTTTTGCTGGCTACTGTAGCTGTATGGTTTTGCTGGCTACTGTAGCTGTACGGTTTTGCTAGCTGATGTGTTTTTTTTCTTTGTCCTATTTTTTCATTTTGTTTTCCTGTTTTTCTGTCTTTTTTTCCTTTTTTTCTATTGTTGAATGCTGGTACAGTTGCTTTTCTTTTGTTGGACGTTGGTACAGTACGTTTCCATTAAATTGCTTTTTTATTTTGTTTTTGATTTTTCAGATTATTTTCTTGTTCAATTATTATAGAAGGTAGTAATGATACTCCAACATATATATCAAAAGATCTGGCATGGAATTATTTTCAAAGAGTTAATCCGGATAATAAAAATGATTTGATTTGTAACTTTTGTCAACAAGTTATAAAAGGGGGTATCTATCGTGCAAAACATCTTGTTGGGGGTTTCGAAATACTACGACTTGCAAAAGATGTCCGTCTTATCTACGTGAAGAAATTTAAAATTTCATGGAGAAAAAGATGAAGAAAAGTAATCTTTCTAAACTTGCGACATTAGACTTTGAGGATGTAGGCCCTCTGAGTGATGATATTGGTATGAATGATATTGGAGCTAAAGTTATGCCATCTATAAGTACAAGTACAAGTTCTAGATTAGTGAATATGTAAAAAAAGGCTAAGACAAATATGTCCAATGGATACATATTTTGCTTTTAATGTGCAAAGAAATGTTGAAAGTAAAAGGGGTAAAGAGAGGCAAACTACAATAAATGAGGCATACAAGAAAGAATTGAGGGAAAAAGCTTGTATGACTATAACTGAGTGGATGTATGATGCGGCAATTCCTTTTAATGCCGTTAACTATTCAAGTTTCAAAAGGATGTTGGACTTGGTTGATCAATATGATGTATGTCTAAAAGGACCTAGTTATCATGAGGTGCGGGTTCTTTTTTAACAAAAGCTGTTAATAGTGTGATAAATGATTACATTAAGTCGTGTGAAACAGAATGAGCCAAGTATAGATGCAGTTTGATGGAAGATGGGTGGGCGGACAAAAAGCATAGGATATTGATTAATTTTTTAGCGAATTCTCCTAAAGGTCCAGTTTTCATCGAATCGGTTGATGCTTCTGATTATGCAAAGACTGGAGAGAAAATATTTCAGTTGCTTGATCGATTTATGGAGCGTGTAGGAGAAGCAAATGTTGTTCAAGTTGTTACAGATAGTGCAAGTAACAATGTGCTTGCAAGTAAGGATCTATTTAATTTTTTTTTTATCAATATGCTTTTTCTTAGATATGTTAAACTTATCTAGTTTTCTAACTTCTTTTTTAGGAAAGTTATTAGAAGCAAAAAGGCCGCACTTGTATTGGAATCCTTGTGCTGCTCACTGCGTCGACTTGATTTTAGAAGATATTGGGAAATTGTTTAATTTTAAAGCAACATTGAAGAAGGCAATGAGTGTGAATGCTTACATTTATGTTCGCCCCGGTATGGTAAATATGTTGAGGCAATTCACAAGACAAAAAGAACTTTGTCAAGCGAGTGTCACAAGATTTGCTACTGCTTTTCTCACTCTTGAAAGGATGCACCTACAGAAGTAAAATTTAAGGAAAATGTTCATTTCAAAGGATTGGACAGAGAGTAAATGGGTAAAAGAAGTGGCGGGGAAGAAGGTAGTTAAAATCATCATGACACTTAGATTTTGGAGTAGTATTGTGCATATCTTAAAGATCTATGACCCTTTAGTTCATGTTATGAGATTAGTTGATGGCGAAAGAAAACCTGCAATGAGCTATATTTTTGAGGCTATGGATAGGACAAAAGAAACAATTATGAAGTCCTTTAAGGAGAAAGGAGAAATATAAAGAAGTGTTTGAGATCATTGATACGAGATGAGAATGCCAAATTCATCGACCTCTGCATGCTGCAGGACATTATTTTAATCCAGAATTTTTTTATTCATACACAACTTCAAATATTTATGGAGAAGTGGTGAATGGTTTGTTTGAAACTATGGAGATTGATTTCAAGCGCTGCTGAGCAAGATAAAATCACTACCCAACTCTCTATATATCAAAAGGCAAAAGGGTTATTTGGGAGGAATGTGACAATTAGACATAGAAGAGCATTATCTCCAGCGGAATGATGAGAATGCTATGGAGCAAATACCCCAGAATTGCAGAAGTTTGCTATTAAAGTGCTTAGCCTCACTTGCTATGAGTGCAATTGGAGTGTATTTGAGCAGGTATGTAATAAATATAAATGTATAATAGATTAATACTATTAGTATGTTACTTTTATAAGTAAAAAATATTCTTTGCTATTTTATTATACTTATTGTGATTTTTGACATTTTATGGATTTATAGCAAAAAAAGGAATAGGCTAGCTCAGCAGTGCTTAAATGATTTGGTATTTGTGAAATACAATCGTGCTTTAAAACTTCGGTATGATTCACGTGATAAGATCGATCCCATCTCTTTGACAAATATTGATGACAGTAATGAATGGTTGATGGGTAGAATGGATGGATTAAATGATAATGAAGAAGATGAGTTAGTTTTTGAAGGTGATGACTTGACATGGGATGTCGTTGCTAGGGCTAGTGGAGCTGAAGAGCCTGAATATTGTACTAGAGGAAAAAACATTGCATTCATGACCTCTAGTTCACATACTAGGCTTAAACAAGTCGAGAAGGGAAATATATCTTCCTCAGACACTCATCTCTAAGACTTGGAGATGAAGAAGAAGAAGAGGAAATTGAATTTGAAGAAGATGAAGATAAAGAAGAAGAAGAATACAATGAGGATGTTTTTGAGCTTGATGATTAATTTGACTCATTACGCTTGTTTTGATGAACTTTGTTAGTTGAAACTTGAAAGTTGAAACTTGAAAGTTGAAACTTGAAAGTTGAAACTTGAAAGTTTGAAACTTTTATTAATTTTATCATGGTGTTGTTTTGCTTGTCATATTTGATATTTGTGTGTGTGAAATATTAATAATTATCATGTTTGACATGATAGTTCAGTAATCAATCTCATGTTCAAGAGGCGTGCACCTCGAGCACGCCTCACGCCTAGGGCTCTAGGAGTCCTTTTGCATTTCGGTGCGCCTCACACCTCTAACAACACTGATGTCAACCAATCTAGCTCCTAACTACCTACTTTTTTAAACATATCAAGTGCATTCTTTCTTTATAAGATATAAATGTCTCCTTTTGAGAGAGTGCTATGGAAGTACTTTAGATTACCTAAGCCCTTGTTTTGGATGTTTTGATAAAGATATGCATTCAACCTTATGATTCCTACATCATTGATATGGATGTAATGAGCAGACCCTGAGGATGATGTGACAGTCAAAGTTAAGATGAGGTGGAGGTCAAAATTAAGGTAGACAATGTTGTTAGAGGCGTAAGGCGCATTGAGACGCAAAGGGCTCTTAGAGCCCGAGGCGCGTGTCTCTTGAACATGAGGTTGATTGCTATTAAACTACTGACACACTCATATAATATGTCAAATATGATAACTATTAATATTCCACACACACAAATATCAAATATGACAAGTCAAACAACACCATGATAAATTTAATAAAAGTTTCAAACTTTCAAGTTTCTAATATAAACTAACAAAGTTCATCAAAACAAGCGTAATAAGTTAAATTAATCATCAAGCTCAAGATCATCCTCATTGTATTCTTCTTCTTCTTCATCTCTAAGTCTTAGAGATGAGTGTCTCATAGAGGAAGATGCATTTCCCTTCTCGACTTGATTAGGCCTAGCATGTGAACTAGAGGCTATGAATGCAATGTTTTTTCCTCTAGTATAATATTCAGGCTCTTCAACTCCACTAGCCCTAGCAACGACATCCCATGTCAAGTCATCACCTTTAAAAACCAACTCATCCTTTTCATTATCACTTTCTCCATCCATTCTACCCATCAACCATTCATTACTGTCATCAATATCTGTCAAAGAGATGGGGTCAATCTTATCACGTGCATCATACTGAAGTTTTAAGGCGCGATTGTATTTCACAAGTACCAAATCATTTAAGCGCTACTGAGCTAGCCTATTCTTTTTTTTGCTATGAATCTACAAAATGTCAAAAATCACAGTAAGTATAGTAAAATAGCAAAGATTATTTTCTACTTATAAAAATAACATACTAATAGTATTATACATTTATATTTATTATATACCTGCTCAAATACACTCCAATTGCGCTTACAGCCGAAAGCACTACAAGTGAGGCTAAGCACTTTAATAGCAAACTTCTGCAATTCTGGGGTATTTGCTCCATAGCATTCCCATCATTCCGCTGGAGATAATGCTCTTCTATGTCTAATTGTCACATTCCTCCCAAATAACCCTTTTGCCCTTCGATATATAGAGAGTTGGGTAGTGATTTTATCTTGCTCAGCGGCGCTTGAAATCAATCTCTCCATAGTTTTAAACAAACCATTCACCACTTCTCCACAAATATTTGAAGCTGTGTATGAATAAAAAAATTCTGGATTAAAATAATGTCCTGCAGCATGCAGAGGTCGATGAATTTGGCATTCTCATCTCGTATCAATGATCTCAACCACTTCTTTGTATCTCTCTTTTTTCTCCTTAAAGGCCTTCATAATTGTTTCTTTTGCCGTATCCATAGCCTCATAAATATAGTCCATTGCAGGTTTTCTTTCGCCATCAACCAGTCTCAGAACACAGACTAAAGGGCCATATATTTTTAAAATATGCACAATACTACTCCAAAATCTAAGTGTCATGATGATTTTTGCTACCTTCTTCCCCGCTGCTTCTTTGCCCAATTACTCTCTGTCCAATTTTTTGAAATGAACATTTTTCTTAAATTTTGCTTCTGTAGGTGCATCATTTCAAGAGTGAGAAAAGTAGTAGCAAAACTTGTGACACTTGCTCAACAAAGCTCTTTTTGTCTTGTGAATTGCCTCAACATATTTACCATGCCGGGGCGAACATAAATGTAAGCATTCACACTCATTGCCTTCTTCAATGTTGCTTTAAAATCAGGCAATTTCCTAATATCTTCTAAGATCAAGTCGACGCAGTAAGAAACACACGAAGTCCAATACAAGTGTGACCTTTTTTACTTCTAATAATTTTCCTACAAAAGAAGTTAGAAAACTAGATAAGTTTAACATATATAAGAAAAAACATATTGATAAGAAAGAATTAAATAGATTCTAACCAGCAAGCACATTGTTACTTGCACTATCCGTAACAACTTGAATAACATTTGCTTCTTCTACACGCTCCACAAATAGATCAAGCAATTGAAATATTTTCTCGCTAGTCCTTGCATAATCAGAAACATCAACCAATTCGATGAAAACTAAACCTTTAGTAAAATTCATTAAAAAATTAATCAATGTTCTCTGCCTCTTGTCTGTCCACCCATCTGCCATCAAACTACAACCATACTTGGCCCATTCTGTTTCACACGACTTAATGTAATAATTTGTCACACTATCAACATCCTTTTTTAGCTCTCACCTCATGATAACTAGGTCATTTTAGACCTATACCATATTTGGCCAACTAAGTCCAACATCTTTTTGAAGCTTGAATAGTTAACAATATTAAAAGGAATTGCCGCATCATACATCCACTCAGTTATGGTCATACAAGTTTTTTCCCTTAATTCTTTCTTGTATGTCTCATTTATCATAGTTTCTCTCTTTACCCTTTCTACTTTCAACATTTTTTTGCACATTAGGAGCAAAATACGTATCCATTGGACCTATTTGTCTTGACCTTTTTTTCCATATTCACTGATCTAGAACTTGTACTTATAGGCGGTACAACTTTAGCTCTAGTATCATCCATATCAATATCATCACCAAGAGGGTCTACATTCTCAAAGTCCAATGTCGCAAGTTTAAAAAGATTACTTTTCTCCGTCTCTGTCTCCATGAAATTTTTAATTTCTTCATGTATATGAGGTAGACATCTTTTGCAAATCGTAGTATTTCGTAACCCCTCAACAAGATGTTATTTCGCATGATAGATATCCCCTTTTGTATCTTTTTGACAAAAGTTACAAATCAAATCATTTTTATTATTTGAAATAACTCTTTGAAAATAATTCCATGCCGGATCTTTTGTTATATATATGTTGGAGTATCACTACTACTTTCCATAATAATTGAACAAGAAAATAAAAAAAATAATAATATTGTACCAATAATAGAAAAGTATTGTATCAGTAATAGAAAAATAGGAAAAAAGGAAAAAAATAGAATTAAAAAAATGAAAAAACAGGAAAAAAAAATAAAGCAGCACGAACGAACATAGCATGAGGCAGCACAACCAAAAAATAAAAAAATAGGAGAAAAAAACAAAGCAGCACGAGCAGATAGCACATAGCATGAGGCAGCATGAACGGACAACACAACAGGCAGCAGAACAAAAAAATAAAAAAATAGGACCAAAAATACGGCAAAAACGAACAATACAGCAAGAACAAAACCTATGAAAATGAAAAAATGGGAAGAAAACAAAATCGGACATTTTGTTCTACATGAACTAGCAACTCAACGTTGAGAAGGAAAAAAGAAAAACGAAGAAGAAAAGAGGAAGAAACGACGAAGAAAAACTAAAAAGTTAAAACGAAGAAGAGAAAAAAAAGAAGAAAAGAAATAATAGAAGAAGAAGAAGACGATAATATAAGAGAAGAAGAAGAAGTGAAGAATAGAAAAAAAGAAGGTTAAAACACATACCTAGGCGACGGCGCGACTCAGCAACGACGGCGCGACTCAGCAACGAAGGCTGCAGACGGAATTGGCTCGGGTTAGGGTTTCTTCTTGTTCTTGCATTTTTTTCTTTCTTCCCTTTTATCCTTTCCTTCGTCGTCTTCTTGCGTTCTCTTCTTCCCTTCTTGTGTTCTTTTCTTCTCCGTGCCCTAATTCCAAATCAATTTGGTTCAAAATGTTTTTAGGTTAAAAATCCAAAAATTATTCACGATCGCGCCCGCAATCGCGCCTCAGTCGAGGTGCAAAGGCGCCCTATGTGTGCCTAGGCGCGCCTGACGAACAGTGTCCACTTCGCGTAGGAAAAGGCGTTTTTTCCAGCGCCTTGTGCCCCGACGCCTCGGGTGCGCCTCAGGCGCGCCTTGAACAACATAGAAGGTAGGGTAGCGGTCGGAGGGTCACCCTGGGGCAAAGTTTAAACTCTCGACCTAGTATTAAGGCCTCTAATGCAAAGATGACATATTTAAGGGTCGGTCGGTTGTTCCTGAAGAACGAGCGTCCAAGTCCCAAGGGCAAGCAGGTAGCCCTGTATATGGTAGGGCGGTTATAAGGTCGCCTAAAACTCTAGATGACTCCATATATCTGAGCGACCCTAAATATCGGGCGGTACCTCACCCAGAACTCTAGATGACTCCATACATCCGAGCGACCCTAAATACTGGGCGTTACCTCGCCCAAAACTCTAGATGACTCCATACATCCGAGTGACCCTAAATACTGGGCGTTACCTCGCCCAGAACTTTAGATGACTCCATATATCCGAGCCACCCTAAAGGTCGGGCGGTATCATAAACTGAAAAGTTAAGAAGAAAAGAAATAACAGAAGAAGGAGATAATAAAAGAAAAAAGAAGAGAAGAAGAAGAAGAAAAAGTGAAGAACATAAAAACAAAAAATAGGAAAAAAAACACATATCTGGGCACGGCGCGACTCAGCAACGGCGGTGGCGGCAGACGGAATTGGCTCGGGTTCAGGTTTCTTCTTGTTCTTGCATTCTTTTCTTTCTTCACTTTTATCCTTTTCTTCGACTTCTACTTGTGTTCTCTTCTTCCCTTCTTGTGTTCTTTTCTTCTCCGTGCCCTAATGCCAAACCAATTTAGTTTGAAATGGTTTTTTTGGGTTAAAAATCCAGAAATTATTCACGATCATGTTCGCGATCGTGCCTCAGTTGAGGTGCAAAAGCGCCCTAGGTGCGCCTGACGAACAGCGCTCGCCTCGCGTAGGAAAAGGCGTTTTTTCCAGCGCCTTGTGTGCCTAACGCCTCAGGCGCACCTCATGCGCGCCGGTCCGGAGGGTCACCCTGAGGCAGTTTAAACTCTGGGCCTAGTATTCGGGCCTCCTATTACCGAGATGACATATTTAAAGGGGTGGGTGGGTTCACGAGGCGTCCAAGTCCCAAGGGCAGCGGTGTACAGCCTTGGTGGTAGGGGCGGTTATGAGTCGCTAAAACTCTAGATGACTCCATATATAAAGCCTAAATGGGTACCTCACCGAGAACTCTAGATGACTCCATCCGAGCGACCCTAAATGGAAATTTTCGCCCCAAACTCTAGATGACTCCATACGTCGAGGTGACCCTAGCAACTCAACGTTGAGAAGGAAAAAGAAAAACGAAGAAGAAAAGAGGAAGAAACGACGAAGAAAAACTAAAAAGTTAAAACGAAGAAGAGAAAAAAAAGAAGAAAAGAAATAATAGAAGAAGAAGAAGACGATAATATAAGAGAAGAAGAAGAAGTGAAGAATAGAAAAAAAGAAGGTTAAAACACATACCTAGGCGACGGCGCGACTCAGCAACGACGGCGCGACTCAGCAACGAAGGCTGCAGACGGAATTGGCTCGGGTTAGGGTTTCTTCTTGTTCTTGCATTTTTTTCTTTCTTCCCTTTTATCCTTTCCTTCGTCGTCTTCTTGCGTTCTCTTCTTCCCTTCTTGTGTTCTTTTCTTCTCCGTGCCCTAATTCCAAATCAATTTGGTTCAAAATGTTTTTAGGTTAAAAATCCAAAAATTATTCACGATCGCGCCCGCAATCGCGCCTCAGTCGAGGTGCAAAGGCGCCCTATGTGTGCCTAGGCGCGCGCCTGACGAACAGTGTCCACTTCGCGTAGGAAAAGACGTTTTTTCCAGCGCCTTGTGCCCCCGACGCCTCGGGTGCGCCTCAGGCGCGCCTTGAACAACATAGAAGGTAGGGTAGCGGTCGGAGGGTCACCCTGGGGCAAAGTTTAAACTCTCGACCTAGTATTAAGGCCTCTAATGCAAAGATGACATATTTAAGGGTCGGTCGGTTGTTCCTGAAGAACGAGCGTCCAAGTCCCAAGGGCAAGCAGGTAGCCCTGTATATGGTAGGGCGGTTATAAGGTCGCCTAAAACTCTAGATGACTCCATATATCTGAGCGACCCTAAATATCGGGCGGTACCTCACCCAGAACTCTAGATGACTCCATACATCCGAGCGACCCTAAATACTGGGCGTTACCTCGCCCAAAACTCTAGATGACTCCATACATCCGAGTGACCCTAAATACTGGGCGTTACCTCGCCCAGAACTTTAGATGACTCCATATATCCGAGCCACCCTAAAGGTCGGGCGGTATCATATTGTTTTAAGATAGCTTTCTTAAGTTTTCCTTTCCGCATATAAGATAAGCTACTTCTGTAAATTAAGTTTTCCCTTCAGCATGTAATATAAAGCTTTCTCAGCTTCGCATGTAAGCTACGCATCTGTAAATTCAGTTTTCCTTTCCGGCATGTAAAATAAATTTGCCTACCTAAGTACTTAAGAAAATCAACATGTAATATGTATAAATTCACCTTACCAGACTAGGCTCATGACAACTTAATGACATATCTGTTTGGGTTTTAACTTCTTATTTACCTCTAAGATCTTCTTCAATCCTTTTCCAAGTAATAAGTTGGTGAACACTAATTGTAAAAATTAAGTAGGCTAAGGTAAGACTTGTGCTGGCTTAGAAAGGACGACAACTAATAGCCACATTCCTACCTAGTCGGGGCATTGGCCTTCTTGTAGATCTTTTACGGGTGAGGCTCACCAGAAGACATTAGAAAGCAGTAAGAAAGAAACAAGCCTTAGACATGAGATTACCTACTGCTGTTGGTATCGCTCATTATTTACTATTTCTGCTACCTTATTTACTGTATATTGTTACTTTTAGTGTACTGTTACTCGTTACGGCTTATATTTATTAATGATACTAGCATTGAAAAACTTTTAAGAATTATTAGTGATAGTAGCATCGAAAAACTTCTAAGAAGCATAAGCACATAACCATAACTCCATAATTTTGGTATCAGAGCCAAAGACCTTTGGACCTAATACTGTATGAACAAAATCCAATTCACAAACACTCATTGCGAGGAAATCCCACTCATTACGAGGAAACCTTTGATTTTTCTCAACAGTTTGCTAAGAACAAGGACATTGGCTACAATAATTCTGCTTTAGTAAGCCAAGGTGATCAAATCCTAGTACAACAAAACAACACCATATTAGTTTTATTGACATCTTTACATTATCGGCTTACGGTCTTAGAAACTCAACTCCTTACTCGTGAAAACCATATACATAAAAACAATCAGACAAAAGTTATACAAGAAACCTTAGACAATTTAAACAAAGATCTAAGTAAACTTTCGTTTGGTAAAATCATTAGTAGACAACCATCCAATTCCTAAAGATCCAAGACACCCCCCCTTCTAATGGCCCTACGAACAAAAACACAAACCGGAAGTTTTTCTAGATTATTACATACTTAAGACAACCCAACAGAAACCTAGTTATGATACCTAGAAGGTCTACAACCAATATTACCACGTATCAATTAGAAGAACTCATAGATATCGAACAAAATTTAGATACATTTTCAAATGAACAATTAAATACGTTACATCAAAAAAGAATACACAACTAAGGTTTATTATCTTTTTCTACAACACTTTATAGACATCACAGAACACAACCATTTCACCTACTAGACGGAGGAGAGGAAAGATTTGCACTTATGAATGAAGAATCTGCTAATACATTATTACAACGTAAATATAATTACATCCACTTAGGATTAATTGTGTTCGGATTAAGAGGACTTATTAGAAAAAACATAGGAGCTAAGGTATTTTTAGTACTTTATGACTCTAGATTTTCTGATAATGATAAAACAGTTATTAGACTCGTTGAAGTTGATATGAATAGCAACTTAGGAATTACCTACTTCTGCCCAAATTTTAATATGACTATTCCAGACTTTATTGATCATATTAAAATCTCAGTTCAAGCCAGGGATATGGTGATTTTCAAAAACACAATATTCAGATAGATATTAATTTTCTAGACAAAATTATGACTAATATCAACAATAATTTAAAGTCCAAATCAATAATATTATTGAGACTCTTACCACAAAAGGAATTTATTTTATAAAACCTAAAGATTTCTCCTTTAATCTACTTGCTGGACTAGAATGAAATCTTAATCTAGACAAGCATGAAACCACAAACTTTACAACCAATTGAATCCATTATATATAAAGACAGATATGGTAAATCCTTATTAAGATTCCATAATTACAAACTTATAATGTCACAGGAAGATCAAGAGGAAACCCAACCTAGTATGAACTTAATAAATAAAGAATGTAGCAATCATAACACAAACTTATGCCTAGAATCTAACTATTTATTTTATGATGACTTAAATGAGTACGTGTACCTACCATTTGAAATAACTACTTATTTTATTAATGAAGATATTAAAGAATTAGAAACTTTTGATCTTCTATATCATAAGTTAGAAGCAGACTGGATGTTATACTTTGATGAAGACCATAACATGATTGCTAAAAAGAAAGACTATTTCTCCAATATCAATCTAATGAACCCTACCGAATCTAGTGCTATTAGTACATCTAGGCCACAACCTTTACAGGTACGGTACCCAGCAAGTTCTATGCAAACTATGGATTATAGAGAAGGACATCCTCCAAGAACACAAATCTATCCCTACATAAATAATAATCTCTTATTAAGAACCATAGGGAAAAAGAAGACCACCTGAGATAACTTATTTCGGGAAAAACTCTGTTTTACTTAATATTGGGGAATGTGATGATTCACAAATGCATGATACATACTTAGAACAATAGATAGTCTCTGTTAAACGAGATTATCAAGCTAAACATGAACTAGATATAGAATCAAGGGACGTCATGATAAGAGTAGGAGAAAATTACTTAGGAGATGTTGCCAGAGCCGCATGAGAATGCTATAAAACTATCCATTTGGAAGAAGTAGCTAGAATTGCTTCACAAGGAAATAACATACTTAATTTTTGTTATACTATTCATAGATTGTTTACAGCCCGAGATGTAAGCATAGGTTTAGATATTAGACAAAAAGAAGCCATGAGAGACTTAGAGCAATTACAACTATTTAACTTGAATTGGATTAAACCTTTTTGTAACGATTTTTGAGCCCTACTAGCAGTTTCAGGAAATTATTGTAACCCTGAGTTAGGAGAACGATTATTTTGTAAACTCTCAGGAGACTTAGGAAAAAAAATACATAAGGCCTGGACATATATGAAAGTAGCACCACAGTATGATAATATTGGAATAAGAATACAACACATCGTTTCAGTTTTAAAAGAGAAATGTACTTACATACACATACAAAAACAATTTAAAACCAACAATATGGATTATGTAGTCAAATTTATGCCCCTTAGTAGTATGGCTCAACTCCCTCAAGAACACGACATTATAAAAATAATCAAACTTCAAAACAATCTTACTAAACCTAAAACAGTCAGACTAAGAAAAACATACTATGTTAGAAAAAGCAGAGAAAAGAAATCTTACCTAAATAAGGAAAGACATGCACGAAAATTCAAATCAAAGAAAACTTATGCCAATACGATTACTTATTTTGTTTGTAATGAGGCGCCATTTATCCTCAGCCTGCCCAAACAAGAAAAATTTATACACATGTGAGACCAAACTAGTTACTTGCACTAATCTTGATTTAGTAGAAATCCAGTCAGATATTTCGGATACCTCTTCTATTTATTCCATTATCTCTGTCGAAAAAGTTCCTCCCTCCTCTGATTATACCTTAGTAAATTCTTTTTTACAACCTTCACATTATTATCCTGAAATTGATTTCCCTGACTATATGCCATTAAATTATGATATGGTATTATGGGAAGACTTTCCTGAAGAAATGAATTTACTGTTCACCCAACTTAACATAGAGAGCCAAGAATCTAATTGTACATATGACTGACTATTAAACATAGGAACTAATAACATCTCTAGCTATTTTTGTAGTTATGACCCCTCTATTGAAAAACGGGCCACCTGCACTTTATGCCGAAAACATGCTTATAATCTGTCTCCAAAAATATTTTACCATTACAATACCTAAAACTTAGCACACTAAAAGCAATACTAGAAATATTCTCTTAGAAACGAGCATCTACATTAAAAACCCGATTAAACCAAATGGAAGCCCATCTAGATATAATTGAAGCTCAACTAGAAAAACTATTACCACAATCACTTATAAAGGCAAAGGCCCATAAGTTTCCATGAGTTCTACATAGAACGATAGGGTTTTATTAAAGCCTCTAGTATTTGTAACAGAGGGAAAACCCTTGATATTAGAGTTTAATGTCTCGTTAATATACATGGCCATGAGTTTACACTACATGCCTTTTTAGACAGCGGGGCCACTAACTCCACCATAGATGAGGCAACCCTAGTCTCAATATTACCAAAAGCTTTTATTTAGTAAGCCTCTCAACCCTTAATTAGTACCCAATTTGATGTACAACAATTAACATGTATACAATTTGTGACAAACATACACTTAAAGAAAGTTACGTAATGTACAAGAGGAATGTGAGGACGGGCTCGTGTATTGGGCACTCTAATATTCCATGAAGAGGGAATATCATAGTTCTATCGAATATCGTCCCGGTCTATGTCGCAAAAGCAAGAAGCTAATTGGGTATAGGCGGGACCGGAGGAATGGGGAACTAGTTGGGTGCGGTAGCGAAGAACTTCTAGAGGAAGAAGGTAATGAAGACGAAGGGTTTAGAGTTTCTCAAAAGGGGTCTTCTCGGGAAATTCTTTAAATACCTCTCTCCCTTAACAAGAACCGTCAAATTGAGAGAAGAAAAAAGAGGATTAACAATTAAGATTGCTAGATTAAAAGACGGGATGACACTAGCCCCAAAGAACGATGCGCCAATTATGGCGTCAGAAGGGTAAGGTGGGTGAACCTGTGTCCTCAATAAGAGGTGCGTAATTATAAGGGATGGGACAGGTACAACATTACTGCAGCAAGGTGATGTTTAATATTGAGGCAGATTTACTTGTCGCTAAGCAATTAGCGTAATTATTTGCTGAATGATCGACCTCAAGTGGAGGTTGTTTTTTCGCCGCACCACCTATTCAAAATATTTAAGGAGCTGACTGACTTAAAAGATCGTCCGGGCCTGGGATTCTTGCACGGTCCAAGCCTGAGCAGTTTTGGTTCTTATCTGTGTGTGTTGGTTCACTGAGAGATAAGCGGACACGCCAAGTTTTTTCTTGTAACTTCTTTTGAAAACAATAAAATAAGCAGTCACTAAGGAACGAACAAAATGGCCAAATGAGGAGGAAATATAGGAAGGGGTAGTCTCAAAAATTAGGTTACAGTTATTATGAAAGTTTACAGAAACTACTTTAAGACAGGAAAAAAGCTGGGTGGGCTTCCCGGAGAAGTCTTTGATAGTCGAGGAAACTTGCCGGCGGAGCCAAGGTTAAATAGCCCTTCTCTAGAAGTTGTTTGATCGCATCGTCAACACCATAATCCAGAGCATTGACAATGGACTCGACGATGGATGCATTAAAGTCTTCAGAAGTAAATAAGGTTTTTTTCTTCTCTTCAAATCAGTCGTTCTCCCCTTCTTGATAAGAAGTAAGATTCATCCGGGCGGCCGCTAGCTCAGTTGAAAGGCTGGTCACTTTTGATTCAATGGCCGTCACAGCCGCTCGCTCGACCTCTAGATTGTCCCGAAGTTTTCCCAGCTCAATCTCTTGAGCCTCTACTTTTCACAGGTGTTTGGTCACCAATTGGGTCTGTGACTCCAACTCCTTGGCATGGTTAGCCTTTAAGTCTTCTAGCTGGGTAGATGAGCTCTAAAGGTTGACATTTTTCTTGTCAAGTTCCGCTAGTATATTTGCTCTTCAAGCAGTTTCGGAGCGAAGCCTATCCTCCGAAGTTTTCAATGCGGCCGCAGCCTTTTGTGCCTAGTTCTATATCTATTTGATGCTTCTCCCGCATCTCTTGAAGTTCTTTCTCAATTTGACTCATCCGTTCCAGTTGAGTTTGGCTTGCTGGGTCGGGGTGGGAGTGAGTACCGTTGACTCTATTGCAGATTGGTGCCTCTTCAAATCTTCGTTCTCTTGGGTCAAAGCTGTGGCCTTTTGTAGCAGGCCCAGCCTGAACGTCCAGTGCTGCGAAGCAAGGGTCAGTCAAAGGCATCTAGAAGTGAAAATTAATCGAAGGTTCATAAAGTTACTTTGGTTAGGCTGAAAGAATGCCCGTTCATCACCCTTGCCAGCGTAAGATCATCCCTGCCCAAGCATCCATCAATTGTCCTAGTAATAGTACCCGACCACTTGATAAAGGAGTAGATGGTAGGGAAGTCGGGAGGGGGACAAATGGAAGATTATACAAGGCTGAAAATTTGTAGCACCTTTTTGGATCTGCGGAAGGTGGGGAAGCTGAGAGGGGGACAGATGGAAGATTATACAAGGCTGAAAATTTGTAGCACCTTTTTGGATCTGCGGAAGGTGGGGAAGCTGAAATTTCCGTCAGGTTTGTAATATGAGACTCGATTGGCGGGCAGGCAATGCCGACTCTAGACTCGGTTGGATGAGAAGTGACTTCTTGAAGTGGACTGTTAGGAGGATTGAAGTAGATGGACAGACAAATAAGGTCCGTTCAGAAGACTGCGCTTAGAACTCTTTTGGGGTGGGCGTAAGGTCAGCAGAAGGAACATGAAGGGGAGATGGTTGTCCCTCAGGAGCTTGAGCAGGTAGGACGAGCCTCCGACTCTTGCATCTCTGCCTTAGTGGCTCCTCTTCCTCAGGAGCCTTTGTTGGAGGGACTTTGGGTAATTGGGCTTCTAGTATGGCCGCAGATTGGCCTCATTACTAGTTGCCTCACTAGAGGGGTTGGCTAGTTGCTGAGCTCGCTCGGATATCAACTCTTGCTCTTTTCTCAAAAGTGCTTCTTTCAGCTGTATGCGCTTGGCGGTCATACGTTCATAAAAGGCATCCATTGCATAAAACAAAGAGAACCTTAGTTAGAGATTATATGATATAGATCCAATCGTGAGCCTTACCGAAAGAGCAGCGAAGTTTCATTTAGACGGGGCTTAGGCTAAACAAATATAATAGTTTTTCATGCAATAACTTGGATACCCGGAATTGCGCTCCATTTATCTTCTATAAAAAAGAAATAAAAATAGGATCTAACTTGTGATTCCTAAGGTCTGGAAGTGAGGGGAGATCAGAACGTGGTCGACCAAGAAACAGGCTCGAGCAAGCTAATAAAAAAGAAGCAGTCCCTCCAATTCTTATTGGAAGAGGCAAGTCTTTAAAGAGCACAACTTTCTAGCAAGATTGAAACAAAAACACCTCAGGGTTTGATTTTTTGGGGTACAAAAACAAGTAAAAATTGTGAGCGGTAGGGGGAATATCGAATAAACGATAATATGAACATACTACACATATTAGGGAAGGAATTTGGGACAAACTGGAGAGAGGAATGCCAAAGTATTGACTTATTTCGCTAAGAAAGTTAGGTATAGGAAAACGCAAGCCAGTCCTCATTTGATCTCTGAAAAAAGTAAAAAACCCTCTGGCGGGTGATGTAGATGATAACGAGGGATAGGAAGACGAATAGGATAGTTGGGGGGAATTTCGTATTGCAAGCAAATAGCATGTTGATCGGCATTGTCAAAATCCGAACGCGTAAAGGTATACCACGGAGAAACAGATTCCTAGACCATAAGAACAACAAGCAATGGAAGGTTGGAAGAAAGGCTTATTGGCCGAAGATTGAGAAAAAAGCAAACTGGTTTGCAGAGAAACGCCGGAGATGAAGAGAGAAGAATGGAGAAGATGAAGCGCCAAGTAACACGTTTTTATGTCGTTAAAATTATCCTAATTAAATTATCCTAATAAAATATATAAAGAATATATTTAAAATTAAAATAAATAAAATAAATTTTATTAATTAATATTTTGAAAAAAGTAATATTTTAAATTTCATTTAAATTTTTTTAATAATATATAATAATTCTTATTTATAATACTAATATATTTTTTATTATTTTAAATTTCATTTAAATTTTTAAAAAATTCTAATAAATTATATTTATATTCTGATATTTTTTTAAAAAAAATTTTTGCTTGATATTTTTTACTATTTAAAATATATATTATTTAATTAATAATTAATTAAATGAATAAATAGTTAATTTATATAATTATTATTAATATAAAATAATATCTTGTATTAATTTATATTATTATTATTATTATTATTATTATAATAGATACTTCCATTTTACTTTGAATTATTAATATATCAATTCTATTTAAATAAAATTATTTTTAATTATTTTTTCTAATAATATTAAATTATTCAATAATTGAGAACTTATAATAAATCAATATACAACTTATTTTTATATACATAATAAGTATATTTATCTTATAATTGCTATAGATAAATAAAAAATACCGAAATTGTATCGGCACGGCATGATATGATACCGAAACTGTATCATTCCGGTCTGAGACCGAAACTTCGGCACGGGTCGAAATTTTAAACCTTGCATGAACCTAAACAATAAGAAGAATACGATCTTCAGATTGGAAGATAAAACACTGAATGATCTAATATGCTCCTGATCATACCAAATTGGGGAATTGCATAACTAAATTTGTCAAGTCTAGGCGATTGTCTCAGCCCCTACAAAGATTTTTCGGTTTATATATGGCCAAACTTCTCTTTAGCAACAAACCCAGGATGATATTCTATGTACACCCTCGTCCAGAAAACATTCTAGATATATAGTTGATGTAGCAACCACTGGATACAACTGTTAATGTAAGAAAGAGAACTGAAGCAATTTTAGTCACTGGATAGAATCTGTCCATATAGTCAATGCAGCAGACCTTTGTGCAGGATCTAATGTGCAGGATCAACTGGTCTATTTGATTACACTTACTGCTTGTGCTACTATGCTCGTGCAGACATGTCTGGATTCAGGCAGACGTCCTTCCTTGGTTGTATGGCTTGCATTTGCTGTCGTTCTTCTGGATGCTTGGTATGGTTGGTTTTCATGCAGTTTTGCTATTTGCATCACATTTGTAGATCCATAAAACGTGAGTAGCCAATCTGTAGTGTATTAGTTTGGATTAAAAAATAGCCTTTCAAAGCTGTCTTAGTCGGTAATAGCAGAGGCACTTGGGATAGTGCAGACATGTTTCTTGGATATATGGTTGGAAAGTTGCTAATCATAATGTATTTGAATGTGGAAATTTCTCTAAACTCCTATTCTTTCTTTATTCAGTTAAAAAACTTACATGCCAGACAGCTTTGGTGACACTTGATCTATTTGTGTCTTGACTATTTAATGCAAAGGTATGGTCAATTCATCTGTTTAACCAAGAAATTTTGCATCTCTAGCCATTATTCATAATTTTATGCTGTTTCAACATAATTGACTGAGATCAAGCTCAAACCTAGAAATAACTGGAAAGCCTCTCTTGTTTCACATCCTGAAAATGTCATCAAGAAATTAAATTCTTTTCCAATGCTATTTTCTCTGCAAAATGAATTGGTATATATGGTGACAATAAAGCTAGTACCATGGTACAATTATATTGTTGCGTGCCATAATTATAACAGAAGAAAAATCACTACTACAAATAAAGTAAATGGATATTTTTTGGAGTTGAGATATTAATAACATTATTTCTTGAACATGTTTTAGTAATTATATATTAATAAATTGAGACAGAACTAAACGAACCGTTCACAGCAAGAACAATGACTAGTGAGTGATCGTATTTTCCTTATTTTATTCAGAAATGCCAAAAAGAAGTATTCTAGTGAACAATATGAAGGTGAAAACATCAATGCACGATCCATTTGGAAGTATTTAGCTTTTGTAGCACAATGTTTCACATCAATTTATTGTTAATACTGCTTAAGTTCTTAAACGTTTTTTTGGCCAAACTGAAACACTGGAGAGCTTTTGCACTTAACAACTTGTCATTGTCCTTCCATTTTGGATAGATCTTCATTAATTCTGTTTTCAATCTTTTTTATTTCTTCACATTAAAGTCATATTTAAGGCTAGAAATAATACTATTTCAACTACCCCCATATTTCACAACTTTAATTTATGCCTCATGATTTTGCTACATCGCTATAATGCCTGTCTTCCTCTATTTGTCTGATCATTAAATACCATATTGCGTAGTATCGTTTATTCTACACTAAATTCCACTACAATAACTATTCTACATATACAAAATGAAACTTGTGAGACTAATGTGAAGGTGCTTTAATACTTGCTTTAATTGTCTCCATTTATTCAAATCAAACCTATCAGCCAGTTCATGCATTGTCTAAAATTTATACGATATTAAAGAGAGTTAATGATACAAGGAAGTATGATGATTCACAACCTGGTTTTATTCATTATGTGAGATATTGTCTTAAATGCAAGGATAATAATGGCTCATTAGTTATTGGAAAGAAGGGAGATAATTAAATGAGCGTATAATGAATTTGATTTAATTGGACAACTAAAAAACGGTGCGAACAATGTGCATCTCATTAGCGTGTCTCTCCATGTTATTTAATCGTCAAATAATTTCATTTAGAACAGTTGGAATTTATGAGCTGAATCATATTGTCAAAAGTATGGAGTACTGAGAGAGAACTCATGCTCGTTTCTATGCTTAACATGACTTCGTTATTGTAGAAAAAATATGATTACTTTCGCCCCAAGTATCTTTCACAGTATGCCCCTAAATTTTGTGAAGGGAAGTAAATCACATGATCAACTTATAATTGGTCGTTAAATGGTTAGAGAGCATGACTTTGTTATTAATGATAGAGAAGTTGGATCTTAGATTTAAAGCTTCATTGTTATATCTAAATTCACATTTGTTGGTTGAACATGAATGGCCCATTTGTATGTTATCTATTGATATGGCTATTGAGGTGCCCCCGGTCGGGTCAAAGTTAAGGAAGCCGGTTGACATAGCAGTCAAAGTCAATTAGTGTCAGCATGCTAGGCGAGCGCATATGATTGTCTCAATCGAGCGTTCATCTGATCGGATCCTTTGGCTGGTTGGACCATGGTTGAAGTTCCGAACCGAGTCAGTGCCCTCTAGAGTAAAGTCCTTTTCATCACTCGGGCTACTATGATCAACTATTTTGGTCGAGTCACCCAGCCGAACGAACCTATGGTCTGATTGGACAAATGTAACACTTAGTTTGATCGAACTCAATGGCTAAACAGATAGACTGAGTGAGGGATGAGTGCCTAACAATACTCTATAAATCCGATCGGTTTGCCCTTACAAGTGATTGTCGATCGGGTCACAGAAGGAACTCGATCGACTTGACATGTAAGCATATGGTGGGCCTCTCAATCCAATGGTCTCATGTTCTTTTTTGGCGTTTTGTGCGATGAATAACAGAGAATATTCTGCATGCAAGTTGTACATTAGAAGTTTCCTCTCTACCAAACGTAGAAATTACGGGTCCATTTTGGGAAAGGTGTCAGAGTATCTTTATGGTCTGTTTTTTTTAAACACTTTGAGATTCGTGCACAGACAAACAGTATCACTATAAAAGGAGTCTCTATCTACGGGCGGAGGTACATGATGCTATGCAATTTTACACACTCATAGCTTAATAGCTATTGTTCAACTTACTGTTCATCTTTCAACTCGATCACTGACTTGAATATCGGAGGGTTTACGCTGGGATTCTTTCTCTAGCCCGATTACTAACACTTTTGTTTACTGAATCAGAGTCTTCTAACAGTCAACATTAGAGCCAATTTCCTAATCAATATTTTTCTCCGCGTTCAGACAGGATCATCTATGGTTCAATTTTTCGTCAAATTTGTCATTAGACCAGTTGATTATTCTGCGAATCGACTAAGATTTACACCTGAGTTGTCATTCTAGGCTTGTATTTAACGATGAGCATCATTGAATTCAATAAGCCACTTCCACATCCTTCCAACGATGATATAGGGTTTGTTTTGTAGCTTAGACATGCCCAAGTGCCTTACTGTTATACTTTTAACATGCACTAATTTTCGAAAGGCTCAATATGGTTTGTACCTCAAAACACTACAAAAGACACTAGTTTGGTTAGGTTGGTGACTTCATGTTCACAGAAGTTGATAGTTTGAGAATGTTGAAGTAGATGATAATGTAGAGAAGTCTAGATGATTTTTAAATAATTTAAAGAAATGATTGAGAGTTATTTATGATACTAATACGTTTAAAATGCTAACACAAAATGGCTTATCTAGATTATATTAACTACTCCTTGCGAACAAGGAAAACAAAAATGCCTCAGGTTTTACCTATGCATTTGAATTGTTGGTTTGATTAATCACTATAAAATTGTATAATTGTATTTTGAAAATGATATGAAGTAAAAAAAAAAAGTATATAAACAAAATATAAATTAACCACCACAAAATCTATCTAACTTCATTCTCCCATACTTTTCCTAGCAAAGTTAGAATGATCTAGCTTTTAAAATCAAGAAAACTAGAGTTATCACACCACAAGTTTTGTTTTGTGCATTTTAAAGATATCTTGAGTTTTTTTTATTATTTCAATATATCACATCAATAATACGAAAATTTATTGAAATATCTCCAATGATTAAAGTTCTAAAGAAATTTTTATCCAATTCATAGCATGAATTATATGATTTCATATATATTACATCAATTTCGAGATAAAAGAACATGTTTGAATTTTCATTACAGTTCTTAAACTATAAATCTTAAACTTCACCTCTATAATGATTAAAGATTTTTTATTTAATTTTTAAAATTTTATAAATCTCTTATAAATCTTGTATTGGAGATGTCCTAATGTCTTCGAAGGCTCTCCATTATCTGATTTTCTATACGTAAAAGATTCTCATTATGCACATACGTAGGTTTCTAAGACTGAAATAGACCTTTGAGAATCCCAACTACAAGTTGCATTTGTCCAACGGAGGAGGGGAATTAATTAATTTAGCTAATCAATCATTGTCAGGAGAATTTAATGCTGTTAAAGAGAATTAAAGAACATTAAATATCTTCGGCTGTTTTCATGATTGCCTTTTAATCTCTATTGAAGGTAGGTATCATACAATGCTAGATGACTAAAATTGTATCTGCTAGTATACATTTTTAAGATTATTATTACAGGTATCAAATAAAATTATCTCTCTATATTACTAATTAATTATAATTTAAGATAGGATACATTACAATTTATTTTTAGTTGGCCAGATTTTGGCCAATAAAATTTACCGATAAAAAAATACAAATAATTCCTAGAGGCTTACCTAGTCAAAGGATTTCACATATATATTAAATAATCCAATGTTAAACAAACAACGAATGCATTGTTCAAAGATTTGGTGGAAGTATAAAAAAAAAAAAAACAAACTTCACTGGTCATAAATTTTGAGTTATAGCAAGACCCTTAAGGAACCCTTCATGCATTTAGTTTTTCATTATAAATCATTTTCAGTATATATATAAATATATACTTTTTAAACTTTACCATGCAATTTATTTCTGGAGAGACGTATAACTACAAGTACTAGGGGCGGTGGAGATAATAAATTTTGTGCACCAAAAACTTCAGCTGGTCAGTATGTATCATTACTCTCTACCCAATTGATATTATATCTCCAGTGTTTGCTTTTTCTGCTTCATTCAGCAGGATATACTACCTCAGTCACTCACCAATTCTTTTTAAAAAATGAACAAATTGGTTGAGAATATGATTCACTTAATCTAGTTTGATGTTTCAACACTAACATTACAGTCACTTACTTCTCTACAGTGGATATAAATACTGTAAAATTGTGTCATAAATCTAGCAACTGTTCATTTATAAGTAATTATTTGCAGTATTGATGAGAAGTGAAACCAGCATTCATGGAGTTTGTGCTCCTTTGTTTCTCATCCCCTATTCAATTCTGGAAGCCATTTCCAAAGGCTATCAGACATGCATTAAATCTTTTAATTTTGGGAATAACTTCATCTCATTTATGCTTCTGTTGAACTACAAGTAGTCAACTTCCCTACCACGTTAGATTGAATTTTGGGTATTGCTAAACGGTCAGAATCTGGCCAGCTAGAATATATGCATGCATGCATATGCATGGGTATTTTAGTAATTTCATATGGTCACATTAATTATATGCATGTCCATGCATGCATTTTAATTGGGAGATAGGGATTTCTAGCTGGCCAGATTCTGGCCAACAAGATTTACTCTTGAATTTTATCCCCTACTTCACTTGTGGTAGTGATGGTGGCGATAGCGATGGTGATGCTCGGAAATTGTAGTGGCGGCTCAGCATTTCCGATGATGGGGCATTTAACGCAAGAGGGCTTGAAGCTATAACGACAAACACCTTGAGTGCGTCGTCGTACACACAATTGTTCTTTAATTTCTCGAGTAAGATAGCTTGTAATGCTCATAAGATACATCTTCATTCACTCAAACAAAGTTACGTTAGAAGGCGGCACCTTACGACAATAAAAGTGCCCCTTTAACACCACTAACAACAACATTATCCTATATAATTATTGTGAATTCGGTAACTACTTCAATTGAATATTAAATCATTTATATGCATTGATGTAATCAACTCGTTCGTGTTTATTATCCATCGAGAATAGATCTTCTCATGGTCATAGAGGTGAGAAAGTGCTCGAGTTGCTGCACTAGTCACATCCATCACATCGCAATACAAACCCAGAGGGCCGTATCATCGTCTTCCATGCAAAGTTATGAAAAAAATCGATAATGCTGTTGTCGATTAGCAATAGATCAACAGAGACACTATTACTCGAATCGACACATCAAATCTCCTTGTCTGTTCTCAATCTATTTGCAAATACTTCTGCATGATCTTCTTTGCTAGTTCTACTATAATATATAATCAATTTTCAAATCTGATTACCTTCGAAAAGAAAATGGATGTTTGGCAGAGGTTTTCAAATCTGATGTGAAATAATAAGAGAGAATTTAAGTTATAAGAGTTTGCACAACTAGAAGTGAAATAATAGTCACTGTCTATGCAAATTGAGAGAGTTAATAAAAACAATTAAATGAAAGAAAAGAGAAGACATATCAATTTCTTGTAAACTGAGAAAATAAGAGAGAATTTAAGTTACAAGAAGCTTTACTAAAACAGAAAAACAAGCAAGTGCACGTTGTCGCCCTTGACATTTTTACATATTTAAATTTTAATATTTATTATGATATATCTATTGTAATCTTTAATTTCCTTCGCTCTTGCTAATATTGCATTCAATGATGCTAAATGGGCTGCCAAAATAAATGATTGGAGGCCTGTCTGTGGATTTCTTATATTGGAAGTAAGGATGTCAAGTTAGATAAATCAGATCAGATTAGATTAGGTTAGATTATTATTTTTTTAATTTAATCTGAACTCGATCCGAACTTGAATTTAATCCAAAATTCTTAAACCTGAATTTGAACCGGACCAATCCAAATCCGACCAGATAACTCGAAAATATGATTCAAAACGATTTTTTTAAAACTATTTTCCTTATAATCTTTCACTTTTATCTCAATACTCCATCATTATTATACTAACATTGGCATTAATATACATAAAAATATCTTAATTTTTAAAATAAATTTAATTTAGCCCTAAAAAATCTACTAAATCCTATATTTTGGTCAACCGAACCCGACCCGACCCGACCAAACCCAATCTAAAAATTTTCAACCCTCCAATCCGAACATAATCTGAATTCAAAAATGTTCAATTCGAACTTGATTTTTTTCAGATCGACTCAGGTTAGGTGGTCATATTGGATTTATTTTAAACACCCCTAACGGTAAAGGATTCTCTAATATTCTAGTAAATAATAATAAGTCTCAATGTAACATGATATATAAATTTTTGCTAGCACCATCTCTAATGTATTTGATTTATTGTCTACTTCATGGTATAAGTTTTCGATTCCATTTTCTGCTCCTATTTATGGTGGCAAAAGGTGACTACACTCGCCCTCAGCGCCCCCGCCAATTCGTCCCAAGGCCAACACGGAGGAGGTAAATCACAGACGGCTACTAGCCTTTGGAATAGAAACTAGCACATAAGGGAGACATTTATCTCGACTTTACCGATTTTCTGCTCCTATTTATGCTAATGAACAAGTGTACAAATGGTACGTAATAGTATCTTTGGGCAAAAATATAAGGTCGCCCCGATTTTATAAATCATAAAAAAAAAAAAGATACTCTTTGTTTAAAAAAAAAATGAAATAGATACCCCTCTTACAATTTTATTCTAAAATTATCTATCCTTTAACCTAGTGCTCTTGTATAAGCTACCAGATAACTTCTATAAAGTGTAGAAGTTACCGAATAGCTACTACAACATAGTTAGGGTAAGTTTAGGATTTAGATTTAGCATTTATATCATATAGAAGCTATTCAACAATTGCTACAACATGTGAAAGTTATCTAGTATCTATTACAACGTGTTTAATGTTAGTTTAGGATTTAAATTTAGGGTTTATCATATTTAAGATGAGTTTAGGATTTAGATTTAGAATTTATACCATGTAGAAATTATTCAGCAACTGCTTTAACATGTGAAAATTATCTAGTATTTGTTATAATGTGTTTAGGGTTTAGAATATTTGAACACTATTGTATCAAATAACTTTTATAACTATTTTAAAATTATTTTGATGAACTTTAAATAATTTTAACCAAATTGGTAAATAGTATTTTGATATAATAGTGTTCAGATATCATAAATCTTAAATCTTAAATTCACACTAAACACATTATAACACCTACTGTGTAGTTTCTACACACTATAATAACTACCAAGTAACTTCTACACATTGTAGCAATTACTTGGTAACTTCTATATGATATAAATCTTAAATACTAAACTCATCCTAAACACATTGTAGTAACTACTGAGTAGCTTTTACACGTAGTACTAGTTACCCGGTAGCTTCTATACCTTGTAACTTCTATACAGTAGCTACTACAACAAGTTTAGGATTTATATATGATTTAGGATTTACAACGTGTAGAAGCTATCGGGTAGCTACTATAAAGTGGAGAAGCTATTTAGTTGCTACTACAACATATTTAGGGTGAATTTAAGATTTATGATTTATACTATGTAGAAGCTATCCAATAGATGCTACAATGTTTAGAAGCTACTCAATAACTGCTACTACGTGTTTAGTGTGAGTTTAAAATTTAGATTTAGAGTTTAGGATATCTGAATACTATTATATCAAAATAGCTTCTACAACTATTTTAAAATTATTTTGACGAAGTTTAATTAATTTTAATCAAATTTGTAAATAGTATTTCATATAATAATGTTCATATATCCTAAATCCTAAACCCTAGCCTCACACTAAACACATTGTAGTAACTATTGGGTAGATTCTACATGTTGTAACAGCTACTGAGTAACTTCTACACATTGTACCGGCACTGGTAGCTTCTAGATAGTATAAATCTTAAATCTTAAATCTTAAACTTACCCTAAATATGTTGTAATAGCTACTGAGTAACTTCTACACATTGTAGCAGTTGCCGAGTAGCTTCTATACGTAAATCCTAAACTCACCCTAAACATATAACATGTTGTAACAGTTATCCGTGTCATGTCCAAAAGGAATGCACATATTTCTACAATGACATGATATTCCACTTTGGGTCTAAGCTTTCATGGTCTTATTTTTGAGCTCTATTCAAAAGACTTCATGCCAATGGAGATATCCTATATCCTTTTAAATCAATGATCTTTTACATATCTTTCCAATGTGGGACTTTGATTATATTCTTAATAATCCTCCCCTTAAACGATCTGGAAGTCCTGAGCGCAGCGCACCCCCTAGAGCTTCCCCAGCCGTAGAGATTCACAGTGTAGCTTTCTAAGCGCAGAGATGAAGAGTAGGATGAAGAATCAGTGTCTTGAGCATAGAGCGTTCATCTCCTTTTATAATGTTGGATCAGATCTTATCTGGATCAACTCTTATTTGAATGAAGCCTTCTCTCTATCTACATCATCTATCTTATTCTCATCCTGATCCAAATCATAAAGATGATCTTTTGCCACATTATTTTCCATGTCAATATTTCTGACAACTCAGCAATCTAGACCGAACCCAGTCAGTCTAACGAACCACCAATTCGGTCTTCTGAACCAGTTTAGATCCGTTTCAACCTGAGTCAAGTTTGTTTCACCCATTTACATTTGTCTATTCTCTCTTTTGCTTCCAGCTCTAGGTTCCTACAAAACAACCATACAAACACAAACAAGCCACTTAGCCTATATTTGTAAGTCTACCTGACTTACTAAACTTACCTTTTACTTAGAGGTCCCTCCTCTAAGTCTACCACCTAAGGGTCAATTCCTTAAGATCAAGCCGTACTCCTGTAAGTCTACCCGACCTACTAGGCTACATGCTTGGACTATATCTAAGACTTTATCATTACCAACCCTTAATTAAACTGACCAGAGTTAGGTATTTTGTCAAATATTAAAACCCTAAAGGTTGATTATTTTTATCTGGTGCTCCTTGCACCAACACATTACTCTCATGGTCCGAGCCTCCGGTAAGCATCCAGCCACTCTTAACTTGCTCCGGACCTTCCTGTGATCATTCGATTATCCTGACATGCTTTGGGTCTTCCTCGCAAGTTCCAGTCACTCTGACATGCTCTAAGCCTTCACCGTAAGTATCCAGTCACTTTGACTTGCTCTGGGCCTTCACTGCAAGTATCTGGTCACTCTGACCTGCTCCGAACCTTCTCCACAAGTATCCGGTCACTTTAACTTGCTCCAGACCTCCCTGCAAGCATCCAATTATTCTAACCAGCTTCAGATCTTCCCTATAAGCATCTAGTCATCCTAACCTACTTTATGCCTTTCCTGTAATTATCCGGTCACCCTGACATGCTTCAGACCTCTCCACAAGCATTTGATCACTTTGATCTGATGTGGACCTTTCTGTAAGCATTCAGTCACCTTGAGCTTTGTGCCTCCTAGTAAGCATCCGATCATCTTGACCTGCTCTAGGCTTTTTCCACAAGCATCTGACCACACTAGCCTACTCCGAATTTCCTCGTAAGCATCCGATCATCCTAACCTGCTCCAGGTCTTTCCCATAAGTATCTGGTCACTTTGACATGCTCCAGCCCTTCCCCACAAGCATCCAATCACTTTGACATACTCCGGGCCTCTCCGCAACTTCATTTAAGGTAATCTCACATGATATCTGGTCTGGACCATGACTTTTATACTATTTGTTGTGTCCAAAAGGAATGCACATATCTTCAAAATGATATGATATTATTCATTTTGGGCCTAAGCCCTTATATTTTATTTTTGGCCATACTCAAAAGATATTATATCAATAGACATATCTTACATCCTTTTAAATTTATGATCTTTTTTGTATCTTTCTAATATGATATTTTGATTGTATCTCTAATAATCCAATCTCTATTATATGTTATAGAAGTTATCTAGTAGCTTTAACTTATAACAATACTACTAGATCAAAGGATAATTAAAAAAAAAAAATGAGGGATGCCCATTTAATTTTTTTGAAAAAAGGAATGCTCAATTGATCTTTCTTTGAATTTGGAAAGTCATTTTTATTTTTTCCTATTATTAAAAAAGATAAAGCAAATATAAATGGATTGCTATTTTACTCAATTATTTTACAGTCTCCAATGAATCAAAAGAAGAAAGGATCCAATAAACCCTTTATGTCATGATTTCTGCACCCCTAAACTGGATGTTCAAATGTGCGGAGAGAACTAGAACTGGATTCTTCAAGAAAAAATTACAAGGGAAAAAAAGACTTTTATATATATATATATATATATATATATATATATATATATATGTTGTACCTCCAAGAGACCATCAAGCCTTGGCCTTTCAAAATTTCCGGTCAGTTATTGATGGCTTTAAATACAGAGACGGGGAGAGACAGAGAAATTGAGAGATTTAACGAGGAGGAGGGCGAGGCGAAGCCGCCCGAGTCGCAAGCAATCTGTTGAAGGCTCGCATCGCCGCTTTCCTCGTTTGGTTTCTCGCGCCAATTCCTAGCGCAAGGGAGAAAGTCGCCACCTTTGAACATCGACGAGGCGTGGGACGACCGACCGCTTCGCCATATGCGTCTTGTCTGCACGTAACTGGAAGTGCGAAAGGATGGACTCCGGCGACGACCACGATGTCCTTGACTCACGCGGGAGGAAAAAGCGGTACCACCGGCACACCCCGCGGCAGATTCAGGACCTCGAATCGTACGCCCCCTCTCCCTGATTTCTCTCTCTCGGTCATGGTTAGTGTTGCTTTCTGACGGGTTTGTGCTTGCTTTTGATCTAGGATGTTCAAGGTGTGTCCGCACCCGGACGAGAAGCAGAGGATGCAACTGAGCCGTGACCTTGGGCTGGAGCCGCGGCAGATCAAGTTCTGGTTCCAGAACCGGAGGACGCAGATGAAGGTAGCGGCCGCCTCCCTAACATTCTCTTCCTTTCTCGTTATGTTTTCCATATATTCTTATTGTTTTCTTGCTAGAAAAAAATTCCATCTTTGTGCCCTTGTTTGATTCCTTCCTCCTGGTGCATCACATCGCAGGCACAACAAGATAGGTCGGATAACTGCTTGCTGCGCTCCGAGAACGACAAGATCAGGTGTGAGAACATCACGATGAGAGCGGCTCTTAAAAATGTCATCTGCCCTTCCTGCGGCAGCTCCTCCTGCACCGAGGACCCCTACTTCGACGAGCAGAAACTGCGGATGGAGAACTCGAGGTTGAAGGACGAGGTAACGTCAATCTTAGCTTTCTTTTGGGCTAACGTTAACATTGTTGCTGTGTGTAACTAATCAAGGTTAACATTGTCGCTTCTCATTGCTCAGCTATAGATGTTCTTCCTTGCAGCTTGATCGTGTCTCTAGTCTAGCGTCGAGGTACCTTGGAAGGCCCGTTACCCAGCTTCCCCCGGTACAATCAGTATCCATCTCATCATTGGACCTATCTGTCGGCTGTTACAGTAATCCAGGGATAAGCTCTTCCCTTGACCTTGATCTTCTACTGCGAAACTCTTCTTCTTTTCCATATGCATATCGCGCGGGCATTACTGAGCTCGAGAAGCCCCTTATGATGGACATCGCAAGTAACGCGATGGAGGAAGTTATCAGGCTTGTGCAGGTGGATGAACCCCTGTGGGTGAAGTCTGGAAGTGATGGGAGGGAAATACTCCAACTTGAGACATATGACAGGATGTTTAAAAGATCAGGCCATCAGCTCAAGTTTCCAGATGTTCGAATTGAGGCATCAAGGGGTTCGGCAGTGGTCGTTATGGATGCTACGACATTGATCGATATGTTCATGGACGCGGTAAGTTGGAACCTCTTTTTCTGAAGAACACGACTTCTACTTGATCTACATTGCTCCTGATTCATATTTTGTGGCAGAGTAAGTGGGCAGAGCTGTTTCCGACAATTGTTTCAAAAGCAAGGACCATTGAAGTCCTTTCGTATGGAATGGCTCAAAGCAGAAGTGGGTCGTTGGAATTGGTAATGGAAATTCTCAAGCTCTTCAGATTGATGCCAACTTCCTCGTGATACTAACACATTTAAGGACATGCAGATGTATGAGGAGCTACAGGTTGTTTCACCAGTTGTTCCTACTCGTGAATTCTTCTTCTTAAGATGCTGCCAACAAATTCAACCAGGCGTGTGGGTGGTTGCTGATGTTTCAGTGGATTATCCTCGGGCTAATCAGCTCACACCTTTTTCTCAATCAAAGAGACTTCCTTCTGGCTGTTTGATTGAGGAAATGGCAAATGGATATTCTAAGGTACTGATTCAAATGTGTATTTGTAGTCTTTTGATCGATAGATTGATGTGCATAATCACTGGATATGATTCATTCTTTCCCAATTTCCATTATATAATTAAACGATTGATGATGTTGTGGTAGGTGACTTGGGTCGAACATGTGGAGATTGAAGAAAATAATCTAATTCCGGTACTCTTCAAGGATCTGTTAGATAGTGGATTTGCATTTGGAGCACAACGTTGGCTAGCCGCCCTCCAGAGAATGTGCGATAGACTTTCTTGCTTAGCCATTGTCGGACTTCCAACTCGAGAGCTCGGAGGTATGACAAGTTTCTGTAAGTTAATTTGCAATGGGTAAACAAACGAAAAGAGTTTGTTTCCTATTTAACTATGATTTCCACTGTGAACAGCAGTGACACCCTCGGCTGATGGTAAGAAAAGCATGATGAAGCTTGCCCAGAGGATGGTGAACAATTTCTGTTCCAATATCGGTGCTTCGAATGATCACAAGTGGATCACGCTACCGGGGTTGAATGATGCTGGAGTCAGGGTTACACTTCACAAAAACACGGACGCCGGCCAGTCCAGTGGCGTCCTGCTCAGTGCAGCAACTACAATATGGCTCCCGATATCACCTGAGAGGGTCTTCAGTTTCTTCAAGGATGAACGAACTCGAGCTCAGGTTACTGCTGTTTTGCTGCATTGTTGTATACTTTAACCACGAGATCAAATCTCATGATCATTTTTTTTTTCCCAATTTTCAGTGGGATGTTCTATCAAATGGAAACACCGTCCAAGAGGTAACCCATATAATGACCGGCTCACATCTAGGGAACTGCATTTCTCTTCTTCGTGTAAGTTTTCTTTTCTCTTCATGTTTTTACCATCTGGTTCTAATAAATTTCGCTCACCTTTGAAAGCCAACCATTCACTTTACTGAGATTGCCCTCTGTCAGAGGTTTTTAATTGCACCCTTTTATGGTGGTGAATGAATATAGGGACTCAATTCTGGTCAGAACACCATGTTGATACTTCAAGAGTGCTGCACCGATGCGTCAGGTTCTGCGGTGGTCTATTCTCCGATCGACGTACCGGCGATCAACGTAGTCATGAGCGGCAAAGACCCATCCTTCATTTCTCTTTTGCCTTCGGGCTTCACCATACTGCCAGATGGGCGATCAGTGGGGGGACAAGGGGCCTCGTCCAGCTCAAATCCACTGGGAGGCTCATCTGGCTCACTGGTCACCGTAGCATTTCAAATACTTATGAGCAGCTTGCCATCGGCGAAGCTTAACATGGAGTCAGTAATGACAGTTAATAACTTGATCGGCACCACAGTTCGGCAAATAAAGGCAGCCTTGAACTGTCCTGATATCTGATTCATGCTCTGAAGTGAATTAAAAGCCCACATTTTACTTCTGCCCCCTGCTTCCTCAACTGCTTCAGATCTGATGGACTCTTAAGGCTCTCCTCTCTTTGTATGTATGGCATTCAAGATAGGATTTAAATGGGTCCTCTCGTGTTGGTTGGTAGGCCTTTGAATGCATGCTTCCGTTGTGAGCTTGAATTGCAACTTTAAGATGCTGCTGTCGTAGCAGCTGTGGTTGCTGCTGCCACTGGTGCCAGCCAGCTTCGGGCCAACACAATATTTTATTTTTACAGGAATCTTTCAGGCTTTACATTTACAAGAACTCAATGAAGTCAAGAACGCACCACACCTGCTTCTCTTCTGCTGCCATTACTGCTGCTGCCCTTTTACGTTCGCTTGCCTCTCCTTCCGAGCAACCCCCTCAATTTCCTTCTTTCCTTCCTCGGCGCAGTCGAGCAGTAGTGGTTCGGGTATTGACTTCGGTCCGGTAGAAGTCGCGGATTAGGATTTTACTTAGGTAATTAAATAGGCTGTTTCAGTTGTTTTACTAGGCGTGGATGCATTTGTGTAATGGAGTAGCTGTGAATTGGATGAAGCAATTAAATTCTCAGCTTGATCTTGAACTTGAAACTTTAGAGCTAGTGGTCCCTGTGTGGCACTGATAGAGCTACATTAGTTTTTTATTTACTTTGGTTAACAAGTTTAATTAGTGCTATAATTGTGCCTCTTCCTGTCTGGATTGGTACTCTCTGCCCCTGTCTCAGTTATGAGCCGGTTGTTGCTGCTTTGAAGATAGCTATTTAGTTATTTGTTGCATAATTTAACTATTCAACTTAGTTTTGATAGACTTATCTCATCTTATCCTAACTTTATTCAACATTCTAAAAATGATGTCGGATAAGACAACGATTATCCTTCGGGCTAACGAAAAAGAAGATTGGAGGAGAAGGCAAGAAGAGAACCTAAAGAAAATTCGTCGTGTGTCAAAAAAAGAGAGAAACTTTGTTATTACTAGAGCATAGTTCCTTATACAACTGATAGGTACTATATAGATCATGACTTAAAAAAAGAGAGATATCCTAAATTTTAAACCTAAATCAAATCTTATAAAGAAAAAAAAGAAATCTTACTAGAAAATTTTCATAATAGACAGAAACAAATCTTACATAATACTGATATAGAGAATCTCTAACATCTAAATACCAGAAATATTAAAAATACCCTAAATATCATAAAAATAGAAACGAATAAAAATAGTAAAAAGGCTCCGAAAAGGATCTAAACAATGAAATTTGAGCCAAAAAATTGGTAGTTATAGATTCTCTAATAACAAACGTAGATTTTTGAATTCTGTAATGTGGTCACTAACAAAGCTTGATTTCGAGTCTCAAGTCAAAAGTTATGTCCTCTAGAAGATTGGGTGCTCTTATGTTGATCATGCGTTAGTCACCCCGAGTTAAAAAGAACCTGTCCTCAAGTTCATAGTAGCTTCATCAGTGCCCACAGAGTAAGGAGTCAAGTGAGACATCAAAAGTCTTTAAATGACTAGGAAGACGCAATTTGTAGGCATTATCATTGATCTTCTGTGGTATCTCACATAGTCTAATTTTTTGATCCTTCAGCTTATTATACTCACCAACAGAGAAACCATCACGAGTTAATACAATCTAGACAAAATCTCTGACCTCAAAAGTACCTGGCAATGATGACTATCAACCTGAGTCTTATACTTAGTATTATTATTATGAATTGTCAAGTTCACTTGCTCATGAATGTTTCGAAGATGCCCTTCCATTGGTTTTAGGACTAAATCGTTCTATACATGGGATAGGGGCTAAGTATAGAACACCGAATGAGTTGTTCCCATAGACAATCTTAAAAGGACTTAATCTTATAGTCATGTTTCTTGATCTATTGTAGGCAAACTTTGCTTGACGTAACATTAAGTCCCACTACTTCAGCTTAGTCTTGGTGAGACATCTCAGAAGATTGCTCAGACTCTGATTCATCACATCGGTTTATCCATCAATCTGAAGGTGGTAGGCACTGCTAAAGTTTAACTGCATGCCCAATTTTTCCCATAATCTCTTTCAGAAACGACTGAGGAACTTGGTATATCAAACTAAAATCCATGGATTTAGGAACGCCATGTAAACACACGATCTCCTTAAAGTAAAGATGGGCAATCCGGACATCATTCATAGTCTTTTTGCAAGCTACAAAATGTGTTATCTTTAAGAATATGTTAACAACAATAAGAAATGAATTTGGGGTTCGTTGGATGTGGGGTAATCTTAACACAAAAATCTATGCTGACATCGAACCAAGTGTTATATTTGAGAGGTGTCATAAAGCAATTGCCTTATGATTTGTACTTATTATTGGATAAATAAAGTTTCACTAATTGAGTGCATATTCTCTATGTGTATGATTGAATCTTAAACTTATTTACTAAAAGTCCATAATACAATTCATATCATGAGAAAACTTATGATTAGAGTACAACTAGTGAGCATCTCTACATGTGTAATTATGAAAGTATTGAAACATTTCCTAGTCAATGAATTGATGAGTTTGGATATCATCGATTCTATGAGACTAGCACTGGTTATACTCCTTAAGTTGTCCAAGCAACTTCTCTTCACTAGCTGGAGATATTGGGATGTCAAGAGTTAAACGTGGATACTAGTTAATGGTAACTAGTCCATCAGGATGACCTGTCATGAGACTTCATATAGTTCTTTACATATATAAATATTACAATA
Source organism: Zingiber officinale (assembly GCF_018446385.1). Classification (NCBI taxonomy): domain Eukaryota; kingdom Viridiplantae; phylum Streptophyta; class Magnoliopsida; order Zingiberales; family Zingiberaceae; genus Zingiber; species Zingiber officinale. The sequence goes on from NC_056004.1 coordinate 29,258,844, forward strand.
AAGATCTCATTGTAGCTCAAGTGCAAATTTCTTTAACTTGAGGTATTCAAGTCGTTTTGGTCATAGAGACTTTTACTTTGATATCTTAAGTAAGCATCTTCAAGAATGTGTGGACCCAGGATGATTGAGTATAAGTTAAAGTGTCCAAATGTGATTGGATAGCCAACAAAGGATTCACCCCTTTTTACAAGGAGACGTATACCCTACGACCGCTTGTCAGGTTATTACTCGAAGTCTATAGCCAAAGTATCATATGCCAAGAGTATGAGACTCTTGGACAGATGTCTGAGTAATTTAAATCCACAAGACAAGAAAGTATAGCTTGGTTTAGGTGTGACATAGTTAGCATAGTATGGACTAACATATAGATTATGTCCTGAACCAAGTGAGTATAAAGTAGATGAAAAGAATGAGGCACGACTAACTGTAGCTGCTGAAAGGTTTAGATGTAGTTTTGGAATCAACTATAATTTTCTGATAAATTGGAGATCATGATGTACTACTAGATATCACTTATGATTGATCCATAATTAATGGTTAATTATAGACAACCAACATAATCGAGGGCTTATATGGTCACACACTATGATTTTATCCAAAGGACTTAAAACGAGTTTGAAAATTAATTTTCAAATCTAGAGAGAGAAAAAGTTTGGTTAGACCAAACGAAGGGAAAATATGGAAAATATTTTGTCAGAACAAAAATACGGATGAGCCACATCTCTTGTAGATGAGTTAGACCATTCTTGGTTTAGTCATGAACCAAATTGGTTTGATTCATAAACCAATAAACAAACCAAGAGCTTAATGGGCTAAACTTTGGTTAAGGTTTAATAGGTTGGATTTGGTCTTTCTCATTAAATCCTCAGAGAGATCTATATATACATATAGATAGGAGAAAAATAAAAAATAGTATAAGAGAATGAGCTGTTGGAGTGTATACTAAAAGCCTAGCTTTTGTAAACATTTATTTGTTAAAATAAAAGAATCACATTAGTCAATATCTGTATTTATTTATTAAATATAATTGTTCAATTAATTTATATAGTAGACAACATGGAGTGTTGTGTCACACTCAGAAGATCATGTTGTCGGTTCTCTATAAATTATAAACAGTTGCTCGCGACTAAGATAGAAAGGAACAAACTATCAGTATAGTCGTAGTGTAATTAAGTATTAGTTTATCTTGACTAATAAATTACACTAATACACTTTAAGTGTATTGAGTAGGATCATTTAGGTATGTTCTTTTTGTACTGACTTAGTAAAAGACCTAAACCTTAGTTAGTATGGAAGTATGTGCTCTTAATCCTAATATAATAACAAGCACATATATTTAATATTTATTTCTTTGATTTATCAAAGGGTGAGGTTTAGCTCGATAAATCAATATGCCCGATAAGTTGGGAAATGATATTACTTATAGTGTGTGTTGTTGATTATAGAAGGATCTGTGTCCTAGTTATCTAGGTTGAGAATGTCCCCAAGAGGAGCTCATAAGGATTGTCATGTTAAACCCTGCAGGTGGACCTAGTCCGGCATGACAATAAAGTTGAGTGGTACTACTCTTGGAGCTAGATATTAATTAAGTGAGTTGTCAGTAACTTACTTAATTAGTGGATATTCATAATCTTAAACACAGGGAGACTAACACACTCATGATAAGAAGGAGCCCATAATGTAATTTGGGATTGGTGCGGTAGTGCGGTAATGACTCTCTAGTGGAATGAGTTATTATCGATGAACTTGAGTTGTGTGTTTAGGGCGAACACGGGATACTCAAGCTCATCGGAAGGTCAAAATCAATTTCTCCTCTAGGTCCCTATCGTAGCCTCATTATAGTCTCAAGTCCATCCAAATGTAAGGCTCTTCTTGGTGTCCAAGAAGGGGGCCGGACCATTGCTTGGTGATCAAGCAATGACCGGCCACATCCTCTTGAAAGGGGCCGGCCCTATAGCTTGGTGACCAAGCTTGTAGGGGCCGGCCATAATAATTCAAAAAGGGAGGGTTGTTTTGAATTTTTAAAATCTTTTCTTTGTAGAAAACTATAAGTTTTAAAAGAGAGATTTTAATTTTTAAAACTTTCCTTATTTGAATTAGGCCACATGTTTAAATAGAGAGTTTAAAAGATTTTAAAACTTTCCTTTTTTAACCATCCTTATGGTTTAAGAAAAAAAGGAAAAGAAGTTTTAAAATTTAAATTTTCTATCACCATGTTAAAAAAGGAAATTTTATAAGAGAGTTTTTAAATTTTAAAACATGGTTTTAATTTTTAGAAACTTTCCTTTTTTAACTCATACTTTAGGAAAGAGAGCTTGTAAATTTTATAAGAGGATTTCTTCTTGTAAAATTTTTAAAAAAATTATTTTTCCTTTCCTTTTAATTGTGGCCGGCCACCTTGCTTGATGCCCAAGCAAGGGCCGGCCAATAGGATTAAACCAAATTCAATTCTAAACCAAATAGGATTGATCTCAACCATTGATTGATGATTGATTCAATCAAGAGGAAAGAAAGGGAAAAATAAAAAGGGAAAAGGAAAAACTCTTGGATGATTTTATTTTTTGTAAAAGGTTTTTCCTTATTTGCCTTGGGCAAGTAATATAAAAGAAGGGGTGAGGGGGCTTCATGAGTAACAACTCTTATTCTTTTGCTTGGGTGATCTCTTGGTGTGGCCGGCCCTCTCCCTTCTTCCTCTCCCTTTGCTCTCTTCTCCTTGGTGGTGGTGGTGGCCGGATTTTAGAAGAAGAAGGAGGAAGCTCTTGGGTGGTGTTCATCTTGGAGGATCGTCACCCACACGTCGTCCAAGGCGAGGCGAGGAATACGGCAGAAGATCTCGAGGTCTTTAGCTTACAAAGAGAAGGTATAACTAGTATTTTTCTTCCGCATCATACTAGTTATTTTTGTTTGTATGAATTCTAAATACAAGAGGCAATTAGATCTAGTTTATCGAATTTATTTTTCGATTTTGTGTTTTCTTCTTTTTCGAATTTGTGATTCGATTGTTCCTTTTGGTTAACCTAGAGTTATTTAAGGAAATAAATATTAGCTTTCCTTAAAAGACTTCCAGAGACCAAGCAGGCTGTGGCCGTGTGAACCACACGGCCGTGTATCATTTCCAGAGAGCAGAAGGGTTCTGGCCGTGTGGAGTCACACGGCCGTGCAGGTTAGGCAGAGAGGGAACTGGACATGGCCGTGTGAATCTCACACGGCCGTGTCACGGGGCCGTGTGGCGCCCGAATCCCTCCTTTATTTAAACCCTCCTTCATGATTTGAAAGGGGATCTCTCCCCCTTTGGGAGAAAGCAAGATTTGGTGGTTTCCTCCCATTCTTGGGAGGATTTCTTGGCGATTCTAAGGGAGATCTCGACGATTCCGGCTCCGGAGCGAGGATTGGATCCGAAGACAAGGCTTCTTCGTAGATAGGTTTTCTCTTCTCCCCTCTTCTTGTTTTCTTGGATTGGGGATTCAAGGAATGCTTGTAATCTCTATTCTTTCGGGTTTTCTTCCTCGATTCATGGAGTAGATATTGTATTCTAGGAATAAGGGAGTATTTGTATGATGGATTGATGTAATCTCTTATGGATTTGCCATTTTCTTGTTTCAATGACATTATCTTGCTTGTATCAATTAGATCTTGAATGATTGGTGTTGGTTTGTGCTTAATTCTCATTCTTGATTGATTGTTTGGATTTCTTATGGACTTGGTAAGGACAAACTCTCACTCGATCATCCGAGGGATCCACGTGACAGGTGCAAGCCCGTGTAAGGATGTTTGAGAGATAATCTTGAAGAGGAAATAGGAATATTCAAGAGAGTAGGATGGATTCTATGATTAGCTTCTTGTATCTTTATAGATTAATAAGTTGTGAGCTTCTATGTTGATATCCGAGGAAGGCATAGTAATAGGTGCGCTTCTGTGTAAGGACAACGTAGGTTCATGTCTCATTAATCCTATTTAGATACATTTCTCAGTCCTTAGCCGGTTGTCTATTGCAAGAGGGAACCGACAACTTTCTACATGTTTGGCAATTGAGGAATAAGAATTGGTGAACCATTTACATTCAAGAAATCTTACAAAGAAACCGAAACTCCTAGAATCTCCCTTTATCATAACCCAAAACACTAAACTCTTGTTTGTTGATCTCTAATATTAGATTTGTTTACCTTTACTTTGCTTTTGAAATGATTGGATAGTTGTTTAGCTAATTCGCATTAAGACATTTCTAGTGCTTATTCCAGTCCCTGTGGATACGATAATCTTTTATATTACTTGCGACATTTCCGTACACTTGCGGAGCGTAACAGACTCTTATGGAAATGGTTAGATCAATGATGAGTTATTCAGAATTACCGAATTCGTTTTGGGGATATGCTTTTGAAACAGCAGTGTACATTCTGAATATGATACCTTCTAAAATAGTTCCTTCTACTCCCATGGAATTATGGAATGGGCGTAAGCCTAGTCTGAATCATATCCGGATATGGGGTAGTCCAGCACATGTGCTGAAGGGAGATACTGACAAGTTGGAATCACGTACAGAAGTTTGTCTGTTTGTTGGATATCCTAACGGAACGAAAGGTCGTTTGTTTTATAATCCTAAAAATCAGAAGATCATTGTTAGCACCAATGCTCGTTTTTTAGAAGAAGATTATGTAATGAACCATAAGCCCATGAGTGAAATAGTTCTAGAAGAAATTAGAGAGGACACATCTACTTCAGTACCAACAGTACACGATGAAGTACCACAAGAGACTGCAACACGTGTTGCACATGATACACAACCACAGACGGTGCCTCGTCGTAGTGGGAGGGTTGTAAGGCAACTTGAGGGATTCATGTTTTTGGGAGAGTCTTCGGACTTGATCCCGGGTAAACATGAACCTGATCCCCGGACATATGATGAAGCACTCCAAGATATAGATGCAGTATCTTGGCAAAAGACAATGAATTCTGAAATAGAGTCTATGTACTCTAATAAGGTCTGGGAGCTTTTAGAACCACCTGATGGTGTAAAAGCCGTTGGATGCAAGTGGATCTACAAAAGGAAAAGAGGGACAGATGGGAAGGTAGAAACCTTCAAAGCAAGGCTTGTTGCGAAAGGGTATACTCAGAAAGAGGGAATCGACTATGATGAGACTTTTTCGCCGGTAGCCATTCTTAAGTCTATCCGGATACTCTTATCCATTGCTGCTCATATGGATTATGAGATTTGGCAAATGGATGTCAAGACAGCTTTTCTTAACGGACGTCTTGAAGAAAACATCCATATGAAGCAACCAGAAGGGTTCATTGAAAAGGCAAAGAGCATCTAGTGTGCCAGCTTAATCGGTCCATTTACGGATTGAAGCAAGCTTCAAGATCTTGGAACATCCGGTTTAACAAAGTAATCCAGTCATATGGATTTATTCAGTGTCTGGATGAGTCTTGTGTATACAAGAAGTGTAACGGAAACGTGGTGGTATTTCTTGTACTATACGTAGATGATATTTTGTTAATTGGCAACAATGTCAAGGTATTATCGGACGTAAGGGTATGATTGTCCAAACAATTTGATATGAAGGACTTAGGAGAATGAGCACACATTATTGGGATTAAAGTTATAAGGGATCGCAAGAAAAGAATGTTGTGCCTATCCTAAGCTTTATATATAGATACAATCCTTGCTCGTTTTAGCATGCAAAACTCCAAGAAAGGTTTCTTACCTTTTAGGCATGGAGTAGCCTTATCTAAAGAGATGTCCCCAAAGACATCAAAGGAGATTGAGGACATGAAGGCATTTCCTTATGCTTCGGCTGTAGGAAGCCTTATGTATGCAATGCTGTGTACGAGACCTGATATCTGTTTTGCCGTGGACATGGTTAGCATATATCAGAGTAACCCTGGACAAGGGCATTGGACTGCGGTAAAGCATATATTAAAGTACCTGAGAAGGACTAGAGATTATATGATAGTTTACCAAGCAGACAATTTGCTTCCTGTGGGTTACACAGATTCAGACTTCCAATCAGATAGGGACAATAGTAAGTCAACATCAGGCTATGTGTTTACTCTAGGAGGTGGAGCTATTGCATGGAGGAGTGTTAAGCAGAAATGCGTCTCAGACTCAACCATGGAAGCTGAGTATGTGGCAGCCTCTGAGGCAGCTAAAGAAGCTGTATGGCTCAGGAACTTTCTAATGGACTTAGATGTGATTCCTGGTTTGCCCAAGATCATCACAATTTATTGCGATAATAGCGGTGCAGTTGCAAACTCGAAGGAACTACGAGCCCATAAAGCAAGTAAACATATAGAGAGCAAGTACCACCTGATACGAGACATCGTCAAGCGAGGAGAAGTTGTCGTCGCCAAGATTGCATCAGAAGATAACCTAGCAGATCCTTTCACAAAGGCCCTTCCGGCGAAAGCTTTTGATCGGCATATGGAGGGGATGGCAATCAGATGTAAGGCAACATATATGGCAGCTTAGTCTTTTAGTATAAGTGGGAGATTGTTGGAGTGTATACTAAAAGCCTAGCTTTTGTAAACATTTATTTGTTAAAATAAAAGAATCACATTGGTTAATATCTGTATTTATTTATTTATTAAATATAATTGTTCAATTAATTTATATAGTAGACAACATGGAGTGTGGTGTCACACTCAGAAGATCATGTTGTCGGTTCTCTATAAATTATAAACAGTTGCTCGCGACTAAGATAGAAAGGAACAAACTATCAGTATAGTCGTAGTGTAATTAAGTATTAGTTTATCTTGACTAATAAATTACACTAATACACTTTAAGTGTATTGAGTAGGATCATTTAGGTATGTTCTTTTTGTACTGACTTAGTAAAAGAACTAAACCTTAGTTATTATGGAAGTGTGTGCTCTTAATCCTAATATAATAACAAGCACATATATTTAATATTTATTTCTTTGATTTATCAAAGGGTGAGGTTTAGCTCGATAAATCAATATGCTCGATAAGTTGGGAAATGATATTACTTATAGTGTGTGTTGTTGATTATAGAAGGATCTGTGTCCTAGTTATCTAGGTTGAGAATGTCCCCAAGAGGAGCTCATAAGGATTGCCATGTTAAACCCTGCAGGTGGACCTAGTCTGACATGACAATAAAGTTGAGTGGTACTACTCTTGGAGCTAGATATTAATTAAGTGAGTTGTCAGTAACTTACTTAATTAGTGGATATTCATAATCTTAAACACAGGGAGACTAACACACTCATGATAAGAAGGAGCCCATAATGTAATTTGGGATTGGTGCGGTAGTGCGGTAATAACTCTCTAGTGGAATGAGTTATTATCGATGAACTTGAGTTGTGTGTTCGGGGCGAACACGGGATACTCAAGCTCATCGGAAGGCCAAAATCAATTTCTCCTCTAGGTCCCTATCGTAGCCTCATTATAGCCTCAAGTCCATCCAAATATAAGGTTCTTCTTGGTGTCCAAGAAAGGGGCCGGACCATTGCATGGTGACCAAGCAATGACCGACCACATCCTCTTGAAAGGGGCCGGCCCTATAGCTTGGTGACCAAGCTTGTAGGGGCCGGCCATAATAATTCAAAAAGGGAGGGTTGTTTTGAATTTTTAAAATCTTTTCTTTGTAGAAAACTATAAGTTTTAAAAGAGAGATTTTAATTTTTAAAACTTTCCTTATTTGAATTAGGCCACATGTTTAAATAGAGAATTTAAAAGATTTTAAAACTTTCCTTTTTTAACCATCCTTATGGTTTAAGAAAAAAAGGAAAAGAAGTTTTAAAATTTAAATTTTCTATCACCATGTTAAAAAAGGAAATTTTATAAGAGAGTTTTTAAATTTTAAAACATGGTTTTAATTTTTAGAAACTTTCCTTTTTTAACTCATACTTTAGGAAAGAGAGCTTGTAAATTTTATAAGAGGATTTCTTCTTGTAAAATTTAAAAAAAAATTATTTTTCCTTTCCTTTTAATTGTGGCCGGCCACCTTGCTTGGTTCCCAAGCAAGGGCCGGCCAATAGGATTAAACCAAATTCAATTCTAAACCAAATAGGATTGATCTCAACCATTGATTGATGATTGATTCAATCAAGAGGAAAGAAAAGGAAAAATAAAAAGGGAAAAGGAAAAACTCTTGGATGATTTTATTTTTTGTAAAAGGTTTTTCCTTATTTGCCTTGGGCAAGTAATATAAAAGAAGGGGTGAGGGGGCTTCATGAGTAACAACTCTTATTCTTTTGCTTGGCTGATCTCTTGGTGTGGCCGGCCCTCTCCCTTCTTCCTCTCCCTTTGCTCTCTTCTCCTTGGTGGTGGTGGTGGTTGGATTTTAGAAGAAGGTGGAAGCTTTTGGGTGGTGTTCATCTTGGAGGATCGTCACCCACACGACGTCCAAGGCGAGGCGAGGAATACGACAGAAGATCTCGAGGTCATTAGCTTACAAAGAGAAGGTATAACTAGTATTTTTCTTCCGCATCATACTAGTTATTTTTGTTTGTATGAATTCTAAATACAAGAGGCAATTAGATCTAGTTTATCGAATTTATTTTTCGATTTTGTGTTTTCTTCTTTTTCGAATTTGTGATTCGATTGTTCCTTTTGGTTAACCTAGAGTTATTTAAGGAAATAAATATTAGCTTTCCTTAAAAGGCTTTGCCTAGGCGGTGGTGGTTACTCCCATATCCAAGAAGGCCATGTGCCTCGCCATGCAGTCCTGGAAGCCAATTTTGGAAATTAATATTTATGGAATTAATAACCTAGGTAGATTTCAATCAATAGTGTTAAGTTCCGCTTGCGATTCAAATCTAAACCATTAAGAACAAATAAGTTAAATTTGGAATAAATGATGTTAAGTTCCGTCTGCGATTCCTTATTGAACTTCTAAAGAATACAATAGGTTATTTAAGGAAAGGTTCGACACTTGTACAAAAATTTTTGTACAGTGGAACCGGTACATTTTCCTAGGTTTAACCAACATGAGCTTGTTTTGTTTGGCTTGATAAGAACTTGTTTATGTTTGTTCAATATACATAATATTAATTAAACAAACAAACTTGAACAACTCGTTAAATTAAATAAATAAACTTGAACACATATGTGTTCAGCTCGTTAACATTCCTGAACAATGTTCACGAACTGTATTCATTAATAAAATTCTTTTCAATATGCTAAAAAATAATAAAATAAAATAAAATAAATAGGTTTGAATTATCAAGCTCCATAACCAATCAAACAACTAAAAATTTCAAACAATCAAACAAACTTGAATTGAGAGCTCGATAATATCTAAACGAATTAAGCTCGAACCAAGCTCAAGCCAAGCTTGAATTGAGAGCTCAATAACATCTAAACGAACCAAGCTTGAGCCAAGGTTGAATTGACAGCTCGATAACATCTAAATGAACCAAGCTCAAGCCAAGCTTCAAACAAGCTCAAGCTGATAAAAAATAAACCAAACCAAGCTTGAACAATCATTTTAAAAGCTTGGTTCATTTTAAGCTTGACTTGGCTTGGCTCGGTTACCTTATCAAAAAAGTTTGAACACTACAAAGCTTGGCTTGGCCCGTTTACAGCCCTAGTTTACATTTTGGAAATAGTTTCCAAAAACCCTCTCCTCTCCTCTCCTTTTCTTCCTCTCTAGCTGCCAACCACCAAAGGAGGTGCTCCTCCTTGTGCTGCTGCCCAAGACAGGTGGCCAGCCATCTCGTAGGCCAATAGGACTTGTCAGCTAGCAAGAGGCCTCCAGTGCAGTAGCTCCATCTAACAAGTTCGTTGGCCTTCCAATGAGTAAATGTTTCTATCGGAACCTTGATGCATCTACCTTATACCTTGTCAGGAGAGATCATACGACCGTTAAACAGTGAAGAAAAGGTGTCGGATAGTACCTTCTAAGCGCCGGACAACAACCTCTTCGGTTGCTCTTCTCCCCATAATCCTTCTCTCCGATCGTATCATCTCTACACTTGGTTAGTACCAATAAGAGATAAATGACTCATGGCTTTATGAAGCTGTCTCAAGGATAACTTGGTGTGGATATGTGTAGAGGCAAACTTCGTTGAGTTTGCTAGTTAATCCCTTACCACTTCACGTCATCCGTTAGGTATAACTAGTTTAAATAGTTTTTAGTTTCCGTAAAATTTTAATTCGCGGTTGTGTTTGCACGTGTTGTATCTTACATATGTGTGTGTTGTAATAAATTAGTATTTATTATGTTTTATTTCTACTACGTATGTTTTTGAAACATGTCAAACTCATGTATTCGTGTCAGACTTTTCCATCACCAAGGAGCTTTAGGACAAGTAAGGGAGTGTGCAAGCATGCATTGGTGAGAACCCCCTTAGACCATTGGCATACAAAATGTCGGTCTACAAAGTGGGTCACATCGCTTGTCAACTTGGGATAATAAAAATTGACAGAGACGAGGGGCAACATCTTATCACACTTGAAGTGCCTCATTATGAAGCTTCCTCATGATCTATTATCTCAGAGAGCAATCTGGAATGCACAACTACAACCCATGAAACAGATAGTCATTATGTAAAATACAATCATAGTGGTGACTATCATTTACCTTCTAGAATATCTTTCCGAATGATGGGTCAACTGTGTATATATCTGGAAGACCTCAAAGTCTGCAACACTGGTACTCAGGGTGGTGAGTGATGAAGAACGATGACTCAAGGTATCTGCAACGCGATTCAGACTTTTATCTTAGTGCCTCAACATCCACTTGACATACCGTTTGCTCAACTAGTGTTAACCATTGATGTACTTCAATGCTTCATGATCAGTAAACAGGATGAATTCCTTCTGTACTAGGTAGTGACGCCAATGCTTCAAGTATTGAAAAATGACATAGAACTCCAAATTATTGGTAGAATAATTCCTCTTAGATCCAGATAGTTTCTCATTGAGGCAAGCAACTAGATGCCCATACTGACTTAGAGCACCTCCTATATTGATGCCAAATGCATCATAATTGACGTCGAACACTTAGTCAAAATCAAGAAGTGCCAGAACTGGTGCCTTGATCATCTTCTTCTTGATTAGTTGAAAACTAATCTCTACTTCTTTAGACCACTTGAAATCTTGTCCCTTGAGACATTCAGTGATGAGAGCAATTAGAGTGCTAAAATTTCTGATGATCCGACGGTAGCAAGAAGCCAAGCCATGAAAATTCTAGACATCGTGCAAAGTCTTCAGTTGGGCCACTCCAAGACTATGTCTTTCTTTTCTTCATCTATGTGTACACCATTAGTAGACACAATAAAACTAAGAAAAGTTACCGATCTAGTAAAGAAAGAACACTTCTTCATGTTGATAAATAAGCACTCTGTCTTCAGCTTTTCAAAAATAACATGGAGGTGATAGAAGTGTGATGCCCATATTAGATTGTAGACGAGAATGTCATCAAAGTAAACCCCATCAAACTTTCCCGTGAAAGGATGCATGATCTAATGCATAAACCTTAAGAAGGTGTTGGACGCATTGGATAATTCAAAAGGCATGACCATCCACTCATACAACCCTTGTTTAGTCTTGAATGCGGTCTTCCATTTATCTCCAGGTCTTATTCTAATATGGTGGTATCCACTTTGAAGGTCAATTTTTGAGAAGACCTTAGAATCAGATAACTGATCCAACTTGTCATCCAAGTGGGGAATCAGAAATTTGTACTTCATTGTAATTTTGTTGATGACTTAGTTATCAATGCACATATGCCATGAACTATCTTTCTTCGATACTAGAAGGGCTAGAACTACACATGGGCTCATCTCTCATGGATATAACCCTTTTCTAGTAACTCTATCACTTGCCACTATAATTCTTCAGTCTCCTTGGGGTTGAGATGATATAATGGTCGATTAGGCAAAATCGACCCTAAAATAAGTTCAATTTGATGCTAGATATCATACAGAGGTGGTAGCCTAGAAGGAAGATCTTCTGGCATCAGCTCATCAAAATTTGCTAGCAGCTTATGTACTTCTATAGATAACTCAGTGTTCGTGACTAGGACATTGCTCTGGCATGACAACAAAACAAAGACAACGCCTCTATGCTTTATCTCATCAAGGAACCTAGATATAGAAAGTAGATTAGTAGTTTTCGTTACCGGAATTGGGATGGTTTCTTGCCATTGTGGTGCCAACACAATCTTCTTTCCCTTGATGTGAAGAGTGTAATTATTATATAATCCATTGTGGATAACGCTACGATCATACTACCAAGGGCATCCCAATAGTACATCCATAGCCACCACATCACACCAAGCATTATCAAAATATTTCCTTATTCATCCATGAAAATTAGTACATTTTGGGATGATGTTCCATCTTCAATCACTATTTCTGGACAACCTCTTTGGATACTACATTTTCACAACTACCACTGTTGATCATCTTGTAGACTTTATCTATGACAATACAGATAGTGTGAAAAATATTGATTCTCTACCAATCATCCTCTGAACCACCTTTGGGAGTCAGTATACTCTTGTGCATGACTAAAGTCTCATGATTGTCACTCAAAAGCATGTAGTTAGTGTTGGGAGATTGTTGGTACAATTATTCTAGGGGTCAAGGTTGACCATTTTAACTAAGCTCGAGTGGAGGTGAGCTTGAGTTTTGATATTTGGATAATATGTTGTGAATAATATGTTTGAACAATATGTTGTTGGATAATATGTGAGAAAGGTCAAGGGAGAGTGCATGTTGGCAAGGACAAGACTAACAAGATGATTGGCAAAAGAAGAAAAACTAAGTGAGTCAATATTGATTGGACACTTGGTGTGAAAAGTCCCTGTGAGTGAAGCCGAGTAGTGAGGAAAGTCCTAGTGAGTGAAGCTAAACAGATGGAAAATCCTGGTGAGTGAAGCCAGATAGTTGGAAAGTCTTGGTGAGTGAAGCCAGATAGTTAGAAAGTCTTAGTAAGTGAAGCTAGGTAGTGAGGAAACTCTGGTGAGTAAAGCCAAGTGAAAAAAGTCCTGGTGAGTGAAGCCAGACATTAAAAAATCCAGGTGGATCAAAGGTTGACTGGACACTTGGTATTGGAAGTCCAAGTGGGTCATATATGACTAAACACTTGGCACGAGGAGAGAAGTCCAAGTGGGTCATGGAGGACCGAACACTTGGCACTAGGAGAAAAGCCCAAGTGGGTCAAATGATTGACTGGACGCTTGGTGGAGAAGTCCCAATATGTCACAATTAATCGGAGATTAAGCAAAGGAACCCTAGACTCAAATTGTCTGAGTTAGGATTAGAGCAATCGATTGGCACAAGTATCAATGGATCAATTGGGAGTGCTATCGCAAGAGAGGCAATGAATCGATTGAGTAATCAATTCAGCCAGAACCTAATCGATGAGGTGATCGATTAGGAGATTGTTGCGAGTAAACAAAAGTGTTCACAATTGATCAGGTGATAGATTGGGATGCGCCAATAGTGTAAGTTTTCTTCGACATGAGATATAGAAGTCATCTTGGTCATGAAGACTTATACTTTGATATCTTAAGTAAACATCTTTTGGAGGTGTGGATCCGAGATGATTGAGTATAAGTCGAAGTATCCGAAGGTATTTGGATATTCCATAGAGGATTCACCGACCCTTGCAAGGAACCGTATACCTTATGACCACTCGTTAGAATTATTATTCAAAGTCTTTGGCCAAAAAATTACATATTAAGAGTATGAGATTCTTGTACACATGTACGAGTAATTTGAATCCGTAGAACAAGGAATTATTACTTGGACTAGATGTGATGTAGTCAGCTAAGTGGGGACAGACATATAGACCATGTCCTGAACTAAGTGGGTATAAGACAAGTGAAAGGAATGAGACACGACTCATTGTAGTTGCTAAAGGGTTCATAATTAGTTCTGAAATCAACTATGATTTTCTGGTTAATTGGGATCATGATGTACTACTATGTGTCACTCATGATCGTTCCATAATTAAATAGTTAATTATGGGTGACCAAGATAAATTGGGAACATATTGGGTCACACGCACTATGAGTCTCTAAAAGACATAAAATAAGTTAGCAAATAGGATTCTCGGATCAAGAGATAAATATTTGGTTGGACCATACATAAGATAAATATGAAAATATTTAGCGGAACGGAAGCATGGATGAACCACATCTCTTATGAAAGAGTTGGACCTTATTTAGTTTAGTCATGAACCAATTTGGTTTAGCCATGAACTAACTTAATTTAGTTGTGAACCAAATCAAGAGGTTAATAGGCTAATTTTTTGTTAAGACATAATGAGTTAGATTTGAGCTTTCTAATTCAACTCATTAAAGAGGATTATATATTGATATGGTTAAGAGGGAATTAATACATAATTTATTATTATCTTGATTAAGTTTTGGAAACATAAATCCAATACCTCTCTCTCCCTCTCCCTCTCTCTTGCTGCTGATCACAACAAGAGGTTCTCCTCTTGTTGTTGTGAGTCACCCAAAGGAAGAAGATCTTCTTTTTTGCCTCTTCTTCCTCTTCTTGATCCTTCTCCTTCGCTCGTGGATAGTACCTTCCAAAGGCAAAGCTTGTTCTCTTGGAGTTATCTAGAAGAGTTGGGCGTGGATACAAATAGAGGAGAGGTTCGATAACATTGCAAAAGGTTGATGCCCTTCTCGTTATAGGTCATCTGTAAAGTATACCTAGAATAATTGTTATTCGATTTCATTTTGTTTTATGATATTGTCTGCGCGATTGCATCTTGCATGCGCGTGGTGTGTGTGATATAATAAATTAGTTTATTTATAGTTAAGTATTCCACTGTGCATGTTTATGAAATATATTTTTAGTACACACTGCATTGGGCATATCCCAACAATGGTATCAAAGTCCGATTATGTTTCGACATAATCGTAAAATTATTTTATGGTTAGCAATTGGTGTTGTAATTATTTTTTTAGGATTTTTATAAAATTATTAAAAAATTTCTATTTTTGGAAGTTTCCTAAATTATTAGGAAATACTATTTTGAAAAATTTCTAAAATAATTTTTGAAAATCAAATTTAGAAATATTCTATTAATTTAGAAATTATCATTTCTAGAATTTTAAGAAATATTCTATTTTTAGAAATTTCCTAATTTGTTAGGTAATATCAAATTTAGAAAGATTCTGAAATTCTTTAAAAATTTAGATTTAATATATTTTAAATTAAATTATAGAAATAATCTTTTCTGAAATTTTTGGATTTATTAACATATTCTATTTTTGAAAATTTTCCTAAATTGTTAGAAAATTCCAAATTTGAAAAGATTTAGAAAATCACAAAAAAATCTAGTTTTAAATTATTCTATAATAAATTAAAAAATATTAATAATTTATTTCCTAACTTATTAGGCAATTAATTTGGAAATATTTTATAAAATAATTAAAGATTCTTGATAGAAAGATTCTAGAAGATATGTTAATTAAATTTAGAAACTAAGTTCCTAATTTGATTAGATAAATCTTGATTTATTAAGATCATATTTATAATATATTATTTTCCAAAATAAAATTATAACATATTTAAATTTATGTCATGTTTATGTCATATTGTATGTCATGTAGATGCATTAATTATGACATGATTAGATTTTTTCATCTGTGTGATGTGATTAGATTTGTTGTTTGTGTGATGTGTCATCTATATCATGTGTGTGATGTGTCATGTCATCATCTATGCCATGCGTGCGATGTGTCATGTCATCAGCATGCATATAATGTGTCATGTCATCAACATGCTTACATCTTAAGTAAGCACCTTCAAGAATGTGTTGACCCACGATGATTGAGTATAAATTAAAGTGTCCAAATGTGATTGGATAGCCAACAAAGGATTCACCACCTTTTACAAGGAGATGTATAACCTAGGGCCGCTTGTTAGGATTATTACTCAAAGTCTTTGGCCAAAGTATCATATGTCAAGAGCATGAGACTTTTGGACAGATGTCTAAGTAATTTGAATCCTCAAGACAAGAAAGTATAGCTTGGTCTAGGTGTGACATAGTTAGCATAGTATGGATTGACATATAGATCATGTCCTGAACCAAGTGAGTATAAAGTGGATGAAAAGAACGAGGCATGACTAACTATAGCTATTGAAAGGTTTAGAAGTAGTTTTGGAATCAACTATAATTTTCTGATAAATTAGAGATCATGATGTACTACTAGATATCACTTATGATTGATCCATAATTAATGGTTAATTATAGACAACCAACATAATCGAGGACTTATAAGGTCACACACTGATTTTATCCAAAGGACTTCAAACGAGTTTGAAAATTAGATTTTCAAATCTAGAGAGAGAAAAAGTTTGGTTAGACCAAACGAAGGGAAAATATGGATAATATTTTGTCGAAACAGAAGTACGGATGAACCATGTCTCTTGTAGACGAGTTAGACCATTCTTGGTTTAGTCATGAACTAAATTGGTTTGATTCATGAACCAAGAAACAAACCAAGAGCTTAATGGGCTAAACTTTGGTTAAGGTTTAATGGGTTGGATTTGATCTTTCTCATTAAACCCTGAGAGAGATCTATATATACATAGGGGTGAGCAAAAGTTCGATCAAACTGAATAAATCGATCGAACTGGCCATTTTTTTAAATTCATTTCGGTTATTTCAGAATTTTGGTTAATTCAGTTAAATAAAATCAATTTTTTCAATTTTTCCGATTCAGGTTCGGGTTTAAAGTTGCCTATTCGGTTAAACTGAAAAACCGAATTATTTAATCCAAACCAGATTTATAACTTGGTAATGCTAATGCACTTATACACTAACACTAACTCTGAGTCGCAGTCTGTCTCGCAGACGTCAACGTGAGCGGGTCCCGGGTGGGTTTGGACCTGGTGAGTGGTGGCTAGGGTTTTAAAATTTTCAACCTAAATCCCTAAATTTCTCATTCGCTCGCCGCTCGCGTCTACCCCCTTCCCACCACGTCACCCCGAATGCTCTATTCCTTCTGACTCTCGCCGCTGATCACCTGTGAGGCTGCAACTCCGCCGACCCGCCTTGCTCAACCCTCTCTCGTCTCTCCTTCTGTCGTGTCTTCGCATCTCTCTGTCGGTCCTCCCTGTTGGTGCAAGTTGCACCAGAATCAAACCTGAGTTTTGATGTTGTCAAAGGTTCAAGTTAAGTCTTATTTTGATCTAACAAGTTGACTGAGTGTGCAGGATGTTTACTCAACCAAGAAAGACCTAGTTGGAGGCTAGGCAGGAGCATTCTTAGCAGATCGTGGAACACAGGTGCAAGTCCAAGGAGGTCGAGAGGACCTGAAGCTTGGCAGTATGATCGAGAGGTCTGGAGGACCTAACATCAAGGGAAAAGTCCTGGCGAGCCGATCAGAGCTAAGTGAAAAGTTCAAACTAGATCTGGAGGATCTAAGTTTGGCGGGTAGGTTGAGGTAAACAACTGGAGGAGCGACAGTGAGGTCGAGTTCCAGAAGGGAACAACACTAGGTCGCTGATCCAACTGAAGAAACCAGGAAGGTTTCCAAGTTGAGATCAAGAACAGTTCTACTGTTCTTTTATTACTCATTCATTATTATGCTGTGTGCTAATATCTATGTTGCAGGAAGTTTTTGTTCTAACACTGTGCTGCAGGTCAGACTGGATCGGTCGACCGAACCAGCAGTTCAGTCGACCGAACAAAGCATAACAGACAAAATCAGAAAGCAAACAGCTCAGACCAGATCAAAGTCAAAGTCTGATCAAAGCTTGATCGGTCGACCGAACAGTAAGATCGGTCGACCGATCCCTGGTGACTTAGCACAGACCAAGTTAACAAACATTGATCAACAAAAAAGGAAAAAGGCTGATCGGTCGATTGAACCGGATAACTGGTCGACTGATCCAATCAAAATTAATTGCAGCATTAATGAGGATCTCGGCAGATTTCGACGAACAGGGAAATAGACTATTCGGTCGACCGAAAAATGGGTTCGGTCGACCAAACCATTCATGAGCATTTACTACGACAGATCGAGCAAGCTGCAGTCTTCAGCGAGGAAGGAATGGAGCTGGTTCGGTCGACCGAAAAGAGGGATCGGTCGACCGAACCTCCAGCAATCTTATAACTTGAGGCTCGAAGTCAGAGGCAGTAGACAACTAACTAATCAATTCTGGTGCTCTTTTGCAAGTTGCTCACGCCTACGATTTCAACAAGCAACTTCATTCATGCCGACCAAGCTTCGTCTTTCAAATCTTATTGTCGGTATACTTATTTTATATTGCACTTAATTTACATAAGATAGTAGGCGTGTTACTATCTTGACATTCTTGTATCTGTACGATTCGCTTCTTTCCGAGGATTTCTGAAAGAAGGATCTTAGTGCTTTGCTCATCGGTGCGGTCAAGGGCTGCGAGCCTTCGAGTAGGAGTCGAGCTAGACTCCGAACGAAGTAAAATACTTTGTCTCCTTTTTATTTCCGCTACACGACTTTGATTTGAAAGAAAAGAATAGTTTTAAAAAGCACGATATTCACCCCCCCTTTATCGCTCCAAATGATCTATCAATTGGTATAAGAGCAGGTTAGCTCTGAAATTTCTTAACCAATTTTCAAAGCACCTTTTTAAAAAAAACTTTCTTTTCTTTTCCTTTAGAGTATTTTTATTATTTATTCTTCAGGCACTACTAATCCCAAGACGAAAGCCTTGGAAATATTTTTTTTAATTTTTGTCTTGCAAGGATGACGAACTCATATCAAGAAGGATATAGTATTGTCCGACCTCCACTATTCAAAGGAGAAAATTTTAGTTATTGGAAGAATAGGATGGAGTGTTACTTGAAGTCCGATATCGAGCTCTGGTTCACTATTTTGAAAGGATATACTCTCCCACCAAAGGACGGAACAACACTAGAACCAGAAGAATGGACTCCCCAAATGATCAAGAAGGCACAATTGAACTACAAGGCGATCAACACCGTTCAGTGCGGGCTTACTATGGAGGAGTTGAACCGAATCGGTCCCTACGATGACGCCAAAGAATTGTGGGACTCACTAGTGAAGCTACACGAAGGAACTGACGACTCAAAGGTAAACAAACGAGATTTACTTTTAAATAATTTATTGAATATAAAAATATTTCCCGGAGAGATGGCCTCGCAACTACACGCTCGACTGAAGGACATCTTAAACGGCCTCCACCTGATCGGGCATAGTCTTGAAAATCGTGACACAATAAGGTATGCTCTGAACGTTTTTCCGAGGAATGCTTTGTGGGCATCAATTGTAGATGCGTACAAAGTTTCCAAGGATCTTTCAATTCTTAAGTTAGACGAATTATTTTGTGAATTGGAATTACACGAACAGTCTAACACAAGCCAAGTCAAGAAAGGTGTAGCTTTGGATACAAGATCAAGCAAGGAAACAAAATCAAAAAAGAAGATCGAGTAAGAAAGAGAACCAGACTCGGACTCAACAAACGAAGAAGAATTAGTCAACATGGTCCGAAGGTTGTTGACTAAAAAGAAGTTTAGAAGAAGCACCAAAAAGACCCCACCAAATCAGATCCAAAATAAATCAGAAGTGACCTGTTATGGCTGCAACAAGAAGGGGCATTTCAAAAATGAATGTCCAAATCGGAAAGAAGAAGGACCCAAATCAACAAGACGAAAGAAGGCTCTTCAAGCGACATGGGACGAAACTTCTTCCGACGGGGAGCAAACGAAGCACTCGAACCACCTTGCATTTATGGTAAGAAACGAAGATTCCGGGTCTGAGTCCGACGAAGAGTACGAATCCGAGATCGACATCGAGTCCGATAGAAGCCCCGGATCGGAAGATCCAAATATGGTAATGATTTATTCAAAGTCTAACTTGCTTAAAGTAGTTAAATGTTTGTTTAAAAAATTATCTAAATCTGAAAAACAAAATAACTTGTTACTTAAGGAAATAGACCACCTTAAGCAACAAGTTCACTTGAGTGACTCGACTAACCGAGTTCAACTCAGAACTTCAACTCAAGTTGAAAAACTTGAGGAAGAAAATTCCGATTTGAAAGGTCAAGTCGAGCGACTCAAGAAAACGTTGGAAAGGTTTGAAATGGGATCCAAGTGTCTAAATATGGTACTTTGATCGTAACGAGCCGTGTACAACAAATCTGGACTTGGTTACAAACCCAAACAAACAAACAAACCATACTTATCCTTAATCAGTCAAAATACTAGAAGTTAAGTCCAAGCATGGGTTCAAACAAAATTTTTAACCAAACAAATTGAACCAAACCACTACTTGGTCCCTAAGAGTCAAATCCATTACTTAGATAGACCTTATCTAAGCTATGACTCAGGGGGAGCAAATAGAAAAACAATCCAATCAACTTGATTAAACCAAACTCAATACTTAGGCTTAGGATTATTTTTCTGCTTAGAACGGTTAGATGAAAAAGGTTTACCAAACCCTACAACATAGCACCGGAATGGATTGGGATGATAGTACGTCAAGGAAACTTTGTCGAAGGCATGTCTAGGCTGAATATGGAATTCTACTTGGTGCACTATGTTAGGACCGAAAAGTAGCTAGAGGGGGTGAATAGCTCTTTGTACGCTTGTCGTCGGTGTTGCTCGTTTCTTCAGAGATATGCAACGGAAATATAAGAAACAAAAGCATACAACGCTAACAAGGATGGTTTACTTGGTATCCACCTCACAAGAGGTGACTAGTCCAAGGATCCACACCTACTCACGCACCCTCCACTATGAATAACACTCCTTTATGGTAACTACCAAAGGCGGAGAAGCCCTACAACACTCTCAATACAAGAAGAAGAAAGGGAAATACAAGATAAGCAAAAGCTTACAAGATGTGCAATAAAAACCCTAACCCTAACTTCTTCTTCTTGTTTTTGATCCGCCTCTTGACTTGGAAAAACCTCCAAGAATCTTCAAGAACTGGCGATCTGGAGCTTGGAGAGAGCTATGGAGGTGCTGGAGAGTATCTGGAGTGAATCGGTGAAGTTATACCGAAGGAAATGAACGCCTGCGGCTTAAATCGACGCCAACGGTCAGATCCCGATCGATTGGATTGCTCCCAATCGATCGGGGAGGCTTTGGATCGATCCACGGATCGATCCAGAGTGCCTCTGTGCTCTCTGGAATAGCCTGGATCGATCGGTGGATCGATCCAGGGCTTATCGCGCATAAACAGTAGCTCCCAATCGATCCACTGATCGATTGGGACCTCTGGATCGATCCACCGATCGATCCAGAGGGGTTCTATTCGCGGGGACTCACCGGATCGATCGGCCAATCGATCCAAATCTTTTGGATCGATCCACTGATCGATCCAGATCTGTTGGATCGATCCAGATCTGCTGGATCAATCGGCTGATCAATCCAAATCTGCTGAATCAATCGGTTGATCAATCCAGATCTTGGTTTTTGCCCAAAACCAAGTCCAAAGCCCCCTAAACCAACATCCAGTCAACCATGACTTGTTGGTACATAAAACCTAGCATCCGGTCACCCTTGACCATCTAGGACTCTCTCACCAAGTGTCCGGTCAATCCCTTTGACCCACTTGGACTTTTCTCCTCTTGCCAAGCATCC
Organism: Zingiber officinale; assembly: GCF_018446385.1. Classification (NCBI taxonomy): domain Eukaryota; kingdom Viridiplantae; phylum Streptophyta; class Magnoliopsida; order Zingiberales; family Zingiberaceae; genus Zingiber; species Zingiber officinale. The sequence continues at coordinate 29,280,367 of NC_056004.1, forward strand.
AGTCAATCCCTTTGACCTACTTGGACTTTTCTTCCTCGTGCCAAGTATCCGGTCAATCCCTTTGACCTATTTGGACTTTCACCAGATGTCTAGTCAACCTTGACCCATCAGGATTTCCCTGTGCCTGGCTTCACTCACCAGGACTTCCCTTCTGCCTAGCTTCACTCACTAGAACTTCTCTTCTGCCTGGCTTCACTCACCAGGTCTTTCACCTAGCTTCACTCACTAGGATTTTCACCTAACTTCACTCACCAGGATTTTCCTTTGCCTGGCTTCACTCACCAGGACTTTCACCTAGCTTCACTGACTAGGATTTCCTCACTGCCTAGCTTCACTCACTAGGTCTTTCACCTGGCTTCACTCACCAGGATTTTCCTTCTGCCTAACATCCTAGTTAGGACTTCTCAGTCAAGTATCCGGTCATCCTTGACCTACTTGACTCTTCTTCAATCAACCTTGTATTGTCAAACATCGAAACTCAAACCAAGACTCAAGCTTGGTCAACCTTGACCTGAGGGATGTTGCACCAACACACTAGACTTAGTGGATCTGATCGAAGCTACCCCAGTCAAACATGGGCTAGATAGACCAAAATTTAGTATTAAGTTTTTTGAGCGGGAACAGTTTGGAAAGCCTTCAGCAAGTGGTCTAATGATATTCAAGTAGGTCGTATGCCTCGCCACTGAACTGAAAGCTTATCCTTAGGACGCCTGCTTGATTAACCCAAAGCTAAGTTTGAATCTAACATGAGTTCAATAACCTCTTTCAATAAATTCAAAATTAATTGAAATCTAATTCAAATCTAATTCGAACTTAACTAATTCAAATTAAACTTAATTAAAAATTATTTAAAACTATTTTAAAATTATTTAAAACTATTTTAAAATTAATTAAAATTATTTAAAACTATTTTAAAATTAATTAAAAATTATTTAAAACTATTTTAAAATTAATTAAAAATTATTTAAAACTATTCTAAAATTAATTAAAACTTATTTAAAACTATTTTAAAATTAATTAAAACTTATTTAAAACTATTTTAAAATTAATTAAAACTTAATTAAACTTATTTAAAACTATTTTAAAATTAATTAAAACTTAATTAAACTTATTTAAAACTATTTTAAAATTAATTGAAACTTAATTAAACTTATTTAAAACTATTTTAAAATTAATTAAAACTTAATTAAACATATTTTTAACTATTTTAAAATTAATTAAAAATTATTTAAAACTATTTTAAAATTAATTAAAACTTAATTAAACTTATTTAAAACTATTTTACAATTAATTAAAACTTAATTAAACTTATTTTTAACTATTTTAAAATTAATTAAAAATTATTTAAAACTATTTTAAAATTAATTAAAACTTAATTAAAAATTATTTAAAACTATTTTAAAATTAATTAAAACTTAATTAAACTTATTTAAAACTATTTTAAAATTAATTAAAAATTATTTAAAACTATTTTAAAATTAATTAAAACTTAATTAAAATTACTTAAAACTATTTTAAAATTCTAAAAACTTAATTAAAAATTATTTAAAACTATTTTAAAATTAATTAAAACTTAATTAAAATTATTTAAAACTATTTTAAAATTCTAAAAACTTATTTAAAATTACTTAAAACTATTTTAAAATTCTAAAAACTTAATTAAAATTACTTAAAACTATTTTCGAATTCTAAAAACTTATTTAAAATTATTTTACTTATTAAAAATTATTTTAAACTTATGAAAAATTATTTATTTATTAAAAATTATTTTAAACTTATTAAAAATTATTTTAAAATTTATTTTAAAACTTGTTAAAATGATTTTGAATTTATTAAAATTATTTTAAACTTATTAAAAATTTATTTTAAACTTATTAAAAATCATTTTATTTATTAAAAATTATTTTAAACTTAAAAATTATTTTAAACTTATTAAAACTTATTAAAATTATTTTAAAACTTATTTAAATTTTTTTTTAACTTATTAAAAATTACTTTAAAACTTATTTTAAACTTATTAAAAATTATTTTAAAAATCATTTTATACTTATTAAAAATTATTTTAAAACTTATTTTAAATTTATAAAAATTTAAAAAAACTATTTTAAAATTATTTTAAAATTTATTAAAAATTATTTTAAAAATTATTTATAAATTTTTTTAAACTTAATTATCTTAAAAATTATTTAATCTAAAATCGTAAATACACTTGAACCAACTTTATAAACAACTAACCCACTCAATTTCATCCTTTAACCAAACTTTGGTTTAATCCTACATTGTGTAGTCATCCAAAGCTCTGGATAATTGGATTTTGGACAGCGGCTGCTCTAGACACATGACTGGGAATCAGCATAAATTTATCAACATTGAATTCAAAAGCTTAGGGTTAGTTACCTTTGGAAACAATGGCAAGCTAAAGGTAATCGGTACAGGTGAAATTCAATTGCAGTCAAATATTTCAATTAAAAAGGTTTTACTTGTTGAACATTTTAATTACAATTTGCTTAGTATAAGTCAACTCTGTGATTCAGGATTTAAGGTTAAATTTTTATCTTTTGAATGCTTAATAAGTTACAATGACTCAACTAATATATTACTAAAAGGCTTTAGAGATAAAAATATATACTCTATTCATCTACCTAAAACAATATCCAAATGTTTTCTAACTAATAATGATGAAACTTGGTTATGACATAGGAGATTAGCTCATACCCACCTTAGAAATTTATTAAATTTAAGCAAAAATGGTTTAGTAAAAGGTTTACCAAAACTAGGAAATCCTATAAATAAATTTTGTAATTCTTGTCAACAAGGAAAACAAATTAAATCAACTCATAACCCTACAAATCAAAATAGAACAAATAGAATACTTGAACTAATACATTTAGATTTATTTGATTCTCATGGAATAAAATCTTTAAATGGAAATCTTTATTGCTTAGTAATCATTGATGACTACTCTAAATTTACCTGGGTAAAATTCTTATCAAATAAAAGTGACATTTTTGAAACATTTAAACATTTCTGTAAACAAGTATAAAATGAAAAAGAAATTAAAATTAAGAAAATAAGAAGTGATAATGGAGGTGAATTCAAAAATCAAAACTTTAATACTTTTTATTTAGAGAATGGATATCACCATGAGTTTTCATGCCCTAAAACTCCACAACAACATGGCTTAGTTGAATGTAAGAATAGAACCTTACAAGAAGCTGCTCGCACAATGTTAAATGAATATAATATACTAAAATATTTTTGGGCTGAAGCTGTTAATATAGCTTGTTATATCCAAAATCGAATTATAATTAACAAAGACCAAAATAAAACATCTTATGAAATTTACTTTAATAAAATTCCTAACATAAAATATTTCAAAGTTTTTGGTTGTAATGTTCACATCTTGAATCTTAAAGATCACTTAGGCAAATTTACTTCAAAAACTAACCAAGGAATTTTTCTTGGGTACTCATCTACAAGTAGAGCCTATAGAGTTTACAATAAATCTACTTTGAAAATTGAGGAAACCACTAATGTAACCTTTAATGAAAATGATCATATTTCAATCAATGAACATGGTCCAAATTCTAGTCATTCAGTTAATCAAGAAGAAGAAGATGAATTAACAAAAAATAAACAACCTGAAATTTCTAATCAAAGAATATTAAAATCTAATCCTAATCATCCAGTTAATCAAATCTTAGGAAATCCTGAATTAAGGGTTCAAACAAGATCTGCCTTTAGAAATCTAAGTCAAATAGCATTAATATCTAAAATTGAACCTAAAACCATAAGTGGTGCGTTAGTAGACCCTGATTGGATAATTGCAATGCAAGAAGAGTTAAATCAATTTGAAAGGAACCAAGTTTGGGATTTAGTACCTCCACCAAAAGGAAAAACAATTATAGACACCAAATGGGTATTTAGGAATAAATTAGATGATCAAGGTGAAATTCTACGAAATAAAGCTCGTTTAGTAGCCAAGGGGTTCAGTCAAGTCGAAGGACTAGATTACGACGAGACCTATGCCCCGGTAGCCCGGCTTGAATCAATTAGAATGTTGCTTGCCTATGCAGCATTTAAAGGTTTCAAGTTATACCAAATGGATGTTAAATCTGCCTTTTTAAATGGTTACATTAAGGAAGAAGTCTACGTAAGTCAACCACCCAGTTTTGAGGATATAGAAAACCCAGCCTATGTTTTTAAGCTAAAAAAGGCATTATATGGCCTAAAGCAAGCACCTAGGGCTTGGTATGAAAGACTGTCTAGTTTCTTAAAATCTAAAGGGTTTAAAGAAGGACAAATTGATCCTACCCTATTTATAAAAACTTTTAATTCAGATATTTTCATAGCACAAGTTTATGTTGATGATATTGTATTTGGTTCAACTAACTCACAATTCTTAAATGAATTCATAACCCTAATGGAAAATGAATTTGAAATGAGTTTAGTTGGTGAATTAAATTACTTCTTAGGTCTTCAAATTATACAAACTAAAGATGGTAACTATGTACATCAAACTAAATATACAAAAGATCTTATTAAAAAATTTGGTATGGAAGATTCAAAAGAAAGTAAAACTCCTATGGCAAGTAACATTAACCTTGATAATGATGAAAACGGTAAACCTATTGACTTAAAGCTTTATAGAAGTATGATAGGAAGTTTACTTTACCTAACTGCGAGTCGACCTGACATTTTATTTGTAGTTAGTATGTGTGTCTGTTACCAAACTTGTGCGAAAGAATCCCATTTGTCCTTGGTTAAACGAATTATTAAATATTTAAAAGGAACTGTCAATGTAGGAATTTGGTACCCTAGAACTTCACTTTTTGACCTAGTCGAATATTCTGATTCCGATTATGCCGGGTGTAAGTTGGATAGAAAGAGTACAAGTGGAGGATGTCAGTTGTTAGGTTCGTCTTTAGTTAGTTGGTTTAGCCGTAAACAATAATGTGTTGCCTTATCAACCACTGAAGCCGAATACATAGCAATGGGAGAATGTGTAGCTCAATTGCTATGGATGTCACATACATTAAAAGATTTTAATCTAGATTATAAAAATATAAAAACCTATATTGATAATATAAGTTCTATAAACCTAACTAAAAATCCAGTACATCATTCTAGAACTAAACATATAGAGGTTAAACATCACTTTATTAGGGACCATGTGTCAAAAGTAAATATTGAATTAAATTATATAGAATCTAAATCTAACTTGGCAGACATTTTTACTAAACCATTACCTGAAGCAGAATTTAGTAATCTAAGACGATAATTAGGAATGTGCTTTATAGAATAGGTTTGTTGTTTTTTTTTGAAATTATTACTTAGTTTATCTTTCAAAATTATTTTTGTAAAAATTCCCTTTCAAATTTTTGGTTTTCAAATTTTTTAATTTTCTGGAGTAGCTTAGGATCTACCGTAGATTGCATGATCCTATAGTTCTAGGAGCTAGCATCTCACAAGCACAGTAGGATCCCTTGTTTGATAACTTAGAATGGGTGAGATGCTTAGGTCTTAGCCCTAGATTTCAGATGCTTATGTCTGTGCATCGTCATAAATATGGGCTTTAAACAACATACATGAATCAATTTGGGTTAACTAACTAGTAAAAACCTAGTTAGTACTAAATACTCAAATTGACCAACCTGAGTCATCAGCTACTATCTTGTTGTAGTTAGCCTTGAACAAAGGTTGAACATTTCATCATAAGGACAACTTCTCCTTAGTTTTTCTACTCATGCTTGGACTTTAGAAATTTGTCAATTTTAGGGGGAGCTTCAAAACAAGATTTTTTTAAGCTTATATTATTGATCAAATTATTTTCAAAATATATTTTTCAATTTTCAAAAGATTATTTCTCAAAATATTTTTTAAATTCATTCTTTTCAAAATATTACTTCATTCTTTTCAAAATTCATTCTTTTCAAAATATTTTTTAAAATTCATTCTTTTCAAAATATTTGTTAAAATTCATTCTTTTCAAAATATTATTTTTCAAAATTCATTCTTTTTCAAAATATTTTTTCAAAATATTTTTTCAAAATGTTTTTCAAAATTCAAAATATAATTTTTCAAAATGTTGTTCTAAATTTATTATTTTCAAAATATAAAATTTTAAATGTTTTAATTTTCAAAATCTCTTTCAAATTTTATTCTTTTTAACATATAATTTTCAGATATTTAAAAAAAAATTCTTAACTTAGTAAATTTTTTTAGTATTCAAACTTAGTATTATGTTTAAATTCTTTGATAATTCTATTCAAAATTTACTTTACTTAGTTAATATTTTCATATTTTAATCATTTATATTTAGAAAATGTTATGATTAAATCTTGCTTGATTTTTGGTTCTGCACCTATTTTTGATGTGTGTCAAAGGGGGAGAGATAGTGAATTCAAGGGGAGTTATTTAACTTAGGGGGAGAAAAATTGCTTGTTTATTTACTTGTTGCATATTTGAACTTAACTTTGAACCTTTGTTGCCAAACATCAAAAAGGGGGAGATTGTTGGTGCAAGTTGCACCAGAATCAAACCTGAGTTTTAATGTTGTCAAAGGTTCAAGTTAAGTCTTGTTTTGATCTAACAAGTTGACTGAGTGTGCAGGATGTTTACTCAACCAAGAAAGACCTAGTTGGAGGCTAGGCATGAGAAATCTTAGCAGATTGTGGAACCCAGGTGCAAGTCCAAGGAGGTCGAGAGGACCTAAAGCTTGGCAGTATGATCGAGAGGTCTGGAGGACCTAACATCAAGGGAAAAGTCCTGGCGAGCTGATCAGAGCTAAGTGAAAAGTTCAAACTAGATCTGGAGGATCTAAGTTTGGCGGGTAGGTTGAGGTAAACAACTGGAGGAGCGACAGTGAGGTCGAGTTCCAGAAGGGAACAACACTAGGTCGCTGATCCAACTGAAGAAACCGGGAAGGTTTCCAAGTTGAGATCAAGAACAGTTCTACTGTTCTTTTATTACTCATTCATTATTATGCTGTGTGCTAATATCTATGTTGCAGGAAGTTTTTGTTCTAACACTATGCTGCAGGTCAGACTGGATCGGTCGACCAAACCAGCGGTTCAGTCGACCGAACAAAGCATAACAGACAAAATCAGAAAGCAAACAGCTCAGACCAGATCAAAGTCAAAGTCCGATCAAAGCTTGATCGGTTGACCGAACAGTAAGATCGGTCGACCGATCCCTAGTGACTTAGCACAAACCAAGTTAACAAACATCGATCAGTAGAAAAGGGAAAAGGTTGATCGGTCGACCGAATCGGATGACCGGTCGACCGATCCAATCAAAATTAATTGCAGCATTAATGAGGATCTCGACAGATTTCGACGAATAGGGAAATAGACTGTTTGGTCGACCGAAAAATGGGTTCGGTCGACCGAACCATTCATGACCATTTACTGCAACAGATCGAGCCAGCTACAATCTTCAGCGAGGAAGGAATGGAGCTGGTTCGGTGGACCGAAAAGAGGGATCGGTCGACCGAACCTCCAGTACTCTTATAAATTGAGGCTCGAAGTCAGAGGCAGTAGACAACTAACTAATCAATTCTGGTGCTCTTTTGCAAGCTGCTCACGCCTACGATTTCAGCAAGCAACTTCATTCGTGCCGACCAAGCTTCGTCTTTCAAATCTTATTGTCGGTATACTTATTTTATATTGCACTTAATTTACATAAGATAGTAGGTGTGTTACTATCTTGACATTCTTGTATCTGTACGATTCACTTCTTTCCGAGGATTTCGGAAAGAAGGATCTTAGTGCTTTGGCCATCGGTGCGGTCAAGGACTGCGGGCTTTCGAGTAGGAGTCGAGCTAGACTCCGAACGAAGTAAAAATGCTTTGTCTCCTTTTTATTTCCGCTACACGACTTTGATTTGAAAGAAAAGAATAGTTTTAAAAAGCGCAATATTCACCCCCCCCCCCCCCCTCTATCGCTCCAAACGATCTATCACTCCCATGGCCAAGCACCTACGAGGGTACGACTCAACATCTCCGTCGATCCTCCCTATTCAACCCTCCCTCCTCTCGTCACTCTCACCGCTCGAGTGCTCATTTCTCCCAAGGGGAGTCCCCTTGTATAAATTAGAGGTATTTGCAGGAAATTCATTAAGTCGTAGTTAGTTTGTGTTCTATTGATTGGATAGTTACTACATTTTAAGGGCTTTCGTTCCTGTGTATGGATTTTGGCTTCCTGTTTTTCTTTTTGTTTTCAAAATACGCAAATTATTAGTTTTAATTCTTCCCTTTTCTTTTTTAGTCTCAACCACATCTTGGGTCTTGGAAACTTTAGTTAGTAATCTTTGCTTTGATCTTGTACTGACATACGAATTTTTATTGAACTCAAGTAGTTAACAGTGTCTAGATATCCTGATAAGTATTATCATGCTTAGTTATAGTTGAGTTTCATATTTGTATTTTAATTTTAGTTAATTATATTTTAAACAATGTTATTACACTTGTAATTTTGAACAGTGTTTGTGATCTGTGAAGACTGTGATCAGTATTTATCTGGTATCAATGCAAGGAGATTTATCAAATATGGATGCTAATAATAGTTGTTCAATACCAGAATCTAAAATTGGTCCTTGAGTGGGAACAAAAACTACGGTAGATTATAAAGGAAAGGTAACTAAGAGAAAAGTAATGAAACTAAGAAATGAAGTATGGGATCATTTTATAAAGTTTACTAATGATGCATTAGATATGAAAGCCAAATGCAAATATTGTGATAAAGATTTTTTTTGTGATACATATAGAAATGGGACAACAAGCTTGAGATCTCATATTACCTCATGTAAAAAGCACCCTCATGTTGTTGAAACAACTCAAGGACAGCTAAGTTTACAACAAAGTTCAAAAGAGGGTGAGGTGTGTTTAACTTCTTGGAAATTTATCATGATGCATCTAGAAAAGCATTAGCTAGAATGATCATAATAAATGAACTCCCTTTCAAATTTGTAGAAAGAGAACGATTTAAAACATTTATGACTATGGTATGCCCAAAGTTTCGAATTCCTTCAAGATGCACGGTTGCACGTGATTGTGTTGAATTATATGCAGTTGAAAGGGAAAAATTGGAAAAATTGTTGCATGATTCAACACAAAGAGTTTGTTTGACCACTGATACATGGACATCGATTCAGAAAATCAATTATATGTGTCTAACAGTTCATTTTATTGATAAAAATTAGAATTTACAGAAAAGAATTATCAATTTTTGTCCAATTACAAGTCACAAAGGTGATGCTATTTGTTTAGCCATTGAAAATTACTTGAGGGGTTGGGGAATTAACAAATTTTTTACTATTACAGTTGATAATGCAAGTTCAAAAGATGCTGCTATTAATAGTTTCAGAAAAAAATGACTAATTGGGATTCCACCATTTTAAAGGGACAATATGTCCATATGAGATGTGTAGCTCATATAATCAATTTGATTGTTACTGATGGCTTAAAAGATATAAATCAATCTGTGATGAAGGTTAGGAATGTAATCAAATATGTTAAGCAATCCCCCTATAGATTAAGCAAGTTCAAAGAATGTATAGAGATTGAAAAAATTGAAAGCAAGAACTCATTATGTTTAGATGTACCAACCAGATGGAACTCAACTTTCTTGATGTTGAATACAACTCAAAAATTTGAAAATTTTTTTGATAGGTTTGATGAATAAGATCCATGTTTTAAATTAGATCTTCAATATACATAATGACATGTCATTTTGAATGAGAATGAAGAGATGATACTTGAATCAGATGGTAAACCTAAAAGAGAATTGAAGACTTTTGATGGGAAACCAACAAGTGCAGATTGGAATAATGTTAGACTTTTTGCATCTCTACTGCAAGTTTTTTATGAACTAACATTAAAAGTTTCAGGATCTTTGTATGTCACATCTAATACTTTTGCACACGAGATTAGTTTTATCCATACCATCTTGAAGGAGTGGCAAGAAAGTGATGATATTGATGTGTATTCAATGGGAATTAGAATGAAAAACAAATTTGACAAGTATTGGGGAGATTCAGAGAAAATGAATAAGTTGCTTTATATTGCGGTGGTGCTTGATCCAAGGCATAAATTAGATTTCGTAGAATTTATGTTGATTGAATTATATGGAGATGAGAAGGGTGCAAAAGTAGGAAAGATAATAAAGGACACTTTATTTGCTTGGTACAAGAATTATAAGGAAAAAAATGGAGTCTCAATGTGATACTTCAATAGTTTCATCTATTCCAGAAACAATTGACAATGATAATACTTCAACAAATATGAGTGATTTGAAAAGACAATTAATCATAGCGAAGTATAAGAAACAAAAGGCACAAGTTTTTGGTGATAGCAATATGCCAGAATTAGACAAGTATCTTAATGAAATAGTTGAAGAATATTATTCTACTTTTGACATTTTGGGATAGTGGAAGAAAAATTGTCACAAATTTCTTATCCTTTCTCAAATTGCTCGTGATGTATTAGTTTTTCCGACATCGACAGTTGCTTCAGAATCCGCTTTCAGTACTAGTGGTCGGGTACTTGATTGTTTTAGGAGTTCATTGACTCCTAAGGTGGTAGAAACTCTTATTTGTATTCAAAATTGACTTCAGTTAAGTTTGAAATCACTCAACGTTGAAGAAATTTTAGAGGATATGGAAAAACTTGAAAATGATAAGTTTTTCTTTTTTTTAAAAAAAATATAATTAAATTTTTATTTATAATTATAAACTTTATTTACTTAACTTGTATGTTTTTATCAGATTTCTCAAAAATCATAATGGACTCGTCTTCTTCGACAACATCGGTGACATAATGATTAATGGTATGTTTAAATATTGTATTTTATTTAAATTAATGATGATATAAGTGTTGTTGTTTCTAATTTACTCACTTTCTGTATAAAAATGTGATGATATATTAGATGTTTGGAAATGCCCATTATATTAGACGTTTAACTACATGAAGCTTATTCCTCAATTTTTATTGACGTTTGGAAATGCCCATTATAAGTGTTGAGTATTGACCTTTTCCTTTTATACCATCAAATCTTAGATAACTTAGTTGAGATTTAATTTTATAATGACAATTATTGTCTGTGTTGTTAATTTAGTATGTGCCCACCAAATGTAGAATTAATCCTTCTGTAGAAATCTATATAATCAAGTAAAGTTTATGCATTGCGTGCCGAATTAAATGGGGATGTTAATATATAATATAACCAGTCTGAAACAAACCTCTCCAGAAAATCCAGCCCTTTATCGGATTCGCGTTCCTGAGCCCCAATGTGAAAATGGTCGCCGTCAATGCGGAAGCTGCGAAAAGAGCTTGCGTTGCATGCGCCTACAAAGCTCCAACCGAAAGCGTGCCTGAAAAAGCGAGAGTTGATTCAGGTGTAACCGTGTAAAGTGAAACAGACACTTTGAAATAATTTCCAAGTATTAATCTTAAAAGAACCAATTCCAGACCAACACTTGAATCTTACCTTCAAACTCGTTAAGAACCTTGCACGATACGAGACTGCGAGTAAGCTATACTTTTGACTGCTAAAAGCCTCCATTACTGAAAAATATATAATATATTGGAGGTTGCAAATGGCCGAACTTCTTCCGTGTCCCAACCCATCAAGCCCACCGTTCTCATTAGAATTGCCTCGGTTCGTTTAATTATTTTTTGTTTAATCCTATCAAGGCTGATTGATTTGCTTCGATTAGATAACTCTCACTTCATTAGAATTGCACTAGTTTTCGAGCAACAAGACAAATGACAACCATATTCATGTGTATATATTCATGTAACAAAAGTGTCTTTAGAATTAAAGTACAATTCCGCCACTGTGCTACTGGAAGTGTTATCCACCCAACTCATCGACCAAACTTAATTAAACACTTTAACTCGTGCAAATGCAATGCCACTTACTAGTTTCTTTCTCTCAAAACTATATATCTATTTCAGACACACTGTGGACCTAGCAACAAAGAAAGCAGCCTGCTCGAGTGCTGAAACACGACATGTTCTACAGACAGGACTCCACCTTAATTAACAAGGTTTTCACGATCGAAGACGCATAAGAAAGAATTAATCGCGCGCTAATTCTGAGCACCAGTGTTGTATATAGTTTTTAATTAGCAAATTGAATTGTGAAATTTGAATTCTGAGAATATTAATTGCTAGAGGTGATGAGAATTGAGAGCTTTATTGTTCTTCATGCACGTTTCTTAGGATCGATCTAGCTTCCGTTCATCGGCCGCCGACGAGGCTGTTGACGAGCGCTAAGGCATTGCTGGTGTACTGCTTCACCCTCCTCACCCGGCTGCATATATCGGTCTTGACGTCGACGCCGGAACCGGCGGCGCCATATGCGGACGCGGCGGCCGCTTCGCGGAACCCGTCAGAGCAGGACTCCTCGTTGGTGAGGGCGGCGCTCATCCACGTCTGCGCGTTGGAGACCCGCCACGCCACCTCCATCCCCACCAACTCCTCCACGCCGCGCAGCTCGTCGTAGGTCTGGCACACCTGGTCGGCGGCGTCGCCCAGCTGCTCGGAGCAGTCGCGCAGCGCAGCGGCCGCGGTGCCGCGGACGGCGCCGGCGCGGCGGAGGGCGGAGACGTGGGCGCGGAGGCCGCGGAGGCGGGCGAGGGTGACGTTGGCGGCGACGCGGGCGAGTTCGGGGGAGCTGCCGCCGACGGCGGCCGCGTAGGAGGAGAGGGAGGAGAAGCAGAGGTCCGGGTAGCGAGTGAGGTTGCAGCGCGAGCGGATGAACAGGGTGGCGCGGTCGTGGGAAGGGCTCGTCGGAGGAAAGGCCGGCGGCGGAGCGCAGGAGGCGAGTGAGAGGAAAAGGAAGGCGAAAAAGAAGAGGAGGATGGTGGTGGGAGGCATCGTGGCCTTTACTGGCGTGACAGGAGAAGACAAGCGCGGGTTTTGTGGAGGAGTGAGTGGAGCAAAGGGAGGCAGGGGGATTTAAAGAGGAGGATGCGGCTGGGATTGGACGACGAGCGACATGAAACAAATAATGATAATGAGACGGTTACGCTAGCCACGATGACGAAATTACGCAACTACCCATCCCCTCGATTTTTGCCTTTTTTAAGCTTGTAATTTGCCAAAAAATAAAAATGAAATGAAATGAAATCTCACGATGAATTGATTTCTGCATACATATTTATTGCTTATCTTGATGACGTCATCTATCCCCGGCGAGGAAAATTGACGCTTACCGTAAAAATAAACTGTGATACAATCTCGGGTCTCAATTCAGCTTAGCGGAATTAAGTTTTATGTTATTTAAATTTATTTGATAGAGTATTTGAGTCGGGGTTAACATCAATCAAACTGTTAAAGATTTATTTGAATTTGGTTTATTTGTGTATTTTTTAACTAATGAAATTATAATTAAGTTTGTTTTTAAATGTAACCATAAGTTACCATTGTCTGAATTTATTTAATTTAATATATTGATTACAAATAATATTATTTAAATTAAGTATAAAATTAATTGTTATTTGAATAATCACTAATAATATAATTGAGAAAAAAAAAATCTAGAAAGAAGGAAAGATAAGGACGATGGAGATGGAGTGAGGGTGAGCACGAAGCAATATGGTTCCCGAAGAAAGGGGATGAAGGGTAATGACCTACTAATCGTTAGGTGTGCAAAATGATAAGGTGCAATCAATGACACCATTAATTTCGTAGTCTGATTCCAAGATTTCGTCTATGTCTAGGTTTATGCTAATTAATCTACTGGATCATGGCTAGATTTAATTTAAATATAAAATTTAATCAGTATTTTAAAATTAACAAATTTCAACTTATTTTTAATATTATACTAGTGTGATTGTACACACGCGTTGCATATGTAATATAATAATATATAAATTATTTTAATCTTTGAAAATCTGAATTGTTTAGATTTTCTAGTGTTACCCTTATAATCCAAGAAAAATTAATTATTTGGGTGAGATTTATCAGACTCATACAATAGTGACGCTAGAGAATTCCAGTAATAAAATACGGTAACGGACTTCCCTATGTAAAAAATTATTTTAATTTAATATTATACATGTCTTAGTAAAGAAAACTAAGAAAAGTATATTTTTTTTTAACATTGTCGACCTAAAATATTTATAGAAACTTCTTTGATCATAGTCTTATCAATTCTAAGATATGAGACTAAAGTGAACTATATTTTTTTTATTAAAACAATCAGAGAAAATTAATGATGAGAAAAATTCATAATAATTCGCTGTAACTGAGTCTCGAACTCTATATCACTGATTGTTTCGCTTGTGGAATTACTAATAAATATTGGAATTATTTTTAGTGTAAATAGAAAAAAGGACATTAACGTAAATACATTTTAGGTTTCACCAAAATTAGTTAGTAAAGAGGGAAGATTTTTAATAAAATAGTAATATATATATATGGAGCTCCTTTATTATAAATATCGTCGGTTCTGATAAAATATAAAAAAAATAAATCATAAAAAATATTTTATCTTAATATAATAGTACTTTATACGGTAAAAATTGATCCAACGAATAATTTTACACTCGGTCAGATGGACTCTACGTCCATATGTTAGACCTTTTATTTTTTTATGTTGCTTATGAAAGATGAAATGAACAGATAAGGCCCTTTTTGCCAATATCAATCAAATTCACCTAATTGAAGAGAGTAGTAATGATAGGAACACTAACTTAATTTGGTAAAAGATTAAAAAAAAGACATGTAAGTTATTAAGTCAATTTTAAAAAGAGGTATGACTACTTTTTCATTATAATCATAGATGCATAGTAGATAATAAGTGATATTTATGCACATAGTGGTCAATATATTTTTAATCATATCTGATGGGATCCGGGTTATTTCTCAAGCATCGGAAGTGAGTAGCTAGCACAATTAGAGGACCGGATTCTTGACAAGAAAAGTGAATTATGAGTTTGCAGAAGAAGTCTTTGCAAGTCGGAAGACCAGATGCGAGGCAAGAGAAGTCCAAGGAAATTGAAGACCGAATTCTTGACAAGAGATGCCTTTACGGGTCAGAAGACCGTATGTAAGGTAAGAGAAGTTTAAGAAAGTCGAGAACCGGATTCTTGGCATGAAGACCTGAAGATGAGAAATCTCCAATCACAAAGTCCAGAGAACAAGGCGTTCATCTAGCATGAGGCACCTGAAATGATTTAAGTTTAGCTATAAATTGAATTATTAACTAAAATGTGTATCAATCAATTGACTGATCGATTGGGAAGATAGCAATTGATTGAGAAGCACCTTCGTGATAACAGTGTAATGACAATAATAGAAATAATCTCTAATTGATTTCGATTGGGATTTATTATATTTGGTACACAATCAAAATCAATATGAATCAAATAGTAAAAATATATTTCTAAATATATTTTATTACTATGTTTATAATTATTATGATTGTATGCCTTATTTAATCTTTTCATTATTGTTTTGGACAATCTGTATAAATAAGCTATTGGCTTTAGTTATAAGATTATCAAAAAACTTTATATTATTTCTTTCCTCTACTTATTAATTTCTACACAGTATCAGAGCCATGATCCCTTCCTTTTCTTTATTTTTCCTCAAAATTTAGCTTCTTCCTTCTTTAATTCCTCTTCCAGCACCTCAATTCTAGCACCAGATTTCTATAGCATTAGTCAGCAACAACGTGAACATCTTGGAGCATAACAACAACTTGAAGCAACTCAAAGATCAACGTGCTCCATCAACATCTTGTAGTCTCATCGCCAATGTCCTTTCTTACCAGTATTGTGCAGCAACCTCAGGAACTTCGACAACTTTAGTAACAAAATTTTTTTCCCTCTACTAGTTTGGTTTTCTACTTTGTTTTTTTTCCTCCTCCATTTGGCCTTTTCTTAAAAAAAACAAGAGTGAAAAAAAAGAGAGAAAAAAAAATCGAGAGACAAAAAAAAACAGAAAAAAATCGAGAAAAAAAAAGATGAAAAAAAACTTGAAAAAAAAAAATCAAGAAAAAAATAGAAAAAAAAACGTGAAACAAAAAAAAAAATAGAGAGAAAGAAAAACAAAACAAAAAGAGAGAGAAAATGTCTTCTCTAGAGTCCACTCAAGTCTCTTCATCATCACAAAATATCTCTTTTTCAATTCGTATAGTTCCTCCTTTCTCCGTTAAACTTGACCTATGAAAATTACAATTTCTTCCTTTACTTTATGTTCATGATTTACTTGGTCATGTTGATGGTAGTTTATCCCCACCTCAAAAAGATGATTCATCCTATACTATTTGGTTTAAGAAGGATCAACTTGTCTTGACTTGGTTTCTTTCATCAATTACTGAGTCTATACTTCCTATGCTCGTTGGGCTCAACACATCGCGTCAGGTTTGGGAAGCTCTTGATCATTCTTTTGCATCTCACTCTCAAGCACGAGTTCTCCAACTTCATCTACAATTATAGTATGTACAATGAGATGATGCCTCCATCAGTGACTATATGCAATCAGTCAAGACCATTGCCAACAACTTTGCTGCAATTGAACATCCAGTCTCTGATCCAGAACTATTAATGCATGTTCTTGCAAGTTTAGGTCCTCAATATGATAGCTTTGTACCTAGCGTGACAACTCGCATGGATCAAGTGTCACTTGAAACGCTTCATGGTATGTTATCCTCTCATAAAAGGCTTCTACAAATACAATCTCAAAGGATGTCAGATTCTTTATCTTTATCGGCACACATGCTTAGCAAGGCTCCACAACCTGCTCAACATAATCATCCTCCTCCCCAATATGGTCAACAAAATCAATTTAGAGGTTTTTGAGGTCGGGGTGGAAGTCGAGGTAGAGGTCGAGGTTGAGGACGCTATCAAATTTGCTTTAATTATGATCATTATGCTCAAAATTATTATAAAAGATATTATTCAAATTTTCAAGGAGGACCTGTATTATCAAGTCGACCCTCTCCCTCATCTTGACAATCTAGGACTCAATCATATAATTCTGGAGCATTTTCACTCTCCATCCCTCCTAATACAACGACATTAGTTCCTGAAACCCCAAGATAGCATCCAGATTCTGAAGCTACTCATCATGTTACACCGGAGTATAATATTCTTACAGAAACTTCACCTTATCATGGACTCGACATGTTACAAATAGGCAATGGCTCAAGTTTGTAAATTGCTCACATTGGGAACACTTCCTTTCATTCTTATGGTCGTACTTTTCGCATGCGCAACACTCTTCATGTTCCTTCTATTACTAAAAATTTATTTTCTGTCTGTCAGTTTGCTCTTGATAATAATGTATTTTTTGAATTTCACCCTAATCATTGTCTTGTGAAGGATCCTGCAATAGGAATTATTCTACTCCAAGGGGATATTAAAAACATTCTTTATCATCTTCAACTCACCTCTCTCAAAACCTTTGTTAGAGAACGCACGAATAAATTCTCGTGGCATGCACATCTTGGTAATCCATCTCTACGTCTTGTTTAGAATATTATTAATCGTTTTGGTTTACTAACTTCTTTAGCGTCATCATTTCATTTATGTGAAACTTGTATGAAAGCGAAATCTCATAAACTACCTTTTGTTTCCTCTACTCGCAACTATAGTTTTCCTTTAGAAATTATTCACTTTGATGTATGGGATCCTGCTCCTATTTTTTCTAATCAGTGTTTTCTTTATTATGTTATTTTTATTGATAACTTTAGCAAGTTCACTTGGATTTTTCCTATGAAAAGAAAATATGATCTCTTTGATATTTTTTGTCATTTTCAAAAGCATGTTGAGAGATATTTTGATCGTAAAATGCTCTCCCTTCATTCTGATTGGGGAGGAGAGTATCAAGCGCTTCATCGTCATCTTACTTCTTCTGGCATCCTCCATCGAGTCTCTTATCCCCATACTCCTGAACAAAATAGATCCGCTGAAAGAAAATAACGTCATGTGGTTGAAATTGTCTTAGCTCTTCTTAATCATGCCTCAGTTCCACTTAAATTTTGGGATGACGCGGTCCAAATCGTAGTCTACCTTATCAATCGTTTACCCACTACACTACTTCAAAATAAGTGTCCCTTGGAAATACTTTATAATTATTCTCCAGATTACTCCTTCCTCCGTATCTTTGGTTGCACATGTTATCCTTGGCTACGACCTTACTCTAAACACAAGTTAAACCCTCTCTCTCAACAATGTATTTTCCTTGGTTATAGTAATTTGTATCATGGGTATCGTTGCCTCTATGTTTCAACCAGACGGATATATATTTCTCGACATGTTACTTTTGATGAATTTCTTTTTTCGTTTGTAGTTGCTACCTCATATCCTCTTTCAGATAATCGAGGCATATTTCTAATATCACCAAGTAATATACTAGAATCCCCATATATTGCTCCATCTGGACATATTGAAAGAATAAGGGGGGATGGTATCTTAGGTCCTGCTCCATCTCTATAAATTCCTGAAGACTCAGCGGCTAATGGTGATCCACTCTCTAGTTCTGATTCTCATACTCCATCTCCACAAATTCCTATGGATTCGATGACTAGTGGAGATCTACTCTTTAGTTCTGATTCTCGTCCGTCTGACCACTCATCTCTGAGTAGCTCTGATGATGATATTCCTCGGCGGATGCTTCTTCTAAGCGATATTTATGCACAATGTCAACCAGTTTTCACTCGTTATCCTCTTCCACGTGCTCTTCTTGCTTCTTCAAATTTTGTTGAACTTTCTACTTTTGCATAGGCAATCAAAGATCCAAATTGGCGTGCTATGATGGCTACAGAATTTGATACTCTTCTTCGTAATGCAACCTAGAGCTTAGTCCCTCGTACCCCATCCATGAATATTGTGGGCTCTAAATGGGTTTACCAAATTAAGTATCGTGCAGATAGTTCTATTGAACATTACAAAGCTCACCTTATTGCTAAAGGTTTTAATCAACAGTCAGGTATTGACTTTAATGATATTTTTAGTCCAATCATCAAAAGTACAACTATCTGATTGCTATTATCTATAGCTGTAAGCTCTAATTGGCCAATACGCTAATTAAATGTTTCCAATGCTTTCCTTCATGGACACCTTGAAGAAACTGTTTATATGGAGAAACCTCTTGGATTCATCCACCCTCAACTTTCAACACTTGTGTCAACTTCAAAAGTCTATATATGGTCTTCGACAAGCACCTCATGCATGGTTTCATCGTCAATCTACCTAGCTTCATACTTAGGGATTTTCTGGCTAAAAAATAAACTCTTCCCTATTTTACAAATGTAATGAGAAATTTTCAATATTTGTTCTGATTTATGTGGATGATATTGTTGGTGCAGGAAGCATTCGACAATCGAACCCCGAGTTTTGATAATGGCAAAGGGTTCAAAGTTAAGATTATTTGTTATCTAACGTACTTGAATAAGTATTTTAGGAAAGTCCTAACTGTGGTTAGGCAGGTGAAAATCCTAAGGGGTGATAACCTTAGGCCATAAATGGTGGTAACCCTAGGTGAATGAAAACCCTAGGGGGTGGTAACCCTAGGTCCTAGAGGGTGATAACCCTAGGTGGAGGAAAACCCTAAGGGGCAGCAACCTTAGGTCCTAGGAGGTGGTAACCCTAGGTGGAGGAAAATCCTAAGGGTAAGGGGGTAACCTTAGGTCCTAGGGGGTGGTAACCCTAGGTGGAGAAAAATCCTAGGGGGTAATAACCCTAGGTCCTAGGGGGTGGTAACCCTAGGCAGAAAAAATCCAGTCAATCTAGAGGATAGTTCTGACATCAGGTAATCTCTCCTGAAGGGAGTAGGTGAGGACGCGTTCCCCGGAAGAGGGAATAGTAGGCGTCGGTTCGACCTAGGGTTTCCGGTTGAAAATTTGAAGTCAGAACCAGACAGTTCAGAGACTGTCAAATACTGCTTTTATTATATTTTACGTGTGTTAACTTTGTCTTGCAGGGTATGTGTGTATTTTGTGAACTAACATGCATTGCGAGGACAAATGAGCAAGGCCAGTCTCGGATGAACAGTGTCCGAGGCGCCTCCATGGAGCTTGGAAGCGCCTCGGGTGCAAGGTAGAATCAGGCTGCGCAGCAAGCTTGGAGGCACCTCAGACGGAGCTTGAGGCACCTTGGACCAGGGCTTGGAGGCGCCTTGGAGTGGCCATGGAGGCGCCTCAAGCAGGATAAAAGATGAACTTTTCAGCACTGATCCACGCGGTTGACTCGGCGCGTTGGAGGCACCTTGGATGGTGTTTGAGGCGCCTCCAGCACTGTTTAAAAGGGGTGTTCGAGCAGTAGGTTAAATCAACACATTCCAAGCTACTCTTGTGCAACAAGCTGCTCTAGCTAGAAACGTTCCGACAAAGCTGCGACTTGACACCGACGACCCGGAGCTCCGAATCTTCAGGTTTTCTATTGTCATTGGTAAATCTAAGTTATTTTTAATTGTACTCACAGTTGTAACATTTTTATGATATTATAAGTGTTGCCCAACGTAAACGCTCGACGAGCGTGTGCCTTGGAGTAGGAGTCGCCACAGGCTCTGAACCAAGTAAATAGCTTGTGTTTGTGTGTTGTTTTTTTATTATTTCCGCTGCATCTACTCGAACGTTTTCCGATTACGAAATCGATAGTGAAAGCCATGAGTACTATTCACCCCCTCCCTCTAGTGCATTTCGATCCAACAATTAGTATCAGAGCGGGGTAGCGTTGATCTGGTGCAACCACCAATCACGCATTTCTTTCGTGGTGTTTTCTATTTTTCGGAGTCGATTGGAATTAGCATAATTGCTATTTTTTGATCAAGTTCTTTTCGTTATCGAATTCTTTTCTCGAATTCGGTGCAACACCACTCGAGAACATAATTTACCCCTATTTTCATACTGCACTACTAATCCAGGATCAAGTCCTGGGATATTCCTTTTTATTTTTCTCTGTGTCAGATCTAAATGGCCCAACAAGAAAGCTATAGCATTGTCCGTCCCCCACTCTTCACCGGAGAGGACTTCGGATACTTGAAAGGTAGAATGGAGAACTTCCTGAAGATCCAGTTCGAGATGTGGATGATCGTTGAGACCGGATTTGAACTACCAACTGACGGAGATGACAAACCAACATCCTGCGAAAACTGGGATCCAGTAACAATCAAGAAGGCGGAAGCAAATGCCAGAGCAACATGCACCTGTTGGTTGCTACTCGAAAAACCTAGAGGTTCCACTGTACAAAAATTTTGTACAAAGGTCTGAACCTTTTCCTAGCTACCATGTGTTCTTTTAAATTAAACTTTGGATCGCCTGCGGAACTTAACACGTTTGATCCAAAACTTAATCTATTTGCTCTTTTAGGTTTTGACTTGGATCTCCTGCGGAACTTAACACGTTCGACCCAAGTCACCTTAAGTTATTAATTCCATTAAATATTAATTTCCATAATTGGTTCCCAGTACTGACGTGACGAGGCACATGACCTTCTTGGATATGGGAGCAACCACCACCGACTAGACAAAACCTTTTATGGAAAGCTAATATTTAATTTCCTAAAATAACTTTAGGTTAATCGAAAAGAACAATCAAATCACAAGGAAAAGAAAAACAAAAGAACACTATATCGAAAACAAATTCGAAACTCTAGAATCATATGCCTCTTGTATTTAGTATTATTTCCAAAAATAACTAGTATGATGCGGAAAGAAAAAATACTAGTTATACCTTTTAGAAAAACCTCTTGATCTTCTACCGTATTCCTCTTCTAACCTTGGATGTTGTGTGGGCAACGATCTTCCGAGATGAGAAACCACCAAAGCACCTTCTCCTTTCTTCAAATTTCGGCCAAGCACAAAGCTTCCAAAAGATGAAGATCTTTTCCACCAACCAAGCTCCAAGGGATGTAGGCTTTCTCTCCTTCTTCCTCAAGCTAGATCCGGCCACCAATTAAAACTCCATAAGCATGAAGAGGTTCGGCCACAAAGAGAAGAAGAAGAGAAGAAGGAAGGGCCGACCACACCACCAAGGAAAAGAGGAAGAAAAATAGAATAGAGTCGTTCGCCTTGAAGTCTCCTCTACCCCCTCTTTTATAATCCTTGATCTTGGCAAATAAGGAAATTTTAATAAAAACTTCCTTAATTCTTTTGCCATTGAAAAGGAAAATTTATTTAATTAAAAATAATTTTCTTTCTCAATTTTATTTGGCCGGTCATATAAAAGCTACAAACAAGGATAGTTTTAATTAATTAAAACTTCCTAATTTGTCTCCAGAAATTTATAAAAATTTCTCCAATAATTTAATCCCTTCATGATTGGTTTATAAAAAGGAAATTTAATAAATTAAAATATTTCTTTTAATCATGTGGATAAAAAGAAAGTTATCTCTAAAAATTAAAATATCTTTTAATCTACAAATAAGGAAAGATATCAAGTCTTTTCTTAATCTTTTGTAGAAACTAATAAAAGAGAATTATTAATTTTTAAACTTTCTTTTAAATCATGAACATGGTTAAAAAGGAAAGTTTTCTTAAAATTTAAAATCCTCCTTTAATCAACAAATAAGGAAAGATTTCAAATTTTAAACTCTCTTTTAAACATGTAGATGATTTACAAATAAGGAAAGTTTTTACCAAAAAATTAAAACCATCCTTTTAAACTACAAATAAGGAAAGAGATTAATCTCTTCTCTTAATCTTTTGTAAAAAGCTATAAAAGGAAATTTTAAAATTTTAAACTCTCTTTTAAAATCATGATATCCACATAAGAAATAATTTTAATAAAAATCCTTTTTAATATTCTAGTGGCCGGCCACCTAAGCTTGGGACCCAAGCTTTGGCCGGCCACCTACATGGCTCATCCACTTGGTCTTGGCCGGCCTCATTGGATGGGTAAGAAGGTGGGTATGCGGTGGGTATAAATCTCTATATACTAGAGGCTACGATAGGGACCGAGAGGAGGAATTGATTTTGGTCTCCCGATAAAATTAAGCATCCCGTGCTCTCCCCGAACACACAACTTACTTTTATCAATAATAATTCATTCCACTAGAGAACTATTATTGAACTACCGCACCAATCCCAAATTACATTTTGGGCTCCTTCTTATTATGAGTGTGTTAGTCTCCCTGTGTTTAAGATAACAAATGTCCACTAATTAAGTAAGTTACTGACAACTCACTTAATTAATATCTAGCTCCAAGAGTAGTACCACTCAACTTCATCATCATGTCGGACTAAGTCCACCTGCAGGGTTTAACATGACAATCCTTATGAGCTCCTCTTGGGGGACATTCTCAACCTAGATTATTAGGACACAGTTTCCTTCTATAATCAACAACACACACTATAAGTGATATCATTTCCCAACTTATCGGGCTTATTGATTCATCGAACTAAATCTCACCCATTGATAAATTAAAGAAATAAATATCAAATATATGTGTTTGTTATTATATTAGGATTAAGAGCACACACTTCCATAATAACTGAGGTCTTTGTTCCTTCATAAAGTCAGTTTAAAAGGAACGACCTTAAATGATCCTACTCAATACACTCTAAGTGTACTAGTGTAATTATATAGTTAAGATAAACTAATACCTAATTACACTACGACCTTCCAATGGTTTGTTCCTTTCCATCTTGGTCGTGAGCTACTGTTTATAATTTATAAGGAACCAATAACATGATCTTCTGTGTGTGACACCACACACCATGTTATCTACAATATAAATTAATTGAGCAACTACATTTATCATAAATGTAGACATTTGACCAATGTGATTCTTATTTCTAGATAAATATTTATACCAAAAGCTAGGCTTTTAGTATACACTCTAACAGCACCCTCCAGTGCAGATTGACAAAGGAGGAGCTAAACCGCGTCGGCCCATTCTCAAACACTAAGGAGCTATGGGAGAAGCTGATCGAACTTCACGAAGGGACCTACGATACCAAAGCAAGCAAGCGTAATTTGTTATTCAATAAATTGTATAACTTAAAAATACAGGAAAGTGAGACGGCTAGCCAGCTCCACGCTCAGATACAAGACCTACTCAACGGACTTCATGCGATCGGACAGAAGGTATAACCGGGACATCATCAGATATTCCTTAAACGCTTTTCCGAGGAACACCTTGTGGGCATCCATGGTAGATGCTTACAAGGTTTCTAAGGACCTTTCTTATATTAAGTTAGACGAGCTATTCTCTGAATTTGAGTTGCATGAGCAGGTTAATGCACACCCGGCCGAGAAAGGGTTGGTTTTGGTTGCAGGTACAGGAAGAGCGCGTGAATCGAAAACAAAACGCAGAACCGAACCGGAGTCAGAAGAAGAACCAGATTCGAACGATGACGACGATGAGCTCACAACCGAAATAGTCAACTTGGTGAAGAAACTCTACAAAAAGAAAGACTTCAACAAAAAAGATGTCAGAAAGGTCATCCAGTCCAAAGAAGCCCAACCAAGCTCAAAGGTCAAATTCGAGGTGACGTGCTACGGGTGCAATCAGAAGGGGCACATCAAGGCGAACTGCCTGAACCAGAAGGATCTGAAGAAACCAACGAGAAAGAAGGCCCTGAAGGCGACATGGGATGTGTCCTCTTCCGAGGAAGACAACGATGAAGAACGCAAGCAGACAAGTTTTCTCGCGTTGATGGCCCGGGACTACACCAACGAATCTGGAAGCGAGGACGAATCGGATTCTAAGTCTGAGAGAAGCCACGGATCCGTATCCATTTTTGAAAGGTCAAACCCCTCTGTAAGTACAAATCATCTTTACAGTTTAATTAATTATTTAATGCATAAAGTAGCTAAGTCCAAAGTTCGGATAAAGTCGCTTCTAAAGGAGGTAACATCCCTTAAAGAAGCGACTAAAAACGAATCCTTGACTAAATATGTTCAGACTGGAACCTCAACTCAGGTCCAAAAGCTTGAGCAAGAGAATTCCAGCCTGAAAAGTCAAGTTAAGTATTTGAAAATTGCATTGGAACGGTTTACACTGGGTTTAAAGAACTTGACTTGATTCTTGGAAAACAGAAAGTCGTTTACAATCGATTCGGACTATGATTCAAAGCTAAAAAGAAATTTTGTTCATATTTATCGCTTATTAACAAACCATATAGTAAAATAGTCCAAGCATGGGTACCTAAGTCCAACCTGGTCAATCAGGTTGGACTTGGTCAATATTGGGTCCCCAAGGATCAAATACATTACCTTGATAGACCATATCGAGGCTATGATCCAGGGGGAACCAAAAGAAAAACTGTATTGATAAAAAGATAAATCATTAAAAGAACATAATTAAATTAAATTAAATTAAATTAACTAATAATAATGTTAATTAATCATTAAAGGAATATAACTCAAAATTAAAAACTTAAATCTAATTTATAAATTAAATAAACAAAAAATCTTAAACAAGTGTAGGGGGAGGCTCTAAAATAGTTGACGTCTCCAAAACTAACCTACCCGGCAGGGTAAACCAAAGATAACCGACCCGACAGGGTAATCAGGATTAAAATAAAAGGACAACAGTTTAACTTGACCAATAGTACTGGTAAAGTTTTGGATGATAGTGTTGGATCGAGACGCGCTAGAGGGGGGGTGAATAGCGCTCGTGGCTATTTGTTCGATTATCAAAAAACTATCGGAGTAATTAAAATGCAGCGGAATAAAATAAACACAAAGACACAAAGGGATTTACTTCGTTCGGAGCCTAAGGCGACTCCTACTCGAAGTTCCGCGATCCTTGATCGCTTCCGGTGGGCAACAACTATAAGCTCGATAAGAATTACAGATTACAAAATGTAACAGCAATTAGAATAACTTTGTACCGACAACTTAAAGAAGAGAAAAACGAAGCTCCGGGTCGTCGGAATGTTGCAACAGCACTTCGGAATGACTTTGTTAGCAGCACGTTGAAGAAGGAAAGCTCAGAACTTGATTCTTTGATATGCTGGTCGAAACCCCCTTATAAAGGGTGTTCAAGGCGCCTTGAAGGCTGTTCAAGGCGCCTCCATGCTGCCTAGTCTTCCGAGTGGATCAGATCTGAACTGGTCGAACTTATACCCTGCTCAAGGCGCCTTCCAAGGCGCCTTATACTCCCTTCAAGGCGCCTTCGATGAACTTTCGCAGCCAGCTCAGCTTTTGCACCCGAGGCGCCTCCAAGCTCCATGGAGGCGCCTCGGACACTGTTCATCCGAGGCTTTAGGTTGCTCCTTTGCACCTGCAAGATACGTTAGTCCCAAACAATATCCTGCAACACAAAGTTAGCACAATAAACATGATAAATGAAGTATAGACAGTCTCCGGACTGTCCGAGTCTGACTTCAGGTTTCCAACCGGAAACCCTAGGTCGACCCGACGCCTACTGTTCCCTCTACGGGGAACGCGTCCTCACCTACTCCACTCAGGAGATTTACCTGTTGCCAGTCGATCCTCCAGATCGACTGGACTTTTGCTCAGCACTCGATGCTTCCGGACTTTCTGCTGGACATCCGCTTCCCCGGCTAGTCCAATCTTTCACCTGGTTCGCGACACCAGGACTTTCCACCTAGGGTTACACTAGTACACAGTAGCTCACGACCAAAATGGAAAGGAACAAACCATTGGAAGGTCGTAGTGTAATTAGGTATTAGTTTATCTTAACTATATAATTACACTAGTACACTCAGAGTGTATTGAGTAGGACCATTTGAGGTCGTTTCTTTTATACTGACTTTATAAAGAAACAAAGACCTCGGTTATTATGGAAGTGTGTGCTCTTAATCCTAATGTAATAACAAGCACATATATTTGATATTTATTTCTTTAATTTATCAATGGGTGAGATTTAGTTCGTTGAATCAATAAACCCGATAAGTTGGGAAATGATATCACTTATAGTGTGTGTTGTTGATTATAGAAGGAAACTGTGTCCTAGAGATACTAGGTTGATAATGTCCTCAAGAGGAGCTCATGAAGATTGTCATGTTAAACCCTGCAGGTGGATTTAGTCTGACATGATAATAAGGTTGAGTGATACTACTCTTGGACTTAGATATTAATTAAATGAGTTGTCAGTAACTCACTTAATTAGTGGACATTTGATATCTTAAACACAGGGAGACTAACACACTCATAATAAGAAGGAGCCCAAAAATGTAATTTGGGATTGGTGCGGTAGTTCAATGATAGTTCTCTAGTGGAATGAATTATCATTGATAAAATTAAGTTGTGTGTTCGGGGCGAACACGGGATGCTTAATTTTATCGGGAGACCAAAACCAATTCCTCCTCTCGGTCCCTATCGTAGCCTCTTATTTATAGAGTTCTATACCCACCTATACCCACCTTCTATACCCACCCAATAGGGGCCGGCCAAGCTAGCTTGGGATCAAGCTAGGGCCGGCCTATGTATGAGATTGGGTGGCCGGCCCTAGCTTGAACCCAAGCTAGTAGGGCCGGCCTAGGTATGAGATTGGGTGGCCGGCCCTAGCTTGAACCCAAGCTAGTAGGGCCGGCCAAAATAAATTAAAAAAGAAATTTAATTTTAATTTTTATGTGGAAGATATATTTTAAAGAGAATTAAAATTAAAATATCTCTCTTGTAAAAGATCTACAAAAGATTAAAGAAAGAGATTAGATCTCTTTCCTTATTTGTAGATTGGAGAGATGTTTTATTTTTTCTTTAAAAATTATTCACATGTTGATAAAATTAAAATTATAGAAATTTCCTTTTATCAACCATGAAGAGATTTTAAAGAGAAATTTTATTTTTTAAAATTTCCGGAAACAAATTAGGAAGTTTTAATTGTTGATTAAAACTTGTCCTCTTTTATTTTCCAATAATGTGGCCGGCCACTTGAAATTAATTGGGGAAATTTTATTTTATTTCTCTCAATTAAATCATGTCAAGGAAATTAAGGAAAATTTATTGTAATTAAATTTCCTAATTTGCCTAGGCCAAGGAATATAAAAGAAGGGGTGAGGGTGCCTTCACAAGACACAACATCTATTATTCCTCTCCCTCTTTTGTTCCTTGGTGTGGCCGGCCAACCTCTCCCTCTCTTCCTCTTGTGGTGGCCGAACCCTACCCTTCTATTGGAGCTCTTGTGGTGGCCGGATACTACTCGGAGAAGAAGAAGAAGAAGGAGAGAAAGCTAGCATCTCTTGGAGCTTGGTTAGTATTTTGTTTTCTTCCTTGGTGAAGCTTCCTCTTTGTTGGCGAACCTAGCTAGGAGGAGAAGAAGGTGATTGGTGGTTTCTCGTCTCGGAAGATCGTTGCCCACACAACGTCCGAGGTTAGAAGAGGAATACGGTAGAAGATCAAGAGGTTTTTCTACAAGGTATAACTAGTAAATTTTATTTCCGCATCATGCTAGTTATTTATGGAAATAATACCAAATACAAGAGGCTTACGTTCTAGAATTTCGAATATGTTTTTTCGAAGTTGTGTTCTTTGTTTCTTTCTTTTCCTTGTGATTTGATTGTTCTCTTTGGTTAACCTAAAGTTATTTTAGGAAATTAAATATTAGCTTTCTATTAAAGGTTTTGTCTAGTCGGTGGTGGTTGCTCCCATATCCAAGAAGGTCATGTGCCTCGCCACGTCAGTACTGGGAACCTTTTATGGAAATTAATATTTAATGGAATTAATAACTTAAGGAGACTTGGGTCGAACGTATTAAGTTCCGCAGGAGATCCAAGTCAAAACCTAAAAGAACAAATAGATTAAGTTTTGGATCAAACGTGTTAAGTTCCGCAGGCGATCCAAAATTTAATTTAAAAGAACACATGGTAGCTAGGAAAAGGTTCAGACCTTTGTACAAAATTTTTGTACAGTGGAACCTATAGGTTTTCCGAGTATCAACCAACAGTGGGAAAGTCCTAACTGGGATGTTAGGCAGTTGGAAAGTCCTGGTGAGTGAAGCCAGGCAGTGAGAAAGTCCTAACTGGGATGTTAGGCAGTGTGGAAATCCTGGTGAGTGAAGCCAGGTGAAAATCCTGGTGAGTGAAGCCAGGTGAAAGTCCGGGTGAGTGAAGCCAGGCAAGGGAAAATCCAGATGGATCAGGGATGATCGGACATCTGGTGTTGAGGAAAGTCCAAGTAGGTCAAAGGGATTGACCGGACACTTGGCGGGGAATTCTAGCAGGTCAAGGGAGTGACCAGATGCTAGGAATGAAGTACCAACAGGTCGAGGTTGACCGAATGTTGGTTTGGAAGGCTTGGGACTTGGTTTGGGCAAAAACCAAGTCACTAGTTATCTGATCGGTCTGGTGACCGATCAGTGTGCTACTGATCGGTATCTGATCGGTCTGCAGACCGATCAGAAGGTGATCAGTAGCCACGAGAAAGACGCCTGATCGGTCTGTGGACCGATCAGGAGCTTCCCTGATCGGTCGTGGCGACCGATCAGGAGACGATGTCGCGGAAGGAAGAGCTTCAAAGCCAAGAGTTGGGATCGGTCTGGGGACCGATCAGCGCAGGGCCTGATCGGTCCACAGACCGATCAGGGTTCTAGCCGTTGCAACGCAACGGCTAGTTTCTTCGCTGTTTCTTCTTCGCAGGTATAAAGGAGACGAGGGCATCTTCTGTGCTACTGCTTTTCCTCTTCTCTTATGCTACAGAGCTGCTGTTCTGGTGATTGAGCTTTGTTGAGCTCTTCTTCGCAAGCTTCGCGTGAGCTTCTTCCTTCGGCTGGGACTCCGACTGAGCTGCTGCTGTGGTTGGCGTCTGAGAAGCTGTTGCTTCTTCAACAGTCGACGAGAAGGCAAGGGTTGTTTACATTTACTGTGTATTTACTTCTTGCTTCTCTTGTATTTGTTCTCCTTATCTTGATGTTGCAAGAAGTAGTTGTGGCGAGGTTTCTCCACCCATAAGGAGCTCATATTTAGCCGGTTCTCCGGGGACTCATCCACCGACGGATTGGTAGGCTTCGTCCACCTTACGGACACGCCGAGGAGTAGGAGTTCATCTCCGAACCTCGTTACATCGGTTTGTTTTTCTTCTCCTTAGTTTCTTCCTTGTATTTCCGCTGCGACTAACCCTAACTGTAGGAAGAACGCGAGAATTTGGGGCGGCTATTCACACCCCCCCTCTCTAGCCGAGTACGAACGATCCTAACAAGTGGTATCAGAGCAAGGCCGCTCTTCGACGGATCAACACCCGGGGGAGCACGGGCTAGAGATGGATCTCTATGGAGAAGATGTCACGATTAAACCCTTCTACGAGTCTCACGACAACTTCACATATTGGAAGGTAAGGATGATGTATTTTCTTAGGACTAATATGTTAAATTGGTTTTGTGTACAAGAAGGGTTTTCCCCTCCGATGGATGAGGAAGGAAAACCTATCAAGAAGAAGGAGTGGACGAAGAGCAATTCCGACAATCCGAAATTAATGACGAGGTAACAAAAATTATTGAATTTGCTTTACCTAATAATGTTTTGTGCAAGATAGATAGGTACAACAATGCCAAGGAATTGTGGAACAATTTGGCAAAATTCCATGAAGAGGAGCCTAGTGAGCCAAGTAGCTCACATCATGGAGGAAGCGAATTGGGAGTTGAGGGTTACTCAACATCCAAGGAAGAAGAGGAGGAGAGCTCTTGTTCAAGATCGGAGCAAGAAGAGGCATCTACCTCCGGAAGGGATGAAGAAGAAAGCTCATCTACATCCACAACCCTAGGTAACTCAAACACTGTGATTTCAAGCAAATTACACATAATGTCTTTTGAGTGTAGGAAGTTTGGGCACTACAAGAGTAAGTGTCCAAAGAGGGTTAGAAAGACTCCACCGGCACCAAAGGTCAAGGAAGCCGGAGTCCCGACATGCAAGAGAAAGAAGCACGTGGTGTGCTTCCAATGCAAGCAACGGGGACACTATAGGAGTCAATGTCCAAGGGGGAGGCAACCTCACAAGGACAAGAGGCCAAACACGTGTAAAGGGGGAGCTAAGGCAAACCCTAAGATAACATTTAAAGCTCATTCTTACAATTCTAGTAGGATGCATGCTAGTAGTCTTATTGCCATTGTCAATAATGATAAGCATGTTAACACTAGAAATCGATACATGTGCTTAGGAGCCAAGCATGTTAGCCTAGATAAGAACAATTCTAGAAATGCTAACCCTAGAATTAACTCATCTAAGGCTAAGGAAAATCTAGATAGAAATCCCAAATCATCTAGACACATGCCTAGGAATACCTCAAAGAAAAATGATAAATCAAAACTTGAGGTATTAGAGAAAGAAAATCAAGTCTTGAGGTCAAGACTTGACTCTCTAGAAAAGGCTCTTAAGGATTTGACTCTAAGGTCTAGGGGTCAAAAACCCAAGTCCAAGGACAATAAAGGTTTGGGTCACAAACCTAAGTCCCAATTGGTCAAGCCCACTTATCATAATGTTTCATTCGATTATGGAACAAAACCTAGGGCTAGGAAGACCATTACCAAAGTCACAAGGAGTCACCCTATAGTTGACCTTGATGAGACCCAAATGACCAAGGCTTTAAAGCCTAAGAGGGTCATTAGGAGGTTAGGGAAGTTATCCCTAGTGAATATTTAGTGAACCCAATGAGCTCTAATAGGTATTGGGTTCCTAGGAGCATCTTCTCTACCCCATAGATGGGTTAGAGAATGTCAACTCCGATTAGAAGGGTAGTTAACCCAACTTTGAGGAAATTGACACTCAAGGAGCATTTTCAAGGTTTTGAGAACTTTTGAAAATGAAATGGAATTATCATTTACTCCTTTGAAGAGTTAAATGTGCCTAAAGATTGGAAATTTCATTTTTAATCTCAATTGACACAATTTGGAAAAATCTAGAGAACTCTCGAAGAAAAAAAAATGAAACATGCCAAGTTTTGAGGATAAATTTGATCTTTAAGTGGCATGAATTAATCTAGAGTTCAAGAAGTGTCAAAATTAGGATTTTGGCATTTTGGGGCAATCTAGGATTAAATTTGAAGTTAGCCAAGTGGTTAAGGATACTTAGATAGGTAATCTAGGTATATTTATTTATGCTAAATATTGCCATGATTGTTTGTCCTCACATGTCATGACATCATGTTTAGTTTTATTATCATTTGAAATGTCATGATAATGCTCAGGCTAGTTTTTATGTCATGTTTATTTAAGTTTCAAACTTTATGCCATGACATCATGACATTGGCACATGTTTTCATTTATGATACCATTTTATGCCATGTCATCATCTCTTGCATTAATAATCAATTGAATTGATTTAAGGATGAAAAACACATTTTGATATTGAGATCAAATTTGTGTTTAGAAAATGCATGAGACCTTAGTCTAAGATACCTAAACCCATATCTCACATCAAAATTGCCATGGATGTGTTTGATACACTTTAGATGTGTGTGAGATATTAGGATCATGAATTAGGATCAAGGTGCATAGTTCTTGTACCTAGATGAGCCTAATTCAAGAAATGGAGGATCATAGGGAAAGCTTGTGTACAAGTCATGTACATTTAGCCCTAAGATTATGGTCCTAAATTAAAAGGTTTAAAATCATTTTGAAATTGATTTGGAAAACCTTGATGAAGCCATCTTAGTGATTGCATTCATCATTGAACATTGTGATACAAAGTTGAGTTAAACTTGAACTATTTCAAAGTTTTTGAACTTTGTATCAAGATTGAAAAATGGAAGTTATTTTCATAGAAAACTATTTTTCCATGATAGTATATGTTATGAGGAATGTATCCTCAAAATTTCATAATTTTTGGAATTTTCTGGAATTTGTTGTGAGTTTCTGAATTTCGGGAGAAGGAAATCAGAACTCGAGTCTGTCCAAGGCTGGATCGGTCACTGGACTGATCCAGGGAAGGATGGATCGGTCTGGGGACCGATCCAGAGGGGTCCTGATCGGTCCGGTGACCGATCAGGCGTGCTGAATTTCGACTGTGGTCTGAAATTTCAGCTGTGGGAGTTGAGTTTCGGGTTTTCTAAAGGTTTGAAACTCCCCAAGACATTGTTGGTGCAATGGTCAAGGGGGAGTTGACCTTTAGGGGGAGTCTTAACTAATTGTCAAGGGGGAATTGACTTTTAGGGGGAGTTTTTACTCCTTAAGATTTTTTGAGGATTAGTGATATGAGATTGCCACTAAGTTGATTGTTGGGTTTAGTATCAAGGGGGAAATTAAGGGTTTCAATGAAAGGTATGGGACTTTCATTAGGAAGAAACTCTTGACCTTGATTCCCTCTTTTTGATGTGTGTCAAAAAGGGGGAGAGATGTCTCAGGGGGGAGAGTGTAGGTTTTGGAAGAATGTTCAAGGAAGAACATTGGAAAACCTAAGTTAGGTTATCGGGTTAACCTAATTTGATTTTGTATTTTGTCAAACATCAAAAAGGGGGAGATTGCTGGTGCAACCTTAGGTCAAGGTTGACCTGGTTGACCTGACTCGAGTTGTATTTTGATGTTTGACTTAGGAAGATTGTTGGTGCAACCTTAGGTCAAGGTTGACCTAGTTGAGTTGTATTTTGATGTTTGACACTCGTGGAAGAGTTGTATTCTTGATATGGGATAAGAATAGATGTTTGGGAGATTATTGGTGCAACCGTAGGTCAAGGATGACCTGGTTGACCTGATTTGGGAAAGAGTCCAAGTATGGAGACTTGGCAACGGAGAAGTCCAAGCAGGGAGCTTGGCACGAGGTGGAAAGTCCTGGTGAGTGAAGCCAGGCAGTGGGAAAGTCCTAACTGGGATGTTAGGCAGTGTGGAAAGTCCTGGTGAGTGAAGCCAGGCAGTGGGAAAGTCCTAACTGGGATGTTAGGCAGTTGGAAAGTCCTGGTGAGTGAAGCCAGGCAGTGAGAAAGTCCTAACTGGGATGTTAGGCATTGTGGAAATCCTGGTGAGTGAAGCCAGGTGAAAATCCTGGTGAGTGAAGCCAGGTGAAAGTCCGGGTGAGTGAAGCCAGGCAAGGGAAAATCCAGATGGATCAGGGATGATCGGACATCTGGTGTTGAGGAAAGTCCAAGTAGGTCAAAGGGATTGACCGGACACTTGGCGGGGAATTCTAGCAGGTCAAGGGAGTGACCAGATGCTAGGAATGAAGTACCAACAGGTCGAGGTTGACCGAATGTTGGTTTGGAAGGCTTGGGACTTGGTTTGGGCAAAACCAAGTCACTAGTTATCTGATCGATGCGGTGACCGATCGGTGTGCTCTTGATCGGATCGATCGGTGCGGACCGATCGGAAGGTGATCGATAGCCACGAAAGACGCTGATCGATGCGTGGACCGATCGAGAACTCGATCGGTCGTGGCGGCCGATCAGGCACGTTGATCGGTCCACGGACCGATCGAATGCGCGAATGTTTACGTGCGGTTGATCGATGCGGGGACCGATCGGTAGCGCGAACTGATCGGTCCACGAGCCGTCAGGGTTCTAGCCGTTGCAACGCAACGGCTAGTTTCTTCGCTGTTTCTTCTTCGCAGGTATAAAGGAGACTAGGGCATCTTCTGTGCTACTGCTTTTCCTCTTCTCTTCTGCTACAGAGCTGCTGTTCTGGTGCTTGAGCTTTGTTGAGCTCTTCTTCGCAAGCTTCGCGTGAGCTTCTTCCTTCGGCTGGGACTCCGACTGAGCTGCTGCTGTGGTTGGCGTCTGAGAAGCTGTTGCTTCTTCAACAGTCGACGAGAAGGCAAGGGTTGTTTACATTTGCTGTGTATTTACTTCTTGCTTCTCTTGTATTTGTACTCCTTATCTTGCTGTTGCAAGAAGTAGTTGTGGCGAGGTTTCTCCACCCATAAGGAGCTCATATTTAGCCGGTTCTCCGGGGACTCATCCACCGACGGATTGGTAGGCTTCGTCCACCTTACGGACACGCCGAGGAGTAGGAGTTCATCTCCGAACCTCGTTACATCGGTTTGTTTTTCTTCTCCTTAGTTTCTTCCTTGTATTTCCGCTGCGACTAACCCTAACTGTAGGAAGAACGCGAGAATTTAGGGCGGCTATTCACACCCCCCCTCTCTAGCCGAGTACGAACGATCCTAACAGTTACCACCCCCTAGGACTTTTGCCTGAAGCCATCGACCTGCCAAGACTTTCCGCATAGGGTTACCACCCCCTATGACCTAGGGTTACCGCCCCCTAGGGTTTTCTCTTTGCCTAACCGCAGCTAGGACTTTCCTGAAATCCTCAAGTAGACATGTTAGATAACAGAGAATCTTAACTTTGAATCCCTTTGCCATTATCAAAACTTAGGTTCGATCGTCGGATGCTTCCTGCACCAACAGATAGTACGCTGGGGAAGTTTAGTCTATGCAAGTCTAGGAAGATATGACTTCGACCTGGTGCATTTGGCTAAGTGGAACTGACCGAAGCTACCCCTTACGGATCCTAACTAGTTAGACCAAGGTTTTGTACTAAGTTCAGTGGATAGGACTATTTGGAAGACCTTGAATGCATGGTTACTCTAATGATATCCAAGTGACTCACCATAGTACAGAAGTTTATCCAAACAATGCCTATTTATTGAGCCCAAAGCTAAACCTGAATCTAACACCAAGTTAAACCAAATCCTATAATTGAACTTAATTCATCTCACAAAATTAAAGGATTCCCTGATTGAAAATTTTAGATCGGGTGAGATGTCTAAGAATTAAATTAATCAAATCAAATTAAATTAATTAATTTAAAATTTTAAAAATTCTATTAAAACTTATTTTAAAAAATCTTTTAAAACACATTTTAAAAATTCCTTTAAAACTTAATTAAAAATCTTTTAAAACTTATTTTAAAAATTCCTTTAAAACTTAATTAAAAATTCTTTAAAACTTATTTTAAAAATTCTTTAAAAACTCATTTAAAAAATTCTTTCAAAACTAATTTAAAAATTCTTTTAAAACTCATTTTAAAAATTCTTTTAAAACTCATTTTAAAAACGCTTTTAAACTCATTTAAAAATTCTTTTAAAACTCATTTAAAAATTCTTTTACAACTTATTTTAAAAATTCTTTTACAACTTATTTAAAAAATTCTTTTAAAACTTATTTAAAAAATTCTCTTAAAACTCATTTAAAAAATTCTTTTAAAACTCATTTAAAAATTATTTTAAAATTTATTTTAAAAATTATTTTAAAAATTATTTTTAAAACTCATTTAAAAAATCTTTTAAACTTATTTTAAAAATTCTTTTAAAACTTATTTAAAAATTATTTAAAACTCATTTAAAAATTCTTTTAAAACTTATTTTAAAAATTCTTTTAAAACTCATTTAAAAAATTCTTTTAAAACTTATTCAAAAATTCTTTTAAAACTCATTTAAAAAATTCTTTTAAAACTTATTTTAAAAATTATTTTAAAACTCATTTAATTTTTTTTTAAAACTTATTTTAAAAATTCTTTTAAAACTCATTTAAATAATTCTTTTAAAACTTATTTAAAAATTCTTTTAAAAGTTATTTAAAAACTCTTTTAAAACTTATTTAAAACTCTTTTAAAACTTATTTAAAAAACTTATTTTAAAAATTCTTTTAAAAATTATTTAAAAATTCTTTTAAAACTTATTTAAAATCATTTTAAAAATTAGTTTTAAAAAAAACATTTTAAAAATCTTTGTCAAAATCATTTTAAAAATATTTTAAAAAATCACTTTAAAAATCTTTTAAAAAATCATTTTAAAAATATTTTTCAAATTCATTTTAAAAATATTTTTCAAAATCATTTTAAAAATTAGTTTAAAATCTTTTTAAAATGATTTTAAAAATCTTTTTGAAAATCATTTTAAAAATTACTTGAATATCATAAATCTTATTTACTTCTATATCATTTCAAAAATCCTATTAATTAATCATAATTAATTTCGAAAAGTTAATTATTAAGGTTCAAATGACAATTAATTTCAAAAGGCTATTTAATTTCAATCAAAGTATTAATAATTTTAATTTTAAAATTCAAAATCATTATCTACGAAATTATATTCAGAGTCTTAATGATAATTAATTTTCAAATTATAACTCAATTTTCATAATTTTAAATGTTTACTCGTTTGAAATTCAAAATTGCAATTTCAATACGTTGAGATATTAATTAAATTAAAAATAAAGTTAACTCCATCTCGCACTCACTCATAAGACGACCATATTTAATAATTTAGAATGGGTGAGATGGAAAATTAGGAAAATATAAAATAACTATTATTATGTTTTTTTTAATTTACATGCTTGGACTTTAGGACCCGGAGATTTTTTTAAGGCATTAATTAAGGGGGAGTGATTTTGAGCTGGTTTTAAAGTTAGGTTTTTTTTAAGTTAGTTTTTCTTTCAAAAAAAATATATATATTTTTGACTTGGTTTTTAAATAAAAATTATCTTTGACTTGACTTCAAAATTTAAAACTATTTTTGACTTGTCTTCAAAAATACAAGTTATTTTTAACTTAGCTTTAAAATTTAAATTATTTATGATCTGACTTTTAAACTATAACTCCACTAGAAGCTAAATGTTTTCAAAGCTAAGTACTTAAACTAAGCCTTTATGTAAAACCTTTTAAGCTAAGTATATACTTAATCAAGTTTTCTTTGACTTAACTTAAGTAAATTCTTTTCTAAACTTAGCTATTTGGCCAAATGTTTTCTCAACGCAATCATTTTTAAGCTGAAAATATAGCTAAGTATTTCAAATTTAGCTAAGTAGTATTTTTTTCAAATTTAGCTAAATATTTTTCAAAAGCATTTAGCTAAGAACTTTTTAAGGCATTTTTTTTTAAAAAAAAATTAGCTAAGTGTCTCTTAAAGCAATTGTTTTCAAAAGCTAAGTTTTGTTGAAAACGCTAAGAATTTTCCAAAGCACTTTCAAAACTTTAGCTAAATGTTTTTCAAAACAATTTTTTGAAAAACTAAGTCTTTTTAAGGGTAAATACTTGACAAAACTATTATCTTCAAAAGTTTAGCTAAGTCTTTGATAAAAGTATTTTCAAAGTAAAATTTTATCTCTTTAAGCCTTTCAATATTTTTTCAAATTTAGCTGAGTTACTTTTCAAAGTCAAAATAATATTCTTTGGCTAAAGTCATTTTTCAAACTTAATCAAGAATATTAATTTCTAAAAGTTAAAAGTTACACTTAGCTAAAAGTTTTACAATAATATTAACTCCTAAACGCTAAGTGTTAAAAGCCTTTATCTTTTCTAAACATGTTTGAAAAGTTAAAAACAAGCTAAGGCCATGAATCACTGTTCCTTTTTTACTCCCTTGTTTATTTTGATATATGACAAAGGGGAAGAGTAGGAAAATTCATAGCAAACGGGGAACTTTGTATGTGCTTATGCTTTATTTATGCTTGTGCGTATTTATGCTTATCTTAATTGTATTTTTTACTTAACTTTAAATTTTGATTGTCATAATCAAAAAGGGAGAGATTGTTGGTGTAGAAAGCATCCGACGATCGAACCCGAGTTTTGATAATGGCAAAGGGTTCAAAGTTAAGATTATTTATTGTCTAATGTACTTGAATAAGTACTTCAGGAAAGTTCTAATTGTGGTTAGGCAGGTGAAAATCCTAAGGGGTGGTAACCTTAGGTCCTAGGGGGTGGTAACCCTAGGTAAAGGAAAATCCTAGGGGGTGGTAACCCTAGGTGGAGGAAAACTCTAAGGGGCGACAACCTTAGGTCCTAGGGGGTGGTAACCCTAGGTGGAGGAAAATCCTAAGGGGGGTAACCTTAGGTCCTAGGGGGTGGTAACCCTAGGTGGAGAAAATCCCTAGGGGGTGGTAACCCTAAGTCCTAGGGGGTGGTAACCCTAGGCGAAAAAAGTTCAGTCGATCTGGAGGATCGTTCTGGCATCAGGTAATCTCTCCTGAGGGGAGTAGGTGAGGAAGCATTTCCTGGAAGAGGGAATAGTAGGCGTCGGTTCGACCTAGGGTTTCTGGTCAGAAATCCGAAATCAGAATCGGACAATCCGGAGACTATCAAATACTGCTTTTACTATATTTTACGTGTGCTAACTTTGTCTTGCAGGGTATGTGTGTGTTTTGTGAACTAACATGCTTTGCAGGGATAAATGAGCAAGGCCAGTCTCAGATGAACAGTGTCCGAGGCGCCTCCATGGAGCTTGGAGGCGCCTTAGGTGCAAGGCAGAATCAGGCTGCGCAGGAAGCTTGGAGGCGCCTCAGACGAAGCTTGAGGTGCCTTGGACCAGGGCTTAGAGGCGCCTTGGAGTGGCCATGGAGGCGCCTCAAGCAGAATAAGAGACGAACTTTTCAGCACTGATCCACGCGGTTGACTCGACGTGTTGGAGGTGCCTTGAATGGTGTTTGAGGCACCTCCATCACTGTTTAAAAGGGGTGTTCGAGCAGCAGGTTAAATCAACACATTCCAAGTAAATTCAAGAAGTTAGCATTGCTTCAAGTTTTCGCTGTGCAAACCAAGAAAATCAATAATTTGAAGTGAGCTATTCCCCCCCCCCCCCCCCCCCCCCTCTAACTCAACTAGTCCTAACATTTTCAACCTCTTGTACCACCTCCTAATAAAAATCAATTACAAACACCACCCCTATGAGAAGCAGTAATCCAGAATCCTCCACCTGCCCGGGGAATGATTAATATTATTTCTGGAGATATCATTGATGGTGATTCCAATCGATATCATAAAAGACATAGTCGAAAGAATGCATGATTGTTCATGCCCCTAAAGTTGAAACTGGTCATATTTTAGGGTTTGGTCCTAGTGACTTGAAAGGTGTCATCCTTCCACACAATGATACTTTAGTAATACATGTTGATCCCGTCTGGAAGCTGAGTCAGACGGATCGTCGGGTGAGGTGGATGGAATGTTGACCGAGTCGTGACGTCCCGGAGGAGGGGTGTGCTGAGATGGCTTCTGTGTTAACTAAGTCTTCAAAAGTCCTTTGGTCAACGCTACCTATAGCTAGCGACTGGGTCTCCCCTAGTCCCTGCTATCCCGAGGCTCGAGGCGGATCCAACGAATATATGAGTAACAGACTAATAATGAAATAATAAAATAAACAAGGGATGAATACGGAAAACATACCCTGGCCCAGGGGCACCCTCGAATGGGACGCTGCTCGAGTTGTTGTGACCTGAAAGAGCAGGCGAACGGGAGTCAGATGTGGAGTTGGGTCTGGCGGCACGGAGCTGAATGCGGCTTGGATCCTAAAGACAATACGTGGACTGGGAATCAAGATCGGCACGCAGGCTGGGAAGCGAGATCGGCACGCAAACCGGGAAGCGAGATCGGCATACAGGCCGGGACACGAGATCGACACACAAGCCGGGAAGCGAGATCGACACGCATACCGGAACACGAGATCGGCACGCGGGTCAGAAAGAGAGATCGGCACGCAGGCTGGGAAGTGAGATCGGCACGCAGGCTGGGAAGTGAGATCGGCACGCAGGCTGAAATAATACACTATCGACGCACAAGCCGGGACACGACACACAAATCAGATCAATGCAAAGGTCAGGACATAACATACACAAATTGGCACGAAGTCCAGGGCATAATGAAAAGGGAACGCCACCAGCTCAGTCACCATAGTGTTGGGTTTTTTGGGCCGCGAAAATCGCTTTTCGCGTCGCGGAAACCCCGAATCACCCAAAGCCGTAGATCCGTGCAAAGAAAATCAAAAGAAAAATTACGAGTACGAGTTTCAAAATATCTAGATCTACTCCTAGATCTATGTGTTAAGAATATACCTTGAAGCGTGCCCTTTCGCGTTCCCGCTCGTCCAAGGAGTTGTCGGATCTCTAGACCGTCAAGCGTCGGTCCTCTAGAAGTATCCACACGGACACGTAGGTGGAGAAAACCTCACACAAAGGTGTGCTAGCACCTTGGTGAGATTCGGCCAAGCAAGGAGGAGAGGGAGAGGAAGAGCTTCAAAAGGAAGAAGAAGAAGATACACCACTAGAATGAAAAATTGAATTCTCATTCAAACCCAAAGTGGCCGGCCACTCTCAATGGTGAAATGTAACGCCCGAAAATTCTCAAACTTGCATTAGAATTATTCTATGATTTTTCTGGAATTTTTAGATATTTTTCCGAAATTTTCCGAGTAGCGGAAGTAGCAAAAATAATTAGAAGAATAAAAAGGCTTAAGCGGGAATCGAACCCGGGACCTCTCGGGTCCGCTAAACCTTTAGTTAACCTTAGTAACCGGTGAACCCAGCAGGGTCGTGCTGAAAGGAAAGGAGAATCAAATATATTTATATTTAAGTTGTGCCTAGTTATCCACTTAATATAAATTAAAAACTTAAGTTGGTTTGGGTTATTTTTAATTGGTTCGGCAACTCCTCCCTCTCCAAACCCTCACCGACGCCACCTCTCCCTCTCTCGGCGCCAACCACAAGGAGAACTAGGGTTCCATCCCTAGGGTCCCAAGGTCACTTTCCGGCGACGATTTCAGCACGAGGACGTTCCCCTCCGCGAGTAGAGCACGTGGACGCGAGCGAATCGTCGAGAAGTCGCCTCCACCGGAATTTCTAGCGA
This sequence comes from Zingiber officinale, assembly GCF_018446385.1. Lineage (NCBI taxonomy): Eukaryota > Viridiplantae > Streptophyta > Magnoliopsida > Zingiberales > Zingiberaceae > Zingiber > Zingiber officinale. The sequence continues at coordinate 29,321,763 of NC_056004.1, forward strand.
ATATATTTGTAAGAAATCTAGCACACAAGGTAAGAAACCCCTCACCTGCGGTATAAGTAGCTCCGTTTGGTTTTATACGCACTAGTTTAGCTATATGCAGTTTTTATCGACGCATAGGGTGAATTTGACCCTCCTCGCAGATTTAGGGATTTAGTGAGTACTTCTAGATGGGCCGGACACGTATTCCCTCTTTAGTGGGAGTTCCTAGACGTTGTCGGGTGCCTAGAAGTGGTCTCCCTAATAGAGGGGAGAGTTGGGGAACACTAGGTGTTCGATAAAATAGCTAGTTAAGTTAAAATGTAAATTAGGCATTTTAATAGCTCAGTTAAATGCATTAGAAGCATTTAAATCAGTAAATTAGTTTATTTTAGCTTATATGGGACTACGGTCCAATGGGTGGGCTCCCACAGTCGCCTCTAGGTTTAGACAACCTAGTTCTAGGTTCAGATAACCTAGATTCAGCAAAATAGTATTAGTTATTTCAGTATTTTATTTTCAGTGGCACTGTACTGGATCAGATATCCATTGGGTTGGACTCCCACAGTCGTCCCTAGGTTTAGATAACCTAGTTAACCCTACTAAATTCGGGACTTGCAAACCCGGGTCTAGTTAGGGATGCCGGGCCCAAACAGCATGATTATGTATTTTCACTTATTATGAAATAGCTTTCAAAGCTCAAATTAGTTATGTCAGTTGAGTTGGAATTCAGTATCAATTTAGCTACAGTTTAGCTTATTATATGTTCAGTTCAGTTATCTTTATTGATTCATATGATTAGTTGACATGCCATGATTGTATGCTTATATGCCATGCCATGTTAGTTTATTCAGTATACTTAGCATATCCTTTCAAACAGCATGATTTCAAATCATATTTGCATCGTATGCATGTTTTAGTGAGGTAGATGGTTTCTTACTAAGCTTTTTAGCTTACAGATACTATTTTCCTTATACTGCAGATACAGGTAAAAGGAAAATGGACTAGCAGAGGAAGCTGGGGGCCAATGCAGAGATGGTGTGTGTGGCAGGAACTGGAATAAAAGATCCTTAGGGGACTTAGCAAGTTTAAACTGTAAAACTCTTTAGTGTTTTACTTTCATGCACGTTTAGTTGTGTAATGCTATGAACCAGTGAACTATGTGTCATGTTAAGTTTAGAATACTAGTTTTATGTTATTAGAATGTTTCTCATGTAGTGTATAACTCATATGTGAGATTTTGGCACGCGTCTGAAATCATAGTTTCGTGAAATCGAGTTTCCGAAATCGAACTACGATCGGTCTGACCGATCGAGGAGTGTCTTCTTTGGATCGGTCACCGATCTATCGACAGAGTTGGCCTCTGTTTTGGATCGATCAGCCGACTGATCCATTATTCGAACAGAGAGCACCGACGCTCACCGATCGGCCACCGATCGGTGAGTCTATCGATCGGCCGATCGATCGGTATGGATCGGTGCTAGACCGATCCAGCCGCATACAGAGGCGAGGGAGCATATGGATCGGTCTGCCGACCGATCCAGAGAGTTGTTCCGTGCCAGTAACAAGCTGGATCGATCACGGGATCGATCCGACAACCCAATCGATCTATAGATCGATTGAAGTGCTTGATTATAGCTAGCAGGTCATCCGAGAGGCATAGATTATCTTACTTTACAGCATTTAGTTCAGTAAAATTTTAAATTAGCCAGTTTTCATTCCGCATTAATAGTCCAGCACAGCATAACTGTAGCGATCGACCTCGCAGCGTAGTCAGTAGGAGGCGGGTCGTTACATGAAAACTCCCAAATTAATTGCATTAATTGCAATTAATATGAAGCCATTAAAGAGAATGACTTTGTAACTTCCATGAGGTGACACCCATGATGATGTGGAGTATCATCATTGGTCCACCTAATGCCAACTCACCAATGAGGTGGCAAAAGGTCAAGTCAAAATTAACCTTTGGTCTTCCTTCTTAAGTCAAGTCAAACTTGACCCAATCTCTTCCATGGTTGATCTAATCTAACCATTTGATTCAAGCCAACTTAATATAATGAATCTAATTCATTTAATTAAATTGATTCAATGAGTCAAAATCTAAATTAGACTCATCGAACACATGAATCAACTTGAGTCGAACTCAAGTTAGCTCAATTAGGATTACTCTTAATCCAATTTGATTCATCAAATGAATCTAATCCTCTTGGTTCATCATATGAACCTAATCTCCACCTAATTATCCTAAGTGTGTGACCCTATAGGTTCTTGTAACGTTGGCAATGCCCTAAACCCATTTAGGAGCATAAGTAATGAGCGGTATCTAGCAACACATCATTACTACCCAAGTTACAAGAATGTCGAGATCCGACATCACCTTGTGACTACTAATTGTGACTCCGCACAATATGTAACATTGTCCTTCTATCCTAGACATCTAGATTGATCAATGTGAGGCATAGACTGTGTCATCCTCTAATCAATCTAAATCTTAAACTCCAAGTAGACTCACTCAATCAAATGAGCTCAACATCTCATGTTGACTCACTTGGGCATGGCCATGCACTTCGTGGTCTAACTCTATCAAGAATATTGATGTCGCTCCCGTCATATGGGAGGGATAGATCCCATCTACATCACTCACATCCCTCTACATAATTTGTTACATACCCAGTAATCGCCTTTATAGTCCACCCTGTTACGGGTGACGTTTGACGAAACCAAAGTACATAACTCCTTATGTAGGGATCCATGGTGACTTCAGGTCAAAGGACTAATAGTCATACTAATAGCCACATGAGAAAGTATATGACACTCATATAACGATCCATGATACTTTCTCATGGCGGGTCATTCAGTATATATTCTCCAATGCATACCCATGTGTCAACTTGATATCTCCATATCCATGACTTGTGAGATCAAGTCATCGAGTTGACCTACATGCTAGTCTTATTGCATTAACATTGTCCCTGAATGTTAATACTCGACTAGGAATGATTTAGAGTAGTGTTCCCTATATCATCTCACTATCGATTCAACTAATCGATTGATATAGGTATAAACATTCTACTCAAGGACGCTATTATACTTAGTCTATTTGGCACTAATATAAATAAGTATAATAACCAAACAAATACCTTTATTAATATACAAGAATATGATACAATTAGTACATACAATTATCAAATGATTGGCTCTAGGGCTCTAACTAACAATCTCCCACTAGCACTAGTGCCAATCAGTATAGGCTCTAAGGCCTAATGACCTAGTATGACCATCATGCTTTCTCTGTGCCAAAGCCTTGGTCAAGGGATCTGCGATGTTAGCCTCTGTAGGTACTCTGCAAATCTTCACATCTCCTCTATCGATAATCTCTCGAATGAGATGGAAGCGCCGTAGAATTTGGTCCTGGTGTGAGCGAGGTTCCTTTGTTATAGCTCCATTGTTGTCACAATAGAGCTCAATGGGGTCAAGAATGCTAGGAACCACCCCAAGTTCTGATGAACTTACGGATACAACCGCCTCCTTCGCCTCGATGCGAATGTACTCGCTTTGTTGTAGAATCGCCATCGTATCCTGCTTCGAACTCTTCCAGCTGACAGCACCACCATTAATGCAAAATACGAACCCCGACTACGATCTATCATCATCCTGGTCGGTCTGGAAGCTAGCATCACTGTAACCCTTTACAGCTAGCTCATTATTGCCTCCATATATCAAGAAATATTCTTTAGTCCTTCTTAAGTACTTAAGAATATTCTTGACCGCTATCCAGTGACTTTCACCTAGATCTGACTGGTATCTACTCGTCATGCTCAAAGCATACGAGACATCAGGTCGAGTACATAGCATAGCGTACATGATCGATCCTATGGCTGAGGCATAAGGGATCTGATCCATGCGGTCTCTCTCCTCTCTAGAAGAAGGACCTTGAGTCTTCGAAAGACTCACGCCATGTGACATCGGCAGAAATCCCTTCTTGGAATTCTGCATGGCAAACCGAAGGAGTAGCTTGTCAATGTATGTACTCTGACTTAGGCCAAGCAATCTCTTAGATCTATCTCTATATATCTGTATCCCTACAATGTGGGATGCCTCACCTAAGTCCTTCATTGAGAAGCAACTCCCTAGCCAGGTCTTGACAGACTGAAGCATAGGGATGTCCTTCCCAATGAGTAGTATGTCATCCACATACAATATGAGGAAGACAACTATGTCTCCTACAACCTTCTTGTAGACACAAGGTTTATCTTCATTCTTGATGAAATCAAACTGTTTGATTGCATCATCGAATCGAAGATTCCAGCTCCGAGAAGCTTGCTTTAGTCCATAAATGGACCTATGCAGCTTGCATGCTGTGGATCTACAAAACCCTCAGGTTGTGTCATGTACACATCCTCGAGTATGTTTCCATTCAGAAACGCGGTTTTGACATCCATCTGCCATATCTCATAATCATGGTAGGCTGCAATAGCAAGCATGATCCGAATGGACTTAAACATCGCTACTGGAGAAAAAGGTTTCATCATAGTCAATACCATGAATCTGCTTGAAACCTTTAGCTACCAAGCGACCCTTATAGATAAGTTCATCCATGTCAGTCTTTCTCTTAAAGACCCACTTGCACCCTATGGGTTTTACCCCTTCAGGTGGATCAACCAAAGTCCATACTTGGTTGGTGTACATGGATTCCATCTCGGATCTCATGGCTTCTAGCCATTTCTCGGAATCTGGTCTCATCACAGCTTCCTGATAGGTGGTAGGCTCATCCTCTATGAGCACAATGTCATCATGTCAGACAAGAGAAATGAGTATCTCTCAGGCTGACGACGTACCCTATCAGACCTGCGAAGAGGTATGTCTACATGAACTGGTTGTTGTTCCTCAACTCCTTGTGGAACAACATCATCCACAACACTTTGTGGTTCCATTTTAATTTCCATCGAGGCATCAGTGCTATTGTTCGCATCTTGAACTTCTTCAAGATCGAACGCGCTCCCACTAGTCTTTCTAGAAACAAAGTCCCTTTCTAGAAAGACCCCAGTCTTTGCCACAACTACCTTGTGCTGACTGGGAATGTAAAAGTAATATCCCTTAGTTTCCTTGGGATATCCAATGAAATAGTACTTGTCAGATTTGGGTCCTAATTTGTTTGAGACTTGACGTCGTACGTAAGCCTCACAGCCCCAAATCCTCATGAAAGACACCTGGGCATCTCTCCCAGTCCATATCTTATATGGTGTCTTTATCACGGCCTTGGATGGAACTCGGTTGAGAATGAAAGATGCCGTGTCTAGAGCATATCCCCATAGATATATCGGAAGATCTGTGTGACTCATCATAGATCGTACCATATCTAATAAGGTACGATTCCTCCTTTCGGATACACCATTCCACTGTGGTGTTCCAGGAGGAGTGAGTTAAGATAAAATCCCACACTCAGCTAAGTAGTCACGAAACTCATGGCTTAAGTATTCACCACCTCGATCTGATCGAAGTACCTTAATACTCTTGCCAAGCTGGTTCTGTACTTCATTCTTGAATTCTTTGAACTTTTCAAAGGATTCAGATTTATGTGTCATCAAATACACATAACCATATCTACTGAAGTCATCAGTAAATGTGATGAAGTACCTATAACCGCCTCTAGCAGCGACATTGAAAGGGCCACATACATCACTATGTATGAGTCATAACAAATCAGTCGCTCTCTCGCTGTGCCCACTAAAGGGAGTCTTGGTCATCTTGCCTCGTAGGCATGACTCGCATATCTCATATGATTCAAAATCAAATAAGTCCAGCAAACCATCCTTATGGAGCTGGGATAAGCGCTTGTCATTTATATGACCTAAGCGACAGTGCCAGAGATAAGTTTGGTTCATGTCATTTGACTTGAACCTCTTGGTACTAATGTTATAGATAGGGCTCTCAAGGTCTAGAATATAGAGTCCGTTTATTAGTGGTGCACTACAATAGAACATATCTTTTAAATAAACAGAACAACATTTGTCTTTTATTATAAAAGAGTATCCTTTCTTGTCTAAACAAGAAACTGAAACTATGTTCTTAGTAAGAGCAGGCACATAACAACAATCATCTAAATCTAGTACAAGCCCAGAGGGCAGAGATAGCTGATAAGTTCCTACAGCAACAGCAGCAACCCGTGCTCCATTGCCTACTCGTAGGTCCACCTCGCCCTTTGCCAATGCTCTGCTATTTCTCAGCGCTTGCACATCAGTACAAATGTGAGAAGCACATCCAGTATCTAATACCCATGATGTAGAAATAGATAGATTGACTTCTATAACATATATACCTGAAGTGGAAGTCTCACTTTGCTTCTTCTTAAGATCCTCCAAGTATACCTTGCAGTTCCTCTTCCAGTGCCCGGTCTGACCGCAGTGGAAGCAGGTAGCATCCTTGGCGACCCCTCCTTTAGGCTTCAGTGCCTTGCCTTGTCCTTGATATAGGTGACAAAGATGTTCAACCATATCGTAAGCACTCATCAACTCATGTTGCTTCTGAAGCTCAGAGTTCATGGTTGCGAACATAAGACAGGACACATCTAATGCGTCATCTTGATGCTTCTTGTAAGCATCCCGGTCAGCTCGCGTGGCAGTGGCAGGAGGAGCCTCCGGAATGGGCTGCTTCAGAACGTACAGTTTACGTTCCTGAGTGAGAACTATTCTCAGGTTCCTGTACCAGTCCAAGAAATTTGCTCCGTTGAGCTTGTCCTTCTTAAGGACAGAACGCAGGGAGAAAGAGTTCGTATTCGACGTCATGGTTATCTACAACAAAAAATTTGCAGAAATAAATATCATATTCTTTTAAAATCATTTAATTAGGCATTTAATTAAATGATGCTCCCACTGAATTCTAGAATTCTTGTGGGACAAGATCCACATCATACTAACCCTTGAGTTAGCTTTGGCTAATACGCCCAAGGCTTAGTATGATCGGTATGTAACGATTACCAATTACATCTCTATGCAACTCTTGTTTATAAAATCAATATCCGCATTTATATTAAAACTCGAGTTAGCTTTGGCTAATACGCCCGAGAGTTAATATAGATGTGATTTTGACCTATCTTTTTCAACCGTTGGAAGAATGCCTATAGTTGACTTGATCTAACCGAGCAACTAGGAATACTCAATCTAATTGAGTTTGTATTCACCCATGCGTTGATAGGCGGGACCAAGATTGTCCCTCCGTACCCTACCAAGATAATATGTATTGCTCTGCTTTGGCATATTCAACAATACATGTGATCGAGGTAGTGATAGGTATCACGGCACGGTTAGGCATTAGAGTTGAGTCGATTGAGATCTAATCTAATCGAAAAGGATGCATCTTGTGCACGACTTAGATCTAATCTAATCGCAAGGGTGCATCATGTGCACGACTTAGATCTAATCTAATCGTAAGGCACTAATTAATTAACTACTTATTAAATATGCATCACATACACAAGCAATTAATTAATCTATTTGTGATTTAGTCATGGCCCTACTACGATCTTCTCAAGCCAATGAGAAGATCGATTGGTCAACCTAGGGTCAACAGCTTCTCCAAGCTCCTCCCTTTGACCACCTTGTGTTGCTCGTGCCCGCCTCGGAACTCCGTCTCGTGTGGACCCTCCACCGCTCCAATTTGTACATTACAATTTGAAACTCGAGTTACATTCGAGTCTAAATCTAATTTACAACAAGAATATAAGAGAAGGCACGACGCGCAGGTCGCGAATATAATACAACACTCGCAAACACATAACGGCACGCAGGCCGTATTATGAATTACAACACAATCCAATCATATTGGGTTTTTGGGCCATGACTATCACAAAATTAATATATAATTCAAAATTATATATTTTTCATAATTTTCTGTAATTTTAAAATTAATTTTTACAATTTTACGAGTAAAATTTCCCGGCGGACCCGTTTAGCGGTTTCGGGCGCAATCGCGGAACGGATCCCCTTGCGGGGCCAGGGGCAGCGCCCCTACCCGCGATCTAACCATCGCGAGGGTTCCTTTGCGATCCAACAGTGCCTAAACCCGCTGTCCCAAAACGATTTGGGCCGAGACATTGCCGTTTCGGAAAAATCTTCCCGGCGGGTTCGTTTTTAGCGATTTCGGGTGCAACCGCGGAGCAAATCCCCTTGCGGGGTTAGCGGCAGTACCCCTACCCTCGATCTAACCATCGCGAGTTTCTCCTAAGCGATCTAATGGCACCCAAGCCCGTTGTCCCCAAAAATTTTGGGGCGAAACGAAGCCGTTTTGGAAAAATCTTTCCGGTAGCCGAAGCCTACAAGTGCCGAGACACTTGTGCTTCGCTTCTATGGAAAAATTACCCATAAAAACTCGAAAATCATAATTTTACAGAAAATTATAGAAACTTTAGTTTTCATAAAACCAAAAATAAACTCGTACAAGCCTTGCACGTGGCTCTGATACCACTGTTGGGTTTTTCGGGCCGCGAAAACCGCTTTTCGCGTCGCGGAAACCCCGAATCACCCAAAGCCATAGATCCGTGCAAAGAAAACCAAATGAAAAATTACGAGTATGAGTTTCAAAATATCTAGATCTACTCCTAGATCTATGTGTTAAGAATATACCTTGAAGTGTGCCCTTTCGCGTTCCCGCTCGTCCAAGGAGTTGCCGGATCTCTAGACCGTCAAGCGTCGGTCCTCTAGAAGTATCCACACGGACACGTAGGTGGAGAAAACCTCACACAAAGGTGTGCTAGCACCTTGGTGAGATTCGGCCAAGCAAGGAGGAGAGGGAGAGAAAGAGCTTCAAAAGGAAGAAGAAGAAGATACACCACTAGAATGAAAAATTGAATTCTCATTCAAACCCAAAGTGGCCGGCCACTCTCAATGGTGAAAACTCCCAAATTAATTGCATTAATTGCAATTAATATGAAGTCATTAAAGAGAATGGCTTTGTAACTTCCATGAGGTGGCACCCATGATGATGTGGAGTATCATCATTGGTCCACCTAATGCCAACTCACCAATGAGGTGGCAAAAGGTCAAGTCAAAATTAACCTTTGGTCTTCCTTCTTAAGTCAAGTCAAACTTGACCCAATCTCTTCCATGGTTGATCTAATCTAACCATTTGATTCAAGCCAACTTAATATAATGAATCTAATTCATTTAATTAAATTGATTCAATGAGTCAAAATCTAAATTAGACTCATCGAACACATGAATCAACTTGAGTCGAACTCAAGTTAGCCCAATTAGGATTACTCTTAATCCAATTTGATTCTTCAAATGAATCTAATCCTCTTGGTTCATCATATGAACCTAATCTCCACCTAATTGTCCTAAGTGTGTGACCCTATAGGTTCTTGTAGCGTTGGCAATTCCCTAAACCCATTTAGAAGCATAAGTAATGAGCGGTATCTAGCAACACATCATTACTACCCAAGTTACAAGAATGTCGAGATCCGACATCACCTTGTGACTCCTCACAATATGTAACATTGTCCTTCTATCCTAGACATCTAGATTGATCAATGTGAGGCATAGACTGTGTCATCCTCTAATCAATCTAAATCTTGAACTCCAAGTAGACTCACTCAATCAAATGAGCTCAACATCTCATGTTGACTCACTTGGCATGGCCATGCACTTCGTGGTCTAACTCTATCAAGAATATTGATGTCGCTCCCGTCATATGGGAGGGATAGATCCCATCTACATCACTCACATCCCTCTGCATAATTTGTTACATACCCAGTAATCGCCTTTATAGTCCACCCTGTTACGGGTGACGTTTGACGAAACCAAAGTACATAACTCCTTATGTAGGGATCCATGGTGACTTCAGGTCAAAGGACTAATAGTCATACTAATAGCCACATGAGAAAGTATATGACACTCATATAACGATCCATGATACTTTCTCATGGCGGGTCATTCAGTATATATTCTCCAATGCATACTCATGTGTCAACTTGATATCTCCATATCCATGACTTGTGAGATCAAGTCATCGAGTTGACCTACATGCTAGTCTTATTGCATTAACATTGTCCCTGAATGTTAATACTCGACTAGGAATGATTTAGAGTAGTGTTCCCTATATCATCTCACTATCGATTCAACTAATCGATTGATATAGGTATAAACCTTCTACTCAAGGACGCTATTATACTTAGTCTATTTGGCACTAATATAAATAAGTATAATAACCAAACAAATACCTTTATTAATATACAAGAATATGATACAATTAGTACATACAATTATCAAATGATTGGCTCTAGGGCTCTAACTAACACATAGGGCCTACATCCATGGTAGCTGAATCGGTGCTTGGGAACAGCGGCAGGAGAGGAGGTTCCGGGGAAACCGGTAGCGCGGGTGTGGGTTTCGACTGTCCATGTAATGGGAGGAGGTGCCTCCTTGGCTGGTTCCGGCGAGAGGAGAAGGAGGAGAGGAGCAGTTTTAAGGTTGTTCGGTGGTCACCGGAAATAGCTATGGGCACTGACAACGAATACTATGGTTGGGTCTGCAAGGTGGCTCGAGACAGCAGCCGATGGGGGTCAGTGCGATGGAGGTGACGATGGAGACGCTGTTGAGCCTGTGCGAGGGAGGAGGAGATGAAGAAGAGGTGGGGGAGCTGGTGTGCGGGAGGGGGATATATGCGGCTTGAATAGTCCTATGGAGGCGATGGCGAAACAAAACACGAACCCCCCAAACAACCCCCTTCTTTTCCGTTCGTGGCGGCGATGGGAGGAGGAGAGGGAGAGGAATGATGGCCAGCGTTGGCAAGGAGAGGAGCGCGAGAGGGAGATGCTATGGTCGGCGTCGCGAGGAGAAGGAGGAAGAGGAGAGACGATCGTCACCGGTGTCATTCGAGGGTGGCGACGAGAGAGGGAGAGGAAGAGTTGGAGGCTAGCGTCAGCGCTGGCAAGGTATCGGAGAGGGAGGAGGAAAGCTGCCTTTTCTGGTTCCTCTGTTGGCGGCAGAAGCTCTACACGAACCAAGCCCCCCCCCCCCTCTCCTCTAAATCCCTAAACAGTGATTTGACGAAATTGCCCTTCCTCCTCACACTATTTCCTCCTATACCCCTCAAGCCATATAAGTATCACAAGCCTCCCCCTCAAGTCTAGTTGAAGGAGGCGCAAGTCCCACTGGCTAGACCAAGCCTGACATAAAACAGAATCACTACAGAATCGGATTATTGGACTCGTCTTATAACATCGAACGAGTAGCTGTGGCAATGATGGACAGGAAATCGAGCGATATCGAGCGGGCGATCGGGTGATGTTAAGCAGAGTGATCGGGCGATTACTGAGCGAAAAGTAAAAAATGAGTGCCGACCTGGCGACGAATGTAGGACAAAGTGATAAGTGAAACACGGGCAGCAGGTGCATGACAGATCGTCAAAAAGAATAGGTGTCGACCGTGCGGCAAAAGCAATACCGAACGAATGTCGAGCGATATCAAGAAGACGGTCGAGAGCTGTTGAGTAAAACGATCAAGTACCAATCAATACCAGGCGACAGAAAAGTATCGACCGAGTGATCGAGAATGCCGAGCGAGTCGAAAGACGATGGGCGAGCGATGTCGAGTGCACGATGGAACGACAATAAATCACGACTGAGCGACTGAAAAAATGTAGACCGGGCAATAGAGAGAAGGATGGACAAGTGAAGCTGTGAGCGCGACTGAGAAAAAATGTCGACCGAGTGACAGTAAATTGCGACCAGGACGGGTAAATCCGTAAGTGCGATTGAAAAAATGTCGTCTGAGTAAATCGCGACCAGTACGAGTAAAGCCATAAGCGCGACCGAGAGAGTGCCGACCGAGCGACAATAAATCATGACCAGGACGAGTAAATCCGTAAGCGCGACCGGGAGGGCGCCGACCGAGCGACAGTCAATCGCGACCAGGACAAGTAAATCCATAAGCACGACCGAAAAAATGTCGTCTGAGTAAATTGCGACCAGTATGAGTAAAGCCATAAGCGCGACCGAGAAAGTGTTGACCGAGCGATAATAAATCGCGACCAGGATGAGTAAATCTGTAAGCGCGACCAGGAGGGCGCCGACCGAGCGACAGTCAATCGCGACCAGGATGAATAAATCTGTAAGCGTGACCGAGAGGGCGCCGACCAAGTGACAGTCAATCGCGCCCTGGACGAGTAAATCCGGAAGCGCGACCGAAAAAATGTCGTTTGAGTAAATTGCGACCAGTGTTAGTAAAGCCATAAGCGCGACCGAGAAAGTGCCAACCGAGCGACAATAAATCGTGACTAGGGCGAATAAATCCGTATGCGTGACCGGGAGAGCGCCGAGTCAAGCGATAGATCGATCGGCATAAAACGAGTAGTCGAGTGGTACCAGTGAATGGTCGAGCAAACGGCCAAGCAACATCGATGAGCGAAAACGCGAACTGAGAGTGCGGGGCAGGGCGGCAAGTGAATAGTAAGTGTCGATCGAGCAACAACGGTGAGCGAAAACGTGAACTGAGAGTGTCAGGCAGGGCGACAAGCGAATCAAGTGTGATGAGTGCCGGTCAGAGCGGCCAGTGAGCGGTGAGTACCGATCGAGCAACACTGGTGAGCGAAAACACGAACTGAGAGTGTCGGGCCGGGCGGCAAGTGAATCAAGTGTGATGCGTGCCGGGCAGAGCGTCGAGTGAGCGGTGAGTGCCGACTGAGCAACATCGGTGAGCAAAACGCACATGATGAGTGTCGGGCAGAGCGATGAGTGAAGCGAGTATGATGAGTGTCGGGCAGAGCGGCGAGTGAAGCGAGTATGATGAGTGCCAGGAAGAGCGGCGAGTGAAGCAAGTATGATGAGTGCCCGTCAGATCGGCCAGTGAACAGTGAGTGCCAACCGAGAGGTCATTGTTCATGAGAGCAGAGCTCACTTATAACTCGCACTAGGGCGAGAGTCTAGGACCCGACCTGCCGGTCATTGGGCGTGAGAGCATGCTCACTTATAACTCGCACTGGGGCGAGAGTCTGGGACACCGACCTACCGGTCGTTGGGCGTGAGAGCATGCTCACTTATAACTCACACTAGGGCGAGAGTCTGGGACACCGACCTGTCGGTCGTTGGGTGTGAGAGCATGCTCACTTATAACTCACACTAGGACGAGAGTCTGGGATACCGACTTGCCGGTCGTTGGGCGTGAGAGCATGCTCACTTATAACTTGCACTGGGGCGAGAGTCTGGGACACCGACCTGTCGGTCGTTGGGCGTGAGAGCATGCTCACTTATAACTCACACTAGGGCGAGAGTCTGGGACACCGACTTGTCGGTCGTTGGGCGTGAGAGCATGCTCACTTATAACTCGCACTACGACGAGAGTCTGGGACACCAACCTGCTAGTCGTTGGACATGAGAGCATGCTCACTTATAACTCGCACTGGGGCGAGAGTCTGGGACCCGACCTGCCGGTCGTTAGGCGTGAGAGCATGCTCACTTATAACTCGCACTGGGTGAGAGTCTGGGACACCGATCTGCCGGTCGTTGGGCGTGAGAGCATGCTCACTTATAACTCGCACTGAGGCGAGAGTCTAGAAGCATGAGAGCATGCTCACTTATAACTCACACTGAGGCGAGAGTCTAGAAGCATGAGAGCATGCTCACTTATAACTCACACTGAGGCGAGAGTCTAGAAGCATGAGAGCATACTCACTTATAACTCGTACTGGGGCGAGAGTCTGGGACTCGACCTGTCGGTCATTGGGCGTGAGAGCATGCTCACTTATAACTCGCGCTGGGGTGAGAGTCTGGAATCCCGACCGGGAGGTGCTCTAGAGGCCTGACCAAGAAATGCTCTAGAGGCCTGACCAAGAAATGTTCTGGAGATCTGACAAGGAATTGATCTGGAGGTCTGACCAAGAATTGATTTGGAGGTCTGACCCAGACTTGATCTGGAGGTCTGACCCAGACTTGATCTTGAGGTCTGACCTAGACTTGCTCTGAAGGTCTGACCAAGACTTGATCTGGAGACCTAACCAGGAATTAGTCTGGAAGCTCGACCGAGAGTTGGTCTGGAAGCTCGACCGAGAGATCGTTAGCAATACTCCGATCCGAGACCGGTGGTGATACTCTGGTTCGAGACCAGTGGTGATAACTCAACCCCGACCGAGGGAGGATAAGTCTTGAAATCCATAGGAGCAGATCCCATAGCAATATGAGAGAACAGAGCCTTTATCATACCTGATGGTGAAGTGATGTCAACCGGCTGGCTCGAATCCCAAATACTCATACAACTAGTAAGAGAAATAGTGTTGATCCCTTGACTCCCAAATGTCCGCGGAGTTAGGGAGAAGAATAATTTGAGCTCCGACCGTCCAAGGGAGTGAAACACATATCCATATAAGGGAGCAGAATCCGTAGCAATAGAAGCAGAGCACCGCGGGTGAAGGGAGCAGAGCTTGTAGACGTAAAAAGCACACAAAACAGGTGGAGAATACAGAGTATATAGTAATAATAGAGTGAAGTGTCTATATCAGTAAAAGAATGCAGAACCCCATGGTGAAAGGTGCAGAGCCTATAGTAGTAAGAGGATGCAGACCCTCATGGTGAAGGGTGCAGAGCCTGTAGCAGTAAGAGGATGCAGACCCTCATGGTGAAGGGTGCAGAGCCTGTAGTACACCTGATCGGGGAGCTGGGCCCCTGGTCCCTGATTGAAGAGTAAGGCCCCTAGCCTGTAATCAAAGAGCGAGACCCCTAGATCCTGATCGAGAAGTCGTACTACGAGTCAATGATCGGGGAGTTGTGTCCCTAGTGTAAGAGCGGGGAGCTGTGTCCCTAGTGTATGAGTGGGGAGTTGGGCCCCTAGTGTCCGATCAAAAATTGAAGGTCCTAGTCTTTGATCAAGTACTAGGATCTTACTCTATTATCAGGAAGCTATAGTAGCTCCTATAACCATAAAAAGGGAGCAGAGTTGGTAACGTACCTGATAGGGGAGTCGTGTCAACCGGCTAAGGGTTTCTCTCGGTCCCTTGACTCCCGAATACCAGTGGAGTCAGGGAAAAATATAATGGAAAAACTAACCTGTCGACCAACTGAAGCTCCACTCGATCTCTCGACTCTCGAATACCGGTGGAGTGAGGGTAAAAGGTAATATGTTCATCGGGATCCTCCGGAATTGTGATAATTGCATAGAACCTCCCGATGTCATCCATCTTCACGTTCCAGAACAGGTGAAGAAGATTCCCACAGATGGCGCCAAATTTAATCCCGTCCGGAAGCTGAGTCAGACGGACCACCGGGTGAGGTGGATGAAATGTTGACCGAGTCGTGACGTCCCAGAGGAGGGGTGTGCTGATATGACTTCTGTGTTGACCAAGTCTTCAAAAGTCCTTTGGTCAACGCTACCTGCAGCCAGCGACCGGGTCCCTCCCGGTCCCTGGTACCCCGAGGCTCGAGGCGGATCCAACGAATATATGAGTAACAGACTAATAATGAAATAATAAAATAAACAAGGGGCGAATACCGAAAACATACCCTTGCCCAGGGGGCGCCCTCAGATGGGACGCTGCTCGAGTTGTCGTGACCTAAAAAAGCAGGCGAACGGGAGTCGGATGTGGAGCTGGGTCTGGCGGCACGGAGCTGAATGCGGCCTGGATCCGGAAGATAATATGCGGACTGGGAATCGAGATCGGCACATAGTCTGGGAAGCGAGATCGGCACGCAGGCCGGGACACTAGATCGGCACACAAGACAGGAAGCGAGATCGGCATGCAGACCGGAACACGAGATCGGCACGTAGGCCAGAAAGCGAGATCGGCACGCAGACCGAAATAATACACTATCGGCGCACAAGTCGGGACACGACACACAAATCAGATCAATGCAAAGGTCAGGACATAACACACACAAATTGGCACGAAGGCCAGAGCACAACGAAAAGGGAACGCCACCAGCTCAGCCACCATAGGGCCTACGTCCATGGTAGCTGAACCGGTGCTTGGGAACAACGGTAGGAGAGGAGGTTCCGGGGAAGCCGGTAGCGCAGGTGTGGGTTTCGGCTGTCCATGTAATGGGAGGAGGTGCCTCCTTGGCTGGTTTCGGCGAGAGGAGAAGGAGGAGAGGAGCAGTTTTAAGGCCGTTCGGTGGTCACCGAAAATAGCTATGCTGACAACAAATACTGTGGCTGGGTCTGCAAGGTGGCTCGAGACAGTAGCCGATGGGGGTCAGTGTGATGGAGGTGACGATGGAGACGCTGTTGAGCCTGTGCGAGGGAGGAGGAGATGAAGAAGAGGTGGGGGAGCTGGTGTGCGGGAGGGGGAGATATGCGGCTTGACTAGTCCTGTGGAGGCGACGGCGAAACAAAACACGAACCCCCAAACATCCCCCTTCTTTTCCGTTCGCGGCGACGATGGGAGGAGGAGAGGGAGAGGAACAATGGCCAGCATTGGCAAGAAGAGGAGCGCGAGAGGGAGATGCTGTGGTCGGCGTAGCGAGGAGAAGGAGGAAGAGGAGAGGCAATCGTCACCGGTGTCGTTCGAGGGTGGCGGTGAGAGAGGGAGAGGAAGAGTTGGAGGCCGGCGTCAGCGCTGGCAAGGAATCGGAGAGGGAGGAGGAAAGCTGCCTTTTCTAGTTCCTCTATTGGTCGCGGAAGCTCTACACGAACCAAGCCCCCCCCCCCCCCCTATTTCCTCCTATACCTCTCAACCCATATACGTATCACATGCTTTAGTGACTAACTATAATGTGTCTAGGGTGTTTGTGAATGAAGCTCAGTCAACATTCTTTATTAGCTAGTTCTAGAGCATATGGAAATCAAAGAAGATGATCTATAAATTATTGTCGCCTCATTATGTGAGTTTTATGGACATGAAGTATGACTGCTTAGTTTAAGCTCATTATGTGTGTTTTATGGACATGAAGTATGACTGCTTAGTTTAAGCTCTGATCGCTTCGTTGATGATTTGTTATAGTAAAAACTTGAAGCAAGGTTAATGCCTCCGTCACTGCTTAATTTAAGCTCTGATCGCTTCGTTGATGATTTGTTACAGTAAAAACTTGAAGCAAGGCTAATGCCTCCGTCATGCATTAAGGCTGTTGTCTGGAAGATGGCTGCTCCGTATCCCTAAATCTAAGTCCCAAGTTCGAGTGGCAAGTCAAGTCAGAAAAGGAAACCATTGAGTGGGCAGTAGTCTTCTTCTATAGCATGCCTCAGCCGACCCTCCCTCCGATCTTACCTGATGGTTGTCCTCCTTTCTCTCGATCTTGTGGATGTCGATCGCCCCAAGATTTCAGTCGCCCTCTCGATCCCGACAACAACGACTTGCAGTTTGTGAAAGAATCTCTCCCTATATATTTATTCACTTCATTAATATATATCCAACAATTTAAACAAATGAACTTGACATGAGATTTTTAACATGGGACTAAAGTCTTATTTACATTGAAATCTCCTTCTTCCTTTCCACCTCTTTTCCATTCACATTTCTAACGCTATGTGCATCAATAGATTTAAATTCAACTCAAATGGTGAAACAGATTAAATGTACCCAATCATCCAAGATGTTTTAGATTAGTGTCATTTGATTGGATTATCCAAGAGATTCAATAGCCAATGATAAACCTAAAAGAGTGTAACCAAAGGGCATAGCCAAAACACAGGATGTCAATTAGTTATTATAAGGGCTATATGAATGAGCTAGAATATTATAAAATCATACCAAACTCAACAATTTTACAAACTCCACAAACCTTAACTATTCGTCCAATCGATTGTCGACTATTACTCGACAATAGAACTCTCTAAAGAGTAGACAAGTGGAAATTAATTATCGATAAGGCGAATGAGTTATCAATTTTTTACCAAATGATAATTAAAATAATCAATAATTTTTAAGTTTCCTCTTGAACAATGAAAATGATCTGTATCCTAATCAATAGGCCCATGCTCATGTGAAGGGTTTTCCACGCCAAGCGGAAAGACACATTAAAAGGAAAAAAAAGAACTACTGATCTTTTTTTTTTTATTATCAATGTAAGTATTTACTTAGCCATTCAAGCTCATCCCTTCTGAACCCAAAGTCGACCCCACTTAATGATTTGTTGTCGAGCCCTCCTCAAGATCTTACGCCGCACACCCAGATTTATTCTGGGCAGCCCGAATTTATCGCAGACTCTCAATCGTGACCGTTGGACGTCCAAATAGGACCGTTGGACGTCCAAATAGGACGGCATGAACAGAAGTGCAATGCATTAGCTTTGCTGACTCTTTGCTTTTTGTTGGTAGGCTGGAACAGAAGTGTCAACTTTGCTTTTCTGTGCAATTTATAGGATTTGTAAATCGCTTCTCTCTTCCAACAGAGTTGCTGTTGAATAGACGGCTTTCTCTATTTCCTTTATATCCATTACTTGCAACTTTCCATGCTTCGCAGTTTTCTGTTTGATAGCAGTGAGCTTGTGTGGAACAGAGGTTTATCCCGTAGGGGTGGCTGGAACTGATCCGTAAGTACCACTGAATTTTGTTTTACAGGGAGACATGAACATATTTTGTAGGTAAAACTAATTAAACATATAATTTTAGATGATGTTTTTATTAAATGCAATTTAAAAAATTCGACATATATTAGTATATATAGTTTATTTTATCATAATATAATTTTGTAGGTAAATTATTGTTATCATAATAAATTACTTTTTGGTAAGACTAATTAATAGTAATCGATCATTTGATAATGGTAATTAAATGGATGTAGCCGTCGCACGTGCCTCGCGTGCTTGCGCGTACCGTCGCAATCTCTGACCTCCGGTCGACTCTGTGACGCGTCGACTATTGGAAGCGTTCAGCATCGCGTATGAAATGAAATTTCATTAATCTACCAACCACTTTCTCATTTACATGATAAACCTTTTTAATTTCACATCGAGCGAGACACGAAATCACTTTGATTTAAGTTCACTCCATAAAATATATAAGAGATCAATAATCTACATCTATCAGACAATCTGCTTTAAAATTTCTTGTTTTTTTCACAAAATAAATCACTAACCTCGCAGACAATTCAAATAATTAATCCACATGTTTGTCGGCGATCCCCTCGCCGCCGCCGTCGCCGTCGCCGCCACTGGCTCCTCTGCTCGCGGTTTGAAGATGATTCCCGCCGATGATTGACGATACGGCGGCGGCCAGCGCTTCGGTGAAACCGGGGTCGGCCGTTATCGCGGCCGTCGCTGCGTCCACCATGTCCGCCATCCCTGAAAATTTAGCCCCGTAGTAGTATTGTGCCGACGGCGGCATGGCGAAACCGCCGAACTGGAGTGCGCTCGCGCTCCGGGTGAGGTCGAGCATCACGGTGGGGAACGGTGCCGACGCCGAGATGGTGGCCATGCTCAACGAATTATACGGAAGACCCAGTTCGGCCGGCGCCGGCGACGACGAGATCGATCCCGAGAGGAGCATGGACCCCGCCGCCGAGGTGGTCGAGGCCATCGCCATGGCGGCCGGCGGCAGAGGGTGGCTGTGCGTCCCCTCGTACGTCGTGGTCAAGATCGAACGGTCCTCCGCGCACCTCTGCACCTGCTCATCGACCAAGAACACAATCAATCCCACCCAAATTATGACAAACTTATTCAATTCATCAAAATTAAAAATCTAAATTAATATTCCGGAAATTACTTGTTTGCGGACAGGACAACCGGCGGCCATGGTGCATCTGTAATAAGCTCGAGGGCATGGATTTCCTTTCGCTAGTTTCTGTCCATACTTTCTCCATTGACATCCATCAATGATCTAATCCGTAATATATATATAACATCAAATTAAACTAGCATAATATATAGATTAATTCACTATTAATTGTGACTTACCATGGGGGCTTCGGAGCGAGCTCGAAGCGAGACACGGACTTTCCTCGTGAACCCCTCGTCGGCGGCGACTTCATCAACGTCTAGTTTTTCTCCGAGAGATCCGCGATCGATGAGCGGCCTAATCGGTCCTCTTCCTCCGCCTAACTCATGCTTCTTAGGCTCCACCTTTTCATCAAGACAAGAATTTAGCGTTCGTTCGATCGATCGAGAATCTGAAGAGTTTTACAAAAAATTTACAGTTTGTGGGCCGTCAGATCTATTGTTCTGCTGCATCAGTGAGATGAACTGAGCATGCAAAGTGTTGTAGTGGGCGACGACTTGACTAAGCATCTGCTTCAGCCTCTCGTTCTCCTCCCTGACGTGCACCAGCTCCGCTTCCGTTGCATCCTTCTGAATCGAATCAATATAGCCAACAATAAATTACTTAATCTCTGTGCACACACACATGTATATACAAATCAAGCAAAATTACCACGCTCCTGCTTTCTTTGCGGTTCTGATCAGCCGGCGACGGCAGCCCGTCGTCGACCGTCGAGTGGTCGCTGCCGGCGTTGACCGCCGGAAGAAGGTTCAATCCGGTCTATACATAATAGCATGATTATTTGTCGTATGCATGAATCGGATTAATATGTAGAGTATATACGAACGATTACATCGACGATTGTGAAATGGTGCTCCGGCTTCTTGACGCAAGAACTCGGCAACAGAGCGAGCTCCATCCCGCGCCGGCGATCTTCGGAGAAGAAGTCCATCTCGTTGACGGCTAGCCGGTCGTCGGCGGTTCCGTCGCCTTTATCCATGTGAATCGCAAAATAAATAAAAAAAAAGAAAGTAACATTGGTCCGAATTAAGCAGAGCTAGCGTTTAATTTGAGAGAAGAAGAACACGACGGAGAAGGAGAAGTCATGAGGGGAATGACGTAAGATGGTGCGTCAGCGAGCGAGCAAGACCGCGGGATGACTTGGATGAGGAGAAGAAATCGGGAGAGAGCGAAGACACCGCCTCCCATTGGACCGGCACCGGCCGAGCCGTGGCCGTGCGAATTGAAGAAACGGTCAACCAAGTTGACTTATCCCGCCATTTTCCATTCCTTCCCTTCAGAGCTACTAATCACGATATTTTCCTTTAAAAAGAAATTAAAAGTTATAGGCTTATAGCGAGGATTTACACAATAACTGCATGCGTGTGGCCGTTCTATTGGACCACCTCAAATTTAGTTTCGTCAATAAACTAAATCTTACTTGTGATTGGACGCTTCCCCAAGTTAACACATCGCCTGCTAGAATTATATTTATTATCATCTATTCAATGATAACGACAAACAAGTCAATTTCTTTGAATGCGAAATGTAATGGATGATGTACAGGATGAGACAGTGAGCCAAGGAAATGGAGAACAAATTAATTAAGTCTAAGTAATGTGAATGTGTAGGTCGAGTCGCCATGTGGTCATGTTGACGTTAAGAGAGCTTCTTTATCTATCACACAAGAGGACAAAGAAGACTCATGTATAAACCGGTTTATTTATTTGAAATTTAAAGATGTAGGATTGCTAGGGCTAAAGACAACACAAAGTAAAATTAATGCCAAATAGTAGAGGATTTGGCACTTTAATCGAGTTTCAAATAAATAATAGTGAATCATAAAAAAGGTGGCTCGTATTGTGAGATAGTTTTAAGAAATTTTAATCCGGGAAGCAATGCACCGATTCCTTTTTCTCATCTACCAACAAGGTGAGTTTGAAAATGTAAAAGCAATTTCTTTCAAATTAATGATTAGTCAAATCTACATTAATTTTGGAATGATCAATTGATATTTATCGATAACTTATCATTTTAATTCATATACTATGGATATAAGTTGGAGTTTTAAAAATTAATTTTAGTCACGTTTAACAAATCATATAAGATCATCTCATCAGTCATATAATTAACTTTCATATCAAATCATCAAATGGGAGGGTCAGATGTCTTCGAGACATATTTTTCAACAAAGAAAGTGTTCCAAGAAGTCATCAATGGACATGACATGAGCTATCATGTGTCGTGCCTAACAGCATTATTGTCCTTATAATTTACATTAAAAAAATAAACACTCTAAGATTATAAAATTTAAAAATTATAATGCTTTAATAAAAAAATTTAAAAATAAATTTATAATTAAATTTATAAAACAATCATGAGCTTTGTTTATAAATGCAGTGATTGACACTTCTAACTCACCAGATTTGGCAAGAGGATCAAATTAAATTATAGAGAATAACACTCACATAAACAATGATAAACCCTTATTAAGATGGTAAATGGAAGGACTGATTAGTCTTCTTTTCACATTGTACTTTATCGACTATCTTGAATAAGAATTTGTCGTAATATATAGTAAAGCTGAAATCGTGTGAGGTAAATATCACGAGTGAAAATAAAACTACATATAATACATTTAATATAATTCGTTTTTTTTAAGTAACAAGAATTTAGTGTGAATGTGAAGTACTTTAGAAGACGAAATCAGTTTCACACATCAGCGTCAAACATTTAAACTCTATCCCACTTGCTGCAATTATTTTCTTGTCTTTCACCCCCAAAAGACAGAAATGAAGCTGTCAAAATTTCCACTTGACAAGTTTACGATTGACTTTCACTCTTCATTCAGAAGTTTAAATGATTTTTTTATTTATTTAAGAAATTTCAATATCCCGAGTGGTGTGAGGATTAAATCGATTTTAGACGGAATGAAAAAAATTACTTTGAGATAAATTTGGATAAAATGTTCCAGCAATTTGTAAAGTTGTTCATCATTAATCGGGCTGAGAGATCGGCCCGCAGGGCTGTTGGGGCACGGCCGTGTCATGACTCGATAGCCGCAATGGAGCCCAATTCCAATATTGAGCTCAGAACATTGTCGCGACTTAGTCGTCCTCCGTCCGTTGCGCATTTTCGCGACCCAATGCAGTGTTGGTTTCTCTCTCGGAGAAACCCTCGCCGTCGTTCTCGAGATCCCGAACCTTTCCTGACGCTCGTTCTCGTGGTCAATTTCTCACAAAATATCTACCGAGGCGTCTCGAGCTCCAACCCTCGAGCTCCAGAACCACAGTCGCTCAAACGTTTTCGAGCTCCACAGCCATCACAGGTTCTTTGATCAACCGCTCAGACGCACTAATTTCAGAGCCCGTGCTTTTTTAGTTGTTGTTGTTCCGTGGTCTTTTGATGGAGTACTCTTCAGTTACATGATTCTTCAATTAAGTTTTCCACTTTTATCATGAATTCTTCAATTATTTTTTAACGACGAGTTGTATGCTCACATAATCTCAGAAATCCCTTTCTCGGACTTATTTTTATTTTTCAAGAAGGATATGGAAGCAACGGAGACAAGTTTCAGGATGTTGTGATGTTGGTTTGTATCCAGTGACAATTTCATAGGATTGGTGCTCAAGAAAAATTTGAACTTTGGGATCTTGTTTTACACAAATGATTTTTGCATTGTAAAAGATTACAATTCATATATGGAAAACTCAATAGCCCCAGTAAATAAGAATATGGAACTACAATCTTTCAATATGTTAGCCAAGATTTGTTTAGATGATGTTTTTATATGAACTGCTAGCTGCAGTTTTGGAAGCCAGTTCAATTTGATACTGAAAATCAATCATTAATCGATAAGGCAGCTAAAGGCAGCTAAGACTATCCGTATATTCTGAATTACAGAAACTGTAAAGATTATGTATTCCAAACGTTATTTTTATTTTAACTGGCTTTCTTCTGTTTACCATTCCACTTAACTATTCTATGTGTTTCCATTAGACATTATTGGTGTGGACAAGTGAAAACACCTTAAATGATAGCTGGCTTGATGCAAAACACTCTAATTGAAACACTACTGTAGTGTTTTAATTAAGTTAGTCTCTCTGCTAAGAAATAATCAAATAATTAGCCACTAATTGCTTGAATGGTTACCATCTGGCATGTAATGTTGGCAGAGCATAAGGAGAGGATAAGAACATGACTTTTATCAGGGAAAATTTTTAATGCTTGTGTATACCTTTCAAATTTCAACACTGATCTTTTACTTTATTCTAATCTTAGGTTTGGCTAAGTGGTGGATAGGGTTGGCAGGATACTGGATCTACTACTAATTTAGACAGTAATTATACCAAATTTTGCAGAAGGAAATTATTCATTTCAGTGAAGCATGATTTCAGTAGCATGGTGGTTGCAGTGTTTTCGTACCAATGGTTTGATCTATGCTGGATTAGGAATATTGAACCATATAGACATCATAATTTGAGTAAACAAAACTATTATACAGAGAGTACACTAGTTTGCACCAGTGACCAAAATAATGTCATTTCATTTGTTTGTTTTTTTAATCAAATTTCCTCACCGAATTCCTCACCATGTTCCTTCACTAGAAAATTTTGAATATATAATATTGTGATTCTTTTATTCTTTTTTCTAATGTATTTGTACTACAATATTGTTTTCTACATTGCCAACATATTATAATTCTTATTTTGTGTTTTCTTATTTTACGCTTCCTTTAAATTTTTACACCTTTATCACAAGAGATGATGAGAGAGGCATAAACAAGTTATAGGATGGTGGTTTAGTAATTCTCTCCTGCCTCTCTCTCCAATTAGACATAGCCTAAGTGAAGAAAATTGTCCTTGTTTTCATATTCATACTTGATTTTGATGAGTGTTGCTGGATTTTATTTTATTTATTTATTTATTTTTATTTTTGCATGTACCCTTGCTTGGCTTGGATTGCTTTAAGGTCAGTGTTTCAACATTTTGGATTTGGGAGTGGCATATGGAAAATCCTCACTCTTTATTTCTAGTAATGCTTGTCCTTTGAACCAGAGCCAGATAGCTCAAGGCAAGTTTTGGGTTAGTATACCTTAGATTCTTGGGGATATGTCGGAAGCAATGCAATGGGAGATTATACGTATTCACAATGAGCCAGATAGCTCCCTTGAAGTGCCTACTGGTATGTATGTTCTTTCATCGTGTATATGAACATGGGAGTTATTCCTTCATTGATTTTGTTTCAAATCTTTGGCCTATTTTTATTCTTCCAGTTGAGGTTTTAGCTTTGAACATTGAGCCAAAGCTTGCAAATAGTATTGTGAGGTCAGCATTCTGTTTTTAGTCATTGTCACTGGAATTATTATGTTGTTGCTCATTTGATGGTTCCTATCTTTCTCCCTCATTGATTAGGGAATTGAATCAAGTGTGTCCACATGATAATCTTCGTCATGTGAAACGGGTGCAAAGAAGAACTTCCCAAGGTTATTCTCTTTCTTTTTTTGTTATTTGGTTTCATGTTCTGGCTAAGAAGTTTTATTTTGTGAACAATTATTGTGTCCTATTGGTAGAAAGATGATGAGCACATATTGATCATATTGGAAATATTTTTCAGTAAATGCGATGGTTTCATATGATCTCTTTGCTATTTGTTGATATTTCAATACATTAGTGTGGTGGGTGCTGATTTTGTATTAAATTTATCTTGATTAGAATGCCTGATACTATTCTTAACTAGATGCCTATAAGACAACCTTTTGTCCAACTATTGAGAACTATGGTTCATTCATATTTCTATAAATTTTTTTCAGTTCACTAGGAAATTGTTCTGTCTAGTTCCCAGTAAGTTCCATTGATTTCTAATCTAAATTTTACTATTAGAATGCATATTTTACGCTTTTAGTTAATTGGTTTTCCAGTTGTGTCCTGAGCTGATACTACTTGGAAATGTTTACTACTGCAATTAATTTACTTTTTCATAATGAGTGCGTTTTCTAAAAATGGTTAAAGTGACTTAGTGATTCCAATATGTAACATAGACTTGACCTTTCTTGCAGGAAAAGTTGAGCTATCTGTCATTTCGTGCTTGGCCGATGAACATGAAAAAGATACAGAAGCAGTTCCAATAGGTATTCAACCTTTTATCAAAGCCTATAATTTATTTCCCATTAGAACA
Source organism: Zingiber officinale (assembly GCF_018446385.1). Taxonomy (NCBI): domain Eukaryota; kingdom Viridiplantae; phylum Streptophyta; class Magnoliopsida; order Zingiberales; family Zingiberaceae; genus Zingiber; species Zingiber officinale. Next base: position 29,347,529 of record NC_056004.1, read on the forward strand.
AAAGTGAGTGGCTGTTCTAGCTATTTTTCTCTTTTTTATTATTTGCCTTGGTGCCTTTATTCGTTTAAAATTGGAATTGATTGTTGTTTTATTTAATTTCAAGTTATGGTTTTGTACTTTGATCCTCTCAGGACACATTGGATATTGGGCCATTTCGGACCTTTATTTTAAATTTTTTATAGAGTAGGTAGTATAAAATGACGTGAAGCTATTTGTTCCAACTATTTGGGTATTGACTTTTCCTGCTATTGGTTCTATGTAAAGGCATACGTTGGTAAGACTTAGGTGTTATAGACCTCTCTTAACTATGTGAAGTAGAGCTTGCTTTCTCTTTTACATCTTCAATTTTAATAAATTCAACTTGGTTAACTATTTACCTAAGATTTATAACTATATATAGTCAAAGGTTTCTGAGATTTTTTTTTCAAATATAGCTTAAACCTTGATTGTTTCATAATTATATATATTTAAATTCTCTTATTTTAGTTATAGTTGCACACTTATTGGCACATTATTTTTTGTCTTAGTAGACCTGACGTGTGACACTTTTTCCCTTGGACAGTTGATGAGTAGTATTCACACCAGGCTAGCATAAGTTTACAAATCCAGAGTTTATGAAGGCAGCAACTTAAGAGTCAGGAAATGAATCTGTATTAAGAGTACAGGAGAAGTTATTGCGTTTTTGCTGATTTTACATTTGCCATTTTAGCTGTTGGCAGTGGAAATTTTTTGCAAGTCAAGTCCATAGGCATTACTAATTATCCAGTTAGCAAATAGCCATGGGCCCATGATTGAAATAATAGGGCAAATTAATGTAGACTGTAGAGTAATTAACCCTTTAATCTACTAGGCATCTTTGTATATTTTCATAGTTTTAACTTTCTTCCTCTTTTTATCATCAATTGGAGCTACACTTATTTGCTTGGAAACAGTAGCATTTCTATGTCTGGTAATGAATACTTTTAGTTCTTTCTAACCTCTAAATATGCACTATCATATGAAGCTCACAAATGCTATTTTTTTTTTCTACTTTTCTCTTATGGCAAATATATATTTGTACGTTTTTTTCCCAACCTCTTAACATTGAAACTGTCACAAATTCCATGTTCTGTAATGAAGCACAATTAAAGTGGAATCTTTTGTTTCTCCATGTTTTAGGGCTTCATTTAGTAGATAACTTTGATGCACGAATGACTTATGATAATCATAGTGGACCAAACAACTCAATTTTTTGTTCTTTGTTTTTGTTGCAAAACTATTTCCAGGTTGCAAAGTATGCTGCTAGGTCAAAAGAAGAATGGGAGGAGCAATGCAAGATTCGGCCCACATCATTCATCCATCAACCAAGTCTGAGTTTTTCTTTCTTTTTCCTCTTTTTGATTATATCTATTGATAATGTTTTATAGTTGTTTACCTGATTTATCATTTGCCATTGCCCTGGTTTAGTTCACATGAGTTACTAGCAAGTTTCTCCACCTAAAAATTTCTTGGTTAGCTATCATTCTTAGCATTGGCCAAACTTATATTTTGCTTATTTTAATATTTATATTGCTCTCAAGCAATGACTTTCTCACTTTTTAATTCTACATAAGCATGATGAAAATTTAGTAGCTACTTTCTATTTGCATAAGGTTTTGGATTCAACCAAATAGCTTGAATGCCTTCTGATTTTGAATATGAATTCTCTTACTTTTGGAGGAGGGTTTTTAAGTTTTTAGTCTGTTATTTATTATGAGTTGACCCATATTTTGTTGGGTCTTTCTTCACATCTGTATAACTTCAAATGGCTAAGCTTGATAATTTCATAAACTAAGAAATAAATGAATGACTCCATGATGCCCTGTTGGATTGATTCTTTTTGCTTTTATAAAGAATACATTTTCTTAACATGGTTTTTCTTGTTACCTTGTTCTTCTTGTGATATATAATTATTATCAACCATAGGTAACTTGGGCTAGACGGAGGAAACTTGTCTTCCATAAATTAATTAGACCTTAATATATAAATGTCATGGTTCCTTAACCTTATCTTCTTTCCTTTCATTGTTTTGTGATTTAAAATCAGTATCAAGCAATTATACCAAATCCTATTCCCCTTAACACTTACATGCATCCAGAATTTAAAGTTAAAAGGTCGAGATGTCACCCTCCGCTCCCACCCGCGATTATCTAACCCCATGCGAAAAGGAACCCCTTTTGGATGGCAATTCACAACATAAAATACCGTTCATATTCTTAGTAACATGTGTCAACTCAAAGCAAACTGATACCATATTACACAATTTCCATATATACATCCCCCAATTTAAGGAAGCCAAGTTTGATTTTATTACTTTCTAATCCTATTGGAGTAAAAGGTGATATTGCTCACCCTAAGCGGCCTAGTATCGTCGGCCCCACGACAAGATACACAAGGGGCATTTTACTCTAGCGCAGCGGCCTTTTGTATGAGGAAGGTCAAGAACCCAACGAGACATTTTGCACTTTTCTAATCCTAGATTAGAAACTAAGTGGATAATTTCTCGTCAGGCGATCCTTAGATCGGGAAACAAAAGTTGGACCACCCTAGCCTAAACGAATAACAGATAGTAGGTCTGAAATTAATAATCATTCAACTGCACAACTAAGGAAAATGCTCACTAGGTCCTTATCCAAAATTGAATGTAATCACTGGAGAGGAAGGAAGTCAGGCTTTGTTGCCGTGATGGAGGGGAAGGGAGCTACCACTCGCTGGTGGCTTAGATCATCATGGTGCACAGTAGAGGAATCACAACACCTGACAGTTGAGTGTTAGCATCAGCTTGTGCGAAGGACAGTGACACTAATGTCCTGTGCATGTGAGGGTTGGGCGACAAAAACATTAGATTTGTGCAGCGTGTGCAAGGCTTGCAGCAACGACCAGGTAGAGTTTCACATGCATGTGTGAAGGCCAATTAGCAGTGGTGCTGTGCAAACGTGTGTAAGAGCCACTGCAACGCTTTAACGTTTGAACACGTTAATGGTTTTTTTTATTATTTTTTTTTGAAAGCTGTAGACATTAACGCGTTCAGAACTTTGAACGCGTTAATGCTACAGTGCAATAAAAAGATGTCCATGTCAGCATTAACGATGTCCATGTCAGCATTAACGTTCTAAGTTTAACAGCGTTGCGGTTACTCTAAGGTGTTAGCAGCAGCAGTTGGGTAGTGCTCCTTACATGTGTGCGAAGGTGACAAGTGCAGTAGCAACTCCACATGTGACAAGCGGGGATTGGAGCCACAAATCGCATGGAGATGGAATTGAGGGTGGATAGTGACTGTGAAAGAGAGAAGAGGGGCTAAGTGGAGAAATGAGAAGAGGAGAGGAGTTTATATTATCCTATGAAAATCATCTTTTCCCAAAAATCAAGCAAACACAACTAAAACAGCCATGCCTAAGTATAAATTTGGTTGAGTCCTAGACTGTTTGATATGGATCCAAATTGAACCTGGTTTGAACTCATCTGATCATAACCTCCATATCTTAATTAAACCTCAAATGGTCCCTGGAAATCCAATAGGTTGATTTTGTTCATCTTAATTTGTCATGTAAAATTCAAAACAAATTATGAGCAAATTAAATAGAATTAAAAAATTTAATATTTAATACACGTCTTCTTTAACATGGTTAGCTTGTATTTAGTAGAGTAATAGCTATCCTCATCAACACTTAGCTGTGCGTGTTCTACATTGCAGGTTCTAAATGCTGCTGTCATTGTTGATCCAGTGAGTAGGAAAGTCATTGCAAGTGCTAACGATCAAGCGCATCCTTTGCTCACAACATCAGAACCTAGTGCAAGATATGGCTGCATTGATAGATGTGGAGCAACCACCGTGCCCCACGAATCCCATCCGTATACTGCAGGAAGCAATCAAAACACCACAGTTCAAAAATTCTCACTTTGTACATGCAGTGATATATTTGCTGGAGTTTCTTGTTTAAATCCTTGGGAATGGACAGCTCAAGAACTAGGCAAGCAGAATGCCTTGGTAAAGAGTGAGAATAAATTTACCTGGCATCCTCTGAGGCATGCTGCTCTTGTTGCCATAGAGAATGCTGCAGAAAGAGATAGGAAGCTATTCCCTAATTCAGAAGTATTGAAGTCAAAATCTGAAGCATTGGATGTTCTGTTGCATACTGCTGATAAGTGTCCATCAAAACGTCAGAAGATTGAGGTTTCATTACTAAGTTTACTGTTTGGTTCTATAAAAGTTGAACCTTTGAAAGTGTGCTCTATCCACTTAGACGTGACAAATACTAATTTATTTGTTCAGGAACAGATTATTGACAAGGAAGTTTCAGACAACTTGAAACCTACTGAAATAATGCGACCTTACCACTGGCTTTGACATATACCTAGTCTGGGAGCCATGCCCAATGTAAGGCTATCTTTGATGTACTCATTCCAATCGATCTAAACTTATACGTCAAGTAGATACAAAATAGAGGCCAATTTATCCATCTTGTATGGTTTCTAGTACCCTTTTCTGATATCAGTACCTTTGCATGTTTCAAGGTGTGCCATGGCGCTCGTGCACCAAAGGATACGACGAATATTCTATGCACTGCCCAATCCAAATATTGGTGCTTTGGGCAGTGTTTACAAACTGCAAGCAGAGAAAAGTTTGAATCATCATTATTCAGTCTTTAGAATTTCAGTACCTGAGCAAGACCTTGAAGAGCTGATACTAAACACATCAGATAATACTTCACAATGATGAAAGCCAATAGACAATTAAGTATCTTAACACATTGTTGTGTGGTTATTTCATTTCTTGTGCCAGTGTCAAGCAGCCACTAGTTCCGCTTCTTGACGTTAAGATTCGCAACATTTGGAGTTTCCTTTGCTTAGAAGCATGATTTGCTGAGGTTTTCGTGGGAAGCCAGTACATTAGCAGTCCTGCGCTGCAGTGTTTGCGTCTACATTAAGTCACTTTAAAAATGATCTCATTCCTGTATTTTTCGAGTTGTCTTAGTTATTAAAAAACTAACTGTTAGATTGCATTGAGCCTCAGTATATAATTTAAAATAGTTGATGAAATTTGTTTATTGGAAGGCCGAAAGCGATCTCATATACAAATTTCTAAGCGTATAGTACATTTAAACAATTCTATGCTTGTTTAGTTTGATGCTTAAGTTTGGCAACAACAGTGCTAAGTTAGAAAATGATTTGAATATTGACAAAATTTCAAAATATGGGTAATGTCTCAGCTGGTATAGTGGAATTAATGGATAACGCAATTTTTTCTGATATGACGTGGAACGCAACTAACAAAGTTATAATTTGAAATTGACATCACAGAATTTAAATATATAGATGGTGAATGATCTGTTTATAAATAAATAAATTTTATTTTATTTAAAAACATTAAATTTATTTGATTAAATTTAATGAATTTCCCATTTTATTTGTTTTATAAAATTAATTTTTAAAAAATATATGATTATTCCCTAAAATCCGTTTTTAAATTCTCCCTTAAAAAAAAGAAAAAAAAAAAGAAAAAGGTGATTCCGCATAAAATGATGACAATCCGCAAAATTCCAAAAGCTACGAAATTGATAATTTTTAACGGATGATACATTATCAGAATATGACTAATTTTAATGTTGAAAATCGACTTTATGCTTGCCTTATCATGTGAAGGATTCGACTGATCCATGATTCTGTCCGAAAAGTGAGGTAACGAATATTAGAGATATGGTGCTTCTGCTAACCACATATAGATTTCGCTTGGACCTGTAATCATAACTATGTCAGTGCCGAGCCAAGGAAGGGGGTCCCCTGTATTGACTCTCCGACGCTCAAGTAAGTCACCGACGATGTAGAAGCAGCGGAGCAAGAAAGCAAGAGAATAGTAGCAGCAACAGTAATCGTGCCTACCTTCGTTGAAGCTTGGACCCCCCCCCCCCTTTTATAGAGCTCCTGTAGCACGCGTGCATGCTTTCCAAAGCGTCAATGCTTCTCAAAGCTTTCCCTGAAAAGACGCGTCAATAAAGTGTCTCTGACACAATACCTTAACGAGCCGAGCATATCTCTGAAGTGGCAGTGGAAGCTTCTGTCGTACGATCTTCTTCCTGACCATGCCGCTGACCATGTCGTTTGTCGGCGGCACTAGCTCCCAAAAGGATCTCACCAAGTAATGTTCTATGCCTTTTACTGGACCGAGCGGGATGGCCGCTTGGCTCGAGCCTCTGTTGTCTGTTTGGTTAATGAATTCATCACTGGCCGAGCGGGATAGCCGCTCGGCAGTTGCTCCCACTGTTTGGTTGATGAGTGTATACATTGTCCGAGCGGGATAGCCACTCGGCTGTAAGGTTGTTGTCCGTATACGGTCTGCTCGGTCTTAACTCTACTCTACTGAATTATGGATATCGATGTACGGCCGAGTGGGGCAGTCGCTCGACATGCTTTCGCATGCACTTGGCGCTTTTCCTTTATTGAGCGTCGGATGTTCAGCTGGTTGCCGAGCCTATAAAGTTGTCGGCTCAGGCCCATACTATCCCGGTCGGGCGACCCACTCGCCCGATTAGCCGATGATGACTGGGTGTTGATCACCTTGACTTTGACCTCCACCCGTGGCGCTGACTATCCGTAAGGTAGGATCCCTCCTTATCACCGCATCACATGTCTCCCCCTCAAGTCTAGTCGAAGGAGGCTGCAAGTCCGACTGACTGGACAACTATTTATGAAGTCTTTATCCTGATCAGCTATGGGCTTCCATGGGATTTCGATCGAGACGTCGCGAACTGGCGACTCGTCATGTGACCGATAACTTGTTGGTCAACTGTTGGAAATGGTCGACCGACCGTAGGTCTGACCCCTTAGGACGATCGACACGATAAGCTTTTATACTTGGAAACATTTCTTTTGACCCCTTTGGGAACGCGATCGACACTTACGTCACTAAGATATCTGGGAAGTTGTGCAAATCTCTTTACATTAAGGCTGAGCGTCTTTCCCATGCCTGTTAATGGCGCTCATTAAATGCCGACCCATGGAAATGTGGCACGTGTTGCATCCGCTGCCACCACACGCCTGACGTGACAGACATTGATGCGGTTCAAATTCAACGGCCAGATTTGTGTCTTGGTTTTCATGACCTAGATCTGACGGCTTCGGTCGGCCAAGCCTAATGTTTATAATCTCGCAGCGTCGGCTCATTTCCTACACTTGCGTCTTCAGTGCTCCGACGGCCTCTGCTCCTGTGTGATCCCTTCCCCGGCGATCCTCATCGTCTCTCCCTGGCGATCCTCAGCGTCTCTCCCCGGCGATCTTTCCTTCCAATAAGCTTTCCTTTTCACCGCCTCCATTTTTACGCTTTCCAGCTTTCCTTCCCGTACTGGCGATTCCGGTATCGTTTTTCCTTCCTCGATTTGCCTCTTTTCGTCATTTTCACTCTGTTACAATGGCAAGCTCTTCACAGTCGTCAGCCCCTATTCTTGGACATTGGTATACCACCATGGGGTCCAGGTTCGACGAAGGCAACGCTGTGAATCTTAGAAATGCCTTCGAAATTCCTTTTGACCATGAGATCATTTTACCTTCTCCGTCTGCCCGGCCAAATGCTGCTCCGACTGGATGCATTTGTCTGTTCAGAGACCACTTTGTCGCCGGTCTACGGTTCCCTATCCATTCATTCATCACCGCTGTTTGTAAATATTTTCGTATCTCCCTTCCTCAACTCGTCCCGAACTCCTTCCGTCTTTTGTGTGGTGTCGTCGTCTTCTGTGTGGCGTCGTTGTCTTGTTCCGGCTGCACGACATCCCTCTCAGTCCTCGAATTTTCCATTATTTTTATTATCCCAAGCAATCTGAACTAGGGACCTTCCTTTTCCAGTCTCAGGTCGGCCTAGTTTTCTTTGATAAAATGTCGACCTCTAATAAACACTGGAAGGAATATTTCTTTTTCCTGCGTCTTCCCGAGCAGCCAGATTTCATGACTCGTTAGCAACTTGAAGTGGTGCCCCAGCTTGACCTGAAGCGCTACAAGAGCCGATCGGACTATCTCCATGTTACGTCCATGCTGGTCGACCAAAAGTACCATATCCACAAGTTGCTGCTTGAGGATGTACTGTACATTTTCGACCTGAGTCCGATCCGCACAAGGCTCCCGACCAGCCTAGGTATGAGATTACTTTCCGCTCTTCCTTTGATTATAACTGATTTCTTCTTTTCTTTTGTAGCCAAAGTCATGTTGCGAGCACGGGGTGGCCGACAAGACCAAACTCAAGGATGCCACGATTAACACCGCAACTGTTGAAGAGCTGGTGAGCCGCGACCTACAGTCGGTTGGCTCTCACGAAGACCCGCAGGAAGGGTGTAAAACAGCTCCTATGGCTGTGAGTGGAGGAGCCACTAGCCGAATGCCCAGCCTCTAAGCAGCGAGCGGATCACTCCCACCATCCGAGCGACTACCTTTCACTCCGGACGAGGAGTCAGGCTCGGCCGATGAGCCCCTCGCGAGGCACAAAAGGTGCAATGCGGACACCCAGTCTTGTTCCGCCACTTCTGCCATGAAGGATGCTGATGCGGTGGGAACGACGACCCCCGCTCCAATTCCAGAAACTGTGGAGGCATCCTCATCCAATCGGACACCCTCCCTTGCCGAGCTGCCACCGGATGTCGTCGCTGCTCCGCCTGAGGCCTTCCTGCCGCTACCCTCACAACCCTCAAGGGTTCTGAGGTCTGGTATCCATCCGGCGACAACATCTCGTGTTAGATTGGATGAGTGCGATAGAGGGGTGGAATGAATATCGCGCTTTTAAAACTTTTTCTTTTACTTGTTAAAGACAAAGTCATACAGCAAAAAAATTGAGAACAATTCGGTTACTTGGTTCGGAGCCTAGGTTGACTCATACTCCAAAGCCCGCAATCCTTGACCACACCGATAGGCAATGCACTAAAACCCTTCTTTCTGAAAACCTCGGAAAGAAGCAGTGCGTACAATATGCAAGATAGTAACACCCTACTATCTTGTAAGAGTTTAAGTACAATGCAAGTATTAATAAATGTACCGACAATAGTAAAGAACGAAGCTTTGGTCAGCACTTCTGGATGGAGTAGCTTGCGAGTCGTAGAATAGTAGCACGGTCAGCAGAAACTTGCACGGTGATTAATTTCAAACCAAACACTGTTGTCTTCAGCCTCGGACCTCGAGCACTCTTTTATAAGAATCATCGATGTTCGGTCGACTGATCCTCAAGTTCGGTTGACCGAACTAGCTCCTTTCCTTTCTGGCTGAGATCTGACGCTGATTCGATCTTTGACAATTAATGACCATTAAGGGTTCGGTCGACCGAATAGGCTCCTTCCATGTTCATCAAGATTTATTGAGATACGCTTTTACTGTGCCATTAATGTTGATTATGTTAGGATGTATACTAAAAACCTAGCTTTTTTTATGAACATTTATTTTGAAATAAGAATCACATTGGTCAAATGTCTGCATTTAATTAAATGCAGTTATCCATTTAATTTATATTGTAGATAACATGGTGTGTGGTGTCACATAGAAGATCATGTTATCAGTTTCTTATAAATTATAAATAGTAGCTTACGACTGAGATGGATAGGGACAAACCATTGGAATGATTGTAGTGTAATTTGGTATTAGTTTACTTGACTATAAAATTACACTAGTACACTATGTGTGTATTGAGTAGGATCATTTGAGGTTGTTTCTTTTTATACTAACTGCATAAAAGAACAAAACCTCTGTTATTATGGACGTGCGTACTCTTAATCTCGATATAATAACAAACACATATACTTAGTATTTATTTCTTTAATTTATTAAAGGGTGAGATTTATTCAGTTAAATCAATAGGCCCGATAAGTTGGGAAATAATATTATTTATATGGTGTGTTATTGATTATAGAAGGAAACTGTGTCCTAGTAATCTAGGTTGATGATGCATCCTTGAGGAGCTCATAAGGATTATCATGTAAACCCTGCAAGTGGACTTAGTCGGACATGATAATAAGGTTGAGTGTTACTACTCTTGGAGCTAGATATTAATTAAGTGAGTTGTCAGTAGCTCATTTAATTAACGGGCATACGATATCTTAAACACAAGGAGACTAACACACTCATGATAAGAAGGAGCCCATATTGTAATATGGGATTGGTGCGGTAGTTCAATAATAACTCTTTAGTGGTATGAGTTATTATTGATGAACTTGAGTTGGGTGTTCGGGTCGAACACAGGAAGCTCAAGTCCATCAGGAGGCCAAAATCAATTTCTCTTCTTGGTACCTGTTGTAGCCTCTATAAAGTCTTGCATTCACCCGTTTTGATTTTGCTTCCTACCCAAGAAAGGGGCGGACCACATCCTTGCTTGGTGCCTAAGCAAGGGGTCGACCAAGCCTTGCATCCTACCCAAGAAAGGGGTCGGCCAAGCCTTGCTTGGTGCCCAAGCAAGGGGTCGGCCAAACCAAAAGAAAAAGAAAAGAAAAGAAAAAAAGGGAGATTTTTTCTCAACAGAATTAAAAAATTTTCTAAAAAGAATTACGTTGATTCTTTCTTAGAAATTTTCTAAAAAGAATTACATTAATTCTTTCCTAAGAAATTTTCTAAAAAGAATTATGTTAATTCTTTCCTAGAAATTTTTCTAAAAAGAATTATGTTGATTCTTTCTTAGAAATTTTCTAAAAAGAATTATACTAATTCTTTCTTAAGAAATTTTTCTAAAAAGAATTATGTTAATTCTTTTCTAGAGATTTTTTCTAAACAAAAATCTATTACTTTTTTTCCTTTTTTATCTGGGGTAAAGGGTTATAAAAGGAGAGGAGGTTATGCCACAAAATCAATCAATTAAGAATTAATAAGTTTTTCTGCACAACAAAAAAATCCTTTCCTTTCCCTTAAGGTCGACGCCCCAATCTTTCTTTTCTTTCCTCTAAGGCTGGCGCCCCACTTCTTTTATTCTTCCCTCTAGGGCTAGCGCCCCATCTTCTCTTAGTGGTCGGAGCTTGGAGGAAAAGAAAACGAAGAGACGAAGCACCTTGGTGGCCGGAAATTTGGAGGAGAAGAAGAAGAAGGAGGCGCCTCTTTCTTTGTATCTTTTGTGGTAGGCGGCTTAGAAACAAAAAGGGTTCGAGTGTTTTTATCTTGGTAGATCATTGCCTATATGACGTCCAAGAAGAGGAGAGGAATACGGTAGAAGATCAAGAGGTATTTGTCTATGAAGAAAGGTACAACTAGTTATTTATTCCGCACTAGTTTTGTTTTCTTTGTATGAATCCTGAAATACCAACACAAGAGGCTAGCGATTTCGTATTTTCATTTTTGTGCTTCGATTTTGTGTTTCGATCTTGTGCTTTGATTGAGGTCTTTGTAGTTAAACCTAAGGTTACTGTGAGAAGTTTAACTATTCAATTTCTTTGAGAGGCTTTGTCTAGGAAGTGGTGGATGATCCCATAACCAAGAAGGCCTAGTGCCTCGCCAACGACCTGGAAGCCAATCCTTAAAATAGATATTTAATCAACTTCTGTAATATGGTTTAACTTCTGAAGAACACAAGGGTTGAACTTGGAGGAAAAATGTTAAGTTTCATTTCCAATCCAAGTTTAACTTTGAAGAACGAACTTGGAGTAAAAATGTTAAGTTTCGTTTCTAATCCAAATTTAACTTCTGAAGAGCACATGGGTTGTTAGGAAAAGTTCTGTGCTTGTATAAATTTTTTTTTACAGGGGAAACAGAATGGTATTCCAAGTAGCACCCAACAGATTGTTCGGTTGACCGATCCACTGGTTCAGTCAACCGATTAGTGTAGTTTCCTTCTTCTTCTGATCGTTGTTGATTGAACTGATCTGTGCTGAGTCAACCTTGTTCAGTTGATCGATCCCTGGTTTTGGTCGACCGATAAGGTCGTAACCTGCAGAACAGTATTAGACAATATAATCTTGCAAAATAGATGTTAGCACAGTTATATAAAATACATGAGTAGTAATAATCGATAGTTCAACTATCTTGATCTCAACTTGGAAACCTTCTCGGTTTCTTTAATTGGATCAGCGACCTTAGGTTGTTCCCTTCAGGAATTCGACCTCACTGTCGCTCCTCCAGTTGTTTACCTCAACCTACCTGCCAAACATTAATCCTCCAGATCTTGTTTGGATTTTTCACTTAGCCTTGATCGGCTCACCAGGACTTTTCTTTTGATCTTCGGTCCTCTAAACCTCTTGATCACTCCGCCAAGCGTCGGGTCCTCTTGACCCACTTGGACTTTCACCTAGGTTCCACGATCTGCTAAGACTTCTCCTGCGTAGCCTCTAACTAGGTCTTTCCCGGTTAAGTAAACTGCCTGCACACTTAGTCAACTTGTTAAATCACAATAAAACTTAACTTGAACCTTTGATAACATCAAAACTTAGGTTTGATTCTGGTGCAACCTGCACCAACAATCTCCCATTTTTTGATATTTGGCAACCAAGGTTCAAAATTAAGTTAAAATATACAGAAATAAATAAACAAGCAATTTCGTTCTCCCCCTGAGTTGAACAACTCCACCTGAGTTGAACAACTCCTCCTGAATTCACCAACTCTCCCCTTTTGACACACATCAAAAAATGGGGAAGCTAACAAATAGTTTTTAAAGTAAAGCACAAACTAAATTGAAAGACAAGGACTTAAAAAAAAATTAAAGGAAAGAATCTTTATAAAGTTAGAGATGAAAAGAGATTCCTAAGATAAAGAATTTGTAAGGTTGAAAAATTGAATTTGAAGTAAAAATTTCGCAAAGTAAAATTTGAAAAGATTTGAGGTAAAATTTTCAAAGTTAAAGATTTTCTAAAGAAAATAATTTGAAAATTTGAATGTAAAGTTTAATTGATAAATTTTTTTAACAAAGTTAAAACATGAAAATTTTATAAAGTAAAATTTTCATGAAGCTTTAGCTAGAATTTTATTTCAATGATAAAATTTAAGAAAAACTAGTAAAGCTAAAAAAGCAATCTAAGGAAATAAATAGAAGATGTTTGAAAATATCGATATAATGTTGAAGTTTTGTAAAATATTTTATTAAAAGGAAAAATAGAAAATTTAGTTATTAGCTCCCCTAAAATTGAAAACTTCCTAAAAGTCCAAGCTGGAAACACCGGTCGTCAGTGAATAACCCTCAGCTGCAAATCAGTTCCAGAATTGCTCAACAACACTGGTGGAACGCCTCCGGCAAGTTGGAAACACTCTGGAACTTGTCGATGAACGAAAATCTAGAATTCTGCAAACCCGATTCTCTGAATCTGGATGGAAGCTGCGGATGGTGGATGATCGTCAAATGGAGCTCAGTAACACCGGAGGAACGCCGCCAAATGTTACTGATGGGAAGTGGAACTACAGATCGGAGGAACGTCGCCAAATCTGTGCGAAAATAGAGAATCGCAGAAGCAGATTTCCGCCGGAGGGAATGGCGACCGGTGGTTCCAAATGATCAGGATTTATGTCCAGTAGCTGCCTTAAATCTCTCCATCGAGGTCGTCGCCTGAGAAAATGATCAGAGATGGAATCGGAGTCGGAATCACCGGAGAGGCTCGCACCTCCTTGCTACTTGACGCGAAGCTGTGGAGATTTAACGAACGAAGCCAACACTATAGCTTCTCAATTTAAATCATATCAGATCTATGATGGACGGCTCAGAATGATTTGGATCTTGATCAACGGTAAAAAGTCGCTTAAAATCCAATCCGAAGGTGTTGATCTTTATCAAGGGTCTTGATCTACTCCTCCTTAGGTTGGATGGGCCAGATCTTCAATGGATGGTTCAGATCACTTTTGTTCTTAATGAATGGTCCAAATTGGTTCTAGATCAGTTCTCCTTGATTAGCCCTAGATTTGAGCCTAAACTTGATCTGATCGATTGGGTCCATGATCCTTTTGATGCCTACAAATAATATATTGAATATTAGCATCAAATACCATGATTATAAGCTAATTTGTAATTAAGTCCAGGATTAAATGAAATGCATAAAATGTGATATAAATATGAGTTTAACCTATGAACAAGACATCAAATCATGCATGTATGAATCAAAATAGTGTAACAAAATCATGGTTATCAGCAGGTCGGCCCAAGATGACGTTGTAGGCCGACGGCACGTCGACCACGATGAAGTTCGTGGTTCGCGTCCTCCTGAACGGTTCTTCTTCGAGCGAGATGACCAACCCTTCTTGGCCGATCGGGAGGACCTCGTTGCTCGTGAACCCATACAGCGGGGTCATCATAGGCAGCGACTCGCCCCGGTCGTTTTATAGTTAGTCGAACGCCTTCTTGAAAATTATGTTCACCAAACTCCTTGTGTCAACAAAGATGCGATGAATGGTATAATTGGCGATCACCGCTCGGATGATCAAAGTGTCGTCGTGAGGGACTTCAATTCCCTCCAAGTCTCGAGGTTTGAAGCTGATTTTGGGTCCGTCCGCCTTTTTCCGGCTGCATTTAACTGCGTGGATCTCTAGTCGCCGTGCGTACGACTTCCTGGCTCAGTTGGAGTCGTCAGTGGTCGGTCCGTCCGCTATCATGTTTATTTCTCCCCGAGCGATGTTGCTTCTGTTATTTTCCTCCTGAGTGGAAGGTCTATTTCGATCATCTGAGACCCGAGAGGGGCCAGCGTTCTTCCTCCGCTGGTCTGATGGTGTCGCTCAGGCGATCTTCTCGTGTCCTCCCGTCGCCCGGAGGATTGATGCCTGTGTCGCCGGTCAGGCGATGGGGTTCGGCGGCGATACCCCTTGGAGTCGGTTGACCGACGATCGGCGTCAGGCCACAACAATCACGCGTGTTGTGTGATACCGACTGATAGAAAGAGCAAAACATAGGCGTCCATACCTTGCCATTTGACGCTTTTGGCCGCCCGAAAGCCACGTGCTGCACGGCTTGTGCCCTGGTCTCCTGGTGCGGTCTGCTCCTTTTACCCTTGGCCCCTTGGGCGGCAGATGACTGCTAGCTGGTCGGCACTCGGTTGGCGCCAAATGCTCAGTCGGTGCCTCCTTCCTTCTGGTCGCTTGGGCTTCTTCCACATTGATGTATTCGTTGGCTTTCTTGAGCACGTGGTCGAAGTCTCTGGCGGCTTTCGGATGAGCGACCGGAAGAAATCTCCTTCAGCAAGCCCCTGAGTGAAAGCATTCATCATGGTCTCAGATAAGATCAAGGGGATGTCCATGACCACTTGGTTGAAGTACTGAATGTACGCTTGGAGCGCTTCCTTGGGTCCTTGTTTCAAGGCGAAGAGGCTGACGCTTATCTTTTGGTAGCATCGGCTGCTGGCGAAGTGGTGCTCGAAGGCGGCTCGGAAGTCTTTGAAGCTTCGTATTGAGCAGTTCGACAACCTTCTGAACCAACGCTGTGCCGAAACTGAGAGCGTAGTGAGGAAGACCTGACACTTTACTCCGTCCGTGTACTGGTACAGCGTGGTTTCATTGTCGAATCGATCTAGATGATCATCTAGGTCGATCAACCCGTTGTACGTCTCAATTGCCAAAGGGGTGTAGTGTCGGGGCAAAATGTCTTGTAGGATCTCCTCTGAGAACTACATGTTGATTCGTTCGGGATACGCGACGCGTCAGGGTGCTTTACCTATCCGTGCATCCCGAACGGACGCATCATCTGAAGATGATCCCCTTTCCTGGCTTGCTTGGGCTATCTTAGAGGGAGTCTGGAATAGAGCTCGGTGTAAGGGGATCAGAGCGGGTAGAGCTTCCCCATGAGTGTCGGTCGACAGTTTGTTCTCCTCCCAGATAGAGAGTTGCTCCGAGCGGTCCTCCTGTACCACTCGACCTCCTGCCGCGGAAGTTGCTTGCTGCGCTTGCCGATCGGCTAGCACCTTCTGTTGTTGCTGCTCGACTATTTTCTACACTCGGGCTTCACGAGCAGGTCGAGCTCTTCTTGAGTGAGCGTCACTGTGTGAAGTCATCCAACGTCCTCCATCTCCTCAGCTCAGATGTAGGTTATGTTCCCACAGACGACGCCAAATATGATCTTGTCTGAAAATCGAGACGACGGATGTTGGGGATGTGACGCTCTTGCTGACCGCGTGTAGACTCCGCTCGGACCTGCAACCATAATTACGTCAGTGCCGAGCCAAGGAAGGGGTCCCCGGTGTTGGCCCTCCGACGCTCAAGTCAGTCACCGGCGATGTAGAAGCAGCGGAGCAAGAAAGCAAGAGAATAGTAGTATCTTTTGGTAGCATCGGCTGCTGGCGAAGTGGTGCTCGAAGGCGGCTCGGAAGTCTTTGAAGCTTCGTATTGAGCAGTTCGACAACCTTCTGAACCAACGCTGTGCCGAAACTGAGAGCGTAGTGAGGAAGACCTGACACTTTACTCCGTCCGTGTACTGGCACAGCGTGGTTTCATTGTCGAATCGATCTAGATGATCATCTAGGTCGATCAACCCGTTGTACGTCTCAATTGCCAAAGGGGTGTAGTGTCGGGGCAAAATGTCTTGTAGGATCTCCTCTGAGAACTACATGTTGATTCGTTCGGGATACGCGACGCGTCAGGGTGCTTTACCTTTCCGCGCATCCCGAACGAACGCATCATCTGAAGATGATCCCCTTTCCTGGCTTGCTTGGGCTATCTTAGAGGGAGTCTGGAACAGAGCTCGGTGTAAGGGGATCAGAGCGGGTAGAGCTTCCCCATGAGTGTCGGTCGACAGTTTGTTCTCCCCCCAGATAGAGAGTTGCTCCGAGCGGTCCTCCTGTGCCACTCGACCTCCTGCCGTGGAAGTTGCTTGCTGCGCTTGCCGATCGGCTAGCACCTTCTGTTGTTGCTGCTCGACTATTTTCTACACTCGGGCTTCACGAGCAGGTCGAGCTCTTCTTGAGTGAGCGTCACTGTGTGAAGTCATCCAACGTCCTCCATCTCCTCAGCTCAGATGTAGGTTACGTTCCCACAGACAACGCCAAATATGATCTTGTCTGAAAATCGAGACGACGGATGTTGGGGATGTGACGCTCTTGCTGACCGCGTGTAGACTCCGCTCGGACCTGCAACCATAATTACGTCAGTGACGAGCCAAGGAAGGGGTCCCCGGTGTTGGCCCTCCGACGCTCAAGTCAGTCACCGGCGATGTAGAAGCAGCGGAGCAAGAAAGCAAGAGAATAGTAGTAGCAATAGTAATCGCGCCTACCTCTGCTAAAGCATGGACCCCCTTTTATATAGAGTTCCTGTTGCGCACGTGCATGCTTCCCAAAGCATGCACGCTTCTCAAAGATTTTCCTGAAAAGACGCGTTAGTAAAGTGCCCCTAACACAATACTTTAACGAGCCGAGCATATATCTGAAGTGACAGTGGAAGCTTTTACCTTACGATCTTCCGCCTGACCATGCCATATATCGGCGGCACTAGATCCCAAAAGGATCTCACTAGATAATGTTCTGTGCCTTTTGCTGGACCGAGCAGGATGACTGCTCGACTCAAGCCTCTGTTGTCTGTTCGGTTAATGAATTCATCACCTGGCCGAGCGGGATAACCGCTCGGCAGTTGCTCCCATTGTTTGTTTGATGAGTGTATACATTATCTGAGTGGGATAGCCGCTCGGCTGCAAGGTTGTTGTCCGTATGTGGTATACTTGGTCATAACTCTACTCCTCTGAATTATGGATATCGATGTATGGCCGAGCGGAGCAACCGCTCAGCACGCTTCCGCATGCACTTGGTGCTTTTTCCTTTATTGAGCGTCGGATGTTCGGCTGGTTGCCGAGCCTATAAAGCTGTCAGCTCAGGCCCATCCTATCCCGGTCGGGCGACTGACTCGTCTGATCGATCGGTGATGACTGGCATTGACCGCCTTGACTTTGACCTCCACTATGCTGACTATCTATAGGGCGGGATCCCAACTTATCACTGCATCACTCCACGTGTGTGTTATCGTGCTTTACACTCAAAGGACGGTGCAATGATTGAGATATAAGATATTATCCTATAAAATTTTAGGGTTAAAATTTGACGCATCTAAATATGTCTTCCCTCATATCTTTGCCACTTATACTAATGACTAGTAATCATCCGTGATTTACCTCCTTTGTGTTGGCCTAGGGACAGATTGACGGGGACGCTGGAATGAACTATTAGAATGTATACTAAAAGCCTAGCTTTTGTATAAATTTAAGAATCACATTGGTTAATATCTACATTTATATGCTAAGTGTAGTTGTTCAATTAATTTATATTGTAGATAACATGGTGTGTGGTGTCACACACAGAAGATTATGTTATCAATTCCTTATAAATTATAAACAGTAGCTCACGACTAAGATGGATAGGAACAAACCATTGGAATAGTCGTAGTGTAATTTGGTATTAGTTTATCTTGACTATAAAATTACACTAGTACACTCTGAGTGTATTGAGCATGACCATTTGAGGTAGTTTCTTTTTATACGACTAAATAAAAGGACAATATCTCTGTTATTATGGAAGTGTATGCTCTTAATTCTAATATAATAACAAGTACATATACTTAATATTTATTTCTTTGATTTATCAAACGGTGCGATTTAGTTCGATAAATCAATAGGCCCGATAAGTTGGGGAATAATATTATTTATAGTATGTATTGTTGATTATAGAAGAAAACTGTGTCCTAGTAATCTAGGTTGATAATGTCCCCAAGAGGAGCTTATAAGGATTGTCATGTTAAACCCTGCAGGTGGACTTAGTCCGACACGATAATAAGGTTGAGTGGTACTACTCTTGGACTAAGATATTAATTAAAGTGAGTTGTCAGTAACTCATTTAATTAGTGGACATTCGACGTCTTAAATACAGGGAGATTAACACACTCATGATAAGAAGAAGCCCATATAGTAATATGAGATTGGTGCGGTAGTTTAATAATAACTCTTTAGTGGTATGAGTTATTATTGATGAACTCGAGTTGGGTGTTCGGTGCGAACACGGGAAGCTCGAGTTCATCGAGAGACCAAAATCAATTCCTCCTCTCGGTCCCTATTGTAGCCTTTTATTTATAAAGTATTATACCCACCCATACCCACCTTCTTACCTACCTTAAGGTGGCTGGCCAAGCCTAGCTTGGAGCCCAAGCTAGGCCCGACCAAACCAAGGTTGGTTTGCTTAGGTGGCCGACCCTAGCTTGAACCCAAGCTAAGGTGGTGGCCGACCATAATAAAAATAAAAGGATTTTATTTTTTTAAAATCTTTTCTTATGTGGAAGCATGGTTTTAAAAGAGAGTTTAAAATTTAAATCTTTCCTTTTATAGCTTTCTACAAAAGATTAAGTGAAAGGTTTGATATCTTTCTTTATTTGTAGTTAAAAGGAAGATTTTAATTTTTGATAAAACTTTCCTTTTACGAAACCATCCTCATGATTTTAAAAGAGAGTTTTAAAATTTAAATCTTTCCTTTTATAGTTTCTACAAAAGTTAAAAAAAAAAATTGATATCTTTCCTTATTTGTAGATTGGAAGAAAGATTTTAATTTTAAGAAAACTTTTCTTTTTGGAAATCATCCACATGTTTTAATAGAGAGATTTTAATTTATAAAAGTTTCCTTTTATAGTCAACCATGAAGGGAATTTTTAAAAGAGAAATTTTTATTTTAAAAATTTTTGGAAATAAATTAGGAAAGGAAGTTTTAATTTTGTGATTGAAACTTTCCTTGTGTGGAGGGAAAAAGGTGACCGACCATTAAGAGTTAAAAAAGAAATTTTTAAATAAATTTTTCCTTCTTAAACATTGGCAAAGAATATAAGGAAGTTTTATTTATTAAACTTTCCTTATTTGCCAAGGCCAAGGAATATAAAAGAGAGGGTAGAGGTGCCTCACCTAATACAACAATTCCTCTCTTCTATTCCTTAGTGGTGTGGCCTACCCTTCTCTTCTCCTATTCTTTTTCCTTTGTGGCCGACGACATCTTCATCTCAAGGAGCTTGGTGGTGGCCGGATTTTGCTAGAGGAAGAAGAAGAGATAGGAGGCTTTGTTTCATTGCATCCCTTGGAGCTTGGTTGGTGGCTGAAAGTTTTTCATCTCTTGGAGATTAGGAGTGGTCGAAACTTTCATGGAGAAGAAGGAAGCTTGGGTGGATTATCGTCTCGGTAGATCGTCGCCCACACGACGTCCGAGATAAGAAGAGGAATACGATAGAAGATCGTGAGGTCTATAAGCTACAAAAGGTATAACTAGTTATTAGTTTCCGCATCATAACTAGTTCATCCTTTTGTTTAGATCTTGAAATACCAAACACAAGAGGCATATGATTCTAGGTTTCGAATTTGTGATTCAAGTTTGTGTTTTTTTTGTTTTTCAAATTTGTGATTCGATTGTTCCTTTTGGTTAAACCTAGGGTTACTATAAGGAAATTAAATATTAAATTTCTTTAAAAGACTTTGTCTAGGCGGTGGTGGATGATCTCATACCCAAGAAGTCCTAGTACCTCGCTATGCAGTCCTGGAAGCCAATTTTAGAAATTAATATTTAATTGAATTTGCAACATGGGTGGATTTGGATCAATAATATTAAGCATCGTTTGCGATTCAAGTCTAAACCAATAAGAACAGATAAGTTAAATTTGGAATCAATAATGTTAAGTTCCGTTTGCGATTCCTAATTTAATTTCTAAAGAACATAATAGGTTGTTAATAAAGGTTCAGGACTTGTACAAAATTTTTGTACAGGGGAACCGGTATAATATTCCGCATAGCAACCAACATGAACAAATCACTTTTGCCACATTTACACTCAAATCTCTCCTTTGTGTTTAACGGCTCTTCATTTTTGTATGTTACATTGGATCATTTTTTTATTGCATCCTCTTATTTTAACTAATTCGTGAACCTAATAAGCCTGATCAAACTGACTCATGAACTTAATCAGTCTTTTATTGCATCCTAATATCTTATTCATTTTGTTAATCCAGATATTCAATAATTAGAATTGACTAATCCAAAAGATGACCGGTCTGATCCAACAAAAAATTTTCATTGGCCATTAAGATAAATTCAAGAAGCGCAGATGGGTCCTGACGAACATTCCAACATCATGAGTGGTTTGAGCACCATAGACGTATGTTATGCCCCAAGAGACCCTAATTACGTATTCATTGGAACCAAATGTAATTACACTCACTTCATACATCCTTCCACTATCGGTCCCATAACATGTGAAGAGAGATAAATCACACAGGATATTTTGGTTTGCCAGACGATCTCCTAGGTGAGGGGGTTGCCTGCATGGGGCCGCTCCACAATGCCGTTGTTATTCGAACCTGAGACCCATTGGAGCAACTTCTCATCCGAATTGGAGCAAAAAATAAAAAATTGTCACTTTAACAACCCCTCCAAGGTGGCTCCACATGTAAGTACCCCAAGTGGTTAAGCCATTGTTTTGATATGAGTTCAACATGATTAAGTTAGATCTTGTGGATTTCACTTGTGTGTCTAAGTGTATAGGTACTTAGGAAAGCACACAAACATCCAAGATGACAGAAGATATAAGCAGTGATGAAGGATGACATGAGAAGGAGATGACAAGCTTAGTGCATTCGAGAGACGAAAAATTGAGGAATAGTACTTCGGTGGAGTGAGAAAAATGCCAGGGATACATTCAAGGGACGAGAGCCTAAAGGTTGTCTGCTCGAAGAGAAGACTGGAATTGAGTTGGGGTGAGCTTAATTCTAGGTGATCAAACAATCACCTAGACGATTGGAGAAGAAAATGGTCAAGTCCATAATTGACCATTAATCTAGGCGCTCAGATCACTTTTAGGTGCCCGAATAGCAAGCATTCAGATATCATGCCCACATTAGTAGGAGCCGTTGCCGAAACGGATTAGGACGATGCCCATGTTAGCATATTCCAAGCGCTCGAATTACTTCCAAGCGCTTGGAGAGCGAGGAGTCATTTAGAGTCATTAGGGGACTGTTGCCAAAGTGGATAGAGGTTGACGAGTCCAAGCATCCGGAAAGTGACACATCAGTAAAATGTCAAATTGAAAACGAAGGCTATAAAAAGAAGGCTAAAGCTCAAAGTTGAAACAACACACTCATTTAATTTAACTTATTTTTAGTTCTCCAATTTAGTCTTGTACAAAATTGTTATAAGGGACTTCTTCGTCTCTAACTTGTGTTCAAAGAAGGAGATTTTAGTAGAGTTTTTTTATAGTCTTTAACTAGCAACCTTCTAGTTGTAAGCCAAGTAAATTCGACCTCTTCCTTTTTATGTTTATATTATTTTCCAATTAATATGTGTCCTTGCTAGTTCGTTAGTAAGAGAAATATATTGTTTTTAGCTATAGGTACGTTATTCACCCCTCCCCTCTAGTGATCCAAACTATTTGTAAAATACCGAAAATAGGCGAATATTAATAAGGGAATTTTCTGGAATTTTTGGAAATTTTTCGGGAATTTTTCGGAGCTCATATGGATGAGTTTGCGGGGATAAAAACGGGGTCCGGGAAAGCCTGTTTAGGCTACCCTGTTTTAACGAGGAAAAGTTTATTTATTTATTTATTTATCCTTTATTTTTCATTTTCTCTTGTTTTTTTCTCCCGCGCGCTCCCCTCTTTCTCCCCTTGCCGAACCCGACGCCGTGCCCTAACCTCCTCGCGGCCGTTCCTTCTTCCTCACCCTCTGCCCCTCACGGCGACAGCATCCTCTGCCCTAGCCGACGCCACCACCGGTCGATTCCCTTCCTCGGCTTCCCTCCCTCTCGGCGTCGAACACCTCTTCAATTGCTCTTTCCCGAGCCGCACTAGGCGCCGCCACCGCCTGAGGCGAACGGAGCAGCGCCGATCCACCGTCGGCGTGCCTGTGCCCTAGCACCGACCACGACTTCTTCGGCCTGAGCGCCACTCGGGAGTCTCCTTCCAGAACAACGCCGGTGTGGCGTTGTCTTCCCTGTGCCCTAGCGCCGGCAACCATCTTCCCTCTGCTCTAGTTCCGACTCACGGTCGCCGGTGCAAACCTTCAACCAAGGGCCGAGCCGTGCCCTAGATCTGTCCTTGTGTACCACTGCCGACCGCCGGATCGGGCTGTTCCAGCCTCTCCACGCCGAGCCCTAGTTTCCCGGCGCCACTCCGATCGTCCTCTGCCCTAGCACTGGTCTGCCAGCCGTCCAGTGCCAGCCGCCAGCTTGTTATTGACCTGAGTATCTGGTATTAAGGTTTCCAGCAGCAGCTTCGTCGGGTTCTTGGTCATCGCAGGCGATTAGAGGAAGAGGTAAGGTGCTCAGGTTGTTCTGGGAATTTGGTTGTTGTTTGGATGTCGATTTCTTGAGCTTCATTTTGATCTAGACAGTGCATTGCAGGGCGTGTCTTGATTTCCAATAGCTACCTCTGTTCCGACAGCAAGTTGTCTTTGCTATGGATTTGTTGGGCTGTGGATTAAGGTATGAAGTAGGGAAATTGATTCATGTTGTTGATGAATTAGGTATGTATTGAATTAGGGCTAAATCAAGTAAGATACTATGATTGGTTATTTTATTGCAAGCCCTAATTCGAATGAATTAATTAGAATTGATTGAGGAGTTAAATGATCCAATTAGGGTTTATAATTGGATTTGGATTTATGTTAGTTTCTCGAGGATTTGATTTAGCTAATTAATTGGTATTTAATTAGCTAAATCTGTATACTATGTACTACAGGACTGTGACGCGAGATGAGCAACTCGACGTTGGATTTGGATCGGATGCGACCCTTTCTATTGGAGGCGGGTACCTCTTGACTTATCTTTTATGATATCGTCATTTGGATATGCATAGTACTTTATAGCTGCAAGCAATGAACATGTTTGTCTTTGGTATGTCACTGTTTGATATCCATAGCATGTTAGGTTTGTCGTTTGTTATGTATCTGTGCTTATATCTCGTGATTTGTTACCATGAGTATCTTATTGCCATGAGTACTTTATTACCATGAGTACCTTAGTTCCTAGAGAAAGTGACATACCATGTTTTACTGAGGTTAGGACTAGGTTCTGGACTTTTGGTTTCAGTCATGTGTATCGAGACTGTCTGATACTTAGGTTTTATGCCATGACTGGCTTGTGTACCTCTATTTGTATATCATATATGATTCGTGTACCTAGACTTTGATTCTTGATATGTGCATATTGTTGGTACATATGTTATGGAAGGAGATATGTTTAGGATCTAGGTTGCTATACCATAGAGGACCTGTATGCCCTAGATCCATGGATTGACCTACTGATACTGTAGTACCCATTTTGTATATATGGATATAGTTATGTTGATCAGTTTTTGTTATGCATAGTGACATGCATCATGATTGCATGCTGTGCGATTATCGGCTCCACTATGGTTGAGCCCATCGCCAGTTACATGCACACACCCCCACTCGTGGTTTAGTGGTATATCGGTGTGTGGCGGTTACTTGTTTAGCTCCGTTGGTCGTATGACTCGGCGTGGTAGCCGTGATCGATTCACTTCTGTTTAGCTCGGCATTTAGTGTAGCAACAGTAGTAGCCGTGACAGTGGACTCTTTAGCTCCGTTGGTCGGTGACTCGGGTGGTGGCAGAGATACCTCCCGTCATCGTCGGGAGTTGAGGCATTGAGCTCCCCATTTATGATTTGGGGTCAGGACAGGACCGACAGCATCCCGTCCACTCGGCCACTCATCAGGAGTGTGCACAGTTGTCATAGCGCTACCCACTCGGTCTCGCCTTTTGTGTGTGAGAGGACTGACCGGCGTGACAGGACGCATCATTAGCATCATATACATTGATGTATTTATATTCTTATGATTGTGTTTCTGCGTTTGGTTGATGCGTTTTGGTTGGATCGTACTTTGACCTGCATCTGATTATTGACACTTCGGTTTGTGACCCTTTTGTCTGGATAGGAGTTCCTGGTGAGTACAGTTTCCTCAGTTACCTTTCAGTTTTGCATATTCTCTATATATGATTAGGAAGCTGTATTCCATGTTTGTTGCTGTTAGATATATCTTACTACTCATGTCCATTGGTATTCGCTGAGTTGTTGAACTCACCCCCGTTGACACTATCTTTTCAGGTACCAGGTTATTTATGGTGTCGCTTGGAGCATCCTGTCTGCTGGTCCCCACGTCACATCAGAAGACATACCTCCGCCTGTTTGTTATTTTGTCTTGGTATATGAGATGTATGTATTTGACTTTGTGTGTTCCGGTTTTGTGTTCAGAGTATTGATGTTGTTATGTGGTATTTTGTATTTGTTATTGGTTGTGTAAGTCTAGCCGGCTAGCAGTTTTTGTGCTTTAGTTAGTATTGAGTTTCTGTCATTTTCGTTGTGTTGGTTTTGTTTCAGCCGTGTGGGCTGAAGATATATATATTAACTGCGTGGTGTTTGTTTTCTTTTATTGTTATTATTCCAGCCGCATGTGGCTGAGGTATATAGTGCTTGTAGAAAAGTTTCAGATTGTCCGCCGTACAGGGGAGATGCTGCCGAAATTTCTTCGGACAGAGACTCCTCCGGGGCGTGACACTATTTTTGCTGTACTAACATTAAGAGTCTGAATTGCTGGAAGGAGTAGTTGAGGACTGTATAATAACAAAGAGGGGATCAAGTAATGACCGAATCAAACATCCGCTCACCTAAGTTTGAGAATGAGTTCACTATATGAAAAAAGAAAATGACGATGTTTTTTAAAACTGATTCGAAATTATGATTTATATAAAACATGGTTTTGAAGTGCCCAGAAATCAGGATGGAGTAAAAATTGATGAATAACGATGGAACAACAAATAATGAGACGAATTCATGGTTAATGGTAAAATAGAGTTTCTTCTTATTGATATGTTACCAGTATAGGAGATGAATTGAATATATGAGATATGATAATTAAATAAATGAGAGTCAACTAAGAAATTACCTTATAGATTTTTTTATAAATTTTATATGAGTTATTTTATATTTTATATGGATAAACAGGATATAAGGGCGCCTCCTTTTAGATATCTATGAAAATCGAGAAATATTTAATTTTTAAAATTCATATTTATTTATTAACCTTAATTCCGCCCACTCAATCTCGCGTCCCCCCCCACCCCCACACCCCACACCCCCACCCTGCCCCCCCCCCTTCCTTTCTCGGTCTCAGGACCTCGCCCCGCCGCCGACGTCGCCGACCGTCGCTGCTGTCCACCCGAGACGCCGGTGCCCCGAGCCCTACTCCACGCGCGCCGCCACCCCGATTGCCCCGGCGCATCTGCACCTATTCGCGTGAGGCCGCAGGCGACGCCGCAGCCACTGCCGTCGCGTCGCCTCTCTCCCCTCGACCTCCGTCTCTCTTCGCGGACGTCGGCCGCCCCTATCACTGCCGGCCGTGAGCACCCCTGAAGGCCAGCCACCGTCCCGAAGAGTTGTTGTTGCCCTTCCCTCGTGCTGTCGAAGCACCCAGCGCACTCGACGCCGCCTGCCATTGCTAGAGCGCCGGTCACCCTGAGTACTGTCACCCTTCGTCAGTGCCGAGCCCATCCATTGCTCTGTCAACATAATCGCCCCTGCTGGACCTCCGCTGAAGAAGAGGAAGAAGAAGGAAAGCGTAGGGTAACAAATTCCTTTACCTAATTAGTCCTATTCATTCTATTTAGCTAATTAATCATTGTTAGTATGGTTAACTAACTAGTTAAAGGATTAATGAGCAATTGGATTTATTTAGGGTGTCCTAATCGGATTAGGAGTAGGTTTAGTTACTCAATGTACAGTGGAGCATCGCTATAACGTGTGTTCTGTGTTGCAGGATTCTGAGTCGAGACAAGTGTTCCGACGTGGAGACAGTTCTGGACGATCTACATTTTGAGGCGAGTATTTTCTTCCCTTGCTTTCATTAATTATTCGACCCTGGTGCATGATTGTTACGTTGGATGGTAAATTGCATTTACCTTGACTCTATTCCATTTCTTCCTTAGTTGATACTTGCTTTGCTTGATCTTTGAGTTGATCAGTTATATTCATGTAGTCTCATCTTTGCTATTCATTTCATGTAGTGTATGCACGTGTATGGTGTGTACAATAGAATGCTTTTATGTTTGGTTATGCATATCATGTAGTGTACACATGTGTGTGGTGTGTACAATAGGATGATGTTTATGTTTGGTTATGCATATCATGTAATGTACGCACATGTATGGTGTGTACGATGCTTGTCATTATAGCTTTGCATATCCTACTAGTAGTCCACACGCGTGTGGCATGTGCTGATGATAGCCTATCCTATTAGTATTGATTGTGTATTGATGCTTAGAGTTCCTATACTTATGTGATTGGTTACCATTTAAGTAACACTTGCATTGTTTGTTTCCTGTTGACCATGTCTCCCATTTGTGGTTGAGAGTGTGATCAGGATATGTATATTGCTTAGGATGGCAATATGTTTGCTACATTGTCATTTTGGGTTGTGATACCCTAGGCTGCCCACATGTATCCATGGTAGAGTGTTCTCCCGTAATTCGTAGCTAGATAGCTACATCCCGTCTGCCACGGGTATCCGTGGTAGAGTGTTTTTCCGTAGACAAGAACCTTGACATTTCAGACTGCCCATAAATATCAGTGGTAGAGCATTCTTCCGCAGTCCATAGCTATATAGCTAAGTATCTAGGTCACTTATATTTTCTTGTGATGAAACATTGCTCTCACATATGATGATATATTGTTGTTATTTGTGTTGACACATGCTTAGGCTAAGCAGTACTCATGTTGATCTTTTCATGGCACTACTTATGGTATCATTTACAGTTGAGTAGATTAATATATAGTAGATGTATTCATGGTGGCAAAAGGCTATTCGCTCACCCCCATCACCTTAGCCCGTCCGTCTCAGGCCAAGAGATAAATCACGGGTGGCTACTAGCCTTGGGTAGTTGAATAGCTCGTGGGGGAGGGCAGGCACCCGAAACTAGCCGAGATTTGACCTCCAGACCTCATGGTGGCAACACCACCATGTTCTAGCCAACTGTCCGTCCCGAGGGGACTATAGTAGATGTATTCATGTGATATCTTTAGATGGTGAGTATTTTCCTTTGAGATTGTATACCACTTGAACTCTTACATTATGTTGATCATGCACTATCTCTTCTCTATTACCCGCTGAGTCATTTGGACTCACCACCCCATGTATATTTTATCTCCCTAGGAAGCAGATAGAGGATATATGAAGTCGCTTGTAGATTCAATCCCACTTCGTATCGAGAGTTTTATCCACTATTGCTTTTTCTTGCATTTTTGGTTTTCCGAATATGTTTATGTGATAACTAACTTGAGTGTGGATTTTAGTCTTGTGTTAAGTTGTACCGGTACACAACCATGTCGATTTTTTATTGGAGTGGATATGGTATATCTCTTTTTTGTGTAGTTGGTTATCTTTAACTTCTGTTGTTGATTTATTCCTATTTTGTGGTCATATACTAGGTTGTATCAAATATTGCCAAAGGGGTTACCGTCTGTTTCGTCGGACAAGTACACCTCCGGGGTGTGACAATTTATTGGTATCAGAGCTAGGTTTGAGAAACCTATTTTTGTGTTTTAGAGTTCGTGGTCTGTTTTCTCGATGTAACTTTTTGAGTTTTGGGACTATGCAACGGTAGAACATCTCCGAACTATAGGAAGTAAGGTATATCTCTAGTGTTGTTATACCTTTTGGATTCACTACTTTGTTTAGTTTACGGTTAGACCAGTTGAATGTCTATTGGGTACTTACTGACTTGATTTAGCATGATGACACTTAGTGAGATAGTTCACACTTGCAATCATGGTCGAAGTCGACCATGAAAGTGATCGGTTGACATTGCAGGACCTGACCCTGATACAGAAAATGTAGATTCTTCTAAAGCGCCGACTGATACCGAGTCAGAAAGCAAGGGTCTAAACCGTCAACCAAACCGTCAACCATTGTTGGAGATCATGGATTACAATCTCAAAGAATACCATCAATGATACCAACCCCTGCTACTACTAGCTGGGTGAAGGATAGAGCATGCATACTATTGGATACTTACTGACTTGATTTAGCATAATGACACTTAGTGAGATAGTTTACACTTGCAATCGTGGTCGAAGTCGACTACGAAAGTGATCAGTCGACATTGTAGGACCTGGCCCTGATACAGAAAATGTAGATTCTTCTAAAGCGCCGATTGATACCGAGTCGGAAAGCAAGGGTCTAAACCGTCAACCATTGTTGGAGATCATGGATTACAATCTCAAAGAATACCATCAACGATACCAAGCCCTGCTACTACTAGCTGGGTGGAGGATAGAGCATGTATATTATTGTTGTCCCCGTTAGCAAAGGACTGATTTACTTTGTTTTATGAAGATTCCGACTGATTAGATAACTCGGAAGGCACATTCGAGTATAAAACTTGCATTGACTCAGATAAGGCTGAACTTGTTGCATATCATCTACGGGATCAGGCCGTCATCACTTGTTGATGATTTCGAGAGGCTTTAGAGAGATAGTACCTTTCTGCCTCCTGTTCTATAACTTGCCGTCAGATGTTCCTGAACCTTAAGTTGAGCAACTGTAGTATAATGGATTGCAAGATGATGGTTAGTTGACTCGCCTAACATTGCCCCACCAAGTAGCTCAAAATCTTAACCACATGCTCATTCATCCAAGGTCTTGAAGCCTATATACGGACCATAATGTTTGACTCCTTGTCGACACTTGTCGGAAAACATATATGGGCAAGAGTATGAGAGTTGTAGTGATGCCTTCATATTAGATACTAACATCTAGCCAAGAAGATAAGAGTTATCCTTTAGACCTTGGTAGTCACACCCTCACTATTGAGCTACAAGTTTGGAAAAATGATGGAATTTGACATCATTCTAGACATGAATGGGTCATTTGTCATACTACAGTTAGACTATTGAACAAGTAGTAACCATGCAACTCCCGGACTGATTATCTTTAAAATTCGTTGAGACTAACGATGAAGGAATATTTTGTTTCGGCAATATAAGCCAAGTAATTACTATACTATCTCATGATGTCGAAGGTATTTACTATTGTTAATGAGATTTAACAAGGATAGTACGTCACTTCTCTCCGATGTTTGTATAGTTCGAGAATACCTAGATGTGTTTCTAGATGAACTCCCTAGGACTAGTGGAGTTCGTGATTGAGATATTTTCGGGCACGGCTCCGATACTTTTTTTGTAAAAAGGATGGATCAATAACTCCTTTGGTAGGAGGGTGATATAGTTCTACATCTTGATAGTACCTAATGATCAGAGTTGGTCACTTGGAAGCTAGACTTGTGAGCGTATGATAGGGTTTCTCTCACTAAAAATATGCCGCAACAAACTTCCCCATAAGGTATAGTCCCTTTAGTTGGTAGTTGTTCTATGTTGGATGACTTCCTTTTACTCTATTCATTGCTCAGGAAGCTAGTTAATAAGTTTGATTGATGTTGAGAATGAATTGGGATTGACTAATTTTTGTGATATGTTGTTTTCTGATGGACTATTAGTGAATATTTGATTTTGCTGGTTTGATTATTAAGAGTTGTAGTTGATAGTAACATGTGGAGTAGCATGTGGACGATATTTTCAGATTTGGTGATTTGCAGTTGGTGATTAGATTATAAACTTGGGGCCAGTGAGCTTGAGTGTACCTTGTGTGCGATTTTGATAAATCTGGTTAGTTGCGGTTGGATAACAGGATGATAAATTTGACATTTGTTTCCTTTGATAATGGAATTTTATGGATAAATAGGTTTTGACTTAACAATGATGGGACAAAATATCGTAATGGTAAAATATCTACTTCCGGATATTATGCTTTCATGGGTGGAAATCTTGTAAGTTGAAGAAAAAAAATGTCATTTTTAGGTCAAGAATACAGAGAGATAGTGGAATGACAATAAGTTTGTTATCATCTTTTAAAGGAGTATGTGTTGCTATATTATGACAATAAAGCAATTATCAAAATTGCTACCTTGTGTCATAATCCAATTCAATATGATCGTACCAAGCATAAATTGATTGAATCTTTTTTAAAGAAAAAAAAATAGATGATCATAGCCTAAGAATCAGCTAGAGTCGTGTCAACTAGTAAACATAGTTGCAAGTAATATATACCACATTATTTCATTTCTTTGTATATAAGATGTGTATTAGGGATGACAATTTCCCCTAAATCTGACGGGGAATCCAACATCCGACCCGAATGGAGAAGGATATGGAGGAAAATTTTAGACCCGATTATAGTAATCGGATATGGGTATGGAGGCAGATGTGATAAAATCCTATATATATATATATAAGCCTCATTTGTTATTGGGAAAGAAAACACTTTACTCGTTTTCCATCTCGGAAAAAAAACTTAGTTTGCCTCTTTATTCAGTCACCAACACGTATCTCATCTCCTTTTCGACGAGAAATACTCACCCGATTGAAGGAGCGCGAGATGAGGAAGAGCAAACAAGTACATTGAAATAATTTATTATTTTTTTACAAAAAAAAGAGAACGGTAGATAGTAATAGGATGATGGGTAGGATATGGATACCCGATCCTCCGACGGGTATGGAGATGAGTATGAAAGTTAAATACCCGATGGATATGGGGATGAGTATGGGGATGGATACAATAAATGGGGATGGGTACGGAAGATATCAAATCCTATCCAAATCCTATCCATTGCCATCTCTAATATGAATGACACACATACATACACATATCCATTGATAGGAGTACACATGTTTTAGTTATTATTTAGTGGTTTAGTAGAGATATTTTTGTAATTTTTTTATTTTCAAGTTAGTCCAGTGCGTGAAGCTCTCTCCAATACGGGGTCTCGGAGAGGGTCAGACCTCATTGGATTTATTGTACGCAATCTTATCTTGTATTGCAAAAAGGTTGTTTCCATAACGAACACGTGATGACAAGGTCATACGGTAATAATTTTACCCTTGCGCTAAGGCTCCATTGCATTCTCATGTTTATCATATATAAGATTAATTGGATTAGGAAATTGTGTCATATTTTCTTTCACAAGATTCTTTATGCCTGATCTTAAAAATGGAAAATTGCCTTTAAGACACAAGATTGACTTTATATGTGGTTAGTTATACCCTTTGGATTTTTGATCGCTCCTAGTATCTTTATGAGGATGATGGATCAAGTTCGGAAACTTTTTTTTCCCTGTGTGACAATAGTATTCTAACGTTTGTTCGCGTGCATTCATTTAGTATGGTACATCATTAGATATGATCTGGACTAACAACTAGTGGGATTAGATTTACCATGTCATTGGGTCGGTTTGGAGGAGGGAAGTGAGCGATATATATACATTTAAAGAAATAGCTATGGGTGATTAGTTTAGATGAGTGGCAATGGTGCAATGGTGCATGTATAAAGTTGACAGAGAGATAAGGTAGGGGAGGACTCTAACAGAGATGAGAGAATTGAGTGCATTTATTAGTGTCTAATTTCTTTTCTATCATTGTGACATTTTATAGAGAAATTTTTCCATTCGATCTTACAGAATTCTGATTGCCGATTTGTTTCATTATTGAGTTTTTATTTTTGGATTTGATGGTCTTACCAATTCCCCATTTGTGGGGTCCTCAACTGATTCAAAGCTCATATCTCACATTATAAAAATTATGCTCATTCTCAACCATGTGGTTTAGGTCCTCATCTAGTGCTTGGCCTATTCCTTCTATGAGTCTTCTGTTTAGTGTTAATCCTCCTTGCTCTCAAGTAGGTGTTCAAGCTCTTTTGTTGAAGTATTCCTTTGATTATTCATGTTATATTTCTTTAAAGGTTGTTAACTTCGTCTTACTATTTGACTTGTCTTCCTTGTTTAGTGAATTCCATTCTTATGGTATTGACATCTAATAGGATGAGATTCTATGTGCTAAACTATTCAGTTCCTAGTATATAATCAAATTTTGTTAATGGAATACTAGGCCTTATACCTTGGTTCTTAGTAGTAGGTACTTCAATAGATCCTTTAGCCTTAGTCACTCCCCATGAATGACAACTGAGAGGTTAGAATCCTTATTTTGTTTTAACTTCTGTTTGTTGAGCAGGTCCTTGCTAGTGAAATTGCTATCAAGGATAGAAACAGTGTGTAACTTGATGGTGGTTAGAACTTCTATTGTTGAAATTTGTGTGACTTTATGGATGACATTTAGCCAGTATTCAAGAAGTTCTTATGTTTTTTGGTTTCATCAACTCCATCTCTAGTCACAGTGCAGCATGTCACCCTCAGATGGATGGACAGACGAGGCGTATCATTCTGACACTGGGGGATCTATTTAGAGCACGTGTGATGGACTTTGGAGAGTGCATAATTCGATTTAGGTGATCATTGATCAATTAACCAAATTTGTCCATTTTTTGACTGATCCGTTAGACTGACTCTTTGAATCACTTGGCGGAATTTCCAACGTGTCATGCATATAGAACTTTATTTTGTATAGAACTTCTGACATATACACTAACTGACAAGGACAATTTTCTTCACTTAGGCTATGTCTACTTGGAGAGGGAGGTGAGAGAGAATTACTAAACCACCGTCCTTTAACTTGTTTATGCCCCTCTCTCATCATCTCTTGTGATGAAGGTGTGTAAAAATTTATAGGAAGCATAAAATAAGAAAACACAAAATAAGAATTATAATATGTTGGCAATGTAGAAAACAATATTGTAGTACAAATACATTAGGAAAAAGATGAAAGAATCACAATATTAGAAATTCAAAATTTTCTAGTGAAGGAACATGGTGAGGAAATTTGATTAAAAAAACAAACAAATGAAATGACATTATTTTGGTCACTGGTGCAAACTAGTATACTCTCTGTATAATAGTTTTGTCTACTCAAATGATGATGGCTATATGGTTCAATATTCCTGATCCAGCATAGTTCAAGCCATTGGTATAAAAATGCTACAACAACCATGTTATGGCTACTGAAATCATGCTTTCTCTGAAATGAATAATTTCCTTCTGCAAAATTTGGTATAATTAGTGTCTAAATTAGTAGTAGATGCAGTATACTGCCAACCCTATCCACCACTTAGCCAAACCTAAGATTAGAATAAAGTAAAAGATCAGTGTTGAAATTTGAAAGGTATAGACAAGCATTAAAAATTTTCCCTGATAAAAGCCATGTTCTTATCCTCTCCTTATGCTCTGCCAACATTACATGCCAGATGGTAACCATTCAAGCAATTAGTGGCTAATTATTTGATATTTCTTAGCAGAGAGAGTAACTTAATGAAAACACTACAGTAGTGTTTCAATTAGAGTGTTTTGCATCAAGCCAGCTATCATTTAAGGTGTTTTCACTTGTCCACATGAATAATATCTAATGGAATCACAGAGAATAGTTAAGTGGAACTGTAACTAGAAGAAAGCCAGTTAAACTAAAAATAACGTTTGGAATGCATAATCTTTACAGTTTCTGTAATTGAGAATATACGGATAGTCCTAGCTCCCTTGTCGATTAATGATTGATTTTCAGTATCAAATTGAACTAGCTTCCAAAACTGCAGCTAGCAGTTCATATAAAAATGTCATCTAAACAAATCTTGGCTGACATATAGAAAGATTGTAGTTCCATAGTTTTATTTACTGGAGCTATTGAGTTTTTCATATATGAATTACAATCTTTTACAATGCAAAAATCATTTGTGTAAAGCAAGATCCTAAAGTTCAAATTTTTCACAGGCACCAATCCTGGAAATTGTCAATGGATACAAACCAACATCACAACATCCTGAAACTTGTCTCCATTGCTTACATATCCTTCTAGAAAAAAAAAATCTAAAAATAAGCCCGAGAAATGGATTTCTGAGATTATGTGAACATTCAACTCGTCGTTAAAAATAATCAAAGAATTCATGATAAAAATGAAAAACTCAATTGAAGAATCATGTAAGAGCACTCCGTCAAAAGACCACGCAACAACAGCAACAACAAAAGACACGGGCTCTAAAATTAGTGCACCCGAGCGGCTGATCAGAGAAACTGTGATGGTTGTGGAGCTCTAACATGTTTGAATGACTATGGATTTGTAGCTTGAGGGTTGGAGCTTGAGACGCCTTGGTAGATATTTTCTGAGAAATTGACCACGAGAACGAGCATCAGGAAAGGTTCGCGATCTCGAGAACGACGGCGATGGTTTCGGCGAGAGAGAAACCAACGCTAAATTGGGTCACAAAAATGCGCAACGGACGGAGGACGACTTAGTCGCGTCAATGCTTTGGGCCCATGTTGGAATTGGGCTCCATTGCGGCTATCGAGTTATGATAGACGCGGTTCGTTTTCCCTGGGCACGACGCGATCACGGGTCGTGCCACTTCCGCCCCATGGGCCAAGCTCTCTGCCCAATTATTGATGAACAACTTTTGCTAGCAAGAAAATTTATCTACTTGTAATTCTGATTTTGAAGCATTGCTCTGCACTCTTTTGTCTTGTTCATCTTCTCGCTTCAATAAAAAAAAAAAATCATTCAAACTTCTGAATGAAGAATGAACAACTTTTTACCAAATTGCGTAGGTAAAGTTTGAAATTACCAAATCGTGTAGGGTAGTTTTAACATGACCAAATCATATACCCACTTTCCGTTTTACCCATAATTAAAAATTAGTCCCTCCTCTGTGTTGGCCCTGGGACGGGTTGGCGGGGGCGTTGGGGGCGATCGTATTCGCCTTTTGCCACCATAATTAAAAATTAGTCGAATCAATTTCTGTTTGAAAATGACTGATTTTTAACTAGTAGAATTGATTTCTCTCTCTATCGAAATTTTAAAATGTCGAGCAAATCAGTCGACTGATAAAAAAAATTAGTCGATTGATTTGCTTTGGTATCAAAATCGATTTTGGACAAAATCGGTTGATGGACCAAACAACCTTGAATTGACATGAAACTAGTTCTTATGTGTTTGGTTTTTTCTCTTGATCATATCTATGCCCTCAAATATCAATTTAACCCAATATATTAATAACAGTGATTTTTTGAACAAGAATATATTCGAAAATCACTGCTCTCTATATATTGAGTCAAATTGACGTTTGAGGGCATGAATATAATAAGGAGAAGTAGAAGAACACATAGGAGATAGTTTTATGTCAATTCGAGGTCGTTTGGTCCATTAGCCGATTTTGCCCAATATATTAAGAGCAATGTATTAAAAAGCTGTTCATTCTTCATGTTTAAGATCCATTTCTAATGTATTTGTACGACAATATTGTTTTCTACATTGCCAACATATGATAATTCTTATTTTGTGTTTTCTTATTTTATGCTTCCTTTAAATTTTTACACACCTTCATCACAAGATATGATGAGAGAGGCATAAGCAAGTTATAGGATGGAGGTTTAATAATTCTCTCCCGCCTCCCTCTCCAAGTAGACATAGCCTAAGTGAAGAAAGTTGTCCTTGTTTTCATATTCATACTTGATTTTTGATTAGTGTAGTGGATTATTTTTTATGTTTTTTGTATTTAGCCTTTCTTGGCTTGGATTGCTTCAAAGTCATTGTTTCAACATTTTGGATTTGGGAGTGGCACATGGAAAATCCTCACTCTTTGTTTCTAGTAATGCTGGTCCTTTGAACTAGAGCCAGATAGCTCAAGGTAAGTTTTGGGGTAGTATACCTTGAGACTCTTGGGGATATGTTGGAAGCAATGAAATGGGAGATTATACATATTCACAATGAGCCAGATAGCTCCCTTGAAGTGCATACTGGTATGTATGTTTTTTCATCGTGTATCTGAACAATGGGAGTTTATTCCTTCATTGATTTTGTTTCAAATCTTTCGCCTATTTTATTCTTTCAGTTGAGGTTTTAGTTTCGAACATTGAGCCAAAGCTTGCAAATAGTATTGTGAGGTCAGCATTCTCTTTTTAGTCATTGTCACTGGAATTATTATGTTGTTGCTCATTTGATGGTTACTATCTTTCTCCCTCATTGATTAGGCAATTGAATCAACTGTGTCCACTTGATAATCTTCGTCATGTGAAACGGGTGCAAAGAAGAACTTCCCAAGGTTATTCTCTTTCTTTTTTTTTTGTCTTCTAGCTTCATGTTCTGGCTAAGAAGTTTTATTTTGTGAACAATTGTTGTGTCCTATTGGTAGAAAGATGAAGATGATGAGCACACATTGATCATATTGGAAATATTTTTCAGTAAATGCGATGGTTTCATATGCTCTCTTTGCTGTTTATTGATATTTCAATACATTATTGTGGTGGGTGCTGATTTTGTATTAAATTTATCTTGATTAGAATGCCTGATACTACTCATAAGTCATAACTAGATGCCTATAAGACAACCTTTTGTGCAACTATTGAGAACTATGGTTTATTCATATTTCTATAATTTTTTTTTCAGTTCACTAGGAAATTGTTCTGTCTAGTTCCCAATAAGTTCCATTGATTTCTAATCTAAATTTTACTATTAGAATGCATATTTTATGCTTTTAGTTAATTGGTTTTCCAGTTGTGTCCTGAGCTGATACTACTTGTACTTTTTCATAATGAGTGCTTTTTCTAAAAATGGTTAAAGTGACTTAGTGATTCCAATATGTAACATAGACTTGACCTTTCTTGCAGGAAAAGTTGAGCTATCTGTCATTTTGTGCTTGGCCGATGAACATGAAAAAGATACAGAAGCAGTTCCAATAGGTATTCAACCTTTTATCAGAGCCTATAATTTATGTCCCATTAGAACAAAAGTGAGTGGCTGTTCTAGCTATTTTTCTCTTTTTTATTATTTTCCTTGGTGCCTTTATTCGTTTAAAATTGGAATTGATTGGTGTTTTATTTAATTACAAGTTATGGTTTTGTACTTTGATCCTCTCAGGACACATTGAATATTGGACCCTTCAGTACCTTTATTTTAAATTTTTTATAGAGTAGGTAGTATAAAATGACGTGAAGCTATTTGTTCCAACATTTGGGTATTGACTTTTCCTGAAGCAGGCCTTCTCTAGGTAACTTATCATACGCTCGGTCAAGTAAAGGGACAACTGGGCATATGACACTTATACTTATATTATTATCGTCTAAATAGAATTCTAGCACAACATATATTACTATTAAAGGGATTTCCAGAGAGCATGAGGCACTCTACTATTCTCCAGCGAGTATCTTAATGTTGCGCAGAATGTGGTTGAGCGGCTTAATATGATGCATAGTAGTGGAATATATAGAATGCAACTGAACAACTCAATAAAAGCGACCAGCTTAATGACCAGTCAGATTATATTCAGCCAATAATATCATCTTAATAGGGTGACCGGCTTAAGGACTGACCAGATTATATTCAGCTAACGATATCATCTTAACAGGGCAGTCGTCTTATGGACCGACCGTATTATATTCTAACAGGGTGGATAGCTTAAGGATCGATCGAATTGTATTCAGTTGACAACATCATCTCAACAGGGCTGCAGGCTCAGTAGACAATATCCCGACAATTATCATAATAACAACTTTGTGTTAGAGAATATTCTTCTGAAAACTTCTTCTTGGTTCTATGTAAAGGCATGCGTTGGTAAGACTTAGGTGTTATAGACCTCTCTTAACTATGTCAAGTAGAGCTTGCTTTCTCTTTTACATCTTCAATTTTAATTAATTCAACTTGGTTGACTATTTACCTAAGATTTATAACTATATATAGTCGAAGGTTTCTGAGATTTTTTTTTTTTCAAATATAGCCTAAACCTTGATTGTTTCATAATTATATATATTTAAATTTTCTCTCTTATTTTAGTTATAGTTGCACACTTATTGGCACATTATTTTTTGTCTTAGTAGATTTGACGTGTGACACTTTTTCCCATGGACGGTTGATGAGTAGTAATTGTACCAGGCTAGCATAAGTTTACAAAAATTCCAGAATTTATGAAGGCAGCAACTTAAGAGTCAGGAAATGAATCTGTATTAAGAGTACAGGAGAAGTTATTGCGTTTTTGCTGATTTTGCATTTGCCATTTTAGCTGTTGGCAGTGGAAATTTTTCGCAAGCCAAGTCCATAGGCATTACTAATTATCCAGTTAGCAAATAGCCATGATTGAAATAATAGGGAAAATTAATGTATATGATTGAAAAGTCCCATGAACAAATTTAGACGGTAGAGTAATTAACCCTTAATCTACTAGGCATCTTTGTATATTTTCGTAGTTTTAACTTTCTTCCTCTTTTTATCATCAATTGGAGCTACACGTAGTTGCTTGGAAACAATAACATTTCTATGTCTGGTAATGAATACTTTTAGTTCTTTCTAACCTCTAAATATGCACTATCATATGAAGCTCACAAATGCTATTTTTTTTCTACTTTTCTCTTATGGCAAATATATATTTTTACGTTTTTTCCCAACCTCTTAACATTGAAACTGTCACAAATTCCATGTTCTGTAATGAAGCACAATTAAAGTGGAATCTTTTGTTTCTCCATGTTTTAGGGCTTCATTTAGTAGATAACTTTGATGCACGAATGACTCATAGTGGACCAAACAACTCAATTTTTTGTTCTTTGTTTTTGTTGCAAAACTATTTCCAGGTTGCAAAGTATCCTGCTAGGTCAAAAGAAGAATGGGAGGAGCAATGCAAGATTTGGCCCACATCATTTCATCCATCAACCAAGTCTGAGTTTCTTTCTTTTTCCTCTTTTTGATTATATCTATTGATAATGTTTTATAGTTGTTTACCTGATTTATCATTTGCCATTTCCCTGGTTTAGTTCACACGAGTTACTAGCAAGTTTCTCCACCTAAAAATTTCTTGGTTAGTTATCAGTCTTAGCTTTGGCCAAACTTATATTTTGCTTATTTTAATATTTATATTGCTCTCAAGCAATGACTTTCCCACTCTTTTCATTCTATAAGCATGATGAAAATTTAGTAGCTACTTTATATTTGCATAAGGTTTTGTATTCAACCAAATAGCTTGAATGCCTTCTGATTTTGAATATGAATTCTCTTACTTTTGGAGGAGGGTTTTTAAGTTTTTAATCTGTTATTTATTATGAGTTGACCCATATTTTGTTGGGTCTTTCTTCACATCTGTATAATTTCAAATGACTAAGCTTGATAATTTCATAAACTAAGAAATAAATGAATGACTCCATGATGCCCTATTGGATTGATTCTTTTTTGCTTTTATAAAGAATACATTTTCTTAACATGGTTTTTCTTGTTACCTTGTTGTTTTTGTGATATATAATTATTATCAATCATAGGTAACTTGGGCTAGACGGAGGAAACTTGTCTTCCATAAATTAATTAAACCTTAATATATAAATGTCATGGTTCCTTAACCCTATCTTCTTTCCTTTCATTGTTTTGTGATTTAAAATCAGTATCAAGCAATTATACCAAATCCTATTCCCGTTAACACTTACTGAAGTAAATAAATAGGAGCAACAAGAAGAATCACCAAAGATGAATGGAAAACCAAATACAATTACCTATCTGCAGATTATTTGTTGGCAGCTGTTCTATTGATCTTACATATACCTGGATGCGGTTATATTTGATTAGGAGTAGTTATAAATTACAATGCGAATGGTAATAATTTATTCTACTGTTGCACATCTTACAGTTGTGATGGGGTTGCTACATTAAGTGATGAGGATATGAAAATGATATTCCACTACATGAAGGTTGCAATACAACAGACAAAGTTGTGCTACAGTGGTGCCAAAGTATGATTCTTATGTGTCAGTCTCTGTATTGTTTGGTTGTCATTTTGTTTTTTAATAAAATTAGTCAAGAGACCCTAGTTTGCTTGCATGCACATACATGCATCCAGAATTTAAGGATAAAAGGTCAAGATGTCACCCTCCACTCCCACGTAGGATTATCCAACCACGTGCAAAAAGGAACCCCTTTCAGATGGCAATTCACAACATAAAATACCGTCCATATCCTTAGTAACATGTATCAACTAAATGCAAACTACTACCATATTACACAATTTGCATATACACATCCCCCAATTTAAGGAAGCCAAGTTTGATTTTATTACTTTCTAATCCTAGTGGAGCAAAAGGCGGCCTAGTATCACCGGCCCATGACAAGATACACAAGGGGCATTTTACTCCAGCGCAGCGGCCCTTTGTATGAGAAAGGTCAAGCACCCAATAAGACATTTTACACTTTTCTAATCCTAGATTAGAAACTAAGTGGATAATTTCTCGTTAGGCGATCCTTAGACCGGGAAACAAAAGTTGGGGTTCCGACGAAACAGAACCCAAGGACCACTCTAACCTAAACGAATAACATATAGCAGGTCTGAAATTAATAGTCATTCAACTGCAGAACTAAGGAAATGCTCACTAAGTCCTTATCCAAAATTGAATGTAATCGCTGACTCTTTGAACCAAAGGGGACCGATAATTTGTTTAAATTTGGCACCAAATATAGGTGGGGAAAAGGCTAGGTTTGTTGCCTTGCTGGAGAGGAAGGAAGTCAGGCTTTGCTGCAGAGGGGAAGGGAGCTATCACTTGCTGGTGGCTTAGATCATTATGGTGCACAGTAGAGGAATCACAACAGCCGACAGTTGAGTGTTAGCATCAGCTTGTGCGAAGGACTAAGTGACACTGATGTCCTGTGCATGTGAGGGTTGGGCGACAACAACATTAGATTTGTGCATCGTGTGCAAGGCTTGCAGCAGCGACCAGGTAGAGTTTCACATGTATGTGTGAAGGCCAGGTAGCAGTGGTGCTTTGCAGACATGTGTAAGGTGTTAGCAGCGGCAGTTGGGTAGTGCTCCTTACATGTGTGCGAAGGTGACAAGTACAATAGCAACTCCACATGTGACCAGCGGGGATTGGAGCCACAAGTCGCATGGAGAAGGAATAGAGGGTGGATAGTGGCTGTGAAAGAGAGAAGAGGGGTTTAGTGGAGAAATGAGAAGAGGAGTTTATATTATCCCTATGAAAATCATCTTTTTTGATAAATCAAGCAAACACAACTAAAACAGCCATGCCTAAGTATAAATTTGGTTGAGTCCTAGACTGTTTGATATTGATCCAAATTGAACCTGGTTTGAACTCATCTGATCATAACCTCCATATCTTAATTAAACCTCAAATGGTCCCTGGAAATCCAATAGGTTGATTTTGTTCAGCTTAGTTTGTCGTGTAAAATTCAAAATAAATTATCAGCAAATTAAATAGAACTAAAAATTTTAATATTTAATACAGGTCTTCTTTAACATGGTTAGCTTGTATTTAGTAGAGTAATA
This sequence comes from Zingiber officinale, assembly GCF_018446385.1. Taxonomy (NCBI): domain Eukaryota; kingdom Viridiplantae; phylum Streptophyta; class Magnoliopsida; order Zingiberales; family Zingiberaceae; genus Zingiber; species Zingiber officinale. The sequence goes on from NC_056004.1 coordinate 29,389,700, forward strand.
GCTATCCTCATCAACACTTAGCTGTGCGTGTTCTACATTGCAGGTTCTAAATGCTGCTGTCATTGTTGATCCAGTGAGTAGGAAAGTCATTGCAAGTGCTAACGATCAAACACATCCTTTGCTCACAACATCAGAACCTAGCGCAAGATATGGCTGCATTGATAGATGTGTAGCAACCACTGTGCCCCCGGAATCCCATCCCAATACTGCAGGAAGCAATCAAGACACCACACTTCAAAAATTCTCACTTCGCAGATGCAGTGATATATTTGCTGGGGTTTCTTGTTTAAATCCTTGGGATTGGGCAGCTCAAGAACTAGGCAAGCAGAATTCCTTGGTAAAGAGAGAGAATAAATTTACCTGGCATCCTCTGAGGCATGCTGCTCTTGTTGCCATAGAGAATGCTGCAGAAAGAGATAGGAAGCTATTCCCTAATTCAGATGTATCGGAGTCAAAATCTGAAGCATTGGATGTTCTGTTGCATACTACTGATAAGTGTCCATCAAAACGTCAGAAGATTGAGGTTTCATTACTAAGTTGACTGTTTGGTTACACATCTTTTTAAGTTCCATTATTACTTTCTATAAAAGTTAAAACCTTTGAAAGTGTGCTCTATTCACTTAGACGTGACAAATACTAATTTTATTTGTTCAGGAACAGATTATTGACAAGGAAGTTTCAGACAACTTGAAACATACTGAAATAATGCGACCTTACCTGTGCACTGGCTTTGACATATACCTAGTCTGGGAGCCATGCCCAATGTAAGTCTGTATTTGATGAACTCATTCCAATCGATCTAAACTTCTGCATGAAGTAGATACAAAATAGAAGCCACTATACCCTTCTTGTATGGTTTCTAGTACCCTTTTTCTGAAATCAGTACCTTTGCATGTTTCAAGGTGTGCCATGGCGCTCGTGCACCAGAGGATACGACGCATATTCTATGCACTACCCAATCCAAATATTGGGGCTTTGGGCAGTGTTTATAAACTGCAAGCAGAGAAAAGTTTGAATCATCATTATTCGGTCTTTAGAATTTCAGTACCTGAGCAAGACATTGAAGAGCTGATACTAAACACATCAGATAATACTTCACAATGCTGAAAGCCAATAGACAATTAAGAATCTTAACACATATTGTTGTGTGGTTATTTCATATCTTGTGCCAGTGTCAAGCAGCCACTAGTTCCGCTTCTTGACATTAAGATTCGCAACATTTATAAGTTATTTACATGTTAGTTTCCTTTGCTTAGAAGCATGATTTGGTGAGGTTTTCATGGGAAGCCTGTACATTAGCAGTCCTGCGCTGCGGTGTACATTTTGATCTTTTTGTCTTCTACACGGAAGAGTGGCGTTTCCGTATTAAACTTGACGAACGTGTTTTCCCTTTGAAGTTGTCCCGTTCTGTCATTTAATACACTTTAAAAATGATCTCATTCCTGAATTTTCCTGAGTTGCCCTAGTTATTAAAAAACTTAATTGTTCGATTTTATTGAGCCTCAGTATTAATTTAAAACAGTTTATGAAATTTGTTTATTGGAAGACCGAAAAGCGATCTCATTTACAAATTTCTAAGCCGCAAGCGTTTGTGTAGTACCTTTAAACAATTCTATGCTAGTTCGATGCTTAAGTTTGTCAACAACAGTGCGAAGTTAGAAAATGATTTGAGTATTGATAAAATTTCAAAATATGGGTGATGTCTGAGCTGGAAATACTGGAATTATTGGATAGCGCAATTTTATCTCATATGACGTGGAACGCAATTAACAAAGTTATAATTTGAAAATGACATCAGAGAATTTAAATATATTGATGGTGAATGATCCGTTTATAAATAAATATATCTTATTTTATTAAAAAAACATTAAATTTATTTGAGTAAATTTAATTAATTTCCCATTTTATAAAATTATTGTTTAAAAAATATGTGATTATTTTTCAAGTAGATGAAACAAGCAAAAAAAATAAAGGTGAATTTATTATATTATTGCTGAATATTATAAAAATCCCTTAAAAAATAATAATAAAAAAAAGGAGATTCCACATAAAATGACGACAATCAACAAAATTCCAAAAGCTACGAAATTGACAATTTTTAACGGGTAATACATTATTAGAATGGAACAAACTTTAATGCAGAAAATCGACTTTCTGCTCGCCTTACTATGTGAAGGATTCGACTGAATGGTCCAAATGTGACATGTGTGTTATCGTGCTTTACACTCAAATCTCTCCTTTGTTTTTCGTATACAAACCTCATCACTTTACTTTCTTAATTTATTATTCTTAATTTATTATATTGCAATAAAACGGTTCTTCATCTTTGTATGTGACGTTGGATCAGTCTTTTATTGAATCCTCTTATTTTAACTTATTCGTGAACCTAATAAGCTTGATCAAACTGATTCTTGAGCATAATCAGTCTTTTATTGCATTCTTAGAATCGACTAATTCAAGAGATGACCGATTTGATCCTACAAAAAATTTTCACCCACTACTAAGATAAATTCGAGAAGTGGAGATGGGTTATGACGAACGAGCCAACATCACAAGTGGTTCGAGCACCATAGACATATAGTATGCCCTGTAAGAGAATCAAATCCCCGTTGTATGAGAGTCCATCTTATCTTTTACCATCACATTATGCCCCAGGGACCCTAATAACATATTAATTGGAGCAAAAGATGATTAAGCTTAAACTAGGCGCCCTTCCACTACCGTCCCCACAACATGTGGAAAAGAGATAAATCACGGAGGGCATTTTGACCTGTCGGGCAGCCTCCCAGTTGAGGGGGTGGCCTACATGGGCCAGCTCCACTGCTGCCGCCATTATTCGATCTTGAGTCCTATTGGAGCAACTTCTCATCTGAATTGGAGCAAAAAAAAGTGAAACTGTCACTTTAGCGGCCCCTCTAGGGCGGCCCCACATGTAAGTACCCTAAGTGGTTGAGTCATTGTTTCGATGTGAGTTCAATAAGATTATGTTAGATCATGTGGATTTCGCTTGTGTGTCTAAGTGTGCAAGGACTTAGGGAAACATGCAAGCATCCAAGATACTTCAATGAAGTGAGAAGGATGAACGGTATGTATCCGAGAGACAAAAAATTGGAAAGAAAATTGCTTGAGGAGAAGAACGGAATTGAGTTGGGGTGAGCTCAATTCTGAGCAACTAAACAATCACCCAGATGACTGGAGAAGAAAATGGTTAAGTCTAGAAGTTGACCATTCTAGGCGCTCAGATCACTTCCAGATGCTCAAATTACTTCCAAGCACTCGAATGCTATGGTCACGTCAGCAGGAGTCATTGCCGAAATGAATCAGGACGGTGTCCATGTCAGCAGATTCCAGGTGCCCAAAAAATGACTTCTAAGTGCTTGGAGAGTGAGGAGTCATCTAGAGTCATTAGTGGATTGTTGCCAAAGTGGATAGAGGTCGACGAGTCCAGGCACTTGGAAAATGACACGTTAGTAATTGGTCAGATAAAAAACGAAGGCTATAAAACGAAGGCTATAAAACAAAGGCTAAAGCTCAAAGTTGAAACAACACACTCATTTAATTTAACTTGTTTTCAATTCTCTAATTTAGTCTTGTATGCAACTACTGTAAGGGCTTCTCTGCCTTGTGTTTGAAGAAGGAGACCTTAGCAATATACTGGTTACAAACCAAGTAAATTCGACCTCTTTCTTTTTTATGTTTATGTTATTTTTCAATTAATGGGTGTGTCTTTGCTAGTTCGTTAGTAAGAGAAATATATTATTTGTAATTGTAGATACATTATTCATTCTTCTTTGTAGGTCCCCTGGTGGCCGACTAAAGGGGGGGGGGGTGAATAATCCTGAAAGATAAAAATAAAAATATTTTTCGACTTATAGCTTATTAGAGCAAACACTTGTATAAAAGAATAAAGAAGCATACAAATCAAGGACAGAGGCACAGAAAAAATTACTTAGTTGCAATCATAGGATTGCTCATTGAAGGCAAGTGAAATGTACTATGAAGATCTCCTTTGAGAAGAGTAGCCTTTTACAACGTTGATGGCTCACAAACAGTAGTAGAACAAAAAGAGAATGATTTACAAGTGATGTTATAGGCTACTAGGATCAGGTTGTATTTATAGTCCTGATTGGGGCGCCTGGAAGGGTTCCAGGTGCGTGGACATGGATAGAATTTTATCCTTATTGCACTGGATCATGCCATGACGTGTTTTGATAAATTTTTTGGTCCAAACGCCCGAACTGTGAGGCACCTCGGAGGTGCCTAGTTGATCCGGGCGCCTGGACCAAGTCAATCAGTAGGATGACTTTTGGGTCCAGGTTTTCACTTCGGCTCTGCTCGTTTGGGTGGTTTTAACCATCCGGAATAGGGCTCACCCGAACCTATTTCTCGGCCTTCTCGAATAGTCTTCCGCTCCAGCTTCTCATCCCTCGGAAATGTCGCACGCCTCCTTCTCGTCCGCTAGTGTACTCTTCCACAGCGCCTCATTCCTAGGAGTCCGTCGTCTCTCTCTCGTGTCATCCTTTTCGCTAGCTGCGTCTTTCGCTCGACCTCTTATGCTTCTAAGTTCTTGCACACTTAGACACAAGACATTAGACAATAACAGAACCTAACTTGACTTAGTTGATCACATCAAAACTATCACGAGATACTTACAATCTTCTTCTCTAGCGATCCAAACTACTTCTACCGCACCAGCATTTAGTATCAGACTCTGGACCACTAGAATGATTAATCGCTGACTGTGCAACAACAAAGAGGGGATCAAACAATGGTGATCAAACATCCACCCACCTAAGTTTGAGGGTACATTTACGATATGGAAAAAGAAAATAGAGATATTTTTTAAAACTGATTTCAAAATTATGATTTGTATAAAACATAGTTTTGAAGTGCCCAGAAATGAGGATGGAGTACAAATAGATGAACAATGATGGAAAAAAAGCATCAAGAAAAGTTCATGATAAGGAAAGTTCCATCTTCTTAATGTGTTATCAGTACAAGAGATCAACCGAATAGGTCTCTATAACTCGGTCAAAAACTACTGGGAAAAGTTCCTAGAATTTCGCAAGAGAACCTTAGAAATAAAGCTGGCTAGAAAGGATTTACTTAGAAATTAACTAACTCATCTCCGATTAGAGAAGGGAGAGAATGTGACACAACTACATGCGAAGCTAAAAGAGATAATCATCGAGCTCAACAATCTTAGAGAAATGGTTTCAAATTAGGAAGCTCTCAGATATACATTGGATGTATTCCTATGAATCTAAGAGAGTGGATATCAATAGCGAATTCTTATTATCTCTCGAAGGACTTGGAGATGAGTACTTTAGAATAATTATTTTTGACCTTAAAATTACACAAATCTCGATAGGATTTAAAGAGTTAGAAAAGTTAAACAACAATATTGCTTTACAAGCCAAGAAAGGTGACTTAGATTCGGACACATCCTTAGACAGAGATGAAGAAGCCTACCTAGTAAGAAAAATGAAAAAACTCTTTAAGTCTAATAACTTTGACAAGAGGCAAGCATCAAAACTACTAAGAAGAAAGGAGAAAAGAAAACTAAGATGTTTCAACTGTTGTGAAGAAGGTTACATCAACGATAACTATCCTAAGCTTAATTAAAAGAATAAGAAAAGGGCAAGGATACGAATCTAAAAGTAACTTGGGACGACTACTCAGAAGATTCAAGGTCAGAACAAATAGCGCCGGTTGTAATGATGATGACTCATCAAGATGAAGAGTGCAGCTAATTCGGAGAAAGTAACAATGTAAGGGGAGCCTCAACCGAAGAATTTGAAACAATAAGTGAGGTATGTAATCTACCCTCAGATCAATTTTATGATGGAATAAAAATACTTTCTAGTTCCTTACGAAAAATTAGAAATAAGTGCATAGAATTGGGGAAAAAAATAAATTAGACTTAGAGAAAAATAAATTCACCAATTCTTACGCAAAAGAAGATTTTGAAAATCTTAAAGATGGTAATGTAAAATTAAGGGAACAAGTAGAATCCCTGAAAGGAGAGTTAGAAACATTTTTAATTAGGTCAGATAATTTGAATTTATTGAAGAACAAAAAAAAAAACAAAATTTGGAAAGGATCAAAATTTAATTTTTGAAATTCTAGGGGTCAAATTAGAAAAGTACCAAAAATTTGATCCCGTAAAAATATTTGATAAATACATAAAGTAAAAAATTTATTTTGGATGGCTAAATCTATTTCTTTTTTAAAATTTAACTAAGGAAAAGAATTTTTCTACTTGATATGTTTAATTAAAATATAAAAGAAATCCGTTTATTCTGTATGAAATGTTTATGATAATCTTTTTTATGTGAAAATATGAATCTATCATTTTATAAACTGAAGTTTTGGACACATTAGTATTTTTTTAAACAATTGTTAAAATCTGTTAATTGAAAATAGAAAATTACTTAAAATGAAATTTTGGTGAAAATTAATTTTCTATGATAGAAAATATTGTGTTATAATTGGTAAATATTTTAGATTTTTGTTAATTAAATAATTTTTGAAATTTATTTTTAAACTCTAAATTTTTTATGTCTTAGGGGGAGATATATAAAGTTAAAGGGAAAGAATCATATTGTGAGATATATAAAGTTAAAGGGAATGAAAAAAAAAATGATAAATTAGTTAGTCTCATTGATTAGTCCTGAGGGTGATCGGTTTGATCCAATGGAATTTTTCCATCGACCACCAACGGTCAAGAAGTCCAATATCATTTGGTTGCACGCTTCATTTAGGGAAAAAAATCTTACAAATTTATTATAACTGGAGATCAAACTGTAAATATCTGAGTGACAACTTAAATACTTTATCATTAAATTATTATCAGGGGTTAAGTTAAAGAAGACATAACTCCAGGGGGAGTTTGAAATAATTATTGCTTTTTATTTTTAATTATTTATTTCATTGTATTTAACTTGTTTTGAAATAGTTATTGCTTTTTTATTTTTAATTATTTATTGCATTGTATTTAACTTAATTTTAATTCAGATAAGTAACTCAAATGATTGAGCTACTATTTTGATGTCAATTCAAACAAGATGCAGTTAGATCTTGTGGATTTTACTTGTATGTTTAAGTGGGTAGAAACTTAGGAAAATTTACAATTATTCAAGATGATAGAAGATGCAAGCAATTGTGAAGGATGGTGCAAGAAGATGTCGATGAGCTTAGTGTATCCGAGAGATAAGAAGTTACAGAAGAACATTTCGATGGAGCAAAAAGGATGCACGAGATGCATCTGAGGGACAGAAGCAAGAAGGCTGGTCAAGAAGAAGAATAGAATTGAGTTCGGGTGAGCTCAATTTCAGGTGACAAAAATCTCACCCAGACTATTAGAGAAGAAAATGGTTAAGTCCAAAAGTTGATCATTCCAGCTACCCAGATTACTTCCAGACACCCAAATGTCATCACCACGTCAGCAGGAGTCATTGCCAAAATAGATCAAGATGACGTCCATGTTAGTAGATTCCAAACACCCGAATCACTTCTAGGAGCCTGGAGAGTGGGGAGTAATCCAAAGCCATTAGCGGATCAGTGCCAGAGATGATAGAGGTTGACGAGTCTAGTGCCCAGACCTCTTCTAGGTGCCCAGAAAATGTCACATCAACTAACGATGATATTAAAGATAAAGACAATAATAAAAGACCATAATAAAAAGAAAGTTGAAGCTCAAAGTTGAAACAACACACTTGTTTAATTTAACATGTTTTCAGTTCTCTAATTTGGTCTTGTATGTAATTATTGTAAGAGACTTCTCTGCTCCTTATTTATGTTCGAAGAAAGATATCTTAGTGGGGTTTTTCATTATCTTGTACTAGTAACCTCCTGATTGTAAACTAAGTAAAATCGTCATCTTTCTTTTTTATGTTTATGTTATTTTCCAATTAATGTGTGTGCGCCCTTGAAAGAGAAATAGATTATTTTTAATAGCAGGTACACTATTCATCCCTCCCATCTAGCGATCCAAACTACTTCCATTACACCAACATCACACTCTCTGGAAGGGGGTAAATTACGAGAGACATTTGCCCTAGTATAACGACCCTTTACATGGAGAGGTCATACACCCAGCGAAATATTTTGCATCTGTTAGGAATTAACCCGAGACTTATTAGAGCGACTACTCATGTAGGTACCAACTCTGTCAATTCGTGGGGGCCTTAATAATTGATTCATTAGAGCAAAAGGTGATATCGCTCACCCCAAGCGGTCCAGTATCATTAGCATCCAGCAAGATACAAACAAATAAATCATGGGGGACATTTTATCCTAGCGCAGTGGCCCTTTATACGAGGGAGGCCAGACATTCAATGAGACATTTTGCATTCGCTCGGAATTGACCCAAAGACTTATTGGAGTAAACACCTATTTAGGTACTAGCTGTGTCAACCTGTGGGGGCTCTAATTAGCCTGATTCATAAACACCCAAGACCTAATAATTGATTCATTAGAGTAAAAGATGATATCACTTACCTCATGCAGCTAAGTGTCGTCGGTCCCACGATAAAATACAGACAGATAAATCATGGATAATGAATGAAGGCATTTTACCTGACATAGTAATCGATATCTAATAAGATATTTTATATCTATTAGAAATTGATCCCAAACTTTTCAGAATAAACACTCTACCAACTGTACCAACGGGTCCTAATCGACCAATCTAACTCGATCGAACTATTTTACTGTCCCGGTTTTGATTTCCAATTTGACCGTCAATCCAAATCAACAGTGCAATAGAGAAAGGCATGAACTTAACCATCTTGGATTTCAGGAGGACTCCAGTAGACTACTCAAGAGGCATGAACTTAACGAAACTATTATTGAATTGAACCCTCACAGTAGTACAATACACATTGCCCACAAACAAAAGCAAACGCACTACACAGACCAACAAAGAACACCTCCCTAATTCAATTAACAACCTCCAAATCGATTCTTATTCACGGACCGGACCGAAACAGACCGTCTTAATCAGCGATTACTCTCACTGGGGAAGCGGCTGGTGGTCGGAGCAAAGGAAGGCGTAGGTGTAGACCAGCCCAGCGAGGCCACCGCCGATGAGCGGCCCGACCCAGTAGATCCAGAGGCCGGAGAAGTCACCGCTGGCCACGGCGGGGCCGAAGGAGCGGGCGGGGTTCATGGATCCGCCGGAAAAGGGGCCGGCGGCGAGGATGTTGGCGCCGACGATGAAGCCGATGGCGATGGGGGCGATGGTGCCGAGGGAGCCCTTCTTGGGGTCCGCCGCCGTCGCGTAGACCGTGTACACGAGCGCGAAGGTGATGATGATCTCCATCACCACGCCGGCGACGGCGCCCACTCCGGAGCCCAGTCCATGGGTCGGCGTGTCCTACAGAATATTAATTAAATGCATTATTAATTGCAATATTTGTTTCTGTCGCTGGTTTTTTTGCAAGACAAAATGAATGTTTGTTAATATAAATAAAAAAAGGTACTCCTTTTTTCTAAAAAATAGAAATTACAGTAAATGCTTATAAAAACATGATATTAAATACTTACTTTCCGTAAAAAAAAAATTTAAAAATATGGAGGATATTTTTGTCATCGGTCAAATGATTACCAGCCCCGTGACAAACTTGAGGAGGAATGATCCGACGACGGCCCCGAGCAACTGCGCCACCCAGTAGAAGATGCCGGTGAGCACAGTGATGTGGCCGCCGAGCGTCAGCCCGAACGTCACAGCCGGGTTCACGTGTCCGCCGGAGATGTTCGCGCCTATCGCCACCGCCACGAACAGCGCGAACCCGTGGGCCACCGCCACCGCCACCAGCCCCGCAGGATCCAGCGCCGCGTCGGACGTCAACTTATCTAAACCAAACCACACCCGTGCTTCAATCAAACCACCGAATCCAGTAGAAACAAAAAGAAATTCAATTCATGTTGAGTTCATACTGTAGGCGATGGCGGAGCCAACGCCGGCGAAGACGAAGAGGAGAGTGGAGACGAACTCGGCGAGGTAGGCCCTGAGCGTGCCGGCGCTGAAGGAGTCGTCGAAGCGGCCAAAGGCGACGCCGGCCATCGTCGATCGTTAATTTTATATGTCGACTCGAAATGAATTTAAAAAGAAAACTGACGAAGGTGGAAAATATACAAGCGCGCATAGATTATATATAAAGGCGGTCGCGTAGTAGTAGTAGTGGCTCGAGTTGGTGATGGCTGATCTGTCATGATGATCGAAGTATTCACGTGATCAAAATGAGTGGATGAGGCCGTGGCTTATCCAACGCCAGCATGCCAGCTGTCGTTGACACAGCACCCCGTGGAGTTGTCTGGAAGCTCATCAATGACTTAGGGGTCGGGCCCGCGTAACCGATCGACCAATGGTAGATCAGCGTGGTGGGCCAACGCTCTGTCTGTCCTTTGTGAAGACCCAAACGAGGACAAAAGGAAAATAAAACTAATTTATTTTTAAAATTTTCGGGTCTCCAAGAGCATAAACGCATATACTATTCGACAGTTTGGACTTTGGATATCCTGTATATTCGGTACATATTTTAAAAAAACTTCGATTTAAAAATTTATTTACACTTAAGACTGTAATCTAATTCTAAATCCCATGGGAAAATTTTATTGATATAATTGAGAATTAAAAAAAATAAAATAAATCAGAGTTCTGTCAGCCGTCCATTAGATATATGTTTTTTTTATAAATTACTTTTCCTGAGTCTTGTCATTTTCACCAAAGGAAAAAGTAGGAATAGCATACGGAACACTTTTTACAAACCACTTTTATGTTTGGTTGTTCTTTTCGTGTAGCCTGGCATTGTACCTGTGGGCTGTGGGACTTAACACAAAGTAATTGAACTTTTTTTTTTACTAATTTTTCGTGAACTGGGCCTGAGTAATTGAACTAAATTAAAAAGGGGTTCAAATTATATAAATCATCATCAAGGAAAAACTACAATGGGTAGAAGCTGTCCTCAAGACCGCTTGTAGAGTTGTAGTAGATCTAATCATCATTCGGAATCGATGGCAGTTCGTTTAAAATTATCGGTTCGATAATCTCTACGAGGTCGACTCTTAATTTTAATTACCGAAGATGATTACGATTCTAAATCGTTGATTCATAGTTCATGCACGATTTATCGAACCGATACATGTCTCCTTGGATGAGTCTAGTGGTTAGCACATGAGGTGTTGTCACAATAAGGTCTGGAGTTCAAATCTCGGCAAAGCCGAGGTAATTAAATACCTCCCTTATGTGCTAGTCACTATTCCAAAGGCTAGTAGCCGCTCGTAATTTACCTCCTATGTATTGGTCCTGGGACGGGTTGGCGGGGGCGCTGGGGGCGAGCGTATTCGCCTTTTGCTACAATGCACGATTTATCATAACAATCGAACTAGGGGTGTTTTGGTTATGACATTGTTACCTATTCACTGAGGTGCCAGGTTCCAGCCCCTATCTGTGCATGCTCTTATCAATTTAAGCCCCTATTTTGGATACTGTTGACTGAGGTGTCGCGTTCGAGTCAACTCTTTATCCGTCGGATACGTGGTACTAAGGCTCCCAAAAAATCCCTTCGGGGGGTTTTTGGGGTATGGGGCCGCGGAGCGGTGGACCCAGTCATGTTAAAAAATTTACCCTACCTTAGTATCATGTCCCCTCGGATGGGTCTAGTGGGTAGCGCATAAGGTGTTACCACCATGAGGTCTGGGGTTCAAATCTCGACAAAATTGAGATAAATGTATCCCTTATGAGCTAGTCACTATTCCAAAGACTAGTAGTCATCCGTCATTTACCTCTTCTGTGTTGGCCTTGGGACGGGTTGGCACCGGGGGGGAGGCACTGAGAGCGAGCGTATTCGCCTTTGTACGATTTATCATGATTCAAAATTATTATTATATTTTAAAAATTAAAATTTTATAAATTAGTTATATAAATTCTCTTAGTTATTTAATTAATAATTTTTAAATTATTATTATTTATTCTATTATTTTTTTAAAATAGAAAAGAGTAGGAGTGAGATGGAGAAGGGATTAAAAAAAAAAAAAAAAAAAAAAAAGTGTGAGATGGAAAAAGGACTATTTAAGTAAAAAAAAATTGAATATAATTTCAATGAATTTAATAAAAACGGAGTGCTACTTCTTCTCTATTTCCTCTGAGACGAAAACGGAAGACATACATAAAATATTGAAATTTTTTTATTACATATAATTATAATAATTTGAGAACATCATAAAAATTTTAAGTATAGAACATTTTATATTTTAATCATAGAAAATATTTTAAAGGTTACTTTTAAGATTAAATATTTAAAAATAATTTTTTAATCCTAAAAATTTGACTAATTTTTTTAGATATTCAAAATGCAACAACAATTAGTATAAAAATCAAAATTTTCAAAAATTCGTCTTTGAAAAATTTTAAACTTTAAATTATATTTTTTTATGATAAAAATTTATAAAAAATTATGTAATCGTCGACAAATCCCAAAATTTTTTATTCTAATAGATTATTCATTTGTAAAACAAGAAAATTTTAACAAAAAATATAAATGTATCTTAATCATATAACTCCATTAATAAAAAACATATCTTTTTAAAAAATAAAATATTAAAAAAAAATCAATTTTGACCTCTAAATATTTTCTTAAATTTTTTGAGTGTGTAAAATAAAATATTATCCCCCCAAAATATTCTGAGAATAAAATTCGAACAGTAAATTTATAGGAAAAATAACATATCAAATAAGTCAAACAAAAATTCTAATCTAACAAATTTATTATTAATGTGAAGGAGATTAGATTAGACTTGCTTTTAGAAACCAATATAGATTCTTATTTACTGAATTTATAAGAACTTTTCATGGTATATAATTTCTAGGATTTTTTTAATTTGACGCTTATAGTTTCTAATATACCAATTAATTCCTTTATAATGTCTAAACTTAGAAATATGTGAAAGTTTTAAATTTGAAGTTGATATTTTAATTTTTTATTTCCATCCTTGAGTTTGTTAAAATTTTCAACTAGGCCTTCCTAATCTTCCTTTGATTTTAGATATTTAGATCTAGTTTTACACAAAGATCTACTTAGCATTTTAATATACTCATACAGTTGATCTGGAGGAAGCTTACTTACCTGACTTACCATGTCATACTCATCGGTAGAAGCTCCCCCTTCATCAATGCTCTCCTTGGAAATGATTACCTTCGAATAGGTGTTCGACTATTATTGTTGTGTCGGTGATATCTTTAGTCTTGGATTCCTCTGATGACGAAGTGATGTTCATTAAAGAGTCGGATGATGAAGTGATGTCCATCGAAGATTTGGATTCTTTTTTTCTTGATTTTTCCTAGAGTTCCAAGAACTTTTCCCAAAGTTTGTTTGCACATTTGTAGGCTTTAATTCTTTAAAGTTCTTGACCAGGTAGCACACTCAGAAGGTGAAACTCGGTCCTGCCATTTGCCATGAAATCATTGCGCTATTTTTCAGTCCAGCAATGCTCTTCGAGTTCTTCTCTATTCTTATCCTTGGGTGCTTCAAAATCATAGTTTTGATGTGATCAACCAGGTTAAGTTAGGATATGCATTTTTGATGCTTTGTGTCTAAGTGTGCAAAGACTTAGAAACATAAGAAGTCGAGCGAAAAATGTAGCGGACGAGAAGGATGGCTCGGTGCATTCAAGGGACAAGAAGCTACGGAAGAGTACGCTGATGGAGCGAGAAGAACGCGTGTAGTGCTTTCGAGAGACGAGATGCCGGAGCAAAAGACTGCTCGAGGAGAAAAGGCCAGAGTTGGGTTCGGGTGAGCTCAACTCTGGATGCCCATAGAATCACTCAAGTGACTGGAGCAGAAGCCAGACAAGTCAACACAAAGTTGACTTGTCCAGGACTCTGGGCACCTGAGACTAGTCCGAGTGCCCAGACCAGTTTAGTGTAGCACAAGCGCCCTTTGGAGTTGTTGCAGTGGGGATAGAGTTCGGGTCCACGTTAGCAGCACTCCAAGCGCCCGGACTGGTCCAGGCATTGGGGCAAGGGTGAAGTTTTATCATTACACCATTGTGTAGTCGTTGCGAGCAGATAGAGTACACAGCTAGGAGTGCCTGATCAGGTCCAGGCGCCTCAGAGTGCCACATCATCAAAACGGCTATTTCGACTAGTGGACTATAAATAAAGCCCTGGTCCTAGGAGTTCATAACAACACTGGTTTACAACACTTGTACTTGAATCTCTACTTACTATTTTTATTTTTTGAGCTGTTAATCGTTGTATGGGGTTTCTCTACCTCCGAGAATTTGCTTGAAGAAGGAGTTTCGATAGTACGTTTCACTTGTCTTGGATTAGCAACCTCCTCAATTGCAAACTAAGTAAATTTGGTAGTCTCGTTTATTTTTATGCAATTTATTTCCATTAATTAACAAGTGTGTCTTAGCTAAAGTCGAAAGAATGAGAAGGGTATAATTTTTTATTGCAAGGCTATTCATCTCCCTTCTAGTCGGCCACATCAGGACCAACAATTATATATTACTAAATAACATATATAACATGTATAAGCTATCGAATAAAAATTACAATGTTTTTTTGTTGTTATTTGTAGTAGCTATTACTAGTTGTTACAACATGTATATATTACTTTATAGTTGCTACAATATGTAACACCTAATAAATACTATTGTAGTATTTTAGCAGTTACTTAGTAGTTTTTATAACTATTTTAGAGTAATTTTGACTAACTTAAAATGATTTTGATAAATTTTAAGTGAATTTGATAAATGGTAAAATATTTTGATATAATCATGTTTAGAGTTTAAGATTCATGATTTAAAGTTTAAAATTTGATATTTTAAATTTAAGATTTAAATACAACTGTGTAGTAACTATTCAATAGCTACTATTAAGTGAAAAAATCATTTATTTCATTTTAATTAAAAATTATAATACACAAAACATCTAAGTTGCTATGACATATTTTTAGCTAAATCATAAATCATAAATCATAAATTTTAAAATCTTGAATATTATTATATCAAAATTATTTAAATTTTATTGAAATTATTTTAAATTGGCCAAAATTACTTTAAAATAATTGTATCAGCTACTTTAAATAGCTGTTATATAGTTGTAGAACTTTCTAAGTAGCTATTACAATGATATTGTATTACATGTTATAACAGCTACAAAGTGACTTCTATATATTATAACAGCTACTCAATCATTTCTACAACAATGAAAAAGAGTAATTTGTAGGATCAGGGAAAGGGCTGGAGGGGGAGGTGAATAGCGCCGGTCACTTTTGTGCATTTTTTGAAAACTCATTTTGTGCTTTTCAAAGTATGCAGTGAAATAAAGAAATAGCAACAAACACAAATGCCATGTTTATTTTTACTTCGTTCAAAGCCTGCGGCTGATAGCCCAAGGCTCGCGGTCATTGACGGCTTCCAATGAGTAATCTACAAAAAGTATCCTCCTCCGAACATTGATTTAGAGGCAAAGAATCATCTTTTACAAAAAGCTAACGAACGGTTACATGTTTACCGTTCCTTATCAAAAGGAAGTATGAAAGACAAAAGATTATACCAATAACTTTAAGAATTTGAGGTTGAGTACGGTTGTCGGAGAAGCACGTTGGCGTTGTGTTAGAATTTTGAAGCAAGACGAGAGTAAGAAGACTTGAAAGTTGATTGTCAAAAGCTTATGTTTGCAAGCTTTTTATAGAGTTTCTCTGAGCGCTTGGACCAACCTTGGGTGTTGGTTGGTCCTAGGAAGATCGTACTGGTTCCACTGTACAAAAATTTTGTACAAGTGTCGAACCTTTCCTAAACAACCTATTGTGTTATTTAGAAATTAAATTAGGAATCGCAAACGGAACTTAACATTATTCATTCCAAATTTAACTTATCTGTTCTTAATGGTTTAAACTTGGATCACAAGCGGAACTTAACACTATTGATCCAAATTCACCTATGTTATAAATTTAATTAAATATTAATTTCTAAAATTAGCTTCCAGGACTGCATGGCGAGACACATGACCTTCTTGGGTATGGGAGCATCCACCACCGCCTAGACAAATCCTTTTAAGGAAAGCTAATATTTAATTTTCTTATATAACTCTAGGTTTAACCAAAAAGAACAATCGAATCACAAATTCGAAAAACAAGAAAAAAAACACAAACTCGAATAACAAATTCGAAAAACTAGAATCTAATGCCTCTTGTGTTTGGAATTCTTACAAAAAAAATAACTAGTATGATGCGGAAAATAATTACTAGTTATACCTTCCTTTGTATGCAACAATCTCTTGATCTTCTATCGTATTTCTCTTCTTTTCCCGGACGTTGTGTGGGCAACGATCTACCGAGATGAGAACCACCCAAGCTCTTTCTTCTCCTTGCAAGGTTCGGCCACCACAAGTACTCCAAGAATAGATGAGGTTCGGCCACCACCACCAAGCTCCAAGGGACGCTTCCTTTCTCTCCTTCTTCTCCAAGCTAGAATCCGGCCACCTTCAAGCTCCAAGAGATGACGTTCGGCCAATCAAGAAGAAAGAAAAAGGAAGAGGTAAGAGGGAAAAATAATAGGGCCGGCCACCACCAAGGAGGAAAATAGAGGAAGAAATAGAATAGAGTCGTTACTCATGAAGGTACCTCTAACCCCTCTTTTATAATCCTTGGTCTTGGCAAATAAGAAAATTTAAATAAAAACTTCCTTAATTCCTTTGCCATGAAAAAGAAAATTTATTTAAAAAAAACAATTTCCTTTTCATTATAAACATGGCCGGCCACCTATAAGCTCCAAACAAGAAAAGTTTTAATTAACACAAGAATTAAAACTTCCTAATTTGTTTCCGAAAATTTATAAAAAATTTCTCCAATAATTTTTCCCTTCATGGTGGGTTGTAAAAGAAAATTTTATAAATTAAAATCTTTCTTTTAAACATGTGGATGATTTCCAAAAAGGAAAGTTTTATCTAAAATTAAAATCTTCTTTCAATCTACAAATAAGGAAAGATATCAAATCTTCTCTTAATCTTTTGTAGATACTTATAAAAGAAAATTTTTAATTTTAAAACTCTCTTTTTAAATCATGAACATGGTTACAAAAAAGGAAAGTTTTATCAAAATTAAAATCTTCTTTCAATCTACAAATAAGGAAAGATTTCAAATCTTTTCTTAATCTTTTGTAGACACTATAGAGGAAAGATTTAAATTTTAAACTCTCTTTTATAAAACCATGTTATCCACATAAGAAAAGATTTTAAATAGAATCCTTTTAATTTTATTAGGGCCGACCACATCATGCTTGGGCTGCAAGTATTGGCCGACTCCTCCATCTTTGCTCAACCCTTTGCTTGGCCGGCCTAAGCTTGGTCTCCAAGCTTGCTTGGCCGGCCTCTTTGAGTTGGGTAAGGAGTGGGTATAAATCTCTATATACAAGAGGCTATGATAGGGACCGAGAGGAGGAATTGATTTTGGTCTCCCGATGAAATTAAGCTTCCCGTGTTCGCCCGAACACCCAACTTAATTTCATCAATAATAATTCATACCACTAAAGAATTATTATTGAACTACCGCACCAATCCCAAATTACATTTTGGGCTCCTTATCATGAGTGTGTTAGTCTCACGGTGTTTAAAATAATAAATGTCCACTAATTAAGTAAGTTACTCACAACTCACTTAATTAATATCTAAGTCCATCAGTAGTACCACTCAACCTCATTGTCATGTCGGACTAAGTCCACCTGTAGGGTTTAACATGACAATCCTTATGAGCTCCTCTTGGGGACATTCTCAGCCTAGATTACTAGGACACAGTTTCCTTCTATAATCAACAACACACACTATAAGTAATATCTTTTCCCAACTTATCAGGCCTATTGATTTATCAAGCTAAATCTCACCATTTGATAAGTTAAAGAAATAAATACTAAATATATATGCTTGTTATTATATTAGGATTAAGAGCACACACTTCCATAATAACTAAGGTCTAGTTCTTTTATTAAGTCAGTATAAAAAAAACTTACCTAAAATGGTCATACTCAATACACTTAGAGTATACTAGTGTAATTTATTAGTCAAGATAAACTAATACCTAATTACACTACGACTATTCCAATGGTTTATTCCTTTCCATCTTAGTCGTGAGCATCTGTTAATAATTTATAAAGAACTGATAACATGATCTTCAGTGTGTGACATCACACACCATGTTATCTACAATATAAATTAATTAAACAACTACACTTAACAAATAAGTGTAGATATTTGACCAATGTGATTCTTATTTTTAAATATATGTTTATACAAAAAGATAGGCTTTTAGTATACATTCCAACAATCTCCCATTTATACTAAAAGACTAAGCTGCCATATCTGCTACCAATGTCAACTTACTATCGTCCCTATCTGATTGGAAGTCAAAATTCATGTAACCCACAGGGATCAAATTATCTGCCTTGTAAACTATCATATAATCTCTAGTCCCTTTAAGGTACTTTAATATATGCTTTACGATAGTCTAGTGTCTCGGTCCTGGGTTACTTCGATATTTGCTAATTATGCCCTGGACAAAACTGGTATCCGGTCTCGTACATAGCATTGCATACATTAGGCTTCCAATAGCTGAAGCATAAGGAACTGCCTTCATGTCCTCTATCTCCTTTGATGTCTTCGGAGATATTTCTTTTGATAAAGCTACTCCATGCCTGAAAGGTAGAAAGCCTTTATTAGAGTCTTGCATGCTAAAACGAGCTAGGATAGTATGAAGCTCGAGATAAGCACAACATTCTTTTCTAGTGATCCCTTTGATTCCGAGAATATGTGCGCATTCTCCCAAGTCCTTCATATCGAATTGCTTGGACAACCATACCCTTACTTCCGACAATACTTTGATATTGTTTCTAACTATCAAAAATATTATCTATGTATAGTCAAGAAATACCACCACGCTTCCATAACACTTCTTATATATACAAGACTCATCCAGACAGTGAATAAATCCATACGATTGGATTACTTCATTAAACCGGATGTTCCAAGACCTTGAAGCTTTACTTCAGTCCATAGACTGATTGAGCTTGCACACAAGATGCTCTTTGCTCTTTGCAATGAACCCTTCTTGTTGCTTTATATGGATGTTTTCTTCAAGACTTCCATTAAGGAAAGCTGTCTTGACATACACTTGGCAGATCTCATAGTCCAATAGATAAAAGAATCTGGATAGACTTGAGCATGACTACCGGTGAGAAAGTTTTCTTTTTCAACAAGTCTTGCTTTGAAAGTTTCCACCTTCCCATCTATCCCTCTTTTCTTATTGTAGACCCAATGACTTTTACATCATTTGGTGGCTCTACAAGCTTCCAGAATTTATTAGAATACATATATTCTAATTCTGTATTCATTGCTCAAAGATGTTGCATCTTTGTCTTGGAGCGCTTCGTCATATGTCCGGGAAGTAGGTTCATGTTCACCAGGGATCAAGTCCAAAAACTCTTCCAAAACATGAATATTTTAGGTTGCCTTAACAACCCTCCCACTACGACGAGGAACTTTCTACAATTGTGCATCATCTGTGATACGCATTGCAGTTTCTTGTGATATTTCATTTTGTACAGTTGGTACTAAATTAGACGTGTCTTTTATTATTTTCTTAAGAACAAATTTACTTATGGGCTTGTGATTCATTTTATAGTCCTCTTCTAAAAATCGGGCATTGGTGCTAACCATGACCTTTTGATTTTTAGGACTATAAACCTCCTTTCGTTTCTATGGAATAATCCTCAAACAAGTGAACTCCTGTCCATCTTATCAATGTCTCTCTTCTGTTGGCCCCTTTGGAGGCCGGCAAGAGGGGAGGGGTGAATTGCCCTAAAAAATCCACAAACCTTTCTCGGATATTCAACTAATTTAAAAGAACTTGTAATCAAAATAGAGAGACTAATAAAATGCAAATCAGACACAGAGGTTTACTTGGTTTGCAATCAGGGGATTGTTAATCCAAGGAAAGTAAGCGCACTATCTAATGATCTCCTTCGGGCGGAGTAGCCTCTTTACAGCGTTGACAGCACAAGTAAAAAGAACATAAATGAAAGCACAAAGAAAACTGATTACAAGTGAGATTAATGATCTGTGCAAACCAGTGCTATATTTATAGCACTGGTCGGGGCGCCCCGAAGGGTTCCAGGTGCCCTGGGGGGATAAAATTTTATCCCTCAACGTTCAAATCGAGTTTGGCTCGATCTGGTCAATTTCTCTAGTCTGGGCGCCCGAAAGGGTTCCGGGTGCCCCGGGTTGCTCCGGGCGCCCGAGCCCTAAAGTCAACAGAGTTTGACTTTTTTTGTCTCCAGTTTAGCTCGTCTCGGTCTGGGTCTTGTTCGCTCCGGCTCTGCTAGCTTGGGTGATCTCGGCCATCCGAAATAGGACTCACCCGAACCCAAGTTTCGGCCTTCTCCTCGAGCAGCCTTCCTTCCCGGTTTCTCATCCCTCGAACGCCGCGCACGTTCTTCTCGTCCACCGGTGTACTCTTCTGCGGTCATCTCGTCCCTCGGACGCACCAAGCCCGTCGGCTCTCTCCCCGTGCCGTCCTTCTCGCTAGCCGCGTCTTCCGCTCGACTTCTTGTGTTCCTAAGCTCCTGCACACTTAGACACAAGGGTTAGACAAAACATGACCTAACTTAACTCGTTTGATCACATCAAAATACCCTGGGGTTCCAATAATCTCCCCCTTTTTGATGTGAACAACCCAAGTTAAGTTAGGGTAAAACAAATACAATAAAACAATTAATATGCAAATAAGTCCAAGATTTGTCAATTCAACAATTATTATATACATCCCCCTAGACTTAACATACTTCTCCCCCTTTGATCATATTAAAAAAATGGGGTTCCTTTTAACAAGTCTAAGGTAACTTCTAACTAAAAAAAAATGTGACAATTTTTAAAATTTAAGTGTTTGCAAAAATTTCTAGATAAAACAATAATAAAGAAAAAAGAAAAAAAATTTGTGCAACAGAAACAATAATTCTTCTCCCCCTTAATGTAAAAAGTTTTAAAAAAATTTCTTGAGATTTTTTTTGAAAATATGAATATTTGAAAATATGAATATTTTTGAAAGCAAATTGAATAACTCTTTTTACAGCATTATTTGCAACAGAAACATTTTCTAAGCTAAACAAAATTTTCAATACAAATGTTTAAAAACTTTTAAGCATTATTTAATTCTTACTTTAATAATTTTTCCAGAAAGTTTAATTAAACATTTGATTTCAGTATTTTGGTTTTCAGGTCGTGGCGAGGTACTAGACCTTCTTGGTTATTGGAGTAACAACCACTTCCTTAGACAAAGTCTCATAAAGAAAACTATCTGTTTAACTTTCTCGCTGCAAATGCTAAGTTTAGTTTTAAATTCAAGTTAGACATGTTTTCGGAACCCAATAGAGGTTCCTACCTACTGGGTTAATCAAATATTTCCTAGGTACATATGCTTTTGATATTTTTCTAATTTGACTTTGGTGAAACCTATAATACCAGTTTAGTCTTCTATAATTTTTAAAAGCGGAAATATTTGAACAGGTAGACTTTTTCAAATTCTTTATTTCTTCTTTTAATTTTTTTTCCCAAGTTTCAATTTATCAAAATCTTCTATTAGACATGATTTTGCCAAAATTCTTTTTGTTTCTAGAATTTCATTTTCTAATTTGATATTTTTATTTTCTAATTTTTACATGGATTTTGCCATAAACTTAATTCCATAGTAAAGTTGATCAGAGGGTAAAAGGCATACCTCACTTACCATATCAAACTTGAAGCCTGAATCTCCCCCTGCTTCGCTGCTTTCATCTGAGGTCGCTCCCCCTTCATCAATGCTGGGGTCTGATGTGCTTTGCCCTTCGTAGCTTGCCATCAGTGCTAGCCCGACATATTCTTGAATCTCGGACTTAGATGATGAAGTGTCGTCCCAAGTAGCTTTTAGATTCTTGTGTTTCTTAGGTATCTTGCCTTTGTCCTTCTTTAGTTCTGGGCAATCCTCTTTTAGGTGTTCTTCCTTTTGACACTGGTAGCAACGCATCCTTCTTCTATTTATAGGATTCTTTTTATTCTGCATTTCTTTGAATTTATTAGATCTAAAAAACTTTTTAAAGTTTCTTACCATGTATGCTTCCTGGTCCTCTTCTGAGTCTGACTCGTGTTCATCCCTTTTGGTTGCGTTTGGTGCGATCATCTGGCTTGATTCCTTTGTTGTCCCTACACACCTGGTTTCATGCAATTCAAGAGTAGAGAACAATTCTTCTAAAGTACTTACCTCCAGGTCTTTTGAAATATAGTAGGCGTCGACGATTGATGTCCATTCTGGAGTTCTGGGAAACGTGTTGAGCGCGTAGCGTATGGTATCTCGGTTGGTTATCGTTTCACTGAGGTTCTCGAGACTAGTAATTAATTCCTTTACCTTCGCGTGTAGATTGGCTACCTTCTCACCTTTTTCCAGACGGATGTTCATCAGCTTGTTCCGGAGGATGTCTCTTCTAGCGAGCTTCGCTTCGGACGTGCCTTCGTGGAGTTCCAGGAACTTCTCCCAGAGTTCTTTAGTAGATGAATAGCTTTAGATGCGGTTGACCTCTTGAGGCGGTAACACGCTCAGCAGGTGATATTCTACAGGCTGTTTGCTACAGACTCATTCTGCACCTTTTTTTGTCCAAAGACTCTCTTCTTTTTCTTCTCCATCTTGATTCGTTGGAGCTAAAAAATCCATACTTCATAATAGACCGATTTTCGAAATCAGTTTTTAGGAATACCTCCATACGACGCTTCCAGTCTACGAAGTCCCCCTCAAATTTTGGTGGAACGATGCTTGGTTCGGCCATCTCCTTGCTTCTATCGATGGTTAGTCCTCCTGAAGCACCTTGCTCTGATACCACTTATTGGTCCCTTTGAAGGCCGACAAGAGGGGAGGGGTGAATTGCCCTGAAAAATCCACAAACCTTTCTCGGATATTCAACTAATTTAAAAGAACTTGTAATCAAAATAGAGAGACTAATAAAATGCAAATTAGACACAGAGGTTTACTTGGTTTGCAATCAGGAGATTGCTAATTCAAGGAAAGTAAGCGCACTATCTGATGATCTCCTTTGGGCGGAGTAGCCTCTTTACAGCGTTGACAACACAAGTAAAAAGAATGGAAATGAAAGCACAGAGAAAACTGATTACAAGTGAGATTAATGATCTGTGCAAACCAGTGCTATATTTATAGCACTGGTCGGGGCGCCCCGAAGGGTTCCAGGTGCCCTGGGGGGATAAAATTTTATCCCTCAACGTTCAAATCGAGTTTGGCTCGATCTGGTCAATTTCTCTAGTCCGGGCGCCCGAAAGGGTTCCGGGTGCCCCAGGTTGCTCCGGGCGCCCGGAATGGTTCCGGGCGCCCCGAGCCCTAAAGTCAACAGAGGTTGACTTTTTCATCTTCGGTTCAGCTCGTCTCGGTCTGGGTCTTGTTCGCTCCGGCTCCGCTAGCTTGGGTGATCTCGGCCATCCAAAATAGGGCTCACCCGAACCCAAGTTCCGGCCTTCTCCTCGAGCAGCCTTCCTTCCCGGTTTCTCATCCCTCGAACGCCGCGCACGTTCTTCTCGTCTATCGGTGTACTCTTCCATGGTCATCTCGTCCCTCGGACGCACCGAGCCCGTCGACTCTCTCCCCATACTGTCCTTCTCGCTAGCCGCGTCTTCTGCTCAACTTCCTGTGTTCCTAAGCTCCTGCACACTTAGACACAAGGGTTAGACAAAACAGGACCTAACTTAACTCGTTTGATCACATCAAAATACCCTGGGGTTCCAACATCTTCAGCACATGTGCTAGACTACTTGAATCCGAATATACTTCAAAATAGGCTTACGTCTATTCTGCAATTCTATGTAAGTAGAGAGTTCTGTCTTAGAAGGTACTATGTTCACTTCCGTTTACAGAGTATATCCTCAAAACAAATTTGGTAATTTTCTGAATAACTCATCATTGATCTAATCATTTCTATAAGAGCCCTATATCTTCTTTCTACTACACCATTCTGTTGGGGTGTACCAGGTGTAGTTAGTTGGGATTAAATCTTGATTTCTGATAAGTGACTCCTAAACTCTTCTAAGAGGTACTCGTTACTACGAACTCACCGTAGTTTTTTGATACTTTTACTTTTGACGTTTTACTGCATCATCCTCGTATTCTTTGAACTAATCAAAGCACTTAGACTTGCGACGTATCAAGTAAATGTATCCTTATCTCGAATAGTCGTCTATAAAAGAGACGAAATATTCGAAACAACCTCTTGCCTGGATAGTCAAAGGTCCACACTAATCAGAATGAACCAATTCCAACACATCTTTGGTTCTATACCCCTTAGACTTAAAAAGCTTCTTGGTTATTTTTCCTTCCGAGTAAGACTCGTAGGTTGGAAAGATTTCCACTACCAATAAACCCAAAAGTTTATTGGCTATTATCCTTTGAATTCTACTTAAGTTAATATAACCTAGCCTTAGATACCAAAGATATGATTGGTTCATTTCCGAAGATTGCTTTAGAAGATGTGTTATTAATTTTCATTTGTTGCATCGTGGGAGTTATTGGATTATAAATTGTCAACCAACGTACCAGAACAGATAACTTCCCTATTATTCTTGATAATAACTTTGTTATCAAAAGAGACAGAATATCAAGATCTTTGAATAGTTTAGAAACTGAAAACTAGTTCTTTCTAAACTTGGTACGTAAAGATAATTTCTCAAAAATCCATGTTTTATCCCTATCGAAGAATAAACATCTCCCACTGCAACAGCTGCTACTTTTGCAGCAGTGCCTATGGTGATTTTCTCTTCATATAGTTGTCAGATTTCCTGGAACCCTTGCATTGAATTGCAGACATGATCAGTGGCTCCCGTATCTACACACTAGGTACCGGTATATAACACCACTAAACATGTTTCAACAACTAATGAATAAAATACCCTTATATTGTTCTTGGTTCTTGAGAAGACAGTCCATCTTAGAGTCCAAGTTTTTGTTTCCAATCTTAATTAGGACTACTAAGTCTAATTTATAGTATAACAGCTAGGGGATTGACAAACATCCTAAGAATCACAAAAATATTTGGTCAAGACCAACACCTTAAAATCCCCAAGAATTTTGTATGCCACGATAGTGTGGACGTATACAAAAACAAAGAGGAGATTTTATCCATTAATTTTATTATCTCGTCATCCTAACTTTATGACAAATAAAATTAATAGTTGGGCTATCTTTGATCAAATATTTGGTCAAAACTTTGAATTTGAAATAATATTGATTCCTCAAAACAATATCATTTAAATTCACCAACACCTCAAACACCGTGAATTTTGCATGCCACGATAGTGTGGACGTATACAAAATTGAACATTTGTAAGAGGAGAGTTATACCCATTAATAACCTTGTCAACCTATCTTTATGATAAATAAAATTACCTCAAATATCGTGAATATTGTATGCCACGATAGTGTGGACATATACAAATTCAAACATTTGTAAGAGGGGTTTTACCCATTAATTTTATTATCTTGTCAACCTGACAAATAAAATTTTCTCAAACACCGTGAATTTTGTATGTCACGATAGTGTGGACGTATACAAAATCTCAATATTTGTAAGAGGAGGGTTATAATTTTATTATCTTGTCAACCTATCTTTATGACAAATAAAATTACCTCAAACACCGTGAATATTGTATGCCATGATAGTGTGGACGTATACAAATTCAAATATTTGTAAGAGGAGTTTTACCCATTAATTTTATTATCATGTCAACCTGACAAATAAAATTATCTCAAAAACCATGAATTTTGTATGCCACGATAGTGTGGACGTATACAAAATCTCAACATTTGTAAGAGGGGGTTTTAATTTTATTATCTTGTCAATTTATCTTTATGACAAATTAATTAATAGTTGGTTTTCTTCGGTCACACAAATAATAGCAGTGACTCCGATGCGGAGGATACTATTAAGTGTGCCTAAGTGTATACCATTACTTGATACTTAGTCCATTAAGTAAGATTGTGCCCATTCCGATGGGGAAGATCACACGCTCCTAAATAACTTCCTATAACCATCCTAATATGGAAGTTTGATCTAGTGATCCGCAAACAAACTCATCTGATATGGAGGAAGGTACTCAGAGCCAACGCGCAAGCTTGTTACATCATTTACAAACCAGTAATGGAGACCATGAGATTCATATACTAATCCCTCTCACACTTAGTTATTTATGGTGAGGAATTTTAACCTATGCTAGCATACATCACATGCACACACACATCACAGTAAATAAAAGCAATAAATATGGAAATTAATTTTCCAACTATTATGGCTTCTTCCATCACTGTCCTTCGCATGCTGCCAGCCCTCAGGTTCATGCCGTTGGGTCCATCGAGCTTCCTTTTTTCGCTGCGCCTCTGGTCCTCCGATAGCACCACGCCTCGCAAGGATACGATCCGCGACAAAAATAGAATTTTTATATATATCGATCCTATATTCCATAAAGGAATGTACATGTAATATAGATCGAAACAAAAATGTAAAATTCTAATAACTAATACAGCTCCTGCTGTATTTAATTTTACAATCATGCACACATAATAAAATGCCCTTGACATGCCCAAGGGTCCAATCACATACAATATCTATATGCTATAATAGTTGGAGCCTGCAACCACAAAGTTAGCACATCCTACTATTATCCTGCCTAAATTATGTATGACATGTGCATAATCTATTTGAAAACCAAACACACAGAGGCAAACACTAGCTCTGATACCAATTGTTGGTTGGTCCTAGGAAGATCGTACCGGTTCTACTGTACAAAAATTTTATACAAGTGTCGAACCTTTCCTAAACAACCTATTGTGTTCTTTAGAAATTAAATTAGGAATCGCAAACGAAACTTAACATTATTGATTACAAATTTAATGGTTTAGACTTGGATCACAAGCGGAACTTAACACTATTGATCCAAATCCACCTATGTTATAAATTCAATTAAATATTAATTTCCAAAATTAGCTTCTAGGACTGCATGGCGAGACACATGACCTTCTTGGGTATGAGAGCATCCACCACCGCCTAGACAAAGCCTTTTAAGGAAAGCTAATATTTAATTTTCTTATATAACTCTAGGTTTAACCAAAAAGAACAATCGAATCACAAATTCGAAAAACAAGAAAAAAAAACACAAACTCGAATAACAAATTCGAAAAACTAGAATCTAATGCCTCTTGTGTTTGGAATTCTTACAAAGAAAAATAACTAGTATGATGCGGAAAATAATTACTATTTATACATTCCTTTGTATGAAACAACCTCTTGATCTTCTATCGTATTTCTCTTCTTATCCCAGACGTTGTGTGGGCAACCACCAGCTCCTTCTTCTCCTTGCAAGGTTCGGCCACCACAAGTACTCCAAGAATAGATGAGGTTCGGCCACCACCACCAAGCTCCAAGGGATGCTTCCTTTCTCTCATTCTTCTCCAAGATAGAATCTGGCCACCTTCAAGCTCCAAGAGATGATGTTCGGCCAATGAAGAAGAAAGATAAAGGAAGAGGGAAAAACAATAGGGCCAGCCACCACCAAGGAGGAAAATAGAGGAAGAAATAGAATAGAGTCGTTACCCATGAAGACACCTCTAACCCCTCTTTTATAATCCTTGGTCTTGACAAATAAGAAAATTTAAATAAAAAACTTCCTTAATTCCTTTTCCATGAAAAGGAAAATTTATTTAAAAAAAACAATTTTCTTTTCATTATAAACATGACCGGCCACCTATAAGCTCCAAACAAGAAAAGTTTTAATTAACATAAGAATTAAAACTTCCTAATTTTTTCCGAAAATTTATAAAAAATTTCTCCAATAATTTTTCCCTTCATGGTGGGTTGTAAAAGGAAATTTTATAAATTAAAATCTTTCTTTTAAACATGTGGATGATTTCCAAAAAGGAAAGTTTTATCTAAAATTAAAATATCCTTTCAATCTACAAATAAGGAAAGATATCAAATCTCCTCTTAATCTTTTGTAGATACTTATAAAAGAAAATTTTTAATTTTAAAACTCTCTTTTTAAATCATGAACATGGTTACAAAAAAAGAAAGTTTTATCAAAATTAAAATCTTCTTTCAATCTACAAATAAGGAAAGATTTCAAATCTTTTCTTAATCTTTTGTAGACATTATAAAGGAAAGATTTAAATTTTAAACTCTCTTTTATAAAACCATGTTATCCACATAAGAAAAGATTTTAAATAGAATCCTTTTAATTTTATTAGGGTCGGCCACATCATGCTTGGGCTCCAAGTATTGGTTGGCCCCTCTATCTTTGCTCAACCCTTTGCTTGGTCGGCCTAAGCTTGGTCTCCAAGCTTGTTTGGCCGGCCCCTTTGGGTTGGGTTAGGAGTGGGTATGTGGTGGGTATAAATCTCTATATACAAGAGGCTACGATAGGGACCGAGAGGAGGAATTGATTTTGATCTCCCAATGAAATTAAGCTTCCCGTGTTTGCCCCGAACACTTAGTTTAATTTCATCAATAATAATTCATACCACTAAAGAATTATTATTGAACTACCGCACCAATCCCAAATTATATTTTGGGCTCCTTCTTATCATGAGTGTGTTAGTCTCACTATGTTTAAGATAACAAATACCCACTAATTAAGTAAGTTACTCACAACTCACTTAATTAATATCTAAGTCCAAGAGTAGTACCACTCAACCTCATTGTCATGTCGGACTAAGTCCACCTGCAGGGTTTAACATGACAATCCTTATGAGCTCCTCTTGGGGACATTCTCAGCCTAGATTACTAGGACACAATTTCCTTCTATAATCAACAACACACACTATAAGTAATATTATTTCCCAACTTATCGGGCCTATTCATTTATCAAGCTATATCTCACCTTTTGATAAGTTAAAGAAATAAATACTAAATATATATGCTTGTTATTATATTAGGATTAAGAGCACACACTTCCATAATAACTAAGGTCTAGTTCTTTTATTAAGTCAGTATGAAAAGAACTTACCTAAAATGGTCCTACTCAATACACTTTGAGTGTACTAGTATAATTTATTAGTCAAGATAAACTAATACCTAATTACACTACGACTATTCCAATGGTTTGTTCCTTTCCATCTTAGTCGTGAGCATCTGTTTATAATTTATAAAGAACTGATAACATGATATTCAGTGTGTGACACAACACACCATGTTATCTACAATATAAATTAATTGAACAACTACACTTAACAAATAAGTGTAGATATTTGACCAATGTGATTCTTATTTCTAAATATATGTTTATACAAAAAGCTAGGCTTTTAGTATACATTCCAACAATCTCCCACTTATACTAAAAGACTAAGTTGTCATATCTGCTAACATACATCTGATTCTCAACCCTTCAACATGTCCATCAAAAGCTCTTGCCTTAAGAACCATAGTGAAAGGATCTCTCAGGCTATCATCTGATGCAATCTAGGCGGCAACAACTTCTCCTCGTTATATGATGTCTCGTATTGGGTGGTACTTGGGCTCTATTATATTTACTTGCCTTATGGACTTATGGTTCCTTCGAGTTTGCTACTGCACCAAAAATTGTAATAATTTTTTGACAAACTAGAAATCATATCTAAGTCCATCATGAAGTTTCTGAGCCATATAACTTCTATGGTTGTCTTAGAGGCTGCCACATACTCAGCTACTATGGTGGAATCCGGAAAAGCACCTATGCTTAACACTCCTCCGTAGTTATGACTTCACCTTCTAAAGTAAACACAAAATCCCGAGGTCAACTTACTATCGTCCCTATCTGATTGGAAGTCAAAATTCGTGTAACTCACAGGGATCAAATTATCTGCCTTGTAAACTAGCATATAATCTCTAGTCCCTTTAAGGTACTTTAATATATGCTTTAAGACAGTCTAGTGTCCCGGTCCTGGGTTACTTCGATATTTGCTAATTATGCCCTGGGCAAAACTAATATCCGATCTCGTACATAACAATGCATACATTAGGCGTCCGATAGCCGAAGCATAAGGAACTGCCTTCATGTCCTCTATCTCCTTTGATGTTTTCGACGACATTTCTTTTGATAAAGCTACTCCATGCATGAAAGGTAGAAAACCTTTCTTGGAGTCTTGCATGCTAAAACGAGCTAGGATAGTATGAAGCTCGAGATAAACACAACATTCTTTTCTAGTGATCCCTTTGATCCCGAGAATATGTGCGCATTCTTCCAAGTCCTTCATATTGAATTGCTTGGACAACCATACCCTTACTTCTGACAATACTTTGATATTGTTTCCAACTATCAAAAATATTATCTATGTATAGTACAAGAAATACCACCATGCTTCCATCACACTTCTTATATACACAAGACTCATCCGGACAGTGAATAAATCCATACGATTGGATTACTTCATTAAACCGGATGTTCCAAGACCTTGAAGCTTTACTTCAGTCCATAGACTGATTGAGCTTGCACACAAGATGCTCTTTGCTCTTTGTAATGAACCCTTCTGGTTGCTTTATATGGATGTTTTCTTCAAGACTTCCATTAAGGAAAGCTGTCTTGACATCCACTTGCCAGATCTCAGAATCCAATAGATAAAAGAATCTGGATAGACTAGAGCATGGCTACCGGTGAGAAAGTTTTCTTTTTCAACAAGCCTTGCTTTGAAAGTTTCCACCTTCCCATCTATCCCTCTTTTCCTATTGTAGACCCAATGGCTTTTACACAATCTGGTGGCTCTACAAGCTCCCAGAATTTATTAGAATACATATATTCTAATTCTGTATTCATTGCTCAAAGATGCTGCATCTTTATCTTGGAGCACTTTGTCATATGTCCGGGAATTAGGTTCATGTTCATTAGGGATCAAGTCCAAAAACTCTTCCAAAACATGAATATTTCAGGTTGCCTTAACAACCCTCCCACTACGATGAGAAATTTTCTGTAATTGTGCATCATCTGTGATACGCATTGCAGTTTCTTGTGATATTTCATCTTGTACAGTTGGTACTAGATTAGACGTGTACAGTGTCATCTAATTTGACTGCGTCACATTTTTTCCATCTCTAATCGCCAGGACTCCTTCTGGGCGCTTGGTCTACTAATGTGGCACGATCCAAACAAAGCTTTATCCGACTTCTTCAACCTCAAATTATCCGGGTACCTTGAAGCTTTACAAGCGCCTATATCTAACGTGTCGTAGATGTTGGTGCAATCATCCTTGGATAAATGTTGACCATTTTGACTAAGTTCGAGTTGGCTCGAGCTTGAGTTTCGATGTTTGACAATATATGAGAGAGAAGTTAAGTAGGTCAAGGGAGAACCGGATACTTGTCTATGGAAGTCAAAAATGGAGTTTAGGCAATGGAAAATCCAAACTGGAGGTTAGACAACTGAAAGTTCTAACTAGAAGTTAGGTAATGAAAAAGTTCTAGTGAGTGAAACTAGATAATGAAAATCCTAGTGGGGCAAGGTAGTGGAAGTCCTAGAGGAGTTAGGTAGTGAAGACCTAGTTGAGAACTAAATAATGAAAAAAATACTAGTGAGTGAAACTAAACAGTAGAAGTCATAGTGGGGCTAGGCAATGAAGACCTAGTTGAGAAATAGATAACGAAAAAGCCCTAGTGAGTGAAGCTAAGTAGTTATGCAATCGATTAGCTCAGTCAATTAGCCCAAGGCCAATCGATTAGGTAGATTGCCTAATCGATTAGGGGGTTTTTAGAAAGCATAGTAAGCTTTGAATCGATTGGCTAATCAATTAGGCCCAATGTTAATCGATTGGGGCAATTGATTAAGGGTGTTTTCATGTGAGACCACAAGGGTTTGGAATCGATTGGGGTAATCGATTCAAACTTTACTAATTGATTAATGTAATTGATTGAAGCATGTTCGCGAGAGCACAGTAGGTGTTGGAATCGATTGGGAAATCAATTGAGAGATTCTCATGAGAATAGAATGTTTCTGAATCGATTAGGGAAATCAATTAGAAGTTGTCGAATTAATTAGTATGACTCACCAATCGATTAGATGGGAGAAAAAGAGTCATTCTGCAGGCTTTGAATGTCAAGCTGGCATGACAATTGATTGGGGGTAAGCCAATCGATTAGGAGGCGTCAAAGTAACCCTACAAAAGGGATTTTCACAAAGGTTTGAAGCACAAAATAGTAATAGTTGATCACACTAGTTCTTGTAGTTGATCAATTAGTATTTTTGAGCAATAGGAGATTAAGTAAGTAAAGTTTTCATTGTATTGTGTATTTACTTGTTCTTATTGTATTCTTGTTTTGAGCTTGTACAAGGCTTCTCCATCTTTGAAAAGTTTCCAAGAAGGAGAGATTTCATAGTGGATGAGATTGTAAGAGTTGGACCCTTGGATTAGTCGCCTTAAGGAGGTAGATACCAAGTAAAATGAAAGTGTTAGCATTGTTTAAAATTTTCTACTGCAAATCAAGTTCAAAGAAGCGACTAGAAGCTATTCACCCCCTTTAGCTCTCTATATATAGGGGTGTAAACGAATCAAGCCACTCGCGAGCTATTCGGGTCTCAATTCCAAAAAAAGTTCATTCGATTAAGTTAACGAGTTGAGCTCGAACTTAACAATATTTGGTTCGTGAACTTACAAACATGTTTGCCTAGAGGCTCACGAATGTGTTCATTAAAAAACTCACAAAATATAACTAAATATCACATAAATAATAAATATAATAATGTATTATTAATTATTAAAGCTAATTATCTTAAACGAGCTCGAACTAAGCTCGTTTAATTTTGAAACGAGTTTTTTTCGAACCGAGCTCAAGCTTGAGCTAAGTTCTAGCTATTTAATTTTATTATAGTTAAGCTCGAGCTTAAGAACTAAAGCTCGAATCAAACTTGAGCTGATCTCGAGATTAGGGATAACGAACTGAGCCCGATCTCGAGTCTCTTACTGTTCGGCTCGACTCGATTTGATTACAACTCTATGTACATGTCCTAACAAGTGGTATTAGAGTGAGGCCGTTCTTCATCAAACTAATCGCTGGAAGAAGCAAAGAGCTAGAGGAATAAGAAGAAGAAGTTGAAGCCATAAATTTTAACAAGTTAAAGACTCATCATCAAAGGAGCTCAACTACAAAATGAATTTTTGAGATGAGTTTGAATATGACACCCAAGCACCTCCACCATTCAAAATGGAAAGCTTTGATCTTTAGAAATTAACTGTTAAAAATTTATTCATGATGGGCATAAAACAATGGTTTGCTTTAATAGAGGGATTTCAAGCTTCAATGGATAGCAAAGGGAAGCTTCTAAAGAAGAAAAAAATGGACCAAGGAGAAAATCAAGAGATGTGAGGCTAATGATAAGATAACCAAATTATTGGTTAATTTATTGCCAAACACCATTTTATACAAAATTAGAGAATATCAAGATGCCAAGGGGCTATGGAGCAAGTTGGCAAAACTTCATGAAGATTTGACTTTGGTGCAAAGTAAAACCAAATCCAAAGAGGGAAGCTCATTGGATCAAGAACAAGAGGTGTTAGAGGTTGAAAGATGCTCAACATTTGAGGAAGATATCAAAGAGGCATCCACCTCAAGGGATGAGGGGGAGAGCTCATTGGCATTGGAATGAGAAGAAGTCTCAATTCTGTTGTCAATAAAGACAAGGAGTGCTCCACCTTTATAAGTCAAGAGAGCATAAATCATGAAGGTATAATAATTTCCATTGTTAAAAATAAAGATCATATATTGTGCTTTGAGTACATGGAGAAGGGATATTATAAGAGCAAGTGCCCTAATTTGATCAAGAAGAAGACTAAAGTCACACCCAAAGTGATGAAAAAAATCAAAAGAGGTCGGCCCTGTGATACGAAAGGGCAAGGAGTATATTATGTACTTCTCTTGCAATCAAAGGGGACATTATCAGAATTAATGTCCAAGGGGAGGATTTTGACTAAGGACGAGGAAGTTCAAGTCAAGGGGAGCTTCCAAGAGCAAATCTAAGGTACTATTAGTTAATGAATTCCTTCATATCATGACAGAAAGCATGTTAAAAGTAATTTTTATAATTTTGGTGCTATTTATCATGAAAATAGAAAGCATGGTAATTCTAAGAAAAATTATAAGTCATATCATGCTATAACTAACTTACTTAAGTTTAGGAAGGTCAAAAATAATTTAAGCAAGACTCTAAGGAAATTAGATATACACCTAGAAGGAAAAAATTCTCAAGGAAATCATGAAAATTCCAAATTTGAGGAATTGAGGAAATAAAATCAAGTCTTGAGGTCAATACTTGAGTAGTTGGAGAGCACCCTAGAGAAAATGACAAATAATATCAAAAGGTCCAAGAAATCAAACCTAGGTTTAGAAAACAAGAGTCATATATGGATAAGAAGAGTTTGGGGTACAAATCTAAGTTCAAGGATAAGGTGTCCTCATATCATAGAGTTCCATATAGTTATGGAACTAACCCTAGGTTGAGAAGTCAAGTCAAGGTTACAAGAGAGGTAATCCCTAGAATTGACTTTGAGGAGACTAGTATGACTAAGGCTTTTAAGAAGCCTAAAAAAGCCATAATGAAGGTTTCTAGGGAAGTTATCCCTAGTGAGTACCTAGAACACCCAAGGAGCACTAATAGATTTTAGATTTATAAGAGTATGTACGCTACACATTAAATGAGTTTAGAGTGTGTCAACTCTAATTGGAAGGGTAATTAACCCAATTATAGTAAAAGTTGACACTTTGGGATATTTTTAAGATATTGTGACACCTTGAAAATGAGAAGTTGAATTTTTAGTCTTGAGGAGTAAAGGTGTGTCAATTAAAATTTTTGAAGTATTGAGCATGATTAAATTGGCACAAATAGGATAAAATTCAAAGAAATATCAAGTTGGTACTTTGACATTTCTAAGGAGATGAGGGCAACTTAGGATTATTTTGACTTAGTGATTAGTTGATGATACTTAGAAAATCTAAGAAATTTCTTTGTGCTATAATTACCATGTTGTGTGGGCCCTATGACATTTGATGACATCATTTTTTTTATTATTCATATTGTTATGAAAATATTATATGTTATGTCATATACACATCATTTAACTATGATAGTTTTTCTTTTAAAAAAAAACTCATGTGATGCATGTCATAATCATTATCATGTATTATTTTAATTCATTGTAAATGACAATGACATAAATTGACATCTTATATATGATGATCAAAGTTAAATGCCTAGATAGAGATGCATGATTCTCAATTTAGAAAAAATCTATTCTACATATCACAAAAACTATAGAAACTTATATATGTATTGAGACACATTAGATACAAGTGATATGTTAGGAGGATGAACAAGACTCAAGATATTAATTTAATATATCTAATTAAGTTTTAGTTTCATCAAAATAAATGATTATGTGAAGTCCAATCATGTGGAAAGTTAATGGGCAAGTCATGTGCATTTAGCCCAAAGATCGTGATTGAAAATTTATTTTGAAAATAATTTCAAAAGTATTTTGGAAAATCTTAGTAAAGTCTATTTATTGATATAGATCACCATTCACTATACCAAATATGACTTTCGACAGCGTGCAAATATGTTATCCATAGTGTGCATTGCACGCTGCACAATTGCAAGCTGTTAAAAGTCATAAAATATCGACAGCGTGCACCGCATGATGCAGTTAAGAGCATTCGCAGCATGCATCGCACGCTACGATTATGAGCATTCAGAGCGTGCGTCGCGCGTTGCAGTTATGAGCATTCACAGCGCGTACCACGCGCTGTAGTTAAGAGTAATCAACAACATTTGCAGTATGCGCCGTACACTGTGGTTACAAGCATTCGCAGTGGGCGTTGTGCGCTGCAGTTAAGAGTAATTAACAACATTCATAGCATGCACCACACACTGTAGTTAAGAGCATTAGCAGCACACACTACACATTGTGATTAAGAGTATTCACAGTACACACCACACACTACGATTAAAAGTATTCACAGTGTGTGTCGCACGTTGCAGTTACAAGCATTCAAATACCACATACAGATACCACACAAATTACAATACCACATACAATTGTAATACCACACACAAATTATAATATCACATATATATACCATATACACACAATTATAAAATCAAAACTCAAACAATTATAATATCACATTCAACCATAAACATCACACTTAAGTAAAACAATCCAAACTAGTAACAAAAAATTCACTTAGTAACATAATTTCTTTCCTACAAAAGAGTATATGACTATAAAATAAATAAAATCTATATCAGTCATACACAACTATAAACTTAGATAATCAAGCAACTATACTTCTTATTGTATCCTCGAGAAAAGGTATTTCATTATTTGGTCTAATTAGGTCCACCTTCTCTTAAAAAACTTTATCAATCCAAACTTTCCAACATGATCCACCAAGAAGAACGTGATGCACTTTTGCTTTTGGATCTGTGGATGCAATTCGACCTTCTGCCACAACTCCATCAATGCACTAATGAAGTAACTTACATTCAGCATTATTCCTGATATCTCCATGACTCATGCCCTACATTTTTGACTGTATAACAATATAAAATTACTATATCTATTTTTATAATAAATATATAATTTTAAAAACACAAATTTCAAAATAATTACCTAAGCTACAGTTAGAGATTGGTTAACATTATCAGCATTACTATTTTTTTCCTCGACTATCACCGTCAACATCATTACCAATACCGCTTCCAATGCTACTACTAGCAACCTAATTTTATAAACAAATTGTATCGATTAATATTACCATAAGATAATTTTACTAATAAGAACACAAATAATTAAGACAAATAATGACAAACTTTTCCATATTATATCTGTTAGGGTCGATTTGTAGCTAGAGGAGGAGGAGGGGGGGGGGGGTGAATAGCTCGTCACGCTTAGTTTGCTTTCTTCATGATGATGATATGCAGCGGATAGAACTCGAAGCAAAACTCATAACGCTAACACAAAGATTTACTTGGTATCCACCTCAAGAAGAGGTGACTAATCCAAGGATCTACACATGACACACTCTCCACTATAAAAGGCACTCTTTCTTTGTAACTACCGAAGGCGGAGAAGCCTTGTACAAACTCTCAATACAACAAGAAGAAAAGAAGAAGCGAATACAAAGAAAATCTTACACAATTTCCACAAATAAAACCCTAGCTAGCTTTTTCTTCTTGTGTGGAACACCTCTTGATCTCGGAAGTGTAGCAACATTTTGCTCCAAGAAGCTTCAAGAACTAGCGAGATCACCTGAGAGAATCGTGAGAAGAGGAAGTAGAGAATCACGAACGAAGTAGGCTCACCACGACTTTAAACTGTGCGCTTCCTTCGCAACAATCATATCCCAATCGATTGGGAAAGCTTGAATCAATTGGGTGATCAATTCAGAGAACCTCTATGCTCTCGCTGGAAAAGGCCTGAATCGATCACCTGATCGATTCATCCTTTCTCGCGTCACGCGCAATTTCCAGCTCCAATCGATCGACCGATCGATTGGCGGTGCCCAATCGATCGGCCGATCTATTGGGCTGCATTCTGTGCTTGCGATAAACACTCCCAATCGATTGACTAATTGATTGGGCTGCTATTTATCGTAACACTCTCCCAATCGATCGCCTGATCGATTAGGCTTCGGTTCAATCGATCGGCTGATCGATCACCCACACTTGACTTGCTTAACTCAAGCTCAAGGGTTCCCAAATCCAACATCCAGTCAACCGTGACCTGTTGGAACTCCTCCTGCCTAGCATCTGGTCAATCTTGAGCTGCTAGGACTTGTTCACCAAGTGTCCGGTCAATCCTTTGACCCACTTAGACTTTTCTCCTTATGCCAAGTGACCGGTCAACCTTAACCTACTTGAACTTACGTCTCATGCCAAGTGTCCGGTCCTCTATGCCCCATTTGAACTTCCTTCCACCAGATGTCCGGTCACCCTTGAACAATCTGGATTTTCTTGTGCCAAGTATCCGACCACTCCTTTGACCTACTTGGACTTCCTAGCACCAGGTGTCCGGTCAACCTTGATCCACCTGGATTTCCACGTGCCTAGCTTCACTCACTAGGTCTTTTCATCTGCCTAGCTTCACTCACTAGGACTTTCCATCTACCTAGCTTCACCCACCAGGACTTTCACCTAGCTTCACTCACTAGGATTTTTCCACTACCTGACTTCACTCACCAGGACTTTCACCTACCTAGCTTCACTCACTAGGATTTCTCAACTGCCTACCTTCACTTACTAGGTCTTTCACTTGGCTTCACTCACCAAGATTTCCCCCTGCCTAACCTCCAGTTAAGACTTTTCCAGTCGAGTATCCGGTCAACTTTGACTTATTTGACTCTTCTTCACATCAAACTAGTCAAACCTTGACCAGAGAAAAATTACACCAATAATATCTCCAAACGAATGATTGCTCCTGCAATCTCCATTATTGTCAAACATCGAAACCAAATCAAGACTTAAACTTGAGCCAACTCAAGCTTAGTCAACCCGGTCAACCTTGACCTAGGGGATATTGCACCAACGATATCTTATATTGTTAATTACTAACCTGTTCTTACTTATTTTATTGCCTCATATTTTGAAAAAACAAGAACCTCATTTCTTGCATTTTTGTTGAAGGTTATTCATCGTACTTTTAAGTTGTTTAATAGTTCCATTTTATTGCACAGAAGCTCCAACTTTCGATGGTGTAACTCCAAAGCCCATTCTGTACTCTACCTCAAGCTTCCTTGCCAAATGCAAAACTAATTGTATCATCAGGAATGTTAGTTGTGTCGTGAGATTCAGGTGGACACCGTTCTATTTATTTCTACAAATAAAAAGAGACAACTTTTAAAAATGATAAAATAAAAACTTTAGATTTTCTATTTTTTTTAATGAATTATACAAATAATAAAGAAATGATTTTCTTACCATTTTCTCTCTAATAGCTTGACTACTAGGTTTTCTATTTTTCTTCTTGTGACATTCAATCTAAACTTTTGATCATGTAATTGGTGTATTGCAGGACTTACTTTTTCCTTAAGTATAAAACAAATAAAAATTGTTAGAACAAATAATGTTACCAATTAAGTGTATATGTAAAACTTTTTGTATAAAGTTTGATAAATAAATTTTTTTTACCATCATGCAAGTCAAACAGACAACCTCTACGACTCATTGTGTGAATGTGGTCTTGATTTTTTTCTCATTATTCTAAATTTTACACTTTTTTTCTTGAGAATCAAATATGTCCAACATATTCACATAAAATTAATTATCTATTTGATCAACAAATAATAATTTCCATGTATGCGATGTCAAATGCTAGTAATTATGAGCATCACAATCATATTGGGTAAGTTTGCTCCTATTACGCAAATGCATGGAAAAGGCAAAGCATATGGGTTAGTGAAATGTACAAATCTACACAAACAATAATTTTGCATCAAAGAAATAATGTGAAAAATAATTGTGTGAAATATCCACAACCAAAGTAAATATATTTCTTTCTCAAATAAAGCATAATGTCCATGGTACTTACTAAATTCGTAACACAATTCTTTTAGGAGCTACTCTGCTATCAGTCACAAGATATTATGCCATCTTAGTTGAACAAAGCATATCACAAGATACTGTGAAAATTCTTGATTAGAGAGATCACCAAAACTGAGATACTGGTGGAAGGCTCATCCACTAGGCTTCCATCAGGCATATGCCATAAGAATACAAGACTTCAATCATACACTTTGATCATACT
Organism: Zingiber officinale; assembly: GCF_018446385.1. Classification (NCBI taxonomy): domain Eukaryota; kingdom Viridiplantae; phylum Streptophyta; class Magnoliopsida; order Zingiberales; family Zingiberaceae; genus Zingiber; species Zingiber officinale. The sequence continues at coordinate 29,429,536 of NC_056004.1, forward strand.
AAGATGCCTTGTGAAGAAACATAACATTTAGGGAGTCTAAGAAAGAATAGTAGTCTAGTTCAGAAAATCAAGGGCCACACAACAAATATTAACAACAATAAAGGGCCACACAACGAATTCAGGAACATTTTCCCCTGTTTAGAAAACCAAGGGCCACACAAAAATTACTAACAACAATAAAGCATAAGTTCAAATATTCAGATCATACATGAATGAATCATTCAATTCTATGTAAACTATACTGCCAACTAAAATTAATTTTTTTGATCACTCTTAACTAAATATTGAGAAAGAAGATCTAGACTAAGTTTAGAATCCATTGTAGTATGGCCTAAAATGTAATTAGCAATTAGCACCCTACACAGAAAAGATGTTCACCAAATTAGTTGACATAAATTCAACCCATTGAAAACTTTATGTAGTAAATAATACCTAGTAAGTTATTCTTCTACAATAAATCTAGAACAAGGTACAAAAAAAGTAAGATAATGGAGCATCAATAAAAGTTCCTGCGGATTCACCTAGAGAGCATGAATAAGCCGTCTTTATGAAAAAAAAAGTAAGATAACAGAGAAAAGAACTATTCACCTAGAGAGTAAAATATCAAAAACAATTTTGATCAAGTTATCAACCACACTAAAATTTACCTATTCATAAGAACTTCCTCTGATGATAGGCAAGAATCAATTCATTGTTAAGGAATAAAAAAAACTAGTTAGAATTACTTTCATCTATATGCTTTCGATACATCCGGCGGTACCGACGGGGGACCCCCTTTGAGGGAAGTCAACGCCACGTAGAGGTCAAAAGTCAAACGGCCGACCGGGAAAGGGGGTCCGACCGGCCTAACGGGGACTAAGCGGAAGCAAAAATAACCCGACGGGGAGTCGGGTCTCCGACGCTCATGGTGAACAGGGTCGCCGGGCCGAGCGGGTAGCCCACTCGGCTGAGGCATAAAGCAGAAAAGCTGTGAACAGTTTCATCCGAGCACACGACTGGGAGTTTCCCGAGTAGATCCGTACCTACGTCCGGTCGGATTAGAGGGACTGCCGAGCGGCCTGCCGCTCGGCATAGGAACAAAAGAGACAACAGGACAAGGGAAACATCGGGAAACACCTTCTGACAACCAGCATGGTCGAAGACCAAGCCATGCACAAAATCTTACGACAGAATGTTTTACTGTCCTATCAGAGAGGTACTCGGACTGTATCGATATGGTGTCAGGCAAGCTCCTCTGACAAGCCCATACTGAGGTATGGTAAGAGGACACGTATTCGCCTAGATATGTGTGCATCAGCCTCCTCATAGCTCTATATAAGGGTCCTCATACTTCGCAAGAGGTACGCATTCTCGCATCTTCGGAGCCACTTCTAAGTTTCCTCTTACCTGACTTGAGCGTCGGAGGGTCGTCGCCGGGAACCCCTTCCCGGCTCGACTTCTTTGCAGGTTCGCCGGAGATCCCTACTACCGGCCGGAGATCCACGTCATCAGTTCGGAGAGCACCACGTGCCTAGCGTCCGTTGATTCAGCGTTCGGACATGATCAAATTGGCGCCGTCTGTGGGAACGCACCTGCATCCGAGCGGAAGTAATGGATGAAGCTGGACGATCGCATACGGTGATGCTCTCCACGGAGGAGCTCGATGCTCTGATCGAGACAAGAGCGGCTAAGCTTGTGGAACAAAAACAGAAGGCACAAGCCGTGCGGATCGAGCAAGAAGCAACGTCCGCATCGGGAGGCCGAGCGGAAGTACCCCCCGCCACAGTTCCATTTCATCAGGCCCTATTTCGGACGCCTCTCGAAGCCGCAGCAGTCAATCGTGACCGAGGATCTTCATCCGACGAGGCGCCTATGCGAGACAATATAAAAGGCAAGGCCCCCTGAACGGACGCTTCCTCCGAGCGGATCAACCTGCAATTTTCAGAGACCATCCTGCGGGACCCTCTGCCGAAGCACTATATGCCCCCGGCGATCGGTGAATACAACAGAACCACCGACCCGGACGATCATCTGGGTAAGTTCGACAACACGGCTACCCTACATCAATACACAGATGGAGTAAAGTGCCGGGTATTGCTTACCACTCTCTCTGGATCGGCGCAACGGTGGTTTCAAAGGCTGTCGGACGGATCCATCACAAGTTTCAAGGACTTCTGCACGGCCTTCCTCCACCATTTTACAAGCAGTCGGCGTTATCAGAAGACTAGCGTCAGCCTATTTGCCATCAAGCAAGAGCCCAGGGAGCCGCTCAGAGCTTATATCCAACGGTTCAACCGAGTGGCCATGGATATTCCAACGGCCACCTCAGAAACGATGATGAATGCGTTTACACAGGGCCTCGTGGACGATGACTTCTTCCGTTCACTTATTCGAAAGCCGCCCCGAGACTACGATCATATGTTACACCGGGCTAATAAATATATCAATGTGGAGGAAGCCCAGGCGGCCCGAAGGAAGGAAGCTCCAACCGAGCGTCCACCCCCTGCCGAGCGGAAGCCGCACACTGCTCATCAGCCGCCCAACGGACCGCGAGCTGAAGTAGCCCGCCCCCAGCAACATGCAAGATCCCACGCCATTCAAGAAGTATCTACCGAGCGGCCCAAACCTAAAAAGAAGGTATGGACCCCAATGTTTTGCTCATTCCACCGGACAGACACGCATAATACAAGAGATTGCCGGAGCCTTCCCCTGATCGCCCACCCCGTGCCCCGGGGTGGCCACCGTCGATCGCCATCGTCCGACAGGCGACAGCGACACCATGAAGCCGATCGACGTCAGTCTCCCGAGCGGTATCACCCTCAGAGGCACGAGAACAATCCCCGGGTGTCTAGGGAGCGACCTAGGTCGTCCGCTCGGGAAGAAGAAAACAGAAGTAACACTTCCCGAGGCGAAATCAACATCATCGCTGGCGGGCCGACCGGAGGCGACTCCAACAGAGCAAGGAAGGCGAGCGTCAGGCAGCTTCAGATCCATGCGGTCGGCTGCAGCAAAAAACGGGCGAGCGGTCCCGAAATCAGTTTCGGACCCAGGGACTTGGAAGGAGTCGAAGTGCCACATGACGACGCTCTCCTCATCAAAGCGGTAATAGCTAACTATACTATTCACCGCGTTTTTATCGATATAGGAAGCTCGGTCAATATTATATTCAAAAAGGCCTTCGACCAACTGCAAATTGATCAAGCCGAGCTGCTGCCCATGACAACCCCCCTCTACGGGTTTACGGGCAATGAAGTTCTGCTGGTCGGACAGGTCCGACTGGCTATTTCGCTGGGAGAGGAGCCGCTCAGAAGGACGAGGGCTGCCAACTTTATCGTGGTCGACTCTCCTTCAGCATACAATGTTATCTTGGGGCGACCGGTGCTCAGCGAGTTCCGAGCGGCCGTCTCCACCTTCCACAGAAAATCAAGTTCCCGGTGGAGGATAAAATGGGAGAAGTACGAGGAGATCAGCTAGCGGCTCGGCGATGCTACGTCGAGATGGTCCGAGCTGAAGCTAACTCCGCTCGGAAGTCGCCACGGATCGAGGTGAACGCCATAACCGAAAAACCGCCCTCTTTGGTTTATGAAGAAAAAGAGGAAGTGCAGATTCACCCGACTCGATCGGAAGCAACCACCTTCATAGCGGCCGATCTAGAGACAAGCCAGAAAGAAGAGGTAATCAAATGTCTTCAGAAAAATTGTGATGTCTTCGTTTGGTCGACGCATGAGCTGCCCGGAATTTCGCCAAGTATAGCGCAGCACGAGCTCCACGTCCGACCGGACGCTCGACCGGTGAAGCAAAGGAAGAGGGACTTCAGCGCTGAACAAAATGCCATCATCTGAGTGGAGGTTGAGAAGCTCCTGGAGGCCGGCCACATACGCGAGGTCCAGTTCCCGAGCTGGCTGGCGAACGTGGTGCTAGTCTCCAAGCCGGGCAACAAGTGGAGAGTTTGCATCGATTTCCGGGATCTCAATAAAGCATGCCCAAAGGATTTTTATCCTCTACCCCGGATCGATCAACTGGTGGACTCCACAGCCGGTTGCGAGTTGATATGCATGCTCGACGCCTATCAGGGCTACCATCAAGTGTCGCTCGCCCAAGAAGATCAAGAGAAGGTCAGCTTCGTTACAGCCGACGACACTTACTGCTACAATGTGATGCCGTTCGGATTGAAGAACGCTGGAGCAACTTACTAGTGCTTGATGAACAAAGTGTTCAAGGAGCAGATCGGACGAAACTTGGAAGTGTACGTGGATGATATTCTCATCAAATACGTCCGAGCGACCGATCTCTTTAAAGACATGGAGGAGACTTTCCGAACACTGAGGAAGTATGGAGTTAAGCTGAACCCTCAGAAGTGTCTGTTCGGGGCAAAAGGCGGGCTTTTCTTGGGCTATATAGTGACCGAGTGGGGCATCGAGGCCAATCCCAGCAAAGTGAAAGCATTACAAGACATGCCGCCCCCAAGAAATCTAAGGGAAGTACATCGCTTGACCGGTCGGATAACAGCATTGTCCAGATTCATCTCGAAGACGGCCGATCGGAGTCTCCCTTTTTTCAAAATCTTGCGCAAAGCTACTAAGTTTCAGTGGGATGAAGAATGTGATCGGGCGTTTGAAGAACTGAAGACATATTTGAACTCTTTGCAGTGCTAGCCAAGCCAGCTATGGGTGAGCCGCTCTGTATTTACTTATCTTCAACCGAGCAGGCAATAGGCTCGGCATTAGTGAGGACGAGTGGAGAAGAGCAACCCGTGTACTTCTTGAGCCATATTTTAAAAGACGCTAAATCTCGCTACACTGGGCTCGAGAAGCTGGCTTTTGCTTTGGTCCTCGCCGCTCGGCGACTTCGTCCTTATTTCCTAGCACATACCATCATAGTCCGGACGAATAGCCCATTGGGAAGAGTGCTGCTGAACCCAGAAGCGTCTGGCCGACTCATCAAATGGACAACAGAGTTGAGTGAATTTGATGTCCAGTTTCAACCCCGCTAGGCAATAAAGGTGCAGTTCTTGGCAGATTTTATCACCGAAGTGCAAAGGCCAGAGCCCGAAGTTGTGTGGAAAATATTTGTGGATAGATCGTCCACTCGGCTCCGGAGCGGGATTGGCGTGCTATTACTCTCTCCCCAAGAAGAATGGATGCACCTATCCGTCCGGCTGGATTACAGAGCCACCAATAATGAAGCGGAGTATGAAGCCCTCATAGCTGACTTGTAGGCAGCCCGCCATGTAGGAGCCGGTCAGGTGACAATCCATTCGGACTCCCAGTTGGCAGCTCAGCAACTCTCGGGCACTTTTGAGATTAACAACGCTCGGCTCAAGCTTTACGCTGAAGCCTTCGAAAAGCTCAAGGCCAACTTCAGAGAGGTCATTATCCAGAAGATACCCCGAGCGGAGAATCAGGCTGCAGATGAGTTAGCCAAACTTGCAAGTTCAATATCACCGGTCGTCATACAACAGCCAATTGAGCAAGTATCCCTGGTGGCGCATATCGATCGGATGGAGGGCCTTGAGTTTCCGAGCGATTAAAGGACAGTCATCATGGAGTTTCTCTGCTCGGGTGCGACACCGTCCGATCGGGAGGCAGCCCAGCTATTGAGGAGGAGAGCCGGCCGGTTCACACTTGTTGGAGATCAACTCTACAAAAAGGCTTTCTCCCGCCCACTTTTGAAGTGTGTGAGCTCGGAAGACGCAGAGTACATCCTCCAGGAAGTGCACCAAGGATCGTGCGGAGGACATCCGGGCGGACGATCGCTGGCCAAGAAGATCTTGCTGGCCGGATATTTCTGGCCAACCCTGCAAGCAGACGCCGCTCGGACCGTCGCGACGTGCCTTTCATGCCAGAAGTACCACAGCGTCTCCCATCGACCGGCGGAGGAAATGAAGGCATCTATAGTTTCTTGTCCGTTCGATCAGTGGGGAATGGATATCGTGGGTCTGTTCCCTATGGCGACCGGTCAGCAGAAGTTTTTACTGGTGGCGGTCGACTACTTTTCCAAATGGGTGGAGGCCGAGCCGCTGGTGAAGATCACAGAGCAAATGGTCAAAAAGTTTATCTGGCAGCATATAATCTGTCGGTTTGGCATTCCTCGTCGGCTGGTATCTGATAACGGGCGGCAGTTCGTCGGGAAGCAGCTCGAAGAATGGTGCAAAAGTTATGACATTGAGCAACACTTCACTTCCGTGGCGTATCCCCAGAGTAACGGCCAAGCGGAAGTAACCAACAGAGAAATACTCAGAATTCTTCGAGCCCGACTGGACCACATAGGAGGAAGTTGGGTGAACGAGTTGCCGGGCGTCTTATGGGCTATCCGCACGGCCCCAAAGGAGGGAACGGGCGTCACGCCGTTCCATTTAGTGTATGGAGGCGAAGCAGTGGTCCCGATTGAAGTCGGCGTTGAGTCCGTCCGGATCCAGAACTATGATGATGATAACGCCGAGCGGAGGAACATGGAGTTGGACTTGATCGATGAAGAGCGAGTCAAAGCGTCCGTCCGGCTGATGGCTTACTGGCAGAGGATGAAGCAGAATTATAACCGGTGCGTGATCCCCAGAGCTTTCCAGGTTGGCGACTTAGTATGGAAGAAAGTGAAGCCGGTCGGGGACGTTGGCAAGCTAGAGGCTCCTTGGGCGGGTCCCTTCAAAGTCATCGAAAAGCTCCGCTCGGGTGCTTATTATCTGGAGGATGAAGACAGACGACAACTGGATCGACCATGGAGCGCAAATCATCTCCAGCCGTACCGAGCTGGATGAGAGGTGCGCTGATGTAATTCATTTTGTGTCTCTTGGTTGCCTGTGTTCTTTTAATGCAGGAAGCAAAATGATAAGAAACACATTTGTCAATCTTCGTCGAACGACCATGTTGAAATTAGCCTTAAAGGCCGTCGAGCTCCGACGTTAAAAATGGAGAGTCGTGCCGGCGACTATAAACCCTCCGAGCGGAAGACCGTCGAGCTCCGACGTTAAAAATCGAGAATCGCGCCAGCGACTATAAACCCTCCGAGCGGAAGACCATCGAGCTCTGACGTTAAAAATCGAGAGTCGTGCCGGCGACTATAAACCCTCCGAGCGGAAGACCATCGAGCTCCGACGTTAAAAATCGAGAGTCGCGCCGGTGACTATAAACCCTCTGAGCGGAAGATCGTCGAGCTCCGACGTTAAAAATCGAGTCGCGCCGGCGACTATAAACCCTCCGAGCGGAAGACCGTCGAGCTCTGACATTAAAAATCGAGAGTCGTGCCGGCGACTATAAACCCTCCGAGCGGAAGACCGTCGAGCTCCGACGTTAAAAATCGAGAGTCGCGCCAGCGACTATAAACCCTCCGAGTGGAAGACCGTCTAGCTCCCACATTAAAAATCGAGAGTCGCGCCGGCGACTATAAACCCTCCGGCCGGAAGACCGTCGAGCTCCGACGTTAAAAATCGAGAGTCGCACCGATAACTATAAACCCTCCGGCCGGAAGACCGTCGAGCTCCGACGTTAAAAATCAAGAGTGGCGTCGACAACTATAAACCCTCCGAGAGGAAGACCGTCGAGCTCCGACGTTAAAAATCGAGAGTCGTGCCAGCGACTATAAACCCTCAGAGCGAAAGACCATCGAGCTCCGACGTTAAAAATCGAGAGTCGCGCCGGCGACTATAAACCCTCCGAGCGGAAGACCGTCGAGCTCCGACGTTAAAAATCGAGAGTCGTGCCGGCGACTATAAACCCTCCGGCCGGAAGACCGTCGAGCTCCGACGTTAAAAATTGAGAGTCGTGCCGGCGACTATAAACCCTCCGAGCGGAAGATCGTCGAGCTTCGACGTTAAAAATCGAGAGTCGTGCCGCCGATAATAAACCCTCCGAGCGGAAGACCGTCGAGCTCCGATGTTAAAAATTGAGAGTCGTGCCGGCGACTATAAACCCTCCGAGCGGAAGACCGTCGAGCTCCGACGTTAAAAATCGAGAGTCGTGCCGGCGACTATAAACCCTCCGAGCGGAAGATCGTCGAGCTCTGACGTTAAAAATCGAGAGTCGCGCTGGCGACTATAAACCTTCCGGCCGGAAGACCGTCGAGCTCCGACGTTAAAAATCGAGTCGCGCCGGCGACAATAAACCCTCCGGCCGGAAGAAGACCCGAGCGGACCAGATATGCAAAACACTTGTAAAAATCCCTTTCGAACACAAGAAAGGTGGGAAAAGAGGCAAATAACGAGGAGAATTAAGGGAATATGAACAACGGTAGTTGGCAATCCGAGCAACCAACACTCATATTGATTAGCAAAAGAAAAAACAAGTAAAAGGATAGCATTAAAGAAATTACGGCCGAGCGGCCGAATTACAAAAATGGATAAGTTTCTAGCCGAGCGGCCAAGTTACATAAAAATTTCTACTCTAGATAATCGTAAAGGTCCTTCGGGATGTTGTTGAGCAGCGCCGCTTGGTCCTAGGCCGGGATGAGGACAGAGTTGGAAAGATGGCCCTTGGACTTCAGGTAATCTGTGGTAGCTGTCATAGCAAGATCAAAAGCAGTGTACATCCGTTCGTAAACCTTCTCCGAAAATTCGGCCGAACGGATGTAATTCTGCCGAAGGGCGGCGACCCGACCAAGCTCAGCCGCCTGGTATTCTTTGAAGGCCGCTCGGGAGACATCGGCGGTGGCATGGTGTTCTTGCAAGGCAGTCTCAAGTTTCTTAACTTCGTCCGATCGGGCCACCTTCTCGCCGGCCGGTTGGTCCATCAGCTCTTTAACTTTTTGCTCCAGGCCCCGAGCCTCTACGTTCTTCTTCTCCAGATCGGAGATAGCCGTTTTCTTCCGCTCGGTGGCCAGGCTTATCTTGCGATCCAGTGATTTGTTCAGGTGATCAAGTTCGGCCAGATTGTGAGCCTGATCGACCGTCTTCTTCTGCTCGGTTGCCAGCAAGTCTTGGGCCTTTTGAGCTCTTTCTATAGCTCGGCATAGGAAGGGCCTTGGGAGCCGGACGGGCCGCCCGGAGCTTTCAGCCTTCTCAATTCCTCGTCTACCATCGCTAGACGATTGGAGACAGCAATCTCTTCTACCCATCTCTGCAATTAACAAATTCATTAATAGCCGATCGGAAAGAATGCATAAAAAACTTCGGAAGAAAATGCACTTACCCCGGTGGCCAGCTGCATGTGGCTATTGGCCAAGTTCCTCAGCGGAATCATAGCGACGCGGGCCCGAGCGTCAGCCCACATTTCGGCTAGGGGCCCCCTTCAAGGTGATCGTGTGCTCGAGCGCGGTTGGTCGATCGGCCTCGGGCATCAGTTCTTCGGTTGGGAGGTGAAGTGAGACCCTGACAGTACGGTGCCGACCGGGAGTCGTCTGAGCGGAGACTGGGGAAGGATCGGAGGCCGATGCAGAAAATTGGGACAGGATTGTCGAACGTTGGACTCGGCGAGGAGCGGGTGGAAGGGCGCTGACCGGAATGGCCTCTAGAGGGTCTGCAGACGCACCCAGTTGGGATGGGGTCCGATCGGACAAAATCGCCTCGACCTCTGGAGCTTTGCCGCGAGCAGCTGCGGTGGCCCGTTCGGACGGCTGGACCGCGGACGTGGCCGATCGAAGGGGAGTCTCCACTCGGCGCCTCTTTTGTCGGAGAGGCCGCTCTTCTTCCTGAGCAGAACCTTCCTCCCGAACGGAAGGCTCTTGGCTAATAGTTGCTCCCACCGCCGGCTCTGGGAGAGAGGGTTGAGCAGCCGACTCCTGTTGAGTCCTGCTTTCCCCTTCATATGAGCCGACCGGCTCAATGCCAAGCGTCTCCATCTCTTTGGCAGCCGCGGCCTCGAGCGCCGCCGCCTTTCTTTTCAGAATACTGGCCATCACAGACTCCATGACAGTGTTCACTGCAAAGGAAAAAAGAGAAAATCAGTTAGCAATCAAGGCAAATGTACCAAGCTAGATTCTTACCAAAGCCACTCGGAAGGGGGCTCCTGATCGGACTCAGGCCAAATATGTACATGACCCCTTCAGGTAGGAACTTAGTGATGTCAAACTTCAGACCGGCTAGCATGTTGGCAGCATGAAGATAGTCCGGTCGGGTCTTGAACCTTTTGAGCTCATGGGAGACTGGCGGTCCGATCTGCCATTGGGTTCGGAAGGGGGCCCGCTCGGGAAGGCGAATGTAAAAGTAGAATTCTTTCCAATGCTTATTGGAAGAGGGTAGTTTATTGAAGAAAACTAAACCGGGCCGAGCCTGGAACATGTAAGTGCCCAGCTCGGACTGTTTAGGGTTATAGAAATAGTAGAAGACCTCCGATCAGAGGGGAATGTTGTGGATTTTAAATAGGACGACAACGCCGCATAGAAGGAGGAAAGTGTTGGGGACTAGGCTTCTGAGCGGAATGCCGAAAAAATTGCAAACTTCAACGATGAAGGGATGAATGGGAAGTTGCAGACCGGCCGTGAACTGGTCGCGGAAAACACAGAAAGCTCTGCGCGGCGGTTTGTGTGGCCGAGCGGAGGGTGTGGGTAAAATAATTTCAAGGTCGGAAGGGATGTCAAAATTATTTATCAGAGTATCGGCGTCGCGCTGATCGAAGCGCGACTCCATGGTTGTATACCATGGGCCGAGGGCTTGGTCTTGTGGCTGGGAGGAGCTACCCATTGTCCGAGCGGACGAAACAAAAAAAGACGAAAGGCAGAGGATAAAACGGAGAGGATGATAAACAAAACAGCGGCCAGAGAACCCGAACTAGACAAAAAACACAAGATTAACGGAGAGGAAAGGAAGAAGAACCTTACAAAAAGGAGGAGGATCGATGAAGAACGAGGGATATCCGGGAAAAGAGAACTGAAGCTGCCGGAGTACTGAAACACCAAAGGAAGCTTCTGGTAAGCGAGAGCAGAAATGCGGCCAAGGCGGAGAAGGCGAGGGATTTATAGGGTTGAGCCCGAGCGGCCTCCACCGTTGGATTCAGGTCGCAAGAATCAAAGCACGCATCGTGCCATCCATTTCGAACCGCCTCGATCCCGTCGGAACACCACACCGCCGCCGTACAATGACGGCAGCATCGCCACGTGGCATTCAGCCACTGGAACGCATTTAATGAGCGCGTGCTCGATCTTAATTATGGAGATTGGCGAAAACTTCGAAAAGATACCAACGAATGTTGGCGTTGACTGGCATTTTAGCTGCCCCCATAGGGGCCGAGTGGAGGATAGTGGCATATGGACGCCGCTCGGCGCAACTGATGGTCTAGTCAGTCAGACAAATCGCCTCCTTCGACTAGACTTGCAGGGGAGGCAAGTGATCCGGCGGTACCGACGGGGGACCCACTTTGAGGGAAGTCAACGCCACATGGAGGTCAAAAGTCAAACGACCGACCGGGAAAGGGGGTCCGACCGACCTAACAGGGACTAAGTGGAAGCAAAGACAACCCGACGGGGAGTCGGGTCTCCGACGCTCATGGTGAACAGGGTCGCCGGGCCGAGCGGGTAGCCCGCTCGGCCGAGGCATAAAGCAGCAAAGCTGTGAACAGTTTCATCCGAGCACACGACTGGGAGTTTCCCGAGTAGATCCGTACCTACGTCCGGTCGGATTAGAGGGACTGCCGAGCGGCCTGCCGCTCGGCACAGGAACAAAAGAGACAAAAAGACAAGGGAAACATCGGGAAACACCTTCTGACAACCAGCATGGTCGAAGACCAAGACATGCACAAAATCTTACGACAGAATGTTCTGCCGTCCCATCAGAGAGGTGCTCGGACTGTAGCGATATGGTGTCAGGCAAGCTCCTCTGACAAGCTCATACTGAGGTATGGTAAAAGAACACGTATTCGCCTAGATATGTGTGCATCAGCCTCCTCATAGCTCTATATAAGGGTCCTCATACTTCGCAAGAGGTACGCATTCTCGCATCTTCGGAGCCACTTCTCAGTTTCCTCTTGCCTCACTTGAGCGTCGGAGGGTTGTCGCCGGGAACCCCTTCCCGGCTCGACTTCTTTGCAGGTTCGCCGGAGATCCCTACTACCGGCCGGAGATCCACGTCATCAGTTCGAGAGCGCCACGTGCCTAGCGTCCATTGATTCAGCATTCGGACAGGATCAGATACTATGATCATTTTGGTCTTATGGAAATGTATTATAACTAGAATACTATAATTGTTATAGTCTATAAAAAAAATAATATACTCCAACTTGTTGATGTAAAACTAAATAATGTCACAATGTAGATGTAAAACTAAATAATGTATATGATGTACATAAAATAACTAAAGAAACTTTAATCATTAAAAGCAAGATTTGTTAATTAATACTTACTTGAAAGATAGATGATAATATCCTCTTTATAAACAATTTCCATTTATTTTCATCTATAAATTCAAGCTTTTAAATACTAAGATTTCGTGAAGCCATTGGACCAACATTAGCTTCTCGTATAAGTATTTATAGTTTAGACTTTCTATCATGCCATAACTTAGTCAACTTTTGAAAGTTGATTTATTTTCCCACAAAAATATATTTACATTTTGTAATCATATCTGACAAGAAAAATTTAGTGACCGAAGACATTACCTGAAGACAATTCTAGATCCTATTCTTCACTTCTTCGTCTACGTTATTCCATCCATCTAATTATATGGCACAAATTATTTTATCATGCAACCTAGGAAAGGAGCGTACTTCACTGAATTATCTCCAATCGGTTGTCTAAATTCATTACGCTCCAATTCTTTAGGCTTTTGTTGACCACTAATAAAATTCAACTTTAATGGGCCACACCCTTTTTCTTATCAATTTTGTCATCATCAATTCCCTCTTTACCGTACAAATCTTGTGATGAATTAAGTGGATTGTTAGAAGCTATATTTTCTTGTAAAATAACATAAAGAGATTGAAATATATAAGTATACTTTATTAAAATAAACTAAGATTTAAAACAGAATACAATATCACCTAAATTTCATCTATAATTTCTTTATTGCGTTTTTGCCCATTTTTCATCTTTTGAATGTTATATAATTAATGACTTGCTCATTTACAACATGATATGATCATTGCTAAAAATAAACAACTAGAAAAATATAATAAAACAGTAAACAAAGTATAATGAAACTTGAAAAGAACATTTATTAGATGAAGTAATTAACTATAAAATCTACACCATAAAATTTAAGTCATGGATCAATTACATCAATTTCCTCACACTCATTCCTTACATATGGTTCATTCTCGGTAATATTAATCTCAAGTCAAGACATGTCAAGAGGTGTTGATGATGTATAGGCATCCTATTCAATCAAATTCATGTCATGAATATCCTAAGGCGGTGCTTTTAGCAACACATACTAATTTGATTCATCATTGTCCCTAGAATAGAATACTTGCTTTTCTTGTGATACTAAAATGAAAGGATCGCTTTCAAAAATTCTTAGTCCTTGGTGTAAGTTGACCAGTGTAAAACCATCTTCGATTTTAATACTAGTTCCATGATTGGCCCAATCACACCTAAAGACAAACACTTTGAAAGAATAGTAGTCTAGTAAAATAATATCTCGTATAACCCCATAGTATGATAGTCTTCATACTGTATATGAATAATCATTAGCACTAGATTGACAAACAGTACCCTTGTAATTGAAACACAACTATCTTGTGTTGGCCTTTCAACATCAATTGTGTGGAACCAATATCCATTTATAATATAACCTGTATAAGATATTGTTGGATCTGAAATTTGCTAGGGGAGGGGTGAATAGCGATCGTTGAAAATTTAATTTAAAAACTAAGTTATGCAGCGAAAAATAGAAGCAAGAAAAACAATGCTAATACAAGTTGTTTTCACTTGGTTCGGAGCCTTCGATGACTCCTACTCCAGGGCTCGCACTCGTCGAGTGCTTTCATTGGAAAATTCACTAATAGTTCAAAAAGGTTACAGATTTCAATTACAAGAACTATAAAATGGTGTTACTGACAACAAAAGAAAAGAATCTTGATCGTCGGTTGTTGAAGGAGCTTTTTAGCGTCGCAGGAGCCTTTTCAGAGCACCGAGCAGAAGAGAAATGTTGGTTAATCCTAGGAAAACGTACCGGTTCCACTATACAAAATTTTTCGTACAAGTGTCGAACCTTTCCTTAAATAACCTATTGTGTTCTTTAGAAGTTAAATTAGGAATCGCAGACGGAACTTAACATTATTGATTCCAAATTTAATTTATCTATTCTTAATGGTTTAGATTTGAATCGCAAGCGGAATTTTACACTATTGATTAAATTCTACCTATGTTATTAATTTCATTAAATATTAATTTCTAAAATTGGCTTCCAGGACTGCATGGCGAGGCACATGACCTTCTTGGATATGGGAGCAACCACCACCGCCTAGACAAAGCCTTTTAAGGAAAGCTAATATTTAATTTCCTTAAATAACTCTAGGTTAACCAAAAAGAACAATCGAATCACAAATTCAAAAAATAAAACAAAAGAAACACAAATTCGAAATAAATCCGAAAACTCTAGAATCATATGTCTCTTGTGTTTGGTATTTCCAAAAATAACTATACAAAGAAAACTAGTATGATGTGGAAAACAAATACTAGATATACCTTTCTTTGTAAGCAAATAACCTCTTGATCTTCTACCATATTCCTCTTCTTATCCCGGACGTTGTGTGGGCAACGATCTACCGAGATGAGAACCACCCAAGCCCTTCTCCTTTCTTCCAAGTTTCGGCCACCTTCTTTTCTTCAAGAGATGAAGAACTTAGACCTCCAACCAATCTCCAAGGGATGCTAGGAAACAAAACCTCCTCCTTCTTCTTCTTCCTCAAGTAAAATCTGGCCACCAACCAGGCTCCTAGAGAAGTTGCCACCGGCCACAAGAAGAAGAGAAGAGGGAGAAGCTAGGGCCGACCACCAAGGAGGAAAAGAGAGGAAGAATAAAATAGAGTCGTTAGTCATGAAGACACCACTACCCCCTCTTTTATATTCCTTGGTCTTGGCAAATAAGGAAATTTTAATAAAAACTTCCTTAATTTCTTTGCCATGAAAAATAAAATTTTAATTAATTAAAATCAAATTCCTTTTTTCAATTACAATGGTCGGCCACCTCTTTAGCTATAAACAAGGAGAGTTTTAATTATAATAAGAATTAAAACTTCCTAATTTGTCTCCGGAAATTTATAAAAAATTTCTCCAATAATTTTTCCCTTCATGGTGGATTATAAAAAGGAAATTTTATAAATTAAAATCTTTCTTTTAAACATGTGGATAATTTTCAAAAAGGAAAGTTATCTCTAAAAATTAAAATCTCCTTTCAATCTACAAATAAGGAAAGATATCAAATCTTTTCTTAATCTTTTGTAGAAACTTATAAAAGAGAAATTTAATTTTTAAACTCTCTTTTAAATCATGAACATGGTTGAAAAAAGGAAAAATTTCTTAAAATTAAAATCCACCTTTCAATCTACAAATAAGGAAAGATTTCAAATCTTTTCTTAATCTTTTGTAGAAAGCTATAAAAGGAAAGATTTAAATTTCAAACTCTCTTTTAAAACCATGATATCCACATAAGAAATAATTTTAATAAAAATCCCTTTTTATTTCTAGTGGCCGGCCACCTAAGCTTGGGACCCAAGGTTTGGCCGGCCACCTATAATTGGCTCCACCAATAGCTTTGGCCGGCCCTAGCTTGGGGTCCAAGCTAGCTTGACCGACCACCTTAAGGTGGGTAGAAAGGTGGGTATAGGTGAGTATAATTCTCTATATACAAGAGGCTACGATAGGGACCGAGAGGAGGAATTGGTTTTGGTCTCCCGATGAGATTAGGCATCCTGTGTTTGCCTCGAACACATAACTTAATTTCATCAATAATAATTCATTCCACTAAAGAACTATTATTGAATTACCGCATCATTCCCAAATTATATTTTGGGCTCCTTCTTATTATGAGTGTGTTAGTCTCCCTGTGTTTAAGATATCGAATGTCCATTAATTCAAATGAGTTACTGACAACTCACTTAATTAATATCTAGTTCCAAGAGTAGTACCACTCAACTTTATCGTCATGTCGGACTAAGTCCACCTGCAAGGTTTAACATGACAATCCTTATGAGCTCCTCTTGGGGACATCATCAACCTAACTCTCTAGGACACAGTTTCCTTCTATAATCAACAACACACACTATAAGTGATATCATTTCCTAACTTATCGGACTTATTGATTTATCGAACTAAATCTCACTCATTGATAAATTAAAGAAATAAATATCAAATATATGTGCTTGTTATTATATTAGGATTAAGAGTACACACTTCCATAATAACTGAGGTCTTTGTTCCTTTATAAAGTCAGTATAAAAAGAAACAACCTCTAATGGTCCTACTCAATACACTCTAAGTGTACTAGTGTAATTATATAGTTAAGATAAACTAATACCTAATTACACTACGACCTTACAATGGTTTGTTCCTTTCCAACTTGGTCGTGAGCTACTATTTATAATTTATAAAGAACCGATAACACTATCTTCTGTGTGTGACACCACACGCTATGTTATCTACAATTTAAATTAATTGAACATCTATATTTGGTATATACAAATGTAGACACTTGACCAATGTGATTCTTATAAATGTTTATACAAAAGCTAGACTTTTAGTATACACTCCAACAAGAAAGTCGTAGTAGTTATTGTTATGAAGTTCTTGGTTGAAGGCCTTTAAATAGGTTAATTCCATGCACCTGGAATCCATCCGGGCGCCTGAACCACGTGGCTCGACCAATCGGCACACTGCACATCAACTTATGGATCATTTTTAGGGTTTAGGCGCTTGGACCGAGTCCGGGCGCCCGGACCGCCTGGGTACCTGCGACCCCTTCTGGGCGAGCCTGGTCCGGGCACCCGGACCAACTCCAAGCGCCCAGACTCTAGGTGGTCGAACAACTTCCAGGCGCCTGAACCCCTTTTCTTCAGCTTCCTCTCCTGTAAGAAAAGGTTAGTCCAGACAATCGAAAAATATATTTTATCCTGCAAAACAGAGTTAACACAATATAATAAAATGTGTTATATTATTAGGTTTTCAACTTAGGTTTTCCAAATGAACCTGAGTTGGATCAACGCCTATAGTTCCCTCAACAGGGAACACGCCCTCACTGGATCTCTCCTCCAGTTGCTTACTTTCACTTACCACTTATAGTCAATTGACTTACCTCTGATCCACCAAGTCTTATTACAGACCCAATTGGACTTTAGCCGATTGTTAGGTCCTGCGGACCCAACCAGACTTTCCGCTAGATATCGAATCCCGCGGACCTATCTGGACTTCCCACCAGCTATCGGGTCCCTTAGACCTAGCTGGATTTCAGCTTGGTATCATGTCCTTCATACCAGTCAACTCCTGCACACTTGGTATAATAGTTAGACAAAAAAAACACTCTAACTTTAGATCCCTTGTCGTTCATCAAAACATGAGTTGGATCATTAGTGTAAATTGTACCAACAGATATAACATACTTTCTTGGACCATATGCTAGCCATTTATTTCAGCCTGAAGAGGTATCAGGAACATGTTTGATAACCATTGATCTAATGTTTCCATATGCCATTTTTGTAGCAACTTTTAATTCCTTATGAAACAACGATCTACTTGTTTAAACTCTTCAATGTGCATCCTATTTAAAATCATTGAAGAATGATTGTTAGAATATATGAATTATGTACTAGACCAAGATTATCTAATAGGGTTTGCAATTAACTATATTCACTATAAGTAAGGTTCAACTTCTACAGTATTGAACAACACATATCGATGTGCGGCTTGCAACATATGGTCTTTTAAAATCTTGACTTTTCCTTGGAAAATTGGGCGACCTTCCACTAATTCATTCTCCAAATTCACATTTAGATTAGAACGGACACCAATACTAGCAAACATTTTAATATAAGTACTACAAAATCACACCCTTTCTTTTGCGAGGTAACACTCAGCTATGCAACCCTTTGGCCTTGCTCGATTCTTCACATAACCTTTAAGTATTTTCATAAATCTAAATAACAAAATAAATTTGATGAAAGAAGTGTTGATAACAAATCCAATTCATTGTATAATATTTATTACCTTTCAAATGGATACATCCAATGGAATTGGACTAGTCTACACTAGCGAGCTTCTCTATCTAAATGAATTGTCAAATGAACTGAAATGGTAAAAAAAGTAGGTGGAAAATACCTTTCCAACATGTATAGTGTTTCAATAATATTCTCCTTGAGTTGTTCTAAATGGTTTATCTTAACACTCTTTGACATAATTCATTGTAAAATGCACACAGTAGAAATAGAGCATTGCATGGACCTTTCAGTAAAAGATTTCTCAATGCAACTGATAGCAATTGTTGCATTAGAACATGACAATCATGAGATTTCAGTCTAATAAGTTTATGCTCTTCTAAAAAACACAATTACCAATAATTGAGCTATAGCCATCCGATAACTTTAATTTCTTCAACCTAGAGCAAAATACATTCATTTCTTTTTTAGACAATTGTAAAGTGCAACAGGCAAGTGATACACATTTTCCCCCCTTTGTTGAGGAAATAATTCTTCTCTAATTTTTAAGTGCATCAAATCTTTGTGAGCATTAACACTATCTTTAGATTTTTTTTCTTCACGTTTAACAATGTTTCTATGATATTCTCACAAATATTCTTTTCAATATGCATCACATCTAAATTATGACGTAACAAAGGCTCTTATAAATAATCATCAATACATTTCATAGTATTAGTTCAGGAATATAACAAATTATGAAAAACTATTTAATAGAGAGTCAAATAAGTAACACTCCAGTATGGAAAATAAAAAAAAATTAACTATTTCTTCCATATTTGAACTGATTTTTGTACCTTTTTTGAACTATCCTACGTCTTCCTCTTTTTTTGACAAGTATTGATAGTTTGACCCTTTTATTTTTTTATCCCAATTATTTTTGATGTCTTTCATTGCATTGAGAATTTGTAACCCAGTCAAAGGTCTAGGTTTTCCTTTTCTCTCCTTTTTCCCATTAAACCACTTCTTTTTTTGGCAAAATGGATAATCAAAAGCAAGAAATCTATAGTCAAAGGTCTAGGTTTCCCTTTTCTCTCTTTTTTCCCATTAAACCACTTCTTTTTCTAGCGAAATGGATAATCAAGAGCAAGAAATCTCCTGTGACCCAAGTATGCAAACTTTTTATTGTACTTAAGCCACATTGAACATATGTCTTCACCACATATTGGGCAACTAACTTTTCCTTTTGTGGCACATCTAGCTAGATTTCCATAAGCAGAAAAATCATTGATCATCTACATCAAAATAGCCTTCAGATTGAACATTAACTTGCTAAATGCATTATAAGCCTCTACACCTGTGTCCCACAACTCTTTCAAATCCTCCACAAGGGGTTCTAAGTAGACATCTATATCATTTTTGGATTGTTTTGGGCCTTGAATCTGTAATGTTAGCATAAGATTTTCCTTCGCCATGCACATCAATGGAGAAAGGTTGTAATTTATCAAAATAATAGGCCAACAACTATATCTAGAACTAAGGTCACCAAAAGGGTTAAATCCATCTGTAGCAAGACCAAGTCGAAGATTTCTAGGATCTGATGTAAAAGTCGACTACTTATGATTTATTGCATCTCAAGCTACTTAATCAATTGAAAGACGCGTCATATGATCTTGACTTTTGTGGTTGGAGTGCCAAATCAAGTCTTCAGCCTTTTCTTCTAATGTAAACATCCTTTTTAGTCTTGGTATCATTGGAAAATACTGTAGTAGCTTTTCAGGAACTCCTTTACGAACTTTGGTGGTTATTTTGTCCACCTTCCATCTTGAGGAACCACACCTTGGACATAAGTCCAAATCTTTAAACTCCTTTTAAATATACAACAATCATTTGGACAAGTATGAATCTTCTCATATCCTAAATCAAATGGTTTCAATATCTTTCTCATTGAATAAATAATTTCTGGAAGTGTGTTGCTTTCTAGAAGCATGTCACCTAAGATCTTAAGGAGCTCATTGAAACTATTGTAAGTGTGACCATTAGTAGACTTGTAATTGTATAATGTGATGACTGCTGACAACTTTGTGTAAGTTGTACAGCTATGGAAGAGAGGAGTTTCTGCATCTTCTAATAAATCAACAAATTCATAATCTTTTGCCTCAAATATAGTGTGTCCAATCTCTTCTTCTAGCACAAAGACATTCCTATATAAGTGATATTCCTCTCTACTTTTATCATCCTCTAGTTGAACTCCTCCTAAACTACCTTCACCTTGAAATTACGAGGTATAACTTTTACCATGGAAGATCCAACTAGTGTAAGAAGGATCTTTACCCTTAATAATTACGTGCTCATACATTTGGTCAAATTTCATTTACTTCTTATTTTCACAATGCTTGCAAGGACATAAGATTACTTCATGTGTTTTGACATAGTTCCTAGCTTGTGTAAGAAATTTTTGATCCCCTTTTTCATACTCGGGTACAAGCCTTGAAGGCAGACTCATCCATTCCTTATCCGTTTCATAAATGATCTATGTTTGGATTAAAAAAAGTCGTTTCTATCTCACCACAAGGGGAGCAAACATAGCTTAAGCCTTGTGCATAGAAACCCAAATTAAATTAATTAATCAAAAAAATAATACCAAAAAGAAACATAAAATATCAAAAATAAACATAGTTCAATTAACTAAGGTGAGCAAAAGACACAACTAAGTGGGTCATTCACTAAGGCAAAACTTTGTCAGATTACAATGCAGAACAACTACAATTACTATTTATTTGATAATGGAAAATATAGAAAGGATTTGCATAGGATTTTTATTTATTTAAAAATATGCTTAAATTTGTAAACAACTAGGAGAAAAGAATTCTCTTATTGTTTATTAAAGCAATAGAAGTTATTTGGGATATTGTCATTCTTGGTGTCGTTAGAGTTTTAAGCTCCTACATTTTCATATTAATACTAGATGAGTTAGCTAACTATGCTGAAGATAAGCATCTTTGATGTGTTATTTAATGAGACAGCTCTATTAAATTTGAAGCTTGCATTATCTAATTTTAATATAAGTAGAATAAAAACATAGGCAAATATTATAAGTAACATAAAACCATCTATGTCTAGCTTATCACATGAACTAGAGAAACTTGTACATGCAAACTAAAATTAGACACACTAATAATGAAATAAGACATGCTATTCACATGTAGACAAAACACAAACAAAACTTATATAGTCAATGGGGAGTTCCTTTGACCAAAATCAACAAAGCTTTAGAGAGAGTTGATGGAACATATAAATAATGATCCCCTTGTTCTCAGATTGACATGTCTTTAACCTAAAATCAAAATCAATAAAGATCAAAAGATCTACAACTATATCATAAATAACAAAGCAAATCCTACATAAGAGATAATTACTTGAATTAAGTAGGAAGAAGCAAAAGGATCAAAAGATGATCCCCTTGAACTAAGCAGGAAGAAGTAAAAGGATCAAAAGATCTACGACTACATCATAAATAATGAAGCAAATCCTACTAACATAAGAGACAATTACTTGGATTAAGATTATTGGTCCAAAAAAAGATCCCGAAGAAGATCAATTCGGCGGAGAGGGCTTCGCCAGAGAGAGGATGGGCAGAGATGTTGATGGAGACGGAGTTTACGGTTGGCGGTTTCAGTGGAGGGAGTTTGCGTGAGGAGATCGCGAGTTTAGGTTTCGTGTGATTGTTTGCGCGCGGGAGAGTGGTGTGCGGAGTTTGCTGAAGTGAAAAGTTTTGGCCAAAAATAAGTAGGGAAGCGAGATGTTTCGGCAAAAAATATTTCAAGAGTTTAAAGACTATTAACGGTAAACATTGCACGCTGTTAAAATTTTATAATACTTATTGGCAACGTGCTTTTTTGTATGCCGTCATTTATATATGTATAATAAATATTAATAGCATGCTTCGCACACTGTTAATAATAAGTTTTAACAACACACTTTGTACGTCGTAGAAAAATTTATTGACAGCTTACTTTTTTTTGCATGATGTCGTTTGTATAAATTTACACCATCTGTAGTGCATATAATTGGGCGTGTTGTAAAAATAATTATTAACAGTGCACTTTAATTGTGCGCCATTGATGATGTACTGTGGGAAGTCATATTTGTTATAGTGATTGATTAGTTAAACACAAAATTAGAGTGAAACATTGAAGCTTTCAATGGTTTCCAATTTTATGCCATTCTTTAAAATAAGATATATTTTCATAAAAAAAAACTATTTTTCCTAATAGTATATGACATATGTAATGTCTACGTGAAGTTTCATGATTTTTCGCATATCATAGAATTACTTGTAATTTTCTGAATTGCTGACATAAATCTAATTTGAAATATCAAAAACCTCAATTAATTAGGCACCGTTGCCAATTAATTGAGATGTGTTGTAATTAATTGGTATTGGATATCAATCGATTTGGATGAGCTGTAATTGATTGGTAGTTGAAACCAATCAATTAGCAAGGCTATTTTTTTACTAAAATGGTCAGATTTTTAGTTCATTAAGCCACGTTTAGTCAATTTAATTATTCCTAGTCTTCTAGAATGCTTAGGTAAGCATTTAGGGATAGTTTTCTTGATGAAAATAAGAAAAGAATGGTTAAAGAAGACTAATTTAGAATTAAGAAGGAGATTTAGATTCAATGTTGAATTTTTAACCTTACAACTTTAATTTTTAGAATTTCCTAAAGGTTTAAGAACTCTAAATCATTATTGGTGTAATGATAGAATTGGAGCATACTTTAAGAGAGAGGTTCTTCTTAAAAGCATGATGATGGATGGATGCTCAAGGTTAATCATTAGAGACAATGGAAGGGTATGTGACCTTCATTATGAAGTTTGAATGACAAGATGCTAAATTTTGGGGGAAAGATTTTTAATGTGTGTCAAAGGGAGAGAAATATGTTGGGTTCCTTATTTATGACTTGGCATGGGATGAAGAAGAAAGTTGTGCTAATATAAGTTAGCCTAACTTAAACATATTATCAAACATCAAAAAAGAAAAGATTGTTAGTGCAATCATCCTCGGGTCAAGATTGACCAGTTTGACTAAGCTCGAGTTGACTCGAGCTTGAGTTTTGATGTTTAACAATATGTAAGAGAGAAGTCAAGTAGTTAAAGGGAGGACTAAATACTTGTCCAGGGAAGTCCTAATTAGAGGTTAGGCAGTGAAAGTCCTAACTAGAGGTTAGGTAAGGGAAAGTCCTAACTAGATCTTAGGCAATGAAGAAACTCTAGTGATTGAAGCTAGGCAATCGAGTCCTAGCGGGGCTAAGCAGTGAAGACCTACTTGAGAACTAAGCAATGAAAAAGCCTTAGTGAGTGAAACTAGACAATAGAAATCCTAGCAGGGCTAGGTAGTGAAGACCTAGTTGGGAACTAGGCAACGAAAAAGTCCTAGTGAGTGAAGCTAGGCAATTGAAGTTCCAGCGGGATTAGGTAATGAAGATCTAGTTGAGAACTATACAATGGAAGTCCTAGTGGTACTAGACAAGGGAAAAGTCCAAATGAGTCAAAAGTTGATCGGATACTTAGTGATGGGAAGTCTAACGGGAGTTGACATGAGATGAAAAGTCTAAGTGGGTCAAAAGTTAACGATATACTTGTCAAAGAAGCCCTGACAAATCAAAGGTGACCGGATGCTAGGCAACGGGAAGTTTCAATAAGTCTAGCTTTTGTAAACATTTATTTTTGAAATAAAAGAATCACATTGGTCAAATATCTATATTTATTTGTTAAATATAGTTGTTCAATTAATTTATAAAGTAGATAACATGGTGTGTGGTGTCACACATAGAAGATCATGTTTTCAGCCCTTTATAAATTATAAACAGTTGCTCACGATTAAGATGGAAAGGAACAAACCATTGGTATAGTCGTAGTGTAATTAGGTATTAGTTTATCTTGACTAATAAATTACACTAGTACACTCTAAGTGTATTGAGTAGGACCATTTTAGGTAAGTTCTTTTTATACTGACTTAATAAAAGAACTAGACCTTAGTTATTATGTAAGTATGTGCTCTTAATCCTAATATAATAACAAACACATATATTTAGTATTTATTTCTTTGACTTATCAAAGGGTGAGATTTAGCTCGATAAATCAATAGGCCCGATAAGTTGGGAAATGATATTACTTATAGTGTGTGTTGTTGATTGTAAAAGGAAACTGTGTCCTAGTTATCTAGGTTGAGAATGTCTCCAAGAGGAGCTCATAAGGATTGTCATGTTAAGCCCTGCAGGTGGACTTAGTCCGACATGATAATAAAGTTGAGTGGTACTACTCTTGGAGCTAGATATTAATTAAGTGAGTTGTCAGTAACTTACTTAATTAGTGGACATTCGTTATCTTAAACACAGGGAGACTAACACACTCATGATAAGAAGGAGCCCATAATGTAATTTGGGATTGGTGTGGTAGTGCAACAATAACTCTCTAGTGGAATGAGTTATTGTTGATGAACTTTAGTTGTGTGTTCAGGGCGAACACGGGATACTCAAGCTCATCGGAAGGCCAAAATCAATTTCTCCTCTAGGTCCCTATCGTAGCCTTATTAGTGTCTTATAAACCACTCATTAAAAGCCCTTTTTGGTGTCCAAGAAAGAAGGTCGGCCCATTGCTTGGTGACCAAGCAATGGCCGGCCACCATCTCCTTAAGAGGGCTGGCCCTCTTGCTTGGTGACCAAGCAAGTAGGGGCCGGCCAAAATAAATTCAAATAAGAGGGGTGTTTTGAATTTTTAAAATCTTCTCTTTGTAGAAAACTATAAGTTTTAAAAGAGAGATTTTAATTTTAAAAATTTTCCTTATTTGAATTAGGCCACATGGTTTAATAGAGAGTTTTAAAAGTTTTAAAACTTTCCTTTTTTAACCATCCTCATGGTTTTAGAAAAAAGAAAGAGAAGTTTTAAAAAATTAAAATTTTCTATTCATGTTAAAAAAGGGAATTTTTGAAGAGAAGTTTTAAATTTTAAAACATGATTTTAATTTTTAAAACTTTCCTTTTTAACATCCACTTTAGGAAAGAGAGCTTGTAAAATTTTATAAGAGGATTTCTTCTTGTAAAATTTTATAAAATAAAAAAAAATTATTTCTTCCTATAAGTGGCCGGCCACCCTTGCTCGGTGCCCAAGCAAGGGGCCGACCAAGACTAAATCAAGCCAATCATTGATTTGGTGATTGATTCAATCAAGAGGAAAGAAAAGGAAAAATAAAAGGGAAAAGGAAAAACAAGAGGAAGATTTTAATTTTTGTAAAAAAATTTCCCTTATTTGCCTTGGGAAAGTAACATAAAAGAAGGGGTGAGGAGGCTTCATGAGATACAACTCTTATTCTCTTACTTGGTGGTTCTCTTGGTGTGGCCGGCCCTCTCCCTTCTCCCTTTCCCTTTGCTCTCTTTTTCTATTTGTTGGTGGTGGCCGAATATTAGAAGAAGGAGAAGAAAGCTTTGGGTGGTGTTCATCTTGGAAGATCGTCGCCCACACGATGTCCAAGGCGATGCGAGGAATACGACAGAAGATCTCGAGGTTATTAGCTTGCAAAGAAAAGGTATAATTAGCAATTGTTTTCCGCATCATGCTAGTTATTTTTCTTTGTATGAATTCCAAACATAAGAGACATTAGATCTAGTTTTTCGAATTAGTAATTTGTGTTTGTGTTTTTCTTTATTTTTCGAATTTGTGATTCGATTGTTCTTTTTGGTTAAACCTAGAGTTATATAAGGAAATTAAATATTAGCTTTCCTTAAAAGAATTTATCTAGGAAGTGGTGGTTGCTCCCATATCCAAGAAGGTCTTGTGCCTCGTTATATTTAACCTGGAAGCCAATTTTGGAAATTAATATTTAATGAAATTTATAACGTAGGTGGATTTGAATTAATAGTGTTAAGTTCCGCTTGCGATTCAAATCTAAACCATTAAGAACAGAGAAGTTAAATTTGGAATCAATGATGTTAAGTTCTGTCTGCGATTCCTAATTTAACTTCTAAAGAACTCAATAGGTTATTTAAGGAAAGATTCGACACTTGTACAAAATTTTTGTACAGTGGAACCGGTACGATTTTCCTAGGACTAACTAACAATTGGTATCAGAGCTAGGGTTTGCCTCTGTGTGTTTTGGTTTTCAAATTAATTATGCACATGTCATACATAATTTAGGCAGGATAATAGTAGGATGTGCTAACTTTGTGGTTGCAGGCTCCAACTATTATGACATTTAGATATTGTGTGTGATTGGACCCTTGGACATGTCAAGGGCATTATTTTGTGTGCATGATTGTATGTATCAAATACAATAGGAGCTGTATTATTTTTAGAATTTTATTTTTGTTCGATCTAGAAAACATGTACATTCCTTTATGGAATATAGGATCGATATATATAAAATTCTATATTTGTTGTGGATCGTATCTTTGCGAGGCGTGGTGCTTTTGGAGGACCAGAGATGCAGCGGAATAAGAAGTAAGATAGATGCGACAACTCAACCCGATGGCGGTGGCTAAACATGGCAGCAGCTAGGGTTGGAACATATTGAAGACAGTGATGGAAAAGGCTATAATAGTTGAAAAATTAATTTCCAAATTTATTACTTTTATCTACTGTGATGTTTATGTGCATGTGATGTATGCTAGCATAGGTTAAAATCCTCATTTTTAAATAACTAAGTAGGAGAGGAATTTTAATAAATTCCACGGCCTCCATTACTGGTTTGTAAGTGATGCAACAAGCTTGCGTGTTGGCTCTGAGTGTCTCCTTCTACAACGAATGGGTATGTTGTGGATTACTAGATCAAACTTCCTTTATGGATGGTTATAGGAAATTATTTAGGAGTGTGTGATCTTCTCCAACTGAAGGGGCACAATTCTATTTAATGGACTAAGTATCAAGTAATGGTATACACTCAGACGCATTCAATAGTATCCTCCCCAACGGAGTCACTGCTATTGTTTTGTGTGACCAAAGGAAAACCAACTATTAATTTTATTTGTCATAAAGTTAGGATGACAAGATAATAAAATTAATAGGTTATACCCTCCTCTTACAAATGTTGAATTTGTATACGTCCACACTAACGTGACATGTAATATTTACGGTGTTTTGAGGTGTTGGTAAATTTAAATAATATTAGGAATCAATATTATTCTAAATTTAGAGTCTTGACCAAAATTTATTTTGTGATTATTAGGATGACTTTCAACCCACTGTCCATTATTCTGAAAGAGAATAGACTTACTGGTCCCAACTATATAGATTGGAAAAGAAACCTGGATATTGTCTTAACTGCTGAAAGTTATCAGTTTGTACTGTCAGAGGTATGCCCAGATACACCTAATGGTGACTCTACCCCAGAGGAGATTAAGTATCATAAGAAATTGGTAAAAGCAGATGAGATGGCGCGGTGTTACATTTTGGCTCCAATGTCAAATGTATTGCAACATCAGCATCAAGATTTACCAACGACTTATGATATAATGAACAATCTCAAAGAACTCTTTAGGCACCAGAGTCAGACTGCTAGGCAAGAGGCAATGAGAAAGTTAATGATAGCCACCATGTCTTAGGGGGCACCCGTAAGAGATCATATCCTCAAAATGATGGCTTATCTGAACGAAATACAAGTCCTTGGAGGAGAAATCGATGGGGAAACCCAGGTCGATATAATTCTCCAAACGCTACCCAGGAGTTTTAAGCAGTTCCACCTGAACTATAACATGAACAAAAAAGAGTATACGTTGGCGGAACTTCTGACAGAACTACAGGCAGCAGAAGGTAAATTTCGTCACAGTTCTCAGATTCACTATGCTGAAAATGGTTCTTCTTCTAAGTCGAAAGGCAAGAAGAAGAAGAAACAGGTCTTTTCAGCAAAGAGAGTGAATAAACCTCAAGGCACAGGACAAAAAGATGGAATGAAGAAGCCGAAGGGCAAGTGCTTCATCTACAAGCAGTCAGGACATTGGAAGGCGGACTGTCCTCGTAGGAATCAGAACAATAAAGGTATATCTCATGCTCTAGTAGTTGAAACATGTTTAGTGGTGTTATCTACCAGCATCTGGTGTGTAGATACGAGAGTCACTGATCATGTCTACAATTCTTTGCAGGGGTTCCAGGAAACCCGACGACTATTTGAAGGAGAGATAACCGTCTACATAGGCAATGCTACTAAGGTGGCGGCTATTGCAGTGGGAGACGTCTACTTATCTTTTGATAGGAATAGAAGTTTGATTTTAAGAAATTATCTTTATGTACCCAGTTTTAGAAAGAATTTAATTTCAGTTTCTAAACTGTATTTGGATAGTAACAATGTGGTTATAAAGAGAAATAAGGTGATTATCTGTTCTGGTGCATTGGTTGATAATTTATATATTTTAAATCCAATTTCTCCCATAATGCAAAATATGGAAATTAATAACAGATCTTCTAACTCTAATAAGAGAAAAGAACCTTCGGAAATGAACCAAACATATCTTTGGCATTGATCCGGTGGTAAGAGCCCGGGACCCCCTAACGAGGGGTCAACGCCACGTGGAGGCCAAATGGCCATGTAGCCCGCCGGAGAAGGGTGAGCCGACCGGACTTGGAAGAAATGGATAAGGCCGATCGGCCGACCAATGGACATTCGGTAGTAAAAGGCGCCCTGACCGGGTCGGGGTTCCGACGCTCAATGAAACAATGTCTCAGAGCCGAGAGGAAGTCACTCGCCTGGAGGTCTCCTCGGCATCGCAGCACAAGCGACAGGCGAGATATGAGGGGTGTGTCGTCCGGCCGACGCAGGGGATGAAGGCCGTCCGGACGATGTTCTCCATCCAGCCGGCCGGACGTACGTCCCGGCCGGCGGTAAAGGAGAACAGGAACATCTCCTGATAGCCGTCAAGTCACATGACTAAGCCATACTCTTAGTCTGACAACGGGGTGTCTTGTTGTCCAATCGAAGGCGCGATGGGACTGTTGCAGTATGGCGTCAGGTAAGTTTTCTGACAGGCACACACCGAGGCATGGGCTGAGGATACGCACACACCTCGATAGGCGTGTAGGAGCTTTTTCATCGCCCTATATAAAGAACCGTAGACTTCGCCGGAGGTACGCATTCTACAAGCTTGGGAGCTCCTTTTTCCACTACTTACCTGACTTGAGCGTCGGAGGGTCGCCGCCGGGAACACCTTCCCGGCCCGACTTCTGTGCAGGAACGCCAGAGCTTCGGAGGCCTGTGCCATTGACTAGGAGAGCGCCGCGTGCCCAGCGTCCCTTGGTTCGGCGATTCGGACAGGATTAATTTGGCGCCGTCTGTGGGAACGCTCTTGCATCCGATCGGAAGCAATGGACGAAGCTGGATGACCACACATGGTGATGCTCTCCGTGGAGAAACCCGACGCTTTGATAGAGGCAAGAGTAGCTAGGCTCGTGGAGCAACAGGAGCAGAAGGCTCAAGTAAAAGGATAACGCATCAGGCTGCCTCCACCTCTGGGGGGGGCCGAGCGGCCATGGAGGACCGACCTGGAAGTTTCTCCATCCTCCTGGCCTTGATAAATTTCGACGATTACATTGTATCCACCTCACTCCACGGGTATTCGGGAGTTGAGAAATTGAGTTAGATATTATGCTGATCGGTAGGCTCGACGAAGAAGGCCCCAAGCCGCTCGGCCGGAGGTATAATGTTCGAGCCAAACGCTTGATGAGGAAGACCCCGCGCCGTTCGGCCGGGAGTACGTTATCCGAGCTGGGTGAAAGGTGCGCTAAATGTAAATTTATATACATGTCGGTCGCCTATGTCCTTGTAATACAGGAAGCAAAATTAATTCAAAGGATGGTCAATGGGTTTGCCGAGCGGCTGTATTGAAGTTAGCCTTAAAGAAGGTCGTCGAGCTCCGACGTTAAATATCGAGAGACGAGCCGGCGTCTATAAACGTCCGAGCGGAAGACCGTCGAGCTCCGACGTTAAATATCGAGAGACGAGCCGACGTCTATAAACCTTCCGAGCGGAAGACCGTCGAGCTCCGACGTTAAATATCGAGAGACGAGCCGGCGTCTATAAACCTTCCGAGCGGAACACCGTCGAGCTCCGACGTTAAATATCGAGAGACGAGCCGGCGTCTATAAACCCTCCGCGCGGAAGACCGTCGAGCTCCGACGTTAAATATCGAGAGACGAGCCGGCGTCTATAAACCCTTCGAGTGGAAGACCGTCGAGCTCCGGCGTTAAATATCGAGAGAGCCGGCGTCTATAAACTTCCAAGCGGAACACCGTCGAGCTCCGGCGTTAAATATCGAGAGGCGAGCTTAAACCCTCCGCGCGGAAGACCGTCGAGCTCCGACGTTAAATATCGAGAGACGAGCCGACGTCTATAAATGTCCGAGTGGAAGACCGTCGAGCTCCGACGTTAAATATCGAGAGACGAGCTGGTGTCTATAAACCTTCCGAGCGGAAGACCGTCGAGCTCCGACGTTAAATATCGAGAGACGAGCTGGCGTCTATAAACCTTCCGAGCGGAACACCGTCGAGCTCCGACGTTAAATATCGAGAGACGAGCCTATAAGATGTCGGCGGAAGACCGTCGAGCTCCGACGTTAAATATCGAGAGCGAGCGGCGTCTATAAACCCTCGGCGGAATACCGTCGAGCTCCGGCGTTAAATATTGAGAGCGAGGCGTCTATAAACCCTCCGCGGAAGACCGTCGAGCTCCGGCGTTAAATATCGAGAGACGAGCGTCTATAAATGTCCGAGCGGAAGACCGCCGAGCTCCGGCGTTAGAGACGAGCCGGCGTCTATAAACGTCCGAGCGGAAGACCGTCGAGCTCCGACGTTAAATATCGAGAGACGAGCCGGCGTCTATAAACGTCCGAGCGGAAGACCGTCGAGCTCCGACGTTAAATATCGAGAGACGAGCCGGCGCCTATAAACGTCCGAGCGGATAGCCAGTCACATGATGCAATCAACGATAGCCTGGTCATACGACTGAGCGGCTCGCTTATCAAAAATGTATGGAAAAACCCTTTGGGGGTAAGGCACAAAGAAAAAGTGGGTCAGTGGAAGTTAGGGATATTAGCATGTAAATGCCGAGCGTTTACGTTCGAAAGCCTAGCAGCTGCGCGGTCGCATGATAGATGTCATTAAGACGATCGAATTGAGCCGGATAGAAGCGTGGTGCCGAGCGGAAAGGATATAAAGAACACTTTGGCGTGACGACGGAAAAACGCCTTGCTAAAACAGAAGTGAAAGGAGCAGAAGGTCATCTATTACTCATTAGGTAAATCAAATAAGTCATTACAGAAATAAGTTGGGCCGAACGGAGGGAATACAAAAAAGTTCATAAAAACACTCCTCACACATCAAAATCAAAAAGAGCGTCGGGGATGGCGTCCATCACGCTCGCGAGGTCCTCGGGGGGGGGGATGGTCAGCTCGGCAGGCAGGTGGCCTTTGGTCTTCAGATAGCCCACCGCCGCCTTGATCGCCTCCTCGAAAGTGAGGGATATCTTGTCGGTAAACTTCTCTCTGAAGTCTTCCGAGCGGAGGAACGCCTTCCTCACTTCTTCGGAGCGAGCCGACTCCCCCTCTTGGCGCGGCGTGGGCAGCGTCGCTGGCGGCCTGAAGATCCTTCAAATCTCCATCAAATCTTTGGAGATCGGCCGAGCGGCTCTCCTTCTCGGTGGCTAGCAGGGCGTCCAAATCTTTGATGCGTTGTTCCAGCCCCCTGATCTCCACCTTCATGTGGTCCATATCATTGATGGCATGTTGCTTCCGAGTGGTCGCCGTTTTGATCTCTTTATCTCGTTGCTTGATCATCGTTTCAAGCCGAACGACCTTTCTCGCCAGATCGGAAGCCCTTTTCCATTCGGCATCCAGTACTTTTTTGGCCTTCTCCAGAGCGGCCGTCGACGGCCCGGCACCCCCTGCAGCTTTTTGTTTTTTCAACTCGTCCTCCAGTTCGGCCAATCGATCGCTAATGGCGATCTGCTCCACCCAGTTCTGCTAGCAAATGGGGACAGGTTAAAAACATAATTTAAATACGTAAACAAAGAAACAGAGCATACCCCGGTGGCCTGTTGTAGATTGCTGTCGCCGAGCTACCCGGGAGTCATCTTGGCTATTCGACGCCGAGCGTCCACCCAAGCTTGGGCCAGAGGGCCTGTCAAGGTAATCTGCTGCTCGGGGACCACAGGCCAATCAGCAGCAGCCATGTACGCCTCCGAAGGAAGGCGCAGAACGGTTTTAATTAAGTTTTGGCCGCTCGGCTCGCTCTGGGAAGCGTCGGCCTTACCGGACGGCCCACCGGTGGATGAGGAGGGAAGCTCGCCCAAGCGCCTGATACGGCGCAAAGTTCTTGAAGGGCTGGACGGCGGCACCTCAGAGCTGGCCCTCGGAGAACCATGAGGAGTCGGAGTACTCTCGAGGGAAACTGTCCCGGATAGCACCGGCGCATCCGCGCCCCACTCGGACTGTGGCTCATCAAGTGTAGTCGAGGCAGACGCGGATTCCGGTCGTCGGCGTTTCCGAGCGCGTAGCGGCACATCATCGGCCGAACGACCCTCCACCTCGGCTTCGGTAGGAGGTGCTATGTCACCCGCGGCCTCATCGTGAGAGGCAGGGGCGTCTGAGGCTTCGGGGACAGTTGGTGTCCCCTCACCTTCTTCGCCGGCCGGATCAGTTGGAGCAAGGCCCCGTTCGGCGGCCTCCTTGTTCGTCACCGCCTCAATCTGAGCGGCCTTCAGTTTGAGCTTCTCGGTAGCTTTGGCGCGCCACATGACTTCAGTTGCGGAGCAAAAATAAATCAGTTAGAACAAAACAAATGGGAAGATAAGGAAACTTACTCATGCTGCAGGGCAGATCGGCTGTGGTAGAGGACAAGCCGAATATGTGCATTACTCCCGGGAGGAGTAGCTTGTCAATATGATAGTGCTGGCCAACTAGCCGTTCGGCTGCATGAAGGTAGGCCGCGTCAACTCTAAATTTGCCGAGCTCCGGTTGCGATGGCATCGCCATCTGCCACTTGGTGCGAAAAGTTGGCCGCTCGGGAAAACGTATATAGAAAAAATGCTCCTTCCAATGTTTGTTGGAGCTCGGCATATTATCAAAAAGGACGAAGCCTATCCTAGACTGGAAAACAAAGGTGCCCCACTCGGCTTGCTTGGGATAAAAAAAGTAGTGGAAAATTTTTGGTTCTAAGGGGATGCCGTTCAGTTTGAATAAAACTATCACTCCGCTCAGCAACCTAATAGAGTTGGGAACTACCTGGCCGAGCGGAATGCGGAAATAATTGCAAACTTCTAAGAAAAACTTGTGGGGTGGAAAACGCAGTCCGGCCAGAAATTGGTCTCGGAAGAAAACAACAGTGCCGGGCGGCGGATCGTGAGGCCGATCGGCCGGTGTGGCTAACACTATTTGGTGGTCGATCGACAGGTCATAGGCTCGAGTGAGGCGCAAGGCGTCCTCCTCGTCGAACCGGCTTTCCATGTTTGAGTATCAAAGACCCGGAGCACCGCCGGTCGGCTGCGAGGTGCTAGTCATGGTCGACAAACAAGGATACGGGACCAAAAGGGAAGGTTCAAGCAAGGAATGGAGGAAAACCGACTGAAGAAAGCGATTAACAGAAAGAAGAAAACGTTGGGAACGAGAAGGAGGGTCTTACGAGCAAGAAAGATGATCGACAGGGGCCTGGGGTTTGCCGAAGAATTGAGGGGCGAGGTCGCCGGAGAAAAAAAATGAGCAGAGGAGCCTCGGAGGAAGATGCAGCAACAAGGCGGCGGAAACGGAGTCGCGGGCTTTATATCGCCGCCCGGGAGCAACCTCCACCGTCCGATCCAGGTCGTTGATAACGAGGTCATCATCCAGCCGTCCATTTCAAACGGCGGCTGTCCCATCGGAAGTGACGCCACCGCCATACTATGACAAACGCATGATCGCCATGTGTCAGCTGGATACTGGCCGCATTTAATGAGCTCCCCTTACCGTGCGCAGTGCACGTGATGAATAGTAGGGGAGAGCATAGGACATGGAGTCCAAGAGACCACAAGGCACGGACTAGATAACGCCGAACGGGCGAGCATCATTAGACCTGGCCGAGCGGCCCAATACAATTATCGTTGTTCTGTCAGATCGGCAGTCCAGTCAGTCGGACTTCGCCTCCTTCAACTAGACTCGAGGGGAAGGCAAGTGATCCGGTGGTAAGAGCCCGGGACCCCCTAACGAGGGGTCAACGCCACGTGGAGGCCAAATGGCCATGTAGCCTGCCGGAGAAGGGTGAGCCGACCAGACTTGGAAGAAATAGATAAGGCCGATCGGCCGACCAATGGACATTCGGTAGTAAAAGGCGCCCTGACCGGGTCGGGGTTCCAACGCTCAATGAAACAATGTCTCAGAGCTGAGAGGAAGTCACTCGCCTGGAGGTCTCCCCGGCATCACAGCACAAGCGACAGGCGAGATATGAGGGGCGTGCCGTCCGGCCGGCGCATGGGATGAAGGCCGTCCGGACGATGTTCTCCATCCAGCCGGTCGGACGTACGTGCCGGCCGGCGGTAAAGGAGAACAGGAACATCTCCTGATAGCCGTCAAGTCACATGACTAAGCCATACTCTTAGTCTGACAACGGGGTGTCTTGTTGTCCCATCGAAGGCGCGATGGGACTGTTGCAGTATGGCGTCAGGTAAGTTTTCTGACAGACACACACCGAGGCATGGGCTGAGGATACGACGCAGCGCCTCGACGTGAGGAGTTCATCGCCCTATATAAAGAACCGTAGACTTGGCGAGATCGCATTCTACAAGCTTGGGGCTCCTTTTCCACTACTTACGACTTGGCGTCGGAGGGCGGGAACACCTTCCGGCCCGACTTGCTTGAGGCAGGAGCTTCGGAGGCCTGTGCCATTGACTAGGAGAGCGCCGCGTGCCCAGCGTCCCTTGGTTCGGCGATTCAGACAGGATCAATTTGGCGCCGTCTGTGGGAACGCTCTTGCATCCGATCGGAAGCAATGGACGAAGCTGGATGACCACACATGGTGATGCTCTCCGTGGAGAAACCCGACGCTTTGATAGAGGCAAGAGTAGCTAGGCTCGTGGAGCAACAGGAGCAGAAGACTCAAGTAAAAGGATAACGCATCAGGCTGCCTCCACCTCTGAGGGGGGGGGCCGAGCGGCCATGGAGGACCGACCTGGAAGTTTCGCCATCCTCCTGGCCTTGATAAATTTCGACGATTACATTGTATCCACCTCACTCCACGGGTATTCGGGAGTTGAGAAATTGAGTTAGATCTTATGCTGATCGGTAGGCTCGACGAAGAAGGCCCCGAGCCGCTCGGCCGGAGGTATAATGTTCGAGCCAAACGCTTGATGAGGAAGACCCCGCGCCGTTCGGCCGGGAGTACGTTATCCGAGCTGGGTGAGAGGAGCTCATCGGCGCGGATATTTATAGCCGGTCGGCGCGGCTCTCGATCTTTAACGACGGAGCTCATCGGCGCGGATATTTATAGCCGGTCGGCGCGGCTCTCGATCTTTAACGACGGAGCTCGTCGGTGCGGATATTTATAGCCGGTTGGCGCGGCTCTCAATCTTTAACGACGGAGCTCGTCGGCGTGGATATTTATAGCCGGTCGGCGCGGCTCTCGATCTTTAACGACGGAGCTCGTCGGTCTTCTGCTCGGGGATTTATAGATGCCGGCTTGTCTCCCGGTTTCCCGGCCGGAGGGTTTATAGACGCCGGACCGTTCCTCGATTTTTAACGACGGGGCTCGTCGGCGCGGATATTTATAGCCGGTCGGCGCGGCTCTCGATCTTTAACGACAGAGCTCGTCGGTCTTCTGCTCGGACGTTTATAGGCGGCTCGTCGTCTTCCGGCCGGAGGGTTTATGAGCCGGACCGTCTCTCGATTTTTAACGCCGGGGCTCGTCCGGATATTTATAGCCGGTCGTAGCGGCTCTCGATCTTTAACGCGGGCTCGTCGGCGCGGATATTTATAGCCGGTCGGCTCTCGATCTTTAACGGAGCTTGTCGGCGGATATTTATAGCCGGTCGGTAGCTCTCGATCTTTAACGACGGAGCTCGTCGGTCTTACCTTCGGGATTTATAGGCGGCTTGTCTCCCTGTTCCGTACGGAGGGTTTATAGGCCGGTGTCCCTCGATTTTTAACGACGGGGCTCGTCGGCGCGGATATTTATAGCGGTCGGCGTGGCTCTCGATCTTTAACGACGGAGCTCGTCGGTCTTACGCTCGGGATTTATAGGCGGCTCGTCTCGTGTTTCCGTAGGAGGGTTTATAGGCGCGGACCGTCTCGATTTTAACGACGGGGCTCGTCGGCGCGGATATTTATAGCCGGTCGGCGCGGCTCTCGATCTTTAACGACGGAGCTCGTCGGGCTTTTAAGCCTAATTTGGACAACGTTTACCTGGCCGAACGGCACAGGGTCTTCGGAATTGAGCCTTTGGCTCGTACAATATACCTCCGGCTGAGCAGCTTGGGGCCTTCGTCGTCGAGCGCTTGGCTCGGATAATTTACCTCCGGCCGAGCGGCACGGGGCCTTCGGATACTATACCTCCGGCTGAGCAGCTCGGGGCCTTCGTCGTCGAGCGCTTGGCTCGGATAATTTACCTCCGGCCGAGCGGCACGGGGCCTTCGGATACTATACCTCCGTCTGAGCAGCTCGGGGCCTTCGTCGTCGAGCGCTTGGCTCGGATAATTTACCTCCGGCCGAGCGGCACGGGGCCTTCGGATACTATACCTCCGGCTGAGCAGCTCGGGGCCTTCGTCGTCGAGCGCTTGGCTCGGATAATTTACCTCCGGCGGAGCGGCACGGGGCCTTCGGATACTATACCTCCGGCTGAGCAGCTCGGGGCCTTCGTCGTCGAGCGCTTGGCTCAGATAATTTTACCTCCGGCCGAACGGCACGGGGCCTTCGGATACTATACCTCCGGCTGAGCAGCTCGGGGCCTTCGTCGTCGAGCGCTTGGCTCAGATAATTTTACCTCCGGCCGAGCGGCACGGGGCCTTCAGATACTATACCTCCGGCTGAGCAGCTCGGGGCCTTCTCGTCGAGCGCTTGGCTCAGATAATTTTACCTCCGGCCGAGCGGCATGGGGCCTTCAGATACTATACCTCCGGCTGAGCAGCTCGGGGCCTTCGATCCTCTAGCGTGCGGCTCGTACAATATACCTCCGGCCGAACGGTCCGGGGCCTTCGATCCTCGAGCCTTTGGCTCGGCTTCTATACACCCGGCCGAGCGGCACGGGATTTATCCCATCGAGCCTTTGGCTCGGTTAATATACTCCCGGCCGAGCGGCACGGGGTCTTCCCATCGAGCTAGGGGCTCGGGTAATATATTCCCCGGTCGAGCGGCACGGGGTTTTCCTATCGAGCCTCGGGCTCGACTAACATACTCCCGGCCGAGCGGCACGGGATTCCCATAGAGCCTTTGGCTCGGCTAATACACTCCCGGCCGAGCGGCACGGGGTCTTCCCATCGAGCTCGGGGCTCGGTTAATATGATCCTGGCCGAGCGGCACAGGCTTCCCATCGAGCCTTTGGCTCGGCTAATACACTCCCGGCCGAGCGGCACGGGGTCTTCCCATCGAGCTCGGGGCTCGGCTAACATACTCCCGGCCGAGCGGCACGGGGTTTTCCTATCGAGCCTTTGGCTCGGCTAATACACTCCCGGCCGAGCGGCACGGGGTCTTCCCATCGAGCTCGGGGCTCGGTTTATTTACTCCCGGCCGAGCGGCACGGGCTTCCCATCGCACCTTTGGCTCGGCTAATACACTCCCGACCGAGCGGCACGGGGTCTTCCCATCGAGCTCGGGGCTCGGTTAATATGATCCTGGCCGAGCAGCACAGGCTTCCCATCGAGCCTTTGGCTCGGCTAATACACTCCCGGCCGAGCGGCACGGGGTCTTCCCATCGAGCCTTTGGCTCGGCTAATATACTCCCGGCCGAGCGGCACGGGCTTCCCATCGAGCTCGGGGCTCGGCTAACATACTCCCGGCCGAGCGACACGGAGTTTTCCTATCGAGCCTTTGGCTCGGCTAATACACTCCCGGCCGAGCGGCACGGGGTCTTCCCATCGAGCTCGGGGCTCGGTTTATTTACTCCCGGCCGAGCGGCACGGGCTTCCCATCGAGCCTTTGGCTCGACTAACATACTCCCGGCCGAGCGGCACGGGCTTCCCATCGAGCCTTTGGCTCGGTTAATACACTCCCGGCCGAGCGGCACGTGGTCTTCCCATCGAGCTCGGGGCTCGGTTTATTTA
Source organism: Zingiber officinale (assembly GCF_018446385.1). Taxonomy (NCBI): domain Eukaryota; kingdom Viridiplantae; phylum Streptophyta; class Magnoliopsida; order Zingiberales; family Zingiberaceae; genus Zingiber; species Zingiber officinale. The sequence goes on from NC_056004.1 coordinate 29,467,765, forward strand.
CACCCGGCCGAGCGGCACGGGCTTCCCATCGAGCCTTTGGCTCGGCTAATATACCTCCGTCCGAATGGTACGGGGCCTTCGATACTATACCTCTGGCTAAGCAGCTCGAGGCCTTAATCGTCGAGCGCTTGGCTCGAATAATTTACCTCCGGCCGAGCGGCACGGGGTCTTCCCATCGAGCTCGGGGCTTGGTTAATATGATCCTGGCCGAGCGGCATAGGCTTCCCATCGAGCCTTTGGCTCGGCTAATACACTCCCGGCCGAGCGGCACGGGAGTTTTTACTCAAGAAACTACAAATTTATGGGCAACAGAAATAATTGAAGAACTGACCTGCTGACCAGCAGGGGATCTGACCCAATTTCTTGACTCCCGAATACCCGTGGAGTGAGAAGAATATATATACTTGTCGAAACTCATCAAGGCTTCCTCGTCGGACCGATATCGGGGCAGGAGTTGCTCCCACTTGAATTCCGGTCGGACCCCCATTTTGCCCCCATTTCGCCTGTTGCTCCGGTCGGTCCGCTCAGCTGTGCTATCCACTCAGCTTGAGCCTTCTGTTTCTGTTGCTCCACGAGCTTAACTGCTCTTGCCTCAATTAGAGCGTCGGGCCTCTCCTAGGAGAGCATCACGGTGTGAGGTCATCCAGCCTCGTCCATCTATTCCGCTCGGATACAGGCGCGTTCCCACAGATGCCGCCAATTTGATCCTGTCCGAGTCGTTGAATCGACGGACGCTGGGCACGTGGCGCTCTCCTCTATCTCCGACCAGCTGCACAGACCTCCAGCGAACCTGCACAGAAGTCGGGCCGGGGAGGGGTCCCCGGCGACGACCCTCCGACGCTCAAGTCAGGCAAGAAGAAGACGATGAAATAGCTCCAAAGATCAGAGTTTTCATACCTCCGGTGAAGTCTGCGGGCTCTTATATAGAGCTCTGAGGAAGCTGATGCACATACACCGAGGCACACACGTGTCCTCAGCCCATACCCAGTATGGGCTTGTCAGAGGAGGTTGTCTGACCCCTTACTGCTACAGTCCGAGCACGTCTCTGATGGGACAGCATAATCTTCTGATGAGATAGCATAATCTTCTGTCTTGTTATTCTAGCCCTTCTGTTTCCGCACTGAGCGGCATGCCGCTCGGCAGTCCCATCACGTCCGACTGGACTAAGGTATACGTCCGTTCGGGGTATTCCTGGCCATGTGCTCTGGACTGTTCGCAGTGTTGATACTTTATTCCTTCGGCCGAGCGGGCCATCCGCTCGGCACTAATATACTGTTCATCATGAGCGTCGGAACCCCGACTTCCCGCCGGGGTTGCTTCCGGTCGGAAGCTTCAGCCGGTCGTCACCATCATTATCCACTCGGCCAAGCTTCTGGTTGGCCTTTTACCTTTCGACCTCTACGTGGTGTTAATCCAAGGAAGATGATTGCACTAAAAACTCGTTCAGACGGAGAAGCCTCGTACAACGATGAAGCGCATAAAAAGAAGCTAAACTACAGATGAAGTACACAAGTGTTGAAAGAATTGCTTGAGTTCTGATTGATGAAAAGCTTCTGGACCAAGGTTATATCTATAGCCTTGGTCGGGGCGCCCTGGGGGGATAAACTTTATGCACCAACGTTCAGATCGAGTCAAAACTCGATTCTGTGAAAAAGTCAACTCTGGGCGCTCGGAAGGGTTCCGAGCACCCCGGAGGGGTCCGGGCGCCCCGGACAGCTCCGGGCGCCCCGGTTGGAAAAGTCAACCCCGTTGACTTTTCCATCCCAGGTCTTCTACTCCGGCTCCGTTCGTCTCAGACTGAGTCTTCCGCTCGCTTGGCTGATCTCTGCCATCCGGAATAGGGCTCACCCGAACCCAACTTCCGGTCTTCTCGAGCAGGCTTCAGCTCCGGCTTCTCGTCCCTCGGAATCGCCGTGTGCTTCCTTCTCGTCCGTCAGCGTACTCATCCACAGTCTTCATCCCTCGGTCGCACCCCGTGCTGACCTTCTCACTAGCTGCGTCTCTTGCTCCTCGAGCAGTCTTCTGCTCCGGCTTCTCATCCCTCGGAACCATCGCACGCTTCCTTCTCGTTCGCCGGCGTACTCTTCCACAACGCCTCATCCCTCGGACGCACCGCGTGCCGTCCTTCTCGCTAGCTGCGTCTTCTGCTCGACTACCTGTACTCCTAAGCTCCTACACACTTAGACACAAGGCTAGAAACACACAGGACCTAGCTTAACTTGTTGATCAAACCAAAATAACCTTGGGGTTCCAACAATCTCCCCCTTTTTTATGTGAGCAACCCAAGTTAAGCTAGGGTAAAATAGACATGGAAATAAACTAACTAAATTTGCAATTAAGTGCAAAAAGATAGAAAATTATCTACTTCCCCCTAGACTTATATTTTTCCTTCTCCCCCTTTGATCACATAAAAAATTGGGGTTCCAAAAAGAATCTAAGGGTAAAAAAATTTCTAACTTTCTTAAAAAAAATTCTAAGTTTGAATAAACTCTAAGTTAGAGAATTTGCAAAAAAAATATTCTTTGAAAAAAAATTTCTAACTTAAAAAAAAAATTAAGTAAAAAAATTCTGACTTTAAGAAATTTTGCAACAAAATTGTCTAAGCATAAATTTCTAATTTCAGAGGACTTTTTAACTTAGGCAATTTTAGTTTTAAAAAAAAATTCTAAGTAACAAAAATTAAAAAAAAAAGTTTAAAAGACTTTTTAAAGCATTATTAAATTTCCACCTTAATGCTTTTATCAGAAAGTTAATTAAACATTTAATTTCAGTATTTTGGCTTCCAGGTCGTGGCGAGGCACTAGACCTTCTTGGTTATTGGAGCAACAACCACTTCCTTAAACAAAGCCTCATAAAGAAATTTATTATTTAATTTTCTCGCTGAAAGCGCTAATTTCGATTAAAATTTAGGAAACAAGATTTAGGAACCCAATATAGGTTCCAACCTACTGGATTAACCAAAAATTTCTTAGGGACATATTTTCTTAAAATATTCCTAATTTGTCCCTGATGATATCTATAATACCAATTTAAATTATTAAATCTTCTAAAATTTGTATTAGATGAACATGCACAGGTTTTCAAGTTATCTACTTGAATTTTCAAATTTTCATTTTATGATTTCAATTTCTCATTTTCTAATTTAACTTTATCTAATTCTTCTAAAGGGCAAGATTTAGTTAATATTATTTTTAAATTCTTAATTTCTTTTTCTAACTTGCAGCAGTCTTTAGTTAGAAACTTAACAAACTTAAAAAGTTTATCGGGATGAAGATATCGTACGTCACTTACCTTGTCGATCTCGTTGTCCGTGTCTCCCCCTGAACTACTGCTTTCTTCCGACGTAGCTCTCCCTTCATCAATGCTCTCGATGCTCATCTCGGAAGAGCTTGAATCGTAGTCGTCGTCTTGATGACTCGCCATTAATGCGAGTCCGGAGAATGCCTCGATTACCGATTCGAACGAAGTATTATCCCACGTCGCCTTTAGGACCTTGCGCTTTTGGACATGCTTTTTACATTTATCCTTGTCCTTATTTCTCAGCTTGGGGCAGTTGTCCTTGACGTGCCCTTCTTTGTCGCAGTGGTAGCAGCGGATGGTCCTTTTCTTTCTGCCCTGCGGATGGTTAGTAGTTCTAGATTTACAAAGCTTTTTAAACCGTCTTACCATCATTACCATTTCCTCGTCATCGAGAGAAGATTCTGACTCAGGTTCATCTCTCGATGCTTTGAGGGCGACGTTGTGCTTGGGCTCCTTCGTACCTGCACATTTTGATTCGTGCACTTCAAATGTTGAGAAAAATTCTTCTAGTGTAATTTTTTCTAAATCTTTCAAAATGTAAAAGACATCTACCAGTGATGTCCATTTTGAATTTCTCGGAAAAGAATTTAAAGCGTACCTTAGCGAATCTCGGTTACTTACCTTTTCTTCGAGATTCGACAGTCCGGTGATGATCTCTTTGATTCTCGAGTGCAAATGTGCAACTGTCTCGTCTTCCCCAAGTCGCAGGCTAGTGAGCTGATTGCGAAGTAGATCCCGTCTAGCGAGCTTGGCTTCGGGCGTTCCTTCGTGCAGCTCAAGGAATTTCTCCCAAAGTTCCTTTGCCGAGTCGTAGTTCCCGATCCGGTTGACTTCTTGTGGCGGAAGAACGCTTAGCAGATGGTATTCTGCTTTGTCGTTCGCCACGTGGTCGGCCTGTTCCTTTTTCGTCTATTATTAAAATTAATTCAAAATCAGTTGTAAAGAATACCTGCATTCGCTTTTTCCAAGTAGCGAAATCCCCTTCGAATTTCGGCGGGTAGATGCTTGGTCCGGCCATTATTTTTGCTACGATTGGTGGCTAGTCCTCCTGAAGCGCCTTGGCTCTGATACCACTTGTTGGATCGCGACGGCCAGCTACAAGGGGGGTTGAATAGTCTGAAAATAAAAAAACGCAAAACCTTTCTCGAACTCTTAAACTAGCACTTGCATAAAAGTAATAGCAGAAAATAAATCAGAAAAAGACGAGGCACACAGAGATTGACTTGGTTACAACCGAGAAGATTGTTAATCCAAGGAAGATGATTGCACTAAAAACTCCTTCAGGTGGAGAAGCCTCGTACAATGATGAAGCACACAAAAAGAAGCTAAACTACAGACGAAGTACATAAGTGTTGAAAGAATTGCTTGAGTTCTGATTGATGAAAAGCTTCTCGACCAAGGCTATATTTATAGCCTTGGTGGGGGCGTCCTGAGGGTTCTGGGCGCCCTAGTGGGGATAAACTTTATCCCCTAACGTTCAGATCGAGTCAAAACTCAATCCTATGAAAAAGTCAACTCTGGGCGCCCCGGACAGCTCTGGGCGCCCCGGCTGAAAAAGTCAACCCTGTTGACTTTTTCCAGCCCGGGTCTTCTGCTCCGGTTCCGTTCGCCTCAGACCGAGTCTTCCGCTCGCTTGGGTGATCTCTGCGATCCGGAATAGGGCTCACCCGAATCCAACTTCCGGTCTTCTCGAGCAGGCTTCCGCTCCGGCTTCTCGTCCCTCGGAATCGCCGTGTGCTTCCTTCTCGTCCGCCAACGTACTCATCCGCAGTCTTCGTCCCTTGGTCGCACCCCGTGCCGACCTTCTTGCTAGCTGCGTCTCTTGCTCCTCGAGCAGTTTTTCACTCCGGCTTCTCGTCCCTCAGAACCACCGCATGCTTCCTTCTCGTCCGCCGGCGTACTCTTTCGCAGCGCCTCGTCCCTCGGACGCACCGCGTGCCGTCCTTCTCGCTAGCTACGTCTTCCTCTCGACTACTTGTGCTCCTAAGCTCCTGCATACTTAGACACAAAGTTAGAAACACACAGGACCTAACTTAACTTATTGATCGCACTAAAACAACCTTGGGTTTCCAACATTTATTACTGGCCAAAATTTATGTCTACGCTATCATCGCCTTCCGCCTTTTTCTATGTCTGTCTCGTCATTTATTTCCTTATGGCATAGTCATTTAGGTCATCCATCATTAGATGTTTTGCAACATTTTTTTTATCCTTAGGTCTTTCGTTTCCTGCGAATACTTTGTCTAATTTTTCATGCACTTCGTGTAATATTAATAAGAGTAATAAATTGCCCTTTCATAAATCTAGTATTTCGTCTCGTGCTCCTTTGGATATTATCTTTTCTGATATTTGGACATCTCTTATATCATCATTTGATGGACTCAAACATTATGTTATCTTTGTTGATCATTTTACAAAGTATATATGACTTTATCATTTACGCAATAAATCGGATGTATACTCTACCTTTATTGCATTCAAAACTCTTGTTGAAAATTGGTTCTCGATGACTATCAAAATACTATCCACTGATAATAGAGGTGAATTCTTAGCCCTTCTCTCCTTTCTTACTACTCATGGTATTAGTCATCTTACCACTCCTCCACACACTCCTGAACACAATGGATACTCTGAACATCATCATCGACATATAGTCGAAACTGGTCTCACTTTGTTGCACAAAGCATCTATTCCACTCACTTTCTAGCCTTATGTCTTTGCTGCGGCAGTCTATTTGATTAACCGCGTGCCTAAGGTCAGTCTCTCCCATATGTCCTCTTTTGAAAAATTGTTCATCACCGTTCCTGATCTTTCTAAGCTTCGAGTTTTTGGGTGTCTATGCTTTCCGTGGTTGCACCCCTACTCTCACCACAAGCATGATCCTAAGTCAACCTCTTGTGTCTTCCTTGGCTATTCTCTCACCCAGAGTGTCTTCCTGTGCTATGATGTAGCTCTCAAAAGAGTTTTTGTATCTCGTCATGTTAAGTTTGTGGAGCATGTTTTTCCATTTGCCATCACCTCTTCCTTGGATTCCATAGTAATAGACACTGACTCTAAGCTCTCTGCTGCACCAGTTCTCTCGTGGGACCCTCCAGCACCGATGTCGTAACCTGCCACTAACTGTAGCCGTCGGCAAGTGACTTCTTCACTGCTATCATCATCGCCGCCATCATCTCCGCCATCATCACCTCTTGTTGTTGGGTCGTCCACGCTGTTTGGTGGCAACCGACCCTCTAGCCCACAGACTCTTTCTCCCTCTTTCACTTCTCTAAACCAACATCCCATGCAAACTCGCTCCAAAAATGTCATCTACAAACCCAATCCAAAGTATCTTCTTCATACTAGTCTTCCACAACCTTGTGCTCAAAGATCCAAATTGGATACAGACCATGCATGAAGAGTATGATGCTCTTCTTCGTAATCAGACTTGGACTCTTGTCCCACCTTCGCCAGACCAAAATCTTGTGGGTAATAAGTGGGTGTTTCGCATTAAGCGTAATTCTGATGGCTCAATTGATCGGTATAAGGCTCGCCTTGTTGTCAAGGGTTTTCATCAGTACCCTGGTGTTGACTTTCATTACCTGTTATTAATCCAGTAACAATGCGCATTGTTCTTAGTTTGGCTATGAATCGGAGGTGGTGTCTTCGCGAACTTGATGTAAACAATGCATTTCTTAATGGTCATCTTGCATAGGAGGTTTATATGGCGCAACCTTAAGGATGCGCAGTGTTGATTTTTTGGATCATGTGTGTCGTTTGCATAAGGCGCTTTATGGCCTGAAGCAGGCTCCACACACCTGGTATTTGGAGCTTTGCACTTTCTTGGTCTCTCTTGGCTTTATCGCATCCCGAGCTGACACCTCCTTATTTGTTTATTCTCGGGATGATACTGTTATCTTTTTCCTTGTATATATTGATGATCTAATTATTACATCTAATCATTACAAGGAGTGATGCTTCTTCTGTTGACGTCATAGTATGTAAACTTCGTGCAAAATTTGTGATTAAGGATCTTGGGGCTCTTTCCCTCTTCTACGGTATTGAAGTTCACCTAACCTCAAATGGTCTTCTCTTGTCTCAGCAAAAGTATGTCACTGATCTTCTCTCCAAATACAACATGCTTGATTCCAAGCCGGTCTCGACTCCTATTGCTGCTAACTCTCGTCTTACTTTGCATGATGGATTTTCATCTTTTGATACGACTAAGTTTCGACAAGTGGTTGGAGGCTTACAACATCTCCGTATGATTCGTCCTGATATTTCCTTTGCGGTCAACAAACTTTCACAGTTTATGCATGCTTCTTCAGAGACGCATTGGGATGCTGTGAAACGTCTACTTCGGTATCTCAATGGTACTAGGGATCTTGACATTCATCTTCTTGCGGATACACCTTTTACTCTTCATGGTTCTCCGATGCAGACTGGGTAGGAGATCCAGATGATCGGTGTTCTACGGGTGCATTTATTATTTTTCTAGATGCTAATCCGATTTCCTGGAAATCTACCAAACAACACATAATTACACGCTCTTCGACTAAGGTTGAATATCGTGTCATTGCCTCTGCAACAATTGAGATCCAATGGATTAAGTCACTTTTGATAGATCTTCTTCTTCCGGTTACCACGCCTACTGTTCTTTTTACTGATAATTTGGGTGTCACGTATCTTTCAGCTAATCTTGTTTTTCACTCTCGGATGAAGCATCTGGCTATTGACTATCACTTTTTTCATGATCTGGTGCAGGCCTCCGAACTACGAGTTACTCATATTCCTGCTGAGGATCAGTTGTCTGATGCACTTACAAAGTCATTTTTTCGACCTCGATTGTTGCTATTTGTAGCAAGATTGGTATCATTTCTGGAATACCATCTTGAGAAAGTGTATTAGGAAACAATTATTATAAGTAAATAGTTATTTGTTTCCTAGTTATTAGGGAATAATTATTATTAAAAAATAATCATTTGTTTCCTAGTTATTAGAAAATAATTATTATTAGGAAATATTTATTATTTTCTTAATTTATGTATTTTTCTATTTTCATTTGTAATGATATTTATTTATATCATATGCTATCATTAATAATATTTATGAATTCTATCGTTAATATAATATATTTTTGAAATAGAATATATGATACAATGTCTTTTTGATTTTTTTTTAAAAGCAAGATTCTTTTGAAGATTTATATAATTTAGAGAGCCGATTTGATTTTTAGCCATTGAAGTAAGTCTGACTAATCTAGATGATAGAGAGTTTTCTTACTTCTGATTCTGCCAACTAAAAATTGTGACGACCTATGATATTTTATCTTAGACTTCAATATAAATATGATTAGATGAGACTTTTGCTTTTTTGCATGTACGCCCCTGTCTCAAATGGCTGCTATAAGATCAGTTGCTAGCATTTGTATTTAGGACACTATTAAATGACATAATTAAAGTTTATCTTCTTATAAGGTAAACCTATCCATCAACAAGCAACTATTTCTAGATTGTTTCTCCCGATTCATTTAGTCCTATGACATATAGTCGAGTTTGTCATCATAAATTTACAAAATTAAACAAGAATTGATTAAGTCGATAGAAATATCTTTCATATAGTGACTTAATATAGTTTTTCAATTTATTCTCTCCTATGACCTGGGTAATCTTGAAGGGACGATGAATACCAACTTTTTACATATTTTCTCCCTATTTATCTCTATTTTTTTATAATATTCGAATAGAATTCATTGCATCGTGAACAATTAGTGCTTAATTGCAAATGAAATCTAGCCATTATGTCCTGCAAAATAGATGTAGGAAATAATTTTTGTAAAACTTTTTTGCAATTATAAGATAATTCTCGATAAAATTGTTACTATGACTACGAATTAAAATTACAAAACCAAGCTTTTACAAAATATAAGATAAAACTGTTTATAATAAATTTTATGTGATCTGATCTTATCTGCATTGACAAAGTTTTATACACCAAGACTTCAATAATATAGCGGTGAATAGAAGAAAGTTTAGATAGAGCTAAGTATATATATATATAACATAATAGAACCTCCAAATTTGTTTAAAATATAGCACATGCAATTATGTCTCCTATTTTTTTATTATTTAATTTTTAACTTTCAACTATATGCATCATTAGCTAAACCAACCACTTCTATTTATTTATTTATTTAGTTTGGCCCACAACGTGCATGGATAAGGCTAGAACTAACATGACCTGGAGAGAGACGGACATACGCCACATGGAGACTTCGGCGGCGGAGATGAGAGAGAATCAGTTCTCTCCATTTTTTTTCCATTAATATTTCATAGTTTGATTTTCATATTATTTTATATTCGAACATTAAAAAAACACTTTAATTTTATAAAAAAAAATCCTAAAAGAAATAGCGAACCATGTGAAACTTTCCTATATGAGACAAATGGTTTAGATCCCGGAGTTCTTCTCGTGAAACTCTTCTTCATCAATAGATCTCATATATCGTAGAGAGAAGAAAAGAACTTTCATTTTGAAAAAGTTTATTCTAATTTATTTCGATGAAGAATTAATGGAGAAGATTTTTGTTCTCTCTTTAGAGATGGGTATTCATTTTTTATATCGTCGACTATGTTCACATGGCATGCATGCCAACTTACTATTAAATTGTATTCATCTTTTAATTTATTTTTTAGTATTTAAATGTACATAATTTATTTACTTTTCAGTGATATTTGAATTAATTCGTAGGGTGTAATGTGCCTTACAAGATTGATTATTTTATTTGATTTAACTTTAAATTTATAATAAAATATAATATCGATTACAAAAGATAGTAAAATTTTGTAATCTGGATTAGAAAGTAAATATTATGTAATCTGATTACATTACGAGGTCACTACTTAACTAAAATTTGAATGTCGAATATACCCATAGTTAGCCGTTGCCCCCCGGCACCGTCGACCGCCCGCCTGCCGCCCACCGCATGCCGCCTGTCGTCGGTCACCCGCTGGCAACGACTAGTGGTGATAGCCGTTAGTTGTCGGTGGCCAATCGGTAAAAGTCGCAGGATATTTTTATCATTTTATAATAATATGAATTACATTACTTATAAAAAATAATGGGCACCAAACAAAAGAATTTAATCATCTTTATAATCAAAGATTACATATATTATATTACCAAACGTAGTAATATAATCAAAATTACATTATATTACATTACAAATTTGATTACATTAAAAGCTCTATTACATTACACCCAATCAAATAATTTTCTTTTTATATTTTATCTTAAATGTGTGCAGGCATGCATTTTATGCAGGGCGCAAGTTTTTACTGGATCCTGCCCGACCACGACAGTGGCAGATCGTTCAAGACATGGCACGGCTCATCTTTTGATGGGCCATGTGGAAGTGAGCTGAGGATCGTAAAGTTCAATTAAATCTGGTATCTAGATCACAGTGTGAACGTATATAAATTAATTTAGGTCAGGATGGAATTGATAAGATCAGATTTTTTTGGGCCCAGAACTTTTGAGAAAAAAAGCACCACGAGTTGATCCAACTTAAAGGTCGACAAAATAGGCCCAATAAACAATGTGGATCGTACCAATTCTATTCTGGTTCCAACGGAAAAGACGATTCCAAATTATCCCGGATTGATTTTATACTTAGCTTCTGGATAGTACAATCTTATGATCCGATGATATGGATAGAAACTGAACAATGGACAATTGCAAATTATCCTGGATTAATTTACCTTCCATTATATAATCTAGAGGACTATAAGAGGCGTTGGGTATAAACATAATCAGTTTTTATTACAAACGTGCATGACAGTTACACGATATTTATACTGAAGTATTGGTTTAGGGTACAATAATGAATGTCTGCTCCTCCGGTACTGCCTGATCCGATCTCAGACTTTGCCTGCGCGAACTTTCAACAGGAATTCTGAAAGTGTCAGTTACGCACGAGACAATACTAATTCTGTGCACGCTGCAAAAGGGAACTGAAAAAAGACAAAAAAGCAGGCAATTCTCCATGCACACTCTGTCAAACCGCACCCACTTCATTGATTTGGTTCGAAATTATCTGGAACCGCACTTTTACTTGAGAAAAAGAGTTCGAAGATTAAAGACGTACCTGATCATGATAATTGCTTTTCTGAATTAATTATCTAGACGAAAGCACAAATAACAAGATCCTGATGAAAATTATAGACACTTTCTATTATTATTTGTCCTATATATCATACTACACTAATTAGCTAAGTGAGTACTGCATCAGCAAAATAATCCGACCATTATGAAAAAGAAAATAAACGACCCTAGGAAACATGCACCATGCATGTACACATATAAATTAATGCTTAGAGACTAGAGAGTGTCATTTAATTAATAAATTTTGCATATACAGTGCCAATATTGTTCATGGGGATGAAATTCAGAAGGGAGCACCCTTCAGTCCAAGCAAAGACAACATGAGATCCGACTTGTCTCCCGCATCATTCACTCATCAACCAAACAAATTCTTATATTGCTCGGCATGTGGATGAATGAGTCGGCAGCTAATCAAATCTCATAGTCATCTGTGATTGGACCAAAGGAAGCTCTCTTTTGAAAATTCATTAATTAATATATATCACATATGGATACATATATATGCAAAAATCAACAATGGAAAACATTGCGTGCAAGAAATAATAAAGGTGAGAAAATAAAATAGAAATACGTTAGGAAAGCAAGGATCAAAGAAGGAGCTAGTTGAAGCTTTTCTACCATAGCCGTCAGCTAGGTTTTCTTATCCGGAACACTGGAGGGTGCCCTTAAATAGCTGAGAATTTAGCAAACAGTGATATCAGACAATAAAATTATTAGTACATTTAGAACAGTGAAATTATTTGTATGTTTCCGTGATGATTTTTCTTGGTCTGGGAACACTGATCCACCAAAAGACAGTGAGCAGACAAATGAAGGACTGTTCCACGTTGGTTGGCAACCCAAAGTCTTGTTGAAATGCTTACACGGCAGCTGTGAGATGATCAGACTTGCGGAACACTCAGCTCGATCGTCGACCGTGTTAATTATCTAGGTCTGATTCCAGTCTGCCATATGGTTCTTTTGTTACTGTAAGGCATATTTTATATATATATATATATATATATATATATATAAAATGAAGTCACTTTTTAGCTCCATTTCTCTATCCTAAATTCATGTCAACCTGAATCCAACCTAATCTAAAAAAAAAAAAAATTCAGGTCACTTACCCAAATCCTAAAACCTCTAATCCAAATTCAATATTTTTCATATTAATTTGGATCGGATTGATAGATTAAATTTATTTTTGACATTCCTATTATTAGGGATGTTTTGAGAAAGAAAAAAGAGAAAAAATTACTTTAGAATATAACACCATCATATATACTCTGTGTATCGAACGTTGAAACTGTCGTGTAGTTAAAAAATAATGACTCATATAAAAAAAAAATTAAAAAAAAAGATAAAAAGATATGAACTTTCATAATGCTATGATGGATGAAATTAATAAAAAAAATGTAACTCTAATAAAAAATAACTTATGATAATATGGTTGAATAAGTTAAATTTATCAAAATAGAAATTCGGATAGAGATGGGCCAAACAAAACTCAAATTATAACCAGAATTAATGATAGAGTAGTAAGATCTATAAGAATTATAGATGATCAGCATTTTATTCAACCGACATTGAAATTTTAAGTATATATAATTCATCCATCATAATTGGAAAATAAAGGTCTTTAATCCATCGATATCTCAAATGATTAAACAGCACAAATCCAAAGCAATACAGTAATATTGCATTATATTCATTCACAAGCTCATCATTAATTGAATAAGTCAAGGCCAACAGTTTAATTCAATAAATTATATATATATATATATATATATGATTAATATGATATAATATAGGGATGCAAGATTGATTATTTTGGAACTGGAGTTTGTGTCACTTATTTTAGTACTTAAAAATAATAATTAAAGTTTCATAGCTATTTAAATTATATATACTACTGTAATTTTACTAAGGTCGTTTATATACTCTCCATTTATCCTTTAATTTTAAAAGTCTAGAAAAGATCAACTTTTGAAAATTGAATAAGTAAATAAATATAAAGATGACGAATATCTTTCCAAAAAATTGAAAAAAATAGAGATGAAAATGTCTGAAGTAAGTGGAGGCCGTGCAGAGGCATGGCGAAGCCCTGCTTTTAGGTTAAAATAATGACGCCTTGGCAGTGAGAATGCCATACGATCCAACAGGTTTGAGTGAAAAACAAACATGAATCATAGCTCCTCTGTCATCAGTGGATCCGTATCTGATGTGATCTTCTTCGTCGTCCTTGTTTAAGACAAAAAAAAGGCAATGTATTAAATTATGTTGTCCTTGAATATCCTTCTGATCAGGAAGGAAAACATGCACCACCCCATCGCGGATCATGTCTCATCCCCATATTGAGTACATTGCATGAGGGTACTGATTTACCATTAGTTTATGAAACATTTTAAGGAATAAAAAATGCCCCCGAGTAAAGTTGAGTTGGTTTGGATGGAGCAGAATTACTACCATAGGGTAAGAGTTTGAATCTCGACAAAGTCAAGGAAAAAAAAACTCTCCTCTGCATTGGTCAACTACAGCTTCCCGATTTACTTCCTTACAGATAGTCACAGGGTCGTTGGATGACGGATTCCACTTTTTTTTTGTTACCATTTTAAGAAATAAAAAATATATTTTTTTTACCAAATTAGTGTTGGCGCAGCGGGCCGACAAGAAGGGAGAGATGAATTGTCTGAAATAAGAAAAATACCCTACTCGTTCTTTCAACTCTAAAAATGCAACAACAATAAAATAATAGAACTAAATAAAGCTCAGCAGTTGACTTGGTTACAACCTGAGTGGTTGTTAATCCAAGGAGGTTGAACACCTCACTAAGAATCTCCTTCTTTGAAAGTGGAGAAGCTTTTTATACACTGAAAGCTCTAAGAGTTGCTAGGAAGTTAGTATAAGAGTTGATCTTCTATTTTCTAGCTCCAGAGGTCTTTTTATAGCTCCTAGAAATTCTATCTACAGCCTTGAGGGTGCCTCCAGCGCTACGGTGGATACAACTTTATCCACCGCTGAAACGGTCATCTTTGACTGGTCGAGGGCACCCTCAATACCATTGAGGGCGCCTCGGATAGTCATGGAGGGTGCCCTCCCGCCTGAAGAAGGCGGAGGCGCCTGGGTCGCCTTGGAGGCGACTTCAGTTTGCTATTCCAGCTCCTTTTCTTCTTCCGAAGCTCTGATCGTTTGGTTGATTGCGGCCAATCGAAATAAGGCTCACCCCAATTCAATTTCCGGTCTTCTCCACGAGCAGGCTTCCGCTTTGGCTTCTTGTCCCTCGAATGTCATGTACGTTCTTCTCGTCCACCGGTATACTGATAAATCCTAATTTTGTCGCAAAATGGGTATCAAAAGAATTAAGAACCGAATTCACTCTACACTAATGTAGCATAGAGATGACTCGGGTCGTCTCCCAACGAATGTAAACGGTAAAATGATAGTCTTAGGATCAATTATATTTGGCTTGAGTTTTCTGTATAAATTGGGCATTTCAGAATTGACTTTTGAACAAAGAGAAAAAGTAAGGACCTAAAATTATGCTACATTTGTAAATTCAACTCATGGAAATTAACAAACAAAGAAGCTAACTAATCTAAACTACTGCATTGAAAGAAATGGCAAACAAGAATAACCTAATGCAACAATTAAGCAAATCTAAATTGATCAGACATCAAGAAAAATGACCTTAACCGAAGGTTCCAAAGCAATAGCAAGGGAATTTGAATCAACTATGCATTGATCAACTACAACAAAACTAGAATTCAAACAGAGATGAAGAAACTAGCATTCAGAGGATTCACACTAATCAAACTGGAGAAACCCTAGCTTGGATTTGGTGTGCATCGGATGAAGAACTCGGCGATGAAGACAAACAGAATAACTCGGCGTTGTTGATGATCGGCAAAGCTTCAATCTGAGATGGGTGTCGAGCTTCAAGAAAGGAAGATAACCGGCCGGAAGACAAAGGAATCGGCTCAAACCACCGAATTGCTTCTCCTTCTTTGCTTCTTCTTCCTTGCACGAAGTCGCGGCAGAAATTGCAGTCAGATCTGGAACAAAAGGATGAAGTGGTGTCGCCGGTTGCTAATGGATGGATTTCAGCCAGAGGAAGGGATGCCCTTGACCTCGCTTGCTCGCCGGCGGTGGATGGATCGAGGAAGAAGATCGCCGGAGCAAGATTGCTCCCGCCTCTTTGTTTCTTAACGCGAAGCTACTGTAGCCAATTCTCCAACAACCTATAGCTTCTCATTTCCCACTTAAATCAGATCTGAAATCTGAGTCAACGGTTGAGATTGCTTCGGAATGATCCAACGGTGGAAGTTGCTCCATATCCGATCCAAATCTTCAGATCTTGATCACTGGTTGTGATCTACTTCCCATTGGCTTGGATGGACCAGATTCTTCACGGATGTCTTAGATCTACTCCGATCTTGGATGAATGACTGAGATTGTTCCAGAGCTGGATCTCCTTATTTAAGCTCAGATTTGAACTCAATCTGAGTTGATCAAACTAAAGTCCTTGCCCTTTGATGCCTACAAAGAATATAACCAAATATTAGCATGAAATACCTCAAATATGATATAATTTGTAATTAAGTCCACAAATGAATGCAATTCATGAAATATGATATAAATGTGGAATTAACACATGAGAAGATCAAATGATATGCTTATATGAATCAAAATATCAATACAAAATGATGGTTATCAAATTCTCTCACATTTATTATTGCACGTCCCGAGCAAGCAAACAAAACAAAGAAACAACTAGAATTCATCTCCCTAACATTTTCCTAGCAATACCTAGAATATGGTGAAAGGAATTTAACTAAGACCATCTAAAGACCACAAACAATCATGAATTCAATCCAAATAATAATCAGTAAGTATGGTAGTTTCAATCCAATTGAAAAATTGAGCAAATTGCAACCTCACAAGGTATTTACCTATTCTAGCTCTCACACTCAATCATGCATATAAGTGGAGCTCACTCAATGCAACTCACAACATTTCACTACCATAAGCTTGCTTATTTTCTAATTCTCCACCACTATAAACATGACATACATGAATCAAAAGGAATTTAATCATGAAGAATTAAAATGAAAGCAAGAAAAATAATTAAAGTGAATGAAATTGGCAAAAGAAAAAGGCATCAATGAAGAGAATGAGAGTATGGAAGGAATTTACTTGATGAGTTGACCCATTTAATGTAAAAAGAAATGAATACCATTTATTTTTATCAATACAAAAGACCAAGCCAAACTCTTCTTCAATTTGATAGCTATCCAAAAATTTTGATACTCTATCTCCACAACTTGATACTCTTCATTACTTCTTTTGTTGTTTTTTTAATTCCAAACCTTATGAAAAAGAGCTCATGCATCCCCCCACACTTAAAATATTGTCCGTCTCGGACAAAGATTGCACTGATGTGAAGCACTCAAACTTCCTCATCATCAACTACAACAACTACCAGCTGAATCCAAGAATGTTCCTGCAAATTCTGCAAAGTTCTGTCAATTTCACACTTTGTTGACATTCAATTAAACTCATCTCTTCTATTTTTTTTCCTACATTATAATAGAGAACAAACATTTAATTCAATTATAGCTTCTGAGATCAGATTCCAACCATGTAAATTTTTAAGCATCAACTGTTTAAAGATCAGTTTCATGAATTGAAACTCCATGGAGTTGCAAAAATCAAGTTAAGTCCTTGATAAATAGAATTTGCTGCATTTCAGCATTAAAAACCAGCACAGCTTAGTAGGAACTCAATTAACTACTAAAGATTTCAGAATTTCCAAAATTTAGGCTGGTTCCTGAAATATGTAGCTTAAGACTTTAGTCTCAAAATTTGAATTTCAAGGTAATTTCAACTTAAGTCATTAAGAATCCAGTTTGGAGAAGGACCTGATTGCTTCGAATGATAGCAGCCTCCCAATTCTTCTCAAGTTACTTGAAAACTTGTTTATTGTGATTCAGATGGAGGGGTTTCTGATTCTAAAACCAGCTTCTGTGATTTCAGTTATAGTTTCCTCAAACACCTCAAAGAATTCCAGCAATTCCTAGTTACTGGCTGGTAACAACTTCCAACATCCTGCTCATGTTCAGATAATTCCTACTCCAGCAACATCCTCTAAACTTCTTCCTATTTGTTCTCAGAAACCAACCTCCTGGACCCCTGCATTTCCAGAATTTGTTTTAGAATTTTGACTTCAATCAAGAACCTTTCAGCCATTCTAACAATTCAAAATTTTTGTCCAGCAGATGTGTGAAGAATGGAAGTAAGTTAACATAAGTTGCTTGTGAGGATACAAAAGCTTCACTTAATTTCTTTATTGATTTTGCTAGATGCCCAAAGATTTTTTGGTACACCTTTAATATCATCCTGCATCTTTGATTCTGCATAAGATATGTTTCTGCATTTCAATTCCTAAAGCCTGAAAAGATCATAGGAAGCTTAAATACCATATGTTTTTGCATCTTGTAAGGCTTCACTTAAACTCCTCAATTTTTTTAAATGCTGCTTCTGATTTTTTATACACTTGATGCCAAGTTACAATATTTCTCATGTTCTGCAATTTTCCTATTCCGCAACCCACTTTGTCAAATGTTTGCCAAGTAAACTCCCATATCCTCATTAGTATTCCATAATTTCCCACTGACATATATCATCAGCACTTCAAATGCTCAAATAGTTTCTAAAATCACTGCTAAACAGCAGCCTCTAGAATCTAGCAAGTTTCAGCCCTTGTTTCACTTAAGCTCCTCAGAAAAACTTTGAAAGAGAGTGCCAAAGTTTTAGTATTCAGATTCTTAGGTGGCTTCAGCTTAAATCAAACAGAATCCAGCTAGGATGAGAGTATCATTTGGCTCTGGAATGTTAGAAGTTCAAATTCAGATTGTTGCTGATCAGAATCGACACACAAAATTGGCACTAAACAGTGCAGTGCAATTGGACAATTGCAAACTCCATTTGTTTGCTCCCTCTTCCTTCTCGAGATGTTTAAAGCTTCACTTAATTCTTCAATGATCAGAACTCGCAACAAGTTGTTTAGATACAATAACATTGATTTCCAGATTCAATATAACTCATTTCTAGCAACAAAATCTAAAACCAACACTATCATTTATCCCCTGCCTTGTTTTTTTTTTACTGAAAGCAACTTGCTATTCCTTTAGTAGTGTCATAGAAATTGGCACGCAATAGACCAAGTTTTTAGAAATGATCTTTGCTGTGAATGAATTGCAGTTTCTGCAGATTTTTTTTCTTCTCTAATTCACTCACCAATCCACAGTTTCATCAGCTGTAGCTCTTGCATTCAATCTCTATCCTCTTCCTCAAATTGGCACAGAAATGCCAAATTACTTCTGCAGAATCTACATTTCCTGGTTTACTGCTTCTCTGTTATTTCAAAATCCAGGAAATAATAGTCAGCTTCAACCTCTTGCTACTTTGTATTCTTTCTCTATTTCTCTTCTTATAGATCTGAATTTTGGTTTGCCAGAATTTTACTTCAGCTGTATTCCCTGCAATTTCAGTAATTCCGGCTCTCATTCAGCAAATCCAGATTTATTTCTCTATCTTTGTAAAGTTAACTTCAGCAATCTATAATTCTCTGTAGCTATATGTGGCACATGAATTGGGTATTTCAGAAATCAGAAATTCAGGTTACAGCAGCAACAGATTTCATCAATTTCTGCATTCCAGCATACAAATTCAACTTAGCATTTGTATCAATTCTTTTACTTGAACAACAACAACCATTAGCATAGTGAAGAGCTTAAGTGGTCATAGAAATGAATTTATGAGAAATCAACTCCTTAACAGTTGATGAAATTCCAAAACTGATGTTGATCTCTGGAACTTGATACTTCAATATTTCAGGATTCTGATTTCAGAAATTAGGTTCCTAGGCATGATATGTTTTCAATCACAAAGTCATGGTAGGGAAAAACCACTAATATGCTGGATCTCAACTTCAAAACTTTGAATCCACAAAAATTTCCAGCTCAAATTTCTTATTTCAGAATTCAGTTCAATGAAAAATTCAAAATCCGTAATTCAATTTCCATATAATTCCTACAGATATACACTCCCAAAACCTCCAACATCCTCATACATATTCCATTCCTCCCCCACACTTAAAACTTTATCACGATCTTGGTCAAGCTAACTCATCAAGCAATTCAACCAAAACTCTCAATAGAAGGATGACAAGCAAAGGTGATCAAAAGTTAGAATGCTAGATGAAAATGCTCAAAGAAAATTGCGAGGAAAGAAATGAAGAATAATAAGGGAACAAGAATGAAAAATTCCTTCATCTACATGCACACATATGCTATTGTGGCTTCAAAAAGAAGCAAAGCAAGTTCTAGAGTTCAATTATCATGAGTATATGTCACACGAAAGAAATTAATAGAGTATAGACTTGAGGTGGCCCTCTCTAGGTATTTTTTTTATGCAATCAAGCTCAACTAATCAAAATAGAATCCACCACCACACTAACCAATATCATGTAAGTAAAGCATCCAATCATGTCAAATGATCTAAAACTGATGATCAAATTTAAGAAATTTTTACCATCTTAAAAGTATTACTAGAACAATTTCATGGAGAATTTTATTCAAAACGAAATGCTATGTAGACTAGACAAAGTGAAAAATATGGAAGCAAAATGCAAATGTAAAGTATGAAACTAATGAAAAATATAAAGCAAAAAGAAAAGTAAGGAACGAAGTCTCCTTTATTCCTGGCGGTTGAAGAAGATTTAAGAGTAGAATCCATGCCGGTATTGGAATGGTCCTTTCCGGTGGTTGGAGTCGATTGAGCTGCAAAATCCAAGTTGGAAGTGGAATAATTGTAGTTGCAGTCAAGTCCACTTCATCCAACATTTTTCCTTTGAAAATTCTTCCTGGAGGTCGGAGGCGGTTTAGATGGAGCAACCATTTTGGAAGCCTACGGCGACCTACAAAGCCAAAGGAAGACAACACCTCTTGCAAGTATGGGAAAATATTAGTTTTTACATTACATGGTTCAAAAAATATATCACATCCAATAAAATCAATTAATGGTACCTTTATAAAATCTTCTAATGAATTACAAGAAATACTAACCTTGTCATGTTGAAAAGTACCTGGAGGTTCTAAAATGATGACCGTGACCTCCTCATCATCAGATAGTAGCTTAGACTCTGGCTCAGGTGGTGTATCTAAGAGAAGTGATTCTTGGGACTCTACTTCCATAGCACAAGTCCCTACACTCTCATCATCAACATCTGGTTCAGATGATTCTTGGGGTATTGCTTCCAATGTGCAATCCCCTACACTTACATCATCATCTACATCAGTACCTACATCATCAACAACATCTACAACAACATTATCAGTAGAGTCAGAAATTTTTACAACTACAGCATCACAACAAGAAGTATTAGAGGAGTCCTGTGAAATAATAAAATCAAGATCAGGCCTGTCAAAAATAATACAATCCCTCTGCTCAGGCACCTCAATATTTGTAGGAAAGGTCTCATCAACTCTTAAGGTAACCGGTTGCCCATTTCTAAATTGTTGAGGGTTGGCTGCCATGATTTCCAAAAGTTTCATAGCTTCATCAGGAGTCTTATCAATCAAGGGCCCTCCACTAGCTTTATCCACCATGTACAAATCAAACGGCGAAAGCCCATCATAAAAATGTAGAACAAGCAACTGATCACTGATTTGATGTTGAGGACAACTAGAGCAAAGTTCCTTGAATCTCTTCCAATATTCACTCAATGTCTCCTCCTTGAATTGTTGAATACCACAAATCTTTTTCCGCATAGCTATATAATCATTCTGAACTTCTTGTAGGCTTTGAGATGCTGGATATGGCTTAGTAGACTGACTATATGCAACCTCAGACCTAAAATTTGATTGATCCACAAGTGGGTAGTACTGATGTTCAGGCTGATAGAACTAAGTCTGAGGCTGATAGTACTGATAATATGGATCCATGGTCAAAGAAATTTCCTGCTCTTACACCAAAACACTAGCAAATAAAATCAGAAGACACAGGAGCATATAATATCAAACACATGGATATATGAACATGAAAGCAATTGAAACAATTTTTTTTCAAATTTTTATGTAAAAAGAAAAAAAACAATCCTAAGGTATCAAACATCGCTACATTCCCCGACAACGGCGCCAATTTTGATAAACCCTAATTTTGTCGCAAAATGGGTATCAAAAGAATTAAGTACCAAATTCACTCTACACTAATGTAGCATAGAGATGACTCGAGTCATCTCCCAACGAATATAAACGGTAAAATGATAGTCTTAGGATCAATTATTGTTGGCTTGGGTTTTCTGTATAAATTGGGGATTTCAGAATTGACTTTTGAACAAAGAGAAGAAGTAAGGACCTAAAATTATGCTATATTTGTAAATTCAACTCATGGAAATTAACAAACAAAGAAGCTAACTAATCTAAACTACTGCATTGAAAGAAATGGCAAACAAGAATAACCTAATGCAACAATTAAGCAAATCTAAATTGATCAGACATCAAGAAAAATGACCTTAACCGAAGGTTTCAAAGCAATAGCAAGGGAATTTGAATCAACTATGCATTGATCAACTACAACAAAACTAGAATTCAAACAGAGATGAAGAAACTAGCATTCAGAGGATTCACACTAATCAAACTGGAGAAACCCTAGCTTGTATTTGGTGTGCATCGGACGAAGAACTCGGCGATGAAGACAAACAGAATAACTCGACGTTGTTGATGATCGACAAAGCTTCAATTAGAGATGGGTGTCGAGCTTCAAGAAAGGAAGATAACCAGCCGGAAGACAAAGGAATCGGCTCAAACCACCAAATTGTTTCTCCTTCTTTGCTTCTTCTTCCTCGCACGAAGTCGCGGCAGAAATTGTAGTCAGATCTGGAACAAAAGGATGAAGTGGCGTCGCCGGTTGCTAATGGATGGATTTCAGCCAGAGGAAGGGATGCCTTTGACCTCGCTTGCTCGCCGGCGGTGGATGGATCGAGGAAGAAGATCGCCGGAGCAAGATTGCTCCCGCCTCTCTGTTTCTTAACGCGAAGCTACTGTAGCCAATTCTCCAACAACCTGTAGCTTCTCATTTCCCACTTAAATCAGATCTGAAATCTGAGTCAACGGTTGAAATTGCTTCGGAATGATCCAACGGTGGAAGTTGCTCCAAATCCGATCCAAATCTTCAGATCTTGATCACTGGTTGTGATCTACTTCCCCTTGGCTTGGATGGACCAGATTCTTCACGGATGTCTTAGATCTACTTTGATCTTGGATGAACGGCTGAGATTGTTCCAGAGCTGGATCTCCTTATTTAAGCTCAGATTTGAACTCAATCTGAGTTGATCAAACTAAAGTCCTTACCCTTTGATGCCTACAAAGAATATAACCAAATATTAGCATCAAATACCTCAAATATGATATAATTTGTAATTAAGTCCACAAATGAATGCAATTCATGAAATATGATATAAATGTGGAATTAACACATGAGAAGATCAAATGATATGCTTATATGAATCAAAATATCAATACAAAATGATGGTTATCATATACTCTTCCGTAGCTCTTTTCGTCCATCGGACGCACCGAGCCCGTCAGCTTTCTTCTCGTGCCGTCCTTCTTACCTGCTGCATCTTTCGCTCGACTTCCTATGCTCCTAAGCTCTTGCACACTTAGGTGCATGGATCAAAACTAAACAGGACCTAACCTACCTTGGTTGATCACATCAAAATAATCACGGGATCCAACAATCTCCCTCTTTTTGATGTGCATCAACCCAAGTACAAGTTAGGATAAAACAAGCAAGTAATTTAAAGAAATTACAGAACGTAACTAACATCATTTCAAGCATAAAGTTTGCAAAAAAGAAATTGTAATACTAAAATGAATTGATCTATTATAATTCAGAAAAATAGAATAATTTGACAAAATATTCTAACTCCCCCTAAGCTTGTATCTATCACTCCCCCTAAGCTTGTATCTATCTCTCCCCATTTGATCACATCAAAAAATTGGGTACAAAAAAAAATAAGGTACAGATTAAAAAAAAATTTTGAGAGAAATTTTTTTTTTCAAGTTGCAAATTTTCAAATTTTCCAAGTTAAACAAAATTTGAAACAATTTCCAAGTTAGAAAAAAAAACTTGAAACGCTTAAATAGTTAACAATAATTTAAAAACATTATCTTAATTGCTTATCAGTTTGTCAATTAAACATTTAATTCGATAATCGGCTTCCAGGCTGTGGCAAGACACTAGGCCTTCTTGATTATTGGATCATCAACCACTTCTAGTCAAAGCCTTTTTAAGGAATTTAAACATTTAATTTCTTTTGAAAACCTTGATTAACAGAAGGTTTAATCTAGATATGATTTTAGAATTCAATAGAGGTTCCTTCCTACTAGGTTAGTTAGATAAATGGGGGATACATATCCTTTAGGTATTCTTCTAAGTTGTCCTTGATGTTTTTTAATGTACCAGTTTAATTTTCCATAAATGTTTGGTTTTTGATAACATGTATCTGATTCCAAATTTTCAATTTACAATTTTAATTTTTCATTCTCTGATTTCAGGTTATCTAATATTCTGTTTAGCTCAGCAATCTTTTTTCCTGATTTTACTAAGTCTCTTGTTAGGATTTTGATAAAATGAAAAGACTGTTTGGGGGTTAGAGCACGTACCTCACTTACCTCAATTTCTGATGCTCCTCCTTCATCGCAGCTTTCTTCTTCTAATCCTCCCCTTTCATCTATGCTCACCTCTGAGCTGCTCTCATCTTCTTTTTGATGGTTAGCCATTAGCGCTAGTCCCGAGAAGGCTACTACCTCATAATCAAAGGATGAAGAATCATCCCAAGTGACCTTCATGGTCTTGTATTTGGAGGAAGTTGATTTTTTGTGCTTGTCCTTTTCCTTCAATTTTGGGCAGTCATTCTTAATGTGCCCTTTTTCGTTGCAGTTGTAGCATCGGACAGTTCTTTTGTTTCGATGATGCCTTCTTGACTGCGATTTAAACTTATTAGACTTAAGAAATTTATTGAACCTTTTTACTAGTAGAATCTTTCGTCTTCATCGATGGATGTCTCAGACTCTTGATCTTCCGTCCTTGCCTTTAGGGCAACATTGAGGTTTGTCTTTTCTATGTCTTTTGAATTTGTAATTCGAGATTCATGAAGTTCGAAGGTAGAAAATAGATTTTCTAGCGTACTTACCTCAAAGTCCTTAGAGATGTAATATACATCTTACTAAGGACGCCCATTCTGAAGTTCTTGGGAAGGCGTTGAGCGCATACCGGATCGAATCTTGGTTTGTTACTGATTCTTCGAGATTGTTTAGCTGAGTTATCATCTCCTTGATTTGTGCTTGGAGTTGTACTACCTTTTCTCCATTGTTCATCTGGAGATTTGTTAGCTGAGTTCGGAGGATGTCCCGCCTTGTTAACTTCGCTTCTGAAGTACTTTCATAGAGCTCTAGGAACTTCTCCAAGAGATCTTTGGCGGAGACGTAGCTGCCGATTCGGTTGACCTCCTGGGGTGGAAGGACGCTGAGCAGATGGAATTCTGCTTTCCTGTTCGCCACGAAATCGGCTTGCTCGTTTCTTCGTCCACTGATATTCTTCTTTCTCGGCTCCTTTCTAATCCGTAGGTGCTACAAAACCGTATTTCATTGTTAATAGAATATCGAAATCTGTTTTAAAAAATACCTCCATTCGGCGTTTCCATGTAGCGAAGTCTCCATCAAATTTTGGGGGAGTGAATACTTGCACCGGTCATCGTCTTGATCTTTGTTGCTTCAGACGGCGGTTAGTCCTTCTAAAGCTGTTGGACTCTAATACCACTTGTTGGCGCAGCGGGCCGATAAGAGAGGATGGGTGAATTGCCTGAAATAAGAAAAATACTCTTCTCATTCTTTCAACTCTAAAAATGCAACAACAATAAAATAACAGAACTAAAGAAGACTTAGCAGTTGACTTGGTTACAACCTAGGTGGTTGTTAATCCAAGACGGTTGAATAACTCACTAAGAATCTCTTTCTTTGAAGGCGGAGAAACCTTTTACACACCAAAAGCTTTAAGAGTTGTTGCTAGGAAGTTAGTATAAGAGTTGATATTCTATTTCCTAACTTCAGGGACCTTTTTATAGCTCCTAGAAATTCTATCTACAGCGTTGAGGGCGCCTCCAGCGCCGTGATGGATAAAACTTTATCCACCGCTGAAACGATCATCTTTGACTAGTCGAGGGCGCCTCAGATAGTCATGGAGGGTGCCCTCAAGGCATGGAGGGCGCCCTCCCGCCTGAAGAAGGCGGAGACGCCTGGGTCAGCTTACTTTTCCAGCTCCTTTTCTTCTTCCGAAGCTCTGATCGCTTGGGTGATTGTGGCCAATCGAAATAGGGCTCATCCGAACCCAATTTCAGGCTTTCTCCTCGACCAGGCTTCCGCTCTGGCTTCTCGTCCTCGAACATCGCATATGTTCTTCTTGTCCATCGGTGTACTCTTCCGCAGCTCTTTTCGTCCCTCGGATGCACCGAGTCTGTCAGCTCCCTTCCTGTATCATCCTTCTCGCTAGCCGCGTCTTCCGCTCGACTTCTTGTGCTCCTAAGCTCCTGCACACTTAGACATAGGGATCAAAACTAAACAGGACCTAACCTAACTTAGTTGATCATATTAAAATAACCATGGGGTCCAATAATTAGTACATGTAATTAACTCAGATTTATTTCCAAAGTAATTTGTCTCTAATTAAGTCAATTTATGAATGGATTGGTATGTGTATCTTACTTTTAGTATATTCATCGTAACCTGAACATTAGACTTGATTTAATTGTAAATTTAGGATTTAAATTTATTTTGAGAAGAATTATCGTAATGCTAAAGTATATTCTTTAGTAGAGAGTTTTTTGGATTGAGATATTGATATGGGAAGTTACGAGCGAAATATAATATGTTAATTAAAGTTAAAATGAGGTGATAATCAAAGTCAAAGGGATGTGGTAGCCAGTGGGTCACTCTGAATAGGACTATTGCTTTTCGCCTAGTGCTAATACCTTCAGTACGAGGATGACCGACCAAATAGCCGATCGAACCCAAGGGACCTAGTGCTCTATTTGTGTGCTAAGACACCTTTTATATATCCAATCAGCCAATAGTCGATCGGATTTAAGGAATGGTTGGCCTACCACAAATCCAGTCAGTCATAAGTCAGGCCGGATTCAAAAGACCCAGCTTCTCATTCTCATAGTACAGCATATGGTTGGTCGGCCCTTAAGCCAGTCAAACTTAGGGAGCTTGTCACCCCACTCATTGCCAAGATACACAGAGCAAATCTGACAGACCTTACATGTCAGAACAAGTCTATGAATCCAGCTCTCCGCTTTTGTAGTATAACTCCACATAGGGATGCTCGACCCTAAAATCGGACACAGCCTAAATGGTCTTACAATCGGACGAGCGTACAAGACAACCCTCCTTCATATAGCCGGTCGGTAATAACGCCGGTTAGGTGTACACAGCTCAGTACGCCCATTTCTCATATGTACAAAAGATAAATGTATAAGATAATTCTCATTATAAACTCAGCTGAACTTCTAGATCTTAGGTTATCACTTCAAAGGCAAGTCTCCTATCATATGGACGATCGACTTAAAGTACCGATCCGATCTCTAGAGATTCAGTTCCCTATCTTTCATAGGTAAGTATCTCAGCATATGGCTAGTTGGTCATATAGCCAGCCGAGCCTATGGGACTTGACTCACTGTTGTTTCAATATCATATCGCTAGCATCACATAGTATATAGCCGAGCGGCTCAGGGGACGAACGACCTTACGATACTTGGTACCCTGCTGCTTATGTATTGATATGCCAATATAATATACAATTGGTCAGCTAAAGATCCGGTTAGACTTCCTCAAGAGACCTTACTGTTAGAGAATGTATAACAATTTATCAGACAATAATAACTATCTATCAGGGAATATTCTGATATCTGACACGTACAGACAACGGAATCTTCTTATGAGAGTGACTACTCAACTTCTATCATTATTACGGAGGTTACAAAAGATTGTCCGTACACGTGTAATGGAAAATTCCTCGGAGGAAGATTGTACGCCTTCCATCACTATACAGTTTCTGGCACCGAATATTCCTTGTCGCCTCATTATTATGGAGGTTATGAGAGGTGATATAAAAGGAGGTTCTCTCCTTTGACGAGGTACGCAATACATTCTAAGCGAACTTTACAGCACACACTCGTAATTTACTGTTAATCTTCTCTACTTTTCATTTGATCATCTACTGCTTTGAGTGTCAGATGACCTATGCCAGGAACATCTTCCTTGATTTTCATCCTAAACTCTTGTTTGCTTTTTTGGGTGTGTACAGAAAGGAACTGAAAGGAGTGCTCAGCATCATCGCTTTTTCCTAGTAGAGTCATCTCTAAGTTAACGTCCAAGTCATCTGTCCAACACGTCATCTCCATCGTTTTTAAATAAAATCAAATATTTTCATACTACTATATTAGATTTCTAGGATGGTCTACGGGTTTGTATGGAAATCTAAATGAGACAAAAGCGTCTGTCAAGGTTTTTTGAATTGACCTAAAAATCAAATATCAATGTTTGGTAGGAGGTCGTCTGGTTCTAGTTCAGGGAAATAACGTTAATTCACGCTAAACATGGTCTCTTTGAATTTATATATGTCGAATCCAAGAAGCCAAGCGTCGTGGCAGCAGACACTAGCGGGCTCTCGTGGTGCTGGCCCAAAGGGCGAACTCGGACCCATAAATTTACAGCCGTCGACAGGCACCATAACGTTTTGTTGCGTCGATCGATGAGACAAATACTAGCTAGCTAATTCAGTGGCCGCCCAACGCCACGATGCACCCACTCGACATCCCTTTCGATGTACAAGGAGTTCAACTTGGCCACCTCTCATACGAAGAAAAAAGGGTGGTAGATTGTCAACAGGAATCTCCATTAATTGGTGGAGCCAATCGGCAATCGGGAACGTGTTGAAGCGGAACAATATTGATTAGATTCCGAAACCATTCCTTTCTGTTGGACCCTGCAATTCCACCTGTTCTTGCAGTTGACTGTGTCCATAACGGGGATGGCGCTTTAGTACTCTTCAGCGTCTTCATCCAGCACGCTTTTCCCCCACCTCAATCGCCGACTTACTCCCACACATCAAACACAGAGAGAGAGACACGGACGCAAATTGGACTGTCGACAAGCTGTCACCGTCATGTTAATATCGCAGTCAAACCAGATGGATTCGATGATCGGTGGCGAAGATGCGAGAGCTGTATATAGATTTGTCAACTTGGTTCCATGTCTGTCTGGTTAAGTCAACTATGAGAATGCAAGATCTAATTTGGAGCCTACAATTCAACACCCATAATTGAGAACGCGCGAGGAAAACTGTATTTGAGAATTCAACCTTCTTGAAAGAGATCTTCATGTCGGATTTGATCCACCAAATAATAAATATCTAAGAGACAAAATTATATCTTAGCTTACAAAATATATTTAATTTGCACGAGAAGTATCCTGAGTCGTCCGTCCGTCCTTGATTAATCTGTCAACTCTATCTACCTTTTTTAATGCTGAGGTATTTGCTCGCGTAGCTCAGCTCAGCTCTTCCGCTAGCTCCAAACTGCTCATACATTTAATTCGCCCAGCTATTCAGTGGTTGGGATCTGATGATAGTCCAACAGGTTCGATAACAGTTGAGGGAATGACCACGTAATTAATGGAGAAAGTGGTGATCGAGGTTTAATTTGATTTCCTCTCGAATGACAACCTAATACTACTTTAAAGTTGATCTCAAATTCTATTCTACAAGAATAGAAAAGTATTGAATTACAAAAAAAAAAGACTTATATATACACACACATTAATACGAATCTACATGAGTGCAAATTGGCTTGATCATTCACGCACCAAGGTAGAAATTAACCAGCTATAGGGCATTGTGAGTGTGTGATGTAGCTAGCCTAGACAAAAATAGTTTACAAAAAAATCAGTGATACCTTATCACAAACTAGGAATGAGTTGACGGGTGTGCGCAAAATGTGATCTCACAAAAAGGTTAGATAAACAATAAATAGTACCTTGCCTAAAAACTTAAAAGAATTTATATCTACACAATCATATGATATAATATTATTTATTATGGATTTGAGTTCTTTACCTAAAAATTTTTATATCAATGGAGATATCTATTAAGAAAATAATTATTATTAGTAAATACTTATTTATTTCCTAGTTATTAGGTAAACTCATGATCTTTTTGTTGGATCATGAAAGTCAATAGGGGGGCGGTGAATATCGATCAAAAACGTTCGTAGAGAGTACGCAGTGGAAAAGAATAAAAACAATGCTAACAAGAACCAATTTATTAGTTCGGAGCTTTGGTCGACTCCTACTCTAAAGCCCGCATTCGTCAAGTGCTTTCGTTGGGCAATCCACTAACAGTTCGAAAAGATGTTTACAAATTTAAGGTACAAGAATGCTAAATAAATGAAATACTGACAA
This sequence comes from Zingiber officinale, assembly GCF_018446385.1. Classification (NCBI taxonomy): domain Eukaryota; kingdom Viridiplantae; phylum Streptophyta; class Magnoliopsida; order Zingiberales; family Zingiberaceae; genus Zingiber; species Zingiber officinale. The sequence continues at coordinate 29,497,770 of NC_056004.1, forward strand.
CAATTAAGGAAAAAGAAAGCAACACGTCGGAGAAACCTCACAGTGTCACAGGAGCACAGCGTTGTATAACAAGCGTTGAAAGACGTAGTTGTGAGTTGTATTTTGCTTCGGGGCGAGACCTCCTTATATAGGAGGCTCCGAGCTATTGGGATGTATATTATAAGCCTAGCTTTTGTATGAACATCTAATTTGAAATATTTTGAAATGAGAATCACTCTGGTCAAATGTCTGCATTATATATATATATATATATATATATATATATATATATATATATCAATGCAGTTGTCCATTTAATTTATATTGTAGATAACATGGTGTGTGGTGTCACACAGAAGATCATGTTATTGGTTCCTTATAAATTATAAATAATAGTTCACAACCAAGATAGATTGGGGCAAACCATTGGAACAGTTGTAGTGTAATTTGGTATTAGTCTGTCTTGACTATAAAATTACACTAGTACACTATGTGTATATTGAGTATGACCATTTGAGGTTGTTTGATTTGTACCGACAATATAAAAGAACAGAACCTCTGTTATTATGGATGTGCGTCCTCTTAATCCCGATATAATAACAAGCACGTATACTTAGTATTTTTTTTTTTAACTTATCAATGGGTGAGATTTATTCGTTAAATCAATAGGCCCGATGAGTTGGGAGATAGTATTATTTATATGGTGTGTTGTTGATTATAGAAGGAATCTGTGTCCTAATTATTTAAGTTGATGATATCCCCTTGAGGAGCTCATAAGGAATATCATGTAAACCTTGTAGGTGGACTTAGTCCGGCATGATAATAAAGTTGAGTGGTACTACTCTTGGAATCAAATATTAATTAATCAGGTTGTCAGTAACTCAATTAATTAACGGACATACGATATCTTAAACATAGGGAGATTAGCGCACTCATGATAAGAAGGAGCTCATATTGTAATATGGGATTGGTGCAGTAGTTCAATAATAACCCTTTAGTGGTATGAGTTATTATTGATGGATTTGGGTTGGGTATTCGGGCCGAACACAAGAAATCTAAGTCCATCAGGAGGCCTAAACCAATTCTTCCTCTAGGTTTCTATTGTAGCCTCTATATAAAGTCTCGCATCCACCCATCGTTAACTTAACTTTGGTTTAACTTGGATTAGTTTAACTTAACTTGGTTTAACTTGATTTGGTTTAACTTGGTTTGGTTTAATTTAACTTGGTCTAACTTGGTTTTGTTTAACTTAACTTGGTTTAATTTGGTTTGGTTATAGAAAGGAAAATTTTTTTCTTAACAGAATTCTGTTAATTTTTCTTTCTTTGTAATCAACGGCAAACCTATAAAAAGGAGTAGGTGATGACCCCTAAAACCTAATTTTCCTAATTCCACATTTCTCTTCTCTCCTCCTAGGGTCGGCAGCACACATCCTTCTCCTTGTGGCCAGCGCCCCTCACCTCCCCTCTTCCTCCTTGGTGGTCGGCGCCACCTTCACTTGCACCTAGGGCCGACGCCCCTTCCCTCATCCTTGAGGGCCGGCACCCCTCCTTGCTAGGGCTGGCACTCCTCCTTGCTAGATCACTTGGTGGCCGGTGGCTTGAAGAAGAGGAAGAAGTTGAAGAAGAGGAAGAAGAAGAGAAGGAAGAAGATTAGAAGGTGTCCCATCATAGAGCCTCCTTTTGTAGTCGGCGGTTTGGAAACCGAGAAGAGAAGGAGGGTGGTGTTGTTTTGGTAGATCGTTGCCCACACGACGCCCAAGAAGAGGAGAGGAATACGATAGAAGATCAAGAGGTATTTAGCTACAAAGAAAAGGTACAACTAGTTCTTTAATTCCGCTACGTAATTAGTTTGTTTTCTTTGTATCAATTTTAAATACCAACACAAGAGACCAGCGATCTTGTATTTCAATCAAGGTGTGCTTTGATCCGTCAAGAACTTGCTTGATTGATCAAACACATGTCTGATCGAACATGCGAGTTGCTAGGAAAAATTATGTACTTGTACAATTTTTGTACAAGAAAATTTAAACAAAACAGAATTCTAGCGCCTTCAAGTGGTATCAGAGCAAGTTTTCTAGTTCTGTGTGATTAATTTTCCGTTAAATTATGCACTGCTCGTATATAAATTTAGGTCGGATAATAGTAGGACTTGCAAGATAGAATAACTCTGTGGTTGCAGGCGTCCTAAGTCCAACTATTATGGCTTTGTGTGTTTGTGTATGATGATTGTAATAATTAAATACGGTCAGTTGCCGTATTATTATTATTTTTTACATTCTGTTCGATCTAGATTACATGTAAATTCCTTTGTGGAATATAGGATCGATAAATGTAAAATTTTATTTTTGTTGTGGCCTGTATCCTTGCTATGTGTGGTGTCATTTTGAGGACCGAAGGCGCGGCGGAGAAGGAAGTAAGATAGATGCGATGACTTGATCCATTGGCGGCATATTGGAGGACAACGATCCATTGGCAGCATATTGGAGGACCGCATTGGATGAGGTCATAATAGTTGAAAATTTTATTTTCATATTTATTTCCTTTATATGTTGTTTTATGTGTTTTGATGTGTGTTGTGATGTGTGTGTATGATTAAAATTTCTCAATTTAAATAACTATGTAGGAGAGGGATTATTTAAATAAATTCTACGGTCTCCATTACTGGTTTATAAGTGATGCATTCAAACTTGCGCATTGGCTTTAAGTGACTTCCTCCATATCGGATGAGTTTGTTTACGGATCACTAAATCAAACTTCCTCTATGGATGATTATAGGAAACTATTTAGGTATGTGTGATCTTCTCCATCTAAAGGGGCACAATCCTAATTAATGGACTAAATATCAAGTAATGATATATACTTAGGCGCATTTAATAGTATCCTCCCCATCGGAGTCACTGCTATTATTTGTGTGACCGAAGATGAACCAACTATTAATTTTATTTGTCATAAAGTTAGGTTGACTGTTGGATCGAGACCACGCTAGAGGGGGGGGGGGGGGGGGGAATAGCATTCGTGGCTATCTCTTTCGATTCGTAAAACAAATGAGTAAAAGCGCAGCGGAATGAAGAAATAACAAACACAGAGAGACAAGGAGATTTACTTCGTTTGGAGCCTAAGGCGACTCCTACTCGAAGGCCCGCGATCCTTGATCGCTTTCCGTGGGCAACAACTATAAGCACGATAAAAATATTACAGACTAATTACAATTCAAAGCAGTAAACAGATTATACCGACAACAAAAACTAAATCTGAAGCTCCGGGTTGTCGGGGTGTCGTTGCAGCACTTTCTGGATCGAGTCGTTAGCAGCTTGTCGCAGAGAGATTGCTTAGAAGATTGTTATACTGAAGCTGCACCTCGACCCTTCTTTTATATGAAGTTCCGGGCGCCTGGATCCCTTCCGGGCGCCTGGAGTGTGACGTGGCCAACCAACCAGGATGCTCCACGTGGCGAAGTCACGGCAGGGATAAAGTTTGGTCCCGGGCGCCCGGACCTCCGGGCGCCCGGACCCCCGGACACCTTTTTCCAGTAGGTTCCTCACCTGCAAACAAAGGTTAGTCCGAGCAAAATCCCCTGCAAGACAGTGTTAGAATTAGATAAAACATTGTAAAGAAGAATTGACAGTCTTCGAACTGTCCGAGTCTGACTTCGGATTTCCAACCGGAAATCCTAGGTCGACCCGACGCCTACTGTTCCCTCTACGGGGAACGCGTCCTCACCTACTCCACTCAGGAGATTTACCTGTTGCCAGTCGATCCTCCAGATTGACTGGACTTTTGCTTAGCACTCGACGCTTCCGGACTTCCTGCTGGACATCCGCTTCCCGGCTAGTCCAGTCTTTCACCTGGTTCGCGACACCAGGACTTTCCACCTAGGGTTACCACCCCCTAGGATTTTTGCCTGAAGCCATCGACCTGCCAAGACTTTCCGCATAGGGTTACCACCCCCTATGACCTAGGGTTACCACCCCCTAGGGTTTTCCACCTGCCTAACCGCAGCTAGGACTTTCCTGAAATACTCATTCAAACATGTTAGATCACACACTAACTTAACTTTGAATCCTTTGCCATTATCAAAACTAAGGTTCGATCGTCGGATGCTTCTGCACCAACAATCTCCCCCTTTTTGATAATGACAACCGAAATTCAATGTTAAGTAAAAATTATGCAGTTATATATAAGCACAAGAAGCGTGATATAAAAAAATAAGCATAAACATAGAAATTCAATGTTAAGTAAAAATTATGCAGTTATATATAAGCACAAGAAGCGTGATATTAAAAATAAGCATAAACATAGCTCCCCCTTAATACAGGCTCCCTTTAAAATATTTTCTTTGAATTTCTATTTTATTTCTTTCTTTGAATTTCTCTACTCTCCCCCTTTGCCATATATAAAAAATGAGCTAGTTTTGAAAAACCTAATTTTTCAAGACATAATTTTAGCAGAAAACCTTTTAACTTAGGCAAGGAGCGAGGTAATATAGCAATATTTTTCAAAATTTTCAACCTCAGAAATTTAACAAAGTTTTCAACTTCAGAAATTTAACAAAGTTTTCAACTTCAGAAATTTAACAAAGTTTTCAACTTCAGAAATTTTAAGAAAAAAAATTTTAACTTCAGAAATTTAACAAAGTTTTCAACTTCAGAAATTTAACAAAGTTTTCAACTTCAGAAATTTAACAAAGTTTTCAACTTCAGAAATTTTAAGAAAAAAATTTTTAACTTCAGAAATTTTCTAACAAAAATATTCAACTTCAAAAATTTGTTAACAAGATTTTCAACTTCAGAAATTTTCAAAATTTTCAGCTTTAAAGATTTTCAAGCAGAATTTTCAAAAAAATTTCTTGAAAGAAAATATTCAGGTTTTTAAAGAAAATTTCCAAAGGAAAAAATTTTTTCAAAGCTTTAAATAATTTTCAAAAACCTTGACGAATTTTCGAAGAGGTTTCAGCTTAAATAACTTTTTAAGAAAACAATTCAGAATAGAGGATACTAGAAAATTTGGAGAAAGGTTTTGAAAGGACTGCTTTGACATGTGTTTCAAAATTCTTAAGGCAAAGAAGAAGTGATAACCTTTCTTGTTGATTGAATGTCATTTTGTTTTAGTAAGGTATCAGAGCCCTACAGTCCCAGCATGAGTAAAGATTTATTTTGATCAGGTATCAGATCCCTTAAGTACAGACATGCTAAAACTTATTATTTCCTTCACCAATTGTCTAACCGTTTAGCTACTTGCTAATTGCCTAGAGGGCAACAGTGTTCACTTGGTTAGTCAACTCAAGTCAATTGATCCAGTTAGATTGTACTAAGGCTGGAAGACTTGATTTGATTATTGTTAATCATGTATTTAACGCCCAGACTCATATTGATGCACAAAAATAAGCATTCTTGAGTCCAGGCTGTACCCTATGCATCTCACACCGTTCTATTTTTTACAAACACAATCAAGGTAAACCTAGGTGTTTGTGAGATGCTCTGGCTGAGTCCTGGGGGAACATGATTTCTAGGGTGAAATCCTAGACTAAATCCAACTTTCAAAAGTCTAGCAAAGTGGGGATTTTGGAAAATCAGTTTTCCTAGAAGTTATATAAAAAAATGTGACTAAAAGACTAATCTATTAGATTATAGTCAATCAAGCCTGAAGAGAAACCGTCTATTAGACTAAAAAGTCGACATAGATAAAAGAGTCATAATAGAGCTGCTACAAGCTGTACTAGAGTCATAATAGAGCAACAGACTTAGTACGCTTCCTAAATTTCAAACTAATATTATACTGAGAAATAAACAAGCATTATAAGAAATAAAGTTTGGGAGGGGGTTAGACATTTTACCGAGGAGCCATTGATAGAAATTTTAGAACTGACGACCTCGGTTGAGTCACGACTCCGTATTAACCGCGAAAAATTTAAATTTTGAAAGTCTTCGCAGGTAAGCCAAGAAGCTTTAAGGAAAACTTGGGTGCAAGGGTAGGGGATGCCTCCTGCCCCCTATATATAAGGGAGTCCGGGGGCCCGGACGTGTTCCGGGCGCCCGGGGTTGTGTGAGGCGGGGCGCCCGGAATCGCTGCGGGCGCCCGGGGTCTGAATATTTTTATTATTATTATTATTATTATTATTATTATTATTATTATTATTTTTAAATGTTTTAATTAACTTAAAGATGCTTAAGTAAACTTGATTTTTAAACATGTTTAATTGAGAATTAATTCAAAATTTTGAAATTGAGTTTAAAATAATATTGAAATTGAGTAACTTTGAAATTGAGTTTAAAAGTAATTTTGAAATTGAGTTTAAAATAATTTTGAAATTGAGTAATTTTGAAATTGAGTTTAAAATAATTTTGAAATTGAGTTTAAAATAATTTTGAAATTGAGTAATTTTGAAATTGAGTTTAAAATAGTTTTGAAATTGAGTAATTTTGAAATTGAGTTTAAAATAATTTTGAAATTGAGTTAAAAATAGTTTTGAAATTGAGTTTAAAATAATTTTGAAATTGAGTTTAAAATAATTTTGAAATTGAGTTTTAAAGTAATTTTGAAATTGAGTTTAAAATAGTTTTGAAATTGAGTTTAAAATAATTTTGAAATTGAGTTTTAAAGTAATTTTGAAATTGAGTTTAAAATAATTTTGAAATTGAGTTTAAAATAATTTTGAAATTGAGTTTTAAAGTAATTTTGAAATTGAGTTTAAAATAGTTTTGAAATTGAGTTTAAAATAATTTTGAAATTGAGTTTTAAAGTAATTTTGAAATTGAGGTTAAAATAATTTTGAAATTGAGTTTAAAATAATTTTGAAATTGAGTTTTAAAGTAATTTTGAAATTGAGTTTAAAATAATTTTGAAATTGAGTTTAAAGTAATTTTGAAATTGAGTTTAAAATAATTTTGAAATTGAGTTTAAAATAATTTTGAAAAATGAGTTTTAATTGCTTAGTCATCTCACCCAATCTAAATTTTCGATCAGGTAATCCTATAATTGTTGTGAGATGAATTGAGGTTCAGTTTAAGGATTTGGTTTAACTTTGTGTTAGATTCAGGTTTAGCTTTGGGTTTAACAAGTAAGCATTCTTTGGATAAACTTCTGGGCTATGGTGAGTCACAAGGAACTCATTAAACTAACCATGCCTTCGAGGTTTTCCAAATAGTCCTACCCATTGAGCTTAATACTAAACCTTGGTCTAACTAGTTAGGATCCATTTAGGGGTAGCTTCGGTCAGTTCCACTTGGCCAAATGCACCAGGTCGAAGCCATATCTTCCTAGACATGCGATGCCCATGCTTCCCTAACGTACTATCATCCAAAAACTTCACCAGTACCGTGGGTCAAGTTAAACCTAGCTCATTTTATCTAACCTTAATTACCCTGCCGGGTAGTCTGCTCTTGGTTATCCTTATTGGGTGGATTAAGTTCGGAGGTGCCAGATAATCTGGAGCCTTCCTTTGGATTTTAATTTGATTTAATTAACTTCGAATTTAACTTGATTTTAATTTGATTTAATTTAATTTGCATTTTAATTATTTAATTTCGATATTTTGAATTTCTGAATTTAATTTTTGAATTAATTAACTTCGAATTTTGAATTTTTGAATTTATTATTATTATTTTTTTTAATTTAAATTTTTAATATCGTTTTTCTTTTTGCTCCCCCTGGATCATGGCCTCGATATGGTCTATCGAGGTAGTGTATTTGATCCTTCGGGACCCAGTATTGACCAAGTCCAACTTGATTGATCAATTTGGACTTGGGGACCCATGCTTGGACTGAGTTACTACTTTGTTTGTATATTAAAGATAAGTAAGATTTATATTTACTTTTATATCCCAGCCCAGTTCTATTGTAAATGGCTCTTTGTGTCCCAAGAATTAAATCCAAGTTCTTGGAGCCCAAAGAAAATCGTTCTAAGGTAGTTTTTAAATCTTTAACCTGATTTTTTAGACTTGAATTTTCTTCCTCAAGTTTTTGAACTTGAGTTGGAAATTCAGTCTGACTCTGGTCAGGTAAGGGTTTAGTGTCAGCCACTTCTTTAAGGACAGTTATTTCCTTTAGAAGTGACTTAACTTTCAGGTTTGACTTAGCTAATTTGCGCAATAAATAACTAACTAAAATGTTTAACCGGGAGATGCTTACAGCGGGGTCTGGTCCTTCGGAACCGGATACGGATCCGTGGCTTTGCTCGGACTCCGCCTCAGACTCGCTCTCGCTTCCGGATTCGACGATTTGGTCCCGGGCCATTAATGCGAGTAGACTCGTCTGTTCGAGCTCGTCGTCGTCGTCCTCCGATGAAGATTCGTCCCATGTTGCCTTAAGGACCTTTTTCTTTCTTTGCTTTTTGACCTCCTTCAGGTTAGGGCAGTTGGATTTGATGTGCCCTTTTTGGTTGCACCCGTAGCATGTAACTTCAAACTTCATCTTTGAGTTCTGTGACCCTTCCTTCGTTTTCACTGCCTTCTTTAGATCTCTTTTGTTGAAGCCCTTCGTCTTGTAGAGCTTCTTTACGAGGTTTATCAGCTCGGTTGTAATTTCAATGTCTTCATCGTCTGAGTCTGGTTCATCTTCCGACTCCGGTTCCGTTATTCGTCTTGATCTCGATTCCCGTGTTCGACTTGTACTTGCAACCAACGCAATACCTTTCTCGGTTGGCTGTGCATTAGTCTGCTCATGAAGTTCAAATTCACAAAACAGTTCGTCTAATTTTAATGAAGACAAGTCCTTGGAAACTTTGTAGGCATCTACCATTGATGCCCACAATGTATTCCTTGGAAATGAGTTTAAAGCATACCTTATGACGTCCCGATTCTCTATCTTCTGCCCGATTTCGTGAAGAGAATTGAGGATGTCTTGGATTCTCGCATGTAGGGAATTCGCCGTCTCGCCTTCCTGCATCTTTAGATTATATAATTTATTAAGTAAAAGATCTCTTTTGCTTACCTTGGCATCGTTAGTGCCTTCGTGGAGTTCGACTAGCTTTTCCCATAGCTCCTTTGCGGAAGAGAACGGGCCGACCCTGTTGAGTTCTTCTTTGGAAAGGCCGCACTGGAGGGTGCAGGTAGCTTTGGCGTCTGCTTCCACCTTTTTTATTAGAGGGGCGTCCCACTTCTCTCAGGGAGTTGGTTTGCCGTCGTCATCGGAAGGTAGCTGAAGTCCCGTCTTAATGATCATCCATGTTTCGAACTGGATCTTCAGATACGTCTCCATTCTTCCCTTCCAGTAACCGAAATCATCTCCGAAGAATAGTGGGGGACGAACAGTACTGAACCCCTCTTGTTGAGCCATTTGTATTATGCAACAAGAACAACAAAAATATATGTTCCAAGACTAAGTCTTGGATTAGTAGTGCGGGAATAAAGGATAGTAATAATAACGAGCTCGAGTGGTGTTGTACCAACTTCGAGCAAAAGTCGATTTGATAAAAGAATTAGAATAAAGCTATAAGGCTAGATTCTAATTGACTCCGAAAAATATAAAATACCACGAAAAATTTGTTTTGAAAGGTGGTTGCACCAATTCAAAACGACCCCGCTCTGATACCAATTGTTGGATCGAGACCACGCTAGAGGGGGGGTGAATAGCGTTCGTGGCTATCTCTTTCGATTCGTAAAACAAATGAGTAAAAGCGCAGCGGAATGAAGAAATAACAAACACAGAGAGACAAGGAGATTTACTTCGTTCGGAGCCTAAGGCGACTCCTACTCGAAGGCCCGCGATCCTTGATCGCTTTCCGTGGGCAACAACTATAAGCACGATAAAAATATTACAAACTAATTACAATTCAAAGCAGTAAACAGATTATACCGACAACAAAAACTAAATCTGAAGCTCCGGGTTGTCGGGGTGTCGTTGCAGCACTTTCTGGATCGAGTCGTTAGCAGCTTGTCGCAGAGAGATTGCTTAGAAGATTGTTATATTGAAGCTGCACCTCGACCCTTCTTTTATATGAAGTTCCGGGCGCCTGGATCCCTTCCGGGCGCCTGGAGTGTGACGTGGCCAACCAACCAGGATGCTCCACGTGGCGAAGTCGCGGCAGGGATAAAGTTTGGTCCCGGGCGCCCGGACACCCTTTTTCCAGCAGGTTCCTCACCTGCAAACAAAGGTTAGTCCGAGCAAAATCCCCTGCAAGACAGTGTTAGAATAAGATAAAACATTGTAAAGAAGAATTGACAGTCTTCGGACTGTCCGAGTCTGACTTCGGATTTCCAACCGGAAATCCTAGGTCGACCCGACGCCTACTGTTCCCTCTACGGGGAACGCGTCCTCACTGTTGGAGTGTATACTGAAAGCCTAAGCTTTGTAAACATTCATTATGAATAATGAATCACATTTGGTCTAATTATCTACATTTATTTGTAGTTGTTCATTTAATTTATATTGTAGATAACATAGTATGTGGTGTCACATACAGAAGATGATGTTATCAGTACCTTATAAATTATAAACAGTAGCTCATGACCAGAATGGAAAGGAACAAACCATTAGAAGGTCGTAGTGTAATTAGGTATTAGTTTATCTTGACTATATAATTACACTAGTACACTCAGAGTGTATTGAGAAGGACCATTTGAGGTCGTTTCTTTTATACTGACTTTATAAAGGAACAAAGACCTCGGTTATTATGGAAGTGTGTGCTCTTAATCCTAATATAATAACAAGCACATATATTTGATATTTATTTCTTTAATTTATCAATGGGTGAGATTTAGTTCGATGAATCAATAAGCCCGATAAATTGGGAAATGATATCACTTATAGTGTGTGTTGTTGATTATAGAAGAAACTGTGTCCTAGAGATACTAGGTTGATAATGTCCCCAAGAGGAGCTCATAAGGATTGTCATGTTAAACCCTGCAGGTGGACTTAGTCCGACATGACGATAAGGTTGAGTGGTACTACTCTTGGACTAAGATATTAATTAAATGAGTTGTCAGTAACTCACTTAATTAGTGGACATTCGATATCTTAAACACAGGGAGACTAACACACTCATAATAAGAAGGAGCCCAAAATGTAATTTGGGATTGGTGCGGTAGTTCAATGATAGTTCTCTAGTGGAATGAATTATCATTGATAAAATTAAGTTGTGTGTTCGGGGCGAACACGGGATGCTTAATTTTATCGGGAGACCAAAATCAATTCCTCCTCTCGGTCCCTATCGTAGCCTCTTATTTATAGAGTTCTATACCCACCTATACCCACCTTCTATACCCACCCAATAGGGGCCGACCAAGCTAGCTTGGGAACAAGCTAGGGCCGGCCTAGGTATAAAATTGGGTGGTCGGCCCTAGCTTGAACCCAAGCTAGTAGGGCCGGCCAAAATAAATTAAAAAAGAAATTTAATTTTAATTTTTATTATTATGTGGAAGATATATTTTAAAGAGAATTAAAATTAAAATATCTCTCTTGTAAAAGATCTACAAAAGATTAAAGAAAGAGATTAGATCTCTTTCCTTATTTGTAGATTGGAGAGATGTTTTATTTTTTCTTTAAAAATTATTTACATGTTGATAAAATTAAAATTATAGAAATTTCCTTTTATCAACCATGAAGAGATTTTAAAGAGAAATTTTAGTTTTTAAAATTTCCGGAAACAAATTAGGAAGTTTTAATTGTTGATTAAAACTTGTCCTCTTTTGTTATCCAATGATGGCCGGCCACTTGAAATTAATTGGGGAAATTTTATTTTATTTCTCTCAATTAAATCATGTCAAGGAAATTAAGGAAAATTTATTGTAATTAAATTTCCTAATTTGCCTAGGCCAAGGAATATAAAAGAAGGGGTGAGGGTGCCTTCACAAGACACAACATCTATTATTCCTCTCCCTCTTTTGTTCCTTGGTGTGGCCGGCCAACCTCTCCCTCTCTTCCTCTTGTGGTGGCCGAACCCTACCCTTCTATTGGAGCTCTTGTGGTGGCCGGATACTACTCGGAGAAGAAGAAGAAGAAGGAGAGAAAGCTAGCATCTCTTGGAGCTTGGTTAGTATTTTGTTTTTCTTCCTTGGTGAAGCTTCCTCTTTGTTGGCCGAACCTAGCTAGGAGGAGAAGAAGGTGATTGGTGGTTTCTCGTCTCGGAAGATCGTTGCCCACACAACGTCCGAGGTTAGAAGAGGAATACGGTAGAAGATCAAGAGGTTTTTCTACAAGGTATAACTAGTAATTTCTATTTCCGCATCATGCTAGTTATTTATGGAAATAATACCAAATACAAGAGGCTTACGTTCTAGAATTTCGAATATATTTTTTCAAAGTTGTGTTCTTTTGTTTCTTTCTTTTCCTTGTGATTTGATTGTTCTCTTTGGTTAACCTAAAGTTATTTTAGGAAATTAAATATTAGCTTTCTATTAAAGGTTTTGTCTAGTCGGTGGTGGTTGATCCCATATCCAAGAAGGCCATGTGCCTCGCCACGTCAGTACTGGGAACCTTTTATGGAAATTAATATTTAATGGAATTAATAACTTAAGGAGACTTGGGTCGAACGTGTTAAGTTCCGCAGGAGATCCAAGTCAAAACCTAAAAGAACAAATAGATTAAGTTTTGGATCAAACGTGTTAAGTTCCGCAGGCGATCCAAAATTTAATTTAAAAGAACACATGGTAGCTAGGAAAAGGTTCAGATCTTTGTATAAAATTTTTGTACAGTGGAACCTATAGGTTTTCCGAGTAGCAACCAACACTCACCTACTCCACTCAGGAGATTTACCTGTTGCCAGTCGATCCTCCAGATTGACTGGACTTTTGCTTAGCACTCAACGCTTCCGGACTTCCTGCTGGACATCCGCTTCCCGGCTAGTCCAGTCTTTCACCTGGTTCGCGACACCAGGACTTTCCACCTAGGGTTACCACCCCTAGGATTTTTGCCTGAAGCCATCGACCTGCCAAGACTTTCCGCATAGGGTTACCACCCCCTATGACCTAGGGTTACCACCCCCTAGGGTTTTCCACCTGCCTAACCGCAGCTAGGACTTTCCTGAAATACTCATTCAAACATGTTAGATCACACACTAACTTAACTTTGAATCCTTTGCCATTATCAAAACTAAGGTTCGATCGTCGGATGCTTCTGCACCAACATTGACAAGATAATAAAATTAATACGTAAAACCTCCTCTTATAAATGTTTGAATTAGTATAAGTCCACACTATCGTGACATACGAAATTCATGGTGTTTTGAGGTGTTGGTGAATTTAAATTATATTGTTTGAGGAATCAATATTATTTTAAATTCTAAAGTTTTGACCACATATTTTATTTTGTGATTCTCAGGATTTCAAAATGACTTTCAATCCTCTTGCTGTTATTTTAAAAGAAATAAATTTACTGGTCCAAATTATATTATTGGAAATGGAACTTGGACATTGTCTTAATTGCTGAAGAATACAAGTTCATACTTCTTGAGGTCTGTCCTAGCATGTCTGATAAAGATTCTAGTGAAGAGGAGATAGAGATGTTGGTTGCTACTCGGAAAACCTAGAGGTTCCACTGTACAAAAATTTGTACAAAGGTCTGAACCTTTTCCTAGCTACCATGTGTTCTTTTAAATTAAATTTTGGATCGCCTGCGGAACTTAACACGTTTGATCCAAAACTTAATCTATTCGTTCTTTTAGGTTTTAACTTGGGTCTCCTGCGGAACTTAACACGTTCGACCCAAATCACCTTAAGTTATTAATTCCATTAAATATTAATTTTCATAATCGGTTCCCAGTACTGACGTGGCGAGGCACATGGCCTTCTTGGATATGGGAGCAACCACCACCGACTAGACAAAACCTTTTATAGAAAGCTAATATTTAATTTCCTAAAATAACTTTAGGTTAACCGAAAAGAACAATCAAATCACAAGGAAAAAAAAAACAAAAGAACACAATATCGAAAAACATATTCGAAATTCTAGAATCGTAAGTCTCTTGTATTTGGTATTATTTCCAAAAATAACTAATATGATGCGGAAAGAAAAATTACTAGTTATACCTTTTAGAAAGACCTCTTGATCTTCTACCGTATTCCTCTTCTAATCTCGGACGTTGTGTGGGCAACGATCTTCCGAGATGAGAAACCACCAACCACCTTCTTCTCCTCCTAGCTAGGTTCGGCCACAAAGGAAAAAGCTTCACCAAGGAAGAAAATCAAAACACTAACCAAGCTCCAAGAGATGCTCGCTTCCTCTCCTTCTTCTTCTTCTTCTCCAAGTAGTATCCGGCCACCACAAGAGCTCCAAGGAAAGAGAGGGGTTCGGCCACCACAAGAAGAAGAGAGGGAAAGGATGGCCGGCCACACCAAGGAACAAAAGAGGGAGAGAAATAAAATAGAGGTTGTGTCTTGTGAAGGCACCCTCACCCCTTCTTTTATATTCCTTGGCCTGGGCAAATTAGGAAATTTAATTACAATAAAATTTTATTAATTTCCTTGACATGATTTAATTGAGAAAAATAAAATAAAATTTCCCAAATTAAATTCAAGTGGTCGGCCACATCATGAAGAACAAATTGGACAAGTTTTAATCAACAATTAAAACTTCCTAATTTGTTTCCGGAAATTTTAAAATTAAAATTTCTCTTCAAAAATCTCTTCATGGTTGATAAAAAGAAATTTCCATAATTTTAATTTTACAACATGTGAATAATTTTTAAAGAGAAAATAAAATATCTCACCAATCTACAAATAAGGAAAGAGATCTAATCTCTTTCTTTAATCTATTGTAGATCTTTTACAAGAGAGATATTTTAATTTTAAATCTCTTTAATAAATTATATCTTCCACATAATAAAAATTAAAATTAAATTTCTTTTTTAATTTAATTTGGCCGGCCCCCACTAGCTTGGGTTCAAGCTAGGGCCGGCCACCCAATCTTATACCTAGGCCGGCCCTAGCTTGGTTCCCAAGCTAGCTTGGCCGACCCCTTATTGGCGGGTATAGAAGGTGGGTATAGTGGGTATGGTACTCTATAAATAAGAGGCTACGATAGGGACCGAGAGGAGGAATTGGTTTTGGTCTCCCGATAAAATTAAGCATCCCGTGTTCGCCCTGAACACACAACTTAATTTTATCAATAATAATTCATTCCACTAGAGAACTATTATTGAACTACCGCACCAATCCCAAATTACATTTTTGGGCTCCTTCTTATTATGAGTGTGTTAGTCTCCCTGTGTTTAAGATATCGAATGTCCACTAATTAAGTGAGTTACTGACAACTCATTTAATTAATATCTTAGTCCAAGAGTAGTACCACTCAACCTTATCATCATGTCGGACTAAGTCCACCTGCAGGGTTTAACATGACAATCCTTATGAGCTCCTCTTGAGGACATTATCAACCTAGTATCTCTAGGACACAGTTTCCTTCTATAATCAACAACACACACTATAAGTTATATCATTTTCCAACTTATCGGGTTTATTGATTCATCGAACTAAATCTCACCCATTGATAAATTAAAGAAATAAATATCAAATATATGTGCTTGTTATTATATTAGGATTAAGAGCACACACTTCCATAATAACTGAGGTCTTTGTTCCTTTATAAAGTCAGTATAAAAGAAGCGACCTCAAATGGTCCTACTGTGTAATTATATAGTCAAGATAAACTAATACCTAATTACACTACGACCTTCTAATGGTTTGTTCCTTTCCATTTTTGTCGTGAGCTACTGTTTATAATTTATAAGGTACTGATAACATTATCTTCTGCATGTGACACCACATACTATGTTATCTACAATATAAATTAATTGAACAACTACAACTACATGTAGACAATTTGACCAAATGTGATTCTTTATTCATAATGAATGTTTACAAAGCTTAGGCTTTTAGTATACACTCCAACAATCTCCCACTTATACTAATGACTAAGCTGTCATATCTTCTACCATACATCTGATTCTCATTCCCTCCACATGCCGATCAAAAGCTTTCGCCGGAAGGGCCTTAGTGAAAGGATCTGCCAGGTTATCCGCTGATGTAATCTTGGCGATGACAACTTCTCCTCGCTTCACGATATCTCGTATCAGGTGGTACTTGCGCTCTATATGTTTACTTGCCTTATGAGCTTGTGGTTCCTTCGAGTTTGCAACTGCACCGCTATTATCACAATAAATTGTGATGATTTTGGGCAAACCAGGAATCACATCTAAGTCCATTAGAAAGTTCCTGAGCCATACTGCTTCTTTAGCTGCCTCAGAGGCTGCTACATACTCTGCTTCCATGGTTGAGTCCGAAACGCATTTCTGCTTAACACTCCTCCATGTAATGGCTCCACCTCCTAAAGTAAACACATAGCCTGATGTAGACTTACTGTTGTCCCTATCTGATTGGAAATCTGAATCCGTGTAACCCACAGGGAGCAAATCGTCTGCTTGGTAAACTAGCATATAATCTCTAGTCCTTCTCAGGTACTTTAATATATGCTTTACCGCAGTCCAATGTCCTTGTCCAGGGTTACTCTGATATCTGCTGACCATGCCCACGGCAAAACAAATATCAGGTCTCGTACATAGCATTACATACATAAGGCTTCCTACAGCCGAGGCATAAGGAACTGCTTTTATGTCTTCTATCTCCTTTGAAGTCTTAGGAGACATCTCTTTAGATAGAGCTATTCCATGCCTGAAAGGTAAGAAACCTTTCTTGGAATCTTGCATGCTAAAACGAGCAAGGATTGTATCTATATATGAAGCTTGGGACAGACACAACATTCTTTTCTTGCGATCCCTTATTACTTTGATCCCAAGTATGTGTGCACACTCTCCTAAGTCCTTCATATCAAATTGTTTGGACAACCATACCCTTACGTCTGATAATACCTTGACATTGTTGCCAATTAACAAAATATCATCTACGTATAGTACAAGAAATACCACCACATTTCCGTTATACTTCTTATATACACAAGACTCATCCGGACTTTGAATAAATCCATATGACTGGATTACTTCATTAAACCGGATGTTCCAAGACCTTGAAGCTTGCTTCAATCCATAAATGGACCGATTGAGCTTGCACACTAGATGCTCTTTGCCTTTTTCAATGAACCCTTCTGGTTGCTTCATATGGATGTTCTCTTCAAGACTTCCATTAAGGAAAGCTGTCTTGACATCCATTTGCCAAATCTCATAATCCATATGAGCAGCAATGGATAAGAGTATCCGAATAGACTTAAGCATGGCTACCGGTGAAAAGGTTTCCTCATAATCGATTCCCTCTTTCTGAGTGTACCCTTTCGCAACAAGCCTAGCTTTGAAGGTTTCTACCTTCCCGTCTGTCCCTCTTTTCCTTTTGTAGATCCACTTGCATCCAACGGCTTTTACACCATCAGGTGGTTCTACAAGCTCCCAGACCTTATTAGAGTACATAGACTCTATTTCAGAATTCATCGCCTTTTGCCAAGATGCTGCATCTATATCTTGGAGTGCTTCGTCATATGTCCGGGGATCAGGTTCATGTTTACCCAGGATCAAGTCCGAAGACTCTCCCAAAAACATGAATCTCTCAGGCTGTCTTACAACCCTCCCACTACGACGAGGCACTGTCTGTGGTTGTGTATCATGTGTGACACGTGTTGCAGTTTCTTGTGGTACTTCATCTTGTACTGTTGGTACTAAAGTAGACGTGTCCTCTCTTAGTTCTTCTAAAATAACTTTACTACTGGGCTTGTGATCCATTATATAGTCTTCTTCTAAAAACTGGGCATTGGTGCTAACAATGACCTTCTGGTCTTTAGGACTATAAAATAAACCTCCTTTCGTTCCTTTGGGATATCCCACAAACACTCAAACTTCTGTACGAGATTCTAACTTATCAGCATCTCATTTCAACACATGTGTTGGACTACCCCAAATCCGAATATGTCTTAGACTGGGTTTTCGCCCATTCCACAATTCTATGGGAGTAGAAGAAACTGATTTAGAAGGTACTAAGTTCAGAACATATACTGCTATTTCCAGAGCATATCCCCAAAACGAATTTGGTAATTCTGAATAACTCATCATCGATCTAACCATTTCCATAAGAGTCATATTCCTTCGTTCTGCCACACCATTCTGTTGGGGTGTTCCAGGTGCAGACAATTGGGATTGAATCCCAGCCTCTGATAAGTAATTCCTAAACTCTCCTAAGAGGTATTCGCCACCACGATCAGATCGTAGTGTCTTGATACTTTTACCTAGTCGTTTCTCCACATCAACCTTGTACTCTTTGAACTTATCAAAGCACTCGGACTTGCGGCGCATTAGGTAAATGTATCCATATCTTGAATAATCGTCTATGAAAGAGACAAAATATTCAAAACCTCCTCTTGCCTGGACAGACATAGGACCACACAAATCAGAGTGAACCAACTCTAACACTTCTTTGGCTTTATACCCCTTGGCCTTGAACGGTCTCTTGGTCATTTTACCTTCCAAGCAGGATTCATAAGTTGGAAAATTTTCCAACTCTAATGAACCCAAAAGTCCATCGGCTATAAGCCTCTGAATCCTACTTAAGTTAATATGATCAAGCCTTAGATGCCAAAGATATGCTTGGTTCATTTCCGAAGGTTCTTTTCTCTTATTAGAATTAGAAGATGAGTTATAAATTTCCATGTTTTGCTTTGTGGAAGAAATTGGATTTAAAGTATACAAATTGCCAACCAATGCACCAGAACAGATAATCACATTATTTCTTTTAAT
Organism: Zingiber officinale; assembly: GCF_018446385.1. NCBI lineage: Eukaryota > Viridiplantae > Streptophyta > Magnoliopsida > Zingiberales > Zingiberaceae > Zingiber > Zingiber officinale. The sequence continues at coordinate 29,516,415 of NC_056004.1, forward strand.
AACTACATCGTTACTGAAAGAAACAGAATATCCATCTAAAAACAGTTTAGAAACTGAAATTAAATTCTTTCTAAAACTGGGTACATAAAGACAATTTCTTAAAACCAAATTTCTATTTCTACTAAAAGATAAGTAGACGTCTCCCACTGCAACAGCTGCCACCTTAGTAGCATTGCCCATATGGACGGTAATTTCTCCTTCAGATAGTCGTCGGGTTTCCTGGAAACCCTGAAAGGAATTGCAGACATGATCAGTGGCTCCCGTATCTACACACCAGGTGCTGGTAGATAACACCGCTAAACATGTTTCAACAACTAGAGCATGAGGTATACCTTTGTTTTGGTTCCTACGAGGACAGTCTGCCTTCCAATGTCCTGCCTGCTTGCAGATGAAGCACTTGCCCTTCGGCTTCTTCACTCCAGCTTTAAATCCCGTACTCTGAGATTTATTCACTTTCTTTGCTGAACCAGCTTGTTTCTTCTTCTTCTTTCCTCTCGGTTTAGAAGTAGAACCATTTTCAGCATAGTGAATTTGAGCATTGTGAAGAAATAATCCTTCTGCTGCTTGAAGTTCTGTCAATAGTTCCGCTAATGAATAAATCCTCTTATTCATATTATAGTTAAGGCGGAACTGCTCAAAACTTCTAGGTAGCGTTTGGAGGATCATATCGATCTGGGTTTCCCCATCAATTTCTCCTCCAAGGATCTGTATCTCGTTCAGATAAGCCATCATCTTTAGGATATGATCCCTCACAGGAGTACCCTCTTGCATGGTGGCTGTCATTATCTTTCTCATGGCTTCTTGCTTAGAAGCTCTATCCTGATGACCAAAGAGTTCCTTGAAATTGTTCATAATATCATAGGTTGTTGGTAAATCTTGATGTTGATGTTGCAATACATTTGACATTGAAGCCAAAATGTAACACCGCACCATCTCATCTGCTTTTACCCATTTCCTATGATATTCAATCTCCTCTTGGGTAGATTCACCAGTAAGTGCTTCAGGGCACTACTCATTCAGTACAAATTTATAGCTTTCAGCAGTAAGGACAATGTCCAGGTTCCTTTTCCAATCTATGTAATTAGGTCCAGTAAGTCTATTCTGTTGAAGTATGATGGACAGTGAGTTGAAAGTCATCCTAAGAATCACAAATAACTTTTGGTCAGAACTCTAAATTTAGAATAATATTGATTCCTCAAACAATACTATTTTAAATTAACCAACACCTCAAAACACCGTGAATTTTGTATGCCACGTTAGTGTGGACGTATACTAATTCAACATTTGTAAAAGGAGGGTTTTAACCCATTAATTTTATTATCTTGTCAACCTAACTTTTTGACAAATAAAATTAATAGTTGGTATCATTTGGTCACACAAATAATAGCAGTGACTCCGATGGGGAGGATACTATTAGATGTGTCTAAGTGTATACCACTACTTGACACTAAGTCCATTAATAAGATTATGCCCCTTCCGTTGGGGAAGATCACACGCTCTTAATTAACTTCCTATAGTCATCCAAAAATGGAAGTCTATTCTAGTGATCCGCAAACAAGCTCATCCGTTATAGAGGAAGGCACTCAGAGCCAACGCGCAAGCTTGTTTGCATCACTTACAAACCAGTAATAGAGACCATGAGATTTACTTAAAAATCTCTCTCCCACTTAGTTATTTATAAATGAGGAATTTTAACTATGCTAGCCTACTAAACTTGTAAACTAACATGCACACACAGCACAATATAAAAGCAATAAATAGAAAATCTAATTTTCAACTATTATGGCTTTTGTCTCTAGTTGTCCTCCGTGTGTTGTCATCCCAAGCTGCTGCCATATTTGGCCACCGCCACCGGGTCTAGCAGTCACATCCATCTTGCTCCTAGTTCTGCTGCGCCTCTGGTCCTTAGAAGGTTCCACGCGTTGCAAGATTCGATCTGCGACATAAATAGAATTTTACATTTTGATCCTATATTCCAAAAAAGGAATGTACATGTATCTAGATCAAAAATAAAATCCTAATAAAACTAAATACAGCTCCTGCTGTATTTAAATACAATCATGCACACACATATAAATGCCCTTGACATGTCCAAGGGTCCAATCACACACATAATAACTAAAAACCATAATAGTTGGATCCTGCATCCACAAAGTTAGCACATCCTACTATTAACCTGCCTAAATTATGTATGACATGTGCATAATTAACCTAATACCAAATACACAGAGGCAAAACCCTAGCTCTGATACCAATTGTTGGCTGCTACTCGAAAAACCTAGAGGTTCCACTGTACAAAAATTTGTACAAAGGTCTGAACCTTTTCCTAGCTACCATGTGTTCTTTTAAATTAAATTTTGGATCGCCTGCAGAACTTAACACGTTTGATCCAAAACTTAATCTATTCGTTCTTTTAGGTTTTGACTTGGGTCTCCTACGGAACTTAACACGTTCGACCCAAATCACCTTAAGTTATTAATTCCATTAAATATTAATTTCCATAATCGGTTCCCAGTACTGACGTGGCGAGGCACATGGCCTTCTTGGATATGGGAGCAACCACCACCGACTAGACAAAACCTTTTATAGAAAACTAATATTTAATTTCCTAAAATAACGTTAGGTTAACCGAAAAGAACAATCAAATCACAAGGAAAAGAAAAAAAAAAGAACACAATATCGAAAAACATATTCAAAATTCTAGAATCGTAAGTCTCTTGTATTTAGTATTATTTCCAAAAATAACTAATATGATGCGGAAAGAAAAATTACTAGTTATACCTTTTAGAAAGACCTCTTGATCTTCTACCGTATTCCTCTTCTAATCTCGGACGTTGTGTGGGCAACGATCTTCCGAGATGAGAAACCACCAACCACCTTCTTCTCCTCCTAGCTAGGTTCGGCCACAAAGGAAAAAGCTTCACCAAGGAAGAAAATCAAAACACTAACCAAGCTCCAAGAGATGCTCGCTTCCTCTCCTTCTTCTTCTTCTTCTCCAAGTAGTATCCGGCCACCACAAGAGCTCCAAGGAAAGAGAGGGGTTCGGCCACCACAAGAAGAAGAGAGGGAAAGGATGGCCGGCCACACCAAGGAACAAAAGAGGGAGAGAAATAAAATAGAGGTTGTGTCTTGTGAAGGCACCCTCACCCCTTCTTTTATATTCCTTGGCCTAGGCAAATTAGGAAATTTAATTACAATAAAATTTCCTTAATTTCCTTGACATGATTTAATTGAGAAAAATAAAATAAAATTTCCCAAATTAAATTCAAGTGGCCGGCCACATCATGAAGAACAAATTGGACAAGTTTTAATCAACAATTAAAACTTCCTAATTTGTTTCCGGAAATTTTAAAATTAAAATTTCTCTTCAAAAATCTCTTCATGGTTGATAAAAAGAAATTTTCATAATTTTAATTTTACAACATGTGAATAATTTTTAAAGAGAAAATAAAATATCTCACCAATCTACAAATAAGGAAAGAGATCTAATCTCTTTCTTTAATCTATTGTAGATCTTTTACAAGAGAGATATTTTAATTTTAAATCTCTTTAATAAATTATATCTTCCACATAATAAAAATTAAAATTAAATTTCTTTTTTAATTTAATTTGGTCGGCCCCCACTAGCTTGGGTTCAAGCTAGGGCCGGCCACCCAATCTTATACCTAGGTCGGCCCTAGCTTGGTTCCCAAGCTAGCTTGGCCGGCCCCTTATTGGTGGGTATAGAAGGTGGGTATAGGTGGGTATAGTACTCTATAAATAAGAGGCTACGATAGGGACCGAGAGGAGGAATTGGTTTTGGTCTCCCGATAAAATTAAGCATCCCGTGTTCGCCCCGAACACACAACTTAATTTTATCAATAATAATTCATTCCACTAGAGAACTATTATTGAACTACCGCACCAATCCCAAATTACATTTTTGGGCTCCTTCTTATTATGAGTGTGTTAGTCTCCCTGTGTTTAAGATATCGAATGTCCACTAATTAAGTGAGTTACTGACAACTCATTTAATTAATATCTTAGTCCAAGAGTAGTACCACTCAACCTTATCGTCATGTCGGACTAAGTCCACCTGCAGGGTTTAATATGACAATCCTTATGAGCTCCTCTTGGGGACATTATCAACCTAGTATCTCTAGGACACAGTTTCCTTCTATAATCAACAACACACACTATAAGTGATATCATTTCCCAACTTATTGGGTTTATTGATTCATCGAACTAAATCTCACCCATTGATAAATTAAAGAAATAAATATCAAATATATGTGTTTGTTATTATATTAGGATTAAGAGCACACACTTCCATAATAACTGAGGTCTTTGTTCCTTTATAAAGTCAGTATAAAAGAAACGACCTCAAATGGTCCTACTCAATACACTCTGAGTGTACTAGTGTAATTATATAGTCAAGATAAACTAATACTTAATTACACTACGACCTTCTAATGGTTTGTTCCTTTCCATTTTTGTCGTGAGCTACTGTTTATAATTTATAAGGTACTGATAACATTATCTTCTGCATGTGACACCACATACTATGTTATCTACAATATAAATTAATTGAACAACTACAACTAAATGTAGATAATTTGACCAAATGTGATTCTTTATTCATAATGAATGTTTACAAAGCTTAGGCTTTCAGTATACACTCCAACAAGAGAGACATAGGAAATGGGTCAAGGCAGATGAATGGCGCGGTGTTACATTTTGACTTCAATGTCAAATGTGCTGCAACATCAGTATCAAGCCCTACCCACTACCTATGACATGATCATCAATCTCAAGGAACTCTTCGGACACCAAAATCGGACTGCCAAACAGGAGAACAATTAAGGTGTATCTTATTTATTAGTTGTTGAAACATGTTTAGCGGTGTTATCTACCGGTACCTGGTGTGTAGATACGGGAGTCACTGATCATGTCTGTAATTCATTATAGGGGTTCCAGGAAACCTGACGACTACATGAAGGGGAAATCACCGTCTACATGGGCAATGCTATAAGCGTGGCGACTGTTGCAGTGGGAGATGTTTATTTATCTTTTGATAGGAATAAAACTTTGATTTTGAAAAATTATCTTTACGTACCATATTTTAGAAAGAACTTGATTTTAGTTTCTAAATTATTTATGGATGGATATTCTGTTTCTTTTGATGACAAAGTGGTTGTCAAGAAAAATAGGATGGTTATTTGTTCTGGTACATTGGTTGGCAATTTGTATACTCTTAATCCAATAACTCCCATGATGCAACAAATGAAAATTAATAACACATCTTTTAATTCTAATAAGAGAAAGTAACCTTTGGAAATAAACCAAACATATCTTTGGCATCTAAGGTTGGGTCATATTAACTTGAGTAGGATTCAAAAGTTAATAGCTGATGGACTTTTGGGTTCATTGGTAGTGGAAAACTTTCCGATCTGCGAGTCTTGCTTGGAAAGAAAAATGACCAAGAGATCTTTTAAGGCAAAGGGGTATAGATCCAAAGAAGTGTTGGAATTGGTTCATTCTGATTTGTGTGGGCCTATGACTATCCAGGCAAGAGGTGGTTTTGAATATTTTGTCTCTTTTATAGACGACTATTCGAGATATGAGTACATTTACTTGATGCGCCGCAAGTCTAAGTGCTTTGATAAGTTCAAAGATTACAAGGCTGATGTGGAGAAATGTCATGGTAAAAGTATCAAGACACTATGGTCTGATCATGATGGAGAGTACCTCTTAGGAGAGTTTAGGAGTTACTTATCAGAGGTCGGGATTCAATCCCAATTGTTTGCACTTGGTACACCCCAATAGAATGGTGTGGCAGAACGAATGACTCTTATGGAAATAGTTAGATCTATGATGAGTTATTCAGAATTACCAAATTCATTTTGGGGATATGCTCTGAAAATGGAGGTGTACATTCTGAACTTGATACCTTCTAAGTCAGTACCCTCTACTCCCACAGAATTGTAGAATGGACGTAAGCCTAGTTTAAAACACATTCGGATTTAGGGTAGTCCAGCACATGTGCTGAAGGGAGACACTAATAAGTTGGAATCACGTACAGAAGTTCACATGTTTGTGGGATATCTTAGAGGAATGAAAGGTGGTTTATTTTATAATCCTAAAGATGAGAAGGTCATTGTTAGCACCAATGTCCGATTTTTAGAAGAGAATTATGTAATGAACCACAAGCCCATGAGTAAAATTGTTCTTGAGGAAATAAGAGAGGGCGCTTCAATTTTAGTACCAACAGTACAAGATGAGATACCACAAGTAACTGCAACATGTGTCACAAATAATGCACAATTACAGGTAGTGCCTCGTCCTAGTGGGAGAGTTATTAGACAACTTGATAGATTCATATTTTTGGGAGAGTCTTCGGACTTGATCCCTGGTGAACATGAAGTTGATCCCTGGACATATGATGAAGCACTCCAAGATAAAGATGTAGCATCTTGACAAAGTGCAATCAACTCTGAAATAGAATCTATGTATTCTAATCAGGTCTGGGAGCTTGTAGAACCACCAAATGGTGTAAAAGCCATTGGATGTAAATGGGTCTACAAAAAGAAAAAGAGGAACAAACGAGAAGGTGGAAACTTTTAAAGCGAGACTTGTTACGAAGGGGTATACTAAAAAAGAGGGAATCGATTATGAGGAAACTTTTTCGCCAATAGCTATGCTTAAGTCTATCTGGATTCTTTTATCTATTGCTGCTCATATGGATTATGAGGTTTGGCAAATGGATGTTGACCAAATCTCATGATCGGTCGATTGAACCGAGGATAGATAGAGACTCAGTCAAATCGGGTTGATCGGATCGAATGAGGCGAAGATCATCAGCTGATCGGTCGACTGAACAGCGGGAGCGATCGATCGAACGAAGGTTCTATCCGGAGATGTTGCATTTGGAAGGAAGCTCGGGCGGGTTCAATAGGTTCGGTCCACCGAACCAGGGGATCGGTCGATCTATCCGGGTCGAGTCAAAACTTGATCTCAAGATCAGAGGATCTGGATCAAGTTTGAAAAGGCTATAAAAAGGGGTCTCGGCCAACACTTCAGGGATACCAAAAATCAGACTATTTGTGCTCCTGTGTGTTGCTCCGAAACGCTTCAACAACACTCAATTGCTGCCCCGACAATCGACGACTCTTTTACTTATCCTTATATTGTAGGTATACTTTGTTTACTTTTGTACTTGTAATTGCTTACTTGTAAAGAATTTTTGAGCTATTAGTGCTTTCCCACTGAGAGCGATCAACGATCGCGGGCCTTGGAATAGGAGTCGTCATACGCTCCGAACCAAGTAAAAGAAATCATGTTAGCAATTGCTTTTGTGTCTTTCTTTATTCCGCCGTGTTCTTATTCTGAGTTTTCTGAAATAAATGAATTAGCCATGAGTGCTATTCACCCCCCCCTTCTCTAGCACGTCATCGATCCTACAAGCTGAGCTGAACACTTGGCACGAGATGGAAAATCCAAGTGAGTCATGATTGTCTGGACACTTAGCGGTCGAAAGTCCAATAGGAAGTTATCATGAAACGAGGAAGTTTCGATAGAGCAAACTTTCGAATGTCATAACTTTTGACTCGGATATCACAACAAGATGATTTTCATTGTGAAATGGAACTTGTTCAGAGATCTATGTTTGTCAAACTCAGCTATCAGTCAATTGATGGATTTGATCAGTCTATTGATGGCTTTAAAAACTAAATAGAAGCAAGATAGAATCGGTCGATTGATGCGTTTGATCAATTGATTAATAAATTTAGAAACTAAACTAAACAAAAATAAAGTTAAATTTGTATGATTTGATTCGACTGATGAAATTAGTTGACTTTTGTGTTGGGTTGCAATGGTTGTAAATAACATCTCACAATGAAAACACATGGAAATGATCATGAACTTATAAGAGAAAGATATCTCTATTGTATAAGACCTTTTGGGTGGAGCCTAAAACTAAAATCATTAGGGCTTAGGCCCAAAGTGGACAATATCATAAAATTAGGGAGATATCTTAATTCTTTTGGTCATAACAATTGGTATCAGAGCTTAGATTGTCAGAAGGACTAACAGTCGACTGTGCACAAGAGTCATACTCCAATCAAGCCATGTGAGTGGAATATTGACCTCTAATTAAGGAAGTTAGGGCTTCCATGTCTGAAGCAAGATGACTAGACACTAGGTAGAGAAGTCCTAGTTGCGGTTAGGCAAGAAAGACTTAGTAAGTCAGTTGGATTGGGAGGCAAGGAAGTCCTAGCAGGTAGGTGGACTAAGGGCTAAGGAAGTCCTAGTAAGTCAGTTGGATCGAGGGGCAGGAAAGTCCTGGTGGGTTAAGAATTAAATGACATCAAGCTGATATGCTTGAGAGGGTGGTCCTTCATTTAAGGGGTGATTATTGAATTACAATGGCTACAAATAAAGTCCTATATTAAAAATACATGGAAAGAATCATGAATATATAAGAGAAAAATATCTTCATTGGTATGACGCCTTTTAGATAGAGCTCAAAAATAAAACCATGAGATTTTAGGCTCAAAGTGGATAATATCATATCATTGTCAAGATATCTTAATTCTTTTGGTCCTAACATGATGGTTCACATCAGTCGACTGATGTCAAATTAAAGAGAATAGAAGCGAGGATGACATACTTGTTCTGTTCGACTAATGAGATTAGTCAACTGATATGAGACAATAGTTGACTGATGTTGGACAACAGTCAAATGATGTCAAATTAAAGAGTACAGAAGCGAGTGAGACTCGCGTGCTCTGTTTGACTGATGGTCTTAGTCTATTGATGTGCAAATTATCAACAAAATCAGACAGATTTTAAAAAGTTCAAAGGTCATTCAACGGTTAGAGACCATATCAATCGACTGATGGTAAGATCAGTCAGTTGATAGGTGAAAATGAGTTTCGACCTAAAGGGTTTAAGGGAGAGGTTTCGAGAAGTTTTTCATTATTAGTTCTTGGAAGGTTTTAGAAGATAGTGTTGTTACATTTCCAGACCATTAAGAGGCATTTCCAAGCTATAAGAGAATCAAGCAAGTAAGGTGTTCAATTGTAAAGTATTATTACTTTTATATTCATTTGTGTCTTGTATTTCTTGCAATCTTCTTACAAGAATGCATTGTAAGAGGCTTCTCTGCCTCTGGAGAGTTTATGAGAAGGAGAGAGTTTTTAGTGGATGTGATTGCTAGAAGTGGACCCTTGGATTAGTCATCTCAAGAAAGTGGATACCAAGTAAATTCCGGATTTGTTCATGTGGAGCCGAGATTGAAGCACGGTTTTTACTGCACATTCAACGACAAGCACAAAACATTAAAGAAAAGGGATATAAGCTATTCACCCCCCTTAACTTGCATGAGTCCTAACAAGTGGTATTAGAGTGAGACCGCTCTTTATCAGATTAATCTCTGTTAGAGCATGAGCTAAGGAAGAGGAAGTTGAAGTTTTAAGCCTAAATTTCAACAATTTAAAGGGCTAATTTTCAAAGGAACTCAACTTCAAAATGGAACTCTGAGATGAATTTAGATATGATATCCGGATACCTTCATCCTTTGGATTTAGAAGCTTTGATCTTTGAAAGTCAAAGATGGAATACTTCCTCATGATGGGCATAGAACAATAGTTTGCTTTAACAGAAGGATTTGAATATCCGAGAGATAGCCAAGGAAAACTTCTCAAGAAGAAAAAATAGTCTAAGGAGCAAGTTCAAAGATCCAAGACTCATGAAAAGGTAATGAAAGTATTGTCAAATATTTTACCTAACGATATCTTATGTAAGATAAGTTAATATTGGGATGCAAAGGATCTATGAAACAAGCTTGCAAAGCTTCATGAAGATCCAACCTCAACGCTAAGTGAAAATGAATCTAGAGAGGGAGACTCTTTGGATCGAGAGCATGAGGACTCGGAGGTTGGGAGGTGTTCAACATCTAAGGATGAAATTGAAGAAGAGGGGAAGAACTCATTGACACCGAAACAAGAACCCTCAACTTCTGAAATCGATGAGGAAGAAACATGTGCCACCTCCACAAGTCGAGATATCTCAACTCATGAAGGTATAACAAATTTGTGTATTAAAAATAAAGATCATATATTATATTTTGAGTGTACAGAAAGAGGACACTATAAGAATAAATATCCCAAATTGAAAAAGAAGAATGCTCAAATGACATCCAAGGTGAAGGAGAAGCTAAAGGAGACCAAAACCTTGATAATAAAGGGCAAAGAGCACATTGTGTGCTTCTTATGCATTCAAAAGAGACATTATAAAAATCAATGTCCAAAGAGAAGATCTTCAAACAAGAACAAAAAAGGAAGCTCAAATCAAGTGGGAGCTTCTAAAAATAACACTAAGGTACTATTAGTTAATTGTATTGTCTTATATAATGATAAGCATGTTAGAAATAGATTTTACCATCTTGGTGCAAATTACCATCAAAATAAAAAATTTTATAAGCATAATGAAAATTTTAGGGTGTTTAATGGTAGACCAACAAAATCTAATGATAGAAATAATCTAGGCAAGAACCATATATAAGGAAATTAAAAATATGCCTAAAAAAAGGAATATCTAAGGAAATCATGAAAAATCTAAATTTGGTGATTTAAGAATTAAAAATTAAGTTTTGAGGTTAAGACTTGATAAATTAGAGAAGACCCTAGAAAAAAATTGACAAATAGTATCAAAGGGTCCAAGAAACAAAACCTAGGTTTAGGAAGATAAAAGTTATCTAAGGGAAAGAAGGGTTTGGGATACAAACCTAAGTCCAAGGTAAACATGACTTCCTATCATAGAGTTATATATAGCTATGAAACTAACTCTAAATTTATAAATCAAGCCAAGGTTACAAGGAAAGTTCTCCCAAGAGTTGACCTTGAGGAGACTAGTATGACTGAGGCTTCTAAGAAGCTTATAAAAGTCATTAGGAAGATATCTAGAGAGGTTATCCCTAGTGAGTACTTAATGTACCCAAGGAGCATCAATAGCTTTCGAGTTCCTAAGAGTGTATTCTCTACACCCTAGATGAGTTTAGTGTATGCGTACCTTAATTGGAAGGATAGTTAACTAGACCATAGTAAAGTTGACACTTTCAAAAAAAACTCAAGGTATATTGTGACACCTTGAAAATGAGAAGTTAATTTTTACTCTTGAAAAGTAAAATATGCCAATCAAATTTTTGAAGTATTGAGGTTGATCAAATTGACACAAATATAATATAATTCAAAAGAATGTTAAGTGGAGATTTTGGTACATTCTAGGGAAATGGGCAACTTATGCTTATTTTGGCTTAGTAAATTAGTTGATAATACTTAGATATAAAATCTAGGTAGTTTTTCTTATGATCCATAAATATTATGATTGTGTGTCCTATAACATGCCCTGATATCATATCTTGCATTCATATTATTATGAAAAATACTACATTTCATATCATACATGCATTATTATTTATGATAATCTTTTTTTGAAAGTATGCATTATGATGTATGTCATAGTCATTGTCATGCATTGTGTTAATTCCTTATAATTAAGTATAATAACATTAATCGACATCCTAGGTGTTGGATCGTAAAGTTCGCTAGAGGAGGGGGTGAATAGCTATCGTTGAAACTTAATCGAGTAAGCAGCGGAAATAGAAAAATAGGAACAATGCTAACACACCAAATTTTTATTTGGTTCAGAGTCTTCGTCGACTCCTACTCCAAGGCCCGCACTCATCGAGTGCTTTCGTTGGGAAATCCACTAATAGTTCATACAAAGAGTTACAAGATTAGTACAAGAACTTATAAAACTAAATTACCGACAACAAGGAAATTAAAACTGAGTCGCAGGTTGTTGGAGGTGCTTCGTAGCATCGCAGGAGCATCTTTGGAGTAGTGTGCAATAGAGCAATCGTGGTAGAAAGTTGTATGTCATGCTCTGGCGGAAGGCTTCTTATATAGGTAGCTCTAGGCGCCGGATCATTTTCGGGTGCCTGGACTATGACCTCGGCCTAGCCAATCAACGCTCTTCACGTTTGCGACGAGATAAACTTTTGCAAGAAAAAGATTAGTCCAAGGCAATAAACATTATACTACCTTGCAAAACAATGTTAGCACAATATAGCAAATAGAGTAGTAACTAGATTTTGTCTTCTCGAGACCAGAATCTAGTCAAGATCACAACTTAGATTTTCAAATGGATCTAAGTTGGATCGACACCTACTATTCTCTCAAACAGGGAACGCGTCCTCACAAAGTCACTCTCCTCTAGTGACTTACCATAACTTACCGTCTTACCTTAACTTATCAACTTACCTTGTCAATCTCATTATCCATGACTCCCCCTGAACTGCTGCTTTCTTTCGATGTCGCTCCCGCTTCATCGATGCTCTCGATGCTCATTTCGGAAGAGCTTTCTTCGTATTCGTCTTGATAACTTGCCATCAACACAAGCCCGGAGAAAGCCTCAACTTTTGATTCAGATGACGTTTCATCCCACGTCGCCTTTAAAGTCTTGTACTTGTTCGTTTGGACAACCTTCTTTCCTTTGTCCTTATCCTTGTTCCTTAGCTTAGGGCGGTTGTCCTTAATGTACCCTTCTTCATTGTAGTGGTAGCATCTGATTGCCTTTTTATTTCTACCCTATGGATGATTAGTTTTTTTTATTTAAATAATTTTTTAAAATGATTTACCACCATTACCATTTCTTCATCGTCGAGAAAAGATTCTGACTCATGTTCGTCTCTCATTGCTTTGAAGGTGATGTTGTGCTTCGGCTCCTTCGTACCTGCACATCTTGATTCATGCACTTCAAAAGTTGAAAATAATTCTTCTAAGGTAATAGACTCTAAGTCCTTAGAGATATAGAAGGCATCTACTAGTGATGCCCATTTTGTATTTCTAGGGAAGACATTAAGAGCGTACTTTAGCGAATCTCGGTTGCTTACCTTTTCTCCGAGATTCAAAAGTCCAGTGATGAGCTCCTTAATCCTCGAGTGAAGTTGTGTAATCATTTCATCTTCTTCAAATCGTAGGTTGGTGAGCTGGTTATGAAGTAAGTCCCATCTCGCGAGCTTGACTTCGGGCGTCCCTTCGTGTAGCTCAAGGAACTTCTTCCAAAACTTCTTTGCTGAATTGTAGATGCCGATCTGGTTGACTTTGTTGGAGTGTATACTGAAAGCCTAAGCTTTTGTAAACATTTGTTTTGAATAAAGAATCACATTTGGTCAAATTATCTACATTTGTTTGTAGTTGTTCAATTAATTTATATTGTAGATAACATAGTATGTGGTGTCACATATAGAAGATGATGTTATCAGTACCTTATAAATTATAAATAGTAGCTCACGACCAAAATGAAAAGGAACAAACCATTGGAAGGTCGTAGTGTAATTAGGAATTAATTTATCTTGACTATATGATTACACTAGTACACTTAGAGTGTATTGAGTAGGACCATTTGAGATTGTTTCTTTTATACTGACTTTATAAAGGAACAAATACCTCAGTTATTATGGAAGTGTGTGCTCTTAATCCTAATATAATAACAAACACATATATTTGATATTTATTTCTTTAATTTATCAAAGGGTGAGATTTAGTTCGATGAATCAATAAACCCAATAAGTTGGGAAATGATATCACTTATAGTGTGTGTTGTTGATTATAGAAGGAAACTGTGTCCTAGAGATACTAGGTTGATAATGTCCCCAAGAGGAGCTCATAAGGATTGTCATGTTAAACCCTGCAGGTGGACTTAGTCCGACATGACGATAAGGTTGAGTGGTACTACTCTTGGACTAAGATATTAATTAAATGAGTTGTCAGTAACTCACTTAATTAGTGGACATTCGATATCTTAAACACAGGGAGACTAACACACTCATAATAAGAAGGAGCCCAAAAATGTAATTTGGGATTGGTACGGTAGTTCAATAATAGTTCTCTAGTGGAATGAATTATTATTGATAAAATTAAGTTGTGTGTTCGGGGCGAACACGGGATACTTAATTTTATCGGGAGACCACAACCAATTCCTCCTCTCGGTCCCTATCGTAGCCTCTTATTTATAGAGTACTATACCCACCTATACCCACCTTCTATACCCACCCAAAGGGGGCCGGCCAAGCTAGCTTAGGAACCAAGCTAGGGCCGGCCTAGGTATAATTGGCCCTAGCTTGAATCCAAGCTAGAGGGGCCGGCCAAATTAAATTAAAAAAGAAATTTTAATTTTAATTTTTATTATGTGGAAGATATAATTTATTAAAGAGAATTAAAATTAAATTATCTCTCTTGTAAAAGATCTACAAAAGATTAAAAAAAGAGATTAGATCTTTTTCCTTATTCGTAGATTGGTGAGATATTTTATTTTCTCTTTAAAAATTATTCACATGTTGTAAAATTAAAATTATGAAAATTTCTTTTTATCAACCATGAAGAGATTTTGAAGAGAAATTTTAATTTTAAAATTTCCGGAAACAAATTAGGAAGTTTTAATTGTTGATTAAAACTTGTCTAATTTGATTTCATGATATGGCCGGCCATTAGAATTTAATTGGGGAAATTTTATTTTATTTTTCTCAATTAAATCATGTCAAGGAAATTAAGGAAATTTTATTGTAATTAAATTTCCTAATTTGCCTAGGCCAAGGAATATAAAAGAAGGGGTGAGGGTGCCTTCATGACACACAACCTCTATTGTTTCTCTCCCTCTTTTGTTCCTTGGTGTGGCCGGCCATCATCATCATCCTCTCCCTCTCTTCCTCTTGTGGTGGCCGAACCTCTCTCTCCCCTTGGAGCTCTTGCGGTGGCCGGATACTACTTGGAGAAGAAGAAGAAGAAGAAGAAGGAGAGAAAGCTTGCATCTCTTGGAGCTTGGTTGGTGTTTTGTTCTTCATCCTTGGTAAAGCTTCTTTGTGGCCGAACCTAGCTAGAAGGAGAAGAAGGTGGTTGGTGGTTTCTCATCTCGGAAGATCGTTGCCCACACAGCGTCCGAGGTTAGAAGAGGAATACGGTAGAAGATCAAGAGGTTTTTCTAAAAGGTATAACTAGTAATTTTTATTTCCGCATCATACTAGTTAATTTTGGAAATAATACCAAATACAAGAGGCTTACGATTCTAGTATTTCGAATATGGTTTTCGATTTTGTGTTCTTTTGTTTTATTTTTCCTTGTGATTTGATTGTTCTTTTCGGTTAACCTAAAGTTATTTTAGGAAATTAAATATTAGCTTTCTATAAAAGGTTTGTCTAGTCGGTGGTGGTTGCTCCCATATCCAAGAAGGTCATGTGCCTCGCCACGTCAGTACTGGGAACCAATTATGGAAATTAATATTTAATGGAATTAATAACTTAAGGTGACTTGGGTCGAACGTGTTAAGTTCCGCAGGAGATCCAAGTCAAAACCTAAAAGAACAAATAGATTAAGTTTTGGATCAAACGTGTTAAGTTCCGCAGGCGATCCAAAATTTAATTTAAAAGAACACATGGTAGCTAGGAAAATGTTCAGACCTTGGTACAAAATTTTTGTACAGTGGAACCTATAGGTTTTCCGAGTAGCAACCAACAGACTTCTTGTGGCGGAAGGACGCTCAGCAGATGGAATTCTGCTTTGTCGTTTGCCACGTAGTCGGCCTGCTCCTTCTTCTTCCACTGGTATTCTTCCTTACCCTCGGGTGCTACAAAACCAAACTTCATTATTAAAAGTAACTCAAAGTCGATTATAAAGAATACCTACATTCGCTTTTTCTAGCTAGAGAACTCCCCCTCGAATTTCAGTGGGTATATGCTCGGTCCGGCCATTGATTCGATACTTCGATTGGTGGTTAGTTTTCCTGAAACATCCTAGCTCTGATACCACTTGTTGGGACCCGTTGGCCGGCTAGAGGGGGGGTGAATAGCCCCTGCACAAATACAAAAACAAACAAATATTTCTCAGACTTAAAAGAACACTTGCATAAATAAAAGATAAACTAAAAGACAGAGACATCGAAGTTTTACTTGGTACAACCGGGGAGATTGCTAATCCAAGGAAATGGAACGCACTAATATCTCCTTCAGACGAAGAAGCCTCTTTACAAAAGTGAAAGCTCAGAAAAGAAAAAGCTAAATGAAAACTGAAAGCGTACAAGTGTTGTATCAAGACTTGCTTGTTATTTTCTAGCTTCTGGACCAAGGTTGTTTTTATAACCTTGGTCGGGGCACCTGGAAGGGTTCTAGGCCCCTGGAGTGGGATAGAATTCTATCCCCGATGCGTCGGTCAACGTCCACGTCGAACATGATAAAAATCAGGTTTCGGGAACCCGAAAGGGTTCTGGGAGCCCGGAATGGGTCCGGGAGCCCGAAATGGGTCCGGACCCTTTGCTCCTGTTCTGCTAGCCTCGGTCTGGGTCTTCCGCTCGCTTGGGTGATTTCGGCCATCCGAAATAGGATTCACCCGAACCCAACTTCCGACCTTCTCGAGCAACCTTCCACTTCGACTTCTCGTCCCTCGGAAACGCCGCGCGCCTCCTTCTTGTCCGCCCGTGTACTCTTCCGTAGCACCTCATCCCTCAAACACACCGAGCCCGTTAGCTCTCTTTCGTGTCGTCCTTCTCATTAGCTACATCTTTTTCTCGACTTCTTGTGCTCCTAAGCTCTTGCACACTTAAACATAAGGTTAAACACAACAGAACCTAACTTAACTTATTTGATCACATCAAAACAACCTTGGAGTACCAACAAATATTTTGCAAGGAAGAAAATTACCTTCAGATGAACAGTGTTCGAAGGCGCCTTCAAGCAGTAAAAGCGCATTCATACTGTTCATAAAAGGCGCCTTTCATGGCTATAGAAGGTGTCTTCCACAGGATAAACTTTTGGCATCAAAGCGAATAAGTGTCGGACTATTCGGGATCAAACGTGTCTAATTGAAAGCGCCTTCCATGCTCTTTATAAGGTTGATCGCCCAAAGCTTCAAGAACAACACATATACGAGCTACTACGAGTTCATTTAAAGTTCTGAGTGCTCCGGGCTCCTGCTACGACTCCACTGCAAAGTTGCTGCAGCCGATGACTGCTCTGAGGACTTTCGATCACGGCCGGTAGATCGACATCGACATGAGCGCTCTCACTTCAATCTTTAAAGTGTCAGCATTTTTTAATTAATTACTACAAAAGAACAAGTGTAGTGTGTTGCACTTGTTCAATTTTCTTTGTACTTGATTTCCTCTTTCGGAGGTATCAGAAGAGGCCTTTAGTGGATTATCCTTCGATAGGTCCACGGGTCCTAGGTCTTGGAGTAGGAGTCGTCAAAGGCTCCGAACCAAGTAAACCGTTTGTGTCTTCTCGTGCTTGTTTTTCATGTTTTTCTTTTCCGCTGCGTACTCTACTTTGATTTTAAAACAACAAAAAGAGAATTTTAAAAATCATGTGATTCACCTCCCCCTCTCACGTGTGTAATTGGTCCAATAGATTTCAGAAAGTTTAGAGGTCGTTCAGTGGTCAAAGACTATATTGCTAATCAACTGATGGGTAAAATCAGTTGACTAATGGCAAAAATCAGCCCCAACTTAAAGGTTTTAAAGGAGATGTTTTAAGGAGTTTTTCATTGTCAGTTCTTGGGGGTCTTGGAGGATAGTGTCATTGTCTTTTCAGACTATTAAGAGGCATTTCCAAGCTACAAGAGATCAAGCAAGTAAGATTTGCAATTATAAAGTGTTATTACTTTCTTATTCATTTGTGTCTTATATTACTTGCCCTTGTTCTTGTAAGAACACAGTATAAGAGGTTTCTCTATTTTCGAAAAGTTTCCATGGAGGGATTTCTTAGTGGATGTGATCGATCATTAGGAGGTGACCTTTGGATTAGTCATCTCAAGAAGTCAAGTAAATCCCGAAGTTGTGTATATGGAGTCGAGATTGAAGTAAGGTTTCCACTGTACATTCAATGACAAACACAAAGAATTGAAGAAAAGAAATCCAAAATGAAAATATATTAATATCCATTTTACTATTCACATCGAAAATAATTCTAAGCTTTATTAGTAATTTCCACAAATTCATTAATCAGTAATCTAGAGTTCAAGACTCAACTGTGACGCATTATTCAAAATTTTTCTCATTAATCAATTAGAAATCTACTTTATTCTTATTAGTTTAATATCTGATATAAAATATTAAAAGGAGGCATAATCCTCATAAATTAAAATTATTTTTTATAGATCAATTATTCTTCCCTAAGATCTTTTTCTATATTAATCCATCTAATATAAGGGGCTAGCTCATGTAATGTGTGTGCACAATTGGCTAGTATAAATTAAAATTTTATGACATTAGCTTCTTTCGTGATAATGCAAATATAACTTAAAAGTTAAATCAAATTAAGACTGTATCGAGTTTAAAAGTTAGTTTCAGTTCATTTAAAATTTTATTTTTTAAAAAATATTGATTAATTTAGATAATTGTCTTGATTTAAAAAATTCTAATTTCATTAAACAAAAAATAATAATGGACCTACAACAACAATCACCATCACATTTCAAAAAATCAAACGGAATATTTGAAGAACATGAGTCTAATTGATTATGAAAAAATATATTATTTTGATTAATGATCAAATTAATCAATATTTTATCAGTTTAATTTATTCAGCTTTTAGTAAAAAATCCTCTTGATTTGTTTAGTTCGAAAATATTCATTTAGTTCGGTTCAATTTAAATGATTCAATTATTAACTAATTTCTCATCCTTGCAAATATTCATTTTAGTTCGGTTCAATTTAAATGGTTCAATTATTAACCAATTTCTCATCCCTAAATATAAGTGATTAAAGTACAATTCTATTGCTTTTATAGAATAAAATCATATTAATAAATTATTTTAATTGTTCCGACGTTGAAATCAGTATATGACTGAGCGAAAAATAAAGAACTATAGTAAAATTAAGTGAGCATAGTAAAAAAAAAACTAAAGAAATAAAGAAGTTTTGAAAATAAAAATGATGAATTAGGTGACATTAAATTTGGAATTGAATTTAGGATTGGTTTAATCCATGAAAATTTTTTATCGATCATAGACAAGGTACACCGAGCTTTAAAGGCTTGAAGCCGTAAGTACAAAGTTGAAAAGATCATCAAAGCATGAGGTAAATATCAATTTCGTTATTCGATACATTATTTAATAGAATTTTCTCATAAACCCATCTAAGTTTGTCCAAATCTAGTAAATAAATTGTTATTCCTCGGTAATTCAAGCTCAAATATCTGTGAACTACTAAGTATTCAAATAGCGATGATCAAATCAACGTGCTTAACTTCTAAAATTCCGAATTTCAAAATTTTTCTAATGGTTGCCGAACTATAATTAGTACATATCGATATAAATGATACATATACAGATTCCTACTTCCCGTAAACAGTCATCATCAGGCAAAGGAGTCAAAATAAGGAGAAAGAGGTAGGAATCCACTTCGGTGGCTTGAATTATGAACCTGGACCACACGAAATGGATGAATGAAGAGCATGACATAACCTAAATGACCACTAGGCATTCATCTTTGAGACCAAACTATGTACGTTGATGTGGATTTTGTAACCCACTTAGAAACAACCACTACTATGTGCATTTTTCATGTCAGGCCTTTCAATAGAATTCACTTAGCTTCTATGTTGTTGAAATGCCTATTGTCAAGAGTCAAGTGGACATAATTTTCCATACAAATCCCATTTAGACACCATTTCTCCATAAATCCATGCCTTTTGTTCTTCCACTTTCTTTCCCTAATCTCCCACCAACACAAAATCGCCATCAATTGCCTTTTTTTTTAAAGAAAACAAAAAATTTAAAACCTAGAGAGTTCTACAATATTACAAGGTCCTGTGGCCATGAAGAAACTTCACGAGATTCAACTAAAAGCTAAAGCTAGCTTTATCTCAAGCCAACAACCTTACAAGAAAATGAGATGTCCCGTGTTAATCAATTATCAAACAAAACTTCTACATTTACCGACTTTTCTAAATCTCGAGTCGGTCTCTTTGAGTCAGAGGAACTTTTAATTTTACAGTTTGCTTGCCTCCGAACCTTCCTGACTTTTACCGGTCAACTGCGCGTTTCAGTTGTTATATATACTCACTTAGCTGATCCACAACATATAGCTCATCATTCATTAATCCAAACATTGAAATTAAGCATGCTAGAATCGCACCTCCATCTCTCCGGCCCTGGTGCCTTCCACGACGACGGCGACGACACTAGCAACTACAGCTTCTCCGGCGAACTCTTGCCGTCGCTGGGAGCCAGCATCAACCGGTCGGCTAATCCGAGGAAGTTCATAATCTTGCCTTATGATCCACGTTACAGGTACCCTCACAAATCTTCTACGAAGGAAATTATATATCAAGCATTGATGATTTTTATTTGCTCAGGGCATGGCAGATGTTCCTAATTCCGCTTGTTATTTACTCGGCGTGGATTTGCCCGTTCGAACTCGCATTCTTAAGATACTTGCCTTCGAAACTCTTGTGGCTCGAGAACATCTTGAACAGCTTCTTCGCCGTCGATATCCTTCTGACCTTTTTTGTTGCTTATCTCGATCCTAGATCCTATCTCTTGGTTGATGATCCAAAGAGAATTGCAGCTAGGTTAGTGTTTATATATATATATCTAGATTTTGAGTTCTGTTGCCTCCGGACACGATGAACACCATGCATTTTGCAGATACTTGTCCTCCTGGTTCATCTTCGACATCTTGTCTACTGTTCCATTTCAAGCAATCAGCTTTCTCTTCGAAAGCAATGACAATGTTCTTGGCTTTAAGATACTGAATATGCTCAGGCTATGGCGGCTCCGGAGGGTTAGTTCCTTATTCTCGAGGTCAGCGAGCATACACGTATACTTACTCCCAAGTGTTCTTGAAACTTGCATAAACTGATATTTTTCTTCCAAAATATATACAGGATCGAGAAGGATATCAGATTCAACTACTTCTGGACTCGATGCACAAAGCTGGTCTCCGTAAGCATCCGAACTCTTCTTCCTGGACGAATTGTAGATCAGATATCCTTTATATATATATAAATTTTTGGCGCTCACAGGTGACTGTCTTTGCCGTGCATTGCGCCGGGTGCTTCAACTATCTAATCGCCGATCGGTACCCGAACCCAAGCAGAACATGGATAGGCGCAGCGATGCAGGACTTCCGATCGCGGAGCCTGTGGACGAGATATGTTACTGCAATGTATTGGTCCATGACGACCTTAACAACCACCGGCTATGGAGATTTGCATGCGGAGAACACGGAGGAAATGTTATTTGACATCTTCTACATGTTATTTGATCTCGCCTTGACTTCCTACATCATCGGCAACATGACCAACCTCATCGTCCACGGCACCAGTCGCACTCGAAACTTCGTACGTGCCATAATTACATCATGGTTTACAGTACAATGAAACTTCATTTGGACAGACATTTAATTGATCTGCTAGCCGGTTTTGTAACAGAGGGACACAGTCCAGAGTGCTTCCGAGTTTGCAGCCAGGAACCAGCTGCCGAAGCACATCAAGAACCAAATGCTGTCCCACATTTGCTTGAGGTTCAAGACCGAGGAGCTGAAGCAGCAACAGATCTTGAGCAATCTCCCAAAGGGAATTCGATCCAGCATAGCCTGCAACTTGTTCTTCCCAGTTGTGCAGAGAGCATGCCTCTTCCATGGAGTTCCCTTCGACTTCCTTTACCAACTCGTTCCCGAAATGGAGGCTGAGTTCTACCCGCCGAGGGAAGATGTCATACTGCAAAATGAGGCACCCACTCACCTCTACGTACTGGTATCCGGAGCAGTCGTGAGTAAATTAAAGAAAGCTTTTAGTTGATTTCATTACACATTCACCGAGTCCATGTAGAATTAATTAATTGTAAGTTGGTCTACAGGATTTGAGAACAAAGACCGATGGAAATGAGCAGATTTGTGCGAGGCTCACTACAGGAGATGTCTTTGGGGAGGGAGCAGTTCTAAGCGGCACGCCACAGCCATATGCCGCACGCACCGTTGAGCTCTCACAGATTTTGAGGCTGAGCAGCGATACATTCTTAACCATGCTCCGAGAGAATGTCGAAGTCAGTAAAATTATCGCGAACAACCTTTTAAAGGTAGTGTTATTTGCCATTACCTTTCTAAACCCTCATCAGCCTACAAAAGTAGCCTCTCACGCTTCTTTTGTGCTTCTGCAGAAACTGAAACCGGCAGATGAGGAAACCGATGAAATGATCAACGATCCACATTCAGCTAATGGGATACCCGAATTCCATATTCATGAACAACGAGTTCATGAAAAGATCAACAGAGACAACTGTTCAAAAGGCGCTGTTACTTCAGCTTGCAGAAAACGGGCCATCATTCACATGGCATCCAGAATGCCACCGAGTGCCAGAGAACAGATTGGGAAGCTCATCAACTTACCTGATTCTTTGGAAGAGCTCTTCAAAATTGCAGGCAAGAAAAAAGGACGATTGGCTAGTTTTTACTAAACTGTGTAATATAGTGTTTGAGCTCAGTTCTGTCCCGTGCAGGTGAAAAGTTTGGCTGTCGAGAGCCGTCGAAGGCGGTGAGCCAAGATAACGCAGAGATCGATGACATCGAAGTCGTTAGAGACGGAGATCATTTGTTTCTGCTATAGTTTGGCAGAGTAACTTCCATGATACTTAGTTTAACCTTAGATAGGTTTAATTTTCCAGTTCTAACCTTGAAATTTACATCACTTTGTACGAAGATGTGAATATAAAATTTCATTGTTTGTGGAAAAATTGATGATTTTGACCGATTTTGGGTAGAGGTTTGCTATTTTTACCAAGTTTTATAATAAATAATTATTTCTTTAAGTGGGCGAGAGAAAAAAAAGGGGAAGATTTACTTTCTCTCTGATCTTACGCTGCAGAGGAAAGGTAGATGAAGCCAAGAAAATGGCATTTGTTTATGTGACGACCCCCCTCCTCTTCCAATCCAAACTCCTCTGCCTCTCTCTCCTCTACCTCCTCACCACCCTCCCCCTCGCTCTCTACGTCTCCTTCTCCCAGTCCACCTGCCTCTTCCGATCCCCAACGCCCTTCCCGACCTCCCGTCGCTTCTCCTACCCGCCATCGTACTCCGTGCACAAGTACGCCCTCCCCACCGCCCACTCCGATTGCTCCTCCTCCTCTGTTCCCTTCTCTGGTAAGCTCTCCCTTCTGCCTCCCGTCCCACTCTCAATTCTCCGTTTCCTCCATCCGAGACTTGATTCCGATACGTTTCTCTTGATTGTTGGATAAGATTACGGCAAGGTTCTGGACGAGATCCGCGATCGCTGCCGGAATTCGACGTTCTCCCCTGTTCTGAGATATCTGGAGGGAAAAGGCGACAGCTTTTCCGGCAACTTCTCTGCCCAGAAGAGGAAGTCTTTCTTCCGTCACAGACATGGCGATCAGGTGGCGATCCCGTGCGGATTCTTGCAGGAATTCCCGGTTAAGGAATCTGGTTTGTTCCTTCTAAACGTTTGGAAGAATCCCACAATATTGGCCTCTACTTTTTTGATATTTCTATTGTTCGATCACGATGTGCTCTTGAATCCAGATAGGTTGGCCATGGAGAAATGCGACGGAGTGGTGGTCGTATCGGCAATCATGGGCGACCACGATAAAGTCCGGCAGCCAAGAGGCTTGGGATCTCACACGTTCGCATCGGTTTGCTTCTTCATGTTCATCGATCATGCCACCCGCAAAGTCCTCGTCGCCCACAACATCCTCTCCGACAAGGAAGGGGAAGTGAACATGATCGGAGTGTGGAGGATCGTGACACTCCGCGGTGGCCGATTGCCCTACGACAGCCCGGCGATGAACGGAGTGATCCCCAAGCATCTGGTGCACCGTCTCTTCCCCAATTCCAAATTCAGCGTGTGGCTCGACGCCAAGGTGCAGCTGACGGTGGATCCTCTGCTTCTGATCCACTCCCTCCTCGTATTACCAGATGCGGACACAGCGATCCCGAAGCACCCGTTTAACACACACACCATGGAGGAGGCCGTCGCGACTGCGAGGTGGAAGAAATGGGCGGACGTCGAGTCGCTGAGGGTGCAAATGGAGACATACTGCGAGAATGGGCTGCAGCCATGGTCGACCAGCAAGCTTCCTTACGAAACAGGTGATCACTCTGCCGTGATTGCTTCTCAATCAACAAAGAAACCATGCACTATCTCCCTTTCCTTTTTCAGATGTTCCGGATTCTGCACTGATACTGAGGAGGCATGGATTGAGGAGCAACCTCTTCTCCTGCCTCCTCTTCAACGAGCTAGGAGCATTCAACTACCGAGACCAACTCGCCTTCGCCTACGTTCGGGATCTCATGGTGCCCAAGATCAAGATCAACATGTTCGAATTCGAGGTCTTCGAGCACGTGACCGTGGAATACAGGCACAACCTCAGGCCGGAAGGCAGCCAACGGTCCGTCAAGATGGCTTCCTCGCGAGACGTCAAGGGCAGCAGCTGCGATGACTACCTCTTAAAGATGTGGGGAGAATCCACTGACTGACTTTTTTTGTTTTTTAATTAGATTTGTTTGTACAAATTCTACAGAACCCAATCGTTGCTGTGGAACATAACAGGTCGCAGATTAAAGTCAATGCCCGCAGCAGTACGACATTGAGGGACAGATAAACTTGAGACTTTGCAGTGGCCGGGAAGGGTTGTGTTTGGCATCTGGGGAAGGAGATATTGGTGTGCACTGCACCAGTTGAATCTACTAATTACATTATTTAAGATTTTTTTTTGGTTTTTGTTTTCTGGTTGTAGAGTTGTAGTGAGGCACAACACATAAACTAGAGACTTTGCGGTGGCCGGGAAGGGCTGTATTTGGCATCTGGGGACGGAGATATTGGTGTGAACTGCACCAGTTGAATCTACTAATTACATTGTTTCATTTTTTTTTTTTTTGTTTCGTAATGATGCAACAGTAGAATAGATGAGGTGAACCACATGGTGCTCGTGCTTTTGCCAGAGTTTGAAAGGTCCGAGGTTATAATCCGTGCCCTCTTATTCCTGCGTCAAAAAGTGACGTGCTCACTCCTGTCTTTCCGCTCAAAGGCATTGAAAAAACAGAAGATAGGTCATGGTGATTTTCATTTTTTTTTCCCTCGGAGATTTTATTTTCTAAAAAAAATATTTTTTGAAGGAATTTAATCCTTACTTTCATGTGATAATCTACCATTCAACATTCGAATAATAACTCAGTTATAGGAACTTTTTTATTTTAGTAACCTAAGTATTCAGTTCTTCAAATCGGTTAATCGACCGGCTCATTTTCATCGAAAATTTTCACTAACTAGTAGAGTAATTAGAGAAGCTTGTAGAGGTTCATCCAGGTGGCAAGCGTTCTTAGGATTATTGTCCCAATGGAGAAAATTTTCTATAGTGTATCGTAGTTGACCTTTAGATATCTCATTAACCACTTGAAATGTCTAATCACTCCACCATTGTCTCGGAGCCCCTTTTATCCCATTCTTTTTCTATAAGAGGTCATACGTTGTCTCCGCATGCCCCATGCAGCAGGTCTCACAACTATTTGTAAAAAGTTAAATCATGAAATTGAGTACCCTTGTATCCCATTCTTTTAATGTTCACACCGGACGCCACACACGGCTGGCCCACAATCATATGTAGAGAAGTAAATTACAAAACTGAATAGATCATCACATGCGAGGGTATTTTTTCTTCGATTTCATCGGAATCAACCCTTATCCATTTCTATAAATTTACCACGTGCTAACTAACTCATCATGGGGCTCTCTTATCTCATTCTTGGAGCTTCAATTGGTTTGTCAATGACCGTAGTCACATTCATTTTGGTGATGATGATTGGTTAGATTTTGGTAGGGCTCTAAATGAACCAAGCGTTCGTGAACAAGCTTGGTGTTCAGCTTGGTAAGAACTTGTTTATGTTCATTCAATATACACAAGATTAATTAAATAAACACAACTCGTTAAACTAAACAAACAAGCTTGAACACATATGTGTTCAGTTCGATAACGTTCGTGAACAACGTTCGTGAATAATGTCCACGAACGTTCATTAATAAAACTCTTTTTCAATATACTAAATAAATAATAAAATAAAATAAAATAAACAAATAAGTTTAAATTATCAAGTTCAATAACCAATCAAACAACTAAAGTTTTTAAACAATCAAACAAGCTTGAATTGAGAGCCCGATAATATCTAAACAAACCAAGCTCGAACCAAGCTTGAATTGAGAGCTCGATAACATCTAAACAAGTCAAGCTCAAGTCAAGCTTCAAACAATCTCAAATTCATAAAAAATAAATCTAGCCAAACTTGAACAATCATTTCAAAAGTTTGGTTCATTTTAAACTCGACTCGGCTCGGTTACCTTATCAAATAAGTTTGAATACCTCAAAGCTTGACTCGGCTCGTTTACAGTCTTAGGTTTTGGTTTAACTCTCATTTAGGTAAACACTCGACCAAGGCTCTTTGAATTAACATATACCCTTCCTACACATCTTAATTATGTTTTTTTTCTGGCTTTCTAGCAGGATCAGCTTCCTTAACAATACGGACTCGTGCATTTAAAACAAAACGGAGGCAATGTGCAATAGCGACTCATGCATTTGAAATAAAACAGAGGCAATGTGCAATACATAATTGAATCACTTTATAATTTTCTCATTTTAGGGAACACCATTCGGCTGCGCCGTGAATAGCGACTCGGTTGTTCCGTATCTCACAATATAATGTCCCTTTCTTTGGAAACTTTGACAAGGGAGCCTTTAAGCAAGAGAGACGACACATGCTGGCTCAGGTTGACTATGGTTTGTAGCTGGAAACCATATTGTATGCCCTGCATGATAGTTTAGAAGGAAGTACAAGAGGTACCTTTTTTCAATGAGTTTCAGTGACCTCTTAAACTCCACGAACACTATAAAATGGGTTGGCAACAACTTGAATGATCTCTCATTGCCATTTATAGATATCAAATGGTGCCAAATTTTCCCTTGCACCCAAAGCAACCACCCTTAGACTAAGTCACTGAAGTGAGCACCACCGATGTCATGCCCACCTAATTGGTACAGCGCTACCCAAGCCAGACCTCCAACAAAGACTTAACCAGACACAAGACTCTGATGCACAAGTGTTCAGGAGTGACTTGGCTCCATTTATTATAGACTATTCACCTTTTGGCTTTTACAACTGTTTATTAAAACGCTTCAGAACACCCACTAAATTATTATTTTGATGTATACATCTATAATTAGATGCATATGTTTTGAAAAACTTTTACTCAAAATGTTACAAACACACACACATATATATACATGTTCTTCATCAATAAATTTCCATATTTATTAATACAACCAAAATGATTTGAGCATATAGCAATGACATTGCAATTGCTTAGTAACTGAACGATTCAATTGAATATGATCGAAAATAAGAATGTCTAAATTTCCAGATTATTGTGAAAACAGAACCTGTTATTGGCAATGATTAGTCTTTCGCCAAAACCTGTGATGAATTGCTCTCGAATACAACAACAAAACCCTATGTTGTGATCATAGAGAACTAAGTGCTACTGAAAAGGTACCAAATAGCAATGAGCAGAATCGAATAAATCTGTGTTGATTTTTAGAAGTTTCAGACTTTATAATCCCACGGACTTTTCAAACTTCTGGATTTGATTCAAAAATATCCAAGTCATCTGTAATATGGAAATAAACAAATAATTAGACAAGAAGCATGAAATACTGCATTTTGGGAAATGTAAAACACATTAATTGTGCCACTAAAAGTAAATAATAAATGCTTATTCAATACAAGATTGGGTAAAAAGTTTACCATGACATGAGGAGCAATCCTAACACAGTAGACAGGGAACCCAGTGTAAAACTTGAATGGACCTCCACTCTTCAAAGTCTTCATGGTGCAATCCAAGGATCCAGTGTAAGGATACTTCCCATTTGCATCTGGCTGCATCTTCTGTATTTGTGTCTTGACATAATCAAATGGCAAACTGCAAGCGGACGCAAAGAAGCCTGAAACAGCACTTGCCCCTGCAAGTAAGGTGATATGGAATACACACTCAATAACAAGCCTTTTAGAGTCACCAATAAACAGAAAAAAAAATGTTAACAAAATTATGTTTTTTTTCAGTTACTAGCATCTTACCGACTACAGTGCTAATTTCACCAAAACCAAGTGAGTCCCGAAAAAGCTCAACACTCTGATCATATGATGCAAGCATACCCATGTTCAATGCCATTGCTCTCACCACTGTGGGTCCAGCACCTTTCCACAGGGACAAAACCCCTTCATCAGCAATAATACGATAAAGTGCATGAAAAGCATTTTTGTAGTTTCGTCGCTGTGCTGCAGGCAAAGTTGCATCAGCCTGCATCCGAATGAGTGCCAAATCAGCTGGGCTGCCAAAACATGCTCCAATTGCTCCAGCTGTGAGACCGATACCAGCTTTCTGAAGTAAAGGGAGGGGTTTCCCATCATTAGCCTCAATAGCTTTATTGGTTAATACCCTAGATAAAACAGAACATCAATTATTAACTGAGAAATCAACAATACAGCATTCTTTCTAAAAATAAAGTATGTTACTAAAAGTTGCAAGTCTTTGGTATCACAGTTGATCAAAGTGTATGTGTGAAGTATCAACTGATTGTCAATGATGCAAACTATCCTGAAAACATGCCTCCATCCATTATATAAAACACAAACTGAAGGTTGTAAAATTTTTCAAACACCAATGAAGGAATTAATGTTTTGGACAGAACACACCAACCAGTTATCCAATGTGAAATATAGTTGTCATGGTTGAGTAAGCAAGTGTGAACAATTGAACTAAATACGACCTTAAAATTAAGAATACAAACCGTAATATATGATTTGCATTAGTAACAGTCTAGGTACATAGAAATCATGGTTGATTCAAGATCAATCTTCAAAGGGACAACAGGATGTAAATTTATGTGATTTTCAGTCAAACTAGTATCCATTTGTGCATTAAGGAAAGTGAAAAACAAATACCAGGTTGAACTGGATATTAATGCAAATTTGGTAACAAATGCATTTTTCATCTTGTATATAGAGAAGAAATTATTGGCGCGTAAATGCAGATATGAAGGTCGAGTTAAAACTAAATTTCAAGATTTGATATGGAGAGAGAGAAACATCTTGTTACTTGTTGTCAGATAGCAAGTATTGTGGAACAGTTAACATAGAGACTAGCACTTGCAAGAGGTAGGCATACCTAAAAGAACCAAGTCGTGCAGTTGTATAAGTAGCTTGCCTCAGCAAACCCGCAGATAAACCCTGTACATGACAATAAATCAGAGAAGAGTGCATATCATAAAGAAACAGTAAAAAAGAATAGGATAAAAAGAAAAGAGCATCAGAATTGGTTGCAAGGAATAAGGGTATCTGTTGGACTGCGTAACCAATATAAGCTCGGTTGATGAAAAGTTTTAAGGAGAGCAATAAATCATCTTATACAATGGAAGTACTGCATGTTTAAGGAATCAATCTCTCCATTCTGAAATTTTCTCAAGTAAACTAAAAGTCAAGTTAAAACTTAAAAGGAAGCATGAGCCATGCCCAGCATGAGTCAGGTCCTTCAGGATAAAAAATAAATAATAAAAATGATGGAAAATAAATAACAATCTTAAAATCTTAGAATTGGGACCTGTTTGGCCTAGCAAACCCAGCAAGCAAGTCATGCCTAGCCCCCAACCATGTCAATCATCGCATGACCTGACTTTCTCTTGACCCGTCACAACACGTGGGGATGTGCATCAGGCACAAACTGCAAGCCTTCCCATGTTAGGCACAGCCAGGGCTATGTACGATGACATCATGCCTAGCATTGACCGAGCCTGATTGACACATCTTGCTGTGCTCTCTCCCTCCCGTATGTGCATATCCCAATCTTGATCAAAATATATTCTCCGTGAGACATCTCGCAAGCTACTATCTCTTTAGCACAACCTTTGACCTAATACAAGTGTCAAGTCCTGCTAGGATGGGATGTGGATGGCTTGATCTAGTAGACGCCACAATTCACTACAATCTCCCTGTCTCCTTCTTTCTCACAAGCGCATCCAATCTTGATAGGGTTGTATCTCTTTAGATCACTTGCAAAATTTCCTCTTTCACACAAGCTTTGTCCTCAACGCAATCTAACAGCAAGAAAATCACTCCCTTGGGTAAGTATCACAGGCAAGCCAAGGGAGCAGTAGAGCCTCCTCTTTTTCATGTAAGAGCATTTTTGAGAGTTGTTGTTCCTCCACCTGTTTGCAAGTAGTAGCATAGACTTAGGGTATCCACCCTCCTTGAGTGAGTTTATCTACTCTCTTAGGTGAGTTCCTGAGATTACCACCTTAGATGAGGTTTGGTAAGAGGTATTTTTAATGATTGTGTATTGAAAGCAGCCTTGATCTAATTGGGGTAGCAGCTGGAAGGATCATCCGGTATCTTTTTGTCGCAGATACACAATCTCCTCTTGGTAAGTACTACGTTAGATTGTGCTTTGTTCCTGAGTTAGGGCTTTTGTTAAGTATTACTTACATTTGATTGCAAAATACATCTCTTTACCTAGGATCTTGTGGCTAATGGTAAAGGAAGGCTTGAGAATAAAACTATCATTCCTAATCTGTTGTGATTTGAGAGTGAGATTGAATTTTAGAGGAGTTTGGCATTGCATTTGGGGGCAATGTAATAGTGAACTAGAGGTTCTCCATCAAAGTGGGTGATTCTTTCCTGTCTTCTCTTACAAGACCTTCTGTGCATGATTAATACTAGATAAAAAATTTAAATTTCTGATTATATAATGCCATCCTGTTTTGAAAAGAAAAGATGATGTTTAAAATTTTGTGAGCTACAGGTTATCCATCAAAGTGGGTGCTTGCTTATCTTCGCTCACAAGACCTTTTTTACATGAATAATACTTGATAAATAATTGAAATTTATGATTATATAATGCTCTCCTGTTTTGAAAGGCAGAACAAATGACGTTTAAAAGTTAAAATGGAGTGAAATTCAGATTAATAAAGAGGCTATAACTTGAGTGAATGATAATTAATGAATCTTCTCTATTTTCATGTTATATGCTATCCAGCATGGGCATCATCCCAGGGGTTTATTTCAAAAATAGGTAACAGTTACCTTGGCCCTGCTAATTATTCAAAGATGGAAGCATGTGAATTAAAGCATAAGTTGATCAAAATTGAAGTAGAAATAATAAGAGTTTACTTGAGACTGAGGTAATTACTATACAAAAAGAATAATAAGTGGAATGGTAAACACTGTTAATCAAACTATTAGATCAAGAGCATTGTCTCAAACTGCACAAAATGGAGCTTCAGCCTATATGCACCCAAGCCAGTCTTTAACCCATTTATATATTCTCAGTTGTGGCTTTAGCCAAGTGCATGTCGTGGGGCCTCAACACATTTATATTCTACTATTGGGGCTTCAGCCCATGCATCAGCTAATGTAAAAGAAGACGAATTGTTGATAACCTAAAGTAGTAAATGGCAATAACATAAAGAAATAAAAAGGATAAAAATTAGGGAAGATAAAGGAGAGGGAATATATAATATAAATAAAAAATATCATAAAATTAGAGATCCCTTCAGCATGCCAAATTCATATAGATACAAAGAGATTTTGTTGATAAAGACTATTTGCAACATTCTTCCTAGTATATGTTTTCTAGTATTAGAATCAATAGTTTATGTGAACATGTTGCTTTCTTCCATTTCAGAAATGTTACTAATTTTCGCTGTCATAATTGTTCTGCTTCAGTTCTTGTTTTACCCTCCTATACTTCTTGATGAGATAATCAACTCTTACATAAAATTTTGATTTTCATCAACTAAAAACCATGTGAGAATCCATGCCCATAGAGCTTCTGTGAAAGCATAATAAAGTTAATATTCACAAAATTTAAGATTTCTGCATCCTGTTCTCATTTCAAAGGCTTGAATGTTCTTGCCTATGTTCTATGAAGATAAGCCGAAATATTTTTCTCTAGATGTTAACTAATCCATTCCAGCAAATGAAGTAGAGTTTTCACAATTCTCCTAATTTTTTTCCTAAGAACACTAGTTTTTGTTTCTTTAGACATTTAAAAACCATCAATATCATTGTAAACTATTTGCTTTATTGCAAGAAATGATGGATGCATAACAACTAACAATTATATTCAATTCAAGGATGTATGCTAAACTGGATTTCTCAACATCTGAAAAAAAAAAAATCAGACCTGCACTTTTTCAGTTTAAGTAGACTTGGATTTTAGCTTTGTGACTATATCTTCCCCCAAGTGGTAAAAAAACATAAAATCTGTCATATGCCTTGTTCAACCTAAGACATTAACTAACTTTGAGTATTTAGATCCAAAGTTAAATCACATGCACGAGAGAAACAGGAAGATGAAGATAACTAAATGGTAGAATTATATAACACAATGATTAAACTACAATCAAGGACTAACAGAATATTTTGTTTTGCTTCCGAAATATAAATATTCTAGATTCGCATTGGTAACCATTCAAATAGCATCAACCGACTTTAAATCCTGCCGAAATCCATGAAATTTACAAAGCAACAGCAAACCCGCCTACCCCGTTAAATAAAACAAAACAGAGAATAATCGAACCTTATAAAATGAACCGAAACCCTCGTTCGCAAGCATATTCTTTGTGATTTGTACTGCTGATCCCTGACCCAATTGGATCCTGACCTGAAATCAACTACACATAGGTCAATGACAACCCAGAGACCAAGCACGCCTTAGCAAAGATCTCAGATCCAACAAACATCAGAGGTGAAAATCCAAAAGTTACCATCTCTCCGATTTAAATCTTTATTTTTTTTCTATAGATCCGCAACAACAAAGGCAAAGTTTCTGGAGGAAGTTCCGTTTCCAAAACTTCTTACCTTGACCATATCGATGGGTTGGATAACGCAGGTGGCAAGCATCCCGGAGGCGCCTCCATTGACGAAGGGCTTCACGGTGCTCCAGACTCCGGTCTGCGCCTTCACCTTCGCGTCCGCCATCTCGCCTGGATCGAGAAAAAACGAGAGAGAGAGAGAGAAGCAAATCGAATGCGAAACTTTGGAAAGTTTGGTCGGGGACTGCAGCAATTTAAATAAAGCGACGAACGCCTCGAGGATCGCAAGGTCGCGTCATGGCAATTCTACCCGAACCCGATGGAGGATTCGACATCCGACCCGAATGGAGTAGGGTATGGAGGGACTATCAATATCCGATACCCGACCCGAATACCCGATTAAATAATATATATACATATATTAAAAAAAAAAAAAAATTTCTAAAATCAACTTACTATTTTTTGTTGATATTAGTAGGCCTATATAGATGTTTAATCTATTTTTTTAATTATATATATATTTTTTAATAAGATGTTAATTTTAATATGTTTTTGTTTAATGATAATAGCTCGATAGAAAGAAGAAAAATTACACGTATAAAATATATCCGGTCCTTTAATGGGTATGGGTATATCCATTGGATATCCTATACCCGATGGGTATGAGTACGGAGGATATAGAATCCGACCTGAACCCGACCCATTGCCATCCCTGTGACTCGCGTGTTAAATGCTCGAGTCCGCACGGACTTGGCGGATGCTGGGCGCCCTATGCGGCTATGCGTACTTTTTCTTCGCTTGCCGTCAGTGTGTTAGGCAGGCAGGCAGCCCTTCACGCAAAACCACGTGAAGGCCCACCGTCCCAGTTTTCTTGGCCAGATTTATACCCGACTCCGATTTGGATTTGACGGTTTTACGTTCTTGATCGATCATTTAACTATCACTTACTGTGAACTGTTCACAGTTTTGTTCCCAGTTTATATTATTATATTAAAAAAAAAAAATTTATAAAAAAAAATAATAGAAAAAGATTTAAAATCAGTTGTCTATTTATTCCATTAAAAAATAGGGGAATTAAAATTTACCAAGTTCTCTTATCTTTTAATCGTTTTACCTCACTTTCGTTTTTTTATCTCCATAGTATTTGTTCCTTCCATATCAAAATTTTCGATTTTATTATTGGAAAGTCATATTCCTTGGATTTTTTTTAGCTATGTTTCAATCTTTGAGTAATATTTGGATTCCTTGGAAAGTCTATTTTTTATTTGTATTTCATAGTTTATATATTATTCTTTATAAATATCATATAAATAATTTCTAATATTATATATAATTATTAGGATTTGGATAAAAAGAATTTTAAATGAAATTAAAATATGATAATAGAAATTTAACATTTGGTAAAAGATCTCATGCACATCTAGAGTCTAAATCAAATACAATTATGTAAATTTCAGTAATATATAAAAAAAATTTCTCAATTAGTTTTCATTACTAATACACATAAAGATCGATTTGTTTTCATTACTAATACACATAAAGATAAAAATTTATTGATGCTAAGTTCATTTAAAACTAATATTATATTATAAAATTCATTAAATCTAAATAAGAAATAGAATAATAAAAATTAAAAAATTGTTCAATTTTATTATTAAATACTTTTAAAATATCATAAATACTATTATAAATATTTCATTAATAATTTATGAAAAAAATAAATATAATAATTCTTTACATGTAGCCGACCCGACAATGAATAGCCAATCTTGCAATTGGATCAACAGATAATCGAATAATCGACTCGTTGACCGATAATAGGTCCGGAGTCCTAGCCAAGCCAACCCTACGCAATAAGACCTTAATAAGACGAAGAACATTTGAAAGTTTACAGAATAAAATAAAGTATAGTGTAATCGTAGATGAAAACTCGAAATTTAAAAAGTGAAAAGAGAAAATTTAGGAAAACAAATGTGAATTTCTGACGTACTAATGATTTCTCGTATGCACTTGTGAACACTAATGCAATGTTTACTCCAAAACACGAATGAGAAAAAGGAAAAGAATCTATGATAGAAAATTATTCTTGAAGAAAGGGAAGAGAAAGGGTAAAAAAATCTCTTCTTTTGTATATTTATTTATCTTGTTAGAAGAAGGTGTATACATATAATGTAATTTTGTAAATAAAAAAAAGTACATGCGTCATTTTTTTAAGTACATGGTATAATTTTATAAGTTAAAAAGGATACATACGTCATTTTTTTTAGATATATGGTATAATTTTATAAATAAAAAGGGGGTACATGCATCATTTTTTTTTCCATCCACTGTTTTCCGTCCGATTTTGAGATGATCAATTTTGACTTTTAAATCATCCGTTAATGGATTATATTTCTTTTCCATCTAAAAATTTTAATGAAGTAAAAGATGAAAATTTTTCTACTGTGAAAATTTTTCCTTACTTTTGATTTTCACTCTCCCAAGTAAACTATAAAACTAACCATAATAGTTCTATTATTGGAAGAGTTTGAAACTTTGGGACATCTAAAGCGTGACTCCCGGATTCGAGGGCAGATCCTCTGGACCGCAAAAAGTGATCCAGGGGATGGTCCCTTGATTTGGATTGGTTCAGAGGATAGTCCCCATTCATAAAATAGATGGAGACCATTCATCCCCACTAATCCAGATCAAGAGACCATCCCCTGTACCACTTTTTGCGGTCTAGAGGATCTGAGCTGCCCGGATTCATGTTTGTGAAGGACGAGGCGTTTTGGATACTTCTCGGTAGTTTCTCGAGTACTCCAATTTGGCTCTGCCAAAACAGAACTTCCTTCAAGATCTTGTTGAGAACAGATGGTGGTCAGCACCGACACAACTGGCGGGTGGCTCCACAACAAAGGGTACTTCACAGACAAATCTCAAATCACCCACTTCCTGGATATCTCCGAACCTAAATACCATTTGTTCTGTACTGATTCATCATATAAGAACGTTGCATGCGACAAAAAAAAAAGGAGTTCCATAATGTGAATATTTCATTTGCATAGGAGTAAAACTAACCAAACAAATCAACGATGTCTTATAATGCAAGTGTTGAGCTGAGTAGATCATAACTCAAGCGCATTCCAGAGAATCCTTAAAAATTAACAATCCATAAGCCAATATAACAACTTAATTAACTATCACTAAGATGCTTTCACATTAGTACATACATAAATGTCCTTATCTATTCACCAGTTACATATTGTGTGCTGAATTGTGCATATAGTAGTAGTCAGATTGCAACATGGATAAATCTTAACCACATAAATGTATAAGAATTCCTAAGAGTACATCCTTGGTTTATCAGTCTGCTAATTCTAATTGTGAGCAGAGAGAGAGAAAGCAACCTTTGATATTTGTCGTCTTTCAGGCATTCTATAAAAACAATGAGGCTATAAGGCAACAACCAAAATAATTACTAAAGTTGGACATCAACATTTACATGCCATATTATTTACCATATTACAAGCTCATGTGTATCAACTTGTACCCAGATTAGATTGGATGAATATCCCTTTGATTTTAAGGACTAGTAATGACAGACAGTAACATGAATGCCCATAAATGTCTGCAACATAACAAGGTATATCAAAGTTGTGCATAAATGCTAACAAAAAATGAAATAAAACGACTAGTTTTTTTATCCAGACTTTGAATTGTCTTTAGGAGAGGCCCACTGTTGGCTAGCACGTGATTTTGCCCATGGATCAAGTGGGGTCCTCTGAGGTGGCTGTGGCTTTGGTAAGTTGGCCTCTCTAAGCTCATTCTCCCTGTCAACAAACCTGCATAAAATTTGGAACAAATGATTCAGAAGCTAATAGTTGCATTTTTGTCAGATTACAGAGGTAATGTTTTTTCTGCTGCTAGAAAAAAAATATATATTTAGTTAAACTTAGAAAGATAAAACGACTTTAGAACAATATTGGCCAAGGATATAACAAACAGCATTTGACTTGTCAGTACCTTTTGGATTCAAGTTATAGATTTAAGCAAAATTAAGTCAACAGAGATACTTGAAAAATAAGAAGCTAAAGGCAAAAGTCCCAGATTTCATAAAAATATAATAAACATTGGAACTATAAGAATGCATGTACATTTGGTGCTATAATTGCTAAAGTGCATACATACACACAGATCCACAGATTGCCTCTACAAAACTGATGGTTGAGAAAATTTATCACTGATTAACTATCATTGTGGCAAAAAACGAATACGCTCACCCCTAGCGCCCCCGCCAACCCGTCCCAAGACCAACACGGAGGAGGTAACTCACGGGTGGCTACTAGCCTCTGGAATAATGATTAGCACATAAGGGAGACATTTACCTCGGCTTTGCCGAGATTCGAACCTCATACTTCATGGTGGCAACACCTCATGCGCTAACCACTAGACTCATCCGAAGGGACCACTGATTAACTATCATTGATTCAACTAAAGAAGTATGAATGACAACAAATTAAAAGTAAGATTGATAAGAGTTTTAATAGATGATAACAAGGCATCTAGAAATAGAGCAGGAAATGGAATCTTCTGTAACAGGTCCAATATGTAATGAGAACGCATACATTAAAAGGTGGGTAAGCAATGCCACAATAAGCACTAAGTAGCCAACTAAATTAAGAAAATGAACATTACTCAATGTAAGCCATTGGTGCAGCATCCCCCATTCGTATGCGTGTCCGAAGAAATCTTGTATATCCACCTACTCGGTCCCTGGTACTCACAACAATTTTACTTAGATTTAGCAACATATCCAGCTAAACAAGTTAATAGGTTAATATTC
Organism: Zingiber officinale; assembly: GCF_018446385.1. NCBI lineage: Eukaryota > Viridiplantae > Streptophyta > Magnoliopsida > Zingiberales > Zingiberaceae > Zingiber > Zingiber officinale. The sequence continues at coordinate 29,554,143 of NC_056004.1, forward strand.
TCACCAAGAAAAGAATGAAAGAAAGAAATGTTAAACATTACTTGTAGCGATAAGCAAGCTCTGTGAACAGCTTATGAAGAACATCATCACCACGAACAAAGGCTGCAGCTCTGCGTGCAGCATGAAGTGTACCCTGAAAATAAAATTGTGTAAAAATAATTATACCCATCTAGTCATACTACAACTTATGCATAAATATTAATAACAAAAGAACATTGTTTGAACTAAAGTTCAGTATGACTCAATTAATGAAGACATTATTGAGAAATCATACAAATGTAGAAAACATCAATCAGATAATAAAAGATGTCAGACAGACAGGTGACCTATATTCATTTTCCCTAAATTTCAAGAAGATGTTTCCACCATTGGCCAACTAGACTAAAAGGAATTGAACAAAAAACCTTAAATAACAGAAGCATATGCGTGTGGTTAGAATTTAGAGTTTAGAAAGTCCTCATTGAGTTTCTTGTGTTACAAAACAGGTGTATTATGCGTTATTGCACTAACTCTGATTTTGCTTTATACTTACAATGCCATAAGGTAAAATTGAGTTATTTATAATGAATTATTGATTTTCACCAATAGCACTAAGAATGGAAATGCAAGGTACCCAACTTGTTAAGAACATAATAACAAGAAAAAGATAATCAAATTAGTACAGATATAAAGATCATTGTGATGACCAAAAAGGAACGAGAGTGCACAAAACAGAAAATTGATCTGTATATAAATTTTGAAAATAAGCTCCAAGCAAACATGTGATAACAGCCAAACTCAAATTTCTACCAACAGATCTTTAGATATTCAGTCCATTCCCTATGAGAATAAGAAACAATCATATTACAAATGAGGTTTGAAATATTGAACTATGTAGGAGTTTCAATCTTTCACTAAATCAATACAGTTTCAATAGCATGTCAAAGTGCCAAAGCAAGAGCCAGTGGCGAAATAGAAGTGGAGGGAGAAAGAAAGGAGATGATAAAGAAGAAGAGGAACCACATCTTAGGATCTTAGGATATGCCTAAACTAACTAGAACCTGGAAACATCAACAGCATCACTTTCACTTTCAGGCTTTGCTTATCCGATGTTCTACTAGTCCAAGCAAACCCTTTTTACCCAAAATGTACAAAATGTCCAACAAATTCATTATGATAACTTTATCTCAACATTATAGTCCCATGGTGTCCTTCCTAATCTAATGCCCAAGAATCTATATGGATTTTGTCTATGCTTATATTTGATATCTATGGTAGAATCAACACAACCTAGAAAATAAAAGACAGAAAAGTTTAGTACTGCCTTGAGAACCAAAAGTTCAGCGTTATAAATCTGTTATGAGAAAATACACTGATTTAAACAGGGAGAAAGTGAGTGCCTACACTTTCCGGTCATCTGTTCAGTGGTTTAGGACACCGAAAACAATCACAGATTCCTTATCCTAATACATCAACAAATGCAATGGATGGCAAATATTATCTTGCGAAACAGCTAGTAGAGCTACTATTTGATCTATAATTTTGGTTCTCCTTGAATTGATCGAATAAGCATTGACAGACAAGCTCAACCTTTGAGTTGCTCTCTAACATTTTAGAAACGACGCATCACACACACACACACACACACACACACACACAAGATCAATCAAACGCACCTCTTTTCCAAGCTCCACCATGTTATCGGCAAGTCGTCGGATTTCCTTCGCCTAAGAACAAGCAGGAAATTTTAAATAAAGGCGTCAAAGAAAACGGTAAGTCTCCCTCCCTACCTCCCTCCAATAAACAAATTAAACTACCTTGGCGACCGTGGTCTCGATGCGCTCGTGCTTCACCAGTTGCGAAACCATCGTCCTGCAAGGTGAAACAGGAAACTGAGTATATTCCAATATAAAAGAGAACACAATAGAAAGATCATGCACAGAACTTGAGCATGGAGACGCGGTGAGCGGCGGGTCGGCCGAGCTTCCTAAATTTGGTCATGGTGACGAAGAGAAGCCGCCGCCGGTGTCTCAAGCAAGGGTTTTGCTTTCGAGGGCTGCTTTGCTGTACGAGTGAGGCGACGGTCAATTAACTGTCCTTGTGTCGAGTTTTAATAAATCGGACTCGGTTGCGTTTCCGGATCGAGTCTCTAAGAACCGGATCCAAAGTGGTAATTTACAAATTAACCCTGCTACTTATCTGCAATTTAAAATATTTCTTTAAAATTTTATTTTAATGAATTTTTTTCTCTTAAATTAATAAATGTGTAATTTAAATAGTAATTTAAAAATCAAATTAATATTTTAACAATAAATTATAAATTAATGGCATTTCAACATTAATTAAATTCTAAAATATATTTTTAAAAACTAGTTAATGTTAAAGATAATTTAAAATTTACGTTATTTTATTTTAGTAGTCTACTATATCTTTTTCTTGATAGATATCTAATTGGTTAAGAAGTTGGCTGTAATAAGATTAGCTCGAACTTTGATTCTAGTTTTTATATAAACCTAATCATTTGAATTTCAAAATTAATTTAAAACAATGAATTGTATTTTAGGAAATAAAGTAATTCCTAAAACTAATTTAGGAAGCAAGTTTTAGAAAAGTATTCAACCATTTTAATATGATCAAAAAAAAAAAATTGATTGATCCGATGGTAAGATGGGACCCGCTCGGGAGAAGGTCATGGCCACATGGAAGGTCCGGATCAAGGCAGTCAACGTTCTCGGATCATCGTTTAATCGGGCACCCTACTCGTCCGGTCGGATCAAGGAATTGTCGGACCAACGTCACTACGGCTTGCCCAGGTACCAAGCTTCCGACACTTAGAGAAGTTCATCGCCGAAGCATGTGCCGAGCGGCCGTCCCGCTCGGACTCTCACCAAGTCCCGGATCCTGCAACGCAGAGACACGACTCCCTCGTTCGGCAGCAGGGGTCAGATCAGTCAAATAGCGGCCGAGCGGTCTTCCCGCTCAGCCCTAGAGACGGCAGCTCCAGGACATCGGCGGTTAACCGAATGGCTCTTCCACTCGGCCACCATGAAGAGTAGCCATCTGACGGACACGGATCGCCTGAGCGGCTCTCCCGCTCGGCACTCTCCCGCTTGGACCAGTAACGGACAAAAGCGCAGCTGGGAATATCTTCCTAGGAACCAGTGTCGGCGACAGGCGGAACGGCTGGCGACATGGTCAGACAGAGAATCGTACGGTGGAAGCTTCCATTGTCACGTCAGGGATATGCTCGTGCTGTTGAGGTATGACGTCAGGTATACTTTTCTGACACGTCCTTTCAAGGTATGCTTTGAAGAGCGTGCACGCCTTGGGAAGCATGCACACCTCTCCTGGGAGCCTTATATAAGGACCCCAGGAGTTTCGACGGAGGTATGTTCATTCTACTGTAGCTACGATTACGTTGCCGCTTTCATTTCTTTGCTTACTGCTTCGCCAGAGATCTGACTTGAGCGTCGGAGGGCCATCGCGGGGGAGCCACTCCCTGGCTCGGCACTGATGCTTTTGTGCTTGCAGGTTAGTCTCGTCGGAGGTCCACGCACGGTCAACAGGAGCCCCACATCCTCAGCGTCCGTCACCTCGACTCTCAGACAGGATAAAATTTGACACCGTTTGTGGGAATGCACGTGCATCCGAGCCGAGAGGATGGAAGAAGCTGGACGACTTCACACGGTAACGCTCACTCAAGAGGAGCTCGACGCACTTGTAAAATCGCGAGCGACAAAATTAGTCGAGCAACAACAGCAAAGAGCATTAGCCGATCGGCTGGCTCAACAAGCAACATTGGCCTTGGGAGGCTGAGCGGCCCATGAAGACCGACCGGAGCAATTGTCCATCTGAGGGCAGAATAAGGGGCCGACCGACACTCAAGGGGAGGCTCTACCTGCGCCTATTCCATTTCACCGGGCCTTGTTTCAAACGCCCTCCAAGATTGCTCAAGTTAATCAAGGAAGGGACTCTTCCTCAGATGAGACACCTGTGCGGGACGCAAGGAAAGGTAAGGCGTGCCGAGCTGATTCGTCATCCGAGTGGATCAACTACCAATTCTCTGAGGCGATCCTACAAGATCCGCTGCCAAGGCACTACACTCCCTTGACGATCGGAGAATATAACGGGTCGAACGACCCGGACGACCATCTTGGTAAGTTCGATAATGCTGCTACTCTTCATCAGTACACAAAGGGAGTTAAGTGCTGAGTCTTCCTCATCACGCTTTCCGGCTCCGCATAATGATGGTTCAGAAGGCTACCAGACGGGTCCATCCAAAGCTTCAAGGACTTCCGAACGACCTTCCTGCATCATTTCGCTAGCAGCAGGCACTACCAAAAGACGAGCGTCAGCCTATTCTCTATGAAACAAGGTCCCAGAGAGTCCCTCCGATCGAGCGTACATCCAACGCTTCAATCAGGTGGCCATGGACATCCCGTCTGTCTCGTCCGAGACCATGATGAACGCGTTCACCCAAGGGCTCGTGGATGGAGATTTCTTTTGATCTCTCATCCGAAAGCCACCTCAGAACTACGACCACATGCTGAAGAAGGCCAATGAATACATAAACGCGAAAAAGGCTCAGGTGGTAAGGAGGAAAGAAACGTCGTCCGAACCATCGGCGCCGACCGAACGAAGGCCGCCAAGAAGCCATCAGCCACCACGAGGGCCCCGAGCCAAAGGGGCGCGACTACATCAGGAAGAAAGGCCTCATGCAGTTCAGCAAGTGGTCGCTGAGCGTCCAAAGCCGAAAGGAAAGATATGGGCCCCTATGTTCTGTTCCTTCCACCAGTCAGCAACTCACAACACGCGTGATTGTCGCGGATTCAATTCGGAGGCCCAACCGGCGCCTAGAAGTTATCGCCGCCAGTCTCCCTCTCATGACCGGCGACACGAGCACCACGACGCCGAACGATGAGAGGAAGTAAGGAGATCATCGCAGCAACCCCATCGAAGGAGCACCGAGCTCGATCGAGCCGCTTGTGAGCGAAGCAGACCGTCCGCTCGGGAGGAGGAGAACAGGAGCAACGTGGTGTGAGGCGAGATCAAAATTATAGCCGGTGGACCGACCAACGCAGACTCTAACTGAGCCCGAAAATCATACGCTCGGCGGCTAGAGATCCACGTCGTTGGCTACAGTAGGGAGAATGCTAGCGAGCTCGAGATCAGCTTCGGTCCCAGAGATCTCGAAGGAGTCGAAGTGTCGCACGACGACACCCTCATTATCCGAGCGGTAATTGCAAACTATATCATTCACCATGTATTCATTGACACAAGCAACTCGGTCAATATCGTCTTCAAGAGGGCGTTTGATCAACTCCAAATCGATCGAGGGCGAGCTGCTACCGATGACAACCCCGCTATACGGGTTCACCGGCAATGAAGTCCAGCCGATCGACCAAATCAAACTGGCAATATCACTTAGAGAGGAGTCACTCCGAAGGACGAGGGCCACGAATTTCATCGTGGTAGATGCTGTCATGCCCCCAGAAGAGTCCCTGTCCGAGAAAATTTCGGCAACATCTCCCCTGTACGGCGGACAATCAAAATTTTCTACAAGCACTAAATACTCAGCCACAGGCGGCTGGAATAATAACAGTAATGAAAATCAATCACCACGCAGTTTATATATATATATTCAGCCTCTGGCTGACACAACCACGCAGTAATAATACTCTGACTCGAAATCAACCCTACTCAACTACACTCGTAAAGCCCAAATCCGATTTTTTTCTTACCTCTTCTGCCGTTCAGGCAGGCATGTAGTAGAGTAAATCCAAATCATACGAAAAGTTCATCCAACGGAAAGATTCCATACAATATCCATATGTAAGTCCAAAACAAAACTAAAATAAAGTCTGATAGCGAAAAGCTAAAATGAAACAACTCAAAAACCAGCAGCGGAGTAGCACTACGTGCAGTGGGGACTAGCGACTGGAACTCCCTCCTGACAGCATCAACCTGAAAATAACAACAATGGAGGCGGGGTGAGTCCAACACTCAGGTACAGTTGATATGCAAAGTAAAGAAACAACACCTAGCACTAATCATGCGTACAGTCTCCGATAAGAAAGATAAAATGCATCTGAAGTAAACAGGAGAATGCTGTACTAACCAGTCCCGAGTATAAGGTCAAACAGTCCGAGTGGTCTAGGAATCCTGTATGCATGTAAAACATAGGTATCCAAATACTATGCAGCATATACATGCAGCACCCACAACCACAAACAATACATGCCTCATGCATATGATGCCAATGATGCGTCCTGGTCACCCCTGACGCCAGTCGATCATCTCATACAAGCGTGAGGTAGGGCTGTGACAACCGTGCACTCTGTCGTCACTACTCCTGATGAGTGACCGAGTGGACGGGATGCTGTCGGAGTACACCTATCCTCCTACCCCAAATCATAAATGGGGGAGCGCAATGCTCTCATCTCCCGGTACACAGTGACGGGGAGGAATCCCTGCCGGATAACACGTTGTGTCACACTACCCATGAGCGGACCAACGGTGCCTAACAGAGTCCCTGCTGCAACACACTCTGCCTGAATCGACCACTAACCCATGAGTGGTGGTGTGTGCAGATCCATGTAACTGGCGATGTGCTCAACAATAATGGAGCGGACTATCGCACAGCATGCAATCATGCAAATGGTGCATGGCAATAACCATAAAAATATCCTGACCTAATCCATATATATAGAAAAGTGCACCCTAGGTCAACGAATCATATCGAATCAAAGGTACACAGAAGGTATAAAAACCTAGGTCCTGAACATGGTAAAGCATGGTATATCACTACCCCTATAAGCATATATAAACGGGTAAAATATACCTGAGATGCAAAACCAATCAATCAATCAAGCATGTAAGATTTGGGTAGTGATTAACCGAAAACAGATAAGAAACACAATTAATGCAGCATGTTAATTTAATTACTAAGCATATCAAATGACATAAGTCAAAAGTACCCGCCTCCAATAGGAATGTCCAAATCCGACATCGAGATACTCGTCTCGCGTCAAAGTCCTGTATCCAATAAATACATTTTTATTTAGCTAAAATTTGAATGAATTGCTAAATAAACCCTTAAAACCATTTAGGGCAAAACCCTAAATAATAATCATCAACTTATCTAAATAAAGTCTAACGATAAATTAGGGTTAGTTACCTAATCCCCAATCCACCATTAGATCAATTCCAAACTACCTAATCCTATCTATCAATCAGCAACAACATGATTAAAGTAAAACCCTAAACCTTACCTCAGTTCACAATCCAAATGACTGCGGTGAAAGGTTGCTTGCTGCTGAAAAATCCTCCACACTACCAGGATCAAAATAAAATCCACAACAACAATTAAATACCCTATACTATCAATTAGGGCAGCACCCAATACTCTGTAAATCTGAGCCTCCAACCAAAAATACCTAAATTTCCTTACCTATCTTCTGAATTCCGGCAATCTAGGGCAAAGTGGCCGGCTGCCGGCAGTGCAAGGGCACAACTTTAGCAGGGCTCGGCTAGGGCAGAAGCTCTGCTCGACGATCGGAGGGAAAGCTCTAGGGCTGAGGAAGGCCGGCGGCAGCGCTGCTCCGGGCGGAGGGAGAGGCGATCGGCGCTGTGCCGAGACGCGGCAGAGAGGAAGAAGGGCACAGAGAAGTCGGACTTGGGAGAAAGGAGGAAGATGACCGGCGCTGCTCTGGGCGTCGCCGACGGCAGGGGCACCGGGGAAGGAGGTCGGCGTCGGGTGGCTAGGGCAAGCAGAGGAGAGGAGGAGAGCGGATGAGGGCAGGGGGGTTTCGGCGAGGAAGTGAGGAATAAAGGAAAAAGAATTAAAAGAAAAGGAATTTAAAAAGAAAAGTAAAAATCAACTTTTCCTCACTTAAATGGGGTAACCCAAACAGACTTTTCTGGGCCCCGTTTTTATCCCCGTTAACTCGTCCGTACGAGCTCCGAAAAATTCCCGAAAAATATCCAAAAATTCCAGAAAATTCCCTTATTAATTATCGTCATTTTTTTTCTGGTATTTTACATTCTCCCCCACTAATAAAAATTTGGTCCCCAAATTTCAGTATCCACCATCAGCAAGTACTAATAACAAATAACAATAATAAATGCTGAACGGTAAATAAATCACATACCTCAAGTGAAAAGATGGGGATATCGAGCTCGGATTGTATCCTCGAGCTCCCAAGTAGCCTCCTCGTCCGAATGATGCTGCCATCCGACTTTAACCAGCCGGATGGTCTTGTTCCGCAACTGACGCTCCTTCCGGTCGAGAATCCGTACCGGAACCTCCTCATAGGTAATGTCAGGCTGAACTGGAACTGGGATATCTGCCAGCACATGCGTCGTATCGGGTACATATCTCCTCAGCATAGATACATGAAATACATCGTGCACGCCTGACAGGGACGGTGGTAGTGCCAGTCGGTAAGCTACTGCTCCGATCCTCTCCAAGATCTCGAAAGGACCAATATACCGCGGAGCTAGCTTACCTCTGAGGCCAAATCTCTTCACCCCTTTCGTGGGTGAAACTCGCAGAAATACATGGTCACCAACAGAGAACTCTAATGGTCTGCGTCTCCGATCAGCATAACTCTTCTGGCGATCCTGCGCCTCTGACATCCTCCGTCTGATAGTACGGACCAACTCTGCATCCTGCTGAACTCTATGAGGTCCCAACAACTGGGCCTCTCCAACCTCATCCCAAAGGACGGGTGTCCGACAAGGTCTACCATACAACGCCTCAAACGGTGCCATCTGGATAGCCGAATGGAAGCTGTTGTTGTAGGCAAACTCTACCAACGGCAGATGGTCCTCCCACCGGCCTCTGAAAGCCATAGCTCATGACCTCAGCAGGTCCTCTAAAGTCTGAATGGTCCGCTCTGACCGTCCATCCGTCTGTGGATGGAAAGTCAGATCAAACGGAGTGTGCCTAAGGCTGCGCAGACTCGCCAAACGAGGACGTGAACCGTGGATCTCTATCCGAAATGATACTCAACGGAACACCATGTAGTCTGATGATCTCCCGGCAATACAGATCCGCCAATAGATCCAGGGAATCACTAACGAGAGCGCGGATTTGGTTAATCGATCAACGATTACCCGCGTCATGGCCTCGCCGTGTCCTCGGCAACCCTACCACAAAGTCCATGGTAATGTGATCCCACTTCCACTCGTGAATAGGAATCCGCTGAACCTCTGGTGCTCAGCCTTCACCTGCTGAGAGACAAGACATCTAGCTACAAAATCCGCGATGTCTTTCTTCATGTCGCTCCACCGAAGAACGCCTCAAGTCTCGATACATGCGGGTCCCGCCGATGGATCGCAAATCGAGAACGATGTGCCTCTGTAATAGCTCTGAAGACCGGATGAGGACCGAGATACGCATAACCGCCTCGGAAGAATATAATACCCTCCTCGTCTCGTGTAAATTCGGCTGCCTAAGCTATCGATCGCTAATAAACCGCAAATGCCTGATCATCGGCTGTGCCTCTCGGATCCTCGTCCCGATCGACGATCGAGCAACCATGGTAACAAGAATACCCTGCTCTGCGCTCCTCCGGATCTAACTCCGAGAAACTCTGAATCAAGTCCGTGACTGAAGTCCGGTGGCAAACCAAAGTCCCTCTGGACTTCCTGCTGAGTGCATCTGCAACCACATTAGCTTTCCCTGGGTGGTAGCTAATCGTACAATCGTAGTCCTTCAGGAACTCTATCCATCTCCTCTGTCGAAGATTAAACTCCTTCTGAGTGAAAATATATTTGAGACTCTTATGATCAGTGAGAATCTCAAATGTGATACCGTATAAATGATGACGCCAAAGCTTCAAAGCAAAGATGATGGCAGCTAACTCCAAGTCATGAACTGGGTAGTTCTTCTCATGCTCCTTCAGCTGACGAGAAGCATAAGAGACTACTCTGCCGTGCTGCATCAGAACAGCGCCCAAACCCTGTAGAGACGCGTCGGTGTAAAGTACAAATCCATCCTCTCCAGAAGGTAAAACCAAAACTGGAGCCGACACTAATCTCCGCTTCAGCTCCTGAAAGCTGGTCTCGCAATCCTCGGACCATATGAACTTCACGCCTTTCCGTGTAAGACGTGTCAGTGGCATAGCAATACGCGAGAAGCCCTCGACAAAACGTCGATAATATCCGGCCAATCCCAGAAAACTGCGGATCTCCTGAACTGACTTCGGCTGCTCCCAACTGGTGACAGCCTCGATCTTCTGAGGATCAACTGAAATACCTCTGCTAGAAACCACGTGTCCCAGAAAACCAACTGAGGATAGCCAGAATGCACACTTGCTGAACTTCGCGTACAGCTGATGTCGTCGAAGAATCTCCAAGACTGTGCGAAGATGCTGTGCATGCTCCTCCTCGGAACGAGAGTAGACCAATATGTCATCAATGAAAACGATAACAAACTGATCCAGATACTCCAGAAATATGCGGTTCATCAAGTCCATAAACACCGCTGGAGCATTGGTAAGCCCAAATGGCATTACCAAAAACTCATAATGACCGTATCTGGTACGGAAAGTTGTCTTCTGAATATCTGAGTCTCTGACTCTCAGCTGATGATATCCGGATCGCAGATCAATCTTAGAATACACTGATGTACCTCTGAGCTGATCAAACAAATCCTCAATCCGTGGTAATGGATATTTATTTCTGACGGTCACTGCATTCAGCTACCTGTAGTCAATACATAACCTCATGGTGCCGTCTTTCTTTTTGACAAATAAAACTGGAGAACCCCATGGTGAAACACTAGGGCGAATAAATCCTCTGTCTAAAAGCTCCTGGAGTTGAACCTTCAGCTCGTTCAACTCTTTTGGTGCCATACGATACGGAGCTTTCGATGTCGCGGTTCCGGAATCACTCAATAGCGAACTCCACCGGCCTTCGGGAGGCAAACTGGCAGCTCCTCCGAAATACATCCGGTATTCCGGGACAACAGAACATCGGAGAGTCTGCGAACTACTCCCTCGGATCGATCAGCGATAATGAAAACCATGACAACCGTGGAGGCGACCTGCAATCGCCGAAATAATCGAGATGCCGTCGTCTCGATGCCGGTGAAACTCCACGAGGGTTGGTTCGGAGGTCGGAAGGTGACCACCCTCGTCGGCAATCAACGGTAGCATGATAAACCAACCAATCCATGCCAAGTATGACAATCAAACTCGACCATCTCCAATACTAGAAGATCTACCGTAAGTATCATGTTGCCAAAGTCTAACGGCAACCTCGATCTCCTGGGTGACGTCTAAAGTATCACCGGACGGTAGGGAGACAGTCAATCGCCGCAACCTAACAGTAGGTAATCTACCAATCTCCCGCATAAAAGTACGGGATATAAAAGAGTGCGAACTACCAAGATCAATCAAAATATCAGCGATAAATACATAAATGGAAATCGTGGAAAACGGATCCGTCGGCCCGCTGAGCATCCTCTCTGTAATCGCATGAACACGACGGTCTCTGGCGGAGGAGGAGGTAATGCGTTGCCGGCCTGCGAGGCGCCGGCTGGACTATGTGCGATAAGACCGAGAGGATGGTGACGACATCGTACCGGCCGAGACCGAGTCTGACATCGCCGAGTCGGATAATAAGGTCCGGAGCAAAACTGCGGGGTGCTGAAGCACCGGAGTACTCTGCCCAAGCATGCCAAATGCCGCTGCTGCATGGAAGCCTCGGCTGCTGCCAGGCAAAGATTGGGCTCTACGCCCTCCTCGATAAGTACCGGGCTGAGCCTTCACTGACAATCTCGGCTCTGGTGCCCTGGCAGTTTGCAATAAAAGCAAACTGACTGTCCAGAGCAAGCTGGGTGAGGTGATCTCTGGATCCACATCGAAACAATGAGTATCACCGGAAGGTGGTTGCTTGCTCACGAGAAAACCGGAACGCCCCAAGAAGACCGCCGATTTACGAGGCCTACGAGACGCCCTGAAGTACTCGACCACTGCTCGGATCGCCTCGAGGTCGCCTGTAGTCGCTGGACTCGCTCAAGTCTCGACCAATGCTTTCTTTTCCTGTCCGGATATGCTGTCTGCCGAGCTAACTCTATCATCAAAGCTCGATTCAATGCATCAGAGTAAGATGTAATCCCTAATCTGGCAAGCTGTACATGCAGATAACCATCCAATCCCTGTATATACTGCATCATGCGAGTTCTGTCCTCCGCAACTAACTCTGGACAAAACTGAGCCAACCGGAGGAATTCAATATTATACTCGGTCATAGAGCGATTATTCTGCCTCAGACTCATAAAATCCTGTCGGCGAGCCATCTGATAGGACAGTGGAAAGAAATGGCTCTCAAAAGCCTCTCTGAACTTGGTCCATGTGACGTTGCGCTCACCAATAATAGCACGCTGAGTAACCCACCAGGTATTAGCTTCATCCCGTAAATGATAGGCAGCCAGCTCTGCTTTCTCCCACTCGGAGCAAGCCATATAGAAGAAAGTCTGCTCCATAGTCTCTATCCATGACAGAGCCATACTCGGATCGAGATCTCCACGGAAAAGAGTGAAACGAGTCTTCATCGACTCAGCCAGTGCTGGAATCCTAGCTCGTGCAGCGACGATATCAGTGATCTGTGTCGGGACGGCTATAGGAGCTGGCGGAAACACTGGAGCTGATACTACGGGTGGTATCGCGGAATAGACCGGAGGAGGAACTCCCGGTGCTGCTGTATATACCGGAGCATAAGCCGTCGGTGGTACTGCCTGGGGGACAAAAGTGGTGGCAGCTGGAGGTACGGTAGGTAATGGTACCGGATATGGTGCAGCTGCTGCTACTGTAGGCACTGGGGGCACAGGTGCCACTGGTGTCGGGTACACTGTAGGTCCAGGTGGCGGTGGTGCCGAGTACGTCGTAGGCTGCTCTGGAGCAAATGTCGGGTACGCCAATGGTACACCTGATGGTACGGTAAACAGGGTAGGCGTGGATACCGTCGGTGTGGCCAAAATAGGTATCTCCACAGGAGCTATCGGGATTTGAGAGCCCGATGCTCCCGCTGCATCCTGAGTCTGTCCCTGACTGACAGGCTCACTAACAGTGGGCATCTCTGGCATATCCAGAGATCCCGTGGTCCTCCCACGTGGTCGTCCAGCACCACGTCTCGCAGCAATACGAGTAGATCGTCTCATATCTGTTAAATTAAATTACAGATATCAATACAATATAACCAACATAAAATAACAACATACCTATTTGCCGTCTGGAGATGTTCCGTCGCTGTCCAGTCCCCAATTTGACCTCAAAATTCCGAACGTACATATCGCCGGAAATCCAAATAAATCCGGAACGGAAATCCGAAACACAACCATATCGAAAATCCGATAATGCCCAGTTTGACTCGCAAACCTGGCTAACCAAAATATCCAGAATACCAACAAGAGGTATCCGATAAATCTCGAACACCAAAAGGTGTATCATAACCGCTCGATCCAAATAATAAATTGGTATCGACTAAATCCCAAAAATTCAAAATACGAAACAAAAGATCGCTGAGCTCCGATACCACTAAATTGTCACGCCCCGGAAGAGTCTCTGTCCAAGAAAATTTCTCCCCTGTACGACGGACAATCAAAATTTTCTACAAGCACTAAATACTCACCACAAAGGGTGGAATAATAACGATGAATGAAAATCAATCACCACGGTTTATATATATATATTCACCGTCGACACAACCACGCATAATAATACTCGACTGAAATCAACCCTACTCAACTACACTCGTAAAGCCCAAATCCGATTTTTTTCTTACCTCTTCTGCCGTTCAGGCAGGCATGTAGTAGAGTAAATCCAAATCATACGAAAAGTTCATCCAACGGAAAGATTCCATACAATATCCATATGTAAGTCCAAAACAAAACTAAAATAAAGTCTGATAGCGAAAAGCTAAAATGAAACAACTCAAAAACCAGCAGCGGAGTAGCACTACGTGCAGTGGGGACTAACGACTGGAACTCCCTCCTGACAGCTGTTAGGACCAAAAGTAGCTAGAGGGGGGGGGGGGGGGGGAATAGCTCGTCGCGTTCGCTCGGTGCGCTTCGTTGCTTGGCGTTGCTTGGCGTTGCTTGTTTCTTCAAGAATGCGCAGCGGAAAATACAGAAACAAACACAAAACGCTAACACTAGGATTTTACTTGGTATCCACCTCACAAGAGGTGACTAATCCAAGGATCCACACCAACGCACACACCCTCCACTATGAATAACACTCCTTTATGGTAACTACCAAAGGCGGAGAAGCCCTACAACACTCTCAATACAAGAAGAAGAAAGGGAAATACAAGTTAAGCAAAAGCTTACAAGATGTGCAGTAAAAACCCTAACCCTAACTTCTTCCTCTTGCAATAGATCCGCCTCTTGACTTGGAAAGCCTCCAAGAACCTTCAAGAACTGGCGATCACGTGCTTGTAGAGAGCTGTGGAGAAGCTGGTGAGGAGCTGGAATGAATCGGTAAAGGGATGCCGCAGCCATCGCACGCCTGCATAAATCGACGGTCGGAACCCGATCGATTCAAATGTTCCGAATCGATCGGGAGGCTGGATCGATCCACGGATCGATCTAGCGCCTACTGCGAAAGCGCTGGATCGATCCACGGATCGATCCGGCGCTTATCGCGCGAGAAGATCGCCCGATCGATCGGCCGATCGATCGGGACCTCGATCGATCCACGGATCGATCCGAAGCTCTATCCGGAAGAATCCGGATCGATCCACCGATCGATCCGAGCTGATCGATCCACGGATCGATCCAAGACTTGGTTTTGCCCAAAACCAAGTCCCAAACCTCCTAACCAACATCCGGTCAACCTTGACCTGTTGGTACATCATGCCTAGCATCTGGTCACTCCCTTGACCTGCCAGGACTCCCCACCAAGTGTCCGGTCAATCCCTTTGACCCACTTGGACTTTTACTCGTCGTGCCAAGTATCCGGTCACTCCCTTGACCTACTTGGACTTCCCAACACCAGATGTCCGATCATCCTTGATCCATCTGGATTTCCTTCCTTGCCAAGTATCCAGCCAATCCTTTGACCTACTTGGACTTCCACCAGATGCCCGATCATCCTTGATCCATCTGGATTTCCCTTGTCTGCTTCACTCACCGGGACTTTCACCTAGCTTCACTCACTAGGGTTTTCCATCTGCCTAGCTTCACTCACTAGGACTTTCACCTGGCTTCACTCACCAGGATTTCCTTCTGCCTAGCTTCACTCACTAGGACTTTCACCTGGCTTCACTCACCAGGATTTCCTTCTGCCTAGCTTCACTCACTAGGACTTTCACCTGCCTAACATGCCAGTTAGGACTTCCCAGTCAAGTATCCGGTCAACCTTGACCTACTTGACTCTTCTTCGATCAATATCTTATTGTCAAACATCTAAACCCAAACCAAGACTCAGCTTGGTTAACCAGGTCAACCTTGACCTGAGGGATGTTGCACCAACAATCTCCCCCTTTTTGATGTTTGACAATACTACAATCACACTTACAATACCACATGTAAGTTAGGCTAATCCCATAGCCTCATTCTTCATGCCACTAGGTAATGAAAGCATAAGTTAAGCTCTTCATTCTCCCCCTAAGAGGGCAAACTCCCTCTAGGTAATGAAAGCCTAACTTACTCCCTTTCACAAGCCCTTTCATTCTCCCCCTATTGGCACACATCAACCCCTTACTAATAAAACACATCAACCCATCTTTGGACACACATCAACCGATGCTCCAATTTTGGGCACACTTCAACAAATCCATTGTTGAAAAACTCTCCCCCTGAAGAGTTGCTCATCGTTGTTCACAACATCACTTATTGTGATCAACACGATACTGAAGGTCCCATACCCTTCATTATCCTCACCCTACATTCTCCCCCAATGTAGGTAAATGCCCATCCTTGAGCATTATCCTTTGAAAACACTTGAACAATGAGGATATCCACTCCCCATTAAAGTTCAATCGCTCAACCTTGAGCATTTTCAAACAGAAGGTTAACCACCTTCCAAGGTTCATGAAAAATAAATTTTCATGTCTTTAAAGAGTCCCTCCCCCTAAAGACATGGTGGTAACTTCTGTCATTGCACCAACAATGACTTGGAATCCCTAAACCTTTAGGAAACCCAGATTTAGAAGTTTTGAGGTTCAAATGTTCAAAATTTGAAACAAACCTCAACCTAAACTTCAATGAAGTCTTCCTTAACCATTCCATCCTTGTTTTCAACACGAAAACACCCTTTTTATGTATACAAATGTATTTTAAGGGTTTGGAATGGTTACCTAGACTAAAATAGGTTCAAAGTGCTGAAATCAGGCTTTCCCAGCCAAAATCAGCAACTTGGATCGATTGAAGTTAGGTTCCAATCGATTGAACCTTTCTGAATCGATCCACTGATCGATTCAGACTACCTGGATCGATCGGCTGATCGATCCAGCGAGCTACTGCTCGCGAGATTTGCCTTCTGAATCGATCCATGGATCGATTCAGCACCCAATCGATCCATGGATCGATCGGAGCTCTGATAGTTGCTGAAATTCCATTTCAGTCAACTTCAGAAACCCCTAGAAAATTCTACAAAAATCCAAAAATTATGAAATTTCGTGTAGACATTGTTTAGGGCATATATTATCAAGGAAAAATAGTTTTCTATGAAAATACATCATATTTTCAAAGATTGACACAAACTTGAAAACTTACAAAAACTTTAGTGTTTTCTTCAAGTTTGTGTCTAACTATCCAATGGTGATTACTATCAAAAGATAGCCTTCACCAAGGTTTTCCAAAGTCATTTTGAAAACTTTTTCAAAACCAATATCCCACCATATTCCTTGGGCTTAATGCACATGACTTGTACATTAGCTTTCCCAATGATGGGAAAACACATATCTATGTGTTTTGATGAAACTAAAACTCAAAAGAATGCACTAAATCAACATCTTGAGTTTTGTTCATCATCCTAACATCTCACTTGTATCTAATGTGCACTAAAACACATACAAGTCATCTTATAGGTCTTTGTGAGATGTAGAGATTGGTTTTGCCCTAATCTAGGGATCATGCATACTATCTAGGCATTTTGGAGATATTAGACACCCACCTAGGATGTCACTTGTTAATAAGTGTTGTTAAATGCCTTTTGTCCTTGATTACAAGGAATTAAACTTAATGCATGATAATGTTATGGCATACATCAACAGGAAATAATTTTCAAAAGAAAATATCCTATAACTACATGATGTATGAATGTCATGACATGGTATTTTTGTCTTTTTCATAATAAGTCATGAATGCAAAAATAGACATGATGTCATGGCATATGATGGGCAAACAATCATGGCAAGATTTAGCATAAATAAAATATACCTAGATTAACTATCTAAGTATCCTTAAACCATTAGCTAAACTTACAACTTAAACCTAGATTGCCCTAAAGTGCTTCAAGAAAATGCCAAAACCTAAATTGGCATTTCTAATTCCCTTGATTAATTTATGCCAATTGAAATTAAGCATATTCCTCAATTGTTGGCATATTTCATTTTTCCACAAGAGTAGCACTTTAAAGTTAAGGCCCGGATTGCCTTAAATTTCCTAAGAACATACCAAAATCCCAACTTGGTAGCTCTTATGAATTTCCCAATATGTGCCTTTTAAGATTAAAATCAAATTTTCACCACTAGGCACATTTTACTCTTTCAAGGAGTAAATAATAGTTCCATTTCATTTTCAAAGGTTAACAAAAACCTTGAAAATGCTCCTTGAGTGTCAATTTCCTCAAAGTTGGGTTAACTACCCTTCTAATTGGAGTTGACACTCTCTAACCCATTTATGGGGTAGAGAAGATGCTCCTAGGAACCCAAACCCTATTGGTGCTCCTTGGATGCTCTAGGTACTCACTAGGGATAACTTCCCTAGATACCTTCCTAGTGACCTTGTTGGGCTTCTTAGAAGCCTTGGTCACATTTTCTAGGTCAACCCTAGGAATAGCCTCCCTTGTGACCTTGTTAGTGACTTTCTTAGACTTCTTAGAAGTCTTAGTCACTTTGGTTGCAAAAATACTCTTAGGGATGACTTCCTAGTATTCTTGACTTGACCACCAAACCTAGGGTTTGTTCCATAACTATATGGAACCCTATGATAACTAGGCACATCCTTCTTAGCCTTTGGTTTGTATCCCAAACCTCTATGGCTATTTGATGGCTTTGACTTTCCTAGCCCTAGGTTTTGCTCATTTTGCCCTTTTTGGATATTTTCCATCCTTTTTAGGGTCTTTTCCATTTTATCAAGTCTTGATCTCAAGACTTGATTTTCTATCATTAAATCCTTAGAATTTGGTTTTTCATTAAGTCCATGAGCATTTTGGTTTCTAGGCTTGTATCTAAAATCCTTAGAGTTATTGCCTAGACTTTTACCTACATTCCTAACCCTAGGAGTGATAGTCTTAGCATGTAGGGCCACATGCTTTTCCTTAAAGCCCTCATGCTTTCTATTCTTATGGTAAATTGCATTAAAATGATAAAAGTTAGACCTATCATGCTTTTTACCATAATGTAAAGGAGTAGGCTCAATAAATGTTACCTTCTTCTTTACCTTGGAGGCTCCCCCTTGACTAGTGCCTCCTTGAGCCTTGACCCTCTTCTTCCCCTTGGGGCATTGACTACGATAATGCCCCTTTTTATTGCAAGAGAAACATATAATATGCTCCTTGCTCTTCTTTGTGTTGGGGATGGTCTCCTTGGGCTTCACCTTGCCCTTTTGTGCCACTTGGCCCTTCTTCTTGGCTAATTTAGGGCACTTGCTCTTGTAGTGCCCATGTTCCCTACATTCAAAGCATATAATATGATTTTTATTATTAATTGAAATATTTATACCTTTGCTTGTAGGGGTGGCATCTTTTTCTTTGGATCCGGAGGTAGAAACTTCCTCTTGATCGGACCTTGATTCTCCTCCATTTGATTTTTCTTGACTTGTGGAGGTAGAAGCTTCTTCCTCCTCTTCTTCTCTTGACCCGGATGTAGAAGCTTCTCCTTCTTCTTGATCCGGTGTCACCAAGGATTGCTCCCCCTCAATCCTAGAGGTGGAGGCTTCATCATCTTGAATATGAAACAAGGAGTATGCTCCCTCCTTGTTCCCTTCGTTGCATTCCCTTGAGGATGAAGCTTCTTGGATTTCCTCTTCTTCGAAGGTTGAGCATCTCTCAACCTCGGAATCCTCCTCTTGGTCTTGCTCCAAAGAGTCACCCTCTCTGGATTCTGCTTGCTCTTGTACAGTGGAGGGGATCTCTTCATGAAGCTTGGCCAATTTGCTCCATAAGTCCTTTGCATCTTCAAATTCTCCAATTTTACAAAGGATGGTGCTTGGCAATAAATTGACCAAAAGCTTGGTCACTTTGTCATTGGCCTCGCACCTTTGGATTTTCTCCGAGCTCCATTTGCTTTTCTTGAGAAGCTTGCCCTTGGAGTTTGTTGGAGCTTCGAAGCCTTCCATTAGAGCAAACCATTGCTCTATCTCCATCATAAGAAAGGTTTCGATTCTTGATTTCCAAGAATCGAAGCTTGTGGATGTGTATGGTGGAGCCACCCTTGTGTCAAATCCAAGTCCATCTTGGAATTGCATCTTGAAGTTGAGCTTGATAAAGTCTTGAACTTGAAGAATTTGCTCCAACTTCTTCACCCTCTAGCTTTTCTTGATATGCTTGACCCTTCCGGCGATGATTCCGGTGAAGAGCAACCTTGCTCTGATACCACTTGTTAGGACCAAAAGTAGCTAGAGGGGGGGGTGAATAGCTTGTCGCGTTCGCTCGGTGCGCTTCGTTGCTTGGCGTTGCTTGGCGTTGCTTGTTTCTTCAAGAATGCGCAGCGGAAAATACAGAAACAAACACAAAACGCTAACACTAGGATTTTACTTGGTATCCACCTCACAAGAGGTGACTAATCCAAGGATCCACACCAACGCACACACCCTCCACTATGAATAACACTCCTTTATGGTAACTACCAAAGGCGGAGAAGCCCTACAACACTCTCAATACAAGAAGAAGAAAGGAAGATACAAGTTAAGCAAAAGCTTACAAGATGTGCAGTAAAAACCCTAACCCTAACTTCTTCCTCTTGCAATAGATCCGCCTCTTGACTTGGAAAGCCTCCAAGAACCTTCAAGAACTGGCGATCACGTGCTTGTAGAGAGCTGTGGAGAAGCTGGTGAGGAGCTGGAATGAATCGGTAAAGGGATGCCGCAGCCATCGCACGCCTGCAGCTTAATCGACGCCAACGGTCGGAACCCGATCGATTCAAATGTTCCGAATCGATCGGGAGGCTGGATCGATCCACGGATCGATCCAGCGCCTATCGAAGCTGCCGATCGATCCACGGATCGATCCGGCGCTTATCGCGCGAAGCAGCCGCGTCCCGATCGATGATCGATCGGGACCTCTGGATCGATCCACGGATCGATCCGACCGGGGAAGAATCGGATCGATCCACCGATCGATCAGAGCTCGGATCGATCCACGGATCGATCCAGACTTGGTTTTGCCCAAAACCAAGTCCCAAACCTCCCTAACCAACATCCGGTCAACCTTGACCTGTTGGTACATCATGCCTAGCATCCGGTCACTCCCTTGACCTGCCGGACTCCCCACCAAGTGTCCGGTCAATCCCTTTGACCCACTTGGACTTTTGCTCGTCGTGCCAAGTATCCGGTCACTCCCTTGACCTACTTGGACTTCCCAACACCAGATGTCCGATCATCCTTGATCCATCTGGATTTCCTTCCTTGCCAAGTATCCAGCCAATCCTTTGACCTACTTGGACTTCCAAACACCAGATGTCCGATCATCCTTGATCCATCTGGATTTCCTTTGTCTGGCTTCACTCACCAGGACTTTCACCTAGCTTCACTCACTAGGGTTTTCCATCTGCCTAGCTTCACTCACTAGGACTTTCACCTGGCTTCACTCACCAGGATTTCCTTCTGCCTAGCTTCACTCACTAGGACTTTCACCTGGCTTCACTCACCAGGATTTCCTTCTGCCTAGCTTCACTCACTAGGACTTCCTTCTGCCTAACATGCCAGTTAGGACTTCCCAGTCAAGTATCCGGTCAACCTTGACCTACTTGACTCTTCTTCGATCAATATCTTATTGTCAAACATCTAAACCCAAACCAAGACTCAGCTTGGTTAACCAGGTCAACCTTGACCTGAGGGATGTTGCACCAACAACAGCATCAACCTGAAAATAACAACAATGGAGGCGGGGTGAGTCCAACACTCAGTAGGTACAGTTGATATGCAAAGTAAAGAAACAACACCTAGACTAATCATGCGTACAGTCTCCTGATAAGAAAGATAAAAATGCATCTGAAGTAAACAGGAGAATGCTGTACTAACCAGGTCCTGAGTATAAGGTCAAACAGTCCGAGTGGTATAGGAATCCTGTATGCATGTCAAACATAGGTATCCAAACAATATGCAGCATATAAATGCAGCAACCACAAACACAAACAATAAATGCATCATGCATATGATGCCAATGATGCGTCCTGGTCACCCCTGACGCCAGTCGATCATCTCATACAAACGTGAGGCCGAGTGGGTAGGGCTGTGACACCGTGCACTCTGTCGTCACTACTCCCGATGAGTGACCGAGTGGACGGGATCTTGTCGAGTACACCTATCCTCCTACCCCAAATCATAGATGGGGAGCGCAATGCTCTCAACTCCAGGTACACAAAGACGGGAGGAATCCCTGCGGATAACACGTGTCACACTACCCATGAGCGGACCAACGGTGTCTAACAGAGTCCCTGCAACACACTCGGCTGAATCGACCACTAACCCATGAGTGGTGGTGTGTGCAGATCCATGTAACTGGCGATGTGCTCAATAATAATGGAGCGGACTATCGCACAGCATGCAATCATGCAAATGATGCATGACAATAACCATATAAACATCCTGACCTAATCCATATATATAGAAAAGTGCACCCTAGGTCAACGAATCATATCGAATCAAAGGTACACAGAAGGTATAAAACCTAGGTCCTGAACATGGTCAAGCATGGCATATCACTACCCCTATAAGCATATATAAACGGGTAAAATATACCTGAGATGCAAAACCAATCAATCAATCAAGCATGTAAGATTTGGGTAGTGATTAACCGAAAACAGATAAGAAACACAATTAATGCAGCATGTTAATTTAATTACTAAGCATATCAAATGACATAAGTCAAAAGTACCCGCCTCCAATAGGAATGTCCAAATCCGACATCGAGATACTCGTCTCGCGTCAAAGTCCTGTATCCAATAAATACATTTTTATTTAGCTAAAATTTGAATGAATTGCTAAATAAACCCTTAAAACCATTTAGGGCAAAACCTTAAATAATAATCATTAACTTATCTAAATAAAGTCTAACGATAAATTAGGGTTAGTTACCTAATCCCCAATCCACCATTAGATCAATTCCAAACTACCTAATCCTATCTATCAATCAGCAACAACATGATTAAAGTAAAACCCTAAACCTTACCTCAGTTCACAATCCAAATGACTGCGGTGAAAGGTTGCTTGCTGCTGAAAAATCCTCCACACTACCAGGATCAAAATAAAATCCACAACAACAATTAAATACCCTATACTATCAATTAGGGCAGCACCCAATACTCTGTAAATCTGAGCCTCCAACCAAAAATACCTAAATTTCCTTACCTATCTTCTGAATTCCGGCAATCTAGGGCAAAGTGGCCGGCTGCCGGCAGTGCAAGGGCACAACTTTAGCAGGGCTCGGCTAGGGCAGAAGCTCTGCGCTGCTCCGGGCGGAGGGAGAGGCGATCGGCGCTGTGCCGAGACGCGGCAGAGAGGAAGAAGGGCACAGAGAAGTCGGACTTGGGAGAAAGGAGGAAGATGACCGGCGCTGCTCTGGGCGTCGCCGACGGCAGGGGCACCGGGGAAGGAGGTCGGCGTCGGGTGGCTAGGGCAAGCAGAGGAGAGGAGGAGAGCGGATGAGGGCAGGGGGGTTTCGGCGAGGAAGTGAGGAATAAAGGAAAAAGAATTAAAAGAAAAGGAATTTAAAAAGAAAAGTAAAAATCAACTTTTCCTCACTTAAATGGGGTAACCCAAACAGACTTTTCTGGGCCCCGTTTTTATCCCCGTTAACTCGTCCGTACGAGCTCCGAAAAATTCCCGAAAAATATCCAAAAATTCCAGAAAATTCCCTTATTAATTATCGTCATTTTTTTCCGGTATTTTACAGATGCCGCCTCAGCCTATAACGTCATTTTGGCCCGACCGACCCTCAATGAATCTAGAGCGGTCGTCTCAACCTTCTGCCAGAAAATCAAGTTCCCAGTAGAAGATCAGGTAGGAGAAGTAAAGGGTGATCAGTTGGTCGTGTTGGTTGCTACTCGGAAAACCTAGAGGTTCCACTGTATAAAAATTTTGTACAAAGGTCTGAACCTTTTCCTAGCGACCATGTGCTCTTTTAAATTAAATTTTGGATCGCCTGCGAAACTTAACACGTTTGATCCAAAACTTAATCTATTTGTTCTTTAAGGTTTAGACTTGGATCTCCTGCGGAACTTAACACGTTTGATCCAAATCACCTAAGTTATTAATTCCATTAAATATTAATTTCCATAATTGGTTCCCAGTACTGACGTGGCGAGGCACATGACCTTCTTGGATATGGGAACAACACCACCGACTAGACAAAACCTTTTATGGAAAGCTAATATTTAATTTCCTAAAATAACTTTAGGTCAACCAAAAAGAACAATCAAATCACAAGGAAAAGAAAAATAAAAGAACACAACTTCGAAAAACATATTCGAAATACTAGAATCGTAAGCCTCTTGTATTTGGTATTATTTCCATAAATAACTAGCATGATGCGGAAAGGAAAAATTACTAGTTATACCTTCTAAAAAAACCTCTTGATCTTCTACCGTATTCCTCTTCTAACCTCGGACGTTGTGTGGGCAACGATCTTCCGAGATGAGAACCACCAAGCACCTTCTTCTTCCTTGCAAGTTTCGGCCACCACAATTCTCCAAGAGAAGTAGAGGTCCGGCCACCACCACCAAGCTCCAAGGGATGCAAGAAACAAAACCACCTTTCTCTCCTTCTTCTCCTAGCTAGAACCGGCCACCATCAAGAGCTCCAAGAGAGGTTGTCGCCGGCCATAAGAAGAAGAGAAGAGGAAGAAGCTAGGGCCGGCCACCAAGGAGGAAAAGAGAGGAGAAGAATAATAGAGTTAATCACCCGTGAAGGCACCTCTACCCCCTCTTTTATAATCCTTGGTCTTGACAAATAAGGAAATTTTAATAAAAAATTCCTTAATTCTTTTGTCATAAAAAAGAAAAATTATTTTAATTAAAAAACAATTTTCTTCTTTTAATAATAATGGCCGGCCACTTCTAATTCCCCAAAACAAGGAAAATTTAATTCACACAAGAATTAAAACTTCCTAATTTGTTTCTAGAAATTTATAAAAATTTCTCCAATAATTTTTATCCCTTCATGATTGGTTAATAAAAAGGAAATTTTATAAATTAAAATTCTTCTTCTAAACATGTGGATAATTTCCAAAAGGAAAGTTATCTCTAAAATTAAAATCTCTTTTCAATCTACAA
Organism: Zingiber officinale; assembly: GCF_018446385.1. Lineage (NCBI taxonomy): Eukaryota > Viridiplantae > Streptophyta > Magnoliopsida > Zingiberales > Zingiberaceae > Zingiber > Zingiber officinale. Next base: position 29,578,788 of record NC_056004.1, read on the forward strand.
ATAAGGAAAGATATCAAATCTTTTCTTAATCTTTTGTAGAAACTAATAAAAGAGAATATTTAATTTTAAACTTCTCTTTTAAATTATTATCATGGTTAAAAAGGAAAGTTTTTCTTAAAAATAAAATCTCCTTTCAATCTACAAATAAGGAAAGATTTCAAATCTTTTCTTAATCTTTTGTAGAAAGCTTTAAAAGGAAAGATTTAATTTTTAAACTCTCTTTTAAAACTATGATATCCACATAAGAAATAATTTTAATAAAAAATCCTTTTTAATATGATGTGGCCGGCCACCTAAGCTTGGGCTCCAAGCTATTGGCCGGCCACCTTAAGGCCAACCTTTAGGCTTGGCCGGCCCTAAGCTTGAGCTTCAAGCTTAGCTTGGCCGACCCCTATTGGTTGGGTAAGAAGGTGGGTATGTGGTGGGTATAAATCTCTATATACAAGAGGCTACGATAGGGACCGAGAGGAGGAATTGGTTTTGGTCTCCCGATGAAATTAAGCTTCCCGTGTTCGCCCCGAACACACAACTTAATTCCATCAATAATAATTCATTCCACTAAAGAACTATTATTGAACTATCGCACCAATCCCAAATTACATTTTGGGCTCCTTCTTATTATGAGTGTGTTAGTCTCCCTGTGTTTAAGATGTCAAATGTCCACTAATTAAGTGAGTTACTGACAACTCATTTAATTAATATCTTAGTCCAAGAGTAGTACCACTCAACCTTATCGTCATGTCGGACTAAGTCCACCTGCAGGGTTTAACATGACAATCCTTATGAGCTCCTCTTGAGGACATTCTCAACCTAGATCACTAGGACACAGTTTCCTTCTATAATCAACAATACACACTATAAGTGATATCATTTCCCAACTTATCGGGCTTATTGATTCATCGAACTAAATCTCACTCATTGATAAATTAAAGAAATAAATATCAAATATATGTGTTTGTTATTATATTAGGATTAAGAGCACACACTTCCATAATAACCGAGGTCTTTGTTTCTTTATAAAGTCAGTATAAAAGAAACGACCTCTAATGGTCCTACTCAATACACTCTAAGTGTACTAGTGTAATTATATAGTTAAGATAAACTAATACCTAATTACACTACGACCTTCCAATGGTTTGTTGCTTTTCATTATGGTCGTGAGTTACTGTTTATAATTTATAAGGTACTGATAACATGATCCTCTGTGTGTGACACCACACATCATGTTATCTACAATATAAATTAATTGAACAACTACATTTATCATAAATGTAGACATTTGACCAATGTGATTCTTATTTCTAGATAAATGTTTATACCAAAAGCTAGGCTTTTAGTATACACTCTAACAGGTCGCTCGGCGATGCTACGTCGAGATGATCAAGACGGAGACCAAGTCCGCCCGGAAGACTCCTCAGCTAGAGGTTAACACCATAATTGAAAAACCTCCTACTTTGATTTACGAAGAGAAGGAAGAGGTGCAGATCCACCCAAGCCGAGCGGAAGCTACTACATTCATAGTTGCCGATCTGAAGGCCGAGCAGAAAGCCGAGCTGATTGAATGTCTCCGGCGGAACTACGATGTCTTCGCGTGGTTGACACATGAGCTCCCTGGCATCTCTCCTAAGGTCCCGCAGGATGAACTCTATGTCCGACCAGACGCTCGGCCGGTTAAGCAGAGGAAGAGGGACTTCATTACCGAACATAATTTAATCATCCGAGCAGAGATAGAAAAGCTCCTGGAAGCTAGCTACATCCGGAAGGTTCAATTCCCAAGCTGGCTTGCAAATGTGGTGATGGTCTTCAATTCTAGGAATAAGTGGAGAGTCTGTATCGACTTCAGAGACCTCAATAAGGCGTGTCTGAAGGACTTTTATCCTCTGCCTTGGATCGATCAAATGGTAGATTCAACTGTTGGGTGTGAGTTGATATGCATGTTGGATGCTTACCAAAGCTATCATCAAGTGTCGCTCGCTCGGGAAGACCAGGAGAAGGTCAACTTCATCATGACCGATGGAACTTACTACTACAACGTCATGTCGTTTGGACTGAAGAACGCCGATGCTACCTATCAGAGGTCGATGAACAAAGTCTTCCGACGGCAGATCGGCCGCAACATGGAGGTATACGTCGACAAAATTTTGATCAAATCCCTCTGAGCTACTGATCTATGGGCCAATATCAAGGAGACATGCCAGATGCTGAGAACATATGGGATCAAGTTAAATCCGAATAAGTGTCTGTTTAGTGCGAGAAGCGGACGTTTCCTGGGCTACATAGTCACCGAGCGGGGCATTGAAGCAAACCTGAGCAAAGTGAAGTCACTACAAGATATGTCGCCGTCCAGAAATCTGAAGGGAGCCCAGCGACTCACCAGACGGATAACTACCCTATCACGGTTCATCTCCAAGTTGTCTAACTGGAGCTGCCATTTTTCAAGATACTGCGCTGAGCCACCAAGTTTTAGTGGGACGAGGCGTGCAACCGGGCATTCGAAGATCTTAAAGAATATCTCAACTCGTTGCCCGTACTTAGGGATGTAAACAAGCCGAACCAAGCCGAACAGTATTAGGCTCGAGCTCGGCTCGTTTAAGTTATATTCGGGCTCGAGCTCGGCTCGAGCATTTATCACAAGGCTCGAGCTCGGCTCGTTTTAGAATTATCAAGCTCGCGAACAATTCAAGCTCGGCTCATTATTAGCTCGATTATCAAAGTTAACGAGCCTAACTCGTTAAGCGAGCTCGGGCTCATTTTTGGCTCATTTTAGAGCTTATTTTTTTGGCTAATTTTAAAGCTCATTTTAAGGCTCGTTTTAGAGCTCGTTTTTTGGCTCGTTTTAGAGCTCATTTTTTGACTCGGTTTAAGGCTCATTTTCAGGCTCATTTTTTTGGCTCGCGATCCTATAAACGAACATGTTCGTGAGCTCATGAGCCGATTATCCTTAAGCTCGAGCTCGACTCGATAAAACTGTCGAGCTCGAAATCAAGCTCGAGCTTGGCTCGATAAAATAAACGAACGAACTCGAACGAACTTTTTACCAAATCGAGCTCCGAATAGCTCGCGCACCATTTGGTTCATTTACATCCCTACCCGTACTCGCTAAGCATGTTGTCGGCGAGCCGCTTCATATTTATTTGTCCTCAACCGAGCATGCGGTCAGTTCGACATTAGTTAGGCAGAATGGTGATGAGCAACCCGTGTACTTTCTAAGCCATATATTAAAGGATGTTAAGTCTCGCTATACCGATCTTGAGAAGTTGGCCTATGCGCTGGTGCTCGCCGCTCGGAGGCTCCGTCCATACTTCCTCGCACACACAATCATTGTGATGACCAATAACCCTTTGGGAAGAGTCCTTCTTAACCCAGAGGCATCCGGTCGGTTGATCAAATGGACAACGTAGCTCAGCGAGTTTGACATCCAATATCAACCCTGAACGACCATCAAAGTACAGTCCTTGGTGGATTTTGTCACGGAGGTGCAGAATCCTGAACCAGAGGTTGTCTGGAAGATATATGTAGATGGGTCGGCTACTCGGCAGGGGAGTGAGATTAGAATATTGCTGATCTTCCCACAAGAAGAGCGGATACAGCTGTCCGTTTGGCTAGACTACCGGGCGACCAATAACGAAGTCGAGTACGAGGTGCTCATAGCTAGCCTACAGGCCGCTCGGCACGTCGGAGCTATCCGAGTCATCATACACTCAGATTCGCAGTTGGCCGCTCAGCAACTGACCGGGGCGTTTGAGATAAGTAACACGCGTCTCAGGCTCTACGCAGAAGCCTTCGAAAAGTTGAAGGCCAACTTCCAGGAGGTAACTATACAGAAGATTCCCCAAGCAGATAATCAAGCAGCAGACCAATTGACCAAACTAGCGAGCTTACTCTCGCCGATCGTATTAGCACAGCCGACCGAGCATGTATCTTTGGTGGCGTACATTGATCGGATGGAGGGACTCACCTTCCCGAGCGACTGGAGGACTGCGCTGATAGAATTTTTACGATCGGGAGCTACACCATCCGATCGGGAGGAAGCTCGGCTGCTAAGAAAATGGGCTAGTCGATTCACCCTGATCAGGGACCAGCTCTACAAGAATACTTTCTCCCGACCTTTACTCAAGTGCGTCGGGTCAGAGGATGCCGACTACATACTTCAAGAAGTACATCAAGGCTCATGTGGAGGACATCTGGGCGGCCGGTCGTTGGCAAGGAAGATTCTGTTGGCCGAATACTTTTGGCCAACCTTATAGGAAGACGCCGCTTGGACAGTTGCCACCTGCCTGTCCTACCAGAAGTACCACAACATCTCGCATTGACCGACTAAAGAAATGAAGGCTTCCACGGTATCATGCCCGTTAGACCAATGGGGCATGAACATCGTGGGGCCCTTTCCTATGGCGACCGGTCAACAAAAGTTCCTGCTTGTTGAAGTGGACTACTTCTCCAAGTGGGTTGAAGCCGAGCCGCTAGCAAGAATAATCGAGCAGATGGTTCAGAAATTTATTTGGCAGTACATCATTTGTCGGTTCGGCATCCCTCGCAGACTCATCTCGAATAATGGGAGGCAGTTCGTCGATCGAAAGCTCAAAGAGTGGTGTGAGGAGTACGACATCTAGCAAGCCTTCTCCTAATCACCTCAGTAGCATACCCTCAGAACAACGGACAAGCCGAGGTTCCCAATCGAGAGATCCTGCGAATCCTACGGGCTCGGCTCGACCATGTCGGAGGGAGCTCGGTCGATGAACTTCCCAGTGTGCTATGGGCGATCCGCACGACCCCCAAAGAAGGAGCGGGAGCAACCCCCTTTCACTTGGTGTACGACGGTGAAGCGGTAGTCCCCATTGAAGTGAGGGTAGAGTCCGACCGGATACGACACTATAACGAGGACAACGCCGAGCGCAGACTTCTGGAGCTGGACTTGGTGGACGAGGCACGTGCTAAAGCAGCCATCCGGCTGATAGCCTACCGACAGAGGATGAGGCAGAACTACAATCGAAGGGTGATCCCAAGATCATTCCAGGTCGGCGACCTCGTGTGGAAGAAGGTAAAGTCGGTTGGCGATGTCACCAAGTTGGAAGCTCCATGGGTCAGACCCTTCAGGATTGCGGAGAAGCTCCGCTCGGGCGCCTACTACCTAGAGGATGAGGACAGACGACGATTATAACGTCCGTGGAGTGTTGGTGCAACATCCCTCAGGTCAAGGTTGACCTGGTTGACCAAGCTGAGTCTTGGTTTGAGTTTAGATGTTTGACAATAAGAAATTGATTGAAGAAGAGTCAAGTAGGTCAAGGTTGACCGGATACTTGACTGGGAAGTCCTAACTGGGATGTTAGGTAGAAGGAAAGTCCTAGTGAGTGAATCTAGGCAGATTGAAAACCCTAGTGAGTGAAGCTAGGTGAAAGTCCTGGTGAGTGAAGCCAGGCAAGGGAAAATCCAGATGGATCAAGGATGATCGGACATCTGGTGTTGGGAAGTCCAAGTAGGTCAAAGGATTGACTGGATACTTGGCACGAGGAAATACAGATAGGTCAAAGGGATTGACCAGACATCTGATGGAAGTCCAAGTAGGTCAAGGGAGTGACCAGATACTTGGCATGAATAGAAAAGTCCAAGTGGGTCAAAGGGATTGACCAGACACTTGGTGGGAAGTCCTAGCAGGTCAAAGGAGTGACCAGATGCTAGGCATGATGTACCAACAGGTCAAGGTTGACCGGATGTTGGTTTGAGAGGCTTGGGACTTGGTTTTGGGCAAAAACCAAGTGCTGGATCGATTAGTGGATCGATCCAGAAGATGGATCGATCAGTGGATCGATCCAGGCCTTTCCTAAGCGAACAGAGAGCCTCTGGATCGATCCGTGGATCGATCCAGATGTCCTAATCGATCAGTGGATTGATTGGGACGCGGCTGCTTCGCGCGATAAGCGCTGGATCGATCCATGGATCGATCCAGGCGTTTTTCCCAGAGCACAGAGGCGCTCTGGATCGATCCGTGGATCGATCCAAAGCCTCCCCGATCGATTGGGAACATTCGAATCGATCGGGATCCGACCGTTGCGTCGGGTTTATAGCCGCAGGCGAACGTTGTCTTCGGCATATCTCTTCGCAGATTCATCTCAGATCTCTCGCCAGCTCCTCCACAGCACTCACAAAGCTCAGATCGCCAGTTCTTGAAGGATCTTGGAAGTTCTCCAAGTCAAGAGGCGGATCAAAGCCAAGAAGAGAAGCTAGGGTTAGGGTTTATACTCATTGTAAGCTTGTAAGCTTGTATTTCTTGTATCCTTTCCCTCTCTTCTTGTATTGAGTCTTGTAGGGCTTCTCCGCCTTTGGTAGTTACCATAAAGGAGTGTTATTCATAGTGGAGGGTGTGTGTGTTGGTGTGGATCCTTGGATTAGTCACCTCTTGTGAGGTGGATACCAAGTAAACCAACCGTGTTAGCGTTGTGTGATTGTTTGTGTATTTTCCGCTGCCATATCTTTGAAGAAACAAGCAACGCCGAGCACCGAGCGAACGCGACGAGCTATTCCCCCCCCCCCCCCCCCCCTCTAGCTACTTTTGGTCCTAACATGGAGCGCGAACCATCTCTAGCCATACCGAGCCGGATGAGAGGTGTGCTGATGTAATCAATGTATTTCCTCTTATCCCTGCGCCCTGCGCCCTTTAAGTGCAGGACTGAAATCAAAAGCAAAAGGTTGCCGAAGCTCAGGCCGAACGACAAGTCAAATTTGTTGGATCGAAAAGAATTTAGATATCTCCACAATTGCATGATATTGTCCACTTTGGGCCTAAGCCCTCATGATTTTGCACTTGAGCTCTCCCCAAAAGACCTCATGCCAATGGAGATATTTTTTCTCTTATAAACCCATGATCTTTCTCATGTGTTTTCAATGTGGGACTATGTTTGCAATCTTGCAACCCCAACAATCCCCCCCTCAAACAAAGGACCACAGGCTTCCCATGTCCGATCCTCGACCCACCAGGTCTTCCTGCCCCTCGGTTCACCTAACCTACTAGGACTTCCTTGCCTAGCCGCAACTAGGACTTCCTGCCTGGTGTCTGGTCCTCTTGATCCGAACAGAGGAGCCCTCACTTTCTTTATTCGAGGTCAATATTGTACCAACATGGCTTAATCAGACCATAGCTCTTGTGCACAGTCGGCGGTTAAACCTTCTGGCAGTCCTGGCTCTGATACCAATTGTTGGATCGAAAAGAATTTAGATATCTCCACAATTGCATGATATTGTCCACTTTGGGCCTAAGCCCTCATGGTTTTGCTCTTGGGTTCTCCCCAAAAGGCCTCATGCCAATGGAGATATCTTTTCTCTTATAAAGCCATGATCTTTCCCATGTGTTTTCAATGTGGGACTATGTTTGCAACCTTGCACCAACAAAATCGTCGAGCGACAACGTTAAACCCAGGTCTCCATCGATGGTCGAGCGGCGATCTTAAACCTTGATCTTCATCAAATCGTTGAGCAACGACGTTAAACCCAGGTTTCCACCAACGGTCGAACAGAGACCTTAAACCCGGGTCTTCATCAAATCGTCGAGCGGCGACGTTAAACCCAGGTCTCCACCGACGGTCGAGCGGCGACCTTAAACCCGGATCTTCATCAAATCATCGAGCGACGACGTTAAACCCAGGTCTCCACCAATGGTCGAGCGACGACCTTAAACCAGGATCTTCATCAAATCGTCGAGCGGCGACGTTAAACCCAGGTCTCCACCGACGGTCGAGCAGCGACCTTAAACCCAGATTTTCATCAAATCGTCGAGCGGCGATGTTAAACCCAGGTCTCCACCAACGGTCAAGCGACAACCTTAAACTCGAGTCCTCATCAAATCGTCGAGCGGCGACGTTAAACCTAGATCTCCACCGACGGTCGAGCGACGACCTTAAACCCAGGTCTCCAACGACGATCGAGTGGCGACCTTAAACCCGAGTCTTCGTCGAATCGTCGAGCGGAAACGTTAACTCAGGTCTCCATCGATGGTCGAGCAACGACTTTAAACCCCAAAGGTAAAACCTGATAAATTCTTGAGGTCAAATGGCGGCTCAAACCTGCGGAGAGGTCGTCCGTTCGGGATTATATAACTAATGACTACCCCCGGTCGGGAAGACTGTGCGCAAACATGGAAAAGGGAAGCATCACTACAACGAGCGAGCATGCATTTCATTAACAGAAAGAGCGCCGCCGAACGGCGGGGATACATTCAAGACTTACAAAAAAAAAATTCCTATAAACTCCTCGCTCATTCAATATAGTCAAAAGCTTCGTCAGGAATAGAGTCGAGGAGCTGGACGCGGTTAACGACACCATCAGACAGGGCTTTGGAGAGGTGGTCGTTCATCCTCAGCTGGCTAATCGTCGTGTCGATGGCCAGCTCAAATGACTGGACGATCCGCTTGACTGCCTTGTCAAGGAACTGGTCCGAGCGGAGGTATGCCCGCTTCATGGTCTTGAAGCGGTTCGGCTCATCCGCCTGGTAAGTTACCAGAGAAGAGCGGGCGATCTCCAAAGCTTCTTCGAGGGCCTTCAGCTAACCTTGGAGAGAAGCCACTTCGGTCGATCGACCGTCTTGTTTGGTGACGAGGTTGTCTTCAACCCCCTTGAGCTTCTGAGCTAGATTCCGAGCATCTTGGTTTTTCAGTTCCAGGTCTGATATAGCTCTGTTCTTCCTATTGGTGGTCAGCTCGATCTTGTGGTCGTAAGTTTTTATTTGAGGCTCGAGCTGGCCCAACATAATGGCTTGATCGGCGGACTTCTTCCGCTCAGCCTCCAAAAGTTTGCTGGTTTTGGCGAGGTCGGTCTGTAGTTCAGTAATCGAGGGCCCCTGGGATGAGGATGCTCCACCAAAAATCTTGAGCTTCTTGAGCTCATCCTCCACAAGTGCCAGGCGTTGACACATCGCCACGCTCTCCACCCAGTACTGCCACAAAATCGAAGAATGTTAAGGCTGAGCGAGGTAAAATCATGAATAGATAATTACATACATACCCTGGTGGACATTTGCAGATGGCTGTCGGCAAACAGCCCTGGAGGCATGGTTGCAGCGCGTGCTCGGGCCTCCTCCCAAACCTTGGCGAGCGGCATGCAGATGAGTATCCGATGTTCCGGAGTTCGCGGTTAATCACTGGCCGCCAAATACTCCTCCGTCGGGAGGTGGAGGATTGTTGTTACGGAGCGTCGACCGGTTGGCGCTGACTGAGAAGAAGCCGCGGGTCCAGAAGCTTGGGAGGTCGAGGCCGGAAATATGCCAGATTGTAAGACCCTGCACCGAGCCTGAGGAAGATAGGTGAGTGGTTGGACTGTGATCGGTTTGGGCGGTAGATCGGCAAACGAGGGGGTCCAATCGGAGGAAATGACTTCGACTGTCTCGGGAACGACCGGAGAGGAAGTGTCACCCCGTTCGGGAGAAGGCACCACTGAAGTAGCCGAACGGGACGGGGTGGTCATGCGACGTCTCTTGCGCCTAGATAGAGGAACCTCTCCAGAGGACCCTGAGCCTTCGACTTGGGTGACAGGCTACAACTCAGGAGGGAGTGGGTCCACAGTCGGTTCAGTATGGGGCGTCCGATCGGCAGCACCTTCTACTCCAGTTGGCATCACCTCGCTCTCGCCTTCATGAGAGTCGACCGGAGTCAGGCCAAGGCTCGCCATGCCCTCAAATACTATTACGATACATCGTATTAAGCACAATGAATTTTTAACTTGATTTGGGAATGAGAAATAATGTTGAAAGCTCATTATAAACGATATGACGATGATAATTAGTGACTGATACCACAAATGAGATCCTTGGACTATCCCCTTTTGGAACATATAAATTTTTTTTTTCTTGAATGACTAAGGTTCATTAGTCGATTTCGTCCAAAAGTGACTTATGTACTTACACTATAAAAAATCCAGCGTTTAATGACGAACTTATTCTGTCACTAATTCGTTATTATATGCAATTAGAGATAGAGATGGATCAACAACGAAATATATTCTATCACTTAAATTTCCATTGCTGACATTTTTTACGACAGAATATACAACACTGTCACTTATTAGCGACGTATTCCATCGCTAAAAGCAGCGAAGGATTTATATATTTCTCGCTATATTCCCTAAGCTAATTAACGACATATTTAAATAAAATTGTCGTTAATTAGTGACAGTAAGTTATTATTCTTCACTAATATTCTGAATGGAATTTAGATTCCAAAAATAAATTAGCAATGGATTTATATAAATACGATGCTAATTAGCAATGGTAAGTTAATATTTGTCGCTAATTAGCAATGGCGATGTATTAGCGACAGATATTAAAATCGATCGTTAATCTTCATTAAAATTATATAAAAACTCCTAATCTTCGTCCATTTCCCTATTTACATCCAAATATAATCAAATACAATCTTCACAAACCATAATTTTTGTGACAAACTCACTAATACAATCAATATCAACAAGCTCACAACACAAAATCACATTAACAAACATTCATATAAACTTAAACAATACAATCCATACACAAAAAAAAGATAACATCCAAAACTAATATAATCTATTGCATAGTATATCCAAAATTTGGACATAAAGTTTATATCATCCATACAAGAGATCCTGATAAAAATCTAATACAAAATTTTAAAAAAAACATACCTCACTTTAGATTTTGGATATTTGGATATAATGATAAAAATATGCAACATTTGAAAATGATCATGAAAAATTAAAATATAATTAAAGATGCATATAATTTTAAAAAATAGTGATATTTTTTTTACTGAAACACAAAGAAAAATTAAAAGTTAAGATAAATGATAACATACCTCAAAATGATCTACTACGCAGGAGAATCATCAGGATCCTCACTCTCCTAGGATTCCAAACGATATGGACGTGACATTTGTGAATCAAGAGTGAACGATGCTGTAAGCGCTTGCATATGGCGAACTATCTCCTCAGTTTGAGCCTATCACTCATGCGTCTCCTATGCCTCTGCATCTCTCTCAACCATCTTCTCCTCCAATGATGAGAGTCGAGTTCACAAATCCTAATTTTTCACCCACAATGCTGGTATCTAGGTAGATGAGGAGGAGAAACTAGCGTACCCCCTGATCCCTGGAGCCCTCATTTGGTCAAAGACAACTTTTGCCTGAGAGCCAAGCCTATAGAGGAAGGTTTTCTTCCTTCCATCGATGACATCATAATGAATGTCATTAATCTCATTAGTGGAAAGAGATTGTTACCCCCATCTCCCTCCACACTAGGCTATTAGTAACGGAATTAAATATTTTGTCACTAATGATCGACTGATTTTTTTAATTTTATTATATAATTAGTGACACAGTATTTACTCCATCGCTAATAGTGACAACAAATAAGTTATCCATCTCTAATAGCAACTGAGTAAATAATCTGTCGCTAAAATAACTGTTAATACATGATTTTCTTATAACTCGGAATTACATGGAACAAGGACATATGTGCTCAACTAGTGCTCCTGAATGTATCCATGCCCTCAAATGTCATTGTGAGACACCTTATTGAGCGTAGTGATTTTTTCAACTCGGTTTGAGTAGATATAGCATTAATTCTTAGTAAGTTCATGAAAATCTTGAAATTTAAATGTAGATATAACAAAATTACTCAAACTATAATTATTTCCCATCCGTTGTGAAGCAATTAATTAAGTTTCTATAATTAAACATAATCTAACAAATCCCCGTAGTTAAGGAAGTAAATATTCAACTACACATTTCAAATTTGACAAATTGCAAAAACATATAACATAGTTTTATTCTATCAAAAAAGGTTGGCACATCTTATATACAACATTTTCATATTCTTAGCGTCTTATCTGAATAGGAACGATAATTAGAGTGGTCCAAAATCCACTTCCAAGCTTTCCTTTAGCCATTCAAGTCTATGAATTGGACAAAACTGTTAGATTGTGTGGACCAATTAAAGGGAGGTGAATAACTTGAAAATAAATGCTTCTATCTTAGTAAAGACATATTAATTAACTAGATAAAAATAACATAAAAATAAAGAAGGGACTCAAAAGATTTACTTGGTTACCACCTAGGTGGTTGTTAATCCAAGGCAATAGAAATAACTAATAAAAACTCCTTCGATAAAGGTGGGAGGCAAAGAAGCCCCTTATAGCAGTTGGAAGCTCAAAAATAAAGTACAGAAAATGAATACTAAGTGTGTTATCGAACTCCTAGCTTTAAGGGACTATTTATACCATTCTTGTCGAAATAACTGTTTACTAATGTGGCATTAGAGGCGCAATCAATGACATCCAGGGCGCCTTCAATGAGCTGAGGTTTATCTGCATCACAACGACTCCTCAATAGCTACTGTTCAATGAAGGCGTCTCAGAAGCCGCCAGTCCATCGGAAGTGCCTCAAGTCCCTCGGTTGGTAGTATCTCTGCTAAGCATCCAAGGCGTCTTTACTACTGTTCATTTGAGGTGCATTTGCTACTGTTCATCTGAGGCGCCTCAAGTCCATCAAAGGAACCTCAAGTCCCACGGTTGGCAACATCTCTATTGAGCATCATCTCAAGACAACTGAGGTACCTTGGGTCTTTAAGTCTCCACGGTTAACTTCCGAGTTAACATTTTTGAACTCCGCTCGCTTAGGTTATGCTCCTGTTGTCCGGAGTTGAGCTCACCTGAACTCAACTTTGACTTTCGCGTTGGGCAGACTTTCTCCCAACTTCTCGTCCATTGGAAGCGTCGCGAGTGTCCTAAGCGTCCTTCTCGCTCCACCTGTGTCCTCTTTTCCAACTCCTCGTCCCTAGGATGCATCGAGCCCATCAACTCCCTTTCTGTGTCATCCTTCTAGCTAGTTGCATCTTTCACTAAACTTCTTATATTTCTAAGTCCATGCACACTCAAACATAAGACATCAAATACATAGAGTCTAACTTAACTCGATTTATCACACCAAACTAACTCGGGATATTTACAATCTCTCCATGTTTGATGTGCATCAACCTGAGTTAATGTTAGGGAACACAAATAAGAACAATGATTTATAAATTATAATTAAGTAAAAATGTCAAATATTACAATTAAGATCAAATAATAACTTAACCCCCATAATTTCTCCCCCTTTGATCACATAAAAAAATGGAGTTTAAAAAAAATAAAAAATAACACAAGAAAATTTGAGAAAATTTTATAATTTGTCCACATATGATCTAAGGTTTTGTACTTTTACCAAAATTATTTTTCAAATAAAATAATTGTTAAAAATAAAACATCAGATTGGCCAAAAATAATTTGAAAATGATTTTTAAATTTTAAAAAATAATAAAACTTTTTGTCAATGTAAAACATAATCAATCTAATCTTAAAGAAAATTCCATGATAAAATTATTTTTCTTTTAGTTAGAAGATATTTTTCTTTATGGACATAGATGTTTTGCAAAATAAATATTTAAAAATAGATTTTTACTTCAAAAAAAATCTTGATAATTTTTCTTAACGTTCAAAATCAAAGTGCTATTTATTAAAAAAAAAAAATCAAAACTTTCAAAAAATAATCTCTGAAATTTTCAAATTTATTTTTTATTAAAAATATTCATAAAAAATTTATTTAATAGTAAAAAAAATCTTAAAAAATTTTATACCAATGGATAATATAATTTTTTTATCATAGAAAAAATTCAAACCGAAGGAAAATCAAACATAAAGTGTATGAACAATTAATTTTAGCCAATGTTTTTAAAAATTCAACTAAATTAATTTTAAATATGCATATAAAATTAATTTAATAGGCTAAATAGATTTTAGAATCCAAAATAAATTATTACCTACTGAATTAATTAAGTATTTTCTCACAATATCATTTTTGTAATTTTTATACTTTAGCCTTTGTGATTTCTAATATATCAATTAAGCTCCCTATAATATCTAAAATTTCTTTTTGGAGCTTGTAAGAAATTTGAGCATGTATGTTCCTTTTCTAGCATTATATTTTATTTTTCAATTTTGCATTTTTAGTTATAACTTTATCAAACTCTTCTTTTAGGTATGCATTTTCTATTTTATTTTATAAGTTAGTGTTAATCCGTTTTAGATTCACATTCTTGGTTCATAATTTGTATAATGATCTACTTAATATTTTTATTATATCATATAATTGGTCAGAGGGTAAGAGTCATACATTATTTACTGTGTTAGACTCATAGGTAGATGTTGCCCCTTCATTGATGCTTTCTACTGAGGTGGATTCGTCATTTGATTCTTGATGGCTAGCCATTAGTGTTAGTCAGACATATTCTTTTGTCTCGAACTCGGATAATGATAATTAGCTCCATGTTGCTTTGAAGTTTTTGTGCTTGGACTTTCTCGAACCTTTATCCTTGTCTTTTTCTTTGTTTTTTATTCTGGGGCAGTTGTCCTTGATATGCCCTTCTTCATTGTAGTTGTAGCACCTTACTTTTCTCTTCCTTTGAAGAAGCTTTGTTGCTAGTTTCTTATCAAAGTTGTTAGATTTAAGCAACTTTAAAAATTTCTTACTATAAATGCATCTTTGTCTTCATCAAGTGATGATTCTGAATTTGGTTTAATCTTCTTGGCTTCTAGGGCGAGGTTCTGACTTGACCTCTCTTCATTTCTTGATTCTACACATCTTGACTAGTGTAATTCGAAAGTAGAAAATAATTTTTTTAAACTACTTACCTCGAGGTCTTTCAAAATATAATACGAGTCTACAACCAAGGTCCACTCTTGAGTTCTTGGAAAAAAATTTAGAGCATATATGATTGAGTCTCAATTTGTTACCGTTTCTTCGAGATCGGTGAGTCCGGTATTTAGCTCCTTGATCTTTGCATGCAATTGAGCCACATTTTCTCCCTTTTCCATCCAAAGGTTTGTTAGTTGATTTTGGAGCGAGTCTTGTCTTGCCAATTTAGCCTCCGATATTCCTTCCTACAACTCTAGGAACTTCTCTCAGAGTTCTTTAATGGAGTTGTAGGCACCGATCTGGTTGACTTTTTGATGTGGTAGTACGCTCAAAAGATAGAACTCGGCCTTATCATTTGCAATGAACTCGGACTATTGATTCTTGCTCCATAATTATTTTTTGTTTTCTTCTCCATTCTCATCCTTAGACACTTCAAAATCATATTTTATTGTTAGTAAAATATCAAAATAAGTATTGAAATATACCTCCATTTTGCGCTTCGAAAGCACGAACTTCCCTCAAACTATGGCAAGTAGATGCTAGATCCAGCCATCTTCCTATTACTTTAGCTAGCGGTTAGTCCTTCTAAAGTGGTTGAACTCTAATACCACTTGTTGGATCGTATGACTGGCTAGAGGAAGGTGAATAGCTAGCAAATAAAATTAGAACCTCTCTCACTTCTATCTTAGAGATACATTAATTAATTAGATAAAAATAACATAAAAATAAAGAAGAGACTTAGAAGATTTACTTAGTTACAACCTGGATGGTTGTTAATCTAAGGTAATGGAAAGCATTAAAAGAAACTCCTTCGACAAAGGTCAGAGGTGGAGAAGTCTCTTATAGCAGTTGGAAGCTCAAAAATGAAGTACATAAAATGAATACTAAGTGTGTTGTTAAACTTCTAACTCTAAGGCACTATTTATAGCATTTTGGTAAAATGACTATTTTTTGATGTGGCATTAGAGGTACCTATAATGACATCCAGGGTGACTCCAATGAGTTGAGCTTTATCCACATCAAAGCGGCTCCTCAAAGGCTATTGTTCAATGGAGGCATCTTAGATCAGCTGGAGGCATCTCAGCTACTGTTCATCTAAAGCACCTTCAGTCCATTGGAGGCACCTCAAGTCCTGCGACTGGCAACATCTTTGTTGAGCATCCGAGACACCTCAAGACAACTAAGGTGCCTCGAGTCTTTAAGTCTCCACGATTAACTTCCAAGTTGATGATTTTTGAACTCCTGTCGCTTGGGTAATGCTCTGATTATCTAGAGTTGAGCTCACCTGAACTCAACTCTGACTTTCTCCTCGAACAGGCTTTCTCCCGGCTTCTCATCTATCGGAAGTGCCACACGCATCCTTTGTAAGTTGCTACTCTGAATATCGTACCAGTTCCCCTATAAAAATTTTTTGTACAAGTCTTGAACTATTCCTAAGAACCTATTGTGTTCTTTAGAAATTAAATTTGGAATCGCAAACAGAACTTAACATTATTGATTCCAAATTCAATTTATCTGTTCTTAGTGGTTTAGACTTGGATCGCAAACAATGCTTAATATTATTGATCCAAATCCACCTATGTTACAAATTTGATTAAATATTTATTTCAGAGATCGGCTTTCAGGTCAAATATGGCGAGGCACTAGGCCTTCTTGGGTATGAGATCATCCACCACTGCCTCAACAAAGCCTTTCAAAGAAATTCAATATTTAATCTCCTTATAGTAACCCTAGGTTTAACCAATAAGAACAATCGAATCACAAGATCGAAAAACAAAAGAAATACAAAATTGAAAACATAAATTTGATTTCCCAGATTCATTAGCCTCTTGTGTTTGGTATTTCAAGATCTAAATAAAAGGATGAACTAGTTATAATGCGGAAACTAATAACTAGTTATACCTTCTATAGCTTATAGACCTCACGATCTTCTGTCGTATTCCTCTTCTTATCTCGGACATCGTGTGGGCGATGATCTACCGAGACGAGAATCCACCCAAGCTTCCTTCTTCTCCTTGCAAGTTTCAACCACCAAGAATCTCCTAGAGATGAAGGTCTTCGGCCACCAACCAAGCTCCAAGGAATGCAAAGAAACAAAGCCTCCTTTCTCTACTTCTTCTCCAAGCGAAATCCGGCCACCAAGAGTCTCCTAGAGAGTTGATGTCGCTGGCCAAAGAAGAAGAAAAGGAGGAGAGGATGAGGGCCGGCCACCACCAAGGAAGAGAGGAGAGGAAATAATAGATATATTGTTATGAGATGAGGCACCTCTACCCTCTCTTTTATATTCCTTAGTCTTGGCAAATAAGGAAAGTTAAATAAAATTTCCTTATATTCCTTGCCAATGTTTAAGAAGGAAAATTTAATTAAAAATTTCCTTTTAAAACCTTTAATGATCGGCCACCTCATTGTCCTCCAAATAAGGAAAGTTTTAAACACAAAATTAAAACTTCCTAATTTGTTTTTGAAAATTTTTAAAATAAAAATTTCTCTTTAAAAATTCCCTTCATGGTTGGTCATAAAAGGAAACTTTTATAAATTAAAATCTCTTTATTAAAACATGTGGATGATCTCAAAAAGGAAAGTTTTCTCCAAAATTAAAATCTTCCTTTTAACTACAAATAAGGAAAGATATCAAATCTTTCTCTTAATCTTTTGTAGAAAACTATAAAAGGAAAGATTTATAATTTTAAAATTCTCTTTTAAAATCATGAGGATGGTTACAAAAAAAGAAAGTTTTATAAAAAATTAAAATCTTCCTTTTAACTATAAATAAGGAAAGAAATCAAACCTTTCTCTTAATCTTTTGTAGAATGCTATAAAAGGAAAGATTTAAATTTTAAACACTCTTTTAAAACCATGGCTTCCACATAAGAAAAGATTTTAAATTAAAATCCTTTTATTTTAATTGTGGCCGACCACCTAAGCTTGGGTTCAAGCTAGGGTCGGCCACCAACTCACCTTGGTTTGGCCGACCCTAGCTTGGGCTCCAAGCTAGGCTTGGCCGACCACCTTAAGGTGGGTATGAGTGTGTATAAGACTTTATAAATAAGAGGCTACGACAGGGACCGAGAGGAGGAATTGGTTTTGGTCTCCCAATGAACTTGAGCTTCCCGTTGTTGGTTGCTACTCGGTAAACCTAATGGTTCCACTGTATAAAAATTTTGTACAAAGGTCTGAACCTTTACCTAGCTACCATGTGTTCTTTTAAATTAAACTTGGATCGCCTGCGGAACTTAACACGTTTGATCCAAAGTTTAATTTATTTGTTCTTTTAGGTTTAGACTCGGATCTCCTGCGGAACTTAACACGTTCGATCTAAATCACCTAGGTTATTAATTTTATTAAATATTAGTTTCCAAAATTGGCTCCCAGTACTGACGTGGCGAGGCACATGGCCTTCTTGGATATGGGAACAACCACCACCGACTAGACAAAGCCTTTTAAGGAAAGTTAATATTTAATTTCCTTAAATAACTTTAGGTCAACCGAAAAGAACAATCAAATCACAAGGAAAAGAAAAAACAAAAGGACACAACATCGAAAACAAATTCGAAATACTAGAATCGTAAGCCTCTTGTATTTGGTATTTTTACAAAGAAATAAAACTAGCATGATGCGGAAAAACATTACTAGTTATACCTTTCTTTTGAAGACAAAGACCTCTTGATCTTCTACCGTATTCCTCTTCTAACCTCGGACGTTGTGTGGGCAACGATCTTCCGAGATGAGAACCACCTTTCCACCTTCCTTCTTTCTTCTAGATTTCGGCCACAATAAATTTCTTCAAGGATGAAGAATTTCGGCCACCACCAATGCTCCAAGGGATGCTAGAGACGAGACTTGCTTTCTCTTCTTCTTCTCCTTCCTTGATCCGGCCACAAACAAGAGCTCCACCAAGAAGATAGGTTTCGGCCAACAAGAGGAGAGGAGAGAAATAGGGCCGGCCACCAAAACCAAAGAAGAGAGGGAGGAAAAGAATAGAGGTTGTGTCTCATGAAGGCACCCCCAACCCCTCTTTTATATTCCTTAGCTTTGGTAAATAAGAAAATTTAATTACAATAAAATTTCCTTAACTTTCCTTGATAACAATTAATTAAGAAAAATTAAATAAAATTTCCTAATCAATTGTATATGGTCGGCCACCTCATGGAGAGCAAATAAGATAATTTTCAATCAACAATTAAAAATTCCTTATTTGTCTTCGGAAATTTTAAAAAATAAAATTTCTCTTTACAATCCCTTCATGGTAGATAAAAAGAAATTTCTATAATTTTAATTTTTATACATGCGAATAATTTATAAAGAAGAAAAAATAAAATATCTTTCCAATCTACAAATAAGGAAAGAGATCTAATCTCTTTCTTTAATCTTTTGTAGATCCTTTTAAAAGAGATATTTTAATTTTAAATCTCTCCAATAAATTATATCTTTCACATAAGAAAATTTTAAAATTAAAATTCTTTTTAATTTAATGGGGGCCAGCCACCTAAGCTTGGGTTCAAGCTAGGGCCGGCCACCCATGAAACAAGGCTTGGCCGGCCCTAGCTTGAACCATAAGCTAGCTTGGCCGACCCCTACATCATGGGTACGAAGGTGGGTATAGGTGGGTATAGTACTCTATAAATAAGAGGCTACGATAGGGACCGAGAGGAGGAATTGGTTTTGGTCTCCCGATAAAATTAAGCATCCCGTGTACGCCCCGAACACACAACTTAATTTTATCAATAATAATTCATTCCACTAGAGAACTATTATTGAACTACCGCACCAATCCCAAATTACATTTTTGGGCTCCTTCTTATTATGAGTGTGTTAGTCTCTCTGTGTTTAAGATGTCGAATGTCCACTAATTAAGTGAGTTACTGACAACTCATTTAATTAATATCTTAGTCCAAGAGTAGTACCACTCAACCTTATCGTCATGTCGGACTAAGTCCACCTGCAGGGTTTAACATGACAATCCTTATGAGCTCTTCTTGGGGACATTCTCAACCTAGATTACTAGGACACAGTTTCCTTCTATAATCAACAACACACACTATAAGTGATATCATTTCCCAACTTATCGGGCTTATTGATTTATCGAACTAAATCTCACCCATTGATAAATTAAAGAAATAAATATCAAATATATGTGTTTGTTATTATATTAGGATTAAGAGCACACACTTCCATAATAACTGAGGTCTTTGTTCCTTCATAAAGTCAGTATAAAAGGAACGACCTCAAATGGTCCTACTCAATACACTCTAAGTGTACTAGTGTAATTATATAGTTAAGATAAACTAATACCTAATTACACTACGACCTTCCAATGATTTGTTCCTTTCCATCTTGGTCGTGAGCTACTGTTTATAATTTATAAGGAACCGATAACATGATCTTCTGTGTGTGTCACCACATACCATGTTATCTACAATATAAATTAATTGAGCAACTACATTTATCGTAAATATAGACATTTGACCAATGTGATTCTTATTTCTAGATAAATATTTATACCAAAAGCTAGGCTTTTAGTATACATCCTAACACCCGTGTTCGTCCCGAACACTCAACTCGAGTTCATCAATAATAATTCATACCACTAAAGAGTTATTATTGAACTACCACACCAATCCCATATTACTATATGGGCTCCTTCTTATCATGAGTGTGTTAGTCTCCTTGTGTTTAAGATATAGGATGCCCACTAATTAAATGAGTTACTAACAACTCACATAATTAATATCTAACTCCAAAAGTAGTATCACTCAACGTTATCGTCATGTCAGACTAAGTCCACCTGCATGGTTTACATGACAATCCTTATGAGCTCCTCTTGGGGGCATCATCAACCTAGATTACTAGGACACAGTTTCATTCTATAATCAACAACACATCATATAAATAATACAGTTTCTCAACTTATCGGGCCTATTGATTTATTGAACTAAATCGCACCCTTTGATAAATTAAAGAAATGAATATTGAGTATATGTGCTTGTTATTATATCATGATTAAGAGCATACACTTCCATAACAACAAATGTCTTGTTCTTTTATGCAATCAATATAAAAAGAACTTACCTTAAATGGTCCTGCTCAATACACTCAGAGTGTACTAGTGTAATTTTATAGTCAAGATAAACTAATATCAAATTACACTACGACTATTTCAATGGTTTGTTCCTATCCATTTTAGTCGTGAGCAATTGTTTATAATTTATAAAGAACTGATAACATGATCTTCTATGTGTGACACCACTCACCATGTTATCTACAATATAAACTAATTAAACAACTACACTTAACATATAAATGTAGACATTTGATCAATGTGATTCTTATAAATGTTCATACAAAAGCTAAGCTTTTAGTATACTTTCCAACAATCTCCCACTTATACTAAAAGACTATGATGTCATATACACTGCCATACATCTTATTCCCAACCCCTCAACATGCCCATCAAAAGCTCTTGCCTTAAGGGCCTTAGTGAAAGGATCCAGGTTATCTCCTGATGCAATCTAGGCGACAACAACTTCTCCTCGTTATACGATGTCTCGTATTGGGTGGTACTTGCGCTTTATTATGTTTACTTGCCTTATGGACTTATGGTTTCTTCGAGTTTGCTACTGCACCACTATTATTACAATAAATTGTAATAATATTTGGGCAAACCAGAAATCATGTCTAAGTCCATCATGAAGTTTCTAAACCATATAACTTCTATGGCTGCCTCAGAGGCTGCCATATACTCAGCTTCTATGGTGGAGTCCGGAAAAGTACCTATGCTTAATACTCCTCCATTGTTATGGCTTCACTTCCTAAAGTAAACACAAAACCCCGAGGTCGACTTACTATTGCCCCTATCTGATTAGAAGTCTGAATCTGTGTAACCCACAGGAAGTAAATCATCTGCCTTGTAAACTAGCATATAATCTCTAGTCCCTCTAAGGTACTTTAATATATGCTTTACGACAGTCCAGTGTCCTGGTCCTGGGTTACTTTGATATCTGCTAATCATGCTCACGGCAAAATAGATATCCGGTCTCGTTCACAACATAGCATAGATTAGGCTTCCTATAGCTGAAGCATAAGGAACTGCTTTCTTTTCTTCTATCTCTTTTAATGTCTTCGGAGACATCTCTTTAGATAAAGATACTCCATGCCTAAAAGGTAGAAAACCTTTCTTGGAGTCTTGCATGCTAAAATGAACTAGGATCGTATCGATATATGAAGCTTGGGATAAGCACAATATTCTTTTCTTGCGATCCCTTATTACTTTGATCCCAAGAATATATGCACATTCTCCCAAGTCCTTCATATCGAATTGCTTGGACAACCATACCCTTACTTCCGATAACACTTTGATATTATTTCCAACTATCAAAAATATCATCTACGTATAGTACAAGAAATACCACTACGTTTTCATGACACTTCTTGTATACACAAGACATATCCAGACACTGAATAAATTCATAGGTCTAGATTACTTTATTAAACTGGATGTTCCAAGACCTTGGAGCTTTGCTTCAATCCATAAATAGATCGATTGAGCTTACATATAATATGCTCTTTACCCTTTGCAATGAACCCCTCTGGTTGCTTCATATGGATGCTTTCTTCATGACTTCCATTAAGGAAAGTTGTCTTGACATCCACTTGCTAAATCTCATAATCCATATGAGCAGCAATAGATAAAAGAATCCGGATAGACTTAAGCATGGCTACCGGTGAAAAGGTTTTCTCATAATCGATACCCTTTTTCAACAAGCTTTGCTTTGAAAGTTTCCACCTTCCTGTCTGTCCTTATTTTTCTATTATAGACTTAATGGCTTTTACACCATTTGGTGATTCTACAAGCTCCCAGACTTTATTAGAATACATATATTCTAATTCTGCATTCATTGCTCTTTTGCCAAGATGCTGCATCTTTATCTTGGAGTGCTTCGTCATATGTCCGGGGATCAGGTTCATGTTCACCAGGGATCAAGTCCAAAGACTCTCCTAAAACATAAATCTTTCAGGTTACCTAACAACCCTCCCACTACGACGATGCACTGTCTGTAATTGTGCATTATTTGTGATACATGTTGCAGTTTCTTGTGGTATCTCATCTTGTACTGTTGGTACTAGATTAGACATGTCCCTTATTATTTCCTTAAAAATAATTTTACTCATGGGCTTGTGGTTCATGAAATAGTCCTCTTCTAAAAATCGGGCATTGGTGCCAACAATGACCTTCTGATTTTTAGGACTATAAACCTCCTTTCGTTCTTCTAGGATAACCCACAAACAAGTGAACTCCTGTCCAACTTATCAATGTCTCCCTTCAGCACATGTGCTGGACTACCCCAAATAAGAATATGCTTCAGAGTAGGCTTACGCCCATTCTACAATTCTATGAGAGTAGAGGGTTCTGACTTCAGAAGGTACTATGTTCATTGCCGTTTCCAGAGTATATCCTCAAAACGAATTTGGTAATTCTGAATAATTCATCATTGATCTAACCATTTCCATAAGAGTCCTATACCTTCGTTCTATCACACCATTCTGTTAGGGTGTACCAGGTGCAGACAATTGTGATTGAATTCCGACTTATGATAAGTGACTCCTAAACTCTCCTAAGAGTTACTCACCACTACGATCTCACCATAGTGTCTTAATACTTTTGCCTTGACGTTTCTCTACATCAGCCTTATACTCTTTGAACTTATCAGAGCACTTAGACTTATGGCGCATCAAGTAAATGCACCCGTATCTTGAATAGTCGTCTATAAAAGAGATGAAATATTCGAAAACCACCTCTTGCCTGGATAGTCAAAGGCCCACACAAATCAGAATAAACCAATTCTAACACATCTTTGGCTCCATACCCCTTAGGCTTAAAAGGCTTCTTGGTTATTTTACCTTCTAAACAGGATTCACAAGTTGGAAAATTTTCCACCACTAATGAACCCAAAAGTTCATTGGCTATTAGCCTTTGAATCCTACTCAAGTTAATATGACCAAGCCTTAGATGCCAAAGATATGTTTGGTTCATTTCCTAAGGTTCCTTTCTCTTATTAAAATTAGAAGATGTGTTATTAATTTTCATTTGTTGCTTTGTGGGAGAAATTGGATTTAGAGTATACAAATTACCTACCAATGTACCAGAACAGATAACTTCCCTATTTTTCTTGATAACAACTCTGTTATCAAAAGAGATAGAATATCAAGTTCTTAGAATAGTTTAGAAACTGAAATCAAGTTCTTTCTAAACTTGGTACGTAAAGACAATTTCTCAAAATCCATGTTTTATTCCTATGAGAGGATAAACTTCTCCCACTGCAACAGCTGTTACTTTTGCAGCAGTGCCCATGTTGACGGTGATTTTCCCTTCATATAGTTGTCGGGTTTCCTAGAACCCCTGCAATGAATTGCAGACATGATTAGTGGCTCTCGTATCTACACACCAGGTACTGGTAGATAACACCACTAAACATGATTCAACAACTAATGAATAAAATACACCTATATTGTTCTCAATTTTGAGAGGACAGTCTACCTTAGTGTCCAAGTTTTGATTCCAATCATTATGATTGGGACTACTAAGTCTATTCTATAGTATAGCAGCTAGGGGATTGACAAACATTTGAAATCCTAAGAATCACAAAAATATTTGGTCAAGACCAACACCTCAAAATCCCCGTGAATTTTATATGCCATGTTAGTGTAGACGTATACAAATTCAAACTTTAAGAGGAGATTTTATCCATTAATTTTATTTCATCAACCTAACTTTATGACAAATAAAATTAATAGTTGGTCTGTCTTTGATCAAATATTTGGTCAAAACTTTGAATTTAAAATAATATTGATTCCTCAAAACAATGTCATTTAAATTCACCAACACCTCAAACACCATGAATTTTGTATGTCACGTCAGTGTGGACGTATACAAATTCAAACATTTGTAAGAGGAGGGTCTTACCCATTAATTATCTTGTCAACCTAACTTTATGATAATTATAATTAATAGTTGGTTTTCCTTTTGTCACACAAATAATAGCAGTGACTCCGTTGGGGAGGATACTATTAGATGCGCCTAAGTGTATACCATTACTTGATATACTTAGTCCATTAAATAAAATTGTGCCCCTTCAGTTGGAGAAGATCACACACATCCTAAATAATTTTCTATAATCATCCATAAATGAAGTTTGATCTAGTGATCCGCAAACAAACTCATCTGTTGTGGAGAGAGGCACTCAGAGCAAACACGCAAGTTTGTTGCATCACTTACAAACCAGTAATGGAGACTATGGAATTTATTTAAATTCCCTCTCCCATTTAGTTATTTAAGGTGAGGAATTTTTTCGTGCAAGCACACATCACATGCACACACACATCACAGTAAATAAAAGCAATAAATATGGAAATTAATTTTCCAACTATTATGGCTTCTTCCATCACTGTCCTCCGTGTGCTGCCAGCCCTAGGGTTCATGTCATCGGATCCATCGAGCTTCCTTTTCTGCTGCGCTTTTGGTCCTCCAATAGTACCACGCCTTGCAAGGATACAATCCGTGATAAAAATAGAATTTTACATATATCGATCCTATATTCCACAAGGGAATGTACATGAAGTCTAGATCAAACAAAAATGTAAAATCCTAGGGCTAATACAGCTCCTGCTGTATTTAATAAATACAATCATGCACACACATAAAATTTTCTTGACATGTCCAAGGGTCCAATCACACACAATCACAATAAACCATAATAGTTGGAGCCTACAACCATAGAGTTAGCATATCCTACTATTATCCTGCCTGAATTGTTGGGTTTTTCGGGCCACAAAAATTGCTTTTTGCGTTGCGAAAACCCCGAAACCCCGCCACCGGATCCGTGCGAAGAAATAAATTTACGTAAAACTTTGAGTACGAGTTTCTAGCCTAGATCTAAACTAGATCTACAAAGGAGAAGAGCTTTACCCATGATGCGATGCCCTTCGCTAATCCCGCTCGTCCAAGGTTCGCCGGATCTCGAGAGTATCAAAGTAGATACTCCTCTATGTGTATCCACACAAGCAAGAGATGGAGAAACCAAACAAAAGGTGTGCTAGCACCTTTGAAGGTCTCAGCAAGGAGGAAGAGAGGGAGAAGAAGATGAGATGAGGAAGAAGATGAGAGTTACTCTAAGCACACAAACACATTCAACACCCTTGAATGTGGCCAGCCACTAAAGGAGGAGTTTTTATACTCCATGGGATATCAAGAGTCACAACTCTTGATCTCCCTCATGATGTGGCACATCATCAGTAGCCCACTTAACGCCAACTCACAAATGAGGTGGCAATGGTCAAGTCAAACTTGACCTTTCATCTTCCTCTCAAGTCAAGTCAAACTTGACCATTTCTCTCCCATGGTTGATCAAATCTAACCATTGGTTCAAGTTAATTTTAATTTAATGAATCTCTATTCATTGAATTAAATTGATTCAATGAGTCTAAGTCCAAATTAGACTCATCTAACACATGAACCAAATTGAGTCCAACTCAATTAGCCTAATTTGGATTACTCTTAATCCAATTTGGTTCATCACATAGACCTAATCCTTTAGGTTCATCAAATGAACCTAATCTCCATCTAATTGTTCATCAAATGAACCTAATCTCCATCTAATTGCCTTTTGTGTGTGACCCTATAGGTTCATGTAACGTTGGCAATGCTCCTAAACCCATTTAGAAGCATAAGTAATGAGCGGTATCTAGCAACACATCATTACTACCCAAGTTATAAGAATGTTGAGATCCAACATCACCTTGTGACTACTAATTGTGACTCTTCACAATATATGACAAGTGTCCTTCTATCCTTGACATCTAGATTGATTAATGTGAGGCATAGACCGTGTCATCCTCTAATCAATTTAAATCTTGAATCTCAAGTAGACTCACTCAATAAAATGAACTCAACATCTCATATTGACTCATTTGGGCATGGCCATGCACTTAGTGGTCTCACTCTATCAAGAATATCGATGTCACTCTCGTCATATAGGAGGGATATATCCCATCTACATCACTCATATCCCTCCACATAATTTGTTACATACCCAGTAATCGCCTTTATAGTCCACCCAATTACGGGTGACGTTTGACGAAGCCAAATTATGCAACTCTTTATGTAGGGAACCATGGTGACTTCAGGTCCAAGGACTAATAGTCATACTAATAGCCACATGAGAAAGTATATGACACTCATATAACGATCCATGATACTTTCTCATGGCGGGTCATTCAGCATACATTCTCCAATGCATACCCATGTGTCAACTTGATATCTCCATATCCATGACTTGTGAGATCAAGTCATCGAGTTGACCTACATGCTAGTCTTGTCGCATTAACATTGTCCTTGAATGCTAATACTTGACTAGGAATGATTAAGAGTAGTGTTCCCTATATCATCTCACTATCGATTCAACTAACCGATTGATATAGGTAAGAACCTTCTACTCAAGGACACTATTATACTTAGTTATTTGGCACCAATACAAGTAAGCATAATAACCATAAACAAATGTCTTTATATATATAAGAATATGATACAACGAGTTCATACAACAATCATCAAATGATTGGCTCTAGGGCTCTAACTAACATGAATTATGTATGACATGTGCATAATTAAACTGAAAACCAAACACACAGAGACAAACCCTAGCTCTTATACCAATTGTTGCTACTTGGAATATCGTACCGGTTCCCCTGTACAAAAATTTTGTGCAAGTGCCGAACCATTCCTAACAACCTATTGTGTTATTTAGAAATTAAATTGGAAATCGTAAATAGAACTTAACATTATTGATTCCAAATTCAATTTATCTGTTCTTAGTGGTTTAGACTTGGATCGCAAACAATGCTTAACATTATTGATCCAAATCCACCTATGTTACAAATTTGATTAAATATTTATTTCAGAAATCGACTCCCAGGTCAAACAAGGCGAGGCACTAGCCCTTCTTGGGTATGTGATCATCCACCACTGCCTCGACAAAGTCTTTAAAAGAAATTCAATATTTAATCTCCTTATAGTAACCCTAGGTTTAACCAATAAGAACAATCGAATCACAAGATCGAAAAACAAAAGAAATACAAAATCGAAAACATAAATTTGATTTCCTAGATTCATTAGCCTCTTGTGTTTGGTATTTCAAGATCTAAATAAAAGGATGAACTAGTTATAATGCGGAAACTAATAACTAGTTATACCTTCTATAGCTTATAGACCTCACGATCTTCTGTCGTATTCCTCTTCTTATCTCGGACATCGTGTGGGCGACGATCTACCGAGACGAGAATCCACCCAAGCTTCCTTCTTCTCCTTGCAAGTTTCTACCACCAAGAATCTCCTAGAGATGAAGGTCTTCGGCCACCAACCAAGCTCCAAGGAATGCAAAGAAACAAAGCCTCCTTTCTCTACTTCTTCTCCAAGCGAAATCCGGCCACCAAGAGTCTCCTAGAGAGTTGATGTCGCTGGCCAAAGAAGAAGAAAAGGAGGAGAGGATGAGGGCCGGCCACCACCAAGGAAGAGAGGAGAGGAAATAATAGATATATTGTTATGAGGTGAGGCACCTCTACCTTCTCTTTTATATTCCTTGGTCTTGGCAAATAAGGAAAGTTAAATAAAATTTCCTTATATTCCTTGCCAATGTTTAAGAAGGAAAATTTAATTAAAAATATCCTTTTAAAACCTTTAATGGCCGGCCACCTCATTGTCCTCCAAATAAGGAAAGTTTTAAACATAAAATTAAAACTTCCTAATTTGTTTCCGAAAATTTTTAAAATAAAAATTTCTCTTTAAAAATTCCCTTCATGGTTGGTCATAAAAAGAAACTTTTATAAATTAAAATCTCTCTATTAAAATATGTGGATGATTTCAAAAAGGAAATTTTTCTCCAAAATTAAAATCTTCCTTTTAACTACAAATAAGGAAAGATATCAAATAATTCTCTTAATCTTTTGTAGAAAACTATAAAAGGAAAGATTTATAATTGTAAAACTCTCTTTTAAAATCATGAGGATGGTTACAAAAAAGGAAAGTTTTATCAAAAAATTAAAACCTTCCTTTTAACTACAAATAAGGAAAGAAATCAAACCTTTCTCTTAATCTTATGTAGCTATACAAGGAAAGATTTAAATTTTAAACTCTCTTTTAAAACCATGGCTTCCACATAAGAAAATATTTTAAATTAAAATCCTTTTATTTTAATTGTGGCCAACCACCTAAGATTGGGTTCAAGCTAGGGCCGGCCACCAACTCACCTTGGTTTGGCCGACCCTAGCTTGAGCTCCAAGCTAAGCTTGGCCGGCCACCTTAAGGTGGGTAAGAAGGTGGGTATGAGTGGGTATAAGACTTTATAAATAAGAGGCTATGATAGGGACCGAGAGGAGGAATTGGTTTTGGTCTCCCGATGAACTTGAGCTTCCCGTGTTCGCCCCGAACACCCAACTCAAGTTCATTAATAATAACTCATACCACTAAAGAGTTATTATTAAACTACCGCACCAATCCCATATTACTATATGAGCTCCTTCTTATCATGAGTGTGTGAGTTTCCCTGTGTTTAAGATATAGAATGTCCACTAATTAAATGAGTTACTGACAACTCACTTAATTAATATCTAGCTCCAAGAGTAGTGTCACTCATCCTTATCGTCATGTCGGACTAAGTCCACCTGCAGGGTTTACATAACAATCCTTATGAGCTCCTCTTAGGGACATCATCAACCTAGATTACTAGGACATAGTTTCATTCTATAATCAACAACACATCATATAAATAATACAATTTTCCAACTTATCGGGCCTATTGATTTATCGAACTAAATTACACCCTTTGATAAATTAAAGAAATGAATATTGAGTATATGTGCTTGTTATTATATCATAATTAAGAGCACACACTTCCATAACAACAAATGTCTTATTTTTTTATGCAGTCAGTATAAAAAGAACTTACCTTAAATGGTCCTGCTCAATACACTCAGAGTGTACTAGTGTAATTTTATAGTCAAGATAAACTAATACCAAATTACACTACGACTATTCTAATGGTTTGTTCCTATCCATTTTAGTCATGAGTAACTATTTATAATTTATAAAGAAATGATAACATGATCTTCTGTGTGACACCACTCACCATGTTATCTATAATATAAACTAATTGAACAACTACACTTAACATATAAATGTAGACATTTAACCAATGCGATTCTTATAAATGTTCATACAAAAAGCTAGACTTTTAGTATACTTTCCAACATCCTTTTCGCTCTATGGTATACTCTTCTATATCTCCTCGTCCCTTGGATTAAACTCATCAACTCCTTTCTTGTGCCATTCTTCTCGCTTGTTGCGTCTTTTGCTCAACTTCTTATGTTCCTAATTCCCTGCACACTCAAACACTAGATATCAAATATACAGGACCTAACTTAACTTGGTTGATTATACCAAAACTAACCCGGGGTGAACTAGTTTTATGAAGTAAATACCCAAGTTTCATTTGTATATTTTTGTACGACTAGTTGACTTCTTAATGTTTTAATTTTAGACCTCTTGCTTCAAGTCCTTTTATTATCATTAGTTTTTTGTAAGAAAAGGTAAATAGTCTACAAATAAAAATTTAAGAAATTTTATTTAATTCACAAGAAGAAGGGATAATTCCTCAAAAACACAAGTTTATTCATGACACTTACTCCTAAAGAACATCTCCAACCAACATCAAGTTACCATCTTTATCTTCATACGTGATAACATATTCACATTCATTGCAACCTTCTTTTCTTGATACTTCTCCTGCAATAATGTGCGAATCAATAATTTGTAAAAATAATTATTGAGAAACACAAACATATCTCAGTTTATGATGATAGCAGCAATTAAGTGCTTATTAGGGAAAAGCATTTGAACATGTTGTTCAAGGCCTCCCTAAGCTCTTTGTACCCCTTATAAACCTTAAGGTCAATCTTCTGTTGGTGCAACTTGCATCATATGATCGAACCTGAGGTTTTGATGTTGGAAATAGGTTCAAGTTAAGTCCTATGGTTTTCTAATATATTGATTGAACTTGTAGGGAAGTCCTAGTTAAGGCTAGGTAAAGGAAGTCCTAATTACGGCTAGGCAGGGAAAGCATGGTCAGAGGGACTAGGCGGAAGTCTTGGCAGATCGACGACATCATAGGGAAGCCCTAGGGGTCGAGGATACTAGGATAAAGTCTAGATAAGTCGAGGGGCAAAGGTCAAGTAGAAAGTCCTGAGGGTCAAGGTTAGGCTGAGCAAAAGTCCAAGTAGGTCGGGTGGACCAAACTTGGCATTAGGTAAACTTTCTTGAGTGGAGTGGTGAGGACGCTCTCTCAGAAAGAGAGCAGTAGGTGTCAGTCCAACTTGAAATCACACGAAGGATCTATAGTAGATCGAACAACTCGAAGAGCAGATAATCATAATTATGTTTATGTATTGTGCTAACACATTTATACAGGAAGCTAACTAATGAAGCAAGCTAGAAAATGGGATTCAGGCGCCTCTATCATATCCAGACGCCTCTATCATATCTAGGCGCTTGGATTATCCAGGCGCTTGGACTATCTAGGCGCCCTATCACATCCAGGTGCCTGACCAAAAGACTTATCACAACGACATGATCGGATCAGATAAAGGTCGATCCATGCACCTTAAACCGATCCAGGCCCTTACAGTATCAGGTTATAAAAGAAAGCCCTGATCAAAGCCTTGTTCACTCATTCCTTCCTCGCTTTAAGCTCCATTATACTTCTAAAATAATGATACTTTTTTTGTGATCAAACATCAACAAAGCAACAAGGACACATCGTCGTTATGAGATCAAACGAGCCTAGCTTTGGGTAACATTTAGTTGTTGTATTTCTATTCAATTTTCTTTTTGTGCTAAAATCTCTAAGGGTCGGTCGGTTTGTTACCAAACCCCATATTTGTAAAAGAAATTATATTGATAGTGATTGCCCAATGGAAATAGTCTAACTGACTACAGGCCTCGGAGTAGTAGTCACAAGGTTATGAACTAAGTAAAACCACCATATTTTTAATTGTCTTTTAAATTCCACTACGTGACCCTGTGGTTTTTCGAATGATTTATAAACGCGTATGAAACACGCTATTCACCCCTCCCCCCTCTAGCACTTTTTCTCGATCCAACAATTGATATTAGAGTTGGGTTGTTCTAAATTAGTGAAATTATCGTTCGAGTAA
Organism: Zingiber officinale; assembly: GCF_018446385.1. Taxonomy (NCBI): domain Eukaryota; kingdom Viridiplantae; phylum Streptophyta; class Magnoliopsida; order Zingiberales; family Zingiberaceae; genus Zingiber; species Zingiber officinale. Next base: position 29,610,737 of record NC_056004.1, read on the forward strand.
AATTTATTCTTAAGTTTTTTTTTTGTTTTTATTTTCATATTTTCGCCTTAAATTTGAATTGGTGCAATCGCCTCTTCTAATAAATTTTATTTTAAAGTTGTTTGAAATTGGTGTGACACTACTCGAATCTTTTTTTTCATAATTTTCTATTCTTCCCACACTACTAAACTCAAGACCAAGTCTTGGAAATTTTCATTATTTTTTTGTGCAAGAATCTAAAATGACACACCAAGAAGGCTATAGTACAGTCCGTCCACCACTCTTTATCGAAATGACTTTGGTTATTGGAAAAATTGCATGGAGTTCCACCTGAAGACTCAGATTGATATGTGGATTTCCATTCAAACTGGATTCTCACTGCCTCTCAACCAAAATGGAGTACTAGTGGGGAGCGAAAACTAGGACCTATAGATGAAGAAGGAGATAGAAGCTGATGCTAAAGTGACACAAACCCTACAATGGAGCTTAACTAAGGAGGAACTTAACTGAGTCAATCTGTTCATCAGCATGAAAGATTTGTAGAACAAGCTAATCAAGCTTCACGAGGGAACTTCAAACACCAAGGTAAGCAAACGTGATTTATTTTTACATAATTTGTATAACATAACAATGCAGGAATGTGAGTCTGTGAGTCAACTCCATGCCCATCTACAACACATTCTTAAGAGGCTAAATGCAATCAGGCAAACGGTGGAGAATTGCAACATATAAGGTATACACTAAGGGCTTTTTGGAGGAACACATTATGGGCATCGATCATTGATGCTTATAAAGTCTCTCGGGATCTCTCAACAATTAAATTGGATTCATTATTTTCTGAATTAGAACTTCATGAATAGACTAACAGAAACCAAACCGAGAAAGGAGTTGCTTTGTTTGTAGGACAACGAAAATAATACAAGTCAAAGGCAAAAGTAGAAATACAATAAGAAGAATTTGAATCTAACGACGACGACAAAACTACTATGAAACTAGTGAACCTTGTTCGGAGAATGGTAAGGATGAAGAAGGTATTCAACACATAGGAAATCAAGAAGGTATCCTTGAACAAGAAAGATGAATCCACCTGCTATGAATGCCAATAAAAGGGACACTTCAAAGCAAATTGTCCAAAGCTAAAGAAGAAATATGAAAAAACAAGGAAGACACTCAAAGAAACATAGGACGAGTCCTCATCCTCTAAAGTAGAAGAAGAGCACTTTAGCCATGTAGCAATGATGTCCAGAACCAACACTGAGTACAAGTCAGAGTTAGAAGTCGAGTCTGAGAAAAGCCACGGATCCGTATTTGTTTTCGAAGGATCAAACCCCATTGTAAGTACTAGTGTAGAACTCGAATTATATAAAGTTATTTCTTATCTAAACAATAAATTAGAAAAATCCAACAACCAGGTTAAATCACTTCAAATGGAGGTTGAACTCCTCAAGAAGAAAACAAACCCAAGCTTGGACATCAATCAAGTTCAAGTCGGAACCTCAACTCAAGTCCAACAACTTGAGGAAGAGAATTTCAATCTAAAATATCATATTACTAAGCTAAAAGGTTCGTTAGAAAAGTTCACTATTGGATCCAAAGGCCTTGACATGCTTCTTGTATCTTAGCAGGCTATGTACAATCGAACTGAATTGGATACAAATCAAAAATAATTTAGAACAAGTCGTTCATATCACTAGTAAATCGAAATAAACCTAGAGTCCAAGCATGGATTCAAAAAGATGATTTGGTTAAACAAGTCAAAACAAACTAGCATTGAATCCCTCAAGCATGTTTTAGATAAACCTTATCTAAGCCATGTTCGAGGAGGAGCCAAACAGAAAATCATTTTTATTATTAGATAGATTACTTGTTTATTTCCTTTTTATATGCTTATGTTTATGCTTAATTTAGAACGGTTAGATAAGGACTTAGGTTTAATTAAGACTTGTTTAACTTAGTACTAGGGTGGGATGATATGATAATACGTTAGTAAAGCTTGGTTTAAGAGTCAAGTAGAGTAACATGTGCCATATTTGGTCTACTTAGCTAAGTGGAACTAACCAAAACTATCTGGTCACATCCTAAACTAGTTAGACCAAGGCTTTTCAATAGGAAAGTTAAATATACAATTTCTTAAAAAGGCTTTGTTTAGAAGTGTTATACGCAAGAAGACCCTTGTATCTTGTCACAGTCTAGAAACTAATTTTTAAAATGTATATTTAATTAACTAACGGTTAAACTTGAATCTAACTCAAATGTCAATCAATCCTTATATTTCAAATTCAATTAATAAAGATAAAATTAATAACCATCTCACAAAATCTGTAAGTTACTTGTTTGAAAATTTGGTGAGATGGATTTAAGTTAAATTGAGTATCAATTTAATTAAATTTAATTAAAATTTAAATCAAACTTAACTCAACTTAAATTTATTTAAATTAAAATCAAACTCAAATCAAACTTAACTCAACTTAAACTTAAATTAAATCAAACTCAGCTTAAGCTTAATCTACATAACTTAATTAATCAATTTAATTAATTTAAATTAATACCAAATAATTAATTCATTTAATTATTCTTAACTAATTTAATTAAAACTAAACTAATTCAAAATCAATTTACTTAATCTACTTAATTTAAACATAAAATAAATCTACTTAACCTAATAAATTGCTAACTAAAACTCATTAATAAATCCAAACTAATCAATCCAAAATTTAAGTTAAAACTCAAATTTAAACTAAACTTAATAACCAAACTTAATTGAAATTTAGCATAGTAATTAAAATTAATTTCTAATTTAACCTTAAATCTATTCTAACTTAAATAAACACAACTTAAACTTAATAAACTTATCTAAAAATGGAAGGTAAAAACTAATCTACTTAATTAAAATCAAAACTAAACGTAAATATTAAATTTTGACTTGAACTCAATTGACTCCTTGTAGGAACAAAATGAGTTGAATCAATAGATGTTAGATAGTGTTTGCTCCAGTCATACGACTATAGATCAACTTAAGTTCACCCGACTAAAACATAAAATTTAGGGTCCATTGCTTTTGGAAACAACGGTAAACTCGAAACAATCAGGTCAGGTGATATTGAACTCAAAACTAATTTCATTATTGGTAAAGTTTTATTGGTTGGAATTTTGAATATAACCTGCTTAGTATAAGTCAGTTATGTGACACTGGTTACACAATCACATTTTCACCCACAAATTGCATGATTAAAAATACAACAAATTCAGAAATAATACTTAGGGGCATTAGGCAAAACAATATATATACAATAAACCTACCAAACTCCTCACTTAAGTATCTTCTAGCACAACAAGAGCAAACTTGGTTGTGGCGCAAGAGACTAGGCCACACTATGTCAAACTTATTGTAAAATTAAGTCAAAGTGACCTAGTTAGAGGCTTACCTAAACTTAAGAATCTGGAAAACAAAATCTATAATGTTTGCCAACAAGGAAAATAAAACAGAGCTAACATAAGGCAACAAACTTAGGTTGAACTAATTGTACCTTATAACTTTTACATTTAAACCTATTTAATTCTCACAGAGTCAAGTCACTAAGTGAAAATCAATATTGCTTAGTAATAGTATATGACTATTTTAGATTCATTTGGATAAAAATTCTAAGAATTAAAGATGACACATTTGACCAATTTAACACCCTATGAAAATTATTAGAAAATGAAAAAGAAATTAAAATTGAAAGAATTAGAAGTGATCCCATGGAAGAGAGTTTGAAAACCATAGGTTTATCAAGTTTTGACTAGAAAATGGATACCACCATGAATTATCTTGCTCTAGAACTTTTTAATAAAATGGTCTAGTCAAACGAAAAAAATCAAACTTTACAAGAAATGGTTAGAACCATGCTGAATGAATATAACCTACCTAATAAATTCTGGGTCGAAGCTACTAATTTAGCTTGTTACACCCAAAATCGAATCCTAATCAATAAATTTCATAATAAAACACTGTATGAACTTTGTTACAAGAAAATCCCAAATCTAAAATACTTTAGGGTCTTTGGATGTAAAGTATACATATAAAACACTAAAGACTACCTAGGTAAGTTTACATCAAAATCACAAGAAGGAACCTTCTTAGGATATTCAACAAGTAGAGCCTAGAGTTTTTAACAAACAAACCCTAAAAGTGGAAGAGGCCTTAAATGTTATTTTTGATGAAGACAACACCCTAAGTCAATCTAATTCAACACTTAGTATGGATGATGGAATTGAACTTGAATTAACCAACACTAGCCCTGAATCAAACCTTGACTCAGTTAAACCAAACACTAGAACCACAACTAACCATTCAAGTGATCAAATTATAGGAGACCCAAATCTAGGAGTCAGAACTAGATCAACACTTAGAAACTTGAGTCAAATAGCTCTAATATCCAAAATAGAACCTAAAACTATAAAAGGAGCTCTTCTTGACTCTGAGTGGAATATAGCAATGCAAGAAGGGTTAAATCAATTTTAAAGAAATCAAGTCTATAACCTATTACCCCTACCAAAAGGCAAGTCCAAAATTGACACCAAGTGGGTTTTTAGAAATAAACTAGATGACAAAGGTGAAATAACAAGAAACAAAGCTAGATTAGTGGCCAAGGGGTTCAGCCAAGTAGAAGGATTAGACTATGATGAAACCTATGCTCCAGTTGCTAGACTTGAGTTCATTAGGATGCTGTAAGCTTATGCTACACACAAAGGATTTAAGTTGTATCAAATGGATGTCAAGTCAGCCTTATAAAAGAAGAGGCTTATGTAAGTCAACCATCTGGGTTTGAAGATCCTAATCACCCAAACTATGTATTCAGACTTAAGAAAGCTCTATATGGATTAAAACAAGCCCTAAGAGCCTGGTATGAAAAGTTGTCCACCTACCTAATATCTAACGATTTAATCAAAGTCAGATTTGTTAGTACCTCGATGTAGTTTTGATGTAGTCAACCAAGCTAAGTTAGGTCCTATGTGTATTTGATGTCTTGTGTCTAAGTGTGCAGGAACTTAGAAGCACAGAAAGTCAAGCGAAAGATACAGCTAGCGAGAATAATGATATGGGAGAGAGTCGACGGGCTTTGTGCGTTTAAGGGACAAGGTACTGTAGAAAAGTACGCTAGCAGACGAGAAGGAAGCGCACAACATTTTTGAGGGATGAGAAGCCAGAGCGAAAGCTTGCTCGAGGAGAAAGCTAGAAGATGGGTCTGGGTGAGCCCAATTCTGGATGGGTGAAATCACCCAGGCGATCGGAGCATCGGAAAAGCAAATAGAGTGTTGTGGAGCTGCTGAAAGCACCCTCAATAGCGTTAAAGGTGCCCTCGCGTCTTTTTGGTGGAAGGCGCCTTCAATCCCTTGAAGGCGCCTTCACGCCTTATGGAAGGCGCCTTCACGCCTTATGGAAGGCGCCTTCAAATCTTTGAAGGCACCTTCAAACTTTTGAAGGCGCCTTCGACTAGGCAAATAGTGACCATTAGTGAAGATAAGGTTTATCTTTGCACGGATAAAACTTGCCACGCTGGAGGTGCCTTCAAGCCTATTGAAGGCGCCTTCTAGCCTCAGATAGAATTTTTTACGGGCTATAAAAAGACCCCTGGCGGTAGAAAATATTCAACAACTCAAGTATTTATTTCCTAGTAACTTTCTGAGCATTTAATGAGTATAAGAGGATTCTCCGCTTTCACCGAAAGAGATCTTTAGTACTTTCTTTTGTCTTGGATTAACAAACACCTAGGTTATAACAAACTTTCTTTGCCTCTTTATTTTATTAGTTGTTAAATTGATTTAAGTTGATTGTGCTACTAATCTTGTTTAAAAGATCGAGAAAGGTTCATTCTAAATTTACAAGCAATTTACCCCCCCTCTTGCCGGCCTCATGGGTCATAACAAGTGGTATCAAAGCCAAGTTTGCTTCAGAAGAACTAACCACCATCTGAAGAAAAAGAGATCCCTGGATCCAACATCTTTCCATTAAAATTTGAGGGAGATTTCACAACCTGGAAGAACCGCATGGAGGTATTCTTCAAAACCGACTTCAAAATTCTATTAATTATAAAATACAGTTTTGTTGGACCTACAAATCAATACGGAGCCGAGAAAGAAGAGTACACATGGACAAGAAGGAGTAAGCCAACTTCGTGGCTAATTGAAAAGCAGAGTTTCATCTGTTTAGCATTCTTCCGCCCCAGGTGGTCAGTAGGATCGGAAGCTACGACTCCGCCAAAGATCTCTGGGAGAAATTCCTGGAGCTTCACAAAGGTACTTCAGAAGCCAAACTGGCAAAGCGGGGCATCCTCCGAAGCCAACTGATGAACCTGTGGATGAACAAGGGAGAGAAAGTAGCCCAACTCCATGCAAGGATTAAAAACCTAATCACATAGCTCAACAACCTCGGAGAAAAGGTAACAAATCGTAACTCCTTAAGGTATGCACTTAATACTTTTCCAAGAACTCAAGATTGGTCAGCCTTAATAGATGCTTACTACATCTCTAAGGACTTAGGGGTATGTGTTAGAGTGTATACTAAAAGTCTAGCTTTTTGTATAACAATCATTTTGAAATAAGAATCACATTGGTCAAATGTCTATATTTAAGCTAAGTGTAGTTGTCCATTTAATTTATATTGAAGATAACATGGTGTGAGGAGACATACAGAAGTTCATGTTATCAGTTCCTTATAAATTATAAATAGTTGCTCACAACCAAAATGGAATGAGGCAAACCATTGGAGTGGTTGTAGTGTAATTAGGTATTAGTTTATCTTGACTAATAAATTACACAAGTACACTATGAGTGTATTGAGCAGGACCATTTGAGGTAGTTTCTTTTATACTGACTATATTAAAGAACAAAACCTCTGTTATTATGGAAATGCGTACTCTTAATCATGATATAATAACAAGCACGTACATTTAATATTTTTTTTTAATTTATCAAAGGGTGTGATTTAGCTCGTTAAATCAATAGTCCCGATAAGTTGGAAAATGATATTATTTATATGGTGTGTTATTGATTATAGAGTGAAACCATGTCCTAGTAATCTAGGTTGATGATGTCCCCTTGAGGAGCTCATAAGGATTGTCATGTAAACCCTGCAAGTGGACTTAGTCTGACATGACAATAAGGTTGAGTGGTACTACTCTTGGAATTAGATATTAATTAAGTGAGTTGTCAGTAACTCATTTAATTAGTGGACATTCAATATCTTAAACATAGAGAGACTAACGTACTCATAATAAGAAGGAGCTCATATAGTAATATGAGATTGGTGCGGTAGTACAATAATAACTCTTTAGTGGAATGAGATATTATTGATGAACTTGAGTTGGGTGTTCGGGGCGAACACGGGAAGCTCAAGCTCATCGGGAGACCAAAACCAATTCCTCCTCTCGGTCTCTATTGTAGCCTCTTATTTATAAAGTCTTATATCCACAAAAACCCAACTTCTTACCCACCTCTTGGTGGCTGGCCAAGCCTAGCTTGGAGCCCAAGCTAGGGCCGGCAAAACCAAACCAAGAAGGGAGCCAAGTTGTGGCCGGCCCTAGCTTGGAGCCCAAGCAAGGGTGGCCGCCCACATTAAGATTAAAAGGAGGTTTTAAATTTTAAATCTTTCCTTATGTGGAAGCCATGGTTTTAAAAGAGAGATTTTTTAAAAATTTTAAATCTTTCCTTTTATAACTTTCTACAAAGGATTAAGAGAAAGGTTAGATATCTTTCCTTATTTGTAGTTAAAAGGAAAATTTTAATTTTTGATAAAACGTTTCTTTTTTGCAACTATCCACATGTTTTAAAAAAAAAGATTTTAATTTATATAATTTTCCTTTTACAACCAACAAGGGATTTAAAGAAAGATATTTTTTAATTAAAATTTCATACTGGAAATAAATAAGGAAGTTTTAATTTTATATTTAAAACTTTTCTTGTATGGGGCAATAGATATGGCCGGCCATGACAAGTATAAAAGGGAGTTTTAATTTTTTGTTTAAAACTTTCATTTTTAGTAATTGGCAAGGAATATAAGGAAATTTTAATTATGTTTAAAACTTTCCTTATTTGCCAAGACCAAGGAATATAAAAGAGAAGGAGGGGGTGCCTCACCCAATAACACTTCTATTATTCTTCCTCTCTTATTCCTTGTGGTCGGCCCTTCCTCTTCCCCTTTCTTCTTCGTTGTGGCCGGCGACATCAACCTCTTGGAGCTTCATTGGTGGCCGGATTTCACTTGAAGAAGAAGAAGAGAAAGGTGACATTGTTTCCTAGCATCCCTTGGAGATTTGTTGGTGGTCGAGACTCATCATCCTTTGGAGGTTGTTGGTGGCCGAAACTTGGAAGCAAGAAGAGAAGGCTTGGGTGGATTTCATCTTGGTAGATCGTCGCCCACACGACGTGTAAGAAAATGAGAGGAATACAATAGAAGATCAAGATGTTTATAAGTTACAAAAGGTATAACTAGTTATTAGTTTCCGCATCATAACTAGTTCATCTTTTGTATAGATCTTGGAAAACCAAACACAAGAGTGTTGGTTGCTACTCGAAAAACCTAGAGGTTCCACTGTACAAAAATTTTGTACAAAGGTCTGAACCTTTTCCTAGCTACCATGTGTTCTTTTAAATTAAATTTTGGATCGCTTGCGGAACTTAACACGTTTGATCCAAAACTTAATCTATTTGTTCTTTTAGGTTTTGACTTGGATCTCCTGTGGAACTTAACACGTTCGACCCAAATCACCTTAAGTTATTAATTCCATTAAATATTAATTTCCATAATCGGTTCCCAGTACTGACGTGGCGAGGCACATGACCTTCTTGGATATGAGAGCAACCACCACCGACTAGACAAAACCTTTTATAGAAATCTAATATTTAATTTCCTAAAATAACTTTAGGTTAACCGAAAAGAACAATCAAATCACAAGGAAAAATAAAACAAAAGAACACAACTTCGAAAAATATATTCGAAATACTAGAACGTAAGCCTCTTGTATTTGGTATTGTTTCCATAAATAACTAGTATGATGCGGAAAAGGAAAAACAACTAGTTATACCTTCTAGAAAGACCTCTTGATCTTCTACCGTATTCCTCTTCTAACCTCGGACGTTGTGTGGGCAACGACCTTCCGAGATGAGAAACCACCAACCACCTTCTTCTCCTCCAAGCTAGGTTCGGCCACAATAAGGAAGCTTCACCAAGGAAGAAAATCAAAACACCAACCAAGCTCCAAGAGATGCTAGCTTTCTCTCCTTCTTCTTCTTCTTCTCCAAGTAGTATCCGGCCACCACGAGAGCTCCAAGGGGAGAGAGAGGTTCGGCCACCACAAGAGGAAGAGAGGGAGAGGATGATGATGGCCGGCCACACCAAGGAACAAAAGAGGGAGAAATAATAGAGGTTGTTCCCCTTGAAGGCACCCCACCCCTTCTTTTATATTCCTTAGCCTTGGTAAATTAGGAAATTTAATTACAATAAAATTTTCTTAATTTCCTTGACAACAATTAATTAAGAATAAATAAAATTTCCTAATTAATTGAATTGTGGTCGGCCACCTCATGGAGGAATAAATTAGACAAGTTTTAATCAACAATTAAAACTTCCTTATTTGCCTTTGGAAATTTTCAAAAATAAAATTTCCTTTTAAAATCCCTTCATGGTTGATAAAAAGAAATTTCTATAATTTTAATTTTCAACATGTGAATAATTTTTCAAAGAGAAAAAATAAAATATCTTTCCAATCTACAAATAAGGAAAGAGATCTAATCTCTTTCTTTTAATCTTTTGTAGATCTTTTAAAGAGAGATATTTTAATTTTAATTCTCTGTAATAAATTATATCTTCCACATAATAAAAAATTAAAATTAAAATTCTTTTTAATTTAATGTGGCCGGCCCCTTCTAGCTTGGGTTCAAGCTAGGGTCGGCCACCCTAAACCATGCTTAGGCCGGCCCTAGCTTGATTCCAAGCTAGCTTGGCCGACCCCCTTTAGGTGGGTATAGAAGGTGGGTATAGGTGGGTATAGTACTCTATAAATAAGAGGCTACGATAGGGACCGAGAGGAGGAATTGGTTTTGGTCTCCCGATAAAATTAAGTATCCCGTGTTCGCCCCGAACACACAACTTAATTTTATCAATAATAATTCATTCCACTAGAGAACTATTATTGAACTACCGCACCATTCCCAAATTACATTTTTGGGCTCCTTCTTATTATGAGTGTGTTAGTCTCCCTGTGTTTAAGATGTCGAATGTCCACTAATTAAGTGAGTTACTGACAACTCATTTAATTAATATCTTAATCCAAGAATAGTACCACTCAACCTTATCGTCATGTCGGACTAAGTTCACCTGCAGGGTTTAACATGATAATCTTTATGAGCTCATCTTGGGGACATTATCAACCTAGATTACTAGGACACAGTTTCCTTCTATAATCAACAACACACACTATAAGTGATATCATTTCCCAACTTATCGAGCTTATTGATTCATCGAACTAAATCTCACTCATTGATAAATTAAAGAAATAAATATCAAATATATGTGCTTGTTATTATATTAGGATTAAGAGCACACACTTCCATAATAACTGAGGTATTTGTTCTTTTATAAAGTCAGTATAAAAGAAACGACCTCAAATGGTCCTACTCAATACACTCTAAGTGTACTAGTGTAATTATATAGTCAAGATAAACTAATTCCTAATTACACTATGACCTTCCAATGGTTTGTTCCTTTCCATTTTGGTCATGAGCTACTGTTTATAATTTATAAGGTATTGATAACATCATCTTCTGTATGTGACACCACATACTATGTTATCTACAATATAAATTAATTGAACAACTACAACAAATGTAGATAATTTGACCAAATGTGATTCTTTATTCAAAACAAATGTTTACAAAAGCTTAGGCTTTTAGTATACACTCCAACAAAGAGGTTATCGGTTTAAGTTATCATTTTTGTTATCGATTTTATGTTTTCGATTTTATGTTTCGATATTATGTTTCTATTGAGGTCTCTATAGTTAAACCTAGTTTACTGTAAGAAGTTAAATATCCAATTTCTTTATGAGACTTTGTCTAGGAAGTGGTGGATGAACCCATATCCAAGAAGGCCTAGTGCCTCGCCATGTTTAACCTGGAAGTTGATATTTGAAATAGATATTTGATAACTTCTGTAATATGGTTTAACTTAGGAAGATCACATCGGTTAAACTTGGAGTAAGAATGTTAAGTTTCGTTCCCAATCCAAGTTTAACTTCTAAAGGGGAAATTTGGATTAATAATGTTAAGCATCGTTTGCAATCTAAATCTAACTTTAGTAGAGCACATGGGTAGCTAGGATAGTTTTATGTTTGTACAAATTTTTATACAGGGGAACTAGGATGGTATTCCGAGTAGCAACCAACAATTGGTATCAGAGCTAGGTTTTAATCTCTGTGTGTTTGGTTTTAGTTTAATTATGCACATGTCATACATATTTTAGGCAGGATAATAGTAGGATGTGCAAATATATTAACTCTGTGGTTGCAGACTCCAACTATTATGGCCTATTGTGATTGTGAATGATTGGACCCTCGGACATGTCGAGGGCATTTTATGTTTGTGTGCATGATTGTATTTATTAAATACAGCAGGAGCTGTATTAGTTTTAGGATTTTACTTTTTTTTCGATCTAGATTACATGTACATTCCTTCGTGGAATATAGGATTGATAAATATAAAATTCTATTTTTTGTCGCGGATCGTATCCTTGCTAGGCGTGGTGCTATTTGAGGACCAGAGGCGCAACAAAAAAAGAAGGAAGATAGATACGGCGACAAGACTCGACTGCGGTGGCTAAAGATGGCAGCACACGGAGGACAGTGATGGAAGAGGCCATAATAGTTGGAAAATTATTTTTTCATATTTGATCCGGTAGCAAAGGAGGGGTCCCGTACGGATAGAGGTTAATGGCACGTGGAGGTCAAGGTCAAGACGATCAACGTAAAAGGTGAGCCGAACGGGAGGCCACCTTGCCGATCGGCCGCAGCAGAAGGCCAGCCCGGCATGGAGATAACTTGACTAAGGGTCGAGTTTTCGACGCTCAGGAATCCACTTACGACAGCTGGTTGGGCCGAGCGGCCTCTCAGTTGGGCTGCAGGCCAACGTAGGCGCTATTCATCTGAGCATATGACCGAGCGGTCCACTCGCTCGGCCCCGCCTGCATCCCCCCCGGACGACCAGTATGGCCGAGCGACTCTTCCACTCGGCCCGATAAAAGACAGAAGGTGCAGAAGAGTACAAAGGGGGTGACCAGAGATATCCTTCTCGAGATATGTGCCGCCGACATACAGCATGGTCGGCGGCCAGACCAGACAGAGAATCGTACGGTGGAAGTTTCTACTGTCATGTCAGAGATATGCTCCGACGGTTGCGGTATGGCGTCGTCAGACGTGCTTTTCTGACACATCCATTTTGAGGTATGTTTGGGGAAGCACGCACGCATCGATGAGCGTGCACGCGCTTCCCCGGGGGCCTATATAAGGACCCCCAGACTTCGATGGAGATATGCTATCAGCCATACTGTAGCTACAGTTCTCCTTATTTCGCTTTAGTTTTCTTCTCGCCTGACTTGAGTGTCGAAGGGTCATCGTCGGGAACCCCTTCCCAGCCCAGCTTTGTTGCAGGTTCGCCGGAGGTCCACCTCATCCCGGCGTCTACGCGGAGCCAGCAGAGAGCGTCACGCCCCCAGCTTTCATCAACTCACAGTTCGGACAGGATCAAATTGGCACCGTCTGTGGGAACGCACCTGAATTCGAGCAGAGAAGATGGAAGGAGCTGGACGACCACACACCCGTGACACTCTCTCAAGAGGAGCTCGACGCCCTTATTGAGGCAAGAGCGGCAAAAATCGTGGAGCAGCAGCAACAGAAGGCGCTAGCCGAGCGGTTAGCACAACAGGCAACTTCGGCGTCAGGTGGCCGAGCCATGGAGGAGGACCGGCTGGAGCAATACTCCACATGGGTGCAGAATAAAGGTCAGACCGACACTCCAGGGAATGTGCCGCCCGCCCCTATTCCGTTTCATCGGGCATTATTCCAGATTCCGTCCGAGCTGGCACAGGCCAATCAAGGGTCATCAGATGAAGCGCCCGTACGAGATGCTATGAAGGGGAAGGCGCCTCGGGCTGAGTCATCCCCCGAGCGGATCAATCGACAGTTTTCCGAGGTCATTCTTCAGGATCCACTGCCAAGGCACTACGCGCCCCCAACGATCGGAGAATATAATGGGACCACCGACCCGGATGACCATCTGGGTAAGTTTGACAACACGACTACTTTACATCAATATACAGATGGTGTAAAGTGTAGGGTATTTCTCACCACCCTTTCGGGATCGGCGCAACAGTGGTTCCGGAGGCTGCCGGACGGATCGATCACAAGCTTCAAAGAATTTCGCATGGCTTTCCTTCACCATTTTGCGAGCAGCATGCACTACCAGAAGACCAGTGTCAGCTTGTTCGCCATAAAACAAGGCCCAAGGGAGACGCTTTGAGCTTACATCCAACGCTTCAACCAGGTGGCCATGGATATCCCGACAGTCACCTTGGAGACCATGATGAATGCGTTCACACAAGGGCTTGTGGACGGAGATTTCTTCCGCTTGCCCATCAGAAAGCTGCCTCGCAGCTACGATCGTATGCTGCACAAAGCCAATGAATACATCAATGTCGAGGAAGCCCAGGTGGCAAGAAGAAAAGAAGCATCGGCCGAACCGCTGGCGCCCGCCGAGCAGAGGCAACCAACCAACCATCAACCGCCAAGAGGACCTCGAGCCAAAGGAGTACATCCACACCACGAATCAAGACCGCAAGCTGTCCAGCATGTGGTGGCTGATCGACCTAAGCAGAAGGGAAAGGTATGGACTCCCATGTTCTATTCACTTCACTAGTCAGCCACCCACAACCTCCGTGACTGTCGGAGCCTTCCACCGATCGCTCACCCCGTGCCTAAGAGCTATCGCCGCCGATCCCCTTCACCTGATCGGTGCCCCCGACACCAGGACACCGGACGGTGTGGGGCCAGGGAGTCAGTCGAGCAACAACATCATCATCCGCCGAGGGCCAACTCTCGAGCCTCACAGGAGCGAGCGAGGCCCTCCGCTCGGGAGGAGGAAAATCGAAGCAATACCGCTGGGGGAGAAATCAACATCATCGCGGGGGGCCCTACGGGAGGAGATTCCAACAGGGCCAGAAAGTCACACGCTCGGCAGCTAAGGATTCATGCAGTAGGCTGCAGTCAAGAACGAGCACGGGGTCCCGAGATCAACTTCGGGCCTAGGGACCTGGAAGGAGTCGAAGTGCCGCACGACGACGCACTCATCATCCGAGCGGTAATAGAAAATTACACTATTCACCACATTTTTATTAATATAGGCAGCTTGATCAACATTATCTTCAAAAAGGCATTCGACCAACTACAAATTGATCGTGCCGAGCTGCTCCCGATAACAAGACGCTTGTATGGATTCACGGGCAACGAGGTCTTGCCGGTCGGCCAGACCAGGCTGGCTATATTGCTGGGTGAGGAGCCGCTGCGAAGAACAAGAACCACTAACTTCATAGTGGTCGATGCCCCCTCCGCTTACAATGTCATATTGGGGCGACTCGCACTCAACGAATTCCGAGCGGTTGTCTCCACTTTCTGCCAGAAGATCAAGTTCCCCGTGGAGGACCAAGTGGGCGAAGTCCAAGGAGACCAGCTGGCCGCCCAGCGATGCTATATGGAAATAGTCCGAGCCGAGTCCAGGTCCGCGTGGAAAATACCGCACCTCGAGGTAAATACCATAACTGAAAAGCCTCCAACTTTAGTTTACGAGGAAAAGGAGGAAGTACAGATCCAGCCCGACTGGCCAAAAGTCACAACATTCATAGCGTCTGACCTGGAGGAAGACCAGAGGGAGGAGCTGGTCGAGTGCCTACGACACAACCATGATGTCTTCGCATGGTCAACCCACGAGTTGCCGGGCATTTCTCCGAGCGTAGCGCAGCATGAGCTCCATGTCCGACCAGACGCTCGGCCAGTGAAGCAGAGAAAGCGGGACTTCAGCGCAGAGCAGAACGTCATCATCTGAGCGGAGGTCGAAAAGCTATTGGAAGCCGACCATATACGGGAAGTGCAATTCTCGAGCTGGTTGGCAAATGTGGTGCTAGTCTCCAAGCCGGGTAACAAGTGGAGGGTAACAGAGAAAGCGGGACTTCAGCGCAGAGCAGAACGTCATCATTTGAGCGGAGGTCGAAAAGCTATTGGAAGCCGACCATATACGGGAAGTGCAATTCTCGAGCTGGTTGGCAAATGTGGTGCTAGTCTCCAAGCCGGGTAACAAGTGGAGGGTCTGCATCGATTTCTGGGACCTTAATAGGGCATGCCCGAAGGACTTCTACCCTCTGCCCCGAATCGATCAAATGGTGGACTCGACCGCCGGATGCGAGCTGATATGCATGCTGGATGCATATCAGGGTTATCACCAGGTGCCGCTCGCCCGAGAAGACCAAGAGAAAGTGAGTTTCATCACGGCGAACGACACCTACTGCTACAAGGTAATGTCGTTCGGGCTGAAGAACGCGGGCGCCACGTATCAGCGGCTCATGAACAGAGTGTTCCGAAAGCAGATCGAGCGAAACTTGGAGGTATACGTAGATGACATACTTATTAAATCACTCCGAGTGGTCGACCTGTGTGCAGATATAGAAGAAACCTTCTGGACGCTGAGAATGTACAGAGTCAAGATGAACCCCTAGAAGTGTCTGTTCGGGGCGAAAGGTGGGTGATTCCTGGGCTACATTGTTACCAAACGGGGCATTGAGGCAAACCCTAGCAAAGTGAGGGCGCTGTAGGACATGCCACCGCCCCGAAGCATGAAGGAAGTGCAACGCCTCACTGGATGGATAACAGCCTTGTCACGATTCATCTCTAAGACAGTCGACCGGAGTTTGCCATTATTCGAGATTTTGCGTCGAGCAGCCAAATTCCAATGGGACACAGAGTGTGATCAGGCTTTCGAAGAATTAAAGGTGTATCTGAATTCATTACCTGTACTAGCTAAGCCAGCCGCCGGCGAACCGCTCCGTATCTACCTATCCTCGACCGAGTAGGCCGTCGGCTCGGTGCTAGTAAGGCAAAATGGCGACGAGAAGCCTGTGTATTTCTTAAGTCATATCCTAAAGGATGTTGAGTCCCGCTACACTGGTCTCGAAAATCTTGCATTCGCTTTAGTCCTCACCGCTCGGAGACTCCGGCCCTATTTTCTGCCGCACACAATCATTGTCATGACGAACAACCCTCTAGGGAGAGTCCTCCTCAACCCAGAGGCGTCCGGACGGCTGATTAAATGGACTACCGAGCTCAGTGAATTTGATATTCAATACCATCCCCGCATAGCAATTAAAGCGCAATCCCTAGCAGACTTCGTCACAGAAGCACAGAGCCTCGAGCCTGAGGCTTCCTGGAAGGTCTATGTGGATGGGTCATTAACTCGACTCGGGAGTGGAGTCGGCATTCTGTTAATCTCACAACAGGAAGAGCGGATGCATCTGTCCGTTCGGTTGGATTGTCGAGCTACTAATAATGAGGCGGAATATGAAACCCTCATAGCGGGACTGCAGGCCACCGACATGTGGGAGCAAGCCGAGTGATTATCTTCTCTGACTCTCAGCTCGCCACTCAGCAACTCTCAGGAGTTTTCGAGGTCAACAATGCAAGGCTCAAGCTCTACGTGGAGACCTTTGAAAGGCTCAAGACTAGCTTTGCCGAGGTGGTCATGCAAAAAATTCCCCGAGCAGACAACCAGGCAGCAGATGAGTTGGCAAAGCTGGCTAGTTCAATAACACCGATCGGCGCTCAACAAGCAATCGAGCGGGTATCCTTAGTAGCACATATTGACAGGATGGAGGGCCTCACGTTCCCCAGCGACTAGAGGACAGCTATAGTAGAGTTTTTGCGGTCAGGAGTCACTCCGTCTGACCGGGATGAAGCCCAGCTTCTGAGAAGGAGAGCCGGTCGGTTCACCCTCATCGGGGACCAGCTTTACAAGAAAGCTTTTTCCCGGCCGCTTTTAAAGTGTGTCAGCTCGGAGGACGTGGAATATATATTGAAGGAAGTGCATCAAGGATCTTGCGGGGGACACCCAGGCGACTGATCATTAGCTAGGAAGATCCTGCTAGCCGGGTATTTCTGGCCAACTCTCCAGGGAGACGCCGCTCAGACCATAGCCACTTGCCTTTCCTGCCAGAAATACCACAGCTTCTCCCACCGACCGACGGAAGAGATGAAGGCATCCACGGTATCCTATCCGTTCGACCAGTGGGGCATGGACATTGTGAGACCTTACCTATGGTGACCGGGCAGAGGAAGTTCCTACTGGTAGCGGTGGACTACTTCTCCAAATGGGTTGAGGCAGAGCCACTGGCCAAGATCACCGAGCAGATGGTCAAAAAATTCATTTGATAGCATCTCATATGTCAGTTCGGCATTCCAAGGTGGCTCGTGTTCGACAATGGGCGGCAATTCGTCGGACAGGAGATCCAAGAATGGTGCGAAGGGTACAGCATCAAGCAACACTTCACCTTTGTGGCATACCCGCAGAGTAACGGACAAGCCGAAGTCGCCAACCGGGAAATTCTTCGAATTCTGAGGGTTCGGCTCGACCACCTCAGGGGCAGCTGGGTGGGCGAACTCCCCGACGTCTTATGGGCACTCCGCACGACTCCTAAGGAAGGAACGGGGGTCACGCTGTTCCACTTGGTGTACGGAGGCCAGGCTGTCATGCCAGTAGAGGTCGGGATCGAATCCGATTGGGTGCAGCAATACGACGTGGACAACACCGAGCGGAGGCAGCTGGAGCTGGATTTGGTAGATGAAGCACGAGCTAAAGCAGCTGTTCGGCTAATGGCGTACCGGCAGAGAATGAAGCAAAATTACAATAGGCGAGTAATCCCCAGAGCAGCTTTCTTCTCGCCTGACTTGAGCGTTGGAGGGTCGTCGCCGGGAACCCCTTCCCGGTCTGGCTTTGTTGTAGGTTCGCCGGAGGTCCACCTCATCCCGGCGTCTACGCGGAGCCAACAGAGAGCGCCACACCCCCAGCTTTCATCAACTCACAGTTTGGACAGGATCAATATTTATTGCTTTTATTTGTTGTGATGTGTGTGTGCATGTTAAAATTCCCATCTTAAATAACTAAGAGAGAGAGGGATTTATAAATAAATTCCACGGTCTCCATTACTGGTTTGTAAGTGATGCAAACAAACTTACGCGTTGGCTCTAAGTGCCTCCCTCCACATCGGATGAGTTTATTTCGGATCACTAGATCAAACTTCCTTTATAGATGATTATAGAAAATTATTTAGGAGAGTGTGATCTTCTCCAACTGAAGGGGCACAATCATATTTAATGGACTAAGTATCGAGTAATGGTTTACACTTAGGCACATTTAATAGTATCTTCCCCATCAGTGTCACTGCTATTATTTGTGTTACCAAAGGAATACCAACTATTAATTTTATTTGTCATAAAGTTAGGATGACAAGAATAAAATTAATAGGTAAAACCTCCTTTTACAAATGTTTGAATTTGTATACGTCCACACTAACGTGGCATACAAAATTCACGGTGTTTTGAGGTGTTGGTGAATTTAAATGATATTGTTTGAGGAATCAATATTATTTTAAATTCTAAAGATTTGACCAAACTAACCAACTATTAATTTTATTTGTCATAAAGTTAGGTTGATAAGATAAAATTAATGGGTAAATTCCCCTCTTATAAATATTTGAATTTGTATGCGTCCACACTATCGTGGCATACAAAATTCACGGTGTTTTGAGGCGTTGGTGAATTTAAATGATATTAAGGAATCAATATTATTTTAAATTCTTAAGTTTAGACCAAACTTAGGATTTTGTGATTCTTATGATGACTTTCAACCCACTGGCTATTATTTTGAAAGAGAACAAACTTACTGGTCCCAATTACATAGATTGGAAAAGAAACCTGGACATTGTCCTAACTACTGAAGGCTATAAGTTTGTACTGATGGAGGTATGCCCTAATGTGCCTAATGGTGATTCTAGTGAAGAAGAGATTGAGTATCATAAGAAATGGGTCAAGGCAGATGAGATGACGCGGAGTTACATTTGGCTTTTATGTCAAATGTGCTGTAACATCAGCATCAGACCATGCCTACTGGCTATGACATGATGTACAATCTCAAGGAACTCTTGGACACTAGAATCGGGCTGACAAGCAAGACTGTATAATCTCTAGGTACTGGACTAAAAGTAGGAATGAAGAAGCCGAAAGGCAAGTGCTTCATTTGCAAGCAATCTGGACATTAGAATGTGGACTGTCCTCATAGAAAGAGAACAATATAGGTATATCTTATTCTCTAGTAGTTGAAACATGTTTAGTGATGTTATCTATCGGTACCTGGTGTGTAGATACGGAGTCACTGATCATGTCTGCAATTCATTGCAGGGGTTCCAGGAAACCCGACTACTATATGAAGGAGAGATAACCATCTACATGGGCAATACTACGAAAGTGGTGGCTATTGCAGTGGGAGATGTCTACTTATCATTTGATAGGAATAGAACATTGATTTTGAGAAATTATCTTTATATACCAAGTTTTAGAAAGAATTTAATTTCAGTTTCTAAACTATTTTTGGATGGATATACTGTTTCTTTTGATGACAAAGTGGTTATCAAGAAGAATAGAGTAGTTATCTGTTCTGGTACATTAGTTGGCAATTTATATACTCTAAATTCGGTGAATCCCATAAAGCAACAAATGGAAATCAATAACACATCCTCTAATTCTAATAAGAGAAAGGAACCTTCAAAAATGAACCAAACATATCTTTGGCATCTAAGACTTGGTCATATTAACTTGAGTAGGATTCAAAGGCTAATAGCCTATGGACTCTTGGGTTCATTAGTGTTGGAAAACTTTTCAACTTGCAAATCTTGCTTGGAAGGAAAAATGACCAAGAGACCTTTTAAGGCCAAGGGGTATAGAGCAAAAAGATGTGTTGGAATTGGTTCATTCTGATTTGTGTGGACCTATGACTATCTAGGCGAGAGGTGGTTTCGAATATTTCATCTCTTTTATAGACGACTATTCGAGATATGAGTACATTTACTTGTTGAGCCGCAAGTCTGAGTGCTTTGATAAGTTCAAAGAATACGAGGCTGATGTGGAGAAACGTCACGGTAATAGTATCAAGACACTACGATCTGATCATGGTGGAGAGTACCTCTCAGGAGAGTTTAGGAATTACTTATCAGAGGTTGGGATTAAATCCCAATTGTCTGCACCTGGTACACCCCAACAGAATGGTGTGACAAAATAAAGGAATATGACTCTTATGGAGATGGTTAGATCGATGATGAATTATTCAGAATTACCAAGTTCATTCTGGGAATATGCTTTAGAAATAGCAGTGTAAATTCTGAACCTGGTACCTTCTAAATCAGTACCCTATACTCCCATGGAATTATGGAATGGGTGTAACCCTAGTCTGAGTCATATTCGGATATGGGGTAGTCCAGCACATGTGCTGAAGGAAGATACTGATAAGTTGGAATCTTGTACAGAAGTTCAACTGTTTATAGGTTATCCAAAAGGAACGAAAGGAGGTTTGTTTTATAGTCCTAAAGATCAGAAGGTCATTATTAGCATGAATGCCTGATTTTTGGAAGAGGACTATGTAATAAACCATAAGCCCATGAGTGAAATTGTTCTAGAAGAAATGAGAGAGGACACGTCTACTTTAGTACCAACAGTACAAGATGAAATATCACAAGAAATTGTAACACGTATCACAAATGATACACAACTACAGATAGTGCCTCATCGTAGTGGGAGGGTTGTGAGGTAACCTGAAAGATTCATGTTTTTGGGAGAGTCTTCGGACTTGTTCCCAGGTAAACATGAACCTAATTCCCAAACATATGACGAAGCACTCCAAGATAAAGATGCATCATTTTGGCAAAGACCAATGAATTCAGAAATAGAATCTATGTATTCTAACAAAGTATGGGAGCTAATAGAACCATCAAATAGTGTAAAAGCTATTGGATTAAATGCATCTACAAAAGGAAAAGAGGGACAGACAGGAAGATGGAAACCCTCAAAGCAAGGCTTGTTGCGAAGGGGTATACTCAGAAAGAGGGAATCGATTATGAGGAAATTTTTTCGCCAGTAGCTATGCTTAAGTCTATCCGGATACTCTTATCTATTGCTGCTCATATGGATTATGAGGTTTGAAAAATGGATGTCAAGATAGCTTTCCTTAAGGGAAGTCTTGAAGAAAACATCCATATGAAGCAACCAGAAGGGTTTATTGCAAAGGACAAAGAGCATCTAGTATGTAAGCTTAATCGGTCTATTTATGGACTGAAGCAAGCTTCAAGGTCTTGGAATATCCAGTTTAATGAAGTAATCCAGTCGTATGGATTTATTCAGTGTCCGGATGAGTCTTGTGTATACAAGAAGTGTGATGAAAATATGGTGGTATTTCTTGTACTATACGTATATGACATTTTAATAGTTGGCAACAATATCAAAGTGTTATCGGAAGTAAGGATATGGTTGTCCAAACAATTCGATATGAAGGACTTGGGAGAATGCGCACATATTCTTGGGATTAAATTAATAAGGGATCGCAAGAAAAGAATGTTGTGTTTATCCCAAGCTTCATTTATCGATGCTATCCTAGCTCGTTTTAGTATGCAAGACTCCAAGAAAGGTTTTCTACCTTTTCGACATGGAGTATCTTTATCTAAAGAGATGTCTCCGAAGACATCAAAAGAGATAGAAGAAATGAAGGCAGTTCCTTATGCTTTAGCTGTAGGAAGCCTAATATATGTTATGTTATGCACGAGACCGGATATCTATTTTACCGTGGGTATGGTTAGCAGATATCAAAGTAACCCAGGATCGGGACATTGGATTGTCGTAAGGCAGATAATTTACTCCTTGTGGGTTACACGGATTGAGACTGATAGGAAAAATAGTAAGTCGACCTCGGGGTTTTGTGTTTACTTTAGGAGGTGAAGCCATAACAATAGAGGAGTGTTAAGCATAAATGCTTTTTCGAACTCCACCATGGAAGCTGAAGTATGTGGCAGCCTCTGAGGCAGCCATAGAAGCTGAATGGCTCAGTAACTTCATGATGGACTTAGATGTGATTCCTGATTTGCCCAAAATTATTTGGTGCAGTAGTAAACTCGAAGGAACCACAAACTCATAAGGCAAGTAAAAATATAGAGTGCAAGTATCACCCAATATGGAACATCGTATAACGAGGAGAAGTTGTTGTCGCCAAGATTGCATCAGTAGATAACCTGGAAGATCCTTTCACTAAGCCTTCCGGCGAAAGCTTTTGATCGGCATGTTGAAGGGATGGGAATCAGATATATGACAGCGTTTATGGCAGCATAGTCTTTTAGTATAAGTGAGAGATTGTTAGAGTATATACTAAAAGTCTAGCTTTTTGTATAAACAACCATTTTGAAATAAGAATCACATTGGTCAAATGTCTACATTTATACTAAGTGTAGTTGTTCATTTAATTTATATTGAAGATAGCATGGTGTGAGAAGACACACAGAAGTTCATGTTATCAGTTCCTTATAAATTATAAACAGTTGCTCATAATCAAGATGGAATGGGACAAACCATTGGAGTGGTTGTAATGTAATTAGGTATTAGTTTATCTTGACTAATAAATTACACAAGTACACTATGAGTGTATTGAGCAGGACCATTTGAGGTAGTTTCTTTTATACTGACTATATTAAAGAACAAAACCTCTGTTATTATGGAAATGCGTACTCTTAATCATGATATAATAACAAGCACGTATATTTAATATATTTTTTTTAATTTATCAAAGGGTGTGATTTAGCTCGTTAAATCAATAGGTCTGATAAGTTGAAAATGATATTATTTATATGGTGTGTTGTTGATTATAGAGTGAAACTGTGTCCTAGTAATCTAGGTTGATGATGTCCCCTTGAAGAACTCATAAGGATTATCATGTAAACCCTGCAGGTGGACCTAGTCCGACATGACAATAAGGTTGAGTGGTACTACTCTTGGAATTAGATATTAATTAAGTGAGTTGTCAGTAACTCATTTAATTAGTGGGCATTCAATATCTTAAACACAGAAAGACTAACGTACTCATAATAAGGAGCTCATATAGTAATATGGGATTGGTGCGGTAGTACAATAATAACTCTTTAGTGGAATGAGATATTATTGATGAACTTGAGTTGGGTGTTCGGGGCGAACACGGGAAGCTCAAGCTCATCGGGAGACCAAAACCAGTTCCTCCTCTTGGTCCCTATTGTAGCCTCTTATTTATAAAGTCTTATATCCACAAAAATTCAACTTCTTACCCACCTCTTGGTGGCTGGCCAAGCCTAGCTTAGAACCCAATCTAGGGTCGGCAAAACCAAACCAAGAAGGGAGCCAAGTTGTGGCTGGCCCTAGCTTGGAGCCCAAGCAAGGGTGGCCGACCACATTAAGATTAAAAGGAGGTTTTAAATTTTAAATCTTTCCTTATGTGGAAGCCATGGTTTTAAAAGAGAGATTTTTTAAAAATTTTAAATCTTTCCTTTTATAGCTTTCTACAAAGGATTAAGAGAAAGGTTAGATATCTTTCCTTATTTGTAGTTAAAAGGAAGATTTTAATTTTTGATAAAACTTTCTTTTTTTGCAACTATCCACATGTTTTAAAAAAAAATTAATTTATATAATTTTCCTTTTACAACCAACAAGGGATTTAAAGAAAGAAATTTTTTAATTAAAATTTCATACTGGAAACAAATAAGGAAGTTTTAATTTTATGTTTAAAACTTTCCTTGTATGGGGCAATAGATATGGCCGGCCATGACAAGTATAAAAGGGAGTTTTAATTTTTTGTTTAAAACTTTCCTTTTTAGTCATTGGTAAGGAATATAAGGAAGTTTTAATTATGTTTAAAACTTTCCTTATTTGCCAAGACCAATAAATTGTTGGGTTTTTCGGGCCGCGAAAACCGCGTTTTCGCGTCGCGAAAACCTCGAATCACCCATGCCACTGGATCTCGTGCGAAGGATAGATTTCAAAACTACGAATACGAGTTTCACACTCCAGATCTACAGTAGATAAAGAGTTATACTTTCGATGCGTGCCCTCGCAAATTCCGCTCGTCCAACGGTACGCCGGATCTCGAAGTTGTCAACGTAGACA
Source organism: Zingiber officinale (assembly GCF_018446385.1). Taxonomy (NCBI): domain Eukaryota; kingdom Viridiplantae; phylum Streptophyta; class Magnoliopsida; order Zingiberales; family Zingiberaceae; genus Zingiber; species Zingiber officinale. The sequence continues at coordinate 29,635,009 of NC_056004.1, forward strand.
ACTCTCTAGTGATATCCACACGAACAAGAAGTGTTCTCTAACACTCAAGAATGGAGAAGAGAGCACCACAAGTGTGCTAGCACTTCTTGGGCTCTCGGGTAGGATTTGAAAGGAAGAAAAAGAGAGGATGCAAAAAGAATCTCATACACTCAAGAAGTAGTATCCTCCTTTGTGACCTTCACTCTTCCTTATTCTCTTGGAACTCACTCAACCACCTTCACCCTTGCTTAGAACTCACGGCAACAGCAGCAAGGAGGAAGAAAGACCAAGGAAGAAGATAATAGAATGAATGCACACATCAATACACAAAACCAAAACCTCCACACTACATTAGTGTGGCCGGCCACACCTTGTAACCTCCCCATTTAATGTGGCCGGCCACATTAAATGGAATGGAATGTGTAACCTCAACGAGGTGGCACACCATGATGAGGTGGAGATGATGTGGCAAGTTTAGTCATGCCATGTAGGATAAGTCAACCTTCATGATGTGGCAATATCAAGTCAAACTTGATGTTTCAACTTCCATTTGGTCAAGTCAAAATTGGCCAATTTTCTTCCTTGTTGAGTTAAATCCAACCTTTGATTCAAGTCAATTTTAATTTAATGAATCTCAATTTATTAATATAAATTGACTCAATGAATCAAATTTAAATTAGACTCATTCAACAATTGAATCTAATTGAGTCTAACTCAATAAGTCTAATTTGAATCCAATCTTTGGTGCATCATATGAACCTAATCCAATTGGTTCATCATATGAACTCAATCTCCATCCACTTGTTCTTTGTGTGTGACCCAATAGGTTCTTGTAACGTTGGCAATGTTTCTAAACTCCTTTAGAAACATAAACAATGAGCGGCATCTAGCAATACATCATTGCTACCCAAGTTACAAGAATGTTGAGATCCAACATCACCTTGTGACTACTAATTGTGACTCCTCACAATATGTGACATTGTCCTTCTATCCTAGACATCTAGATTGATCAATGTGAGGCATAGACCGTGTCATCCTCTAATCAATCTAAATCTTGAACTCCAAGTAGACTCACTCGATCAAATGAGCTCAACATCTCATGTTGACTCATTTGGGCATGGCCATGAACTTTGTGGTCTAACTCTATCAAGAATACTGATGTCACTCCCGTCATATGGGAGGGATAGATCCCATCTACATCACTCACATCCCTCTACATAATTCGTTATATACCCAGTAATCGCCTTTATAGTCCACCCAGTTACGGGTGACGTTTGACGAAACCAAAGTACATAACTCCTTATGTAGGGAACCATGGTGACTTCAGGTCTAAGGACCAATAGTCATACTAATAGTCACATGAGAAAGTATATGACACTCATATAACGATCCATGATACTTTCTCATGGTGGGTCATTCAGTATACATTCTCCAATGCATACCCATGTGTCAACTTGATATCTCCATATCCATGACTTGTGAGATCAAGTCATCGAGTTGACCTACATGCTAGTCTTATTGCATTAACATTGTCCCTGAATGTTAATACTCGACTAGGAATGATTTAGAGTAGTGTTCCCTATATCATCTCACTATCGATTCAACCAATCGATTGATATAGGTAAGAACCTTCTACTCAAGGACGTTATTATACTTAGTTTATTTCACACCAATACAAGTAAGTATAATAACCAAACAAATGCCTTTATTAATATAAGAATATGATACAATAAGTCCATAATACAATCATCAAATGATTGGCTCTAGGGCTCTAGCTAACAATCTCCCACTAGCACTAGTGCCAATCAGTGTAGGCTCTAAGCCCCAATGACCTAGTGTGACCATCATGCTTCCTCTGTGCCAAAGCCTTGGTCAAGGGATCTGCGATGTTAGCCTCTGTAGGTACTCTGCAAATCTTCACATCTCCTCTCTCGATGATCTCTCGAATGAGATGGAAGCGCCGTAGTATGTGTTTGGTCCGCCGGTGTGAGCGAGGTTCCTTCGCCTGTGCTATAGCTCCATTGTTGTCACAATAGAGCTCAATAGGGTCAGCAATGCTAGGAACCACCCCAAGTTCAGTGATGAACTTGCGAATCCAAACTGCCTCCTTTGCTGCCTCTGATGCAGCAATATACTCGGCCTCTGTCGTAGAATCAACTATTGTGTCCTGCTTCGAACTCTTCCAGCTCACAGCACCACCATTAATGCAAAACACGAACCCCAACTGCGATCTATAGTCATCCTGGTCGGTCTGGAAGCTAGCATCACTGTAACCCTTTGCAGCTAGCTCATCATTGCCTCCATATATCAAGAAATATTCTTTAGTCCTTCTTAAGTACTTAAGAATATTCTTGACCGCTATCCAGTGACTTTCACCTGGATCTGACTGGTATCTGCTCGTTATGCTCAAAGCATACGAGACATCAGGTCGAGTACATAGCATGGCGTACATGATCGATCCTATGGCTGAGGCATAAGGGATCTGATCCATGCGGTCTCTCTCCTCTCTAGAAGAGGGACCTTGAGCCTTCGAAAGACTCACGCCATGTGACATCGGCAGAAATCCCTTCTTGGAGTTCTGTATGGCAAACCGAAGGAGTACCTTGTCAATGTATATACTCTGACTTAGGCCAAGCAATCTCTTAGATCTATCTCTATATATCTGTATCCCTAAAATCCGGGATGCCTCACCTAAGTCCTTCATTGAGAAGCAACTCCCTAGCCAGGTCTTGACAGACTGAAGCAAAGGGATGTCCTTCCCAATGAGTAGTATGTCATCCACATACAATATGAGGAAGACAACTATGTCCCCTACAATCTTCTTGTAGACACAAGGTTCATCTTCGTTCTTGATGAAACCAAACTGTTTGATTGCATCATCGAATCGAAGATTCCAGCTCCGAGAAGCTTGCTGTAGTCCATAAATTGACCTATGCAGCTTGCATACTCTGCTAGTATGCTGTGGATCTACAAAACCCTCAGGTTGTGTCATGTACACATCCTCGAGCAGGTTTCCATTCAGAAACGCGGTTTTAACATCCATCTACCATATCTCATAGTCATGGTAGGCTGCAATAGCAAGCATGATCCAAATGGACTTAAACATCGCTACTGGAGAAAAGGTTTCATCATAGTCAATACCATGAATCTGCTTGAAACCTTTAGCTACCAAGCGACCCTTATAGATAAGTCCATCCATGTCAGTCTTTCTCTTAAAGACCCACTTACACCCAATGGGTTTTACCCCTTTAGGTGGATCAACCAAAGTCCATACTTGGTTGGTGTACATGGATTCCATCTCGGATCTCATGGCTTCTAGCCATTTCTCGGAATCTGGTCTCATCACAGCTTCCTGATAGGTGGTAGGCTCATCCTCTATGAGCACAACGTCATCATGGTCAGACAAGAGAAATGAGTATCTCTCAGGCTGACGATGTACCCTATCAGACCTGCGAAGAGGTATGTCTACTTGAACTGGTTGTTATTCCTCAACTCCTTGTGGAACAACATCATCCACAACACTTTGTGGTTCTAGTTCAATTTCCATCGAGGCATCAGTGCTATTGTTCGCAGCTTGAACTTCTTCAAGATCGAACGTGCTCCCACTAGTCTTTCTAGAAACAAAGTCCCTTTCTAGAAAGACCCCAGTCTTTGCTACAACTACCTTGTGCTGACTGGCAATGTAGAAGTAATATCCCTTAGTTTCCTTGGGATATCCAATAAAATAGCACTTGTCAGATTTGGGTCCTAACTTGTCTGAGACTTGACGTCTAACGTAAGCCTCATAACCCCAAATCCTCATGAAAGACACTTGGGCATCTCTCCCAGTCCATATCCTATATGGTGTCTTTATCACGGCCTTGGATGGAACTCGGTTGAGTATAAAAGCTGCCGTGTCTAGAGCATAGCCCTAAAGGTATGTCGGAAGATCTGTGTGACTCATCATAGATCGTACCATATCTAATAGGGTATGATTCCTCCTTTCGGATACACCATTCCACTGTGGTGTCTAGGAGGAGTGAGTTGGGATAGAATCCCACACTCATCTAGGTAGTCACGAAACTCATGGCTAAGGTATTCTCCACCTCAATCGGATCGAAGTATCTTAATACTCTTGCCAAGCTAGTTCTGTACTTCATTCTTGAATTCTTTGAACTTTTCAAAGGATTCAGACTTATGTGTCATCAAGTACACATAACCATATCTACTGAAGTCATCAGTAAATGTGATGAAGTACCTATAACCGCCTCTAGCAGCGACATTGAAAGGGCCACATACATCACTATGTATGAGTCCTAACAAATCAATCGCTCTCTCGCTGTGCCCACTAAAGGGAGTCTTGGTCATCTTGCCTCGTAGGCATGACTCGCATACCTCATATGATTCAAAATCAAATGAGTCCAGCAAACCATCCTTATGGAGCTGGGATAAGCGCTTGTCATTTATATGACCTAAGCGACAGTGCCAGAGGTAGGTTTGGTTCAGGTCATTTGACTTGAACCTCTTGGTATTTATGTTATAGATAGGGCTTTCAAGGTCTAGAATATAGAGTCTGTTTATCAGAGGTGCACTACAATAGAACATATTGTTTAAATAGACGAAACAACATTTGTTCTTTATAGTAAACGAAAATCCTTTCTTGTCCAAACAAGAAATTGAAATTATGTTCTTAGTCAAGGCAGGCACATAACAACAATCATCTAATTCTAGTACAAGCCCAGAAGGTAGAGATAGATAGTAAGTTCCTATAGCAATAGCAGCAACCCGTGCTCCATTGCCTACTCGTAGGTCTACCTCACCCTTCGTCAATACCCTGCTATTTCTCAGCGCTTGTACATTAGTACAAATGTGCGAAGCACATCCGGTATCTAATACCCACGATGAAGAAATAGAGAGGTTGACTTCTATAACATGTATACCTGAAGTAGAAATCTTATTTCTCTTCTTCGTAAGATCTTCCAGGTATTCTTTAGAGTTCCTCTTCCAGTGCCTTGCTTGTCCTTGATATAGGTGACAAAGATGTTCAGCCATATCGTAAGCGCCCATCAACTCATGTTGCTTCTGAAGCTCAGAATTCATGGTCGCGAGCATAAGACAGGACACATCTAATGCGTCATCTTGATGCTTCTTGTAAGCATCTCGGTCTGCTCGCGTGGCAGTGGCAGGAGGAGCCTCCAGAACGTACAGTTTACGTTCTTGGGTGAGAACTATTCTCAGGTTCCTGTACCAGTCCAGGAAATTTTCTCCGTTGAGCTTGTCCTTCTTAAGGACAGAACGCAGAGAGAAGTTGTTCGTGTTTGACGTCATGGAAATTCTACAACAAAAATAAATGTAGAAATAAATATCATATTCTTAATCATTTAATTAGGCCTTTAACTAAATGATGCTCCCACTGAATTCTATAATTCATGTGGGACAAGATCCACATCATACTAACCCTTTAAGTTAGCTTTGGCTAATACGCCCAAGACTTAGTATGATCGGTAGGTAATTAACGATTACCAATTACATCTCTATACAACTCTTGTTTATAGGATCAATATCCGCATTTATATTAAAACTCGAGTTAGCTTTGGCTAATACGCCCGAGAGTTAATATATATGTGATTTTGACCTATCTCTCCAACCGTTGGAAGAATGCTTATAGTTATACTCGATCCAACCGAGTTAACTAGGAATACTCAATCTAATTGAGTTGTACTCACCCATGCGTTGATAGGCGGGACCAAGATTGTCCCTCCGTACCCTACCAAGATAGTATGTGTTGCTCTGCTTTGGCATATTCAACAACAACATGTGATCGAGGTAGTGGTAGGTATCACGGCATGTAGACATTACGAGTTGATGTGATTTAGATCTAATCTAAACGATGATGCGTATCATATACTCTATAGATCTAATCTAATCGAAGGGTGCATCATGTGCACGACTTAGATCTAATCTAATCGCTAAGCACTAATTAACTACTTAATTAAACATGCATCACATACATATAAGCAATTAATTAAATTATTTTGTGATTGTGTCATGGCCCTACTATGATCTTCTCAAGCCAATGAGAAGATCGGATGGTCAACCTAAGGTCAACAGCTTCTCAAGCTCCTTCCTTTGACCACCTTGTGTTGCTCGCGCCCTCCTTGTAACTCCGTCTCGTGTGGACCTTCCACCACTTCAAAATTTCATTACAATTTTGAAACTCAAGTTACATTCGAGTCTAAATCTAATTTACAACCAGAATATAAGAGAAAGGCACGACGTGCAGGTCGCGAATAAAATAAAAAAAATACAGCACGCACATCACATAACGGTACGCAAGCCGTATTATGAATTACAACACAAATCCAAACACATTGGGTCTTTTGGGCCATGACTATCACAAAATTAATATATAATTCTAAATTATATATTTTTTCATAATTTTATGTAATTTTCATAATTTTTACAATTTTATGAGTAAATTTTTCCCGGCGGTCCCGTTTAGCGTTTTCGGGTGCAATCGCGGAACGAATCCCCTTGCGGGGCCAGGGGCAGCGCCCCTACCTGCGATCTAACCATCGCGAGGGTTCCTTTGCGATCTAACAGCGCCTAAGCCCGCTGTCCCAAAAGGTTTTGGGGCGAAACATTGTCGTTTCGGAAAAACCTTCTCGATAGTCGAAGCCTACAAGTGTCTAAACACTTGTGCTTCGCTTCAACGAGAAAAATACCCATTAAAACTATAAAAACATTAATTTACAGTAAGTTTACAGATCTATATTTTTCATAAAAATACGAATCTAAACTCGTACTTGCTTTGCACGTGGCTCTGATACCACTGTTGGGTTTTTCGGGCCGCAAAAATCGCGTTTTTACGTCGCGAAAACCCCGAATCACTCATGCCACTGGATCTCGTGCGAATGATAGATTTCAAAACTACGAATACGAGTTTCACACTCCAGATCTACAGTAGATAAAGAGTTATACCTTCGATGCGTGCCCTCGTCAATCCCGCTCGTCCAACGGTACGCCGGATCTCGAAGTTGTCAACGTAGACAACTCTCTAGTGATATCCACACGAACAAGAAGTATTCTCTAACACTCAAGAATGGAGAAGAGAGCACCACAAGTGTGCTAGCACTTCTTGGGCTCTCGGGTAGGATTTGAAAGGAAGAAAAAGAGTGGATGCAAAAAGAATCTCATACACTCAAGAAGTAGTATCCTCCTTTGTGACCTTCACTCTTCCTTATTCTCTTGGAACTCACTCAACCACCTTCACCCTTGCTTAGAACTCACGGCAACAGCAGCAAGGAGGAAGAAAGACCAAGGAAGAAGATAATAGAATGAATGCACACATCAATACACAAAACCAAAACCTCCACACTACATTAGTGTGGCCGGCCACACCTTGTAACCTCCCCATTTAATATGGCCGGCCACATTAAATGGAATGGAATGTGTAACCTCAACGAGGTGGCACACCATGATGAGGTGGAGATGATGTGGCAAGTTTAGTCATGCCATGTAGGATAAGTCAACCTTCATGATGTGGCAATATCAAGTCAAACTTGATGTTTCAACTTCCATTTGGTCAAGTCAAAATTGGCCAATTTTCTTCCTTGTTGAGTTAAATCCAACCTTTGATTCAAGTCAATTTTAATTTAATGAATCTCAATTTATTAATATAAATTGACTCAATGAATCAAATTTAAATTAGACTCATTCAACAATTGAATCTAATTGATTCTAACTCAATAAGTCTAATTTGAATCCAATCTTTGGTGCATCATATGAACCTAATCCAATTGGTTCATCATATGAACCCAATCTCCATCCACTTGTTCTTTGTGTGTGACCCAATAGGTTCTTGTAACGTTGGCAATGTTTCTAAACTCCTTTAGAAACATAAACAATGAGCGGCATCTAGCAATACATCATTGCTACCCAAGTTACAAGAATGTTGAGATCCAACATCACCTTGTGACTACTAATTGTGACTCCTCACAATATGCGACATTGTCCTTCTATCCTAGACATCTAGATTGATCAATGTGAGGCATAGACCGTGTCATCCTCTAATCAATCTAAATCTTGAACTCCAAGTAGACTCACTCGATCAAATGAGCTCAACATCTCATGTTGACTCATTTGGGCATGGCCATGCACTTCGTGGTCTAACTCTATCAGGAATATCGATGTCGCTCCCGTCATATGGGAGGGATAGATCCCATCTACATCACTCACATCCCTCTACATAATTCGTTATATACCCAGTAATCGCCTTTATAGTCCACCCAGTTACGGGTGACGTTTGACGAAACCAAAGTACATAACTCCTTATGTAGGGAACCATGGTGACTTCAAGTCTAATGACCAATAGTCATACTAATAGTCACATGAGAAAATATATGGCACTCATATAACGATCCATGATATTTTCTCATGGCGGGTCATTCAGTATACATTCTCCAATGCATACCCATGTGTCAACTTGATATCTCCATATTCATGACTTGTGAGATCAAGTCATTGAGTTGACCTACATGCTAGTCTTATTGCATTAACATTGTCCCTGAATGTTAATACTCGACTAGGAATGATTTAGAGTAGTGTTCCCTATATCATCTCACTATCGATTCAATCAATCGATTGATATAGGTAAGAACCTTCTACTCAAGGACGTTATTATACTTAATTTATTTGGCACCAATACAAGTAAGTATAATAACCAAACAAATTCCTTTATTAATATAAGAATATGATACAATAAGTCCATAATACAATCATCAAATGATTGACTCTAGGGCTCTAACTAACAGAAATATAAAAGAGAAGGAGGGGTGCCTCACCCAATAACACTTCTATTATTCTTCCTCTCTTATTCTTTGTGGTCGGCCCTTCCTCTTCCCCATTCTTCTTCTTTGTGGCCGGCGGCATCAACCTCTTGGAGCTTCATTGGTGGCCAGATTTCACTTGAAGAAGAAGAAGAGAAAGGTGGCATTGTTTCCTAGCATCCCTTGGAGATTGGTTGGTGGCCGAGACTCATCATCCTTTGGAGGTTGTTGGTAGCCGAAACTTGGAAGCAAGAAGAGAAGGCTTGGGTGGATTTCATCTTGGTAGATCGTCGCCCACACGACGCCCAAGAGAAGGAGAGGAATACAATAGAAGATCAAGAGGTTTATAAGTTACAAAAGGTATAACTAGTTATTAGTTTCCGCATCATAACTAGTTCATCTTTTGTATAGATCTTGGAAAACCAAACACAAGAGGTTATCGGTTTAAGTTATCGTTTTTGTTATCAATTTCATGTTTCGATATTGTGTTTTTATTGAGGTCTCTATAGTTATACCTAATTTACTGTAAGAAGTTAAATATCTAATTTCTTTGTGAGGCTTTGTCTAGGAAGTGGTGGATGATCCCATACCCAAGAAGGCCTAGTGCCTCGCCATGTTTAACCTGGAAGCCGATCTTTGAAATAGATATTTGATAACTTCTGTAATATGATTTAACTTAGGAAGATCACATCGGTTGAACTTGGAGTAAGGATGTTAAGTTTCGTTCCCAATCCAAGTTTAACTTCTAAAGGAGAAATTTGGATTAATAATGTTAAGCATCATTTACAATCCAAATTTAACTTTAGTAGAGCACATGAGTAGCTAGGATAGTTCCATGCTTGTACAAATTTTTGTACAGGGGAACTAGGACGGTATTCCTAGTAGCAACCAACAATATGTACTCTTGAAAGTCTATTTTCAACTCTTGAACTTCACGAGACTCGTTGTGTATATTCTCAAGAATTAAAAAAAAAATCTAACAACATTGCTCTGAAAGCCAAGAAGGATGAATTATTGGTGCAACTGAGGTCAGCAAGAGGGGGGTCAATTGCCTGAAAAAATAAAGTTTACCCTCCTCGAAATTTTTAACTCAAAATAAAAGCAACTATAATAAGAATAAAACAAAAAGGAAATAGAAATAAACTAGAGACTCGGGAGTTAACCTGGTTACAACCAAGAAGGGTGTTAATCTAGGGAGATGAAAAGCGCACACTAAGAAAGTCTCCTTTACTGTAGGCGGAGAAGCATTTTTACACACTGAGAAAGCTCACATGCTGCTAAGAATTAATTACAGAGTTGAATACTGAGTTGATGCCTAATTCCTAGCTCCAGGGGCCTTTATATAGCCTTTGGAAAATCTATCTCGAAGGTCTAAGGCGCATCCAAAAGAGGTCCAAGGCGCCTCCAACGAGTGTGTGGATAAAACTTTATCCGAAAGCTAAACGGCCAGTTTGGCCAGGTCCGAGGCGCCTTCAATTGGCATTGAAGGTGCCTTCAAGGTGAAGGCGCCTTCAATGCCTAATGAAGGTGCCTCCATTAGTGCAGTGACTCCAGTTGCTCTTTTTCGTTTGCTTCCGAAGCTCCGTTCTTTTGGGTGATTCCGGCCAACCGGAATAGGGCTCATCCGAACCAATTTCCCGGCCCTCTCCTCGAGCAGGCTTCCGTCGCGGCTTAACGTTCCTCGAATGTCGCCACGTTCTTCTCACCCACCAGTGTACTCTTCCGCAGCTCTCTCGTCCTTTGGACACACCGAGCCCGTCGGCTCCCTTCCCGTGTCGTCCTTCTCGCTAGCCGTGTCTTCCGCTCGACTTCCTGCGCTCCTAAGCTCCTGCACACTCAGACACAGGGATCGAACACAAAACAGGACCTAACCAACTTAGTTGATCACATCAAAACAACCACGGGGTCCAACAATCTCCTCCTTTTTGATGTGCATCAACCCAAGTTCAAGTTAGGATAAAAATAAACAAACAATAATTTTAAAGAAAATTACTAAACTAACATGTTAAGTATAAATTTGCAATAAATAAAATTGCAACTATTTAATTAAGAGTTTAAAAAGAATTTTTCAAAAATATTTTTAAAACTTAGAGTTTTGAAAAAAAATTCTAAAAAAAGTTCTCACCCCCTAAACTTGTACCTTTTCTCTCCCCCTTTGATCACAGCAAAAAACAGGGTAATAATAAGAGAATATGATATTTATTTAAAAAATATTTAGCAAAATGTTAAGTTAGAAAAATTTCTGAGCAAGATGAATTTTTCCAAAAACTTCTAAGTAAAAATGAATTTTTAGAGTTTTCCAGAAAAAATTTTTAAGTAAACTAAATTTTTAGAATTTTGGGAAAAAAAATCTAAGTAAAATGACTTAAAAAAATATAAGTAAAAATTTTGAAGATTTTCAAAGACAATATTTGAAAAAACTTTCAAAGCATTATTTAATTCTAGTTTAATGCTTTTTCAGAAAGTTGATTAAACATTGTATTTCAATATTTCAGCTTCCAGGTCATGGCGAGACACTAGGCCTTCTTGGTTATTGGAGCAACAATTGTTGGTGCAACCTTAGGTCAAGGTTGACCTGGTTGACCTGACTCGAGTTGACCTGACTCGAGTTATATTTTGATGTTTGACTTAGGAAGATTGTTGGTGCAACCTTAGGTCAAGGTTGACCTAGTTGAGTTGTATTTTGATGTTTGACACTCGTGGAAGAGTTGTATTCTTGATATGGGACAAGAATAGATGTTTGGGAGATTATTGGTGCAACCGTAGGTCAAGGTTGACCTGGTTGACCTGATTCGGGAAAAAGTCCAAGTATGGAGACTTGGCAACGGAAAAGTCCAAGCAGGGAGCTTGGCACTGGAAAAGTCCAAGTATGGAGACTTGGCACTGGAAAAGTCCAAGCAGGGAGCTTGGCACGCGAAAAGTCCAAGTATGGAGACTTGGCACTGGAAAAGTCCAAGTATGGAGACTTGGCACTGGAAAGTCCAAGTAGGTCAAGGGAGTGATCGGATACTTGGCACGAAGAGGAAAATCCAGATGGATCAGGGATGATCGGACATCTGGTGTGGAAAAGTCTAAGTGTGGTGAGTGAAGCCGGTGGGAAAGTCCTAACTGGGATGTTAGGCATGGGAAAGTCCTAACTGGGATGTTAGGCAGTTGGAAAGTCCTGGTGAGTAAAACCGGGCAAGGGAAAATCCAGATGGATCGGGGATGATCGGACTTCTGGTGTTGGAAAGTCTAAGTGGGTCAAAGGGATTGACCGGACACTTAGCAGGGAGTGCTAGCAGGTCAAGGGAGTGACCGGATGCTAGGCATGATGTACCAACAGGTCAAGGTTGACCGGATGTTGGTGTGGAAGCCTTAGGTTTAGGGTGAAAAGTTTGGATCGGGCTGCGACCGATCCAATGATACATGGCTCACTGATCGGTCCGGTGACCGATCGGTGACCGATCAGTATGCTACTGATGGTTATCTGATCGGTCCGGAGACCGATCAGAAGGAGATCAGAGACGCAGCCGATCAGGCGTCGATCGTTCCGAAGGTGCGCAGCTTCTGATCGGTCGGCGGACCGATCAGGCACTAATCTGATCGGTCCCCAGACCGATCAGATGTCGCTCGTCCCAGTGCTTAAAGCCTCCTGATCGGTCTCCAGACCGATCAATAAAATCTCAGTAGGCTACTGATCGATTTCTGATCGGTCTGCAGACCGATCAGTAAACGTTCAGTAGCCACTGATCAGTTTCTTCTTCTTCCTGAAGCTTCTGCTTCTTCTTCTTGCTGAGCTTTGTTGAGCTCGTTGGGTGCTAAAGCTTCGCGTGAGCTTCTTCCTGTTGCTGGTTTTCTAGCTAGGCTTGGATCCGAGAAGCTGCTGCTTCACCAGGGTTCCTGCTGACTTCAAGAAGGCAAGCAAGTGTTGTTTACATTTCTGTTCTTGTTTTCTTGTTCCTATTTGTACTCCTATTGCTGTTGCAAAGATTGTGGTGAGGTTTCTCCACCCACAAGGAGTATCTATTAGCCGGGTTTCCGGGGACTCATCCACCGACGGATTGGTAGGCTTCGTCCACCTTACGGACACGCCGAGGAGTAGGAGTTCATCTCCGAACCTCGTTATATGGTTTGTCTTTCTTCTCCTGTTTTCTTTCTACTTTGTATTTCCGCTGGGCTAACCTAATCGTAGGAAGAAACGCGAAAGATTGGGGTCGGCTATTCACACCCCCTCTCTAGCCGTTCAAAGGATCCTAACAAGTGGTATCAGAGCGAGGCCGCTCTTCATCGGATCAACACCCGTGGGAGCAAAGCTAGAGATGGATCAATTCAGAGAAGACATCACGATTCCACCCTTCTACAACGACAACTTCACATATTGGAAGGTAAGGATGATGTATTTTCTTAGGACTAATATGTTGAACTGGTTTTGTGTACAAGAAGGGTTTTCTCCTCCAATGGATAAAGAAGGAGAGCCTCTAGAGAAGAACAAGTGGACGAAGGAACAAGTCCACCAATCCACGATCAACAATGAGGTAACTAAAACAATTGAATTTTCATTACCTACTAATATTTTGTGTAAGATAGGTAAATACAACAATGCCAAGGAATTGTGGGATAACTTGGCCAAGTACCATGAGGAGAGCTTCACTTCAAGCCATGAAGAGGAGCCTAGTGAGCCAAGTAGCTCACATCATGGAGGGAGCAAATTGGGAGTTGAGGGCTACTCAACATCCAAGGAAGAAGAGGAGGAGAGTTCCTCTTGCTCAAGTTCGGAGCAAGGAGAAGAAGAAAGCTCATCTCCATCCACAACCCTAGGTAACTCAAACACTGTGATTTCAAGCAAATTACACATAATGTGTTTTGAGTGTAGGAAACATGGGCACTACAAGAGTAAGTGTCCAAGGAGGGTTAGGAAGACTCCACCGGCACCAAAAGTCAAGGGAGCCGGAGTCCCGACACGCAAAGGCAAGGAGCACGTGGTATGCTTCCAATGCAAGCGAAGGGGACATTATCGGAGTCATTGTCCGAGGGGGAGGCAACCTCACAAGGGCAAGAGACCGAGCACTTCTATAGGGGGAGCTAAGGCAAACCCTAAGGTATCATTTAAGTCTCATTCGTGCAATACTAGTAAGATGCATACTAGAAATTTTATTGCACTAGTCAATAATGATAAGCATGATAACATTAGAAATCGATACACATGCTTAGGTGCCAAACATGTGAGCCTAGATAAGGATAACACTAGGAAAGCCAACCCTAGAATTACCTCATCTAAGGTTAAGGAGAACCTAGGTAGGAATCCCAAATCAACTAGACACATGCCTAGGAATGCCTCAAAGAAAAATGACAAATCAAAAATTGAGGTACTAGAGAAGGAGAATCAAGTCTTGAGGTCAAGACTTGATAATTTAGAAAAGGCTCTTAAAAACATGGAGAAGTCATCTCTAGGGTTTAAGGGTCAAAAACCAATGTCCAAGGACAAAAAGGGTTTGGGTCACAAACCTAAGTCCCAAATGGTCAAGCCCACTTATCACAATGTTCCATTCGATTATGGAACAAAACCTAGGGCTAGGAAGACCATTACCAAGGTTACAAGGGGAGTCACCCCTATAGTTGACCTTGATGAGACCCAAATGACCAAGGCTTCAAAGCCTAAGAGGGTCATTAGGAGGGACGCTAGGAAAGATATCCCTAGTGAATATTTAGTGAACCCAATGAGCTCTAATAGGTATTGGGTTCCTAGGAGCATCTTCTCTACCCCATAGATGGGTTAGAGAGTGTCAACTCCAATAAGAAGGGTAGTTAACCCAACTTTGAGGAAATTGACACTCAAGGAGCATTTTCAAGGTGTTTGGGAACCTTTGAAAATGAAATGGAATAATCTTTGTCATTCACTCCTTGGAAGAGTAAGTTGTGCCAAAGTGAGAATATATTAATCTTACTTTAAATTGACACAATTTTGAAAAACCTAGAGAAATATCAAATTGGGATTTTGATATTCTCTTAGGTAATCAAGGCAATCCGGGCCTTAACTTAGAAGTGCTACTCTTGTAGAATTTTAAATGGTATAAATCAAACAAGAGATCAAGAAATGCCAACTTGGGGTTTGACATTTTCTTGGAGCACTTTGGGCAATCTAGGATTAGAATTTAAGTTAGCTAAGTGATTAAGGATACTTAGATAGGTAATCTAGGTATTTTATTTGTGTTAACTTACCATGGTTGTTTGCCATTTGCCATGTCATGACACCATATTTAATTTATGATCATTTGAAATGTCACGATAATGCTTAGGTTATTATATGTCATGCTTTATTTAAGTTTTCAAGCTTTATGCCATGACATCATGACATTGGCACATGTTTTTACTTATGATATCATTTATGCCATGTCATCATCTCTTGCATTAATAATCAATTGAATTGATTTAAGGATGAAGAACACATCTTGATATTGAGATCAAATTTGTGTTTAGAAAATGCATGAGACCTTAGCCTAAGTTGACCTTAACCCATATCTCACATCAAATTGACTTGAATGTGGTTTGATGCACCTTAGATGTGTGTGAGATATTAGGATCATGAGTTAGGATCAAGGTGCATAGTCATTGTACCTAGATGACCCTAATTCAAGAAATTAAGGATCATAGGGAAAGCTTGTGTACAAGTCATGTACATCTAGCCCTAAGATTATGGTCCTAAATTCAAATGGTTTTAAAAACATTTTAAAATTGATTTGAAAAACCTTGATGAAGTCATTCTAGTGATAGCATTCATCATTGAACATTGTGATACAAAGTTTACTTAACTTTGAACTATCTCAAAGTCTTTTAAACTTTGTATCAAGATTGAAAAATAGAATCTATTTTCATATAAAACTATTTTTCCTTGATAGTATATGTTAAGAGGAATGTATCCTCAAAATTTCACAATTTTTCGAATTTTCTGGAATTTTCTAGGAGTTTCTGAATTTCGGGAAGGAAATTTCAGAAATCTGCCTATCAGAGTCTGGATCGGTCTGGGGACCGATCCAGGTAAGTCCTGATCGGTCTGTGGACCGATCCAGTGAAGCATGGATCGGTCTGCAGACCGATCCAGTAAGAACCAGAGAGCTTGGTGCGATCGGTAGCACGAGTGCGATCTGGTGTAGGGCTGATCGGTCTGGGGACCGATCAGGGCGTGCCGAATTTCTGATTTTTCAGCTGTTGTCTGAAATTTCAGTTATGGAAATGGTGTTTTTGGATTTCTAAAGGTTTGGAACTCACAAAGACATTGTTGGTGCAATGGTCAAGGGGGAGTTGACCTTTAGGGGGAGTTTTACCTAATTGTCAAGGGGGAGTTGACTTTTAGGGGAGTTTTTACTCCTTAAGACTTTTGAGGATTAGTGATATGGGATTATCACTAAGTTGATTGTTGAGTTTAGTATCAAGGGGGAAATTAAGAGTTTCAATGAAAGGTATGGGACTTTCATTAGGAAGAAACTCTTGACCTTGATACCCTCCTTTTTCTTTTTGATGTGTGTCAAAAAGGGGAGAGTGTTCATTGGAGAATTATTGGAGAACCCAAGTTAGGTTATCAGGTTAACCTAAGCTAGGGAAAGAATGTCAAGGAATGTTCAAGGAAGAACATTGGAATTCTTTTTGATGTATGTCAAAAAGGGGGAGAATTATTGGAGAACCCAAGTTAGGTTATCGGGTTAACCTAAGGGGAGAATGTCCAGAGAATGTTCAAGGAAAGAACATTGGACATTGGAAGATGATTGAAAACCTAAGTTAGGTTATCAGGTTAACCTAACTTGATTATGGTTTTGTCAAACATCAAAAAGGGGGAGATTGTTGGTGCAACCTTAGGTCAAGGCTGACCTGGTTGACCTGACTCGAGTTGACCTGACTCGAGTTATATTTTGATGTTTGACTTAGGAAGATTGTTGGTGCAACCTTAGGTCAAGGTTGACCTAGTTGAGTTGTATTTTGATGTTTGACACTCGTGGAAGAGTTGTATTCTTGATATGGGACAAGAATAGATGTTTGGGAGATTATTGGTGCAACCGTAGGTCAAGGTTGACCTGGTTGACCTGATTCGGGAAAAAGTCCAAGTATGGAGACTTGGCAACGGAAAAGTCCAAGCAGGGAGCTTGGCACTAGAAAAGTCCAAGTATGGAGACTTGGCACTGGAAAAGTCCAAGCAGGGAGCTTGGCACGCGAAAAGTCCAAGTATGGAGACTTGGTACTGGAAAAGTCCAAGCAGGGAGCTTGGCACGAGGGAAAGTCCTAACTGGGATGTTAGGCAGTTGGAAAGTCCT
This sequence comes from Zingiber officinale, assembly GCF_018446385.1. Taxonomy (NCBI): domain Eukaryota; kingdom Viridiplantae; phylum Streptophyta; class Magnoliopsida; order Zingiberales; family Zingiberaceae; genus Zingiber; species Zingiber officinale. Next base: position 29,652,080 of record NC_056004.1, read on the forward strand.
GGTGAGTGAAGCCAGGCAGTGGGAAAGTCCTAACTGGGATGTTAGGCAGTGGGAAAGTCCTAACTGGGATGTTAGGCAGTTGGAAAGTCCTGGTGAGTGAAGCCAGGCAGTGGGAAAGTCCTAACTGGGATGTTAGGCAGTGGGAAAGTCCTAACTGGGATGTTAGGCAGTTGGAAAGTCCTGGTGAGTGAAGCCAGGCAGTGGGAAAGTCCTAACGGGGATGTTAGGCAGTGGGAAAGTCCTAACTGGGATGTTAGGCAGTTGGAAAGTCCTGGTGAGTGAAACCAGGCAAGGGAAAATCCAGATGGATCAGGGATGATCGGACTTCTGGTGTTGAAAAGTCTAAGTGGGTCAAAGGGATTGACCGGACACTTAGCGGGGAGTGCTAGCAGGTCAAGGGAGTGACCGGATGCTAGGCATGATGTACCAACAGGTCAAGGTTGACCGGATGTTGGTGTGGAAGCCTTAGGTTTAGGGCTGAAAAGTTTGGATCGGGCTGCAGACCGATCCAATGATACATGGCTCATCTGATCGGTCTGGTGACCGATCAGTGACCGATCAGTATGCTACTGATGGTTATCTGATCGGTCTGGAGACCGATCGGGGATCTGAGCCGAGAAAGAAGCCGATCGGTCCGTAGACCGATCAGAGACCGATCGGTCCGTGGACCGATCAGAGGTTTCTGATCGGTCCATGGACCGATCGGACAAACATAGGCTTTTTCCGATTGGTCTGCATCGATCAGATGTTGCTGATCGGTCCACGCACCGATCAGGGTGATGCCTGATCGGTCCACACACTAGTCGTTGCGACACAACGGCTAGATTCTGTGTCTTCTGTGTCTTCTTCGCAGGTGCAGGTATAAGACCTCTACAGGAGACGAAAAAAAAAACAACTCTCTTCCTCACGAGACTGTGATTTGAGCTTTTGCTGAGCTCTCATTGTGTTGAAGCTCTGCGTGAGTTTCCTGCTGGTTTTCTAGCTAGGCTTGGATCCGAGAAGCTGCTGCTTCACCAGGGTTCCTGCTGACTTCAAGAAGGCAAGCAAGTGTTGTTTACATTTCTGTTCTTGTTTTCTTGTTCCTATTTGTACTCCTATTGCTGTTGCAAAGATTGTGGTGAGGTTTCTCCACCCACAAGGAGTATCTATTAGCCGGGTTTCCGGGGACTCATCCACCGACGGATTGGTAGGCTTCGTCCACCTTACGGACACGCCGAGGAGTAGGAGTTCATCTCCGAACCTCGTTATATGGTTTGTCTTTCTTCTCCTGTTTTCTTTCTACTTTGTATTTCCGCTGGGCTAACCTAATCGTAGGAAGAAACGCGAAAGATTGGGGTCGACTATTCACACCCCCTCTCTAGCCGTTCAAAGGATCCTAACAACAATCACTTCCTTAGACAAAGCTTTTATAAAAAAATTTTAACGTTTAATTTTCTCGCTGAAAGCCCAAAAAAAATTTAATTTAAGACAGATTTTGGAACTCAATAGAGGTTCCTTCCTATTGGATTAGTCAAATATTTAGGGAGTATATAATTTATGGGAATTTTCCTAAGTTGACCTTGATGATGTTTAACATACCAGTTTAATTTTCCATAAATTCTAAGTTTTGACTTTTGAAAAACATTTGTTTTAAAACATGCATCAGTTTTTAAATTTTCAATTTCTAATTTTAAATTATCATTTTATGATTTTAATTTATCTAAAATTCTATTTAAGTCAGCATTCTCTTTTTCTAATTTGAATAAATCTTTAGAAAGAGACTTAATAAATTGAAATGACTGAGTCGGGGTTAGATTACGTACCCTACTTACCTGACTTGGTGATGCTCCCCCTTCACTGCAGCTTTCTTCCTCTGATGTTCCTCCCCCTTCATCTATGCTCATCTCTGAGCTTGACCCTTCTTCCAGCTGATAGTTAGCCATTAGCGCTAACCCTGAGAAGACTTCGACGTCTGATTCGGAAGAAGACGAATCTGACCAAGTGGCCTTTAGGTTCTTCTGTTTGGAGGATTCTGGTTTCTTGTACTTTGTCTTTACCCTCTCTTTCTCCTTTTTCTTTAATTTTGGGCAGTCATCTTTGATGTGTCCTTCTTCGTTGCAATTGTAGCAACGGACTGTCCTTCTCTTTTGATGATGTTTACTCGACTACGATCTAAATTTGTTAGCTTTAAAAAACTTATTAAATCGTCTTACCATTAATGCAGCTTCAGATTCGTCGATTGAGGCTTCGGAGTCAGAACCGTTTATTCTTGCCTTTAGGGCAATGTTCTGACTAGTTTCTCTACTCCATTGGGCTCTGCAACTCGAGTTCGTGAAGTTCAAAAGTAGAAAACAAATTTTCTAAAGTACTTACCTCAAAGTCCTTAGAGATGTAGTACGCATCTACTAAGGAGACCCACTCTGGAGTTTTGGGGAAGGCGTTGAGCGCGTACCGGATTGAGTCCCGGTTCATTACTTCTTCTCCAAGGTTGCTTAATTGAGTGATTAGCTTCTTAATCCTTGCTTGGAGTTGCGCTACCTTCTCACCTTGGTTCATCCGGATGTTCGTAAGTTGAGTCCGGAGGATATCGCGTCTTGCAAGATTTGCTTCAGATGTACCTTCGTGAAGCTCCAGGAATTTTTCCCAGAGGTCTTTCGCGGAGTCGTAGCTTCCGATTCGACTTACCTCTTGTGGTGGCAGCACGCTAAGCAGGTGGAACTCTGTCTTTCCGTTGGCGACAAACTCGGCTTGCTCTTTCTTGCTCCACTGAGGCTCTTCTTTATCTTTTGGAACTTCAAAATCATATTTCATAGTTAGTAAAATATTGAAGTCGATTTTAAAAAATACCTCCATCCGGCGTTTCCATGTCGCGAAGTCTCCGTCGAACTTCGGGGGATAAATATTCGCTCCGACCATCGTCTTGATCATTGTGCTTCAGTCGACGGTTAGTCCTTCTGAGGCGATCTGGCTCTGATACCAATTGTTGGTGCAGCGGAGGCCGGCAAAAGGGGGGTGAATTGCCTGAAAAAATAAAGTGTACCCTCCTCGAAATTTTCAACTCAAAATAAAAGCAACTATAATAAGAATAAAACAAAAAGGAAACAGAAATAAACCAGAGACTCGGGAGTTAACCTGGTTACAACCAAGAAGGTTGTTAATCCAGGAGATGAAAAGCGCACACTAAGAAAGTCTCCTTTACTGTAGGCGAAGAAGCCTTTTTACACACTGAGAAAGCTCACAAGCTGCTAGGAATTGATTACAGAGTTGAATACTGAGTTGATGTCTAATTCCTAGCTCCAGGGGCCTTTATATAGCCTCTAGAAAATCTATATCGAAGGTCTAAGGTGCCTCCAATAGAGGTCCAAGGCGTCTCCAACAAGTGTGTGGATAAAACTTTATCCGAAAGTTAAACGACCAGTTTGGCTAGGTCTGAGGTGCCTTCAACTGGCATTGAAGGTGCCTTTAAGGTGAAGGCACCTTCAATGCCTAATGAAGGCGCCTCCATTAGTGCAGTGACTCCAGCTGCTCTTTTTCATTTGCTTCCGAAGCTTCGTTCTTTTAGGTGATTCCGGCCAACCGAAATAGGGCTCACCCGAACCCAATTCTTGGCCTTCTCCTCGAGCAGGCTTCCGTTCCGGCTTAACGTCCCTCGAACGTCGCGCACGTTCTTCTTACCCACCGGTGTACTCTTCCGCAGCTCTCTCGTCCTTCGGACGCACCAAGCCCGTCGACTCCCTTCCCGTGCCGTCCTTCTCGCTAGCTGCGTCTTCCGCTTGACTTCCTGCGCTCCTAAGCTCCTGCACACTTAGACACAGGAATCAAACACAAAGCAGGACCTAACCAACTTGGTTGATCACATCAAAACAACCACGGGGTCCAACATGAATCAGACGTTGACACCTCCTTGGACAATGATGAAACAACTTATATGGTAATAATATTTAAGAAATCTTTTAGAACTAATAAGTTCAATCAAGTGTAGGCAAAGTAAAGAAAATAAAGGAATATAAGATGCTATAACTGCAATGAAGAGGGGCAAATCAAGGAGGACTACCCAAAGATGAAGAAGAAGGACAACAAGAAGGAACCAAGTACAACAAAGCACAAAACCTTGAAGGTGACTTGGGATGAGTCGTCATCAGAATCTGATCTAGAGGAGTATGCTGGACTTGCACTAATGGTAAGTCACCAGGAGGAGGAGAGCATAGATGAAGGGGGAGACTCCTTAGAAGAAAACTGCAATGAGGAGGAAGAAACAGACTTTAGAGCAGATTTGGTAAGTGAGGTATGTTTACTACTTCCTGACCAGTTATACTCATATATTAAATCTATGACTAGATCATTATGTAAGCTAAAATATAAAAATAATAACTTAAAAAGAGAAGTTCTTATATTAAAAATAATCTTAGCAAAAACTTGTCCTTTAGAAATGTATGATAAGTTAAAGGAAGAAAATGAAAAATGGAAGGACCAAATTAAAAAATCTAGAAATTCTACATGTCTTACTCAAAATGTCTGAAAAAATTATAGAAGTCTAAATTGGTATCTTAAATATTATAAGGGACAAATTAGAAAAATATCATAAAAATATATGTTCCAAATAAATTTCTTATTAACCCCGTAGGTAAAAATTTATTTTGGGCCTCAAAATCTCTTTTAGAATAAATAAAGGATTATGCATGTTTAAAAATATTAATTTGTAAAACCAAGTGCGTATGCTTACTGTTAATAATTATTTCTAAAATTTTACTAGAATAGAAATTTTCTTAGTATTAAATTTTTCAAAAATTTTCTTCAAATAAATTATTTTTTTATTAAAAATCATAATTTAAAACTTAAAATTCTTTGGATATGTATTTTGAAAAACCTGAGTTTTTAGAAAATTGCAGCTATGTTTTGAATACATAGAAAAATCAACCTCAATTTTAGACTAATAAAACTATTTTTAAAATATTTATTTCTGAAAAGAATCATAACTTGTCAAAATAATTTTTGTATAATCTTTCTGTTAGAATTTCTTATCCAAATTTTTTCTACTGATAAAATCATTGAATTTCTATTCAAAAATATATTTTTGTAAATTTTTAATAAATAATAAATTTTCTATGGATTATTTACCAAAAACTTTATTTTTAAATATAAAAAATCTTGAAACTTTATTTTTGGAAATTTTAAATTTTCTTTAACTATACATTCTATTATCAATACTTGCAAAATATTTGAGGATTTATTTTAATGAAATTTTTGAAATTTAACTTGTAAAACCTATGTTTTTGTGCTAAATGATTTGTTTATACTAAAACACTTGTAAATTTTTCGTGAAAATTTTTCTGTTGAACCTTAAGACAAATTTTCAAAATTTAAACTCTTTTTTTTTTACAAATATGGTTATTAAATCATGGAAATTCAGATTTGTTTTATAAAAATTGAAATATGTTTCCTTACCCTTAGAAAAGTTTCAAATTCTTTATCTAACTTTGCTTTTCCCAACTTTATTTTTGATGTGATCAAAAGAGGAGAATGAGAGTTGAGAGCTTAAGTCTAGGGAGAGATTATATTTGTACTTTTGTAGCCTGCAAAAGTTACAGTTTTAACTATGATTTTAACTATGACTTTCCCCTAACTCTAACTGGGTTGATGTACATCAAAAAGGGGGAGATTGTTAGTACCCCGATGTAGTTTTGATGTGGTCAATAGAGTTAAGTTAGGTCCTATATATATTTGATGCCTTGTGTCTAAGTGTGCAAGAACTTTGGAGCACAGAAAGTCTAGCAAAAGACACAGCTAGAGAGAAGGACGACACGGGAGAGAGTCGACGGGCTTGGTGCGTCCGAGGGACGAGATGCTGTGGAAGAGTACGTTGGCAGATGAGAAGGAAGCGCGCGACATTTCCAAGGGACGAGAAATTGGAGCAGAAGCTTGTGTTGGGGTTGCAAGGTTGCAAACATAGTCCCACATTGAAAACACATGGGAAAGATCATGGGTTTATAAGAGAAAGATATCTCCATTGGTATGAGGCCTTTTGGGGAGAGCCTAAGAGCAAAGTCATGAGGGCCTAGGCCCAAAGTGGACAATATCATACCATTGTGGAGATATCTAAATTCTTTTCGATCTAACAATGGTCTGATTGAGCCATGCGGGTACAATATTGACCTCAAACAAAGAAAGTGGGGCTCCTATATTCGGATCAAGAGGACTAGACACCAGGCAAGAAGTCCTAGTAGGTCGGGTGGACCGAGGGGCAGGAAGATCTGGTGGGTCGAGGATCGGACATGGGAAGCCTGTGGTCCTTTGTTTGAGGGGGGGATTGTTGGGGTTGCAAGGTTGCAAACATAGTCCCACATTGAAAACACATGGGAAAGATTATGGGTTTATAAGAGAAAGATATCTCCATTGGTATGAGGCCTTTTGGATAGAGTCCAAGAGCAAAGTCATGAGGGTCTAGGCCCAAAGTGGACAATATCATACCATTGTGGAGATATCTAAATTCTTTTCGATCTAACAGCTTGCTCAAGGAGACGGCCGAAAGATGGGTCAGGGTGAGCCCAATTCTAGATGAACGAAATCACCCAGGTGATTGGAGTAGCGAAAAAGCAAACAGAGTGTTGTAGAGCTACTGCAGGCGCCCTCAACAGCGTTGAAGGCTCCCTCACACCTTGATAACCATCATTTGGTCATGATATTTTGATTCATAAAAGCATATCATTTGATCTTCTCATGTGTTAATTCCATGTTTATATCACATTTCATGAGTTGTATTCATTTGTGGACTTAATTACAAATTATCTTATATTTATGGTATTTGATGCTAATATTTGGATATATTCTTTGTAGGCATCAAAGGGCAATGACTCGATCAGATCAAATCAGATTTGGGTTCAAATCTAGGGCTAATTGAAGAGATCAAACTCTAAAGTAATATATGTTGGTGCAGTTAGCACTAATGGTCTAACTTAGGTTTTGATGAATGACAAAGTAGGTTATGTTAGGTTTGTTGTGATCTAACACTTTGATTGAGTGTGCAGGAGAAGTCCATATAGGTCGACGGGCTGACCGGATATCTGGCATGATGCCCAGTTAGGTCGATTGACCGACCGGATAGCTGGCACGAAGCCCAGCTAGGTCGACAGGCCGATCGGATAGCTGGCACGAAGTCTAGCTAGGTCGACGGGCTGACCGAATAGTTGGCACGAAGTCCAGACAAGTTGACGGACTGACCGAATATCCGGTAGGTAAGTTAAGGTAAGTCACTGGAGGGGAGTGACTTGGTGAGGACGTGTTCCCCATTCGAGGGAACAGTAGGTGTCGATCCAACTTAGAACCATTTCGGGAATCTAAGTTGAGATCGTGATTAGATTCTATTCTCGGTGAGACAGAATCTAATTACTACTTTGTTTGAATATAATTGTGCTAACACTTTATTTTACAGGGTAGTATAAATTGTATTTTGCCTCAGACTAACATTTTCTTGCAAGAAAACGGTGTGCTGAAAAATGATGGTCCGGGCACTCAGAAGGGATCCGAGCGCCCGGATGGTTCGAGCGCCCGGAACTGGTCTAGGCGTCCGGAAGGCAAATCTTATCTCGACAGCTTGGAGCGCGTTGATTGGTTGGCTGACGTCACGGTCCAAGCACCCGGAAGGTATCCAGGCGCCCGGAGCACTCCTATAAAAGAAGGCCTCTACCAGAGCTTCAACAACAACTCTCTTTTGTGATTGCTCTCGTGTGCGCTGCTTCCAAGACGCTCTTGCTACACTGCGAAACCTCTCCGACAACTAGTGATTAAGTCTTTATTTTCTTGTTGTCGGTATTTTCATTCTATAAATTCTTATACTTATTATGATTTATTCGTAATTGCCCAATGAAAGCACTCTCACGTGTGGGCCTTGGAGTAGGAGTCGTCCAAAGGCTCCGAACCAAGTAAAATTGGTTTGTGTTAGCATTGTGACTTTTATCTTTCCGCTGTGTACTTGATTTAATAACGGATTTTTTAACGATCGCTATTTACCCCCTCCCCCTCTAGCGTTTTCACAATCTAACAATATAGATCGTCCATTCAAGATTAAGAGAGATCTGAGTCATCCGTCAAGGATCTGGTCCATCCAAGCCAAGGGAAGTAGATCACAACCATCAATCAAAATCCAGAACTTTTAATCTAGATCTGAATTGATTTGACCGTAGATCAAGATCCGAAGTATTCTAGACCATCCATTCAGATCTGAGATGAGTTCAAATGAGAAGCTACAGTGGGTTTCTTTTCTTCGTCAAATGCTACAGTACTAGCGTCAAGAAACAGGGGGCGATCGCGAGCTTGCTCCAGCGATCTCGATCCCTTCCACCACCGGCGAGCAAGTGAGGTCAAGGGTGATTCCCTTCCTCTGGTCATCATCCGTCTTCAACTCGGCGACACCACCTCAACCATCTGAAGCCAATTTTGCCGCGACTTTGTGCGAGGAAGAAGAAGCAAAGAAGGTGGAGGAATTTGGTGGTTTCAGTCGATTCCCTCTCCTTCCGGCCAGTGATCTTCTTCCCTTAAGCTTCGCACCCATCTGAACCATCAAACGTGTTTGCTTCTGATTCCTCTGATTTCTCCACCATTTCCAGCCGCGAGCTATTCTTCTTCTTCCCTAATCGGTTCTGAGACGAGAGGAAGAAGGCTGGAGTTACGAAGGAGATAGAGGTTTACCATTTCCTTTGAAATTCTATTCTGTCATTCCATCATCTCCCGCATCCATCTCTCTGATTGAATCTCTGCCTGATCATCATCAACGTCAAGTTATTCTGCTCAATTCTGATTCGATCTTAGCATGGAGAAGCCCTAGCTTGGTTGTAAGATCCATTCTGGAATTTGATACTTCTTTGATGTATTGATTGCTTACTTGTGTTCATGTTTTAATTCTGGTATTAATTCATTGTTGGCTGAATTGTAATTGACTTGAATTCCCCATGTTCTAGATTTTATGTATCTGGGTATGTTTTGAGAATGCTTTCATGATGAAATTTCTCAACCATTTGTGTTACTCAGATTGTTGCATTTAAGTTCATTAAATTCTTGTAATGCTTTAGTTAGTTGAGTGCTTATTGTTTCTTTGATGCTTGTTCTTCATGTAGGTGCAATTAGTTTAGATCAGATTAGGTTCTGTTAAATGATATAAGTTTCTTTTGTTTAATTCTTTAGGATCATTAAATGCTTTATTCTCTCATGTTGTCTTTCCTGTTCTTCTATTATAGTCTAAGCTAAGTTAGGTTCTTGTCACGTGCATTGCTTTTCATTTCTTAGTCTTAGAATCCAAAACCTAAACTCCCCATTTAAACTTCAAAATACCAAGTAATAACAAATCAAACCTAAGATATCATGCACTAGCCACATTCATTGGGAGACGACTCGAGTCATCTCTATGCTACAGTAGTATAGAATGAATTAGGTCACTTAATTCTTTTGATACACATTTCACGACAAAATTATGATTTATCACACCTTTTTGGTGGAAGGCGCCTTCAATCTCTTGAAATCTCCTTCACGCCTTTATGGAAGGCGCCTTCAAACCTTTAAAGGAGCCTTCGACTGGGCAAACAATAACCGTTAGCGAAGATAGAGTTTATCTTCACACGGATAAAACTTGCCACGCTGGAGGCACCTTCAAGCCTATTGAAGGCGCCTTCTAGTCTCGAATAGAATTTTTCAGGGGCTATAAAAAGACCCATGGAGCTAAAAAATATTCAACAACTCAAGTATTCATTTCCTAGTAACTTTCCAAGTTATTCAACGAGTGTAAGAGGCTTCTTCGCCTTCACCAAAGGAAATCTTTGGTGCTTTCTTTTATCTTGGATTAACAACAACCTAAGTTGTAACCAAGTAACTTTTTTTACCTCTTTATTTTATTAGTTGTTAAATTGCTTTAAGTTGATTGTGCTACTAATGTTGTTTGAAAGATTTAGAAAGGTCCATTTTAAATTTACAAGCAATTTACCCCTCTCTTACCGGCCGCACGGGTCATAACAATGATCCTACCCTATTTGTTAAAATCATAGGAAAAGATATCTTTGTGGTCCAAGTTTATGTAGATGATATAATCTTCAGGTTAACCAACTCTAAACTTTTAAATGAATTTACCGGATTAATGGAAAATGAATTTAAAATGAGCCTTGTAGGTGAATTAAATTTCTTCTTAGGTTTACAAATAAATAAACATAGGATGGAATTTATGTTCGCCAAAATAAATATCCTAAATAACTAATTAAAAATTTTAAAATAGAAAATGCCAAAGAAATAAAAACTCCCATAGCAACAAGTATAAAAATTGATAATGACTTAACAAGAAAAGATGTTGATCTAAAATACTATAGGAGTGTAATGGGTAGTCTCTTGTACCTAGCTGTAAGCCGATTATATATATATATTGCAATAAGAATGTGCACAAGATATTAATCTTGTGCAAAAGAGTCTCATCTAACCTTGACTAAAAGAATCCTAAGATATATCAAAGGAACCCTAAATGTAGGAATGTTGTCCCCTAGGACAAATAACTTAAATTTATTAAGGTACTCAGACTCAGATTATGCTGGTTGTAAACTAGATAAAAAATATACAAGTGACGGTTGTCAAATATTAGGTTAATGTCTAGTCAGTTGGAGTAGCAAAAAGCAGCACTGTGTCGCACTATCAACAATTGAAGCTGAGTACATAGTACTAGTGGAATGTGTTTCTCAGTTATTATGGATGATGCATACACTAAAGGACCTTCAACTTGATTTAAAAAATATCAAAATCTTAATTGACAATATAAGTTCAATTAATTTAACAAAAAAATCTAATTCAATACTCAAGGACCAAACATATATAAATCAAACGCCACTTCGTTAGAGACCATGTAGCTAGAGGTGAAATTTTACTTGATTATATTGAATCTAAGTCAAATCTAACTGATATCTTTACTAAACCTTTTCCCGAAGTTGAGTTTAGTCTACTCGACAGCTAGGAATGTGCTTTATAGATAAGTTTTTTTTATATAAAAAACTATTTATTAAGTAGTTTATTTTTTTTTTCTTCTTTTCAATTTGGACTTAGCCTAGGTCCCCCCCCCCCCCACCAAAAGCATGATCTATAGATTTAGACAGCCAACATCTCACAAGCATATTAGGATTACCTTGTTTGTATATTGAAACACTTAGAATGGTGTGAGATTTAGGATTACCTCAAGTCTGAATTTTATATGTTTATATCAGTGCATTATCATAAATCTAGGCTAAAAATATCAACTCAAATTGATCAAGTTAAATAATCCTTCATAGCAAACACCTAGTTGAATATTTTACTTAACGTGACTAATCAAGTGAAAACTATATTATTTCTGGAGGTCAGCTAGTAGTTAAACGTTAGACATTTTTTAAAGGACTAATTTGTTTTTTCATGTTTGGATATTAGAGATGAAATTTAAAAAAAAAAGTTTTTTAAATTGTTTTTTTCTCAAATTTCCTTAATTTTTTTTTTAATTTGAAACCTTGCTTTTTCCATAATTTTTACTTCAAAATTCATTCCCTTTTCAATTTTTTTTCCCCTTCTCAAACTATTAAAAAATAGTTAAACTTCTAATTCTCAGTTTCTTTTCAAAATGACTATTTAAAAGGTTTTTCACCTTATATATATATATTTTTATATGTGGCAAAGGGGAGAGAATAGATAAGTTAAGTAAACAAGTTAAAAATCTCTTACATGTATTTAAGAAGAGATATTAGATTAAGGGGGAGAAACAAAATGCATTTATGTTATTCAATATTTTCCTAAGTTATCTTTTATCTCCTTAAATTATGATGCTTTAATTTTTCAGTTATTTATCAAGTCCCTAAATTCTTATGCTTTAAATTTTAAACTAATACGATATTGCCACTAATCAAAAAGGAGAAGATTGTTGATGCAGATTGTATCATACGATTGAACTTGAGGTTTTGATCTTGGCAATAGGTTCAAGTTAAGTCTTATAGTTTTCTAAAATGTTGATTGAGCTTGCAAAGAAATCCTAGTTGAGACTAGACAAAGGAAATTCTAGTTGCGGCTATACAATTAAGTCCTGGTCGGAGGTACTAGGCGGAAGTCTTGGCAGATTGACGATATTGGGCTGGAAGTCCTAGGGGTTGAGGGCACCTGAGGAGAAGTCCTAGGGGTCTTGAACACCAGGTGGAAGTCTAAGCAGATCGAGGGCCGAAGGTTTAGTGAAAAGTCCCAAGGGTCAAAGTCAGACTAAGTAAAAGTCCAAGTAGGAGGTAGACCAAACTTGACATCTGGTAACCTCTCTTGAGTGAAGTGGTGAGGATGTGCTCTCGAAAAGAGAGCAGTAAGCATCGATCCAACCTAAGATCTCACGGGAGATTTAAATTTAAGATCAGACAACTTAGAGAGCTGTTAATCATAATTATATTTATGTATTGTGCTAACATTGTGATATAGGAAAGCTAATTAATGAAGAAAGCTAGAAAATGGGATCCAGGCGCCTCTATCATATTCAGGCACCTAGACTATCCAGGCGCCTCTATCACATCCAGACGCTTGGACTATCCAGGCGCCTCTATCACATCCAGGCACATGGACTATCCAATCGCCTCAAACATATCCGGGTGCTTGGACTATCCAAGTGTCTCAATCATATCCAAGCGCTTGGACCAAAAGACTTATTACAACGACGGGATCAAATTAGATAAGGGTCAATCCAGGCGCTTGGATCAGGCTATAAAAGAAGATTTCGATCAGAACCTTCTTCACTCATTGCTTCCTCGCTTTAAGCTATATTACACTTCTGAAATAATGATACTCTATTGTGATCAAACATCAATGAAGCAACAACGACACAGCATCGCGACAATTTCAAATGAGTCTAGCTTTTGGGAAACATTTAGTTGTTGCATTTCTATTCGAATTTCTTTCAATGCTAAAATTTCTAAGGGTTAGTAGTTTTGTTACCAAACTCCATATTTATAAAAGAAAACGGATTGATAGTGATTGTCCAACGAAAGAGGTCTAACTGACTATGGGCATTGGAGTAGTAGTCACGAGGCTATGAACCAAGTAAAATTTTCGTGTTCTTATAATTGTCTTTTTAATTCCACTGCATGACTCTGTGGTATTTTAAATGATTTATAAACATGTATGAAGCGTGATATTCAATCACCCCCCCCCCCCAATATTTAAAACTCTCAGTTCCGGACAAATCGTTATCTCCTATCTTAATAATTGTCGCATTACGTCTAATATTACTAAACTGAAATTAGATTCTAGTTTAGCATTTACTCTTTCACATATTTCATTTATCAAAATAATATATGCAAACAATATACACCACGGTACTATGTCTTGAATATATATAATAAATTCGTCTATAATTAGTATAAAAAAATAAAGACTTAGAATACATATAGACTTAGAACTAATTCTTAATGTAACCTTATCTTTATTGAAAATACAATAACTTTACATGAAGTCTTTATTCTAATCGTTACATCCTCATACATATTTATATTCCTATAATTTATACAATTTTATACGTCTTTCTTATATTTATAAAAAGAAACTATAATACTTACCCGATTAAATTTTTTTTTTTATTTTAATACCATATTAAATAATTTTATAAATTATTTTATTTTCCTAACAGTTCACCTGCTAACAAAGAAACAAAAATTATTCATGAATGATGACATAATATTTTAACAAAAAATCAATACTAAATGGCGTAAATGTTTTTTAATAGTTAGCGTAGTTTCTTCAATACAAACTTTATTTTTTATCCAAAATGAATCTTAATTAAATATATAAATCCTAGAAAAGAAAAGGATACGATCAACATGCAAAGCCAAATAAATAACATTCACCACACAGCCAACTCGACACGTTATTGAGGCATTGATAATTTCAATTTTAACATCCAAAATTCTTTAAGCAACAACCAAATATAGAAAGGAAGATAGCACATCGGTTCATAACTGCTTAATCTATGTTAACACCCGACTCCACATCCAATTCACCCATTCCAGTGTCTTCCTCATCTTCAGAGCCTTCATCACCATCAACCTCATTGTTAGCAGATTGTAGTTTTGCCATGTGCTCGGCGAGTAACTTATCATCTCGTTCGCTCACCTAGAAAACAATCCAATGTTTATGTTAGCATCAAAATAATAGCCTTATCCTAACAACTACATCTCAAAAATTGGAACAATGACTACTTGAACATACAAACATTTTATCATCCACTGAAGAATTACGTCTAAATTATGAAGATCCCATAAAGCCTCACTAAAAATAACACTTCCATATTCAACAAAAAAAAACAATTTGTTGATATGCAGAATGCACACAACTGACTGAACCCCAAATGTAGAATTTGGCATCAATTTGCAAAAGATTTGACAATAACAACAACAACAACAAGTCCACATATAAATGAATAAGCTAACTTAACACACACTCCTTAGATGATAACTTAATGGGAAATTTAACTTACAGCTCTTGGTGCCTCCTTCAGAGTTAGTTTTCCTTTGTGCAGTTCAATTTCCTCGGTGCAAGCCTTAATCGCAATATTGAGAATTGAAATGCCTTGTTCCTGTAAAGAATGCACATTGCACGATAAGGAAAAAACTGAGTTAAGAAACCATGTCTACCTGCAGCATGATCTACATTACGCAGCTAAACACACAATGAGACATGGTATAAGCAACTACACAACTATGCAAGTGCACATCATATAATGACTCCCAGGTTCCATAGTTCAAAGCATTTACAAGATTCATATGAAAGACACCAAGAACCATGGATATCATGAAAATGTTTTAAAGGGATCTATGTGAATAAAGATGAAACAAAATTTTTCAATATGATAACCAATTGTTGGAATTGGGATGTGGTAATATAAATTGGCACACTTCTTTACATTCCAGGATCATCCAAAGTAGCACACCATCAGTAACAAACAAATAAAAGACCACTTTAATGCTGAGCATAAATGGAAGAAATAACTACAGAGTTACAAAGGTATGAAACATGTCTTCCTTTCTAACAAATACGCTATAAATTTATGGATCTAAGTATAGAAAATAAACTTGTTGTAGGACTACAGGCCTATGGCCCAGCATGATAGACATGCAATCACATCATGATTGCCATATTGATAGCTACTATTCTTTCAAAATCATCAACAGTCTAAAGACCAAATGTAAAAGTTGGAGACTTGCATTGTATATTGCTCCTTAAAGATTGAATGATCAAATCAAAAAGAACTTTGGGATAATCTAGATGAAAGTATATCTATGACTGAACAAATTATAATCAAAGGAGATTTAAATGGACAAGGAGTCACTAGAGAATACATCGGTGAATCTATAAGGTTGTCAAAGATACAAGGTCTGGAGATAGAATTGTTGTATATTCAGGAAAATGAGATACTAAACATTGTAAATTTTGCTCCTTAACTAGGATTGAATGATCAAATCTAAAAAAAGAATTTTGGGATAACCCAGATGAAAGTAATCTATGACCAAACAATTAGAGAAGATTAAAATGGACATAGTCTCTAGAGAATACATGAGTGAATCTGGAGTCCTTGGAATTAGTGAAAGAAAAGAAGAGGACAATACATACAACTTTCCTTTTTCACATCTTATGGTTGTTGATGTTCCTTTTAAGAAGAGAGGTGAATAATTGATTACTTTAAGAGTTAGTCAAATAGATTTTTTTTTTCTTTAATAGAAAAGTAGATTAAAGTGTGTAAAAACTGTAAGATAATAATTGAAAAATGCTTAACTAACTAATATCGCCTAGTAATATTTCAAGGTCAAAAATATATAACTTAAGTGACATTAAAGATGATTTATAAAAACGAAGATAGGTAAAAAGTAGGCCTAGATGATATTCCTATTTGGTTTGGAAGACTTTAGGCAGGGATCATTTGCTTAGCAAAATTATTAAGAAAAAATTAAGAATTAAGAAGATAACTGGGAAAATAGAGAAATTTTTTAGTACCCATTTATGAGAAGAAAAGTAAAATACAAAATTGTTCTAATTATAACCGTACCAAGTTGATTAGTCATACTATGAATCCTTGGTAATGAGATCATTTGATAGATGAAAAGAGAAGAGACGATCATTTTAAAAACCAATTTAGTTTCATATGATCAACCATGGTTGTTATTTATTTAAAGACAACAAATAAAGGAATATAGAGAAAAGAAGACATATATGCATGTGATTTTTATTGATGTCAAAAAAACTTATGGTAAAATCCATAATAATTCATTTTGATGGGTTTTAAAAAAATAAAATAATATCTAATAATTATTGATGTTATAAAAGACATGTATGAAAATATTCAATCAATGTTACAGTGTCCAGAAGTGTGACAAATAATCTTCTATATCTGTAAACTTACATAGAGAGACATCTCCAAGTCCATATTTTTTTCACATTAATGCTAGATGAATTAACTAATCATGTTAAATCCTTGGTCAAGTTGCCATACATATAGCTTTAAAACACATGTTTCACAAGAGGTCAAAGTATATAAAGATTAATTGTCACTTCATCAGAGAGAAAGTACAAAATTAAACTGTCACTTCCTTTGTTGAACCATCTTAAGGAAGAGTGTTGTGACCCTTATATAAAACAGGGTTGTAACCCTTCTACAAATATGTAAACTATGGGAGTACAATTATAATATTTCATGCTTAATTAATAACATCTAGATACAGGTATGGGGTTACCTAGGGTTGTGTTTTGAATTATACCCCCTCACATATCTTGTATCACCAGATATACATAGCATTGTCCCTTCATTATAGCTCACACCTTGTCCATTTAAAGGGGTTCCCAAATATAAATGATGCCTACGAATATGAGAATGGATCTTGCACTAAATAAATTTTTGAGATTCAATTAATTGAGTGCAAAAATATACTTCTCAAAAAACATAATTGGTAACTTCATATTTAATTTCCAATCTACTCAAGAAGGCATAGTTCTTAAATCAATAAAGTCACATAATCCAAAATGAAATAAATTCCCCTAGAGGTAAAGAATAGGTTATTTTATTTTACTTTATTGCTTCAACTAAGCTTACAATTGGATTAGTTGAACCAATCAGAGTTAGTAGTAAAGGCTTGAGAGAACAAAGATATTTTTTGATAAATGTAACAAAAATAATTAAATTAATTTGGATATTATTAGTGACAAGTGTAGACCTCAATGGAGGAATTAGATCCATTTGTTGAACCTCATAGTTAAGAAGTGCGCAATTTAATGATAACGAAGTTTTG
This sequence comes from Zingiber officinale, assembly GCF_018446385.1. Taxonomy (NCBI): domain Eukaryota; kingdom Viridiplantae; phylum Streptophyta; class Magnoliopsida; order Zingiberales; family Zingiberaceae; genus Zingiber; species Zingiber officinale. Next base: position 29,669,353 of record NC_056004.1, read on the forward strand.
ATTAAACCATAGTTATTAAAAGTGCTTGCCTCGCTGCACTTCGGCACAAGGCGCAGCCAGGCGAGCCTCTTGCACCTCGTCTCCTTAAGTGTGTGCCTTGTGAGAGACACCAGACGCGCTTAAGGTGCTTGGTCTTACGAAACCAATAAAGATTCAGCTATACAAATTTAAAACATCTGGTGATGATGATAATGATATGATTGAGAAAGATGATGAAGATTTTGATGATTTAGATATTTGAAGTTTTTTTAATTTGAATTATGTGTATAACGTATTTATTTACTAGTAAATTTTATATTTATATTATTGTTTAATATTTTATCCACTATAGTTTTGTTAGTGAAATATTTTAATAGAAATTCCTTATATATGTTTGAATTGTAAAAATTTATATTTGGAACGCCTTACTTTGATAAGGCGTGTGCCTCACTTGTGCATTGCGCCTCAAGTCCACAACACTCATGCGCTTTTAAGCGCCTCACGCCTTAAATAACTATGAATTAAACTACTATGATTTGCTAGTCTCAATTGACTTGGTTGTATCATAAATGTCTATACATGAGGCTTTAACATATTGTATATTATGAATTTTTCATTCTTGTTTTTCTCCTCTCGTCTTGAAATAATCAACTAAGGTATACTATGATTGAGGCAACCATCTCATATTTCATGTTGTGTCAACAAGTGTCCCCTCGAATGGGTCTAGTGGCTAGCGCATGAGGTGTTGCCACAATGAGGTCTGAGGTTCAAATCTCGGCAAAGCCAAGGTAAATACCTCCCTTATGTGCTAGTCACTATTCCAAAGGCTAGTAGCCGTCCGTGATTTACCTCCTCCGTGTTGGCCTTGGGACGGGTTGGCGGGGGCGCTAGGGGCGAATGCCTTTTTTGCCACAATGTTGTGTCAACAAGTTATAGGACAAACCAGAAACATCATCCATAAAGTCAAGGTCAAACCTTTTAAAACTTCTCTAATGATGGTGAAATTTGCATGTTAAACACTTAAATTTTACTCTGGTTAATTAAAAGTAAGTCAAACAGAAAAAAAAAACATTGAGTCATAAACAAATATGATAACAAATGGAAAGTATGACTAGCAAACTTAATTTTGAATTACAATGTTAAGATGAGTGTCATGAACAAATACAATAACAAATAGAAAGTATGGCTAACAAAATTAATTTTAAATTACAATGTTAAGATATATAAATATAATGCAACATTTAAAAAATAATTAATTAAGAAAAGTTCAGATAAACAGAAAATTCAAGATAATCTAAATATTAACACCAGCAGTTTTTTCAGACACTTTGGAAATATGCAATAGATTTTAGAAAAGTGAGTAGCAATTTCACTCAACCTTTACCCAACACTCTCCATAAGAATAGAGACCAATGGAGGAAAGCAAATCAGAAGGAAGCTGATTTGACAGAAAATTAATTCTTTTATTTAAATTGATGATCAGTCATTTCACTTTTTCCACTTATCCTACTAATTATTTATCTATATTAACAATCAGCCATCTCATTTTCCCCACACATTTCACAACTATTATGTTTCATCTTATAAACAAAAAATAGTTATGTTTCATTGTGTATCCTACTAGCACCACCACTACAATGATACATTATGCAACATTCAACTGAAGTTTTTTTTCTGATTATGAAGTACTATCTCATAGTATAGATGGCATTCTGTTAGTTTGAGAAGGCATTGATGTTAAGACGTATGTAAAGAAACTTATTTTCTGAAATCATATGCAGAGGCACTAGTTGTGACAGATTAATCAGTGAGCATTACAGTTACCTTGTCGAGGGTCTGTGTAGTAAGAACATAGAGTGGAGGAGCAACTAGTTTGATTTTGACAGGACAATCCTCATTCCCAGAAGCTTCAGCTTTCCTCATAGCTTCCTGCAAAGAATGGTTCAAATATGATTCATCCTAATAAACCTCATAATGTCAAGTGAAGCTCTTTTATCAACATTTGAGAATTCAAATATATATTCCAGAAGGGGAAAAATAACATAAGAACATTTAAGCATCAGTGCCTTGATGTGAAGAACACCATCAAACTGGAAACACTTCATTTCTATATCAGCTCGTATCTTCAGTGGTTGGGGTGTCATCCGTCTCCTAATGTTCTTAACCAATGTGTCTTTTACCTCGGGTGTCACAGCAGGAACCACCTTTGTCACCTGCAGCTATCTTAGACTAAGAAACTCCATTTTGAAAGAAACCAGAAACAATTCAATGACTCACAAGTCGTAAAATTACCTCCTGTCCATCAGGCCCAACTTCCTTCACTTCCCGAGTAAGCGAATCTAGAATTGAATCAGGATCCGTTACAATTATCTTGAATGCCTATGGATTTCATTGCGAAACATTTTTTGTTCAGCATAACAGCAGGAAAATGATAGGTCAGCCACAAAAACCAACACAGAACGGAGATCTGGAACGGTAAGCTCTCCTGAGTGATACCTCGAATGCATGGCCGTACTTGCGGTAGAGGGGCCAGCCGATGTGTACATAGAGCTCCTCCAGGTCGAGGTCGAGGGTCTCTGCGACGTGTCGCATGATAGAGTGAACAAGCTTGCTCTTGTTGTAGCGCTCCTCGCAGGTCTGGATGTCCTCCTCCGAGACCCGACGCTTGGACAGATCGATGTAGCCTTTGTCACGGTCGACACGAAGGACCATAACGGGCTCCTGACGACCGACCTTGATGAGGGAGGACACGGAACGGATGCGGCGGCGGGAGAGCTCGGAGAAGAGGATCATACCCTCGATGTTGTTGTACTCCAGGAGGGAGACGTATGCTCCCATGTCGGCGATGTTCTTCACCTGAATCATCACCGCCATGTCCACCTCCGGATATCTGGCCTCGTACATCCTGCACTCCAGGTTCGGCATCTTCGGCGATTGAAGGATTGGGAATTAGGGTTTTGCAGAACCTTCGAAAACGGATTTGTCGCAATCGTGAGAGACAGGTCGAGGGAAGAGGATTGCGCTGCGGCCGGAAGGGTCGAAGGGAGATGAATAATTAGGTTTTCTTGTGTGTAAATTTTCATTTCAAACCCTGTAAGTTATCTTTTTCCAAAATCTCTTCCAGTTTCTTCAAACTCGTTTTTTTTAAGGATGCGTTTTTATTATTCTACTAAGGCTGCATTTGGTATGGTGTAATCTGCCTTGTAATGTAATGTAATCTGGATTACAAAATGTAATGAAGTTTTGTAATCTGGATTACAAAGCAAACACATTATAATCCGATTACATTACGAGATCACCTTTTAACAAAAATTTGAATGTCAAATATACCCTTAGTCTATTGTCGCTCATCTTCGCTCGCCGCCACTGCCACCGCCCCCCGGCGGCAGGCGCCGGCGACTTGCGACCAGCAATCGCCGGCGACAGGCGACCGGCCACCGCCGGCGGCAGGCGACCGGCGACCGCCGACGGCCGGCGACCGACGACCGACGACCGCCGGCGGCAGGCGACCGGCCACCGCCAACGGCCGGCGACCGACGACCGCCAGTGGCCGACGACCGGCGCCCGGCGATCACCGGCGACCGACGACCGCCAGTGGCCGACGACCGCCGACGATCGACCGGCGACCGACCGCCAACCGACCGACGACGGCTGGCTGCAGCCGCGACGCCCGGTGATGGCCGGGGACCGATGACAGCGGCCACTGCAAGCTCCGACAGAGATGTCGCGTTCGTCGATAAAAGTCATAGGATATTTTTATCATTTTATAATAATACGAATTACATTCCTTATAAAAATAATGGACACCAAACAAAAGAATGTAATCATCTTTGTAATCAAAGATTACATACATTTCATTACCAAATATAGTAATGTAATCAAGATTACATTACATTATATTATAAATTTGATTATATTATGAACTCAATTACATTACGTCCAACCAAACATAGCCTAAATGAATTAACAATATCACTGATAACCGTCTGAAAAATTTATAAAATATTTTAATAATTTTAAAACTCAAAGCATATTTTAAACACGTATGTGTCTTTTTTTTATCTCATAATGTTTGTATAAACAATGTGTATATTTTAATTAACAACTTTTGAAAAAAAAAATATTGCAATTATTCTCTGGAAGAACTCTTCGTTCGTTTCTTTTCCAAACAACTATGGTCTATTTTAAAATCTTATTTAGGTTTATTTTTTATTTTAAATTATTTTTTATAACTATAATAAAAATATATAAAGACATTTTATTTAAAATTTAATTTGCTCTTGATTTCAATTTAATCCTTTAAGTTTTAATGGTATAAATTAGCTTTTAACTTTATAATCTGTCTAATTAAGTTAATAATCCAACACTTAATCTATTTTAAATTCTTAATGATGAACTTTTAATTAATTTATTAAGATAATTATTTTTAATTAATTGGTTAAAGTAATTAAGATGATTAATTTTTATTTATCTTTTAGTTCTCACTTAAAGTAGATATTAAGTCTCAAGAGCTCAGCAATGTATCTAAGTAATTAGATTTTTTTAATCCACAATGAAGACTCATTTTCATTAGTGTACTTACATCAGTGTTGATTGATGTCTAATAAGACATTAAGACTATCTTTTTATTTTACAAGTGATGGGTTGTAAAAATCGTTTTTCTAGCACAGTTAGTATAATCGCAATCTATTGGGCGAAATACTAACTTAAAAATTATTCCCAATTATTTTTTACTAGGTATACATTTTATCCGAGTAAATTAATATATAATATATACGCTTTCATTTACCATGAGTGATAAATTCTATATCAATTACTTATTCATTATCAGAAGATTAGCAACATAATCAATTACATTCTACATAAATAATTAATCAGGGCAATTCAATCTAATTTTATAAAAAATTTACACCGACCGCCGCTCAATTACACTTTACATGTAACTATTTGAAGAGTCAAACACAAAATAATTAAAAACGTTAGACACGGGATCACTATCAGAGACATTTAATAGTATGCTTAACGCACATGCGATATTGGCTTAATCTCTACAATGCAACTATGGAATGATTCAAATTATTGAGTAGAGTTTGTTTACAATATTGATTATTTAAAAGTATAAATATTAAAATTACAATCATCTAGTAAATATTCAATGCCTTGTTATGCAATGAAATATATAGTTTTTTTAGAATTTTGATACTGGATAGGATAATGATTATGATTATTCTATATGTTGACAAGAAAAAATAAATTGAGAAGAAGAGGAGAATAGATAATCATTGTCCTCCCAATTTTTCTATAAAAAAATTATTTAATAATAGAGAATTATCCCTAATGCAACTAAATGTATGTTTATATAGACTCTAACTCTAGGACATAAAAAAAGAAAGAAATCCTAGCATATGGACTCCAATTCTAATCTTGTAAATAAATAAATAAAAAATCTAAGACAAAGAAAAGAAATTTTAAAATTAAAAAAAAAATATTAACATACTCACAATCTTAAAATTTCTAAACAATACAAAAAAAATATAAAAAGATAGATATTACTAAAAAACCTAAAGTAACAAAAAATACCTTAAATACCAAAAAAAAAATTCAAAAATAATAATAATAAATTTAAAGATCCTCTTGCATCAGTTATCCCGAGTTGAAAGGACTTGTCCTTAAGTTTGAAGTAGTTTCTAGTGATAACAGAGAAAGATCTTCTGGCACTAGCAATTGTTGGATTTTAGGAATCCTCGTCAATTTGCCGATGAGCACGACATCATGAACATTGCTATTGTTCATCTTCTCATCCTTTGAGTACTTCTCCATCACTGAGTGATCGATCAAGCTTCTATGAGAGATAATTTTAGTCGACTCAATGTGAATGGCAAAGCCAACAAGAGTTTACTTATATATATATTCTCCCTTTTTGTTGACCTAGTGGGATCATAGCAGAAGAGAACGTGTTGATAGATGACTCATATTTGAGTAAAAGCCAATTCAAGGGACGTCACGAAAGAAAAATATGTTACAGTTTTTTATAATAAAATTCTATTATGGTTTTTTTCCATAACAGAATTCTGTTACTATTTTTTTAATAGAATTATGTTATGATTTTTCATAACAAAATTATGTTACAATTTTTTGGATCTATTTTGGTATGCTGTGGTTTGGACACTATTTATTAGAATTATTATAAATCTATTGTAATATTAATAGAATCATGAAGATTCCTTTGTGTAGATAAAATTATAATATAGCTTCGACCGTTTTGTGGAGTAGGCACACCGCTGAACCACGAGGTTGAGAGTGTTATGCCTGAAAGATATTCATATATCTCCACAATTATATAATATTATCCACTTTGGCCCTAAACCCTCATGACTTTGCTCTTGAATTTTATCCAAAAGACCTCATGTTAATGAAGATATCTTACATCCTTTTAAACACATGATCTTTTCCATATATTTTCAATGTAAGACTTTTGATTGTATCCCAATAATCTCTCCCTCAAACGAAGGACCACAATTACTCTCATGTTCGGGTCTCTCCACGAACATCCGGTCACTCTTGACCTGCTCCAGACCTTCCTCGTGATGGAAAATAATTCATCTTACAAAGTCATAGACATAGGGAATATCATAATCAAGATATTTGATGGTGTGATCAAAACTTTATGTGATGTCAAATACATATCAAATCTAAGGAAGAATTTGATCTCACTATATACACTAGATGGTATAAGTTACAATTATAAATCAGTGAGCAGGGTGATAAATGTCTACAAGGGAACTCTGACGATAATAAAAGGATAAAAGTTAGCAAGCAACATCTACAAGTTGATTGGGACTATACAGTTGTAGGTGGAGTCACCTCGATAGAGTCTAAATCAGATAGTACTATCTTATGACATATGCGATTAGGGCATATGAGTGAACGTGGGATGCTAGAACTTCACAAGAGAGATTTATTGAAAGACATCAAGACATCAAAGTTTGAATTTTGTAAATTCTGTGTTTTTAGAAAATAGAGAAAATAGCAATACACAAGACGAAGGGGATTTTGGATTACATACATACGGATCTCCGGAACCAACCAATTTAGTATCACGTGGAAGACACTTATTTTTTTGTGAGTTTTATGATTACTCACGAAAGGTCTAGGTATACTTCATGCATCACAATTCGAAAACTTTTACGAAGTTTAAACAATGAAAAATTAAAGTGGAGAATCAGACTGGAAGAAAGATCAAATACCTTAGGTCAGACAATGGAATTGAGTATACGAATTCAAAGTTTCAGAAATTTTATGAACGACATGGGATAATGAGGTATTTCTCGGTTCATAGGACACTTCAGCATAATGGTGTGACGAAAAGATTGAATAAGATAATCATTGAGAAGGCAAGATATTTCAGACTGAATGTAGGGCCAACAAAGAATTTTTGGGCAAAAGCGATAAACATGACATATTATCTCATTAATAGATTATCAAGGGCAGCACTAGAAAGCAAAATATTAGAGGAAGTATGGACAAGTAATCTAGTAGATTACTCTCATTTTCGAGATTTTGAATGTCCAAATTATGTATATATCTAGCGAGGAAAAATCAAAGTTGAATGTGAAGTCAAACATTGCATTTTTTGGAGGTATTAAAAAGGAGTTAAAGACTTCAAACTTTGGGATGCTAAGACAACCAAGGAGGTGATCAATAAAGATGTAGTGTTTGACAAGAAGGTCATGCTACAACATACTCAGGAAGAAGGAAAGTGTAAGATCGAAAAGCACTAGAGGGAGGGATGAATAGCGTGTGTCGCTTTTTCACTTTTTTTGAAAATTATGAGTTAGAGCAACGAAAATAAGAGAAAGAAAAACAAGACTAACACAGGTTGATTTTACTTGGTTTGAAGTTTTCGACAACTTCTACTATAAGGATCACACTCTTCGAGTAATTTTATTGAGCAATCCACTAATAGCTCAAATTAGAATACAAACATTTAAGTACAAGATAATAGACAAATTATACCGACAATAAAGTATAGTAGTAACTTGAGCATTGGTTGTCGAAGCAACATTTCAATGTCATAGAGAGTTTTTCAAAACAATACGTGAGTATAAAAGTTGTAGCAATTGATATATGAAGTTGTTAGTTAAAGCTTCTTTTATAGGCTTTTCTAGGTGCATGGACCACCTCGAGCACCTCCATTGATGCATATCAGATTTACCTTCATCGTTGAGATTACCCCTCTTTGGGTGTCTGGATTACTGATTTGGATGCACCTCAGTGAAGCTCTATCCAAGTCACATTTATCCCTTCTTAGGCGCCTGGATGATGAGATAAGCCAGCCAACTAGCATCTGCCAACTCATCTGCTCGTGAAGCTGGATTCAGGCCATTCCGGACGCTTGGATCTTGTCCGGTTGCTGATAACCATGACTTTGCTATAATATTTTGATTCATAAGTGCATGCTTTTATTATCTTCTCATAGGTTGAACTCACATTTCATGAATTGTATTTATTCTTAGACTTAATTGTAAAATATCTCATTATTGCGATATTTGATCTAATATTCGAATATGATCTTTGTAGGCATCAAAGGGCAAGAACTTGAGTTCGATCAACCCAGATGAGCTCAAATCTGAGCTTAAATGAAGAGATCAAGTTCTGGAACCATCTGAACCGTTCATTTGAGATCATGAGTGATCTGAGTCATACATCAAAGATCTCTCTATCTAAGCCAAGGGGAAGTAGATCACAACCATTGATCAAATCTGGAGCTTTTGATCCAGATTTAATATGATTCAACCGTTAGATAAGATTTGAAGCATTCTCCACCATTGATCGAGATTTGATTTGATTCAAAATGAGAAGCTATAGTGCTTTTTGGAGGATCATCAATTGCTATAGGGATTGCATCGAAACAGAGGAGGCGGACGATCTTGCTCCGACAATCTCGATCCACTTTCCATCGCTGACAACCAATGGAGGTTAAGGGTGCTTCCCTTCCTCCGGTCATCATCCATCTTCAAGTCGGCGATGCCACTTCAACCATTTGATCTCTAGCTTGGTCGCGATTTTTGAGCGTAGAGGAAGAAGTGGAGAAAAGGAGAAGCAAATGGATTTGATCTGGTTCCTTCGTCTTTCAGCCGACGATCTTCTTCCCTGAAGCTCTGCACCTATCTAAATGATCAGAAGTGTTTGCTTCTGAACCCCTTTGATTTCTGCACCAATTTCTAGCTTCAGTTGTGTCACTGGATCAGATCATCTAATTTGATCAATTTTTCGTCATCTGCAAGGTCCGGACATCTTCGTCCAATTCTGTGAGTGCTTGGGGTTTCCTCCAGCTCACCTTGGTTTATCACTTCTCCCATATTTCATTTCTATATTTCTGTATTTTCCATTTCCAACTTAGTTTAGTTGTGTTGACAGATTAGTTTCATAGATCTGAATTATTTGGGTTAGATGAAGGTTTAGATCTGTTTCCTTGTTCTCAATTCATCTGAATGTTTGCTAGCTCCTCGAGTGGAGATCTGAATCCGAGCTTGCATTGTTCATGAACTATTTTTAGTTGTTGTGCAATTGGTTCTCTGTTTACTATTCTTGGCATTAAGTGGTTCTGAATATATTTTACTTCTATTAGTTCTTGTTTTATTTAGTTTAGCTCCTCTTCATGGATCTGAGTAGATCTCCTTCCATGTGACGAATGGTTGTTTGATCCCTCACGTATCTAATCTTTGTAATTTGGTTTGTCCTTGTTTTTTTCTCTTGTTTAGTTTTCAATTTGTTTAGATCTGTTAATGGTGTAATCTATAGTATAGAGTGACAGTATGTTGTGGGTTTATAATTAATAGATATATAGGATTTCTTTTATTGCATTAGATTTAGTTTCATAATTGTTTTGCTATTTCATTCCTTAATTTAAGAACTCAACAAAATCGAAAACCCCAATTTCTCATCAAAAATCTAAAAAACAATAACAAAGCAATTGTAAGATATCATCATTGTTATATTCGTTGGGAAACGACCTGAGTCATCTCTATGCTACATTAGTATAAAATGAATTCAGTCACTTAATTCTTTTGATACTCATTTCACGATAAAATTACGTCTATAAGTTGCCCGGACGTTCAAGCGCTTGGATCCCTTTTGGGTGCTTAACTTTGATTTCCTGTAATACAGAGTTAGCAAAACAGATATAATATGAAATATAAGTATTAAAATATTTAGACAGTTTTGGGATTGTCCGATCTTGACTTTGTATTTTACTAAAACCTTAGGTCAGACCGACGCATACTGTTCCCTCAATGGGGAATGCGTCCTCACTAAATCTCTCCCCTCCAGTGCTTACCTCCACTTACCAATTGCATACTTACTTAACTTTAATCTCTTGACCCACTAGGTTTTCTTACTAGATGGATCATTTGGACCATAGTTTGTAGAATCACGATCCTACACCAAATCAATTTAGAGTCAGGATCAGATCGGTCGTGATCAGATCGTAGAATCGTACGATCCTACGAAAACCCCTTAATTTTAGTATACATGATTAATAATTAGACAAAATACCTAAAAACCCATTTATATATAAATAGATTGTTGGTGTAATATCCCTAGGTCAAGGTTGACCTGGTTGACTAAGCTTGAGTTGGCTCAAGTTTGAGTCTTGATGTTTGGGTTTTGATGTTTGACAATACATGGAAATTGCAGATGCAATCGTCTATTTGGGGAGATTATTGATACAATTCCCCTCTGGTTAAGGTTGACCAGTCAGATGTGAAGAAGAGTCAAGTAGGTCAAAGGATTGACCGGATACTTGACTGAGAAAGTCCTAACTGGAGGTTAGGTAATTGAAAGTCCCGGTGAGTGAAGTTAGGCAGGTAAAAGTCCCAGTGAGTGAAGTCAGGCAGTGGTGAAAATCCTAGTGAGTGAAGTCAGGTGGAAGCCCTAGTGAGTGAAGCTAGGTGAAAGTCTTGGTGAGTGAAATCATGCAGATGGAAAGTCCTAGTGAGTGAAGCTAGGTAGAGTGAAAGTCTTGGTGAGTGAAGCCAGGCAGGGGAAAGTCTCGATAAGTGAAGTAGGTCAGTGGAAAGACCTGGTGAGTAAAGGAAGACACGAGGAAATCCAGATAGGTCAAGGGTGACCGCACATCTAGTGGAAGGAAGTCCAAGTGGGTTATGGAGGACTAAACACTTGGCACGAGATGGTAAGTCCAAGTGGGTCAAGGTTGACCGGACACTTGGTGCGAGGAAAAAAAGGCCAGATGGGTCAAAAGTTGATCGAACACTTAGCGGTCGTAAGTCCAATAGGGAGTTGGCATGGAACTAGAAAGTTTGGACGTAGTAAACTTTCGAAGGTCATAACTTTTGACTCGGATATCGGAATGAGGTGATCTTGGATGCGAAATGAAGCTCATTTCAAGCTCTACACATTTTTTTACTACCAATCGAGTTGCCAATCGATTAGGGGGTTCAATCAATTGGTCAATCGATTAGTTGACATGATTTTGTGCAAAAATTGATTAGCCAATCGATTCAGAAGCTCACTGTTCACTCAGAAACTCTCCCAATCAATTGACCAATTGATTGGAGAAGCTTTGATCGATTACCCAATCGATCCAAACTATTTCTGCATAAAATCATGTCAACCAATCGATTGAACTCGTAAATCAATTGGCAAGTAGAAAAATGTGTAGAGCTTGAAATGAGCTTCGTTTCACATCCGAGATCATCTCATTCCGATATCCGAGTCAAAAGTTATGGCCTTCGGAAGATTATTACGTCCGAACTTCCTAGTTCCATGCCAACTCCCTATTGGACTTACAACCGCTAAGTGTTCGATAAACTTTTGACCTATCTAGCCTTTTTCTCCTCGTGCCAAGTGTCCGGTCAACCTTGACCCACTTGGACTTACCATCTCGTGCCAAGTGTTCGGTCCTCCATGACCCACTTGGACTTCCTTCCACCAGATGTGCGGTCACCCTTGACCCATCTGGATTTCCTCGTGTCTGCCTTTACTCACCAGGTCTTTCCACTGACTGGCTTCACTTATCAAGACTTTCCCCTGCCTGGCTTCACTCACCAGGACTTTTACTCTGCCTAGCTTCACTCATTAGGACTTCCCATCTGCCTGATTTCACTCACCAGGACTTTCACCTAGCTTCACTCACTATGGCTTCCACCTGACTTCACTCACCAGGATTTTCACCACTGCCTGACTTCACTCATCGGGACTTTTACCTGTCTGACTTCACTCACTGGGACTTTCAACTGCCTAACCTCCAGTTAGGACTTTCTCAATCAAGTATCTGATCAATCCTTTAACCTACTTGACTCTTCTTCACATCTGACTGGTCAACCTTGACCAGAGGGGAATTGTATCAACAATCTCCCCAAATAGACGATTGTATCTGCAATTTCTATGTATTGTCAAACATTGAAACCCAAACATCAAGACTCAAACTTGAGCCAACTCAAGCTTAGTCAACCAGGTCAACCTTGACCTAGGGATATTACACCAACAATCTCCCCCTTTTTGATGTTTGATAATACCTTTAAGTTAGGTTAATCTCATAGCCTTAACTTCCTTTCATGCTAAGGCATGAATGAGGGTTTCCTTCATTCTCTCCCTTTCCTAGAAGATAAACTTCCTCTTTCGGTAATGAAGGCCTAAAACCCTACATAGATAAATAATTTTGCATCTATATGCAATCATTTACACCCAACACCTCATATTACATTATTACATGTATAAATTTAAATTAATCAGTAATTTAACTACCATTCTTGTATAGTAATAATATTTATTTTCCATATCATAAAACAAAAGAAAATAAAATTTTTATTAACACAATAATAATAACACATTCAACTTCAAAAATATTTCTTTGGTTTATATGATGATCCAATTTAAAGGTCAACAAAACACTTAATGTATATAACAGAAGCTATTGAATCCTTTGATTCAAATATGAACGCCGGAAAAAATCTTCTAAAGACTGGTTGATGCCACACAATATTAAACAATAGGCATCTAAAAACTCATCATTTTGGAAAAAGAAATGATAGAATATTATTGATAAATAACTAACTCAAAAATAATTAAACATATGTTTAAATAATTTAAAATCCTAACAAGATGAAAAAAAAGATAAAATCTTCCGAGCATTCGAAAATAATTTAAATGATATTTTTGCGATTTGAAATAGGGTAGTTAAGGATAAACTTTGAAATTTATTAAAAATCTCTAAACGAGCTTTAATTTGATATATCATAAGCTTTGTGGTTCAATTTGAGTCAAAAGTTATAACCTCTCAATGTTTCCACTGATCTTGCTCCGATCCTGTTACGATCCTACCGATCCTGCTACGATCCTATGACAAAAATCAAGTATGTACGATCCTGGATCGATTTTGGGTTTCCGGATCGTAGGATCATACGATCCTACGATCTAGATCATGATTTTGCAAACCATGATTTGGACTTCAGCTACTCGTCTGGTCCTCCTTGACCCAACTAGAGTTCCTACCAATCATTCTATTGGACTTCAACTTTGTATCAGGTCCTCTAGATCCATTAAGTCTTTTAGTCCTACACACTTGGTAACCAAATTAAAATAGACAAAATCTAATTTTAACCATTTATCATACATCAAAAGTTAAATTTGATTATTAATACTAATTGCACCAATAGAAAGGAAATGCCACAGAGTAATAAGAAGAAAGATGTTGTGTATGTGGAGTTAGAGACTCATGACTTTGATGATTCTAACTCATAGCACACGGAGCATCATACTATAGCTGGTGGTCGAACGAGATGAGTCATAAAACCACCCATCTTATACGGATTCGAAGACTTAGTATCTTATGCACACATCACTAGTAGCGAAGACCCTATATCTTTTCAGGAGGCGGTTCATAACTCTGAGAATGACAAGTGGATGAGTGTTATGGAGGAGATAAAGCCACTGCATAAGGAAAAAATGTGAAATCTAGTGGAGCTTCCTGTGGAAAAATGAGTTATAGAGTGCAAGTGGGGCATTGTAAAGAAAAAGAAAAAGGTTGACAATTTGAAAGGGCTAGTGAGCAAGGAATTTAACATAAAAAATTTGGGTGAGCCCAAGAAGATTTTTATGATAGAGATTCACAAGGACAAAGCTACAGGGAGTTTATGGTCGTCTCAACTTAACTATGTGGAGAAGGTACTGAATATGTTCAATATGAAAATGTCAAGTCAGTGAACATAACACTGATACATCACTTCAAGTTATCCAGTACACAGTACTCAAAGACAAATGAGGAGATCCAAGAGATGTTAAAGATTTCTTATGCTAGTGCAGTTGATTTTTTTGATATATGTCATGGTTTACACAAGACCAGATTTGACACAAGTAGTTAATATAGTAAGCAAGTTTCTCTTAAATTCTGGTCGACCACACTGGGATGCAGTGGAGTGAATTTTCAGATACTTGAGAAATACAACTAATTATGACATCATGTTCAGTAGACAATCGAAAGATTCTTCAGTTGTTGGGTACATAGATGCAAACTATGCAAAATATTTAGATTACAGGAGCTCTACTATAGGATACGTGTTTACTTGGGTGGGAGGATCTTTCTATTGGAATCCTATGATACAATCTATTGTTGCATTGTATACTACGAAGTCAGAGAACATGGTAGCAGTTGAAGCAACAAATGAAACTTTATGGCTTATAGGGTTGGATAGAGAGCTGAGCTTTCAGCAAGGTGGAGTCAAGTTGTTATGTGATAGTTATAGTACTATCTATTCAGCGAAGAATCAAGTGTATCATGAGAGAACCAAACACATTGATATGAGGTTTCACAAGATCAGAGAGTTGATTGCTTCCGAATAAATTCAACTTAAGGAGGTTCACACTATAGACAATGCTACAGATATGTTGACGAAGTCTGTGACCGTAGAAAAGTTCAAGCATTTCTTGAACTTTATTCATGCCTCTAGATGCTAGAGAAAGAAAGTTCATACCTAGAAATTCAGGTAGAGTTTTGCTCAGATGCTTATATTCTTCATACATTTGAATATTCGACAATGTGAAGATTGTTTATGTGTGACTCATATCTAAGGGAAGGCCAATGCGAGGGACGGAAGAAAAAATTGTTATAATTTTTCCATAATAAAATTCTGTTACGATTTTTTTAATAGAATTTTGTTACAGTTTTTCACAATAGAATTCTATTATAAATTTTCAGGTATGTTTTGACATGCTGGAGTTTGAACACTATTTATAGAGATCATTATAGACCTATTGTAATATCTAGAGAATTATGAGGATCCCTATGACTAGTTCATGCTAGAGGTGTCATCTTTAATTTATCTCCCTTGATATAATATGGGAATAGACTATGAAGAATATCTAGGATGAATATTATCCTCTTTTACTATCAAGAGAATTATAAAGACTCAAAAAGAACTCTAATAAAACATAAGTTATTTTGATTTTTTCTTCTAGAGCGAATCGGCAAAAACAAAAAGTCTAGACGGGACTGACTCCGCTCTTCCCATAGGCGGCGTGCTTGACACAATAAGCTTAGGCATCCTCGACGTACGCATGGTCAAAATCCTCTGTTTTTTGCTAAATGGCTGATCTCAAATGTAACATCCAAATCAGCTGGAACTGTGTCATTGTTGTTAACATGGAAGAAGCCACAGGGATTCATGACTTGATTCACCAAGGAAACGTGCTTGCTTCTCAGCCGATCGAACTCCTCCATAGGCCACTGCAACAGCTGCCGAACCAGCCTTTGCTGACATCATTGGCGATGGTATCCGACTCGTTGGTCCAGCTGGTCAAAACCCCCCTCCTCTTTGCTGGATCGAAGAAGGTCTTCAAGGAGTAGAAGTTATCATAATCGTACCTCAGCCTTTCGCTACTAGCAGCCAACCATAATGCCATCCCTATATTAAGACCCATGTAGACGATGCATTGTATGCCCTTCCCACAAAACACCTGGGGTTCAACTCATTAGCACCAAGGACTCGCCGTCTGAAAGGCTTCAGACTTGAAGAAGAGTGCTTCAATTACTAATTTGGATGCAAGGTTATGATCCAGGTCATCACACATGAGGATTTCTCTTAGTTTACTGCAACTCAAATAAGCAAAACGGATATGAGGGAGTAGGCGAGATTCGAGAACTCAAAATATCAAGACATTCTCCCAGTAGTGTATATTGTGTGTGCCCACTTCACAACAAAGACACAAATAGCATCTTCTGATGTCGCTTGAAGGTCATCACTTGATAGAATAGCTTCAATGCCAGCCAGGGGAAGAGTCATAATTTCGTCTTGGAACTTAGCTATCAGAGGTTGGCAAGGATGCCTTTAGCAACATCTATCAGAGGTTGGTCAGCGGAAGCTAATGAAATGTTGTAAGGCAAATCCAGATACAACAGTGCCGATTTGTTGTCATAAGCAAACTCCCAAGTGGTTTACTGCAATATTGCATGCATGAAACAACCTCAAACTTTTCAACAGCTATGAGCACATCCAAAAGGAGAGTTGGAGACGTAATTGACAGTTTTTCACTATACATAAAACTCAAGATCTCCATGAAAGTAGCTTCATCTTATTAATTAATAATGCTTTGTAATGCATGCTGCCATTCAGATTCTTTCATACCATTCGAAAAAAACCTGTAGAAGAAAGGGCTTTTTGCAACAAGAATAACAGAGTTAATGTAAATGGGTATAACGCTGAGAATGCAAAGATGTCTCATAATCGATGATTCCTTACTTTTAGAATCAACTACAGCTTGCAATGGACTTGGTGTCAATTCATGGGTCGCTGAAACATCATCTTCTTTATGATTTTCATATTCCTCATAATCATGGGACTTAGGCTCACAATTTGATGTAAATTCAGAAGAGCATTTTGCAGACTCCAATGCATTTTCAAATTCTTATTATTTATTGTTGTACATCGGCTTCCTGGTTATTTCAATTTGTAGTCTATATCTTTTTGAAGAAAAATTTTATTATCATCTTCCTTTTCTTCCGAGACATCCTCATCAAATTATTCTTTCAACACCTTTTCTTCATCGGTCTCAAATCTTTCCATACCGTGGTGGTCATATCCTTGTTGATTTTCTCCAATCTATATTGATACGGGTTTTGATGAGATAACTCGAAAGATGATGTGGTAAAAGGAGTCAAGATGACGGGGCAGTCAAAGTCAAGATGACGGATCAGTTACACTTGAAAAAGAGTAATGTCCCCTCATCTGGCATGGATCAGTCACATAGTGCTAAGCTTCTTAGATTCCACTAGATCAGGTTATAATCCTGTCATGGAAGGATGATCAACCCTTAAGCCGAGCAAACCAGGGAGTCTGGTGTCTCAGGGCCGGCTAGATTTTAAGGTGACCATGAGCAAAGCCGGCTGACCTTAAGGGCCGACTAAAACGATTGACTCATTCCACAACAGACCAACTACTGGCAGACGGAAGGTAGGCAAACTCATTGGTAATAAAATCAGACAGACTTATATGTGCTGGTCGTACAAAAACTAGGGTAGGGCAAATACAACCCAGCTTGATATGTTGATCAAGGCTCTCAGAACGAAGTGGGTCTTCTCTAGATAACTTATCATACGCTCAGTCAGGTAAAGGGACGATCGGACATATGACACTTATACTTTTATTACTATTGCCTGAACGGAATTCCAACCCAACATATATTATTATCAAAGAGATGATGCACTCTATCATTCTCCAGTGAGTATATTAATGCTGCATAGAACATGATTGAACGGTTTAATATGATGTATAGCAGTGGAATATATAGAATGCAACTGAATAACTTAATAAAAGAGACTGGCTTAAGGATCGATCGAATATATTCAGACAACAATATCATCTTAACAAAGCTACTAGCTTAAGGACCGGTCGGATTATATTCAGCAAATTACATCAGCTTAACAGGGAAGATGGCTTAAAGATCGGCCAAGACATATTCAACAAACTACATCAACCTAACAGGGCAGCCGACTTAAAGACCGACCGAGACATATTCAATAAACTACATTAACCTAACAAGGCAACCAACTTAAAGACCGACCGAGACATATTCAATAAACTACATCAACCTAACAGGGCAACCGACTTAAAGATCGGTCGATACATATTCAGCCAACAACTTCATCTTAACAGAGCAGTCAGCTTAAAGACCGACCGAATTATATTCAGCCAATGACATCATCCTAACAAGGTGGCCAGCTTAAGAACAGACTGGATTGTTTTCAATTGACAATATCATCTCAACAAGATAGTAGACTCAAGGGTCGACTGAATGATACTCAGTAGACAATATCTCGACAACTTGTCATAATAACAACTTTGTGTCAGAGAATATTCTTTTGGAAACTTCTTCAGGGATCATCATGTTTCTTATCAGAAGACCAATAATAATAGCATATTCCTTCAGCAACCTCGGCAATAACAAAAGTTAAAAACGATAAAAGGGGTATACATATGAGTAAAATAAAGATTCATCGGATGATTATGGTGAACTGCTTAACAAACTCTGACATATTTTTGTCACCTCATGATTGCGGAGATTACATAAGGTGGTATATAAAAGGGGAGTTCTCTCTGCAACTAAGATGCACTTACTGACATCTACAACTCCACTCTCGCACATACGTTCTGACGGTTCTTCCATTCGTTGGGATCAGGACTGACTTGAGCATCAAAGAACCTTCGCTAGGGACCCCCCTAGTTCTAGGCACTGCCATTTTGTTGGATAATTTGCTTGTGCGTAAGATCACAGGAGAAGCTTCTTTTGAAGAGAAAGGTCTTCTGACGATCAATCACTCATCCATCGTGCCCAGCGCATCATCTCTGCATGTCTTAGATAGGATCATATACCTTTCTCATGTAAGAGAATCTCTCGCGGCTTTGCATCCCCAAAGGATTAGTCTTTGGCTGGACTTCACTGTCACTTCTGTTGCAGTAGATATCAATTGTAATCGATTGATCGTGGACTTCCAACCCTGTTTGATTGTGCACTAGAAGGTCTGCTTGAATGTGAACTAGCAGGCCTACTGGTATTCTTAATCTCCATATCATAGTACAACCTCTTCCAATCTAGGCCTTTCCCTACTAAAATCTCCTCTCTCGGACGTGCAACCCCAAATAGAATTAGTCGTGTTCTTGGAGGCTCACTCGATGTAGTAACATTCCTCTTTGGTGGATCTAAAATAAGCTTTTGTCTTCCCTAATCGTCAAACCTACGGTTGGGAAAACCTCCATGGGCACCACCTCCACCACCATACCCTCGGAATCTGCCACTGAAGCAGCCATGTTCTAGCTCCTCCTAGAATCACTCCCTCAGCCCAGTAGGGAGTTGGCTCATCTCGGAAGAGGTGAGCCCCTTGTCTCAAAGGCGTCTCAATGCCTGCCTATTCGGGTGCCTAAATTGCTGGCGTTGTCCTGTTTGAGAGGGAAGGCAACACCTTTTTTTCCTGCTTGGAGGAGGTAGCCACCTCCTTAAGGCTAGGGAATCTCTATGCAGACTCGCCAACAAAGAGGGACCGGGTGGAGGCATATCTGCGCCCATCTACTCGTGTTCCCCGACCTCTGCTTGCTCTGCAGCGTATGCCCTATTGTTCGCCGATCAAATCTTAATCTTCTTTGGAAGTTTGAGTGTACTAATGAAAAAAAAAATGCTGCAAGTGCTCTCGACGATACTCATCGGATGACAATTCATCGGTTGGTTCTAGTAGTTATTTATAGTAAAAGAACTGCTCCATTTTATTGATCTAATCAATAGCATTCTATATCTATGAAGTACCATAAATGTCTAGTAAATCAACTTGAAATTCGAGATCTCCATGTCAATCCTCTCGATCACATGTCTCACGATAATGAATTCGCACCCTCTGCTAGGCGCTAAGATAAATTTGTAACTTACCTCTGTAAATCACATTGGGTTAAATCTACAAATTGTCTCTATAAATCCTCAATTATACCTTGGATGCTACGACTATGGTACAAGATTTTCCCAGTCAAAATTTGCCTGGAACAACCACGAGCACCACCATGATGACCTTTCATTGGATATGACACTCGACTTCTTCAATTAGACACGACTAACTCTGATACCAACTGACGTTGGACATGCTAGCAATTATCTTACAGACTGACGAGAAGAGGGAAATTAAAGAGAAGGCAAGAAGAGATAACCGTTGTCCTCCCGATTTTTTCGTAAAAAAAAAGATATTATTCAATAATAGAGAATTATCCTTCGTACAACTAAATACATGTTTATATAGACTTCAACCCTAAGATATATGACAGGAAAGAAATTCTAAGATATATAGACTTCAATTCCGATATTATAAAGAAAGGGAAAAATTTTAAAAAAAATAAAAGAAAAGAAAAATATTCTATTAAAAATATAAAAATATAGAAATTAGTAAAGATACTTAAAATACCAAAATACCTTAAATATTTAAAAAAAATATAAAAAATAATAATAAAAATCTACCGATCCTCCTATATCAAATTTATAGAATTTGCTCTTTTGTAATGAACTAGGTAACACATTGAACCTGAGGCGATCAACCTGGCCTCACAAAAGTTTTCCACCATTCGTTAGGGTAAGTCGAGAAGCACTCGCGGAGGATGGCCAAGAAATCCAACATCTTGTGGTTGAGCGTCTCATTTAGAGGAAAAATCTCTACAAATGCGTCGTACCTTGAGATCGAACTGTGGATACCTAGGTGGTAACTTGACACTCTTTCACTGTATCGTAATCTCGGAGATAAAATTTGCTCTTTCGTGAAGAGGAATGAAAAGACATTTGAAATATTTTAGTAGTGATGAAAAATCCAATTAAATCATTTGAGATTTAGGAGTGATCTTTTTATCATTTTAAGGTAATTATGGTTCTAAAGTATAGTTCATTTTTCATAAATAAGAATCGTTTGCACGAGGTGTCCAGTTAACTAAAGTGTGACATATTTATTATATATTTACTATAATAAGATAGAGATCAGTTTTTGACGGACACATACATTAAGAAAAACTTTCTACACCCCTAATCATTTCGTAGTGGACTATAAGTTGATGTTGTGGTTTATCTTTCTTTATATAATCTAGGATGAATTGCAATCAAAATCATCTAGGAGTATAATTACCTTTAGCTATAAATAGTAAATAAGAATCAAATAGAGCATTCAAGATGAGTCAAAGAGAAAAAGATTTGATTAGGAGTATAATTACCTTTAGCTATAAATAGTAACTAAGACAAAATGAGTTGTGACTAGAAAGAGAAAAAGATTTGATTCACATCATTATTAAGAAATGCATTTCATATGCATTATATAGAAGAAGAAACAAAACACAGTAGAAGGTAACTAATGAATGCGGTGCCAAGCATGAAGAAGCCTATCAAGGTTCTTCAGCCCCACCAGAATGTTTATCTATTTCCTTAAATGAAAACGTCCAAGTTGTGTATGCATGCTTTTGTCTTCATTCATCACTGACACATACAGATCCAGATGCAGATGATGGAGATCAACCAATCAATCAATCGAGCTCTTTCCTTGTTGGGCTAGTGATACCGACAATCACGTACCAAGTGTAAACCTCAAGAAAGAAGATCGAGAAAAATATAAGCTCTCTCGATCGATCAAATCTTGGAAACCTATACATCAATGTACTCAAGCTCAGCGGCCCTCTTCATGCTGCCGCCAGCTTTCTTCCCTTCGAAAGCAACAGAGCACCTACAGCCAAAACGCGAACGAGATTGAACAACAACAACAACAACAACCATGGCTAGCTACCTGCCATCTGATTCACGGAGAATGAACTGACCTTGTGAAATCCATTTCGGCGTTGTCCGCCGTCGGCAGGGGCCTTGTTTTCTTGGAGCATTTCGTCTTTGGAGGAGCTGACGAATCGCAGCACCGGGGGCGACCACAGACTGCTCGTTTCGTAGTCAAAATTGAACTCCGATGCGTCCGGGAACTTGATCAAGAGGCCCTCGGAGACGCTTCTCGACACGAGCTGAACTTTGGTGACAGGCGAGCGCCCGTCGACGGACTGCAAGCCGATCGCTTCTGAGTTGGACATTGAGGCCAGGAGGAGATCAGCTCGAGGAACAGAGGGGTTTGCATCTATTCTCTCTGACTGCGTGGTTTTAAGTAGCTAGGGAAAAGGGTTGCCGATTGACAAGGACACATGAGGAATTCATCCATCTTTGTGGACGGAACTAACTAACTACTTGTTAAAAAGGTTCGAATTTCACTGTTTCCTTTGATCCTCTTGGTCGTATCTCCTGCTTTTTAGTGTGGATCTGAAGCTGTAGGATGTGAATCGTCGGTCTCAGATCTGAATTCGGGTTATAATGAAGTGGACAAATCTGCTAAGATGTCGGAATCTGATTATTAGTTTTGGTGGATACCGAGCAAGACGACATGGCTGCATGGACAGATTAAAATGTCGGCGAATTACGGCATCTATGTTTTAAAATGCTTAAATTACACACTTTATTTTCTAAATTATCAAATCA
This sequence comes from Zingiber officinale, assembly GCF_018446385.1. Classification (NCBI taxonomy): domain Eukaryota; kingdom Viridiplantae; phylum Streptophyta; class Magnoliopsida; order Zingiberales; family Zingiberaceae; genus Zingiber; species Zingiber officinale. The sequence continues at coordinate 29,691,868 of NC_056004.1, forward strand.
TGGCCGTGTTTTAGTAAATTACACCAATACAACTAACTATGTCAGATGATTTTGAAATGGATAATAGTAACGGTCCTTCAGGCCACATGACTACTTTCTTTTTCCTTGGGTTTATATATATGTTGTTCTTCACGGCCACCGTCGCATCGAGTCTTTCGATTCCAGCGGTCGCGTCTCCACCAAGAACTCGGCGGTGTTCAGGTAAGCGATTCATGTCCCTTCCCTCGCCTCTCTGCTCTTTTTCTTCTTGATTTCTTTTTCCAGGTTCCAGATCTCTTTTATTTTTCTGTCGGCATTTGGATTGGAATTGCATAGGGATTTCCGTCTTTTCATTTTGAATGCATGATTAGCGTTTACTCATCCCTGGTGGTTCTTGTATGGTTTTGAAGAGGTCCCCTCGGAGTGGTGTTAAGATACAGGGTATTACCATATTAAACTATGGGATCAAAATTTAGCACATTTGAGCATGCCTTCTTCGTGCTTTGGTCATTGTACTAATGGTTAGTAGTCATCCGTGGTAATTTATCTTCTCCGTGTTGACCTAGGGACAAATTGACGGGAGCACTGAGGTGAGCAAATCACCTTCTGCGTTGTGAAGGCTGGGCTTCTGCGCCGCCCACCACAAGTATTTCTTGATTTACTTTGGCGACCAGTGAAAATTTTCCATGTGGCCGAGCCGGTCACACCAAGCTCGACGTTACCCAACCTGATTAATCATTTTTTTTTTATGGTTGTGAAGACGCCTCCGGGGCTATGGTGCAACGGTAAGGGTGCTCAATTGTCTCCCAATCACCCACGGTTCGATTCCCATTTACGGGGTATTTGTAGAAATTTTTTCTCCAAATGAGACTTACAACTAAGGGATGCTAGACTTTTGAGCCATTCGCCGCTTCCCGATTGACCCTAGTGGCCGATGGCTGTAGGGGACGGGCCGATTGCCCCAAGCTCAACGTACCTAACCTGGTTAATCTTTTTTTTTTTTTGTATGGTTGTGAAAGCCCCCAAGGCTATGATGTAGTGGAAGGGTGTCTAGTTATCGCCAGACACCCACGATTTGATTCCCAGTTACGACACATTTACAGAAAATTTTCCTCTAAATGAAATGCACAACTAAGAGATGCTAGGTTTCCGGGCCGCTCGGCACGAGTACTTCTCGATTTACCCTAACGGTCAGTGGGAAACATCAGTGGGGCAGGCCCGGTCGCCCTAGGTTCGACAATACCTAGTTAACCATTATGTTTATCCCCAGGACTATGGTGTAGGATCGAGACGTACTAGGGGGTGAATAACACTCATAACTTTTTTCATTTAAAATCAATCGGAGTAAAACACAACGGAAAGTAAAGAACACAGAACAAGGACACCAAGGATTTTACTTGGTTCGGATCCTGTGACGACTCCTACTCCAAGGTTTGTATATGAGAGTGCTTTCAATGAGCAATCAATAATAAATCGGAAGATTACAAGTACAAGTATTGTAATAAAATAAAGTTTACCGACGACTTGGAAAGTTGGATCTTTTACGTAGTCATTGTCGGAGTAGAGTTATGGCGTTGCAGATTCATCTTTTGAGCAACACGCACATGAGAAGATCATTCTGAATGTGGTCGAGGCCTTCTTTTATAGTCGAGTTGAACCTAATTCAAATCCATTGATCTCGGAATCAAGTTTGACTCGACGCTGATCGGTCGACCGATCCCCTTGATCGGTTGATCGAACCTTCTAAACCTGCCCAACTTCACGTCTAGATTCTGCCGCTTAAGATAAAGCCTTCATTCGATCAACTGATCCCACCGTTTGGTTGACCGATCCAGCTGTGCTTGCTGGCTTATCTGGTTCGATCAACCTTGTCTAAAGTTTACCCATCGTTCAGTCGACTGAACCTGAGGTTTAGTCGACCGATCCCTTGGTCCAAACTTCACTTCGAGCTAGAATCTGATCTGTTTGCTTAGGGGTTCGGTCGATCGATCTGGACATTTGGTCAACCAAATAGAGTAAAAATATGAACCTATAAAATTGTTAGTTTCCTACAAAACAGAGTTAAAATAATAGGCGAATAATATATAAAAAGTAACTTTGACAGTCTTCGGACTGTCCGGTCTTGACTTTGAGTTTTGCTAAAACTCTAGGTCGGACCAACACCTACTGTTCTCTCTTCATGGAATGCATCCTCACCTACTTCTCTCAGGAGAGTTTACCTTTTGCAAGACCGGTCCTCCAGACCGTTTGAACTTTTGCTCAACGTCCAATACGTCAAAACTTCATGCTGAATGTTCGATCCTGCCCCGTTCAGTGTTCCCCTGGTGTTCGTGATCTCCAGAATTTTCACCTAGAGTCATCGACTTTAGAATTTCACCCAACGTCCTCAACCCGCCAAGACTTCAACCAGTCCCTTGAACCAGGACTTTGTTGCCTAACCGTAGCTAGGACTTTCCATAACCTAGGGTTACCCCCTATAACCTAGGGTTACTTCCCTCTAGGGTTTTCTACCTGCCTAGAATTCACTAGGACTTTTGCCTAAGAACACTTAGGACTTTTCTACAAGTTCAGTCATGTTTGTTAAATTACAAGACATCTTAACTTTTGAACCTTTTGTCATTATCAAAACTCAGGTTCGATCGTCTGATGCTCCCTGCACCAACATATGGTGCAGTGGTATGGGCGCTCAGTTGTCTCCCAGGCACTCACGGTTCGATTCCCAGTTATGACATATTTGTAAGGATTTTTCTCCAAATGAGACTTGCAACTAAGAGATGCTGGGCTTCTGGGTTGTCCACTGCAAGTGCTTCCTGATTTACCCTAGTGGTCAGTAGAAAACTTCTACAGGATGGGATCAATCATCCCAGGCTCGACGTTATCTAGGCTAGTTAATCACTTTTTTTATATAGTTATGAAGGGTCCCCTCGGGACGGTGCGGTAGTTAAAACATGAAGTGTTTGCCATATTAGGTCATGGGTCGAAAATCAATGTATCTAAACATACATTCCCCATACTTTGGGTATTACACTAATGATTAATAATTATTCATGATTTACATCTTCTATATTTACCTAAGGACATATTAATAAGGATGAACGAATAATCTTTTATAATATTATATAGTTGTGAAGAGCATAAACCCTCCGAGAAAAACTTTTCCTATCTCTTCTTAATTATTCAGGTTATAAATTAACCCCATTGTTTATCTCTGGTATAAAATGGAGACAGCCCGGATAGATAGTTGCAATTTAATTCTTTTGGAATTTTTTAAGCTTGGAAGTGGAGAGAGAGCTGAGAAAATTAGTTCGTCTTATTTTTATTCTATTTTATTAAATTTTTAATGGTTATTTTTTTAAAAAATAAAATCATTTACTTATATTGGAAGCTTAGACGTTTCTTCAACTTTGTCTGATTTGATTGTAATTAGAATAGAATGGTGTGCCTAACACTAAGACGAATTTTATCATAGTATAAAAATTTGAGACTAATGCTGTGACAAAAAAATTTTCTCCCTAAATTATCGTTGCCAAATTCTGCGATAACAAAATTAACCTATTTATAACAGATCCTATTGAATAAATCCAACATATCCTATTTAACATATATATAACATCTTATTCACAAGATACAGATCCTATTAATAATGAAAACTAAATTTATAATAATACAAATATAAAGTTATCAAAATAAAATCATACAAATAAGTTAAAAGAAACATATCAAATCCATACAAGGCATCATATCCAAAAATATCTAACATTCATTGAAAAATTAAAAATTTCATTAAAATGGAAATACTCAAACCTCATCAATTCATCATCTTCTTCCACAACAACTTTCTTCTCTTTCCATTCTTCTTTTACTGTATCAAACCAAATAAACAAACAAAAAAAAGATCATTTATAATAAAAAAAGAAAATCCCTTAAAATAACATAAAACTTAATACTTAATTTTTTTTCTCTAACATGCATTTTCAATTTGTACCAATTTACTTAACCTCATTAACCCTCTTTAAAATAAATTAACAGTATTAATAAAAAAAATACAAGTTTCAAGTCAGAAATTTATGTATTCAAATAAATATTGTTGTGTTCAAATAAGACTTTTAGCCCTCTTACTTCTATAAATTATTCTACACTTCTGCCACTATTTTTTTTATGCAAATTATTTGATGCAAGCTAAAGATGACTCGTATGATGTATACACATCACATATATATATATATATATTTTTGATAAAAGGTTAGAAATGTATGATGAAAATCCACCGTACATGAGTTATATCTACTCCTAATTAAGGTGCGAAAACAAGCAACAACATTTAGATGATAGGTAGTTCTATCAACCAATATAATAAAGCTTTTTGGTTGGTGATGGATTCCAAGAATGCAAGAGAAATGTTTCGATTTGGGCACTGTGATGTCGCTAGGGATTAGGGAAATGGCACCGTCGGGGCCACATGAGGAGTAAGTAGTCTTGATAGGAATGCCATTGATGGAAGATTTTGTAGGCCAAGGCCATGAGACATGACTTGATAACATTTGGCTTCAAGTCATGGTCATCAATATATCAAAAAGTAAGAGGGGCATTTGTGTGGCCACGAGAGAAAAGGTTTGAGTTTTAGACGACTACTTATGATGATTCGCATCATATTTATTAAGCAGCAGTGGAAGTTTCAACTCAGAAATTACTGTTCTGATTAGTCAGAGACAACGAGAATGATGGCAAAAGTGCTTGTTTGGTTCTGATTGCAGTGTTCGCAAACGTGAGTTGTTCTCTTTAATAACCAAATCGACTTACAGCAGAAATCTAGAAACGAAAACATACTCCAACCCACGAACCTCAAACAAATCAGGTCCATAAAAGAAGAAGAGCACACTGGATTGGTTTACAGTGTTTATACTGGTTGGAAATGTGAATTGAATAAAGAGATAAAGACTAAAGATTCTATTGTGTATGAATTTTTAGTTCCACATTAGAAATTGTTTGACTTTATTCTTGGTTTAAATTATGACACATACATTGATATAATAAACATATGCATGGGGAGAGACTCTCATGAGTGAGTGCACAAGGGTGAGTGTAAATCTAGAGTTCGGATGGTATTGAAGCAAGGTTGACTTGTGTGCGAGCACCACCTACTCATGTCAAATGCTAGTCGAGATAAGATTTGCTCAAGCGAATCCAATTGAAACTGTCGATAATTAATGGCAATAAATGGTCGTTAGTTCATTCAATTGAAATATTAATCAGTCATTTATTACGACCAAAGGTTGAACCCCTATATAAGAAGCTCAAATCTTGTGTAGAAGATATAGAGCGACCGCCTGTGTTCTCCCAAAAAACTCTCTTAGTCGTGCATCAGTTTAGCTGAACTATTCGTGATAGCACCCGGATACATTCTCAGTTCGCTACAAACAACAGTGCTTGGTTGCATGCATGATTTTATAGTTGTATCCTAGGAAATAGATGACCCGAGAGAACTTTGAAGCACAGCCGGAGGTGGGGCGAATCTGATTCAAGGAAACTACGTTTAGTGTATGCCTCAGTATCTTACTCAGCGAATTCCCTTCCTGACTCGGCGATCAACTCCCGATTCTGCTATGCACCTCATCAACTCCGCAACTCGGACCATCAGAAGCTTGACAGAACCAGCTCCGCTAGCAGCTTGAGATTATTCGCTCAAGTCATCTTAACATATAAGTTAGAATTGATTTTGTATAATTTCAATTCAATAATTTTCTTTAATATCTCTAGCAACAGATTGTCCAATAATCTTGAAATAGATTTTGTTCTATTGAGATGGCTACAGAGCAAAGTATTGATTACCCCGATTGAAACTATGTCAATCAACTACGGAGAAAGGCTAGAGAAGTTCACTGGATTAAACTTCAAGAGGTGGCAGCAAAAGATGTTCTTCTACTTGACCACGCTCAATCTGGCTTGGTTCTTGACCGAGGACTCTCCCAAGTGTATTGAGGATACTAATGCACAAACCATCAAGCATGGACTCACTCTGAGTTTTTTTTTTGCCAAAACTATATCCTCAACTGCCTTGTCGACTCGCTATACGTTGTGTATAGCACGAAAAGAACGATTAAGGAGCTATGAAAGTTCTTGGATAAGAAATACAAGATAGAGGATGCAAGAGACAAGAAGTTCATTATGGGCCAATTCCTGGACTACAAAATAGTTAACTCCAAGACGATGATCAGCTAAGTCTAGGAACATGAGATCCACTTAGAAGGAATGATTCTGAGTGAAACTTTCCAGGTGGCTGATATCATTGAGAAGCTACCTTCCAAGTGGAAGGACTTCAAGAACTACATGAAGCACAAGCGGAATGAGTTGAATGTGGAGGAACTCATTGTTAGACTTCGCATCAAAGAAGACAACAAGAGTTCAGAGAGAAAGTTATTCTCTCAGGATACTATGAAAGCCAACATGCTCGAACGCGGTTAAAACTCAAAATGGAAGAACCTCAAGAGTCAAGACTTCCAAGATGGGACCCCCAGAGGAGGCATTAAGAAATTCTCTGGGAAGTGCTTCAACTGTGGTCGAGTCGGTCACAAATCTTCAGAATGCAGAAACTCAAAGAAGAAGCAAGAGGTCAACCTGAACGAGGGACCAGAAATGGATGACCTCTGCATTGTTTTTGAGTCAAACAGAGTTGAACTGTCTAAAAATGAAATGTTTGCAGGAAGGAGCTATATATCTGATGGGTTGTTCAAGCTCAATATAATGGTCATTAGGCCTAAAATAAATAAAGATGAAAGCTCTTTTACTTATGTGCTTGAGTGTTCATGTTTGTAGCATATTAGACTAGGACATGTTAACTACAATATGTTGTGTAAACTAATAAACATACAAGCATACCTACATTCCACCTTGACCCAAAATACAAGTGTGAGATTTGTGTTAAAGCAAAAATGACAAAGTCATCATTTCAACACGTTGAGAGAAGTAATGAACCACTCGGGCTAATTCACACAGACATGTGCAACCTCATAGGTACACCAACACGTGGTGAGAATAAATACTTCATCATTTTTGTAGATGATAACACAAAATATTGTTATGTGTATCTTCTCAAAAGTAAAGATTAAGCTATAAAGAAATTTGCTCTCTATAAGAATGAGATTGAAAACTAACTTAATAAAATGATAGATCGGATGCGAGCGATAGAGGGGGGGAATGAATATCGCTTCTTTTAAAACTTTAGTTTATCTTTTAAAACATAAAGTTAAGCAGCGGAAATTAGAAAGAGACATGTTTGTTTACTTCGTTCGGAGCCTAACTCGACTCCTACTCGAAGGCCCGCGGTCCTTGACCGCACCGATGGGCAAAGCACTATAACTCTTCTTTCCGAAATCCTTTGGAAAGAAGCAAATCGTACAAATGAGCAAGATAGTAACACCCTACTATCTTGCTTAAATAAATTAAGTACAATGCAAGCTTATTCTAAAATAAAGTATACCAACAATGATTTGAAGATGAATCTTGGGTCGATACTTCCGGACGGTGTGAGCTTGCTGAACTGATGAAGATTTGTAATGCGTGTTGCTTGCAGAAAAGAATTTGAGTCAATCAGAAAGTTATCCTGGCCTCAGACTTCGAGCCCCATTTTATAGGCCTTGGGCGTTCGGTCGACCGATCCCACTGTTCGGTCGACCGAACCCGCTCCTTCCTTCTTTCCTGGCTGGAGTCTGACACTGGCTCGATCTCTGACATTAACTGATCTTTAATGGTTCGGTCGACCGATCATGTCTTTCGGTCGACCGAACAAGCTTTTTTCCTTATTCGTTGCAATATGCCGAGATCTTTATTTATTGCACCATTAATGTTGATTGGTTCGGTCGACTGATCCCTGCGTTCGGTCGACCGATCGACTTCTTTTCCTTTGTTGCTGATCGGCGTTGATGAACTGGCTGAGCTGAGTCATCAATGTTCGGTCGACCGATCTTACTGTTCGGTCGACCGATCAAGCTTTGATCGGGCTCAGACTATGTTCAGGTTTGATCTGAATACTGAACTGAATTTGCTTGGTTCGGTCGACCGATCAAGTGGTTTGGTCGACCGATCAAACAGAATATGCAAAACAATGTTAAGCAACACACCCTGCAAAACCAAGATTAACATAGTAATAAAAATGCATGAGTAATATGAAAGACAGTAAAATTGTCTTGATCTCAAATTGGAAACCTTTCCGATTTCTTCAGTTGGATCAACGACCTAAGGTTGCTCCCTTCGGGAACCCGACCTCACTGTCGCTCCTCCAGTTTGTTTACCTCAACTTACCTGCCAAACTTTGATCCTCCAGATCTAGTTTGGACTTTTCACTAAGCCTTGATTAGCTCCCCAGGACTTTTCTCTTGATCTTCGGTCCTCCAGACCTCTCGATCACACTGCCAAGCTTTGGGTCCCCTCGACCTTCTTGGACTTGCACCTGGGTTCCACGATCTGCTAAGATTTCTCCTGCCTAGCCTCCAACTAGATTTTTCCCGGTTGAGTAAATATCTTGCACAGTCAGTCAACTTGTTAGATCATAACAAGACTTAACTTGAACCTTTGACAACATCAAAACTTAGATTTGATTCTGGTGCAACTTGCACCAACAATCTCCCCTTTTTTGATGTTTGGCAACCAAGGTTCAAAGTTAAGTTAAAAATATGTAACAATTAAATAAACAAGCAATTTAACTTTTAATTCTCCCTCTGAGTTAAACAACTCCCCCTGAATTCACTATCTCTCCCCCTTTGACAGACATCAAAAATAGGGGAAGACCAACAAACCAAAAGGGTTGAAATGTATAACAATTTTAACCAAGTGCTCAAAAATTACTTAAAATGAAAAAGTTAAGTTTGATATTCAAAAATGTTTTTTAACTAAGTTAAAATTTGAAAATATTTTGAAAATTTTTACTAACTTAAAAAGCTATAAAATAATTTTGAAAATAATAATTTTCTTAAGTTAAACAGATATTTAAAAATTTTACTAAGTTAAAAATAATTTTGAAGATACCATATTTTTTAAAAAATATTTCTAAGTAAAATATTCTGAAGAGAGTAAAGTTTTACCAATAAAATAATTTTACTAAGTTAAAATTTCTAAAAACAACTTTAAATAAAATGTTTTGGTTCAAATGTTGGAAATTATTAACACCTTATAAAAATTTGCTAGGTTTATAAAAAGAATACTAATAATCTAGTATAATTAAGATTCTCAAGATATAGTAATTTTGAAAGGTTTACCAAAGTTTTAAAAAAAATGTTACTAAGTTGTCGGAAAAATATTTTACCTAAGTTTTGCAAAAATAAATTTAAAAGTCTAAAAATATGAAAAATAAGAATTTTGGAAAAAAAAAATTTTAAAATTTTTTTAATTTAAACACAAAAAGATTTTTCAAAAATAATTTTAAACATTGTTAAAAAAACGAAAAATATGAATAAAAATTAGGATTTTCAAAAATGTGAAAAATAAATAGGTCAAGGCTCCCCCTAGAATTGATGACAACCTAAAAGTCCAAGCATGGACAAAAAGACTAAGGAAAAAGTTCTTATGATGAAATGTCCAACCTTTACACAAAGTTAACTACCATAAGATAGTAGCAATAGACTTAGGTTGGTCAATTTGAGTATTTTAATACTAACTAGGTTTTTACTAACTAGTTAACCCAAATTGATTCATGTATGTTGTTTAAAACCCAGATTTATAGCGATGCACTAACATAAGTATCTGAAATCTTAGGCTAGGTCCTAAGCATCTCACTCATTCTAAGTTATCAAACAAGGGATCCTACTGTGCTTGTGAGATGTTGGCTCCTAGAACTATAGGATCATGCAGTTCTACGGTAGAACCTAGGCTACTCCAGAAAATTTAAAATATTTTGAAAAAGTTTTGAAAACCAAAATTTGAATAGGGATTTTTACAAAAATAATTTTTGAAAAATTATAGTAGTAATTTTTCAAAAATAATAAAACCTATTCTATTAAACACAACTAACAAGTATGCAAAAAAAAAAGTAACCAGAAATACAAATTTTAGTACAAGGTTCAAATACATAAGTCTGATAGGTCACACTAGTCCAGAAAGACATATAAAGAGTCAGATGTCAGGAGGTGGAGAATCATGGGCAGCACGAAAATAGCTAAACATCCTAGTCTGCTATGCCTCCAACGTCTCTACTCGTCGAGTAATATCCTGACGAAAATCTGTCAGTTGATCCTGAAACATCATTTGAAGAGAGTCAAAACGACCAAAAATATCATCCCGGAGCTGACTGAATGGATCACTAAAGTAAGGAGGAGGAGCTGTAGAAGAAGTCGCCTGAGCAGCATCAAAGACTGGAGTCTGGGAATACTCAATAGCTAACGGTGGTATATAGGGCTCCTCTACAACAATAGGGGTGTCCTCAGCATCGACTGCTTCCTCAACCGGTGGAACATAGGATGGATGAGTGCACTTGTAAACTAGACTCTGAGAACTAGCCTTAATCCCAGCCAAAGACATTTGTCGAACACCAATGAGGTCAAAATCGGACAACTCAATCAACTCACCATGGCCAACACCTACTCCTAAGGAGGCTATGAAAGCTGTAAGTATATGATAATGAATCATGTGTACCTTCAACGAGGTATACTATAGCCAGAGTAGTAGATTATGGATTTAAAAACCTAATAAGCAAAATCTATATCTAGTTTATGCTTAAGGACATACATCAGAAAAAGGTGAACAGGTCGTAGAACTGCCTGATCTCTGGATGAAAGAGGATGAATGCATGAGACGACCATTTTGTATAAGGCATTGTCATTCGGGCTTAATGGAACCGAAGAAATTTTCCTTGGTCAACGACCTTGGAAGAATTCAGCATACATGAGGTCTAGTGTTAGATGAGAAAACGGATCAGGCAAGGTAGCAGGATATGATGGATAAGGAAAGACACGTGTAGTCGAGGGACACACGTAAAAATCGAGAGAATACATTAAAATCAAATATCATATCCCTTGATGCACCTCTAGTCTTAAAATGATAGACATCAATCTCACACAGATTATGATAAAATTCAGTGCATAGTGTGGGATTATATGCATGTCTACAGAGAACTAGACTGTCTAAGGAATAGTGGTGTATAATATCTACTATTTCGGGACAGTAGGTTTGATAAAATGGTAGATCAAGGCATCTAGTACCTACAACTAAAAAGGTTTTGTTAGAAAAGGATTGATGCAAGTCCTCTGTGGAGAACCTGGGGTCTTGGCTGGGATTGGAGGAACTAGCCTCCTTTTGGGCAAGTTTACGCAGTTTTTCACTAAAAGGAAAATAAAAAATAAGTAAATGTATGATAAGAAAAGACTAAACTTTAAATCATACCGAGGCATGGTTTGTGAACGCAGAAACTCGATAGATCGCCGGAGATGTGAAGAATAGGAAGGGAAGGTTGTATAAAGGACTCGAGGTTCTGTGGGTGTTTTATAGAGCTTTATCGGTCGACCGATCCAATCAATTCGTCTTCATCCGATGCAAAGGGGTAGATGTTCGGTCGACCGATACTAGGGTTCGATCGACTGATAAATTTAAGATGGACGGTTTTCCGTGCACCAACCGAGAATGGGTGGAGGGTATTAAAGCTTTCGGTCGACCGAAAACAGTTATCGGTCGACCGATAAATTAAGTTTTCATCGATTAAAAGAACTGGTTCAAAAAGGTCACATGGTGATCGGTCGACCGGTAATTTTGATCGGTCGACGGATCCCTTTTCTTTTTTAAATTAAGCTTAAAAAGTTTTTAATTGATTTTAAAATAATTTTAATTAAATTGAAAAAGTTTTAAATTAATTTTAAAATAATTTTAATTAAGTTGAAAAAGTTTTTTAAAATAATTTTAATTAAATTGAAAAAGTTTTTTAAAATAATTTTAATTAAATTGAAATTTTTTTTAATTAATTTAAAATAATTTTAATTATGTTAAAAAAGTTTTTAATTAATTTTAAAATAATTTTAAATAAGTTAAAAAAAGTTTTTAATTAATTTTAAAATAATTTTAATTAAGTTGAAAAAGTTTTTAATTAATTTTAAATAATTTTAATTAAGTTTTTAAAAAAAAATTAATTAATTTTAAAATAATTAAGTTTCAAAAATAATTTTAATTAAGTTTAAAATAAATTTAATTAAGTTTTAAAATAATTAAGTTTTAAAATAATTTTTAATTAAGTTTTAAAATAATTTTTAATTAAGTTTTAAAATAATTTTTAATTTTTAAAATAATTTTAATTAAGTTGAAAAAAGTTTTTAATTAATTTTAAATAATTTTAATTAAGTTTTAAAAAAAATTTAATTAATTTTAAAATAATTAAGTTTTTAAAATAATTATAATTAAGTTTAAAATAATTATAATTAAGTTTTAAAATAATTTTAATTAATTTTTAATTAAGTTTTAAAATAATTTTAATTTTTAAAATAATTTTAATTAAGTTTTAAAATAATTTTTAATTAAATAATAAAATAATTTTAATTAAGTTGAAAAAGTTTTTTTAAAAATAATTTTAATTAAGTTTTTTTTAAATATTTAAGTTTTAAAATAATTTTTAGTTTTTAAAATAATTAAGTTGAAAAGTTTTTAAAATAATTTTAATTAAGTTTTTTAAAATAATTAAGTTTTAAAATAATTTTTAATTAATTTTAAAATAATTAAGTTTTTTAAAAATAATTTTAATTAAGTTTTAAAATATTTTTTAATTAAGTTTTAAAATAATTTTTAATTTCTAAAATAATTTTAATTAAGTTTTTAAAATAATTTTAATTAAGTTTTTAAAATAATTTTAATTTAGTTTTAAAAATTAATAATTAAGTTTGAAAAAGGTTATTGAACTTATGTTAGATTCAAACTTAGCTTTGGGTTAATCAAGCAGGCTTCATAAGGATAAGCTTTCAGTTCAGTTGCGAGACATATGACCTTCTTGTGTATCAACGGTGGACCACTTGCTGAAGACTTCCAAACTATTCCCGCCCAAAAAACTTAATACTAAATTTTGGTCTAACTAACCCATGTTTAACTGGGGTAGCTTCGGTCAGATCCACTAAGTCTAGTGCATCAGGTAGAATTCCATATTCAGCCTAGACATGCCTTCGACAAAGTTTCCTTGACGTACTATCATCCCAATCCACTCCGATGCTATGTTGTAGAGTTTGGTAAACCTTTTTCATCTAACCATTCTAAGCAGAAAATAAACATAATCCTAAGTGTTGAGATTGGTTAATCAAGTTGGTTGTATTATTTTTCTACTTACTCCTCCTGAGTCATAGCTTAGATAAGGTCTATCTAAGTAATGGATTTGACTCTTAGGGACCAAGTAGAGGTTTGATTCAATTTGTTTGGTTAAATATTTTGTTTGGACCCATGCTTGGACTTGACTTTTAACATTTTAGCCGATTAGAGATAAGTATGATTTGTTTGTTTGTTTGTGTTTGTAACCGAGTCCTGATTTGTTGTACACGACTTGTTGCGATCTAAGTACCATATTTAGACACTTGGACCCCAATTCAAACCTTTCTAGCGTTTTCTTGAGTCGCTCGACTTGACCTTTCAAACCGGAATTTTCTTCCTCAAGCTTTTCAACTTTAGTTGAAGTTCCGACTTAAACTTGGTTAGTCGAGTCACTCAAGTTAACTTGTTGCTTAAGGTGGTCTATTTCCTTAAGTAACAAGTTATTTTGTTTTTCAGATTTTGATAATTTTTTAAACAAGCATTTAACTACTTTAAGTAAATTAGATTTGGAATAAATCGTTACATTTGGATCTTTTGATCCGTAGCTTTTGTCGGACTCGATGTCCATCTCGGACTCATACTCGTACTTGTCATCAATCTCAGAGTCGGAATCTTCGTTTCTTGCCATAAATGTAAGATGGCTCGAGTGCTTCATTTTCTCCGCGTCGGATTCGTTGGAAGAAGTCTCGTCCCATGTCGCTTGAAGAGCCTTCTTTCGTCTTGTCGATTTGGGCTTTTCTTCCTTCTGGTTCGGACAATCGATTTTAAAATGTCCCTTTTTGTTGCACCCATAACAAATCACTTCAGATTTGTTTTGGGTCTGGTTGAGCGGAGTCTTCTTAATATTTCTTCTGAACTTCTTCTTCGTCAGAAGTCTCTGCACCATGTTCACCAACTCTTCTTCATTTGTTGAGTCAGAGTCTGTCTCGCCTTCAGACTCGATCTTGGTTTTTGATTTTGTCTCCTTGCTTGGACCTGCATACAAAGCTATACCTTTCTCGACATGACTTATATTAGACTGTTCGTGTAATTCCAATTCACAGAATAATTCGTCTAACTTAAGAATTGAAAGATCCTTGGAGACTTTGTATGCATCTACAATTGATGCCCACAAAGCATTCCTCAGAAAGACGTTCAAAGCGTACCTTATTGTGTCGCGATTTTCCAGGTTGTGTCCGATCAGGTGGAGACCATTAAGTATGTCCTTCAGTCAAGCGTGTAGTTGCGAGGCAGTCTCTCCGGGAAACATTTTTATATTAAATAAATTATTTAAAAGTAAGTCCTCTTTATTTACCTTCGAGTCGTTGATTCCTTCGTGTAGTTTGACTAGAGAGTCTCACAATTCTTTAGCATTGTCGTAGGGGCCGACTCGATTCAATTCTTCCATTGTAAGCCCGCACTGAATGGTGTTGATTGCCTTGTAGTTCAGTTGGGCCTTCTTGATCATTGGGGGAGTCCAATCTTCAGGTTCAAGAGGCATTCCATCTTTCGTTGGGGGAGTGTAGCCTTTCAAGATTGTGAACCGGAGCTCGATGTCGGACTTCAAATAGCACTCCATTCTATTCTTCCAATAACTAAAATTCTCTCCTTTGAACAGTGGAGGTCGGACAGTACTATATCCTTCTTGATATGAATTTGACATCCTTGCAAGACAAAAATAAAAAAAAAAATATTTCCAAGACTTTCGTCTTAAGATTAGCAGTGCTTGAAAGGATAAAAAACAAATTCTACAAGAGAATAAATTAAAGAAAAGGAAAAGTTTTAAAAATACTTTGAAAAATGATTAAGTTATTTCAGAGCTAATGAGGCTCTGTTACCAATTGATAGATCAGATGCGAGCGATAGAGGGGGGGGGGGTGAATATCGCTTCTTTTAAAACTTTACTTTATCTTTTAAAACACAAAGTTAAGCAGCGGAAATTAGAAAGAGATACATTTGTTTACTTCGTTCGGAGTCTAGCTCAACTCCTACTCGAAGGCCCGCGGTCCTTGATCGCATCGATGGGCAAAGCACTATAACTCTTCTTTCCGAAATCCTTCGGAAAGAAGCAAATCATACAAATGAGCAAGATAGTAACACCCTACTATCTTGCTTAAATAAATTAAGTACAATGCAAGCTTATTCTAAAATAAAGTATATCGACAATGATTTGAAGATGAAGCTTTGGTTGGCACTTCCGGACGGTGTGAGCTTGCTGAACTAATGAAGATTTATAATGGGTGTTACTTGCAGAAAAGAATTTGAGTCGATCAGAAAGTTATCCTGGCCTCAGACTTCGAGCCCCATTTTATAGGCCTTGGGCGTTCGGTCGACCGATCCCACTGTTCGGTCGACTGAACCCACTCCTTCCTTCCTGACTGGAGTCTGACGCTGGCTCGATCTCTGATATTAACTGATCTTTAATGGTTCGGTCGACCGATCATGCCTTTCGGTCGACCGAACAAGCTTTTTCCTTGTTCGTTGCAATCTGCCGAGATCTTTATTTATTGCACCATTAATGTTGATTGGATCGGTCGACTGATCCCTACGTTCGGTCGACCGATCGGCTTCTTTTCCTTTGCTGCTGATCGGTGCTGATGAACTGGCTGAGCTGAGTCATTAATGTTCGGTCGACCGATCTTACTGTTCGGTCGACCGATCTTACTGTTCGGTCGACTGATCAAGCTTTGATCGGGCTCGGACTCTGTTCAGGTTTGATCTGAATACTGAACTGAATTTGCCTGGTTCGGTCGACCGATCAAGTGGTTCGGTCGACCGATCAAACAGAATATGCAAAACAGTGTTAAGCAAAACACCCTGCAAAATCGAGATTAGCACAGTAATAAAAATGCATGAGTAATATGAAAGACAGTAAAACTGTCTTGATCTCAACTTGAAAACCTTTCCAGTTTCTTCAGTTGGATCAGCGACCTAAGGTTGTTCCCTTCGGGAACCCGACCTCACTGTCGCTCCTCCAATTTGTTTACCTCAACCTACCTGCCAAACTTTGATCCTCCAGATCTAGTTTGGACTTTTCACTCAGCCTTGATCGGCTCCTCAGGACTTTTCTCTTGATCTTCGGTCCTCCAGACCTCTCGATCACACTGCCAAGCTTCGGGTCCCCTTGACCTTCTTGGACTTGCACCTGAGTTCCACAATCTGCTAAGATTTCTCCTGCCTAGCTTCCAACTAGGTCTTTTCCGGTTGAGTAAACATCCTGCACACTCAGTCAACTTGTTAGATTATAACAAGACTTAACTTGAACCTTTGGCAACATCAAAACTTAGGTTTGATTCTGGTGCAACTTGCACTAACATAAAAAGGTTAAGGTAGTTTAAAGTGACCGAGGCGATGAATATGTATCATTGTTCATTAATTTGTGTACTGAACATGGGATCAAACATAAAATAATAGTTCCTTATATTTCTCAGAAAAATGGAGTTGTTGAGTAAAAGAATCAAACTCTAAAGGAGATGATGAATGCTCTTCTATTGAGCTCTGGACTGCTAGAGTTCATGTGGGGGGACTATGTTAAATGTTGGGACACTTTGGAACTAGAAAGGGGGGGGGGGGGGTGAATAGCTTTCTCACTTTGAATGCCGATGATTTGCAACAGAATACTTGAAGCAAGCTCCTCCAATGTTAACAAGATGGATTTACTTAGTATCCACCTCAAAAAAGGTGACTAATCTAAGGATCCGACCATCTCTCACACATCCACTATGAAAACACTCCTTCTTGGAAATAATCCAGAGGGGAGAAGCCTCGTACAAGCTCACACACAAAGAAGATACAAGAGGAGAAAGATACAAGCTAATTCAAATGAAATCTTACAAGATTTACAATGATAAAACCCCAGCTTGCTCTCTTCTTACTTATAAACACCACTTGATCAGCTTGGAAGAGCAACAACACTTCTCTCTAAGTCTCCAAGAATCTGGTGTGTGTTAGTGAGAAATGTGGATGAGAGAGTTATACTAAAATAGTGCATGAAAAATCTTTTTCTAGGATTATTGTTGGCACCTTAATTGACTACCACATCAGTAACCAGCATAACAGCTATTTTCTAAAGATTAATCAATTACCCTAATCGATTAAGTCTTCCTAATCAATTAGCCTAGTCGATTAGGAAGCTTTTTGTTCTCACGAGAAGCCTTAAGCGATTAAGCTTCCATGCTTAATTTCTTGCTGTAGTTATTGTTTCTCACATAATCAGCCTTAATCAATTAGTCTAATCGATTAAGACTTGCTAAATTGATTACCCTAATTGATTCAACTTCATTCTATTTCTTACGACAATGGGCTTAAGCGATTAAGGTAATCACTTAAGCTATGGTAATCGACTAGCCTAATCGATTACCAAACCTTAATTTCCAAACCTAAGTCTAGGTTCCTTTACCCAACATTCAGTCAACCGTGACCTATTGAGACTCCTCCTTGCTTAACATCCGATCAACCTTGACCTGCTGAGACTTCTTCATTAAGTGTCCGGTTAATCCTTTGACTCACTTGGACTTTTCTCCTGGTGCCAAGTGTTCGGTCAATCCTTTGACCCACTTGGACTTTTTCCCTCATGCCAAATGCCCGATTAATCCTTTGACCCACTTGGACTTTTCTCCTCGTGTCAAATATCCGGTCAATCCTTTGACCCACTTGGACTTTTCTTCTCGTGCCAAGTATCTGGTCAATCCTTTAACCCACTTGGATTTTTCACCTCGTGCCTAGTGTCCGGTCAACTTTGACCCACTTGGACTTTCCACCTCTTGCCAAGTGTCCGATCAGCCTTGACCCACTTGAACTTGTTAGGCCTGTTGGCCAGCTAGAAGAGGGGGTTGAATAATGCTGCACAAAATCAAAAACAAACAAACCCTTCTCAGATTTATAACTTAATTAAACACTTACATAAACATAGAACAAATAATAAACTAAAAAGAATGAGGCTCCGGAATTTACTTGGTTACAACCGAGGAGGTTGTTAATCCAAGGAAGTGAAACACACTAAATTCTCCTTTAGGCGGAGAAGTCTCTTTACAGCAATTTACACACAGAAAAATAAAGCTAAAATAGAAAGGGAAACACACAAGTGTTGTTTCAGTAATTTCTTGTTATATCTAGCTTCTTGGACCAAGGCTATATTTATAGCCTTGGTCGGGGTGCTTGGAAGGGGATAAAACTTTATTCCCTTCACAACGAATCACAGTCAAATGTGATCTTGATAAAAGTCCATTCCGGGCGCCTGGAAGGACTCCTGGTGAGTCCGGGCGCCCGGACCAGGAAGTTAACCATGTTGACTTTTTCCAGGTCGGGCCTTCCGCTCCAACTCCACTTCGTCTCTGCACGCTTGGGTGATTTCGATCATCCAGAATAGGGCTCACTCGAACCCAACTTCCCCTCGAGCAAGCTTCCTCCCCGGCTTCTCATACCTTGGAATCATTGCATGCTTCCTTCTCGTCTGCCAGCGTACTCTTCCGCAGCTTCATCCCTCAGACGCACTGAGCCCGACGGCTCTCTCCCGTGCCGACCTTCTCGCTAGCTGCGTCTTTTGATTCCTGAGCAATCTTCCGCTCCAGCTTCTTGTCCCTCGAAAACATCGCATGTTCCCTTCTCGTCCGCCAGTGTATTCTTCCGCAACAGCTCATCCCTCAGACGCACTGAGCCCGTCAGCTCTCTCTCGTACCGTCCTTCTTGCTAGTTGCATCTTTTGCTCGACTTCCTGCACTCCTAAGTTCCTGCATACTTAGACACAGTGTTAAACACAACAGGGCCTAACCTAAATTAGTTGATCACATCAAAACCACCTTGGGGTTCCAACAATCTCTCCCTTTTTGATGTAAGCAACCCAAGTAAAGATAGGGTAAACAACTATAATGTTAAAACAATAAATTTTGTAATAAAGTACAAAAAGTAACAAAAATTTTAAGCTATCTCCCTCTAGACTTAATTCTCTCTTCTCCCCCTTTGATCACATAAAAAATGGGGGTACCATAAAATCTAAGGGTAACTTTTATAAAACTCTGATTTTCAAACAATTTTGAAAAATTTATCAAGATTGGAAATAATTTTGATAGCACTAACAATGTAATAATTTTAAAAAAAAATTCTAAGTAAAAAATTTGAAAAACAATCAATAATTTAAATAAATTTTCAAAAAATAATTTTGTAAAAAATTTTGTAAACTAAAGTTGATACTTAAAAAAAAATCTAAGTAAAAATTTGCTAAGAAGAAAAAATTTTCTAAACTAAGCCTACCGTAAAATATTTAAGTAACTATTAAAGCATTATTTTGCAATTAAATACTTTATCAGTTAGTCAATTAAACATTTTATTTCAATACTTGACTTTCAAGCTGTGGCGAGGCACTAGACTTTCTTGGTTATTGGAGCAACAACCACTTTCTAGACAAAGCCTCATAAGGAAATTAAACGTTTAATGTACTCTATAAAAGCCCTAAGTCCAATTAAACTTTAATTAAGACAAGTTTTTGAAACCCAATATAGGGTTCTTCCAATAGGGTTAACTAGAAATTTCTTTGGTATATATTTCTGAGGAATTTTCCTAATTTATTCTTTGTGGTATTTAAAATACCAGTTCAAATTATATCTTCTAATACTTGTACTATATGTACATGTATGATTTTTCAAGTTTTTTATTTCTTTTTACAAATTGTCATTTTCTAGCTTTAATTTATCAAAATCTTCTAATGGATAAGATTTTGCTAGAATTAATTTTATCTCTTTAATTTCTATTTCTAATTTGCAATAATCTTTAGTTAGTAATTTAACAAATTTAAATAACGTATCAGGTGGGAGAGATCATACCTGACTTACCTTGTCGATCTCATTGTTTGTATCTCCCCCTAAACTGCTACTTTCTTCTGATGTAGCTCCCCTTTCATCGATGCTCTCGATGCTCATTTCGGACGAGCTTTCTTCGTGTCCGTCTTCTGGTAGGTACTCAACTATTAGAGATGTTCCGACAATTTCCTCAGTTTCAGATTCTTCTGATGACTTGGTGTCCATCGAGGAGTTGGATTCAGCTTCTTTTGGTTCTTCATGAAGCTTCAAGAACTTTTCTCAAAGTTCTTTTTCACTTTGGTAGTCGCCGATTTTATTGAGATCTTCAACCGGTAGTACGCTTGAAAGATGAAATACAGCCTTACCATTTGACATAAAATCGTCACGCTGCTTTTTGGTCCAGAGGTATTTTTTGATTTCTTCTCCGCTCGTATTCTTCGGTGCTTCATAACCATATTTCATTATTAATAAAATATTAAAATTTGTTTTAAGAAATACCTCCATTCGTCGCCTCCAAAATGCGAACCTCCCCTCGAACATTGGTGGGTAGATGTTAGCTCCGGCCATCTCATTACTTCAGTCGGCGATTAGTCCTTCTGAGGTGTCCTGGCTCTGATACCACTTGTTAGGACCGTTGACCGGCTAGAAGGGGGGTTGAATAGCCCTGCACAAAATCAAAAATAAACAAACCCTTCTCGGACTTATAACTTAATTAAACACTTGCTTAAACATAGAATAAATAATGAACTAAAAAAATGAGGCTATGGAATTTACTTGGTTACAACAGGGGAGGTTGTTAATCCAAGGAAGTGAAACACACTAAATTCTCCTTCAGGCAGAGAAGCCTCTTTACAGTAGTTTATGCATAGAAAGATGAAGCTAAACTAGAAAGGAAAGCACACAAGTGTTATTCAGTAATTGCTTGTTATATCTAGCTTCTTGGACCAAGGCTATATTTATAGCTTTGGTCGTGGTGCCTGGAAGGGTTCCAGGCGCCTGGAAGGGGATAACATTTTATCTCCTTCGCAACGGATCACGGTCAAACGTGATCCAGATAAAAGTCCATTCTGGGCGCCAGGAAGGGTTCCGGGCGCCCAGACCAAGAATGTTAACCATGTTGACTTTTTCCAGTCCGGGCCTTCCACTCCGACTCCGCACGCTTGGGTGATTTCGGCCATTCAGAATAGGGCTCACTCGAACCCAACTTCTGGCCTTCTCCTTGAGCAAGCTTCCGCTCCGGCTTCTCGTACCTCGGAATCGTTGCATACTTCCTTCTCATCCGCTAGCGTACTCTTTTGCATCTTAATCCCTCGGACGCACTGAGCCCGTCGGCTCTCTCCCGTGCTGACCTTCTTGCTAGCTATGTCTTTTGCTCCCCAAGCAATCTTTTGCTCCAGCTTCTTGTCCCTCTGAAACAACGTGCGTTCCCTTCTCGTCCACCGATGTACTCTTCCGTAACACCTTGTCTCTCAGATGCACCGAGCCCGTCGACTCTCTCCCGTGCCGTCCTTCTCGCTAGTTGAGTCTTTTGCTCGACTTCCTGCGCTCCTAAGTTCCTGCACACTTAGACACTGGGTTAAACACAACAGGACCTAACCTAACTTAGTTGATCACATCAAAATCACCTTAGGGTTCCAGCAGAACTTTCAAATATTTGACTTCACTCACCAGGACATTTCACCACCTAGCTTCACTCACTAGGATTTTTCCACCGTCTAACTTCACTAACTAGTACTTTTCATCTGGCTTAACTCACCATGATTTTCTCACTGCCTAGCTTCACTCACTAGGGCTTTTCACCTAGCTTCACTCACCAGGATTTTTCATTTGCCTAACTTCACTCACCAAGACTTCCCAATTGCCTAGCTTCACTCACCAAGACTTCCCAATTGCCTGGCTTCACTCACTAAGACTTTCTAATCAAGTATCCGATCAACCTTGACATACTCAACTCTTCTTCTTCTACCAATGATCCTGTTGGTCTTGCCCTTACCTAACCTCCAGTTAAGACTTTACCAAGTCACGTATTCAGTCAACCTTGACCTACTTAACTTTTCTCACAGCAAATTTGTCAACCTTGACCAATCTCTCCAATGGGTAATTGCACCTGCAATCTCCATATATTGTCAAATATCAAAACTCAGCTTCAAGACTCATGTTTAAGTTAACTCAAACTTAGTCTACCTTGGCCAACTTTGACCTAAGGATAATTGTACCAACAATCTCCCCCTTTTTGATATTTGACAATGCATTTAAGTTAGGCTAAACCATTAGTCTCAACTTTTTTTTTCAACCCAAGCATGAATAAGGGTTTTCTTCATTCTCCCTTTTTCTAAGAGGGCAATCTCCCCCTTTGGGTAAATAAAAGTTTTGTAACTTAAACTCTATATTCTCACCCTTTAGCACACATCAAAAACTCTCCCCTTGAAGAGTTATCCATATATTATTCATAACCTCACTTGTTGTTCACAACATGACAATGAATGTCTCATATCCTTCATTGTGCTTAAATGCTCATTCTAGAGCATACATAATAATGAAGGTTTCCAACCTTCCATTATTTCGTTGTTAAAAAAGAAACATTCATGTCTTTAACGAGTAGCTCTCCCTCAAAACATGCTCTAAACTTCTATCGTTACACCAACAATGACTTAAATATACATAAATGAATTTCTTAGGGTTAAGGATGGTTAACATGACCAAACATGGTTAAATCAACTTAAATAAATATATTTAAGATGAAATCAGGGCCTTAAGTGATTAGAGATATCTCTTAATCGCTTAAAACCAACCTTAATCGATTAGCACACGCTGCTAATCGATTCAGTCATGTTATAATCGATTAAGCAATTTTCTTAATCAATTCTGACCCACCGTAATAGATTAAGTAATTCTCTTAATTGATTACTGTATTTGATTCTAAAATTCAATTCTGTCTAAATTTAAGAAATGCCCCAAAAAATTTATAAAATTCTAAAAATTATGAAAATTCATGTATGTTGGAGCAATATTCCCTAGGTTAAGGTTGTCCGTATTGACTGATCTTGAATTGAGTCAAGCTCGAGTCATGATGTGTGGGTTTCAATGTTTGACAATACATGTAGACAACATATGAAGATTGAAGGTGCAATTGTTCATGTGGGGAGATTGTGAAGGAGAGTCAAGTATGTCAAGGTTGACTGGATACTTGACTGAAAATTCTTGTGAGTGAAGCTAGGTTAAAGTCCTGGTGAGTAAAGTCAGGCAAATGGAAAGTCCTAACTTGGAAGTTAGGCAGATGGAAGTCCTGGTGAGTGAAGCCAGGCATTTGGGAAGTCCTGGTGAGTGAAGCCAGGTGAAAGACCTAGTGAGTGAAGCTAGGCAGAAGGAAGTCCTAGTGAGTGAAGCTAGGCAGAAGAAAGTCCTGGTGAGTAAAGCCAGGCAGTTGGAAGTCTCGTGAGTGAAGCCGGACAATGGAAAGTCCAAGTAGGTCAAAGGGATTGACCGGATACTTGGCACAAGGAAATCCAGATGGATCAAGGCTGATCGGACATCTGGTGTTGGAAAGACCAAGTAGGTCAAAGGGATTGACCGGATACTTGGCACGAGGAGGAAAGTCCAAGTAGGTCAAAGGGATTGACTGGATACTTGGCACAAGGAGAAAAGTCCAAGTGGGTCAAAGGGATTGACCGGACACTTGGTGAGGGAGTCCTAGCAGGTTAAGGGTGACCGGATGCTAGGCACGATGAACCAATAGGTCATAGTTGACCAGATGTTGGTTTAGGATGCTTTAGACTTGATTTTGGGAGAAAATCATGAGCTGGATCGATCAGCCGATCGATTGGCTCATGCCCAATCGATCGGCCGATCGATTGGGCGAGTCTTCGCGACAAGCCTCCTCCCAATCGATCAGTGGATCGATTGGGATGAGTGCGCGATCGCACAGAACAGCGCTGGATCGATCAGCCGATCGATCCAGAGCCCCTAATCGATTAGTGGATCGATTGGGAAGTGCGATCTTCACACGATAAGCCTTGGATCGATCAGCCGATCGATCCAAGCAATTCCTGAGAGCACAGAGGCACTCTGGATCGATTAGCCGATCGATCCAAAGCCTCCCTGATCGATTGGGAGCAATCCAATCGATCGGGATCCGACCGTTGGCATCATATTTAGCTGCAGGTGTTTGATTCCTTCGGTAAAGCTTGCACTGTTCACTCCCGATCATCTCAGCGCTTCAACAGCAACTCCATAAAGTTCTCACCGCCAGATCTTGAGGGTTCTTGGAGGCATTTCTAAGTCAAGAGGCGGATCTACAGCGAAAAAAGAAATCTAGGGTTAGGGTTTTCTTGTGCAAACTTGTAAGCTTTTGCTTGTATTTTGTTCCCTTTCTCTTTCTTCTTCTAGTGTGAACTTGTAGGGCTTCTCCACCTTTGGTAGTTACCATAAAGGAGTGTTATTCATAGTGGAGGGTGTGTGAGTGCGTGGATCCTTGGATTAGTCACCTCTTGTGAGGTGGATACCAAGTAAATCCTTCGTGTTAGTGTTGTATGTTTTGTTTCTTGTATTTCCGCCGCACATCTTTGAAGAAACAAGCGACGAAGAGCACGACGAGTGCACCGAGCTATTCACCCCCCCTCTAGCTACATAATCAGTCCTAACAAGTGGTATCAGAGAAAGGTTGCTCTTCACCGGAATCATCGCCGGAAAGGGAAAAAGCTAGAGGGTGAAGAAGTTGAAGCAAATTCTTCAAGTCGAAGACTTCATCAAAATGCTCAACTTCAACATGAAATTCCAAGACGAACTTGGATTCGATACAAGGGTGCCTCCACCATTCACAATGATGAGCTTCGATCTTTGGAGATCAAGGATCAAAAATTTCTTGATGGTGGAGATAGAGCAATGGTTTGCTCTTATGGAAGGTTTTGAGGCTCCAACAAATTCAAAGGGTAAAACTCTCGAGAGGAGCAAGTGGAGCCAAGAACAAATCCAAAGATGTGAGGCCAATGACAAAGTGACCAAGCTTTTGGTCAATTTATTGCCAAGCAACATCTTGGAGTAAATTGGAGAGTTTGAAGATGTCAAAGAGCTATGGAGCAAATTGGCAAAGATTCATGAGATCCCCTCCACTTTACAAAACAATGGAGAATCCAAAGAGGGCGACTCATTGGAGCAAGATCAAGAGGAAGAGGACTCCGAGGTTGAGAGATGCTCAACTTCTGAAGAAGAAGTCCAAGAAGCCTCATCTTCAAAGGAGTACAATGAAAAGGACAAAGAGGGAGTATACTCTTTGTTTCATATACAAGATGAAGATGAAGAAGCCTCCACCTCTAGGATTGAGGGGGAGCAACCTTCAGTGACACCGGATCAAGAAGAAGGAGAAGTCTCCACATCCGGGTCAAGAGAAGAAGAGGATGAAGAAGCTTCCACCTCCACAAGTCGAGTCGAATCTATTGGAGGAGCATCATTATCGGATCAAGAGGAAGCCTCTACCTCCGGATCAAAAGGAGAAGATATCATCCCTACACATGAAGGTATAAATGTTTCAAATAAAAATAAAAATCATATTGTATGTTTTGAGTGTAGGGAGCATGGGCATTACAAGAGCAAGTGCCCCAAATTGGCCAAGAAGAAGGGCCAAGTGGCACTAAAGGGCAAAGTGAAGCCCAAGGAGACCGTCCCCACAACGAAGAAGAGCAAGGAGCACATTGTGTGCTTCTCTTGCAGTCAAAAGGGACAT
Organism: Zingiber officinale; assembly: GCF_018446385.1. Classification (NCBI taxonomy): domain Eukaryota; kingdom Viridiplantae; phylum Streptophyta; class Magnoliopsida; order Zingiberales; family Zingiberaceae; genus Zingiber; species Zingiber officinale. The sequence continues at coordinate 29,717,602 of NC_056004.1, forward strand.
TATAGGAGACAATGTCCCAAGGGGAAGAAAGCGGTCAAGGCTCATGGAGGAAGCACAATTCAAGGGGGAGCCTCCAAGGTAAAAAGAAAGGTATCATTTATTGAGCTTATCCCCTTAAATAATGGTAAAATGCATGCTAGTTCTAATATTTATCATTTTAATTCTATTTACCATAAAAATAGGGAGCATGGTAGTATTAAAGAAAAACATATGGCTCTTCATGCTAAAACCACTCAATCTAGGGCTAAGAAGGTAGATAACCAACTAGGAAGTAATCCTAAGGATGTTAGGTATTTACCTAAGAAAAATAAAAATCAAGGTTTGAGTGAAAGACCCAAGGTTGAGGAATTATGGAGAGAAAATCAAGTCTTAAGGTCAAAACTTGATAAATTGGAAAGGACCCTTAGAAAGATCACAAATAATACACAAGGGTCCAAGAGTCAAAACCTAGGTTTAGGACAACAAAAGCCATCCAATGGCCATAGAGGTTTGGGGTACAAACTTAAGGCTAAGAAGGATGTAATTTCTTACCATAGGGTTCCATATAGCTATAGAACTGAGTCTAGGTCTAAGGGTCAAGTCAAAAGTACAAGGGAAGTTATCCCTAGGAGTATTTTTGCAACTAAGGTGACTAAGACTTCTAAGAAGTCTAACAAAGTCACTAAAAAGGTCACAAGTGAAGAAATCCCTAGGGTTGACCTAGAAAAGGTGGCAAAGGCTTCTAAGAAGTCAAACAAGGTCACTAGAAAGGTATCTAGGGAAGTTATCCCTAGTGAGTACCTAGAGCATCCAAGGAGCACCAATAGATTTTGGGTTCCTAGGAGCATTTTCTCTACCCCATAGATGGGTTAGAGAGTGTCAACTCAAATTGAAAGGGTAGTTAACCTAATCATGATGAAGTTGACACTCGGGGAGCATTTTCAAGGTTATTGTTAACCTTTGAAAATGAAAAGAATTATGATTTACTCTTATAAGAGTAAAATGTGTCACAATTTGATAAATTGGATGATATTTTAAGTGACACAAATTGGGAAAATAATAAGAACTACCAAGTTGGGATTTTGGTATGTTCTTAAGGGATTAAGGGCAAAAAGTTAGGACTTGATCTCAATGGTTACTCTTGGAAGAGTAAATTGTGCCAAAATTTGAGGAATATGCTTAATTTAAATTGGCACAAATTAAGAAAAGCAAAATAAATGTCAAAATTGGATTATTGGCATTTTCTTGGGAAATAGTGGGCAATCTAGGTTTAAAGTTTATTTTAGCTAAGGATTAAGGATACTTAGGTAGATAATCTATGTATTTTATTTGTGCTAAATTGTCATGCTTTGTTTGCCCATAATATTTCATGACATCATATTTATTTTGTATTCATGTTTTATTATGAAAAACACAAAAATACCATGTCATGTCATACATACATCATGTAGTCATAGGAATTTTCTTTTGAAAATTATCTCTTTTTGATGTATGCCATAACATATCATGCATTTTGTTTAATCCTTTGCAAATTTTGGACAAATGACATTCATTAACAGGTAACATCCTTGGTGGATGTTCATAACCTCAAAATGCCTAGATAGATATGCATGATCCCTAAATTAGGGCAAAACCAAAACTTTACATTTCACAAAGAACTATAAGGTGACTTGTATGTGGTTTCGTACACATTAAATACAAGTGAGATGTTAGGATGATGAACAAAACTCAAGATGTTGATTTAGTGCATTCTTTTGAGTTTTAAGTTCATCAAAACACATAGTTATGTGTTTTCCAATCATTGGGAAAGCTAATGTACAAGTCATGTGCATTGAGCCCAAGGAACATGGTTGGATATTGGTTTTGAAAATAATTTCAAAATGCCTTTGGAAAACCTTGGTGAAGGCTATCTTTTGATAGTAATCATCATTAAATAGTTGAGCACAAACTTGAAGAAAACACTAAAGTTTTTACAAGTTTTCAAGTTTGTCTCAATCTTTGAAAATATGAAGTATTTTCTTAGAAAACTATTTTTCCATGATACTATATGCCCTAAATAATGTCTACAACGATTTTTATGATTTTTGAAATTTTGTAGATTTTTCTAGGGGTTTCTGAAATTGACTGAAATGGAATTTCAGCTTTTTCAGAGCTTCAATCGATCACCCGATCGATTGAAGGGATCGATTGAAGGGTCTCAATCGATCGGGCAATCGATTGAGAGTAAGCTTCTCAAGAACAGAAGCTTCCTGGATCGATCCACCGATCGATCCAGCCCTCCTGAATCGATCAGTGGATCGATTCAAGCAGGTTCAATCGATTGGGACCCAACTCCAATCGATTGGGAATGCTGATTTTGGCTGGTAAAGCCTGATTTCAGTATTTTGAACCATCTTTAGTCTAGGTAATCATTCCTAACCCCTTGGAAAACATTTGTATACATTTAGGGGGATTTTTCATGATAAAAACAAGAATGGATTGGTTAAGGAAGACGAAGTAGAAGTTTAGGTTGAGGTTTGGTTTCATTATTGAATTTTTGAACCTCAAAACTTCTAAATTTGAGTTTCCTAAAGATTTAGGGATTCCAAGTCATTGTTGGTGCAATGACAGAAGTTACGTGCATGTCTTTAGGGGGAGTTACTCTTTAAGGACATGAAAATATAATTTTTATACACCTTGGAAGGTGGTTAACCTTCTGTCGTGAAAATGCTCAAGGTTGGGCATTTGACTACAATGGAGAGTGGATATCTTCATTGTTCAAGTGGTGCATGCTCATGGATGAGCATGTGATGATAATGAAGGGTATGGGACCTTCATTTGAATCGTGTGTGAACATAACAAGTGGCTTGGTTCCAACGAGTGGTATTCACACAACAAGTGGTATTCACACAACAAGTGAATACAACAAGGGAATATACCAAGTGGTATATGCTCAAGGATGAGCGTGAAGATTAATGAAGGGTATGGGACCTTCGTTAGTGTGTTGTGAGCAATGAGTGAAGTTGTGAACAACGAAGGGTAACTCTTCAAGAGGAGAGTTTGTTTTTGATGAGTGCCCAAAGATGGGAAATGTTTGTGATGTGTGCAAATAGGGGGAGAATGAGTGTGGTTAAGTTAGGCCTTCATTACCTAATGGAAGAGTTTGCCCTCTAGAAAAGGAGGAGAATGAAGGGAACCATCATTCACATATTGGCATGAAGGAAGTTGAGGCTACGGGATTAGCCTAACTTAAAGGAGGTATTGTCAAACATCAAAAAGGGGGAGATTGTTGGTGCAATATTCCCTAGGTCAAGGTTGACCGTATTGACTGAGCTTGAATTGAGTCAAGCTCAAGTCATGATGTGTGGGTTTCAATGTTTGACAATACATGTAGACAGCACATGAAGATTGCAGGTGCAATTGTTCATGTGGGGAGATTGTGAAGGAGAGTCAAGTAGGTCAAGGTTGACTGGATACTTGATTGAAAATCCTAGTGAGTGAAGCTAGGTGAAAGTCCTGGTGAGTAAAGTCAGACAAATGGAAAGTCCTAATTGGGAAGTTAGGCAGATGGAAGTCCTGGTGAGTGAAGCCAGGTGAAAGACCTAGTGAGTGAAGCTAAGCAGAAGGAAGTCCTAGTGAGTGAAGCTAGGCAGAAGAAAGTCCTGGTGAGTAAAGCCAGGCAGTTGGAAGTCCCGTGAGTGAAGCCGGACAATGGAAAGTCCAAGTAGGTCAAAGGGATTGACCGGATACTTGGCACGAGGAAATCCAGATGGATCAAGGCTGATCGAACATCTGGTGTTGGAAAGACCAAGTAGGTCAAAGGGATTGACCGGATACTTGGCACGAGGAGGAAAGTCCAAGTAGGTCAAAGGGATTGACTGGATACTTGGCACAAGGAGAAAAGTCCAAGTGGGTCAAAGGGATTGACCGGACACTTGGTGAGGGAGTCCTAGCAGGTCAAAGGTGACCGGATGCTAGGCACGATGAACCAACAGGTCATAGTTGACTAGATGTTGGTTTAGGAGGCTTTAGACTTGATTTTGGGAGAAAATCATGAGCTGGATCGATCAGCCGATCGATTGGGCGAGTCTTCACGACAAGCCTCCTCCCAATCGATCAGTGGATTGATTGGGACGAGTGCGCGATCGCACAGAACAGCGCTGGATCGATCAGCCGATCGATCCAGAGCCCCTAATCGATTAGTGGATCGATTGGGAAGTGCGATTTTCGCACGATAAGCCTTGGATCGATCAGCGGATCGATCCAAGCAATTCCTGAGAGCACAGAGGCACTCTGGATCGATCAACTGATTGATCCAAATCCTCCCCGATTGATTGGGAGCAATCCAATCGATCGGGATCCAACCGTTGGCATCATATTTAGCTGCAGGCGTTCGATTCCTTCGGTAGAGCTTGCACTGTTCACTCCTGATCATCTCAGCACTTCAACAGCAACTCCACAAAGTTCTCACCGCCAGATCTTGAGGGTTCTTGGAGGCATTTCCAAGTCAAGAGGTGGATCTACAGCGGAAGAAGAAATCTAGGGTTAGGGTTTTTTTGTGCAAACTTGTAAGCTTTTGCTTGTATTTTGTTCCCTTTCCCTTTCTTCTTGTAGTGTGAACTTGTAGGTCTTCTCCTCCTTTGGTAGTTACCATAAAGGAGTGTTATTCATAGTGGAGGGTGTGTGAGTGCGTGGATCCCTGGATTAGTCACCTCTTGTAAGGTGGATACCAAGTAAATCCTTCGTGTTATCGTTGTATGTTTTGTTTCTTGTATTTTCGCCGCACATCTTTGAAGAAACAAGCGACGAAGAGCACGACGAGCGCATCGAGCTATTCAACCCCCCCCCCCCCCCCTCTCTAGCTACATAATCAGTCCTAACAATGTAGACATTATTTAAGGCATATTCTATCAGGAAAAAAAAATAGTTTTATAAGAAAATACATCTCATTTTTAAAGATTGCCACTTAATTGGAAACCATTGAAAAACTTTAATATTTCTCTCAAGTTTGTGTTTAACTATGCAATGGAAATTACTATCAACAAATAGTCTTCAACAAGGTTTTCCAAAATATTTTTGAAATCATTTTCAAAACCAAATTTTCAATCATGATCTTGGGGCTAAATACACATGATCCATGATTGAATAACACATAAACTATGTATTTCGATAAAACTAAAACTCAAAAAGATACACTAAATCAACATCTTGAGTTTTGTTTATCCTCATAATATCTCACTTGCATCTAATGTGCACTAAAATACATACAAATTAACTTATAGTCCTTGTAAGATGTAAATATTGGTTTTGCCCTAATCTAAGGGATCATATATATCTATCTAGATATTTTAAATTGATCACTCACTTAGGATGTCATGTTGATTAATGTCATTGTCTTTAATTACAAGAAATTGACATAATGCATGATGATTTATGACATACATCAATATAAGTATTTTGTAAAAGAAAAACTACTATAACTACATGATGTATGTATGATATTACATGATATTTTTATTTTTCATAACAAGTATGAATGAAAATTTATGATGTTATGACATATGATGGGCAAACAATCATGACAATTTAGCATAAAAATATACATAGATTATCTATCTAAGTATCTTTAATTAATTGCTAAGCCAAAATTAATCCCAAGTTGCCCTCTTTTTCTCTAAAAAAAATATCACAATCCTAACTTGGCATTTCTTTGTCTCTATCCTAATTGTGCCCATTTAATTAAGCTCAAATGTTCAAATTTTGACATATTTTACTCTTCCAAAGAGTAAACAATTAATCCTTCTCATTTTCAAGGAGTACAACTACCTTGAAAATACCCTCCAATTGTCAACTTTTTGAAGGTTCACTATTCTTCTAATTAGAGTTAACACTCTCTAAACCCATCTAGGGTGAAGAGAACACACTTCTTGGAACCCAAAATCTATTGGTGCTCCTTGGGCATGCTAGGTAGTCACTAGGGATAGCTTCCCTAGCTATTTTCCTAATGACCTTTTTAAGCTTCTTAGAAGCCTTGGTCACACTAGACTCCTCTAGGTCAACTCCAGGAATAACTTTCCTTGTGACATTCTTAGTGACTTTCTTAGGCATTTTAGAAGCTTTAGTCACATTGGTCTTTTCAAGCTTAATTTTAGGGATAGCCTCCCTTGAAACCTTGGCTTGACCCCTCAACCTAGGTTGATTCCATAACTATATGAAACCCAATGATAAGAAGGCACATCCTTCTTGGCTTTAGGTTTGTAACCTAAACCTCTCGTACCATTTGATGATTCTTGCCTATTTTGACCTAGGTTTGACTTCTTTGACCCTTTGGCACTAATTGGCAATTTTTCTAGGGTATTATCCAATTTTTCAAGTCTTGACCTCAAGACTTAATTTTCACTCCTTAGGTTCTCAAATTTTGATTTTTCATTAAAACTTTGAGTTTTCATTTTCTTAGGCATGTATCTAAAATCCTTGGACTTATTGTCTAAGTTATCACCTACCTTCCTAGACTTAGGTGAGGTAGTCCTAGTATGATATGAAATATATTTTTCCTTAATGCTATCATGTTTTCTATTTTCATAATAAATAACATTAAAATGATATAAACTAGACCTAGTATGCTTTTTATCATGGCTCAAAGGAATTGGTTTAATAAATGATACCTTGGGTTTGCTTTTGAGAGCTCCCCCTTGAGTTGAGCTTCCTTCTTGACTCTTGATCGGTATCTTCCTCCGAGGGCATTGACTCCGGTAATGCCCTTTTTGACTACATAAGAATCACACTATATGCTCCTTGCCCTTCCGTATCACGGAGCCGACCTTTCTTGGCTTCTCCTTAGCCTTTGGTGCCACTTGACCCTTCTTCTTAGTCAACTTGAGATACTTACTTTTGTAATGTCCACTTTCCCTACACTCAAACCAAATAATGTAATCTTTATTATTAACAATTAAAATTGTTATACCTTTTCTTATAGGGGTGACACGTGATTCTCCATTTGATCTAGATGTAGAAGCTTCTTCTTGATCCGACATTGATGATGCATGCTACCCCTTAATCCTTGAGGTGGATGCTTCTTCCTCTTCGCTCTCGGATATTGAGCATCTCTCTCTGAATCCTCATTACATGAAACAAAGAGTATGCTCCTTCTTTGCCTTTATAGTTGCACTCCATTGAGGATGGATCTTCACCAAACTGCTCCAAAGATCCTTTGCATCATGATAGTCTCTAATTTGGCTCAAAATGTTGCTCGGTAATAGATTGACCAATAATTTGGTCACTTTATCATTGGCCTCGCATCTTCAAATTTGCTCATCACTCCAATTGCTTCCCTTGATGAGCTTACCTTTTGAATCCTTTGGAGCTTCAAATCCTTCCATTAGAGTAAACCATTACTCTATCTCCGTCATCAAGAAAATTTTGATCCTTAATTTCCAAAGATTGAAGCTTGTCATTGTGAATGGTGGAGGCATTTGTTGGTTAGTCCTAGGAAGATCGTACCGGTTCCACTGTACAAAAATTTTGTACAAGTGTCGAACCTTTCCTAAATAACCTATTGTGTTCTTTAGAAGTTAAATAAGGAATCGCAAACGGAACTTAACATTATTGATTCCAAATTTAACTTATCTATTCTTAATGGTTTAGACTTGAATCGCAAGCAGAACTTAACACTATTGATCGAAATCCACCTATGTTATAAATTCAATTAAATATTAATTTCTAAAATTGGCTTCCAGGTTAAACATGGCGAGGCACTAGGCCTTCTTGGATATGGGAGCAACCACCACTTCCTAGACAAAGCCTTTTAAGGAAAGCTAATATTTAATTTCCTTATGTAACTCTAGGTTTAACCAAAAAGAACAATCCAATCACAAATTTGAAAAAACAAAAAACACAAACTCAAATAACAAATTCGAAAAACTAGAATCTAATACCTCTTATGTTTGGAATTCTTACAAGGAAAAATAACTAGCATGATGCGGAAGAAAATTACTAGTTATACCTTCTCTTTGTATGCTAATGATCTCGAGATCTTCTACTGTATTCCACGCCTCACCTTGGACATCGTGTGGGCGACGAACCTCCAAGATGAACACCACCCAAAGAGCTTCTCCTTCTTCTCTATGTTTCGGCCATCACCACCACCAAGGAGCAAAAGAGAGTAAAGGGAAAAGAGAGGGAGAGAGGGCCGACCACAAGAGGATCACCAACAAGAGAATAAGAATTGTTATGTCATGAGGGCTCTCCTCCCCTTCTTTTATATTACTTGCCCGAGGCAAATAAGGAAAGACTTTTTACAAAAATTAAAATCTTCCTCTTATTTTTCCTTTTCTTTCCTCTTGATTGAATCAATCACCAAATCAATGATTGGATGATCTATTGATTGGCCGACCCCTTGCTTGGGCACCAAGTAAGGGTGGCCGACCACTTAAAAGGAAGGAAATACTTTTTCAAAAAATTTATAAGCAAAGAAGAAAATCTCTTATAAAATTTTACAAGCTCTCTTTTTAATTTCCCAATGTGGATGTTAAAAAAGGAAAGTTTTAAAAATTAAAACCAAGTTTTAAAATTTAAAACTTCTCTTCTAAAATTTCCTTTTTTAACATGGTTACAAAAATAGAAAATTTTAATTTTAAAATTTCTCTTCCTTTTTTCTAAAAAACCATGAGGATGGTTAAAAAGGAAAGTTTTAAAACTTTTAAATTTTCTATTAAACCATGTGACCTAATTCAAATTAGGAAAGTTTTATATTTTAAAAAACTCTCTTTAAAATTTGTAGTTTTATACAAAGAGAAGATTTTAAAAATTCAAAAAACCCCTCCTTATTTAACATATTATGGCCGACCCCTTTTTGCTTGGACACTAAGCAAAGGGTCGGCCCCTTTGTGAAGGAGATTGGCCGACCCCTTTGGCTTGGTCACCAAGCCATGGGTCGGCCTCTTCTTGGACACCAAGAAGGGCTTTATATGGGTGGACTTGAGGCTTTAATGAGGCTACGACAGGGACCTAGAGGAGAAATTGGTTTTGGCCTTCCGATGAGCTTGAGTATCCCATGTTCGCCCCGAACACACAATTCAAGTTCATCAATAATAACCCATTCCACTAGAGAGTTATTATTGCACTACCGCACCAATCCTAAATTACATTATGGGCTCCTTCATATATGAGTGTGTTAGTCTCCCTGTGTTTAAGATAATGAATGTCCACTAATTAAGTAAGTTACTGACTACTCGCTTAATTAATATCTAGCTCCAAGAGTAGTACCACTCAACTTCATTGTCATGTTGGACTAAGTCCACCTGTAGGGTTTAACATGACAATCCTTATGAGCTCCTCTTGGGGATATTCTCAACCTAGATAACTAGGACACAGATTCCTTCTATAATCTACAACACACACTATAAGTAATATCATTTCTCAACTTATCGGGTGTAGGATCGAAAAGAATTTAGATATCTCCACAATGACATGATATTGTCCACTTTGGGCCTAAGCCCTCATGGTTTTGCTCTTGGGCTCTACCCAAAAGGCCTCATGTCAATGGAGATATCTTTCTCTTATAAACCCATGATCTTTTCCATGTGTTTTCAATATGGGACTATGTTTGCAACCTTGCAACCCCAACAATCCCCCCCTCAAACAAATGACCATGGGCTTCCCACGTCCGATCCTTGACCCACCAGGTCTTCCTGCCCCTCGGTCTACCCGACCTACTAGGACTTCCTGCCCCTCGGTCTACACGACCTACTAGGACTTCCTTACCTAGCCGCAACTAGGACTTCCTGCCCCTCGGTCCACCCGACCTACTAGGACTTCCTGCCTGGTGTCTGGTCCTCTTGATCCGAACATAGGAGCCCCCACTTTCTTTGTTCGAGGTCAATATTGTACTCACATGGTTCAATTAGACCATAACTCTTGTGCACAGTCGACGATTAAACCTTCTGGCAGTCTGGGCTCTGATACCAATTGTAGGATCGAAAAGAATTTAGATATCTCCACAATGACATGATATTGTCCACTTTGGGCCTAAGCCCTCATGGTTTTGCTCTTGGACTCTACCCAAAAGGCCTCATGTCAATGGAGATATCTTTCTCTTATAAACCCATGATCTTTTCCATGTGTTTTCAATATGGGACTATGTTTGCAACCTTGCAACCCCAACATCGGGCTTATTGATTTATCGAACTAAATCTCACCCTTTGATAAGTTAAAGAAATAAATACTAAATATATGTGCTTGTTATTATATTAGGATTAAGAGCACATACTTCCATAATAAATAAGGTCTAGTTCTTTTATTAGGTCAGTATAAAAAGAATTTACCTAAAATGGTCCTACTTAATACACTTAGAGTGTACTAGTATAATTTATTAGTCAAGATAAACTAATACCTAATTACACTACAACTATTCCAATGGTTTGTTCCTTTCCATCTTAGTCGTGAGCAACTGTTTATAATTTATCAAGATCTGATAACATGATCTTCTGTGTGTGACACCACACACCATGTTATCTACAATATAAATTAATTGAACAACTACACTTAATAAATAAAATACAGACATTTGACCAATGTGATTCTTTTATTTCATAAATAAATGTTTACAAAAGTTAGACTTTTAATATACACTCTAACAACATTCTTGTGTTGAATCTGAGTCAATCTTAGAAATCCATTTTGAAGTTAAGCTCCTTTTTGATGAAGTCTTTGACTTTGTTAACTATAGGGCTTCAGCTTCTTCTTCTTCCTCTAGATTATTGCCCTTTCTAGTGATGAGTTTGGTGAAGAGCAACTTCACTCTGATACCACCTGTTGGGACACTTAGGAGCTAGAGGGGGGGGGGGGAGGTGAATAGTTCGCTCGCTTCGAATGATGATGATTTGCAGTGGAATACTTGAACAAGCTCCTCCAATACTAACAAAATGAATTTACTTAGTGTCGACCTCAAATGAGGTGACTAATCAAAGGGTCTGACCCTCTCTTACACATCCACTATGAAAACACTCATTCTTGAAAATAATTCAGAGGTAGAGAAGCCTCGTACAAGCTCACACACAAAGAAGATACAAGAAGAGAAGGATCCAGACTAATACAAATGAAATCTTACAAGATTTACAATGACGAAATCCTAGCTTGCTCTCTTCTTTCTTGTAGACACCTCTTGATCAACTTGAAAGTACAGCAATACTTCTCTCTAAGTCTCCAAGAATCTGGTATGTCAGTGAGAAATGTGGTCGAGAGAGTTCTATCGAAACAATGTATGAAAAAACCCTTTCTAGGGTTACCATTGGCGCCTTAATATATTACCACATCAGCAACCTGCATAACGGCTATTTTTTTTTAAAAAAATAATCTATTACCCTAATCAATTAAGCCTTTCTAATCGATTAGCCTAGTCAATTAGAAATCTTTCTATTCGTGCGAGAATTAGTCGTAAGCGATTAAGATTTCATGCTTAATCACTTGACGTAGTTACCGCTTCTCATAGAATCAACATTAATCAATTATCCTAATTAATTAAGGTTTGCTGAATCGATTATCCTAATCAATTCAACTTCATTCTATTTCTTGCGTTAATGAGCTTAAGCGATTAGAGTAATCGTTTAGGCTATGGTAATCGATTAGCCTAATCGATTACCAAATCCTAACTTCCAAACCTAAGTCTAAGGTTCCTTTACCCAACGTTTAGTCAACTATGACCTATTAGGACTTTTCCTTACCTAGCATCCGATCAACCTTGACCTACTGAGACTTTTTCACCAAGTGTCTAGTCAATCCTTTGACTCACTTGGACTTTTCTCCTCGTGCCAAGTATCCGGTCAATCCTTTGATCCACTTGGACTTTTTTCCTCATGTCAAATGTCTGATTAATCCTTTGACCCACTTGGAATTTTCTCCTCGTGCCAAATGTCCGGCCAATTCTTTGACCCGCTTGGACTCTCTTCCTCGTGCCAAGTGTTCAATCAACCTTGACCTACTTAGACTTTCCACCTCGTGCTAAGTGTTTGGTCAGTCTTGACCCACTTGGACTTTCAAATGTCTGGCTTCACTCACCAGGACTTTTCACCACCTAGTTTCACTCACTAGGGGTTTCCCATTGCATAGTTTCACTCACTAGAAGTTTTCACCTAACTTCACTCATCAAGATTTTTTCACTGCCTAGTTTCACTCACTAGGACTTTTCACCTAACTTCACTCACCAGAATTTTTCATCTGCTCGACTTCACTCACTGGGACTTCCCAATTGCCTAGCTCCACTCACCAGGACTTTCTAGTCAAGTATCTGGTCAACCTTAATCTACTCGACTCTTCTTCTTCTGCCAACCATCATGTTGGTCTTGCCCTTGGCTAACCTTCAATTAGGACTTTTCCAAGTCAAGCATCTAGTCAACCTTAATCTACTTGACTTTTCTCACATCAAACTAGTTAAACTTGACCAATCTCTCCAATGGACAATTGCACCTATAATCTTCATATATTATCAAATATCAAAACTCAACATCAAGACTCAGGCTTGAGCCAACTCAAGCTTAGTCGACCATGGTTAGCCTTGACCTAGGGATAATTGTACCAATATTAACAGCTAATTACTTTTAAATAAGGTGGCCCGAAAGAAAATAGATAAGAACCCTTATGAGTTATGGAATGGAAGACAACTGTCCTATAAATATTTATGAATATGGAGGTGTCTTATTAAAGTTTTGGTGCCTAATCTGAAAAAGATTAAGATTGGACTAAAGACTGTTGATTACATATTTATTAGATATACACATAATAATAGTGCATATCATTTTTTTGTGTATAAATCACAAATACCAGATATACACAAGAACTCGATAATAGAATCGAGAAATGCCTCGTTCTTTGAGGATATATTTTCGTATAAGACCCTAGAGGAAGCTAGCTCCTCAAAATGGGCATATGAAACACAAGGTGAAGATGATGATGAGAAACCAGTCGAGGTTGAGCTTTGACAGAGTAAAAGAGCTCGGGTAGAAAAATCCTACGGATCAGATTTTATCACTTTGGAAAGTGAGCCCCAAAGTTACTCAGAAGTAGTAAGCTCTTTTGATGGACCTCACTGGAGAGAGGCAATTGCATCTAAGATAGAATCTATTTTTCAAAATCACACTTGAAAACTTATAGATCATTATCTGAGAAGTAAACCACTAGGTTGCAAGTAGATCTTCAAGAAGAAAATGAAGTCAGGTGGCACAATTAATAAGTAGAAAGCTAGATTGGTAATCAAAGGATACCAACAATGAGAAGATCTTGATTACTTTGATACATATTATCTGGTGTAGAAAATAACTTTCATTAGAGTATTGTTAGCTATAACTGCTCTATGGAATCTTAAAATACATCAGATGAATGTAAAGAAAACTTTTCTAAATGAGGATTTAGAAGAGGAAATCTATATGGAACAACCTAAAGGGGTTTCTATACCAGGACAGAAAAATAAGGCTTATGGATTGGCGAAGTCATTTTATAGCTTGAAACAAGCACTAAAGTAGTGGCATGAGAAATTTGATAATGTCATGAACGAATGTGGATTCAAGATTAATCAATGTGATAAATGTGTCTAGAGAAAAATCACAGAGAATGACTACGTCATCTTGTACCTATATGTAGATAACATACTTATCATTGGGGTGTAATGATAAGATAATCAAATCCACTAAAAATATGTTGAACTCAAGATTTGACATGAAAGACATGGGTCTAGTTGATGTGATTCTAGGAATCAAAATTTTTAGAACAATAAAAGGACTTGTTTTTACTCAGTCCCATTATGTTGATAAGATTTTTTTAAAAATTCACTAAGAGTGATACTACATTGGCATGAACGTCGATAGATACAAGTCAACATCTATCAAAAAATTAAAGAGAAAGTATCTCTCAAATAGAGTACTCTTGAGTGATTGGAAGTTTGATATACCTAATTAGTTGTACACAACCAGACTTGGCCTACGCAGTAAGTAAACTGAGTAGATATACGAGTAATTTTGGTGTTGAGCATTGGAAAGGGATAACAAAAGTACTGAGGTACTTGAGGTATACTCGTGAATATATATTTCATTATACGAAATATCCTGCTGTGATCGAAGGATACAATGATGCGAGTTAGATATCTGATATAAAAGACTCTAAGTTTATGAGTGGATATGTATTCACTCTTAGAGGTGCAGCAATTTCATGAAAATCTTCTAAGCAAAATGTAATAACTAGATTCATGATGAAATATGAGTTTGTAGCTCTTGACAAATGTGACGAAGAGGCTGAATGATTATGACAATTCTTAGAAGATATTCCGAGATAGCCGAAACATGTGCTGATAATTTGCATACATTGCAATAGTCAATTAGCAATTGATCGAGCATAGAGTCATCTGTATAATGGTAAGTCTAGACATATATGTCGTAAACATAATATCATTAGACAACTACTCTCAATGGGAGTTATCACTGTTGACTATGTGAAGTCAAAGAATAACCTAGCAGATCCATTAACCAAGGGATTAAACAGAGAGTTAATTGCAAGTTCATCACGGGGGATGAATTTGATGCCGATGAGAAATGTTGTGGAGGAATGACCCAATAGATCAGTGAAGGATGGAGGTTAAGCACACATATTTTAATGATCTAGTAAAGTGATGTGGAATACTCTTAAGAGATCACCTATTGAACAAGAAGTGAGGCCGCTTCAAAGAGAATTGAATGAACAATTTTTAGAGTTTCTCACAGAACTAGGTGTGTTTATAGCCAAGAACGAACACACTCATGAGAACTGAATTGTATCAAGGAGAGTCTTGGGTGAGATTTGTCAATACTTACATAGACAGCAAAATAGTTCAAGGATATCATGTCAACTGTCAGCCAATATACAAACAAATGTTCACAAGGGGAGGTTTAAAAGGTAAAATCTACCTATCCTATACTAGACTCAACTATTGAATGCTATCACATACCTTGTTTTCCATTCATGTGGGGGATTGTTGGAAATATGAATGGAATAAAGAGGTGGAGATGAAGAGACTTTATTGTGCATGGATTTTTAGTCTCACATTAAAAATCTTTTGGCTTTATTGTCGGTTTAAATTATAATACATGCATTGATGTTGCAAACATATGTATGGGGAGAGACTCTCTCATGCGTGGGTGTGCAGAGGTAGGTGCAAATCTAGGACCCGGATTGTACTGAACCAAGAAGTCACGACTTCTGTGCGAGTACGACTACGCACGCCGAATGCCAGACCGGTCAAGGTAAGATTTGCCCAACCAAATAAACTAATGTTTTGCCACATTTTTTGCTATTAAGGTGAAATAGATGAATTAATTTTAATTAATTCAATCTAATTGAAATTGCCGATAATTAATGGAAATAAATAGGCATTAATTCATTCAATTGAAATGGTATAATTAATGACAATAATGGTCATTAATTTATTCAATTGAAATTGTTGATAATTAATGACAATAAATGACTATTAATTGATCCAATTGAAACTGCTGATAATAAATGATCATTAATCAGTCATTTATTACGACCAAAGGTTGAGCCCCTATATAAGGAGCTCAAATCTTGAGCAGAAGATAGAGAGGGATAGGAAGAGTAGGAAGCAAACCTCTGTCCACCTATGTTCTTCCACAAAAACTCTCTTAGCCATACATTTGTTCGGCTGAACTACTTGTGATAGCACTCGGGTGTATTCTCAGTTTGCCACGAACAACTAGTGCTTTGTTGTGTGCATAGTTTTGCGGTTGTATCCTAGGAAACAAACATTCCTAGAGAACCTCGAAGCATAACTAGAGGTGGGACAAATCTATTTCAAGAAAATTATGTTGAGCGCATGCCACAATATCTAACTCAGTGAATTTCCTTCCTGACTCGACAATTGACTCTCAATTCTGCTACGTACCGTATCAACTCCATAACTCAAACTACTAGAAGCTTGGCAAAATCAATCCCATTGGCAGCTTGAGATTATCCACTCAAGTCATCCCAACAGATAAGTTAGAATTAATTTTATGTAATTTTAATTTAATAATTTTCTTCAATATCTCCAACAATAGATTGCCCAATAATAATGTCAAGCAGAGAGAATGTGGTCGACCACCTTTCTGCAAATAACATTTCACTAGCCAAGGCAAACGTCGTCAAATGCCAGCCGCGGTCAACCAAGGAAAGTCGCGTCCTTAGCCAGCCAAGGTCGGCTACCGGTCGTGACCAGCCGACCCCAGCAGGCACCGACCGCGATTGGCTCCTAGTAGGAGCCGGCTGTAGTTGGCCCCTAGTAGAGGGCTAGCAATGGTCACGGTGGCAACTAGGGAACAACCGAGGCCAGCCGCGACATGCCGCCATAGAGGAGGAGAAAAGAAAGAGGAGAGGGAGCTTACGTTCTTCGCCTTCGTCGCCATCTGCTACGCTGCCGTCATCATCGCCAAGGATGGGAGATTAAAGAGAAGAGATGACGAATAGAATTAGAGATCGGGATGGGATAAGGGCTTTTTGGCAACGAATTTACATTCGTTGACAACCCTAGTTTTCGTCCCACATTTTTTTTCATCCCAAATTTGGGAGTTATAAAATTAACAAAATTTAAAAAATAAAATAAATAAACATTTAAATATTTTATTGAGTTCGATGGTAGGACTTATATATTTATATTGTGATTTTAATGACATGTTTTTATATTGTTACAAATTTATCTAATTATTTTACATAATATATTATTTAGTTAAATATTTTATTGGGTTCAAAATGATATATGAGGGCCTTTAAGTTTTATATCATTCCGAAATCTCTAAGTCCATATTTAGTATTTAGATAAAAAAAAAAAAAATTCTAATTTGTGATGAATCTTGGATTTTTCCCTGGTTGTGTGTGTAATATAATATATGAACACGTGCGGGTAACAGACTCTCCTTCATAAAAAATTAATTTAATTTTTTATATCAGATATTTAAACTAATAAGAACAAATACTACACTTAATAGGGTAAGGGTGACGTTCGAAAATCCCAACAACAAACTATTGTAATGGACTCCCCTTATAAAAAAATTAAGTTAATATCATACTTGATCTTACCCAAAAAGCCAAGAAAAATATGCTTTCTAATATCGCCAGCCCAAGGTATTTATAGAAGTTTCTTTACTTGTAGTGTTGCCAATTTCAAGATATGAGACTAAAGAGAAATCTAGACTTCTAATTGATTAATGAGAAGAATTCCGCAGCTGAGTCTCTAATTCTAAATCCCTAATTGATTAATAAGAAAATTCCTAATAATATATCTCAGTCGAGTCTCGAACTCTAGATTATCGATTGATTAATGAGAAAAAATCTCAATAATATACCACAACTAAGTCTTGAATTCTATATCTCTGATTAATACATTTGTGGAAATTATTAATCAACTTTGAAATTATTTTAAGTGTAAAAAGAAAAAGGATATTATCATAATTTCATTTTGGGCTTCAGTGTCATCGTGCGTGTGTAATATAATAATATATAAATTATTTGGGTCTTTGAAAATTCGAATTATTTGGATTTTCTAGTATCACCCTTATAAACCAAGAATTAATTATTTAGGTATGATTCATCAGACCCATGCAATAATGACTACGGGCTTCCCTATGAAAAAAATTATTTTAATTTAATATTATACTTGTCTTACTTAAAAAAAACTAAGAAAAGTATATTTTTTAACATCGTCGGCCTAAAATATTTATAGAAGCTTTTTTGATCATAGTGTTGTCAATTCTAAGATATGGGACTAAAAAGAACTATATTTTTTTTTATATAAAACAATCAGAGAAAATTAATGATGAGAAAAATTCATAATAATACGTTGTAGCTGAGTCTCGAACTCTAGATCACTGATTGTTTCGTTTGTGAAATTACTAATAAATCTTAGAATTATTTTTAGTGTAAATAGAAAAAAGGACATTAACGTAAATGCATTTTAGGCTTCACCAAAGTTAGTTTGTAAAGGGGAGAGATTTTTAATAAAATAGTAATATATATATATATATATATATATATATATATATATATATATATATATATATATATATATATATATATATATATATATTTCAGTTAATAACTCTTTTTTTAGTATTAAACTACATCTAATTCACTTAGCTATGAAAAAAATATATTAGGTCAAAATAATTTATGAGGCCATTTATATAATCAGTAGAACAAGATAAATATATAGGAACTTTTTCATACCATTTCGAGATTTCTAAGGCTATATTTAGGGGTTCAGACTCATTTATCCTTTTTTTTAAAATTTTTTTTTCTAATCTGGGATGAATTCTAGATTGATTGCCAAATTTAAGACGAGTCCATGATTCATCGAGATTGAAAATAAATAAATAAATAAATGAGCCTGAAACCCTAAATATGGACCTAGAGGTCTTGGAATGACAACTAGTTCATATGTATCGTCTTATTCTACTAATTATATGAATGCCCTCATACATCATTTTGACCCAATATATTTAGTGCAGTGATTTTTTTTTAACATGAATTAAGTCAAATTAGGTCATATTCATGTTTAAAAAATCACCGCTTTCAATATATTGAGTCAAATTAATGTTTGAGGTTAATTTTAAATCAGGAGAATAAGATAAACACATAGAAACTAATTTCATATAATTCCAAACTCTCTAGGTCTATCTGCCAATTTTTGACATGTTCAATCAATAACTTTTTTTAGTATTAAACTACATCTAATTCACTTAGCTATGATGAAAAAAATATATTAAAACAAAATGATGTATGAACATATTTATATAATCAAGAGAATAAGACGAACACATAAAAAATTGTTTCATGTCATTTCGAGATCTCTAGGACCATATTTAGGGTTTCAGACTCATTTATCTTTATATTTATTTAATTTTCTAATATGGGATGAATCCTAGATTCACCCAGATTTGGCGACGAATTTATACATTCGTTCCCAAATATGGGATGGATCAATTGATTTATCTATAAATTTGGGATGAATCCATGGATTCATCGTCAAATCTGGGATGAATCTCGGATTGAAAAAAAAATTAAAAATAAAAATAAATGAATCTGGAACCCTAAATATAGACCTAGAGATCTCAGAGTAATATAAAACTAGTTCTTATGTGTTCCTCATATTCTCCTAATTATATAAATGCTCTCAAACATCATTTTGACCTAATATATTGAGAGCAGTAATTTTTTTACACGAATTAGGTCAAATTGGGTCACATTTTTGTTAAAAAAATTAATGCTCTTTGTTCCTGTCGGGAAGCTGAGAAGACGGACTTGTCGGAATGACGTGTCTGGAAAGTTGACTTCATCCCCATGAACCTGCCGAAGAGTTGTCTCCTGTGTTGATCGAGTTGTCAAAAATCCTCCGGTCAACCGTACCTGCAGCCAGCGACCAGGTTGCCCTGGTCTCTAGTACCTCGGTGCTCGAGGCGGATCCCATGAATACATAAGCAGTCGAATAAATAGTGGCATAATGAAGTAAGTAACGAGTACGAGAGCGTACCCTGGCCCCGGGGGGGCCCTCAGATGGATGGATAAGCTGATCGGGATACTGACCGAGTCGTCGCGACCCTGAATAGTAGGTGAATGTCCGCCTGGTGAGTAGCTAGCTCCAGTAGCTCGGAGCCGGACGTGATATGGATCCATAGGATGATGCACTGTCTGACTACAACCCCGGCTCGCAGGCCGGAATGCAACAACGGCACGAAGGCCGAACACTCTACCAGCTCGCAGACCGGGATACAACAACGACACAAAGGTCTGGCCCTCTCTCGGCTCATAGACCGAAATATAAGCATAATACGATACCTGAGCACTTGGACGGCGGCTGCCTGGAGGTGTTGGCGGTGACCTCCGCAACTGCCGAAGGTGGCAGTAGCCGTGAGAAGCGGCAACAGCCGCGAGAAGCGGCGACAGCCGCGAGAAGCGGCGACAGCCGCTGTAGGTGGCGGCGTGTGTCGGAAGAGGTGACGACAGCCGCTAGAGGCGGCTGTGGTGGTCGCTGGGAGCAGAGATGACGGTGGCGACGGCTGGAGACATTATCGACAGCTGGAGGTGCCATCGGCGACCGCTAGAGATGTAGACGAGCGCTAACCAGCAGCAGCCCGCTCGCGACAGAGGCTCACTGGCGACTGGGCCCACTGGTAACGGAGGTTCGCTGGGAGCGGAGGTCCGCTTTCAGCGGAGGAGGTGCTGGTGGCTGTCAGCGACTACTAGAAGCGGAGATCCGCTGGCGGCATCGCCTGCTGAAGGCTTCCCCGACGCTCGCTGGAGGCGGCCGCGCTCCCCATCGGCGATGTCTACTGGAACCGGCGTCCATGGGAGGTAGGAGCGGTGACGCCTGCGGGCTGCAACACCCACCAGAGGCGAAGGCGGAGGTGCCCCCTGGAGGCGGCCGACGAGGACGAGGCAGAGAAAGGTGGCTGCACATACTGTTCCTCCTAGCGGCGGCCAAAAGGACCCCCAAGCCTCCCAGCAACCACCCCGACGGCCTAGAGACGTCGAACCAAAAACCTCTCTGCTCCCCTCTCTGACGGCGGAAGACCCCAAAACCACGAAAAAAACCTCCTTCATGATGGTGAACAGTGCCCACTTTTAAAGCCAAAACCTAACTCATGTCAAATGTCCACTGTGCCCCTTATCTCTTCACTGCATCACAAGCCTCCCCTTCAAGTCTAGTCGAAGGAGGCGTTAGTCCGACTGACTGGACAGTCTATTGCAGAGGCTGAATCACTCTCCATATCAAAGTCAAATCGTCGAACCCCTTGTATAATGCCTCCCGAGCGGTTGTTATAGGAATAGTGTCGCATGAGATGGTAATCGTGCAGCGCGGACCAAGTTGATAACCGAACTGATGCTGAGCGAGCGACACAACGTCAAGCGAGCGACGAATAAAATGGTAGTCGACCGAACGACATGTGAGGTGCCGAGTAGACCGAGCGAATGGGCGATGCCGAGCAAACTACGAGAAATAATACCAAGTCGGCCACCGGACCGATGCCGAGCGAGTGTCGAGCGCGCGTCTAGCGAGCGACGAGTGGATCGAGCGACATGCGGGACCACGAGTAGACCGAGCAATCGAAAGGATGTCGATTGGGTGGATAGAGGCCGGGCGGACGATGCCGAGCGTGCGACGACGAAGATACCAACCGGGCGATCGAAAGAATGTCGATCGGGTGAATAGATGCCGGGCGGACGACGCCGAGTGTGCGACGACGAAGATGCCAACCGGGCGACCGAAAGAATGTCAATCGGGTGAATAGACGCCGGGCGGACGATGCCGAGCAGACGCATCACCCGTGAACTGAACGGAAGCGTAGCCCGGAAAATGCAGGCGCACGGACGTGAAAGTCTTTAGCCGAGCGGGCATAGAGCTCGTGAGATCTTGGTCCGAAACCAGTGGACCTACTCTCGTCCACGATCATTAAAGATGTTCGACCCCGAACAAGTGAGATAAGAGATCTGATAAACAGACCCGAGCCCAATGACGACCACTCGACCCCGAACGAGATCCGATAAGCTCGACCCCGAACGGGGGAGATGGATGCTCTGATAAGCTCGACCCCGAACGGGGGAGATGGATGCTCTGATAAGCTCGATCCCGAACGGGGGAGGTGGATGCTCGCGAAGACTGCTCGATCCCGAATGGGGAAGATAAATGCTCGCCAAGACTGCTCGACCCCGAACGGGGGAGATAAAATATATGATAGTGACAATCGCTCGACCCCGAACGGGGGAGATAGAATATCCTATAAGCTGGTCCGAGACCAATGACAACCGCTCGACTCCGAACGAGATCCGATAAGCTCGACCCCGAACGGGGAGATGGATGCTCTGATAAGCTTGACCTCGAACGGGGGAGGTGGATACTCGCGAAGACTGCTCGATCCCGAACGGGGGAGATAAATGCTCGCCAAGACTGCTCGATCCCGAACGGGGGAGATAAATGCTCGCCAAGACTACTCGACCCCGAACGGAGGAGATAAAATATATGATAGTAACAATCGCTCGACCCCGAACGGGGAGATAGAATATCCGATAAGCTGGTCCAAGACCAGTGATGACCGCTCAACCCCGAACGGGGGAGATAGAAGATCCGATAAGCTGGTCCGAGACCAGTGAAGACACTCGACCCCGAACGGGGAGATAAAATATCTGAAACTGGTCTGATATCAATGATAATCACTCGACCCCGAACGGGGAAGATAAAATATCTGATAAGCCGGTCATTCAACCCCGAATGGGGGAGATACATGCTCTGATAAGCTAGACCCCGAACGGGGGAGATGGGACATCCGATGAATGGTTCATGAAGTTGTCTTCAAGATGAGATTTTTATAGTCGCCGGTCCGACTCTGGGGTTTAACGTCGTCGCTCGACGGTCTTCAATCCGGGGTTTTTATAGTCGCCAGTTCAACTCTGGGATTTAACGTCGCCGCTCGACGGTCTTCAAGCCGGGGTTTTTATAGTCGCCGGTTCGACTCTGGAGTTTAACGTCGCCGCTTGACGGTCTTCAAGACGGGGTTTTTATAGTCACCGGTTCGACTCTGGAGTTTAATGTCGCCGCTCGACGGTCTTTAAGCCGGGGTTTTTATAGTCGTCGGTTCGACTCTGGGATTTAACGTCGCCGCTCGACGGTCTTCAAGATGGGGTTTTTATAGTCACCGGTTCGACTCTGGAGTTTAACTTCGCCGCTCGACGGTCTTCAAGCCGGGGTTTTTATAGTCGCTGGTTCGACTCTGGGATTTAACGTCGCCGCTCGATGGTCTTCAAGCCAGGGTTTTTATAGTCGCCGGTTCGACTCTGGGATTTAACGTCGCCGCTCGACGGTCTTCAAGCCGGGGTTTTTATAGTCGCCGGTCCGACTCTGGAGTTTAACGTTGTCGCTCGACGGTCTTCAACAATGAGCTTGCAACTCAGGTAATATACGCCCGGCCGATCGGCACGGGGTCTCCGTCAACGAGCTCGGGGCTCGGATAATATACACCCGGCCGATCGGCAAGGGGTTTTCGACATAGAGCCGGTGGCTCGGATAATATACGCCCGGCCGATCGACGCGGGGGTTTCGACATCGAGCCGGTGGCTCGGATAATATACGCCCGGCCGATCGGCGCGGGGTCTTCGGCATCGAGCTGATGGCTCGGATAATATACACCCGGCCGATCGACGCGGGCTCCTCGATTGAGGAACTAGGGCAGATCATATATAACTGAAAGAGGAAAGATAACGCAAAAACTGACCGAGGTCATGAAGATGGTAGACTTTTCCGGCGTCGTCCATCTTCGCGTTCCCGACCAGGTGCGTTCCCACAGACAGCGCCAATTTGTTCCTGTCGGGAAGTTGAGAAGACGGACCTGTCGGAATGACGTCTCTGGAAAGTTGACTGCATCCCCATGAACCGACCGAAGAGTTGTCTCCTGTGTTGACCGAGTCGTCAGAAATCCTCCGGTCAACCGTACCTACAGCCAGCGACTAGGTTGCCCTGGTCTCTGGTACCTCGGTGCTCGAGGCGGATCCCACGAATACATAAGCAGTCGGATAAATAGTGGCACAATGAAGTAAGTAACGAGTACGAGAACGTACCCTGGCCCCGGGGGGCGCCCTCAGATGGATGGATAAGCTGATCGGGATACTGACCGAGACGTCACGACCCTGAATAGTAGGTGAATGTCCGCTTGGTGAGTAGCTAGCTCCAGTAGCTCGGAGCCGGACGCGATATGGATTCATAGGATGATGCACTGTCCGACTACAACCTTGGCTCGCAAGTCGGAATGCAACAACGGCACGAAGGCCGAACACTCTACCGGCTCGCAGACCGGGATACAACAACGACACGAAGGTCGGGCCCTCTCTCGGCTCGCATGCCGGAATATAAGCATAATACGATACCTGATCACTTGGACAACAGCTACCCGGAGGTGTCGGCGGCGACCTCCTCAGCTGCCGAAGGCGGCAGTAGCCGCGAGAAGCGGCGACAACCTCTGTAGGTGGCGGCATGTGCCGGAAGAGGTGACGACAGCCGCTAGAGGCGGTTGTGGTGGTCGCTGGGAGCAGAGACGACGGTGGCGACGACTGGAGACGTCGTCGGCAGCTAGAGGTGCCATTGGCGACCGCTAGAGATGTAGACGGGCGCTAACCAGCAGCAGCCCACTCGCGGCAGAGGCTCACTGGCGACTGGGCCCACCGGTAACGGAGGTTCGCTGGGAGCGGAGGAGGTGTTGGTGGCTTTCAGCGACTACTAGAAGCGGAGATCCACTGGCGGCATCGCCTGCTGAAGGCTGCCCCGACGCTCGCTGGAGGTGGTCGCGCTCCCCATCGGCGATGTCTGCTGGAACTGGCATCCACGGGAGCTAGGAGTGGTGACGCCCGCGGGCTGCAACGCCCACCAGAGGCGAAGGCGGAGGTGCCCGCTGGAGGCGGCCGACGAGGATGAGGCGGAGAGGGGTGGTTGCACATACTGTTCCTCCTAGCGGCGGCCAAAAGGACCCCCAAGCCTCCCAGCGACCACCCCGACGGCCTGGAGACGCCGAACCAAAAACCTCTCTGCTCCCCTCTCTGGCGGTGGAAGCCCCCAAAACCACGAAAAAAACCTCCTTCATGATGGTGAACAGTGCCCACTTTTAAAGCCAAAACCTAACTCATGTCAAATGTCCACTGTGACCTCTTATCTCTTCACCGCATCACTCTTAATATATTATGTCAAGTTGATGTTTGATAATAATTACATAATCAAGAGAACGAGACGAACACATAAAAACTTGTTTCATAATTCTGAACTCTCTAAGTCCATATTTAAAGTTTCAAACTCATTTATTTTTATTTTTAATTTTTTTCGCAATCTGCAATGAATTCTGGATTCATCCCAGATTTGACGATGAATCTACGGATTTATCCCATATTTGGCTGCCTCAATTGCATAAGTATTGGAAGCTTCTGTGATCAATTTTTAATTCGTCATAGAGTTTGCAACGAATTTTTAATTCGTTGCAGAGTTTGCAACGAATCTCATTTTCGTTACGAAATTTACAACGAAACTCATTTTCATTACGAAATTTAGAATTAATATTTTATTTGTCACTTAATTTGCAATGAATATCGAATTTCGTCACTATTTGGTAATGAATTTACAATGAATATCGAATTTCGTTACTATTTGGTAATGAATTTGATGACAAAATATTATTTATTATTAATTAGTGACATACTGTTTGGTTACAAATTTTGTTATTAATCTATGAAGATTTTCTTTTTTTTACTAAATTTATTATAAATTTGGTATGAAAATTTTTCATCCCTAAATTATGATTTTTTTTAAATGTTATATTAATTGTTAGTTCCACGCCCCCTCGTATGGATCTCTCTTGGGCACACTTAGCTAGCCGGTTTTCTTAATTCATTACAATTTTGACTTATTTTGTAATCATAAACGGACGATTTGAACTTCCATTTTAAGCATTTTTTTTTGTATTTTGTAATCATAAACGGACGATTTGAACTTCCATTTTAAGCCTTTTTTTTTTTATTTTGTAACCGTTGAAACTTAACCTAGGAAATAACAACTCTAAACGTGGATTTCACTGATATTCAATTTATGATAAACTACAGCAACTTCTCGACAGGTCAAAGAAGAGGAGCAAATCCTCTGATTCAATATACGATCATAATTAGTTATGATTTCTTTTTGGATTTATCATCCTTACAAATTATAGTTTAGATTGAGACGAATGACTAAAAGTTATCCGGAGCTAACCGACAGTGGATAAGTGGTCAGGTAGCTTGGCACCGAGCGGGACAGCTTTCGGGTTGGCCTCTAGTCATCCGCCCCTGTCCAAATTATAACTTAGAGAACGATGAACATAGGGAGGAATCGAAATTAATTGCGGACGGATCTTAACCATGATCCGGCTCCAATTTCAAATGGCTCATTTTTTGGTCCACTTTTTTTAACCAAGAAATCCGGGCTTCAAAAGAAATACAAAACTTCAATTATATACAATTTATGATAAACTAGAGCAACTTCTCAAGAGGCAAAAGAAGCAAGGAAGCATAGAGGATCCTCTTGTCCAATTTTTATAATTAGGGATGGTCTCTATAATGTAATTGTAGTTAGATCATGACCGCGATTAAGTTACAATTAGTTACGATCCCTCTTGAGTTCACCTTCTTATTCAGGTGATAGTTTGGATCGGGGTGGATGACTGGAGGTCGGCCTGGAGGCTGTCGACAATGGATGGGTGGTCAAGCTACCGGGCACCGAGCGGGGGTAGCCTCCGGGTAGTCTCTGGACGTCCACCCCGATCTAAACTATAACTTGGATAGGAAGATGAACCTAAGAAGGGAACACAACTAATTATGATCAAATCGTGACAATGATCCGACCATAATTACATTATAAACTATCCCTTAGTCTTAAAAAAGTAGACTAGAGAATTCGATCTCCAAACTATCAAAACTTTTAAGATTCACAATATTTTATTTTTAAAATTATCTAATTTTATTAAACATTTTGAAAAATCACTTTTTCATTTGGAGAAAATATATACAAGATGTAAGTATTACAAAACTTATTATAAATTTTAATCGGGTGGTGATTGGAGATCGTTGGAGTGATATGTCCAAACAAAACAACGATTAAATTTAGAGCCAAATGTTTTTAAATCCAACTGTTTAAAATTTCATTGACCAATAGAGATATTAATTTAGTTTATTTAAATATTTTGATATTAAATTAAAAGAATCGTTAGATAGATTTATTTCAGTAAAATATCTTTCTCCTAATTTTTGGTCCAAATACATAAAATTAAAAAAAAATAGTAAATTAAATAAGATTTTTTTTTAATATTTTGATATTTAAAGTGACCAATGGATTGACAACTCTTGAATAATTCAAAAAAGAAAAAAATAGTAGCCTATATCTCAATTAATATTTTTTCTTTTAAAAGAATATATAGATTAACTTTTAAATATTTTGATATATGATAATAGTAATTCTAACTATTTTTTTTTTTTTCATATTGTATGTTATATTTTAAATGAGATCGGATATTTTGTCCGTATTTTATGGATCAAGAGATGATCTACTTATATATATTAATAGAAATTGATGATCTTCATCTATTTTATAGATGGGGATCATCAAAAAGGGATCATACTTTAATTCGTAAAGTGGGCTATAGAATCTGAATTGGTTTTAAATATAGGCATGTAAAATAGATTTAAAAAACAAATTAAATCAATTAAATTATTATTATTTATTTATGGTCATATATTAGTGTAATTAACTAATGAGGGTATATTTCATAAAATTAATAAAATGAGACTTAAAAAAATATATCAATACATTGAAATTCAACATATAAATTATTATAAAATTTATTTCAATATACAAAAATTATTATATTTTTTTACATAAAATACTAATAATACTAATTTATATTTATTTTTCACCAATAAAATATATATAGTAGTATTTATAAAATTGTATAAGTATTTAATGATGCAACTAAATAATTATCCTATATTTATTATCCTATTTCTCATTTAATTATAATAAATTTTTATAGTATAGTTTTAATTTTAAATGAATATATTAGAAATGAGTTTTTATCTACTGCATGTTAGTCAAAATGAGAATTATTTTAAAATTATATTTCTCATATTTATTTAGTTGTATTTATTTAGACGCTAGATTTAAATTAGATGCTTTATATAAAATATTAGTTATGTATTATAATAGTTTAATTTTTTTTAATTTTTTTTATAGATTAGAAGCTAATATGTTTGAAATTAATAAAAACATAATTTTTATTAAGAGAACAAACAAAACGTATAGATAATCCTCAAATTTTAGATACATATTTTAGAATTATTTTATGATTTTTTAAAAAAAAATTATCCTGTGCCAACCGCTATTATAGAATATACATCTACTTCCAGAGATAATATATTAAATGAAAGATGATATACTTTATCTTCTGACTTTTTGAAAGCACAAACATGACTTGATAATTGAGTAAAAGTTGTAAAAAAAAATCAACAAATACAACTTTTAGATAACAAGTTAGAAGACTTTAATACTAAAGGAACTAATACTACATTAAAGGGAAATGAAAGTAAATAATAACGTTATTTCCTAAAATAATTTGGTAAAAAAAAATCAACAAATACAACTTTTAGATAACAAGTTAGAAGACTTTAATACTAAAGCAACTAATACTACATTAAAGGGAAATGAAAGTAAATAATAACGTTATTTCCTAAACTAATATGGATAAAATGTTAAGCAAACTACATCAACTTTTATTATCCTATATTGAAATAAGTAGGCAACTTAGATAATTGAAAGTGTTTTTAATATATTTTTAATATGTTTTTCAAATTTATAAAATTTTAAATATGTTTTAAAATAATAATAATAATAATAATTTTTAAGCATGAATCATAAAGTGAATGTAGCCCCCGAGGGCAGGGTGTCATAATTAAGTCATCAATAATAGATCAGACATTTAGAATTTGAAATTCAGTCGTGTTAAATTTTTTTTCTAATGAGTAGTAGACTTAAGAACGTTGACTGTCAGGATAAATTTTCATATATATTTTTTCCAATTTACTCAGATGACCGATAGAAAATTTCTATGGGATTGAACCAAAATTTCAATATTAATCGAGCCAACAACTTAAATACTTGGTACTAACTAAAAAATAAAATAAAATATAAAAAAAATAGAGTGACTCGTAACCGTCAATTTCAAACAATTAATCATATCCGTCTTTGAAACTAAAAGTTAAGGGATAATATTTTTTGAACGGTCACAATCAACCATTCGGCTCTACTACAATGGTCAGGTCTAATGAACCGAGTAATACTGAATCTAGGACGTTCAATCCATAAAATTTTTTTACAAACTATAGGATAAATAGAAAAATACTCGTGGCAAACAACTCAAAAGCTCGCATCATATGATTACATGTCTCTTTTTTAAAAAAAAAAAATCTTAATAAATATATAATAATTGAGAATCGAATCATAAATACCTAATGATAATTTATCATCTTTCCACGGTACCATAGCCATCGAAGACTGCTATGTCTACTGCAACACTCACTGAACCTATCGACATGTAAGTTATTCAGTTTTCTGCAAGCTTAATTTCTGGACACCGAGTCAGATATTTTAACTGTCTTTTGCAGATATTATGATGGATAGATGCGTGCGAAATGGTTAACACCATTGAAACCAATGATGCTACCTCCTATCCTTTCGCTAAATTGGTTGAAATGTTCAAAACAATATGTACTTAAAAAATGATTAATCAAGGGAGTTTTTTTTATTTCCCTAAGCACTTAAATAGTATAAATATTACTCTACAAAAAAATTGTAGACCAAATATTAGTCTCTAGCATCCAGTAACAGTCGCTCGATGCTGCTTCAGCAAACACAGCTCCAGACATAAACTAACACAGGCTTATTTCCAAACTCAGAAAAGCCTAGTATTATCTTTGTGACATTTACAATGCAGGAGTTAAATCATTAAACAATGTGCACTTCTTCGGTCTACTTTACTGAAAAAAAAAAATAACAACAAAAATACTAAAAATAAATAATAAAAGGGGGTAGCCCGGCGGTTATAATAAGTGGCATAGTACTGAAACAACAAAAAAGAACTGGTTGGGCAAAAATTCTGCATCACCGATCAGCTACAGCTGTTGAAATGCGCAAGTAATGAAGCAAGATACACGATGCTATAGGCTTGATTGTTGTAGATCACGAAAACATCCGGAGAAAATTGTTTGCATATGCCATTGGCTTCACATCTGGATGCGGCTGCATATGGGAGACAGCAAATCAGATTTAGCTCATACAAGTCTCTAAATGGACCAAAAGTATTGACAAAAACCAAAAGATCTAATGGATAGTATCATTATTTAAGTTTCTAGAGTGCATGATATGCACTCTAAATAATCTGATACGCACCACAGCTGAAAAGCTAACAATATCTGGCTTCAGATCTGGAGCCGTAAAACGTATAAATGCACCCTTGTTGCCCATCTGCATCATAATTGTAAGATCATATTAGTCTTATCTACCAATCTTTGGCTATTCATATTAGTTCATTGATCTGAACTAATGAAATGAAACTTAAACAGAGAGAGTTCTGAGGATAACATATTAGTGCTTTAGTTACCTGATCACAATAATTTGGAGCAGAGAATACCGTTATCAGCTTTCCGTCATGTTCAATCTCATATCCCTCATCCTTTACTTCATGGGACCGTACAATGAGCTCTGCCAAAAAAACAATATAAAAATACATAAAATATGGCATTCTTAAAGGCACGAAAGTGATATGTTGACATGTTACCGAGATTATTTTCCTGTAGAAATCTCTCTGTGACGTCTTCACCGAAAGAAAGCCCAACTCCTCGCTTGCTGGGGCCTCTTCCTCGTTGAGGTTGTGGATCACTCCAAAGCAGTTCACACATCAAACCTAAAAAGAAAACACAAAATAGTATTCCTATGTTACGCAAGATAGAGAAGAAAACTGCCAAACATTTCCTACTTGGGCTTACGAATCTTATGTAAGCTTCAGTTCTGAAGAAGTTGACAAACACAACATAGAAAGAGCATGCACAAGCAAAAACAGGTGATGCCTCAATTTAAAATAGTGAATAAAACAAGGAATCACTCTAATTATGGCAGAAGACTTATAATGAGTAAACTTCTAAGCACAGGTGACTGGAGAAACCTAAGAAAGTTGAAGAGTTACATGTCTTGCAGCAACATAGAAATAAAAAAAAAACAACTAAAAAATTGGAGAAACAGTGTTTTCTATAGAGAAGTTGTATAAAGTGTTATTCCATTGTAATAATGTGACATTAAATTCTAATTACAAATCACACTGCAATGACATCCCAAATGGAGAAACAGTATTTTCGATAAAAAGTATAAATTGTAAAATGTGTTATTCCATTGTGACAATGTGACATGAAATTCTAATTCCATTATTCCCTTGCGCATTGGTAACTACAAGTTTATTAAAATTTTAAACAATTTTGACAGATTTCTCTAGCATGTCACTAGGTGAGCTTTGAACTTTGAATACTAGTGTGATATTGGTTCAGCAACCTGTTGGATCAGTGATACATGTGCCGAAAATCGCTTGTAATGCCAGCAATCAGTTGCACAGAACACAATAAACAGCATAACCACCAATCCCTATATGATGAGAGAAACTAATCTGGACATAGTGAATTAAAATTATCACACAGTCCACATTCCTCACATCCACAAAAACCTGAAATAAATCAG
Organism: Zingiber officinale; assembly: GCF_018446385.1. Taxonomy (NCBI): domain Eukaryota; kingdom Viridiplantae; phylum Streptophyta; class Magnoliopsida; order Zingiberales; family Zingiberaceae; genus Zingiber; species Zingiber officinale. Next base: position 29,748,902 of record NC_056004.1, read on the forward strand.
ACAGAAATTCCACAGACAACTAAGTGGAAGGAAAAATACCAACTCTATGTTATAGTTTTTATATAAATAAAAAGGAGGTTATAGATCATGGCGGTTTGTAAATGAAGAACTCTTTTCGACATAATATCTTGAGCATAGTCATATCAAGAACCTCCCTCCATATTCGTGGGGCCGGCACTAGGGGGGCTGCTAAGGTAGCGGATCTACCTTTGAGCATAGTCATATCAAGTCTTGGTTCCTAACATGGAAATGTGAAACTATGTGTCTGATCGTATGCATTTGTAATGTTAGATGCAATTCTAAGTTGCAAAAGATTCAAGAAAAAAAATATTGCAAGATCTCATGATGGAAAATGAGATTATATAAGAAATGAGACGAGTAGAAGACAGATCCTCAGCATTTTCCGATGAGAATGATCACTAAATTCCCACTTCAAGTAACCTTTATAAGGTCAATGTTTCAATTGGGCTACAACACAGATTTAATATAACAGAATATATTGTAAATGAAATACTGAATATGACAACAGCTCTATCATGGAAAACTAAATAATTTAATGGTTTTAGAAGACATAGATTGTTTTCACCTCCACCTCAAAAAAGATCAAGATTCAGCAACAGTACCTTCCTCCGGAGGCTCACAGACACGATCAATTGCCCGAATGTCAGAGAGTTTAACACCGTCCACACTAAAAAGTCCTCCATGAACTACAAAGACTTTCTCGTTTATAACATGTACCAAAGGCAAGTAGCAAAATACTTCCGCAAAGAGTTCAACAAATGTTTCGCCTAATTTTGATCTGACCTCTCCTTCAAAACCATAAATTTTGTTCATGTTCTTACTTTCATGATTACCCCTTGAAAGGTACATAGCTGAAAATTTGGATGAGCAGATACCTCATGTTAATAAATAGACTAGTGAATTGCAACAGTTTTTGCCTCAGCAATGCAAAGTACACTAACCTGTTGGACACATGCACTTCAATGCAAACAGAGTCAGAATAACTTCAACAGAAAAGGACCCTCTGTCAACAAAGTCTCCATTGAATAGGTAAGGGTTCTCCTCAGAAGGAAGCCCATTGAGCTCAAATATGTTTAATAAATCGTAAAACTGCAATTGACCAAAGAGAACTTCCATTAAATAATATACTACAGATGAAGTGAATTTAAAGACCAAAAAAAAAACTCAGAAGTACTTAAGCATGTTGTTAGTTCAAACAGAAGACTAATTAATAATTACATACCTGTCCATGTACATCTCCACAAACTGTAAAATTACATCTGTCTGGAATAGTGATATCGACAAGAGAAGGCATAGCTTGCAACAGTTGTCTGGTTTCGAGGACAATCTGGTAAGCATATCTGAAGTAATAATTCAAGAGATCTGTCAAAAATGAGATAGATGGTAATCTGGGAAAAACAAGTAGTAACATAATAGATTTAAGAAGTACCTTTTATGCAGATGTTTTTGATTTTTGAAATCATTCATCATTTTCTTCACAAACTCCAAGGTTACTACTTCACCTTCTATCCTTGCACCAGTGTATTGTGCATCCACCTCTAATAAACAATATGGTTTAGCACGAAAATGAAATATTATTGAAAAGAAAGCTAAATAAATATATATGTTAATTCCGAATAAGTTTACTTATTAGTCAAAATGCGTCACTGATCCACTTTCAATGTCCATATTTAAATATTTTGATTTATTAAATTATTTTATTCAAACAATGATTAGAATTCAATTTTTACATAGACCCAATGTCCTTCTTCGGGATCCCACATTGATGGAAGCTTCATGCATCAGACTACTCTTTTAATAATTTTTTCATTGAATAAATTAATTTATCATATTAATTTCAAATTTTTACAATTTACAATTCATTTCATATAACTGACAAATTTATAATTTAATTTATATGAGAAATATAAATTTTAAATCCTACTCTGAAATTATATTTTTGAAACTTATTTACTAGGGGTGTAAACAAGCCAAGCCGCTCGCGAGCTATTTGGGTCTCAGCTCGAAAAAAAGTTCGTTCGAGTTTGTTCAATTAAGTTAACGAGCCGAGCTCGAGTCTGATTTCGAGCTCGAAAACATTATCGAGCCGAGCTCGAGCTTAACAGTATTTGGTTCGTGAGCTCGTGAACATGTTCGTTTAGAAGCTCACGAACGTGTTCGTTAAGAGGCTCGTTTATATATATATATATAAAATCAAAAGGTCACGGGTTCAAATCCTGAAAATAACCTCTTGCAAAAAGTAGAGTAAGACTGCGTGATCCTTCCCCATGACCCCGCATAGCGGGAGCTTCGTGCACCGGACTACTCTTTTATATATATATATATATAATCAAATATCACATAAATAAAAAATATTATTAATTATTATAGTTAATTATCTTAAACGAGCTCGAACTAAGCTCGTTAAATATTTAAATGAGCTTTTTTCAAACCGAACTCGAACTATTTAATTTTATTACGAGCCGAGCTCGAGCTTAAGAACTAAAGCTCGAATCGAACTCGAGCCAAGTTCAAGCTTAGGGATAACGAACCAAGCCCGAACTCGAGCCTCTTACTTTTCGGCTGAGCTCGGCTCGTTTACAGCCCTACTATTCACCTGTACAACTATAACTATTTATAAAACAGATAAAAAAGTCAAATTAAAAAAATAGTCAACTATCATAAATTAAAAATTCACATGTAGTATTATGGATTTAAGTTTGAAAGTTTTATAATTTAATTTAAATGAACATAAATTTTAAATGCTATTTTGAAAATTATATTTTAAAATCTATCTATCTATTTAACTATAACTATTTAAAAAATAAAGGAAAAACAGCTAACAATGCTAAACTAAACTCTTATAAATCCAAAATCCACGTGTAGTACTTATAGTATACGTAGCACTAATATAAACCATTTATATAAAGGCAATAATTTAAGTATATTTTGCATGATAAACTACAAATCAAAATTATATTAAAGCATTTTTTATAATCATTAATGCATTCAATGTGAAATATAAATAATAATGTAACATAATTGTTTAATATAATATTAACAAAAAGTTTATATGATAGATTTTTTTAATCATCGATTCTAAACAAATATTAAATATATACATTAAATTTTGATTTTATGTTTTAAGTTATTTCAAAAAATTATTCTTTAATAATTATAATTTTCAAATACAAACAATAATTGTAAGGTATTTTTAATTCAGAAATACTTTGCTAATTTTACACTAATGAATATGAAATTTCTGTAACTTACTTAAATAGTCCATGCATTTTAAGGCTAATGCACAAGTATAACAATAATGCAAGATGCGAGATGAAAGGGAGAAAATTAGAACTGATTTTCGGTAAAATATAACAATTAAGAAGTAATTTATTACCAAAAATTATAAAACAAAAAAGAGAAAGAAATAATAAATGGAAAAGTGAAGCAATCAGGATGATTTTAGATTTGAAAAATCACCTATAGAATGGAAATCTATTGAATCTGCAACTGAGTGCCTTTCTGATTCATGCACAGCAATGGCTTCTTCAAATCTAATTTTCTGGACAGCCTTTTCACATTCCTTCAACTTTCTAGTTGCATCAGGATCATTTGGGCAAATTCTTTTCACCTGTTGATATACATAAATGCAAGAATGATTCTCAGAACATGGTTAGGAATTTATCGATGCTGGCTGTGAAAGGAAAGCACAATCAAACATTGACCCAATTAAATTGTCATGCAAAACATTTCAAAATACAAGAGAATGTACTAAAGTGTTAACATAACAATAGCATTATAATCAAAGACATGATTGTAGCCAAGGTTTAAAATTTTGACCCGTGCCGAGGTTTCAGCCCTCAATCGGAATGATACGGTTTCGGTATCATATCATGCCGTACTAATATATTTTCGGTATTTTTTTAAATATAAAATATATTGATTAAAAAATAAAATATTTAACATAAATATTTAAAAAATAAACAATATAAAAAATAATTTTAAAAAAAGGAAAAGATATGAAAATAGATAAATAAATAAATAAAAATTTTATTATAATTTTTAAATTAACATAAATGAAATATAAAATTAATTAGATAATTTTATTAGGATTTAATAAAGCCTCTTTAGATTATCTCCATCATAGATAGGAGTTGATTAAAATAATTAACATAAGCGTTGCCGCGGGGTTGCGCGACCCCTCAGCCATGGCCGTGAGGATCGCGTGACTCCTCCGATGCGACCGCGGTGGTCGTGTGACCCTATGCAGCGGTCGCAGGGTCGCGCGACACCTCCGCAACGACAGCAGAAGGGTTATGCGACCTCTCCGTTGCTGTTGCAGGGTCGAGCAACCACTCCGCTATGGCCACGGGGTCACGCAATATGTCGCAGCTGTCGTGGGTCTGGTGCCGGGGTCGTGTCGGTGCTGATGTCGATCGTCGGGCGAAACGAGATGTTTCGCCCGTTTCGACCGTCTCGGCTCGGCAATTTAAATCATGATTGTAGCATCATTTGCTTGATAAATGGCACAATTGTGGACAAGTGCTCTTAATGTGAATGAGTAATATGAGTGTAAAACAAACATGCCTGTTGAAAATCTTTCAACGCTTCCTTAAATTTTCCCATAGCCAGATATGCTGCACCACGTCGATAGTAACCCTGTCAACAAAATCAAGAATGTAATAACCAAAGATGAGTTGGGACAAAAGAAAGAATAAGCATACCAAACTTCTCTGACCTTTGAATATCTAGGGTCAATCTCAATAGCTATACTTGAATCCTGGATAGCACTTCCATATTGTTCAAGTTTGGTATGCGCAAATGCACGGTTTGCCCAATAAACAGCATTAAGACCATTCAGTTCAATGGCCTGACTGTACAGATCTATAGCTTGTGAAAACTTGTTGGCTGAATGAAAGGAAAGAAATAAGTCAAAGGTTCTAGAACTATTTAAATCACCATGAAAATAAAAAAATGAAACTAAAATCCTTCTATAAGCATAATCGAACTGGCAAATGCATCTTTTATCCAAACTTATTGAAATTAAACCAATAAAAAAGATTGCTCTCACATATTCTACAAACAATCAAATACAACATACTTGCAAATTCATAAAATACTATTAATTTTTCATGACCATAAGTCGTGTGTTAACTAATACAAAAGTGCACAATTGTTTTTTCATAACTTGAGCATTTGGAATAAGTTGTCATGCCATCAAATACATCATGAAGATAAGAAATGATATTAAAATGCTTCTAAAAGCACAATCTAACTAGCAAATGCAATTATTTCCAAAAAATTACTGGAACTAAACCCACAAAAAAATGCTCTCACTTGTTCTACAAATACAAGATACTTGCAAATTCACAGAAGACTATTAATTATTTCATGATCATAGCACATGTGTTTTAAAATGGCAAGAAAGAAGGTCTTGTTTCAATAAAAAATACATATTCCTATTAAGTTAATTATGTGTTGTGTCAAGCTCAGGACAGTTCAACCCACTCAATATGAATGAGTAGAATTGCAAATATTAACAGTATAAGTTGTGTTACTTTCTATAGTTCAATTTTTTTTTCGTTGTTGTTAGATAAACAATAAGTTGTGTTACTTTCTATGGTTCTATTTTTTTTCTTTGTTATTATATAAGCAAATACCAAAGGGGAGCCTTAGCGCAATGATAAAGTTGACCTTGTGGCATAAGTTCAAGTTGAGGAACTTGCCTCTTCCAATGCAGGGTAAGACTGCATACAATAGACCCAATGTAGTCCAACCCTTCCCCATAACCCCGCATTGGCAGGAGGTTTTGTCCAATCAAACTTAATAGTTAGCATTACAGTGATCATTGCACAATAAGGGCTACAATGTATCTTAGAAGTCTGTCATGCTGTTGATAATGATCTTTAATTGTTTGTTGAAACTCTAGCTGTTTGAGCTACCCCCATATACATGTCATTGAAGTATGAATTTTGACAATATTAATGAATGCAAGGATGACTGCCACCTAAATCATTAATGCTTTGAGGTCCTCATCCATAGTATCTTCATTAGTATAACAAACATTAATCATGCCTCATGATAAGCATTGTGTTTTTATAACAAATCTCAGGTCATCTGACCAAATCAGGTCACCTTATATCTACTGTATAGGGAGGGATTTCAGATATGCGCACATAAATGCACTAAGTTTTAACATTAAAAGTTCTATTTTTTTAGAACGCATCTCTCCCTAGACACTAAGAAATAGTAGAACACTAGACTATATTTTTCCAACTCAATTTTTTTCTGATTCAAACTGAGTGTAGCCAATTTATGGGAATTTTTCTTTAGTCATAAGGTCCAAAATCAGATTTTGAAATTGACATCTGAACCTCAACAAAACGCACTGTATTGCACATCTACATTTGTCCTCCTAATGGATAAAGCAGCAAAGCAGAGCCAATGGAAGCATCAAGCATTGACATTCACATAAAATTGTATTTGCAGACCCATATTTGTCCTCCAAATGAATAAACCAGAGAAGCAGAGCTATCAATGGTAGTATGAAGCATTGACATTCAAATTAAGCTAATACAAATTTCCTGTTAACAGTTGTTCAAAGAGAGAAAGCAGAATACAATGTTCAAACTCAGATAATAAGATTTTTCCAAATGAAAAAAATATGATAACACAATAACGACCACCTGTTTTCCTTTCTGATATGATGGGCAAACCTATTTTTATTAAGGAACATAAAAGGTATACCTACATACCACACTACCTGCATAGTTTTAGCTTTCATTGTAGAGATCAATAAAATTATACCACATATGCATTCCTGATTAGTTGATCAGAAGAAGAGCACAGTCTGCAAGATCATGCATATATCCATGCCAATTCCCATCCTTAAAACTATCAAATATATGCATTTATTCATGCGTACCTAATGCAGGAAATGTTTAAGATTGGTAACAAGATCAATTTCATACAGCATCTACTACAAAAGTTGCTTTCGTTTATGCTAATAGTGCAAAATTGTTGGTAACACTAAACAAAGTCTTGGCTGGTGCTATGACAGTGGTCATATCAAGTTGCAATAATTACAACAGAAGAGACCAGATAAAATTTTAAAAAAAAAGGTATAGATATACCTTTGAATGCTTCATTTGCTAAAACCTTAATTTCTTCAGCTCGTTCAATTTTCAAATCAGATTCAATCATACTGGTCATTTGGGAACAAGAATGCGTACTGTGGTATTGGATCGCCAACCAAAGAATTTTTTATAACCAAATCAATCCTGAATAATAAATTAGAGGATTCGTAAAAAAGAGAACAAAATTGAATGGCTCCAGAAAACACCAAACAGTGTAGCATTTAAGACTTAGTAAGTACAATAACCAGTTCACTTATTCCGGTGTATTAATGGATAAACTAAATATGCTGCAGAAGATTGTAAAATACTGGAACGCTTGAACCTACAATCTATAAAAACCATTCTCAATGTAATTGGTTTTGCTTCATAGAACAAAATTCAAACATGCAAGTTATAATAATTGCATTAGCAATAATTAATTGGATGAACCAGAGAAAAGAGATGACGAACTTCATGTTAGTGTTAAAAATTCCCAAGGATGAATCCATTGTTAGCTCATGCCTAACATATAGTAAGGTCAAGCGATTAGGATCATACACTAGCATAAATGACCAATAATACCATTAATCTAGCTCATTCTGGTTACACTACCGTCTCAAATTCTGAGATCATTTTATTCTCCCAAATTTGGAACTCTTGGCTTAAAATTCTAAAAAAAAAAACAAAGGTTAACTAAGAGAAGCAGTAAAAAATGACTCGGGCATAATACAGAAGTACATAAAGAACCGAACCTCGGACAGCTAATACAGACAGCAGACCAATGAAAACCCTCCTTACTACCAGGTAGAAGAATAAAAAAAGGATTGACTTCTCCAAAAATCATTCAAATGCGGAACTATATCATGCCGGCTCCTCATTCTCTTCACTAGACTCTTCGCTCACAAATCGACGAGCCAATGAAAACCACAAATTTAAAAAAGAAGAGTGCTTCAACGACCAATCTCGATCAGGCAGCAAGAAACAGAAGATCAATTTGGCCAAGAGAACCGACAAAAAGGGAGCGAAGGTCGAACCTTAAGTAGTTTGACGCTTAGAAAAGACGATGGAACCTCGCCGGCCGCTGAGGGAACGCTAAGGAAGCAACGGACCGCCGGATGGGGAAGAGAGTGAAATGGATTTCGGTTGAATTAATAGATCAAGGGTTTAGGGTTTCGAAGGGAAGAGAACGAACAAGCGAGGCAGCCAGCGAGCGAGCGAGCGTGCGGAGATCAGGCCAGACGGGGGTGGTTCGGGTGGGTTGGCATCGCTCTTCCATTGCTTGCGAAACCCGATCTGACGGCAAAAGAAATGACACGTCGGCAACTCGCTGCCCTCCCTGTCACGGCCGCTGCCAAAAACGAGCGAATAATCTAAATTTGGAAGGCCGAATCATTTGGGTCTGGCGTGGGAATTGATGTTCCCATTGTGATTCCTCGTGATTCGTGCGACAAAGTACCGCTAGTCGCTAGATAAGGATCCACTCTAGCACATATAATTTTTTTTTAATATTTAAAAATAATAAATATCATAAAAAGAAAAAAGAAAAAAATCAAAATAATATTTTAATATATTTATCAATTTTAAAAAATATTTATTCTTGAATTATTACAATAGTTACCGCACAACAGCAAGTTACAATTGCGACCAAAATTACTATAATATATTAAAATAAATAAATTAAAATCGTTATACATAGAGTATATTATTAAAACATTATTTAATAACTTATATAAAATTTCTTAAACTTTTTTTTGAACGGTAAAGAATAGTCCATTATAAATTTAACCAATCATAAAAAAAAATTCACCAATCACCCCACCCAAATAATGAACGAGAAGAAAAAATAAAATAAAGTTATGAACTACTTTATTAGTCGAGCTACACACACACATGGATACACTCTAAAATAATGGGAGCTTGAATGCACTCTCTGATTTTTGCCACACATAATTCAATGTAGTCAAGCATTCTATTTGGTTGTGACTATCTTTATTGCCAATAGAGAATCCGATGTCACTTGTACATCCTGAAGACTTTTTTCATACAGAAGTTTGATCCCTTCTTGGATCATCAAAAGCTCACCATGCACTATTGAGATAAGTCAATTGATTTGTTTTCCAAATACTAACAATAAATGACATTGTGAGTCTCAAACAACCCACCAACGCTATATTGATGTTAGTCCTCAAACACAGTTGTATCCATGTTAAGCTTCAGACGCACAGTGGGGCCCAGATTTCTCATGAGGGGATGAATTTAATAAATTAAAAACAAATAATACAACACAAAATGTATAATAAATATCATATACTAACTTCATATGTTTTAACAATATCATTCTCCTAGATTTCATACTTTGTAAATGCTAAATAATAGTTTCATTATCACCTGTATCAAGCACATCTCACTCAATATATGATATCAAATAATTATTTACCATATCATCTCCAAATTGATTTCAAAGTGAAGTTTTGATTATTTTCATTACTGAAAACACTCTCTCTACAGTTACAGTTATAACTTGTAATAGAAATGCTAACTTAAAAAGTAAATATACCAAAAGATACAGTCGATGTTTATTCAACAGAATAATCCTTTTAGCAAGATGGCTAATCCCACAATCTTAGAGAATTGATTGCTACTCCGCATATCAAAAATAAAATTATCAAATTGGTGCTCAAGATGCATTAACTCTATTGAGGAAAAATCGGATGGGTAAAACTAAGCAAAATGAAGCAATTTTCTTTTATCATAAGCAGAGAATGTATTTGATGGATCAAGACAAGTCATACATAACAACTCTGTATTTACTTCGTTAAAGCGACTGTTCAACTCTTGAAGTTGTGAATCTATCACTTCATAAAACGTTTCAACATGATAATATTGTAATCTTCCAAGAAAGATGAATAAGTCTTCCATGTGTGGGGTGACTACCTCATATTTAATACAAAATAAAGAAACTTCATTCAATAACAAATCTCAATCATCATCTCTCATATTTTGTAGTTGATGTTTTCTTGATCTTACAAGAATCATGGTATTTACGATGTCTTGATCTTTTCTTTGCAAAGCTTATGACAAATCATTCGTGACTCCTAAGATATTCTTCATTAAGTGCATTTAAAATATAAATTCATTTTTTCCAATCAATTCCAACATATTATTTGTTTGCGCACTTTGCTTGTGATCTTTTCCCCCCTCTTCAACAAATAAAAGGGCATCAATAACTGAAGGATACAAGCATATCAAACTCAACAATGTATTATAATATGAACCCCAATGTGCGCTCCCAGCTCTTTTTAATGTCTTCTCTTGATTCATACCTTGTCTAGTGATGATATCACCATTGCAAATTCCCTTAATAACTTTCTCAAATTGTCTCTTATGAAGTATGTCTCTTTACTTGCATGACGCTCCAACAATATTGTTCAATTGTGCAACCACATCAAAAAAATAGAAATATGTTGGTCCCTTTGGAGGCCGGCAAGAGGGGAGGGGTGAATTGCCCTACAAAAATTAAACCAAAAACTTTTCTCGGATATTCAACTAATTAACAGACACTTGTAATTGTTGGGATCCTTCTTACGGAGGCTAGAGAGGGGGGTGTGAATAGCCGACCCCAAATCGTCGTTTCTTTCTACAAAACGTGTTAGCGCAGCGGAAAATAAACACAGAAACGAAAGGGAAAGAAGACAAACCTCAAACAAACCGATGTAACGAGGTTCGGAGATAAACTCCTACTCCTCGGCGTGTCCGTAAGGTGGACGAAGCCTATCAATCCGTCGGTGGATGAGTCCCCGGAGAACCGGCTAATAAATGTTCCTTGTGGGTGGAGAAACCTCGCCACAATACTTGTAACAACAAGAAAGGAGTACAAGGAAAGCAAGAAGCAAATACAAACAACAATATGAATGCAACACTCGCTTGCCTTCTCTGTCGACCGGAGGCGATGAAGCAGCAACTTCACAACCCAACTGCAGCAGCTGATCGACGACTGAAAGCTCACGCGAAGCTTCGGAAGCGAGCTCAACAAAGCTCAGAACCTCGAGCACGTAAGCGAAGCTTCAATCCAAGGAAGAAGAAGAAGAAGAAGAGAGGCTCGCAGCAGCAGCCCTCCTTTTATAACTTGCGAAGAAAGCGAAGAAACACAGAAGAAATCTAGGCGTCTAATTACTGATGGTCTGTGGACCGATCAAGCTCCATGTGGATCGGTCCACGGACCGATCCATTCCCTAGCCTTCGGTTCCCCGATCGGTCCATGGACCGATCAGAATCCCGATCGGTCCGTAGACCGATCAGCTTCTCCCGAACTTCTGCGCCTCGATCGTTGTCCGATCGGTCTGCACCGATCAGATAACCTGATGAGGCTACTCGGATGGTTACCGATCGGTCCGGTGACCGATCAGGCGTGCTGAATTCGCTGGATCTCGCATCGATCCAAACTCCCCAGCCCTAAACCTCAGGCTTCTACACCAACATCCGGTCAACCTTGACCTGTTGGTTCATCATTCCTAGCATCTGGTCACTCCCTTGACCTGCTAGAATTCTCCACCAAGTGTTCGGTCAATCCCTTTGACCCACTTGGGCTTTCCTCTTCGTGCCAAGTATCCGATCACTCCCTTGATCTACTTGGACTTCCCAACACCAGATGTCCGATCACCCTTGATCCATCTGGATTTTCCCTTGCCCGGCTTCACTCACCAGGACTTTCACCTAGCTTCACTTACTAGGGTTTTTACCTGGCTTCACTCACCAGGATTTCCAATCTGCCTGGCTTCACTTACCAGGACTTCCAAACTGCCTGGCTCCACTCACCAGGACTTTCCACATCCGGTCCAGAGAACGAGCTACCGAGCCCTCTCTGACCACAGTCCGGAGAACGAGCTACTGAGCCCTCTCCGACTTCCATCCGGTCCAGAGAACGAGCTCCCTAGCCCTCTCTGACCATTGTCCGGAGAACGAGCTACTGAGCCCTCTCCGTCTTCCCATGTCAAGTTCCCATACTTGGACTTCTCCGTGCCAAGTCTCCATACTTGGACTTTTCCCGTGCCAAGCTCCCTGCTTGGACTTTTCCCATGCCAAGCTCCCTGCTTGGACTTTTCCCGTGCCAAGCTCCCTGCTTGGACTTTTCCGAGTCAGGTCACCTCACCTCGGGTCAACCAGGTCAACCTTGACCACGAGTTGCACCCACAATCTATCAAGCTTGTATCCTTGTCAAACATCAAGATACAACTTTTCTGTTCACGTCAAACATCGTCATAACTCGTCAAACATCAAAACATAACTCGAGTCTGGTCAACTAGGTCAACCTTGACCTAAGGTTGCACCAACAGTAATAATAAAAAGAAGAGACTAAATTAAAAGATCAGACACAAGAGGGTTTACTTGGTTTGCAATAAGAGGATTGCTAATCCAAGGCAAAGATGTCGCACTATCTGATTCTCCTCTGGACGGAGTAGCCTCTTACAGCATTGACAGTAAAAGAATAGAAAGCACAGAAAGAAATGAATTACAAGTTCGTTGATGTGACTGTGCAGATCAGTGCTATATTTATAGCACTGGTCGGGGCGCCCCAAACGGGTTTCGGGTGCCCTGGGAGGATAAAATTTTATCCTCCAACGATCAGATCGCGTTTGACACGATCCTTGTCAAAATCCAGGTTCGGGCGCCCGGAAGGGTTCCAGGCGCCCCGGAGCCCAAGGTCAACAATGTTGACTTTTTCATCTCCGGTTCAGCTCGTCTCGGTCCGGGTCTTGTTCGCTCCGGCTCCGCTAGCTTGGGTTATCTCGACCATCCGGAATAGGGCTCACCCGAACCCAAGTTCCGGCCTTTTCCTCCAGCAGCCTTCCTTCCCGGTTTCTCGTCTCTCGAACGTCGTGCACGTTCTTCTCGTCCACCGGTGTACTCTTCCGCGGTCACCTCGTCCCTTGGGCGCACCGAGTCCGTCGGCTCTCTCCCCGTGCCATCCTTCTCGTTAGCCGCGTCTTCCGCTCGACTTCCTGTGTTCCTAAGCTCCTGCACACTTAGGCACAATGGTTTGACAACGCAGGACCTAACTTAACTTGTTTGATCACATCAAAACGCCTTGGGGTTCCAACAATCTCCCCCTTTTTGATGTGAGCAACCCAAGTTAAGTTAAGGTAAAACAGATACAATAAAAACCTTCTCCTAGACTTAACATACTTCTCCCTCTTTGATCACATAAGAATTGGGGTTATAAACAGTTAATTTTCAATTTTCAGTTTATGCATCATGTCTAAGTAAAGACACTCTTCAGAATTTTTCTTTCGAGAAAAATTTAAGTAAAATATTTTTCAGAAAAAAATAGTCATAAGTGTTAACAAAAATTTCTTAAAATATAAGTTTGAAACTTAATTTAACATTTCCTTAAAAGAAATTCCAAAAAAAATCTAAGGCAATTTTTTTTAAAAAATTTCTAAGGCAATATTTTAAAAAATTCCTATGGTAAGTCTTAAAAACAATTTCTAAGAAAAAATTTCTAAAAAAAATTTCGAAGGCGGTTAAAAACAATCTTAGTAAAAAAAGTTTTAAGGCAATTTTTTTTAAAAAAACTTAAGGTAATAAAAAATTCTAAGTCAAATTTAAAAAAATTTCAAAGGTAATTTTCTTTTATGAAAATTTCTAAGGTAAAAATTTCTAAATCAATTTTAAATATTTTCTAACACAAATTGAATAACTTTTTTAAAGCATTAAGTAAATTAAGTTAATGTTTTTTCAGTTAGTCAATTAAACTTTTCATTTTGATACTTGGCTTCCAGGTCGTGGCGAGGCACTAGGTCTTCTTGATTATTGGAGCAACAACCACTTCCTTAGACAAAGTCTCATAAAGAAATTAGTTGTTTAATTTCCTTACTAAAAATGCTAAGTCTAATTTTAAATTTAAATTAAACAAGTTTTTGGAACCTAGTAGAGGTTCCTACCTACAGGATTAACCAAGTATTTCCTAGGTACATAGACTTTTGATATATTTCTAATTTGACTTTGATGAAATCTATAATACCAATTTAAACCTCTATAATTTATAAAAGTAGAAATATTTGAACAATTAGATTTTTTCAATCTTTCTATTTCTTGGATTCTTTTTACTCTGCATTTCTTTGAATTTATTAGATCTAAAAAACATTTTAAAATTTCTTACCATGTATGCTTGCTGATCGTCTTCTGAGTCTGATTCGGGTTCATCCTTCTTGGTTGCATTTAGTGCAATCATCTGTCTTGCTTCCTTTGTTGTCCCGACACATAGTTTCATGCAATTCAAGAGTGGAGAATAGTTCTTCTAAAGTACTTACCTCCAGGTCTTTCGAAATGTAGTAGGCGTTGATGATTGATATCCAATCTAAAGTTCTGGGAAACGCGTTGAGTGCGTAGCGTATTGTTTCCCGATTTGTTACCGTTTCTCCGAGGTTCTCGAGACCAGTAATTAGTTCTTTTACCTTTACGTGTAGATTGGCTACCTTCTCACCTTTTCCAGTCGGATGTTCATTAGCTTGTTCCGGAGGATGTCTCTTCTAGTGAGTTTCGCTTCGGACGTGCCTTCGTGGAGTTCCAGGAACTTCTCCTAGAGTTCTTTGGCAGATGAATAGCTTCCGATGCGGTTGACCTCTTGAGGCGGCAACACGCTCAGCAGGTGATATTCCGCACGGCTGTTTGCTACAGACTCATTTTTCTCCTTCTTTGTCCAATGACTCTCTTCTTTTTCTTCTCCATCTTGATTCATCGGAGCTACAAAACCATATTTCATAATAAATCGAATTTCGAAATCAGTTCTTAGGAATACCTCCATACGTCGCTTCCAGTCTGCGAAGTCCCCCTCGAATTTTAGTGGAACGATGCTTGGTTCGGCTATCTTGTTGCTTCAATCGGCGGTTAATCCTCCTGAAGCGCCTGGCTCTGATACCACTTGTTGGTCCCTTTGGAGGCCGGCAAGAGGGGAAGGGTGAATTGCCCTACAAAAATTAAACCAAAAACCTTTTTCGGATATTCAGCTAATTAACAAACACTTGTAATAATAAAAAGAAGAGACTAAATTAAAAGATCAGACACAAGAGGGTTTACTTGGTTTGCAATAAGAGGATTGCTAATCCAAGACAAAGATGCTGCACTATCTGATTCTCCTCTGGGCAGAGTAGCCTCTTACAGCATTGACAGTAAAAGAATAAAAAACACATAAAGAAATGAATTACAAGTTCGTTGATGTGACTGTGCAAATCAGTGCTATATTTATAGCACTGGTCGGGGCGCCCCGAATGGGTTTCGGGCGCCCTGGGAGGATAAAATTTTATCCCCCAACGATCAAATCGCATTTAACGCGCTCTTGGTCAAAATCCAGGTCCGGGCGCCTCGGAGCCCAAAGTCAACAACGTTGACTTTTTTGTCTCCGGTTCAGCTCATCTCGGTCCGGGTCTTGTTCGTTCCGGCTCCGCTAGCTTGGGTGATCTCGGTCATCCAGAATAGGGCTCACCCGAACCCAAGTTCCGACCTTTTCCTCGAGCAGCCTCCCTTCCCGATTTCTCGTCCCTCGAACACCGCACACATTCTTTTTGTCCACCGGTGTACTCTTCCGCGGTCACCTCGTCCCTCGGACGCACCGAGTTCTTCGGCTCTCTCCCCGTGTCGTCCTTCTCGTTAGCCGCGTCTTCCGCTCGACTTCCTATGTTCCTAAGCTCCTACACACTTAGACACAAGGGTTAGACAATGCAGGACCTAACTTAACTTGTTTGATCACATCAAAACACCTTGGGGTTCCAACAAAATCCTCATATGATTTTCAGCAACAACTACAAGTGTAAGCTACAGTTGATGAGCAAAACAATGAACACAATAAGTAGACTTATTCTCCATCATAATTAAGTTTTTTAAGCCATTGAATTCTCCTCTCATATTGCTAGCTCCATCGTATCCTTGCCCCTATAAATTAGATATAGATAATTCATGTTGGTACAACAAAGAATCAATAGCAGTCTTAAGTGATAAGACAGTAGTGTCACTTATATATACAATACATAGAAAGCATTCAATAATATTTTCCCTTTTATCTACAAACTATAAAGCAACTATCATTTATTCTTTAATAGATACATCATGAGGTTCATCAACCAATATAATAAATAATTCATCACTAAGATCTCAAAGACTAGAACTAGTAGTTAAATATGCAATGGATATAATAATATCTTGTTGAATATCAGGCGATGCCAATTTGAAAAAATGTGGAACCGCCACATCAGCGACCCTCTAAAGCCGGTCCCACAGATATGGAGGGAGGTAAATGCAGGTACACAGCTGAAAGCGCATAGTCGGGACGCCAACCCCAGGCAATGACACCCCGAGGATCGAACTCTGGACCTTTCGGCCATGAAATCATGTGCCCCCAGCTGTGCTACGCCCTGAGGACCAGGCGATGCCAATTTGAGATTTGAGAGAGCATTGTCTAGTGCAACTCTATTGATATCCTTATTATGGTCAGCAAGAGATCTTAACGGTTTAAGCAAATTACCATGATTGAGTGAGCTTGTTGATTTATCATGACGATGAAATGGTAATCCTTGATGCACAAGAAATCTTATACAATCAATTGGTGTTGTTAAACAAACATGATAATCGGTAGCTACTTGACTAGACTGATTGATTAAACAAGTTTCAATATGTTATTTTTGATTTATTAAGTCTTAAGCTGCCATCATACACTTGTTGTGAATACTGCTCTAATTTCCAACATGTTCATAAAATTTTTCTTTCTTTCTCCAAGTTGTAAATCCTTCAGTAACAAAAGAATCATCACCACTTTGATGACCACGATCTACTTTGAATAAATAGCAATAAAAATAGAAGGTCACGTCTTTTGCAATGATGTATTCTAGCCAATTAGGATGAAGACTAAACTATATAGCTTGAAATCTTTGTTTCTCCTTTGGACAAGAACGCCAAGGAAATTCATGATTCTTAGGCTAAAATAAACCATTTTGCAAATAGTAATATCGAATAATCTCTCTTTCATTCATATTATACTCGAGAATATTCTTTCTTAGCCCAGGATCACTATGATACTCATTTGAGTAAGCATCAGAAGGAGGTGGTGGAGGCAGAGGAGGAGGAGGTGGTGGAGGGGGAGATGCCTTGTCTGAAGTAAGTTCATCTCGTATTTTCTTAAAATACCTTAACATTATTATTTCAACTAATTTATCATAACATAATATTTTAGAAAAATAATCATCTAATTTAATGACTATTTTTTTTCAACAATTCAAAAACAGATAACAAACAAAATTGATAGAACTTACTTGAAAGTTAATGATCCCTTATTTTTTACACATATTGGTAGAGAAAGATATTAAGTCAAATGTTTACATTATAAAGACATACTTTTCTAATAATATGCTATCTAATTTTAATTCTTATCTTAAAGACGATTCCTTCTATATGCATGTGGTTATTATAAGATATTTGTGTAAATTATATGATGAGTCTATCTATACAATAAATGATGTGATTCAATTAATCAAATTTTTGAATGATCACATTCATTTAACAAATCAAACATTAAATGTACAGAATACCTCAATATCTGTACACACTTAACTAGCAAACAAAAACATAAATATATAAAAAATTAACACTATATATTTTTTCAACACTTAAATCCCTAATTGAAATAGATCAAGTAAGCAAACTTCACCTCAGTCAAAAGACGTTTGTTATGGAGGGTCAGTCAAGCAATGATAGCGGCTCTAGCAGTAAACGACAACGGTGTTGGCAGCAATAGTGTTCGATGATAGCGACGTATAGCAATAGTTACGTGGATGTTAGTGGCAGCAAAGTATGAAGGTGACAAAGGATTTTGAGGGCAAAATAAGGGTTGGGGAAGAAAGAGATTAGGGGAGGAAGAAGAACACGAGATAAAGAAAAAAAAAAGGAAGGGGATTAAGGGAGAAAGAAGAAAATATGAAAGATGGGAAGAGGGAAAAAAGGGTTACGCAGGGGGAGGGGAATAAGAAATTTGCAAATATGGTAAAAAAAAAAAAAGAAGGTTTGGCTAGTTGTTGGTTTTAATTCGACATTTTGCAAAAAAAAGTCTAAAATATTTTAAAATTTATATTTAAGTCCTTTTAAACTTGTTTTTCGATGTATTATTTTTTTAACGCCCTCTTAGTGTAGCTACATCCCTCAGGGCGCATGAACCTGCGGCTTCTTCGTCTTCTCCAAAATACCCTTCTCAGCCTGAGAACCAATTTTCACGTTTATTTGGGACTTTCTAAAATCATCAAGCATTGAAGAGCTAAAAAAAAATACTTTCTACCATCAGTTTTCTCCTATCCCCATAGAGAAAATTTTATTTTTCTTTCCAAACTGTCCACGTGTGGACTGCAAGGTACTTAAACTCCTCTTTAGACATTTGTTCTTTCAATCACATGCAAACCTTTAAAGTGCTAGTATGTCTAGCCCCCTTAAAAATATGGGCAAAAGGGGTGTTCTTCCGCAGGTGTTTTATTGCAACACAGAAGAAAAGATCGTGGTAGATCGAATCCATAGGATAACTACACAGACAGCAAGATTCACTAATTGAGACATGGTCTCGAAGTAGATTCTGATTAGTGGGGATACAGTCATGAGAAATACTCCACCAGAATAACCAAACCTTAGGTGGAATAGAAAGACCTCATATAAACGTCTATCAAGATTTGATGGAATGTTCCGATTGGTGCTCTGAAAGGGAGAACAACCCATGTTGGAGACGACACCCATCACACACCATATACTTGCCCTTGGTATTGAACCTCCAGAAAAGCGAATCACACACTCTTGCTTCCCATGCTCCTTCCTTTATTAATGCATTAACAATATCCATATTTTCCCAAGGAACAATCGGCTTATCGATTTTTAATTAGATGGTAGGAATTTAGTTCTCCTCAAATATTTTAATAGATTTTCCATCCCCAACTTATCATAACATCCCATGCACCAGAATTTCTTTACTCCAGAGGATCGATCCCCATATATAAGAAGGATTACTCCCTAATCCTGCATCTAGCATTGACCCATGTCTGAAGTATTTGCCTTTGATCAGGCAGTTAATGAATCTAGGAAGTGAAAGAGGTGCCATAACTGTTTGGCTAGCAAGCCCAATTGAATTCAATCAATTTTCTGAAACCCAAGTTGCCTTGATCCTTTAGCTGATATAGAAAATCTGAAGATATCTAGTGCATTTCCACTTATCCTTCAGAAGTTCGCACATTCTTTGTCAATATCCTCACACACCAAGGTAGGCAATTTGAAGCTTGACATTGTAAATGTAGGGATTGCTTATAGGACTGACTTGATCAACACCTCTTTTCCTCCTAATGAGAACCACTTATGACTCCATCCCTGGATCCATTTCACCGCTCTTTCAACCAGATAAAATTGAAGCCTACTTCTCAATGACACCGTAGGTAAGCCTAAATAGAGATCATGTTGATGTACTATAGGAATAGTCAAGATAGTCTTAATCATATCCATAAGAGCTGGGCTAGAATTAGGATTGAAAGAGAGAGTTGACTTATTATAATTAATGAGTTTCCCGGATGTCCTCTCATATAGTGAAAGACATTCCTTGACTCGTGCTCTTTTCTCCATAGTCACTTTGAAAAATACTAGGCTATCATCTACAAAGAATAGTTAAGACACTGATGGGCATGAAGTCATAATCTTAGCTCAGAGGCTAATCAGCCTAAAGTCTTTCATGAGTAATGGATCTTTTATTTTTATTTTAAGAGTGACAAGGGTCTCATTCCAAGCATCTATTAATGCACCCTCATTAGGTACCCAGAGCACTTCCTTCAAAACATCCTAACCGATAATATCTCAGTACTTCTTGAAGAAAAATATAGATAATTCATCCAGGGCTAGGGGCTTTCTCAAGGTGCATATCAAAAAGAGCTCGTCTAATCTCCATTTATATAAAAGAAGCACACAAAATCTAGTTCATTCAATTATCCACTTTCGGGATAATTGTTTCAATAATGTGTCTAATATCACCTTCAGAAGAGTTGACGGATGAGAAAAGAATCTCGAAATAATCCATCACAATCTCTAACATCCCTCTATCCCCAGTATACTAGTCATCGTGGCTCGAAACAAAACTAGTAATGACATTCTGACTTCTACAAAGGGAGGCTTGAGAATGGAAATACCATGTGATCCTGTCTGAAAGTTGAGTCGGACGAAGACTGGTCGCGACGACCTGGTTGTTGACAGAAAGTCGTGGGTGATTCGGCTCCCACGGGCGGCTGACGATGCTGCAGGATCCTGCACACACTCAGACGATCTCCCTCCTCACGTTAGAGACCAGAACCCAGGGAAAAAGTCCCCGGATCAGGCCCTCCGACGCTCAAGTCAGGTCCTTTTTCCCCAGAAAAAGCAGAGAGCCGAAAAAATGACTGAAAATGAAAAGTTGTGGAAAAAGTGACGAGAGAGCGTACCCGCGTACGAGGAATCCCCTCCTTTTTATGCACCCGCCTCGCTTCCAGAACCTGCAACCCTCTCCGAAAACGTTAGACACTGGGCTTTGTCGTATATCCCGGACACCTGTCGTGTTGCTATTGGTCGTGAAGGCATCTTCTTGTTTAGGAACCTCCGCCTTTACACATGGGTTTTGTCTTGTAGCGAAGGACATTTGTCAGGCTACTATTGGTTATGAGGGCATCTTTTCGTTTAGGAACCTCCGCCTTCGCACATCTCACTGGTATGTAATGATTACCCTTGACGGACAATTGTGATCCTCCGACTCCTGCACAGCTTAGCTCATCCTATTTATCGCGGTCTGCATCTACCTCACACCCCTCGACCAGATCCAGCCTCTAAGCGTTACTTGTCAGTCGGGCTAACCCTGAACAACCCTGTCGATAACGGTCTGTACTCTGTACCCTGTATTTCCTGGCGCTCGACCATAAGCCTGTAGATCGGGCTGTCTTTACACAGCTCTGCCGCTTCCGACCTGTGATTTGTGACTTGCACTTCCGGGCCTTCAAATCTCAGGCCTGTAGATCGAGCTGCCTCTACCCAGCTCTGCTGATTGCGATCTGTGATTTGTGACTTGCACTTCCGGGCCTTCAAATCGCAGGCCTGTAGATCGAGCTACCTCTACCCAGCTCTGCCGATTCCGATCTGGGATTTGTGACTTGCACTTCCGGGCCTTCGAATCGCAGACCTGTAGATCGAGCTGCCTCTACCCAGCTCTGCCGATTCTGATCTGTGATTTGTGACTTGCACTTCCGGGCCTTCGAATCGCAGGCCTGTAGATCGAGCTGCCTCTACCCAGCTCTGCCGATTCCGATCTGTGATTTGTGACTTGCACTTCCGGGCCTTCGAATCGCAGGCCTGTAGATCGAGCTACCTCTACCCAGCTCTGCCGATTTCGATCTGGGATTTGTGACTTGCACTTCCGGGCCTTCGAATCGCAGGCCTGTAGATCGAGCTGCCTCTACCCAGCTCTGCCGATTCCGATCTGTGATTTGTGACTTGCACTTCCGGGCCTTCGAATCGCAGGCCTGTAGATCGAGCTGCCTCTACCCAGCTCTGTCGATCCCGACCTGTGCCCGATGTTCCGCCTATCATCTCCCTTTGTCTTTCAACTACTTTGCCCCCTTGATCGACAAGTCTGCCTGACCTCTGACTACCCCATATGCTTGCCTCTGACTGCCTAGTCAGCTTGACTATTGACTGCCGGGTCACCTTGACTATTGACTGCCAAGTCACCTTGACTATTGACTGCCACGTCCTCTTGACTTTTGACCGCTATATGGCCTTGACCCTTCTCACCCTTTCCTCTTGGGCCCCTCCATTGCCAACCGTATCACAAGCCTCCCTCACAAGTCTAGTCGAAGGAGGACGACAGTCTGACTGACTAGACCTCAGCACATCTCTAAGATCTCAGCATATCTCCGTCACCTCAGCATATCTCTATGACCTCAGCCTATCTCTGTGTCTTACCACACCTCTGCGCGCTCTGCTTCCTGCCTCACACACCAACCTTTGTGTCGCGTCACCGGGGATGTCATGCCTCCTTAATTGCTTTGCCAGTCACTTGGGGTACTGTGCCCAAATAGTTGCTTTGACTTGGCTACCCACCCTCTTTATAAAGAGCCTTACGGTCACTTCTTTATTCTATCCTTCTTCTGTCACGCCTTCCCACTTTCTTTTGCTAACCCGCGTTCCACCAGCTTCTTCTCCACGCGATGCATTCTCCTTTTTCTGAGGAGGTTGATCAACCACCTTCCCAAATGCGGATAGATCAGCTCACCTTACTACTTGCCGAGAAAGAACGTGAACTGGAGCGTGTATCCAAGGATCGAGCCCGTCAGCTAGCTGCCCTGCACTCCATGGAAGCCCAGTATCGTCTCGCGAAGTCTTGCGTGCATGCTGAGAAGGCGAGGAAAGAGGAATGCCAAGCTAGCCTGCAGCGCCAACTTAGTCTTCAGGAACGTTTGTAGCAAGAGCATGAAACGGAGCTATCTCTCCTCCGTGCGTGTCTCGACGATAAGCAACACACGATCGCTCAGCAGCAAACAGTCATCAGATCCTTACACGCGCAGCTGGCTCGAGCCTTGAATGCCCCAGAGGCTCCTGTGTCCCCAGACATTTCTTCACACGGTAGTGCTCATTCTCCATGACCAATCCTTTCTCCGAGTTAAAACTAGTTCAGGCCATAGTTGTCTCAGTGGCTCCTTTGCAGCAAAATGTTCCCTCTTGTAGCCTTAGCTGTATCGCCTGCTTATTGAACTGTGCTGCTGTACTTGTATATCTGTCCTTTTCCGGCATAGTCTTTCCTGCTCAATTTTCATCTAGCAAGCATTTTTAGAAATTGGCCCGTATGTAAGAGCTAAGAGTTGCATCATGACTCCTTTTTATGCATAAATTTTGAATAATAAAACCAACATAGTGCTTGAAAATTAAAACTGCAATAAACGTACAAAACCTGATTCCGCAGTTAATATTGATGCTTTAGGGGTAGAATGGATGGCCTCCCGTACTCCGTACCTTGCATATTTGCAATTTGCATAAAGGAACTACAACAAGACCAGATGTAGTTAACCTAATTATTGGGAGACGTTACGCTCATCGTGAGGCATATCCATCTGAAAGGTAGTTAGGCGTGGGCGCCGAGTTCGCTTATGATTTTTGCAGGGGAGATGATTTTTGATTCCCGCATGGGGGCCGACCTGAAAGGTAGTTGGGCGTGAGGACAGAGCTCACTTATAACTCGCACTGGGGCGAGAGTCTGGAGATACCGACCTAAAAGGTCGTTGGGCGTGAGCACAAGGCTCACTTTTAATTCTCGCATGGGAGCCGACTTGTAAGGTCGTTGGGCGTGAGAACAGAGCTCACTTATAACTCGCACTGGGGCGAGAGTCTGGAGATATCGACCTAAAAGGTCATTAGGCGTGAGCACAAGGCTCACTTTTAATTCTCGCATGGGAGCCGACCTGAAAGGTCGTTGGGCGTGAGAACAGAGCTCACTTATAGCTCGCACTAGGGCGAAAGTCTGGAGATACCGACCTAAAAGGTCGTTGGGCGTGAGCACAAGGCTCACTTTTAATTCTCGCATGGGAGCCGACGTGAAAGGTCGTTGGGCGTGAGAACAGAGCTCACTTATAATTCGCACTGGGGTGAGAGTCTGGAGATACCGACCTAAAAGGTCATTGGGCGTGAGCACAAGGCTCACTTTTAATTCTCGCATGGGAGCCGACCTGAAAGGTCGTTGGGCGTGAGAACAGAGCTCACTTATAACTCGCACTGGGGCGAGAGTCTGGGACACTCCGGTCCGAGACCGGTGGCGATGGTGTTGGTCGGAGACCAGTAATGATACTCCGGTCCGAGACCGGTGGCGATGGTGCTGGTCTGAGACCAGTTGGACCCCAAACGGTGAAGGCATAGATGCATTGCTCTTCTCCGCCTTCATCCGTCTCGCCTATGCCGACCTCATTGCTTTGGTTGATCTGGTCGTTATTACTAGCTTTGGGCTTACTCATTCGCGTCGCGTTTCTCCCTGCAATTGCATTATGTATGGTATAGAATTAAGAATAGAGAAGGGAGCGTAAAAACCTTACTCAACCCTTGGGCCACAGTGCCCTTGCAGCTTATGATGACCCCGCAGTTCTCGCGATGCGCTTGGTTAGCTGATCGGATCAGGGGCTGCCTACACAGAGCTACTTGCTCGGATGATCCGAGCAAGCAACACCCCCACAGGCCCGCTTGATACTTCTCTGATCTGACATTCACTTCTGCTGACCTGCCTTGTCTCATTCGCGACCCTTTTGAATTGCCTGGCTTCTGCAGCTTTATGAAACTTCCCTCCTAGCCTCGGGCCTTTCATGAAGAATGCCCCTTTTTTGGGGTCATGCCCCTTCATGATTACCTCGCCATGTCAATCTTTAATGCACTTCCTCTCGCGATGACACATGTCCGGCGCCTTTATTGCTCACGCCTCCTGATGCCAGCTTTTGACCCTTTTTCGCACCCTCCGCCGCTTACTTCCCATCTGACGGCGCTGGGGCGTATTACCCAAAAAGATACTTGGCTCGACTCTCGATGTTTCCTAGGAATGAATGAGCTTTATATACCCTAAAGGCAGTCCGCCGTCTTCACTTCGACGCTTCGCTATCCTCTTTCTCTTGTTCGTGGCCGCTTCTGGTAGTGCAACTTCTCGTCTTCCTGCTCGCGCTCGACCTGTGACCCCTCTTGTCTTCGACCTCCTCCTTTGCTTACTCCTCACAATCATGGACGGTAAGGAAACCTTCTGGTATTCATGCTATATCTCTGATCTGGACCATCATGACTTGTCTTTACTGCAATCCCATTTGAAGTTAGATTCCTCGTATGAGCTTCGTCTCCCTTTGTCCACTGAACACCCCTCTTCTCCTCCCGAAGGTTTTGTCACCGTCTTTAGGGATCAAGTCTTAGGTGGCCTTCGCTTTCCTTTACACCATTTCTTCTCCGAGCTGTGTCAGTACTGCGGCCTCAGCATTTCTCAGTTTGCCCCTAATGTATTCCGAGCCGTCTGCGGAACCATCATCTTGTGCCGCATTTATCACATTCCCTTGACCACTCGATTATGTTAGGACCGAAAAGTAGCTAGAGGGGGGGGGGGGTGAATAGCTCGTCGCGTGCCCGGTGTTCGGCATTTCTTGTTTCTTCGAAGATGTGCAGCGGAAAATACAGAAACAAATACAAACACGCTAACACTTGGATTTTACTTGGTATCCACCTCCAAGGGAGGTGACTAATCCAAGGATCCACACAACGCACGCACCCTCCACTAATGAAACTCTCCTTTATGGTAACTACCAAGGGCGGAGAAGCCCTACAAGACTCAAAACAAGAAGAAGAAAGGGTAGTAAAGAAATACAAGCTTACAAGCTTACAATGAGTGCACAAACCCTAACCCTAGTTTCTTCTCCTTGCTTTGATCCGCCTCTTGACTTGGAAGAACCTCCAAGAACCTTCAAGAACTGGCGATCTCGAGCTTGAGAAGAGCTGTGGAGGTGGAGATCTGAAATGAATCGGTGAAGAGATCTCGGAAGCACCGCACGCCTAAATACGACGCAGCGGTCGGATCCCGATCGATTCGATTATTCCCAATCGATCGGGAGGCTTTGGATCGATCCACGGATCGATCCGAGTTTGCTCGAAAAGCGCTGGATCGATCCACGGATCGATCCGGCGCTTATCGAGCGCAGCAGCATCCCAATCGATCCACCGATCGATTGAGACCTCTGGATCGATCCACCGATCGATCCGACTTCTTCGCTGGGAAAGGTGCGGATCGATCCAGCGATCGATCCAAGGTTGGTTTTGCCCAAAACCAAGTCCCAAACCTCCCAAACCAACATCCGGTCAACCTTAACCTGTTGGTACGTCATGCCTAGCATCTAGTCACTCCCTTGACCTGCTAGAACTCCCTCACCAAGTGTCCGGTCAATCCCTTTGACCCACTTGGGCTTTTCTTTCATGCCAAGTATCCGGTCACTCTCTTGACCTACTTGGACTCTCACCTAGCTTCACTCACTAGGGTTTTCAATCTGCCTAGCTTCACTCACTAGGTCTTTCACCTGGCTTCACTCACCAGGATTTTCCTTCTGCCTGGCTTCACTCACCAGGACTTCCATACTGCCTAACTTCACTCACTAGGACTTTCACCTGGCTTCACTCACCAGGGTTTTCAATTTGCTTAGCTTCACTCACTAGGACTTTCACCTGGCTTCACTCACCAGGGTTTCCTTCCAGTCAAGTATACCTACTTGACTCTTCTTCAATCACACTGATCAGTCCCTGATCAGAATCTCCCCATATGAACAACTGCACCTGCATTGTCCATGTGTCTGCATGTATTGTCAAACATCGAAACTATGACCAAGACTCAAGCTTGGTCAAACCAGTCAACCTTGACCTAAGGGATATTGCACCAACAGATTATTCCATCATTTTTATTCCTTCCGGCGGGCCGAGGCGGGGGTATTCAACGTTCAGGCCAAGCCGCGCTATAAGTTTTTTGATGACTTACCTTCTTCCAATAAAGGCTGGAGATCTCGCTTTTTCTTCCTCAAGCCCCCCGCCCCTTAACCGGGCCTTCCCAATGGCGTCTCATCCTTGCTTCAGACTTCCCTTCGCATGCTCATGAACCTTCTGCTCGGCAGCTGCGGACAAGCTGAGCGGTGTTGTTGTTCACTTGTTTGTATTGATGCTAGAAGGCATTCTGTACGCTTTTGGTCTCAGTCCTGTTTCCACAGAAATCGGAGCTCCTTTTGGTAAGTTGTTACTTTTTATATGCCGCTCTTCGCTAACTGAGGTGCTTTTTCCTCTTATTCTTATAGTGGCTGCCATCCTCCGCTCTTTTGCCAATCAGGAGACACCCTCGGTGGCCGTTCTGCAAGCTCTGAACGAGGAGCTAACACAAGGCCTATCTTCTGACCCCGCTGCTTCCGCCGGTCCACAACCTTCGGGACCCCGAACCTCAGAGACGGTAGTCGCCTCAGCGCTTATTGAGCCACCTGCCCCCAGCCCTGCAGACTCAGCCCTACCCCGCATCTCTGATCAACCTGCATCTGAGCCATCGCCAGCAGGACAAGTGCCTTCTCTCCCTCTTATTATGAAGCTGCGCCTTACGCGCAAGGGCAAGAGAGCGGCACTAGTCACCGCAACTTCTCCTCCACCTCCTCGCCGTCAACGTGTAGTGAGTATCTCTTCCCCCTCTAGGTCCTCGGATACGAGCTCGACTCAGGAGACAAGTTTGGCCCGGGAGAAGGCCTATGATCTGGAAGTGGCAGACCCGTCATTGGACCTGATAGCTCCGGTACCAATCCAGAGTGTATTACTTGCCCCGCCTTCGTCCTCTGGCGATCAGCCCCTGGGCTTGCTGACTCCCCCAGCCTCTCCTCTTCTTGCGCTTATGAGCTCAGCCATGCCGACTCTGAACCTGCCTTCCGCAGACCTAGCTTTCGAGGCTTCCTGGAGACTTCCTTCAGAGACCGACCCGGCTTACGCGCCCGCTGCCGACCTATCTTCTATCTTTGGTAGGGTCGATTTCTATGGGGACTTGGCCACCACCTGGCAATCAGCCAACCGCCAATTCTGGGAGAGCAGTTCCCCTTTGGAGGGGTTTAATCAAATTGCTCGTTCCTTGGTAGCTGTAAGCTCCTCTTCTTCCTCTTTTTGGGTATTCATATGCTTCTATAACCCCCTTTCCCTTCCTATGGTCACCTGCAGACCTGTTCCGCGAGTCTGAGTGTCGTTCAGCGAGCGGCCGAGCTTCAGCGAGAGAACGCGGTGCTCAAGGCACGTCTTCAGGAACTAGAGCCCCCTGTGGCTTCCTCAGCTCCTCCTGAGCCTTCCCTTGGAAGCTTGGATGCTTATCTGCGTGCCGCCGGGGAATCTACGGCCTCTGCCCGAGCCATTTCCCATGCCGCCTTCGATAAACTTCAAAAGTTGGAGGCGGCCTTAAAGACAAGTGAGTCTTCCTTGGCTTCTGAAGCGGAGCGTCATCAAGCGACAGTTTCTGAGCTGAAGGACAAAGAGGCAGAGCTGCTCTCCCGATCAGCGGAGTTGAGATTGCTACGGCAAAGTCAGGAGCTCCTGCAAATGGGGTTGGCCGATGCCCAGGCCCTGGCTAGTGCTGCCGCTAGCCGGGAGGCAACCGTGCGGACTCAGTGGGAAGCTTGCCAAAACACTCTTCTATCTTTGCAAACGGAGCTCTCACAGGCCCAGGAAGCAGTGTCTCAGGGCCAGAGCGATTTATCTGTGGCTCGCGCTGAGGCTGCCAAGAACAAGAACAAGAACAATTTGGAAGTGTACCGAGCTGGCGAATCAGAGCGGCTGAAGGCATACAGACTGGCCTGTGTCCGCTCTTCCTTCTTCCTTCGAAAGATGGGGAGATGGATGATCTTGCTGCTATGCCACGGGGCCGCGGGCGGGGTCAAACAGGCCTTCGAGCAAGGCTTTCTACGCTCGGCACCTCCTGCCACCTTTCTGGACACAGCTCGTCTATCCAGGGAATTGCCGCAGGAAACTTTCCCTTCCTTCGAAGCGGATGATGGACTCTTCTTCTTGGAGGCTCCTCACCCTGCGGCCGATCCGGCTCCCGTGGATATTTCTGCCCAGGCCCTTCCTGTTGCTGCTCCGGAAGCGTCCGCTGATCCTGCGTCTTCCGCCATAGTGCCAGCCGACCCCGGGCCCCTTCTGTTGGCTTCCAGTGACCCTGCCCCTTCTTCCTCGGATGTTGTGTGATTGACGACATGTTGTAATGTTAACTTCCATGTGTTAACGCTGAATCTTCCGTGATTGTACTTATTTGCGTGGTCCTATTGAACTTTGGATGATTATACTTATCTGCCTTTATGTCTGGATAATCGTATGGCTTCCCCTTCATGTGTCCTTAGCTTGCTTCTTTTCTTAGTAGGTCGTCCGTGGCTTTGGTTGATCTCTGCTAATCCGCTCGCCCTTGCTTATTTTGCTCAGCTACGTCGCTCTTCCTCCGATAGTTGCCCTTATACCTAGCCCGACCAGGGCTAGACTTTACTTTGCATGTCCCTGAAGCCCGCTGATTTGATCTACCCACCTTCCTAGTGGCCCCTCCGTACACTTTTGTCCTGCTTGGAGCAATCACCTTAGGGGGCGCTTCGTATCTCAAGCCCCTGCCTTTCCCATAATGCCCCCTGGTTATACTCTCGAGGACTATCACAGGGCATTCCTTGTCTATCTCCGCCCCTGCATCAACCATCCGTTGCCAACTTACGAAAGTGTCCTTCCTCCGCTATACCTATAAGTATCTTCGTAATCTTTCCCTTCTGCTGTGATTCGCCATCACCGCGGAATACTCAAACGTCGCCGCCACCGACTGACTTTCTCGGGGACTTTGCCGCGACCCTCCCTTTTCTCCAAACCTCTTCTTTTCGTTTGCTCTTCCTATCTTCTGAGATAATCTCTTCTACAATGGCTTCTCCTTCTTGGATCTCCTTGTTGGCGGAGCACTTCCCAGGCGCTTCGACTTTCGCTGAGTTGGATTGGGATGACCTACGGTACACTTACGAAATCCCTACTAGCTTTCGCCCCATCATCCCTACTGGTGTGAACTTGTACTTCGATCCTCCGCCTGGTTCTTGTACTTTCTTCACTGAGCAATTTGTATCTGACCTTCGTCTACCCCCGCATCCTTTTCTGTCTGGAGTGTGCCGCTACTTTAAGATCCCCTTAGGTCAGCTAACTCCCAACTCCATAAAGATTTTATGTCGCTTTGTAATACTCTACGAAGTTTGCGAGGTTTCCTGGTCCGCTCCCCTCTTTCACTGCTTCTTTGCTCTTGCTCGGCACGCCGATGGTCTTTTTTACTTCCAGGCTCGCAGTCATACTGCTTTCTTCTCTCCTCTTCCTCCTCCCAGTGCTAACTGGAGGAATTTTTTTTTTTCACCGGTTTCCCGAAGAAACAAGCTGGCCTATGCACTGGCAGTCTGAGCTCCCTCTAACTCCGGCGCTGGACGAATTCCACATGGACTTCTCCTTTGCTACGGTTGCAACCCAGATGGAGGATTGGCGCTTGAATCTGACAAGACTGCTATCTGAAGACCTACTTTCCTTTTTCCGACTGAGCCCCGCTTCCTCTGAAACACCGCGCTCCTTAGGTAAGTTCAGGCTGAGCCCCCCTTCCCCGCTTTCGACCATTTTCTTTGTGAGAATGACCTTTCGTATTGGTGCCTACAGCGGAGGTTCTGCATCGCGCCTCAGAGGTTCTGCCTTTGCCCCTCGATAATCTGGAAATACTGTGACGCGGTCGGGTGATCTTGGATAGGAGGCTACTCTCTCATCTTGGATCCACCTCATTTGGGGCAGCGACTCAGCCCGCTTCCAACCCCGCCTCGCACACAGCTTCTCATTCACATGTCGCCTCAAACCGAGGCCGGGGTTGTGATCAAGCCAGCCGTCCGGCCAGCCGCGTCTTCCGAGGAGCCCCCCGGGCCTCTAGACGTGGTCGCGCAACCCTTCATCGCGCAGGTCGAAGCTCGGCCGGGTGAGATGCCATAGACAAGGGTGCTGCAGCCTCTTCACAGGGTCAGCCTCGCTCTGATGACTCTGACTCTAACGACCAGCCCCTGCTTCACAGGCGGCGTCGAAGACCAGGTCCGACTTCATAAACACTTAATCTTGTTCCTTTTACTGCCATATTGCCCCCTGCTGCCATCGTGGCTGACTCTGATCCCACTCCCTTCTTCATTTTTGTTTCGTTTATCTGGCAGCCTCTCCCAACCCTTACAGGGGAAGACCAGCTGCATTCCGCTTTGCCCCCACTCCTGCTGAGGAAGACAACCCAGGCGATCATCATGACCCCGTGCCAACTGAGCCCGTTCTCGAGCCACCTCCTGCTCCTCCTGGTTATGACGCCGGCCCTTCTCGACCTTCCTCCTCCGCCCACCATCATTACAGGACCACTATCCCCTCTGAAGCTGCTCTAGCTCGTCGACACGACGCCCCCACGAGCATTCTGATGATGAGAGGCTGCCTCGGTAGTTTATGGGCGGAGAGCATGAGTCAAATGGATAGCGCGTCGCCATTAGTTCAGATGGATAGGTTCTCGAAGTCCTGGGCTAAAGTAAGTATTCTTCACCTTACACTTGGTATTAGTTTGTCTTAACTGAGGGTTATATCTTCCATCCAGACTCATGCAGAATCTTTGGTGCTGAACCAATCCTTCCACGCCCTCCATCACGAAAGCAAAGAACTCCGAGAGAGAGAGTCTCTGAATTAGAGATGCAACTGAATGACCCCGCCCAAGCCAGTTATGCATTGCGAGCATAGATCCAAGCCTTAACTAATCAGACCGACCGGCAGAAAAGTTCCCTGATGCAGGTCAAAGATGAACTCCGAGCTATGAGGGAGGAAAGAGCTGCCTCTGAGGCGGGGTATCAGCAACAACTAGCCCACCAGGCTCAGGAAGTACAGTCCAAAGAAACCCTTCTGCAGGAGAAGAACAATAGACTGGAGGTTCAGGCAGCTCAGTTGAAAGCTCAAGGAGCTGAGCTGAGGGCCCTGAGGGAGGAACTATCCCAGTCTCGGGCGGCTTTGACGGGAGTATCCACTGCCCTGGCGATCTATCAAGAATGAGAGGAGGATCGTTGCCTACGAAGTCGAATGTCCTATCTGACCTCTCCTGAATTTGTATCCCAGGCTGGGGCACGCTTTTCCGCGACCATACCATACACGGCGGATGGGGTTATCCGACAGCTTCACGCGTAGAATTTCTTGAACTCCATCCCTCCCGCAGACTTTTTGGATCAAGACAAAATCATTCAAGGCTTTCCGGATGAGATTTTTACTCCTTTTAAAAAATCTGTACCAGCCGCTTAAACTGAGGAATTTTTACATGTACATATGCATCTTCGGATTTTTACTTGACTATCCTACTGTCTCCAGGCCCCTCGCCTGACCCGGCTTACACCAACAGAGTCAGCCCCCTTAAACCCGATAGGGCTGTAGGTAGTTAACACTCCAAGGTCGATCCAGCTTCCTTCCTTGAGCGTCCTGCAAATAATAGGCCCCCGATGCCAATTTCTTGATAACTTTTTATGGTCCGTCCTATTGAGGCGCCAGTTTTGTCACTTCCTCTAAGGGTTTCACCTGCTTCCAGACTAGGTCTCCTTCTCCGAAGAATCGAGGGATCACCCTTCTATTATAGTTCTGTCTCATCCTCTGTCTATAGGCTTCCAGCCTGACAGCTGTTTGTTCGCGAATTTCGCTGATGAAATCTAGTTCGGCCAGCCGTCGCTCTATGTTCCCTTCGTCGTACATCATTCTTCTGACGGATGGTATCCCGACCTCCAGAGGTACCACTGCTTCGTTGCCATATACCAAATGGAAAGATGTCAGACCTGTACTTTCTCGGGGTGTCGTACGATAAGCCCACAAAATGCTCGGCAGCTCGTCCACCCAACTGCCTCTCGTGTGATCCAGCTTGACTTTGAGCCCTCGCACTATTTCCCGATTGACTACCTCTGTCTGACCATTGCTTTGAGGATGAGCCACCGAAGTAAAGGCCTGAGTTACGCCGAACCCCTTGCACCAATTTTGTATTTTGCATCCTTGAAATTGTCTGCCATTGTCTGACACTAACTTATGAGGCAGGCCGAATCTGCAAAAGATATTCTTCCACAAGAACTGGATCACCGCATCTTCAGTGATTCTGGCCAGGGCTTCCGCTTCCACCCACTTGGAGAAGTAATCTACTGCTACCAGCAAGAAACGTCTTTGCCCCGTAGCCATCGGGAAAGGTCCTACGATATCTATACCACATTGGTCAAATGGGCAAGACACTATAGAAGTTCTCAGCAGCTCTGTGGGTCGGTGCGTCAGGTTTTGATACCTCTGGCATGACAAACAAGTATTCACCAGCTTCTGTGCGTCCTTCTGCAGGG
The DNA here is from genome assembly GCF_018446385.1 of Zingiber officinale. Classification (NCBI taxonomy): domain Eukaryota; kingdom Viridiplantae; phylum Streptophyta; class Magnoliopsida; order Zingiberales; family Zingiberaceae; genus Zingiber; species Zingiber officinale. The sequence continues at coordinate 29,781,969 of NC_056004.1, forward strand.
TAGGCCAGAAATACCCGGCCAATAGTACTTTCCGGGCCAGCGTTCTTCCACCTGCGTGATTGCCACATCACCCCAAATGTATCTCCCGCAAGGCCTGATCTGCTTCTTCCGTATTCAAGCACTTGAGCAGAGGTCTGGAGAAAGACTTTTTGTACAATTGATCTTCGATCATAACATAAGAATGGGCCTGTCTCCTGAGCATACGCGCCTCTTCTAAGTTGGTGGGTACAATTCCTTGTTGGAGGAAGCTTATTATGGGCGCCCTCCAATCAATTACTTCTCCCAGGTTATTTTGTAGATCTATCTGAGCTATAAGGAAGGTCTGTGCTATAGATCTGTCAAGCGCCCAAGTGGTCAAGGAGCTGGCCATTTTAGCTAGTTCATCCGCTCTTTCATTTTCAGCCCTGGGAATCTTAGTGACTATGACTTCTTTAAACTCTTCCCTCATCTTTTCATAAACTTCCTTGTAAACTCGCATCTTTTCATTGTTTACCTCAAAATGCCCGGTCACCTGCTGAGTTACTAGCTGGGAATCTGAATATATTATGACTCGGCTGGCCCCTACATGCCGAGCTGCTTGCAGACCTGTTAATAGGGCTTCATATTCTGCCTCATTGTTGGTAGCTCTGAAATTTAGCCGTACAGCCAGCTGCATAATGTCTCCCTGCGGAGATATTAGAAGTGCACCTACACCACTTTCATGATGGGTAGCCGACCCGTCTACATAAATTTTCCAGACCTCCTCCGAGTCTGCTTGATAAACCTCTGTCAAGAAATCCGCCAGAGCCTGTGCTTTGATCGCGGTTCGGGGCTGATACTATATATCATATTCCCCTAGCTCGGTTGCCCATTTGATAAGCCGACCTGCTACCTCCACCTTGGTGAGAGCTCGACCCATTGTACTGTTTGTCAGGACGGTGATGGGATGCGCCAAAAAATACGGTCGAAGGCGCCGAGCCATGAGAACAAGTCCGTAAATCAACTTTTCCAGGGCCGTGTACTGAGACTCAGCCCCCTTCAATTGATGGCTGAAAAAATACACTGGTCGTTGTACATTGTCCTGCTCTTTAACCAGCACGGCCCCCACGACCTCGGGGGTGGCTGACAAGTAGACCCAAAGGGGCTCTCCCACAACAGGCTTAAACAGCGATGGCAAAGACTCCAGGTATTGCTTTAGCTCCTCAAAGGCCTGTGTGCATTCTTCCGTCCACTGAAACTTGGCTGCTTTCCTGAGCACTTTGAAAAAGGGCGCGGCTCGATCTGCAGATCTGGAGATGAATCGGGACAGCGCTGTTATCCTGCCGACTAGCTTCTGCGTTTCCTTCAAATTCTGAGGGATCTGCATGTTCCGAAGTGCTTGAACCTTCTCAGGATTGGCTTCTATCCCTCGTTCAGTCACCAGATACCCCAGAAACTTCCCTCCTCTGGCCCCGAACAAGCATTTCAGAGGATTCAGCTTTACACCATATTGCCTTAGAGTCCCGCAGGTTTCCTCTACATCTCTTATGAGATTGGACGCCAGGGGGGACTTGATTAGGATGTCATCAACATAGACTTCGACGTTCCGCCCAATCTGACTTCGAAAGATTTTGTCCATCATCCTTTGGTAGGTAGCCCCGGCATTCCTGAGTCCAAATGGCATGACCGTATAGCAGAAAGTACCGTCAGCCGTTATGAAGCTAACCTTCTCCTGATCCTCCCTAGCCAAGGGTATCTGATGATATCCTTGATAAGCGTCCATCATGCATATCCTCTCACAGCCAGCAGTTGAATCCACCACCTGATCGATTCGCGGGAGAGGATAACAGTCTTTGGGGGTGGCTTTGTTGAGGTCGCGAAAGTCTATGCACACCCTCCACTTGTTGTTAGGCTTTTTTACCAATACAACGTTAGAAAGCCAAGACGGGAACTGCACCTCTCGAACATGTCCTGCCTTCCTGAGCTGATTCACTTCAGCTCAGATAATTTTATTCTGGTCGACAGAGAAGTTTCTCTTCTTCTGCTTAACTGGCTTGGCTTCAAGCACTAAATGCAGCTTGTGCTCGGCTACCTCTGGTTTGACTCCGGGCAGCTCTTCCGGTGACCAAGCAAAAACGTCCCTATTGCGGATCAGACACTGTATCAGCTCCGACTTAAGCTCCGGCGGTAAGTCGCTGGCAATGCGAGTGATGCTCTCTGCTCTGTCAGGGTGCAACTGAATCTCTTCCCAAGGGATAGGCTCCTCGGCAATAGGCAGAGGCTCTTCTTGGATAGCGTGTACACCACCATCCTGTGTCCTCCGGCTTTTGCGCGCCTCCACCCGGACCATATCAATATAGCAACTTCGGGACACCTTCTGCTCTCCCTTGACTTCTCTGACCTGCTCGCCGACCGGGAACTTAATCTTTTGGTGGAAAGTAGAGACAGTAGCCCTGAACTCATGCAGAGCTGGCCTTCCCAAGATGACATTATAGGAGGAAGGAGAGTCCACCAGTATAAAGGTGCTCCTCCTGGTGCGCACCAGTGGCTCAGTGCCCATGGATATGGCCAGCTTAATCTGACCCATGGGCTTCACTTCGTTACCTGTGAACCCGTATAAAGAAGTGGTTACGGGTTGGAGCTCAGCGGCGTCAATCTGCATCTCCTCGAACGCAGCTCTAAACAAAATATTGACCGAGCTCCCGGTATCCACAAAAACCCGAGCCACTCGGCTATTAGCAATAACGGCCTTGATTATGAGAGCGTCGTCGTGGGGCAGTTCCAGACCCTCCAAGTCTTGGGGCCCAAAGCTAATAACAGGGCTGGACGCCTGCTCGTGGCTACATCCCACGGCTCCCACATATAACCGCCGACCATGTGACTTACGGGCTCGGCCTGAGTCCCCGTCAGTGGGTCCTCCTGAAATCATGCTGATTTCTCGCACAGCAGCGTTGCCCCGGTTTTCCAGCTCTCCGGCATCTCTTCGATCTTCCCCGGGACCGGCTTGGTTAGAAGGACCGGCTAGGTCGGGTCGGGTCTGACGAGCACGTCCATCCGTGGCCCGTTCTTCCTCCATTCTCCGGGGGAGGCAGACCCTGCTCAACAGCTCGCCTGGAATCACGAGCGAATTGGAAGCAGTTACTGAGATCATGCGTCCTGGACCGATGATATGTGCAATATGGTGCTCCCCTTGGTCCAGGCCTGGGCGCGTGTATGACAGCAACTCGTGGGGCTGGTCTGACTCCCTGAGCGGGCTGAGGGGTAGGCCTGGGTTGAACGCGCTGAAAGGGCTGAGCTGGTTGGGGTGCTCTCCTTTCAGGTCGGCTGCCAGGAGCCACCGTCTTTTCAGCCTTCCTCCTAGCGGCCTGAGCTTCCTCCACCTTGATGTAGCAAGAAGCTTTCTCCACCATATCGTCAAAACTCCGGGTTTTTGATGAGGTCCCTGAAGAATTCCCCTTCTCGCAATCCGTGGGAGAAGGCGCTCATCAATATTTCTGAGGTGGCAGAGGGGATGTCATTGGCCACCTGATTGAACCGGTTGATGTAGCTTCGCAGAGGCTCGGTCAGCTCCTGTTTAAGAGCGAAAAGGCAATGGTCGATTTTTTGATACTTATGACTACTGGCGAAACGACGTAGGAAGGCCATTTTGAAATCCATGAAGCGGTTGATAGACTCTGGGGGCAATCCATCGAACCACTTCTGCGCCGACCCTGATAGGGTATGTAGGAAGACTCGACATTTGACGGCATCGCTGTATTGATACAACATAGCCGCGTTCTTGAACTTCTGCAGATGCTCTTTCGGGTCCTTGCTCCCATCATATTCTCCGATGTTTGGGGCTCGATAACCCCTTGGCAGGCTTTCCTCAAGATCTGAGCCGAGAAGGGTACCTTATCATCCGGATCTTGAGCGATCTGGCAGAGATTATAGCCTTCCCCTTTCCTGAATCCCGGGGTGGATGTAAAGAGCTCTCCGCCACCGATGTCGGCGGCTCTTCTTTCTTTGGACTATGCTCTCGAGGTCCAGATCGATGATAGTTGCGGCGAGGCTCTCGGAATGAAGTACGAGGGAGTTCTTCCGGTTGCTTTCTCTTTGAGCTCCTGTCGGAAACAGGAGCTGGTTCTTTGGACGCTTCAGGTGCTAGGCGAGGTCGTGAAACCGTGCCTTGTTTTTCAGAGACGGCTCGCTTTCTGACCTCCTTGAAGAGCTCGTACTCCCCCGCGGTCATGGTAACGTTAATCCTCCTGCTGGAGCTTCGACCAGAGTCCTCCATCTTCACGCTTCGGATCAGGCTATTGTGTTTCCCACAAACGGCGCCAAATTTGATCCTGTCCGAAAGCTGAGTCGGACGAAGGCTGGTCGCGACGGCCTGGTTGTTGACGGAAAGTCGTGGGTGATTCGGCTTCCACGGGCGGCTGACGATGCTGCAGGATCCTGCACACACTCACACGATCTCCCTCCTCACGTTAGAGACTAGAACCCAGGGAAAAAGTCCCCGGATCAGGCCCTCCGACGCTCAAGTCAGGTCCTTTTTCCCCAGAAAAAGCAGAGAGCCGAAAAAATGACTGAAAATGAAAAGTTGTGGAAAAAGTGACGAGAGAGCGTACCCGCGTACGAGGAATCCCCTCCTTTTTATGCACCCGCCTCGCTTCCAGAACCTGCAACCCTCTCCGAAAATGTTAGACGCTGGGCTTTGTCGTATATCCCGGACACCTGTCGTGCTGCTATTGATCGTGAAGGCATCTTCTTGTTTAGGAACCTCCGCCTTTACACATGGGTTTTGTCTTGTAGCGAAGGACATCTGTCAGGCTACTATTAGTTATGAGGACATCTTTTCGTTTAGAAACCTCCGCCTTCGCACATCTCACTGGTATGTAATGATTACCCTTGACGAACAATTGTGATCCTCCGACTCCTGTACAGCTTAGCTCATCCTATTTATCGCGGTCTGTATCTACCTCACACCCCTCAACCAGATCCAGCCTCTAAGCGTTACTTGTCAGTCGGGCTAACCCTGAACATCCCTGTCGATCACGGTCTGTACTCTGTACCCTGTATTTCCTAGCGCTCGACCATAAGCCTGTAGATCGGGCTGTCTTTACACAGCTCTGCCGCTTCCGACCTGTGATTTGTGACTTGCACTTCCGGGCCTTCGAATCGCAGGCCTGTAGATCGAGCTGCCTCTACCCAGCTCTGCCGATTCCGATCTGTGATTTGTGACTTGCACTTCCAGGCCTTCGAATCGCAGGCCCGTAGATCGAGCTACCTCTACCCAGCTCTGCCGATTCTGATCTGGGATTTGTGACTTGCACTTCCGGGCCTTCGAATCGCAGGCCTGTAGATCGAGCTGCCTCTACCCAGCTCTGCCGATTCCGATCTGTGATTTGTGACTTGCACTTCTGGGCCTTCGAATCGCAGGCCTGTAGATCGAGCTATCTCTACCCAGCTCTGCCGATTCCGATCTGGGATTTGTGACTTGCACTTCCGGGCCTTCGAATCACAGGCCTGTAGATCGAGCTGTCTCTACCCAGCTCTGTCGATTCCGATCTGTGATTTGTGACTTGCACTTCCGGGCCTTCGAATCGCAGGCCTGTAGATCGAGCTACCTCTACCCAGCTCTGCCGATCCCGACCTGTGCCCGGTGTTCCGCCTGTCGCCTCCCTTTGTCTTTCAACTACTTTGCCCCCTTGATCGACAAGTCTGCCTGACCTCTGACTACCCCATATGCTTGCCTCTGACTGCCTAGTCAGCTTGACTATTGACTGCCGAGTCACCTTGACTATTGACCGCCAAGTCACCTTGACTTTTGACCGCTATATGACCTTGACCCTTCTCACCCTTTCCTCTTGGGTCCCTCCATTGCCAACCGTATCACCATGTATTATGATCTCCATCCTTAAGCCCAGATATTCTACTTCTTTGCCTCCAATAAAGTTCCTCCTTAACAACAAGATCCTCTACTTCTATTTATAGTTCTTTAATCTATGTTGTATGACAACTCCACTGGGAACTTGTCCTAAGATCATTCAATTTCTCTCTCTGTGCTCTAAGCCACCTAGGAATCTTTCAGAACTTATTGTTATCCCATCAAATCAAAGCACTTTTGTAAGACTCCATGCACTCCACAAGAGAAGAGTAGGGGCCAGTGGAGCCCCAGCATTGCTCAATACCCTCTCTACAATCATCCTCCAAAAGCCATCCCTTTTCAAAACGAAATCTTGACTTCTTGGTCCCACGACTTGCTCGGTTATTAATTTGGTCCCCTTGTAGCTTCATATAGATAGGTTTGTGATCGAAATGGAAATACTCCAAAGAAATTGCCCGAGCCGTAGGGAAAAGTAGGCACCACTCAAATCCCCCATAAACCAGTCCAGACGTTCAAAAATAATACTATTAGGCTCCTTTCTATTCACAAATGTGAAGAATTCCCCACTATAATGAAGATCCTAAAGCTCACATAAATCCAGTACTTCCCGAAAAGCTTTCATTTGAGTTAGAGCCCACCTATTTCCTCCCAATATTCACTATCAAAGCAGGTTTCATTAAAATCCACTAGCCATGGTATCTCCTTTAGCTCTGAGATATCCCTAAATTGATTCAATAATTCCCATGAGAAACGGCGAAGAGAAGCTTCTGGATGTCCATAGAAACTGGTAAAACACCACACTATATCTCCTTCATACACCAGACAATCTATATGGCCATAAGAATAAGATTTAATCAAAACATGAATCAATTCCTTCTAAAATAATGCGAGTCCAGCACTCCTTTCCCTACAATCCACCATAAAAAATCACATGATCCCAACTTATATTTCCACCCTCTGTAAGAAGTCTCTCTCATTTTTGCTTACTAAAAAAAAATAAGAGAGTGAGTTTCTTTTTGGTGACAGGTCGCCCCAATTCCCGGAATGTCCGTGGGTTCTGAAGCCTTCGAGTATTCCATGTTATAATATTCATTGTTGTGGGCAAGGTTGCAGAGCAACTACCACCACAATATCCATATACTGAAAGTAAAATTTTATTTCAATAACCGGGAACTTAAAATAATAATAATAATAATAATAATAATAATAATAAAACAATGAAATGACATGGTCGCGGATGAAATTCACAACACTTCATCCGTAGCATAACTTATATATTTGTTATTCCAAGGGCAAAGTCTACAGACTTCGTCCCCGTCAGTATTTTTTTTAATTATTTTTAAGTGTCCAATTATGTTAATAAAATTTTATTTTTTAAGTTTAGGAGTTGAGTTATAATATTAAGTACAAAAAAAATTTCAAACTAAAGTTTTTTGAGGTTTGCACGGGTGTGCACAATAAGATTGTTAGGGTAACATTGCTCTATATATATTTATTTTGAAGAATGTATACTAAGGAATAGCTACAATGATAAAAAAAAATAGACATGATAAATAGGTATTAATTTACTTAATTGGTAAAAGTGTTAAGACAAACCTCCCTTCTCTCTAGGGAGGAAGCGACGATAAATTACAGGCCAAGCCGCAACAGAGTGAACCAATCTGTGGCAACTTGGTCGGCTGCTATACATTGATCAAATGACATGGCAGTGTGGGAAGATCAACTTCGCATGAGTTCTTGTGTAAGTTGACATCACCAAAGAACCTCTAGATGTTCTCCCCATTTTATTACCTAGAGGACTTGAGGAAGGACTTCTCTTACATTATGAATCTAAATTCACATTTTGCTTACATTGTTAGTGTATGGGGCACTACCAAGACCATTGTGAAGGTGACTCACGATTAAACAATACCACCATGTAATTAGTTCCTCAGCCGGCCATGCATGTGTCCATGCTCAATTATCTTGAACCACCTAAGGAGCTTATGCAACTATTATCAATTGAGCTTGGTCTGAGAATTATTTATCAAGCATCTGAATTGGTAACTATTATGAAAGAAGAATTAATCAGTGAGGAGGAGCCGACCATAGAGGAGTAAATAGCTATGGAGGCTAATGTAGTGACAACACAACATGACACTATGGAACAACAGGGTGTAAAGATTATGAAGACTTCAGATGTAATCTTGGTACATGATAAAGGCAAGGAAATTCACACAGAACAGAAGAATAGCATTAGGTGAAAGTGCTTAGCAAGACATCAACAAAATACAGACCTTGCTAGATTGAGTCAGGTGCAACCCTTGTAGATTATCACTCCCATGATAAGAGGCAAAGGAAAAGCTCTAGAGATAGCAGACACATTGCACAAAGATTGCAAATAGACATATAAGGGTGACACAGAAAGTTCCACAACACCACCTATTGTGATTAGAGAAGGGAAAAAATTAAACAATACTGGATAATCCATGCCATCTCAGGCCTGATGAAGATTAGATCTTAGAACATTAGAGGCATAACAAAGGCCTCAGACAAACATCGAGGGGGTCTCTCTTCAAAAATAACAAATTTGTGTAGGAGTGTTGAAGACCAAACTTTCGAGCTTGGGTTTTCAACAATTAAAGGCACGAAGGTTTCAACAACTCAATATGGAACAATTGGATAATCCAGGGGGATGAAGTAGAATAGTATTGATATGGGATGAACAAAAGGTGGATCTAATGGTACAAGAATGACATGATCAATATGTTCATTGCATGGTAACATACAAAGTGTCTCACAAATTAATTGGCATTATTTTTGTTTATGGCAAGTTCTCAAATTTTGAATGGAGGCCATTATGGGAAGGATTTCGAAGCTTAGCTACTGATATAAGATTGTCTTAGCTTTTACTTGGAGATATCAACTCATTTCTATCATTGAGGACAAGTACAGTGACCTTCTTGTCACGTCATACTGCACTTCAAATTTTCTATATTTTGCATCCTCGATGGGTATGGAGGATTTATCATATATGAGATGTAGGTACCCATGGAAAATGACCACATATGTAGCAAGTTAGATAGGACATTCATTAACAAAGCTTGGCTAAAGACAACTTTGAGAGTTTGCAAACTTCACCCCACCAGATTACTTATCTGATCACTCAGCGTATATTATTTCTATCTTGGATGGTGACAACTGGATATCTAAACTATTCAAATTCTTTAATATGTGGGTGAAATATGAACAATTTTCTCCTCTTGTGAAAACCAATTGGGCTGAATACTAACAACAACTAAGTCATGACACAACTCAATTCCGTCTCCTCCAAATTCTAAAGTTGTTGAAGAGTGATCTAAAAAGGCTAAATGTGGAGCATTTTCAACAAACATCGTAATGGGTAGCGGATGCACATAAGCATCTGGAGGATATTCCGATAGAGGGCTACAAAATGGTGTTATGACAGATATATACAAATCCCTTCAACATGATGTATCAAGATTGAGTGACGTCGAACATAGCTTTTGTATGCAACGGGCAAAGGTAAAATAGGTTGATCGAAACTCTTGTTTCTTTCATGCTCTAATAAAGTGGAACAATCGAAGGAATGAGATTATAGCTGTAGAGAAGTCAGATGGGCAACTCACCACAACATTTATGGAAGTTGTGGCAACTTTTATGAACCATTTCCAATCGCAACTTGGCACGGTGGTGGAAAAATCTGAATTTCCACATGTGTATCTGCAACATGGGCGAATGGTAGAGCCTGATCAACATGACCAGCTTGTGCATATTCCCTCCATTAAAGAAATTTAAGGGGTTCTATTTGATATTGGTGATCAGAAGGTTCTTAGTTTGGATGGATATAGTTCTACGTTCTTCAAACACATATGGGATACAGTCCAACCGATTCTTGTAGCTATTGAACAAGAGTTTTCCGCACGAGGAAGCTATTATGAAGATGGAACCATATCTTGATTACACTTGTTCCTAAGTCGGTACATGGTAATACAGTATATGATTATCAACCTATATCTTGTTATATGATTTTTATAAAGTTATTTCTAAGATATTGGCAGGCAAGATTTCATACATCATGGATCCAATTCTTCATCAGTCTCAGACGACTTTTGTGAAGGGCAGGTTTATCACATGCAATATCTATTTCATCCAAGAACTTTTTAGAAAATATAGCAAGAAAACGATATCACACAAATGCATCATAAAGATTGACCTTCAGAAAGCATTTGATTCTATTAACTGAGACTTCTTGTAAGATACTTTGCAGAAGCTGAATTTTCCATTGCAGTTTGTGTCATGGATATAGAGTATATAACTACAATCTCATTCTCACTAGCTATCAATGGAGGAACCTTTGGGCACTTTAGAGGTGCTAGAGAACTAAGGCAGGGAAATCTTTTATCACTTTATATTTTTAACATATGTATTGAGATTTTTGGAAGGCGGTTACAAAGGAATACTAGAAGAGTAGAATTCAATTATCATCCTTGATGTGGTTATCTCAGACTAGCTCATCTTGCCTATGCAAACAACCTTCTTCTATTTAGTTGAGGTGATGTAGCTTCTGTTGGTATTTTGATGGATTGTTTACTAGATTTTGGTGTAGTGGCAGGACCTCAGGTTAATAGGATAAAGTCAAACATCTTCTTGGCTAGTGTTGCAGACTCAACAAGTTAACAACTAGTTACCATCATGGGTTTTCAGGAGGGGTCATGCCTTTTAGATATCTGGGGATTCCACTGGCAGTGTTATGCCTTTAACTGTCTAACTACAACCCACTACTTGACTCCTTGGCTCGATGGATCAATGCTTGTCCATGAAAGACTTTGTCTTATGCCGGCAAGGCACAACTGATCACATCTGAATAACAAGGTGTTGAGACTTTCGATTCTTCCTATCCCCATGGACATCATTAATTGCATTTACAGCATATACAAATCTCTTATGTGAATGTCAAAATATCCATTGGTGTCATGGGAAGATATGTGTAGACCTAAAGATGAGGGTAGATTAAGATTTCGTGACTTATGAGCTTGGAATGTTGCCCTTCTGGCTAAGGTGTTTTAGCGGATACAACCCAAGAAGGATATCCTTTAAATCAAGTGGGTACATCATACCTACTTAAGGAGAGCAGATGTATGAACTTGGGAGGTGGTGCTCTCGAATTCCCTGCTGATAAAGCAACTACTAAAGATCCGAAATCTCATCCTTTCAATTGTTGGGTCACTGATGGATGCTATTCAGATGATTGCGGGTGGGTTTGTTTGAGTAGGATGGTGGAGTGACCAAGACCTATGACTTCTTCAGACAGGCGGGTCCTAAGAAACCCTGGGTGCAGACGGTGGGGAAGCCCTATATCCATACCAATTATATAGTTACACTTTGGATGCTAGCAAGAGATGTCTTCCAATTAGAGACAAGCAAGACTATCTGGAAGATCGACAATGTACTTTTTGTAAACAGGTGTTGGAGATGCATGAACATCTATTCTTTAAATGTCCACGTATCACGGAATTATGGAGAAGGATCAGAAATTGACTACACATGGGGACAGGAGATGTCCATCTATGGATGGATGCTTTAAGTTTATGGATGGTCCTATATAGGTGGATGACTACTGATGTGTGTAGTTCATATAGGTTTTTTATCATAGTTTGACACACATCCTATCCTATTTCATGTCCATATATATATCATTTTTCATTTATATGTGCTTCATTTTGTTACTTTTACTTTTTTAGTTCGGAGAACTATTCTTTATTTATTTTCATTGATAGGTAATATGCATAGATTTTATACACTTTTATGCATATTTTGACACACATTCATGTACTTTACTTATGCATTTTTACACTTCTTGTTACATTTGTTGGGATATGCCCGATGTGAGTACTTGCTAGAACACGTTTCATAAACATGCACAACGGAAAATAAAATAATAATAATTCTTAATTATTATATCACACACACTACATGCATACAAGGATACAACATGTCAAACATTATCTCATAATTAAAATTTTATAGAAAGTAAATTTACGCTAGGTATACCTTACGGATGACCTGTAACGAGAAGGGCATCAACCGTAGCGACGTTGTCAAACCTCCTCTATTTGTATCCACGCTAAGCTCCTCAAGATAATTCCTTGAGTACAAGCCTCTCCTTTGAAAGGTACTAGCCACGAGCGAAGAAAAAGGATCAAGAGGAAGAATAAGAGAAACACACAAGGGAGAGTTTTTCTCCCTTGTGGTGATCACGACAACAAGAGTCAATCAACCAAATAATGAAACTTGTGTCTAATTCTCTCCTAATTACATCTATATATAATCCTCTTTAATGAGTTGGATTAGAAAACTCAAATCTAACTCATTATCCCTTAACAAAAAATTAGCACATTAATCCCTTGATTTGGTTCACAATAAAACTAAGTTGGTTCATGGATAATTCATGATTAAACCAAATATGGTTCAATTCTACTATAAGAGATGTAGCCCATTTGTGCTTCCATCATGACAAATATTTCTATATTTGTCTTATGTATAGTCCAACCAAACATTATCTCTTGATATACAAATCCTATTTTTTAACTTGTTTTATGTCTTTTAGAGACTCATTAGTGCGTGTGACCCAATAGATTCATAATTTATCTTAGTCGTCCATAATTAACTACTTAATTATAGAACGATTATAAATAAAACCTAGTAGTACATTATAATCCCCAATTAGCCAGAAAATCATAGTTGATCTTAGAACTTAATTCTAAACCCTTCAACAGCTACAGTGAGTTGTGTCTTGTTTCTTTCACTCATCTTATAGCCACTTGGTTCAGGACATGATCTATGTGTATGCCCCTACTAGACTAACTACGTCACACCTAGCCCAAGTAATACTTTCTCATTCTATAGATTTAAATTACTCGTACATGTGTACAAGAGTCTCGTACTCTTAACATGTGATGTTTTGGCCAAAGACTTTGAGTAATAATCCTAACAAGTGGTCATAGGATATACGTCTCCTTGCAAGGAGTAGTGAATCATCTATGGGATATCCAAACATCTTTGGGCATTTTAACTTATATCCAATCATTCTGGGTTCATACCTCAATAAGGTGCTTGCTTAAGATGTCAAAGTATAAATTTCCATGACCAAGATGACTTGTATACCTCAAGTCGAAGGAAAATTACACTCAAGCTATAGTAAGAGCTTCACAGACATATATATATATATATATATATATATATATATATAACCATATGAAGTCTTACAGCGAGTCACTCCAATGAACTAATTACCATAACTAGCATCCATATTTAACTCTCGGCATCCCAATGTCTCCAGCCAGTGAGAAAATAGCTATTTAACGAACCAAGGAGTATGACCCATGCTAGTTTTACAGAATTAATGATGTCCGAATGTATCAATTCGACGACTAGAGAAATTCCAATAATTATGCCCCAATTAATGATGTTCATAATTGCATATGTAGAGATAATCACTAGTTGTGATCCAATCACAATTTCTCTCATGTTATGAATTGTATTGTGAAAATTTAGTAAATGAGTTTAAGATAATCAAACATATAATATATACTCAAATAGTGAATCTATATTTAGTAAAAACTGTAAGACGATTGCCTTAGGTCATCCCTCAAAATCTAACACTGTCACTTGGCCTAATGTCAATCACCACGATGTCCTAAACTGTAAGCATGAACCTAACTCTCAAACTTGCATTGTGGTAGAGTTTTTGTCAAAGGATCTGCTGGGTTCCTTTCAGTAGGAATTTTCTCGAGCTATATTTCTTTTCTATTAATGATCTCATCACCGGACTCTCGAATCTTGAAGAAAAGGTAACCAACTGAGATTCACTAAGGTACGCGTTTAACGCCTTTCCTAGGACTTCTGAATGGGTATCCTTAGTATATGCATGTTACATCTTTAAGGATCTAGAGGTAAGTACTTTAGAATAGTTATTTTCTATATTTGAAGTTCATGAAACTAAATGTGCAGATTTGAAGAAGGAGCTCACACACAACATTGACTTAAAAGTAAAAATGGATGAACCAGAATTTGAAATGTCCCTCGATGATGACGTAATGACATTCATGGTAAGGAAATTTAAAAAGTTATTTAAAACTAATAAATTTAATTAAGTGTAGGATAAAAGAAAAAGAAGAAAGGTAAGATGCTACCACTGCAATGAAGAAGGGCACATGAAAGATAACTATCCTAAATTAAAGAACAAGGACAAGGACAAGAACAAGGGCAAAAGACCAGTCTAGACAAAATATCGAAATCTAAAGGCGATGTGGGACGAAACATCATCCGAGTCAGAGATCGAAGCCATAGTCGGACTTGCGCTAGCGGCAAGTCACCAAAAAGATGAAGACAGAGCAAGCTCATTCGAAATGAGTATCGAGAGCATCGATGAAAGGGGTGTTGGTTATCCTAGGAAAACGTACCGGTTCCACTGTACAAAAATTTTGTACAAGTGTCGAACCTTTCTTTAAATAACCTATTGTGTTCTTTATAAGTTAAATTAGGAATCGCAGACGGAACTTAACATCATTGATTCGAAATTTAACTTATCTGTTCTTAATGATTTAGATTTGAATCGCAAGCGGAACTTATCACTATTGATTCAAATCCACCTATGTTATTAATTCCATTAAATATTAATTTTCAAAATTGGCTTCCAGGACTGCATGTGGCCTTCTTGGATATGGGAGCAACCACCACCGCCTAGACAAAGTCTTTTAAGAAAGCTAATATTTAATTTCCTTAAATAACTCTAGGTTAACCAAAAAGAACAATCGAATCACAAATTTGAAAACAAAGAAAACATAAACTCGAAAAACTAATTCAAAAAACTAGATATAATACCTCTTGTGTTTGGAATTCTTACAAAAAGAAATAACTAGCATGATGCGGAAAATAATTGCTAATTATACCTTCTCTTTGTATGCTAATGACCTCGAGATCTTCTGCCGTATTCCTCGCCTCGCCTTGGACGTTGTGTGGACGACGATCCTCCAAGATGAACACCACCCAAAAGCTTTCTTCCTCTTCCTCTAAAATTCGGCCACCACCACCACCACCAAGGAGAAGAGAGCAAAGGGAAAAGGAGAAGAGAGAGGGCCGACCACACCAAGAAAATCTCCAAGCAAGAGAATAAGAGTTGTGTCTCATGAAGCCTCCTCACCCCTTCTTTTATATTACTTGCCCAAGGCAAATAAGGAAAGAATTTTTATGAAAATTAAAATCTTCCTCTAGTTTTTTCCTTTTCCCTTTTATTTTTCCTTTTCTTTCTTCTTGATTGAATCAATCACCAAATCAATGGTTGGATTGATTTAATCTTGGTCGGCCCCTTGCTTGGGCACCAAGCAAAGGTGGCCGACCACTTATAGGAAGAAATAAAAAAAAAATTATAAAATTTTACAAGAAGAAATCCTCTTATAAAATTTTACAATCTCTCTTTTCTAAAGTGGATGTTAAAAAGGAAAGTTTTTAAAAAATTAAAACCATATTTTAAAATTTAAAACTTCTCTTCAAAAGTTTCCTTTTTTAACATGAATAGAAAATTTTAAATTTTTAAAACTTCTCTTCCTTTTTTTTTCTAAAACCATGAGGATGGTTAAAAAAGGAAAGTTTTAAAATTTTTAAAACTCTCTATTAAACCATATGGCCTAATTCAAATAAGGAAAGTTTTTAAAAATTAAAATATCTCTTTTAAGACTTATAGTTTTCTACAAAGAGAAGATTTTAAAAAAATTCAAAACAACCCTCCTTGTTTGATAATGTGGCTGACCCCTACTTTTTTGGTCTACAGATAATAGGGCCATCCCCCATAGAAGAGGATGTGGCCAGCCCTTGCTTGGTCACCAAGCATTGGACTGACCCCCTTCTTGGACACCAAGATGAGCTTATATTTGGATGGACTTGAGGCTTTAATGAGGCTACGACAGGGACCTAGAGGAGAAATTGGTTTTGACCTTCCGATGAGCTTGAGTATCCCGTGTTCGCCCCGAACACACAACTCAAGTTCATCGATAATAACTCATTCCACTAGAGAGTTATTATCACACTACCGCACCAATCCCAAATTATATTATGGGCTCCTTCTTATCATGAGTATGTTAGTCTCCCTATGTTTAAGATAACGAATGCCCACTAACTAAGTTACTGGCAACTCACTTAATTAATATCTAGCTCCAAGAGTAGTACCACTCAATTTCATTGTCATGTCGGACTAAGTCCACCTGCAGTGTTTAACATGACAATCCTTATGAGCTCCTCTTAGGGGCATTCTCAACCTAGATAACTAGGACACAGATTCCTTCTATAATCAACAACACACACTATAAGTAATATTATTTCCCAACTTATCGGGCATATTGATTTATCGAGCTAAACCTCATCCTTTGATAAGTCAAAGAAATAAATATTAAATATATATGTGCTTGTTATTATATTAGGATTAAGAGCGCACACTTCCATAATAACTAAGATCTAGTTCTTTTATTAAGTCAGTACAAAAAGAACTTACCTAAAATAGTCCTACTCAATACACTTAGAGTGTACCAGTGTAATTTATTAGTCAAGATAAACTAATACTTAATTACACTACGACTATTCTAATGGTTTGTTCCTTTCCATCTTAGTTGCGAGCAACTGTTTATAATTTATAAAGAACCGACAACATGATCTTCTGAGTGTGACACCACGCACCATGTTATCTACTATATAAATTAATTGAATAATTACATTTAACAAATAAATGTAGATATTGACCAATGTGATTCTTTTATTTCAAAAATAAATATTTACAAAAGCTAGGCTTTTAGTATACACTCTAACAGGGGGAGCAACATCAAAAGGAGGCAGCACTTCAAGGAGAGCTTCAGATTACGAGATCGACAAGGTAAGGTAGGTACGGTCTCTACCTCTTGATAAGTTATTTCAGTTATAAAAATATTATCAAAAAATACCTATAAATTAGAAAAAGAAAATGTAGAGTTAAAATTAACCTTAGCAACATCTTGTCGACTAGAGGATTTTGACAAGATAAAAATTAAAAATGAGAAATAAAAAATAAAAATAGAGAATCTAAAGAATTATGCATGTTCAAATATAGTTATTTCAAATTTAAAAAATTATCAAGAACTAAACTGACACTTTAGATATCATAAGGGTCAAATCAGAAAATTCTCAACTCAATATATCCCTAATAAATTTTTGATTAACCCAGTTAGAAGGAACCTATATTGGATTTCAAAATCATACTTAAATTGGAAAATCATTATGCATGTTTTATTTTTAATTTGATTTCATATTCTTGCTTAGAATAATCAAATAAATTATTTTGCATAATTTATGTTAGAAATTAATTAATTTTTTTTTTCAAGAAATAGAATTTTATTACTCATCTATAGAAAAAATTTTAAATTTTTTGAACATTGTATTATTTTTCTATGAATTTTTTTAACAAAATTTGTATTATTATATTTAAAAATATCTTGCATTGATATTTTTTATAAAATTTATTTTTTGTGAAACTTTATCTTTTTCTCTATCTAATAATTTTTTAAAATTTTTTTTTGATAATTGGTAAATTTTTTATGAATTATTTATCCAAATATAAATTTTTAATATTAATTTTTTTTTGAAAATTTAATTCTTTAAAATTTATTTTTTTGGAAAATTACTTACTATTATATATTCTTAGAAAATATTTCACTTTTTTTTTATTTTAATAACTATTTTTAATTATTTTTTAGAAAATATATATTTATGCCGAAAAGAATTTATTTCTTCTTAAAATAATTTTAATCTTTTGTGAATTTTTTTTTAACCGTCATAAAACTTTCAAAATTTTTTTTAAGTCTAAAAATACTTTTTAAATAATCTTTTTTTCAAAAAATGTCTTTATCCAGAATTTAAAAGTTCATTTTTTTTTATATTAGTCCACATTTTTTTTATCCCTTCGACACTACTTTTTCAAAGTTATATTCCTGTTTTATCTATAGTTTTAATGTAATCAAAGGGGGAGAATTAAAGGTTAAGTCTATGGGAGGGTAACATCAATTTTTTTTTTTTTTGCATATTATTAAAAATTACAAAATTTGTACTTATTACCTAACTGTTATTTATGTTTGATTTACGTTAACTTAACTTGGGTTGGTCATATCAAAAAAGGAGAGATTGTAAGTACCCTGTGGTAGTTTTATGCGATCAACCAAGTCAAGTTAGGTCCCGTTGTATTTTGATATTCTTGTGTCTAAGTGTGCAGGAACTTAGGAGCACAGGAAGTCGAGCGAAAGATGCAGCTAGCGAGAAGGATGACATGGGAGAGAGTCGACGGGCTCGGTGCTTTCGAGAGACGAGATGCTACGGAAGAGTATGCTGGTGGATGAGAAGGAGGCGCGCGACATGTCTGAGGGACGAGAAGACGGAGCGGAAGGTTGCTTGAGAAGGCCGGAAGATGACTTTGTTGGTTGGTCCTAGGAAGATCATATCGGTTCTACTGTACAAAAATTTTGTACAAGTGTCGAACCTTTCCTAACAACCTATTGTGTTCTTTATAAATTAAATTCGGAATCGCAAACGGAACTTAACATTATTGATTCCAAATTTAACTTATCTGTTCTTAATAGTTTAGACTTGGATCACAAACGATACTTAACATTATAGATCCAAATCCACCTAGATTACAAATTTAATTAAATATTTATTTTGGAAATCGGCTCCCAGGTCAAACATGGCGAGACACTTGGCCTTCTTGGGTATGGGAACATCCACCACTGCCTCGACAAAGTCTCTTAACAAAATTCAATATTTAATTTTCTTATATAACTTTAGGTTTAACCAAAAAGAACAATCGAATCACAAGATCAAAAAATAAAAGAAAAGAAACACAACTTCGAATTACAAATCCAAAAATCTAGAATCTTTAGCCTCTTGTGTTTGGTATTTCAAATCTATATAAAGAAAACTAATATGATGCAGAATTGAATTACTAGTTATACCTTTCTTTGTAAGCAACAACCTCTTGGTCTTCTGTCGTATTCCTCTTCTTATCTCGGACGTCGTGTGGGCGACAATCTACCGAGATGAGAACCACCGAAGCCCTTCTTCTTCCTTCTACCAAGATTCGGCCAAGCAACCTTCTCCAAGAGATTATAAATCTCGGCCACCAACCAAGCTCCAAGGGAAAACTAGAAAACAAAACCTCCTTCTTCTTCTCCAAGCTAGATCTGGCCACCAAAACAAGCTCCTAGAGATTGATGAGGTTCGGCCACTAAAGAGGAAGAAAAGGAGGAGACGGAGAGATCATATGCCCGGCCACTACCAAGGAAGAAAAGAGAGAGGAAAAATAGAAGAGAGTTGTCACCCATGAAGGCACCCCTTCCCTCTATTTTATAATCCTTGGTCATAGCAAATAAGGAAATTTAATTATAATTAAAATTCCCTTTATTTTCCTTGCCCTTGGTTAATAAGGAAAATTTAATAAAAATTCCTTTTAACCCCTTCTATGGCCGACCACCTTAAGAACTCCAAATTAGGCAAGTTTTAAACACAAAATTAAAACTTCCTTATTTATTTCCGGAAATTTTTAAAATAAAAATTTCACTGTAAATTTTTCCCTTCATGGTTGGTTATAAAAGAAAATTTTATAAATTAAAATATCTCTATTAAAACATGTGGATGATTTCCAAAAAGGAAAGTTATCTTTAAAATTAAAATCTTCCTCTCAATCTACAAATAAGGAAAGATATCAAATCTTTTCTTAATCTTTTGTAGAAACTATAATAGGAAAATTTAATTTTAAAACTCTCTTTTAAAATCATGAACATGGTTTCATAAAAGGAAAGTTTTATCAAAAATTAAAATTTTCTTTTCAATCTACAAATAAGGAAAGATATTAAACCTTTTCTTAATCTTTTGTAAAAACTATAAAAGGAAAGATTTAATTTTAAAACTCTCTCTTTAAAATCATGAGGATGGTTTCATAAAAGGAAAGTTTTATCAAAAATTAAAATCTTCTTTTTAACTACAAATAAGGAAAGATATCAAACCTTTCACTTAATCTTTTATAGAAAGCTATGAAAGGAAAGATTTAAATTTTAAACTCTCTTTTAAAACCATGGTATCCACATAAGAAAGATTTAAAAAATAAAATACTTTTTGATTTAATGTGGTCGGCCACACCAAGCTTGGATTCAAGCTAGGGTCGGCCACACAACTTGGCTCATCCTATTTGCTTGGCCGACCCAAGCTTGGGTTCCAAGCTTGCTTGGCCGACCACCTTAGGATGGGTATAAAAGTGGGTATAGGTGGATATAATACTTTATTAATAAGAGGCTACGATAGGGACCGAGAGGAGGAATTGGTTTTGGTCTCCCGATGAAATTAAGCTTCCTGTGTTCGCCCCGAACACCGAACTTAATTTCATCAATAATAATTCATTCCACTAAAAAATTATTATTAGGCTACCGCACCAATCCCAAATTACATTTTGGGCTCCTTCTTATCATGAGTGTGTTAATCTCCCTATGTTTAAGATGTCGGATGTCCACTAATTAATTGAGTTACTGACAACTCACTTTAATTAATATCTTAGTCCAAGAGTAGTACCACTCAACCTTATTGTCGTGTCGGACTAAGTCCACCTGCAGGGTTTAACATGACAATTCTTATGAGCTCCTCTTGGGGACATTATCAACCTAGATTACCAGGACACATTTTCCTTCTATAATCAACAACACACACTGTAAGTAATATCATTTCCCAACTTATCGAGCCTATTGATTTATCGAGCTAAATCTCACCCTTTGATAAGTCAAAGAAATAGATACTAAATATATGTGCTTGTTATTATATTAGGATTAAAAGCACACACTTCTATAATAACTAAGGTACTGTTCTTTTATTAAGTCAGTATAAAAAGAACCTACCTTAAATAGTCCTACTTAATACACTCAGAGTGTACTAGTGTAATTTATCAGTCAAGATAAACTAATACCTAATTACACTACGACTATTCCAATAGTTTGTTTCTTTCCATCTCAGTCGTGAGCTACTATTTATAATTTATAAGGAATTGATAACATGATCTTCTGTGTGTGACACCACACACCATGTTATCTACAATATAAATTAATCGAATAACTACACTTAACTTATAAATATATATATTTGACCAATATGATTCTTATTTCTAAGTAAATGTTTATACAAAAAGCTAAGTTTTTAGTATACATTCCAACAGACTTTGGGTGAGCCCTATTCCGGATGGCCGAAATCACCCAAGCGAGTGAAGCTGGAGTGAAAGACTCGGAGGAAAAGTCAACCGGAGGTTGACTGTGCTCCGGGCTCCCGGAGTTATTTCGAGCGCTTAGACTCTAGGCGCCCAAACTTGGTCCACCACCCGGACTGCCCAGACCTAGGGCGCCCTAGGCTCGCGCCCTGGTCGAGCCGGTTGAGCCCGGTCAAGGTGCCCAGAGCGGGCCCAGGCACTCAAACCAGAAACTTTATCAAAATGCCAGTTGTAGCGATCCGTTGCGATGGGAAAAATTTTTTATCCCCCTCCAAGCGCTTGGAACCCTTCTAGGCACCCCGATAAAACAACACTTGTAATTGATCTTAATTGAGTTTAGTTTTATAGTTGTGAGCTTTGACTGCTATAAGAGGTTTCTCCACCTGAAGGAGACATTAGTGAGCTTTCAAACTACTTGAATTAGCAATCCTCTGATTATAAATCAATTTCTTATTATACGAGTGCTTTATTTCTAAAGTTCCAAGAAAGGTGTTTGTTTTTATTGTACAATGCTATTCACCCCCTCTAGTCGACAGCCAAGGGACTAACAAGAATTTCACAGACATATTTGTATATATAGAGAACCATATGAAGTCTTACAGTAAGTCACTCCAATGAACTAGTTACTATAACTAACATCCAATTGGTTACTGAGGAAACATTTATCCACTTCTCTCAATACCAAGCATAACTTTGAGACTTTGTATTGGGAAGAGGGGGCAAACCTTGCATATGGGAGGTAATTGTCTAACGCTGGAGACCTTGGGAACAAAATAGAATGACAACTTGACTTAAGGAGGAACTTGAAACCTTAAGAACAAACTATGCACTATACACTTAAATTAGCTCGCTAAGTTTGGTGAAACTAATTGAATACCTTCGCTTAAAGATGATACTACTTGATAGGAGTAGATGAACTTATTAAAGTTTGGGAGATATGAATACACATGCGTTCTTGATATTGATGTTTACTTGAGAATAAACAAAGATTTAAGTCTAGAGGATTTTGATGAGCATATTTTATATAGGATTTTTATCGCAATTTGACGCACATCTTGTCCCATTTTATATGCATATATTTTATGTTTTCTTCTCTGTGTACTTCATTTTGTTGCTTTTAGTTCAGAGAATTACTCTTTGATTATTTTAATTGATAAGACATGATTTTTAGAGCATAAACCCCTTGGAGTGTGAAGTTGGATCAAGAAGCACACTCTGGTCATATCCCATGACACAAACGTGCTCCTACAACCAAGAAAGACAAATAATGGAGCAGAAAAGGGATCAACATGGGCTAACCATGCTTCATTATTGAGCCTCATTATTGATCCAAATACACGAAGCGTCCATGAAGAAAACAGATTCAAAAGACCAGCAAAATGAAATGTTAATCAAGGAACATGCTTCGATAATGTCCCATGACACAAACATATTCATACAGAAGAAATCAAGCACAAAACAAAGCCAAAACACTCCCAACAAATCCCACCATGGCCAACCATGTTACTTGGCATGGGCGTGTCTAACATATCCCATTTCTAGAGCCTAACACAGGTGTCTGTGCTGCTAAGCAGGGGTCATTTTCGATTCGGCCTACAATACATGCCAAAAGTAAAATGGACATGACTTTCGACTAGGTTGGAGTTATAGGTCATAACACTTATAGAAATGTAGATAATTTCAAGGTCTATATCTTTGATTCAGGTTCCAACCTGAGAAAACCATATCTAAGGGTAGAAAAATCCATTTTGGTGGAGCCATGTAAACTTATAGAGCTGGATAGCTTGGGGGAAAGTATAAAAGGGTCAAGAAAACCCTTGTTTGAGCATCTTGAACCAAAGGAATTTATCCTCCTCTTGGGGATAGGGTTTTTTCCTCTAAGGAAAACCTTAGATTCACCATTTGAAGAGCCCCTTCAACAATCCATCCACCTCTGGAGCGAGAAATCCTTCTGAAGACACCAGAAATCTTCTTCCTAAGCATTTCTTTATCTCTAATCTCTATTTTGAATTGTATGAATACTTATTTTAGTATATTTGGTTTGTAATTCTCTTATAATGGAGCAGTTCTCTTGATTTTAGGATGTAAAGAGTATCCCTTTTTATATGTGAATATCTTTTCATTTAATCTATATGTTTGCATATTTCTTATTCGATGAAATGTGTGTTTATGGTCTGGATCTACTATGTTAACATGATCATGATGCCAAAATTATGATATATGTATCCCATGAGAGTTTGGGGATGAATCGAAAGGAGAACCCTATTGGTACATTTACCACCAATGGCCAAACCTAAGTTTTGATCAATGAAAAGTAGATTAAAGTTAGATGTGTTGTGTGATCTAACCTTTCTACCAAGTGTGTAGGACTTGACTGGTTTGATACTAGACTGAAATCTAGCTAGGTCTGGAGGACCTGGTAGCTAGTGTAGAAGTCTAGATAGGCTAAGGAATGACCTGATATCTGGCAGGAAGTCCTGCTAGGTCCGTGGGACTTGATAGCAGGCTGAAATCTAGTTGGATCTGCAGACCTGACAACTGGTGGGAAGACCTAGTGAACCATGAGGGAGTCAAGAGATTCTACATGGTAAGTAAGGTAAGTCACTGGAGGAGAGAGTTCCAGTAAGGACGAGTCCCAATTGGGGACTTTAGGTGTAGGTCCAGTTTATGTTCATTTTGGAAACCTAAATCGAGACCATGACTAGTTCCTGATCTTGAAAAGACAGGAACTATTTATTACTGTTACCTTATTATTGTGCTAACTTTGTTTTATAAGTTAGATATTTTTCTGTTGGACTAACATATTTTGCAGGAGTTAGAAAATAAAATATGCCCTGTTGAATAGTAATAAAGGCGCCTTTGGTGTTGTTGAATGTGCCACGTAGGCTTGGTCAAATGCTTACCCAGAAAGGCATGGAGGCGCCCTTTATGCGAAGGAAGGCTCCTTGAAGCTGGGTGCTGAAGGTGCCTCGGAGGGCTTTGAAGGTGCCTTCGGTCGGATAACACAGAAGACCTTGACGACGATAAGAAGCTATTTTCTTATGATATAACTTAGTGGATGGAAGGCGCCTCCAGTGGCATTGGAGGCACCTTCAATGCTCTATAAAAGAGAGCTTTGACCCGTTCCTCTTCATCAACTCTTCTACAAGCTTCTACGCGTTCATCCGAAGTTTCGACTACTCTGACTTTGTACCGCTATTTTGCGACGACACTGCCATGCCCGACTATTGTAGACAGGCTATCACTGACACACAAGAGCTCTCATTTCAATGTCTTCGTGTTAGTAATTGGTTTTAATTTTGTACTTGCTTTACATATCTGCAAAAGAAAAGTGCAGGATTGTTACACTTTCCTATTCTTTTATGTGTACAGGACTGAGATCGACAAGCAAAGTTCCATGCTAAATAAAAGAAATGAGTGGAGTTATCCAGTTGGCCTTTTCACTTGGACTTGGTTCCTGATCCACTTGAGCCACCAATAGATTATGAATCATCGAGTTCACCAAAGTCCAGGTAACCAGTGAACTAGCCAGTTTGGCCAACTCATTTGCCTTCTGATTATCGACTCAATCTTCTGGAGGGTAACTGACGCCGGGTAGGTTAGCGATTATCCTGTGGGTTGACGCGAAAAGGAAAATTGAGGAGAAGACAAGAAGAGGAACATCCAAGAAGGAAACTTTTTATTAAAACTTGAGGGGTTAATCCCTCAATATCTAAGCATAACTCTTATATAGACTATAACCTAAGACTCAAATAAGAAAAGAAATTACAATAATTACAATTAATATATCTTAATTTCAATTTTGTAAAGAAAGGAAACAGATTTTTACCTGAAAAAGAGAGTAATTAACTTAATAATCTTAACTCAAATTAAGACGCGGGTCAAAACATATCCTCTCTAAAAAATATCAGAAATATGAAAATTACCCTAAATATCTAAAAAATAAAAATTATTAAAAATAGCAAAAAGACCCTAAAAGGGTTTAAATGGCAGAATTTGGGAAAGTAATTAACTTAACGATCTTAACTCAAATCAAGACACGGATCAAAACAAATCCTCTCTAAAAAATACCAGAAATATGAAAATTACCCTAAATACCTAAAAAATAAAATTATCAAAAATAGTAAAAAGACCCTAAAAAGGGTTTAAACGGCAAAATTTGGGGCTAAAAATTTTACGTTTATGGTTTTACCCATAATAAATGTAGATTTTTAAATTTTATAGACGTGACGATAGACAAAGCCTGATTCCGAGTCCCGAGTCAAAAGTTATGCTCATTTG
This sequence comes from Zingiber officinale, assembly GCF_018446385.1. Taxonomy (NCBI): domain Eukaryota; kingdom Viridiplantae; phylum Streptophyta; class Magnoliopsida; order Zingiberales; family Zingiberaceae; genus Zingiber; species Zingiber officinale. The sequence continues at coordinate 29,807,393 of NC_056004.1, forward strand.
AAGTTTGAAGACTCATATTGAGCTTCAACATGGGTTGGGCTTGCATTAGTCTCCTCGGCTTGAAAAGAACTCGCCCATGAGTTCTGATTAACTTCATTAACAACCGTCGAATAAGGAGTTAGGTGCTTCACATTGAAGACATCAAAAGTCTTGAGATGACTAGGAAGGCATAACCTGTAGGCATTGTCATTAATCTTCTACAATATCTCACATGGTCCGATTTTTCAATCCTTTAGCTTATTATATTCTCTAATAGGAAAACGATCACAAGTCAATATAGCCTAGACAAAATCTCCAATCTCAAAAAATACCTATCGACGATGGCAATCAATCCAAACCTTATACTTAGTATTGCTTTCTATAATTGCCAGTTTCACCTACTCATGAATACCTCGAAGATGCTCTGTCATCTCATCTGCTTTAGGACAAATTCACCCTACACGTGGAACAAGGGCTATGTTTAGAACTCCTGATGGATTTCAACCATAGATAATCTCAAAAGGACTCAATCCCGTGATCCTATTTTTTTATCTATTATAGGCAAACTCTGCATGAGGTAACACCAAATCCCACTACTTTGGTTTAGTTCCTTAAAGGTATCTCAGAAGATTACCCAGACTCCGATTTGCCACCTCAGTTTGAACATCCGTTTGAGGGTGGTAAGCACTGATAAAGTTTAATTGTGTCCCCAATTTTCCCCATAATCTCTTCCAGAAGTGACTGATGAATTTAGTATCTTAATTTGAAGTCATGGACCGAGGAACGCCATGTAAATGCACGATCTCCTTAAAGTAAAGATGTGCAACCCAAGTAGCATCCATAGTCTTCCTGCAAGCTACGAAATGTGTCATCTTTGAGAATCTGTCAATGACAATAAGAACTGAGAGGTTCGTTGGGTGCGGGATAATTCCAATATGAAATCTATGCTGACATCGAGCTAAGGAACTTCAAGAACGAGTAGGGGAGTGTACAAGCCTGCATTGGTTAGAACCCCCTTAGACCACTGGCATTGTAAAATACAACACCTAGATAATAATTAAATAATAAGGATTAATAGGCAAATAACCTTAACAAAAATTTTAGGAATTTTTAAAAATTTTCTGAGAATTTTTCAGAGCTCGTATGACGTATGTTAAGGGGATAAAATATTGGGCTAGGAAAAAGCTTATTTAAGCTACCCTATTTGAACAAGGAAATGTTTAATTTTCATAAATGTGTCTTTTCATTTTCTTTAAATTCCTTTCCTATGCCCTAATTTCGTTGGACTCATGCTTTCCTCCCTCACCCTCTCGCGACATCATCTCGATCTTCTCTTTCCTCCCGAGCCGACGTCACCGCCGATACCTATTCCCCTCCTCTTCGTCACCGTCGCAGATCCGACTGCTGTCCCTCTCCCGATCGGTTGCTTGTGCCCTAGCCACCTTCTGCCCTAGTTGGATTCACCCTCCTCGCGATCAATCCACTGCCATCGCCACTTCATCGAGCCAGTGTTACCTGATCGCCAGTGTGGGTGGGAGTTCAGGGACCCGAGGGTAAGCTAGCCTCGATGATCTCTTTCTTCCAATTGATGCTTGTACCCTAGCTCCAGATCAGTTGCATCTCTCTCGGCCGACCCTCCTTCCCTCTGCTCGAGCGTCGACATCTAATTCACTCCCACCTTCGGCCACTACAGAGTAGCCAACCAGTGTCGAGCCCTGGACGTCTATCCCCAACCGACCGAGTAGGCTGGATCCCTACTAGAAGTGTTGATCGTGTCGGATCTCTGCTCGACACCGAGTCTCCGATCTCAGGGTTGATCTACTCGGGTCGACCTTTTCCTCCTCTCCACTACTGCCAGCGGCTAGTCCCCGCCGATAGCCAGTCCTGATCAGTGCTACTCCACTGCAGCTATAGAGAGAGAGAGGGATATATATTGATATTAGTTTGGGGTCAATGGCTCATCTAGCTTCAGTCACCCTAGCTTCAAGTTAACAGTGGAGCATTCAAAATTTGGGTGAGTTTTGGATTGTTTACGCTTGTAGCAAACCCTAATTGGGAAGTGAGATGGTTGAGGTTAATTTGTTTAGTGGGTTATGATCAAATTTAGCTATGTTGAGCATACGATGTGCAGGACTTTGATTCGAGACGAGGGTCTCGACATGGGATATATCCGATACGATCTCCATTTTTTAGGCGGGTACCTCTGATTTATCTCCTTGATATGGTCATTTTTTATATGCATAGTAGTTTATAGCTAGTAGTAATGATTGTGTTTACTTCTGCTTTGGTATATCACTTCTTGATTCTTGTAGTCTGCCTATATTCCTATCTATTATGCACTCATACTTATATTCTCTTGTTTGTTGTCATGTTTGCTCATGTTCATAGAAATAGTGGCATACATTACTCTATTGTGTAGTAGTCTAGTTATTTGACATGTCTGACTTGTGTACCTAGTTTATTGCTACCTTGATCATTGTATGGATTTATTTCCTTTTTGGTACATTTTATATGGAGGTGTATACTGTCAGTATCTACATGTTTAGTGTCATGCACCATCTTACATGATTGTATGTTGAGCAATTGTCAGCTCCATTATTGTTGAGCACATCGTCAGTTACATGATCTGTACTCACAATCACTCATGGGTTAGTGGTATATCAGGTAGGGTGTGTGAAGTTTGCTCTATCAGGCTCCGTTGGTCCGCTTATGGGTAGTTTTGACTACAGCGTGGTAGCAGATAGGGATCCCTCCTCTGGACTGTCTCAGGGAGATGAGAGCATTGAGCTCCCCCACTTTGTTTGGGGTAGGAGGATAGGTGTACTCCGACAGTATTCTGTCTACTCGGTCACTCAGGAGCAGTGATGGCAAAGTGCACAGTTGTCATAGTCCTACCCACTCGGGCTTACCATCGCGTGTGAGATGGCTAACTGGCGTCAAGGGTGACCATGTCATTTTTGCATCATATGCATGAATTTCATTTATTGTTTTTGCTTGCTGCATTATGTATGTTGTATTTTGGTGGTTGCATATAATTGACATGCATACAGGTGACATTTTGTATCTGGTCTGACGACCCTTATTTTTGGATAGGAGGTTCTGGTGAGTACGATTTTTTCAACCTTTTCAGTCTGCATTTATCGCAAGATTATTACTGTTAGTTGTATCTTATTATGCATGTCCATCCGGTATCTGTTGAGTTGCTGAACTCACACCGTTGATTTATTCCTATTTCAAGTTGAAGTTGTCAGGAGGTTCCAGTTGCTAGTCCCCTTATCACAAGAGTTTACGTATTGGTCTTTTGGTATTCTGTTTATTTGCTTAGAGCTGTGTTTCAGACTTGTATTGGTTTTGCACTCTGGATTTGTATGGTTTTTCTTAAGGCATTGTAATAGTTGGTCTTTTGCTTGATTGGTGGGTTTCTATTTGGTATGTTTTGCTATGCGCCTGCCAGACGGCAGAAGAGGTAAGTTTGGATGTTGTTTTCGATTTCTTTTCGTATTGTGATGACAATCGGAGGCTGATATATTATAACTGTGTGGATTGTTTCATTTTTGTATGATATATATTCCAGCCATGTTGGCTGATGATTGTGAGCCCTGAGGGCTATGTAGATAAGTTTCAGATTGTCACCCATACAGGGGAGATGCTGTCGAAATTTCTTCTGACAGGGACTTTCCCGGGGTGTAACAATTTATTTGGTATCATAGCACAGTTTTGTGAGTCAATCTGGGTATTTTTGGATTTGTACCGATTTTCGTCGATTTTTCGTGTTTCAGAATTTCGAGGTATACTTTGACGAGGACATATTTGGGGACTTAGCAGCGACAGGACATCTCCAGACGACAAATAGGTAAAATGATTAATTTTATAGTTTTGGTACTCGTAGTAATACTTTGGTAATAATTAAGCAGATACGAAGTGTAAACACATGTTCCCGCTCCGAGACGTGGTGCTGGACGACCACGCAAGAGGACGTTGGCATCTCTGGCAACAGAGTCGGCAGAGAGGTCTGTTGTGATCAAGCCTGTCGTTCAGGGACAGACTCCTCATGGTACTGCGAGCGCGTCGAGCTCTCAGACTCCGACGGTTCCAGAGGTACCTACCTCAACCGTACTCACCGTACCCACTCCTACAGTATTCACAATGTCACTGCCGGTACCACCTGCGACTACCCGACACCTCCTCCAACTGTGTCTGCTACGTACCCGACACCCCCTCTTACTATGCCTACTACATACCCGGCACCACCGCCACCTATGCCTGCTACTGCATACCCGACACCCATACCAGTAGTGCTAGTCACTCCTCCGGTACCACCACCTACCATACCCCCATCCCCTACTACCTATATTGGCCCTGCAGTGCCACCAATAGTATTGGCCCCGGCATATGCAGCAACACCAGGGGTATCTACCCCGGCCTATCCAGCCATACCACTCAGAGAACCAACTCCAGTGGTACCACCGATTCCCGCAGCAGTCCCTACTCACCTTATCGATATAATTGTGGCACGAGCTTGGATCCCAACTTTGGCAGAGTCGATGAAAAGTCAATTCACGCTATTCCACGGGAAGACCGATCCGAGCGTGACTCAGTCCTGGATAGAGACTATGGAGCAAACTTTCTTCTATATGGGTTGCTCCAAGTGAGATAAGGCAGAGCTGGCTGCTTTCCATTTACGGGACGAGGCTGATATCTGGTGGGATACGCAGCACTCGATCATAGGTGAGTTGCACATCACCTGGGCATGATTTATAGAGGCTTTTGAGAATCAATATTTTCCTCGGTCGTATTAGATGACATGCCGTCAGGATTTTCTAAGTCTTTGGCAGAACAATCGCATAGTAATGGAATACAACGCTGAATTTAATTGGTTAGCTAGATTTTATCCCAAGTTAGTTGCCGAGGATATTCCACGTATGCTTCAATTCGTCCAAAGACTGGATGGACATCTTCAAGTAAAGATTACAGGTTTTGGTTACTCATCTTACATAGAGACATTTGATTGAGCTCTTATATATGATTGAGGCAGCTCAACAGAGAGTGAATACTGACAAGAAAAGAAAGCAGACAGATCAGACTTCAGGGCAGACCCAGCAGCCACAGGCTATCGGACAGCAGCAGAGTGGTCGTAGACAGTCAGGTCAAGGTACTTTTGGGCCATCTGGTTGACCTCAGAAGTTAGGGCGATCTTCATCAGGATGTTCCGGACTTCTCAGAAGAATCGGAAATAGTCTGCCGGAGACATTTACTGCACTCGATGCGGGTCCAGAGATCACCTCACATCAGCCTATTCCCTGGAACAGTCAGTTTGCTATTATTGCAAACTGCCTAGGCACATGAGCCGAGATTGTTCACTGAAGGCTCAGCATGTAGCTTATGGTGTTTCTGTTCAGGGAGGTTAGTTTAATCAGACATGGACTCAGCGAGGGGAGTAGAAAGGCCAATCTTTGCATCGTCAACAGAGGGCAACCCTACCTACAATAGATGTATATGGCATGCATGGACAGGAGCACTCTAGTGCCCTTATGGTATCACAGAGTCCGATTTTGGGACCTTAGCATTTGACGCAGGGGCAGTATCAAACGCAGCCCCAGCCACTGGTTCAGTACTAGTCACAACCCCAACCACTGGTTCAGTATCAGTCACAGCCTTAGCCACCGGTCCAGTATCAGTCGCAACCCTCATATCCATCTCTGGCTCAACATCCGACACCGACTCAGTGGCAGGCTCAGGCCCAAACGCAGCATCCTCTGGCAATGCTACCACCCCCACTAGAAACTGGACGAATTCACGTGGTTACTAGAGAGGATGCGTAGCGGGCCGACGGATCCGTTTTCCACGGTACGGTTTTACTTTATGCATTTTCTACTGATATGCAAATTGCTACTGGTAGTTCGCATTCTTTTATTTCTCGTGCATTTATGAGAGAGATTGGTAGACTATCTGCTCTTATACCGCGATGACTGACCGTCGCCCTACCGCCCGGTGATACATTGGACGTCACTCAGGAGGTCAGAAGATACCCATTGAACTTCAGCAACAATATACTCATGGTAGATTTATTAGTACTGGAAATGGTAGAGTTCAACATTATCCTTGGTATGGACTGACTGTCAACATATCATGTCACGGTTGATTATCAGGTGAGGGTGGTCACATTCCGACCTCCGAACCAAACCTCGCGGGATTTCACTAGCATTAGGGATGACGGTATCTCGACTATTTCTGTGATTCAGGCATAGAAAATGTTGTCACATGGTTGTCAGGGATTTCTATTGTTGTTAATTAATACTGACGACAGTAGTAGTTCTCAACTCTTAGATGTTTCAGTGGTCCGAGAGTATCCGGATGTATTTCTAGATGAGCTATCAGGCTTGCCTCCTTGAAAGCAAGTGGAGTTTGCTATTGAGCTAATTCCGGGGACCGTGCCGGCATCGAAAGCTCCTTACCGTATGCCATCGAAAGAATTGGACGAGCTAAAGGTCCAACTCTAGGAGGCAATTTCCAATTTAATGAAGGGTGTATGCCTCATCCTCATCAATGGTTCCTCTCCCAAGGATAACTGATTTGGCTGAGGGGTTGCACTTTATTCATGATGAACCTATATTGCGAGGTGGATATGGGTTGCAGTTCTTTTATGTCAATCTGTATCTAGTCGAAGACCTTTTTAAAGATAATATTCATTAAGTTACCTTTGCTACAAATACCCTCTTCATATTATAGTTGGCTTTGAGAGCGTGGATTTCCAAGGTGTCTTCATGAGGAGCTTATACTCCTTCCAAATCTTTAGGCTTGAAGTTGATTGTGTTAGAACTGAAGGAATTTAGATTTTCCATAATGGTATGATATTGTCTACCCTGGACCTACGTCGTTATGATTTTATTTTTGATCTTTATCCAAAAGGTCTCATCCCAGTGGAGATATTTTTCCCTTATAAGTTCATGATTTTCCCCATATATTTTCAATGTAGGACTTTGTTTATAACCTTACAACCCCCACACCCCCCTCCCCTCCTCAAATGAAGGACCATGTGACCCCTCTCAAGTGGAAAGTCTATCCATTTGATGTCAGATCCTTGATATATCATGTCTTTCTGTCCCTTGATCCAACCAACCTACTAGGTTTTCCTGCCCCTCAGTACACCCGATCTATTAGGATTTACTTGTCCCTCGGTCCACTTGACCTACTAGGACTTCTTTGTCCCTTAGTTCAAATGACTTACTAGGTCTTCTTTGCCTAGTTGCAACTAGGGCTTCTCTGTCTAGCTGTCCACCAAGACATCTTGCCTAGGGCTTCTCTACCTGGTTGACTGCCAAAACTTCCTGCCAAGTGTCTAATCCTCTTTATTCTGACATAGGAGCCCACACTTCTTTTGTTTGAGGTTAATATTATACTCATATGAAACGATTAGATCATAACTCTTGTGCATAGTCGATAGTTAAACCTTCTGTCAATTTAGGTTTTGATACAAATTGTTAGAACCAAAGGAATTTAGATATCTCCATATTGGTATGATATTATCTACTTTAGGCATAATCCCTTATGATTTTATTTTTAGATTTTACCCAAAGGCCTCATTCCAATAGAGATATCTTTCTCTTATAATTTCATTATCTTTCCCATGTATTTTCAATGTGAAACTTTATTTGCAACCTTGCAACCCCAACAAATTGGGAGTCATCTATTTGCCTCCGACCGGTGCTGACTCTATAGTTTTCCATCCTTCGCATGTTGTCTTTCTTGATCTGATGAGAATCTCCATTTATTGGACCCCTAGAGATCATATTGACAATCCCTTACGAGGAAACTTTGTGTTTTCTCTTGTCCTTCTCCTGGTCAGTTTTTTGACATGGCCAGGAAGATTCTTGGGGACCATTAGATGGTGAACAGGTCCTCCAATCTGATTGATGATTGATCATCTCGTCAATTGGTTTATTGAGAGAGTGAATAATGCTCCGGGGATGATTTCCTTGTTGGAGTGTATACTAAAAGTCTAGCCTTTTGTATAAACATATAAGAATCACATTGGTCAAATACCTACATTTATGCTAAGTGTAGTTGTCCATTTAATTTATATTGTAGATAACATGGTATGAGGAGACACACAGAAGGTCATGTTATCAGATCCTTATAAATTATAAACAGTTGCTCACAACCAAAATGGAATGGGACAAACCATTGGAGTGGTTGTAGTGTAATTAGGTATTAGTTTATCTTGACTAATAAATAACACTAGTACAATATGAGTGTATTGAGCATGACCAATTGAGGTAATATCTTTTTATACTGACTATATAAAAGAACAATACCTCTATTATTATGGAAGTGTGTACTCTTAATCATGATATAATAACAAGCACATATACTTAGTATTTATTTATTTGATTTATCAAAGAGTGTGATTTAGCTCGTTAAATCAATAGGCCTGATAAGTTGGAAAATGATATTATTTATATGGTGTGTTGTTGATTATAGAATGGAACTGTGTCCTAGTAATCTAGGTTGATGATGTCCCCTTGAGGAGCTCATAAGGATTGTCATGTAAACCCTACAGGTGGACTTAATCCGACATGATGATAAGGTTGAGTGGTACTACTCTTAGAGCTAGATATTAATTAAGTGAGTTGTTAGTAACTCATTTAATTAGTGGACATTCAATATCTTAAACACAGGGAGACTAACACACTCATGATAAGAAGGAGCCCATATATTAATATGGGATTGGTGCGGTAGTGCAATAATAACTCTTTAGTGGAATGAGATATTATTGATGAATTTGAGTTGTGTGTTCGGGGCGAACACGGGAAGCTCAAGCTCATCGGGAGACCAAAATCAATTCCTCCTCTCGGTCCCTATTATAGCCTCTTATTTATAAAGTCTTATATCCACCCAAACCCAACTTCTTACCCACCTTAAGGTGGCCGGCCAAGCCAAGCTTGGAGCCCAAGCTAGGGTCGGCCAAACCAAGGTTAGATGGGTTCAAGTTATGGTCGGCCCTAGCTTGGAGCCCAAGCAAGGGTGGTCGGCCACATTGAATTTAAAAGGTAGTTATATTACGTAAAATCTTTCCTTTTATAGAGATCCATTAAAAGGATTTAAAAGGATGATTTTAATATAAAACTTTCCTTTTTTAGATCAGTCATAAAAGGAAATAAAAGGAAGTTTTTATTTTGTTGAAAACTTTCCTTTTATGTTGGTTTTAAAAGAGAGTTTTAAACTTTTAAAATCTTTTTTTTATAGCTTTCTACAAAGGAATAAAAGAGAGATTTGAAATCTTTCCTTATTTGTAGTTATCTATAATGTGAAAGAAAGATTTAAATTTTTTTGATAAAACTTTCCTTTCTTGAAACCATGTTTTATTTTAAATTTTATCTTTTATAGATATTCATAAAAGGATTTAAAAGAGAGAGATTTTAATTTATAAAACATTCCTTTTAGAACTATCCACAAAAGGGATTTTTAAAAGAAAGATTTTAATTTTGTTTAAAATCTTTCCTTGCTTGGAGAACAAGCATGTGGTTGGCCATGACAAGAAGAAAAGGAAGATTTAATTTTTTATTTTAAAACTTTCCTTTTCAAGGAGTATAAGGAAGTTTTAATTATGTTTAAAACTTTCCTTATTTGTCAAGACCAAGGAATATAAAAGAGAGGGTAGAGATGTCTCACCTCACAACAATACATCTTCTATTCCTCTCCTCTCTTCTTTGGTGGTGGTCAGCCCTTACTCTTTCTCTCTTCTCCTTTGTTTTCCCTCTTGGTGGCCGGCGGCATATTGGTGTGGAGATCCATTGATGGTCGGTTGCTTGAAGAAGAAGAGAAAGAGGTTCTCTTGTCTAGCATCCCTTGGAGGAAAGTTGGTGGCCGAACTTCATCATCTCTTGGAGAAAGTTGGTGGCCGAAACTTGAAAGGAAGAAGAAGGCTTGGGCGGATTCTCGTCTTGGTAGATCGTCGCCCACACGACGTCCGAGATAAGAAGAGGAATACAATAGAAGATCAAGAGGTATATAAGTTACAAGAGGTATAACTAGTTATTAGTTTCCACATCATAACTAGTTCATCTTTTGTATAGATCTTGAAAAACCAAACACAAGATGTTATCGATTTTAATTATCATTTTTGTTATCAATTTTCGTTTCGATTTCATGTTTTGATAATGTGTTTCTATTGAGGTCTCTATTGTTAAACCTTGTTTACTGTGAGAAGTTTAAATATCCGATTTTTTTGAAAGGCTCTAGGCAGTGGTGGATGATCTCATACCCAAGAAGGTCTAGTGTCTCACCACGTTTGACCTGGAAGCCAATCCTTGAAATAGATAGTTGATCAACTTCTGTAATATGGTTTAACTTAGGAAGATCACATCGGTTGAACTTGAAGTAAGAATGTTAAATTTCGTTCCCAATTCAAGTTTAACTTCTAAAGGGAGAATTTGAATTAATAATGTTAAGCATTGTTTGCAATCCAAATTTAACTTTAATAGAACACATGGTAGCTAGGATAGTTCTATGCTTGTATAAATTTTTGTACAGGGGAACTAGGACGGTATTCCGAGTAGCAACCAACATTCCTAGGCAGCGAACATTTGTTGACAATATATCGTAGCTCCTGAGCATACTAGCCGCATCCTTAATGGTATTTATGTAGGCAAATCATCCTATGGTATTCGATGTAAACTTTTTCTTCTACAATGGTGTATCAACCCTAATCATCATTTACTTTTGGAATGATCATAACTAGTGATCGAAACCTAGGGAGACCCTGTGACTAGATCCCTCGACCTCTAATTAACCACTTTTCCTATTATGTGACAATGAATTAGGTTTGATCCATTAAGCTCTATGACAGACTAGGGTTCCTCGCGGCATATCGGGTTATACTTTCATATCTGACACTCTCATCTAGGTTTTCTATGGGTGGGAGGGTCAGGTTCTCCTTTCGGTTCATTCCTAAATCCTTTTGGGATACAAATCTCATACTTTTGGCATCAAGATCGTGTTAATATAGTAGATCTAGACCATAAACACATATTTCATCAAACAAGAAATATACAAAATATATAAATTAAACAAAAAGATGTTCACATATCAAAAGGACTAGTCCATACATCCTAAAATTAGGAGAACTATCCCATTATAAAGGAATTACAAACTAAAGACACTAATAAAAAAGAATTCTTACGGATCAAAACAGAGAATAGAGATAGAGAACTACTTAGGGAGAAGATTTCTAGTGTCTTTAGAGTGGTTCCCTTGCGCTAAAGGTGGACGGATCGCCGGAGTGGATGAAGATGATTGCTTTAGAATTTCCCCTAGAGGGGAAACCCTCTCCCAAGGAGGAGGACGAAGTCCTCTGGTCCCAGATACTTAATTCAAATTAGGAGAGCTCCTTTTATAGTGTAGAAATTTAGACGCTCGACACGGGTCGTGCCACTAGGCACGAGCGCCCATGTCAGGCATGGGAGCTTTGGATCTAACGGAGCATGGCCCGTGCCGCTGGTCATGGGTGGCTATGGCAAAGTGGCAAAGTGGGGCACGACTCGTGCCACTGTGCATGAGCAGTCGTGGTAGGTTGACCGAGCCGGGCATGACCCATGCCATTGGGCACAACCACGCATAGTGAGCTGGGCCAGGCTGGGCACGGTCCGTGTATGTTTGCTAATCGAAAGCAAGTTTAACTTGAATTTTGGAACATGGAGCACATTCTCAATAGTCACATTGTTGCTTAATTTCATAGACCGGATGGATTTTATTTCTATATGTCCTCCATTTGGTAGTTGCACAACATCATGTTTAGAGACAAATTTAATTGTAGTAGGTGGAGTATTAAATACGTGATCAGTGGCACGACTATCCAAATCCATGTGCTATTTGTGTAAATAGAATTGATACTTAAAGTATTGATAAGCGGTTCAGTGTTACCGATGTCTTTGCGATGGAGGGCCATAATCTAATCATATTCTTTTGTTGTCAACTGCTTGGTTTCACCCGTCTCCATTTTGGAAGCAACAGAGGAATTTATAGATTTTTTGCCTTTCGGTTTGACGTCTTTTTCCATGATATCTGTGTCCTAGAGGAAACCATGAATATAGAAGCAATGATCAATGGTATATCCATCTATTTCACAGTTGGTACAGTAGAGCCTTTTGTTGCCCACTGATTGGTGAGATTCTACCTCGGTGACCCATCAAGTAGTCATTTGATTTTGTGTTTTGGGTTGTGTAAAGTTCACAACATGTCCAAAATTATCTCTATTGGTCGCCACATCACTTTGTCTCTCGTGTTGTAAAATAAGAGCATGGACCTTCTGAATGTCAGGAAGATGATTCATTAAAAGTATGGATCCTCGAACTATGGAAAAAAGAATCATTCAAACTCACAAGGAATTGCATGACTCATTCTTTTCTTCTCTTTCAGCGAGGTCCTTGAAGCCACCACAAGTGCAAGTGATTGGATCATGGTACGATAGTTCATCCCAAAGAGTTGCCATCTTGGTATAGTAGATTGACACAGATTGGTGTCCTTGTCGAAGTTCTACAATTTCTTGATAGATTTCAAAAATTCGAGTGTCGTTTCCTTGTGAGAATCTATCTTGTAAATCATTCCATACATCGGTTGTGGATTCTGTGTAGATAATGCTACTTGCAATGTTGGAATCAAGAGACTTAATAATCCATGAAAGCACCATGTGATTACAACGCTCTAATGTTTGAAATGTGTCATGGTCTTCTTTCAGCCTCTTGATTGTCCCATTGACAAAACCAATTTTGTCCTTCACACTTAAAGCTATGTGCATCGCACGACTCCATTGCCCATAATTATTTCCTTCGAGTAGTTTGGAGACGAGAACCAGACCGGAATGATCGGAATGATACAAAGCGAGAGGATCTGATTGGTTGCCTCCTCCTTTTTCAAGCTTTCTTCTCTCATTATTGCACTGGAAGTGTATACCATAAAAAGTGGGAAGAAACCTTTGTTAATTATGTGTATATTCATCAATAATCAATTATAAGAATATATATAATTTTCTCTACCGTTAAATCTGCTCCTTAATCTTTACAATTGATTACATAAAATAAGGAAACTAAGGCCTAATTTGATATCATTTAATTACATAGAATATATCTATTTAATCAAATTGATTATATCAATCAATTAGGATCCTTTCTTTAATAAGTCAATCATTTCTTTAATAAGTCCTCCAAGTTACATCCCTGAAATCAACTTCTCAAATATCTGAAAACAACACAAAGATTTCATGAGCATTCAAGTCTGGCTCAAAAGAAAGATTGGCGCGATCAAGCTGATTAGTATCATGCCTGTTCACCAGGGTTCATGCTTTCACATTCCAATGCTCGGTCATACTCTGTCAGAGGAAGATGGCATGACTGGAAATTGCCCTACTCCATGTTTATAACCTTCAAATTCACGCATGAAAATCTATCAGGCTAAGCTACACAATGAAAATCTGTCAGAGGAATCAAAAGAAGCCTTTCCATCTCCCCTGAGGTTGGTTGGAGGCCATGCCACTCGGGCATTGCATTTGAACTCTCTACATATGCTGCATTAGTTCCAGCTGAAAGCACACCAGCTGAAATTGAAGATTGTCTAACTGGGAATGAGAAAGTAAAACCAAGTTCTCTCTGTCTTCCATCTTCGAGGTGTAATTCTTCCCCGTCAGATGCAATGAAGTTTACCAATTGCATGGCTACGAAATCGATTTGGTTTATACTTCAAAATTAAATCGGACGATGGTTTTAATTCTCTAGATCCATTGAAGGCCTACGTCCACAAGGCCCATCATAAACCCCTTCGATCGTAGTTAGAGTTCAGGCCCAGTTCATCTCAACATCCTACATTCAGTCACCCGTGCCTACGTAATTATCATGAAAATATTCCGTGGGTTTTAGGCAATGCAGTTGCTTCTGAACTCACTGTTATTTTAGTTTTTAATTTCAAAGGTGTTCAGAATCTAACTAAGTGCGTGATTGTCAGCTGATACTGCAAAATAATTGTCTCAAGCATCTTTGGACTTGAGCACTAGTATTCTATTGCAGTGACAATTTGGATGAAGCCTTGCTGTATGTTCCAAGTAATTAACCAGAGAATTGGTCTCGAGTGCTTGTCCTTTCGCTGTTTTTAAGAGCAAGCAGTTGGTGCAGACATTGGCTTAAGGTTTAAAGATTGTTCAGCAAATCACCGAACAGATGAAGTTTTGGAATATCTAAATCATATATATAAATTTTAAAATTACTGAATCACATACTCCATATCCATTTTGCTCCTTCATATTTATCTCAATCGATTACTATAATGTAGCAATCGATTCGGGATACTATTCATCAACTCAGTAAAATCCCAAATAGATTGTTATATATATATATATATATATATATATATTTTGATTTGTGTTTAAAAAATCATTAATCTTAATATATTGTGTTAAATTGATATTTAAGGGCATGTATATAATCAGGAAAACTAGACACATGTAATTCCAAACTCTCTAAGTTCATCAGCCGATTTGACAAAAATTTACTGATAGATCTAAAAAACTTCGAATGACATGGAACTAGCGTCTATATGTTTATTTAGTTTTACTTATTATATCTATGCCATTAAATATTAATTTAGCACATTATATTGAGAATAATAATTTTTTAAAATCAATCAATCATTTAATAATAATAATAATAATAGATTGCTACAATATAACAATCTATTAAAGTTACTATTCATAGTCACATAGTCATGGAACTTTACCGAATAAATTGTTAGACTGTAGCAATCGATTAAAAAATTTGATTTGTATCAAAAATTCACTACTTTCAATATAGTGGGTCAGATTAATATTCGATGGCATGGAATCAGATCCTATGTGTTCGTCTAGTTCTCCTGATTATATATATGCCCTTAAAAATTAATTTTACATACTATATTAAGAGTAGTGATTTTTTAAAATACGAATATGTCCGAAAAATCTAATTCGTGTTAAAAAAATTACTATTCTTAATATATTGGATCAAATTGATATTTGAGGGTATGGATATAATTAGGAGAACGAGATGAACACATAAAACTTAATTTCAAATCATTACAAGCTTTCCAAGTTCAACTGTCGATTTTGTCAAAAAATCGGTCAAAACTAAATGATAGATTCACATAGCTCGGAATGACATGGAATAAGGCCTAATTCTCCTAATTATACCAATGTCTGTAAACATTAATTTGATCAAATATATTGAGAACATTATTTTTTAACACGAACCAAATTTTTGGATATATTCGTATTCAAAAAATTATTGTTCTCAATATAGTGTGTTAAATTGATATTCGAGAACATGGATATAATCAGGAGAACTAGACGAACATATAGGACTTGGTTCCATATATCATTCTGAGCTCTTTAGATCCATCAACTGATTTTTGCCGAAATCAGTTGATAGACCTAAAGAGCTTGGAATGACATGGAACTAGGTTATATGTGTTCGTCTAGTTATATTCATACCATCAAATATCAATTTAACATACTATATTGAGAGAAATTAAATTTAGAGTTTATGGCCACAAAATCATTCCTAATCGTAGTAAACAATTGGTAAATCTACCAATAGATTGGGAAGAGTAAAGAGAGGTAAAATGAGTATGAGATATGAGATTTGGAAATTTTAAAATTTAGGTACATGATTTTAGTATTTAGAAACTTTAGCTATATGGTTCAGTAATTTGTCAAAGATTGTTTTAGCATTATAGAGTCCAAACCACAAAAAGTGGAATATGTTAAAAGAATAACTCGAGGTCCCTAAATTACCAACAAGAAAAAAGGATGAGAGAGTAAGGAACAAATGCTATGGAAACCAAAGGATTAGAGTGTGCGTGCTTATTCTGCCTAAACAACTCCCTGGTGTAAAAGGAGTCGCTCAACATTAGCCTTATAATGTCTTTATTCCACACATACCACAAACCCTAAAAGTATGCTTAACTAAGGGACATGGGAGAGCATTAAAGGACGAGAATCATCCTTATAATTTAAAGCATGCAGTCATTTGAAGAATCAAGAAAGGAAGTCCCCATGTTCTTTTATTCTCTCCTCCACCACCCAATTAATTCCTTCTGCAATTTCTTTATGGGACCAAATGCCCTTTGAAGGGCATCCAAGATCCTCTAAAGAGAGAGAGAGAGATAAGCATTGCCTTTATGATATGAAGAAGACAGTGGTTCTTTGCTAACTCCTGCTGAAAGGGACGCACGTATATATATATAATGCTCAACATTTCATACACAAACATAATTATTATACATAAAGAGAGGCATTCATACTAGGATTCTCAAAATGATTGTGAAAAGGAAAAAAAAATAATGTGCGAGTGATTATATATCCGTGATCAGTGCGGGATTAATGAATGTCAAAATCTTCCTAACTAATGGCAACCTTTTTCTCCAAGTATATCTGCCACATTGCACAACTTGAAGTGAGATGGTAAACTTTCCATCTTATAGTGCTAAACAGAATTGGATTCTTCTTAAAGTATGGTCACTGAAAAGTGAGTTGTGATTTGATTGAGATATCTTTATATCAAAACTAGTGTATCTAAAAAAAAAAAAATATATGGAACCGTCATATTAACCGCCCCTTACAATGGCCTCATATCATATGGAGGGAGGTTCAAGAAGCACAGGTGATAAACGCATGACAGAACTTTTGCAGGTTATGTATCCAAGATCAACTAGCACAAGGAGATTGAACTAAGAAAAATAAGATAAATCTTCTATTTATTCACTTTGATCCTCGTGTGTGTATTTAGTAATGTTACTCTAAGGATTTTCCTATAGACACCCCGTTCAAAAAAATCAGTTTGAAAATTATTTTATGATTAGTACTATAACCTAATCCCTAAATTTTAAAAATAAAATCTTATTAGCATAACCGAGATCTTAATAAAAATAAACAAAAAAAGTACTTTAGCACGGACGAAGTCCACAAGACTTCGTCCTTAGCGTAACAATTTATTATATATATATATATATATATATATATATTTTAGTTAATTACCATATATTGTAGCATGCATGAATCATGTTGAACGGGAGCCTTAGTATAACGGTAAAATTATTATCGTACGATCTTCTGGTCAAGGGTTCAAGTCATCTTTTTCAGACCCCACATTGGCAATAGATTAGTGGTACCGAACTATCTTTACCATAAATCATCATGTTATATTCTCTATATAACAGTAAAAAAACCACATCATCTATAGACCATGTGAATTATTTGGTTTGAAATTAGATAGTAATTTGAAATTCATGAACATATTATATATTGTAGGAATAATAACTAATTTATCCAACCAACAAAAAGGAAGAAAATTTTTCTAGACAAATAAAAAACCGTGAGTAGAGGAGAAGAATTTGCTTTATCAAAATTGGTATAAGAGGAGAGTTTTGACTTCATAAAACTGCAAATTGAACATAATTTCATAAATATATATATAAATATGTGTGCAACAACAACAATAATAATAAACCCTACTTGCATCATATATGTACCAGTGCAAGTTTTTAGGGTCAGACCTCAGAATTTGGATTATAAACTTTAATAAATATATTTTCGCATCAAAATTTGTGTAAACCACCTATATATTATTCAATTTGGCTTTGATGATCTAAAAAGATGTGGTGTCAAGTATTCATGTTAAGGTGCCTCTCTAATTTAGAAAAGGGTGTTAATCTTTTCTTTCCAATTCATCTATCTCATATATTTTCTATATATATATATATATATATATATATAAGAGCGTCGTTCACGGTGATTTTTTTTAAGATCCTAGTTATGCTACTAAATTTTTATCTTTAGAGTCTAGAGGATGGACTATAATATTAAGTATAAAAAAAATACTCACGGAATGTGCAAGTAAGATATGCATGATAACATTTCTTTTATATATATTCTTATCAAATTTGGCCAGCAACTTATGCTTTGGTAATTAACAACAAAAAACAAACAAGTATATCCTTTAGTAAAAAAAATTCTTGTCTAACAAACTAGGAAGCAAAATAAAGATATTAGCATGATTCTTACAATTAAAATACAGTGATCAGTTATTTATGAAGACTATACACATACACATAACCCTTGCATGCTCATGCAGTTTCTTAATCAACAGCCTTCCTAGCTTCTCTAACTATTTCTGTCAATTTTTTTTTTCATTTTTTTTTTTGGCAAAACAGTCTTTTATTAGCAAATTGCAATTGTATGTATTAAATTGTGGTTTTATGATTCCTTATCCAAACCTGATGTGTTGAATAGATCTTTTTGTTCAAATCTTTCTCTTTCTCAACTTGACAAAGCACTAAAGACAGCAGAGTGATCATGATTATACCCTTTTTCCCTTTCTTTCTTTCTTTCTTTCTTTCTTTCTTTCTTCTCATAATTCATGGTTCTTGGCTTTGTCCATTTTCCTCATTAGACATGATGATGATCTTGGTCTTGTGGCCAGCAGTATGGGTACTGCCATTCTGTCTCTTGAGCCTCTGGAATTGATGCTTCCTGCCACACAGCATGCAAATTATCAACAGCACACGAGCAACAAGAAAGTAGAGTAGCATACTCAAGTGAATAAAATATAGCACAAGAATCAACATATATTAGATTGAGTGATAATAGATAGTATTATAGCTCAGTTATATATGATCTCATTTTAGAGTACGTAGATTTAGTTATTAAGAAATAAATTCACCATTTTTCTTCAGTTTTTTTCTAACAAAAGGATAAGCAATTCAATTATTTTAGCATATATCATTTCATGCTTAGCCAATCCTTTTCTTTCAAATAAAAAGGTAAACAAAATCAAATAAACAAAAATATATAGAAGATGGGTGCAATGAGGATTATTCATTTTTGCACAGTGTTGCTACACAGTTATTGCCATAATGTTATAAAGGATATTATTTTATATTGCATAAATCAGCAGTCATGAATTAAAGAAGAAAAGAAGTCTCTCTAGTTTCTTTTCCCTTTATCTTTATTTATAATTAAATTGAAACCATGTATACTTTAAGACAGTAAGAGTCTAGCTATTGTGAAAGATCAAAAGCTTAATTACCCCTTTTCACTTTTTACAAGTTGCATATATTAAAGAAAAAGAGAGGATCCTTGCAATAACTGGTAATAATTATGTTCAAAATACACGATTAATATGTGTTCGCATAGAAATGTAATTCTTCTCTATAAATTTATGATCAGTTAATTCATCTAGGAGATCTTAATGAATCAAATGTACAATATATATTCTTAATTATTCTGTTGATCATCTATGTATACACACACAATTCTCTAAAGGAAAAAAGTGATAATGCTACTCACTGCTTTACTTCCGGCAGAGGTGCAACTCATAACAACTTCTTCCAAACAAGAAGCAGATCTACTATCCACCTTCTGTTGTCTCTGCGATAGTTGTTGTTGTTGTTGTTGCTGCTCAAAATCATATATATATATTCTAAATAACTATTAATTTTCTTTAGAAGAATTAAAAAGAATAAAATTGGCAATAATTTAATTTGTTTCTAAAATCTAATTAACTTGGGATTGAAATAATTAATAATATTACTATGCACCTGAGACTTTTGGGCATGCAAAAGCATATGGTAAGGGTCTTCTGCAATGCCTTGCAAGGAGGAAAGCTGCGCATTAATGGCGGAGATGGTATTCATAGGAGGAGGCCTTGTCATGTGGAAAGCTGCAGAGGCTTGCACCACCTGATGATCCCGTAGCTGTAGCTCTCCTCCACGCTCATGATCAGATCTCCCAATTGGAGCCTTGGCGGTCTGTTCCATTATAATTAATAATCACTTATTATTATTATTATTATTATTCCATATATATCAATCTTAAAAAAATTCTCTGAATCACTACTACGTACATCGTCATGTGTAATTACCTCAGAAAAACATTCTCTAAAAGGAGCAAAGCTAAAGGCCTCAACTGGCTTCATGTGCACCACCTCAATGCCACTACTGTATCCAGAGACAGAATGTTCGACATGGTCTCTTTTGCTCGCCACCTCCTTGGAGGATCTACTTCCACTCTCCACTACTACTTTACTACTGTTTGCATTACAACTCCTGTCTGAAATCAAGAAGTTGCACTGCCTCGGCTGGGTCTGATAAAAGATCTTGGACACCACCAGCTCGCCTTCCTTCTCCTCCTCCGCCTCCCCCAGGTGGTACTGGTGCATCACCCAGTTGGTCTTCTCGGGCTTCCGGTTCTTCCCGAAGTTGGTGTAGAGAACCAGGATCTTCTTGCACCCTCTCTGCCTGCCGCTGACCATCACGGGCCTGGTCTTGCCGGTCTTGTGCCACCTGGTCTCCCCTGACCCTCTCTGGCTTTGGAGATGCTCCTCCTGACCACTCTGCAGGTTTATTATCTTCCGCCTCTTCCGCGTGCCGGTGGTGTAGGCCTTGGAGGGCCTGTGGAAGAAGTGCTTGCTCAGGCCATCCTTTGTCACCCCTGCAGCAGTGCTGCCCTTCGAATTAGTGCATGCATGGATCAGTGAGTTAATTAATTGGCTAGCTAGGTTAATTAGGTGCGACAAGAAACTGAAATTTGGTTTCTTTTCCTTTTCCTTGTCAGATGAACCACCTACCAAACTGTGTGTGTATATATATATATAAGTTGGAAAAATTGGATTGTCTATTTAATTAACTTACTTCTTATAACTTGGACAGAGTAATTATATTAATTAGTAACAGCAACACATAAAATGTAATAATGCAAGTCGTAATTATAAACAAAGGGAAATTTATTTAATTAATTAATTAATTAAACCTGGGAGCTTCTCAGGGTGGGTGTAGCAGATGCCATCTTCGCCTTCAATTGTGGGGATGAACTCGTCTATCAGAGGGTGGGATCTTAGTTCTTCTGCTTTAACCTTCGCCTCCAGGTGCCCTATCAATTCTTGATCTGTCGGATCGAACTTTACTCCGGCAGGTAGCCCAAACCAGTCCTGTAATTATATATATATACACACACAGGAAAGATTAATCTTTGTTTTGTTTTAAAAACATATATATATTATATTTTTTGTTAATTTCAAGATTAAGAAGAACAAATTAATGAACACAGACCGGCCTTGGATCGATCTTGTGGCCGCAGCCAGGGCAGAGTTTGGATGCAGACAGTACGCGATGCTCTTCGATCTTGGCGTCGATGAGGCTGGAACTGCTCACTGAGCTTATGGGGCTTGCGTTCATGGCTTTGTTTAATTCTTGGAATTATGATCACTCATCAGCACTCGCATGCGTCGATCGATCTCTTCTTGATCGCCTGAAAAGAAAAACAAGCGTGTACAATCAACACAGTAATTCAGAAGATAACTCAGATATCTAAGACACAAAGATATGATACCAATCCAGAATAACAAGAAGAAGAAGAAGAAATAAGAGTAGGAATTGCAAAAGGAAGACATTGAACAACTTACATAAGAGAGAATGCCTTCTACTTTAACTGAAACCCAAGAGGGAAAAAAAATCAAAGGAAAAGGCTTCTCTCAACAAGCACACTGACACCAAATAGAGAGAGAGAGAGAGAAAGAGAGAGGGAGAGAGAGAGGTGTTTGGGCTTTTAGATTTGGGCAGTTCAGCTACTAAAGCTAAAGAAGAAAACGGCTGTTCACTGCTGTTACTTCACAAAACGAAGAACCAAACCCTTAATAAATATATAAAATACATAAATAAAGGGAAAAGACAATTCTGATCTGTCTCCTTAAGGAAAGACGACCACCACCGCCACCACCCCCTTGCGAGAGTTATGCATAACATAAAACTAAATATATTTTTGGCGTGATGGGTAAAGTTGGAGCTGGTTCAGTATTTTTCTTTTTTTCCTTGCATGAAATGATGGAAACAGGATATTATTTTGCTTTGGCTACGAAGGATTCCGAGAAGGGGAAAAAGAAAGAGGGTGAGGAACAAGAGACCTTGGGATGTGCTGATATGATGATCCTTTTGTGGACTGGTCTGAGAGCAGAGGCTCTCAGAGGAGAGAGAGAGAGAGAGTTGTGCAGAGAGATGAATCTATATGTTGCTTCAAAGCCACGGCAGCTAAATAGTAGATCACTTGATGGATACCAATTATAATATAATATGTTTGCATGTGTGTAAATATATTATAGGTGAAAAAATCCTAAAGCAGCCTTCAACAGTAAGCAGGACAAGGAAGGCCATGTAATATTAAGAATTTTTATTTTTTTCTCACGAAATTTATGGAATCGTCTCTCTTTGGTCTTTGGGTATTTATCTCCTCAGCCTTCTTCTCGCCTCAACGTGTGTTTCTAGAAGTGACAAACATCGACTCTTCCAAAAAATAATATTTCCATTTTGAGGCTTCTGTCATCGTTTTTAATTTATGTTGTAGCAAATAAATTATCTGGCAACAGGAAATCATCCCATAGAATTCAATGTTAAATAATTTTTTGAAATTCTCATTTAAATAGCTAGAGAAATCAATCGTGGCAAATCAGTGCGCAAACGAGTTTACAACGTGTTATCCAAACAAATAGTTTGAAACAAAAGATAAATTTAAATAGATTAAACAAATGCACGCGGTGCTACCATATCTAATTAATTAATGACATGTAAATGAAAATAAGTAATAAAAAAATGGATATGAGTGAGTAGTTGAAGGGGGCAGTGGTTGACAGGTTGAATCTGCGGTCGATGTGCAGTCAATAGCTGATGAAGGAAGTAGTGAATGTGAGGTTGAAAGAGGGATAGAGGAGATTGAGACGTTGAAGGAGAAGAATAGGTGGATCAGGGGAAGGAGGAAGAGAAATAGAAGAAGCTGTCAGTGTCAGTGATAGAATGGAAGAAAAAAATTAAAATAAGATAAAAGAGGAGTAGGAGGAGCATTGTTTTCACCGTGAGGATCCCTTGGGAGATTCACCTTGATGATACACGGTAAATGTTGAAGCCCTCCAAAATTTGATCTTGCCGTGGGAGACCAACAACTTAAAAATGAATAAATAAATAAAATAAAACATTTCGATCTTGTCGAATTCTTTCAGTTGTTACATTTTGAACTTAAAATTTTGATATATTAAATTCACTTTAATTTGTTATTTGAAGCATTTCATTTCCTTAAATCATTTCAATCCATAATTTTTTTTACAATATAACTTTCATAAGTATTTGATCTTTTTTTATTAATATATAGATAGACAAGACTACATAGAGTAGTTCCAAAGTGCTGTAAAGGCATTTTAAAAATACCAAGTGAAGTTATAAGCTGATCCGATGATTTATCTCTTTTTATATAATTTGAAGAAGTATTATGAGAAGTGTCTGGGTGAACATAATCACTTTTTACTTAGCATCTAAAGTCATTTTAAAAATATCAAAGTGAAATATATATATCATGATTTGAAACAATATTAATTGATGTCTTGAGAGTTGATTTCTTAGAAAATTGAGAAGTGATCTGACTTAATCAATCATTCCAAAGTGACCTAAATTGAATTGTGACCCTTAATCTTAAAGTCTTAACATGAAGTTTATGGTGATATGTCCTCGTTACGGTTGAAGAATAGCAAGCAATAGCAAACAAATAAAAACTTCACCAAAAGGAAAACTTGGAACTAAAGCAATTACCAGCTTGAGATGAACTTCACTTCTTTCTTTGTCAATCTAGTCAAGCTGTCACTATCTTGGAAGTCTCTTCAAGAATCAATGTTAGTAGCCTACAAGTCCCAGAAAGTTGTAAATCTCTTGTCCAATCTCACATTACCCCCACTGCACATGGCCTCTATCTTCTGCTCTTAGAACTTTAAAATCCAACACTCGGCAATCAAAAAGCACGCTGACTAAATTTGGCAAACTTTTTTTTTTTCACTGGGTCTCCAAACTATTCCTCATGAAAACTTGTAATTTAAGATTCACCAAGATATCATTGATTAAAACAATCATAAATTAATCTTATACTCTAAAAAACACAATGTTCAACAAGCCTACTATGCACTTAATGACATCATTAGGAATTATCATAATGGTCACTACGCATTTGAAAAGTATCCTTCCAAAAATCCTCACTTTTCATTGACCTGAAACCTCGAATCAAACTTAAAATTTACACTGATACCTTTAAATCATCAATCTAAGAGAAAAAAATTCGTATTTTTGATGGTTATGGCATTTTCTTCCTAATAAAAAGATGAACTAGTGTGACAAACCCCTTCATTCATGGGTTACAAACCGTGGAAATGAAATTACAGCTGAAATAAAACTCGAGAAGCAGAAGGCATCCAAGCCTACTTATTTGACAGCTTAAAAAAATTAAATATCAATGACCAACAAGATTACATTGTCTGAGCAATTTCTAAACTGAAAACATACTATATTCCAAAGATTAAAAAAAAAAAAAAGCTGAAGGATTTCCGTGTATAATATTATATGTGAACGCTTTGCAAGTGAAGAACTTCCCCAAGCTCTGGTATACATGTCCAACAAGTACAGATGCCCTGGCATCCAGATGCAGAACAGCCCGTGCTTTGAGACATGAAAACACCTGCAATAGGTGCAGCAATCTACAAGGGTGCCGTCAAACTTTAGTGAAGATCTTCAATCTCTCCCACAAAATTAATCAGAAGACGCTTCCATGGAAAGTAGAATGTCTATTGAGCCTGGGTAGCAAATTTTTTACCACACTGAGCATGCAAAAAATCACATGCTCCCACACCTAGCTCATTGAACATCGAAAGCTAAGTGCCTCGAGGAACAAATCATAACAAAAAAAAAATGCAAAAATGAAAACTTCCGTTCCTAGTATCTTCATGCATAATACATGTACAAACTGTTCATCACAGCACAAGCAATTAAATTTTCTGTTGGGTGCCAAGCTAAATGGAGTAATTTGGATGTGAAATCATATGAGTTGCCGTTAGAGTCTGAAGAACTTTCTGCTCCTGTGGCATTTAAGATTACATAAGATGGCATAGAACAATAGACTGCTGGGAAAATAATATAGTTTAGAGGTCCCAAACCTCGTCTAACAACCCGTGTTAAGCTGCTAGATCTTGCGGACTTTGAGTTCTGCACTTGCAGCCTATAGTCACATGAAAAGAAGTCAACCCGTACCTGATGCTTCAATCATAAAGCAAGACAAACTACTATAGCCCACTGCAAACTTAATTCCATTCACATATTTCTAATAAATTACAGTAGAGGCACAAAGGTCATAACGTCCATTAAATATCAATTTCTGAAGGAGAGAAGGGGAGAAATAGTCTGCTGGTTCAACTGCTGAAAATGTGCCGAAACCAAGTTCCATTAGGCAGAACTTTCTTGACTTATTTCCTTGCTTGGTAACAGACAATAAGTCAAGAAAATAGTCTGCTGGTTCACATGAAGAATAGAAACAGTTGAAGAATAAACAAAATATTACCTTGCTTGCTAACAGACAATAAGTGCCTCAAAAAATAATAGCACTCATCAAGTCTTTGCGATTGGCTATATGATGTTACCAAAATCAATAACAGAAACAAAGATCTCTAAGCTGGAAGAAAACCATAACATCCAAAGTATCTAAAAGGATTTAAAGGAGAAAAAAAAATCCCTGCAAAGTAGTAGATGGTTATAACTGGGGCACTGGTCATCAAGTCAATCGAATCCCACAAACTTACTTGCACTATGAACATATAAAAATGAATACCATCACCATGTTAGACTTATTTCTTTTATACAAGTTCAAAGAAGACAGCCTTGCATTCTGAGGTTGTTACTTTCTATGTCCATATATTGCTAAATAGACATTTTCTGGAGGACATAATGAAAGAACATAGGAATTTCTTTTAGTTTTATGGCCACTGTACCTCATTGGATTTTTACTGGCTTCCAAAGTGGTTGCTTCATTGCTGCCAGGAACACAACCAAATACACGAAAAAGATTGCTGCAGTTCACCAATGATATAAATATCAGAAATATGCCAGAAGAATGCAGTACCATCACTACGATACATGCTGGATTATACCTGTAACTTCCAGTTGTGACATGCAACCCATCACCACTAAGGCAGCAATCAAATTTGTCAAAGATTGAATCACTTTCATAAAGATCACAAAGCTGCAGAGAAGCACAAACTATAGTCACTGGAACTGTTCCATCATAGTATACAGCCAATACTATTAATTCGATCAGAGAAAATGTAGAATACTTAAAACCAAGCCTTTACCCTAGGTCTTAAATGTTCATGGACCTGGAAAGTTGCAACAGGACCAGCTTCCATGTTTATGTCCCATAGCTGTTGAACAAACAACAAAAACACATAAGAAACAAGTTTATACAAAAATAATTCATTTTTATATTTAAATGTCAAAGGTTCAATTCTTCACGTGTTTTCTTTTACAATTTATTATCACTTGTTGAAATTCAAACTAGGCAACTTGTTATTTTATTCCTATTTTGCAGGGAGTTTTTTTCTGTCATTTATTTCCTAGATTGGATTGTAATTAATTCATATTTATCACACCCCTAATTTTAAGGGATTTATCTTTGCATATAAGGAGGATCATCCTATCAATGAAAATACACAATTTCTATCAAGCTACATTGTATCAGAAGCATAAACCCTAGCCTATCTCCTTCTCTGCTGGACTCACTCCTCTCGGCCTCTCTCTGCTGCTGCCGAAACCCTAGTAGCGAGTTCTTCCTCCAGCCTCAAGACAAAGCTGCACGATTGTTAGTTCTTCCGGCAGCAGCATCTCCATTTTGTCATCAACAACAAATAGAGCAACCGACTTCTAGGTGTGACAAGATCATGGCTAACTCTGATTTTTCTGTGCAAGACACGATAGGAACTTCCTCCGGCATGTCCTACGTCATACCTTCTTCTCCATAAGGCAATCTCCTTCCCATCACCACTCAAATTTAAGGGTCACAATTATCTTCAATGCTGAAAGTCAAGCCATCTCAAAGAACAATGTTGGCAACTCCATGGAAAGCTAGTCGATTGGAAGCTTCCTAGTCAAGAGGCAAAGGCACATCATCATCAAATCAAAATTTGTGACTTCTCCTTTCTCCAAGGAGCAGTTGGATATGCTCCAAAAGTTATTTCGGAACAATCTATTTAAGAGTTCAAATTTCAACTTGTCAACGAGCAATCCTATGGCAATGCACACAAGCAAGTCCTCCTATTGAATCATCGATTCAGGAGCATCTGAACATATAAATGTTATGTTAGTACCCCAAGGTAGTTTTGATGTGATCAACCAAGTAAGGTTAAGTCCTGTTGATTTTTAACCCTGTGTCTAAGTGTGCAAGAACTTAGGAAGTCGAGCAAAAGACGCAGCTAGCGAGAAGGATGGCACGGAAGAAAGCAGAAGGACTTGGTGCGTCTGAGGGACGAGATGTTGCGGAAGAGTACGCGGGCAGACGAGAAGGAGGTGCGCAGCGTTTCCAAGGGACGAGAAGCCGGAGCGGAAGCTTGCTCAAAGGCCGGAAGTTGGATTCAAGTGAGACCTATTCTGGATGGCCGACATCACCCAAGCGAGCGGAGCCGGAGCGGAAGACCCGGACCAAAGTGAGCGAACTGGACGGAAGACCCAGTCCGGGTGCCCAGACTCGCCGGACTCCGGGCGCCCAGAACCCTTCCGGGCTCCCGAACCAGGATTTTTATCTGAAACGCGTCAAACGCGATCCGTTGCGACGGGAATAAAGTTTTATCCCCCTCCAGGCTCCTGGAACCCTTCCAGGCGCCCCGACCAGGGCTATAAATACAGCCCTGGTCCCAGAAAGCAAAATACAACACTTGTAATCGATTCCGTTTGAGTTTAGATTTCTAGTTGTGAGATTTAATTATTGTAAGAGGCTTCTCCGCCCAGAGGAGATTTTTACCGAGCTTTTCATCTTCCTTGGATTAACCTCCCTAGTTGTAACCAAGTAACTCTTTCTAAGCCTCTTCTTTTTCGTCTTTTAATACTTTTTATGTAAGTGTTTATTTTGATAAGACTATAAGTCGAGGAAGGTCTTTTTCATTTTATTGTGCAGGCCATTTACCCTCCCTCTAGTCGGTCGCTGACCAACAAGTGGTATCAAAACCCAACAACTTCAGGAGGACTAACCGCCGAACGAAGCACTCGAGATGGCTGGACCAAGCATCTACCCACCCAAGTTCAAGGGGAAATTCATAATCTAGAAGAAAAGGATAGAGGTATTCTTTAAGACAGATTTTGATTTACTCTTAATAATGAAATTTGGTTTTATAGTACCCGAAGGAAAAGAAAAATATCAATGGACTAAAAAGGAGCAAGCCGACTTTGTGGCAAATGGCAAAGCAGAGTTCAATCTGCTAAACGTCTTACCGCCACAAGAAGTCAACCGAATCGGAGCCTACGAGTCTGTCAAGGAGCTCTGGGAGAAATTCCTGGACCTACATGAAGGAACCTCGGAGGCGAAACTCGCGAGACGGAATCTGCTCAGAAACCAGATCAACAACATCAAACTAAAAGAAGGCGAAATCGTTGCACACTTTCACTCAAGGATCAAGGAGCTCATCACCGGACTTACGAATCTCGGAGAAAAGGTAAGCAACCGAGATTCGCTAAGGTACACACTTAACGCATTTCCTAGAAATACTGAATCAGCATCATTAGTAAATGCTTATTATATGTCTAAGGATCTAGAATTAATTACTTTAGAAGAATTATTTTCAACATTTGAAGTCCACGAAACAAGATGTGCAGATCTGAAGGAGTCATAGCACAACATTACCTTGAAGGCAAAGATGGATGAATGAGATTATGAATCGTCTCTTGATGACGATGAAACAACGCTCATGGTAAGAAATTTTAAAAAATTATTTAAATCTAATAATTTTAATCAAGTGCAGGGTACAAAAATAAAAAGGAAAGTAAGATGCTACCACTAGAATGAAGAAGGGCATGTCAAAGATCACTACCCAAAGTTGAAGACCAATCCGACCCAAGTATAATCTAAAGGCGACGTGAGACGACACCTCATCCAAATCGGAGATAGAAGCCCTCGCCGGACTTTGTTAGTAACAAGTCACCAAGAAGACGAAGACGAAACAAGCTCGTCCGAAATGAGCATCGAGAGCATTGATAAAGGGGCAGCGACATCGAAAGAAAGCAATACTTCAGGGGGAGCTTCAGATTACGAAATCGACAAGGTAAGTCAGGTACGATCTCCACCTCCGGATAAATGTTTGAATTTGTAAAACTATTATCAAAAAATTGCTATAAATTAGAGAAAGAAAATAAGGATTTAAAATCAGTCTTAGTTGGTTCTTATCGATTAGAAAATTTCGACAAAATAAAATTATAAAATGAAAAATTGAAAAAGGAAATAGAAAATTTGAAAAGTCATACATGCTCAAAGTTTATTCCTTCTAATTTTAGAAATTATTCAGGACTTAACTGGTATCTCAAAAATCATAAGGGTCAAATTAAAAAATTATCTAAAAACTATATTCCTCGAAAATTTTTAATTGACCCAATAGGAAGGAACTTATATTGGGCGGCAAAAACATGCTTAAGTTGATTGTTTTTGGACTTAGGGCTTTCAAAGAGCAAATTAAATATCCAATATTTTTAAAAAACTTTGTCTATAAAGTGGTTATTATTTCAATATTCAAGAAGGCTTAGTGTCTCACCACAGCCTGGAAGCCGATTATTGAAATAAGTATTTAATTGACTAACTGTTAAGCATTTAGTAGTTATAAAAATGCATTAAATTGTCTGTCAAAATTTTTTATCATTAAAAATTGAATTAATAAAAATCATATTTGTTAGAGTTACTTTAGCAAATTTATTTTTTTGTAAAATCTTATCTAAACTTTTTTTTTTGAAATTTTTCCATTAGAAAACTTTTTCAAAATGCAAAATTCTTGAAATCTTACTTAAACTTCCAATTTTACTTAAGAGTTTTTTTATTTTCCCTAGACTTTAAATTTAGATTTTCCAAAATCATTTTAAAGTACTCTATTTTAATGTGATCAAAGGGGGAGAAAGGAAGATTAAGTCTAAGGGGAGGGTAATTTAATTTTTTGCAAATTATTAAGTTGCAAATTTATTACCTTCTTATTTCTTTATGTTTGTTTGCCCTAACTTAACTTGGGTTTCATCACATCAAAAAGAGGGAGATTGTTAGTACCCCAAGGTAGCTTTGATGTGATCAACTAAGTCAGGTTAGGTCATGTTGATTTTTAACCCTTGTGTCTAAGTGTGTAGGAACTTAGGAGCACAAGAAGTTGAGCAAAAGACGCAGCTAGCGAGGATGGCACGGAAGAGAGAAGACGGGCTCGGTGCGTTTGAGGGACGAGGTGTTGCGGAAGAGTACACGGGCGGACGAGAATGAGGCACGCGGTGTTTTCGAGGGAGAGAAGCCTAAGCAGAAGATTGCTCGAAGGCCGGAAGTTGAGTTCGGATGATCCCTATTCCAGATGGTCGAGATCACCCAAGAGAGCGGAGCCGGAGCGAAAGATTGGGACGAAGGCGAGCGAAACCGAAGCAGAAGACCGGGACCAAAAGTCAACAGGATGTTGACTTTCTTGGTCCGAGCGCCCGGACTCGCCAGACTCTAGGCGCCCGGAACCCTTCCCAGCACCTGGACCAGGATTTTTATCCGGAACACGTCAAACGCGATCCGTTACGACGGAAATAAAGTTTTATCCCCCTCCAGGCGCCTGGAACCCTTTCAGGCGCCCCGACCAGGGCTATAAATACAGCTCTGGTCCAGAAAGCAAAATACAACACTTGTAATCAATTCCGTTTGAGTTTAGCTTTCTAGTTGTGAGATTTAATTGTTGTAAGAAGCTTCTCCGCCCAGAGGAGATTTTTATTGAGTTTTTCATCTTCTTTGGATTAACAACCTCCCCGGTTGTAACCAAGTAATTCCCTCTTCTTTTTTTTATCTTTTAATACTTTTTATGCAAGCGTTTATTTTGATAAAGCTACAAGTCAAGGAAGGTCTTTTTCATTTTATTGTGCACGCTATTCACCCTCCCTTTAGTCGGTCGTCAAGGGACCAACATGTTATTCTTAACATTTTCATTATGTGGCAAATATCTAATGGTGTGTATAACAAACGACACAACTACCAAAGTGGTTGGAACGGGGACCGTTAAAATTTCCAGCAATATCAATCTCAATTCTGTGCTTTATGTGTCTAGACTTGCTTGTAATCTTGTGTCGGTTAGTAGGCTCAACCGAGACCATAAATGTAAAACCAAGTTTTTTGGTGATTGTGTTTTTCAGGACTTGAGCAGCGGGAAGATGATTGGTAGTGCTAAACTTCGTGCACGACTTTACCTTCTTGAATCCTCCCCTACATCTAGCCAATCTAGTGAGCTCAACTGTCAACCAATCCATAGTTTTAGGTCTAGTAGTTATCCAATAATGAAAGTGAAATTATGATGTGGCACTATCGATTAGGACATCCAAATTTTAAGAATTTGAAACATCTTTTTCCTTCACTATTTAGCAATAAAAATCCTAATTTCTTTCAATGTGATCTATGTCAGTATGCTAAACATACCAGACACACTTATGCACCCCGTCAATATCAACCAACACAACCTCTCTCACTCATTCAAGGGGGCATTTGAGGACCATTCAAAAATCCAAGTCTTACTACTCTAGATGGTTCTTTTCGTTGACTATCACATAAGGTTGTGTTGGATCTTTTTTATGAAAGAAAATTTTGAAACCACACAAATCTTTCAGAATTTTCATACCATGATCAAGACCCAATTCTAGGCTAACATACAAAAACAGATAATGTCGAAGACTTCTTTAATTCCAACCTCAACGCCTATCTCCAATCCAATGGCATAGTCCATCAAAGTTCATGTGTTGATACACCCCAACAAAATTGTGTAGCTAAACGGAAAATTTGTCGTATACTTGAGGTAGCCCGCTCTTTACTCTTCCAAGCCCATGCTCCAACCAAATTTTGGGGGGAAGTAGTTCTAATAGTTGCCTATCTTATTAATCGTCTCCCTTCCAGGGTTCTCAAGTTCAACACTCCATTTCAAGTTGTACAAAACCTATATCCTACACTCAAACTTGTCTCCAACAACCCTCTCAAACAATTTGAATGTAATGCATTTGTCCACATCCACTCTCAATATCGGGGAAAATTTGATCCACAGATACTTAGGTACATTTTCTTAGGATATTCTGCCAACAAAAAGGGTTATAAGTGCTCTCCTATCACCCAAAAATTTTATTACTCTGGATGTCACCTTCTTTGAATACATTCCATATTATTCCAATACCACAATGCAGGAGGAGAACAAAATTGAATTGCAGCATTGGGATTGTGAGTCCCTTTTTGAACCAAGTCCTTCCTCGATCTTACCATTATCATCACTCAACCCTCCATCATCCTCATCGACTCCTTTCTCTCCATCATCATCACAATCACATGTACCACCTATTCCGGAACCACAAAAGAACACACCACCTTCCCATGACATAGTGAAAGTCTATGTGTGGCTGTGTCTTTACACAAAACTCAATCGTATCATGAGTCAACTCGAGGCCAAGTTGAACATGAAAAGCAGCAGGATCTAATAGAACCAGTTCCACAAACATATCCCACATTGGAATAAAGATCTTGTACTCTTCATTCAACACACAACTATATGTCCTACTGATGTCTATCTCCAGGGTACCAAGCATTTGTGACATCACTTGACAAGATCAGTATTCCTAATTTTGTGTATGAAGCTCTAAAAGTTCTTGAATGGCACAAGGCAATCCTAGAGGAATACACATCCCTGGAAGAAAATGGGACTTGGACAATATCTGAGATACTTCAAAGGAAAAGAACTATGGGATGTAAGTGGATTTTTTCAGTCAAGCATAACCCAAATGGAAGCATAAATAGATACAAGACTCAATTGGTAGCAAAAGGTTACACCCAGTCCTATGGGATTGACTATCAGAAGACTTTTGCACCGATTGCAAAACTCAATACCATCTAAGTATTACTGTCTATTGTTACTAACTTAGATTGACCCTTGATCCAGCTAGATGTGAAGAACATCTTTCTAAATGGAGATCTTGTGGAAGAAGTTTATATGGATATCCTGGATTTGAGACAAATAGTACAAAAGGAAAAGTCAGCAAACTAAGAGATTAAGGAGAGCCTTGCATGGGCTCAAACAATCGCCCAGAACTTGGCTTGATAGATTTGCTAAAGTCCCTAAAGGAGATGACTACTCCCAATCTAAAGTTGATTACACGTTATTTGTGAAACATTTTCCATGTGGGAAAATCTTAGTACTAATTGTATATGCTAATGATATTATCCTCACAGGAAACCATGAACCAGAAATCAAAAGACTTAAGTCATTCCCTATCTAAGGAGTTTGAAATCAAGGATATGGGACAACTCAAATACTTCTTGGGAATGGAGGTAGCCATGTCACAAAGGAATCTTTGTGTCTCAAAGAAAATATGTTCTTGACCTACTACAAGAAATTGGGTTGAGTGGATATAAGCCAGTTGATATACCTATGAATCCTATTCCTAATACCAAGTTAAGGTCTCGAACGGATGAAATGGAAGTTGATAAAGGACGATATCAACGATTGGTAGGCAAACTTATCTACCTAACTCACACTCGTCCATATATAAGTTTTGTTGTCCAACTATGTTAGCCAATTTATGGGAAATCCTTCAGTTAATCACATGGATGCTATGCTTCGAATATTAAGATATTTAAGAAGGGACCCCGGAAAAGGACTCATGTTTAGAAAGACATACAGACAAACCTTGGAGGTTTACACTAATGTTGATCGAAGATATACTTTTGGATATTGTACGTTCGTTTGGGGAAATTTGATCACTTGGCATAGTAAAAAGCAAATAGTTGTTGCTCGAAGTAGTGCCAAGACTGAATTCCGAGCTCCGAGATTGGGCATTTGTGAGGGAATCTGGATACAATGGATTCTAACGGAACTCATGCTAAAAACAAGAGATCAAATTCAAATTATGTAGGACAATCAGTCTGCTATTGCTATTTCCAAGAATCCAGTTCATCATGACCGTATCAAACATGTGGAAATTGATCGACATTTTAGTGAGAAGATTGAAAATAAAGACATAATGCTTTGCCATGTGCTTTCAAAACACCGGGCAGCTGACATTTTGACAAAGGCACTATGACCCAACATCATCGAACTGAGCTCGATTCTGGGTTTAGAGAGCATTTATCGCCTAGTTTGAGGGGGAGTGTTGAAATTCAAACTAGGCAACTTGTTATTTTATCCCTATTTTGTAGGGATTTATTTTTTGTTATTTATTTTCTAGATTGGATTGTAATTATAACTCATACTTATCGCATCCCTAATTTTAAGGGATTTATCTTTGTATATGAGGAGGATCATCTTATCAATGAAAATACACAATTTCTGTCGAACTACATCACTGATGAGCTTTCAAAAGCAATACTGGTAGTATTGTTGTTTATATATATATATATATATATATATTCTTGTATCATCATTATTTTAGTATACACAATAACATAAAGCCAAGAGGGGAAATTCAACTATTGACAAATTAAGGTCCTATAATTTTACATTAAATTCAATAAAACTAACTTCAACTTACAAATCAACCAATAGAAAATATTTAGGCTCTCATGCCAAAAGAACATTATTAGTTTTCAATGTAATAAATTAATTGCTACTTGAATTACAAAAGAATATTAAGTAGTTACATTATATGCATTTCCAAGGCTTGATGTAAGAGATGTTCATGAATTTCACCCCATTAAGCTTCAAGGACATGATCGAGTTTGAACATGGCACAATTTAACTTACAATGAAAATATAAACACTTAAACCCACACCCACATGAGTATTATCCATCTAGGCTTGGTCATAGCTTCAAGTAGATCTTTATAATAATTTTTTACAAAATTTATTTGTAGACGATGTTGTGCTAATTGATGTGTGTAATTTAATTTAATTCTAGCTTTGAATTGTGGAGCAAATGTAGTTTCAGTAGAATAGTTCTAATGGATATTATGAAATCTTTGTAAGAGCTTTTAGGTATCTTGAATCTATTATTGGAGGAAAAGGTAATATCGCTCACCCCAAGCGGTCCAGTATCAATAGTCACATGGCAAGATGCAAGCAAGTAAATCATAAGAGACATTTTGTCCTAGCATAGTGGCCCATTGCATGGGGGGAGGATATTGATGAAGATTAGTTAATAAGATAAAGAATGACTAGACAAAATGGAGAGACTTCTAAATCTTGTGTGATTGTGATATCCCTATTAGGCTCAATGGGACATTTAATAACAATGTGATTTGATCCATCATACTTTATAGATCATGTTGGGTTGTCAGAAAATAACA
This sequence comes from Zingiber officinale, assembly GCF_018446385.1. Classification (NCBI taxonomy): domain Eukaryota; kingdom Viridiplantae; phylum Streptophyta; class Magnoliopsida; order Zingiberales; family Zingiberaceae; genus Zingiber; species Zingiber officinale. The sequence goes on from NC_056004.1 coordinate 29,842,752, forward strand.
TGTTGATTCTTTTATCTCCATTAGCCTCAAAGGAAGGTATAATAAAAATGTGCTTTGATCCATCATACTTTTAGAGATCAAAGCAGGAGGGAATAAAACATGTGGAAAAGTAAAAGTAGCAAAAATAAAATACTAGATGGATTTGTAGAATTACTAGAAGAGATAAAATATACATATTAATATTTGAGAGTAATTAAATATTAGCTTCAATATAGGATAATATTAAGAGAAAGAAAAATGATACGCAGAGAGAGAAAATCTCAGGGAAAAGCTAAAGGATAGACATATAAACTGATGGATCCACCAAAAGTGAAAATGGTGGGTCATGACTTTATGTGTCTATCTGAGTTTTTCCCTGAGATTTTTTCCCCGTGTATCATTACTCTAAAAGAAACGTTGAGATGGTATAGAGTATATTTAAAAAGAAGAATTGGATCATTTAACATAGAAGGCATAAGTAGAAGGGTAAAACAATATTAATTAATATAATAAAAAATTAATTAATTTGAATATTACTAGTGATATTGTCATGCATAAATCTCCATTAACATAGGGATAAATTCGTGAAGTTGACTCCAAACAGTTGAGTGATAGGGGCAACTTTATGGTAAGAGTAGAGGGGAGAACATCATGATGTGGAGACGGCCTAGAGAATTATTACAAGGCAGAAAAGGGTGTCATTACTGCAAACAGTTGGAACAAACATGCTCAATAATAAGATGATCATTATAAGCAAATTGATAGTTTATAAGCAAATTCTTTCAACAGATGATCTGCATCTGCTTGTTACTTTGAGCAATTGATACTGAACAGAACAGAGGGAAAATGTCAATATTCCAATCTAGCTTAAAAATAATGACTTGATTAGCATGAGAATGCAGGCTCTAGGTTCTTCATATAGTATGGTAAAAGATTGGATTGTACTCATACAACAGGAACGTGTGTATGATATTGGTTTAAATTATAAGAATTTTTTTGGCACAAACTCAGAGGCCTTTGTCAATTCTACAGATAATGGTGCAAAATTAGTCACAGATGACACAAGTGCATCCTAATGCAATTTGGAGTATCTACATAGAAAAATATGAAAAGCGCCTATGTCGAACAAGAATTTCAAGAATTCTTGTTTGAAATAACCAAAATTCAATTAATATATACACATTAAGTACTTAATCTAGTATGGCATGTCTACTGTGGTAGTGACTATCAGTGAGTAGATTTTATCCCACTTGAAATAGCAAACCAAGTGACACTAACCTGTGCTTCCATGATATTGCACAAATGTGCTGATATAGGGGAAAATGAAAAGAGGCGAGGATAAGAAAGCAACCTTAAGAGTCATATAGTCACGACTAAGGAGATGTCTTCCATCTTTTGCAAATTTAATATCTGAAATTGATGTAATGATTTCTGTAAAAAAAGATCTTGAACCAGGAGCTTCACGTTCCTCAAATCTGTTGATAAAGTATCTTATTATCCATACTAGATAACTTCAAGAAGTTGAGATAAAATATACTTAGTGAGTAGCGCATGATTTTCCTCAAGTCATTCTCACATCAATACAATAAGGAAAGGAATTTCTTACATCTTAGAATGATTGTCACATAAAGAAGATTGTCGCAAGTCTATAAGCCGGACTGAGCCCTTTGAACTACTATAAGCCAGCAAGTTACAGTGGGTTGGATGGAACTCAGCAGATGTGATCACCTCTAATAGAATGTACCATTTCAAAAAAAAATCATAACTCAGAAAAATAAATTTTTAGTAATAATGCATCAAAAATACAAACAAGTAGTACATACAAAAGTTTTCTAAATGTAGGCTGTGAATATATACATACGAATTATCAGAGAGAACAGTAAGATGAACATGTAGAAGGATTGTAGAAGAAATGGTACAGGAATAGCTAGATTATCTAGTAAGCTGAGTTTTATCGTGATATTCCTATTGCATTATTGCATATCAAAGAGCCACCAATCAACAACCCAACAAATATGCTTATTTATCAGAAAAAAAAACACAAATAAAAAAGACTAATTAGAAATTAATTGTCAAGCAGAGGCAAATTCTATTTGGATAGACTAACCTGCTTCCTGGTTATTTACAAGAATGCATCTCAGATCCACACAAAATGAGATTGGACTGCCAGTGTAATTGTGGTTCCAATGTTGGCTTCCACTTAGAATTTAGGAACAGCTTTTGCCCTTATATCATGCAAACTAGTGAACCAAGAAAACTGTTATAACAAAACGTATTGATGATTTTTTTTTAAGTAATCTGATTGTAATTATACTAACAAAGTTGGTGGTTGCTAGTGTATTGGTAGTGTTTAGGAGTTTCTTAACCATGTCATCCAATGAACTTCTGAAAATCAAAGCAATGGATGCCTAGTTGGGTCTATTAAAATCACTTACTGAATAAAAACCCAAGGCAATTAATATTGCATCTTAAGTAGGCAGAATGTGCTAAAAATTTACAAAAATGACTAACACACTTATAGTGCCCGATCGAAGTTTTAAAGCAAAGAATTAATTTAACTTCCAATTAAGAGGTAATACCAGTTAGATCCTCCATATTTGCAGGTTTCACATCAACAATATTAAAGCTCTGATTGTTAATTTCCAAATTCCAAAGGTTTATTCGCAGATCATCAGCTGATATGAACGTCTCACAATCACTGAGTTGAAAAGATAAAAAATATCAGTTTCAACAATGCTCAAATTACAAGTAGATTTAAACATATTTGCAGTCATATAATAATATTGCAGTATGCAAGATTAAGAAAATTATAAAATCATACTACTGAAAAGTCCCATATATTCTTATAAAGTAAGATAAATCCCCCAGATCCTTCTCATGGCTTGAATTAAGTGCTTACGTCTATTTGAATTGCTTACGTCTCCTACTGATAATATTGCTTACGTCTATTTGAATTAAGTGCTTTCTATTCTCATGGCTTGCATCATAGCTCCATCATGTTAATCAGGTTGGCTTCTTCTACTGACCCATAGATAGAGGTAAAGTGGAAGTTGATGCTGCTAAAGGTGTAGTCGTTCTTTGTTTTTAGAACCATGCAGTATTTTTCTTTTGATAGAACTGGCATAAGTTTGGATGTTCAGTAGAATATGTGAGAGGAAAAAATACTGTCCCAAAAGTTTTTGCCCAATAAATTTTCTCAGTAAAGATTTCTCCGGCCAAAGTATAGTCTATGGAATCCTAATAGGGATCCCAAAGGCAAGAACTGCCTTGGAGAGAGGATCTCCAATGCTTAAATTGTTCTTCCAGGGTTTTGGCAAAGTCCATTCCTTCTCCGTGTGAGACGGATATTCTTCAAAAGCAAGTAGTTGTATATTAAGTCCTTGGACATCTAGTTTAATTAGATGTCTAGCAGGTTCAGTTTGTATAGATAGTCATTCAGAAGGAGAGCTCTCGAAAATAGCCAAGACAAGTTCATAAGAGTAAGAGGAGTAATTAACTTTCCTCTATAATTTTTGTGTTTGAACTTGTCAGCATGAATATTGGCTTTTTTGAAGGAATAAAGAAGTTGGCATCTACAACCTAAGTCTGAAGTTCCGGGAGTAGAACATTGAGGAAAAGATTTTGTACACTTGATTTAATAAGTGTATTCCTCTACATAAGTAATAGTTATCCCAAATGTGGGATTTTGATGAAACCAATTCAAGGCTTCTTCAAGTTCAAGAAACTATTTATAGGAGGAGGCATCACCCAAATCTCGAAGATAAGTATGTCTTCAGGAAGTGCTTTGATGGACAGAAAATTGTGCCTTTCTGTGTTGGCTTGTAAGACTTTCAATGACTGATATTGCCTTGGTCTAAGTGGAACAGACAATACATCAGTATCTCGTCTTTCTGGAGTACTAGTGATGGCTGAAGTTGCTGCCATTAAGTATGTTTTGTCTCTTGGATAGTATTATCCAGATGAAGTAAAGGACTAATTGGAGTAAGTTTTCTTTGGTTTAAAGCGTCGCACATGTTTCTCTTTGTTTAAATAGGGCTTCCTTTCTTTGCTTTTCCTAATGTAATAAGTCTTTTTCGGAGTCAGTTTTGGTTTAGGAGCTGGAAGTCTATTCAGATGTCTTTGTTTGTATCTTATTTGTTTTTGTTGACTTCCATATTGTTACAGTGTGAATATTTAACTATAGAACTCATATTGTTGGTTCTTAAGTTGTTTTTGAATTTGTATGTAAGTGCATTTAGTTTTAAGTGTAGTTAAAATATGTTGGATACGTACACCAATGCTATTATATAAGGCTGACACTTGTAAGTCTGTCCAGGATTTATGGATTTCTTTGCCTAATTCTCCTGGTAGTTTACTGAAAAGTCTTTCCCTGGAGCTAGATTATAATAATTTCATGATACTATTGTGAACGCTAAAAAGTCATTATAGAAGAGTTTAATATAATTCCAATTAAATAATTAGAACTGCTTTAAATCTCTCATAGCTTCTTTTTGCCTAATATCTAGTCGCATCTCGTGTAGTTAAAAGTCTATGAATTGCATGACAAAAATTAAGAATATTATTGCCTTGTGAGGCAATACGAGCTACTTCTTCTAGAAAGTGAGTTTTAAAGTCTTCCCAAGCTGCTCTAACTACATCTCCTAAGTAATTTTCTCCTACACGGATCATAGCATCTCCTATTTCTATGTCCATTTCATGTTTGGCTTAATAATCTCGCTTTACAGAGACTATCCATTGTTCTAAGTATCATATAACTAAGGATCACATTCAATTATATTAAGTAAAACAACATCCTTACCGAAAAAAGTCATTTCTGGTGGTCTACATTTGCCTATGGTTCTGACTAAGGGGTTATTGTTTGTATATGGTCCAATTCATGTTCTTGGTGGATGTCTTTGACCATAATCCATTGTTTTCATGGTGCTTTCAAGTAGGCGGACATCATATGGTCTAGAAGTAGCAGAGGATTCAGCTGGATTCATTAGATTAAGAGGTCCTGATTCGACCTTTCTCATATAGAGCGCCACAAGTTGTAAATGTATTTTACCCAAAGCAAACAGTAATTGATATTGGATTATTGCTTGATTCATTAAGTTTAATTGCGTTACATGTTCCTCTTCTCTTTCAATGTCAGGTGCCATTGATGTAGGCTGGTATCCAAAAAATCTGACAGAAAGTTGGTTGTCTATCTTTGTACATTAGAGATGAAGTTAGTTTTAACATGGTGTCATGATTTTGTAAATTAATATTCCATTCTAAGCCTGCTTCAGTTTCAGAGTTGTATTCTCTGGGTTTGAGAAAGTGTATGTCATTTTAAAATGATTATGCATGTGATTCATCGTTTTGCCTAAAAAAATGATATCTAATTGAAGATTATTTCCCTGGATTGGTCATAGCCTTTGGCTTGGACATAAATTTGAATATGTTTGACAAAGTCTTGTATGGTCATATTAAAATTTGGACATAAGTATGTAATGCCTAAGTTGGCATTCATGTCTACCTCTATTAGTCCAATGATTGCTTTCTCAGTATTTGACAAACGGGTATCATCTAAGACTAATAACACTTTTCCTCCTAACTTGGCTCGAGTTAGACCTCGTAGCCCAAACACAATAAGTCCAATTATGTTTTCTAAGATATAAGGCTTTAGCAACCTCTTCTGTCATGAGTCCAAGTTTGACTTCTCCTCCATCGGGAAGATGAAGGGCTTCTTGTCTGTGATGCCTATATACTGATATTGAAAAGTTTTAAATTCCTTGACTATATAATTTTCTGGGATTTAAAGTGTTTAATTGTTCATTTGAAAAAATTGTAAGATCTTTATCAACATCAATTACTTCCTCTACTCTGAGGGGTCCTAAAGTTGAAGTACTATTTCTTCTGGTTATAGCATCTAACCATGAAGAAAATGTATTTGCTTCCATAGACTTTACTGTCCTGGAAGGTTCAGTTTTTGTGAGACTCATTCTGTTCATAAGTTAAAAATTTTGAAGTGACAGGAGGTGTCTTAGGAAGAGTTTTGCTTAAAGATAACTGGCTTAGATCTTTATTAAGTTTAGCAAAAGCCTCCTTAAGCTCACTGGAGTGAAAACTCCCAGAAGTATTGAGTTTCTAACTGGAGAAGTTTTGTCTCGATTAAAGTTAATCTATAATGAAAAGAAATAATTAATGCTATAATAGTATTATTTTGTTGTACTTGAATTTGATCTCCTTTTTCAAGAAGTTCAAGTTGATAATATCCGTCATCTTTTGTAGTGGAGAATTGTTTAGTATATTCTATAGCATCTTCATAATGTGTGTTTTCATATTTCAATTTGTTCATTTATATTTCATTTCTTCTAATAAGTGGTGTAACTGATCTCGTCTACTCCTCGATTTACGGCTTCGGTAGTAGCGAATGCCATAGCATGTTGCAACCTTCTTCCTGTAAGTCGGCAATCCTGCATGGGATTGGGAATCATGTTGGCAGTTGCAACTTATAAGCAACCTCCCCAACCTTCTTGGTGCTGGGAAAGAGGCCTTTGTAATTAATGAATAAACCCTTGTGAATATTGCTTTGAAACATCTTGAAAGGAGTAGGTTGGCGCTTCATTAGGACTTTATCCCCAATATTAAAGCTCACATGTATCCTTTCCGAATCTGTCCACCTTTTCATCTTCCTAACTGTTCATTCCAAATAGAACTTGCAATCTCTTGTTTCTTTAGTCATTTCTTCGCCATCAAGTATGCAACACCACCACTTCAAGTATAGCCAGTTGCTAATGGGTGGGGATGTTCGGTTGCCCGTTCACAATTTTGAATGCACTCTTGTCAGTCGTTGAGCTCTTCTACAAGTTATAAGAGAATTGAGCCATGTCAATCAACTTCACCCAATCCCTTCGGTTGGCTGCCACAAAGAGATTGAGATACTGTTCTAAAAGTTCATTGAACCACTCTATTTTCCCATAAGTTTAAAGATGTAAATTTGTGGAGAAGTATCTCATCAACAACTTAAAAAGCTGTTCATTCATGACTTTTCTTGAGTCTTTGGATGATGATATTGCAAGACACCCCAATATTTGACAATGTACCTGATCACAAGATTTTTGTCACCTCTAATGTCAAAGAGTGAGTGAATATTGCATACTTAGAGAATCAATCAACCACTACTAGATTTGACCCAGGCTCTCTAACTTTAGGAAGATTCAGTATAAAATCCAAGAAGATGCCTTACCACGGTTTGGATAGCTAGCATTGACACTAGAAGCCCTGATGGCTTTCGGCTTGCTAACTTTTCTTACTAGCAGATTAAGCAAGTCTTAATGTATTAGTCAACATCATCCTCCATCTTTGGCCAGAAAAGAGCATTCATACAATAATAACTTTGGTTGGAGCTTCGTGCACCGGACTACCCTTTTATCCTCCATCTTGTCCAGAAAAGAGCATTCTAAAGCAGCTTAAGTTCCCGTCCATAAGGTATCATAGTATTTTTTTAAAAGAATGGTTCTCATCAAAGCCCTGGTAACTTTGGAACATAGACTTGATTTCCTGTGGCAATAGATAAATTCCACTTGGAACTAGAATCTTAGAGTCTTGCTATCTTTAATCACTTTCAATGGTGTCTCATCTTGATGGTCACTTTGTAAGTTCAATCAAATATTGTCCATAAAGTGGGTTTGTAAGTGACTAAGATTGTTCTGAGTGTCTTATAAAGTAGGATTGTACTTGACTAACATTATTGCAGCTGTCATGTCTCCTAGAAGAGGTCCAATCTTGCGACTGAGAGCCTCGATGGCAACAAGTGTTCCACTCAGCTTGTGCTCTATTGACATGTCAAATTCAGCAAGGAAACTTTATTAACAAGCTTATTTTGGAGGCAATCTCTTCTTAGCTTGAAAATAGCAAAATGTAATTTTATCGATGTTGACTACAACATGCAAACCTAGCAAGTAATGCTTCCAAACTCATAGACAATGGACTATTGTCATCATTTCCTTCTCGTGCACAAGACATCTTTATTTCATATCATTGAGCTTCTCACTCTCATATGCAACTGAGTATACATTCTACATAAGTACCCCACTAATGGTGAAGTCAGAGGCACAAATGGGAAGTGTAAAGGGTGTTTGGGAAGTTTAAGCATTTGATTCATCAACAAAGTTTGCTCAGTACTACAAACAAGTACATAGTGGCGACATATATCCTCTACTCCTTGCAAGTCATAGTTTGGAAAAATTGTTCTACATTGAATAAGAAGTTTGTGATTTCTTTGAATCTATAAGTTCATTATAACATTTTGGTTAGGGTCTTCAGAAGTGTTAGATGGGGGTGTTTGGGCCACATCCCCTAGCATTTAGTTCTCGATTGAGTAAAGTAAGCATGACTCTCAATTCAACAATTTCATATTGTAGAAGTTGAATGGACTCAAGGGTGAAATCCTGCATTGTTCAATTCTTTCCTTAAGTCCCATATGCTCCTTGGGGCTCGCAGTTGACTATCTAATCCATGCTCAGGACTAGTTAGATAATTGTTTCTCACATTTCGTTGCATCCTTCCTTGAAGCATAATCATTATCTTTAGAGCTTATAGGTCTTTTATTTTCCTATGGCTGATGAATCACCTTAATCATTCTAATATCTCTTTGCAAGGCTATCAGCATATTACTCTATGAGATCCCATGAGAGCCTTGCCCAGCATTGCCTTGAGTGATATCTATTTGACCCTTTTATTTTAGACACTCTTGCTTGGAAGAGTTTGTTATTGGTGCAACAAAGTTATAGCAAAGGCGGCTCAAATATCATTTGTAGCAGGTTAACTGGTCAGCGTCCGTGTAGCTATTGTGGCAAGTCCATTAGCCAAGGGCAATCTTCAGTTCTTGGTTACTTAGATTATCCATGAAAGACTTCATAGGCTAAGTGGTGGTTTAGGCTAGAGGCTCATCTGCATGGAGCTAAAGTTGTTTGGCCAAAGGGCCTAATTACTTAAAATTGACAATATGCAAGTGTAACAAACAAATGTAAGGAAGTTATTTTCCTTACGGTATATCCAAGAGTCATCCCCCACTGTACCTAGAAAGAAAAGGATTTTAAGGGACCAATTTGGATGAAACTTTTCTTTGTTCACTTATCCATCGAAATGAGATCTAGATTTGGCGGGATGGAATAACTCGTAGTTTACAAGACGCCAGGGAAAAGAAAAACAAATATCTGTAAGATATGTTAAGATGCGGGACCAGTTTTGGTTCCTAATAAATCAACAACCTAAACTTGACTGAGACGGCGAAACCAACTCAACAATAGTCCACCACATGGCTACCACTATAACAATTTTATAGAGAGTTTAAGCAAGTCATCTGTGAGTTATCCGAGATGACAAAGGTCACACAGACCTCGACAATAATGACCACTACAACTTAAAAGATTTCACGTTAGGCTGTCATGATGCACCACCACCAGCAATGACATCATATCCTTGGCATGAGCTTCCATAAGATCCAACCATCAACCACAAGGAGATAGGAGTTTGTGCGCAACAACTATGATGAGGTTAGGATTTCCTCTTCTTTTTTCTCTTCCTCCTATCATGTTTTCTCCTCTCCAATTCCTTCCTCTTCCCATCAATAACTTTGGCACCATATTTCTGCATTAGCAACATGGCACAGAAACATCTCATTAATTAGGGATCAAAACCCCAGCTCGAAGTGAAATCTCAAATCTTCTGTCAATGTCAGAACCACTGCAGCCAAAGCACTAATATCTAATGATAATTAAAAAGAGAAAAAATAATAATAACTTCAACTATCCCTTAAATGTAAAAAAATGCAGCCGGGTACACGAAATGTGGGGTTTTGGGAAGGGTCGGACCACAACCACATTGGGTACGCAGCCTTACTCTACATTGCAAGAAGTTGTTTCGGCAGCCCGTGACCACAAGATCACACGGCAACAATTTTACCGTTGCATCAAGGCTCCCCTTTATAACAATAATATCAAACAAGTTCAATCCCAAATTTCTTCTTCCAAGAAAACCTCAATTCTCTTCTCTTAATGAATTCCAAGAGACCTTTTGGTCTTTAACTCTCCTCAATCAACCAAATATTAGTTATCCTCATGCATTGGTATTTGATCGTGTCTCTAGTAATTGGTATCAATGCCATTCCATGGGCGAGTTACCTAAAGCCATAAAAAACATTAAAATGCAACTCCTCAATGAGCTCCATGAAAGTTGTGTGACCTACTGAGATCATAAATACCTTTGTGAAGGACAAAACTATAACGGGCAAAAATACCACCTTCAACAATAATTCAATGGAGATTGATAATTTCAAAACAAATGGCCACAAAGGGGGCTTGTTGAAGGGTTTTAATCCATAGTTAAAAGATGCATAGATCCATGCCCCCCCCCCCCCCCCTCTAAGAGGCTATTGGTAAAGAGCAAAAGTTAATATCATCATTTAAAATTTCGATCCGTGCTGAAGGGTTTCAATCCTAGATCAGAACCATACAATTTCAATACCGTATCGTTCTATCCCGATATAGTTTCAATCAAGAATTCAAATATAGTTTTTGTGCCGCTCGAAATGGTCGGTTTTTACCGTTCCAACACGGGAGTGGCACCGGCACAGCATGAAGGGCCAATTTTGCTTGCATCATTGATTGTGTCATGCATGCACAATGCCCACAGTTCTTGGTTTAAAAGTAAATTTGCGGATTTAAATAATTCAATCAATTCCCAACTTAATGTGATATTTTGAATAGACTTTTATAAACCCTAATTAAATTATCTCAATAAAATATATAAAAATATATATTTAAAATTAAAAAAAAAATAATAAATTTTATTAATTGATATTCTAAAAAATTACTATTTTAAATTTTATTTAAAAATTCAAAAAAAATTTAATGAATCATATTTATATTCTAATTTTTTTTATTATTTTATATTTTTTTACTTAATTGGTATTCTGATTTTTTTTACTATTTTAAACATATATTATTTAAATTAATAATTAACTAAATGAATAAATAATTAATTTATATAATTATTATATACAAAGTATCATCTTTGTGTTAATTTATATACTGATTATAGAACTAATGCTTCCATTTGATTCACGCCACGACTTTTGGTATTAGAAAGGTAACATATTATGATGTATCAATTTGAATTCGAATTATTGATAGATCAATTTTCTTTAAAGAAAACTATATCTTTTCGAAAAATATTAAATTGTTCAATAATTGAGAACTTATATAAAATCAATATACAATTTATTTTTAAATTATACATAATAAATATATTTATCTAATAATTATTATATATAAAAAAAAATACTGAAAGCGTATCGACGCAGCACGAAATGATACCGAAATCGTATTGCTCCGATCTGGGACCGAAACATGGCACGGGTCGAGATTTTAAACATTGGTTTCAGTATTTTTTTTTAATATAAAATATATTAACTAAAAATAAAAAATTAAATCTAACTATTTAAAAATAAAAGATATAAAATATTTTATATATATATATATATAGATATATATATATATAATGAAGTAATTTTATTAGCCTTTAAATAAACTATTTAAATTATCTCAATCATAATAGAGAGTTGATTAAAATTATTAACCTAAGTTTATTAGTAAAGTCTAAGTTAAAACATAACGTTGTTCCCTGTTTTGCGACGACCGCGAGCACGTCGACTGGCACGACTAGTTGCAACGACCGCAAGCACACTAGCTCGCGTGACGGATCCAGACACGTCGTCAGGCTCGAGTGACGGGTCCAGACGCGTCGCCGAGCTCAAGCACCACATCCGGACTCGTCGCTAGGCTCACGCGCCACTTCCGGATGCTTCGTCGGGCTCGCGTACCGCATCCGAACACGTCACCTGTCTCACATGACAGGTCTGGATACATCGCCAGGCTCGCACGACAAGTTCTGACGAATTGTTGGGCCTGGGCGACACCTCTAAATGTCGGCGTTGTGACAGTGTCTGTTCGTGGGTGGAACGAGATGTTTCACCCATATCGCGTGAAATGCGTCAAAATTTTAATCTTTGGTTAATATTACATCAATCAGACAACCAAAACCAACCAATTTATGATCAAATTTAGTGGTTGACATCCACATTATGTAAAAAAGAAAATAACTACCTATAGAAGAAGCATGTTTATATTTTCATGCTAAAAGGATGAGCTGCCCAAAAGAAAAACATAACTAATTGAGCTAAAAGGAAGATTAAATGAGCTTTGCCATAAAGAAACTAAACACAAAAAACAGAGCACGTGAAAAATGGACGAGGATAATTGAAAGATGCATGATTCACCTGTTAGTTGAGATGGAATTTATGTGATAATCATGGGCATGAGCATATATCCTTCGGCATTTAGGAATAAGGCTTGTCTCTTGACTCGTCGCCTATATTTGCATAGAAAGATACATACTTAAAATTGATTACAACTTGTAAAACAGAATGCATACAAGTTTAAGAAGCAAAATCTGTGAAAGGTTGCAGATTGCATGAGCCAAAGGTGAATGCAATAGGGTGTGTTAGTATAGCTATAAGTGCAAGGTTGATTTGTTCAATGGATGAACTCCCTTTGTAGATTTTAATGCATCTAGGTTGCAAATCATATTTTGCAAATTCAATAGGACAAGTACAAGTACCACTGGAAGACGAAGCAACGAAGAGCCTCCGGGAGGGATGGAAAAGTCATTGCTCAAGTGGCTGTGGGGTCTTTCTGCATAAGCACCATCCGGAACAAATCTTGTAGCAGTTATACTTGCGCTAGCAATGCTCCCATTTTCTGAAGTATCTATATTGGTTTCAGAAAACTTCTTCACTTTCTTTTCTTGCACCTATTTAGTTTCAAGAAGTAACAATTAATAGAGCAGTCTAAAACATACAATTTCAAGGTCCATTATGAAATTATGAAAAATCATCTCATTTTCTTTGAAATTTTACAACAATTCACTAAGAATTGAAATCATATGTAAGTTCTAACAAAACCACGAGTTTGAGTTTCTTCTCATACTTACATGTAATTTTGGAGCAATAAAAAATTAATACTTTTGCTAACCTAGATAAAAGCACAAAATTATTTTGGAACACTTCTACTACTCAAAAAAATGCTTTTAATAGGCAATGTTATAAAGTAAAAGAACCAGATATCATCTAATATGCAATAAGAACTACTTCAAGGGCCCAACAGATGAAGTCTGGATAAAATGGTGGAATTAAGACTGTAGTAGTGCGTGTGCGTTTAAAGATAAGTCCAAGAAGTAACATTTAATTAGACCACATAACATGTATGTCATGGATGGCTAAGTAATCATAGAAAGAATAGTAAACATCCTACATATTACTAAACTTTTTATAATGCTTTCACTTAAGCAGGCCTTGTTCAATAACATGACCACCATGCATCACTAATGGAATGCTCTACTACTACGTAATTATGCCAATAGAACCATTGTAGGATCAAAGGATAATAGGCAATGATCAAAGCCTACAACATCTATATACACACATCTGAAGTGTAGAATGGAAAGGTCTCCCAATATTTCAATCTTCAGTGCCTCCAACTTAGGATGAACGATATAAAGGAAGACACTTATGAGGAGCTTGCCAAAGTGATCTTGCAATAACATTAGATGGGAAAGATGTCTATAAAATCGATTGAAAAAGCCTCGAAGACTATGCGAGTGGTCATCTTAGCGTTATGTTGAAGCAAAAGATGATATTGCTCCCATGGCAAAATATAGGCAGGTAAATCACGAGGGGCATTTTGCCCTAGCGGAGTGACCCTTTGCATAGGAGACGTCAAGCACCCAACGAGGCATTTTGTGTTGGCGCAACGGGCCGACAAGAGGGGAGGAGTGAATTGCCTGAAATAGAAAAAATACCCTCCAAGTTCTTTCAACTCTAAAAATACAACAACAATAAAATAACAACACTAAAGAAGACTCAGCAGTTGACTTAGTTACAACCTGGGTGGTTGTTAATCCAAGACGATTGAACAACTCACTAAGAATCTCCTTCTTTGAAGACGGAAAAGTCTTTTACACACTGAAAGCTCTAAGAGTTGCTAGGAAGTTAGTATAAGAGTTGATTTTCATTTCCTAGCTCCAGGGGCTCTTTTATAGAGCCTGGAAATTCTATCTACGGCGTTGAGGGTGCCTCCAAGAGACTTGGAGGGCGCCTCCAGCGCGACGGTGGATAAAACTTTATCCACCGTTGAAACGGTCATCTTTGACTGGTCGAGGGCGCCCTCAATGCCATTGAGGGTGCCTGGGATAGTTATGGAGGGCGCCCTCCCGCCTGAAGAAGGCGAAGGCGCCTAGGTCGCATCGAAGGCGCCTTCAGCTTGCTTTTCCAGCTCCTTTTCTTCTTCCGAAACTCCAATCGCTTCGGTAATTGCGGCCAACCGAAATAGGGCTCACCCGAACCCAATTTCCGACCTTCTCCTCGAGCAGGCTTCCGCTCCGACTTCTCGTCCCTCAAACGTCACGTACGTTCTTCTCGTCCACCGGTGTACTCTTTCGCAACTCTTTCATCCCTTGGACGCACCGAGCCCGTCAGCTCCCTTCCCGTGCCGTCCTTCTCGCCAGCTGCGTCTTCCGCTCGACTTCCTGCGTTCTTAAGTTCCTGCACACTTAGACACAAGGATTAAAACAAAGCAAGACCTAACCTAACTTGGTTGATCACATCAAAATAACCACGGGGTCCAACATTTTGTACCCGTTGGAAATTAACTCCAAGATTTATTGGAGCAAATACTCATACAAGTACCAACTGAGCACCCACTAGGGCTTAGTGTCATGTTGTCACTATTGAAAGAGATTATCAATCACATCATACACCTGAAAGATTTCACCCTTATACAAATCCCAAGATAATAGTAGTGAGTAATAACAAAATGTTCTCATAACACTAGGATTGATAGTCCGACAAAGAAGAAGGATAAACATGTGCATCAATTTGCTCCCATGAGACTTAATTAGATTCAAGGATATCGACAATGTACATGGTGAGAGAAGATCCAAAATACCTTGGCCCATGAACCAATCTTGAATTGCAGCGAACCACAAGGTATAGTTTCTCTTATTCAACTTCTTTATGGTCATCATCACCCAAGAAACTCAGAAGACTGGAAAAAGGACACAGATGAAAGCCGTAATTGAGAAATTCGACATTTGAATTAAAGATAGATCTTGATGAAGGCGTGTCTTTATACAATGGGTCATGAAAAGAAGTCATTTCCCTTGGTGGTATTTGGAAAACCTATGTGAAGAATAGATGACATTAAAAATAAAAAAAATTATGGAGAAGTGCTGCTTGTGGTGTGAGAATAACCATATCCATGTAGTGCAGAGTTGCTTCAAGATCACTGAACAACAAAGTAGTCTATGTCGTTTGGCAGCAAATTAATTTAGTGAAGATGACTGGTTTGCAGAAGGTTGAGCCCGTCACTTGACACCCACAAAGGTGATGTCACACACATATAGACACAGCAAGGATGCTCATGGAGACAGGTCAAATCAAATGCTTGTGGAGCTAATGTTGCTGAACAGGGATGCTTGCACGGGAATTGCTCCAAGGTGTGCTAAACCAAAAAAAAAAAATGATCCACTATCTTAACGGCCCCCTAGTGCCGACCCCATGGATATGGAGGCAAATGCAGGTACACATGCGTTAGACACAATGGGATAAACCCAGCTCGTCAGTTTCTGAGAATCGACTCTTAGTCATTACGACAGAAATATCATACTCCAAGATGTGCTAAAGGATTGCCTAGGCGTGGCTGCAACTCATAATAGATGCCAAACATCAGACAACTCACAATACAGAGAGTGAACAACGCCCCTCTAAAACCATGAAAAAGGTAAATGGAAAAGCCATTAGGGATTTCCCTGAGGTACTCCTCTCTACCTACACTTTTTGTTATAGTAAATTTCCAATTTATCCCTTAAGATATATGGTGTTTATAAAAGCTCCCTTTGCAGCTCAGTGAAGTTTTTATGTACTCTTAATATTGAGCATGCAAAGTTGAAATAACAAACTATTTGCTTTTATCATCTTTGATTATGCTAGCATATATAATCCTCGATAGAACTCTGAAATTATTGGTCTACATCAGAATGAATCTAATGATGCCAAAAAAATTATATGAAAACCCACAAAATATACATGATAAGCTACTATAGATTGATAGAGATAAACAGAAAATGTTTCTTATGAAAATTTTAAAAAAAAATTATGCACAATCAAAAAGTTAACAATCACACAACTTCTTACATTAACTAGACTTAGAATTAGAAGGAAAAATAGTATATTGCACGCGATTGAACAAAAGCACGACAATCTCCTGGATAAGAAAAGGTCTTACTTTCCAGTACTTAATAGTCTTGTGATTCGTAGAAAGAAGGAAAAGAGAATTATTGACTGTCTGACACCATTTAATCTTATTAATCTTCTCCTCTATTTCCAAGCTTTTAAGATAATCAAACTGCAGCACAATATGGAAAAAAAATATATCAGATTTCTACTACATTTCTACTACATATCACGATACATTGTAGATAGTTGTTATTTAGAACAAAGTACTTCAGGCTCATGGCTTTGGAACTCAGTCATGTAGCAGAACTCAGGGTGCCTAGTAATTGGACAATCTTGCTTCTCCAAGTCCTTTCGGAAACCATTCTGTAAATCAAAATGGAAAATGTGGAAAGTGAAACAGGATAACAAAAAAACACAAACAAGAAGTTCAAAGATATGCATACATGTCTAACATCTGTCCTTTCAAACAAAACAACACGCCCTCCTCGATCACCAGTGGCAAGATGATCTCCAGACTTGTCAAATTCAATGGCTGAAATAATATCAACTGCAACAAAACAGACATTAAGAATGTTACATAGCAACTCACAGAATCTTGAAGAATATAAGATTAGATATGCAACTTCAATATGAAAAAGGTATCAAAAAGTCATAAACTTTGTCACTAGACAAAATAGAATGTGAAGTTAGGACCAGATTATTCCATATGGTCAATTTTTTTTAGCAGCGATGGAAATAGGATAGAACAGTACCTTATGCGTGGGCAACTATACCATTGGTACCTAAGCTCATGTCAACCATCTTATGTCAGATATGAGAAAGAAATCTTAAGAAAGAGGAACTTGAAGCAAAACTCAACATCAGTCATAATACAGTTGTCTAGTAGTAGTTGACTAAGGTGATGGTAACAGAAGTAGCCGAAGAGTGTTGAAATCATATAGATATTTTACTACCTTTATTGAGAAGATAAGTGAAAATTAAAGGAAAGCTGCCAGATGCTAGTACATACATTTTTTGGATGTGAAAATGCCAGGAGAAAACTGATTATTTATGTTTCATTTGAACATTAGTCACAAGCCGACCCACCTAGTAGGATATGATTTGGTTGTTATTATTGCTGAGAGGGTACATAGGGATTATGGGTTTGAAACGAGAAATGAAGAAAGAAAAACTATATTAGATTTTACGATAACAGATGACCTTATATTAGCTAATACATTTTTAAAAAAAAGAGAAGAACACTTAGTCGAGTTCAAGAGTGAGAATAATAAATCGCAAATTGTCTTTCTTATAGTTAGGAAGAATGATAGAAAGATTTGTAAAGATTAAAAGGTTATCCCTAAAGAAAGCTTAACTACCCAACATATGTTAGTAGTATTGGATATACGCCTCAAGCATAGTATCAATAGAAAGAAAATATATATAACTCTTAAAATTAAGTTGTGGAAGTTAAAGAATGAAAAGCAAAATATATTTAAAAAGAAGATAGGAGTACAAGTATTAGGTGAAATATATGGTGACTTTAATACGACATGGGATAAGATAGTATCAAAGTTGAAAATAATAACTAAGAGTGTTCAGGCAATCAAGCAGGCATACACCACTAAGTAAGGAATCTTGGTGGTAGAATGAGAAAATACAAGAGCAAGGGAAGGAAAAACAAACAGCTTATAAGTAATTATATATAAGAATGAGGAAAACTTTAAAAAATTATATACAATAGCCAAGAAAGAGACTACGAAAGTAGTGAATAAAGCAAAGAATGAAATTTTTAAAAGATTACATCAAAAATTGGATAAAAAAAGTGAAAAGAGACGTTTATAGAATAGCTAAAGTGAGAGAAAAGAAGACAAGAGATTTTATCCAAATAAAATGAATTAAAGACGAATGTAATAAAGTACTAGTAAACGATGGAGAAGAGGTATTTTTATCAACTTTTTAATTAAGATTTAGGTGACCAACTTAACTTAGATAATTTAAGTAGGTCAAATGAGTACAAAAATTTAAATTTTTATCATATAATTCAAACTTCATAGAACAAGCTTTAAATGGAATGCATAATGGAAAAGTCATGGGACTATATGATATTTCGATAAAGATATGGAAGTGCATCGGGAAACAAGGTATTGAATGACTTAAAAAGTTATTTAACATGACATTGAAAATGAAAAAAATGTTTGATCAATGGAGGATAAGTACTCTAGTTCCTATATATAAGAATAAAGGAGAAGTACAAAATTATGCAAACTATAGGGATATTAAACTAATAAGTCATATCATGAAACTCTGGAAAAAAGTAATAGAAAAAAATTAAGGAAGGAGACCAAGTGATCGAAAATTAATTTGGGTTCATGCTTAGAAGGTCGACAGAAGCTGTACATCTTCTTTGACAACTAATAGAAAAATATCAAGAGCAAAAACAAGATCAACATATGGTATTCATTGACTTAAAAAGTTTATGATAGAGTCGCAAGAGAAATTATATGGAGAATTCTAGAAAAGAGAGATGTTAGCGTCACATATATTGAACTAATTAAGGATATGTACGAGAATGCAACGATCAGAGTAAAGATTTCAAGCAGAATAACTGAAGCATTTCCAATAAAAATAGAGTTACATCAAAGATCATCTCTAAGTCCTTATTTTTTTACACTAATTATGGGCAAACTCAATACACACATTCAAAACACAGTACCGTGGTGCATGTTGCTTGGAGATGATATTATTTTGGTAGATGAAATAAGTGAAAGAGTAAATGTTAAACTATAATCTTAGCGGAAAACATGAGAAGGGAAAGGTTGTAGACTTAGTAAAATAAAGACAAAATATATGGAATTTAAGTTTAGCAATATTAGACGTAATAAGACAATTGTTAAGATAGGATATGACAAATTTCTCGAAACCAAGAGCTTTAAATATTTAGATTCATTTTTGCAAAACAATGGAAGGATTGAGAGATATGTCGTACATAGAATACAAGCAGGATGATTAAAATAGAGGCGAGCTTTGGGTGTTTTATGTGACCATAAAATATCTCTAAAACTTAAAGGAAAATTCTACAAAATCACAGTTAGATCTACTATGTTATATGAAGCTGAATGTTAGGCTATAACTCGAGCACATGAGCAGAAGATGAGACTTGCAGAGATGAGAATGTTAAGATGGATGTGTGGACATATGAGAATTGATAGAATAAGAAATGAGAACATTAGAGAGAAAGTCAAAATTGCATCTATGGAGAGAAAACTCTTAGAGACACGTTTAAGTAATACGGGCATGTACTTAGACGACCAATAAACGCTCCGGTTAAGTGATGTGAAACTATGACAGACACATATCAAGCGAGGAAGAGGAAGACCAACAAAAAACTTGGTTAGCAACAATAAAACAAGATAAAATTTATTTAAGTATAGATAATGATATAGTAGGAGATAGAGTTTAATGGCATAAAAGGATCCATATAGCCAACCTCACCTAGTAGGATAAGACTTGATGGTTGTTGTTGTAGTCACAATCGTCATAAACAACTATTCATATCAACCAATGTTTAACAAATCCTAAAAACAATTGGTTTGCAAGGAACTTGAACCTGTATCAAAATCTTACAAAAATGAAAAAATGTAACATAAATTAGTAATAAAAAAAAGTGATGACTCAAACTAAACTAAGTAGTTCATTATTTAAGAAACATGCCCACAAGTTAATCTGCATTACTTTTAAATGAAAATGGAAAAGAAGTGAAGCATTTCACCTAAAGTGTAAAGGAAGTGAAGCATTTCACCTAAAGGCGTGAAGAAGGAAACAAAATGATAGACGCAATGATGAAAGTAATGTCGGGAGAAAACAAATATTCCTCATAAACATTGATGTCAATCTTCTTATGATGACAAGGGTATTCCACTCTTCATTACCAAAAGATACATAAGTGGCTTCACAGGACATCCCCCAACTCCATTGTATCAGCTCCTACTCAGGCATATCAGATAAGTGGTGAGAAAATGCTTTTAACAAAGATGGAAAACTTAGGGGGGGTATTCTGAGCTGGTTAAAGAACTCGATATATCAGTAGCTGATAGCTAACTGAAGAATGGCACTAGCATCACTGGTATGCAAGAATTAGCAAATCAGCCAACGCTTCCACAATGTATCATCGGGTGTATGAATGAGTTATTTATTTCTCAGGAAAATAATTGCAAAACAAACGGCTAAGCAGTCCACGGTCACAAATACCAAAGTGGAAACGAAAGGAAAAAAAGTACAGTAGGACCGTATCCTGCAGTAGTTTCATAATTGATATGATTTTATACTTCAGAGAAGGAAACAGGTTCCACTTTTTCTTTCAGAAAGAGGAAGAGGTACAGTCGTACAATTCAGCTCTACATAATTAGTAGCAAATATATGGCTAAACTAGTGTGAAAGGTAAATTGTCATCTCCAGCGGACATAAAATCCCTAAGAAACCCTAACCTCGCCTAGGAGCACCAAGAACCAACCTAAGTAAGAAATCAAGAAATCGATACCTTCCTGGAGCTCCTCGCCTGCTGCCCGCTCCCCAAAAACCTGCGAGAATTTCCATTCCAGTGGTGGCGGAATAGAAGACTCCGCCGCCGTAGTCCCAACGTCCACGTCGCAGCTTCCCTTCATCTCAGGACCAAATTTCCCGAGGGATCGGCCCTCGCTATCCCCGATTCATCAGCGATCGGGCCAGTTCGATTCGTCCAAATCAAACTGCCTTTCCTAGCGGTGACTAGGATGACGATGGAAGAGGGTGAGAAGATTTTTGAGATAAACGCAAGAAGATCCGTTAGCTCCCTCGCGCTGCTGTCGCCCTTGTAATTTCGCCCTAACAAGGTCAAACTATGTAACGCCATTATTCGCCATACCTCTCGCTTTCCCTAGCGAATAGCAATCAATCATTCCTTTCCCAGGACAAAAAAAAAAGCCTTCTAATAAAGAAACTGGTGTGCGACCCATTTTAATTTGGGTAAATTTCGAATTTCACCCTCAAACTTATTAGAATATCACTCACGCAAAAATTCGGGTGCCTCTACCAATTTTCATCAAATTACAATATAAATTATATATATAAACTTGATATCTTGACTGACACCTCCTCCTGTGTGACTGTGAGTGACGTGTTGAAGTGGCATTGTCAACTCAATTTTTTTATATTATTAAATTATTATTATTCTCTCTCCTCTTTTATCCCTCATTCAAAATTTTTATTTAGCTTTTATTCTCTCAACTTTTCCAAATCTAAATTTCTATTGCTCTCACTCTTTCCTTTGTCGCCATCTTCAATTGCTCTCGCTCTTACTGGCAACTCCCCCTCTAGCGCATTCGTCGTAACGAAAACAAAGATGCTGCAAGCTAACAACAAAATTCAATCGCAAACTTCTTCTCGAATAAGCTGGAAACCTTCAAAGCACTTTCCAAATTTATTTTCCCTCTCAGTCACTCCCTCGCTCATACGTTCTTGCTTTAAACCCTTCGTTGCTGCCTCCAACTATCTTCTGCTCATCCGGCGCAAGCTAATCAAAGGTGCTCAAGCTTCTTCTCAAATAGACTGGAAGTTCCCCAAACTGCCACTGCAAACAAAGATGACATTGTCGCTCCCACCTCTCCATTCTCGATTATAAGCTCTTCCTCCAGTATTTGTTTTTCTCTTTGTACAATATTTTTTATTAGAATTTATACTACAACGTACAAGCTCTAGCTGCTACAATGTATATCAGCTACTTGTGCAATAACTACTACATGTCAATTGATACTTTGATCCTTAGTGATGAAGAATATATACGGTATTTGATGTTGTAGTGTTTATAGGTCTTCTAGGTTTAACACTTCCACGATATATTTGTTGGATCGGATGAGTGCGATAGAGGGGGTGAATATCGCGCTATTAAAATTTTTCTTTTACTTTAGAAAACAGAGTCGTGCAGCGGAAGGTAGAATAAAAAACTTGTTCGGTTACTTGGTTTGAAGTCTAGGTCGACTCCTACTCCAAGGCCCGCGATCCTTGACCGCATCGATGAGCAATCCACTAAGTCTCTTCTTTCCGAAAACCTCATAAAGAAGCAGGATGAGTAAGATAGTAACAGTCTACTATCTTACTTGAGTTAATTACAATGCAAGCTAATAAATATACCGACAAATATTGAAGTCGAAGCTTTGATCGGTATTTTCGGACGGAGTAGCTTGAAGAGTTGTAGATGACTTGTAGCACGAGCAGCTTGCGCAGAGGAGAGCTTTGAGATGATCAGTAAGGATTGCGCGACCTCAGACCTCGAGCTTCTTTTTATAAGATCGTCGATGTTCGGTCGATCGATCCCTGGGTTCGGTCGACCAAACCCGCTCCCTTCCTTCTGTGCTGAGATTCATTGAGATTTGATCTTCGAGCATTAACTGATCTTTAATGGTTCGGCCGACCGATAACCTTGTTCGGTCGACTGAATGGTGAACTTCCCTTCTCGCCGAGATTCGCACTTAATGCTCCGTTAATACTTTTACTGTTCGATCGACCAAACCTTATTTTCGGTCGACCGATCATGCTGTGACACTATGTTTGTGAGCCTGATCTGTTTTGCCAAATTTTCTTGTTCGGTCGACCAAACCTTTTTTCGGCCGACTAATAAAATGCCTTGATCGGTTGACTGAACCTCATGTTCAGTCGACTGAACCCTTGGTAAAATGAAGGTTTCTAAGTGTTGGACGCGTGACCGCTGACAGATCCTGATTCTGAATTCTGAGTCAAAAGCTATGACCCTTTGAAATTCAAGGGGTCATATGATTCTGCAACACAAAGTTAGTTCGATATAACAATAGTATTCCTGCAAAACAAAGTTAGCACAGTTATAATACATGAATAATAATATGCATGAGTATAACAGTTAGGACTGTCTTGATCTCAACTTAAAAATATTCCCGATTTCTTCAGTTGGATCAGCGACCTTAGGTTGTTCCCTTCAGGAACCCGACTTCACTGTTGTTCCTCCAGTTATTTACCTCAACCTACCTGTCAAACGTTAGGTCCTCCAGACCTGTTTGGACTTTAGTGTCTGGTTGTGACTAGGGCTTTCCTGATTGAGTAAATAGCCTACACACTTAGCCAAATCATTAGATCATAACAAGACTTAACTTGAACCTTTGACAACATCAAAACTCAGGTTTGATTCTGGCGCACCTTGCACCAACAGTATTAACTCTTGAACAAATTAGTGATGAAAAATAGACTTTTAAATTTGTCTACTTGTCACGTTTCTATCCAATATTAACTACAATATGTAGTTTCTTGTGGTACAAGTCAAATAATCTTTTCTTACAATGTGAATAATCTTTTTTGATAAATTTTAATTTTTTGGGGTTATATAATTTATAGAAAACTTGTCAAATATCATTTCTCACATTTCATTCGATGGTAAATTATTTCATTTTAAATTGTACCTCTCTCTAATATTAATATATTGTTTATACATGATTTTAAATAATATATTTAATATAGGGGAAAACATATATTATTTTTATTAGGCGTCAGCCGGGTGTCTATAACACCTAAATAAAAGCATCTAAACAAGTTAATGATTTTAAGGGTGTTATACACTAGTTCTTCAAGAGTAAAGAGGGGGCAAAAAGAACTTTTAAAGCACACTTTGATAAAAATCTAGTACATACCTTCTTTACATTGAGAGGAAAAGAAAGTTCGTGTGCAGATTCAAATATAATATCAAGTTCAAACTTAGAGGGAAAACTATTGACTGAAAAATTTAGAAAAGTAAAAGATGGATTAGAAGAGATAAAATAACAAATAGATTCTCTATGAATTAGTAATGAAAAATAGATATAGTATTTGAAGTTGTAATGTTTATAGGTCTTCTGTCTTAAACTCTTTTATGATGTATTAACTCTTGAACAAATTAGTTATGAATAATAGACATTTAAATTTGTCTTATTGTCATTGTTTCTATCCAATATTATAGTTTACATATTTGATACAAGTTAAACAAACTTTTCTTACAACATGAATAATATTTTTTTGATAAATTTTATTTTTTTTGCAGCTAGTAGCCCTAAAAATATTTTTAAAATTTTTATCAACTCCATAAAAAAATATTTAAAATCATTTTAAATTTGTTAAAATTACTTTAAAATTGTAATACATAGTAATTGCTGCATGTTGTAGCAATTATTGTCCAAGTAAATGCTACACATTGTAATAGCTATTTTTTGTAGTAGCTATTATCGAAATAACTGTTACACTTTGTAGTAACTACTTTTGTAGTAGTTACTATCAAATTAGTTACTATAACGTGTAACAATTACTTAGGCAGTAACTGTTACATGTTGCAGTAGCTACTTGTATAGTAGTTACTTCAACGTGTAGTAGTTACTATGTACAATAATTTTAAAGTATGTTTAACTAATTTTAAATAAATTTAAATATTTTTTTTACCAAGTTGGTACAAATTTTAAAAATATTTTTGGAGTTACTACCTGCTACAAAGTGTAGCTACTAAAAAAAGTTATATAACTAAAAAATTAAAATTTATCAAAAAAGATTATTCACATTTTAAGAAAAGATTATTTGACTTGTATTAAACATGTGAACTATAATAATTGATAGAAATAATGACAATCAGACAAATTTAAATGTCTATTCTTTATAATTAATTTATTCAAGAGTTAATACATAGTGGAAGAGTTTAATCTAGAAGGCCTATAAATATTACAACTTCAACTGCCATATCTATTTTTCATCACTAATTTGTAGAGAATCTAACCGTTATTTTATCTCTTCCAATGCATCTTTCACTTTTCTAAATTTTTTAATTTTCGATAGTTTTCTCTCTGAGTTTGAACTTGATATTATATTTGAATCTGCACACGAACTTTTTTTTCCTCTCGATGTAAAGGAGGTAGGTGCTAAATTTTTATCAAAGTGTACTTCAAAAGTTTTTTTTGCCTCATTTTTATTCTTAAAGGACTGGTGTATATCGTCCATAAAACCATTAATTTGTCTAGATGTTTCTATTCAGGTGTCATAAACACCCGGCTAACGCCTAATAAAGACAATATATAATTTTTTTTATATTAAATACATCATTTAGAATCATGTATAAATAATATATTATGATTATAGGAAATTACAACGTAATATGAAACGACTTATCATCAAATGAAATGTGAAAAATGATATTTGACAAGTTTCCTACACATGATATAACAAAAAAAAAATTAAAATTTATCAAAAAAGATTATTCACATTTTAAGAAAAGATTGTTTGGCTTGTACCGCTAGCAGCTACACGTTATAGTTAATATTGGATAGAAACATAACGACAAAACAAATTAAAAAGTTATTTTTCATCACTAATTTGTTTAAGAGTTAATACATCATGGAAAAGTTTAAGTCAGAAGACCTATAAACACCATAACTTCAAATGTCATGTATATTCTTCATCACTAATTTGTAAAGTAGAAGGATCAAAGTATCAATCAACGTGTAGTAGTTACTGTACAAGTAGTTGATACACATTGTAGCTACTATACAAGTAGCTCCTACGATGTGTAGCTAGCTAGGGCTTGTATATTGTAGCATAAACTCTAATAAAAAATATTGTACAGAGAGAAAAATAGATACGGGAGGAAGGGCTTAGGATTGAGAGAATGGAGAGGTAGGAGTGGTAGCAACGACTTTGTTTGTGGTGGCAGTTTGGGAAGCTTCCAGCCCATTCGAGAAGAAGCTTTGCAGCGCCTTTGATTAGCTTACAGCGGATGAGCAGAAGGGTAGTTGGCGGCGACGATGAAGGTTTTAGAGTGAGCGCGTCTAAGCGAGGGAGCGACTAAGAGGGAAAACAAATATGGAAAAGTGTTTTGAAGGTTTTGAGCAGAGGATGGGTGGAGACGGAGATTCACTAAAAAAAGCTTACGACTGAGAGAAAAAACATATTTGGGAAAGTATTTTGAAGGTTTCTAGCCCATTCAAGAAGAAGCTTGCGGCTGTATTTTGTGCTTAGTTTATAGTGTCTTTGCTTTGCTTGTAGTGGAGAGGCCAAAAGGGGCATTGCTAGCAGGAGCGAGAGCGATGGAAGACAACGACAAAAGGAGCGAGAGCGAGGGAAATTTAGATTTAGAAAAGTTGAAAAATAAGTTTGAATGGAGGAAGGGGTGAGAGAATAAAAGAAATTTAATAATATAAAAAAAACTCAAGCCAGCAACGGCACTTCAGCGCATCACTAGCAATCGGACAAGAGACGTGTGTGTGTATATATATATATATATATATATATATGATCATTTTTTTTTAATTCCTCTCTTACCGGTATGTAACAACCTTCTTTTCTTTCCTTTGATTGCTGTAAGGTAATGTTTGTCTCTACAAACCAACACTAAGATAGTGTTGGTGGTATTGGCACCACCAAACTAGGACCACCCACCTCTTCAACATCTATAAATGATTTGGGAATGAGATGAGCCATTTGGTAAATTTTAACTGGTGGTATCTTCTCTATTGAATATCTAACATTATAAAAAAAATTTAGATTTGACCAGCTGATTTGCCAAGCCATTCGATAGATTCACTTTGACTCTCTTGCTTCATTCCTCCAATCTCATTTGTCGATATGTTTGTTTGTCTTATCTGACCCATTTCACATTCTTGATTTTACGCCTCTGAATTGATTTGCGCAATCCAATTTATCTATTGGCTTAATGGATTTTATAGATTTCTTTAGCTTGTAAATCTTGACTAATCTTCTTAGCTAGTATCTAGCTTATCGCTTTGGAATGATTCACCCAATCAATTTACTTTGCTAAAACCTTCTCTGAAGAACCAAACAATAATATCTATTGGCGATAAAATTTAAGAAAACAACATGCACCATTTACATCTGTTAGCACTTCAACCTGTGAAAGCAGAAATATTCTCCTTGACTATATAGATTATGAAAAGAAGATCGATACAGAAAAGAATTCGTCATGATAAATATAATCATTTTCTTCGCTGAAGATAACGCTATAAAATACATTAGGGTTGTCGATCATCTCTTTCAGACTTAACCGACCATCTTTATCTGCATCTGCCTGTAATTATCATTCATCAGCTTAGTGAAAGGAAAAAAAAAAACGAATCCAAATAGATGCATCAACAAAAGGCAAGGCAAAGGGGGTATTCAAGTCATGCAGAAACTAGATACACAAAACTACTCGCCCATTTTTCTTATTAAAAATTGTTTATAATTAAGAAAAATAATTCCTGAGAAAATGCAACCAATGAATGCAGGAAACAGAATGTGATTCATGAAGTATTCAAATTTATAGCATTTATTTTATTATTTTGAAATTTCAACAATACCTGGGAAATTACATCATCAGCTTGCTGTCTTGCAAAGAATCGTTCTGATAGGTGCAGATCATTAATGATGGGTTTCAGTTCATTTGCAGATAGATAACTAAAAAGAGGAAATGGTTAACTGGTTAAGATTCTCCCAGTAAGCTGTATGCCTTCATAGTATTTTCAACACAGTTTATCACTTAAAGGCACACCCATCATGATCCAAGTAAAGTCGGGCAAAGGATTGTTTAACTTGTGTCTCACGTGATCTACTTGCCTCATGAGTTGAACTAGAAAATTTGTCATATTTTTTTATCAAGCGAAATAAACTTGTTAAGTATTCATGAAAGTTGAGCCGTCCATCTTCGTCTTTATCTCTTTGCCTGAAAGAATACAAAGCAGACCTTATCAGCAACACCAAACATAGAAGCATTCTATTTTCATCCTTATCTCTTTCCCTGACAAAATCCAACTCGAAACTATTGAAGAAGATGAGGAATCAGACAACATTCATGTTCAACCAGAGGAAAAAGAACATTTATACTTAATTGTCATAAAGGACATAATCCTCTGTATATTCCTGAGCTCACAAAAGAATACAAATAATGGAAATTGCATTAACAGCCCAATATTGAATTGCATGTATTTAGCATGCTTCTGATAGTTGCAAATGGCATACCTTTGAAGTACAGTCACAGTTGATTAAAACATGAAATGGAAAATCAAATTTTAGAAGCAGAAGACAGAAACTACTTAAGATCTGAAGTTTTCCACATATAATAATTTGGTCAGAGCAGCCGCACAGAAGTAAGTTTAAACAGCATCTCTGGTTTCCATCATGGCTCAAAAGGTCCACATGAGCTATACCCAACTGATTGATATGGAGGTGCATGCATCAAGAAAGGATTCCAACCATCAACTTTAAATAAGGTATATTGTGACAACTTATATTATCTCATATTAAAATATCAGATGATCAGCTTTCTATTACCAGAGCAGGATTATACTTAGAGTGAAAGATGCAGCCACTGTATTATTGACTTCAAATTTCATGTAGTAATATTGACTCGAGTTTTCATGTCAGTTCATACCATCATACAATATTAGAATGCATTCTTAAATTTGACAATAACCAACTAATTAATACTAACGAGTTGAAATAAAGCATTTTAGTGAAGCTTAGAGAAAAATGGAAAATTGCAATTAGTCAACATGCAAAAGCCACTTGGATGAGAGCAAATTGAATGCAAGGTGCCAAGACATAGTGTTAAGGAAGAAACATAGTTTGTATTTGAATTTAGATTATAAAACCCAATACAACCCTTCTACCTATCCTAAAACCCTTTAGATACGCCTGTAAATGTTTCTAGATTTGTTCCTAAAGCCCTTCAAAACTAAAAATGCCTAGAAACCCAATGATTCAAAAAACAACAATAACAATGAAAATTTACACGAGATAGGAATATAGTTGCAAATGCCAATTGGACAACTAATAAACATGTGCATTTGTCTACCAGATGACAATTTCTAGCAATTAGAAATAGCTGATTTAGCTTAATCCCATGTTCTTTTCTTCTCTAAATGCTATATCTTTCTCTATAGGATCCCGATCCCCCATTCTCTACCAATTTCTAAATGACATTCTATCAACTCTAAATTTGCAAGAGTTCATTGCTTAATATTTTCTTCTCTAAAAGCTTTTCTTGACCTTAAAGATCTAGTTAGCACGCCCCAACATGTTTGTGATTCCTTCGAGCCTAAAAGAGAGATGTTTATGAAGGGTCCAGCACGTTGGGGCATTAAGAGTTGACTGCATTGGATGAGCAATTCCAAATCCTCTTGTCATTTAGTTTTTTTAATCTGTTTTTTTTCCCATTTGCTTGGTCCTAAATAATGTGTATTCTTTGTTGGAGACATCTTTGTTTTAATTAGACTAATTTGTAAAAATAATTAGGGCTAGGGTTGCAAACGCCGTCAGCGAGGAGGCAACAAACCTCGCCATGCCGTCTTCTCCTCCTTCTCGGATCCGTTTTTTTTTTTTTTTCGATCCGATCGAACGAAAGCAGAATAAAGAGATGCGGAAATGGAACCGGGATTCAAAATGACCGACGTCAGAGCCGCCGCCTTGTAATGCTTTTGTTCTAGAAGGCGCTGAAGATGTCAATATAATGAGCCGATGGATGGGGATCATCGGATGAACAGGTCTGTTTGATTGTATATATAATAAACCGCGAAAACAATGGGTTTAGGATAGAAATTTATAGTACAATTGAGACAAATACATGCTAATTCCGGCGCCGTCGTCTTGGAGATCGATATGCCCAGCGACAAGCCCAACGGGATGAAGGTGCAAGTGGAGGGCAACAACCGCACCGGCCTGGTGGTCAACGGCAAGCGCCGGCGCCCCGAGAACAAGGACGCAAAGTACCATCCGACAGAACGGCGCATGGACAAATCCATGCGCAAGTTTCCGCCGCCGGAGGACGCAGACCTCAGGTCCATCTCAGCCACCTTCCAGGACGGCGATAAGAAGCACGCAGCCGACGGAACCCAAGAAACCAAAGAACATCGAAATCAAAGCCGGAAGCGGCTCCTCCTCCACCAAGAACAATGGTGCATGATAAACTTGGAAGCGCCGATACTGTTGGAGCGTCCGGATACAACAAATTGAAAAATTTTGAGTTTTGGTAAAGCCGGATTTCTAAAGACCGGACTTCGACCACACTCACACGGGCAATGGCATGGAAATGTGACGTAGGTCAACTTAAACAGTTGTATCATTCGTCCCATTATAAAATACAGTCAGATAGTTCGCAGGGTATAGTACAGATGAAAAATACATGATTCTATGGTCGAAAGATTTAGGGATTGTTTTTCGGAATGTCATTATCTAGTGTTAACGTTTTCGCTATACATTTTCCATTTATATATCTGTATTTATCTTTCTTCATATCCGTAGGACCGACTCTAAGAGAATCGATGTAACGATTCCATATTTTTTTTTATAAAATACAGTCAGATAAATAAACATTTTATCCTATCACATTTACACAGGTTGAAAATTGATCCAAAATTTTTTGGGATAAACATCCATGCGATATTATTAGTAAACTTTAAGATGAAATTGGTAATTAACACTATAATTAATTTCATAAATCAGTTTATTATCCCACTACTTAATCCTAAACGCCCTTTAGAAAAAATTTAGATTCATAACTACACATTCTTTTTAATATGTAGTTGTCCTCCTATTCCAGACATATATTAGATTTGTATTCACAATAACTATAGTTTGTATCATGATCATTATTGCTTACATATATCAAATTTTTTTTCCAATATGATATTTTTAATGAGTTTTTTTTTTCTTTTTATAGTAATTTTATTAACTTCTCTTTACAATTGATATCTTTCTAATATAATAGACTTATAGCATGTTGCTCTTCCATCGAAACATAATATTTTTATACTAATTAAGGAATGCCATTCTATATCATAAATCAATTTTTTATCCCACTACTTAATCCTCATTGCTCTTTAGAAAATTTTCATAAATGCACATTCCTTTTAATATTTAGTTGTCTGGTTATATTTGCTAGCACACCTATTCCAAACATAAATTATACTTTTATTCATAATAACTTATAGTTTGTATTATGCTTACATATTTTGATCAAAAATATTTTTTAATATGTAATTTTTGATAAATCTCTTTTTTTCTTGTTTTATAGTAATAATACAATAATATTCCCATCCACTTCTCTATACTTTCTCGTCCGGAGAGAGCTCTTGGTTGACCAGGGGACTGCAATTGAGGCAGCATTTATCGACCACATCTGCCTCGGAGCGAAAGAACATCAAATAAAATCCGCTGATTGTGATTAAGCCAGCCACGAGCCACAGGGCGACGGCGAT
The DNA here is from genome assembly GCF_018446385.1 of Zingiber officinale. Taxonomy (NCBI): domain Eukaryota; kingdom Viridiplantae; phylum Streptophyta; class Magnoliopsida; order Zingiberales; family Zingiberaceae; genus Zingiber; species Zingiber officinale. The sequence goes on from NC_056004.1 coordinate 29,874,294, forward strand.
CGGAAGCGGAATCTCAGCGGCCACCCGCCAAGTGAAGGCGAGAATTTGAGCGGTGGCGAGGAGCCAAACGAGGGCCTTGAGGCCTTCCTTCCTCCGAGGAGTGGCGTCGGGGCCGAGCCGCTCGAAGACCTTGAGGCAATGGAAGAGTAGCACAAGGTCGGCGTAGGAGAAGAGTGTGAAGGCCAAGGCGGAGGGTTGGTGCCGCGACCGGTAGGCGGATTCGGCGGTTGTGAACGTGAGAAGTAGGAATGCGACGAAGGCGAGAAAATTGAAGAGCTTCGTCCTCTGGTTGCTGCTGCTGATTTGCTTGCTTTCTGATAGCGCCCCCTTCTCCATTAGAAGTCGCTTAAAAGGAGTGACAGAGGATAGTGGGGGCAACAACTGCTTGGTGCTTCCTCAATCTCCATTAACGATTTTATAGAGATGATTGATCCATTTTCATGGAAATTTCCGTTTGGAAAAAGAACGCGCTTAAAGTTCTAATTTTAAGTCGGTCAATAACGCCTTAACGCTATATATTTTTTTTGAATCGTTCAGTCAGTCAAGAACGCCTTAACGCCTATTTTATTTGTTTTTAATTCGTTCAGTCAAGTCAAGAACGAGTTAACGCGGTGGAATTCGAACTCTGGTCTTGCGTCTTCTTATTTACGAGTATTTTACAACTGCACCAATGAGTCACCTTGTCATTGAGTTGACCGTTTAAACTGATGAAATTGTTGGGACTGATTGTCGGGGCAATTGGCTTCACTTCATTTTTGTTTATTCCTTAGGTTAGTGTACAGTGAAAAGAATAACACAAACACAGAAAGAAGAAGCACAGACACAAAGAACAACGTTTTTTAGTGACGATATAATTCGTCGTCCACCCATATCTTTTACTCGTTAACAATAAATAATGACGATAAATATTTATTATTAACATCATTGCTATAAGCTTATAGTAAACTATATTTAGTGACGAAAGTCAATATTTCACCACTAATACGGAGGTAAGAAAGAGTCTATTTGATACGAATCAATTGTCATAGTATAGAGCAAAGTCAAGATGATCAGCACCAAGGAAATGGATCAGCGATCGATAGGAGAGGCCCTTGTCCGATTAGCCATTATATTGTCTGATCGACCATCTGAGTAAACAGTATAATTAGTCCGGTCGGCAAAAGAACAAGCTACACGGGCCGGGAGCCCGAGCCGAGTGGATCACTCGTCTGACTCGAAGAATGGTGTTGGCATTATACAAGCAATAAAATAGATAATTAATAAAGGGAAGAGAAAATCAAATAGAACACCCCATCTATCATTAAATGAGAAGAAGTCAAAACAAAGACATCCTCTGTCGGTAATTAATATTATTAAACAGGGGAAGATGGAAGGTCATCAAAAAAGGTATAAAAAAGGCACGCTAGGTATGAAGAAGGCAAGAAAAATCTTTATCCTGAGTACTTACTATTTTCCTCCCCTGTTTCTGACTTGAGCGTCGGAGGGACAACGCTAGGGACCTCTTCTCTGATTTTGATTTTGTTTTGTAGAGAGCGAGGTCTTCATCCAGTCAGCGAAACTGCCATCTCCTCGGCTTTCCAGCTTCGCGCCTTTGGACATGATCATTTTGGTGTTGTCTGTGGGAACGTAGCTTACATCCGATCAAGAAGATGGAAGACGCTGGACGACTCACCACAGTGACGTTGACACAAGAGGATCTCGATGCATTAATACAGGCTCAAGTGGCGAGGATATTGGAGCAATAACAACAACAGGTGCTGGCTGAATGGAGAGTACAAGAGCCTGCAGCTTCCGCGGAAGGTCGCCGGGCCGAACACAGGAAGCCCAAGCCCATCAGGAGGCCTAAACTAATTTCTCCTCTAGGTCCCTGTTGTAGCATTTATATAAAGCCTCGCATCCACCCATCCATAACTTGGTTTGGTTTAACTTGGTTTAGTTTAACTTAACTTGGTTTGGTTTAACTTAACTTGGTTTGGTTTAACTTAACTTGGTTTGGTTTAACTTAACTTGGTTTGATTTAACTTGGTTATAGAAAGAAAGATTTTTTCTAAACAGAATTCGGTTATAGAAAGAGAGATTTTTTAAAAACAGAATTATATTATTTTTCTTTCTTTGTAACCGACGGTAAGCCTATAAAAAGGAGTAGGTGGTGACTCCTAAAACCTAATTTTCTAATTCTCCACAATCCTCTTCTCTCCTTATGGCCGGCGCCCCTCTTCCCTTGCTAGGGCCGCCCCTCCTCACCTTACTAGGGCCGCCCCTTCCTCACCTTGCAAGGGCCGCCCCCCTCCTCTCATTGCTTAGGGTCGGCTCCCCCCTTCCTCTCCTAGCTAGGGCCGACGCCCTTTCCTAGCAATCCATTGGTGGCCGGCGGCTTGAAGAAGAGGAAGAAGATTAGAAGGTGCCCCATCCTAGAGCCTCCTTTTGTAGCCAGCGGTTTGGAAACCGAGAAGAGAAGGAGGGTGACATTGTTTTGGTAGATCGTCGCCCACACGACGTCCAAGAAGAGGAGAGGAATACGACAGAAGATCAAGAGGTCTTTAAATACAAAGAAAAGGTACAACTAGTTCTTTAATTTCGCTGCGTAATTAGTTAGTTTTCTTTGTATCGTTTTTGGAATACCAACACAAGAGGCCAACGATCTTGTACTTCGATCAAAGTGTGTTTTGATCATTCAAGAACTTGCTTGATTGATCAAACACATGATTGATCGAACATGCGGGTTGCTAAAAAAGTTCTGTTCTTGTACAATTTTTTTGTACAGAGAAATTGAAATAGAACGGAATTCCAACGCCCTTCAACCGAGAACTTGATTTTTTTGGCAACAAGTAGATACTACCGTCTGAAACTCATTGAGGGCCTGTCGGCCCAAGATGATATTGTAGACCAATGGTGCGTCCACCACTATGAAGTTGGTGGTCCTGGTTCTCCTTAGTAGCTCCTCTTCGAGCGAGATGGCTAAGCGACCTTGTTTGAGCAGTAGTACTTCATTGCTCGTGAAGCCATACAATGGGATCGTCATGGTCAGCAGCTCACTTCGATCAATTTGTAACTGATCGAATGTCTTATTGAAAATAATGTTCATCGAACTCCCTGTATCAACAAAAGTTTGGTAAATTGTGTAATTAGTGATTACCGCTCGGATAATCAGCGCGTCATCGTGGGGGATCTCCACCCCCTCCAAGTCGTTGGGGCCGAAATTGTTTTGGGGCCCTTCGGCCTTCTCCTTGCTGCATCCCACGGCGTGAATCTCCAATTGCCGAGCGTATGACTTCCTGGCTCTGTTGGAATCGCCGCTGGTCAGCCCTTCGGCGATCATGCCTATCTCTCCTCAGGAAGCATTGTTACTGTTTTCTTCTTCCCGAGCGGATGATCTATTTCACTCGGTCGGGACTCGAGAGGCATCGGTGTCATCCCTTCGCTGATGTTGGTGATGGCACTCGGGCTCCCTTCTTTCTTCCTCTCGCCGCCCGGTCGATCAATGCCTTTGTTGCCAATAGGGAGAAGGAGATCGGCGGTGGTATCCGCGCGGAGCCGATCGGCTGACGATTGGTGTCAGGCCGCGACAATCACGCGTGTTGTGGGTCGCCGACTGGTGGAAAGAATAAAACATCGGCGTCCATATTTTACCCTTTGACGCCTTCGACCGACTAGATGCCACATGCTGTATAGCATGTGCCTTGGTCTCCTGGTGTGGCCGCGCTCCTTCAGCCCTTGGCCCCTTGGGAGGCTGATAGCTACTTAATGGTCGACGCTCGGTTGGCGCCGAGGGTTCGATCGGTGCCTCTTTTCTTCTGGCCGCTTGGGCTTCTTCCACATTTATATATGTAGGACCGTTGGGCCGGCTAGAAGGGTTGGTAAATAACCTGTCAATTAAAAACAGACAACCCTTCCTCGAACGATTAAGCTAACACTTGTAAAATGAATTAAGTAGATAAATAGAAGCATAAAAGAAAAGACGAGGCACCAGATGTTTACTTGGTTACAACCGATGTGGTTGTTAATCCAAGGAAGATTAAGTTCAAAAACTCCTTCTGGAGGAGAAGCCTCTTACAGCGTTTAGGCACAGAAAACAGAAGCTTAACTACAACTAAAGCATACAAGTGTTTGGAAATAGAATGATCGTGATTATTGAAAAGCTTCTGGACCAAGGCTATATTTATAGTCTTGGTCGGGGCGCCTGGAAGGGTTCCGGGCGCCCTGGGGGGGATAAAATTTATCCCCCAACGGTTGGATCGAGTCAAAGCTCGATCCTGTGAAAAAGTCACTTCTGGGCGCCCTGGACGCCCCGGAGCCAAAAGTCAACCCAATTGACTTTTGGTCCGTGCTCTCTTCTCCGGTTCAGCTCACCTCTGGTCCGGGTCTTTCTACTCCGGCTCCGCTTGCTTGGGTGATCTCTGACATCCGGAATAGGGCTCACCCGAACCCATCTTCCGGTCTTCTCGAGCGTGCTTCCCTCCGGCTTCTCGTCCCTCGGAATTGCCGCGTGTCCCTTCTCGTCCACCAGCGTACTCATCCGCAGACTTCGTCCCTCGGTCGCACCCCATGCCGACCTTCGCGCTAGCTGCGTCTCTTGCTCCCCGAGCAATCTTCCGCTCTGGCTTTCGTACCTCGGAACCACCGCGCGCACTTCCTTCTCATCCGCCGGTGTACTCTTCCGCAGCGCCTCGTCCCTCGGACGCACAGCGTGTCGTCCTTCTCGCTAGCTGCGTCTTCCGCTCGAGTACCTGTGCTCCTAAGCTCCTGCACACTTAGACACAAGGTTAAATACAAAGCAGGACCTAACTTAACTTGTTGATCACACCAAAACAACCTTGGGGTTCCAACAATATACTCGTTGGTCCTCTTGAGCATGTGGTCGAAGTCTCTATGTGGCTTTCTGATGAGCGATCGGAAAAAATCTCCCTCGGCGAGTCCTTGAGTGAAGGCGTTAATCATTGTCTCGGACGAGACCGAGGGGATGTTCATAGCCACTTGGTTGAAACGCTGTATGTACGCTTGAAACGCTTTCTTGGGCCCTTGCTTTAGGGCAAAGAGGTTGACGCTCGTCTTCTGGTAGCACCGACTGCTGGTGAAATGATGCTGATGTTGGATCAAAAAGAATTTAGATATCTCCATAATTGCATGATATTGTCCACTTTAGGCATAAGCCCTCATGGTTTTGCTCTTGGGCTCTACCCAAAAGGCCTCATGCCAATGGAGATATCTTTCTCTTATAAACCCATGATCTTTCCCATGTGTTTTCAATGTGGGACTATGTTTACAACCTTGCAACCCCAACAATCCCCCTCTCAAACAAAGGACCACAGGCTTCCCACGTCCGATCATCGACCCACCAGGTCTTCTTGTCCCTCGGTCCACCCGACCTACTAGGACTTCCTGCCTGGTGTCTGGTCCTTTTAATCCGAACATAGGAGCCCTCACTTCCTTTGTTTGAGGTCAATATTGTACCCACATGGCTCAATTAGACCATAGCTCTTGTGCACAGTCGGCGGTTAAACCTTCTGGCAGTCCAGACTCTGATACCAATTGTTGGATCGAAAAGAATTTAGATATCTCCACAATTGTATGATATTGTCCACTTTGGGCCTAAGCCCTCATGATTTTGCTCTTGGGCTCTACCTAAAAGGCCTCATGCCAATGGAGATATCTTTCTCTTATAAACCCATGATCTTTCCCATGTGTTTTCAATGTGAGACTATGTTTGCAACCTTGTAACCCCATCAGCTGAAACGCGGCTCGGAAATCTTTGAAACTTCGTATTGAGCTGTCCGACAGTCTTTGGAACCAACGCTGCGTCGATCCAAAGAACGTAGTGAGAAAAACTCTGCACTTTACTCCGTTTGTATATTGGTGCAACGTGCCCTCATTGTCTAACCGATCCAGATGATCATCTAAATCGGTCGATCTGTTGTACGTCCCGATGGCCAACAGGGCATAGTGTCGGGGCAGAGGGTCCTGTAAGATCTTCTCTGAGAATTGCCGATTGATTCGTTTAGACGACGTGTTACTCCGGGGTACCTTGCCTTTTCATACATCTCGAACGGGAGCATCATCCAAAGACGATCCCCACTCTTGATGCACTTGGGCTATCTCCGAGAGGGTTTGGAACAGGGCACGATGAAAGGGGATCGGCGCGGGCGGCACCTCCTCCTATGTGCCGGTCGGCCTTCTGTTCTGCCTCTATACGGAAATTTGCTCCGCTCGGTCTTCCTGCCCCTGTGTGCCGCTTGTCGATCGGCTAGTGCCTGTTGTTGTTGTTGCTCGATCATTTTTGTTGCTCGGGCTTGAATGAGCATCTCAAGCTCCTTCTGAGTGAGCGTCACGGTGGTAAGTTGTCCAGCATCCTCCATCTTCTCGGCTCGGATGCAGGTGACGTTCCCACAGACGACGCCAAATATGATCCTGTCCGAAAGTCGAAGAGACGAAAAGCTGGGGATGTTGCGCTCACGTTGACTTCCTGTGGACTCTGCGCGGATCTGCAACACAGACTACATCAGTGCCGAGCCAGGGAAGGGGTCCCGGCGTTGCCCTCCGACGCTCAAGTCAGTCACCGGCAATGAGGAATAAAGCGGAGCAACAAGAAGACTGTAGCACAAACAGTGAATATCGCATACCTCCGCCAATGCTTGGACCCCTCTTTATATAGAGCTCCGGTAGCGCGCGTGCATGCTTCCCAAGGCAAGCACGCTTCTCAAAGATTTTCCTGAAAAGACTTGTCAGTAAAGTGGCTCTGACACAATACCTTAATAGGCCGAGCATATCTCTGAAGTGACAGTGGAAGCTTCCGCCGTATGATCTTCTGGTAGTCCATGCCCGGTGTCGGCGACACCAACTTCCAAAAGGATATTGATGGATATCAATGTACTGTACCACTAGGCTGAACGAGTCGATCGCTCGGCATGCTATTCGCCGCTCTGGTGCCCTGTCCGGTCGGCAAGAACCTCGATACTCCTTTGTGTCTGCTTGACCGAAGTTCCACTCTGCCACTGTCGAGACATGCTGTCAAGCCAAGCGGGGTAGCCACTCGGCCGAAGTTGAACTCTGTCGATGTCAGGCTCTGCTGTCTGGCCGAGCGGGGTAGCCTCTCGACTCGGCTTCTGCACGTCGTTCTCCCTTGATCGTCGGTTGTTTGATTGCTCCCCGTGTCGAAGGTGACTGCAAATCGGAGCCTTCTCCCGTCAGGGCATGCTTCACCCGCCCGATTTATACCATCTACGCGTCAACCGTCTTGACTTTGACCTCCACCGTAACAACAGGATGAAACTCTTTATCATCACCGCATCACATATATTAGATTTTTATTCACAATAACTATAGTTTGTATCATGATCATTATTACTTACATATATCAATTTTTTTTTCAATATGATATTTTTAACGATTTTTTTCTTTTTATAGTAATTTTATTAACTTCTCTTTACAATTGATATCTTTCTAATATAATAGACTTATAGCATTGTTGCTCTTCCATCGAAACATAATATTTTCATACTAATTAAGGAATGATATTCTATATCATAAATCAATTTTTTATCCCACTACTTAAATCCTAAATGCCCTTTAGAAAATTTTCATAACTGCACATTCCTTTTAATATTGAGTTGTCTTGTTTTATTTGCTTACACACCTATTCCAAACATAAATTATACTATACTTTAATTCACAATAACTTTTAGTTTGTATAATGCTTACATATTTTGATAAAAAATATTTTTTAATATGTAATTTTTGATAAATCTGTTTTTTCTTGTTTTATAGTAATAATACAATATTATTCCCATCCACTTGTCTCTATACTTTCTCGTCCGGAGAGAGCTCTCGGTTGACCAGGGCACTGCAATTGAGGCAGCTCTTATCGACCACATCTGCCTCGGAGCGAAAGAACATCAAATAAAATCCGCTGATTGTGATTAAGCCAGCCATGAGCCACAGGGTGAAGGCGATCGGAAGCGGAATCTCAGCGGCCACCCGCCAAGTGAAGGCGAGAATTTGAGCGGTGGCGAGGAGCCAAACAAGGGCCTTGAGGCCTTCCTTCTTCCGAAGAGTGGCGTCGGGGCCGAGCCGCTCGAAGACCTTGAGGCAATGGAAGAGTAGCACAAGGTCGGCGTAGGAGAAGAGTGTGAAGGCCAAGGCGGAGGGTTGGTGCCGCGACCGGTAGGCGGATTCGGCGGTTGTGAACGTGAGAAGTAGGAAGGCGACGAAGGCGAGAAAATTGAAGAGCTTCGTCCTGCGGCGGCTGCTTTCCTTGGTTTCTGTAAGCGCCCCCTTCTCCATTAGAAGTCGCTTAAAAGGAGTGACAGAGGATAGTGGGGGCAACAACTGCTTGATCCTTTCTCGATCTCCATTAACGATTTTATAGAGATGATTGATCCATTTCTAGGAAACTCCAACACACTTTCTTCAATCGTCCAGTCACCCACTTTACGCGTTGAAAAAAGAACACGGACGGAAATAAAAAGTATTTACTTCTAAGGAAAATTTAAAAGAAAGGGGCATGCTAAATGACTACAAGAATATTAAAAAAAATGACTGCAAGAATAATTTTTTTAATGTCTAAATAATATCATATTTTATGAGTGAATTATATTTTTTAATATATTTTTATATTTAATTTTTAAAAACTATCTTTATATATTAATGGTTAATTATATTTTAAAAATAATATATATTGATTAAAATTTTAAATTCATTTTCTAGTGTTGACGAGTGACTAATATTTGGATGAAGGGATGTCATGGAAGAAAAATCTGTTAAGATTTTTCGTAATAAAATTCTGTTAAGATTTTATATAACAGAATTTTGTTATGTTTTTCATAACAAATTCTGTTACGTTTTCACCGGGTCTGGAGGTTTAGCAGTATTTATAGGGATCATTGTAAACCCATTGTAGATTAGAAAACACAAGAATCATTAGATGTGATTCTCTTGTGTAGAAAAGAATTCTAATAAAGCTTCGGCCGTTTTGTGGAGTAGGCAAGTCGCCGAACCACGGTAACTCTTTTTCTTTCTCTTCTTCTTCTCCTTCCTGGTGTTTGCTCTCTTTTGTGCGTATTTGTCTTGTTGTTCCGCGCGATCTCTTTTCTCTCTTCCTCTTCTTCCGCGGTTCAGAAAGGTTGAGAGGTATTGCCCTCTCTTTGCACAACAATTGGTATCAGAGCTCCAGGTTTTTGGCAGATTTCTTCAACATGTCGGGGACGACTTCTGCGAAGTTTGATATGGTGAAGTTTGACGGAACCGGAAACTTTGGATTATGGCAGAGAAGGGTCAAGGACTTGTTGGTGCAACAAGGCATGGTGAAGGCGCTAGGAGAAAGAAAACCGGAAAGTATGGAGAAATCAGATTGGGAAGAACTTCAGGCGAAGGCAGTAGCAACAATCAGGCTTTGTCTTACGGATGACGTGATGTACCATGTCATGGACGAGGAGTCACCGGTGACAGTTTGGCAAAAGCTGGAAAGCCGGTACATGTCAAAATCATTGACAAACAAGCTGTATCTCAAGCAGAAAATATTCGGGCTGAAAATGACAGAAGGAACCGTTCTAAGACAGCACATCAACGTATTCAACCAGATTGTAAGTGATCTGAAGCAGATTGATGTGAAGATCGAAGACGAAGACAAGGCGCTGATGTTGTTGAATTCTCTACCTTCATCTCCTACGTACTAGAATTTGGTTACTACTTTGATGTGGGGTAAGGAAACTCTCAAATTGGAGGAGATCACAAGTGCGTTGCTAGATTTTCACCAAAGGAAGAAAACAAGCGATGAAATTTCTCAAGGAGAAGGACTTGTGGTAAATAGCAACCAAGAGCGTGGTAGGAGCAAATCTCGACATGGATATGACAACAACAACAAGACTCGTTCTAAGTCGAGAAGGAAGAAGGTGATCACGTGCTACAAATGTGGAGGTAAAGGTCATATCAAGAGAAATTGTCCAGAGATAAAGAAATATGTTGCAGAGAACAAAAGTAGTTCGGCAAAGTCTGCAAACATAGTTGAAGAAGAAAATTCAGAAAGCGGTGATGGAGATATGCTATCAGTTATGTCAAGTTCGGAGCAGCTGACGGATGCATGGATTTTAGACTCTGCATGTTCATATCACATGACTCTAAACAAGGATTGGTTTGACACCTATAGGGCAGTGGATTCTGGTTCAGTGTTGATGGGAAACGATGCATCATGCAAGGTTATCGGCATAGGAAATGTCAGAATCAAGATGTTTGATGGTGTGATCAGAACTTTATGTGATGTCAGATATATACCAGAGCTAAGGAAGAACTTGATCTCACTAGGCACACTGGATGGTATTGGTTGTAATTACAAATCAGTGAGCGGGGTGATGAAAGTCAGCAAGGGAGCTCTGACGGTAATGAAAGGACAAAAGGTGGCAGGAAACATCTACAAGTTGATAGGGACTACAGTTGTAGGTGGAGTCGCCTCGGTGGAGTCTGAATCAGATAGTACTGTCTTGTGGCATATGCGCCTAGGGCATATGGGTGAACATGGGATGCTAGAACTTCACAAGAGAGATTTGTTGAAGGGTGTCAAAACGTGCAAGCTTGAATTCTGCAAATTTTGTGTTCTTGGGAAACAGAGCAAAGTGCAATTTAAGACGGTAACAAACAAGACGGAGGGGATTCTGGACTACGTACATACGGATCTCTGGGGACCGACCAGTGTAGCATCACGTGGAGGGTACTTGTATTTTGTGAGTTTTACTGATGATTTCTCACGAAAGGTATGGGTATACTTTATGCGTCACAAGTCAGAAACTTTTGCAAAGTTTAAATTGTGGAAAACTGAAGTAGAGAACCAGACCGGAAGGAAGATCAAATGCCTTAGGTCAGATAATGGGACTGAGTACACAGATTCAAAGTTTCAGGAATTTCGTGAGCAGCATGGGATAATGAGGCACTTCTCGGTTCGCAGGACACCTAGCAGAATGGGGTAACGGAAAGGTTGAACAGGACAATCATTGAGAAGGCAAGATGTCTCAGGTTGAATGCAGGGCTTGCAAAGTTTGGGCGGAAGCTTAACATGGCATGTTATCTCATTAATAGATCACCAAGGGCAGCACTAGAAGGCAAAGTATCGGAGGAAGTATGGACTGGGAATCAAGTAGATTACTCTCATCTTCGAGTTTTTGGATGTCCAACCTATATGCATATATCTAGTGAGGAAAGATCAAAGCTGGATGCAAAGTCAAGCAATGCATTTTTCTAGGCTATCGAAAGGAGTTAAAGGCTTCAAGCTTTGGGATCCTAAGGCAAACAAGGTGGTGATTAGCAGAGATGTGGTGTTTGACGAGAAAGCTATGTTACAACGTACTCAGGAAGAAGGAAAGGAAACACCACAAAGCAACAAAGAGAAAGATATTGTGCAAGTGGAGCTAGAGACTCATGACTTCGATGATTCTAGCTCAGAGCACATGGAGCATCGCACTATAGCTAATGGTAGAACGAGACGAGTCGTAAAACCACCCACTAGATACGGATTCGAAGACTTGGTATCTTATGCACTTACCACTAGTAGCGGAGACCCTACATCTTTTCAGGAGGCAATACATAGCTCTGAGAAGGACAGGTGGACGGGTGCTATGGCAGAGGAGATGGAGTCGTTGCATAAAAACCAAACGTGGGATCTAGTGGAACTTCCTGAAGGAGAGAAAGCTATAGGGTGCAAGTGGATATTCAAGAAGAAAGAAGCAATGTCAGAGGGAGAAGAAGTGAAGTTTAAGGCTCGGTTGGTAGCAAAGGGGTATTCACAAAGAAAGGGGATTGACTATGAAGAAATTTTCTCTCTAGTGGTAAGACATACGTCAATTAGAGCGGTATTAGCTTTGGTGGCACATCACGATTTGTATTTGGAGCAAATGGATGTGAAGACGGCATTTCTTCATGGAAATTTGGAGGAGCAGATTTTTATGTCACAACCTGAGGGATTTAGTCAGTCCGGACAAGAGCAGTTGGTTTGTAAGTTGAAGAAATCGCTCTATGGATTGAAACAATCTCCTAGGCAATGGTACAAACGTTTTGATTCATACATGATTCAAAACAGATATAGGAGATGCGAGTATGACTGCTGCATATATGTGAAGGGCCTTGAAGATGAATCACTGATTTTCTTACTACTATACGTAGATGACATGCTCATTGTTGCGAAGAAGATGAGAGAGGTTGACAAATTGAAGAGGCTACTGAGCAAGGAATTTGACATGAAAGATTTGGGAGAGGCCAAGAAGATTCTTAGGATGGAGATTCACAGGAATAGAGTTGCAGGGAGATTATGGTTGTCTCAACGTAGCTATGTGGAGAAGGTGTTGGATAGGTTCAACATGAAGAATGCAAAGTCGGTGAGCACACCCCTGGCGCATCACTTCAAGTTATCCAGTACACAGTGTCCAAAGACGGATGACGAAATCTAAGAGATGTCAAAGGTTCCTTATGCCAGTGCAGTTGGTTGTCTGATGTATGCCATGGTTTGCACGAGACCAGATTTGGCGCAAGCAGTTAGTATGGTAAGCAAGTTTCTCTCAAATCCTGGTCGACCACATTGGGATGTAGTGAAATGGATTTTCAGATACTTGAGAAATACAACTAATTATGGCATCATGTTCAGTAGACAACCGGAAGATCCTTTAGTTGCTGGGTACGTAGATGCAGACTATGCAGGAGATTTAGATAACAGGAGGTCTACTACAGGATACGTATTCACTGTGGCAGGAGGACCTATTTGTTGGAAATCTATGATACAATCTATTGTTGCATTGTCTACTACGGAATCCGAGTACATGGCAGCAGCTGAAGCAGCGAAGGAAGCTTTATGGCTTACAGGGTTGGTCAGAGAACTGGGTGTTCAGCAAGGTGGAGTCAAGTTGTTATGCGATAGTCAGAGTGCTATCTATTTGGCGAAGAATCAGGTGTATCATGCGAGAACCAAACACATTGATGTGAGGTTTCACAAGATCAGAGAGTTGATTGCTTCCGGGGAAATTCAACTTGAGAAGGTTCACACTGCAGACAATGCTGCAGATATGCTGACAAAGCCAGTGACCACAGAGAAGTTTAAGCATTGCTTGAACTTGATCCATATCTCTAGATGCTAGAGGAAGGAAGCCCAGACCCAGAGATCCAGATGGAGTTTTGTCCAGATATTCGTATTCTTCGAAGGGGTGAATATTCGCCAAGGTGGAGATTGTTGACGAGTGGCTCATATTTGAATAAAGGTTAATATGAGGGATGTTATGAAAGAAAAATCTGTTAAGATTTTTCTTAATAAAATTCTGTTAAGATTTTATATAACAGAATTTTGTTATGATTTTTCATAACAAAATTCTGTTACGATTTTATCGGATCTGGGGTTTAGCATTATTTATAGGGATTATTGTAAGTGTATTATACAACAACAAACACAAGAATCATTAGATGTGATTCTCTTTTGTAGAGAGAATTCTAATAAAGCTTCGATCGTTTTTATGGAGTAGGCACGTCGCCGAACCACGGTAACTTTTTTTCTTTCTCTTCTTCTTCTCATTCCTCGTGTTTGCTTTTCTTTTGTGCGTCTTTGTCTTGTTGTTCCGCGCGATCTCTTTTCTCTCTTCCTCTTCTTCCGCGGTTCAGAAAGGTTGAGAGGTATTGCCCTCTCTTTGCACAACATCTAGCTAGATAGATTTTAACCATCTAGATTTACCGTTCAAAAGGCGCCAAAATTGATAAAAAAACGTATTATATTTTATTAATTATCAAACGACCACACTTAATGGTCTGTTATTCTTGTTGTATCTCCCCCGCTAACCTCCGTTGTCCAGATGCCATTAAGGTATCCGAGTCCTTTTTTAAGAAATTTTAATTCAAAATTTTATCGTTCCGATTCACATCATCTTATCCTATATCTCACCCTCTCTCTCTCCATTGTATGACATTGATCTCCATCCATATCTCTTCATGAAATTATAAACACAATGTAATCATGAACCTCTTCCTATAGTAGCAATAGAGTAAGTAAAAAACGGGAGTATTGTCATAAGGTGTTCAAGAGATGACTTTGAAGGACAACTACATTGAAGAATAACGACGTTGAACGATAAATTTCAAGCAAGACTACAGGTGTGCAACTATTTAGTTAAACAAAAAAAAAAAATCGATTGAACCGATTTATTTCAAAAATTCTATTCAATCAATTTAGAAATTTAGTTTTTATTTTTAAAAATATTGGTTAATTCGGTTCGGGTTCGATTTTGGGTTACAGGTTAAAAAAATTGATTAACTGAATTATTAAAAAAAATAAAATTTGAATTTTATTTATTAGGATTTATATATAATTTATAATATTTGTTTAATATTTTATATTTAATATTATTTGTAATTTTTATTATTTTAAGGTTGAATTATGATTAAAAAAATCAAATTTCAATTATTATTTTTGTATATATATATATTTTTTATTTTTTTTAAAAAATAAATTAGATTAATTCAATGTTAACTGAAATAAATAATTTTTAATTTGGTTCAATTGATTCGATTTTAACAAAACTTCAATTCAGTTTGGTTAATCAAAATTAAATTGGTTAAATTGATTTTCGGTTAATTTATCTTTGTTATTGACTAAATTAATCAAATGCTCACCCCTAAGCAAGAATGAATTTGGTGAGAGAAGATAGATAAAGATTTAGTAATATACATATCATATTTGCTATTGTTTGTAAAATTATTCTGTAATGTAGAAAAAAAAAATTGTGTCCATAAATCATGTTTACATTATCCATCAATGTGTTGGAAAGATTTATGAAACAATACCATCAGTACAGTATTCTCCATTACTTATTTAGGGCTCTCCGGAGGTCCTCCATTGTGATGCTAAATTTTAGCTAGATTGTGGTCCTGGTATTCAAGATATTAGACCCATTTTGGGTCTGATATGAGATCATAATAGGTCCTTTGTAGTCCTGATATCTCGATTTTAGGCCCATGTTGTTTGTTGATCAAAACTAAGGTTTGACACTATATTTACTTTCTGCTCGCTCAACCCTTCATAGCGGTTGCAGGTTTACAGAAATTCAAATAGCCTAAGTCTATCAGTGGATTTTGGTTAAAATCCACTGATGGACCTAGATAAGTTTGATTGTACTCATTTCAAGTCTGGTGGATTTCTAAGGCTTCAAGGAGTCTAACGGTGTCCTTCATTGCTTATTTAGGGCTCTCCAGAGGTGCTTTAATGTTAGGATATGTTTTAGTAGAATGTCGGCCTAGTATGAGATCATATCAGGCCCACATTGGGTCTAATATGAGATTATATTAGGCCCTTTGTAGTCTTGATGTCCCGATATGAAACCCACATTGTTCCTTGATCACAAACAATGTTTGACATCATATCTACCTTCTATTCGCTTATCTCTTCCTAGTGATAGCGAGTTTACAGAAATATAAATATGCTAGGTATATCAATAGATTTCGATCAAAATCCACTAATCAATTTTGAAAATATAGTATATACACCAAATCTATCGTTGCTTGCTTTTTTAATTACAACACCACTTATTCTGACATTGTAACTTTGCTAACTTAGTTTATAATTTATTTTTTTTGAAGAAATTCTCTCTGAGATATGGAATATGCTTGATGCAAATTCTATCATGGGACAGGGATCTAATGTAGTAAAAGTATCTAGAACTAATATTCCATCTTTTTTTGAGTATACTGGTGCGGGGGAGCACAAATAAAATACAAACAATTTGACTTTTAATAAAATGAAAAAGAAAGTAACCTAGAAGATGAGGTTTAGAATCCTTGTAGGACACTTGTTAAATACTTTGAGCCTACTTGGAGTGAGGAGGAAGAGCATTATATCTAGATTGTAGAGAAATTACAATACAATACAGATGTACAAAATTCTTAGCTGATGATATGCAGATTGAACAATATGAATTTCCCCTAGAGTAGTACAATGATTTAGAGGAGGAATTTTCAATAGTTGATGATCCATATATTTTGAATTCTTGATTGCTACAAAGGCCAATTGGAGATGCAACATATGAGCACTAAATTTTTTATTGGACAGATTTTTTCATCTGGACAAGAGTTCAAGAATACACTTGTGAAGCATGCCATGGTTAAACATATGAGATATAGCCTAGTTGAAATCCGGATAAATCGAGTTAAAGTAGTCCACTTCAAATAATCATGTACATGGAGAGTAGTTGGGCAGGAGATGTGGAGTTCACTATTACTAAATTTGTAAAGGAACAACAATGTCACACTATTAGGGAAAGTGATGATCATCAAGTATACACTTCCTCATTTGTAATATCTTTTATTGAAGAGAAATTTATTTCTAACGAACAGTACAAACCAAGTATGATTATATCAGATATAAAAGCTAGGTTTAACATGACCATATTATATAGAAAAACATACACAACCTAGGAGAAAGCTACGAAGGTCGTTGGAGATTATGATCAAGCATATAGAGATCTTCGACTGTATCTACGTGAGTTAAGAGTCAGGGATCCTAAAACTTATGTGACACTACACAGGAATGGTAACAATCAGTTACAACATTGTTTTTGGGCTTTTGGTGCTTGTTCGAAGAGTATTCAGGTCTTATCTATTAGTGCAATTTTTCTAAATCAAGGTTCACTAGTTTGACTAAGCTTGAGTTGACTCAAGTCTGAGTCTTGATGTTTGAGTTTTGATGTTTGACAATATATGGAGATTACAGATGAATTATTTGTTTGGGGAGATTGCTCAAGGTTGATCAGTTCAATGTAAAGAAGAGTTAAGTAGGCCAAGGTTGACCGGATACTTGACTGAGAAGTCCTAACTGGAGGTTAGGTAAAGGTAAGACCAACAGAAAAGTTGGCAGAAGAAGAAAATTCAAGTGGGTCAATATTGACCGGACACTTGGTATGAAAGTCCTGGTGAGTGAAGCTGGACAGTTGGAAAATCCTGGTAAGTAAGCCAAGTGAAAATCCTAGTGAGTGAAGCTAGGTGATGGAAAGTCCTAGTGAGTGAAGCCATATGAAAAGCCCTAGTGAGCGAAACTAGGCAGATAGAAATCCTAGTGAGTGAAGCTAGGATATAAAAAAACCCTAGTGAGTAAAACAAGGCCAGAGGAAATCTAGGTGGGTCAAGGTTGACCGGATACTTGGTGTTTTGGAAGTCCAGGTGGGTCATGGAGGACCAGACACTTAGAACGAGGTGAAAAGTTCAAGTGGGTCAAGGTTGACCGGACACTTCACGAGGAGAAAAGTCCAAATGGGTCAAAGGATTGACCAGCCACTTGGTGAAAAAGTCTCAGCAGATTAAGGTTGACCGGATGCTAGGCAAGGAGGAGTTCCAACAGATCATGGTTGACCGGATGTTGGGTAAAGGAACCCTAGACTTAGGTTTGGAAGTTAGGGTTTAGTAATCAATTAGGCTAATCGATTACTATAAATTAAGTGATTACCCTAATCACTTAAGCTTGGAATTACGAGAAATAGAAGGGAGTTGAATCACTTACCTTAAGCAATTCAACAAGGCTTAATCCCTTAGTTTTATTGATTAAGATCCATTTTGTGAGAACATAATATTTGGTAAGTGATTAAGCAAGGAGGCTTAATCTCTTACAATCCACTCTTGCGCAAACAGAAAACTTCCTAATCGATTAGGATAGTGTAATCAATTACGCTTGAAAACTAATTGTTGTGAGCCTGATAAAAGGGTTTGGCGTGCACTGTTTCAACATCTCTTCTCTCCCAGTCTCTTCACCGAGTTCAGATTATCACCTCCAGTTCTTAAAGCTTCTTGTAGACAAGTGTTACTACACTTCCAAGGTCAAGAGGCGTTCCCAAGTAAGAAGGAGAAGCTAGCTAGCATTTCATTATTATAAATCTTATAGGATTTCATTTGTACTTGCTTCTTTTTTCTTCTTGTTGTATTGAGAGCTTGTACGAGGCTTCTCTGCCTCTAGAGTGTTTCCCAGAAGGAGTGTATTCATAGTGGATGTGTGAGAGAGGGCTAGATCCTTCAATTAGTCACCTCATTTAAGGTGGATACTAAGTAAATCCTTGTGTTAGCATTGGAGAATTTTGCTTCAAGTTTATCCGCTGCAACAACATCTATCAAGTGAGCAAGCAAGCAAGATGAGCTATTTACCCCCCTCTATCTCCAAAGTGTTCCAACAAGTAGTATTAGAGTGAGGCCGCTCTTCACTGGATTGATCATCGGAAGGGCAACTAGCTAGAAGAAGAAGAAGTTGAAGTCCTAAAGTCAACAAGCCAAAGATTTCAAAAGCTAAACTTCAAGATGGATTTATGAGATAGACTAGGATTCAACATAAGGATGCCTCCACCATTCATAATGACAAGCTTCGATCTTTAAAAATCAAGGATCAAAGATTTCTTGATGATGAAAATAGAGCAATGGTTTGCTCTGATGGAAGACTATGAAACTCCAAAGGATTCAAAAGGCAAAATCATCAGGAAGACCAATTGGAGCAAGAAACAAATTTAAAGGTGCAAGGTAAATTACAAGGTAACCAAATTATTAGTTAGTTTATTTCCAAGCAAAATCATATGTAAGATTGGAGATTATAACGATGCCAAGGAGCTTTGGAGAAAATTGACAAAAATCCATGAAGAATCCTCCACTACACCAAATCAAAAAGAATCCAAAGAGGGAAACTCATTGGATCAAGAGTAAGAAGATCCATCCTCAAGAGAGCACAAGGATAAAGGCAAAGGAGTGTACTCCTTGTTTGATGTGCACAAAGACTTGGAGGTTGAAAGACGTTCAACTTTTGAAGAAGACGATGAAGATGAAGAGGCCTCCACCTCTAGAGTTGAGGGGGAGCGTCATTCATTAACACTAGAGCAAGAAGAAGCTTCTACTTCTGAGTCGAATGGAGAGGAAGATGGTGCCACCTCCACAAGTCAAGAAAAATCAAATGGAGGATCATGTGCCACCCCTACAAGTAAAGGTATAACAATTTTAATTATTAATAATAAAATTCATATCATTTACTTTGAGTGTAGGGAAAATAGACACTATAAGAGTAAGTGTCTAAAATTGACTAAGAAGGAAGGTCAAGTGACACCCAAGGCCAAGGAAGTTGGTCCCTCAGTATGCAAAGGCAAGGGGCACATTATGTGCTTCTCTTGCAATCAAGATGGACATTATCAGAGACAATGCCCAAAGGGAAAGAATCCGTCCAATAACAAAGAAGGAAGCTCAAATCAAGGGGGAGCACTTAAGAGCAAACCCAAGGCATCATTTATTGAAGCAATCCCTTTGAGTCATGATAAAAAGAATGCTAGGTCTAATCTTTATCATTTTAATACAATTTATCATGAAAATAGGAAGCATGATAGGTTAAAGAAAAATATGTAGCATATCATGCTAAGACTATCCCACCTAAGGTTAGGAAGGTAGATAATAATTTAAGCAAGAGCTCTATATATTTTAGATATAGGCCTAAAAATAAAAATTCTCAAGAAAATCAAGAAAAATCCAAATCTAAGGATTTAATAATGAAAAAAAAAATCAAGTCTTAAGGTCAAGACTTGATAAGTTAGAAAAGACCCTAAAAAGAATGGAAAATATCTTTAAGGGGCAAAATGAGCATAATCAAGGTTTAGGAGAACAAGAGCCGTTCAATGGCCATAAAGGTTTAGGATACAAACCTAAAGCCAAGAAAGATGTGACCTCATACTATAAGATTCCATATAGTTATGGGACCAACCCTAGGTCTAAGGGTCAAGTCAAGGTTATAAGGGAGGTCATCCCTAGAGTTAATCTTGAAAAAACCAATGTGACTAAGGCTTTCAAGAAGCCTAAGAAAGTCACTAAGAAGTGTTGGGATATGCCTGATGCGGGTGCGTGCTAGAACATGTTTCGTAAATATGTACAACAAAAAATAAAATAATAATAATTCCTAATTATTACATTACACACACCACATACATACAGGGATATAATATGCTAAACATGATCGCATAATTAAAATTTTATGAGAAGTAAATTTATGCTAGGTATACCTTACGGATGACATGTAACGAGAAGGGCATCAACCATAGCGACATTGTCGAACCTCACCTCTATTCATATCCACACCGAGCTCCTCAAGATAACTCCTTGAGTACAAGTCTCTCCTTCGCAAGTTACTAGCCACGAGTGAAGAAGAGCGATCAAGAGGAAGAAGAAGCAAACAAGGAAGATGTCTCTTCCTTGCTTGGTGGTCACGACAACAAGGAGAAGGATTCTCCTTGTTGTGGGTGGCGGCAAAGAGAGGGGAGAGGGAGAGGAGGATTGGATTTTCAAAAATCTAATCAACCAAATAATAAAACTTCTATCTAATTCTCTCCTAATAATATCTGTATATAATCCTCTTTAATAAATTGGATTAGAAAGCCTAAATCCAATCTATTATCCATTAACCAAAAATTAGCCCATTAATCCCTTGGTTTGGTTCACAACTAAATCAAGTTGGTTCATGACTAATTCATGATTAAACCAAATATGATCCAACTCTACTATAAGAGATGTAGCCCATTCACGCTTCCATAATGACAAATATTTTCATATTTATCTTATGTATAGTCCAACCAAACATTTATCTCTTGATCAAAGAATCCTATTCTTTAACTTGTTTTACGTCTTTTAGAGACTCGTTAGTGCGTGTGACCCAATTGGTTCCCAGTTCATCTTGGCCGTCCATAATTAACTATTTAATTATGGAATGATCGAGTGGTACCTAGTAGTACATCATGATCCCTAATTAGCTAAAAAATCATAGTTAATTTTAGAACTAATTCTAAACCCTTCAGCAGCTATAATGAGTCATGCATTGTTCCTTTCACTTGTCTTATACCCACTTGATTCAAGACATGGTCTATGTGTCTGCCCTCAATAGACTGACTACGTTACACCTAGC
This sequence comes from Zingiber officinale, assembly GCF_018446385.1. Lineage (NCBI taxonomy): Eukaryota > Viridiplantae > Streptophyta > Magnoliopsida > Zingiberales > Zingiberaceae > Zingiber > Zingiber officinale. The sequence continues at coordinate 29,895,205 of NC_056004.1, forward strand.
CCAAGTAATACTTTCTCATTCTACGGATTCAAATTACTCGTATATATGTCTAAGAGCCTCACACTCTTAACATGTGATGCTTTGACCAAAGACTTTGAGTAATAATCCTAACGAGTAGCCATAGGGTATACGTCTCCTCGCAAGGAGTGATGAATCCTCTGTGTATTATCCAAACATCTTCTGACATTTCAACTTATACCCAATCATCCCGGGTTGACACCTCAATGAGGTGCTTGCTTAAGATGTCAAAGTATAAGTCTCCGTGACCAAGATGACTTATATACCTCAAGTCGAAGGAAACTTGCACTCGAGCTGTAGTAAGAGGTTCACAGACATATCCATATATATAGATAACCATATGAAGTCTTACAACGAGTCACTCCAATGAACTAGCTAGTTACCATAATTAGCATCCATCTTTAACTTTCGATATCCCAATGTCTCCAGCCAGTGAGAAAATAGCTGCTTGGCGAACTAAGGAGTATAACCCATGCTAGTTTTACAGAATTGATGATGTTCGAATGTATAAATTTGATGACTAGGAAAATTCTAATATGTTCATAATTGAGCATGTAGAGATAATCACTAGTTGTGATCCAATCACTAGTTGTGATCCAATCACAATTTCTCTCATGCTATAAATTATATTGTGGGTATTCAGTAAATGAGTTAAGACAATTAAACATATAATATGCACTCAAATAGTAAATCTATATTTAGTAAAAATCGTAAGATGATTGCCTTAGGACATCCCTCAAAATCTAACACTTCCACTTGGCCTAATGCCAATCGCCACGGTGTCCTAAACTGTAAGCATGGATGTGGCTCTTAAACTTGCTTTATGGTAGAGCCTTTGTCAAAGGATCTGCTAGATTCCTTTCAGTGGAAATTTTCTTGAGATGTATTTCTTTCCTACTAATGATCTCCCTGATCAGATGATAGCGGCGAAGCACGTGTTTTGGTCGCTGATGAGACCTCGGTTCCTTTGCTTGCGTAATAACTCCGATGTTGTTGTAGTAAACAGGTAATGCTTTAACAGTGGATGGAACCACTCCAAGTTTAGTAACGAACTTCTTGATCTAAAATGCTTCCTTTACTGCTTCTGAAGATACAATGTATTTTTCTTCACAAGTAGAATATGCAACACTGTCTTGCTTAGAATTTTTCTAACTAACTGCGCCTCCATTTAATATGAACATAAATCCAGATTGGGACTTAGAGTCATCCTTGTTTGTCTGGAAACTAGCATCCATATATTCGTGTATGATCATATCACCGTCTCCATATACCAAGAACATATCCTTAGTTCTTCTCAAGTACTTAAGGATCATCTTGACAGGCGTCCAGTGATCCATTCCTGGATCAGACTGGTATTTGTTCATAACACTCAGAGCATATGATACATCAGGCCTTGTACATAACATAGAATACATGATAGATCCTATTGAGGATGCATAGGGTATCTTATCCATGTAAATCCTTTCGTCTTTTGTGCGTGGGTACATAGACTTCGAAAGGTGAATTCCATGCCTCATATGTATGAAACCTTTCTTGGATTCATACATGCTAAACCATTTTAGCACTCTGTCTATATACATCGATTGTGAAAGACCAAGCAACCTTTTTGATCTATCTCTATAGATTTTCATATCGAGGATATAAGTTGCTTCTCCCATGTCTTTCATAGAGAATGTTTTGGAAAATCAAACTTTAACTGACTGTAAAATTGACACATTATTTTCTATGAGTAATATGTCATCAGCATATAATATTAGGAATACGACCATATTCCCACTAACCTTTTGATACACACAAGGTTCGTCTAGATTTTGTGAAAATAAAATTCTTTGATCACCTTATCAAAATGGATATTCCAACTCCTGGATGCTTGCTTCAGTCGATAAATGGATCGTTGAAGCTTGCATACTTTATTCTTATTAACAGATGTGAAACCTTCGGGTTGTGACATATACACGTCCTCGAGTAGATTTCCATTAAGGAAAACTATTTTCACATCAATTTGTCATATCTTATAATCATGATGAGCTGATATGACCAGGAGTATCAGAATGGATTTAAGCATGACTACAGGTGAGAAAGTTTCATCATAGTCAATGCCTTGCCTTTGATGATAGCTTTTCGTTACCAAGCTTGCCTTGTAGGTAATTACATTACCATCCATGTTAGTTTTCTTCTTGAAAACCCACTTACACCTTATAAGCATTAATGCCTTCAGGTGGGCCCACTAAATTCCAAACTTAGTTTTTGTACATGGAATCCATTTCCAACTTCATAGCTATAAGCCACTTATCTTTTTCTGAACTATTCAAACCCTCTTTGTAATCAACATGTTCCTTATCCTTAATGAGTAACACATCATTCGTTTCTCTTACAAGAGATCCATATCTCTCAGGAATATTACATGTCCTACCTGATCTATGAGGATGTTGTGTCATAATTGATTGTGGTTCTTGACTAGGCATCTCGTTAGTGTTTATTGGAGTCTCTTGAATTTCATCAAGTTCAACCATACTACCACTTGCTTCTTGTAAGAGAAATTTTTTCTCTAGGAATATAGCATGCCTTGAAACAAACACCTTTTGTTCCAAGGGGTGATAAAATTGGTAACCCTTAGTTTTCTTAGGGTATCCAATAAATAAACACTTATCAGACTTAGTGTCCAACTTGTCTGATATAGTCCTCTTCACATAAGTAGGGCATCCCCATATCTTCAAATAAGATATGAGAGGTTTCTTACTAGTCTATACCTCATATGGAGTAGTTGAGATTACCTTCGTCGGGACTCTATTTAGCAAGTAAACAGCTGTTATGAGTGTATAACCCCAAAAGATTTTGGGAAGATTTGCACGATCCGTCATTAACCTAACCATGTCCAATAAGATTCGGTTATGCCTTTTTGATACACCATTATGTTGTGACGTATATGGCGGAGTCCATTGAGATAATATATCATTGTCCCTTAGATAATCTCGAAACTCTTGGCTTAAATACTCATTACCTCGATCAGATCAAAATATCTTGATATTTTTACCAAGTTATTTCTCTACTTTATTTCTAAATTCTCTAAACTTTTCAAAGGCTTCAGGCTTGTGTTTCATTATATACACATACCCAAAACGAGAGTGATCATCAATAAAAGTAATGAAGTAGCTATAATCTCCTAGTTCATGAATTGACATTAGTTCACATACATTGGTATGTTCGAGCCCAAGTAACTCATCAACTCATTTACCCTTTCCAGAAAAAAGTAACTTTGTCATCTTGCATTTTAAATATGAATCACATATATCAAATGTATCTAATTCAAATTATTCAAGAACTACAATATTTTACAATTCAAACATGTGTTTCTTGCTTATATGGCCAAGGAGACAATGCCACGAGTAAGAGGTTGATTATCTAATCAGGCATGTTTATTGCTCATATTGATATTGAATGTGTCACTAGATGTATCTAACGCGTAGATGCCATTGTATAAAGTTCCAGAGTCATAAAGAACACTATTCAATGTTATATAACAACAATTGTTACTAAAAGTCAAATGGAAACCTTTTCTATTTAGGCAAGAAATAGAAACAATGTTCTTTATTAATGTAGGAACAAAATAACAATTATCTAGTTCTAAGGCAAGTCCACTAGGAAGCTGTAACAAGTATGTTCCGATGACGACTGAAGCAACCTTTACTCCATTCCCAACTCCTAGACTTGTTTCTCCCTTGACGAGTCTTTTTCTATTCCTTAGTCCCTGTATGTCATTACATATATATGAGCCACACCCATTGTCCAATATCTAAGTGTTTGAGGAAATAACATGACAATCAATAACAAAAATACCTGGAGAGGATGAGGCTTCAGATAACTTATTCTTCTTCACAGACTCAAGATTGATCTTGTAGTTTCTTCACTAGTGTCCCATCTTGCCACAATGATGGCATGCACCCTTTTGTGCTAGCTCTACTATCTTGTCCTTTTTGCTCTTCCCCTTAGCCTGATGTTTTGGTTTCCTCTTAGAACCTTTTTTGGAGGAGTCTACTAACATCACAGTTTTCTGTTTACCTTTAACAGTAGGATCTATAGTCTTGAGCATATTAATCATCTCAGGAATGGTTAATTCCAAATTATTCATCCGATAGTTCATCACAAATTGTGAATGACTTTTCAATAAACTTTGTAGAATTAAGTCAATACTTAACTCATGATCCATTATAAAATTGAGTGATGCTAAATGCTCTATGTAGCCATTCATCTTTAGTACATATTGCACTACGGATGAACTCTCTTGCATCTTTGAGCAAAAGAGAAGCTTAGAGATCTCGAACCTTTCGAATCTAGCTTGCTCATCTAATAGCTCACGAAGATTATAGACTATTTCATAAGCATCCAAATGCTCATGTTGTTTCTGTAGTTCAGGAGTCATAGCAGCTAGCATGATACAACTTGCAAGTACAGAATCATCCTTATATTTCTTAAGGGCTAACAATTGGTCCGTAATTGCATCGGTATCAAGACTTATGAGAAGAGGCTGATCAAGGACATAAGCTAGTTTCTTAACTCTGAGAATAATTCTCAAATTTCAAAACCAGTCCAAGAAGTTTGACCTAGTCAGTTTATTCGAGTCCAAAATCAAACGCAGATTAACAAAAATCATAATTAAATGATTAACTTAGAAATACAAAATGAGAATGTATGAGACACATGATATTATTTATGTAAACAATTTACATAAAAGTCTGCTTATTATCAAATTTAAATACCCTTATTTTTGAATTCAGGGGATGGTAGATTTTTTTCGAAGTGGGTTGATATCCACTACAGATAAGAATAATCTTGACTTTGGCCAATAAGTCATTCTTAGCTATAGTGGTAGGTAATAAGTTTACCGATTGCATATCACTTATACGCAACTATCACATTATGCTAGAAACTGATTGATTTTCGTATAAACATTGGGTTGTTAACACATTAACAAGTATACATCAAATGCGTATCACCCAACTTCACCTTTATCCACATTGATCATGGCTTTGGCACAACAAATCAACGCTTCAAGTTTAAACCGACCCGTTAATCATGAGATTGTATCTCTATGGTTTGAACATATTTAATTTCAAGTTTGAGCTTGACTTTGTACAATAACTCAAACAAGAACTTAAACTCTGGTTCTTACCATATTAACGAAAGGTGTAGGTCTTAATATCGAGTAATAGATTTGGTCTCATTTACATCATGCAAATATTCTATCTACATGACTTTACATGCATAACATAAATGATGACATGACACATTGCATGCATGACATAACATGAAACATCACACATATGATAATATCTAATCACATCACACGCATGATAAAATCTAATCATGTCATAATTAATGCATCTACATGACATACAATATGTATCAACATGACATAAATTTATAAATGTTATAATTCTATTTTAGAAATAAAATATATTATAAATCTGATTTTAATAAATCAAAATTTATCTAATCAAATTAGGAAACTAATTTTTAAATTTAATTAACATATTTTATCTAGAATCTTTTTTATCAAGCAAGAATCTTTAATTATTTTGGAAATAAATTTTCAAATTAATTTCCTAATAATTTAGGAAATAAATAATTAATATTTCTTAATTTATTATAGAATAATTTAAATCTAGATTTTTTATGATTTTCTATTTTTTTTTTAAAATTTGGTATTTCTTAATAATTTAGGAAACTTTCTAAAAATGAAATATTTTAATAAATCTACAAATTCTAGAAAAGATTAATTCTATAATTTAATTTAGAATATCTCAAATCTGGATTTTTAATAATTTTCCAAATATTTCTAAATTTGATATTTCCTAACAATTTAGGAAACTTTCCAAAAATAGAATATTTTAATAAATCTGAAAAGTTTCAGAAAAGATTAATTCTATAATTTAATTTAGAATATCTTGATTTTTTTTTATAATTTCAGAATCTTTTCTTATTTGGTATTACCTAACAAATTAAGAAATTTTTTAAAAATAGAATATTTCTTACAATTTCAAAAAATTTCATAAATGATAATTTCTAAATTAATAGAATATTTCTAAATTTAATTTTCTAAAATTATATCAAAAACTTTCTAAAAATAGAATTTTCTAACAATTTAGGAATCTTAAAAAAAAATGGAGAAAGTCTTAATAATTCTAGAAAAGTTCTAAAATTAATTGCAACACTAATTATGAACCATAAAATAATTTTACCATTATGTTGAAGTATGATCAGGCTCTGATACACTGTTTGGGGTATGCCCGATGCGGGTGTGTGCTAGAACACGTTTTGTAAACATGCGTAGTAGAAAATAAAATAATAATTCTTAATTATTATATCACACTCACCATACATATACAAGGATATAACATGCCAAACATGTGTTGGTGTAAGTTGTACTAATAATCTGGTTTTGATGTATAACAAATAGGTTAAAGTTAGATGTGATATTTTTCTAACCTTTTCTACCAAGTGTGTAGGAGTTGATTGGTCTGAGGGACCTGACACCAGGCTGAAATCTAGCTAGATCTGCGAGCTTGATAGCTGGTGGGAAGTCTAGATAGGTCCTTAGGGCCTGATATCTGGCAGGAAGTCCGGTTGGGTCCGCGGGACCTGACAATCGGCCGAACTCCAGTTGGGTCAGCGGACCTGACAACTGGCAGAAAGACCTGGTGGGTCAGAGGCAAGTCAAGTGACTGTAAGTGTTAAGTGAAGGTAAGCAACTAGAGGAGAGATCTAGTGAGGATGCATTCCCCATTGAGGGAACTGTAGGCGTCGATCCAACTTAGGTCCATTTTGGATGCCTAAGTTAAGATCTTGACTAGATTTTAGTCTTGAGGAGACATGATCGAATTACTACCCTATCTGCTATGTTGTGCTAACACTATTATGTAGGGTAGATATAATTTTTATTGCCCGGACTAACCTTTTCTTGCAGGGAGAAGGCTGCTGAAGAAAAGGACTTCGGGCGCTCGGACTCCGGGCGCCCGGAGCTGGTTCGGGTGCTCGGAGCAGGCTGGCCTAGGCGGGGATAGGCGCTCAGGCAATTCAGGCGCCCGGACTCGGTCTAGGCACCCGGAATCGAAAAATTATCCACAAGTTAATGTGCAGCTCGTCGATTAGCTGAACCACGTGGTCCAGGCAGCTGGAATGGACCTATTTAAAGGCATTCAACCCAGAGCTTCAGAACAACAATGATGACAAGTTTCTCTCTTGCTCAGTGCTTCGAAAATGCTCCTGTGATGCTGTGAAGCTCCTTCAACAACCGGCAACCAAGACTTTCCCATTTTGTTGCTGTTGGTAATTGTTATTTCCAGTTCTTGTACTTAACTCCTATAAAATTTTTGTGAATTGTTAGTGGATTACCTAATAAAGCACTCGACAAGTGTGAGTCTTGGAGTAGGAGTGTTAAAGGCTCTGACCAAGTAAAACTCAGTTTGTTAGCATTGGTTTATCTCTCTTCTGCTGCTACTTCATTTTAATTCACTTTCGATTTTCGACGATTGCTATTCACCCCCTCTCTAGCATTCTTTATGATCCTACAAGTGATATTAGAGCAGGTACCACTCTGAATTAGTGCAACCACCAATCATGCAAGGGGATGATTTTTCCCTCTTTCAGATTTTGAGCTTTTTCAGTATAGTCCAAACTAGTACAATTACCTTTTTGGATAATTTTTTTTCATTACAAACGACTCTGAATTGGTACAACATCAATCAAGTCTTAATATTTTTTTTCTTCTTCCATACTACTAATCCAAGACCTAGTTTTGGGATTCTTTTTGCCTTTTCCTCTTTTGTGTGCAAGGTTCATGGCCCAAAACGAGGGATACTCCACCGTACACCCTCCCCTTTTTAATAGTGATGACTTTCTATATTGGAAGAAATGGATGGAGGTGTACTTGAAGACCGACTTCGACCAATGGTTTAGCGCCACCAAAGGATACATGGCGCTCGTCGACAACGCTAGAATTCCAATGGACCCAGAAAATTAGAATCTAGAAATGAAGAAGAAGGCTCAGATCGACTTCAAAGCTCTCAACACAATCCAATACGGGCTAACGAAGGAAGAACTAAACTGCGTCAGCCCACATGAAAACGCGAAGGAGCTTAGGGGACAAACTCATAGAACTGCACAAGGGAACCAACGACGCAAAGGTAACAAAAGAGGTCTATTTTTAAATAAACTATTTAACATAAAAATGCGGGAAGGAGAATCTGCAAGTCAACTACATGCGAGGATAAAGGACATCCTCAATGGACTTCATACAATCAACCACCAGATGGAGAACCGCGATCTTATAAGGTATGCACTAAACACATTTCCTCGAAATGCACTGTGGGCATCCATCGTAGATGCTTACAAACTTTTGAGGAATTTGTCTAAATTAAAACTAGATGAATTATTTTGTGAACTTGAACTCCATGAACAGATTAACTTAAAGTAGGTTGAGTAAGGCATTGCTCTTTTTGCAGGTCCCTCAAAAAAAGCTAAACACAAGAATAAACCAGAGCCAGAATCTGAATCTGACTCGAAAGACGAAGAAGAACAACTCGTGAACATGGTAAAAAAAAATGTTCACGAGAAGGAAGAACAACTTCATATAGAAGGACTTACAAAAGGTGATCAAAGTAAGTGACTCAAAGGCAAAGATCACATGCTACGGGTACAACAAGAAAGGACATTACAAGAATGAGTGTTTGAAGATGAAAGACGACAAACCCAAACCAACCAAAAAGAAAAAGGCACTCAAGGCAACGTGGGACAAGTCATCCTCAGAAGAATCGGATGTTGAGGATTAGAAGCATCATAATTACCTCGCATTGATGGCAACGGGATCGGAATCAGAAAGCGAGTCCGAGGACGAATCAAGCCACGAGTCCGTACTCATTTATGAAGGTTCGAACGAGGTATCCTCCATCTTAACCTCCAAATTTTGTAGAATAATTGCATATTTAAACAAAAAATTAATTAAGTATGAAAAATAAAATGAATCACTTCTTGAGGAAAATCAACGCCTCAAAGAAGAAACTAAAAATAAAAATCCAAATCAAGATGTAACACTTGAGGAGGAAAACACAAATTTAAAAAGTGAAATTAATAAACTTAAAGGATTGTTAGAAACTTTCACCACTAGATCTAAAAACTTGGATTTAATTCTTAAAACCCCAAAAGTCGTATACAATAAATCTGGGCTTGGATACAAATCCAGCTCAACAAATAAAACATTTATATCACTTATAAGCTAAAATAAAAAACAAACTAAAGCTTGGATTTCGAAAGCGTGCCTAACCACGCAAGTATAACTCAATCAATTCTATGTGCCCGAAAATGAAATTTATTACATAAATCCATCTAAACCTAACCCAAACCAAAATCTAAAATGTAAAACAAAATTGACTAATGTTGGAGTGTATACTGAAAGCCTAAGCTTTGTAAACATTCATTATGAATAAAGAATCACATTTGGTCTAATTATCTACATTTGTTTGTAGTTGTTCATTTAATTTATATTGTAGATAACATAGTATGTGGTGTCACATACAGAAGATGATGTTATCAGTACCTTATAAATTATAAACAGTAGCTCACGACCATAATGGAAAGGAACAAACCATTAGAAAGTCATAGTGTAATTAGATATTAGTTTATCTTGACTATATAATTACACTAGTACACTCAGAGTGTATTGAGTAGGACCATTTGAAGTCGTTCCTTTTATACTGACTTTATAAAGAAATAAAGACCTCAGTTATTATGGAAGTGTGTGCTCTTAATCCTAATATAATAACAAGCATATATGTTTGATATTTATTTCTTTAATTTATTAATGGGTGAGATTTAGTTCGATGAATCAATAAACCCGATAAATTGGGAAATGGTATCACTCATAGTGTGTGTTGTTGATTATAGAAGGAAACTGTGTCCTAGTGATACTAGGTTGATAATGTCCTCAAGAGGAGCTCATAAAGATTGTCATGTTAAACCCTGCAGGTGGACTTAGTCCGACATGATAATAAGGTTGAGTGGTACTACTCTTGGACTTAGATATTAATTAAATGAGTTGTCAGTAACTCACTTAATTAGTGGACATTCGATATCTTAAACACAGGGAGACTAACACACTCATAATAAGAAGGAGCCCAAAAATGTAATTTGGGATTGGTGCGGTAGTTCAATGATAGTTCTCTAGTGGAATGAATTATCATTGATAAAATTAAGTTGTGTGTTCGGGCGAACATGGGATGCTTAATTTTATCGGAGACCAAAACCAATTCCTCCTCTCGGTCCCTATCGTAGCCTCTTATTTATAGAGTACTATACCCACATATACCCACCTTCTATACCCACCTAAAGGGGGCCGGCCAAGCTAGTTTGGGAACCAAGCTAGGGCCGGCCTAAGCTTGGGTTTAAGGTGGCCGGCCCTAGCTTGAACCCAAGCTAGTAGGGCCGGCCATAATTAAATAAAAAGAAATTTAATTTTAGATTTTATTATTATGTGGAAGATATAATTTAAAGAGAATTAAAATTAAAATATCTCTCTTGTAAAAGATTTACAAAAGATTAAAGAAAGAGATTAGATCTCTTTCCTTATTTGTAGATTGGAGAGTTTTTTATTTTCTCTTTAAAATTATTCACATGTTAATAAAATTAAAATTATAGATATTTCCTTTTATTAACCATGAAGAGATTTTTAAAGAGAAATTTTATTTTTTAAAATTTCCGGAAACAAATAAGGAAAGTTTTAATTGTTGATTAAAACTTGTCCAATTTGCTTCCTCTTGATGTGGCCGGCCATTAGAGTTTATTTGGGAAATTTTATTTTATTTTTCTCAAATAAATCATGTCAAGGAAATTAAGGAAATTTTATTGTAATTAAATTTCCTAATTTGCCTAGGCCAAGGAATATAAAAGAAGGGGTGAGGGTGCCTTCACAAGACACAACCTCTATTGTTTTCTCTCCCTTTCTCCTTGGTGTTGTGGCCGGCCATTACCCTCTCCCTCTCTTCCTCTTGTGGTGGCCGAATACTTCATCTCTCTTGGAGTTCTTGTGGTGGCCGGATACTACTTGGAGAAGAAGAAGAAGAAGGAGAGAAAGCTAGCTTCTCTTGGAGCTTGGTTAGTATTTTGATTTTCTTCTTTGGTAAAGTTCTTCCTTTGTGGCCGAACCTTGCTTGGAGAAGAAGAAGGTGGTTGGTGGTTTCTCATCTTGGTAGATCGTTGCCCACACAACGTCCGAGGTTAGAAGAGGAATACGGTAGAAGATCAAGAGGTTTTTCTACAAGGTATAACTAGTAATTTCTATTTCCGCATCATGCTAGTTATTTATGGAAATAATACCAAATACAAGAGGCTTACGTTCTAGTATTTCGAATATGTTTTTTTCGAAGTTGTGTTCTTTTGTTTCTTTCTTTTCCTTGTGATTTGATTGTTCTCTTTGGTTAACCTAAAGTTATTTTAGGAAATTAAATATTAGCTTTCTATTAAAGGTTTTGTCTAGTCGGTGGTGGTTGCTCCCATATCCAAGAAGGCCATGTGCCTCGCCACGTCAGTACTGGGAACCTTTTATGGAAATTAATATTTAATGGAATTAATAACTTAAGGAGACTTGGGTCGAACGTGTTAAGTTCCGCAGGAGATCCAAGTCAAAACCTAAAAGAACAAATAGATTAAGTTTTGGATCAAACGTGTTAAGTTCCGCAGGAGATCCAAAATTTAATTTAAAAGAACACATGGTAGCTAGGAAAAGGTTCAGATCTTTGTACAAAATTTTTGTACAGTGGAACCTATAGGCTTTCCGAGTAGCAACCAACAACTAAACCAAATCCAAATCAAAAAAATAAATTTAAGTCAAATAACTACAAAACCAACTCAAACTCAAATTATCATCAAGTCCATTATAATTATAAAAGAAATCAACATAAACCCAAAACCTAAAATTGAAAGTTTAATAATTCAAGGGGAGGCTCCAAAATATTTGGAACCTCCAAAATAATAGGTTACCTGGCAGGGTAATTAGGATTAGATTAAAAAGAGACAAAAGTTTAACTTTTAAAAAAATAACACTGGAGAAGTTTTGGATGATAGTAGGTTAGGGAAGCTTTGTCTATGCATGTCTAGGAAGATATGACTCCTACCTGGTGCATTTGACTTAGTGGAACTAACTGAAACTACCCCTTACCAATCTTAGTTGGTTAGACCAAAGTTTTGTTATTAAGTTCAGTGGATAGACTATTTGGAAAGCCTCGAAGGCATGACTACTCTAATGATGCCCAGGTGACTCACCATAACTCAGAAGTTTATTTGAAGAATGCTTATTTGTTGAACCTAAAGTTAAACTTGAATCTAACATAAAGTTAAACCAAATCCTGAAATTCAACTTAATTCATCTCACAAAATAATAGGATCCCTTTTGTTTGAAAATTCAGACCGGTGAGATGAATAATGATAATTTAAAAGTAAATTATATTAAATCTAAATAATTAAACTAAAATTAAATAATTAATTTATTAAAATTATTTACAAGTAAGTTGCTTGTGTCTGAAAAATCTTAGATTAAGGGGGAGGATATTTATTTGGATAGTTTTTAAAATCTAGGAAAAATATTTATGTTTTCTAAAATTTCCTATTTCGTTAGTGTTCCAAAATTCATTTTGGCCTTAGCCTAGATCAAACCCCTAGAAAGCATGATCCTATAGATCTAGAAATTGAGCATCTCACAAACACATAGGTTATCTTGATTGTGTATTTATAAACACAGAATGGTGTGAGATGCCAAGGCATTTTACCTGGACTTCAGATGCTTATATCAGTGCATCAACAAAAGTTTAAGCGAAAAATATAGTAGTACATTGATCAAATCATGTAGTCCTTTTTCAACAAATATCTAATTGGACATAAATACTTGATTTGACTAACTAGGTAAACACTGCTATCTTCTGATAGTTAGTTAGTAAATAAGGGTTAGACAATTAAGGACTCATAATAGATGAGTATATTTAACTAAGCTTTTATTACTACTACTCTTCTTAAGTACTCATCTCAATTGATTTTCTAACCTAAGTTGGCTTAATCAATTACTAACTCAAATCAATCATCAATTAATTAATTAATAAAATTAACTCAAAATAACCTTTAAACTTGAATTAATTAATTCTCAAGTTAATCAATTTAGTTAATTATTAGTTAAATTCATACTTTTTTTCTTAAATCAATCCTTAATTAACTTCTTAAGATAATTAATCTTCAAAATTAATTCTAAACTACGTTAATTAACTTAAGTTTTAACTTAATTTCATAACTTGAGATTAACTTATAACTTACACTAATTTATTCTTAAATAGCTTATTTAACTTAAATTAATCTTTTAATTTAATCATTGTTTTTTTTAAAAACTACTTAATTCTTAACTTAAATTAAAGAATTGACCTAATTATCTCCTAACTTATTTAACAAATCTATTAAAACTATTAGTTAAAATCCTTAACCTTTATTGAATTTTTAAAACAACTAAATTAACCATTTTAAACTTAATCATTTTTAATCTCCAATTCAACTTAATATCTAACTTAATTAAGCTATCTAACTTAAGTTAATTACTTTACTTAATCATCATCTTTACTTAAATAAGTTTTCCAATTTCACCTAATAAAATTAATTAAAAAATTTAACTTGGATCAATTTGTTAACTTAATCAAATTCATAACTTAACCTTAAATTAATTTTTTTAAGACTAATAAATTTCTAATCACCTTATAAAAATAATAATAATAATAAAAAATTTGGCCTAAAATCAAAGCCCAAAACCAAGGGCAGGCACCCTTGGTATCAGGGTCTGGGTGCCCCGTCGGACCCCCGTCCGGGCGCCCCACCTGGACCCTCGTCCAAGCACCTGGACTATGGCCCGGGTGCCCGGAATCCCCTATAAAGGGGGTGGTAGGGGTGCCCTCACCTTCTTCACTTTTGAAAAAGGTTCTTTACCGGGTTTTACAAGCAAAAGTGGATAAGGAAAAATAAATTTTTCTAAACTTCCAAAAATTTCCTTCTTCGATTATAGTATCACTTTGCGGATCAACCGAGGTCGTCAGTTCTATTATAATTATTCATGATACCTCAGTAATTATTTTTAAACTTTATTTTATTTATTTTAGTTGCTTTAGTATCTTATCTTTAGGATGTTATTTGTTAATTAGGAAACGATTACGCGCTGGTGCTGTCCCCTCTACCGCTAGTACATATCCTAGATTTTCTATTAAGGAACTTTGGATTAGGTTTACCTCTACTATCTATATGTCTGTATTGTCTAGATATTTAGATAGGCAGTTTTTCATGCGATCATGCATACCATATGTAGAGGTTATTGATTATTACAGTTTGCAGCGCTTAGTTTTTTGCTCTAGTTCAGTTAACATAGGTCTGTGTACTGAATTATATAACAACCTAGTTAGAGTCGATGATTTTACCTATACCACTAGGGTTGCTGATACGGATATTACATTATCCCCTACTATGATCCTTACCTTTTTAGGACTAATACTATCCATGTGTCCTTTTCAGTGCTACCCTCTTAGGGATCTACCATTTGATGATCCCTATTCTCATATTACACCCGATATAATTTATTCATATTTTTTTGGGAGTTAGCGTGTATCGACTGTGACCTTGTTTCGTTCAGTCACCCTTAGAGTGTAGGACTATGTCCTTTATAGGGTCTTAGTCATATGCATTTTGCCTTTAACCACTCATGACGTAGCGATGATGCGTCCCTTTCATTCATTTCTCCTTTATGCATTATGTCATAGATTAGATATAGATATTAGTTTGCACATATTTCATACCATTCTCTATTCAGCTGGCATCACCACCAGTCGGCGAGTCTATATGCCCTATTGTCATATTTTGACCGCTTGTATAGCCTCATTGAGCATTGATGTCACCACAGGTGATGTCAGATCCCTAACTGAGTTTGACATGGTCAGTGCTAGGAACTTCTCCTTAGGTGGTGTCCATATAGATGATGAGGGTGTCCTATCCTGGAGGAGAGAGGACCAGTACCAGCCTGATTGCAGCCTAGCCCTAGCCTGATCCTGTGGCTCAGGGCCAGCCTAATCCAGCAGCCCAGCCCCAGCCTGATCTAGATCCAGGAGAGGAGGCAGGGTTGGATACATATATAGCTAATCTTTTTAGGCCACCTACGCCTCCAATCCCTTGTACTCTAGACGACTGAGTTACCGGACTTGAGGCAGCCATGACGAGTCTTCGATAGGAGGTCTCTGATCTTTGACGGGACATGTCCAGTTCTCGAGAGGAGAATCAGACTCTTCATACTGAGTTGATGGACTTCTTGCGCTCCTGGGGGTCCGGTCCATCTTCCTCATCTTCGTAATAGTACAGTCCTTGATTGTTATTTTTTTCTTGCTTGAACAAAAGAATTAAGAAGCTTATTAACAAAAGGAAAGAGGCACAGAGATTTACTTGGTTTGCAATCACGGGATTGTTAATCCAAGACGTTGAAAGTGTAGGATCGGAAAGACACTGACGCAGAAGAAAACGTGCGTCAAAAATTACGTGCAGAAGGAGTGATGTAATGTCTAAAGGTAAAAAACCAAGCATTAACACAAGTAGTTTTACTTGCTTCGGAGCCTTCAACGACTCCTACTCCAAGGCCTGCACTCGTCGAGTGTTTTCATTGGACAATCCACTAATAGCTTGAACGATTACACAAGTTAAGTACAAGAACTAGACGCAATGCTATCGACAACAAAGAAAATAAAAAAGTCTTAATCGCCGGTTATCGGAGGAGCTTCACAGCGTCGTAGGAGTTTTTTTAGAGCATTGCACAAGAGTGAAAGTCGTAGTAGTTGTTATTTTTGAAGCTCCTAGTCGAAGGCCTTTATATAAGCCCATTCTGGGTGCTTGGAACCCCTCCGGATGCCTGGGCCACGTGACTCAGCCAGTCGACACGCTCCACCTCAGCTTCTGGATGAGTTTTCGGGTTCGGACGTTTGGACCGACTTCGAGCACTCGGACTGCCCGAGTGCCCTTGGACCTTGCCTGGGCAAGCTGGTCCGGGTGCCTGGATTCCTTCCAGGCATCCAGACTCCCCTTTTCTTCAGCAGTTTCTTCTTTATAAAAAGGGTTAGTCCGGGCAATAGAAAATATATTTACCTTACAAAATAAAGTTAACACAACATAATAAAATAAGAGTAGTAATTAGATTCTATCTCTAGTCAAAGTCTCATCTTAGGTTTCCTATATTGACCTAAGTTGGACCGACGCCTACAGTTCCCTCAACGGGAAACACATCCTCATTGGATCTCTCCTCCAATTACTTACCTTCACTTACCACTTGCAGTTGCTTGACTTACTTTTGACCGACCAGGTCTTCCTATAAGATGTCAGGTTCGCAGACCCAATTGGATTTTGACTGGTTGTCAGGTCTCGCGGACCTAACTAGACTTCTCGTTAGATATCAGGCCCTGCTGACCTATCTAGACTTCCCACTAGCTATCGAGACCCGTGGACCTAGTTGGATTTCATCCTGGTGTCAGGTCCTTCAGACTGGTTAATTCCTGCACACTTGATAAAGTAATTAGACAATAAAACATTCTAACTTTAAGCCCCTTGTCATTAATCAAAACCTTAATTAGATTATTAGTGAAAATTATACCAATAATCTCCCCATTTTGATGCAATGACAACTTGGATTAAAGTTAGAAAAAAATAATATTGAGACAATATGTAAAAAGGAAAACAAAATGATCTTTGTTTGTTTTGAATTTGTTTTACATAATCAAATTTGTTTGTTATTTTTCTACATTAACCCTTACCCTCTCCCTTTGGCATTCATAAAAAAAATTAGGGTAAAAAAAGTACAAGCATACAAATAATGTCAGACAATATTATAGAAAATAACTGAAAGTAAATGCTCTGTATATCTTAGACTTAGGGAGAGGTTTGAGCAAAAAGTTCTAAGTCAAATTCTAAGAAAATTGAAAACATTTGAGTAGACTTTTTCAAAAATTTTGTCAGGAAAGTCCGAGAAAACTTCAAAAAATTTCTAAGTATTTTTTTTTTGAAATTACAAAGGAAACTTTTTTCAAAGATTTTTGAGTAAACTTTTTTAAGAATGTCTAAGTAAAGTTTGTCAAGAATTTTTAAGTAAATATTTTCAAAGATTTCTAAGTAAACTTCAAAAATTTCTAAGTAGACTTTTTCTAAGTAAGATTAAAAAACTTGTACAGAAGAATTTTTAAGATAAAAAAAATTAAAGAAAAATCCTCTAAGTAAGGGTTTCAAAAGATATTTTTAAAAAGTCTCTAAGTTATATTTTCAAAGGAAATTTTAAAGAAAAATCCACTAAGGGAAAAAAATTAACAAAAATTTCATAAAATTTTTTGATCCTCCCCCTGAATCTGATATTTTGATTGAACAATTAAAGGAAAAGTAGGCAAAATTGTAAGTATAATAAGATAAAAGAATTGAAACATCTAGTAATCACAGTGAGCAAAACTACTGAAATAGTCAACCTAATATGATACAAGAGATATCTAAAGTGAATACTAAATAACATCAGTCAGATAAACTAGAAGCTGATCTACTGAGAAGATGAGGAAGAGGGGTCAAAGCTCAAGGATCGTATCAGGTTTATCAACTCAGTATGACAATTCCGCTCCTACTCTCAAAGATTGGAGATGTAATGCCCACCCTACTTATTTTCCCTAACCTAAGGCACGAACGTTACACTTTTCATACCTTATAAAAGACTTTGTTATGTGCACACTACTTGACCCAGAGATCTCCTTTGAACTTGTTGCGACTGCTAAGTCTTGTTTGGGAGGGAAGCAGAGCTGAGATGAAGTCTAGATCTGCTAGAGGCCTGAGTCGTGTGTCCTTGACCGACCATGTAGACTTACCCATGAGGAACCGAGACATGGTCGTGTGAAGATGACCGACCGTGTAGCCTACCAGGCCCAAAATTGGGCACGCCCGTGTGTGTCACACGACCGTGTAAGGCCTTCCCTGCTAGTGCAGGGCATGACAATGTAAAGGACACGCGGTTGTGTCACCTTTGAAGCAAAACCCATCACATGGCCGTGTGTGTCACACGGTCGTGTGACATTTCCAGAGGCTAAGCCTTGCATGGCCATGTGTAGCACACGGTCGTGTAACCCCTTCCAGAGGCTAGGTTGGGCATGACCGTGTAGGTCCTCCAGAGAGAGCATGGCACGACCGTGTACATTCACACGACTGTGTCAACTTGGCCGAGAGAAGAAAGTTCAGGGTCGTGTGACTCCACAGGGCCGTGTCACGGCCGTGTGGGGATCACACACCCCACTCTGGCATGACCGTGTGAATTCACACGGTCGTGTCACTTGGGTCGAGAGGGAGAGGTTTGGGGCCGTGTGACTTCACACGGTCGTGTCACGGGCCGTGTGGGGGTCACACCTAGCCCTACAAAAGAGGTTGTTCTCCCCTTTGTACTCCTCCTTGGACTACCATTCCATCCCTTTTCTTGAGGAAGAGTCTGTGACACACTAATTATTACCAAACTATAAATCATCATAAGCAATTCTTAACGACATGTGTTTCATGCATAGCCAAAAGATAGGAAAATACACTACACCAAGGTTTAACATGTTCCTCGCACTAACAAGTTCCAGGATCTTTTTCCACGGTTCTGACACACACACCCACCAAGCACTGCTCCTGCTGCCCCCTCTTACTCGAGCTTTCCTTTACCTTTATCTGCAGTATAAGGAAATGCAAATCTATAAGCGGATGCTTAGTAAGTACCATTTACTCATAAAACGATACATTAAAAGAAGACATGCTTTTTAAAACTATTGGAGGGAAATGCAACAACGTAACCATGCTTTTAAAACTGCTTAGGGAAAACACAAGCATGCACTTGACAGTAACTCACGCTAAAACCATACTTCGGAAATATGTACATGACATGCATTTTAAAACCAGTTTATCATGCAAACCATCAACTTAAAAACCATGCTAGGAATGTAAGGAACACAGGATTCTTGGCATACTATAGAGTTCATCAATGCTACACAATATGACTCAAATTCTCAACTTGGGAAGCTTACACTAAAACAAACCATAAAGTTTGAAAACATTATAGTACATAATTAGTAAAAATAATAATCATCTTACTTTGGGCCTGACATTGTACCACTTTACGCACATCCTTAATAGGATCCGAGGTAGCTAATCCTGAACCTATCAAGGTACTACTAGGCGATCTAGGGGCCTAGGGGCGATCTAGGGGCCTAGGGGCGATCTAGGAGCCCACCCATGAACCTTGTGTCTGGTACATGCCTTTCTAAATTAAAATACTTTCTTTTAACTATTAATTTCTTGTACTTGCACTTGCTTGGCATTTAACCAAACACCTTATGTGCGCTTAATTCCCCCGTACTTATAGGGAAGTACTTTAGGCACTTGATTATACTTCTTAGTCCCAAAATATAATGGGAAGCAAATCAAGATGATATAAACATTCTCTTAATTCCAAAACTTTAGAGGGCATCATACATAACATGACATGCTTCTTCCTTAACACATCTAAAGCATATTTCAACATGCATCTTCTTAATCATGCATAAAAGACATTACAAAGTGCATCTTTAAAGCAACTTAGACTACAGGTGAGAGATACTTACATTCTTTCGCTATTCCTTACGATTATACCAGTAGGATTTTGGGAGAATAAGCCTCCCTTATATACCTTGGTCTACGGATTTATCCTCTCCCACGTACTAATCCTCGTGGGGAAGCCTCCTCTTAGGTTCTTTTCTTGAAAAGCTTTGGAAATTTGGAACCCTAGGGTTCTTGGCCGAAAATGACAAGAGGGGAGAGGGAATTCGGCTAGGGAGGAAGAAAGGGAATCAAGAGTTAGGTTTTTAGTCTCTTCATTTCCTTTTTATACTAAGTGGAAGTTGAAACATCTCTTCACACAAAATCTGCTTATAAGGAATTGTTTCCTATTATCAATGTGATGCTTTACCACCACCCTAATGGCAACTAAAACTAATCTCAACTAAGAGGTCACGTGTTCAAATCCTTACTTGGGCCATTTATGATTATATTTTTATTTCTTTTCTCTTCTTCTATTTTTTTTGCCCTTTTAGAATAGAGGAAATTTACGGGTGTTACAATCTCCCATACCTTATAAAAAGTTCTTCCTCGAACTTAGAACAATTGTGGATACTTCTATCTCATATCGTCCTCGCGTTCCTATGTTGCCTCTTCATGCTGTTGACTTTGCCACAACACTTTTACTAATGATATCTCTTTGTTCCTCAGCTTCTTAACTTCTCGATCTATTATCTGAATAGGTCGACTTTCATAACTGAGATCCTCTTGCACTTGTACCATTTGTGGTTCAATCACTTGGTTTGCATCGGGAACATGCTTCTTTAGCATCGAGACATGAAATACATTATGAATAGCTGACATTTCCTGAGGTAGTTCGAACTCATAAGCTACCTTGCCAACTCTTTTAGTAATCAGGTATGACCCCATATAACGTGGACTCAACTTTCCTTTCTTTCCAAACCGCATCACTCCTTTCATAGGTGCTACTTTGAGAAACACTGAGCCCCCAACCTCAATTCCAGCGGTCTTCGACGCACATCCGCATAGCTCTTCTGCCGGCTCTGAGCAGTTTCTATTCTCTGGCGAATGTTCTGAATGACTTTGGTGGTGTCCTCGAAAAGGTCTGTCTGGAGTCCCATTTCTTTCTTTTCACCACCTTCATACCAATAGATAGGAGATCTACATCTTCTCCCATATAAAGCCTCATAGGGTGACATTCCAATAGTAGCTTGATAGCTATTGTTGTATGCGAATTCTGCTAAGCATAGGTATCGACACTAGCTCCCTTTGAAATCTAGAGCACAAGATCATAACATATCCTCCAAAAATTGGTTCACTCGTTCTGTTTGCCCGTCAGTTTGAGGATGAAATGCAGTGCTAAACCGCAGCTTAGTGCCAAGGGCTCTCTGAACACACTCCTAGAAGTGTGAAGTAAAATGACCATCTCTATAAAAAATTATGGTTTTGGGAACTCCATGCAATCTGATGACCTCTTTAACGTACAATTGTGCTAGTTGCTCAATAGAGTAGGATATTCTGATAGCTAGAAAATGAGCAGACTTAGTCAATTTATCCACTAGTACCCAGATAGTGTCATAACCATTCGTGGTTCTGGGTAACCCTACTATAAAATCCATAGATATATCCTCCCAATTCCACTCTGGGATCTGGATAGAGTGCAGAACTCCGTCTGGTCTCTAATGTTCTGCTTTAATTCGTTGACAAGTTAGACAGGTACTGACATATTTGGCAACATCTCTTTTCATTCCAGACCACCAGAAGCATTCCTTTATATCTTGGTACATCTTGGTGGAACCCGGATGCATTGCATAGAGTGTTCAATGTGCTTCATCTAGAATTTTCTTTCACAGTTCTTCTTGATTAGGGACATAGAGGCAATTACCATGATATAGTATCCCACAGTCTTATACTCGGAACTCCCCATTTTCTCCTTCCTGTATTCCCTGCTTGATCTTCTGAATATTAGGATCTTCATCTTGCCTTTTCTGTATATCATCAAGCAGGGTTGATACTAGTGTCAAAGTGAGCTGCCCAGTAATAATTTCAAACCCAAAATTTACTATTTCTTTCTGTAAAAGATGGGACATAGTAGATATAGACAATAACGTTGCACAAGATTTCCTACTTAGTGCATCTTCCACTTTGTTCGCTTTCCTAGGATGGTAGAGGATTTCATAGTCATAAATCTTGCATTGAGCTCCGTATAGGTAATGCCTCCAAATCTTGAGAGCAAAGACTACCGCTGCTAACTCAGGGTCATGAGTAGGATAGTTCTTCTCATAATCCTTGAGTTGTCTCGAGGCATAGACAATGACTTTACCATTCTGCATCAGTACAACCTCGAGCCCCAATTTAGAAGCATCGCTATAAATATCGAAGCTTTCGTTATTCTCTGGAAGAGTCAGGATTGGAGCACTGGTCAGTCTCCTTTTCAGTTTAGTGAAACTCTTCTCACAATCCTCTGTCCACTCAAATTTTCTGTTCTTTCTGGTAAGTACTATCAATGGGGAAGCGGTCCTTGAGAAATTCTCTACAAATTTCCTGTAATAGCCTGCTAACCCAAGGAAACTCCTGATTTCACTAGCATTCTTAGGTCTATTCCAGTTACTCACAACTTCTATTTTTGTTGGGTCCTCCATAACCCCATCATTGGAAATAATGTGACCTAAGAAAGGACACTTGATCTAGCCAAAACTCGCACTTGGAGAACTTTGCGTACAACTGGCTTTGCTGAAGAATCTATAATACTATCCTCAGATGTTCAACATGTTCTTCCTGGGTTCTGGAGTATATAAGGATATCGTCTATGAAAACGATTACAAACTTATCTAAGTATGCTTTGAACACTCTGTTCATTAGATCCATAAACATAGCAGGAGCGTTCGCCACTCCAAAAGGCATAACTACAAACTCGTAGTGCCCATACCTCATTCGGAATGCCGTCTTTGGTATATCATCCTCTTTCACTTTCACTTAATGATATCCGGACCGTAAGTCTATCTTGGAAAAGACTGTGACTCCCTTTAACTGATCAAATAGATTATCAATTCTAGGCAGGGGATACCTATTCTTGATTGTAACATTGTTCAGTGCTCGGTAGTCCACATACATTCGCATGGACCCGTCCTTCTTCTTTACGAACAACACCGGAGCTCCCCAAGGTGAGTGACTAGGGCGAATAAAACCCTTGTCGAGTAGCTCCTGTAGCTGTCCCTGAAGTTCTTTCAATTCTGCCGGAGCCATGCGGTAAGGTGCTTTTGAGATTAGATGGGTACCAGGAATGAGTTCAATCTCAAATTCAATTTCTCTATCTGGAGCTAAACCTGGCAACTCATCCGTAAACACTTCTGAGTAGTCACATATGAGTCTAACTTCCTCTAGCTTTTGGGCTCTTTCTTGCTGGGTGTTAACCACATGAGCTAGAAACCCGACACATCCATCGGCTAACATTTTTTGAG
This sequence comes from Zingiber officinale, assembly GCF_018446385.1. Taxonomy (NCBI): domain Eukaryota; kingdom Viridiplantae; phylum Streptophyta; class Magnoliopsida; order Zingiberales; family Zingiberaceae; genus Zingiber; species Zingiber officinale. The sequence continues at coordinate 29,918,340 of NC_056004.1, forward strand.
CTTTTATGGTCGATAAGAACTTCTGGGTTCTCTTCTTTGATTCTCCGATAAACTCAAACTTAGGCTCTACCTCGGGTTGGAACAGGACTCGTCACTTATGGCACTCGATGGAAGAACTATACTTTCTTAGAAAGTCCATCCCAAAAATAACATCATAATCAGACATATTCACCATTATCAGATCACTATATAGTTATCTGTTTGAAATTTTGACTGGTACCGCACGTAGATAGTACGTAGATGCCATTATCTCTCCCGAGGGTAACGTTGTCAAGAATTGTCCGCGTAGGACCTCTGGGGGTATACCTTTTCTTTCAGCAAATGCTATGGAGACAAACGAATAGGTTGCCCCAGTATCAAATAACACAGTTGCATATTGACTAAAAATGTATATCTGACCTGTGACGATAGTGGAGGCGTTTGCTACCTCCTCTCTAGTGAGAGAGAAAACTTGAGCATTTGTAGAACTTGGTGGAGTCTCCAGTTTGCCTTGGCTGATATGAGGACCCTCCAACGCGACCTGCATCTGGTGTAGCTGTGCCTGCTTGCCTCCATATTGTACAGGTTGTGCGGAAGGTAGGTTGATCCTGGTCAGGCAATTCTTGGTCATATGCCCCTCTTGACCACACGTATAACAGCTACTCGTGCCCTTGCGACAGATTCTAGGATGCATCTTTCCGCACGTGGAACACGTAGCATACTTAGGCTGCTTGCTTACGGATCCTCCCTTTTTATTACCCCACTGCTTTCTTTTGGAACTCCCCTTCCAAGTTAAGCCATGGCTCTGAGGTTTCTGAGTGTCATAACTCCCTTTACCTTTATTCTCAATCAGTACTGGCTTTTGTTTCTTAATACTATTCAGGTAATGCTTCATGATCAGGGCACTACTAATTAGCTCTTCTGCAGTCTGTGGTCTATTAATTCCGCCAGCTACATTTAAAGCTATCTCTGGCCTCAGCATTATGAGCATTATCCTTACCCTTTCTCGCTCTGTGCTGACAATCTCGGGGCATAGGCGAGCTAGTCTATTGAATTTCTTCATGGCTTCATCCACTGATAAATTTCCTTGTCAAAATTCCATGAACTCATCATAATGTTTATTTGTGACTTGCATATGGAAGAATTCTTCAAAGAACTCAGTCTTAAAGTCAGACTAGGTCATTTGATTTACTATTCTTTTTGCCTTGACTCGTTCCCACCACATTCTTGCATCTCCAGTGAGGCAAAAGGAGGCACACTTTATCTTTTCTACCTCCTGCCAGTCCAGTAGCTCCATTATTCTCTCCACGGTTTTGAACCATGCCTGAGCATCCCATGGTTCATTGGTGCCAGAGAAGTTCTCTGGTTTCAGTTTCTGCCACTGGATGAGGTATGCTTCTTGCCTCATTACCTCTGATGGAACTTCGACTGTGATAGGTGCCACCATATTGGCTTCCGGTGGGACTATTGGAGAAGCTTGCTAGTTAGCAGTCAGGGCGGAAATAACCTGCTGCTGCTCCGCCAAATGTCTCTGTAGCCGAGCTACTACTTCTAAAAGGTTGGGCTGTGGTGCAGACTCATTTTTCACTGGTTGAGGTTCATTAGCTCTCGGCTATCTAGCCGGTCATCCTCTAGCCATTCTATAAACCAAACCAGTGAGACATACGTCAGCCCATCCTCATTCCTACTTGCTATCATCATTATTTTCATATATAAACATGCTAAATCTTAATCAAGCATTTCTTACTAATCATAACTAAAACTAGATGCATAAAAGTTATGAAAAAGGTACTTTCTTACTTGGAAGATGCAGAATCAATGCTTGATGTGTGTGTGGCGGAAGAGTGGAACTTGCTCTGATACCAAGCTCTAACGCCCGCCCTACTTATTTTCCCTAACCTAAGGCACAGACGTTATACTTTTCATACCTTATAAAAGACTTCGTTATGTGCACACTACTCGACCCAGAGATCTCCTTTGAACTTGTTGCGACTGCTAAGTCGTGTTTTAGAGGGAAGCAGAGCTAAGATGAAGTCTAGATTTGTTAGAGGCCTGAGCCGTGTGGCCCTGACCGACCGTGTAGACTTACCCATGAGGAACCGAGACATGGTCATGTGAAGATGACCGACCGTGTAGCCTACCAGGCCCAAAATTGGGCACGCCCGTGTGTGTCACACGACCGTGTAAGGCCTTCCCTACTAGTGCAGGGCACGGCCATGTAAAGGGCACGCGGTTGTGTCACCTTTGAAGCAAGACCCATCACATGGTCGTGTGTGTCACACGGTCATGTGACATTTCTAGAGGCTAAGCCTTGCATGGCCGTGTGTAGCACACAACCGTGCAACCCCTTCCAGAGGCTAGGTTGGGCATGGCCGTGTATACCACACGACCGTGTAGGTCCTCCAGAAAGAGAGCATGGCACGACCGTGTACATTCACACGACCGTGTCAACTTGGCCGAGAGAAGAAAGTTCGGGGCCGTGTGACTCCACACGGCTGTGTTACGGCTGTGTGGGGATCACACACTCCACTCTGGCACGACTGTGTGAATTCACACGGTCGTGTCACTTGGGCCGAGAGGGAGAGGTTTGGGGTCATGTGACTCCACACGGCCATGTCACGGGCCATGTGGGGGTTACGCCCAACCCTACAAAAGAGGTTGTTCTCCCCTTTGTACTTCTCCTTGGACTACCATTCCATCCCTTTTCTTGAGGAAGAGTCTGTGACACACTAATTACTACCAAACGGTAAATCATCATAAGTAATTCTTAACGGCGTGTGTTTCATGCATAGCCAAAAGATAGGAAAATACACTACACCAAGGTTTAACATGTTCCTTGCACTAGCAAGTTCTAGGATCTTTTTCCACATGACACACACACCCACCAAGCACTACTCCTGCTGCCCCCTCTTACTCGAGCTTTCCTTTACCTTTATCTACAGTATAAGGAAATGCAAATCTATAAGCGGATGCTTAGTAAGTACCATCTACTCACAAAACGATACATTAAAAGAAGACATGCTTTTTAAAACTGTTGGAGGGAAATGCAACAACGTAACCATGCTTTTAAAACTGCTTAGGGAAAACACAAGCATGCACTTGACAATAACTCACGCTAAAAATCATACTTCGGAAATATGTACATGACATGCATAAACCAGTTTATCATGCAAACCATCAACTTAAAAACCATGCTTGGAATGTAAGGAACACAGGATTCTTGTCATACTATAGAGTTCATCAATGCTACACAATATGACTCAAATTCTCAACTTGGGAAGCTTACACTAAAACAAACCATGAAGTTTGAAAACATTATAGTACATAATTAGTGAAAATAATAATCATCTTGCTTTGGGTCCGACATTGTACCACTTTGCGCGCATCCTTAATAGGATCCGAGGTAGCTAATCCCGAACCTATCAAGGTACTACTAGGCGATTTAGGGGCCTAGGGGCGATCTAGGAGCCCACCCATATACCTTGTGTCCGGTACATGCCTTTCTAAAGTAAAATACTTTCTTTTAACTATTAATTTCTTGTACTTGAACTCGCTTGGCATTTAACCAAATACCTTATGTGTGCTTAATTCCCCCGTACTTATAGGGAAGCACTTTAGGCACTTGATTATACTTCTTAGTCCCATAACTTAATGGGAAGCAAATCAAGATGATCTAAACATTCTCTTAATCCCAAAACTTTAGAGGGCATCATACATAACATGACATTCTTCTTCCTTAACACGTCTAAAGCATATTTCAACATGCATCTTCTAAATCATGCATAAAAGACATTACAAAATGCATCTTTAAAGCAACTTATACTGCAGGTGAGAGATACTTACATCCTTTCGCTATTCCTTACGATTATACCACTAGGATTTTTGGAGAATAAGCCTACCTTATATGCCTTGGTCTCCGGATTTCTCCTCTCTCACGTACTAATCCTCGTGGGGAAGCCTCCTCTTAGGGTCTTTTCTTGAAAATCTTTGGAAATTTGGAACCCTAGGGTTCTTGGCCGAAAAATGACAAGAGGGGGAGAGGGAATTCGGCTAGGGAGGAAGAAAGGGAATCAAGAGTTAGGTTTTTACTCTTCATTTCCTTTTTATACTAAGTGGAAGTTGAAACATCTCTTCACACAAAATCTGCTTATAAGGAATTGTTTCCTATTACCAATGTGATGCTTTACCACCACCCTAATGATAACTAAAACTAATCTCAACTAAGAGGTCTCGGGTTCAAATCCTTGCCCGGGCCATTTATGAATTTATTTTTATTTCTTTTCTCTTCTTCTATTTCTTTTTACCCTTTTAGAATAGAGAAAATTTACGGGTGTTACAGGAGACGCCCTGTCGAAGGCTAGAGACCTCCTGTCAAAGACTCGTTATGGATCCCTCAAGCCCGGTAACCTGTCGTCTAACATATAAGGGACTAGAGGGGTGAGCAGCCCAAAAAGATCAGCGATGTACTCATCTAGCTCTGTCTCCTCTCCCAGAGCTGGATCATGCTGCTCTTGGGCCACAAGATCATGCCGGGGCTGAGTTGTCGAATGAGGTGGAGGCTGGTGGCTGGGTCAGGCTGGTGCTGGGCCTCTCTCCTCTAGGATAGGACACCCTCATCATCTATATGTACACCAGCTAAAGAGAAGTTCCTAGCACCTACTATATCAAACTCATTTAGGACTTTGACATCACCTGTGGTGACATCAATGCCCAATGAGGCTATGTAGGTGGTCAAAATATGGCAATATGGCCTATGAATTCACCGACTAGTGGCAATACCTGATGAGTAGATGATGGTATGAAATATGTACAAACTAATATCTATGTCTAATCTATGATATAATGCATAAAGAAGAAATGAATGAAAAAGACACATCATCGCTACGTCGTGAGTGGTCAGAGGTAAAATGCATGTGACTAAGACCCTATAAAGGGCATAGTCCTGGAGTCTAAGGGTGACTTATCGAAATAGGGTCACAATCGGTATACGTTGACCCCTAAAAAATACAGATAGATCGTATCGAGTGTAATATGTGAATAGAGATCGCCAAGTGGTGGATCTCGAGGGGGTAGCACTGGAAGGGATATGCGGATGGTTGTAATCCTAAAAAGTCCTGGATGATAGTAGGGTATAACGTAACATCCGTACAGACGACCCTGGTGATATAGGTAAGATCATCAACTCTAATTAAGTTGTTATACAGTTCAGCACACGGACCTATGTTGACTGAACTAGAACAATAAACTAAATGCTGCAAGCTATAATAATCAATAACCTCGACAACGGGAATGCATGAACGTATGAAAAAAATGCCTATCTAGATATCTAGACAGTAAAGGAACATAGATAGTAGAGGAAATCGAGTCCTAAGTTCATCAGTGGGAAACTTAGGGTCTGTACTAGCAGTTGAAGCAAGCACCAGGAAGGAATCATTTCCTAATTAATAAAAACATCCTAAAAATAAAATGCTAAAGAAAGAAAACCAAACAAAATAAAGTTTAGAATTAAAATATTACTGACACATCGTGAATATTTATAATAGAACTGACGACCTCGGTTAATCCACAGTGATGGCTTTGGAACCATGAAAAAAATTTTATTTTCCTTTTTTTTTTTTTGCTTTTGCTGTAAAGCTTGATGAGGAGCTTTTGCAAAAGAGAAAAGGGAGAGCGGTAAGGGAAGGGGTGCCTGCTGGCCCCCTTATATAGATCGATTCAGGCACCCAAACCGTTTGTCCAGGCACTTGGACTCAGTGGCTGGGTGGGACGCTCGGACCTCATCTGGGCGTCCGGACCCCGTCCTAGCGCCCGGAGTCCTATACTAGGGGCACCCACCCCTGATTTGGGTCATGTTTTTTTTGTGAAAGTTGAGTTAAAAAAAATTAATTGAATTATTTTAAAAAATTTTAATTTTAAGTTAAGAGAAAAAAATAATTTTGGTTGTTCGAAATTTAAGTGAAAAAATCATTAAAAAATTAATCTAAGTTAAAAGTTTATTTAAGTTAAAAATTAATTGAAGTTAAATATTTAATTGAATTGGTGAGAGATTAATTTAAGTAAAACATTAATTAAGTTGAAAATTAGATTATTTAAAATTTAATTAAGTTGTTAAAAAATAATTTAAGATGATTGTTGAAAAATTGATTTAAGTTATAGGTTTATTTAAGTTAAGAAAGAGATTTATTTAAGTTAAAATTAATTAAAAAATTAATTTAAGTTAATTAAATAAGTTGTTTAAGAAATTAAGTTAGATAAGTTAATTTGAGTTAAGAATTGATTTATGGTAAAGACTAATTAACTTGTTTAATAAGTAATTTAATTAGTTACATTGTTTAGTAATTAAGTTAATTAATTTATGTTAAGAATTAATTTATGGTAAAGATTAATTAAGTTGTTTAGTAATTTAATTAGTTTATAATTAAGTTAATTAAAAATTAATTTAAATTAAGAATTAATTTATGGTGAAGATTAATTAAATCGTTTAGTAATTTAATTAGTTTATAATTAAGTTAATTAAAAATTAATTTTTGGTGAAGATTAATTTATGGTCTTGACTACATAATATTTAATTAATAACAATTTAACATAAAAAAACTTAGTTTAAAAGTACTCATCTAAAATTAGTCCTTAAATGTCTAAACTTTAGTTACTAACTTACTACCAAAAGATAGCAGTATTTACTTGATTAGTTAAGTTAAGTATTAATGCCCCGTTAGAATTTATTGAAAAAAGACTACTTATCTTGATTAATGTACTATTGTATTTTCACCCAGACTTATGTTGATACACTGATATATGCATCTGAAGTCCAGGTAAGAGGCCTATACATCTCACACTATTCTATGTTTTTGAATATACAATCAAGGTAAACCTAATGTTTTTGTGAGATGGTCGATTCTTAGATCTATAGGAATATGCTTTCTATGGGTTCGATGTAGACTAAAGCCAAAATAATTTTTGCAACACTAGAGAAAAAGGAAATTTTTTAGAAAAAGTAAATAGTTTTCCTAGAATTTGAAAATTAACTGAATAAGCATCATCCCCCTAAGATCTTAGTTTTCAAAAATTAGTATGATCATTGAATTTCATATTGATTAATTAAAATTAATCATAGCTTAATTTTATTTACTTTAATTTAACCTTATTCATCTCACCAGTCTAAACTTTCAGACAAAAGGGATCCTATGATTTTGTAAGATGAGTTATGTTGAATTTCAGGATTTGGTTTAACTCATGTTAGATTTAAGTTTAGCTTTGGGTTCAACAAACAAACATTCTTTGAATAAACTTCTAAGCTGTGGTGAGTCACCTAGACATTATTAGAGTAACCACGCCTTTGAAAATTTTCAAATAGTCCTATCCACTAAACTTAATAATTTTGGTCTAACTAACTAGGATTAGTAAGGGATAACTTCAATCAGTTCCACTATACCAAATGCACTAGGTTGAAGACATATCTTCTTAGACATGCATAGACATAGTTTCCCTAACCTACTATCATCCAAAACTTCTCCAGTGCTATTTGTCAAGTTAAACTGTTATCCCTATTTAAGCTAGTCCTAATTATCCAGCTGGGTAAACTATTATTTTTAGAGATGCTAAGTAATTTGGTGCCTCCCCTTGAATTGTTAAATTTGTGTTTAAGTTTTAGGTTTATGTCAATTATTTTTATAGTTATAATAAACTTGATCGTAACTTGATTTTAAATTTGATTTATTTTTTCTATTTGAGTTTGAATTGTTTGACTTCATTTTACATTTTAGGTTTAGGTTTGAATTAATAGATTTAGTTGGATTTGATTTTAGATGATGAATTTCATTTTTAGGTATATAAAATTGTTTGAGTTCTACTTGCATGGTTAGGTATGCTTTCTGTAAAATCTTGTAATTAAATAATAAGTGTTATCGGAGAAATAACCTTATTGGATTGTTTAGGAATTTATAGAAATTTTTCTGAATTTAAACGGAGTCTGTATGACAGTTTAAGGGGACATATTGGTCTAAGAGAAAACCTATTTGGATTAACCATTAAGTAGGAGCTGATTGAGAAAATAACTTAAGCTTAAGTTGTTTAAACCTCCGTATATATATATAATAGCTACAGTGCCCTAAGTATTAAATGTCGTTTTCGTTCTCTTCCTCCCCTCCCTGACTTCCCCTCCTCTACCCGTCGCCTCCCGGTCGTGGAGATCCTAATCGCGCTGACACCATCGACGGTTAAGCTTCTCATTTCCTCCACCCATTGCCCTAGATCCATCCAATCATCTTCCTCCCAAATCGCCGCTCCAACGTGGGCTGATTTCCGATCAAGAGGAGAGGGATCCAAGCCCTAGCTTCAATTCCTTGTCACCACACCTGCGTGCTATGGTTTTTTTAACCACCAGAGCACACTGCTCTAACCAATCCTTGGTTGGAGATTGAGTTTCCTCACACCTGATTCTCTTCAGCTGGTATATGATCGCGAGTGGTATGTTGCAACTACCAAATATCACCCTCCGGCCACCCATCTACCTCTAGGACTAATGCTGGCCCTCACCTTTTGGTTCGATGAGAAGCTTGTGGCGGGAACCTCTAAGGAGTATTGATCACCGAAGAACCCCGTTGCTTGCTATCACATTGGAGGTAACTAATTATCTCAAGAAGATGATTTGAGAGTGGATCTATTTTTGGTGATGATTTGAGGTGTTTGACATAAGGGTCAACAATCTCACCAAACTCCGGCCACATTTCTCGGTAGCCAAATACATCTGTAGTGGATCAACCATCTATAGTGGAGCAACAGCTGCACATCCAGATTGGGTGAGTTGCAGATTGAATTCATTTCTACATTGAATTAGAATAGTGGTGATTGATGGTGTGTTGAATTAATTGAGGTGGATTAATTATATAGGCTTGATACATGATGTTTAGTAGATGATACAATGGATTGATTGATGGGTTAATGGATTGTAGGAATTGATTAAGTAATTTTGGATTGATTGTGCTTGGAATAAATCATGTGTGGAGGTGGAATAGTAGAAGTATATAATCTAATTGATTACGGAGTTTGATTAGTTGTGTTGAGTTGATTAATCTATACTTGGTTGATAAACTTAGATTGATTAGTGGATTAGGATTGATATTGTGACTAGTGGTGATGGGTTGGATTTATACAGTTTCTTGTTGGCAGTATTGAATGGATTGTAATTAAGGTTTCATGGATGAGATTAATTGAAGCTAATCATTAAGGATAATTTATAATCAATTTGAAAAGGGGTTTTTCTATGGGTTTGGATCTTTGGGTTTAGCTAGTTGTTGCTTATGTGATTAGCTAAACTGTACGGTATATGATTTGAAGGACATTGATTCCCGATGAGCGTCTTGACGTGGGATTGGTTTATCACGATAGATAGATAAAGGTGGATACTTCCTGCTTTGTCTCTTTAGTACTTTGACCTTAGTGCATAAGCTATATATTTGGATAGTTGATGTATTTACCTTGACTCCACTCGTGTTTCTTTTCCTATGCTTGATGCTTATCCACTCGATCTTTGAGATACTCGATTCTATATCTATATAGTCTCACGTTGCCATCTAAGAGGGTCGTTGACCAGGGTCGCACGCTCGACCACTCATGGGTAGTGGTAGCTGGAGCAGATGTCACTTGTCCTGTCGTGCTCCCACTCGCTCACTCATGGGTAGTGATAGCTGGAGTTGTGAGCAGCAGGGGCCCCCGTTACTACGTAGCTAGTTAGCTACTATGCAACTGTTCCCTCGACCACTCGAGAGTAGTGGTAGCTGGAGTGGTGTACAGTTGCCACTAACCTGACCTCTCGACCATATAGGGGTCATGGTGCAGAGGTGTGGGCAGGAGTGACCATCTGTGCATACACTTTTGTTATTATACTTGCTTTTGCTACTGTTTGTTTACTTATGCAGTCTCTTACTGTATCCATGGGATATGCTTACATATGTTGAGTTATACACCTATTGTATGTGCTTAGACACTGGCATACTTGCTAGTAGTATGTATATACCTCACATGTTACCCTTGTAGTTATGAGTAACACTATGGCAGATTCCTTACTATCCCTGACCTACTATTACTAATCTAGGATATGATTTCAGGTATGGACATTTACTATGACATCACTGTAGTATCTGCTATTTTTCTTATGAGACTGTATACCTTTGTATCTGTAGTTTTTTATTATGTTCATGCACTATTTTTCTATTACCCACTGAGTCCCAGCACTCACCACCCCATAAACTGGTTTCTTTCACCAGGTAGTAGGTAAAGGATTTATGGAGTCGCCTAGAGATCCTGTCCTCCAGTTCCATGTCACATCGAGCGACTTCTATTATTATTGCTTCTATTCATATTATTGGTTTTGTATTTGTATTTGTATTATGTACTTTCTGTATGGATTTCTGTACTTGTTGTGTCCTTTTATTCGGTTATGTACTTGTTGTGTCAAGTCAGGTTGACTTACAGTTAGTTGTATTATTTTTATATTTTGGTTATGTCTTCCGCTGTGTTTTTAGTACAGTTGTGTGGGCTGCTTATTATACAACTACGTGGTTATGTTCTTTTTGTTTTAGCCATGTGGGTTGTGTATATAACTACGTGGTTGTGTATGTTCCTGTCATGTGGGCTGTTGATAGCTTGTGAGTAGCCTTATGGTAATATATACTGATTTCATTTGTCACTACTACAAGGAAGGTGTTGTTTGATTTTCGTCGGACAACCTTACTCTTGGGATGTGACAATTTATTGGTATCAGAGCCATAGGTTTATGAGGCCTATTTTATCATATTTTTGGATTTTCATGATTTGTCTCCTCGATCTGACTTTTCAAGTTTTGGGACTAGGCAACGACAGGACATCTCCAAGATATAGGATGTATATTTGTGTACTATTATCATACACTTCTGTTGGTACTTATCTAGTTATTTGTAGCATGTATGACATGTGTTGGGTCAGCCACTGTTTAGGTCTATCAATTCCTACTAGAGATTAGGGAATTACAGTCTCATGGGATTTCTTCTACCATACCACCAGTACTACTAGTTTTTACTATTACTAGTTAGGTAGTGGATAATATCTGCTAAATATCATGTTGGCTCGGTTAGTAGAGTATCGATTTACTCGTGTTGGTTCGGTCAGTAGAGGATCGATTTATTTTTGTTGGTTTGGTCAGTAGAGGACTAATTCATTCTTGTTGGTTTAGTTAGTAGAGGACTGATTTACTCTTATTAGCTCGATCAGTAGGGGACCGACTTACTCTATTTCATGGAAATTCCGATCTTTGGGTTGTTTGTGTTTGGTTAGATAACATAGAAGGTCCATTGGAGTACATGACTTGTACAAATGTAGAATGGACTGAATTAGCTACATACTATTGTTGGCTTGACTAGTCTATAGAGGATAGATGTATCCTATTCCATGGGGACTTTGACCATGGATTATATGTACCTGATTAGGTAACATAAAAAGTACATTCAGTTAGTTGACCCCACTGATGTGGAAAAGTGTAGAGCTAGTTGGTTAACACTTAGGATATACAACCATTATAGGATGTATAAATTGGAGAGTACATTTAGATATATGATTTGTACTGGTGCGGAAAAGATGATGTTAGCTACTTATCCTTTATGTGATTAGGCACCACGTGAAGGAAAATGCAGAAGATGACTTATGGGAGCAGAGCATCTCTTGTTGATGATTCTAAGATGCTCTCGAGGAAAGAATTTCTCTACCTCCTTCGGTATAGCTTATCAGGAGTTCTTGAACCAGAAAAGGAGGAATCGTGGTATGATGGTTTATAAGGCGATGGTTAGTCGACTCACCTAATGTTGTTCTATGGGAGATCTTGACTCATGGACTGATTGGATATGGGTAGATATCCTTAGTGGTACATATAGATATATGACTCGTAATGATGTGGAGAATGTGGTGTTAGTTGAATAACACTATTAAATCCAACTATTAATGAGGGGAAGCTTCAGGAAGCTTCAGATAATGATCTTCGAGGAGTAGACCGACGATCTACAGTTATGTCGGTTAGCTATTTGGTGATAGTGCACCTCTACCCTTGTGTGCATGGCTTGTCACTAGAGGTTCCTGAACCTCAGGTGGAGCAATCATAGTATGTTGTGTTACAAGATAGTGGTTAGTAAACTCAACTAACATTGTTCTCAGATCAGAGTGTTCGACATTTTGACGATAGTTATTGGAGGACATTTTACGGGTATGATTATGAGATAATTGGTGATATTATCTGATGGGTAGACTTTCAGTAGGAGGTTGAGTGAATCTTTGGAGTTTGCATTATTATTCCTTTACTATGGATATTTGAGTATCTGAAGGAAGAGATTTGGCATATTCTTTGAACATTTTTGGATAGGATTAGTAGAGTTTTTTTTTATAATCATATCTTTTGGATTGATCATATCTTTACCATTTGGAGAGTTGTTGATTATCGATCAAGAAGTCAAGGGATATCTTTTAGACTTCAATAGTCATACATCTTAGGTAGGATGGTGATATATTTCTATATCTTGATAGTACACACATGATGAGAATTGGTCACTGGGAAATTACCAGGTTTGATTGATGTTGAGGATTGGAGATTGATGGATATTGTGAGATCAGATATAGTGATATGTTGTCTTTTGATGATTTATTAGTGGATATTTGACTTGATAGTCTATTATCTGGTATTTGTTATTGATGGTGATATGAGGAGTAGCATGTCTATGATATTTATGGAGTTGATGATTAGATTACATACTTGTTGCTAGTGATCTTACGGTTGAGTATGCTTGTTGTATGAACATTATGGGGCCTTGGTATTGTCATTTAAGTTTATCAGTGTCTAAGATGCTTTTATGGACTCGATGAATATGGTATTTCTAGGGAATTTGGATCAATTGTCATTGTCTTCATTGACGATGTTGTGATATATACCTAGCTCGAGGTGGATCACGAACAATATCTTCGCATACTTCTGGAGATTCTTTGACGAGAACATCTTTATGCGAAGTTTAGTAAATGCACATATTGGGTTATCTTCTGTGGAAATTCTAGGGACACATTGTCTCGAGCAGGGGCATATCAGTGGGTCAATAGGAGATAGAAATTGTTACCAGTTGGGAGTAGCCAAAGTGTATACAGGAGACTCATAACTTCCTTGGTCTGGCTGGATATTACTAGAGATTTGTAGAGGGATTTCTCTATCATTGTTATGTTGTTAACTGGACTATCTAGGAAGGGTATGAAACTTACCTGGATAGATGCTTACAAGACCAGTTGCAAGGGTTGAAACAAAGACTAATTACTGCACCCGTGTTAGTTTTACCTTATTGTGTAGTCGGATTTATACTCTACACAGATGTATTGTACCAGGGGTTAGGTGCAGTTTTGGAGTAGCATGGTTGAGTAGTTTCATATACTTCTCGACCATTGAAAGATCATGAGGAGAATTATCCAGTTTATGATTTAGAGTTAGTAGCTACCATTTTCACACTGAAAATGTGGAGACATCATTTATATAAGATTTATTATTTCTGAGGGAGATTATGTGTGTTCCTGAGTCACATTCTATTCAAGAGGAGTTACTATAGGAAGCACATAGATCTAGATTTGTGATACATTTGGGTGGTACCCAAATGAATAGAGACTTGGAGTGTTCCTATTGGTGGAATGACATGAATAAAGACATCGCAGATTTTGTAGATTGATGTCTAGTATGTCAACAAATGGAGGATAAACATTAGAGACTAGCAGGATTAATTCAGTAGATGCATATACAGGAATGGAAATGGGAGCATGTTACGATGGACTTAATTGTGAGACTATTTAGGACACAGAGAAGATATGATACAATTTGGGTAATCATTGATTGATTGATTAAATTTGGTCACCTTCAGTCGATCTATGGGATAGATTCTTGGGATCAGTTAACATAGTGTTATACTATAGAGAGATTACCAGACCTGATGGTATATCTCTGAGTATTGTATCGGATAGAGATCCATGATTCATATCACGGTTCTGGTAGTGTTATAACAGATCATAGATATGGAGCTTCGCTTTAGTATAGCTTTCTACTCTCAGACAGATGGATAGTCAGGGTGTACTATATCGACGTTAGAGGATCTACTGATAGTGTAATATGGATTTTGGAGATAGTTGATTTACTCACAGTTGGCTAGACGGCAGTATGGGAGTAGCGGAAGCAAAGTGAGCTTATAACCCACAGAGTCATCTCTTACAATTAGATATTTGTTCATGATAGCTCGATGGAATGATATATGAGTATGCTGCTTAGTTGTTACCCTTAGACGAGGATCCTTGAGTTGGAGCAATAAATTTGGGGATTAAATTTTTATTAATGGGGGAGAATGTAAAATCCGGTAATTAAATAATAAGTGTTATCAGAGGAATAACCTTATTGAATTTTTTGAGAATTTTTAGAAATTTTTCTGGATTTAAACGGAGTCTGTATGACACGTTTTAAGGGGACATATTGGTCTAAGAGAAAGTCTATTTGGATTAACCATTAAGTAGGAGTTGATTGAGAAAATAACTTAAGATTTAAGTTGATTAAACCTCCATATATGTATAATAGCTACAGTGGCCTAAGCATTAAATGTCATTTTCATTCTCTTCCTCCCCTCCCTGACTTCCCCTCCTTTACTCGTCTCCTCCCCACCGCAGAGATCTCGATCGCGCTGGCGCCACCAACGGCTAATCTTCCCATTTCCTCCACCCATCGCCTCATATCCATCCAGTTGTCTTCCAACCGAATTGCCGCTCCAGCGCGGGCTGATTTCTGGTCAAGAGGAGAGGGATCCAAGCCCTAGCTTCAATTCCTTGTCGCCACACCTTTGTGTTGCAGTTTTAACCACCGGAGGTCACTGCTCCAACCAATCCTTGGTTGGAGACCGAGTTTCCTCACACCTGATTCTCTTCAGCTGATATATGGTCGCGAGTGGTACGCTGCAACTACCAAATATCACCCTCCGACCACCCATCTACCTCTAGGACTAATGCTGGCCCTCACCTCTTGGTTCGATGAGAAGCTTGCGACCGGAACCTCTAAGGAGTACTGATCACCGAAGAACCCTATTGCTTGCTATCACATTAGAGGTAACTAATTATCTCAAGAAGATGATTTGAGAGTGGATCTATTTTTGGTGATGATTTGAGGTGTTTGACTTAAGGGTCAGCAGTCTCACCAAACTCCGGCCACATTTCTCGATAGCCAAATACATCTGCAGTGGATCAACCATCTGTAGTGGAGCAACAGCTGCACATCCAGATTGGGTGAGTTGCAGATTGAATTCATTTCTACATTGAATTAGAATAGTGGTGATTGATGGTGGGTTGGATTAATTAAGGTGAATGAATTATATAGGGTTGATACATGATGTTTAGTGGATGATACAATGGATTGATTTATTTGTTAATGGATTGTAGGAATTAATTAAGTAATTTTGGATTGATCGTGCTTGAAATAAATCCTGTGTGGAGGTGGAATAGTAGAAGTATATAATTTAATTGATTACAGAGTTTGATTAGTTGTGTTGAGTTGATTAATCTATACTTAGTTGATAATCTTGGACTGATTAGTGGATTGGGATTGATATTGTGATTAGTGGTGATGGGTTGGATTTATATGGTTTCTTTTTGGAAGTATTGAATGGATTGTAATTAAGGATTCATGGATGAGATTAATTGAAGCTAATCATTAAGGATAATTTATAATCGATTTGAATAGGGGTTTTCCTATAGGTTTGGATCTTTGGGTTTAGCTAGTTGTTGCTTATGTGATTAGTTAAACTGTACAATATATGATTTGTAGGAGGTTGATTCGATATGAGCGCCTCGACGTGGGATTGGTTTACCATGATCGATAGATAAAGGCGGGTACTTCCTGCGTTGTCTCTTTAGTACTTTGACCTTAGTGCATGAGCTATATATTTGGATAGTTGTTGTATTTACCTACTCCACTCATATTTTTTTTCCTGTGCTTGATGCTTATCCACTTGATATTTGAGATACTTGATTCCATATCTATACAGTCTCTCATTGCCATCTATGATATTTAGTAGATACTAGTACCATGCTTACTTTCTTTGAATGTTGTTTATTTACATATCTTACTAAGCACGCTGACTTCATGTAGCATACCTAATTTCTGTTTATATATATATATATATGATGACAGTTGCATCTTGCACATCATTTCATTGCATGCCAGCGACCATGTCTCCCTTATGATTGAGAGGGTTGTTGGTCAGAGTTGCACGCTCGGCCACTCATGGGTAGTGGTAGCTGGAGCAGATGTCACTTGTCCTATCCTGCTCCCACTCGCTCACTCATGGGTAGTGATAGCTGGAGTTGCGAGCAGTAGGGACCCCTGCCGCTATGTAGCTAGTTAGCTACTATGCAACCATCCCCTAGGCCACTCGAGAGTAGTGGTTGTTGGAGTGATGTACAGTTTGTAACTGACCCGACCTCTCGACCATACAGGGGTCATGGTGCAGAGGGGTGGGCGAGAGTGACCATTCGTGCATACGCTTTTATTATTATACTTTCTTATACTGCTGTTTGTTTATTTATGCAGTCTCTTACTATATCCATGAAATATGCTTACATATGTTGAGTTATATACCTATTGTATGTGCTTAGACACTGACGTACTTGCTAATAGTCTGTATATATCTCACATGTTACCATTATAGTTATGAGCAGTACTATGGTAGATTCCTCACTATCCCTGACATACTATTACTAGTCTAGGATATGGTTTCAGGTATGGACATTTACTATGGCATCACTGTAGTATCTGCTATTTTTCCTATGAAATTGTATGCCTTTGTATCTCTAGTTCTTTATAATGTTCATGCACTATCTATCTATTACCTACTGAGTCCCAGCACTCACCACCCCATGAATTGGTTTCTTTCGCCAGGTAGCAGGTAAAGGATTTATGGAGTCACCTGGAGATCCTGTCCGCTAGTTCCATGTCATATTAAGTGACTTCTATTATTATTGCTTCCACTCGTATTATTGGTTTTGTATTTGTATTTGTATTTGTATTATGTACTTTTTGTATGGATTTCAGGACTTGTGGTGTCCTTTTATTTGGTTATGTACTTGTTGTGTTAAGTCGGATTGACTCACAGTTAGTTGTATTATTTTTATGTTTTACTTATGTCTTCCACTGTGTTTTTAGTACAACCGTATGGGCTGTTTATTATACAACTACATGGTTATGTTCTTTTTATTCTAGTCATGTGGGCTGTGTATATAATTGTGTGGTTGTGTATGTTCTAGTCATATGGGCTGTTGATAGCTTGTAAGTAGCCTTATGACAATGTATACTAGTTTCATTTGTCATTGCTATAAGAGAGGTGCTGCCCGATTTTCATCGGACAACCTTACCCTTGAGGCATGACACTTTCGGAACTCAAGCTTTAGTTTGTTTCTTATTTTGACTTATTAGAGAGATAAATGTTTTATTTGTTGAGCTAAACTTGTTTCCGAGTTTGGATTTATTATACACATGTCTTTAGGGTTTAAGGATTAGGTCCAAGTTTTTTGATCAAGTTGTGAAAGCTTCTAATAATCTTTTGAGTTTATTAATTTTACTTTTTAATATTGTGGTTTCCTCCTCAAGTTTTATGACTTGATTTGGATTTGTACTTTCAATTTATTCCTTGAGGTGTTGATTTTTCTCAAGGAGCGTTTCAGTTTGTTTTTCATATTTAATTAATTTTTATTCAAACACGTAATTATTCTAAAGAATTTTAAGGTTAAGATTGAAGATACCTCATTCGAGCCTTCAAAAATGAGTGCAGACTTGTGGCTTGATTAGTCCTCAAGCTTATCGCCTTGTTCTGACTCTCTTTCTGATTTCGGTCCGGTTGCTATCAGTGCGAGGTAGTTGTGATGCTTCTGGTCTTCAACGTCTGATTCTTTTGAAGATGATTCGTCCCACGTCACCTTGAGTGCCTTCTTCCTTTTAGTTGTTTTGTGTTTGTCATCTTTTGTTTTTGAACACTCGTACTTGCAATGCCCTTTCTTGTTACATTCGTAGCATGTGATCTTTGCCTTGGCATCATTTGATTTGATTACCTTTTATAGGTCACTTTTTGAGAAATTGTTCTTTTTTCTCGTGAACATTTTTTTGACCATGTTCACGAGTTGTTCTTCTTTATCTTCTGAGTCAGATTCAGATTATAGCTTTGGTTTGTTCTTGTGTTTGACTTCTTTTGAGGAACTTGCAAAATGTACAATACCTTTCTCGATCTGCTTTGAGTTAGTCTGTTCATGGAGTTCAAGTTCACAAAATAACTCATCTAGTTTTAATTTATTTAAGTTCCTTGAAACTTTATAGGCATCTACTATGGATACCCATAGTGCATTTCGAGGAAAAGAATTCAAAGCATACCTGATTACATCTCTGTTCTCCAGTTGGTGACTGATTAGGTAGAGGTCGTTGAGAATATCCTTGATTCTTGCATGCAAATGAGTAGCTATTTCTCCATCCTATATTTTAATATTAAACAATTTATTTAACAATAAATCACATTTTGTTACCTTTGCATCGCTTGTGCCTTCATGCAGCTCGATTAATTTATCCCAAAGCTCCTTGACGTTCTTGAATGGGTCAATGTGGTTTAGTTCTTCTTTGGTTAGTTCACACTGGATGGTGTTCATTTCCTTCGAGTCGATATGGGCCTTTTTCTTATCTTCCGGAGTCTATCTTTCTGGGTCAATTAGTACTTTTGTTGCTTCATCCAGTGGCGCCCGGTATTCTCGTTGGGTGGTGAACCATTGATCAATGTCAGTCTTTAGATACACCTTCATCCGCTTCTTTCAATACAGGAAGTCATCTCCATTGAAAAGGGGGGACAAATAATAATGTATCCCTCGTTTTGGGCCATTTAAGGAGCCTTGCACACAAAGAGACAGAAAAAAGAAGTCCCAAGACTAGGTCTTGGATTAGCAGTGTGGGAGAAAATAAAGATATTAAGACTGATTTGGTATTGCACCAATTCAGAGTAGTTTGCAATGGAAAAAAAATTATCCAAAGAGATAATTATACTAATTTAGATTATATCGAAAAAAACTCAAAGAGCCGAGAGAAAAATGTTAAAAGAGTTTGAAAAAAGCCCCCTCTTTGCTTGATTGGTAGTTGTACCAATTCAGAGCGGTACCTGCTCTGATATCACTTGTAGGATTGGAAAGACACTAGAGGGGGGGTGGGGGGGGGGGGGGGGGAATAGCGTTCGTAAAAAATTGTGACTAAAAATAGGTACGCAGCGGAACAATAAAAGACAATGCTAACAAAACTAAGTTTTACTTGGTTTGGAGCTTTCGACGACTCATGCTTCAAGGCCCGCACACATCGAGTGCTATCGTTAGGTAATCCACTAATAATTTGAATGATTACAAAGTTTAGTATAAGAACAAAAAATAATGTTGCCGACAACAAAGAAAATAGAAAAGTCTTGATCGCCGATTGTCGAAGGAGCTTCACAGTGTCGTAGGAGCTTTTTCGGAGTACCGCGCAAGAGTGAAAGTTGTCGCAGTTGATTTTTTGAAGCTCATAGTTAAAAGGCCTTTATATAGGCCCATTCCAGGTGCCTGGGCCACGTGGCTCATCCAGTCAACGCACTTCACTTAGGTTTTGGATAAGTTTTCTGGTCTAGGCGCCCGGATCGCCTGGGTGAGCTGGTTTGGGCACCTAGACTCCACTTTTTTTTTAGCAGTTTCTTCGCTGCAAAGAGGGTTAGCCTAGGCAATAGAAAATATATTTACCCTGTAAAATAGAGTTAGCACAACACGATAAAATAAGAGTAGTAATTAGATCCTATCTCCCCGATACCAGGATCTAATCAAGGTCTCAGCTTAGGTTCTCCAAATGAACCTAAGTTGGACCGACTCCTACAGTTCCCTCAACAGGGAACACATCCTCATTGGATATCTCCTCCAGTTGCTTACCTTCACTTACCACTTGCAGTCGCTTGACTTTCCTTTGACTCACCAGGTCTTCCTACCAGTTGTCAGGTCCTGCGTACTCAACAAGACTTCCTGTCAGATATCGGGCCTTATGGACCTATCTGGACTTCCCACCAGCTATCAGATCCTGGAAACCTAGCTAGATTTTAGCCTAGTGTCAGGTCCTTCAGATTGGTCAACTCTTGCACACTTGGTAAAGTAATTAGACCACAAAACATTCTAACTTTAAGTCCCTTGTCATTCATCAAAACCTTAGTTAGATTATTAGTATAAATTGCACTAACAGAAAGCTCACTATAAATCTCCTTCAAGCGGAGAACACTCTTACAGTAGTTAAAGCACTCAATTATAAAACTAAACAAAAGAAGAATCATTTACAAATGTTCTGTTTAGCTATTGGGATCAAGGTTGTATTTATAGCCCTGATTCAGGTGCTCGAGCATAGATAAAACTTTATCCATGACGCAATAGATCGCAATGGCTAGCGACTCGATAAAGTTTCTGGTCTGGTCACCTGGACCAGATCTGGATGCTTGGACTGGGCTAAACTAGCCATTGACCAAGGCGCGCACTCAGGGCACCCTTGCTGCCCCAGGTGATCCAGGCGCCCGGACCAGAGTCAACTTAGAGTTGACTTCTTGTCTGGTCTTCCACTCTGTCTCCACTTGCTTGAGTGATTTTAGCCATCCGGAATAGAGCTCACCCGAACCCATTTTCCTAGCTTTCTCAAGCAACCTCCTACTCCGGCTTCTCGTCCCTTGGAGTCGCCGTATGTTTCCTTCTCGTCCGCAAGTGTACTCCGCTCACTTGGGTGATTTCAGCCATCCGGAATAGGGCTCACCTAAACTCATTTTCCAACCTTCTCGAGCAACCTTTCACTCCGACTTCTAGTCCCTTGGAACCACCACGCGCTTCCTTCTTGTCCGCCAACGTACGCTTCAATAGTGTCTCGTCCCTCAGACGCACCGAGCCTAACGGCTCTCTCCCGTGCCGTCCTTCTCACTAGCTACATCTTTTGCTTGACCTCCTGTGCTCCTAAGTTCCTGTACACTTAAACACAAGGCATCAAAAGACAATAGAACCTAACTTGACTTGGTTGATCACATCAAAACTATTACAGGGTACTTACACTCTCTCCCTTTTTGATGAGAGCAACCCAAATTAAGTTAGGGTAAACTAAAAATAAATAACAGTGAAAATAGTAAATACATGATTTTCAAAATGTATCCTCCCTCTAAACTTAATCTCTAATTCTCCCCTTTGATCACATTGAAAATAAGGGTACTTTAAAATGATTTGAAATAAGTTTAAAATAGAGTCCAAGGGATAAAAATATAGTGACTATTATCCAGAATCATCATCAACTTTAAATTTTGAAAATTTAGATTTTTAATTGTTCAAAAATTCTGAGAATTTTTACAATAGTTAAGCAGAAATATCCAAAGTTGGGAAAAAATTTCCACAAACAAGGTGAAATTAATTTAAGTATAAATAATTTATTTTCTACGGCAAGATGGAATTGCTTAAAAATATTAAAAATAATTTCTTAGTTCAAAAAAATCTTGAAATATTTTCTAAAAATGTAACAAAGAAAGTATTTTTATAGAAAAATATAAATTTCAAAAATTAATTTTTTGAGAATTTTTAATATCAAAAATTTATATTTGGATAAATAATTTATAAAAATCATCCATGGTAAAAAAAAATTCAGAAAAATTTTCTTAGATAGAAAAAATGATAAGGTTTCACAGAAAAAAATAAAGTTCATAAAGATAACCTTGAAAAATATTTTAAATTGAAGAATATGATTTTTGTTAGAAAATTCATAAAAAATAATATAATGAATAGAAAATTCTAAAAAAAATTCTATAGATAAAAAATGAAATTATCTTTATTATAAAAATTAAAATCTACATTTCAAATAGAGTTTATACAAAAAATGTTAGACAATTTTAAGATTTTAAGTAAGAGAAAAAATAGAAAAATAAATTTAAAATAGAGCATGCATAATGATTTTTAATTTAAATACAATTTTGAAACCCAATATAGGTTCCTTCTAACCGGATTAATCAAAAACTTTCTAAGAATAGATTATCTTCCTACTTTTGTAATTTAGCCCTTATGGTATCTAAAATATCAGTTTAGCCTTCGATGATATTTAAAATTTCTTTCTGGAGCATGTGAAAGATTTAAGCATGAATTATCTTTTTCTAGCATTTCAGTTTTATCTTTCAATTTTGTATTTTCATCTATTAATTTCTCAATTTCTTCTTTTAGGCATGCATATTCTTTCTTTGATTTTACATACTTAGATCTGGTTTTACACAAAGATCTACTTATCATTTTAATGCACTTAGACAATTTATTTAGAGGAAGTTTACATACTTGACTTACCATATCATTTTCGTCAGTAGATGCTCCCCCTTTATCACTGCTTTCTTCTGAAGACTCTCCCCCTTCATCGATGCTCATCTCAGACGAGCTTTCTTTGTCTTCAGGTAGGTATTTGGCTATAAGAGTTGTTCCAACAATTTCCTCGGTCTCGAATTCTTCTAACAATGACTCGGTCTCCATCGAGAAGTTAGATTCGGCTTCTTTTGGTTCTTCATAGAGCTTTAAGAACTTTTCCCAAAGTTATTTTGCACTCTTGTAGTTGTCGATTCTGTCGAGATCCTGAGCGGGCAGAATGCTTAGAAGGTGGAATTTAGCCTTATCATTTGCCATAAATTCGTTGCACTACTTCTCAATCTATCGATGCTCCTCAAGTTCTTTTCCTTCTTCACTTTTGGGCATATCAAAATCGTACTTAATCGTTAGCAAAATATTAAATTGATTTTAAAGTATACCTCCATTCGATGTCTCCAAAATGTGAACCCCCCCTCGAATATTGGTGGGTAGATGCTAGCTGCGGTCATTTCTTGTGCTTCAGTTCATGGTTAGTCCTTCTGAAGTGTCCTTGCTCTGATATCACTTGTTGGTCCCTTGGAGCTGGCAAGAGGAGGTGAATTGCCCTGCTCAATAACAAACAAGAAATACCTTTCTTGAAACTTACAGCTTGATTAAAATAAACACTTGTACAAAAGAATTAAGAAGCTAATTAACAAAAGGAAAGAGGCACAAAGATTTACTTGGTTTGCAATCAAGGGATTGCTAATGCTCACTATAAATCTCCTTCAGACGGAGAAGCCTCTTACAATAGTTAAAGTACTCAATTACAAAACTAAACAAAAGAAGAATCTTTTACAAGTGTTCTGTTTAGCTACTGGGATCAATATTGTATTTATAATCTTGATCCAGGCACTTGAAAGGGTTTCGGATGCTTGAGCATGGATAAAACTTTATCCACAATGCAACGGATTGTAATAGCTGGCGACTCGATAAACTTTCTGGTCTGGGTGCCCGGACCGGGCGAGCCAGCCCTCGACCAGGGCGCGCACTCGGGGAGTCCTTGCTGCCTCAGGTGATCCAGGCGCTCGGACCAGGTCCAGGCACTTAGACCAAAGTCAACTTGGAGTTGACTTCTTGTCTGGGTCTTCCTCTCTGGCTCTGCTTGCTTGGGTAATTTCGACCATCCGAAATAGTGCTTGTTAGTGCAAGAAACACCAGATGATCGAACCTAAGTATTGATTATGGCAAAAGGTCCAAAGTTAAGGTTACTTGTTGTCTAACAAGGTTGAATGAGCTTGCAGGAAAGTTCTATGTGTTCTTAGGAAAAAGTCCTAGTGGATTCTAGGCAGGTGAAAAATCCTAGGGGTAGTAACCCTAGGTTATGGAAAGTTCTAACTGTGGTTAGGCAAGGTAAAGTCTTAGCGGGTCAAGCACTTTAGGTAAAATCCTAGAGTCGGGAACTCTAGATGAAAATACTGGTGGTCTCGGCCAGGAGAAAGTCTGGACGAGTCGTGGAGCATATGTTCAGCATGAAGACCTGAGTAAAAGTCCAAACGGTCTGGAGGATCGATCTGAAAAAAGGTAAACTCTCCTGAGAGGAGTAGGTGAGGACGCATTCTCCCGAAGAGGGAACAGTAAGCGTCGGTTTGACCTAGAGTTTCGGCTAAACTCAAAGTCAGAACCAGACAGTCAGAGGCTGTCAAATTTATATTATATATATTGTTTATTGCCCAGACTAACCTCGTTTTGTAGAAAAAAAAGGAAGGTTGAAAAAAATTGATCCGGGCACCTGGAAGGGGTTCGGGCACCCAGACCAGCCTCGCCCAAGGTGGGCGGCAGGCGCCCGGATAAAGCTTGTGTGCTACTCCGATAAAGCTTCTACGATGTCTAAAAGCTCCGACGACGACTCTGCTAAAGTTTTCATCCTACCAAGTCGTCCATATTTTTAGTTTTCTAATTACTTGTAATTGTTTAAATTGTACTTGTAATCTTTACGATTGATTAGCGATTGCGTATCAAAAGTACTCTAATGTGTGGGCCTTGGAGTAGGAGTCGCCACAGGCTTCGAACCAAGTAAATCTTGGTCGTGTTAGCATTGTTTATTTTTCATTTCTATCTTTATTCTACTGCATTTTACTCGACTATTTTAAATGAACGTGAAAGCCATGAGCGCTATTCCCCCCCCCCCCCCCCCCCCGTCTAGCACAACGATCCTATAATTGGTATCATAGTAAGGTTGTTTCGAATCGGTGAAACCACCATTTAAGTAATTTTTTCATGGTATTAATCTTTTAAATTTTTCAGAGTCAATCTTGTATGAAAACTCTACAAGAAGAATAAAGGATTCACCAAAAAAGAAATCAAGAAGGTGATTCGGTCAAAGACAGTGCAACCGAGTCCAAAAGTCAAGTCCAAAGTAACTTGCTACGACTGCAACAAAAATGGACACATCAAAGCCAACTATCCAAACCAAAAGGAAACAAAGAAGCAATGGAAGAAGAAAGCACTGCAGGCGATGTGGGATGAATCCTCTTTAGAAGATTCTGACGAAGAGCTCAAATAGACGAGCTTCCTCGCACTTATGACCCAAGAACAAGTCAACGAGTCTGAAACCGAGAGCGAGTCGGAAATAGAGTCTGAGAGAAGCCATGGATCCGTATTCATTTCCAAAAGGCCTAACCCTACTGTAAGTTCTTCTCCAATAGATAAACTGTACAACTTAGTGAATTAACTCATGCGTAAGTTAGCTAAATCCAACATCTGGGCCAAGTCACTTCAAAAGGAGGCAGCATCTCTTAAGGAAGTGACTAATCCAAGATCCTTGACTGAACCTATTAAGACTAAAACTTTAACTCAAGTCCAACAACTTGAGGAAGAAAATTTCAGACTGAAAAGTCAAGTCAAAGAACTAAAGGAAACAATGGAACGATTCACCTTAGGTTTCAAGAATCTTGATCTGATTCTTGAAAAATAAAGAACTGTGTACAATCAATCCGGATTTGGATACAAGGCTAAACACAACTTTAAATAGTATTTATCTCTTGTTAATCGTATGATTAGAAGAATAGTCCAAGTTGTTGGTTGTTACTCGGAACACCATTCTGTTTTCCCTGTACAAAAATTTATACAAGCACAGAATTTTACCTAGCTACTCATGTGCTCTACTGAAGTTAAACTTAGATTGCAAATGATGCTTAACATTATTAATCCAAGTTTCTCTTTAGAAGTTAAACTTGGATTGGAACTTAACATTTTTACTCCAAGTTTAACCGATGTGATCTTCCTAAGTTAAACCATATTACAGAAGTTGATTAAATATCTATTTCAAAGATTGGCTTCCAGGTTAAACATGGCGAGGCACTGGGCCTTCTTGGTTATGGGATCATCCACCACTTCCTAGACAAAGCCTTTCAAAGAAATTGGATATTTAACTTCTTACAGTAACCCTAGGTTTAACTACAGAGACCACAATAGAAACACAAGATCAAAACACAAAATCGAAATACAAAATCGATAGCATGAAATCGAAACATAAAATTGCTAGCCTCTTATGTTGGTGTTTCAGAATCCATGCAAAGAAAACTAACTAATTAACTCGAAGCGGAAACCATGAATTAGTTATACCTTTCTTTGTAGCTAAAGGCCTCTTGATCTTCTATTGTATTTCTCTCCTTCTCTTGGACGTTGTGTGGGCAACGATCTACCAAGATGGAATCCACCCGAACCACTTCTTCTCCTCCAAGACTCTCGAGCCACCAAGGGATGCCAAAATAGGAAACTACCTTCTCTTCTTCTTCTCCTCCAAATAGCCGGCCACCAAGGAGATGGAACTTCTTTGATGTGCCGCCGGCCTTGAGAGAAAGAAAACAAGGAGGAAAAAGAGAAGCACATCAAGGAAAAAAGAAGAGGAGCTAAGGTTTTATGTATCATGAGGCACCCTCTACCTCTCTTTTATAATCCTTGGTGAATGCAAAAAAGGAAAGTATTTTAAACAAAATTAAAAACTTCCTTTTAATTTCTATATGGTCGGCCATAGCTTGATCAAAAGAGGAAATTTTAACAACAATTAAAATCTCTCTCTTTTAAATTTCCTATTGTACATGCCAATAAAGAAAAGTTTAAAATTAATCTCTCTCTTTTAAAACATGTAGACAACTACAAAAAAGGAAAGATTAATTAAAATTTCTCTTTTTAAATCATGGTTACAAAAAGGAAAGTTTTATCAAAAATTAAAATCTTTCTTTTAAGCATTATAGATAACTACAAATAAGGAAAGATTTTAACAAAATTGAAATCTTTCTTTAATCCTTTGTAGATAGCTATAAAAGGAAAGATTTTAAAATTCTAAAACTCTCTTTTAAAACTATGAGGATGGATATAAAAGGAAATTTTAAAATTAAAATTTCTCTTTTAAATCCCTTCATGAATGACTACAAAAGGAAAAATTTTAACAAAAAATAAAATCTCCGTTTAGTTCTAATGGTGTGGTCGGCCCCATGCTTGGACACCAAGCATGGCTTGGCCGACCACCTCTTGGGCTCCAAGCTAATGCTTGGCCGGCCCCCTTGCACCAAGCAAGGATGTGGCTGACCCATTACTTGTGTAAGAAGTGGACTTTATGGATACAAGGATTTATAGAGGCTACAATAGAGACTGAGAGGAGAAATTGGTTTTGGTCTCCCGATGAGCTTGAGCTTCTTGTGTTCGCCCCGAACACTCAAATCAAGTTCATCAATAATAACTCATACCACTAAAGAATTATTATTGAACTACCGCACCAATCCCAAATTACATTATGGGCTCCTTCTTATCATGAGTGCATTAATCTCCCTGTATTTAAGATATCGAATGCCCATTAATTAAATGAGTTACTGACAACTCACTTAATTAATATCTAGCTCCAAGAGTAGTACCACTCAACTTTATTGTCATGTCGGACTAAGTCCACCTGCAGGGTTTACATGACAATCCTTATGAGCTCCTCAAGGGAACATCATCAACCTAGATTACTAGGACATAGTTTCCTTCTATAATCAACAACACACCATATAAATAATATTATTTTCTAACTTATCTGGCCTATTGATTTAGCAGAATAAATCTCACCCATTGATAAATTAAAGAAATAAATACTAAGTATACGTGCTTGTTATTATATCGGGATTAAGAGTACGTACATCCATAATAACAGAGGTTTTGTTCTTTTATGTAGTCAGTATAAAAAGAAATAACCTCAAATGTTCCTGCTCAATACACACATAGTGTACTAATGTAATTTTATAGTTAAGATAAACTAATACCAAATTATACTATAACCATTGCAATGGTTTGTACCATTCCATCTTGGTTGTGAGCTAATATTTATAATTTATAAGGAACTGATAACATGATCTTCTGTGTGACACCACACACCATGTTATTTACAATATAAATTAAATGGACAACTACATCTAACATAAATGTAGATATTTAACCAATGTGATTCTTATTTTAAAATAAATGTTTACAAAAAGCTAGGCTTTTAGTATACATCCTAACACAAGTATGGATCCTCAAGTCTAACTTGATCAATCAAGTTAGACTTAGTCAATATTAGATCTCCAAGGATCAAATCCACTACCTTGATAGACCCTATCGAGGCTATGATCCAGGGGAAGCCAATAGAAAGACCATTTTTATCATTAGATAGACTTGTTTGATGTTTTCTTTACTGCTTTTATTATACATGCTTAGACTAGGTTAGATAAGGACTTAGGCTTGATTCACACTTGACTAGTTAGACCTAGGATTATTAGAAAGGAAATTAAATATTTAATTTCTTTAAAAGGCTTTGTCTAGAAGTGGTTGATGATCCAATACCCAAGAAGGCCTAGTACCTCACCACAGCTTGGAAGTCAATTATTGGAATAAATATTTAATTGCCTAACTGTTAAACCTTAGTCTAACTCAAATGTACTCAATCCTTAGATATTAATCTAAATTGAAGATAAGATTAACCACCTCACAAAACTTATAAGATTGAAGATAAGATTAACCACCTCACAAAACTTATAAGGTTCTCTGATTGAAATCTAGAAAAAAGTGAGATGGACCTAGGTTTCAAATAAAAAAGTAGTTAACTCAAATTAATTAAACTCAATTCATTTAAGTTAACTAAAATTCAACTAAAATGAATTCAATTAACCAAAGTCATCTTAATTAATTTCAAATTCTTAAATATAATTAACTTTAAATTCTTAAGTATAATTAATTTTAAATTATTAATTAATTTTAAATTCTTAAGTTAATTAATTTCAAATTCTTAATCAATTTTAAAAGAATAATTAATCCTAATAATTTTAAAAATATAATTAATTAATTTAATTATTTTCAAAATATAATTTTCAAAACT
This sequence comes from Zingiber officinale, assembly GCF_018446385.1. Lineage (NCBI taxonomy): Eukaryota > Viridiplantae > Streptophyta > Magnoliopsida > Zingiberales > Zingiberaceae > Zingiber > Zingiber officinale. The sequence continues at coordinate 29,947,114 of NC_056004.1, forward strand.
CAAACTTGATTATTCTTCAAATTAAAATTTAAACTTAAAAATTTAAATGTAATCTATTCTGATATTCAAAATCAAATTATTCTCCTTAGACTTAAATATCTTTTAGAATTCTCCATCTCACACAAACTTATAAGCTTAACATGTTTGATAACCTAGAAAAGATGAGATGAAAAATTAGGAAAATAGATAATTACTTTTATCTTATTTTATTTGTTTGGACTCTAGGACCCTCTAAACTTAAATAATTTTTATAATTTTTTTTTACATTAATCAAGGGGGAGTGAAAGGACTTAGGTTCAATTAAATAATTTTTGGTTAAATATTTTCTCAAAGTTAAAGTTTGTTAATTACTCTTAAAATTAAATATTCTTTTAAGTTAAAGTATTTTCTTTAAGTTTATTTTTTTAAAGAAAATCTAACTATTTTTTAAAAGAAACTTTAAACATTTTATTTGAAAAAGGAAGTTCAAATATTTATGTTTGAAAAAATAAGTTTTTGAAAAAGTACTTTTAACTAAGTTTTTATGTACTTAACTAAGTTTTTTTTAAAAAAAAAAGTACTTGATAAAGAATTTTTAAGCATTTGAAATCATTTTCTTAGTTAAGTATTTTTACAAGGATTTTTTTTTAAAAAAAATCTAAGAAATTTTCAAAACTTAAATTTATCCAAGTTTTTCAAAAAAGGTAAGTATTTAGCTAAATTTTTTAAAGAAAATCTTTCTAAAGCTAAGTATTTAGTTAAAACTTTTTAAAGAAAATATTTCTAAAGCCAAGTATTTAGTTAAATTTTTTAAAAAAGAAAATCTTTTCTAAAACTAAGCCTTTAGTTAAACTTTTTAATTTTTTAAAAGCAAAGTATTTTAAATCCCTTTTAAGCTAAATTTGTTCAAAGTGATAAATTCAAAGGGAGCTTCAAATTAAAATTTTGAAAGAAATTAAGAGTTAGTATTTTTTTCCTTTTCTCTCTAACTTAGTATTTTTTTTGATTATATCAAAGGGGGAGAGAAAGTTAAATGTTAGAAAGATAAGTTAAGTTAAACATATAACTTGTGATTAAGGGGGAGCATAAGGGAGATTTTTTTTCAAAATTATTTTGCTTATGTATAAGTTCTTTAATTGTTTCACTTATGCTCATGCTTAAGTTCATTACATTATTGTTATGTTTTATTTAACTTTGAAACAGGTTGCCATAATTAAAAAGGAAAAAATTGTCGGTGTAGGGAGCACCAGACAATCGAATCTAAGTTTTGATTATGACAAAAGGCTCAAAGTTAAGGTTACTTGTTGTCTAACAAAGTTGAATGAGCTTGCAGGAAAGTCCTAAGTGTTCTTAGGCAAAAATCCTAGTGGATTCTAGGCAGGTGGAAAATTCTAGGGGGTGGTAACCCCAGGTTATGGAAAGTCCTAACTATGATTAGGCAAGGTGAATTCTTGGTGGGTCGAACACTTTGGGTGAAATCCTGGAGTCAGGAACTCTAGGTGAAAATCCTGATGGTTACGGACCAGGTGGAAGTCTGGACGGGTCGTGGAGTAGACGTTCAGCATGAAGACTGGAAGTCTCAGATGCTAAGCAAAAGTCCAGATGGTTTGGAGGATCGATCTGGCAAAAGGTAAACTCTCTTGAGAGGAGTATGTGAGGATGCATTCCCTCGAAGAGGGAACAGTAAGCGTCGGTTCAACCTAGAGTTCCAGCGAAACTCAAAGTCAGAACCGGACAGTCAGAGTCTGTCAAATTTATATTGTATATATTGGTTATTTGTCCGTACTAACTTCATTTTATAGAAAAAGGAAGGCTGGAAAAACTAGTCTGGGCGCCCGGAGCTGGTCCGGGCACCCGGACCAGCCTCGCCCAAGGCCAGTGATAGGCGATAGTCTAGGCGCTCGGACTCGGTCTAGGCGGCCGAACCCAAAAAATCATCCATAAGCCTACATGGAGCGCTTCGATTGGTCAGGACACGTGGTCCAGGCGCCCATAGGGGTTCCAGGCGCCCGAAAGAGCCTATATAAGTAGCATTCGACCAGGGGCTAAACAACAACATTCAGAACAACTTCTACACTTGCACGCTGCTCCGATAAAGCCTCTACAACGTCCAAAAGCGTCGACGATAAATCTGCTAAAGTTTTCATCCTACCAAGTCGTCGGTACTTTTAGTTTTCTATTTACTTGTAATTGTTTCAAATTGTACTTGTAATCTTTACGATTGGTTAGTGATTACCCATCGAAAGTACTTTCACGTGCGGGCCTTGGAGTAGGAGTCACCACAGGCTCTAAACCAAGTAAATCTTGGTCATGTTAGCATTGTTTGTTTTTCCTTTCTATCTTTATTCCGCTGCATTTTACTCAACTATTTTAAATGAACGTGAAAGTCACGAGTGCTATATACCTCCCCCCCTCTAGCGCAATGATCCTACAGGGCTCACCTGAACCCATTTTCTTGGCATTCTCGTCCCTTAGAACTGCCATGTGCTTCCTTCTCATCCGCTAGTGTACTCCACTCGCTTGGGTGATTTTCGGCCATCCAAAATAGGGCTCACCTAAACTCATTTTTCAATCTTCTCGAGCAACCTTCCGCTCAGGCTTCTCGTCCCTCGGAGTTGCCACGTGCTTCATTCTCATCCACCAGTGTACTTTTCTGCAACGTCTCATCCCTCGGGCGCACCGAGTCTGTCGGCTCTCTCCCGTGTCATCCTTCTCTCTAGCTACTTATTTTGCTTGACCTCCTGTGCTATTAAATTATTACACACTTAGACACAAGGCATCAAAAGACAACAGGACCTAACTTGACTTGGTTGATCACATCAAAACTATCACAGGGTACTTACAGGACCTAGCTCATTTGAATTTCTAAACTAATTCACAATCTGTAGTAAGTTTTTAGTTTATAGAACAGAGATATGGTCTCAAGTTTTAGATATCAGGATCAAAAAATTAGTAGTAATCGATTGAACAAAGAGGCCAAGGTCCCAACCTATCAGGCCAACGTTGGGCCTGATATAGGACAATGTTAGGCTCAACATAAGCCTGATATAGGATCAAATCAGGCCCACATTCATGCTGATTTTTTTTATAAAGTTTAAGTACCTCTAGATAGCTTTAAATAAGTAATGGATAACACCGTTGGAGTCCTTGTAAGATCAGAAACTCACAAGACTTGAAATGGATGCAACCGGAGATGTCTAGGTCCATCAGTAGATTTTGACCAAAATCCTCTCATGGCCCTACATATTTGGATTTCTTCAAATTCACATTCCCTAGGAAGGTTTAAGAGAGAAGAAGTTAAATATGGTGTCCATATTTATTTGTCGGTTCTAAGTAATCTGTAACGACCTAAATTTCCTCATTTTGAGTCCCAAAAATAATTCAAAAATATTTTTGAATGCTATATAAAAATTCTAGAGATTTTTAGAAATTGTTAGAGTATTTTTATGTAATTTTTGGAGTTCATTTGATATTTTTACCAAGAGGAAGAAGTTTAAAAAAAACAAAATGTTGAAGCCGGGTTTTGAACCCAAGACCTCGGACCCGAACCAAGTTTTAACCGAACTCAGACAACCAACTGGTTTGCAAATGTTTTGTTAATCAATTATGGAACGAAATACATTTAAGTAGTAGTTAGGAGCTTTTAATAAAAAAAGGTTTCGGAAAATGGCCGAGCCGAGGCTCGACCCGGTGATCTCCGGCGCAACCCGGGTTTTAAGCGGAGCGGCTGACCAGCTGATCCAGCGGCCGGTTCTATTTAGGAAAGGGTAACAAACTTACTTAAAGAGGGTAATAGGAAGATTAGAGTTATAAAGAGAAAAACTTAGGGCTTGATTTACCCGAAACAAAATTCCTTCTCCTCACCTCACGCGAGCGGCGGCGATTCTTCTCTCGGGCGAAGACGCGGCTAGAAGCTAGGGTTCCTCCGGCGGCCGGCGAAGGGCTTTTCCGGCGGGTCCTCAACCGTGTGCGACCACCATCGTCGAGGAGGATCTGTTGGCGCAAGAAGAAGCCGAAAACTCAAGTTATCCGAACCCTAGAACCTCTCTTTCTCGGTTGTAAGTCCAAGAAAACGAAGGTGAGTTGCTACTCACCTGCAGTAGGAGTAGTTCCGCGATTTTGTTTTCTTCTTTTCCTTGCCGAGCATGAACAATCCTCCTTGTGGCATTGATTTAGAATTTTCTCTTGATTGTTTTGTGCTTGCCGCCGTAAACCTCAAAGAAAGGAAGAGAGTGATTGGTATAGATTTAAGCATGAGCATATTTCGAATTCTACTATTAGTAAAGCTTGAGCAGTATTTTCTAGCTTTTCCCTTTGCTAATAAATATGCATGATCGGATTTTATTTTCTATTTCTTTGCTATAGATTTGAGCAAAAGCACAGTAGAAATTATGAGGAGAGATTCTGAACCTGTAGATGATACATGGATCATGTTTTAGCCTTGTACGTTCTTATTTCTTAGATCGATAATGTGTTCATTAATTTAAGTTATGCAAAAGGGATAGGTTGGGTTATGAGTTTCTAGACAAGACTCTTAGGGATATTCGTGTGGCTTTGATGATGTTTTACTCCTTTCTATCCCAGTTAAAAGTTTAGACAGATTTAAGGGTAGATAAGCTTTGAATGAAAGTGCTCTTGTTCTTCTACCGTTTACAAAGTGCTGTACAGATTTGTTGGGTTTAATTCGAAGGAGCTTGATCCTATTCATTATGGAGGTTTTAGGTTTTCAGAATTGAATTTTGGTAAGAATAGTTCCGGATCTTGTTCTCCTTGAATTTGAAGTATGTTGTAAGATTTTTAGTCTTGAGACTTCTGTCATGGATTTCAAAGGAGGGAAGTGGTTAGATTTGTTAGGATCTTCGGATGGCTAGAGAGGGGGGGGGTGTGAATAGCCACCACTAAAACTCAAAGAATTTCCTCACAAAACTTGGTTAGCACAGCGGAAATAAACAAAACAAAAACTGATGCAAGGAAAGAAAACCAACCAACACTAACAAAACGATGTACGAGGTTCGGGGATAACTTGCCCCTACTCCTCGGCGTGTCCGTAAGGTGGACGATCCCTTGATCTTTCGCTAGATCACACCCCGGACAAATTCCGGCTAAGTATTTCTCCTTCTTGGTGGAGCAACCTCTCCACAAAAGTCACAGAAAATGATATGAAATGAAGCACAGACTTACAGAGCTTTGTGGCTAAAGGAATGAACAAATGAACTCACAGCCACAATGAAAACAACGCGCAAAGACAGAAGGTTTCCTCAGCACAAGAGCTCAAACACACAGCGCCCTTGCTTAATCGACGACAGAGAGTTTGCAATGAAAAAACATTACCCCAACCTCTCTTCTTTCTCCTTCTTATTTCTCTGCTTTCTTCACTGCGTTTGCCTGCATCGAATCACTGCAAGCTGCATAGAATTGCTGCAACCTGTATCGAATCACTACAATCAACTCAGGCGTTGCCAATCACTCCTCCTCCTCATCTGGTCCTCTGAACTCACACCAATACCATCCATGGTCTTCACTGGTGTCTTCTGAGCTCGAACCAATGTCAAGGAGTCAAGCTGATTGCAGCCAGAACATACCCAGATCGCCAGTATTCGTTGATGCTTCAAATGCACCATTTGCAGCCAAGCTCAGTAGAAAAACCATTTTGTCTTATTCCTCTGATAGACCTTAATTTGAATTCAAGCATCGTCATGATACCTGCAACCTGTATCTCAAAAAGCTCACAGCAGATCGTTAGTTCAGAGAAATCAGAAGTTGTAGAAAGATAACAGAATACAAACGATATCGCTGTGGATCGGTCAGCAGACCGATCCATGGCTCTCTGGACCGATCAGGACACATCCTGATCGGTCCGGGAAGTGTCTGATCGGTCTGTGGACCGATCAGCCTATGTGTGGATCGGTCCACAGACCGATCCCCCCTCTCGCTTTGAGTCTTAGCGTTTCTGATCGCTTCTATCTGATCGGTCTGTAGACCGATCAGATAACCCACAGAATGCTTCTGTGTGGTTACTGATCGGTCCACAGACCGATCAGATAACCCACAGAAACTTTCTGTGTGGTTCCTGATCGGTCCACAGACCGATCAGGAAACTTAAGTATCACTGGATCGGTCCGTGGACCGATCCAGACAACCAGAGTTTCACTGGATCGGTCAACAGAACGATCCATAGCTCTCTGTGTTAGTTTTAGAGCCTCCCAGTCCTAAACCCTAACATCTTCCTGGTCCAGAGAACGAGCTACCAAGCCCTCTCTGACCTAGTCCTGAGAACGAGCTGCCGAGCGCTCTTAGACTTCGTCCGGTCCAAAGAACGAGCTACCGAGCCCTCTCTGACCTAGTCCGAAGAACGAGCTGCCGAGCCCTCTCCGACTTCGTCCGGTCCAGAGAACGAGCTACCGAGTCCGCAGAACGAGCTGCCGAGCCCTCTCCGACTTCGTCTGATCCAGAGAACGAGCTATCGAGCCCTCTCTGACCTAGTCCGGAGAACGAGCTGCCGAGCCCTCTCCGACTTCGTCCGGTTCAGAGAACGAGCTACCGAGCCCTCTCTGACTTTGCGTGCCAAGTATCCGTACTTGGACTTTTCCTCTCCTCATGATCAACCTTGATCATCAATCAGTCTGAGTTTAATTAATGTCTGATACAAACTTAAATCAGTGTCAACATCAAAACAACAACCAGGTCAGACTGTATCAACAATCTCCCCCTTTTTGTTGTTTGACAACACGATTTAAGTTTAGATCAGAAATGTTCATATTTCCATATTTCTCTAATTTTAGGGGAATCAAGATCCTCCCCCTAAGACAGATACAACACCATGTAAGGATAGGGGAATCAAGATCCTCACCCTAAAGCCAAACTTTCATTTATCTCTAAACTTAGTTATTCTCTCCCCCTTTGTCAAACACCGAAAAGGTGCGAATTAGGTAAGAAAACTTGAAAAGACTCCCCCTTAACCCATACTGTCATTTTCTTAATTCACCTAGAACACCCTCTAAGTGTATTATAAGACAGTGATAAAGAAAAGAGAGACATACAAGACATGGCATATGAACAGCATATTAAAAACCAATAAGGAGTGAAACATAAAGAAAGAAAATAAACAGCATAAATAGAGGAAATCAGTAAGTATCCAGGACAGACAAGCATATCCAACAACCAACATCCAAAACATAGACAGTCAAAATGACATCATGGAACAATGTATATCAATCAGCCTCCTCATCATGAGGGGCATCAGCATCATCAACGGGAGGAGTAGGTCCCTGAGGTGGCATGCCGCTGCTCGAGGATGGATAGCCCGGGAAATCCTGCGGAGGTGGGTATCTGGCCATCCAATCCATAATCGTCTGATGTGTCGCCAGCTGCTGACTGCGTAAATCATCGTAGCGCTGGTCAATCCGGACGCGCAGCCCGTGAAGCTCAGCAACCAGCAGAGCTCGGCGATCTGCCAGCGCAGATCAGGATCGGCCTCTCCATCATCAGCAGCAGGAGGAGCAGCAACAGGAGCAACCTGTCATGGAGGTCCCCGTGGTAACTCACCTAGGGCTCTCCCATCCTTCCACCGAACGTCCCCATTTTGTCCTATGATTCCAGACTTGGAAAATGCCAGCTTCCCAAGTCTGCAATCCCGTCTGACCATCTTGATTAATCTACCCTTAGAGACATCAATCTGAAGGGTCTTGAGCCAATCTGTAATTATATGCCCATAAGGCATATAAACAGTGTAGCCGCTCGGCTCACTATAGGAGATGATCGAAGAGTAGATGCTAGATACGATGTCAAAGTCAAGACACCGACGCAATCCATAAAGCATCAGGCAAGGATATGGTCGGATCTCAGACAATGGTTTAGATGTGATAGGCAGAAGGCAGTTTGTGACAATTTTAAAAAGAATGTAGTCTTGAGGAGATAATCTCAAGGCTGCAAAAGTAGGAAAGTCAACATCTAGCTCATCAAGCCCACCCGGTCTAGGTTGTCTGAAGAAATACTCATAGACGGAGTCAGGTGTGACATCAAAAGGTGAGGGTAGGGGGTCTGGTAGATCAGGAAATATCGAAAAGACATTACCGGAACACCTCCGACAATCGAGATATTCAAAGAAGGATGAGAAACTGAAATCAAGAGTCCGCTTAGCAACTCTTGTTTTATAACCTACATCATTAGGAATCTGATGAAGGTTGTTATAAAACTCAGAGACCAAGTTGTTAGAGTGTATACTAAAAGCCTAGCTTTTGGTATAAACATTTATCTAGAAATAAGAATCACATTGGTCAAATATTTACATTTATGATAAATGTAGTTGTTCAATTAATTTATATTGTAGATAACATGGTGTGTGGTGTCACACACAGAGGATCATGTTATCAGTACCTTATAAATTATAAACAGTAGCTCACGACCATAATGGAAAGGAACAAACCATTGGAAGGTCGTAGTGTAATTAGGTATTAGTTTATCTTAACTATATAATTACACTAGTACACTTAGAGTGTATTGAGTAGGACCATTAGAGGTCGTTTCTTTTATACTGACTTTATAAAGAAACAAAGACCTCAGTTATTATGGAAGTGTGTGCTCTTAATCCTAATATAATAACAAGCACATATATTTGATATTTATTTCTTTAATTTATCAATGGGTGAGATTTAGTTCGATGAATCAATAAGCCCGATAAGTTGGGAAATGATATCACTTATAGTGTGTGTTGTTGATTATAGAAGGAAACTGTGTCCTAGTGATCTAGGTTGAGAATGACCCCAAGAGGAGCTCATAAGGATTGTCATGTTAAACCCTGCAAGTGGACTTAGCCCGACATGACGATGAAGTTGAGTGGTACTACTCTTGGACTAAGATATTAATTAAGTGAGTTGTCAGTAACTTACTTAATTAGTGGACATTTGTTATCTTAAACACAGGGAGACTAACACACTCATGATAAGAAGGAGCCCAAAATGTAATTTGGGATTGGTGCGGTAGTTCAATAATAGTTCTCTAGTGGAATGAATTATTATTGATAAAATTAAGTTGTGTGTTCGGGGCAAACACGGGATGCTTAATTTCATCGGGAGACCAAAACCAATTCCTCCTCTCGGTCCCTATCGTAGCCTCTTAATTATAGAGTACTATACCCACCTATACCCACCTTCTTACCCATCCTATAGGGGCCGGCCAAGCTAGCTTGGAGACCAAGCTAGGGCCGGCCATGGGTATGTTCATGGGTGAATTCATGTGGCCGGCCCTATTAAAATAAAAAGGAATTTTAATTTTAAAATTTTTCTTATGTGGATAATATAATTTAAAAGAGAGTTTAAAAATTTAAATCCTTCATTTTATAAGATTCTACAAAAGATTAAGAGAAGAGTTAAAATCTCTTTCCTTATTTGTAGATTAAAAGGTTGATTTTAATTTTGGTAAAAACTTTCCTTTTAATTATATTCATGATTTAAAAGAAAGTTTAAAAATTAAAAATTCTCTTTTATTAGTTTCTACAAAAGATTAAGAAAAGATTTAATATCTTTCCTTATTTGTAGATTGAAAGGAGATTTTAATTTTTAGAGATAACTTTCCTTTTTGGAAATTATCCACATGTTTAAAAGAAATATTTTAATTTATAAAATTTCTTTTTATTAACCAATCATGAAGGGATTAAAATTATTGGAGAAATTTTTATAAATTTCTAGAAACAAATTAGGAAGTTTTAATTTTTGTTTTAATTAAAACTCTCCTTGTTTTGGGGAGAAGAGTGGCCGACCATTATAATTTGAAAAGAGAAAATTATTTTAATTAAATAAATTTTCCTTTTCAATGGAAAAAGAATTAAGGAAGTTTTTATTAAATTTTCCTTATTTGCCAAGACCAAGGATTATAAAAGAGGGGGTAGAGGAGGCTTCAAAGTGAACGACTCTATTCTATTTTTCCTCTCTTTTCTCCTTGGGTGTGGCCGGCCCTTTTCTTTCCTCTCCTCTCCTTTGTGTGGCCGAAACCTTCTCATGGTGGAGATAGCTTTGGTGGCCGGATCTAAGAAGGAGAAGAAGGAGAGAAAAGAAGCCTCTTTTCTAGCATCCCTTGGAGCATGGTGGTGGTGGCCGAATCTCTTCATCGTAGGAGAAGTTTTGATGGCCGAAACTTGTAAGGAAGAAGAAGGTGCTTGGTGGTTCTCATCTCGGAAGATCGTTGTCCACACAACGTCCGAGGTTAGAAGAGGAATACGGTAGAAGATCAAGAGGTCTTTCTAAAAGGTATAACTAGTAATTTTTATTTCCGCATCATACTAGTTATTTTTGGAAATAATACTAAATACAAGAGGCATACAATTCTAGAGTTTCGAATTTGTTTTCGATATAGTGTTCTTTTGTTTTTCTTTCTCTTGTGATTTGATTGTTCTTTTCGGTTAACCTAAAGTTATTTTAGGAAATTAAATATTAGCTTTCCATAAAAGGTTTTGTCTAGTAGGTGGTGGTTGCTCCCATATCCAAGAAGGCCATGTGCCTCGCCACGTCAGTACTGGGAACCAATTATGGAAATTAATATTTAATGGAATTAATAACTTAAGGTGACTTGGGTCAAACGTGTTAAGCTTCGCAGGAGATCCAAGTCAAAACATAAAAGAACAAATAGATTAAGTTTTGGATCAAACGTGTTAAGTTCCGCAGGCGATCCAAAATTTAATTTAAAAAAACACATGGTAGCTAGGAAAAGGTTCAGACCTTTGTACAAAATTTTTGTACAGTGGAACCTCTAGGTTTTTCAAGTAGCAACCAACACAAGTCATAGTTGATATCCCGTTCTAAGTAGACAAGTGAGTCAAGTTTGTAGTAGGCAATGATTTCAGACACAGTTGGACAAAATTCGTCCATGAATTTATGATCTACAGACTTACAAGGGAGTAATTTGAAGGTTCTTTGTCTAAAAGCTTCCTCAAAATTGTGGTTCGGGAATCTCCCGGAAACAGAAGGTTGAGGTCGGGAAGGAGCCTTAGACTTCGACTTAGCAGGTGACTTAGAGGTACCCTCACCCTCACCCACTGGTTTCTTCCTAAGGTGTAACAATGTGAACCAATAGGGGAAATAAGTGAGCACCGGAGCCATCAACACCCAAAAAGCACAAAATGGTGAGAAATGAAACCGAAATGCCAAGTTATAGAGAAGTAAAGAGTTACCTTGGTGCCATTGAAGTTTCGGCTAGAGCTTTGGCTAGGGTTCTGACATGCAAAGAGAAGAGAAGGGAAGAGAAGGTGTAGGGAAGAGTCGGCTAGGGTTCCGCGTGAAAGAGAAAAAGAAGGGATCGGGAAGATTTAAGGGGTTATTGATGGGTGTACAGTTGATTAAATGATCGGACGGCTGTCCGATCAGGAGGTATCAGGAGCCTCCTGATCGGTCCATGGACCGATCCAGGAATATCCTGATCGGTCTGTAGACCGATCAGGAGACGATCAGTACTCGCTGATCGGTCCCTGGACCGATCAGAGATTGATCAGTGGCTTTTGTGCCGGATCGATCTGATCGGTCTCCGGACCGATCAGGGAACTCCCTGATCGGTCTGTAGACCGATCAGAAAGTGATTAGTAGCGGGCTCTGCGTGCCAGGCTGACCTGATCGGTCCGTAGACTGATCAGTGTCTGATACTTAGATTTTTCAGTAACTGAAATTCGCAATTTCAGTAACTGAAATTCATATAGATGTTCGATAGTTCCTGGGAGTTTCTCTATGAAAACTTCCAAGTTCAGAACCTAGAACCTGGAGGATCTACAAGCATAACGATCACCTAAACATTATGGTCTGAACTTGTTTATAGCCCTAAATTTGCAGACATTTAGAAAACAAACAACTTAAGGCCTAAGAACTGAAATTTTTGACCTTTGTTATGTTCAGTTTCAAGTTTGTCAAAATATACCCAACTTGCTATTATTCTTTCAAGGACTTGTCCTTGTATCAATCAAAATCATGAAAAACATCGTTCAAATGTATCAAACAGTCCATCAACCAAAGTTTCATAATTTCAAGGTAAAGGTCCAACCAAGTTTCCTTGGTTGGAATATATGAGTAAGATCTAGGAACCAAATACAAATGAAATATGTAATGGTCTTCCCCATACTCAATTTATGTCTCTTCAACCTAATTATTCAAGGGATGCATGATACATTTTGAATAATTCGGCTGATCCTAGCATCTCACCCCATTTCTAGCAAACAAAAATCATTTGTTAAACCTTATAGTTTGTGTGAGATGTTCCCAAGTTGCCCAAATTAATTTCCCTATTTCTCTTGTTGTTTTAATTGTCCTTATTGATCATGATAAAGTCCTAATGGCCTATTGAGCCAAACACATTCCAAATTCTCTCCTCAAATGACTAAATTCATTTTCCGGAAGAGGTTTGGTGAAAATATCGGCTAGGTTTGACTTTGACTCAACATAGGTGAGTGCAATGTCTCCCCTAGCTACGTGATCTCTAATGAAGTGGTGACGCACTTCAATATGTTTGGTCCTTGAATGATGGACTGGGTTTTTTGTTAGGTTTATTGTGCTGATGTTATCACACAACACTTGCACTCCCTTATACGAAAGTCCATAATCTTCTAGAGTGTGGATCATCCACAACAATTGTGATACACTCTCTCCCATGGCAATGTATTCAGCCTCGGTCGTGGAGAGAGCAACACAATGTTGCTTCCGACTTGACCAACTAACTAATGATGAACCTAAAAATTGGCAACCCCCACTAGTGCTTTTTCGATCCAATTTGCACCCAGCGTAATCGGAGTCGGTATAACCTATCAAGTCAAAAGACTCCGTGCGAGGGTACCATAGACCTACTCGAATTGTGCTCTTAAGGTATCTCAGAATTCTCTTGACTGCAATTAAATGAGATTCCTTAGCACAGACTTGATATCTAGCGCACATGCCCACAGCAAAAAGTATGTCTGGCCTACTAGCTGTGAGATATAGAAGACTACCAATCATGCTTCTATATTGCGTTAGATCAACTGGTTTTCCACTCTCATCATTGTCAAGGCGAGTGTTTGTCGCCATTGGAGTGGATACTTCCTTAGAGTCACTCATTTTGAATTTCTTGAGCATCTCTTGAGTGTATTTTGTTTGATGGACATAAATGCCATCTCGAGTTTGTTTGATTTCAAGTCCAAGGAAGAATGTCAATTCTCCCACCAGACTCATCTCAAACTCACTTTCCATGTGAGTGATAAATTCATTTAAATAGCCCTTGTTATTTGAGCCACAAATTATGTCATCGACATACACTTGGGCTACAAATATGTTTTCACCATCTCTACGCAGAAATAGTGTTGGGTCTATTTGACCTCTCACAAAACCCTTTTCTAGTAAGTACGTTGACAACCTTTCGTACCAAGCTCGAGGTGCTTGTTTAAGCCCATAAAGAGCTTTCTTGAGTTTGTACACGTGGTTTGGAGCTTCAGTATTCATAAACCCCGGTGGTTGTTCAACATAAACCTCTTCTTTAATGAAACCATTTAAGAAGGCCGATTTAACGTCCATTTGATAGAGCTTGAAACCTCTATGTGCAGCAAAAGCTAGCATTAAACGAATGGACTCTAATCGAGCCACGGGAGCATAAGTTTCATCATAATTGAGGCCTTCGACTTGACTATAGCCCTTGGCTACAAGTCTTGCCTTGTTTCTCACTACTTCTCCCTTTTGGTTTAACTTATTTTTGAAGACCCATTTGGTTCCAATAATGGTGGTCTTCTTAGGTCTAGGAACTAAGTCCCACACTTGGCTCCTTTCAAATTGACCTAACTCATCTTGCATAGCTATGATCCAATCAGGATCGTGCAATGCCTCATCGACTAATTTTGGTTAGATTTCTGAGATCAAGGCGACCTCATTAGACTCATTTCTAAAGAATGACCTAGTCCTAACCCCTTGTTGAATGTCTCCCACAATCTGGTCTTGGGGATGACTGGAGGTTATCCTTGATTGCCTTGGTGTCGATGGTGCCTCATGAGTGATCTCACTAGACACAGGCAAGAGCTCAGTATTAGGTAAAGGATCAGACTGAGCTCTCTCTTGCCTTTGCTCATCGTCATCGGAGTCAATTTGGACTCTTTCTATGTTTTGATCATTTAAACTTAGATTTCTAAGTTCAAATTGAATTTCTCCTACATCCCTTGATTGATCATTTGATTTAGGGATTTCTTCAAAAGCTACATCCGAGGACTCTTCAATCAACTTAGTCCTATTGTTGTAGACTCGATAGGCTTTGCTGATGAGAGAGTACCCGACCAGTATCCCTTCATCAGCCTTAGCCGTGAACTTTCCAAGATGATCCTTGGTGTTCAAGATAAACACCTTACAACCAAACACCCTAAGATGTTTGATTGTAGGGGGTTTCCCAAACCAAATTTCATGGGGAGTCTTTCCTAAAAACCTATGTATCAAGACCCGGTTTTGCACATAGCAAGCTGTACTTACAGCTTCAGCCCATAGATAGCTCGGTAGAGACTACTCATTGAGCATGCTTCGTGCAGCCTCTTGTAAGACTCGGTTCTTTCTCTCCACAACCCCATTTTATTGTGGGGTCCTTGGAGTAGAGAACTCATGCCTATATCCTTTTTCTTGACAAAATTCCAAAAATCTATGGTTTTGAAATTCTCCACCATGATCACTTCTAATTGTTTTAATTGTTGTTGATTTTTCATTTTCAGTTCTTCTACAAAAGGAAATAAAAATATCTATGGTTTGGTCCTTATTTTTCAAAAGAAAGTCCATGTAAATCTAGTAAAATCATCAATGATTACTAAGCAATATCTACTTCCATTCAATGAAATAACATTACTGCAATCAAACAAGTTCATATGCAATAAATCTAAAGCAGTAGATGTACTTACAATGCTCTTACCTTTATGAGGCGCTTTTGTTTGCTTACCCTTTTGACATGCATCACATAATTTTGACTTTTGGTACTTGATGCTTGGTAGGCCTCGCACTAATCCTTTGTTGACCAGCTTTCGAATGTTCTTCATGTTTACGTGGGCCAACCTCCTATGCCAAAGCCACGATTCTTCTTCTTTTGACATGAAACACTTAGCAGAAGCATTAGTAGCACTTTTAAACGATACTTGATAGATGTTATCTACTCTTGTGCCTACTAGTACCGTGTCAAGTGTGTCAATGTGTTTGACCAGACATTGACTTGAGTGGAACTCAATTGTGTAACCCGTATCACACAATTGGCTGACACTTAGGAGATTAAAAGTCATCCCCTTGACTAGAAGAACATTTCTGATTTGAAGACATTCGGATATATGAATATCTCCAACTCCTATAACCTTAAGGCTACCATTATTACCAAAGGACACTTTACCTCTATTTTTGTTTTGAAGGGTAGTAAAGAGTGACTTGTCCCCGGTCATGTGCTTGGAGCATCCACTATCAACAAACCAAGTTGATAGATGCTCCCCCTCGACAAACGCCTACAAGACACGAAAGATAGATGTTTTAGGTACCCAAATCTTGGGACCTAATGCATCTACAATGTAAGACCTAGGAACCCATGCCTTGGTTACACCCTTCCTAGTCTCATGAACCCTAGAAGCATGTGATCTATGAAATTGGGTTCTAGACACTAGTGAAATGAAACTAGACTCTTTGGGTTGATATCCTAACCCGGCTTTGTTGTAGACCGCCCTTTGGGCATTTAGAATCATGTCTAAGGTCTTAGAGCTAGTTGAGAATTTCTCAAGCATTTTCTTGAGTTTCTCAACTTCACTCTTTAAAGCTTTGTTTTCATCCTCAAGAAGCTCTTGATGTAGGTCATCGACCTCATCTTCCCTAAGAGCCTTCAATTTTTCTACTTCATCTTTTAGTGATTTAATTTCTGTTTTTGATTTCTTAAGCAAAGTAGATAAATGAGTAATAGTTCTATAACACTTTTCTAAATAAGGCGAAGTTATCTCTTCATCATCCGAAGATGATGAAGCCGCGGCTGACATGTCACTTGTGTCACCATCACTTCCGGAATCCGGTTCCTCCCTTGCCATGAGCGCTAGTTGACGAGTGCTTTTCTCCTTCTCTTCCTCCGATGAGCTTGAGGAGGATTCATCCCAAGAAGCTTTGAGAGCTTTCTTCTTCTTGGCCCTTTCCTCCTTCTTCTTGAGTTTTGGACACTCGCTCCGATAGTGTCCTTTCTTGCTACACTCATAACATGTAACGTTAGTTTTATCAATATTTTGATCAATAGAGTTACCTTTCCCTTTGAATCTCCGACTCCTTCTCATGATTCTTCTCACGAAGTTGGCCATCTCGCTTGATGATGATCCTCCTTCATCATCGGACTCGGAGGAGGAAGAGGATGTAGGAATTTCTTTCTCCTTCTTCTTTTCTTTCTTCCTCCTTCCATCCTTGCTCTTTTCTCCTGCAACTAAAGCAATACCTTTCTCTTTTTGACCCTTGTTAGCAAATTCATGAAGTTCCATTTCACAAAAGAATTCATCTAACTTAACAATTGAGAGGTCCTTGGAGACCTTGTAGGCATCTACCATAGATGACCACAAGGCATTCCTTGGAAAAGCTTTGAGAGCGTACCTTACGAGATCGCGATTTTCTACGCGTTCATCCACGGAATGAAGACCATTGATGATCTCCTTGAACCTTCCGTGTAGTTCACTTACCGTTTCGCTCTCCTTCATGGTGAGGTTTTGTAGTTGGTTTAGGAACAAGTCTCTCTTGGCGATCCGAGAGTCTCGAGTTCCTTCTTGGAGCTCGATGAGCTTGTTCCACAAATCCTTTGCACTCATGAATGGACCTACCTTGACAAGCTGATCTTTGTCTATTCCACATTGTAGTGTGACCACCGCCTTGGCATCGGCTTGTCCTTTGCGAGTTTGCTCGGCGGACCACCTCGACGACTCTAGTTCCTTACCTTCTTCATCCTTCGGAGGTGTGAAACCTTCCTTGACCGAGAACCACATGGAGATGTTGGTCTTGAGATAATACTCCATACGACTCTTCCAATATTGGAAATCCGCTCCGTCGAAGTAGGGTGGACGATTGGTGCTAAAGCCTTCCTTCATAGCCATCTTCTTGCTCTTTAGGGTGTTAGTCCGGATGAAGAGCGCCAAGCTCTGATACCACTTGTTAGGATCTTCGGATGGCTAGAGAGGGGGGGGGGGTGTGAATAGCCACCTCTAAAACTCAAAGAATTTCCTCACAAAACTTGGTTAGCACAGCGGAAATAAACAAAACAAAAACTGATGCAAGGAAAGAAAACCAACCAACACTAACAAAACGATGTACGAGGTTCAGGGATAACTTGCCCCTACTCCTCGGCGTGTCCGTAAGGTGGACGATCCCTTGATCTTTCGCTAGATCACACCCCGGACAAATTCCGGCTAAGTATTTCTCCTTCTCGGTGGAGCAACCTCTCCACAAAAGTCATAGAAAATGATATGAAATGAAGCACAGACTTACAGAGCTTTGTGGCTAAAGGAATGAACAAATGAACTCACAGCCACAATGAAAACAACGCGCAAAGACAGAAGGTTTCCTCAGCACAAGAGCTCAAACACACAGCGCCCTTGCTTAATCGACGACAGAGAGTTTGCAATGCAAAAACATTACCCCAACCTCTCTTCTTTCTCCTTCTTATTTCTCTGCTTTCTTCACTGTGTTTGCCTGCATTGAATCACTGCAAGCTGCATAGAATCGCTGCAACCTATATCGAATCACTGCAATCAACTCAGGCGTTGCCAATCACTCCTCCTCCTCATCTGGTCCTCTGAACTCACACCAATACCATCCATGGTCTTCACTGGTGTCTTCTGAGCTCGAACCAATGTCAAGGAGTCAAGCTGATTGCAGCCAGAACATACCCAGATCGCCAGTATCCGTTGATGCTTCAAATGCACCATTTGCAGCCAAGCTCAGTAGAAAAACCATTTTGTCTTATTCCTCTGATAGACCTTAATTTGAATTCAAGCATCGTCATGATATCTGCAACCTGTATCTCAAAAAGCTCACAGCAGATCGTTAGTTCAGAGAAATCAGAAGTTGCAGAAAGATAGCAGAATACAAACGATATCGCTGTGGATCGGTCAGCAGACCGATCCATGGCTCTCTGGACCGATCAGGACACATCCTGATCGGTCCGGGAAGTGTCTGATCGGTCTGTGGACCGATCAGCCTATGTGTGGATCGGTCCACAGACCGATCCCCCCTCTCGCTTTGAGTCTTAGCATTTCTGATCGCTTCTCTCTGATCGGTCTGTAGACCGATCAGATAACCCACAGAATGCTTCTGTATGGTTACTGATCGGTCCACAGACCGATCAGATAACCCATAGAAAATTTCTGTGTGGTTCCTGATCGGTCCACAGACCGATCAGGAAACTTAAGTATCACTGGATCGGTCCGTGGACCGATCCAGACAACCAGAGTTTCATTGGATCGGTCAACAGACCGATCCATAGCTCTCTGTGTTAGTTTTAGAGCCTCCCAGCCCTAAACCCTAACATCTTCCTGGTCCAGAGAATGAGCTACCAAGCCCTCTCTGACCTAGTCCTGAGAACGAGCTGCCGAGCCCTCTCCGACTTCGTCCGGTCCAAAGAACGAGCTACCGAGCCCTCTCTGACCTAGTCCGAAGAACGAGCTGCCGAGCCCTCTCCGACTTCGTCCGGTCCAGAGAACGAGCTACCGAGCCCTCTCTGACCTAGTCCGCAGAACGAGCTGCCGAGCCCTCTCCGACTTCGTCTGGTCCAGAGAACGAGCTACCGAGCCCTCTCTGACCTAGTCCGGAGAACGAGCTGCCGAGCCCTCTCCGACTTCGTCCGGTTCAGAGAACGAGCTACCGAGCCCTCTCTGACTTTGCGTGCCAAGTATCCGTACTTGGACTTTTCCTCTCCTCATGATCAACCTTGATCATCAATCAGTCTGAGTTTAATTAATGTCTGATACAAACTTAAATCAGTGGCAACATCAAAACAACAGCCAGGTCAGACTGTATCAACAAGATTAAGCATGTAGGTTTGTGTTTTGTGGATTTCTGCAGAATAGTTATGATTGAGTTAGTAGGCAGAGTTGATTAAGTTTGTATGCAGATTTCTTAGCACTTAAAATGCAGATTTCCTTTAGAGCAGATTCCTTAGAGCTTATAGTACAAATTTCTCTAAAGACTATAGTGCAGATTTTTAGTTAAGATCATAGTACAGATTTTAAAAGATTATAGTGCAGTTGGTTAAGTAGTTTAGTGCAGAAATTGTGTAGCATAGAATGCAGAATTTTGATAGTATATAGTGCAGATTTTAGATAAGCTTAGTATACAGATTTAGTTAAGCTTAAGATGCAGATTTTTGATAAGCTTAGTATGCAGATCTTAGATAAGCTTAGTATGCAGATTTTGTTAAGCTTAGTATGCAGATGTTAGATAAGCTTAGTATGTAGATTTTAGATAAGCTTAATATGCAGATTTTAGTTAAGCTTAATATGCATATTTCTGTTTAAACTTGTATGCAGATTTTGTTTAAGCATTTCAGTGTTAGAATTTGTTTAAACATTTCAGTTTTGTAAGAAGCATTCTTTTATAAGAAAAGTATAAGAAAGATTAAGAAAAAGAAAGAAAAAGGCCAAGGCCTTAAGTAGATCCCAAAGTCAAGACTTTAGGGATTTTGGCACACAAGGTGCTTATCAAAATGCCAAAGCATTATATATTAGAAGTATTAAAAGATAACAAGTATTTTACTTTTATCAGTGGCACTGTACTGGACTCTTAGTTGTCCTTGGGTTGGGCTCCCATAGTCGTCCCTAGGTTTAGATAACCTAGTAGTAACGGCACGGCCGACGGTCGACGGTCGACGGTGGACGACCCGAGGGTCGCCAAATGGGCCGCCAAATGGGTCGGGTCGTTACAAAAGTAAAAGTAAGTACAGTTGCCGGGCCCAAGAGAAGTTGATTACTATTTTGAAGTATTATAAGTATAAGTTTTTGAACAAACAAAATAAGTTTCACATAAGTATAAGAGTATAAAAGAATAAGTTTAGAACAAATGAATTAGGTTTCACTTTGTTTTAAAATCAGCAAGTTTAGTTTCCTTTTACGCTAGCATGTTATTTAGATTAGCTTACTGTTCTATACTATTAGAAGAGCATGAGTAGTTTACTGTTATTTGCTATTTATGAACATGAGTAGCTTTATATGTTTAGCATTTCAGTTAGTTTGATTCTTTTGCTATTTATGAGCATGAGTAGCTTTACATGTTTAGCATTTCAGTTAGTTTGATTTCTTCACTATTAGATGAGCACGAGTCACTTTTTCCTTAAGCATTCAGTTTTAGCATGTTTTTATATACATGCATATCGAGATTTTGTGAGTTAGATAGCGCTCATTAAGCATTTTGCTTATAGTTTGCATTCCTCCTACTGCAGATAAAAGATAAAGGAAGGCGACAAGGTGGCGCAGATGATGTGTGATGCCAGGACTATGGAAGTCTTGGGACTAGAAAGGAGTTCCTTTAGTCTTCTTTCCTTATTCTTTTTAGTTTCCGCATTTTAGTTATTGTAAACATTTGAGACTGTACTTTACACTCCGTGTCATTCGAGTTTATTCTTGTTCTAGGTTGTATATAGGATGAGTTCAGTTTAGTAAGTAAATATTTGTGTGTTTGATACTTATTTAACTGCGTGGGTGTTTGATAAATGTTCCAGCTGCCCGTGGCTGATGTATACTATGTTTGTATCTTGGTTTATGGTCACCGGTACAGGGGAGACTTTGCCAAAATTTTTCGGTAGGGATTCCTCGTGGTTTCGATCACACCGGTTAAGTAGAGTTAGTAGTTAAGTAACGGTCATCCTTAGAGCATAGTAGTAGTAGTAAGAAGGGTGATCGTTACATAATCAGGTCTACGTATTTGGATTTCTTCAAATCCACTGATGGCCTTGGAGTTCTTGCTCTGTGCCAGTTGGCACAAAACATGTGAACTTTATGGATTTCCATTCAATGAACAACAAACCCTATCAAATTTTAAATTATGAGGATAACAACCATTTTTTTAACTCATTACTTAGTTACTTTAGAGTTCCCAAATTACATGCCTAATTTATATTTCCAAGAAGACCTTGTAGACTTGAAACCCAGTGTTGGACCTAGCCTATTTGAATTTCTAAAAAATCCCAACCGTTACCAAGTTTTTAATTTTCAGAAGAGAGATATGGTGTGAAGTATAAGTTGTCTCTTTTCACTGATTATCACCACCATGGTAATTTGGATATTGTGATTATTATTTCACTATGAAATAGTATTGTTATTCCAGTGACAATTTAGCATACATTTCTTATATCATACATACCACTGTATTAAATAATAAATACTACATACAAAGATATAAAACTAACAACACTACATAATTATACCTTTACATTCTCTACCCAACTATTTTGCTTACAACACTATGGATAATTAATTTGATGTTTTACAGAACCTGTCATCAAAATTGATACAATTACATCAATTCTAATTTTTTTCATGTCTCCTTGTTTAAAGTCCTTTAGATCGTATAGAAGACATTGAATGCATTGCATCACAAAGAATCCACAGTCAATGCTATAAATAACATTAGTATTTTAATATTTGATATTTTATATCAATATTTTCTATTCTCACTCTTTGATTTTGACTTACTTGGCTTCTTGTTGTAGACATTCTCTTGTGAGAGACACCTATTGGTCAAAGGGATTATGCCTTTCAAAATTTGGATCAATAGTAACAAGGTGGTCTTGCCTATATTGTTTTAAATCTGATACTTGTAAAATTAAACAGGAAATTAAAATTTTACATCAACTAGCATTCATACTACATTATTAACATACACATGAATATTGAATGTTCACCATTGTTTCAAATTCATATTTTGATTTACTTCCACTTGCTAGAGAATTGTAATGATTAAACGTCATTGATTTGGTGTCCACCATCAATAAGTGGAAGTATGCATTTGTTGGTGCAATATTCCCTAGGTCAAGGTTGACCTGGTTGACTGCGCTTGAATTGGGTCAAGCTCGAGTCTTGATGTTTGGGTTTCGATGTTTGACAATACATGTAAACAATACATGGAGATTGCAGGTGCAATTGTCCATGTGAGGAGATTGTGAAGGAGAGTCAAGTAGGTCAAGGTTGACTGGATACTTTACTGGAAATCCTGGTGAGTGAAGCCAGGTGAAAGACCTAGTGAGTGAAGCTAGGCAGTAAGGAAAGTCCTGGTGAGTGAAGCCAGGCAAGGAAAATCCAGATTGATCAAGGTTGATCGGATATCTGGTGTTGGGAAGTCCAAGTAGGTCAAAGGGATTGACCAAATACTTGGCACGAGAAAATCCAGATGGGTCAAGGTTGACCAGACATTTGGTGGAAGTCCAAGTGTGTCAAAGGGATTGACCGGACACTTGATGAGGGAGTCCTAGCAGGTCAAAGGTGACCGGATGCTAGGCATGATGAACCAACAGGTCATGGTTGACCGGATATTGGTGTAGGGGACTTTGGACTTGTTTTTGGGAAAAAACAGGAGCTGAATCGATTAGCCGATCGACTGGCTCATGCCCAATCGATCGGCTGATCGATTGGGTGAGTCCCCGCGACAAGCTGCCTCCCAATCGATCAGTGGATCGATTGGGAGAATCGCTGATCACACAGAAAGCCTCCCAATCGATCGGCCGATCGATTGGGAGCCTCCAATCGATCGGATGATCGATTGGGAGCTGTGATTTTGCGCGATAAGCCCTGGATCGATTAGCCGAACGATCCAGGCAATTCCCAGGAGCACAGAGGCACTTTGGATCGATCGGTCGATCGATCCAAAGCTTCCCCAATCGATTGGGAGCAATCCGATCGATTGGGATTTGACCGTTGGCGCAGGATATAGCTGTTGGCGAGCGTTTCCCACAGTAGAACTTCCTCAATTCTTCTCCAGCGAACACAGATCTTCACAGCAACTTATCCACAGCTCTCACGCCATATCTTGAAGGTTCTTGGAGGCTTGTGCTGGTGCACATCCAAGTCAAGAGGCGAGGAAGAAGCTAGGGTTAGGGTTTATTGTGCATCTCTTGTAAGCTTTTGCTTGAATTGTATTTCCCTTCCCTTTCTTCTTATACTGTGAGCTTGTAGGGCTTCTCCGCCTTCGGTAGTTACCGTAAAGGAGTGTTTTATTAGTGGAGGGTGCGTGAGTGTGTGGATCCTTGGACTAGTCACCTCTTCTTGAGGTGGATACCAAGTAAATCTACGAGTTAGCGTTGTGTGGTTATTTCTTTGTATTTTCCTCTGCATTTCATCACAAGAAGCAAGCAACGATGAGCATGAGATCGCGCTGAGCTATTCACCCCCCCCTCTAGCTACATTTCGGTCCCAACAAGTGGTATCAGAGCGAGACCGCTCTTCACCAGAATCATCGCTAGAAGGGGAAAAAGCTAGAGGGTGAAGAAGTTGAAGCACATTCATCAAAGAATTCAAGAAGCTCAACTTCAAGATGGAATTCCGAGATGGACTCGGATTTGACACGAGGGTGTCTCCACCATTCACAATGATAAGCTTCGATCTTTGGAGATCAAGGATCAAAAATTTCTTTATGGTGGAGATAGAGCAATGGTTTGCTCTTATGGAAGGCTTCGAAGCTCCAACAAGTTCAAAGGGAAAAATTCTCAAGAGAAGCAAGTGGAGCCAAGAACAAATTCAAAGGAGCGAGGCAAATGATAAAGTGACCAAGCTTTTAGTCAATCTATTGCCTAGCCACATTTTGGAGCAAATTGGAGAATTCAAGGATTCCAAGGAGCTTTGGAGAAAATTGACAACTATTCATGAGATCCCCTCCACTATACAAGATCAAGAAAAATCCAAAGAGGGCGACTCATTGGAGCAAGATCAAAAGGAAGAGGATTCCGAAGTTGAGAGATGCTCAACTTCCGAAGAAGAGGTCTGAGAAGCTTCATCTTCAAAGGAATACAATGAAAAGGGCAAAGAGGGAGCATATTCTTTGTTTCATGTACAAGAGGAAGATGAAGAAGTCTCCACCTCTAGGTGTAACACCCATAGGATCCCTAGAAATTTTACATGAATTTATGAATGATTAAATAGGTTTCATGTGGATTCTTCTTTAAAATACTAAAATAAAAAGAACCAAAAAGAGGCATGACCAAGGATTGAACCTTGGACCTCTTAGTAAGTGGTTCCATGTTATAACCAGTAGCCCCAGCAGGGGTGTGCTGATATGAAAAGAGAAAAATTATGGTTAAAGGTAAGGAAAGTGAAGGTTCTCTTCACTAAGAAGGAGAAGTCCAAGTTTCCTTCTTCCTCTTACAATGAAAAGAGAGTTTTACTTTCTCCCTTCATTTAGGATGAGTAAAAGAAAAGGGAAGGAAAAATTCATTTTTTCTTCTTCCTTTCATTTGGAATAAAAGGAGAAGGAAAGAGAAAATTTCATTTTTCTTCTCTTCCTCCTCCCTCCTCCTCTCCACTGAAACCAAGCTCCTTCTTCCTCACCATTGCCGAACCAAGCAAAAAGGTTTTCTCTCTAGGAAAAGCTTCACAACCAAGGTTACTTCTCTTAGAGAATTAAGCGAGAGAAGTAAGTATTACCCCTCACCTGCAGTACAAGTAGCCTCCTACGTTTTCTATGCTTAAAATATTTTGAAAAGAGACTTAGGGTTCGGCCATGATAAGTTTTTGAAAGGAAAACATGTTTGTTTATGCTCCTTCATGATACATGATCTATTACATGTTGTTAGTTAAGTTTTCATGCTACATGTTGTATAAACAAAACCTAGAATCTTACCTTAGGTTTCGGCCAAGGATGAACATAAGGTTTAGAGCAAGGTTTTGAAATCTAAACATGCTTGTTTATGCTCCTTCATGATACATGATCTATTATATGTTGTTAGTTAAGTTTTCATGCTACATGATGTATAAACAAAACCTAGAATCTTACCTTAGGTTTAGGCCAAGGATGTACACAAGGTCTAGGGCAAGGTTTTGAAATCTAACCATGCTTGTTTATGCTTCCTCATGATGTATGATTTTCTATACAATGTTAGATTGAATTTCCATGTCTTAAGTTGCATGAAAAACCTAGAAACCTTACCTTAGGTTTCGGCCAAGGTTGAATTAGAGGCTTAGAGAAAGTTGTAGACCTAAACTATACTTGTTTATGCTTCCTCATGATGTATGATTTTCTATACAATGTTAGATTGAAATTCCATGTCTTAAGTTGCATGAAAACCTAGAAACCTTACTCTTAGGTTTCAGCCAAGGTTGAATTAGAGGCTTAGAGAAAGTTGTAGACCTAAACTATACTTGTTTTATGCTTCCTCATGATGTATGATTTCCTATGCAATGTTAGATTGAAATTCCATGTCTTAAGTTGCATGAAAACCTAGAAACCTTACCTTTAGGTTTCGGCCAAGGTTGAATTAGAGGCTTAAAGAAAGTTGTAGACCTAAACTATACTTGTTTATGCTTCCTTATGATGTATGATTTTCTATACAATGTTAGATTGAATTTCCATGTCTTAAGTTGCATGAAAACCTAGAAATCTTATCTTTAGGTTTCGGCCAAGGTTGAATTAGAGGCTTAGAGAAAGTTGTAGACCTAAACTATACTTGTTTTATGCTTCCTCATGATGTATGATTTCCTATGCAATGTTAGGTTAAATTTCCATGGCTTAATATGTTGCATGAAAAAAAAAAAACCTAGAAATACCACCTTGAGGTTTCAGCCAAGGTTGAATATTAGAGTTAGAACCTCACTTATGGTTACCAAAGGACTCACTTGCTATGCTATGTAGGTTGCAAAAGTTTCATGCTTTAAATTGATTAAAGGAAAATTTAAAACATGCCTTCATGTTTCGGCCAAGATAAGAAGAATATTATCTGAAGTAATAGGTAGATAATTACCGAAGTAGACACACGTGAAGTAAAAGGGTCAATTTTTTACTTCGCCACACATTTACCGAAGTCTATCACCGGTCCAAACCGGTTCAAAATCGGACCATTTTCGAAGTAAAAAAACTCTATTACTTCATCGAGACTAGTAAAATGACTGAAGTAGTTGCTGATATATTACTTCATAGGTTTCGTTGTTTGACGAAGTAAAATAAGTATACAACTTCACAATTTTTGAATTCTAGTGCAGTAAAATTTTAATTTTACTTCTGCATAATTTGTCTTGGTTGAAGTATTTATTATTGTATTACTTCATCGTAGTATAACAATAATAGAGTATATTTTACTACAACAATAAATTCAATGTAACAAAGTAATTTATATGAACTACTTCATAAATTTGATCAATAGTGAAGTAAATAGTTTCTTTAACTACACCACTATTTAAATTTAGCGAAGTCTTGTTTGTCGTATTACTTCATCATTTATTTATAGTATCAAAGTAATTGACCATATTTTACTGCAATACAATTTTAATTGACAAAAATTTAGATTATAATATTTTACTACAACACAATATTTTTTACCACCAAAATTAAACAAATATATCACAAATATGTATCAAATACAATCCAAAAGTGTATTCATAAAAGACATGTTTAACCATAACCCAAAAACTTTTATATCCAAAAATCTCTAAATACATGTCTAAAATTTATATATCATAGTCTACACTTAGGCCCCCACATAGAAGTAGACGAATTCGCTCCATTCACTTCTGACTTCATCATACTGAGATTGATTATAATACTGTTTATTTTTTGATGCTGCAAACTGAAACATTAATAGAAGTTTGAGGATCAATAAAAAATGACTCAATATTTTATAAAGAAAATATTTCATAAAGAAGAAATTCACCTTTCTCTCAAATTGTATTTCATTCATCCAAGACTATCTCTTTTATGTACCGCATCACACAATATCCACATTCAACACCACCATTTTATTTAAGATTACCCTAATGAAATTGAAAATGTCATGCAATAAGTCACAATCCAAATAATAAAAAATATTAATTATTATCTAAATACATAGTCACAATACATACTGTCAATTATTTAAAACCTGGTCCTTTTGAAATACCCCTTGATGAATTGTATATCTTGACCCCACTATATTGTAAACAATAGAAAATTATTTTTACAACCTATAATGAATTGAATGCATTCAAAATCAGTATAATCTATTACTTACTTGGTCACAATAGTTTGCCAAGCATAGTCTCGGTTCCTGTTACTCAAAGAGTCCAATAAATATATCATATTCTTATCTTTATTAATTATAGTCAAGATCCAATGGTACCTGTACAAATGAAAACAAACTTTAAAATGTGTAATCAAACAAACTTTAAAACATGTAAGCAAACAAACTATAAAGACTTGATGCAATCCGAAGTACCATTACGTGCAGGAACTTGCAAATAAACCATTATCTTAACACTGAAATGTAAGGAACTTGCAAATCCTTACCATTATGTGCAGGAACTTGCAAACGTGTAAGCAAACAAACCATTACCTTAACTATAAAGACTTGTAAGCAAACAAATTATATTCCATAGAATTGTAAATCCAAATGAACAAATAACACTACACAATCAGTAAATGCAGGATTTTGAACTTGCAAATGCAAAAGAACAAACAACACTATACTTTATAAGAGTTGCTACAATCCTTAACACCATTACGTACAGACTTGTAAATGCAAACAAACAACACCCTATAATTTTGTAAATTATACAACAAGTTATATAAGGAAGATTTGTCTATGAGATATTTCAAAGATTTCCAGCTAACACCATATGAGTGCGTACCTCCCATGATGGATGAAGTCTCTCATCTACAAATGCTTTCCAAACTGCTTTGTGGAATCTGATATTGACTCAGTGAAGAACTCAATTTTTCAGGATTGTCTTTATTTGGCCAAACAAATCTGCTAGTGAGTTTGTTTTTAAAATCTCGTCATTTTTTAGATGCTGAATTTATCACAGCAGCCTCGCTTTGTGGTGCTAATTCAAACATATTCTATAACACAAAATATTAATTGGTACTATTAATAGAGAAGTTTAACACGAATAAGAATATTTTTGGACTAGCCAATTTGAGTAGGGAATTTATAGAAAAAAGTAAAATATTTCTGGAAACTAATATATTCTGAAGAACCACATTAGAGAATAAGATGAGAAATATTCAATTTTCATCTAAATATGGAATCACTTCTCTCATCAGAAAAGAAACTATAGTATGCATTATAACTGGCTCACTGCTTATATATTCATTATTTCATGTCACATTGGATCACCTTGCTTCAATCATGGAAAGGAAGCATATATATTTACTTTAATTAATACAAAATCTCATAGGACAAAAATTAATGGAAATACAATTCATTCAGAAACTTCACCTCCTTCTGTTCATCTGTGCTCTGTTGTCCATCATCTGAAGCAGCATCAAGCAATGTAGTGACTCCAAAATACACCTGAAATTACTTTTTAAGGCAATACTTGACATTCTGTAAATCACATTTGAGTATGTAGAGATGCATAAATGGAAAAAAAACATTGTCCTTTTATAAGCATCAGTTGATAAGTACCAATAGGCAAACTGCAGCAAAATCATCAATTGGGAAATCAGTCCCACCGAACCTAATCTAGTAGAGTAGTGTGAGTGGAAAAATTTAACAAATATATCATAAATATGTATCAAATACAATCCAAAAGTGTATTCATAAAAGACATGTTTAATCATAACCCAAAATTTTTTGTATCCATAAATCTCCAAATACAATTCAAAATTTATATCACAGCCTACACTTAAGCACCTATATAGAAGTAGACAAATTCACTTCATTCACTTCTGCCATCATCATACTAAGATTGATTATAATATTATTTGTGTTTTAATGTTGCAAACTGAAACATTAACAGAAGTTGAGGGTCAATGCAAAATGACTCAATATTTCATAAAGAATAAATTCATCTTCATCTCCAATTGTGGATATTCATCTAAGACTATCTTTTTCATGTACCGCATTACACAATATCCACATTCTAAAACTAGCCTTTATAAGTTTCTCAAAGCTGATGTAAATTGTATCTACGACTTTCCAAATACATACATGAATACATGTGCAAATATATTGTAATATATATATATCTTATATATAGGTTTTTTTTTGTACAATTTACACTATAACTATAAAATAAACACTCAATAGTGGTACATATATTCTGAATTCTTACAAATCTTCACCAACCCTAATATTTAATTGTACAAGTTTCTAAAATAACCAATGCCTGATGCAACAAGAAGTCAAGACAAAGTCAACAATAAATTCAATGTCAACGGTTCTACTTGCTGAACAACTACAACTTTCACATGCAAAAGTTGTATTGTGAAGCCATGATGGAAGCACTCTAATCCTACATTTGAATGAACATCTACAAATATGAATCTGTAAGAAAATATGTAAGCTATCAAACCTAGCTCTTGTGGATTCAATGGCAATTTGTAGGCATTTTTTCCAATTTGATGTAACGTCGCTAACAATTTTATCTGTTGAGAGAACACTCGTTAAATGGATGTTCAATGAGATGGACTAAGAGATACTGGAGAACAGTGTACATAGTTCGAAGCTATGATGTGATCTTTTAGGTTTCTATTGGTCATGTACTCATAGACAGGTGCCATAAACTTTCCTTCCATACAAAAACCATGAATAAAAACTAGATACTTGTGATGAATCCTTATCAAATGTTGAACCTGCATGAAAGAATAGAATAGTAAATTACAATGTCTAGGAATTTCCAGTAAAGTCAAAGTTAAAAGCAAGGAAGTGTCATTTGTTTAGTTTTATGCTAAATAAGATTGAATCAGGTACCTCAGCAAAAATTGTTTAGTTTCCTATTTTGATGGTTGAGAACATGTCTTGACTGCAACTGGAGTACCATCATTCAAGGAACCACTGTACACATTGCCAAATCCACCCTTGCCAATAAGAGTTTCAAAGTTATTGGTTATTTTCTCCAATCCCTGGTATGTGAATGGTCACGTCTTCAGTTTTAAAGGACCACCTTGAAGATCGTTTCAATTTAAATATGGCAACGAGCTGAATTTTAGATTTTGAAAGGTTGAAATTTAGCAAATACAAGTCAATGACTTCTGCAAAGAAGTATTACCCGTTGATTTTTCCTTTCTTCAACCGACAAAAAAGGATACAAACAAGAACACTACAACCAGAACTACACAAATAGTCATCATAATAACAAGAATTGCAATCTTCTTTGTCTTTCCAATATTCGCTGACAGTTTACATGGAGTTTCATTGGTACAAGTTAGATTTGGATTGCCTTCAAGACTAGCGATTTATAGCAATAACAAAGAAAAGTTTAAATACTTAGAAATTGAGAATGATTATAGTAGGCATAACCTCAAAAGCATCAAAAGCACATTGAGAAATATATCTACCTATATAAATCAATAGGTCCTCCTAAAACAAACAAAAAAAATTAAAGATTCACCATGCAACATATATTAAAAGACTTTTGCTCTATTGTCTCCAGAAGCTATATGGTATACTACAAAATGATTTTGGACTTGCAAATTAAGAGACTGCAGGTTTTAATCTGATTGAAGTATACAGAGTAAAAGACTTTCTGGAGTGTTTCAGCAATGCCATGCAAGATGAACTCATTAGATGCACTATGAAAGATATTTAGGATGTCTATCATGGAAGTTATCAAATGTACTATATCATTTTTCTAGTCTTCTTCTTACACTCCTACTAGTAATGATAGAATCAATTGGATAACAAAGTTTTCTCTAGAAACTAACTATTAGTTCTGTTATCATCTGTATATCTAATAGTTTAATAGAATTTTCTTGCAGACAAATTTGATCATCGTTTGTGCTATATGATCGACAGATATTCAAGATCAGGAAAGATAGTGGTGTCAAGATTTCTTCCTGCCAGAAAAGCCATTATCTTCAACATCTCTGCTAATAAAAAGAGTATGAAGTAGCAGCTCTTTTTCGCAACATTTGGCCCCAATTGTGCCATAATCTTATAGAGGCATGATCAACATCAAGGGCTATTTGCTGCAATTACAAAGACTCTTTGCAGTGCTAAGGTTAAGAGTACAAGAGCAGAATGACAAGGTTGAAGAAGAAACAAGGAATCATCATTTTTTTAAACAAACAAACAAAACAAAACAAAACAACAAGAAGACATATCTATAGGAAGAGCATTAATGGCACAACATAGGAAAGAAGAGGTGGAGAGGGAAGAAACCTAGCAGGTGGCTCTCACGTGTCGGAGAGAAAATGTTGAAGGAGAAGGCTGTCGTAGCGCATTAGGGAAAATGCCGAAGGAGAAGGTTGCCGCGGGGGGGGGGGGGAGGCTGTCATTTGGTGGTTGTCGCGTGTTACCCTCTGTTTGGATGAGGTGAGGTAAGGTTCATTAATGGAAGGGGAAGGGAGGGAAAGTAATATATTTATCTTGCCCTTGTTTGGAAGGGAGGGAAAGTTCAAAGGGATGGAAATGAAGGTTAAATATACAAATTTACAAAAATATCCTCTTATTTTTTTAATAAATCTGCATGTGAAAATATAAATAAGGATAAAATTTGGATAATTTTTCCTTACCCTTCCTTACACCCCAATTTGGGGTGTAAGGAATTTCACTGATTCCCGAGCATGCAAGGGGAAGCTTTACCCTTCTCTCCCCTTCCCCTTCATGGCTCACTCTCTCCCAAACAAGTGCAAAAAATTTTTTTACCCATGTTTACCTTTCCCTCCCCTTTACTCACCTCCTCCCAAACAGAGGGTTAGGGAGAAAACGCGAGGGGTGGCCATCGCGCGTCGGGTAGAAAGCCAAAGGAGAAAACGCGAGAAGAAAAATGCAGAATAAGGTTTTAGGGTTCGGTGAAAAAAACCTTCTAAACCGATTCAACATTTAACCCATAACACCAATATTAACCCATTTAACTTATTACTTCAGCAATTACACATAAATTTTATTTTATAACTTATTACTTCATTAAATATATATTATAAAGTAAAAAAGTCAAATAAAATTAGAAGTGAAACTCACGTTTTTAAACTTATGAAGTATAAAATTGTATTTACTGCATCAAATTTATTCTCGAAGTTGATTATCATATATTACTTCATAATTACTGATTGTCGAAGTAAACAGTGATAAAGTCTATTGCCCATTTTCACATAGTGTATAATGAGGTTAAGAAGCTACCTAGGGTTCCTAAGGTCTTACATGTTATGATTAATGATTATGAGGACTTAGGTAGTTGATTTCATGTCTCCATGTTATTTGAAAATCTATGATGTATGTTTATATGTTTCGGCCAAGCATGATTTAGGGCTTGTAAGAAGTTTCAAAACCTTAATCATGCATGATGTTGACTCTTATGATATGATATGAATTTTTATGTCACCATGTTAATTGATATGTGCACTTCATGTTATCATGTTATGATTTTATGAGATGCTATATAATGTGCACTTCATGTTATCATGTTATGTTTTTACGATATGCTATATGTTATGTGCACTTGGTGCCATCATGCTATGTTTATGCAAGACTTATGTAAGATGAAAAGCCTAAGAGATGCTTCCCTTAAGTTGAGATCAAGAGCACTCTTCATGATATGACAAGAACATGAAATGTTATGATATGACAAGAACATGATATGTTATGATATGACATGATATGACATGCTATTTTACTTTGTATGGCTTGTACCAAGGGTGGACTCCACAAGCGCCCCCTAGGTCGATGGTCTATGAAACGGGCCTAGTAAAAGGGATGGACTCCTAAGTTGCCCCTAGGTCGATGGTCTATCAAACGGACCTAGTTCCTAGTAGGTTCAAGATTAGCTACCTTGGATCTATTTAGGATGCGCGCATTTATGTATGTATGTGGTACAAGCCGAGCCCTCATGTTGAGATTATGTTTAAGTATGTATATGATATATGTTTTCAAAAGGACATTTTGCATATACTCATTTCATGATACATGTTTTCAAAAGAACATCTTGCATCTACAAGTTCATGTTATATGGTTTCCTTTATGTTTACTTAAGATGCTCTTGAAAATATGACTATGATGCTTATATGATCATGTTACTACTTTAAGTTTATGCTCTCACATGCTATGATGTGATCTTATGCTCTCACATGATATTATATGACTTTATGTTTATGCTCTCACATGATATGATATGACTTATGTTTATGCTCTCACATGATATGACATGAATTTATGCTTATGCTCTCACATGTTATGATTTACCAAACGAACATGTTACCACTTTATGTTCATGCATGATTCATGGTTTTTGTGAGTAGGAAAGGGACTTACTAAGCCTATGGGCTTATAGTTTTTATGTTTCCTTGTACTACAGAAATAGGAAAGGAATGGCTAAACTAAGAGGAGCAACAGGAAGGGCAAGAGTGTGTGTGACAGTGGCACGGTGGAAGAAAACTGCTTTATGCTTTTATGTTCTAAGTTTGCATATGAACCATGTGTTGTCTTTATGCTTTGATAGTACTTGAACTAGTATGGATAGTTATGTACTTATGTTCTCCATGTTTCATGCTTGTATGCTTATGATATCATGAATCATATTTCAAGTAGTTGATATTAATTAGGTTGTATGCATGAATTAGTATGTCTACATGTTCAATATGATAAACATGATGATTAGTGTAGAAAAAAAATAAATAAATAACTGTTTCCACTGCCATGATTTTATATGTATGCATGCACGTATGACTGTAAGTAAGTAACTCCGTCCCTCCTTAAGCAGTGGGAGGGCGGGCGTTACAGTTTGGTATCAGAGCAGGTCTGCTTTTCCACTACACACACATCTAGCCTACATCCTGCCGCTCCAAGTAAGAATTTCTATGCCTACGCTATTTTTTTTATGTATGATAAGGAATGCTTTAATTTAAGTATGCATGTCTACTCCATATTTTTTTTATTATGATAAGTTACAGTTTTAGTTTAAGTATGCATGATGGTAGATTAGGAATAATAATAACTTATGCTAGCCTTGTTGTCATTTTATGAAGATAAGCATGGCTAGAAGACGTAATACTAGAGCCGATGAGACAGTACCTCCACCTGATCTGATGCATGTAGTCACTGAACTTTAGCGTTAGGTCACGGAACAACAGCAAATAATAAATACTCTGATGAATCAGCAAGGGAACCCTGCTACCCCACCAGGGAATTAGAATGTGATGCCAGTCATACCTACGGCTGCACCAGTGCCACCGGCACCTGTACTACCGGTAGGCCCAGCCCCAGTGGTTCGTCAGGAGGCGTATCTGATTCAGTGGCAAAGGTTGAAGCCGGAAACTTTCTCCGGTAACTGTGAGCCATGGGACGCCCAAGCCTGGTTCAAGACTGTGGAGAGCATAGTGGAGCTATTGGACTGGCCTGAACACGAGAAAGTCAAATGTGCATCGTTCTGTCTTACGGGCGATGCCAGAATGTGGTGGGACCGAGTTAAAGCAAAGAGACAAGTAAACCAAATGAGATGGACGGACTTCGAGACTGAATTCTTCGAAGAATTCTTTCACATGCGTGTGACAAACAAGCACTACGACGAGTTCACCGAGTTCAGACAGGGTGACCTCTCTGTTAATGAAGCTGTGAAGAAATTCCACCGTCTAGCGCGCCTATGCCCAGAGTTGGTCAGCACAGAAAGAGAAAGGGTCAGACTTATGCTGAAGATGCTCAGACCCGAGATAGCTCTGAATGTGGCCGGTGGAGTAATAGACCGCAGACTGCTGAAGAGCTAATCAGCAGTGCCCTGATCACCGAACACTACTTGAAGGCGCTGAACGAGGGCAAAAGTCAACCCCAGCCAGGAGGACAGAAATCTCAAAACACCAAAGCCAACTGGAAAGGAAACCACAGTGGCATGAGAAAGCAATGGAATGACTCTAAGGGTGGTCCAGCAAGCAAGCAACCTACGTACCCTCAGTGTACCACATGTGGGAAGAAGCATCCGGGAAAATATCGTATGGGCACAAATAAGTGCTACAACTATGGATTGGAAGGACATATGGCCAGAAACTGTTCTACCCAGAGTCAGACACCTCCTCAGTAGTATGTCCAGAACAGAGGTACTCCCCCACAGCTACACCTGATGCAGGCTGCGATAGAAGGTCCTCAGATAAGCCAAGGGAGATTGGAGGCCCCGCCAGTTACGACGAATGCCAGAATTTTCTCCCTCACCAAGGAAGATGTGGCAAATGCTTCTACCATTGTCACAGGTCAGATATTTATTTTCAGTCAGCATGCTACTGTATTACTTGATACTGGGGCAACGCATTCGTTCGTCTCTACCCTGTTCACAAGAAAGATAGACATGTCACCCCAAGCCTTAGATTGCAAATTCTTAATGACCCTACCGTCGGGAGAAGTAATGCCATCTACTCATATGTTGTGAGTCGCGCCCATCAGAATCGCAGACAGAGAACTCTACTGTGATCTGATAATGCTTGACATGCAGGATTATGATATTATATTGGGCATATATTTCCTGAGCAAGTACGGCGCTTTGATAGAGTGCCGTAAGAGAAAAGTGATTTTCCGGCCTGAAGCAGAATCGATGTTTGAATTTATTAGGAAACCGAGAGAAATTTGGTGCTACGGGGTCAAAAATGTGTCCGGACAGCTCTCTACCCTGACTATAGCACCGACATTGTTCGACGATATATTGGGGAAGCAAACCCGTGACCCAAGCATCCAAAGGATCAAGCAAGAAGTCTTAGAGGGAAAGAATGATGGATTCTGTATCGCTGATATTAGAATATTATACCTCAAGGATCGCTTATGTATTCCCGACGACCCAGAGTTACGAAAGAAGATACTGGAAGAAGCCCATGCAACACCCTATGCGATGCATCCTGGATCCACCAAGATGTACCAAGACCTGAAGAAGAAATTCCGGTGGTTCGGTATGAAAAGAGACGTGACTCAGTATGTCAGTACCTGTCAGACCTGCCAGAGGGTTAAAGCAGAACACCAGAGACCTGGAGGAGTACTGCAGCCAATCCAAATTCCGGAATGGAAATGGGAAGATATCTCTATGGACTTTATTTCAGGATTACCCAAAACAACAAATAGCTACGACGCTATATGGGTAATCATGGACAGATTAACAAAATCCGTCCACTTCCTAGCAATCAAGATGACCTATTCGATTGAGCAACTGGCTCAATTATATGTCAAGGAAATTATTAGATTACATGGGATTCCTAAGACCATTATTTCTGACAGAGATGGTCGCTTTATTTCATATTTTTGGGAATGTGTTCAGAAGGCTCTTGGCACCAAGCTATTGTTCAGTACTGCCTTCCACCCTCAAACCGACGGACAAACAGAAAAGGTGAACCAAGTATTAGAAGATATGTTACGAGCTTGCGCCTTAGACTTCAAGGGGAGCTGGTGCCGATATCTATGCTTAGCGGAATTCGCCTACAACAATAGTTACAAAGCTACTATAGGAATGGCGCCTTATGAGGCTTTGTACGGGAGGAAATGTAGATCCCCTATATGTTGGTACGAAGGTAATGAAAAGAAGGAGATGGGATTCTGAACAGATTTCATTGACAACATCACCCGTGCTATATAGAACATCCGCCAAAGAATAGAAACTGCTCAGAGTCGACAGAAGAATTATGCAGATAAGCGACGAAGGCCGTTGGAATTTAGTGTCAGAGATTCGGTATTTCTCAAGGTAGCTCCCATGAAAGGAGTGATGAGGTTCGGAAAGAAGGGAAAGCTGAGTCCGCATACGTGGGACCATATCAGATCCAGAAAAGGGTCGGCAAGGTAGCTTATGAGATAGAGCTGCCCCAAGAGATGTCAGCTATCCACAACGTGTTCCACGTTTCGATGCTAAAGAAATGTATTCCGAGCACAGATCAAGTGATCGAGCCACAGATAGTACAAGTTCAAGAGGACCTAAGTTATGAGAGCCGACCGGTTCAGATATTAGACCGAGATGTCAAAAGACTAAGGAACAAAGAGGTACCCTTAGTAAAGGTTCTGTGGCAAAATCAACGGTTCGAAGAAGCCACTTGGGAACGCGAAGACGATATGAAACAAAAGTGCCTAGAGCTATTTTAAGTTCGAGGACGAACTTTTATGAGGTATGGGGGACTATAACACCCATAGGATCCCTAGAAATTTTACATGAATTTATGCATGATTAAATAGGTTTCATGTGGATTCTTCTTTAAAATACTAAAATAAAAAGAACCAAAAAGAGGCATGACCAAGGATTGAACCTTGGACCTCTTAGTAAGTGGTTCCATGTTATAACCAGTAGACCCAGCAGGGGTGTGCTGATATGAAAAGAGGGAAATTATGGTTAAAGGTAAGGAAAGTGAAGGTTCTCTTCACTAAGAAGGAGAAGTCCAAGTTTCCTTCTTCCTCTTACAATGAAAAGAGAGTTTTACTTTCTCCCTTCATTTAGGATGAGTAAAAGAAAATGGAAGGAAAAATTCAGTTTTTCTTCTTCCTTTCATTTGGAATAAAAGGAGAAAAGGAAAGAGAAATTTTCATTTTCTTCTCTTCCTCCTCCTTCCTCCTCTCCACCGAAACCAAGCTCCTTCTTCCTCACCATTGCTGAACCAAGCAAAAAGGTTTTCTCTCTAGGAAAAGCTTCACAACCAAGGTTACTTCTCTTAGAGAATTAAGCGAGAGAAGTAAGTATTACCCCTCACCTGCAGTACAAGTAGCCTCCTACGTTTTCTATGCTTAAAATGTTTTGAAAAGAGACTTAGGGTTCGGCCATGATAAGTTTTTGAAAGGAAAACATGTTTGTTTATGCTCCTTCATGATACATGATCTATTACATGTTGTTAGTTAAGTTTTCATGCTACATGTTGTATAAACAAAACCTAGAATCTTACCTTAGGTTTTGGCCAAGGATGAACATAAGGTTTAGAGCAAGGTTTTGAAATCTAAACATGCTTGTTTATACTCCTTCATGATACATGATCTATTATATGTTGTTAGTTAAGTTTTCATGCTACATGATGTATAAACAAAACCTAGAATCTTACCTTAGGTTTAGGCCAAGGATGTACACAAGGTCTAGGGCAAGGTTTTGAAATCTAACTATGCTTGTTTATGCTTCCTCATGATGTATGATTTTCTATACAATGTTAGATTGAATTTCCATGTCTTAAGTTGCATGAAAAACCTAGAAACCTTACCTTAGGTTTCGGCCAAGGTTGAATTAGAGGCTTAGAGAAAGTTGTAGACCTAAACTATACTTGTTTATACTTCCTCATGATGTATGATTTTCTATACAATGTTAGATTGAAATTCCATGTCTTAAGTTGCATGAAAACCTAGAAACCTTACTCTTAGGTTTCGGCCAAGGTTGAATTAGAGGCTTAGAGAAAGTTGTAGACCTAAACTATACTTGTTTATGCTTCCTCATGATGTATGATTTTCTATACAATGTTAGATTGAAATTCCATGTCTTAAGTTGCATGAAAACCTAGAAACCTTACCTTTAGGTTTCGGCCAAGGTTGAATTAGAGGCTTAGAGAAAGTTGTAGACCTAAACTATACTTGTTTATGCTTCCTTATGATGTATGATTTTCTATACAATGTTAGATTGAATTTCCATGTCTTAAGTTGCATGAAAACCTAGAAATCTTATCTTTAGGTTTCGGCCAAGGTTGAATTAGAGGCTTAGAGAAAGTTGTAGACCTAAACTATACTTGTTTTATGCTTCCTCATGATGTATGATTTCCTATGCAATGTTAGGTTAAATTTCCATGGCTTATGTTGCATGAAAAAACAAAACCTAGAAATACCACCTTGAGGTTTCGGCCAAGGTTGAATATTAGAGTTAGAACCTCACTTATGGTTACCAAATGACTCACTTGCTATGCTATATAGGTTGCAAAAGTTTCATGCTTTAAATTGATTAAAGGAAAATTTAAAACATGCCTTCATGTTTTGGCCAAGATAAGAAGAATGAGGTTAAGAAGCTACCTAGGGTTCCTAAGGTCTTACATGTTATGATTAATGATTATGAGGACTTAGGTAGTTGATTTCATGTCTCCATGTTGTTTGAAAATCTATGATGTATGTTTATATGTTTCGGCCAAGCATGATTTAGGGCTTGTAAGAAATTTCAAAACCTTAATCATGCATGATGTTGACTCTTATGATATGATATGAATTTTTATGTCACCATGTTAATTGATATGTGCACTTCATGTTATCATGTTATGTTTTTATGAGATGCTATATAATGTGCACTTCATGTTATCATGTTATGTTTTTACGATATGCTATATGTTATGTGCACTTGGTGCCATCATGCTATGTTTATGCAAGGCTTATGTAAGATGAAAAGCCTAAGAGATGCTTCCCTTAAGTTGGGATCAAGAGCAATTTTCATGATATGACAAGAACATGAAATGTTATGATATGACAAGAACATGATATGTTATGATATGACATGCTATTTTAGTTTGTATGGCTTGTACCAAGGGTGGGCTCCACAAGCACCCCTTGGTCGATGGTCTATGAAACAGGCCTAGTAAAAGGGATGGACTCCTAAGTTGCCCCTAGGTCGATGGTCTATCAAACGGACCTAGTTCCTAGTAGGTTCAAGATTATCTACCTTGGATCTATTTAGGATGCGCGCATTTATGTATGTATGTGGTACAAGCCGGACCCTCATGTTGAGATTATGTTTAAGTATGTATATGATATATGTTTTCAAAAGGACATCTTGCATATACTCATTTCATGATACATGTTTTCGAAAGAACATCTTGCATCTACAAGTTCATGTTATATGATTTCCTTTATGCTTACTTAAGATGCTCTTGAAAATATGACTATGATGCTTATATGATCATGTTACTACTTTAAGTTTATGCTCTCACATGCTATGATGTGATCTTATGCTCTCACATGATATGACATGACTTTATGTTTATGCTCTCACATGATATGATATGATTTTATGTTTATGCTCTCACATGATATGACATGAATTTATGCTTATGCTCTCACATGTTATGATTTACCAAACAAACATGTTACCACTTTATGTTCATGCATGATTCATGGTTTTTGTGAGTAGGAAAGGGACTTACTAAGCCTATGGGCTTATAGTTTTTATGTTTCCTTGTACTGCAGAAAAAGGAAAGGAATGGCTAAACTAAGAGGAGTAGCAGGAAGGGCAAGAGTGTGTGTGGCAGTGACACGGTGGAAGAAAACTGCTTTATGCTTTTATGTTCTAAGTTTGCATATGAACCATGTGTTGTCTTTATGCTTTGATAGTACTTGAACTAGTATGGATAGTTATGCACTTATGTTCTCAATGTTTCATGCTAGTATGCTTATGATATCATGAATCATGTTTCAAGTAGTTGATATTAATTAGGTTGTATGCATGAATTATTATGTCTACATGTTCAATATGATAAGCATGATGATTAGTGTAGAAAAAAAACAAATAAATAACTGTTTCTGCTGCCATGATTTTATATGTATGCATGCACGTATGACTGTAAGTAAGTAACCCCGTCCCTCCTTAAGCAGTGGGAGGAAGGGCGTTACACTAGGATTGAGGGGGAGCGACCTTTGTTGACATCGGATCAAGAAGAAGGAGAAGCTTCTACATACGGGTCAAATAGAGAAGAAGACATTGCATCCTCCAAAGATCAAGAAACATCAAATGGAGGATCAAATGTCATCCCTACATGTGAAGGTATAAATATGTCAATTAAAAATAAAAATCATATCATATGTTTTGAGTGTAGGGAACATGGGCACTACAAAAGCAAGTGCCCTAAATTTGCCAAGAAGAAAGGCCAAGTGGCATCAAAGGGCAAGGAGAAGCCCAAGGAGACCATCCCCACTACAAAGAAGAACAAGAAGCACATTGTATGCTTCTTGTGCAACCAAAAAGGACATTATAGAAGTCAATGTCCTAAAGGGAAAAAGGCGGTCAAGCCTAAGGGAGGAAGCATGAGTCAAGGGGAAGCCTCCAAGGTAAAAAGAAAGGTATCATTTATTGAGCCTGCCCCTTTAAATAATGGTAAAAAGCATGCTAATTCAAATTTTTATCATTTTAATGCTATTTACCATAAAAATAGGGAGCATGATAGCATTAAAGAAAAACATATGGCTCTCCATGCTAAGACTGCCACACCTAGGGTTAGGAAGGTTGGTAAAATGTTAGGTAATAACACTAAGGACCATAGTTATAAGCCTAGAAATAAAAATGCTCAAGGAATTAATAAAAAATCAAAATCTAAGGATTTAATGATGAAAAATCAAGTTTTGAGGTCAAGACTTGATAAAATGGAAAAGATCCTAAAAAGGATGGAAAGTATCCTAAAAGGGCAAAATGAGCAAAACCTAGGTCTAGGATAACAAGGGTCATCCAAGGGCCATAGAGGTTTGGGATACAAACCTAAAACCAAAAAGGATGTGCCCTCATACCATAGAGTTCCATATAGTTATGGAACTAACCCTAGGCCTAGTGATCAAGACAAAAATACTAGGAAAGTTATCCCTAGAAGTATTTTTGCAACACCAGACGTGACTAAGGCTTCTAAGAAGTCTAAGAAAGTCACTAAGAATGTCACAAGGGAAGCAATCCCTAGGGTTGACCTAGAGAAAGTGACAAAGGCCCCTAAGAAGCCTAACAAGGTCACTAGGAAGGTATCTAGGGAAGTTATCCCTAGTGAGTACCTTGAGCATCCAAAGAGCACAAATAGGTGTTGGCTTCCTAGGAGCATTTTCTCTACTCCTTATATGGGTTAGAGAGTGTAAACTCTAATTGAAAGGGTAGTTAACCCAATCATGATGAAGTTGGCACTCTAAGAGCATTTTCAAGGTTATTATTAACATTTGAAAATGATAAGGATTGATGAGTTACTCTTGAAATGAGTAAAATGTGCCAAAATTTGAGAAATATGCTTAATTTAAATTGGCACAAATTAGGAAAAGCAAAAGAAATGTCAAAATTGGGTTTTGCATTTTCTTGAGAAATAGTGGACAATTTAGGATTTAAAATTTTAAGTTAGCTAAGGTTAAGGATACTTGGATAGGTAATCTAGGTATTTTATGTGTGCTAATTTGTCATGTCTTGTTTGCCCATCATATGTCATAACATCATATTTATTTATTTGTTTTTGCATTCATGTTTTATTATGAAAAATATAAAAATATCATGTCATGTTATACATACATCATATAGTTATAGGAAATTTTCTTTCGAAAATTATGTCTTTTTGATGTATGTCATAACATCATTATGCATTATTTTTATTTCCTTGTAAATTAAGGACTAATAGCATTTATTAACAAGTAACATCCTTGGTGGATGTTCACAACTCAAAATGCCTAAGTAGATATGCATGATCCCTAGATTAGGGCAAAACCAAGTTTACATCTCACTAAGGACCCATGAGCTGACTTGTATGTGTTTTAGTATACATTAAATACAAGTGAGATGTTAGGATGATGAACAAAACTCAAGATGTTGATTTAGTGCATTCTTTTGAGTTTTAAATTCATCAAAACACATAGTTATGTGTTTTCTAATCATTGGGAAAGCTAATGTACAAGTCATGTGCATTGAGCCCAAAGAATATGGTTGGATATTGGTTTTGAAAATGATTTTAAATATGCTTTGGAAAACCTTGATGAAGACTATCTTTTGATAGTAATCATCATTGAATAGTTGAGCACAAACTTGGAAGAAAATACTAAACTTTTACAAGTTTCCAAGTTTGTGTCCATCTTTGAAAATAGAAAGTATTTTCATAGAAAATTATTTTTCCTTGATAGTATATGCCCTAAGGAATGTCTACATGAATTTCCATGATTTTTTTATTTTTTTAGAATTTTAGGGGAGTTTCTAAAATTCACTGAAATAAATTTTCAGTTTTTCAGAGCTCCAATCGATCACCCGATCGATTGGAGTACCTCAATCGATCGGGCGATCGATTGAGAGGAGTTTTCC
Organism: Zingiber officinale; assembly: GCF_018446385.1. Lineage (NCBI taxonomy): Eukaryota > Viridiplantae > Streptophyta > Magnoliopsida > Zingiberales > Zingiberaceae > Zingiber > Zingiber officinale. The sequence continues at coordinate 29,990,090 of NC_056004.1, forward strand.
CGCGAGCAGAAGCTCGCTAGATCGATCAGTCGATCGATCCACGCAGTCTGAATCGATCAGTAGATCGATTCAGCAGGGTTCAATCGATTGGGACCCAACTCCAATCAATTGGGGATGCTGATTTTGGCTGGCAAAGCTTGATTTCAGCATTTTGAACCACCTTTAGTCTATAAAACCATTCCTAACCCCTTGGAGCACATTATCACTCATTTAGGGGGAGTTTTTATGATAAAAACTAGGATGGATTGGTTGAGGAAGACTAAATAGAGGTTTAGGTTGAGGTTTGATTTCAATATTGACTTTTTGAACCTCAAAACTTCTAAATTTGGGTTTTCTAAAGATTTAGGAGTTTCAAGTCATTGTTGGTGCAATAACAGAAGTTATATGCATGTCTTTAGGGGGAGTTACTCTTTAAGGACATGAAAATCTATTTTTCATACACCTTGGAAGGTGGTTAACCTTCTTTAGCGAAAATGCTCAAGGTTGGGCATTTGAATATAATAGAGAGTAGATATCTTCATTATTCAAGTGATGTATGCTCACGGATGAGCATTTGATGACAATGAAGGGTATGAGACCTTCATTTGAATCGTGTGTGAATATACCAAGTGGTATATGCTCAAAGGTGAGCGTTAAAAATAATGAAGGGTATGGGACCTTCGTTATTGTGTTGTGAACAATGAGTGAAGTTGTAAACAATGTTGGGTAACTCTTCAGGGGGAGAGTTTTTTATGTGTACCAATAGGGGCAGAATGTATGGTTAAGTTAGGTCTTCATTACCTAAAGAGGGAGTTTGCCCTCTAGGAAAGGGGGAGAATGAAGGAAATCATCATTCATATATTGGCATGAAAGGAGTTGAGGCTATGAGATTAGCCTAACTTAAAAGTGGTATTGTCAAACATCAAAAAGGAGGAGATTGTTGGTGCAATATTCCCTAGGTCAAGGTTGACCTGGTTGACTGAGCTTGAATTGGGTCAAGCTCGAGTCTTGATGTTTGGGTTTCGATGTTTGACAATACATGTAAACAATGCATGGAGATTGTAGGTGCAATTGTCCATGTGAGGAGATTGTGAAGGAGAGTCAAGTAGGTCAAGTTGACTGGATACTTGACTGAAAATCCTGGTGAGTAAAGCCAGGTGAAAGACCTAGTGAGTGAAGCTAGGCAGTAAGGAAAGTCCTGGTGAGTGAAGCCAGGTAAGGAAAATCCAGATGGATCAAGGTTGATCGGACATCTGGTGTTGGGAAGTCCAAGTAGGTCAAAGGGATTGACCAGATACTTGGCACGAGAAAATCCAGATGGGTCAAGATTGACTAGACATTTGGTGGAAGTCCAAGTGGGATTGACCGGACACTTGATGAGGGAGTCCTAGCAGGTCAAAGGTGACCGGATGATAGGCATGATGAACCAACAGGTCATGATTGACCAGATGTTGGTATAGGGGACTTTGGACTTGTTTTTGGGCAAAAACAAGAGCTGAATCGATCAACCGATCGATTGGCTCATGCCCAATCGATCGGCTGGTCGATTGGGTGAGTCCCCGCGACAAGCTGCCTCCCAATCGATCAGTGGATCGATTGGGAGAATCGCCGATCGCACAGAAAGCCTCCCAATCGATCGGTCGATCGATTGGGAGCCTCCAATCGATCGGATGATCGATTGGGAGCTGCGATTTTACGCGATAAGCCCTGGATCGATCAACCGCTCGATCCAGGAAATTCCCAAGAGCATAGAGGTGCTCTGGATCGATCGACCGATCGATCCAAAGCTTCCCCAATCGATTGGGAGCAATCCGATCGATTGGGATTTGACCGTTGGCGCAGGATATAGCTGTTGGCGAGCGTTTCCCACAGTAGAACTTCCTCGATTCTTCTCCAGCGAGCACAGATCTTCATAGCAACTTCTCCACAGCTCTCACGCCAGATCTTGAAGGTTCTTGGAGGCTTGTGCTGGTGCACATCCAAGTCAAGAGGCAAGGAAGAAGCTAGGGTTAGGGTTTATTGTGCATCTCTTGTAAGCTTTTGCTTGTATTGTATTTGCCTTCCCTTTCTTCTTGTACTGTGAGCTTATAGGGCTTCTCCGCCTTCGGTAGTTACCGTAAAGGAGTGTTTTATTAGTGGAGGGGGCGTGAGTGTGTGGATCCTTGGACTAGTCACCTCTTCTTGAGGTGAATACCAAGTAAATCTACGAGTTAGCGTTGTGTGGTTGTTTCTTTGTATTTTTCGTTGCATTTCATCACAAGAAGCAAGCAACGACGAGCACGAGATTGCACCGAGCTATTCACCCCCCTCTAGCTATATTTCGGTCCCAACAGCATTATCACTGCACAAAGGTATAAAAGTGTACCTAAACTCTTCATCTTCTTTATCATCTTTATCACTTGTTGCAAGCTAAACTTTCTTGAGGATTTTATTGATGACTATAAATATGCAAAGTTATGCATACTTAACCAAATAATAAAATTTATTCAAATATTATATTTCTCAAATCATTTAGATTCCTTACTGTGAAGAAGGTTGAACAATATAAAGACTTATTATATACCCTATCAGACAAGGATGCCCTCTAAATAAAATTTTACAATATGTGTCAATTATCTCCCTTTTGTCAAAATCTCTTCATTCACAGCAAATAAGAAAGAATGCACATTTAAACCAAAGGGCAATTTCTCCCAAACTAATTCATTTATAAGCCTGCAAAGTAAATCAATAAATATAAATCATAAAATTAAATTAGAGAACCATATAATTATCTAAATAACTGAATCATATAATTATCTTGACTTATCACTTAATTAAATCAACTATGTATTTAACATATTTTAGGTTCTCCAATTGTGTTAATAAGTAGGCCACATCTTCGTCTTGTTTTTTCTTCTTCGAAGTCTTAAATTGCTTCTTCATAAACTATGCCCATAAACATAAAACACATTTAATTAATGAATTAAATCAAACAAAATACTATTTTATATGCAAATATACACTTATAGCAATGACTTATTTCCTCATTTTGTTAAGTTGGGCAATCCTAGCTGCATCCTTCTTTGCCTCTTCTTCAAAATTGCCTTCCATTAATGTGACGACGTCTCTTTCTTCTTCCATATCATACACATCAATTTTTTCTTTCCCCTCACTACAAGAAAAAAGTCAAACAACAACGGTTTTTCACCGTTGTCGTAGGCCATTTTGAACTGTTGTTAAAGGTCGTGTTGTTAAAAGGGGTGGCAAAAGACAACAGTTTTTAACCGTTGTCTTTGAAGGCAAAGACAACATTTTTTACAACGGTAAAAAACTGTTGTCTTTTCCTTCAAAGACAACAGTTTTTCACCGTTGTCTTTGAGTGTCTACCTTTAATAACAGGGTCTTCAACAACAGTTTTAAACTATCTACGACAACGGTGAAAAACCGTTGTCTTTTTTAGAAAAAAAATAAAAAAAAATTAATACATAATTTTCCAATATTATAAATCATTCAAAATACTAAATTTTAAAATAAAATTTAATATACAATTTTCTAACATTCAAAAATAATATTTATAACATTCTGAAGAAATTTCATAAGCAACCAACAAAATTTCATAAGCAACCAACAAAATGATAACACTATTAAAACAAAGGTAGAACAATATAACACAAGATTTTCTACTTAGATGTCGGTGAAGAGGAGGGATTGCAGCTCCTAGTGCTCCTTAATTTGTTAAAGTCTCTTCATTTTTTTAGCTTGTCGGCATTCTTCCCAATACTCTTGAGGACACCTAAAAAGAGCAGAATGAAATTATACAATCCTGTGCACAAGAACTATGTAATTCTAAGTGGTGGATCATGTCTGTCACAAGTTCGCCACTAATTTTTTTGACCATTATGCACAGATTGTAGACAAGCATGAAAATAAGCAGAACCATAAATATAAGCGAATAAAGGATACCTTTCAATCTTCGAAATCTTCTTTTCTGGTTGGCCCGTCTCCTTTTCCTCTCTTCTTTTGTTAACTCTGCCTCTTCTTTGATGTTTCCTTTTCCATGAAAAATCTCCTCAGGGGCAAGCATAGCCGCATCTGAGACGACCAATGGAGCAACCTGCAAAACCATTATATTTCAGTGACTCGAAACTGTTTTTACCATAAACTAAAAGACAACTCCAAAAGATATTTTTACCTCTTCCATTGCTAGAGCAGGTACATTGACTTGTATAGACATATCCTCAATAACCTACATCATAACTTATGGTCAATCAAGAAATAAATACTAAAAGAATTAAACACTTGATAAGCTTTATTGCTAACCGGCTTTGTAAACGAAAGTCCAAGAATAAAAGGTTGTAAAGATAATTACTTAACACTTCTGTTAGATAAAAAAAATAGAAATTAATTCCATAAGTTTGCCTAAACATAATGCTAGAGCACCGAGAAATGCACTTCCTAAATGTTGTTAAATTGTAAAATGAGTGATTTTAGCAAATAAACCTACTCCTGACAAACTATATGTATTATCACACATTTTCAGTAAAAATCTTACAACAACTAGCACATTTAATTGCTCTGCTTGCACTATTGTACAGTCACAAAGAATATTCTTCATCAGGCTGAAATCTAACTTTAGAATATCTTAATCATTTTAGTAAGGACTGAAGAGTGAAGAGAATTAGTTGATCATTAGTTGTTTTTGTTGTGTCCAAAAACAATTGGACCAATCACACTGCAAAAATTGTTGTAGAATTTAATATTCATTGGCGTGCTTAGCCATTCAAGGACTTTAATGTTCCATGTTCATACAATAAAAACTTCTGCCATGATGAAATCAAATGTAAAGCAACAGTATCTTTATGCCCTTCACAAGCCTAAAGCAAGGTAATTATTTCTTAAACAGTTCATACTTAGCATCATTCATAGAAATCTTCATACTTTTTCAACCTTAACAAGGTAATTATTTTCTGTTTTAAGACTCTATTTGCGTGTTACTAAATGAAAAGGTTCTAAATTTCAGTAGCATGAGAAAATTGGCAAAGACAAAGAAGGAAACAGATCAAAACCCAAGAATAAGGCAGCTGTCAGTGAAGAAGAATAGTTAGGCATCATCAGTCAAGATGAAGTTCTTCAAAAATGGTATAGCGCCAATGATGATAGCCAAAGAGTAATTCCATATAAAACATTAGTAATACCTAATCCCATATAAAACATCATTAAAGTAATCATGCAAAATATTGCTTCTGCATAACATGTTAAAGACAATCATTAATAGAAGGTAACAATACAATAATTCAAATAACCACCACAAAAAATTCAGAGAATTTCATGTTACCCCCCAAAAGTTTGCCCTTTTGCCAAATGTACTCAAAGTTTCATTATAAAACTCTAGTGAAGGCAGGGGTTTTAACTTATTAGAGTTTGTAAAGGTTGGGAGTTTGCTTTGCTAAACTAAAATTTTGGTTTAGAGGGATGTTGCCAATGAAAAAGTAGTCATCGCGGTATTGACAAAATGAAACTCTGATTCATTTCACAAGAGAGTAAAATCTGGAAAAAATTAAAATTTCAATATAAGAAATGGGCAAGTTTGTATTTCTTCATAATCAAAGAATTCATAAAAATAACAGAGGAAGGAAATTAGGAAGAGTCAATGAGATGATACTTGATCTTGACCGGTTAAACTAATACATTCATTACAGAAAATCAAACAAATATGAAGTTCACATTTTTATCTCAACACAAAAAATGTTCATTATACTTGGCATGCCAACATCATTGCTCTTCACTCTAAAAGCATAAATAAATTAAGATCCCAATGTCCATGAGACAAGAAGCCCCAGAGAGTGTTTTAAGTATAAAGTATTTAATAACAAGTGACAAGGACAAGGAATTGGAAATTAGAACTTCAAAAAGATAATTTTCAAATCAAATACTCACTGAGGCAATAACAGGAGGCTGAAAAAGTTGCTTTAGCTTCAGCTTTCCAACAATATACCATAGGATGCCAATTATCTGCATAACCATCCAATCCGACATATGACACGCTCAGATATTAGTATAAAAAAAATTAGAATTTAAAAAATGAATCGCCAGAACTTCAAACAAGGTTCTTTCATTTTCTAAACTAATATTCAATCCAATTAATATAAGTTAACAGGTAACCACAGATTTAGAAAGCCATTTCCTAGGCTGCTTATGCAACTGCATAAACCTTATGGCCATATAAGGATCATACACACTAAAAAAATCCTAGGCTTGTTGAAATCCATGTCACACTCAAGTTAATATTGACTACACCATACCAACTTTGACAAATCGACAAACAAAAAAATATGTATTTAGTTTAGATGAACTGAATAAGGTTTTAACTGCACATACAGATCACATATCTCATATGTCACTATTTAGTCCTCTTCAAAAACCATCTAGGCGGCTCAACGTTGCCCAAGCATGAGCTTTTTAATACCATGGTGTGAGATTGCATTTGTTAGCCATCACACAAAGATAGCATTATGGCTGATAGGAAAAGCAATGTTATACTAAAAAGAACGTGGAGTCTTATGGTCCATATTTGCATACTTCCTTAGGTCCACTTTGGATACTTGCACTGGTCCAAAGTACAAAATTTGTTAGTTCCATATTTATCAGTAGCAAACAAAGTCATGCTTAGATTTACTTTCCTGATGATTTCAACCATGTCATCAATGTTGCAGCTAGATTATCTGATTTTAGCTTAAAAAACTATTTTTTGGCTTTTGCATAAAGAAGCTCAATTCGATGAGAAAGAAATTAAGCATAAAAAGATAAAAAGGTGGGGAAATCAATTAAGCTCTTAAATTGCAGCGCAATGGTAAAAAAAATTATAAACTAAGATGGTAATAAAATTTCTTATTTCATTCTTATGCCCTTTTTTTCCCAAAATAAGGAGGCACGCAGTAGTACATGTTAAGTTGCAAGATCGCAATAAAACGTCTTAATACTAGATATCCAGCTTCTTGTAGATTTTGCACTGAACATTTTTTTTTTCAGAGAATACCATTTCAAAAAGAAAACAGGTCACCATTAGGTCATCTAGGTCTAAAGATTAACACAATCTTCAGCTAAGTCTAGTCTCAAGCTCCCATTGTGCATGCTGTTAAAGGCTAAATAAAACCTCGTATCAGAACTCACCTTGGAAGTTTCAGAAGATACGCACGCTCTAGGCTCGTCAATCGAACACCTGCAGGTCATAACTAAAAAATGTTGTTACCCTCCCGAGAAAATAGTAGAACGAAGCATAGGCGGAAAAAGCAGAGCGAAAGCACTTTGGAGGCTCAGGAACACGAGACAAAGGCGAAGCCGCCTTCCGGAGGTGAATCAAGCTGCGCCTCTCTGCGAGAGACATGTCGTCGAGATCGTCGGTGGCCTCGCTGCTATCCTTGCCAGTACCCATACGAGATAGAGAGCGACGAGGAAGAAGCGAGGGTTACGGTGTCCGCCGGAAGATGAGCGGAGACTAAGGGACCCGGCGAGAAGGATGAGGGATCGTCGTCTCTGTTCCTTCTTGATCTTTCTTAGGGGAAGAAGGATGAGGGAACGTGGAGTCTTATGGACCAGTGCGAGGTGAGGCTTAGGGGAAGAAGTCGGCGATGAAGAAAGGGGTTCGGCGGTGTCGCGGGAGTGAGGGCTCGAGATTAAGGAATTCGGTGGAGAAGGGAAAGTAAGGGGAAAATAAGAAACCTTGGTTTTAAAAATTCGCGGAGGAGTCGCGAAGGAGGAGTCGGAGTGGGTTTTAGGTTTTTTTCATGAAGTTAAAATAACTGTTTTGTTTTTATGATTCAACAACATTCAATAGACAACAGTTTAATAAAACTGTTGTATATTATCACATAAGCAACACTAAAAGACAACAGTTTTTTAAAACTGTTGTCTTTGACATACATTAGACAACAGTTTTTTAAAAATTGTTGTCTTTGACATACATTAGACAACAGTTTTTTAAAAATTATTGTCTTTGACATACATTAGACAACAGTTTTTTAAAACTGTTGTCATTTAAAAAAAATTATGGTGAACAACAATGATTTTCAATAAAACCGTTGTTAAATGGCAAAAAGACAACAGTTTCTCAAAAAAATGTTGTCTATTAGGTGTGGTTAAATCTAAAATTTCTTGTAGTGCCTCTCCACAACATCAGGTCTTTTATAATTTTTTTATCCTCTACTTCTGTTAAAATATTCTCAATAGGCTCGCATATTTGTATATTTCTCCGCTTCCTCTTAGGTAAAATCTGGAGCACACAATGGACTATCAATTTGAGTATCCCTATAATCATAGAGACTTTTGTCACGCCCTCTCCTACTTCTTGTTCTAAAAGCTACTGATTCACATTGAGGATCGACTCCAGGATCACTTGATTGAGATTGTATGTCTTTATTTTCTATTATTTCAAGTAATTCTTTCACCCTATCATTCAAATGCATGTTCTCCATTATTAACTCCTTAATTTAGTTTGCTTGAATAATGTAGTTACAACATTCCTTATTACTTTGGCTTCTTGCTTCATTGTCTTCAAATTGTGATGTCTCCATTGGACGTGGAATATCATCAACCAATGATTTCTTATATTGGGTAGGAATTAGATCAATCATAACCTGTCAAATATTAAAACAAATGTTAAAAAAAAACATATTAACCTAACTTAAGTGACATTATTCAAAATTTATCTCTTCAAATGAGACTCGGTCGAACAAATCTCTCACCTTACTAATATGTGAAGGAATATTCCTCCACTTATTTATTCGTGCTTCTTCAAATTTTTATAGTTTTTGGATTGGAACATGCTCCAAAAACCATGCTTGATTCATCATCACAAATATTAGATATTCATACATGTATGTAAAATATTGTTAAATTTAATATTAAAAATAAACTCACTGCCAGAAGACCAGCAAAACCCTTTACGTAAGGGAGGTTGGTGTTGGAATATATTGTCTGAGTTGTTGAAAATATGTCTCCAATATTAGGTAATTGTAGAGCCATAAATTCATAAATGGCTTCAACCCAATTGAATCTAACAAGATTCTTAAAATCATCTAATATCTATAAGACATAAAGGGGTCTTATATGTACTAGAAGAAAATAAGGTACAAACAAATATATACAAAATATAGAATTTGTAAAATAATAAAACATCATCTTCTTCTTCAACGTGATTGGTATAAAATTTAAGTAACTCCTCAATTCTTGATCTGGGAGCTTCTTTTTTATTTGAGAAGTTAGAAAGAGGCCATCTGATGCTTTAATTGAATTGATCGGAACTGAGCACCTCGGTCTGCAATACTAAGCAACAAAGAAATGTCACTTCTTGTGAAGGTAACTTGTACACCTGAACAACTTAAATGATTAGTTGATTTCTATGAATAGATAAATAAGTATTAGACCCATGTTGGGCCTATTGGGATCTAGCAAGCTAAACACGCGAAAGCGCAGTAGAAATTAACTAGATCCTCTATCCAGCAGATCCATGCGAAGGGAAGAAACATTGCTAAAAACAATCTATACTAAGTTACATGATAGGATTATACCCTTGATGCGTGCACACGATCTCCCGATAACTCGGATCTCAGTACGATCACACGTCCGTGCCTCTATGGCATCCACATGAACAAGCCTTGTCTTTGTTTGTCTCACAAACAAAACAAGATGGAGAGGAAAGCACCTAAGGTTGTGCTAGCAGCCTCAATAGGAGTTTCGGCCAAGAGAGGGAAGGAGGAAGAAGAAGAATGCTAAAGGCTTTTCACCTTCTCATCATCTCAAAAATATCATCCAAAATGATATATATATCCATCCCATGAATACCAATGGTTTTACCCTTTCATCTTCTAATCCAATTACTCAAAATTGACTATTCAATCCAATGGTTCAATTTTGACCATTCAACTTCCTTGGTGAACTCAAGTTCACCCAAAGAGTCTAACCCATTGATTCTCATGTAATTCAAATTCAACAAATCTAGTTTGAATTGAACTCAATCCAACAATTGGATCTATTTGAGTCTAACTCAATGAGTCCAATTCGGATTACACTTAATTCAATGATCCATCATATGAACTCATCTCCAAATCTACTTGTTCTTTGTGTGTGACCCAATAGGTGTTGGTTGCTACTCGGAAAACCTATAGGTTCCACTGTACAAAAATTTTGTACAAAGGTCTGAACCTTTTCCTAGCTACCATGTGTTCTTTTAAATTAAATTTTGGATCGCCTGCGGAACTTAACACGTTTGATCCAAAACTTAATCTATTTGTTCTTTTAGGTTTTGACTTGGATCTCCTGCGGAACTTAACACGTTTGACCCAAGTCTCCTTAAGTTATTAATTCCATTAAATATTAATTTCCATAAAAGGTTCCCAGTACTGACGTGGCGAGGCACATGGCCTTCTTGGATATGGGAGCAACCACCACCGACTAGACAAAACCTTTAATAGAAAGCTAATATTTAATTTCCTAAAATAACTTTAGGTTAACCAAAAAGAACAATCAAATCACAAGGAAAAGAAAGAAACAAAGAACACAACTTGAAAAACATATTCGAAATTCTAGAACGTAAGCCTCTTGTATTTGGTATTATTTCCATAAATAACTAGCATGATGCGGAAAAGGAAAAACTACTAGTTATACCTTCTAGAAAGACCTCTTGATCTTCTACCGTATTCCTCTTCTAACCTCGAACGTTGTGTGGGCAACGATCTTCCGAGACGAGAAACCACCAATCACCTTCTTCTCCTCCTAGCTAGGTTCGGCCAACAAAGAGGAAGCTTCACCAAGGAAGAAAATCAAAACACTAACCAAGCTCCAAGAGATGCTAGCTTTTTCTCCTTCTTCTTCTTCTCCGAGTAGTATCCGGCCACCACAAGAGCTCCAAGGGAGAGGGAGAGGTTCGGCCACCACAAGAAGAAGAGAGGGAAGGGTGTTGGCCGGCCACACCAAAGAATAAGAGAGGAAGAGAAATAATAAGGGTTATCCCATGAAGGCACCCTCACCCCTTCTTTTATATTCCTTGGCCTAGGCAAATTAGGAAATTTAATTACAATAAAATTTCCTCAATTTCCTTGACATGATTTAATTTAGAAAAATAAAATAAATTTTCCAAATCAAACTTCAATGGCCGGTCACATCATTGGAGAACAAATTGGACAAGTTTTAATCAACAATTAAAACTTCCTAATTTGTTTCCGGAAATTTTAAAAAATAAAATTTCTCTTTAAAATCTCTTCATGGTTGATAAAAGGAAATTTCTATAATTTTAATTTTATCAACATGTGAATAATTTTTAAATAGAAAATAAAACATCTCTCCAATCTACAAATAAGGAAAGAGATCTAATCTCTTTCTTTAATCTTTTGTAGATCTTTTACAAGAGAGATATTTTATTTTTAATTCTCTTTAAATTATATCTTCCACATAATAATAAAAATTAAAATTAAATTTCTTTTTAATTTAATTTAGCCGGCCCTACTAGCTTGGGTTCAAGCTAGGGCCGGCCACCCAATTTTATACCTAGGCCGGCCCTAGCTTGTTCCCAAGCTAGCTTGGCCGGCCCCTATTGGGTGGGTATAGAAGGTGGGTATATAACTCTATAAATAAGAGGCTACGATAGGAACCGAGAGGAGGAATTGGTTTTGGTCTCCCGATAAAATTAAGCATCCCGTGTTCGCCCCGAACACACAACTTAATTTTATCAATGATAATTCATTCCACTAGAGAACTATCATTGAACTACCGCACCAATCCCAAATTACATTTTTGGGCTCCTTCTTATTATGAGTGTGTTAGTCTCCCTGTGTTTAAGATATCGAATGTCCACTAATTAAGTGAGTTACTGACAACTCATTTAATTAATGTCTAAGTCCAAGAATAGTACCACTCAACCTTATCGTCATGTCGGACTAAGTCCACCTGCAGGGTTTAACATGACAATCCGTATGAGCTCCTCTGTTTGACATTATCAACCTAGTGGCTCGAGGACACAGGTTCCGTCTATAATCAACAACACACACTATAAGTGATATCATTTCCCAATTTATCGGGCTTATTGATTCATCGAACTAAATCTCACCCATTGATAAATTAAAGAAATAAATATCAAATATATGTGCTTGTTATTATATTAGGATTAAGAGCACACACTTCCATAATAACCGAGGTCTTTGTTCCTTTATAAAGTCAGTATAAAAGAAACGACCTCAAATGGTCCTACTCAATACACTCTGAGTGTACTAGTGTAATTATATAGTCAAGATAAACTAATACCTAATTACACTACGACCTTCTAATGGTTTGTTCCTTTCCATTCTGGTCGTGAGCTACTGTTTATAATTTATAAGGTACTGATAACATCATCTTCTGTATGTGACACCACATACTATGTTATCTACAATATAAATTAAATGAACAACTACAAACAAATGTAGATAATTAGACCAAATGTGATTCTTTATTCATAATGAATGTTTACAAAGCTTAGGCTTTCAGTATACACTCCAACAATAGGTTCACGTAACGTTAGCAATGTACCCAAATCAACATTTAGATACATAAGCAATAAGTGACATCTAGCAAGACATCATTGCTACCCAAGTGACGAGAAAGTCGAGATCCGACCTAACATGTCCGTGGCTATTATCTTGTATGACTTGGTCCCTCTATCCTTGATATCTAGCTTGATCAATGAGGCATAGACCGTGTCATCCTCTTATCAACCTTTGTGTTTCTTGATCTCTAAGTAGACACACTTAATCAAATAAGCTCAATATCTCATATTGACTCATTTATGCATGGTCATGCTTTCTTGTGTCCTACTAATCAAGGGGCCCACAGATATCACTTCTGTCATATAGAAGGGATAGATCTCATCTATATCACTCACATCCCTCTGCATAATTCATTGCATACCCAGTGATCGACTTTATTGTCCACCTTGTTACAGATAACGTTTGACGATACCAAAGTATACAACTCCTTATGTAGGGAACTGTAGTGACTTCAGGTCTAAGGACTATTCATACCAATAGTCACATGTGAATGTTTATGACACTCATATAACGATTCATAAAATATTCTCATGATGGGTCATTCAGTATATATTCTCTAATATATACCCATGTGTCAACCTGATATCTCATATCCATGACTTGTGAGATTAAGTCATCCGCTGACCTACATGCTAGTCTCAACGTATTAATATTGTTCTTATATATTAATGCTTGACTAGTAATAGTTAAGAGTAGTGTTCTATGTATATCTACAATATCTCACTATCAATTCAACTAATTGATATGTTGTAGATAAGAACCTACTATCCAAAGACATTATTAAACTTATTCAATTGTCACTGAATTGAAATAAATATAATAACCAACTTTACCTTTTATTAGTAATGAAATATGATACAACAAGATCCCTTTACAATCATCTCATAAGTGGTACTAGGGCTAATACTAACAGGGCCTGATATGATCTCATATCAGGCACATATCAGGCCCACGTTGGCCCTGATATGAGATCATATCAGGTCCACATTAGGCCTGATATGAGATTTTATCAGACCCACATTGGGCCTGATATGAGATCATATCAGGTCCTCGTTTGCCATGATACCCCACTACTAGGGCCATTAGCTGAATAAAATATTAACCTTTTCAAAGTATTTTATTTTACTATATAACTACTTCGTGATTAAAATTGATAATTATAAGCTATACCTGAGAATCTAAAAGTTTAAGAAGTTGAATCCAATTTTGAAATATATTAGCCAATATACCAATTGGATATGTTGCATATTTTGTATGCCCAAGAAAATACTAAAGGGTGGCGATTATGTAAAATAATAGATCCATGATGCGTTTCTTTCTTTGTGGATATTGAAAAAAAAAATTTAAGTGACCTAAGACACTGTTCCAATGGAGTTTCTGTCCAACATCAACTAAACCCTACAATTTAAAATTTTTTAAAAATTTAAAATTACTAACAAAATTGGTTGAGCTTTTCAAAATCAGAGTTTCTAAGGTGATACCTCTACAGATAATTGAAGTGAAGAAGATGATACACTCGACCCATATTTCCTTGCACCATTATGAAAGGAGATAATTGCCGAAAACCCTAAAATCCTTTACTGCAGAGTCGCGATCAGTGTGAATTTATAGGTGGAAATGTTTGATGATGCATGTGGGACAAACAACGACACTTACGTAGGGTTTCAAAGGGAGGGGACGATTTCACCACTCAAATAGAGTTGATATCGAAGAGTTACGAGAGTTGTAAGGCATGCACGAGTTGAGAGGGGGATGTTGACTCCATCACTATTATTTTTAAATTAAAATTATTCAAAATGTGGTTCGGATGCTTAAAAAATGACGACTGAGAAGAGGATGTTGACGGAAGGGTTAAAATGAGAATTTCATATCATTTTACTATACTCTTTGATAAATACACAACTACGATATATTTTTTTGATAATTTTCATATTTCACGTACTCCTTTTGATAAATTACTAAATTTTTAATTGAGTGAAAATTAAAAAATATCTCTGATTATTAAAATCATTGAAAAAAAATCAAAAGACAATTCAATATATATATTTTTTATATAAATATTCTTATTTAATGTTATTTATAAAAAAATATGAAACTGTTACATCAGCAACCCCCTAAAGTCGGTCCCATGGATATTGAGGGAGGTAAATATTCTTGGCCATGAAATTATGCATTTCCAGCTGTGCTACCTGGAGACTTATTTAATGTTATTTATAGAAATTATGAGTTGTTGCTACAAGGTGTAATAATTATCTATAATATGCTAAAGGTAATATTTTTTTTTTTAAATTCAACTTTATAAAAAAAAATATACATAGAATACTTTTATCAAAAAAATAATTTACCAAGTTGATTAATATTTTCTAAACTTGATCAAAACTATTTCAATAATATTAAAAATATCTTAATAAGATTATTTTACCAACTATTTAATTATTACAATATTATTGTAACAATCACTAAATAATTGCTATGTGATTTAATTTTTTTAAAGAAATTTTGATATATTTAAATAATTGTAATTAAATTGATAAAAAAAATTATATAATATTTGTGATCAAATTGATCTGATTTATTTTAGTATATTGTACCAATTACTCCTACCTACTATAATAATATTTAGAATTTCATCAACTTAGAACGTCATCTTAATTTTTTTTCCTAATAAAATATTCTTTGCCCTTAATGAAAAAAAAATAGGCACGCATCGCCAATTCAGACGTTAAACAAGCTATAAAATAATTTCAATGCCTCGAAATCTTTTTAAAAAAATTGAGAAATTTTTCCTCTTTTTTTCTTTTTTGAAAAATGTCCTATTATCTTTTAATGCCCTTTAATTATCAGAATACCCATCAATGTTTAGGATATATTCTAAGCAGATTTAGCAATATTCCTTGAAACTTAATTTTCAGTCAAACAAATTTGTTTTCAAAGGTAACAATAACGCGTCCCATGACTTCTGGTAGTGTCGTTTTGGGAGCAAACATTACTTTTCATTCTCCTGTTAATTGATGGATTTGGTTACATACATACATCTGATTTAGGGAATAATTATAATATTACAACTATGATTATAGTAGTCAATTTTACTGAATAATAAGACGGAACTTAGATGTTAAACAAACCTTGAAAAATACATGCATTAAAGCACGGATGGACCAAAGAAGATAAGATCAAAGTCAATTTTCATTATAGTTGACTGGCATTCCAATTCATCAAAGTCTTTTATTTTCTTCATAATCAATTTCAATTAATTAGTGGAGGAAAGAACAACGAAAAATCCAGGCTGTTGCGACTTGTGAGCTTATCTTGTTTTTTTTTTCTTTTTAAATTAATGAAGTCCACAAAGTCGGGCAGAGAGACTAAATTGTCAGACGATGTCACGGCCCGCTGAGCCCACCGAATTAATTGATCATTTATTTACTTTAGTAAGTCATCAAATGCGAGCCAGAACCGTGTTGATCATAACTATTAATTACGACTACAAGTAAATATATACATATAAAATAAGAGTAAACCTTGTTGGTTAAAAACTGACCAACTA
Source organism: Zingiber officinale (assembly GCF_018446385.1). Taxonomy (NCBI): domain Eukaryota; kingdom Viridiplantae; phylum Streptophyta; class Magnoliopsida; order Zingiberales; family Zingiberaceae; genus Zingiber; species Zingiber officinale. Next base: position 30,006,167 of record NC_056004.1, read on the forward strand.
AAAAATGAATTATAATGCATATATATACTTACAAAATGTATTCTGAATTCTGACCATTTAACATATAAAATAATGGAAGCTGCTCTCATTTTGTCATTTACGTATTAACCGCCGATTTTTCAACCGTTTACTAAGTCTCCTCCTTGACATTTAGACAACTTCATAATAATAAAATATTTTTATGAAATTTTTATCCGAGCCATATAGTTTATATGTAAATTAATTTTTAAATTAAATGCATTTTTGAAATACGAAATAACTCTCGGTAGGAATCAAGTGCACCATGAGATCGTAGAACACCGGTGAGGCATCGTGCATGAAATTGAGGTTAGTCTTTTCGGATGAGTCTAATGATTAATATATGAGATATTATTATTATAAGATATGGAATTCAAATCTCGATAAAGTTAAGATAAATGTCTCTCTTATATGCTAGTCACTATTTCAAAAATTAGTAATCATCAATAATTTACTTTCTTCTTATTAATCCTAAGATGAATTGATAGGGACACTATAGACAAATATATTTATCTTCTGTCACTGTCAAATTGAGATTATAACAAAACTACGCAACGTGGGGCCTCTTCAATGCATGAAAACTTACCCATCGTCGGTCCGCAATACAGCTAATCTGCGGGGTCGTGGAGCCCACGCACAGCTCAGGCCAAGACCTTCGATGCTTCCATCATAGACTGCGCGACTTTTAAAGCAATCGCGCGGCTCTTGTTGAGGGGATTCACGCGCGTCTGCTGTTCGGGGGTCGGCCGTCGGTTTTCCCATTAGAAATCGCTAGTTTCCAGAAAACGTTGCGATCCACGATCGACGAGCAGAGGACATGGCGCACTTCCAGCGGCAGCGATCCTACTCTTACCAGGCACTCCATTTCGGCGCATGGTGCTCCGGCAACCTCCAAAGCGTCGCCGGGTTCTCTCGGATGGCGGCGACGGGTGAAAGCGACGGCGACGGTTTATGTGATCCAGAAACGAGGGGGCCGCGGCGGCAGCTGCCGCCGGCCAGCACGCGGTTGCGCCGGATGTGGCGGAGGGTCGTGACGAAGAACATGAAGATGGTAATCCCCCCGCCGACTCCGGCGATCACTTACGATCTGCAGACGTACCAGCAGAACTTCGACGAAGGGGCGGCGTGGGCGGAGCCGGATAACTTGTGTCGATCCTTCTCGGCGCGGTTCGCCATCCCCTCGGGCGTGCTGTAGGGAGTAAGCAGTGCGCCATTGTCGATGATCAGGACCTTCTCTGTCTCCATGCTTCGCAGAATGGAGGAGACAATTCTGCGGGAGTAAGTTCATTCTGGCTCTGATCTGAGAGTTGTATATAGATCGCATGTTACGTTTGAAAAATCATGTAATATTACCTTAAACATTATTATTATTATTATTATTATTATTATTTTGAAACGAGGATGGTTTTGGTTTCGATCGATAAATGCTTTACTTCTTCTGATTCATCTGTTTTTGTTTTCTGATTATTGTTTGGTTAGTGCATTGCTTCTTGTGCTAATGATCTCCCGTGAACTAAGGAAACAGGGACACAACCTTGTTTTTGTTTTTTAAGAAAAAGGGAGAAATATGAGTGGTATAGCACCAAATGCGTTCACGCAATAAAGAGTGACGGCATGGATAGAATAATTAGTTCAATAGAAAACGACATGTTACTGAAAAAGTCGACGAACTTATTAATCACAGGAAGGGAGAAGGGAGAAAAATAAAAATTATAAAAACAGAGGGTTAAGCTCTGGAGTCATTTTGATATTTAGGGATGTAAACGAGTCGAATTCAGTCGAACAATATTAAACTTGAGTTCGGTTCATTTAATTTATATTCAGACTCAAGATCGGCTTAAGTTTGAATTGAACTTTTATCACAAAACTCGAGTTCGACTCATTTTAGAATTACCAAGCTCGTGAATTGTTCAAGTTCGACTTGTTATTAATTTGATTATCATAGTTAACGAGTCTAACTTGTTAAAAGAGCTCGAGCTCATTTTCGGGCTCGTTTTATAACTCGTTTTAAAACTCATTTTGCAGGCTCGACTCGAAAACTCATTTGAATAAATATTCAACAAACCTAACAACTAAAATAATATAAACTAAACACATCATTGAATATCCCAAACTACTACATTAAACTTCTAAATACCAAATAAAAATAAAATCACCTTAAAATCCATTATCAAGTGTCTTATAACACAATTACAATTACAACACAATCATAATAGTTTAACTTCTCAATAAGTTTAAGTGACAAAATAGAGAAGCTATGAAACCCATTAAAAAAGGAATTGTGAAACCACCGCTCATAACAACTATCCTGCACATTCCACAGACAAAAAAAATCAATTCAATCAAGAAACATATAATATATTTAAATTCTAAAAAACAAATAAAATTCACCAATTCACAACAAATATTACAAGATCTTTTGACAGTTGATTTCTCTAAAGGTGCATAATATGTTGTAAGCTATGCTCTTGCTCTTCTCCTTCAGCTTTGTCCTGTTTCCAAGATTTTAATGACAAAACTACAGACTGTTTAACATAATATTTATTTTGAAAATGGTACAACACTTTCAGTGATTCAAATTGACTCCTATCTTCGTTAAATTCTGCCACAGGTAGAAATGGTAATGGAGCAAGGCGGGGACGGATTTGTCATGAGAGGAAATCTCCTGGACCACTTTTTTGTGGTCTAAGAGATGTGCCACTCCTATTTACGGTCGGATCGTGACTGCGATCCGGCCGCAATTGGTTGTGATCCCTTCTAGGGTTCACCGTCCCCACCAGACTATAATTTTTATTCTGAGCGGGTGGCCGGAGGTCGCCCGGAGGCCTCTGGTGGTGGATAAGTGGCCAGGTTACTGGGCGCCGAGCGAGGGTGTCCTCCGGGCAGCCTCCGCCAGCTCGCTTCGAACAAAAACTATAACCTGGTGGGGACGGTGAACCCTAAAAGGGATCGCAACCAATTACAGCCGGATCGCGACCACGATCCGGTCGTAAATAGGAATGGCACATCCCCTGGACCACAAAAAGTGATCCAAGAGATCCTGGCTCGTTTGTCATCCCCATCCTCGTCCCTAAATTTTATCCCCGCCCATATACTTGATTTTTTCTAATCGGAGAATCCCCGACCCCGGCCCCGCGGAGATTAAATCCCCATCCCCACCCCCTGTTCCTGATTTTTTTTATCGGGGAATCGAATCCCCGCCCCGCCCCGGCCCTAGGCCCCATCTTTGATTTTTTTAAAAAAAATATTATATCAACTCACTTTCATTATATTCTATTCATCTATGTTCTTGGAAATAATCCAAAGAAAATAAATAATATAGTAATACAATATATTCTCAAAACACCGATTGTAATAATATAGCAATACTAAAAAAAAATAGAGCAACAGGAGTTTAATTTTTTAATCTGTCAAGCAAAGTTAATGAAGTAGTAATGTTTACAAAAAGGATTAATATTCCAAAATTTAAGGAAAATCCACCATCGATTGTTTCCTCATTCAACATCTTGTTTGTCATGGGAATTCCTATTCTCCTCTTCCTTCATCACCCAAACTCTTTGATTAACAAGACATACAAAAGCTGAAAATTTTCTTATTCTAAGTTTGATAATCAGGCAAGATAATGCAATGACATAATTAATTTTATTTTAACACTAATCATTGTCTATCTTAGTCTCTTAGAGTAACATTTCCTATTGTCTATTGACTAGATCTAGAAAGAATAGAATAATTTGGAGCTTTTAAACAAAAGCAATGACTTCCCTAACTGCACATAGAACACCTAACTGCATCATAGACTTCCCAAATGCTTATCATTTCACTAATGCATAAATTACAATGATGCAAGTCAAACACATTTACACACTATGCCCAAATTGAAGAAATTATAGATGCAAAATGAAAATCAATTCAAGTATCAATAAAAGAGTGGCAAGAAGATCACCAAGAAAATTCAATAATAGTGATGACTTTAGAACATTAGGCAATATATATCTATAAGAGAATACCTCTTGCATTCCCTCATCTTGTCAATCAATTCCTTTAATTGCCTACTTCGTCTGTTGGAGACCTTGATCTTATTCAGTTCCTGAAATCTATTTCTGCATAAATGTTGACAGGGAATTTGAATGAGATTAAATTTATCACATTATCCAACAAAAGCAAACAACATAAACTATCACATTGTCCAACAGAAGCAAATAACAGAAACTATAATCACAGTCATACAAAATTATCATAGAAGCAAATAGAAAAAAAAACATATAGATTATAGAGTTACTATATGTGACCATCACATTAAATTTACCATCATATTAAATTCTAACATTCTATGGAGTTACTATATGTGACTATGCGTGAGCATGACTCCAGCTCCTACAAAATAATAAGATATATAGAAAAAAAAGATCCATTAAATGTAAAACACTTTAATACAATAATAAAAGTAACTTACCTCTATATCAACATCATTGTTAAACTTTTGATCATTTGAAATTGTAGAATCTAATAAGACAAAATAAATAATTTGAAATTGTAGAATCTAATAAGACAAAATAAATAAAAAATATTATAATGAAAAATAATAAAGAAATAGAAATAATTTCATTTGAAAACTATTTAATACCATGAATTTCACTCCATAACCAATCTCGATCACACTTCAAGGCTTCAATAGTTTTAGAATGAAGTCTACTACGATGAGCATTTAAAACTCTCCCACTAGTGCTGAATGTTGATTTGGAAGCAATGATCGTCACGGGAATGACCAACACATCCTTAGCAATATTATGCAAAATGGGATATTTGATCCCATTTGTCTTCCACCAACATAAGATATCAAACTCACTTGTTCTTGGCAAAAGAGACTCTTCTAAATAATAATCCAAGTCCGACTTCTCATGTTCAGTACTAGTATTAGAATCCATAAACATCTCAAATTTATCAGCATAAGTACCACGCTTAGGAAGAGGCCTTAAAGAAGAAGAAGATTGTGAATTTTTCACTTTCTGCGATTGTTTGGATTTCTTCTCAAACTCTTCAACCATGTCACACAACTTTTTCTTTAGTTTTTCAATCTCATAAGAAGACATATCACCATAAACAAGAGGATAATAGAATTGAACTGTCTTCATCTTGTACCTCGGATCTAAAATACTCCCAATTGCCAATAAACAATTCATTACATCCCAATACTTTTCAAACTTTACTTTCATATTTGTTGCCATTATTTTCACCACATTATCATCTGAGAGAAGCCAATCATCAATTGCCAACTTAATATCGCAAATAGTAGAGAAGAAGAGATTTATAAAGGGATACTTGGTCCCTAAAAATAACTCTGTGGCATCAAAAAACATCTCCAATTTAGAAGAAATCTCTCTCACTTCTGGCCAATCTTCTTGTGTGGGAACTCTGTTATATAAAGTCTCATGTTGTTTCAAACGAGCAAACACAGCTTCATATTCCAATGCAGTGTTAAGAAATATGTAGAGTTCCATCGTGTTTTGCAATCAAGTTCTAGTTTCTTTGTGTTTGGAACCTTCAATTGTCGAGTTGTTTCAATAAATTTTTCATCTCTTTTGGTGTTGCTGTCCAAAATGCGACACTATAACAAATTGTTTCAATGTTATCACTAATTAATTCTAGTCCATCCCTCACAACCAAATTCAAAATATGGGCACAACACCACATGTGAAATAATTTTCCTTCTAAGATAAGTGAACTCGGAGAAATCTTGTCCAGAATAAGCTCAATCATAGTATCATTAGTTGTGCAATTATCAACAATTAAAGTAGATAACTTACGATCCAAGTTCCAATCCAAGAGGCAATCAACAAGTGTATTTACGAGAACCTCAGTAGTATGTGGACACGACACATATATAAACCTAGTTAAAAAAATATAATACACTTTAATGATAATAGTAATATTATTAATGGTAAATGCAAGTATAAAGTTAAACCGAAAAAACTTTACCTGACAAGCTGACTTTGTAATTTCCATGAAACATCGATGAAGTGTGAAGTGATGGCCATGAATCCTCTTTGCTGATTACTTGTCGTCCACATATCAATTGTCAACGCAATTCGACTAGCATTTGAGTATAATAATTTCATTGTTTTATTTCTTTCATACTTGAATATCTTCATGATGATGGTCTTGATTGTGTTTCGGGAAACCACTTTAAATATTGGTTGCAATGCATGAGAGTACCTTCTAAAGCCAACATGATCAACCATAGATAACGAGTACTTATGCAATATAATCAAATTTGCAAGCTTTGTTCTCGCTTGATCTTGGTTGAAATGGTATGTCCCAAGTTGCATTGTCCCATCATTGGATTTTGATGGTTGCAATAGAGATTGTTGTATGGTCTTATGCTTTTTATGCAAGCATGTTTTCATGTGGTCAAGTAAATGCTTGGTACCATTCTTAGTATCACCACCTAAGGTTTTCTTACAATCATTGCAAATCGCTTTACATTTTCCTCTAATTAGTTTTTTCTTGAAATGATCCTATGCAATAGATCTAAATTTTCTTTTTGTTCCACCATCTGTACCCAAAATTTCAACATCTAAAATGTTATTTAGAGTTGCTTCATTGCCTCAATTGGAATACTCTCATTTTATGAATGCAATGCTGCCGATGCAAGAACTTGACTTCCCATAGTTGGAGTAGTTTGCATAGCACCCTTAACCTCGTTATCATTAATTTCCATTTAAAAGGATATATCATAATATCAAAAAATATAATCTACTCATTCACATAATCCCTACGTTAACAAGAATTTGTAAAGCAAGCCAAAAATAGATTGCATCATCAGCCGCTACACTTTTGTTGGGTTTGCGGTCACTTCTAAAATTAAACTACTAATCATAATCACATAGCTACAAGCATACATCTACTTCAGTCTACCATACACGAATATGAGAATAAAAAAGGTGGAGAGGATAGAAACTTTATGATACAATTATAAGATACAACAACTATAAGATTAACTACACTTCATTGAATTCTAAACACCTTATTAATTAGTGTACAGATGCTATGAAAATATTTTAAATGCATGAGGTTTTCCTAGAAAGTATATAAAATTATGCAAACTTAAACAAGAACCCTCGAAATTATATAAAATTATGCAAACTTAAACAAGAACCCTCAAAATTATAGTAGGAACAAGGTATTTGCCGGAAGGAATATAGCAAAAGAGCAAACAATAAGACCTTAATCAGATAGCTTAATGATTGAAAGGGATCAATGCTGATAGGTCCACCAAGACTATATGATTTGTCCTCAATGTTTCTTTAGCAATTGAAAAGGAAACAAAACAAGGTAATGTTACAGATGAGTTTTAAAGAAAAGTAGAGCAGAACAATGATCCTAATGACTCTGGCTAGCATGCATCAGGTCATCTCAAAAGACACAAGCAAAACATCATTTGTATTTGAAAATAAAACAAAACAAGGTAATATTTTTTGAAGTAGAATTCATGAATCTAGGAAGTAAAAGAGAAGAGAGAAATTGGCACAAACAAAAACTTGAAATATTTCTCACCTCATTGACGATGGGAGCAAGCGTTGATGACATACAAGGATTGTAGGATGTGTAGGCCGACAATGTCGACGGGAGACTAGAGAGGCGCAGGGCAAAGATCAAACTTGGAAGGGAGGCAGGGAGCGATGACGGGAGACTAGAGAGGTCGAAGGCTTTGTCACGTAGAAGGGAGTAGCATCGGCGGAGATCTACACGATGAAGGGAGCGGCATCTACGGAGATTGACAAGATGAAGGGAGCGGCGGCCTCGAAGGGAGCGGCGTCGTCGAAGGGAATGACGGCGTTGAAGGGAGCGACGTCGAATGGGCGAATGGCAGAAGACATAGGGTTTAGGAATTAGGGATTTCATTTTTAACTTATATTATTATTATTAAAATCGGGGCGGGTTCGGGGATGAGGATAGCATACCCATACCCCGCCCCAGTTTAATTTTGGGGATTTTAAAAATCCCCGAACCCAAGCCCATACCTGAATTTACTCCCCGAACTCGTCCCCATTTTGGGTTTTCCCCACGGGGCCTCGAACCCGTGGAGAAAATTGCCACCCCTAGCCACAGGTACATGTTTCCTAAATTTTGTGGCATGGTGCCCATGAATCTTATATTAACCATAAGAAAATATCAACTTAGCATTCTCAGTTGGTCGATTGTAAACTTGAACTATGGTCGACTGTAAACTTGAACTATTATGAAAAAGGCAGTTTATACTTTATATTATGTTTTGTTAAAACTATCCATAACACATTGAGGCATCTATTCAACAGGCTCACACTTTAGTTCCTCATCACATCACTAATCATATTGAAAGTTTGCATTGAATTGTAAACAATACCAGGTTTGCTACAGAGTTCAGAAACAAATTGTGAGCTCAAAGCTAGGTTACAAAAGCGAAACAACACTAAACACTATTTATTTGGTGGATGCATGGGAAGGCTAATAAAATTACCGATCACTATATATGGCAGCAGATGATACCACTCAAACAAGATGATACCACTCAAACAGAGTTTTATTTGGTTGACTTTAAGTCAAACGGATCTCTTTAAGCCCTGAATTTTCCTTTTACATTCAAGTACAAAAATTCAAAATGTTAACATAAATAATCAAATTTAATATAACATAAGAAAATTAGACATGTAACGTATATAATTAATAAATGAACAATTAAATTAGATATTGATTCACTTACTTTTTCTTTTCTCTTGATTTGGTAATGGGCACGTAACCAATCTTCTATGCAAAGCAACATTTGAACCATTTCTACTCCCAAATTGGCACGATATGGATCAATAACTCTACCACCTGCACTAAAAGTTGATTCAGAAGCCACAGAAGTTATTGGAATTGATAGTACGTCACACACCATCTTTGACAAAATCCTCAACTTTAAGTTGTCCATCTTCCACCATGACAATGCATCAAACTCATGATCATCTTCACAAAAAAACAACTCCTTCCTCAAAGTACACCTTAAGTTGAGACTTCACTTGCTCTATATTGTCAACATTCTTAATGTAGTTGGCAAATTGTACTCTCACTTTACCTTTTCCTTTTCCACTAAGGATACTTGAACCACTAGATATTTTTTTTTCAGTATCACCTTGAACATCTTTTTCAGAAATATATGCTATATATTCACTATATAGCAAACGCGACGTCTCACGAACTGTAACGATGTGCTCAATTACATCAACTTCAGAATAGATCTCTGGAAAGCACCATTCAATCAATTTCATCTTATTCTTTGAATCTAATACTGCTCCTATAGAAATTAACAAGTTGCAGTCACCCCAATGCTTATCGAACTTAGTCTTCATCTTCTTGACCATATTTTCTATGAAACTGCCTTCACCCACTTTTGTATCATTCAACAACTTTTTTATATTATAAAGTTCAGGAAAAAACTAATTCGAAGTTGGATATTTAGAACCTGAAATAAGGTAGGTAACTATATTAGATTTTCAAACAATAAACAAGTTTCAAATTGAATATTCATTACCTGAAATGATGTGGGTAACTTCATTAAATTCTTCAAGAAAAGAACAAACTAAATGAACTTTCTTCTAATCCTCCTCACTAGGCAAATAGTTATAAGTGGGATCCCTTTGTTGATATCTTGGAAAGACATCTTTGAACTCTAAAGCATTAGACAACATGCAATATGTGACATTCCACCTAGTGCGGCAATCCATTACAAGTTTCTTTGAAGATAATTGCAACTATTTTGCAATTTCACTAAACATATTAATACGAAGCTCTGAGGTAATTATGTGTTTCACACTTTCCCGCACATTGGAAATTATAGTTTGGATCTCTGAGAGTCCATCTTGTACCAAAAAAAAGTGCTTTGAAAATTATCTGTTTGAAATTTGCTTTAAAATTATTGAACATTTAGGCTATCTCAAAAATGTTATGCAAAATGATTGAAAATTTATTTTGACAAATGCTTTATATAGTACTTACAATATTTTGAAGAATTAATACTTATAAAATATTTTTTTTTTGTTTTTGATAAACCTTATAAATACTTCTAAAATTACTTTGCAAATTCTTGATAAACACTTCTCCCTAAAATAAACCTGCACTTTTGTTGATGAAAAATTTTATCATTGGAAAAATTATTACTTGATATGCTTACTTGATCTATTTACCTGTTTCATACTTTCTCTTGCTGAGTTGCATATCTTTTGATGAATGCCAAAGGGGGAGAGTCAGGGTTTAAGTAAGAAAAACTAAGGTAAATTTGGAAAATCTAAAAAACTTAACAATCAAATGATCAAGAGAATAAAACAGAAATTCAAAATTATTTAATTTCTCTTAAATCATTTTTTTTGCTATTTATTTTTATATGTTTTTCTAACTTTAAACCGGATTGTCATTATCAAAAAGGAGAAATTATTAATGCAGTTAATACCAATGATCAAACCTAAGTTTTGATGAATGATAAATGGATTAAAGTTAGATGTTATGTGATCTAACATTTCTACCAAGTGTGCAGGACTTGATAGGTCTGACACTAGGCTAAAATCCAAGTAGGTTTGAAGAACTTGATAGCTGGAGTAGAAGTTTAGATAAGTCAAGGAGTGACCCGATATCTGGTGAAAAATTCGGCTAAGTCTACGGGACCTAACAAATGGCCGAAGTCCAGTTGGGTCTACAGACTTGACAACTGGCAGAAAAACATAGTGGGTAGAAATAGAGTCAAGTGATTCTATATGGTAAGTAAGGTAAGTCACTAAAAAATAGTGTTCCAGTGAGGACGAGTACCAATTAGGGATTTTAGACACAAGTCCAGTTTAGGCCCATTTTGAAAACCTAGACTGAGACTATGACTAGATCCTGACCTCAGGAAGACATGATTTAATTAATAATGATCATAAATTATGTTAATTTTATTTTGTAGGTTAAATACTTTTTTATGTTAGCCTAACATGTTTTTGCAAGAGCAAAAATCAAGTTAAACCGCGAATGAACAATGTCTGAGGCACCTCGAAGGGTCATGGAGGCGCCTTGGGCATGGAGGTGCCTTGGATCTAGCAAAGGTGCCCTCACACGGATGAACTTTGAGGATAAAGTTCTCACAGCGGGGAGGAGCCCTGGAGAGCACTGGAGGTGCCTTAAAGTGCTTCGAAGGCGTCTCAGAGAGCATAAAAAGCGCCCTCAAATGGATAAAAACCAAAGTGCACGTTGTTTATCACAACCAAAGCTTAAGGGGTTAAACTTCGAGTTGGAGGTGCCTCCTATGAGCTTGGAGGCCCTCTCAACACTCTTTAAAAGAGGAGTTTGAGCATCACAAAACATCAATTGATTTTACAAACTTCAACGACTCTTTTGTTGCTTCGACTTCACTCTGGTAGTGCGCTACTGCTCCAAGGGCATTCGCCACTACCAGCAGATCGACACCGACACACGACCCTATTCAAACTCTACAACTTCAAGTGTTGGTAATATTTTAGTATTGTTGTATTTCTTTCATACTTGCAATAGGAAAGTGTAAGTTATTACACTTTCCTAATTTCCGTACTTGTATTCGATTTCCTCTTCCGGCGGTTCCGGAAGAGGTTTATAGTGGATTATCCGTTAGTACAGTCCGAGGGATCATGACTCTTGGAGCAGGAGTCGTTGAAGGCTTCGAACCAAGTAACTCCTCGTGTACTTGTGTTTTTTCAATTTTGTTTTGTTTTATTCTGCTGCATACTCATTTTCAAAATCGAAAAAATATATTTTTAAAACCATGTAATTCACCCCTCCTCTCACGTGCGCATTGATCCTACATATCATTGTCTGCCTTGGCATTTCATCAAATAACTGCTGGTCAAAAAAATAGATCCACCCTAAAACACACAAAATTTAGATCTTTAATCCGAAATCAAAAACTTACTTCACCATTGAGGACACATCGACACTCCTACGACCGGAGTCACCCTTCGACAAAGAATCGACGAAGGCAATCTCATCCTCCAAAAGTGCTCATTTTCCTCCTCTCGTGACCGGCTGAAAAAATGTAACGCAACAATATGGGGATCATAAAAAGAGAGTGAATGAAGTTGGGATGGAATGGTGAGGAAATATCACACCCGGTGCCTCTTTTAAAATCGACGGAGTTGGTCACCATGAATTGGTCCAAAGCTCAACCTTGATCTCAAACTATCGTTGACTTGCCGTATCTCTTTGTGTTATTAGGCGGAGGCGAAGGGATGAAGATAAATAGTTAGCATGGGTGCTTTGATAATAAAGGAAATAGAGATGAAAGAGGAGCATGAGAGATTAAGACAATGTTTGGGTTGTAAATTTTTTTTTATTTTATGAGAAAATTAAAAATATTGTTTGATTGATAATTTTTATATTCATTTTCTTTTAGAAAAAGTGATATATTTTATGAGCAAGTAAAGAATATCTAAAAGACGAAAAGTTATTTTTTAAGAAAAAACTCATGTTTTAAAAAAATGAAAATAAAAATCAACCGGTTTCTGAATTTTTATTTTTAAAAAAATGAAATGAAATGAAAAGGGTATTATGGGAAAAAATGCTTTTTAGATAATATGTAAAATATAGTATAAATTGCTGAAAGAAAAAGGATAATAAAGGTCCGCTGATATAATTTTTAGTTAATCAATATTTATTTTATTTCATTAGCTAGAACACACTCGAACACAAGAACACTCGTGGAAAAGAAATTGGCCATTTCGACTCGGCGTGTGTTCGAAGCTCCGTGGGAAAAATTTGAAATGAGAATGAGGATCCAGAAAATTCTGGGATGGGGTGGATTTGGAGCCGGTATGAGAATATTATTTTCATCTCCAATCTATCCCGAATATTATTATTATTAATATTAATAAATAATAATAAAAATTTTTAAAAGTATTAATAATAATATTATTATTAATATTGATATTAATATTATCATTAATAATAATGATAAAATAATAATAATAATAATTAAATATGGGGATGTGGTGGGGATGGGGATTTGATCCCTGGGTTCGGGTTCAGAGAATCTCCGAATCCGAAAAAATGAGGACGGGGCGGGGATGGCAAATCCGTCCCCCGCCCCACCCCATTGTCATCCCTAATTTCGACCGCTTCCCTGGGCGTTTGATCCCTCTGGTCCAGACCCCAACAGCGTCTGGTTTAACAAAATCCACAGGTCGAATTGTTTTGGGATGATTTGTATATCCGTTCAGATCCAGGCAAAACTCAATCTCCGTTCCATCCCTTCGTAGTATCGTCCGATCTCAGCTCGCTCCTGATCTATCTTGCTAAACCTTCGATTGGTACTTTCACCTTCTTTTTCAGGCATTCCAAATCATATTTTTGTTTGTTTGACGAGGATAGGTTTGATACTAAGGTGTGGTTATCCACACCCCATTATTTACTAAACACATCTTAATTTTCTCTCTCAAAAATGCCATTGGAGAAAAATCTAAAATAACTTTTTTATAAAATTTATATCTTCCTCCACTCTTTCTCCCCCATTTCTTTTCTTTCTCTTTTTCTCTCTATCAAAATCCTAACAACCTAATATCTCCCTGTCTCATTCACAACAGAGGATCTATCAGTGTTTACCTGCCAAAGATCGAATGTTTTGTGTTTCGTTTGATGGTCTTTGATTGAACATATTATGTTATATTCGAGATCCTGGTGTGTTCAGCCGATTGTAATCGAACAAACAACAATGTGTTCGACAAACCAGGGAAGAATGACGCGCGACTAAAATTCAAGAGATTTTTTGAACACTTGAAAATTAAACATAAAATCTAATAAAAATAATGTAATGATTCCAATGGGGACTAACATTATTTGATGCCGTTGGAAATTGAGTTGCCCAAGATCCTCGAATTGTAGCGGCAAAAACGACGCAGGTAACGGAGCAGCCGAGGAAGTTGACTTCAAGATGTTGACGGTTTTGTCCTAGGATTTTTAGAAACGATAAAATAGGAATTTATAGGATGTATTTAGAAAGAATTGTTATAAAAAATTTGTATAGGAATGCATCGTCCAGTTCTTATCATCATAATCTGCCGCTGACCTGATCAAGCTCCCATAGTCCCATCCATCCGGGAGAGTGTTGTCACATCTTTACATTGGAACTCATCGACCACCTCACCACTCTTGTTGAAGCCCCTAGCTACGAGAGCAATTGGATGCTCATTGCTGCTTGCAGATTAGATTATTTCTCCGTCGGTAACCATCTCTCACCCGAATCAAAGGAGTTCATTCGAGATCAGCGGAGTTCACTCATTCGATGTTGCCTAAAGCTCCTTTGGCGCCATTATTTCCTTTTCTTTGCAGCTAACTGCTCCCCATGCCCAGCTGCCTTGCTGCTTTTGTGCTGTTCCTAATACACTTTTACCTCTAGCCTCCTGTGCGACAGTCTATGGTTGCTTGCTGTGCCCCCTTTGCAAATGGTCGAGTAGCTGACTTGCTAGTCAAATCCTTAAGGGGTTCTAGAATTAAGCATGTTTGTAACAAGCTGGTTCAATATATATTTGAACCAGCTTGAGCAATATTCCTATTAACTAAAATATTAACATATATCAAAGAATTATCTGTAATATCATTCCTTGATTAATAACATACAGAAGTAGAGGGGGAATACTAGGAAATGTCTCGAACAAATTCCCCCATAATAATATCAAATCAGTAGAATCGCTGAAATCAGAAAGGATGCATATTAAGTTTCAGCATGCCAGATTATTAAACACACATTATATAATTGGTAGCATTAATAGAATTAAATTAGTAACACCTCATCATCATCTAACTATCATATTATAATATATATATAATATTGTAAGGGTTAATGATATTAATGTATTGTTTGACAAACTCATATTTCAGAAATATTAAATAATATTAGAGTATTTATGTAAATGTATATCTAATAGATTGTTTATAAATAATAAATCAAGTTTATTAGTTCATAATCAATACAAAAATATTATAGTAATTTGTAAGGTAATATTCATTTAAGATATAGATACTAAATTAAGTGTATCTGGAGATTTGAAGCCATTGTGAATCGAGACAAATACTATATTGTCTCTTGATGTGAGAGAGTGAGATGGATGGCACACTTGGTTTAGTTGGTGGTAGTTTATAACCAATAGCAAGGTTGAACGATTGGTCTTGATAGAAATCTGAGCAATTGTGAGATCGAGTGATTCAGATTGTAATGCAAGGGAGATGAAGACTCATCTGTCTCATGCACATTCACTAGAATCTAAGCTGGTATTAGCTAAGGTTGGCTATTTCATTTGAATTCCAAAATCAACAATTCAATAATTTCCATATCACTTCTAAGTAATTTCTTGAAATCTCTAGTTTTTTTACACTTCTTCCAAGATCTTTATCAGATGATCAATTTCTCGTAAAACAGTGGATCAACCTCTGTCAACACTGATCCAACTCGCGATTCGTGTCATCACATTTTGACATCCATGCATTAGATAGATGCACTACCAAATTGACCTTCAATTGCTCAAGCTCTGGATTGTTGCCTTATTCTTTTTGCTGCCAACATTTTGATTCAAGCCTAAACAACCTAAGTAATAGGTCTATCAAATCTCAGTTTATAATTACTGGCAATTCTGGCAAATGTTTGAAAGGCCTGTGATATTCTCTTGCTGGCCCTAATCACATGAGAAATTGCAACAATTGGTGGAAGTTAGGGTATTTTTTTTTAACATGATCATCTAGAGTTAACAGTGTATGTGATTGATACACACAACGGTTGCCAGGATTTTGATGAATGTGATTAATTATTGAACAATGCTGGGTAAACTGGTGGTATCTTCAAACTTGCTTACAGCATAGAAACCTAGTGTTAGGATATTGTGTTGCATCACTGCCTGATACTAGACAATAGTTTGAAGATATATATTCCATGACTTGCAACTCATTGAGATGGTATACAAAAGTTGTTTGCTTTATAAGCTGAACCTAGTCCTCTTTTTTTAAGAGGAACAATGTTAAATTTGGAAATGATCGTGATAAATTGATACTTGTCTGAATGAATATATGCAATTTGGTGATTGCTTTGTGATGCAGGAGCATTTTCTGAGATAGTTTCTCCAATTCTTCTCTTATGTCTATTTATGATCTGGCCAAGATGCTTCTGTACTTTACTAGAGTCCATTTTTCAGGCTTTGTTTTTATTTCCATCATTATTTTCCAAGTTTAACTTCCTAGGTTTCAAATGCAAGCTACAATTTTCAATATCCATGTTTATGATGTGTTCTACCAAAGGTTTAAAAAGATGTTCTCGTCAGTCTTTCATATAATCAAATAAGCTATTGGTAAAGTAATGATCTTTAGTGCAACATATACAAAGTTTCCTAAATAAATTGCTGCAGTACAATGAGTAATTTACTTGTTATTTCCTAAATAAAAGTTGGTTCTTTGCATTAATATGTATCATACATACACTTGTTCCTTTTTCTCTACAGAGTTTGAAGCATAACCCAAATGGAAGATTTGTTGTTGTATGTGGAGATGAAGAATACATTATCCAGTGTTTGAAGTGTCGAATCGTGCTGCTTGAAATAACCAGAATTTATCGTTCCGGTGCAGAAGTGAAACTGGCACCACATGCGAATAAATTTCATGTGTGTCATCTGCACACGATTGACTATCATAGGACGCCTCCTCGCCGCTGGAAGCATCAAGGGAGGTGCCGTCGGAAGCATCCCGCGACACTTCCGGCACCGCAAGAAGCGCCCCGTGACGCTTTCGGCACCGTCAGAAGCGCTTGCGAGGCTTTCACTGTCGCTAGAAGCATCCGATGAGGCTTCCAGCGCCGCTTAAAGCGTCGGGATGCCGGAAGCAATAATTATCATTTATATGACCTGTTGCACTACAAATTTGACAATAGACATTAGTAGAATTCACAATAATAACTTGGTCGAACCTTTGAATTAGAGCATCCATCCTTGCATTCAGAGAAAACATGTCCATCTAAATGGTAATAGTCAAAAACGATAGACATGTTGAAGTAAAAGAATTATTAGAAAAATAAAAATACAGAATATAAATGACAAGAAAGAAAAAGAAGAATTAAATACAAGAAACAAAAATACGGAATGTATTAACAAAAAGAAAGACAAATCTAGAGTAATTAAATTGCTAGTCAACTAATGTTAATATGAAACAGTCCTGACAACGGCACCAAAAACTTGTCAATCCGCAAGTACAAGGAATATTGTCAAGTAATAAAATATCGATCCACAAGAACTGTTGATTAAGCACTATTCAACTTCGCAAAGCAAGTTATATAGACAATCAAAGGTTGTGTATGGTCACAAATGAGAGAGAGAAAGAAAGAGAGAGAGTGAGCAAGAGAGTCGAAAGTGGGTTGAGAGAAAGAAAGTGATCGAGGGAGAGAATTGATTGGGGGAATGATTTTAGGATTTCGGTTTCACTATAATACTAATCAATGTCCCTATGTATTGTTCATCTCCTGACCTCCATGCCTACACTCTTGTAGGGACTCTAACCAAATATCGGTATAACCCCAAGAAGATCGCATCAGAGAGTGTACTCCAATTTCCAACGCCATTACGTAAGGAAGTAACTCTAAAAAGTCAAGTGAAAGGGATACCCTTTGTGACTAAGGGCCCCTGGTCATACAATCTCTAGAGTTGTCTCAATTACTTCCTAACGTTAAGTTGGGGAAAACCTATTTAGTTAATCCCTTGTAGAAGATTGACTCCCGTTTTAAGGCGATGCTCTAGAAAATTCGGTTAAGGGGATACCCTATGTCACTAAGGTCCCTGGTCATACAATCCAAAGCATCTCCTTTACATGGTAATCAATTCTTGACATCCATTTACATTCACTACACACACATTTCATCAAACACAAACAAGGCACAATACAATATAACAAGTCATAAGCATATCATAGAACAAGGAAATGATCAAATACATAATTCACACATCAATATCATATCATAATTACTCTCTACATCCTAGAGCTCGAGGATCTACAAGCTTAGCAATGTGTTGTCGATGTCTTCGGGAGGATCTCCATGCTTCGGTGGTGGACGGATCATCGATAGCTACTCGAATGGTGGCTCTAGGGTTTCCCCTAGAAGGGGAAAACCCTCTCCTCAAGGAAGGAGACGGAATCCCAAACCCCTGAGTCAAAAAATGAATTTCTTGACCCTTTTATACCTCCCCCAACTGATTTGCTAGGTTTGTAGGACTTTACCAAAATGGGGTTTCACCCCCTTAAACCAGGTTTTCTCTTGTTTCACTATGAACCAAAGCATGGTCGTGTCACATGCAGATCAAACTTTGAACCACCATAACTTTCCACTCAATTAGAGCCACGATCTGTGCTACCTACCCAAAGTTAGGTAATTTTAAGGGCTACAACTTTGGTTCATAGTGAAACAAGAGAAATTCAGGTTTAAGGGGGTGAAAAACTCATTTAATGGAGCCCTATAAACCTAGCGGATCTGAACAGTTTGGGGGGAGATATAAAAGGGTCTTTTAGCACGGTTGTTCCTTTTAGCACAGTCGTGCCTTTTAGCATGGCTAAATGTGGTTTTCTCTGGTTGAAGTCTGAAGTAAAGTTATATATTTTGAAGTTATTTACATTTTGGTATCTCATAGTTTGGTCTGTAGTCTGGGTAGGGGATACAACACAGTCATGCTTGAGAGGCACGATCATGCCTTTTAGCACAACTAAATGTGATTTTCTCTGGTTGAAGTCTAAAGCAAAGTTGTAGATCTTGAAGTTATTTATATTTTGGTATCAGGAATAGCTCGAACTCCAACCGAGCAAAATGTTATTGTCATTTCAAAATTAGTCTATAGGGATTCAACACAACCGTGCCTAAAAGGCACGACCATGTCGTGGAACACACGAGAAAGGCTACATTTTTTATATAGCTGTGTTCTTTAGCATGACTTGGCCGTGTGGGAGGCTTGTGGCTCCATTTTAGCATCATTGGGAGTCAATTTTCGTTCGTAGATGAGACATGACTATGCTCGGTAGGCACGGTCAGCCCGTGTAAGCCATTGGATGGAAGGCACGGTCGTACCTTTTGGTACGACCTGTCTGTGGCAATCTTTGGAAAAGAGGCATGGTTGTGCCTTGGGGCATGACCTGCCCGTGGGATCTTCAAAGATGAGACACGATCATGTCAGCTTGAAGAATACGGTCGTGCTAAGGGGCACGACCATGTTTGTTGATTTTCCTCCAAAGCTTCTCCAATGTTCATTTTTTTCCGTTCTTGCTCCAAATCGTTTCCTGTCAATGAAAACATGCAAAAAATATATCTCTGAACAGAAAGAGTAACTATGCTAATAAAATGATAAAACAGGGTACGATAACATAAATCATGCTCAAGAAATACAAGTGAATATACATCAATAATGCATAAATATATATATAATCTACGCACATCTGTTACACCTACAATTGAAATGGAAACCAAGTGTTTTGTGGTTCAAAAATGTAGAATCTCGTCTAAATCATCATTTGTCAGGACTTTTTGGAGCAAGTTCTTTGGCTTGGATAGGACATTTAGCTCATGCAGCTATTCCTGGATCCAGGGAATAATACGTTAGTTAAAATAATTTTTTAGATGTATTATCCCATCCTCAAGGGTTGGGATCACTTTTTATGGTCAATGGAATCTTTATATCCAAAATTTTGATTCGAGTAGTCATTTATTTAGTACTTCCCAAGGAGCGGGAATTGCCATTCTAACGCTTCTCAATGGATTCCATCCACAAACACAAAGTTTATGGCTGACCGATATTACTCATCATCATTTAGCTATCACAATTATTTTCCTGATTGTGGGGTAGACTTTCTAAACAGACTCCTCATTCATTAGATAGAGAAGATTGCCAAAATTTCGTAATCCCTTGCCAAACCTATTCCAATAGTTCAGACTCAAATTATGGGGATTGCCGAAATACTTCGTATCAACAGATCAGTATATCAATAATGATCAGATTTGAAATATGTTATTGAATTGCTTATTGAATGAGCATTCTCAATATTATGCCTCAAAGAGGACACAAACCTTTACGCTATTTAGCATGAGATTTTGAGTCTCGCGTGCCTACCATTTCACCATGAAGGCATCTTGAAAGTGAATCATATTCTATGAATATGATATTTTTCTAATTTTGAGTGTTAGAGGATTTCTATCGATCGGTCATGTCATATTGGCCCGGGTCAGACATCTAATTGCTTCAATTTGAATTATCCGGAGTATACCTTATATATATATATATATATATATATCAAAAAAATGTACAATCAAATCTATTTTTCGATTCAATAGAAGCCCCCCAAGGAAAAGAAGTAAATATAGTACGTAGTATTTATTTACATACACTCGAATGACCCATCCTCATAATAAGAGTGTGCATAACCCTATTCCAGTCTAATCCAATATGGAATGAAGTTATAATCTGATGATCGAGTCGACTCCATAATTATAAGTTCATAACCTAAGCCCATTCCCATTTTTGGTCGAACCGATCTACAAATTCTTTTATTCCAATTAGTAAGAGGGATTTTGAACTAAGAAATAGACTTAGAAGCTAAAAGAGGGTATCCTAAGGAATTGCAAGAATTGGGTTCATTGGTATTTTAGGTATAATAGATGTTATCAGACATACAGTCATACTCAATTCGATAGAATTGTTTGATCTTAAAGGAGATCTTTTATGATGGCAAAAGGTGAATATGCTCCCCCCAGCGCCCCCGCCAATCCCTTCCAGGGCTAACACAGAGGAGGTAAATCATAAATGGTTACAAACCTTTGGAATAGTGACTAGCACATAAGAGAGACATTTACCTCGGCTTTTATAATTTCACACGTAATGGGTTATTTCTTGATTTCATCCCATCATTAATAACTTGATTACTTTTAGATAATAGTAGATAGAAACAACTCTTGTAAGGAGTCCTATTGAAACAAAAAAATATAGGCTTACTTGCCATCCACACCAAAATAGATGGGAGTTTTCCAAAAAAACCTGCTAGTGGGGAAGACCCCCTAGGGATAAGAGACAAGAAAAAGTAAAGTAAGTACATTCCATTTTGACAAAAACCGTACCCAAGTTCAATAGCTTTAGATCCGCTATCCCGATCATGATTTTCCTGCCTCCAGAGGGAAAGCCCCTTCCAAAAAAGGGAAGGTTTTGGGTGAGGAGGGATTCGAACCCCCAACATCGTGGTTCGTAGCCACGTACTCTAATCGTTTGAGCGATAGGCCCCACCCAGTCTTCACTGGATCTTTTCCGGAGAGTACCCTCAAAAAGGAACCTTTCCTCAACCATTCGGGTTAAGATGTAAAAGCGTATTTTTCTCTATCTATAATAAATATAACAGTACATTCTGACGTGTGAAGTGATAGAGGAGATGTCATAATTGGGATTTAAAATATGATGACTTTTGCACTTTGGATTTTTATCTATTTTATATTTTCATATATGGAAAAAGTCCAATGAAATAAGAGGTGTTAAGCTTTTTATCATTCCAGCATTAAGCTATTTTTTCTACAGGACCTCTCCTACAGTATCATCACCACAGTAGAGTTTAACCACCAAGTTTGGGATGGATTGGTATGGTTCCTCTATGCCTAGGATACCAGAATATCGAACCAAACCATGAACGAAGAAAGATATGAGAGAAAAGCATATTGGCCACTGATTGTGAGGTCCCAATTCTTGATTGGAAGGGACACCAAAGGCCTTTGCTCTCTTCCATCCCTTAGATAGATAGAGAGGGTGCTTTTGGTTTTTCATGTTGTAAAGCAGTTGAATAATGAAAATAGATAGCGAGTGCCTGATCAAATGATCAGGTCTTGTAGGAACATGGTTCTAATCTCTCAGTCTGTTAGGATGCCTCAACTGCATACATCATTGCACTTCCACTGGGCACCTAATAAATGGCTCGTCTCGCAGTGACCTTTTCTTGGATTCTCAATACTTCTGTCACTCCATCCCTATAGGGATAGAGAACTCATCGCTGTCTCGGCTGTGCTACCGGGGGCTTTCTGGGGAAGCCGGAATAAGAGAGCACTCATCTTGAGGTTGGTTTGTTACTTAGATGCTTTCAGCAGTTATTCGCTTCGCACTTGGCTACCCAGTGTTTATCGTGGGCACGATAACTGGTACACCAGAGGTGCATCCTTCCTGATTCTCTCATACTAGGGAAAGATCCTCTCAATGCTCTAACACTCGCACCGGATATGGACCGAATTGTCTCACGATGTTCTGAACCCAGCTCACATACCGCTTTAATGGGCGAACAACTCAACCCTTGGAACATACTACATCTCCTGGTGGCGAAGAGCTGACATCGAGGTGTCAAATCTTCCTATTGATGTGAACTCTTGGGGAAGATCAACCTATTAACCCTAGAGTAACTTTTATCCGTTGAGCAATGATCCTTCCATTCAACACCATTGCATCACTAAGGCCAACCTTTGTCCCTCCTCGACGAGTGGGTCAATCTCTATTCGGCCCGAGGAAACCTTTGCACATGTCCGTAATCTTTTGGGAGGCCTACGCCCCATAAAAACTATTTACCTAAGACTGTCCCTTGGCCCATAGGTCCTGACACAAGGTTAGAATTTTAGCTCTTCCAGAGTTGTAACTAATTGATGGCTCGTACCCCCCCCCCTCTCCCAACCACGCGTCGGAAGGAACCTCCTTCGCCTTCCACCTAAGCTGCGCAGGAAAGGTCCAAAGCCAATCCTAAGGACAGCAAAGCTTCATAGGGTCTTTTTCTCCAAGAGTGAGTAGTCTGCATCTTCACAGATATGTTTATTTCACTGAGCCTCTCTTCGAGATAGTGTTGAGATCGATACGCCTTTCGAATGGGTCATAACTTACCTGACAAGGAATTTCGCTACCTTAGGACCGTTATAGTTATGACTTCCGTTCACTAGGGCTTCAACCACCGGCTCCCCTATCATTAGGTCACCAACTTCCTTAATCTTCCAACATTGAGCAAGTGTCAGCCCCCATATATGGTCTTATGACTTTATGGACACTTGTGTTTTTGGTAAACTGTTGCTCGAGCTTGGTCACTGCGACCCCCTTTGCGAGGAGGCACCCCTTCTCCCGAAGTAATCGGGCTATTTTACTGAGTTCCTTAGAGAGAGTTGTCTCGTGCCCTAAGTATTCTCTACCTACCCACATGTGTTAGTTTCGGGTACATGTACCTTTTTGTTGAAGGTCGCTCGAGCTTTTTGGGGCAGTATGGCACGGGTTACTTCTGCACCGTAGCACCTCGTACTTGGACATTGGATCGAGGCATTTCCTTTAGCCCTTCTTACCCAGAAAAAGAAAGGTCACGTTGCGCCCTTGAACCAATAACCGTCTTTCGGTTAATCTAGCCTCCTTCGTCCCTCAAGACTAACAAGGAGTAGTATAGGATTATTTACCTGTTGTCCATCGACTATGCCTTTCAACCTGATCTTAGGTCATGACTCACCCTCCGTGGATGAACCTTGCGGAGGAACCCTTAGGTTTTTGGGACATTGGATTCTCATCAATGTTTACATTATTCAAGCTGACATTCTCGCTTCCGCTTCATCCACACCTGCTTGCATGGGTGTTTCGCTCTAAAGCGAAACACTCCCCTGCCGATGCATTTTTACATCCCACATCTTCGGCAGATCACTTAGGTCCGTTCATCTTCAGTGCAAGAGCACTCAATCAGTGAGCTATTACACACTCTTTCACGGGTGGCTGCTTCTAGGCAAACCTTCTATCTTTCTCTCTACCCTTACCTCCTTTATCACTGAGCGGTAATTTACAAGCCTTAGCTGGTGATCTGGGTTGTTTCCCTCTCGATGATGAAGCTTATCTCCTATCGTCTCATTGGCTGACCTTTATCCCTCTTATAGACTTGCACTGAAACTGTGTTTTACCCCTAGATGTCCAGTCAACTGTTGTGCCTTAACGTATTTCGAGGAGAACCAGTTTAGTCTGAGTTTAAGTGGTATTTCACCCTTAACCACAACTCCCGCTAAGTCTTCAACATCAGTCGGTTCAGACCTCCACTTAGTTTCACCCAAGCTTCATCCTGATTATGGATAGATCACCCAGGTTCAAGTCTATAAGTAGTGGCAATCACCTTATAAAGACTTGCTTTCGCTTCGGCTTCGATGGGTTCCCTTAACCAAGCTATTGCCTATGAGTCATTGGCTCATTATTCAATAGGCATGTGATCAGAAATCATATTCTCCTCTCACTACTTGGGAGCTCACTATTTCATATTCTATTTCACTCGATGGGTGTTTTTTTCACCTTTCCCTCACGATACTGCTTTGTTATTGGTCACCCATATGCTACTCGGAGCATAAGCTGGTGATGCTTTCGGCTACTGGACTTTGATGTTGCATGGATACGGATATGGGTATCGTATCAAATATGATACAGATACGACGATACGATGAATTTTGAAAATATGACACAAAATGGCTAGGATATGACAATTATATATATATATATATATATAGTATTGAAAATTAAAAATTGTAGAGATAGAAAGCTATAATTATCATTTATAATATCCATTGCAAACAAACAACATAATCAATCATCAAATTCATCACTAAATCATGATAAATCATCCATATCGGTCTCATCACCAACATTGCCTTCATAAGTAAATAAGACTACCTCATCAAGAGAAAAATTTACAATTTCAAAGATAACAGCACCCTCCATGTCCATGGAATCAAATGCATCCACTCCAACGTCCCACATATTACTTTCTCTTTCACTATAATTTGGACTCCTCCTAGATAAAAGATAAAGATTGTAGTAAACATACACCAAATCTTCCGCTCTTTGTGGTGTTATCTTGTTTCTCTTCAATGAGTGTATGAAATTGTAAGTGCTCCAATTTCTCTCACAATAACAAGAAGAAGAAGGTTTCCTAAGTAGCTTTAAAGCCAAATTTTGAAGGGTTGGTGCAAAAGCACCATGGTCGCACATTGCATCATTATCAGAAAAATCATCAATGGCGGTTGAAAAAGAGGCAAACTTCTCATTAACACTTCTTCATTATGATGAATTGGAGTGATATCTTTCAATACACTTTTTCCTTTCCCTTGATACTTCGATGTGTTGGTGCGGGAAGCATCCGACGATTAAACTCATATTTTGATAATGACAAAGGATTCAAAGTTAAGATGTTATGTGATCTAACAAATCTATTAAGCGTTTCAGGAAAAGACCTAACTTTGGTTAGGCAAGGTAAAAACCCTAGGGGTGGTAACCCTAGGTCATAGGGGGTGGTAACCCTATGCGGAAATTCTTGGCAGGTCGAAGGCTTCAGGCAAAAGTCCTAAGGGGTGGTAACCCTAGGTGGAAAGTCCTGGTGTCGCGAACTAGGTGAAAGACTAGACTAGCCGGGAAGCGGATGTCCAACAGAAAGTCCGGAAGCTTCAAGTGCTGGGCAAAAGTCCAGTCGATCTGGAGGATCACACTGGCAGCAGGTAAATCTCCTGAGTGGAGTAGGTGAGGACGCGTTCCTCGCATAGGGAACAGTAGGCGTCCGGTCGACCTAGGGTTTCCAGTTGGAAACCCGAAGTCAGACTCGGACAGTCCAGAGACTGTCAAACTTTCACCTTCATACTATCATGTTATGAGCTAACTTTGTGATGCAGGGTATTTTTGTGTTTAACATATCTTGCAGGGACCAAAGTACAAAATTGGCCTCGGATGAACAGTACCGAGGTGCCTCCATGGAGCTTGGAGGCGCCTCGGGTGCAAAACCTGAACTGGCTGTGAAGCAAGCTTGGAGGCGCCTTAAAGGAAGCCAAGGCGCCTTGGACAGCTTGATGAAGGCGCCTTGGAGAGGCTGAAGGCACCTTGAACCTGATAAGGTTCGACCAGTTCAGCCCTTATCTCCGCGGCTGACTCGGCTCATTCAAGGCGCCTTGGTGAACAGTGGAAGGCGCCTTGAACACCCTTTATAAGGGAACTCGACCAGCAGCTCAAGACAAGAACTCTAAGTGATCCCTATACGCGTTTCGCTGCTAACGAAAGGTTCCCAAAGTGCTGCAACTACTTTCCGACGACCCTGAGCTCCAGAATTCATATTCTCTAAGTGTTGTCTGTATTTTTAATTACTGTTTTAATTTGTACGTAGATTGTAATAATTCTCGTGCTTATAGTTGTTGCCCACGGAAAGCGATCAAGGATCGCGGGCCTTCGAGTAGGAGTCGATCTAGGCTCCGAACGAAGTAAATCCACTGTGTTCATCTGCTTGTTCTTTTATTCTGCTGCTTTAATTACTCGACGAACGCTTTACGATTCCGATAATCGAACGAAATAACCGCAAGCGCTATTCACCCCCCTCTAGCGCTTCTCGATCCAACAATTGGTATCAGAGCGGGGTCGCGTTGATCTGGTGCAACCACCAATCACGCAATATTTTTTTCGCGGTGTTTTAAATTTTTTGGAGTCAACTGAAATTAGTATTCTTACTATATTCCAGTTCCTTTTTTCGTTCGTATCGATCTCGCTCGAAGTTGATGCAACACCACTCGAGTTAGTTTCTTTTAATTATTTTCTCCCGCACTACTAATCCAAGACATAGTCTTGGGACATTTTTTTTTCTCTCTATTCCTTTTTGCATATTCTGTCAATGGCCCAATAAGAGGGTTTCAGCACCGTCCATCCCCCGCTCTTCTCCGAAGAAGATTTCGGGTACTGGAAGGGACGGATGGAGACATTTCTAAAGATCCAGTTTGAGATGTGGATGATCATCTGAGCTGGATTCCAACTACCGACTAGCACTGATGGCAAACCTACTCCCTGCGAAGACTGGGAACCCTCCCTCATCAAGAAAGTGGAAGTCAACGTCAGAGCTACCTGCACCCTCCAGTGTGGACTGACTAAAGAGGAGCTCAACAGAGTTGGTCTATTCACATCAGCAAAGGAGCTTTGGGAAAAGTTGATTGAACTTCACGAGGGTACCTCCGACACGAAGGTGAGTAAACGTGATTTACTACTTAATAAATTATACAATCTGAGAATGTAGGAAAATGAGACGACAACCCAGCTTCACGCGCGCATTCAGGACCTCCTAAATGGCCTTCACGCAATCGGCCAAAGAATAGAAAATCGCGACATAATAAGGTATGCACTTAGCGCTTTTCCAAGGAACACCTTGTGGGCATCCATGGTTGATGCTTACAAGGTTTCTAAGGACCCCTCTTCAATCAAATTAGACGAACTATTTTCGGAATTTGAATTACATGAGCAGACTAATGCATAGCCAACCGAGAAGGGGGCTGCTTTGGTTGTAGGTACCAGTCGAACGCGCGAACCAAGAGTACGACGAAGAACTGAACCTGAATCGGAAGAAGATCCCGACTCAGATGATGAAGACGACGAACTAACAACCGAGCTAGTGAACCTCGTAAAGAAGCTCTACAAGAAGAAGAAGGGCTTCAACAAGAAAGATCTAAAGAAGGTGGTACAAAACAAGGAGGTTCAACCAAGTTTGAAAGGTAAGTTCAAAGTTATCTGCTACGGATGCAACCAGAAGGGGCACATCAAGTCCAACTGCCCAAATCAAAAGGAAGCCAAGAAGCAGAGAAGGAAGAAGGCCCTGAAGGCGACATGGGACGAATCTGTAGGATCGAAAAGAATTTAGATATCTCCACAATTGCATGATATTGTCCACTTTGGGCCTAAGCCCAACAATACCCCCCTCAAACAAAGGACCATGGGCTTCCCACGTCCGATCCTCGACCCACCAGGTCTTCCTGCCCCTCGGTCTACCCGACCTACTAGGACTTCCTGCCCCTCGGTCTACCCGACCTACTAGGACTTCCTTGCCTAGCCGCAACTAGGACTTCCTGCCCCTCGGCCCACCCGACCTACTAGGACTTCCTGCCTGGTGTCTGGTCCTCTTGATCCGAATATAGGAGCCCCCACCTTCTTTGTTCGAGGTCAATATTGTACTCACATGGTTCAATCAGACCATAGCTCTTGTGCACAGTCGGCGGTTAAACCTTCTGGCAGTCCAGGCTCTGATACCAATTGTAGGATCGAAAAGAATTTAGATATCTCCACAATTGCATGATATGTCCACTTTGGGCCTAAGCCCTCATGGTTTTGATCTTGGGCTCTCCCCAAAAGGCCTCATGCCAATGGAGATATCTTTTTCTTATAAATCCATGATCTTTTCCATGTGTTTTCAATATGGGACTATGTTTGCAACCTTGCAACCCCAACATAATCTTCTTCGAAAGACGACGACGACGAACTTGATCAGACAAGCCTACAATTGCTCTGATGTCCAGGGACCAGATTGACGGATCCGAGAGCGAGAGTGAGTCGGAGGCCAAGTCCGAGCGAAGCCACGGATCCGTATTCGATTCCGAAGGACCATATCCCGCTGTAAGTATCCCTCGTCTAAATAATCT
This sequence comes from Zingiber officinale, assembly GCF_018446385.1. Taxonomy (NCBI): domain Eukaryota; kingdom Viridiplantae; phylum Streptophyta; class Magnoliopsida; order Zingiberales; family Zingiberaceae; genus Zingiber; species Zingiber officinale. The sequence continues at coordinate 30,034,665 of NC_056004.1, forward strand.
AGTCAATTATTTGTTGCGCAAACTAGCTAAGTCGAACCTTAAGGTCAAGTCACTTCTAAAGGAAATATTAGTTCTTAAAGAAGTGACTAACTCTAAATCATTACCTGACCAAGTTCAGACTGAAAATTCAACTCAAGTTCAAAAACTTGAGTAAGAAAACTCTGGTCTGAAAAATCAGGTCAAGAATTTAAAAAATACTTTAGAACGATTTTCTTTAGGTTCCAAGAATCTTGACTTGATTCTTGGGACACAAAGAGTCATTTATAATAGAACTAGGCTAGGATACAAAACCAAAAAGAAATATAAATCTTATTTATCCTTAATCAACAAACCAAATAGCAAAGTAATCCAAGCATGGGTCCCCAAGTCCAAATTGGTTAATCAAGTTGGACTTGATCAATACTGGGTCCCGAAGGATCAAATACACTACCTCGATAGGTCATATCGAGGCTATGATCCAAGGGGAGAAAAAAGAAAAACGATATTAATTAAACGAACTTAAAATTCAAAATTAAAAATTCAAAATCAAATTAAATTCAAAATTCAAATTTAAATTAAAAAATTCGAAATTAAATTAAAATTCAAAATTCAAAATTCGAAATTAAATTAAATTAAAAATTCAAATTTAAATTAAAAAAATTCGAAATTAAATTAAAATTTCAAAATTCAAAATTAAAATTCAAAATTTGAAATTAAAATTAAAAATTCGAAATTAAATTAAAATTCAAAATTCAAAATTCGAAATTAAATCAAAATTAAAAAATTCAATCAAATAAAAATTTAGAAGGAGGATCCAGAATAGCTGGCACCTCTAACTAAACTACCCGACTGGGTAACTGAACTTAATCTACCCGAAATGGGTAAACAAGAGTAGACTACCCGGCAGGGTAATTAAGGTTAGAAAAAATGGGCTAAGTTTAACTTGACCCACGGTACTGGTGAAATTTTTGGATGATAGTACGTTAGAGAAGTTTGGGCATCGCATGTCTAGGAAGATATGGCTTCGACCTAGTGCATTTGGCCAAGTGCAACTGACCGAAGCTACCCTTAAATGGATCCTAACCAGTTAGACCAAGGTTTAGTATTAAATTCAATGGGTAGGACTATTTGGAAAACCTCGAAGGCATGGTTACTTTAATGAGTTCCTTGTGACTCACCATAGCCCAGAAGTTTATCCAAAGAATGTCTACTTGTTGAACCCAAAGCTAAACCTGAATCTAACACAAAGTTAAACCGAACCCTTAAATTGAATCTCAATTCATCTCACAAAAATTATAGGATTCCCTGATTGAAAACTTAGATCGAGTGAGATGACTAAGTAATTAAAATCAAACTGATAATTAATTCAAATTCAAATTAATTTCAAAATTATTTTAAAACTTAATTTCAAAATTATTTTAAAACTTAATTTCAAAATTCTTTAAAACTTAATTTCAAAATTCTTTTAAAAACTTAATTTCAAAATCCTTTTAAAACTTAATTTCAAAATTAATAAACTTAAAATAATTTTCAAAATTAATAAACTTAAGATTATTTTCAAAATTAATAAACTTAAGATTATTTTCAAATTAATAAACTTAAAATCATTTTCATAATTAACTTAAAATCATTTTCAAAATTAACTTAAAATCATTTTTAAAAAAAATTAACTTAAAATCATTTCCAAAATTGATTAACTTAAAATTATTTTCAAAATTAATTAACTTAAAATTACTTTTCAAAATTAATTAACTTAAAATTATTTTTCAAAATAATTAACTTAAATTATTTTCAAAATTAATTAACTTAAAATTATTTTTAAAAAAATCAATATCAAAATCATTTTCAAAATAAACTAAATTAAAATGTATCTTCAAATTTTTTTTGGTTATCAATTAAACCTTCAAAATTTAATTAAACTTAATTAACTCAATTATTTAATAAAAACAAAAATATATAAAAATGGGGGGACACATGGCGCATCATGGAGGCGCCTCCCACACGGGAAGGCGCCCCCAAAGCGCGGCGGGAAAATTCCCACCGCATCGTCTTAAGGCGCCTCGGATCAATTCGAGGCGCCTCCAAAAATTTACTTAAGGCGCCTTCAATCCTTGACTTCAGAAAACGAATAGAACGCTTTCTGTTCACTTTCTGCCAACGCCGAGCACGACTTCCGCGTGCGATTTCTAGCAACCAAGGCGCCTTCAACCCGTTGTTCTTCCCTCAACACCTAGCAATGCCTCCTAGGTATAATCTCAACCCTTCCCGATCAAGTTTTACATAAGATTCATGCTTATTTTTGCCAATTTTGGTAAAATCGTTGAAAATAGGAAGCACCGTCACGTTGACCCTACTCCAGCTAGACTTCCATCAGCAGATATCAGATTCCCTACTGTACATCTTAGGGATACCTTTGCTAGTTACACTTTTGAACCTATCAAACCTAGATACGTAAATAGGACCTTTTTTACCCAGTTTTGCCAGCCATCTATCCAGATGATAGAGCACTATCAGCTGGACCAACTGGTTTACTGCATCGATACAGTAAATCAGGAATTATGTGCACAGTTCTATCACAACCTTGAAAGGGTTAATGATAGAACGTACACCACCAGAGTTGCTGGCGTTGACATTGAGCTTACTCCCACTTTGTTACGCACCACCCTAGGACTTAGGGCTTCAGAGTCTACTTTCCTATGCTACCCCAGTAGGGAACTGCCATTTGGCGATCCCTACTCCCATATTACGTTAGATACTATCTATACGTATTTCTTCGAGGAAGAGAGACCTATTGGCCTGACTGAGTTCAGGTCAGTCTCTCTTCGGGTTCAGGACTATGTGATGTATAGGGTCCTGACAGCATGTATTTTGTCGATCTCATCTCGGGATGTCCCGAAGATGAGGTCTTCACACTCATTTTTCTTGTACGCCTTGTGTCATCGATTAGATATCGATATAGCCTTGCATATGTTCCAGAACATCATTTGTGCATCTGGGATAGTCACTTCCAGGATAGTACACATGCCCTATTGTCATATTTTGACACGCTTCTTTTCGACCATAGAGGGCATAGATGTGACCAGAGGGACAGTCATCCCTCTAACCATATATGACGAGCTAGGGTCCCGCAGTTGTAGACTAGCCAGTGCTGAGATCACCGCTGATGGAGTTCTAGCTTGGACAGGACGACCATAGCCAGTCGCTGCCCCTATCGCTCCAGAGGCCGAGGATATTCCAGGCGAGGGAGAGGAGTGGGCCGACTTCTTAGCTGAGGATCTTTTCGCGGATCCTTCCCCGTCTGCCGTCCCATCCACCTCAGCTGGACCTTCGACCTCTGCACCACTCTCCGTCGAGGACAGACTTGCTCGACTCGAGGTCGAGTCCATCCAGACACGACGGATAGTTCTCTCCCTTCGATCCGAGATAGCTACCGGATTTACCTCCCTCTGAGACGAGATACGACGTCTAGGTCGGCCAGCACTCGAACAACCCCATGCACCACCTCCCGCTGATGACCCGCCAGCTGATGCTCCTCGAGTAGACGATCCTACTCTTTGATATGACACTATTATGCATTGTACTATGGATTGTTGACTATGGAAACTTACATTTCACTATCTATTTGTTTTTTTAGACCTTCTGGAAGTGAAATCTACTTATTTGCATGCTTGCTAGTCAACATTTTACTTAGTTCCAAATAATCTGGGTCTACTCATTTTAAAAATTCTAGGAAAATATTTATTTCAAAATCCCAATTTATTAGATTTTTTAAAAGTTGGACTTAGCCTAGGCTTTCCCCCTAGAAATCATGTTCCCCTAGACTTAAGCCAGAGCATCTCACAAACACCTAGGTATATCATGCTTGTGTTTGTAAAACATAGAACGGCGTGACATGCATAGGGTACAGCCTGAACTCAAGAATGTTTATTTCTGTGCATCAATAAGAGTCTGGGCGTTAAATACTTTATTAACAGTAATTCAGTCAAGTCTTCCTGTCTTAGTCAAATCTAACTGGACTAAATGACTTAACTCGACTAACCAAGTGAAAGTTGTTGTCCTCTAGGCAATCAGCAAGTAGCTACAGGTTAGACAGTTGGTGAAGGAAATGGATCTGTTACAGTTAAACATGCTTGTACTTTAGGGCTCTGATACTTGACCAAATCATATTCGATAATTTGACTCATGCTTAATTTGACTCATGCTTGGACTTAAGGACCAACTGAATAATTAACCTCAATTTTTAGCTACTCCCTCTTTGTTCTAAATATTCACAAGTTCTTAATTTTACCCCGATTTTCAAAATCAAGTTATTCAAGTTAAAGCTAAGTTTTTTACTTAAGCTATATTTTCGAAATTCAATGTTTGCAAAACACCTAGCAATTTTTTTTTTTTTGCTAAGGCTTCTCACAGATTCATTAAGTATTAAAAAGCATATTACTTAAAAGTATTAAAAAGCATATTCTTGCAAACTTTAAAAATTTCTGCTAAGCAAAAATAGCTTTCAACATTTTCTTTCAAAAATCATTTAGTTCCAAAACTTCTCTTTTGACTCATATTTTCATTCACAATTTGAAAATGAAGTGTAGTTTTGGTACTTCTTTATTCTTTCAAAAAGAAATCAGGTTCACTTGTTCATTTTTTTTCTTTTCTCTCTTATATCTTTTCAAAATTATCCGTTAAGACTCCTCCAAAAATTTAATATTTTTTTACTAAAACAGTTGCAAAAGACTTAGCTGGGTGACTTCAAATCTCTTAGCAAATACTTTATCAATTTTGACGAATATTTCTTTAAAGATATTTTCAAAATTAAGCTAAGTCAATCTCCTTTACTTATTTTGTTTCACTTATCCTAAGATATTCTCACTTAGCTAAATGATGAAATCACTTTGCTAAGTGTTTTTGAAGGTCTCTTTCTATCTTTAGAAATCTATTGGCTATCTTTCTAACAAACAATTTTTTAATATCTATTCTACCAAAGCTAAGTATTCCATTACTTATTTTTGATATATGGCAAAGGGGGAGAGTAGCCAATTCAAAAAGTAGCCAATTCAAAAGTAGCCAATTAATCACAAAATATTATTTAAAGGGGGAGTAATACTTAAGGGGGAGCTTTACAAGATCATCTTTTGATTGCCTTAAAAATCTTTTCTTTATGCTTGCTTTACTTGCATATTTGTTTACTTAACTTTGAATTTGAGTTGCCATAATCAAAAAGAGGGAGACTGTTGGTGCGGGAAGCATCCGACGATCAAACTCGTATTTTGATAATGGCAAAGGATTCAAAGTTAAGATGTTATGTGATCTAACAAATCTGTTAAGCGTTTGAGGAAAAGACCTAACTTTGGTTAGGCAAGGTAAAAACCCTAGGGGGTGGTAACCCTAGGTCATAGGAGATGGTAACCCTATGCGGAGAGTCTTGGTAGGTCGAAGGCTTCAGGCAAAAGTCCTAGGGGGTGGTAACCCTAGGTGGAAAGTCCTGGTGTCGCGAACCAGGTGAAAGACTGGACTAGCCGGGAAGCGGATGTCCAGCAGAAAGTCCGGAAGCTTCGAGTGCTAAGTAAAAGTCCAGTCGATCTGGAGGATCGCACTGGCAGCAGGTAAATCTCCTAAGTGGAGTAGGTGAGGACGCGTTCCTCGCAGAGGGAACAGTAGGCGTCGGGTCGACCTAGGGTTTCCGATTGAAAACCCGAAGTCAGACTCGGACAGTCCGGAGACTGTCAAACTTTCACCTTCATACTATCGTGTTATGAGCTAACTTTGTGATGCAGGGTATTTTTGTGTTTAACATATCTTGCAGGGACCAAAGTACAAAATTAGCCTCGGATGAACAGTACCAAGGCGCCTCCATGGAGCTTGGAGGGGCCTCGGGTGCAAAACCTGAACTGGCTGTGAAGCAAGCTTGGAGGCACCTTAAAGGAAGCCAAGGCACCTTGGACAGCTTAATGAAGGCACCTTGGAGAGGCTGAAGGCGCCTTGAACCTGATAAGGTTCGACCAGTTCAGCCCTTATCTCCGCGGCTGACTCGGCTCATTCAAGGCGCCTTGGTGAACAGTGGAAGGCGCCTTGAACACCCTTTATAAGGGAACTTGACCAGCAGCTCAAGACAAGAACTCCAAGTGATCCCTATACGCGATTAGTTGCTAACGAAAGGTTCCCGAAGTGCTGCAACTACTTTTTGACGACCCTGAGCTCCAGAATTCATATTCTCTAAGTGTTGTCGGTATTTTTAATTACTGTTTTAATTTGTACGTAGATTGTAATAATTCTCATGTTTATAGTTGTTACCCTCGGAAAGTGATCAAGGATTGCGGGCCTTCGAGTAGGAGTCGATCTAGGCTCCAAACGAAGTAAATCCACTATGTTCATCTGCTTGTTCTTTTATTCCGCTGCTTTAATTACTCAACGAATGCTTTACGATTCCGATAATCGAATGAAATAGCCGCGAGCGCTATTCACCCCCCCTCTAGCGCTTCTCAATCCAACACGATGTCCCTATGAGGAGGAAGACGATGGGGAGATTTTTGGAGCCACTCATTGCTATAATACCTATAAAAAAAGATTGATAGTTAAACATGAACTAATATTTCTAATTTTCTAAAACTTAGAAAGTTAAAATTTTAGAGTTTTACCTCGAATTCAAAGAATGCATCAAACAATGTATAGTCATGTTGCTTTTATTCCAACACTCCACCAGAACATTATGAACAACCTCATAAAACTTTGAGTCTTCGATGTGAGGCCCCTTCAAGACAATAACCATCATCTTCTCTATCGTTTCATCCCACCGCTCATAGACTAAATGAAGACAAGGTTGATCAGTGTATGCTCTCCTTAGTATCTCATAAATTAGACTTGTGAAAGAAAGTATATAATCAATTTTTTCCCCGAAATGGTCATCTAATATTTTGTACTTCACTGCTCTAATTGTAGGATCAAGACGTGCTAGGGGGGTGACTAGCATGCGTGGCTTTCACCTTGAAAGGAGAAGCAATCCCCTATAAGGAAGTAGGAAATTGTACGTAATTATTATCTCTATCTCTATCGGTATTGAGTATAAATGCGTTCTTGTGATTTATGACCTAGGGGCCCTAGTGATAGGGGTGACCTGTTACTGAACTTCATACGGATCATTTCGCATGGGATATTGATTTGAATAACATTCTGGATTGACCACTGCAAGGAAGAAGCCGATAATGAATCTAGTTTCCTATACATGCAAGGGAATTGAGGATGGACAAATGGTGAACCATGATACATTGATAAACATTACAATGAAACCGAACCCCTATAACATCTTCCAAATCAAGACTCTCTCTCACTTTCCTCTTCTCGATCTTGTTTCCCTTACTTAGCACGTGACCCTCAACCATCAATTATTTAGCTAATTCTCCGTGAGAAATCACTAGTGCTTATAATCAGTCCTGTGGGTTCGACAATGTTTTATATTACTGACGACGTAGTCGTGCACTTGCGGCTTCGTAACAGTCCCAACCCAATTCATCAAGAGGGAGAAGATCGTAGATTCACTCCTAGATGATGTAATTGTCGATCTGGCATAGCTGATTTGGCGTAGTTTCTTTTAAGTTTATCCACATCCTTTTGTAGTAACGAAGTATTTGTAAAAACTTGCTAAGTTTAACTAGATGCACGTCCATTCTACATTTCAGAATTCTCGTTCATGCTAACCTTTACTTTTCGTCTTCGAGACTGAGCTTCTTTGATTTACTTAAAGTGAGAGAAAGACGGAGTGTGAGAGCTAAGTTCGCTCGCAACTCAGCCGAATGGCTTGATATTCTAAGATACTTGGCGCGAGGGCTTTACTCGCTTATAATTTAGCCGAGCGGCTCAAGAGTCTGGAGGCATGAGAGCATGTTCATTTATAACTCGCCCAAACGGTGCAAGAGTCTGGGACACTTAGGCATGAGGGTTTTGCTTGTTTATAACTTGGTCGAGTGGCTCAAGAGTCTGGAGGCGTGAGAGCATGTTCACTTATAACTTTCTCAGACAGTGCAAGAGTCTGGTACATTTAGACACGAGGGCTTTGCTCACTTATAACTTGGTCAAGCGGCTCAAGAGTCTAGAGGCATGAGAGTATGCTCACTTATAACTCACCCAAATGGTGTGAAAGTCTGAGACACTTAGACACAAGAGCATTACTCGCTTATAAATTGGTCAAGCGGCTCAAGAGTCTAAAGGCATGAAAGCATGCTCACTGATACCCGAATAGTGCGAGAATCTGGTGTAAGACCGTTGAATTCGATAGAGGGGGGGGGGTGAATATCGATTCGAAAATCTCGAGTTAAAACGCAGCGGAAAAGTAAAGAAGTAAAGAGATGAACACTGTTGATTTTAACTTCGTTCGGAGCCTGTGACGACTCCTACTCGAAGGCCCGTACTCCTTGAGTACTTTCGTTGGGCAATTCACTAGCAATTCGGATAATTACAATTTACGTACAAATATTGCTAATGAAAAAGAAAGAAAACAAAGCTAACCGACAAACAATGAATTAAAAAGAGAGCCGGAGTGAGTCGTCGGAGCTTTGTGAACGTTGTTGGAGCGCAGAGCAGCAGAGTGATTGGACTCAGAGTTCTCAGAAGACTGATATGTTGAAGCTCCTGCCTGGGGCTTCTTTTATATGCTGCTCCGGGCGCCTGGATCCCTTCCGGGCGCCTGGAGTGTGACGTAACACTCCCAACCAGCATGCTCCAAGTGTCAACGTCGTCCTGGGGATAAAATTTGCCTCCGGGCGCCCGGACCCTCACTGTTCCCTACCTGCAAAACAGTGTTAGTCCGAGGCAAATAAACCCTGCAGCACAGTTTGTTAGCACATTTTTACAGATACGCTAAGTAATAAAAATTAGCATCAAGAGTATGACTTAGATTCCGTCTTTCCGAGACCGGAATCTAGTCACGATCTCGACTTAGATATCCGAAATGGATCTAAGCCGGATCGACGCCTAATGTTCCCTTCCCGGGAACGCGTCCTCGCAGTCACTCCCCTCCAGTGACTTACCTTACTTACCTGCCAGACGTCCGGTCAGCCCGTCGACCCGTCTGGACTTCTTGCCAAGCGTCCGGTCAGCCCGTCGACCCGCTTGGACTTCTCGCCAGCTATCCGGTCAGCCCGTCGACCTAGCTGGACTTCTCGCCAAGCGTCCGGTCAGCCCGTCGACCCGCTTGGACTTCTCGCCAGCTATCCGGTCAGCCCGTCGACCTAGCTGGACTTCGTGCCAGACATCTGGTCAGCCCGTCGACCTATCTGGGCTTCTCCTACACACTCGATCAGAGTGTTAGACAACAACAGACTAACTTAACCTGATTTGTCATTCATCAAAACCTGGGTTAAATCGTTAGTGCTAACCGCACCAACATCTGGGACACCTAAGCGCGAGGGTTTTGCTCGCTTATAACTTGGTCGAGCGGCTCAAGAGTCTGGCGACATGAGATCATACTCACTTATAACTCACCCAAATGGTGCCAGAGTCTAGGACACTTAGGCGCGAGGGCTTTGCCCGCTTCTAACTTGGTCGAGCAACTCAAGAGCCTGGAGGAGTGAGAGCATGCCCACTTATAACTCGCCCAAACGGTGCGAGAGTCTAGGACACTTAGGCACACAGATTTTGCTTGCTTATAACTTGGTCGAACGACTCAAAAGTGTAGAGGCGTGAGAGGATACTCACTTATAACTCACCCGAATGGTGTGAGAGTCTAGGACACTTAGGTGCGAGGACTTTGCTTGCTTATAACTTTGTCGAACTGCTCAAGAGTCTGTAGGTGTGAGAGCATGCTCACTTATAACTCGCCCGAACGGTATGAGAGTCTGAGACACTTAGGCACGAGGGCTTTACTCGTTTATAATTTGACCGAGTGGCTTAAGAGTTTGGAGGTGCGAGAGCTCTGCTCACTTATAACTTGGCCTAATGGCACGAGAGTCTGGGACACTTGGCGCGAGGGCTTTGCTCACTTATAACTAGGTTAAACGACATAAGAGTCTGGATGCATGAGAGCATACTCACGTATACCTCGGCTGAATGTACGAGAGTCTGGGACACTTAGCGCGAGGACTTTGCTCACTTATAATTCGATCGAACAATACGAGAGTCTGGAGGCATGAGAGCTCTACTCACTTATAATTTGGCCAAATGCCACGAGAGTCTAAAACACTTAGCACAAAAGCTTTTCTCATTTATAACTCAACCAAATGGCACGAAAATCTAGGCCACTTAGTAACTTTTCATTTAAATCTTCCTGCATTCATAGAATAAAATATTTTTACAATTTATACAAGAGTAACACAAACTTACTACTCGGCCCGCTAGCTTACGCTCCATGGTTGGTGGAGCCTCTTGAATTTTGTTTACTCCCAACTGTTGAGCTTTCCGAGTAGCACGTGACTCATCTTTTATAATTTCCACATAGCATCTCCTTGCTTCCAGTTGGTTGCCCCTAACTTCACCGACAGAGTCGTCAACAGGAAACTTGATCTTTTGACAAAAGGTAGAGATGACAATTCAGAACTCATTCAGCCCCGGTCAACCGAGGATAATGTTGTACACGGAAGATGCATCCACTACAATGAAGTTCATTAGGCGAGTTCTCATAAGCAACTCCTCCCCCAGACAAATTGCTCCCGATCTGCAATACCTCGTTGTTCAATTGTGGGATCGTTGGGGAGTTGATTGGCGAGGCTTTGGGTTGAGATGGTAACAATCCTTCTTATTATGTGTTGTTGAGTGGTGATAAGAGCAGAAGAGCGGAGTCCACTATCGGGACCCTACTAATTTTACCCTCTCGGCCTCCACATGCTGGACTGCATGGGTTCAGGCTTCGGGTGTTGCTGTGTTGCACCTGCTCGAGGCCCTTTTGGCAGTGGGTGAGTGTAAACCACTCGGCGTTCAAGGACATCTGCTAGCTCGAGGATCACTTCTTTTTTCCTAGCCGACTAGGCCTCTTCAATGTTAATGTACTTCATCGCCCATCCGAGCAGATGATCAAAGTCTTTCGGAGGCTTGCTGATAGGTGGGCGAAAGAAGTCATTATTTGTAAGTCCCAGTGAAAAGGCATTTACGAGAATTTCCTAAGTGGCTGATGGGGCGTCCATGGCCATTTGATTAAATCTCTTAATGTAGGCCCGTAACGTTTCCTTAGGCCCTTGTTTGACCACGAACAGGTTCACGTTCATCTTTTGATAACTGTGACTACTACCAAAATACCGAAGAAAAGCCGCTCGAAAATCCTTGAAGCTGCAGATAGAGCCGATCGGCAAGTGTTAGAACCACCTCTGCACCGATCCGGAGAGCGTGGTTAGGAACACTTGGCACTTGACTCCATCGGTGTATTAGTGGAGCGTGGCTATATTGTTGAATTTGAGCAGATGATCCTCGAGGTCAGTTGGCCATGTGTACTCTCCGATCGTCAGAGGCCTAAAGTGAGGTGGCAACTGATCGTCAAGGATTTCTTGAAAGAATTACCTATTCATATGCTCGAGCGAGTCATCGAGTCAACGTGCTTTGCCTTTTTGCATATCCTGGACAGGCGCGTCCTCGGAGGATGATCCTTGCGTCCGCTCGGCTCGGCTATGCTCTTTTGAGGGCATGCAGAATAAAGCCCTGTGGTACAAGATCGGTGCATTTGGTGCTTCCTTGAAGGCTCCCGTCGGCCAGTGATTAGGCTTGCGGTCGGTAGGGTCTTCCGCTCGGGCTCTCTAGTCAGCTCTCTAACCTGTCACCAATATAGCTGAGTCGTTCGACACTCGACAGTCGGTTGCCATCTGTTGCTATTCCACTATCTTTGTAGCTCAGACTTGTATTAGCAGCTCCAGTTCTTCTTGGGTTAACATTACTGTAATGAGTCATCCAACATTTTCCATCTTCACGTTTCAAATTCAAGTGTAGATTCTGACAGAAGGCGCCAAATATGATCCTATCCGAAAGTTGGGAAGATGGTAGGTTGGGAACGTGGCTCTGCTGTTGACTAGATGAAGACTCCATGATGTCCTACAAAACTAGGAGCGTTAGTGCCGGGCCGGAAAGGGGTCCCAGTGTTGGCTCTCTGACACTCAAGTCAGTGCTTAGTTCAATGGAGAAGAATAGTAGAAAAATTATAGCAGTGAGCGTGTTGAATAGTAAAGTTTCGTATACCTCTGCATGTAAATGGAAACCACCTTTTATAGTGTCACTGAAGTGTCTGTGCACGCATCCTAAAGTATATGCATGTTTTCCAAAGCGTCATAGTAAAAGATAAGTTAAAAAGAATCTCTGACACCTTTCCTTAAGCGAGTATGCAAATCTCTGATGTGAGAGGCTAGAAGCTTCTAAAGTATTGTTTGTTTGATGGACATTCTCTGTTGTCGACGGCACAAACTTACAAAGAGTACCAAGAGGTACATATATGGGTCCCGCTATAGGCCAACCTGACACTACTCGACCGGGGCATCACCAGATTGGCTGTACTGAATAGATCTGCCAGATTGATCTTCACTCAGCTTCACTGTTGTCGAAGAGTTGAAATGCGTTTGATCGGACATGAGGTCCGATCGGCCAAGACGGTGGTCTGGGCAACATGACATCTGGCTCGTAATATCAGTTGCATGTTGCGAAGTGTTGTCATTCGAATAGTCTGGTTGGCATTTTACGTAAGACCGGCTCTGATGGTTTGCTCGGCCAACTTTGACCGTTTGACCTTGACTTCGACGTCAGCTGATCTTCCCGCTTTTGGGGGGCCATATTCATTACCTTATCAATATCATTTAGGGCATTTGCATTTGTTTGTATGTTAATATATGACATCTCTTCAAATAGCATACCACGTACCCATTATATTAGCACTTCTCTATTACTAACACACACTCATATTTATTTTAACATTAATATTGATTATTTGTGCATTACATTATCCATTTATTCATTTTATTCTTTATATCCAAATTTATTTATTTTTTAAATTTTAGAAAAAATTTTATATAAAATTTGCTGATTAACAGCGTTCAAAGAATTGAACACGGTTAATATGTGGGTGTTATAACATTCATCCACATTGGTTTATAACATCATTTAGATGTTATAACACCCGATATTAATATCAATATGGATGCTCTTTATTAGCTATTATTAGTAGCATGGTATACCTTCCTAAGGTGCACCTATCACAATTGTCCATGGATTGTGGTTGGTGAACCTCAAGACCCCTAGATTTTGAAGGGGCCAGTGTAAAATAATAATAATAATAATAATAATAATAATAATAATAATAATAATAATAATAGGTTTTTTGTATTCATATAAAAAATAATAAAATAGATGCTATCAAAATAATTTCATAAATAGAACACATAAATTAAATTTATGTTTAGAGATTTTAAGGTTTACTTGGTGCATAATTTTCTTTTTTATTGGACACTTTTTAAAAAAATCCATAATATTTTAGAATTTATATTTAGATCTTTTTAATTTATGTTTTTTCAAAGACATAGTTTTGTTAGCATTTACTTTAAAAAATATATAAAAATTACCAAAAAAAAAAAGGTTGACACCACCTTTTAAATTTATTTTTTCAATGAATTAGCATTTACTTTAAACAAGTATTTTTTTTCAATGAATTAGCATTTACTTAAAACAAATATTTAAAAAATTAAAGAAAAGTGGGCCTCGTCGGAGGGGGGTCATATGTGCCAGCCGCACCTTGACCACCCAGAGCCGGCTCTAGTGAACCTGCTTATCAACCTCATCTATCATCGTGCTTTGAGCTCTCCTACTCATCACACCTAGAGCCGACCCTAGTGTGGTTAAGGTGAGGCCAACGCACAGAACCCACCTCCAACAGGACCTATTTTTTATTTTTTTAAATAAATGCTAACTCATTGAAAAAAATTAAATTAAAAAGGCAGGGCTCACTTTTTTGAAAAATATATATATTTTTTAAATAAATACTAACAAAACAATGTTGAAAAAAAATAAATTAAAAATATAAATATAAATTCTAAAATATTATAGATCTTTTTATGGTAAAAGTGTCTAATAAAAAAATAAAATATGCACAAAGTAGATCTTAAAATCTCTAAACATAAATTTAGTTTATGTGTTCTGTTAATAAAATTATTTTTATATCATCATCTTTTTTTTTTTTTACACCACACCCTTCAAAATTTAGGATCGGCCCTGATCACACCCGCTTGAAGGCTTCTGCTTTGGTAACTTGATAAGTTAAGGCTTAAGCAATAGTCATCAATATGCCACCTCCAACCTCATGATTTGTTCAAGAGTTTAGTTGATTTCAGATTTACGTGATTTAAAGATTCTGAACAAATTTTGATTAAATTGTGCTCCTTATTTCTCATCAAATATCAGATCTCTCTTCCAGCTGATCTCAAGCCAACTTGATTATTTTAGCTAATTTTGTAAACTATGCTTACAGCCTCATCACTTGCTCATTTTTTAAGAAACTCAAAAACAGACGTTTGATTTGATGTAGAAAATTATAAAGGATTTTTTAGCATTGTTTTTATTATATGACTTGTCAATTTCATAATGTACACTAGATATTAATGTATCTATATGTATACTAGACTTGGTATAACCAAATGTTAACATTTTCTTTCATTATGTTTTATAATTGACTTTGGATTTTCATGTCTACTTTATGAATAGGTTCCAGAAGAAAACATCTTGCTGTATTCCCCACTCAAGATTTTTCCTTGTATCCTTCAGCCTCCAGAATTGATGTGTCTCCCGAAACAAAATTGGGCTCTGTGATAAACAGATTCGTGGAATAGCATAATGCTAAGTTGTTTGTACCATGTACCGGTAGAGGTGAGATTTTAGGCAATTGCTTCTTCCAAAAATTCTTATTTTGGAGTAATCGAAAGCTTCATCCAGTCACTATATTCAATCCTGTCATTTTTAAAGTTTTGTTATTCAGTTTTTGTTAGCGAAGTTTCTTGAGCGTAGCAAAGTTGTGGTGGCCTCCCAGATGAAAAACAACACACGAATGTTTGGATGATCTTTTGATGTTGACATACAAAAATGGTGCATTGTTAGGTGTCTCAAATTACATTTCCATTTATCATTGATTGTAAATTTAATGGGCAGATGTAACCAAAGATATTTGGAATCCCTGTATTGTATTCAATTGGTGGTAAGTGAATTTTTTAAGTCTTGATTTTTCGATAAACACCGTGGCAGTTTAATGTATACCACTTCGTGGTCTTACATTGTAACACAGTTTTGAGTCAAAGCGTTCTTCTAAGTTTACAAAATGTAAACTACGTCACTATTACATAAATAACCTGAAGTTTACATTACCGGATGTTTTTGGTTGCATACAAAGTTCTAGAGTGCCTTAGCCGACCATATGGCCAATCCTGATTGATCATTGTTAACGGCCTTCCTCAGCTGCGAGCGCTTCTGATTTATTTGTCGGGAAAATTTTTATGAGGTAGTGTAGACGGACGTAATTAAATAATACTTTGAAGGGTCGACTTGGGCAAATTTCCCATTGGATTTTAGTTTTTCTCAAACTATGTATAACAGTCTATATGTTCTAAGGACAACGTAAAGTTAATATTTTTTTTTAAATAAATGAAAGTGTAATTGGATTTACAAAAGCGAGACCTATAAAATAAAACCATTTCTGTTAAAATGGTTAAGAAGAACCATCACGATAATTTTTTTTTCAAGACTTTGGTCATTTTTCACTTTTTTTAATAGGTTTTTACAGATTAAAAAAATTTTGAACTGTTATAATTGAGATCCTCCAAAACGTGTTGCTATATTCTTTACTACTAAGTTATTTTTTTTATTTTTATAAAAACGTTATGACGGTACTCGTCAAGAAAAATAAAAATAACAATAATAAAGTGAAATTATATTAAAATTCAAATATTCTAAACAATAATAAAGTGAAATTTGTAGGTCGACATTATAGTCATCCAACAAATATTGATAATTACAATGACTATAGTGGTGGAATGATAAGGCACACCTATAATCTTTCAAGTATTTATAGTTCAATTACTAACTATGGTATATAATAGGATATTTTCCTCTAATATAATGATAAAATATTTGGGATGTTAGGTTACCCGCTATGAGTATTTTCAAATTTATCATGATGATTGGTAAAAATTTTTTATAAAATTGGACCATCATCCTAAGATTAGTGGATTGGATACTTAATGCTAACTAAAAAAAAATATTAATAATTATAAAAATCATAATTGCTTATAGTATAGAAATCTATAGAATAATCTTAAATACCTAAGATATTATCTTACATTTATTTACAGATATATTATTGTTAATTAGACTAGGTTGTAGTAGTTAACTAGTTCATATGAAATTAATGTTGGGAGTAAACCCGTTACAATCTATGTGATTGTCTCAGAAGCTCTTTTCCACGCTTCTGAGTGCGTACCAGAGTCACAAGAACTTACAATCAAGTAGGTTTGAACAGATAATCTCAAACTATCGACTCTAGCGAGCCGAGCCACGTGCCGAGTAGGTGAGTCGAGGACACCGTGAGTTGTCGAGCGGCGCCACGTTGCTGCTGAGAATTGCTGACAGAATGTCGAGAACTGCAACACGAACTCAGAGTGGATGCCGAGTCCAGCAGAGCGCTGTCTCCTTAAAACAGATTCGGCCTCTCCGCGGTGCTCAGAGGATCAGGTGGACGTGTGTTTCCCAGGATAAAACGGCAGGATCACGAACACAACCGAGCACTGGTTGTCGTGACGATCTGAACTAGATCTGAAAACTATCACTATTTCTGTTGAGCAAAAGAAGTGCACAACAGAAGAGAAGGAAACATGGGGATTCAAAGAGGAATTGAAGCATGCTCTTCTCACACAAAGCTCACTTGAGCTTTTCCTCTCACAAAGCACAAAGCTCACTGGTGTTTGTTTTCAAAGCTCACTGAAGCTTTTCCCTCGTCTGCTTCATTCCTCTCCACTCCAAGGTCTTATATAGACCTTGTTGTGCTTGTCTTGCAAGCACAGCAAGCCACGTTGTGGCTTGCTGGTGGCTGCCAGCAAGCCACGTGTGGCTTGCAAGCTTGCTTGCCATGTGGCCTTGCATGCCATGTGGCACAAGCAAGCGTGCCACGTGGCGTGTAAGTAAGCTGACGACCTTCCTTATCTTGTATGCTGGCCAACAAGTTGTCTGACTGATGTAACAAATAATGGGGTTCACAAAAATACCCCTTGAGTTGATGTCATCCGGGCCCTAGATTTCCAACCCCCTTTGTTCCGAATCAGTCGGAAAGCCTTGCTTTCAATCGTTGTGGAACTACAACCCACATGCCACGTTTTCATTCAATTTTTTTTAACAATCCCTCACATGAATGAAAACAAGGATTTGTGATAGTTTTCGACAGTTGAGTCGAGTATAGGATAGGTAGGTGTTATCCTTTGAACCTTCCCTTGTAAACTCTGTTTGCTCACTGGCTGATTAGTAGACGTGATGTCTTTGAACTGTTTGGCCGTTGATGTAAGCAAGACAGATCTTACCCAAGACTCTCCCTGATATAGCTCAAGTCTTATGAGTGTGTTCGTTCTTGGCCATGAACACGCATGGTTCTGTGAGAAGCTCTCAGAATTGTGCCTCCAATTCTCTTCGAAGCGGCCCCACTTCTTTCTCACATAGGTGATCTCTCAAGAGTTACTATCTACTCTTTTTTTGATCATTAAAAGCCCATCGGCTTATCCTGGTCTAGTCACTGTTTCATGGGACTTCCCCTACAGTGTTTAGTCAGTGCAGATTAGTTGTCCCTTTGAACCTAGTTCTTGGGATCTCCAGTCAGCATAGGTTGGGTGTCCTCTGCACTGATCGCTGACAACGGCATCAAGCTCATTCCCTGTGATGAGCTTGCAACTAACTCTCGATTTAACCCCTTGGTTAGCGGATCCGCTAGGTTATCTTTTGACTTCACATAGTCAACAGTGATAACTCCAGTTGAGAGTAGTTGTCTAATGGTATTATGTCTACGACGTATATGTCTAGACTTATCATTATACAGATGGCTCTGTGCCCGACCAATTGTTGATTGACTATCGCAATGTATGCAAATCGCTGGCACAGGTTTTAGCCAACGTGGAATATCTTCTAAGAATTGTCGTAGTCATTCAGCCTCTTCACCACATTTGTCAAGAGCTACAAACTCAGATTCCATCGTGGATCTGGTTATTACGGTTTGCTTAGAAGATTTCCAGGAAATAGCTGCACCAGCTAGAGTGAAGACATATCCACTCGTAGACTTAGAGTCTTGTATATCAGATATCCAACTTGCATCGCTATATCCTTCGATCACAGCAGGATATTTTGTATAGTGTAGTCCATATTCACGAGTGTACCTTAAGTACCTCAGTACTCTTGTTATCCCTTTCCAGTGCTCAATACTGGGATTACTCATGTATCTGCTCAGTCTGCTTACTGCGTAGGCTAAGTCTGGTCGTGTACAACTCATCAAGTACATCAGACGTCCAATCACTCGAGAGTACTCTATCTGCGAGATACTTTCACCTCGATTTTTCGATAGATGTTGACTCATGTCTATTGGCGTTCGTGCCAACGCAATATCACCCTTGGTGAAGTTCTCAAGAATCTTGTCCACGTAATGGGCCTGACTAAGAACAAGTCCTTCTGCCGTTCTAAGAATTTTGATTCCTAGAATCACATCAGCTAGACCCATGTCTTTCATGTCAAATCTTGAGTTTAACATAGCTTTTGTGGATGTGATTATCTTATCATTACTCCCAATGATAAGTATGTCATCTACATATAGGCACAAGATAACGTAACTATTTTCTGTGACTTTCATGTAGACACATTTATCACATTCATTAATCTTGAAGCCACATTCCTTCATGGCATTATCAAATTTCTTATGTCACTGCTTTGGTGCTTGTTCCAAGCCATATAATGACTTCACTAATCTACAGACCTTCTTTTTCTGTCCTGGTACAGAAAATCCTTCAGGTTGGTCCATATAGATTTCCTCTTCTAAATCCCCATCTAGAAAGGCTGTCTTTACATCCATTTGATGTATTTCGAGATTCCATAGAGTGACGATAGCTAACAATACTCTAATGGAAGTTATTCTCGATACCGGAGAGTATGTATTGAAGTAATCAAGTCCTTCTCGTTGTCGATATCCTTTGATTACCAATCTGGCCTTGTATTTATCGATTGTGCCATCTGGTTTCATTTTCTTCTTGAAGATCCACTTGCAACCTAATGGGTTACTTCCCGGAGGAAGATCCACGAGTTCCCAAGTGTGATTTTGCAAGATAGAGTCTATCTCAGATGTAATTGTCTCTCTCCAGTGAGGTCCATCGGACGAGCTTACTGCTTCTGAGTAACTCCGGGGCTCACTTTCCAGCATGAAAGTGATAAAATCCGATCCATAGGATTTTTCTACTCGAGCTCGTTTACTCCGTCTAAGCTCAACCTCCACTGGTTCAGCATTTTTTTCTTTGTCTTGTGTTTCATATGCCCGTTTTGAGGAGCTAGCATCCTCTCGGGTCTTAAAAGGAAATACATGCTCAAAGAATGAGGCATTTCTCGATTCGATTATCGAGTTCTTGTGTATCTCCGGTATGTGTGACTCAACCACACAAAATCTATACGCAGCGCTGTTTTGTGCATATCCAATAAATATGCAATCAACAGTCTTTGGTCCTATCTTAATCCGTTTCGGATCAAGTACCAACACTTTGGCAAGACACCCCCACATTCGTAAATATTTGTAGGACGGTTGTCTTCCATTCCACAACTCATAAGGGCTCTTATCTATTTTCTTCCGGGGCACCTTATTTAAAAGGTAATTAGCTGTTAACACAGCTTCCCCCCACATGGACTCTAACAATCCAGAGCTTAATAGAAGAACATTCATCATCTCCTTAAGCATTCGATTCTTTCGCTCAACAACTCCGTTTTGCTGAGGAGTATATGGAGCTGTTGTTTCGTGTCTGATCCCATGTTCAGCACACAACTCAGCGAATGGCGATACGTATTCACCGCCTCGGTCACTTTGGACCACCTTAATCTTTCTATTACGCTGGTTTTCAACCTCATTTTTATAGAGAGCGAATTTCTCTATAGCTTCATCCTTACTTTTGAGAAGATACACATAACAGTATTTTGTGTTATCATCTACAAAAGTGATAAAATATTTATTACCACCACGTGTTGGCGTACCTTTTAGGTCGCACACATCAGTGTGGATTAGGTCAAGTGGTTCATTACTTCTTTCAATATGTTGAAAGGATGACCTTGTCATTTTCGCTTCAACACAAATCTCACACTTGTGTTTTGGGTCAAGGTGGAATGTAGGTTTGCTTTGCATGTTTATTAATCTACACAATATATCGTAGTTAACATGTCCTAGTCTACCATGCCACAAACACAAAGACTCAAGCATATAAGTGGAAGAGCTTTCATTTTTATTTATCTTGGGCCTAATGGCCATTACATTGAGCTTAAACAGCCCATCAGATACATAGCCTCTTCATATAAACACTCCATTTTTGGACAATACAACTCTGTCCGACTCAAAAACAATGTGAAAGTCATGCTTGCTCAACAGTGAGCCGGATACTAGATTCTTTCGAATCTCCGGAACATACAACACATTGTTTAGAGTGAGATCCTTGCCCGAGGTCATTTTCAGCACCACTTTTCCTTGGCCTATGACGTCCGAGGTTGCTGAGTTCCCCATGAACAGTTTATCTCCAGTGACTTCTTCGAAGTTGTGGAGCAGCTCTTTGTTGCAGCACACATGTCTGGTGGCTCCAGTATCAATCCACCATTGCCGAGGATTGGAACTATTAGGTTCACTTCAGAGATCACGGCGCAGAAATCCATATTCTGTTCTCCTGTCAGGTTGGCCTCAGACTTTTTCTTCTTTGGCCTTTTACAGTCTGAAGCTTTGTGACCCATACGATCACAATTGTAGCATTTCCCTAAGAACTTCTTTTTCATATTTTGTCCTTTGGGTTGCGTCGTGGAAGATTTTGGATGCTTCCTTTTTGAGCTTTGTCCGTGCTCAACAACATTGGCTTTTACAATAGCCTGAGAGAACAGTTTTCTCTCCGAATTCTTGTTGTCTTCTTCTATACGAAGGCGAACAACAAGTTCCTCCAGGTTCATTTCCTTCCGCTTGTGTTTCAAATAATTCTTAAAGTCCTTCCAGCCAGTTGGTAGCTTTTCGATGATAGCTGCCACTTGGAAGGTTTCGCTCAGAGTCATACCTTCTGAATGAATTTCTTGTAAGAGTACTTGAAGCTCCTGGACTTGACTGATTACAGATTTCGAGTCACTCATCTTATAGTCCAGGAAACGACCAACAATAAACTTTTTGGCCCCAGCATCCTCCGATTTATATTTCTTGTCCAGAGATTCCCACAGTTCCTTTGCCGTTTTTATCTCACAATACACAAGATAGAGTGAGTCGGCAAGATTGTTAAGGATGTAGTTTCGACAGAGGAACTGAGACTCGTTCCATTTGTCGAGCAGAAGGAGGGTGTTCACCTCATCTACACCCTTAACAACCTTGGGAATTTCCTCGGTCAAGATATGTGCCAGACCTAGCGTGGTTAAGTAGAAGAACATCTTCTGCTGCCACCGCTTGAAATTCACTCCTGTGAATTTTTCTGGCTTTTACCCGTGATTCATTGGCACATTCCCAATCGGGGCGGAGGAGGCCGGCACATGTTGAGCCTGTTGCATCTCAACATTTTCTGCCGCCATGGTAACAGAATGAATCTGTTTTAAGATTTGTTGGGAGTAAACCCGTTACAATCTGTGTGATTGTCACAGAAGCTCTTTTCCATGCTTCTGAGTGCGTACCAGAGTCACAAGAACTTACAATCAAGTAGGTTTGAGCAGATAATCTCAAACTGTCGACTCTAGCGAGCCGAGCCACGTGCCGAGTAGGTGAGTCGAGGACACCGTGAGTTGTCGAGCGGTGCCACGTTACTGCTGAGAATTGCTGACAGGATGTCGAGAACTGCAACACGAACTCAGAGTGGATGCCGAGTCTAGCAGAGCGCTGTCTCCTTAAAACAGATTCGACCCCTCCGCGGTGCTCAGAGGATCAGGTGGATGTCTGTTTCCCAGATAAAACGACAGGATCACGAACACAACCGAGCACTGGTTGTCGTGACGATCTGAACTAGATCCGAAAACTATCACTATTTCTGTTGAGCAAAAGAAGTGCACAACAGAAGAGAAGGAAACATGGGGATTCAAAGAGGAATTGAAGCATGCTCTTCTCACACAAAGCTCACTTGAGCTTTTCCTCTCACAAAGCACAAAGCTCACTGGTGTTTGTTTTCAAAGCTCACTGAAGCTTTTCCCTCGTCTGCTTCATTCCTCTCCACTCCAAGGTCTTATATAGACCTTGTTGTGCTTGTCTTGCAAGCACAGTAAGCCACAACGTGGCTTGCTGTTGGCTGCAATTTGCCAGCAAGCCACAACGTGGCTTGCTGGTGGCTGCCAGCAAGCCACTTGGCTTGCAAGCTTGCTTGCCATGTGGCCTTGGGTGCCATGTGGCACAAGCAAGCGTGCCACGTAGCGTATAAGTAAGCTGGCGATCTTCCTTTTCTTGTATGCTGGCCAACAAGTTGTCTGACTGATGTAACAAATAATGGTGTTCACAAAAATACCCCTCGGGTTGATGTCATCCGGGCCCTAGATTTCCAACCCCCTTTATTCCGAATCAGTCGAAAAGCCTTGCTTTCAATTGTTATGGGACTACAACCCACATGCCACGTTTTTATTCAACTTTTTTCAACAATTAAATGGTTTGAACTCTAGTAATGCTATATGTGTGATAAAATGGAACTTGAATGGATATAACAAAACCTATTCTATGAGGCAACTTATGCAATTTGGTATCCAAAGCTAATATCATACAGTGAGATATCTAAAAAGAGGGGAAAAAAGATAATTGTAAGTATAGTCAAACAACCGTATAGCATAATTGGTCCTAAATTTTGAAGGATCCGATATAAAATAAAAATAAAAATAATAGATCTTTGTTTTCATATAAAAAAAATAGATTAAATTTATGTTTAGAAAATTTTGATTTAAAGAGACAAAAATAGGAAAAGGCGGGTGAAAGTGGAAGAGAAGGTCGGCTCGACGTATATATATTTTATATTTTTACAAACAAAATCATAATGTTTTAAAATTTATAATTAAATATTTTTTAATTTATTTTTTCTCAGTGTGAAAAATATTTAAAACAAATTCTGTTAAAGAATAATATACTTGTCCCGAATAGAGGTTAGGTTTTCAAGCGGTTAATCAGTCAAAAATCGAATCTCAATTGTGATGTATTGTAAAACTTTTCTCCTATAGAATAGCAATTCTAAGAACACTAACCGCTTAAATGAGTCTTCGTGAATACCACGAATATTTTATGAAAAATTTTTATAGGATCTGGATGATCTAATTAATTCAAACAATTAGACACCTGGATTAGAAATATTAATAACCCACTATGTGGAAGACAGCCTCCGCTTCCTTGTGCTGCTGCTGTGACGGAGCTGTGGATGTGATGGAGCTGTGGTGGCGTAGTAATCATCGTCATCTGCCCCAGATTTCCAGGTCAGTGGTGCTGGCGCCCAAAAGAGCTTTAGGAGCTAACCCTTTTCTTGACCATGTGGCTAAGTAATTATAAGCTTTAGGATCAAAAGACAATAATGAAAACACTTCCAACCTCAAGAAAGCATTTCCAAACGTCAAGAAAGCACCTTGAAAATCCACATCAACATTTCCTTAACTTCAAAATAACATTAAGGAGGGGAACATCTAACCATCAATAGTTCAATGGAAAAGATAGGAAAATATTAGCAGGAAGGAAATCAGCCGAGTTAAAATAAGAAAAACAAGCAACAAAAAACACACACACATCATGATCAGTTTGCTAGTTCTGTGCAACTTCACATTCAATTTTAAGATTTTACAGAATGCATCAATCTTTTCAAGGTGTATAATAATATCCATCTAAAGCTTGAGGGAGATAGAGAGGCTCAAAAAATAGCATATAGAGCATGAATCACTAGTATACGTTTTTTGTATCACTTTCCCTTCTCTTCCTCCCTTGTCTGTCTTTCCACCTAAAGTATATTCAACCTAAATGGAGATACACTGTGATTGGATCTAAATACAATTTGCTGGAAATTTTATATACATACACAAGTACATAAAAAAAAACTGTCACACCCAACTCAGCTGCCAAATCAGTGTACATGTATATCCATGGGCTTGCTCAAGCTTTCCACTTCCATATGCGTGCTTGTGTATCTTGCCTGGCCAAAAATGAGCACATATTGCATCTATACCTCTGTCAATCCTGCATAATGATGAATTCCTGTATCTGTAACTGATGGTTGTGAACTGGTGGCCCCTACAACAGCTTTGCAGAGGGGACAAAGTGCATTTAGCTTGAGCCACTTGTCCACGCATTCTTTGTGGAAAAAATGAGTGCACGGAAGTTCACGCAGCTCGTCATTGTCAACATATTTTGATAGGCAAATGCAACAGACCTGCAGAGTTGGTCATTCAGCTGAGATAGTTCCAATAACTTAACCTAAACGTTGAGAAAATACAATCATGACCAGCATTTAGCTAAGAGAAATGCATCAATTATCAAACTAACCATACACCTTAAGATATATATTCATGATGCAGATTTCCACCCTTCGTATCCTAGACCCATTGTTAGATGGCCTTATTTTATCACAAACATCACTGTCATTGTGTCATCAAATTTAACATTAATTTAGACAGGAGCATAGATCTACTTTTACTAGAAGGCTATTCTTGATAGCTAAACGAAGGTGGGTTCAGTTTATTCCCTTGTTTGTTGAGATGGAAATATTATTTTATATATGTACAGAATCCACCTGCAAATAGTCTCTGATGGTACAATTTTTTTTAAGAGCGTCCCTTATACTTCTAAGCAAGAAAACATGAACTTTCAGACCTTTTTATTTGACCTTGGTGGGATCTCACTTAGGAATGTGAAAGACGGTCGGCAATTGACTTATCTTTTGCCAAAAAATAGAAAAGATGGAAACTACTTAAACTACAACTATACTTACTAGTCCACAGAAGGGTCTGTGGGAGTAAGGAGTCTGGAAAAGGAACACTATTCTACCTACCAACCAACAATAACTTGAAAACAGCTGCATGGGCTCATGATGATGATGCTGCAATGTAGCAAAAAAACTAATAGATGGAGAATTGCACTCAGAATGGTAATTATAATTGTACTGAAAGCCTGTCCATTTGGCTACCTAGGCACTTTGGACAAGTGACCATATTGGAGCAAAAAAACAAAAAAAAAAGTGATGGACAGGGGACCATATTGTATATATGGGCAGATGGGTCATCTATGCAATGGAGAAAAAAAAAATTGATTTAGTTCCTTTAATGATCTAGAACTCAATGTGATATTTTTCTGATGATTTCTCTACTAAAGAACATTAATTCTTGTGATTACAACATACTAATGAAGTTTTTAATATGGTGACAAGTAACTTGTAAGTGTAAAAAGTATTTTGCAACAGACAGAAAATTTGGATCTTAATTACATTATCTGCATGTTGCTAATAAACAGTGTATTCTACATTGTTTTATTATGCAACCTCTTTTGTATGAATCTTATATTTTTTCTATGTGGAATTATGTATTGGATGAATTGATTACTATCCTTTGTTGGATAAATGTTAGTCAGTTTCATTAATATAAGTATTTTTCATATGTTTTTACTATCAACCACATTTGCCCTACGTATACCACATATGAGCTATACAATGAGTATACTTGTTGGATAGAAATGCCTTTCAAAAAACCTTAATATTTAGCAGACTATACTTAAGCTATAATGTGTTACAAATAGCTTATAAAATCTTATGGTTTATAATTTTGTTGTGGCTGTTCCTAGTTAATTACAATTAGCTTTGTAGCATATGCAAACAGATGACATAATCACATAGTGAAGAGGGTACTTACAGCATCTTCAGCAGAAATAGTGCGCTCCTTATCAGTACCAGCAGCCAGTATGCCACCACTTGAATGGCTATCAAAATCTGAATTCCCTCTACTTTTCTGCCTCCTTGATTTGAACTTGTAACTTGGCAGTTCATTAATTGATTCTGAGGTAGCACCTCTTCCATGAGGTGTATCATCTCTCATGCCCATGATAGATATGAAGCACGGCAAGCAACAACAAATCATTGTACATAGAAGGAAAGGTAAGGCATATCCGATACAACTGAATGCAAGAAAGACAATACATAACCTGAGAACAAGCAGAAATTAAAAAGTGAATCTTCAATTTATAAATGATCAAGAAGAAAAAAGTGTGCTCCAATTCCACATATACCTATACAAGTTAGGGGCATCATGGGAAGATGAATGCCCACCAAAAACCCAGATATTTCCAACAACAAACCACACAGCAAAGAAACAATCCAAGGCTGTCTTGAAATTTCCAACTATTGCATTTATCCTGCAAACAAAAAAAATGTGAATTTTTGCTGGTAACCCTATACATGCAGGGAATTGTGTGAACATACAATTGCTGTAAGCACAAATAATTAGGTTAAGCATCTAGATAGGTAAAAGTTTTTCAAGGTACCTGACACAGTTACTTCTATTCATTTGTTTGATAACAAGAATCACCCAATGCCAAGCATACCAAAACAATTTTTTTCCTTAATCACTACTCGAGCCTCTGATTCACCCTTCCACACACTCAGTTGACTTAAATTTTAGTCAATCAAATATGCTCAAGATTTCAGACTGCAAGGCAGCAGGTCCATACAAACCACATAAGTAATTATAAAACATTTTCTTGTTCTAGGTCCTGATGGTTTACGGTTGATTCTAAGCACTCATTTTCGAATTGGTTGTTTGTATTGGCAGAAGAATTGCTAAATTAACAGAAGAAAAAAAAATAAAGTGATCACATTAAGCCACAACTATTATGATATAGAAGATAAGGATCTCTAAGCTAAGAATCAGATAATCTGAATGAGTCTGCATAAAAAGTTAACAAGTGCTTTGATTCCTGCACAGCATTTGACAGTTCGCCAGTCTTTTTTCCTTTTCAAGAGTCAGCATCTGATTGCAACCTAAGCCACATATTTATAGTGATAATTGGTGAAAGTCATATCACTAGAGATACTCATATAACAGGGAAATATATTCATATTTCATGTGTTCTCACCTATGTTACCCAAGCTCGAGTACAAATATCTGACTTAAACATGTATCTAGGTATTGTGCATCTCATTTGTAAAAGGACAACAGGAGTATCATGCCTGATTTTGAACGTTAGTGTTGGGACTGTTGAGCATCTAACAAGGACACAGAAAGGGTAGATGATAAAAAAAAATTAACCGCATGATTGACACCCAATCAATTCAACTTGAAGAAATCCATAATCTAAGCCACATAATTCCCGCAATTTAGATGTTCTTGCACGGAAATTCAAAGCAACATCCTATGTGTTTATCTATCAAGTCAATAGGGCAGGGCTCCATATCGACAATGAGAAATAAATAAATTATATTTTAAATATAGAATTAACCCATCATGAACACAGTATTCTTATACATTTATTTTAGAATTAGTAGTTTCATTAAGAGTGCCCATATAAAATGTCATGTAAACCAAGTTTTTAGGAGTTAGACATAGTTGATATGAGTATATATAACATCTCACCAATAAGAAAACCAAGCAAGTTTTGCATTGATTAGCTGTCACTCCTTGCTAGAAGATGGGTATCTTCGTCCCTCCCTAAGAACAATAGACATCCTTGCTCAAACTTGATCTTGTATGCTCCTAAAAAATGGTATCAAATCCATCAATGGGTAACTCATCACGACACCCCGAAGACTTTTGTAGTGCCTCATGGCCACTCCTCAAAAAGCTCCCTCAGAGGTTACAAACCTATTGAAGATCATGCAAGAAGCACAATGTGTCAAGAAGAGGAAAACTTGGCAGTAGGTATCCCTCTACTTCTTTGCTACATGAACCTCCCTATCATCTCAAAACAAATCCCTATTCTCTCTGATCCTAAATTCCACATCCCTCCAAAAAAAAACCTTTGTTCATTTTCTTGTAGTGTTGATTAGTATCCAGAAAGTATATTTTCCCCTAACCCACCACAAAACTTTTTTGCCAACATCCATTCCCAAGTCTCATCACTAATCCATTATCACTTGTTTCTCCCTTCCACCCATCCCTGTTAAGAGGTGGGTGTGGATCAGGGGCATTTTTTTTTAAATGACTTGATCCAATTTGATCGGGCTTATAAAAAAAAAAAATCATATGAGGGTCCATACCCGGGAAAAAAAAAATCTGAAACCAAATTTTTTGGTTCAGTTTGAGTTTCCAAGATTTTCAAGTTTCAAGGATTTCAAAAAATTTAGAAAATTTGGATTTTTTTTATACTAGTTCAACTGGAAATTAGAGAATCAAAAGATAATAATGTTTGATTCACAAAGAATTAT
The DNA here is from genome assembly GCF_018446385.1 of Zingiber officinale. Classification (NCBI taxonomy): domain Eukaryota; kingdom Viridiplantae; phylum Streptophyta; class Magnoliopsida; order Zingiberales; family Zingiberaceae; genus Zingiber; species Zingiber officinale. The sequence goes on from NC_056004.1 coordinate 30,063,167, forward strand.
ATCATACAAAAACTCTAAATAGAATCATAAAAACCACATGAGTCTAATTACAAGAACTATATAAGAACAATGCAATTAAATGGAAGATCTACAATTTACAAGAACTATGTTAGAAGTAGAACTATAAATTGTGCATTAAAAAATGCACAGGTTTTAGTTACAAGCCACCACTATCAATCAAAGAATATATATTTAATAATTCTTTTGACTAAATATCAAGTATCCCAAGTAGGCAAATAGAAGTGTTGATGAATAAGTATTATTTACTATTTCATTATCCATCTTTAACAAAGGTGTTACTAAAGGACCTCGGAAAGGATGCTAGAAACAAAGGGATGCCAATTGACTACAAAAAAAAAATATCATCAACAAAAGTGTTCCAGAATGCATGATGTTTGTTGACGATATTTTACTTGCCATTCCTTCGTCTCTACCATCAATTAGCAAAATATCATCAACAAATATCATGCAGTCATGAACTTTAGCTTAACTACAGGAAAAAAGTATTGTTATTATAAAGCCATGTTGGCTAACACCTTGTAGACTAAAAGAGCATGATGCAAGGGATTATACCTTAGCATTCATAAGCCCACCATCTCTTACTACAAGGAGAATTTCTTTCGTGCTTATTTATTTAACTTGCCAACCTATTTAAACATTATCTTGATTTTCACTATAGACGATTTGCTACCATCAGAAACATTCAAGCCTTTGTCTATCAAAGTTTCCATAGTTCACACTCAATTATTCTTATGTCACTTAATTTTTAAAAATATAAATTTAATGGATATAAAGGGCACAATGAGACGCATGCAAAACTTCCAGCTCATAGTCACTTGCAACAAGTCCTTATTCATTTGAAGGCACAGCAAAAAAAAGAATGTGATAATGGTAGTGATGGTCAGTTCCTTGGCTTTTTGGTACTTGTTGGAAGGAATAATCAAAAGAAGTTGACAACTCATCAAGAGTGAAGATCTTCATGGAGAATGGTGCAATAAAAAAAAGGTTAAAACTTTGTTTTCAATATATATAGTGTTAATAAAACAAAGTAGTGTGTAGTTTCAATGTTAAACATATTTTATCTCCCTATTGCAATTTCTAAGTTGTTTAGTTCCACTCAATAACCCTTTCAAACATATTTGAAAACAAGGTTGTTTCACCCCTTTATAATTGAAAATCCTTAGTTATATATATATATATTAGTGTTTTATTTACTGAAAAACAATTGGGTATAATTTTCACCAAGTCTAGAAAGACTAGACTATTGCAAGACCAATAGAAGAGGCCTCCCACTATTATTTTACATAATCATTAATAAAGCTTAGATATTTGAATATTCTCTTTTATTTCATACCATATCACCAATTGAGGCACGTACATTCATGAGATTGCGGGTTGAGGCAGTGTCTGCTCTTTTTGCATCAGACGGTTATATTTTTCTAGGATAATAATGTCACTAGTACAAGAGTGATGGATTGAAGAGATATGATGTGGATAAACAAGTAGTTCACTGTCTTTTTCTTTAACCCATCAACTCTTTGCTTGAATAGCAGAGCATTTCCTCCCAATGAAACAACTTGCTTGCCACAAATTAAAATATGGGTTCGTTTTCACAAATGTATGGCATTGACCTTTGACGTTTCCACTATAAAGACCTATTATCACACATAACATGTTTTTGAAATTATTGGTGGTTCTGATAAATATATTTATTTATTTATTGATAGTGAGATTCCCACTAACAAAGTTGGAAATATGTTGACTTAACTTGCTCATTACATTGTCTTGTTTGAATATCCAAATTATCAAGAAACTTATTACTTTGTGTTGTTTGAATATTCAATTAACAAGAAACTAAACATGGATTTTTGTCAATTAGCCATGAAATGTGGGTGGAGAAACAGAGAGCTCGTGGCCAAACCAGAGCGGTCACCAAGCTTCAGCCCTAGCTAAAAATTTAGTATGGTTGTGTCTTGCAAAAAAATGTAAACATGATATTGCTATATAATTATCATTTTCTCAATAAAAGTTCCAGTGATGGGACACAAATATTTGATTATTTTAAAATATCACAAGCAAAAGTGACAAGTTATGAGTTTCTGTAGTACTTTTAACTGTAAGGAAATCCCTTTAACATTGAAATCTATGTTAATGTACTCTGATTTTATTACACGACTTATTGATGAAAACTATGTTGTTGACTTGCTAGAACCGACAGATCTTTCATAATGTAAAACTCCTACCATACACACGTTTTTCTGAATATGGAGAATTCTGTCCACCATAAGATGAATCAAATTTGTAACTGATTATCCTTTTATGTAACAACAATATTCAATTGAACAACTAAACTCAAAGCAGTCAATTCTCATGACATATATACATATTCAATAGAGAGCAATATTATGAAAAAGCAAAGTCCATGATAATTTTTTAAACAAAGTTAATACAATATGGCAGTGAATCTCAGTTAGTAGAAGAGTTAATTAGATAATTCAGATAGAATAATATGAAACAAAATAGAACTATATTCAAGTAACAGAAATAAGAATAGTTACTTTTAAGTACCTTGGACTAGTGATTACAGTTTGCCCCAACTCAAATGATGGATTGTGACCATTTTCTTCTGGTGGATTGCGTGTGATGACTCTATCAGCATAGACACTAGACTCAGGATGGTTGTTCCCTGTAGCACCCTGATTAGAATGTGCTGGATCTTGATCAGGTGTCTGAGAGCTGACATAAAGGTAGCGCCAACAAAGATATGGAAGTGTGGAAACACAGCCTGCTGTATACCCTATGATCCACACAAATAATGGAGTTCGGGGATGCTCATGTCTTGACAATGATAACACAATGATAGCAGCTATAATTTGGCTTACATTAGCAACAAGCTCAACTGTAATCCACAATCCAGAATTCAATGGACCTCTATTTCGACGATGATGATTATCAGTTCTTGTCAAAGAAGAATTTGTTGAATTAGATACATTTTGTGAGAATAAAGCTAATTGGGAGACAGGAGTCCCTGTGTTTATTGAAGGGTTATCTTGGCCAAATGTTCCATGTGAGTTACTGTCGTCAGTTTGGGAAGAGAGAGAGGTTGAAACATCATTGCTCTCTGATATACCAATTATATACTCATGTCCATTCAAGTTAGCTGCTCGTTCCATCAGATCAAGATGTATAGCAGTCTGGTGCTCACAGATTATTTCAAATTATAACAATCCATAAACACCCAATAATAGGAAGGCAGACAGAAGCATCTGAAAGTAAAAGTGGCCCACTCCTATCTTTTACTTATGAAAATTTTCAGTTTCTTTGTAACTGGGTATAATTGTCAGTAACCCACAGCTCCTGAAACTTTCTTTCTTTTTTGTATCCTATTTGATATAATTTGCTTCAAATGATTCTTGTAAGAAAAACAAATAGCCACAAATGATGTAGTTAACCTGCAAATGAAGAAAAACAAAGCAGGTAAATTTTTTAAGGTTATTCTGCTTTACATATCCTTTGAAACTGATGTAGTTAACCTGCAAATGAAGATATCTTTCGTATATTCAGCAGTCTTGATTGTAACATTGATAAAGAAAACGAACAAAAGATGCAATTCATTCAGTTTCAGAGTAAACTTAAATAAATAAAATCAACAAAATCTACTCCACATACAATAAAAGGAAACTCTCACAATTTTTTTTTTTTTGAAAAAAATCATAACTGTTGACACATATCAATGCATATCTTGCAATAACCTCTTTTGACCCAAATTTAGGTATTTATATATCAAGCAAATGTACCCACATTCATTGTCTTCGTATAAAGGTCCGTGACCTTCCACAACTTATAGAGAATTTCATCTTTGTCTTAGTGGAGCTTGTGGTTTGTTGAGAGGACAACTTCCCCACAATTTCTAAGATAATCCAAAACTTATCAACATGGCATTTATTATCTCCTTGATGTGTGGTTCTCATGTAATGTAACATCATTGGATTAAGGTGAGTAGGATACAGTAGATTGATGAATATTGCTCTTATCGAAGAAACATTCCTCGATCAGTACCTTGCATTCTCTTCTTTGACACTAAAATAATTTTGCTTGGTTGATTTTTCCAACCATATTGTAGTATTGTTTAAACCCTCCAAGGGCCTTAATTTTGCTTCTCATCATGTCTCCGCATGTCATACAGGTTATCCTTTATAATGGCTAATGGCAAGCCAATAAAGGTTGTAATACCTTTGGTAAAGTTCTCCTATTGAATTCTATCAATTAATGAGTTGGTCCAACATGTTGGGTCTGATCAATCCGTTCATTGACAAGTCAATGGCTTGAACTGGTTGGATGACTATATGAGACACGTATCATGTTCCCTTTGGATTCTTGACACACTCCATCAGTTCTCAAGACACCCCTTTAGTGGTAGATGCACCCCTTTAGACAATAGATGCACCCCTTTGGGTTATAGATGCAGCCCTTCCAGTAGCATTGTCACTAATTTACTATTTACTATCATCGATCACTGACGTAAGAATGTCAATTGTCGAATCATCTCTATGGATGTGGACACACCCTTTCAGTTCAATTTATCCCTTTGGATAAGAGAATCAGACACCCCTTTAGTGGCAGATGCACCCCTTCAGACAATAGATGCACCCCTTCCAGTAGCATTGTCACTAAGTTTCTATTTACTATTATTGATCACTGACTTAAGAATGCCAATTGTCGAATCATCTCTATGGATGTTGACACACCCTTTCAGTTCAATTTATCCCTTTGGATAAGAGAATAAAGGTTTAGGCAAAGGCAAGCCGTCTTTCCTTAAAACAATATTTCGCCGCTCAAGTGCTTATGATTGATTGACAATTATCCAAGATATAATGACCTGACTGAAAATATGAACACTCCAAATTTGAAAGCCTTAGAGCTCTTTAGAGAGGAGAGGGAGAGAAAATAACTCAAGAGGAGAACTCATAACTTCAGAATTAAGTAATTTAAGTAAGGGGAGAAAGGATTAATTTATAGGGGTGAATGATTTCTTTTAAGAGGTGAAAAACATAGGTGTGTTTTTTCCTTAACAAAAAATTATTAACTTAATCAACTAAGTTAATTGTTATTATTATGTTTTCCTTGTTGCTCCTACTCGGGAAATGCATTCACTCATTAATTTGAAATTTAATTTAATTAATTTTCAATAGAAAATAACTGATTAATTTCATTTATTCTTTGTGCACCCAAATCTCGAACGTTAATCTGATTTCTTAATCAATTTCTCACCCCCAATGGTTCCACATGAATTGACACTTAAACATACTCGAGTTAGTGTTCGTGTATTCAAACCCACAAACTTCACCCGTATTCAAGCCAGAAATCTTCGTCCAATTTAATTGGACTATCTCTCATAATTCAAATGATATCGTGAGAAATTAATTAATGATGGCCTATTCACATCCATGTCACTAGGCTACGAAACTGAATTTCCAATGAACACACACATGAATCCAAAATAAACATGATTTCCAGTATGTGCATCAATATCCTAACGACATGAAGTACTTCAATCCATCTATAGCCTACCACCAGATTATTCCTCACTGTGAACATTAAAGGGAACGAATGAGTAGCAATCAGCTCAAGGAAAACAAGTTTCCAATTTAAATCATACCTACTAGCCTCGTCACACATCAATGCGAAAAGGGGCTATAGAACGAAACTCAAACAACAAATCGAGAAATAAGATCAAATCTCAATTAACCCCACCAGAAATCCACCGCAAACCAATCGACTACCAATCCCCCAACAAAAATGAAAAGGGAAAACCAACGAACTCACCAGAATCCTACCGTCGCAGCTCCTCCCTTCTCCCTGCCTCCGTTAACCTTGTCGGATTTGGAGGTCAGTTTTGGGAAATTTCGCCGCTTATTCTATATTACTCTCCGGGCGTCTTCGAGCGTTTGTCCGTAGATGGGAACGTGACACGCCCTAATGACCGTCCGATCATCGACGGATATGATGGTGAGTTGATAATGGGATGGGAATAGATTGAACGGTTGCGATCTGTGAACCAATCCGCCCTTTCTTTTGTTTGATCTGACCGGAATCAGCTCTCATGCCTACGCATGGGTGGGGCAATATAGTTCCTCGAGACGGTATGATGATTGAAGTATGAGATATTATCATATGAGATTTTAGAATCGAAATTTAATGTGTCTGAGTATTCTTTTCCTTATGTATTAGTCACTTGCACTAATAGCAAATGGTCATCCGTGATTTACCTCTTCCATGTTTGTTTAGAGACGGGTTGACGGGAACGCTAGAAGTAAACGAATCATCTTTTGTCACATGATTGGGGAAATATAATCCCTGGGGCATCCAGTTGGTTAGTACAAGGGGATTGCCACTATAATATATGTATGGAGGTCAATCTCTGACTAGTAGGTAGGCTCATGTTCTCCCTCGGGCTAGTAGTCATCCGTGATTTACTTTCCTTTGTATGTGTGTGTATATATATATATATATATATAAATGATATGTTGTCTGATGCTTCTTGTGCAACCGTGAGCAACACGCTTACGTGACGTTATCAGCTCGATTTTTTTTTACATTATTAAATTTCTTTTATTCTCTCCCCCCTTTGCCCTCTATTCAAAACCCCGCCTTCGACTTTTAATCTCTCAACTTTCCCAAATCTAAATTTCCTCACTCTCTCTCCTTCCTTCGCCACTGTCTTCAGCTCCTTCTTGCTCCTGCTGGCAAGCAAAGCAAAGATGTTGCAAGCTAAGCAGCTGCATGCTTGTTCTCGAACTAGTTAAAAGCTCCCCAAACTACCACCACAAATATAGTCGATGCTGCTTTGCTTAGCACCCCTCTCTATTCTCAATCATAAGTTTTTCTACTCTACTATCAATTTTTCAGCTCTGTACAATATTTTTTATTAAGATTTATCTTATAAAGTACAAGGCTTAGTTGCTACATGTAGCAGCTACTTAAACAGTCCAAACAACATTTTTCTTACCATTTTTTTATTATATAATTTACAGGGAACTTGTCAAACATTATTTCTCATATTTTATAACTAATGGTAAATCATTTCATTTTAAGTTATAATTCTCTCTAATCTTAATATATTATTAGGATTTATGCTACAATGTACAAACATAATGTCTACTACAATATGTAGCAGTTACTTGGGCATTTAATTGCTACAATGTGTAACATCTACTTAGACAGTTAGCTGCTACACATTATAGCAGCTACTTGGGTATTTAGCTACTACAACATGTAGCAACTATTTGGATAGTTAACTGCTACACGTTGTAGCAGCTACTTGGTGTTAGAGTGTATACTAAAAGCCTAGCTTTTGGTATAAACATTTATCTAGAAATAAGAATCACATTGGTCAAATCTCTACATTTATGATAAATGAAGTTGTTCAATTAATTTATATTGTAGATAACATGGTGTGTGGTGTCACACACAGAGGATCATGTTATCAGTACCTTATAAATTATAAACAGTAGCTCACGACCATAATGGAAAGGAACAAACCATTGGAAGGTCGTAGTGTAATTAGGTATTAGTTTATCTTAACTATATAATTACACTAGTACACTTAGAGTGTATTGAGTAGGACCATTAGAGGTCGTTTCTTTTATACTGACTTTATAAAGAAACAAAGACCTCAGTTATTATGGAAGTGTGTGCTCTTAATCCTAATATAATAACAAGCACATATATTTGATATTTATTTCTTTAATTTATCAATGGGTGAGATTTAGTTCGATGAATCAATAAGCCCGATAAGTTGGGAAATGATATCACTTATAGTGTGTGTTGTTGATTATAGAAGGAAACTGTGTCCTAGTGATCTAGGTTGAGAATGTCCCCAAGAGGAGCTCATAAGGATTGTCATGTTAAACCCTGCAGGTGGACTTAGTCCGACATGACGATGAAGTTGAGTGGTACTACTCTTGGAGCTAGATATTAATTAAGTAAGTTGTCAGTAACTTACTTAATTAGTGGACATTTGTTATCTTAAACACAGGGAGACTAACACACTCATAATAAGAAGGAGCCCAAAATGTAATTTGGGATTGGTGCGGTAGTTCAATAATAGTTCTTTAGTGGAATGAATTATTATTGATGAAATTAAGTTGTGTGTTCGGGGCGAACACGGGATGCTTAATTTCATCGGGAGACCAAAACTAATTCCTCCTCTCGGTCCCTATCGTAGCCTCTAGTATATAGAGATTTATACCCATCGCATACCCACCTTCTTACCCATCCAATGAGGTCGGCCAAGCTAGCTTGGAACCCAAGCTAGGGCCGGCCAAGACCAAGTGGATGAGTCATGTAGGTGGCCGGCTAAAGCTTGGGTCCCAAGCTTAGGTGGTCGGCCACTAGAATATTAAAAAGGATTTTTATTAAAATTATTTCTTATGTGGATATCATGATTTTAAAAGAGAGTTTAAAAAATTAAAAATTTCCTTTTATAACTTTCTACAAAAGATTAAGAGAAGAGATTAATCTCTTTCCTTATTTGTAGTTTAAAATGTTGGTTTTAATTTTTGGTAAAAACTTTCCTTATTTGTAAATCATCTACATGTTTAAAAGATAGTTTAAAATTTGAAATCTTTCCTTATTTGTTGATTAAAGGAGGATTTTAAATTTTAAGAAAACTTTCAATTTTAATCATGTTCATGATTTAAAAGAGAGTTTAAAATTAAATATTCTCTTTTATAAGTTTCTACAAAAGATTAAGAAAAGATTTGATATCTTTCCTTATTTGTAGATTAAAAGATATTTTAATTTTTTAGAGATAACTTTCTTTTTATCCACATGTTTAAAAGAAATATTTTAATTTATAAAATTTCCTTTTTTATTAACCACCATGAAGGGAAAAATTATTTGAGAATTTTTTATTAATTTCCAAAAGCAAATTAGGAAGTTTTAATTCTTGTGTGAATTAAAATTTCCTTGATTAAAGGGATTAAGGTGGCCGGCCATTAACATGATGAAAAGAAAATTATTTTTAATTAAATAAATTTTCCTTTTCAATGGCAAAAGAATTAAGGAAGTTTTTATTAAATTTTCCTTATTTGCCAAGACCAAAGATTATAAAAGAGGGGGTAGAGGAGGCTTCATGGTGGATGTCTCTATTATTTTTCTCCCTCTCTTCTTCTTTGGGTATGGCCGGCCCTTTTCTTTTCTCTCCTCTCCTTTGTGTGGACGAAACTCTCTCATGGTGGTGGCCGAACCTCTTCATCCTAGAAGAAATTTTGATGGCCGAAACTTACAAGGAAGAAGAAGGTGCTTGGTGGTTCTCATCTCGGAAGATCGTTGCCCACACAACGTCCGAGGTTAGAAGAGGAATACGGTAGAAGATCAAGAGGTTTTTCTAAAAGGTATAACTAGTATTTTTCTTTCCGCATCATACTAGTTATTTATGGAAATAATACTAAATACAAGAGGCATATGATTCTAGTATTTCGAATTTGTTTTCGATATAGTGTTCTTTTGTTTTTCTTTTCCTTGTGATTTGATTGTTCTTTTCGGTTAACCTAAAGTTATTTTAGGAAATTAAATATTAGCTTTCCATAAAAGGTTTTGTCTAGTCGGTGGTGGTTGCTCCCATATCCAAGAAGGCCATGTGCCTCGCCACGTCAGTACTGGGAACCAATTATGGAAATTAATATTTAATGGAATTAATAACTTAAGGTGATTTGGGTCGAACGTGTTAAGTTCCGCAGGAGATCCAAGTCTAAACCTAAAAGAACAAATAGATTAAGTTTTGGATCAAACGTGTTAAGTTCCGCAGGCGATCCAAAATTTAATTTAAAAGAACACATGGTAGCTAGGAAAAGGTTCAGACCTTTGTACAAAATTTTTGTACAGTGGAACCTCTAGGTTTTCCGAGTAGCAACCAACACTTGGACATTTAGCTGCTACAACGTGTAGTAGCTACTTGGATAGATAGCTGCTACACGTTGTAGCGACTACTTTGACATTTAGTTGTTACAATTGTAGCAGCTACTTGGACAGGTAGATACTACACGTTGTAAAGTCTACTTGGACATTTAGTTGTTACAATGAGCAGCAGATACTTGGTAAGTCATTTCATTTTAAATTGTAATTCCCTCTCATCCTAATATATTATTTATACGTGATTCTAAATGATCTATTTAATTAATATAGATGAAAACATATGTTGTCTTTATTAGATATCAGCCGAGTGTTTACGACACCTGGATAGAAGCATATATACAAGTTAATCATTTTAAGGGCACTATACACCAGTCCTTCGAGAGTAAAGAGGATTCAATAAGAGCTTTTGAAGCCTAGAACGTACAATCTTACAATGTTAATAATCTTTTTTTTTTTGATAAAATTTAATTTTGGGGTTATATAATTTATAGGAAACTTGCCAATTTAAACCGTTTCAATTTCCCACAATTGATTCGATGGTAAGTCATTTCAATTTAAGTTGTTATTTCCTCTAATCCTAATATATTATTAGGATTAATGCTACAACATAAACTCCCTAGATGCTATAACATGTAGCAGCTACTTTGGATAGTTAGCTGTTATATGTTATAACAACTACTTCAACAGCTAGATGCTACACGTTGTAGCAACTACTTCGACAGCTAGCTATTACGCATTGTAACAACTACTTGGATAGTCCAAACAATCTTTTTTTACCATTTTTTTATTATATAATTTGTAGGAAACTTACCAAATATCATTTCCCATAATTTATTCGATAGTAAGTTGCTTCAATTTAAGTTGTAGTCCCTCTAATCCTAATATATATTATCAGGATTTATGTTATAACGTACAAGCCCGATGTCTGCTATAACGTATAACCGCTACTTGGAGATTTAGCTGCTACACGTTGTAGCAGTTACTTGACATTTAGCTGCTACAACGTGTAGCAGTTATTGGTACAGTTAGCACCAATGGTCAAACTTAAATTTTAATGAATAACAAATGGATTAAAATTAGATGTTGTGTTGCCTAACCTCTTTACTGAGTGTACAAGAATTGACAAATCTAGAGGACCTAACACCAACCTAAAGTCCAATTAGGTCTGAGGACCTTATAACTGACATAAAGTCCAGATAGGTCAAGGAGTGACCTGATATCTAGCAGAAAGTTGAACTGGGTCTACGAGACCTGATAACTGGCCGAAGTCTAGTTGTGAACCTGATAATTGTTGGTGCAGTTTGCACTAACAGTCTTACTAAGATTTTGATGAATGACAAAGTAAGTTAAATTAGGTATTGTTGTGATCTAACCACTTTACCAAGTGTGTAGGAGTTAACCAAATAGGTTAACGGGCCGACCGGATATTTGGTGCGAAGTCCAAATAGGTCAACGGGTCGATCAGATATTTGGCAAGAAGTCCATATACGTTGACGGGTTGACCAGATATCTGGAAAGAAGTCCAGATAGGTTGACGAGTCGACTGGATATCTAGTAAGAAGTCCAGATAGATCGACGGGCCGATTGGATATCTGGTAAGAAGTCTAGATTAGTCGATGGGATGACCGGATATCTGGTATAAAGCCTAGTTGGGTCTGCAAACCAGACAACTAGCAAACTGGTAAGTAAAGATAAGTCACTGGAGGAGAGTGACTAAGTGAGAACGTGTTCCAATTGAGGGGACAGTAGGCGTCGGTCCAGGTTAGGTCCATTTCGGATCCTTAATTTAAGACCTTGATTAGTTCCGAGTCCTGGGAAGATAGGAACTAATTACTACTCATTATTATAACTGTGCTAACTTTATTTTGCAGGGTAGATGTTTTAGTTTTATACTAACATCTTTTTGCATGACAAAAGAGCAAAAAGTCTTCAAATGAACAGTACCCAAAGGCGCCTTCAAGGCTGATGGAAGGTGTCTTCACACTATTCATGGAAGGCGCCTTCCACAGGATGAACTTTGGACTTCATTGAGAATAAGAGTCAAGATGATTGGGATCAGATTTCTCGGGTTGGAGGCGCCTTCAATGGCTATGGAAGGCGCCCTCCAAGCCCTTTATAAGGATGCTCACCCAAAGCTTCAAAAACAACACTTATATGAGCTTCAATGCATCCAAAAGGTTTTCCAACTGCTCCGGGCTCTTGCTACGACTCTGCTGCGAAGCTGCTACACCCTACTACTGCTCCGAGGATTTTAGATCACGGTTGGTAGATTGACACACGAGCTCGTTCATATCAAAAGTGTTGGTAATAGAATTATTTACTTGTACTTAATTACTGTAAAAGAACAAGTGCAGTGTGTTGCACTTGTTCCGTCTTTCTGTACTCGATTTCCTCTCTCGGAGGTGCCGTAAGAGGCTTTAGTGGATTACCCATTGATAGGTTCACGGGACCTGGGTCTTGGAGTAGGAGTCGTCGAAGGCTCCTAACCAAGTAAACCGCCTGTGTTTTCTGTGTCATTTTACTTTTGACTTCATATGTATTTTCCGCTGCGCGTACTCGTGTTGTTACAAATGAAAAAATAAGTTTTTAAAAAGCACGTGATGCATGCCCCTCTCACATGCATCTCAATCCAACAACAACTGGGTGGAAGAGTTGGTGGGTCAAAAGGCAAGCCAAGTAACTAGTAATAGTAAGTGAAAGTAAGTCACTGAAGAAAAGTAATCCAGTGAGGACGAGTCTTGGTGGGACTTTAGGCGTGGTCCAACTTAGAGTCATTTAGAATGTCTAAGCTGAGATTTTGACTAGATCTTGGTCAAGCTCTTCCTTGTACTCGATTCCCTTTTTCAACAATTTTGAAAAAGGTTTTTAGAGGGTTGCCCATCAATACAATATGAGGGATGGAGTAGGAGTCGACGAAGGCTTCAAACTAAGTAGTCGCTTATGTTCTCTTATTTTTATTGTTTCTATTTTCCACTGCACTTTGTCTTAAAAAGGAAATAAATTTTTTTAAATACACGTGACTCATCCCCCCCCCCCTCTCACATACACTGATCCTATAGCATCTACTTGGACAGTTAGCTGCTACACATTGTAGCAGCTACTTGGATGTTTAGCTGCTACAACATGTAGCAACTACTTTGACAGTTAGCTACTACATGTTGTAGTAACTACTTAGTCATTTAGCTACTACAACATATAACAACTATTTGGTTATTTAGCTGCTACAACATGTAGCAGCTACTTGGATAGATAGCTGCTACATATTTTAGTATCTACTTGGACATTTAGCTACTATAATATGCAGCAACTACTTGGATATTTAGCTGCTACAACGTGTAACAACTACTTGGTAAGTCATTTCATTTTAAATTATAATTCTTTATAATCCTAATATATTATTTATATTTAATTATAAATAATCTATTTAATTAATATAGGAGAAAACATATGTTATCTTTATTGGGCATTATCCGGGTGTTTATGACACCTGGATAAAAGCATCTACATAAGTTAATTATTTTAAGGGAGTTATACACCAGTCCTTCAAGAATAAAGAGGATGTAATAAGAGCTTTTGAAGCACACTTTGATAAAAATCTAGCACTTATCTCCTTTACATCGAGAGGAAAAGAAAGTTTGTATGCATCCTCAAATATAAAATCAAATTCAAACTCAAAGAGAAAACTATTAAAAACTGGAAAATTTACAAAACTGAAAGATGCATTAGAATAGATAGATTAACAGTTGGATTCTTTACAAATTAGTAATGAAGAATAGGTATGGTATTTAAAGTTGCAGTGTTTATAGCTCTTTTAACTTTAAATCTTCCACGATATTTAACTTTTAAACAAATTAGTTATGAAGAATAGACATTTATATTTATCTTATTATCATTGTTTCTATCCAGTATTATAGTTTGCATTTTTAATACATTTTAATGTATTATGATTCAAGTCATATTTCACTGCTACAATAGAAGCTAATCAAGACTAGCTGCTACAACGTGAAAATTACTGAACTAGCTTGTTGTAGCGGCTACTAGACAATAGCTTCTACAATGTCAAACTTAAGTTGTAGCAGTTGTTGGGACACTTTGGAGCTAAAGGGGGGGGGGGTTGAATAGCTCGCTCGCTTCATCGATGATGATCTTTTATAGTGGACATACTTGAAGCGAACTCCTCAATGCTAGCATAAAAGATTTACTTGGCATCCACCTCAAGATAAGGTAATAATACAAGGATCCACATCCTAGCACACTCTCTACTATGAAAACACTCATTCTTGGAACAATCCGAAGGTGGTGAAACCTCGTATAAGCTCACACAAGAATACAACTCAAAACAAGAAGTAAATGTACATAAATATAATACACCTCTTCTTGCTTGATCTCTTGTAGCTTGTAATCACCTCTTAAACCTTGAAAGTGCAGCAACACTTGTCTCCAAGAAACTTCAAGAACCAGCAACAATGGTGGAGAAGAATCGATGAAGAGTTGCGGAGAGGGGGTTGCACCGTTAGAACTCACCAACGACTTTATCTCTGCACTTTTAGGGTTCCCAATTGAATGGGTCTACTCCCAATCAATTTCTATGTCATATCCATGTAATCCCAGCCATTTAAAGCTCGTAACCTATGCAACGGTCATGTCTCAATCGATTAGGGAGGCTTCAATCAATCAACTGATCAATTAAGAGAGCCTCTGTGCTCTCGCAGTAGATCTGGAATCCATTAACCAATCAATTCTGACTACCTCATAATCTCATGAGAAAACCCAACCCAATCAATCAACTGATCGATTGAGGAGTAGTCCAATCAATCAGCTGATTGATTGAGAATCTTTCTATGCTCACAAGAATGGATTCTAATTTATCGACTGATCGATTAGCATAGCCCCAATCGATCAGTTGATCGATTTGGTTGCCTTTGTTCATAGCACTCTTCTAATTGATCGGATCGACTAATCGATTAGGCTCTGGCTCAATCGATCACCTAATCGATTGACCAACCCTAACTTGCTTAGCTCAAGTCTAGGGATCCCACTCCTAAAATTCGGTCAACTTGACCTGTTGGGACTTCTCAATGCCTAGCATCTAGTCAACCTTGACCTGCTAGGACTTCGTCACTAAGTGTCTAGCTAACCCTTTGGTCCACTTAGACTTTTCTCTTAGTGCTAAGTGTTCGGTCATCCATGACCCACTTGGACTTCCAAACACCAAATGTCTGGTCAGCCTTGACTAACCTAGATTTCCACATGCTTGGCTTCACTCACCAAGGCTTTTCACCACCTAGCTTTACTTACCAAGATTCCCCTCTGCCTAGCTTCACTCACTAAAACTTTTCATCTGACTTCACTTACTAGGACTTTTGCCACTACCTAGCTTCACTCACTAGGGGTTTTCACCTGACTTCATTCACTAGGGATTTTCACCTAGTTTCACTCACCAAATCTTTTCATCACCTAGCTTCACTCACTAACATTTTCTCAATCTGCCTAGCTTCACTCACCAGGATTTTTCCAATCTTCTTAACTTCATTCACTAGGTCTTTTCCACACCTAGTGTTGACCGCTGACCCACTTGGATTTTATTCTTCTGCTAACCTTCTCATTGATCTTGCCCTTGCTTAACCTCCAATTAGGACTTCTCAATCAAGTATTTGGTCAACCTTTACCTGCTTGACTCTTTTTCTCAACCTTTGATTGCTAGTCTCCCATATAGATAATTGTACCTACAATCTCCATATATTTTCAAACATCAAAACTCAAACATCATGACTCAAACTTGAGCCAACTCAAGCTTAGTCAACCTGGTCAACCTTGACCTAAGAGAAATTACACTAACAATTTCTCCCTTTTTGATGTTTGACAATATGTTTAAGTTAGGCTCACACTAACCTCAACTTCTTCTTCATGACAAAGTATGAATGAGGGGTTCCTTCAATCTCCCCCTTTCTAAGAGGGTAATCTCCCCCTTTGGAAAAATAAAGGTTTTCTAACTTAAACCCTATATTCTCCCATTTTGGCACACATAAAAAAATCTCCCTCTAAAAAGTTATCCATATGTTGTTCACAACCTCATTTGTTGTTCACACTAAGGTCTCATACCCCTCATTGTCTCTAAATGCTCATCCTAGAGCATATAGGAGCAATCGACCTAGGTTTGATCGGGTACGATCATGATTTTGATGTGTATGTCAAAGAGTTTAAGTTAGACTTTCATATTAATTTAATATGTGTGTTTGAGTCATGTAGGACTTGGTGAAACACACATAAGGAGTTTGGTGCGACCAAACTTGGGAAGCTCATCCTAGGACTCGGGTCCTTGAGACGATAGAGGATGGTGTGGAAGGCATCCGAGGGACCGCCGGACAAGGACCAATGGAGTGGAGACGAGGGAAGCAGACTTCAAGGTAATGTGAAGGATGCATGAAGAGGAGCCGCGGGCTCGGGTGCATCTGAGGGACGAAGGCCGAGGAAGAGGGCTTCAAAGGGCGACTCTGAAGAGGATGAGTATGAATGTGTAACCGGGACCAGTCGACTGGTAGAATTGGAAGTCGATTGGTCCATTTAATTGCTCAGTCGATTGGGAGCGAATAGAAGAATTCTGTTAGCTCAACCAACAATGACCAATTAACTGGTAAGTGACCATTGGCGACCGTTGGCATTCTGCGAAGTAGTCATTGGCTACATCCAACGATAGCACCAGTCGACTCATGGAAATGCTAGTTGACCGATGAGTTGATTAGTGATCAACTCTTTCCTCTCTATTTATAGGGAGTTTGGATCATTAAAGGAGATTACTGATCTTATTAAAATACTCTTAGTCTTTACCTCCAAGCTTCCAAAGTCTACTCTCTTCCTCCTAAACCTAAGTTTCATCTTGTAAAGAGGAAGAGAGCCTTTGTGAGAGGTTTGCTCCACTAAGAAGGAGAAAGCTCTAGATAAAGATTACCGGGGACTAATCCACCGAAAGATTGAGGGTTCGTCTACCTTAAGGACAAGCCATGGAGTAGGAGCAAACAATCTCCGAACCACGTTACATCGAACGTGTTAGAGTTCATGTTCATTCTTATTGTTTTCATTGCTTTAGTTTTTATTCTACTATGCAACTAACGAATTGTAGAGAAGTAATCGACTTAGGGGTGTCCAAGCTATGCAACCCTCCTTCTAGCCGGGCCACCGACACCTAACAATTGGTATCAAAGTGAGGGCGCCCTTTAATGCACTAATCGCCGAGAAGAGCACTTTTGATAAAATGGCAGGTTCACACATCCAACCACCTAAATTCGAAAGGGACTTTTCTTGGTGGAAGAAAAGAATAGAGGTATTTTTCGATACGATTTTGATATAATGCTAATCAAGAGAAGCAGTTTTGAAGCGCCTAAGGATAAATGCAATGAGACAATCGACATAACAAGATGGACCAAGAAGCAAAGGGAAGAGCATTTAGAAAATTCAAAGGCAATGCATCACCTACTGAATGTACTTCCCCAACAAGAAGTAACAAGAATTGAAAACTACACGAGTGCTAAGGATTTGTGGGATAAGCTTGTAGAGCTTCATGAAGGCACATCGGAAGCAAAATTAGCAAGAAAGGACCTCCTTCGAACAAAACTCAACAACATTAAACTCGAAAAAGGAGAAAAAGTATCTATACTTCATGCTAGAATTAAAGAAATTTTAAATGAACTAACAAGTGTAGGTGAGAAACTTTCCAACTGAGATGTCATAATGAAAGCCGTCAATGCTTTTCTAAGAACCACAACATGGATGCCCATTGTGGACTCATTCTATATCTCAAGGGATTTAGAGAAATCTTCTCTAGATGAATTCTTCTCAAACATGGAGCTTCATGAAACTTGAGTTGAAGGGCTAGATGGAGAAGCTCATAGATCAAGAGGAGTAGCCCTTGTGCCAAACAAGAGAAAGGGTAAGAAGAAGAAGTTGTTGGGACCGAAATGTAGCTAGAGGGGGGGGGGTGGGGGTGAATAACTCGTCGCGTGCTCATGGTCGACGTTGCTTGTTTCTTCAAAGATGTACAACGGAAATATATAAGAAACAACACACACAACGCTAACAAGTAGATTTACTTGGTATCCACCTCCAAAGGAGGTGACTAGTCCAAGGATCCACACACTCACACATACCTCCACTAATGAACACTCCTTTTTGGTAACTACCGAAGGCGGAGAAGCCCTACAAGTTCACACTACAAGAAGAAAGGGAAAGGATACACAAATACAAGCAAAAGCTTACAATGAGTATAGAAAACCCTAACCCTAGCCTTCTTCTTCAGCTGTAGATCTGCCTCTTGACTTGGAAAACCTCCAAGAACTTTCAAGAACTGGCGATCTGAACTTTGTGGAGAAGCTCTGGGAGCACAGTGAAGATCTGAGATGAATCGGTGAAAGTCTGCTGAAGGAAACGCTCGCCTGCAGCTAAATACGACGCCAACGGTCGGATCCTGATCGATTGGATTGCTCCCAATCGATCGGGGAGGCTTTTGAGCGATCAGACGATCAATCCAGAGCACCTCTGTGCTCTGCGGGAAATGCCTGGATTGATCGGCTGATCGATCCAGCCTTTATCGCGCAAAAACGTGCCACCCCAATCGATCCACTGATCGATTGGGGTCTCTGGATCGATCGGCTGATCGATCCAGAGACGTTCTGTGCGCTCTATGACTTGCCCGCTCAAGGCTTGTCACGGGGACCTTCCCAATCGATCGGCCGATCGATTGGGCATCAGCCAATCTATCGGCTGATCGATCCAGACACTGGTTTTTGACCAAAACCAAGTCCCAAGCCCCCAAACCAACATCCGGTCAATTCATGACCTGTTGGTTCATCATGCCTAGCATTCGGTCACCCTTGACCTGCTAGGACTCCCTCACCAAGTGTCCAATCAATCCCTTTGACCCACTTGGACTTTTCCTCATCATGCCAAGTATCCGGTCACTCCCTTGACCTACTTGGACTTTCACCAGATGTCTGGTCAACCTTGACCCATCTGGATTTCCTCGTGCCAAGTATCCAGTCAATCCTTTGACCTACTTGGACTTCCCAATATCAGATGTCCGATCAGCCTTGATCCATCTAGATTTTTCCTTGCCTGGCTTCACTCACCAGGACTTTCAACCTGGCTTCACTCACCAGGATTTTCCTTCTGCCTAGCTTCACTCACTAGGTCTTTCACCTAACTTCACTCACCAGGATTTTCCTTCTGCCTAGCTTTACTCACTAGGTCTTTCACCTGGTTTCACTCACCGGGACTTTCCTTCTGCCTAGCTTCACTCACTAGGTCTTTCCAGTCAAGTATCTGGTCAACCTTGACCTACTTGACTATTCTTCAACCAACCTGATCAGACCCTGATCAGAGGGGAATTGCACCAAACAATCTCCCCAAATGAACCACTGCACCTGCACTTGTCCATATCATCGAAGTCTTATATTGTCAAACATCGACGAAACCCAAACCAAGACTCAAGCTTGGTCAACCTTGACCTAAGGGATATTGCACGATCAATCTCCCCCTTTTTGATGTTTGACAATACCTCATTTAAGTTATGATAATTCCCATAGCCTCAACTTCCTTCATGCCACTGGGTAATGAAGGCGTAAGTTAAACCCTACATTCTCCCACTAAGAAGTCAAACTCCCTCTTAGATAATGAAGGCCTAACTTAAACCCTACATTCTCCCCCTATTGTCACACATCAACAAATTCACTTGTTGACAACTCTCCCCTTTGAGACTCTCCCCCTGAAGAGTTGCTCATCGTTGTTCACAACTTCACTCGTCATGATCAACACGATAATGAAAGTCTCATACCTTTCATTTATCCTTGACCCTACATTCTCCCCTAATGTAGACAAATGCCCAACCTTGAGCATTTATAACTTAAACAATGAAGATATCCACTCTCCATTGTAAACCAATGCTTAACCTTGAGCATCTTTTACTAAGGAAGGTTAACCACCTTCCACGGTGTATGAAAATTTAGTTTTCATGTCCTTAAAGAGCAACTCCCCCTAAAGACATGCACGTAACTTCTGTCATTGCACCAACAATGACTTGGAATCCCTAAACCTTTAGGAAACCCAAAATTAGAAGTTTTGAGGTTCAACAATTCAATATTGAAACCAAACCTCAACCTAAACTTCTACCTAGTCTCCCTTAACCAATTCATCCTTGTTTTCAACCTGAAAACACCATTTTCAAGTATACAAATGTATTTTGAGGGGTTAGGAATGGTTACCTAGACTAAAATAGGTCCAAGATGCTGAAATCAGGCTTTACCAGCCAAAATTAGCATTCCCAATCGATTGGAGTTGGGTCCCAATCGATTGAACATGCTTGAATCGATCCACTGATCGATTCAGGAGGGCTGGATCGATCGGTGGATCAATCCAGTAAGCTTCTGTTCGCGAGAAGCTTGCCCTCAATCGATCGCCCGATCGATTGAGACCCTTCAATTGATCGGCTGATCGATTGAAACTCTGAAAAGGTTGAAATTCCATTTCAGTCAATTTCAGAAACCCCTAGAAAAATCTACAAAATTCCAAAAATCATGAAACTTGTTGTAGACATTATTTAGGGTATATACTATCATGGAAAAATAGTTTTCTAAGAAAATACTTCATATTTTCAAAGATTGACATAAACTTGAAAACTTGTAAAAACTTTAGTGTTTTCTTCAAGTTTGTGCTAAACTATTCAATGATGATTACTATCAAAAGATAGCATTCACCAAGGTTTTCCAAAAGTATTTTAAAATGATTTTCAAAACCAATATCCAACCATGTTCCTTGGGCTCAATGCACATGACTTGTACATTAGCTTTCCCAATGATTGGAAAGCACATAACTATGTGTTTTGATGAATTTAAAACTCAAAAGAATGCACTAAATCAACATCTTGAGTTTTGTTCATCATCGTAACATCTCACTTGTATCTAATGTGCACTAAAACACATACAAGTCACCTTATGGGTCTTTGTGAGATGTAAAGTTTGATTTTGCCCTAATCTAGGGATCATGCATCTCTACCTAGGCATTTTAGAGGTTAGGAACATCCACCTAGGATGTTACTTGTTAATAAATGTCATTTGTCCTTAATTTCAAGGAATTAAAATTAATGCATGATATGTTATGGCATACATCAAAATGAAATAGCTTTCAAAAGAAATATTCCTATAACTACATAATGTATGTATGACATGACATGGTATTTTTTTATATTTTTCATAGTAAGTCATGAATGCAAAATACAAAACTAAATATGATGTCATGGCATATAGTGAGCAAACAATCATGGCAAGATTTAGCATAAATAAAATACCTAGATTACTTATCTAAGTGTCCTGAAACCTTAGCTAAGTTAAAAATTAAACCTAGATTGCTCTCTAAACGCTCCAAGAAAATGTCAAACCCAAATTGGCATTTCTAGTTCTCTTGATTAACTTATGCCAATTGAAATTAAGCTTATTCCTCAAATGTTGGCATATTTCGTTCTTCCACAAGAGTAACACTAAGAAAATACCAAAATCCCAACTTGGTATATCCTTATGATTTTCTCAAATTATGTCATTTAAAATTTCATCCAATTTCTCAAAATATGACACATTTTACTCTTTCCACGAGTAAACCCTTTATCATTTTAAAAGATTAATAATAACCTTGAAAATACTCCTTGAGTGTCAACTTCATCATGATTGGGTTAACTACCCTTCCAATTAGAGTTAACACTCTCTAACCCATCTATAGTGTAGAGAAGATGCTCCTAGGAACCCAAAACCTATTGGTGCTCCTTGGATGCTCTAGGTACTCACTAGGGATAACTTCCCTAGATACCTTCCTAATGACTTTGTTTGGCTTCTTAGAAGCCTTGGTCACTTTTTCTAGGTCAACTCTAGGGATTTCTTCCCTTGTGACCTTCTTAGTGACTTTCTTTGACTTCTTAGAAGTCTTAGTTACATTTGTTGTTGCAAAGATACTTCTAAGGATAACTTTCCTTGTATCCTTGACTTGACCCTTAGACTTAGAGTTAGTTCCATAACTATATGGAACCCTATGATAGGAAATTACATCCTTCTTGGCCTTTGGTTTGTATCCCAAACCTCTATGGCCATTGGATGACTTTGATACTCCTAGCCCTAGATTTTTACCCTTAGACCCTTGTGTTTCATTTTTGATTTTTCTAAGGGTCTTCTCTAATTTATCAAGTCTTGACCTCAAGACTTGATTTTCCTTCCATAATTCCTTAACCATAGATTTTTCACTAAAAACATGACTTTTCTTTTTCTTAAGCAAATACTTAGAATCCTTAGGGTTCTTGCCTAAATTTCTATCTACCTTTCTAAACCTAGGTTGAGAGATTTTAGCATGAAAAGCTACATGATTTTCTTTAACTTTATCATGCCTCCTATTTTCATGGTAAATAGCATTGAAATGATATAAGTTAGAACTAGCATGCTTTTTACCATAATTTAAAGGGGTAGGCTCAATAAAAGTTACCTTTATTTTTACCTTGGAGGCTCCCCCTTGAGTTGAGCTTGCTCCTTGAGCCTTGACCACCTTCTTCCCCTTAGAACATTGACTTTGGTAATGCCCCTTTTGATTGCAAGAGAAGTACACAATGTGCTCCTTGCTCTTCTTTGTATTGGGGATGGTCTCCTTGGGCTTCTCCTTGCCCTTTTGTGCCACTTGGCCCTTCTTCTTGGCCAATTTAGGGCATTTGCTCTTGTAATGCCCATGTTCCCTACATTCAAAACATATGATATGATTTTTATTTTTAAATGAACTATTTATACCTTCTTGTGTAGGGGTGGCACTTGCTCCTCCATTTGACTTGGAAGTAGAGGCTTCCTCTTGATTCGAAGATGATACTCCTCCATTTAATTTTGCTTGACTTGTGGAGGTGGAAGCTTCTTCTCCATTTGACCAGGATGTAGAAGCTTCTCCTTCTTCTTGATCCGGTGCCATCGAAGGTCGCTCCCCCTCAATCCTAGAGGTGGAGGATTCACCTTCTTCTTCATCCTCTTGTGCATGAAACAAGGAATATGCTCCTTCCTTGCTCTTTTGATTGCACTCCTTTGAGGATGAGGATTCTTGGACCTCTTCTACGGAAGTTGAGCATCTCTCAACTTCGGAATTCTCCTCCTCTTGGTCTTGCTCCAATGAGTTACCCTCTTTGGATTTTTCTTGGATTGGTACTGATATGGGTAAGGTTTTATAGGTCCCTGGTAAGAAGAAAAAAGGGGGGTAAGGAAACTAAGAAGATAGGCCAATATCGGCCGGGATATACCTCCCAGGCATAGTTAGGTCTATATCGGCCGGGATATAACTGCAGGAAGGAGGTAGGGTAATATCGGTCGGGATATACCCCGATAGGAGATAAGTCTATATCGACCGAAACACACCTCCCAGGCGAAGTTAGGTTAATATCTACCGGGACATATCTCCCAGGCAAAGTTAGGCTAATATCGGTCGGGACATACCCCGATAGGATATAAGTCTATATCGACCGAAATAAGCCTCCCAGGAAAAAGACCTATATACTTTTGAGGAAGTAGGCTAATATTGGTCGGGGCATACCTTCATGATGAAGGTAGGGTAATATCGGCCGGGACATAACTGCAGGAAGGAGGTAGGGTAATATCGGTCGGGATATACCCCGATAGGAGATAAGTCTATATCGATCGAAACACACCTCCCAGGCGAAGTTAGGTTAATATCTGCCGGGACATATCTCCCAGGCAAAGTTAGGCTAATATCGGTCGGGACATACCCTGATAGGATATAAGTCTATATCGACCGAAATAAGCCTCCCAGGAAAAAGACCTATATACTTTTGAGGAAGTAGGCTAATATCGATCGGGATATACCCCGATAGGAGATAAGTCCATATCGACTGAAACACACCTCCCAGGCGAAGTTAGGTTAATATCTGCCGGGACATATCTCCCAGGCAAAGTTAGGCTAATATCGGTCGGGACATACCCCGATAGGAGAGCCAGTACGGGCCGGTCGATCAATACCTTGGAAAGATACTGAATATTAACATGGAAAGAGGTGTAAATAGAAGACGTATGAGGAAGGATCATAGATGAATATTTCAAATAAGATAATTAATGGAGATATCTGTAATATGTAAATACATAACAGGTGTTATATTTTGGCGGGAAATATGCTTCCAGATTATTTTACAGGTACTAAACGACAAAGAAGGTACATCTGAGGTACGAAAAAGATTCCTTAAAAATCATCTACCACAAGTACGCAGCCGACGTCATCTCATAACGAACTCTAACAAACCGGGGTCCACTTCATGACTACGGAGGTTATATGAAGTGGTATAAAAAGGGGAATCCTCTCCGTTGGCCAGGTAAGTGGACGAGTTCACCAGTTCACATCATTGTGCACATTCATAACCCTTAATTTTTCAACTACTGTTCATCATCTTCCTCCTTCTTCCACACCAAGAGAGATCACTAACTTGAGCGTCGGAGGGTCTAGCCAGGGATTCCCACCCCGGTCTCAGGTCACTGACGATAGTGTTGGCTGGTCTCTTGTGCGCAGGAAGTCTTGGAAGCTCCGAATCTAGGTGTCTCTTCATCAGATCTTCGTGCAAGGAGGGCATTCGGTGACTCTATTTTTCCCGATCCGCTTTGGGTTTCTCGGATCATTGTTCTACAGGTATTATTCTCCATCAGCCGTAGGTTTTTTCTTGCCGACTCTCCGTCTTACCTAGCTTCTTAGACAGGATCAAATTTGGCGGCGTCTGTGGGAATCTCACCTAAATCTGAGACTACATGATGGAAGAGGCCGGAAAATCAAACCTATTTACTATCAGTCGGGAGGATTTGGATTTTCTCATCAACTCCCATGTCCAGAAAGCCTTGCAGCAACAACAACAACAACTTCAAGCTCACACTGGAGCTACTCTGCCAACAGCTCATAATCCGGCAATATCAACTACCGAGCATCGGAAAGAAAAGGAACTAGAAGAAGAGGAACATGCATATTTTCCTCCAACTGCTGTTTCTCCGACGAGGCGTCCCCGAGCCTTCCTTCGCACTCCTATGGAGCAGGGGGGTAGAAGGCCTGTGTTCCAAGAATCCTCTGGTGAAGCACCCGATAAAGAAAAGCATAAGATCAAAATGATAACTAGTGATAGCTCACCTGAGAAGGTCATCTCCCCATTCTCTCAAAGTGTACTGGATGATCCGCTTCCTAAGCGGTATCAAAATCTGCAGATCGGGGAATATACTGGAACAACAGATCCAGAAGATCATCTGTTGAAATTTGAGAACGTAGCATTATTACAACAATTCTCTGATGGAGTGAAGTGTCGGATGTTTCTCACTACCCTCGGAGGAGCTGCATAGCGCTGGTTCAAGAGATTACCAGAAAAATCTATTCGAAAATTCAAGGACTTCAAGAAAGTCTTCCTACACCATTTCTCTAGCAATAAGAGGTATCATAAGACTCCTTGGAGTTTGTTTTCAATCAAGCAGTCGTCTAAAGAATCTATCCGAGCATACATCAAAAGGTTCAATCAGGTAGCTATTGATGTGCCTAATGCTACTACTGAGATATTAGTAAGCGCTTTCTCTCAAGGTTTGAATGATAATGATTTCTTTAAAGATTTGGTAAGAAATCTCCCTGTTAATTTTGATTCCTTGATTGAACGGGCTACTGAGTTTATTAATGTAGAAGAAGCTCAAGCTGCTCGTAGAAAGGAGGGTGCCACCTCTTCTCCTACCCAAATTAAAGAGAAAGCTCCAGCCCCTGTGCCTCCACCAAGAGGTCCTATAATAACTCATCCATCCCATCGACAACCAGAGTATCGTCCATAAGATGTACAACATGTGGAGATACAGCCAGAGGCACCAAGGAGGTAGTGCACTTATCATAAAACTAGCAGTCATCATGCTGAAGACTGTTTTATTTTAAGAAATAGACGAGTCAATAGGGAGCGATATCAGAGGCAGAACTACTATCGACAATAATACCCTCGGCAGCAAAGTCCACCCAAATTGGAATATCACCCGATCGAGACTCGGCAGGAGGCAGTACCAGTCCCGGCCGGTACTAGTCAAGTATCAGAAAAAGCACCTTCTGAAGCTGTGATGACTAGACAGGAAGAAAACAGAAACAATGCTGCTCGAGACAATATCAATATGATTATGGGCGGACCCACTGATGGGGATTCTAATAGAGCCAGAAAAGCACATGCTCGAAGATTGGAGATTCATGCAGTAGGGTGCAGCATGGAACTAGCAGCCGACCCTGAAATAAGTTTCGGGCCCAGAGATCTTGAGGGGGTAGAAATACCTCATGATGATGCTCTAATCATCAAAGTTGTGATAGCCAACTACGTCATTGCTCGTACCTTCATAGACACGGGTAGTTCCGTCAATATTATATTCAAGAGGCTTTCGATCAGCTACAAATTGATCCAAGTGAACAACAAATCGTTACTCCCCTGTATGGATTCACGGGCAATGAAGTACAACCTTTAGGTCAAATAAAGTTGGTCATTTCACTGTGAGAAGAGCCTCTGATGAGAACCAGGAGATCTTATTTTATGGTGGTAGACGCTCCATCCTCTTACAATGTGATATTGGGTCGACCTGCCTTAAACGAGTTTAGGGCGGTCGTTTCTACTTTTTGTCAGAAGATCAAATTTCCTGTGGATGATCAAGTTGGAGAGGTACGGGGTGATCAGAAGACAGCCCGAAAATGTTATGTAGAGATAATTCGAGCTGAAGTTAACATCACCCGAAAGATTCAAAGAATGGAGGTTAACACCATTGGGGAAAAACAGCCCGTCCTGGTTTATGAAGAGAAGGAAGAAATTCAGATCCAGGCCGGTCGACCTGAAGCTACTACATATATCGCAGTCGATCTTGAGCCTACTCTGAAGGCTGCATTAGTACAGTGTTTGAAGAAGAATAATGATGTATTTGCCTGAACTCCCAAAGAAGTCTCGGGCGTTTCTCCTACCATCATGGAACATTCCTTGCATGTCTTCCCAGATGCCCGCCCGGTCATGGAAAGAAAAAGAAGTTTTAGCGCAGAACAAAATCAAATCATCAAAGAAGAAATAACCAAACTTATGGAGGCAGGATACATTAGGGAAGTACAGTTTCCAAGCTGGTTGGCTAATGTGGTGTTAGTCTCTAAACCAGGAAATAAATGGCGAGTCTGCATTGACTTTCGGGATCTCAACAAAGCTTGCCCGAAGGACTATTATCCGTTACCCAGGATTGATCAGCTTGTTGACTCCACCGTTGGATGCGAATATATCTCTATGTTGGACGCTTATCAAGGTTATCATCAAATTCCTTTGGCCAAAGAAGATCGGGAAAAGGTCAGTTTTATAACATCTGAAGGTACTTATTGCTATAATGTTATGCCCTTCGGACTAAAAAATGCAGGAGCAACTTATCAAAGGCTTATGAATAAGGTTTTCCAGAAGCAGATTGGTAGAAATATGGAAGTATATGTTGATGACATCTTAATTAAGTCTCTTCAAGCTGCTGATCTGTGCAGGGATGTAGAGGAAACTTGCGAGACCTTAAGACAATATGGCCTCAAGTTAAATCCAAGCAAATGCTTGTTCGACATGAAGGGAGGAAAATTCCTGGGATATATGGTGTCCGAACGGGGGATAGAGGTCAACCCGAGAAAGGTCAAGGCACTGCAGAACATGGAGCCACCGCGCAACATGAGGGAAGCTCAAAGATTGACAGGCCGAATCACAGCCTTGTCTAGATTTATTTCTAGATCGGCTGATCGTAGTTTTCATTTCTTTAAAATACTCAGAAAGGCTAATAAGTTTCAATGGAATGAGGAGTGTGATAATGCTTTCCAAGAATTAAAAGATTATTTGGCTACTCTCCCGGTGTTGGCTAAACCTATAGTAGGAGAAACTCTGTGGGTATACTTGTCGGCTAATGAAAACGCCGTAGGCTCTGTACTAGTTAGACAAGAGGGAAAGGAGCAACAACCTGTATATTTTTCTAGCCATTTATTAAAAGGAGCTGAGTGTAGATACACTACACTAGAAAAATTAGCTTACGCCCTAGCATTGACTGCTCGGAGGTTGCGCCCATATTTCTTAGCACATGAGATTATTGTATTAACTAACAGCACTCTTGGGCGAGTGTTACTCAACCCAGAGGCATCAGGACGGCTGATCAAATGGACAACTGAACTTGGCGAATATGACATCCAATATCAACCTCGCTCGGCCATCAAGGCACAAGCTCTAGCAGACTTCATCATAGAAGTTCAAGGCCCCGAGGAAGAAAACACCTGGAAGGTTTATGTAGATGGTTCTTCAACTAGACAAGGTAGCGGAATTGGTGTTCTTCTTATATCTCCAAGGGAAGACAGACTGCAACTCTCCATCAGGTTGAATTACAGAGCTACCAACAACGAAGCAGAATATGAAGCCTTAATAGCCGACTTGCAAGCTGCTCGGCATATAGGGGCAGCTCGAGTTCTTATCTATTCCGATTCTCAATTAGCAGCTCAACAACTATCAGGTAATTTTAAATCAGTAATGATAGGCTTAAGTTATATGCTGAAGTGTTTGATAAGTTGAAGTCCCAGTTTCAAGAAGTAAATATACAAAAGATTCATAGATCTGAAAATCAAGTAGGAGATGAATTGGCTAAATTGGCTTCTGCTATAGTACCATGGAGTTTAGATAGGCCCGTGGAGCAAACTCTGTTAGTATCTTGTATTGAAAGACATGCTGAAGCAGAGATTCAAAGCGATTGGAGGGCTCAGATCATATTATACTTGCAGTAAGGTATTCTTCCTAGTGATATAGAACATGCAAGAGTATTTAAGAAGAGGGCCGCTCAATACACTATGGTGGGAGAACAGTTATATAAAAGGGATTTTTCCAGACCTTTGCTTAAGTGTATTGGCACAGAAGATATACAGTTTATTTTACGAGAAGTTCATCAAGGTTCGTGTGGTAGTCATATAGGGGGAAGATCTTTGGCTCGTAAAATTCTGTTAGCAGGATATTTTTGGCCCACTTTACATAAAGATGCTAACAAGCTGGTGAGAATTTGTGTTTCTTGTCAAAAACATCAAAATATCTCACATCATCCTACACAGTTATTAAGAACCTCTATAGTTACATGTCCCTTTGATCAGTGGGGCATGGACATAGTAGGTCCGTTTCCTATGACAGCTGCACAGAGAAAATTCTTATTGGTAACGGTGGATTATTTTTCTAAATGGGTGGAGGCAGAACCACTTGCTCGAATTACTGAAGATGCAGTTATTAAATTTTTATGGAAAAATATAATCTGCAGATTTGGCATTCCTCATAAATTGGTCTCTGATAATGGAAGGCAATTCCAAGGGGTAACTAATAGGGAGATTATTAGAGGTCTAAAAACCAAATTGGATCATATTGGAGGTAGCTGGGTAGATGAATTACCCAGTGTTCTTTGGGCTTACCGCACTACACCCCGGGAAGCTACAGGAATCACGCCTTTTCAGTTAGTTTATGGAGGAGAAGCAATAATTCCCATCGAGGTGGGGGTAGAGTCTGATAGGCGGCGATTATATGATGAGGACAATGGCGGTCGACGACTTATGGAGCTAGATTTGATAGAGGAAATAAGAGATAAAGTTGTTACCCGTCTTGTATCATATCGACAACGGATGAGGCAAAACTATAACAAAAGAGTGATCCCCAGATTTTTCCAAGTAGGGGATTTGGTATGGAAACGAATTAAACCTGTTGGAGATGTCAGTAAGCTGGCGCCACAATGGGGAGGACCTTACAAAGTGGTAGAAAAGCTCGCATCAGGCTCATATTATCTTCAAGATATTGAAGGGAGAATTTTGGAACGCCCCTGGAGCGCTAATCATTTACAGCCTTATCGAACCTGACCAGACCATACTATTTAAGAAAGTGTTCACAATTATTTGAAGTCCCTGGTGAACTGAGGACAAGTATACCTACAGTTTATGTACCCTCTTTCTTTTAATGAAAGCCAGGCAAGACAAATATCATCACTGAAAATAAGTATGGTTCACACAGATTGATAAATATCTAGAGAACCTTCATTTTCTATTTCGAACAATCAATAGGAGGAAATCCTAAAAGGCCTATTTAGCTCCCCTCAAAGTCAAGAAACCTTAAAAACTGTCAAGAGGTTAGTACAAGAGTCATATTTTTGCATAGACTAAAAGTCGATCGGGAAATTCTATGAAGTAACTCGGTCGGGTCTTCATAGGAGGAACCGGAGACTCTAAACCATCTCAGAAGGAAAAGTCGATCGGGAAATTCTATGAAGTAACTTGGTCGGGTCTTCATAGGAGGAACCGAAGACTCTAAACCATCTCAGAAGCAAAAGTCGATCGGGAAATTCTATGAAGTAACTCGGTCGGGTCTTCATAGGAGGAACCGGAGACTCTAAACCATCTCAGAAGCAAAAGTCAATCAGGAAATTCTATGAAGTAACTAGGTCGGGTCTTCATAGGAGGAACCAGAGACTCTAAACCATCTCAGAAGCAAAAGTCAATCGGATCGGGAAATTCTATGAAGTAACTCGGTCAGGTCTTCATAGGAGGAACCGGAGACTCTAAACCATCTCAGAAGCAAAAGTCGATCGGGAAATCCTATGAAGTAACTCGATCGGGTCTTCATAGGAGGAACCGGAGACTCTAAACCATCTCAGAAGCAAAAGTCGATCGGGAAATTATATGAAGTAACTCGGTCGGGTCTTCATAGAAGGAATCGGAGACTCTAAACCATCTCAGAAGCAAAAGTCGATCGGGAAATTCTATGAAGTAACTCGGTCGGGTCTTCATAGGAGGAACCGGAGACTCTAAACCATCTCAGAAGCAGGAAATTCTATGAAGTAACTCGGTCGGGTCTTCATAGGAGGAACCGGAGACTCTAAACCATCTCAGAAGCAAAAGTCGATCGGGAAATTCTATGAAGTAACTCGGTCGAGTCTTCATAGGAGGAATCGGAGACTCTAAACCATCTCAGAAGCAAAAGTCGATCGGGAAATTCTATGAAGTAACTCGGTCAGGTCTTCATAGGAGGAACCGAAGACTCTAAACCATCTTAGAAGCAAAAGTCGATCGAGAAATTCTATGAAGTAACTCGGTCGGGTATTCATAGGAGGAACCGGAGACTCTAAACCATCTCAGAATCAAAAGTCGTTCGGGAAATTCTATGAAGTAACTCGGTCGGGTCTTCATAGGAGGAACCGGAGACTCTAAACCATCTCAGAAGCAAAAGTCGATCGGGAAATTCTATGAAGTAACTCGGTCGGGTATTCATAGGAGGAACCGGAGACTCTAAACCATCTCAGAAGAAAAAGTCGATCGGGAAATTCTATGAAGTAACTCGGTCGGGTCTTCATAGGAGGAACCGGAGACTCTAAACCATCTCAGAAGCAAAAATTGATCGGGAAATTCTATGAAGTAACTTGAACGGGTCTTCTAGACCATCACAAATCACCAGTAAGAGATCTTATAATTTCAAGACCTAATCAACCGAGATTATGCGGACATGAGGCTGGAATTCAAAAGGGATGCTATACATATGATACATTATTCATTTGGAGGCCTATCCATTTGGAAGTCTTTATTTAAAATTTGCCTGGAATAATATGTTCAGCTCGGAACTCAGGAATTTTACACAGCTCTTTATCTAGAGATCAATTGAAATTATGCATTCTTTTGGAATTATGAAGTATACCGGATGTTGTCTGCAGAAGAATTCATCAGGATAAAGATTAACTTCCAGAGATAAGCCGGGAATTCTCGAATAAAGTTTATACTCAATACTCAAAAGTATTTCAGAAGGGGTATTCTCAAATCAGTATGATAAAGAAGCAAGTAAGTATCAAAATTTTCTTATATACTGCAAGTACTTAGTTACACAGCTTTAACCACACTTTTTTTTCCATTAGCAGTTCCTATAGATACAAGTCTTTTATAAATGATCTCTTTAAACATTCGGAAAAGGGCCTTTTAAATCCGCGGGCAGTTCTTCGTTAAGCCTGCGGCGATTTATGAAAGAAAGGGGAGGTTCTTTGGGTAGGTAATCACCCTCTCTTAATTGTTGAAGAACTCCCGATACAGAATGGTTTAGAGCACCTACTATCCTACGAACGAATTCCCGAGCAAAGGCTGAAGACTTCAAATAAGTCTGATGCCATTCTTCCCACCGGCTCTTCTCTTGGTCCTTGTAATTTTGAAAATCAATTTGTAGTCTCGCGTTCTAATCTTGCAAGGCATCTTTCTCTGATTTAAGCTGCTCCAATTCCTTCTGAAGCAGTGATAATTCAACCTCTTGAGCTTTTCTCTGCTCTTGTTCCTGTAGGAGAATGAAATCATGAGAGGCTAAATCCTGAGCTTGATGAGAAAGACAGGCATTATGGAGCTTCTCTACTTTCTCTAAAATAAGACTTCTTTGAAAAGCATCTGAGAGAGCTTTCTCTTTCAAAGCAATCTCTAGTCGAAGACCAGAGTGTAACCTATCCACCTGTAATTCTAACGTCCTTCTAGCAAGCTCTTTGTCTTTCAACATTTGTTGACATTCCTCCAATTCTTGTTTCAAGGTTCCCAATTGTTGATTTTGCAAGGCCACCTTCTCTTGCAACTAAGCCATATCGTTGTTAGAAGAAGGTGAAGCAGCCTTCAATGTCTCCAGTTGAGCTTTCAACTTATTGTTCTCATGATCCTTAACTGTAAGTAGTTGATCGATATGTAGACTTGTGGCAAGAAACTAAACAAAAGGATAATGTAAGTTAAAGATGAAGATATAAAGTTGATAACATATAACTAGGAATACTTACAGCTACTGCCTGACGACTATGGTGATCAGCTCGATGTGGGAGACTAAGGCCTCTTAGTTGCTCATAACCCTGCATCCAAGATTCGGCCAATAAACCTTGTAGTTGTAAAGTGCCATAGTTAGGTGGACTAGAAGGCTGTCCCAATTGAGAAGGTAAGCCCGCGGCCAGTTTAAATAAAGGACGAGGAAGGGAAGAAGAAGGAGGCGAAGAAGAATAAGATGCAATAGAAGGGAAAGGAATAGTAGGAACAAGAGGAACGGGGAAAGAACTAGATGGAATAGAAGGTAACAGTGTAGGAGGGGCTGTAGTAGTTGTGGGAACACTAACGGCTGGAAGACTGACACTTGGAGAGGATCTCCGGCAAGGTGTCCGTTTTGCTCGAGGCTTAGAGGCCGAAGGAGGCAAAGCCAATGCCAAGGATGCAGAAGACACAGGAGGGATAACGACCATCTCAGAAGCAGGAGCAGGAGGAGCTGAAATAATAGAAGAAGAAGGGATAAGTAGACCGGGCCTCATCATCCTAAGAGCAGGATTGGAGATAATATGGGTGGGAGTTATCGGTGTCTTACCTTTCTCAAAATAAATAGGCGTCGGGACAAGAGGAGCTTGCACAAAAGTGCCAAAGAAATCGCCGAAGGGAGAGTCCTTAGTGAGGTTTGGCTTTTTAACTAAGGTAACAAAAGGCTCTTCTTCCTCCTCTTCCATGAGTGCAACACCCTCTGCCCGTCGTTCTTCTTCGGAAATCAAGCCCAAAGTAGAGGGATTAGGATTGGATCGGCGAGCAAATAACCATTTTTCTCCAAGATTATTGACAAAAGACTTAGTCATAGCGGAATTCTTATACATAAAAGCTGGAAGAAGAGCATCAGCTGAAATACAGAGGATAAACACCATTATCAAAGAAATATGCTAATCAGTAAAGGCGAAGTGAAATAATTATACTCACCAAAGGAACTATCCAAAGGAGTGTCGATGTTGCCTATCCCGAAGGGAAACATCAATCCCTCTTCGATTAGATGTGGCAAACTGAATTTTGCTCTTCGCAGTTTGGGTAGAGTAGAAGCAACAGAGGGATCGTTAAGAAGATCGTGGGTGTCAGGAAGCAGAGGTAAATCATGTATCCATTGAATAGGAAATGGAGGGGGAGAAGGGAGACGCATGTAGAAAAATTTATGATACCATTCACCTTGAGGAGGAATACGGTTAAACAGAATGGCCTTGGGACGAGACTGGAACTTGAAAACGCCAACATCTACTCGGCGAGGAATGAAGAAGTGATGAAAAAGACGGGGAGACAAGGGGAAATCCAACAGTTTTGATACCCCAATGAAACCCATTAGAATAGAAAAAGATTGAGGGACAAACTGATTAAGCGGGATATCAAAATAACGGCTGACATTGCAGAAAAAAGGATGAAGGGGAAATCTAAAACCTTGTAAGACTTGGTCCCTGAAGACTCATGGCATGAGTCTTTCGAAGACTCAAGGTCCCTCTTCTAGAGAGGAGAGAGACCGCATGGATCAGATCCCTTATGCCTCAGCCATAGGATCTATCATGTACGTCATGCTATGTACTCGACCTGATGTCTCGTATGTTTTGAGCATGACGAGCAGATACCAGTCAGATCCAGGTGAGAGTCACTGGATAGCGGTCAAGAATATTCTTAAGTACTTGAGAAGGACTAAAGAATATTTCTTGATATATGGAGGCGATGACAAGCTAGCTGTAGAGGGTTATAGTGATACTAGCTTCCAGACCGACCAGGATGATTATCGATCGCAGTCAGGGTTCGTGTTTTGCATAAATGGTGCTGTTGTGAGCTGGAAGAGTTCGAAGCAGGACACAGTCGCTGATTCTACAACAGAGACCGAGTACATTGCTGCATCAGAGGCAGC
Organism: Zingiber officinale; assembly: GCF_018446385.1. Taxonomy (NCBI): domain Eukaryota; kingdom Viridiplantae; phylum Streptophyta; class Magnoliopsida; order Zingiberales; family Zingiberaceae; genus Zingiber; species Zingiber officinale. Next base: position 30,097,830 of record NC_056004.1, read on the forward strand.
AAAGGAGGCAGTTTGGATCCGCAAGTTCATCACTGAACTTGGGGTGGTTCCTAGTATCACTGACCCTATTGAGCTCTATTATGACAACAATGGAGCTATAGCATAGGCTAAGGAACCTCGCTTACACCAGTGACCAAACACATACTACGGCGCTTCCATCTCATTCGAGAGATTATCGATAGAGGAGATGCGAAGATTTGCAGAGTACCTACAGAGGCTAACATCGCAGATCCCTTGACCAAGGCTTTGGCACAGAGAAAGCATGATGGTCACACTAGGTCATTAGGCCTTAGAGCCTACACTGATTGGCACTAGTGCTAGTGGGAGATTGTTAGTTAGAGCCCTAGAGCCAATCATTTGATGATTATTGTATGGACTCATTGTATCATATTCTTATATATAAAGGCATTTGGGTTTTTGGTTATTATGCTTATTTGTATTAGTGCCAAATAAACTAAGTATAATAGCGTCCTTGAGTAGAAGGTTCTTACCTATATCAATCGATTGGTTGAATCGATAATGAGATGATATAGGGAACACTACTCTTAATCATTTCTAGTCGAGTATTAACATTCAGGGACAATGTTAATGCAATAAGACTAGCATGTAGGTCAACTTGATGACTTGATCTCACAAGTCATGGATATAGAGATATCAAGTTGACACATGGGTATGCATTGGAGAATGTATACTGAATGACCCGCCATGAGAAAGTATCATGGATCGCTATATGAGTGTCATATACTTTCTCATGTGGCTATTAGTATGACTATTAGTCCTTGGACCTGAAATCACCATGGATCCCTACATAAGGAGTTATGTACTTTGGCTTCGTCAAACGTCACCCGTAACTGGGTGGACTATAAAGGCGATTACTGGGTATGTAACAAATTATGCAGAGGGATGTGAGTGATGTAGATGGGATCTATCCCTCCTATATGACGGGAGTGACATTGATATTCTTGATAGAGTGAGACCACTAAGTGCATGGTCATGCCCAAATGAGTCAATATGAGATATTGAGCTCATTTGATCGAGTGAGTCTACTTGGGATTCAAGATTTAGATTGATTAGATGATGACACAGTCTATGCCTCACATTGATCAATCTAGATGTCTAGGATAGAAGGACAATGTCATATATTGTGAAGAGTCACAATTAGTAGTCACAAGGTGATGTTGGATCTCAACATTCTTGTAACTTGGGTAGTAATGATGTATTGCTAGATACCGCTCATTACTTATGCTTCTAAATGAGTTTATGAGCATTGCCAACGTTACTGTTGGTGCAACCTTAGGTCAAGGTTGACCTGGTTGACCCGACTCGAGTTGACGTGACTCGAGTTGTATTTTGATGTTTGACTTGGGAAGATTGTCGGTGCAACCTTAGGTCAAGGTTGACCTAGTTGTGTTGCATGTTGATGTTGACACTCGTGAGAGAGTTCTATTCTTGATGTGGGACAAGAATAGATGTTTGGGAGATTATTGGTGCAACCGTAGGTCAAGGTTGACCTGGTTGACCTGATTCGGGAAAAGTCCAAGTATAAAGACTTGGCACGGAAAAGTCCAAGCAGGGAGCTTGGCACTGGAAAAGTCCAAGTATGGAGACTTGGCACGGAAAAGTCCAAGCAGGGAGCTTGGCACGTGAAAAGTCAAGTATGGAGACTTGGCAGGGGAAAAGTCCAAGGTTTGGCACGGGAAAAATCCTAGTGAGTGAAGCTAGGTGAAGGTGAAAGTCACGGTGAGTGAAGCCGGGCATTGGGAAAATCCTGGTGAGTGAAGCGGTGAAAATCTAGTGAGTGAAGCTAGGTGAATGAGAAAGTCCTAAGTGGGATGTTGGTGTGGAAAGTCCGGTGAGTGAAGCCAGGCGGTGGGAAAGTCTGGTGAGTGAAGCGAGCGGTGAGAAAGTCCTAGCGGGATGTTAGGCGGTGGAAATCTGGTGAGTGAAGCGGTGAAAGTCCAGTGAGTGAAGCGGCAAGGAAAATCCGGATGGATCGGGGATGATCGGACTTACGGTGTTGGAAAGTCCAAGTAGGTCAAAGGGATTGACCGGACACTTGGCGAGGAGTTCTAGCAGGTCAAGGGTGACCGGATGCTAGGGATGAAGTACCAATAGGTCAAGGTTGACGGATATTGGTTTGGAAGTCTTGGGACTTGGTTTGGGCAAAACCAAGCTCGGATCGGTCACCGGACCGATCCGGTGATCTGTTTGCTACGATCGGTGCGGTGATCGATCGGATGCAACAAGCTCTGACCGATTCTTGATCGGTCGGTGGACCGATCAGATAACCTGATAGCGAACCAGATCGGAAACTGATCGGGAGCTTCGGGCGCCAAGGCTGATCGGTCTACGGACCGATCGGGGTTCCTGATCATGATGGGTCTCGCATGCTGACCGATCAGGGAGAAGTACTTCTGATCGGTCCATGGACCGATCGGGGGGAACAGAAGCAAAGTTAGGGAATGGATCGGTCTGTGGACCGATCCACATAGACCTGATCGGTCCATAGACCGATCAGAAGCCTAACCGTCAGATATGTCCTGATCGGTCCAGATTCTGTGGTTCGGTCTCTTGACGATATAAAAGGATGTCGTTTCTCTTCTTCTTTTTCTCTTTTTCTGTTCACTGCTGCTGAGCTTTGTTGAGCTCCTAGCGAAGCTTCGCGTGAGCTTCCCTGACTGGATCACCTGCTGTAGTAGGCGCTTGGAGCTGCTGCTTCTTCGATCGAAGAGAAGGCAAGCAAGAGTTTTCTTACTGTTGTATTTCTTTTGTTTCTTTGTGTCCAAGTGTTCTTGATTGGTGTTGTGTGAGGTTTCTCCACCCATAAGGAGTTGTTTTAGCCGGTTCTCCGGGGACTCATCCACCGACGGATTGAGAGGCTTCGTCCACCTTACGGACACGCCGAGGAGTAGGAGTATCATCTCCGAACCTCGTTACATCGACGCGTTGAGGTTTGATCTTCTTGTTTTCGTTTCCTTGTTTGTTTTTCCGCTGCGCTAACGAATTGTAGGAAGAAAATCGGGTCGGCTATTCACACCCCCCTCTCTAGCCGTACGAAGGATCCTAACAAGTGGTATCAGAGCGAGGCCGCTCTTCATCGGATCAACACCCGTGGGAGCAAAGCTAGAGATGGATCAATTCGGAGAAGACATCACGATTCCACCCTTCTACAACGACAACTTCACATATTGGAAGGTAAGGATGATGTATTTTCTTAGGACTAATATGTTGAACTGGTTTTGTGTACAAGAAGGGTTTTCTCCTCCAATGGATAAAGAAGGAGAGCCTCTAGAGAAGAACAAGTGGACGAAGGAACAAGTCCACCAATCCACGATCAACAATGAGGTAACTAAAACAATTGAATTTTCATTACCTACTAATATTTTGTGTAAGATAGGTAAATACAACAATGCCAAGGAATTGTGGGATAACTTGGCCAAGTACCATGAGGAGAGCTCCACTTCAAGCCATGAAGAGGAGCCTAGTGAGCCAAGTAGCTCACATCATGGAGGGAGCAAATTGGGAGTTGAGGGCTACTCAACATCCAAGGAAGAAGAGGAGGAGAGTTCCTCTTGCTCAAGTTCGGAGCAAGAAGAAGAAGTTTCCACCTCCGGAAGGGTTGAAGAAGAAAGCTCATCTCCATCCACAATCCTAGGTAACTCAAACATTGTGATTTCAAGCAAATTACACATAATGTGTTTTGAGTGTAGGAAACATGGGCACTACAAGAGTAAGTGTCCAAGGAGGGTTAGGAAGACTCCACCGGCACCAAAAGTCAAGGGAGCCGGAGTCCCGACACGCAAAGGCAAGGAGCACGTGGTATGCTTCCAATGCAAGCGAAGGGGACATTATCGGAGTCATTGTCCGAGGGGGAGGCAACCTCACAAGGGCAAGAGACCGAGCACTTCTATAGGGGGAGCTAAGGCAAACCCTAAGGTATCATTTAAGTCTCATTCGTGCAATACTAGTAAGATGCATGCTAGAAATTTTATTGCACTAGTCAATAATGATAAGCATGATAACATTAGAAATCGATACACATGCTTAGGTGCCAAACATGTGAGCCTAGATAAGGATAACACTAGGAAAGCCAACCCTAGAATTACCTCATCTAAGGTTAAGGAGAACCTAGGTAGGAATCCCAAATCAACTAGACACATGCCTAGGAATGCCTCAAAGAAAAATGACAAATCAAAAATTGAGGTACTAGAGAAGGAGAATCAAGTCTTGAGGTCAAGACTTGATAATTTAGAAAAGGCTCTTAAAAACATGGAGAAGTCATCTCTAGGGTTTAAGGGTCAAAAACCAATGTCCAAGGACAAAAAGGGTTTGGGTCACAAACCTAAGTCCCAAATGGTCAAGCCCACTTATCACAATGTTCCATTCGATTATGGAACAAAACCTAGGGCTAGGAAGACCATTACCAAGGTTACAAGGGGAGTCACCCCTATAGTTGACCTTGATGAGACCCAAATGACCAAGGCTTCAAAGCCCAAGAGGGTCATTAGGAGGGTTGCTAGGGAAGTCATCCCTAGTGAATATTTAGTGAACCCAATGAGCTCTAATAGGTATTGGGTTCCTAGGAGCATTTTCTCTACCCCATAGATGGGTTAGAGAGTGTCAACTCCAATAAGAAGGGTAGTTAACCCAACTTTGAGGAAATTGACACTCAAGGAGCATTTTCAAGGTTTTGATAACCTTTGAAAATGAAATAGAATTATTATTTACTCCTTGAAGAGTAAATTGTGCCATATTTGAAAAATATCGATTTTAATCTTATTTGGCACAATCTTAGAAAACCTAGAGAAATACCATAATTGGGATTTTGGTTTTCTCTTAGGGACATATGGGCAATCTAGGGTTAGATTTTAAGTTAGCTAAGGCTAAGGATACTTAGATAGGGAATTTAGGTATATTTATTTATGCTAAATCTTGCCATGATTGTTTGCCCTCACATGTCATGACATCATATTTAGTTTTATTATCATTTGAAATGTCATGATAATGCTTAGGCTAGTTTTTATGTCATGTTTATTTAAGTTTCAAACTTTATGCCATGACATCATGACATTGGCACATGTTTTTACTTACGATATCATTTATGCCATGTCATCATCTCTTGCATTATGATCAATGAAATTGATTTAAGGACAAACATATGATTTGATATTGAGATCAAATTGGTGTTTAGAAAATGCATGAGAACTTAGCCTAAGTTGACCTTAACCCATATCTCACATCAAATTGACTTGAATGTGGTTTGATACACCTTAGATGTGTGTGGGATATTAGGATCATGAGTTAGGATCAAGGTGCATAGTCCTTGTACCTAGATGAGCCTAATTCAAGAAATGGGGATCATAGGGAAAGCTTGTGTACAAGTCATGTACATCTAGCCCTAAGATTATGGTCCTAAATTCAAATGGTTTTAAAAGCATTTTAAAATTGATTTGAAAAACCTTGATGAAGCTTTCCTAGTGATAGCATTCATCATTGAACATTGTGATACAAAATTGACTTAACTTTGAACTATTTCAAAGTTTTCGAATTTTGTATCAAGATTTGAAAATGGAAACTATTTTCATATAAAACTATTTTTCCATGATAGTGTATGTTATGAGGAATGTATCCTCAAAATTTCATAATTTTCGAATTTTCTGGAATTTTCTAGGAGTTTTGAATTTCGGAAGGAAATTTGAAATCGCCTATCAGTGGATCGATGGGGACCGATCCGGTAAATCTGATCGGTGCGTGGACCGATCCGATTGAAGCATGGATGGTCTGCAGGACCGATCCGATAAACCGAGAGCTTGGTGCGATCGGTGAAACTGATCGGTGCGGGGCCGATCCATGGGATTTCGATCGGTGCAGGGACCGATCGAGGCGTCTGATTCGATTTTCAATTTGTTGGTCTGAAATTTCAGCTAGAAGTTGGGTTTTGTGGATTTCTAAGGTTTGGAACTCACAAAGACATTGTTGGTGCAATGGTCAAAGGGAGTTGACCTCTAGGGAAGTTTCCTAATTGTCAAGGGGAGTTGACTTTTAGGGAGTTTTTACTCAAAGACTTTTTAAGGATTAGTGATATGGGATTATCACTAAGTTGATTGTTGAGTTTAGTATCAAGGGAAATTAAGAGTTTCAAATGAAAGGTATGGGACTTTCATTAGGAAGAAACTCTTGACCTTGATACCTCCTTTTCTTTTGATGTGTGTCAAAAGGGAGAGTAGTCATTGGAGAATTATTGGAACCCAGGTTGGGTTATCGGGTTAACCTAAGCTAGGGAAGAATGTCAAGGAATGTTCAAGAAAGAACATTGGAATTCTTTTGATGTGTGTCAAAAGGGGAGAATTATTGGAGAACCCAAGTTGGGTTATCGGGTTAACCTAAGGGAGAATGTCGAGAGAATGTTCAAGGAAAGAACATTGGACATTGGAAGATGATTGAAAACCTAAGTTAGGTTATCGGGTTAACCTAACTTGATTATGGTTTTGTCAAACATCAAAAAGGGGAGATTGTTGGTGCAACCTTAGGTCAAGGTTGACTGGTTGACCGACTCGAGTTGACGTGACTCGAGTTGTATTTTGATGTTTGACTTGTGAAGATTGTCGGTGCAACCTTAGGTCAAGGTTGACCTAGTTGTGTTGCATGTTGATGTTGTACACTCGTGAGAGAGTTCTATTCTTGATGTGGGACAAGAATAGATGTTTGGGAGATTATTGGTGCAAGTAGGTCAAGGTTGACTGGTTGACTGATTCGGGAAAAGTCCAAGTATAAAGACTTGGCACGGAAAAGTCAAGCAGGAGCTTGGCACTGGAAAAGTCAAGTATGGAGACTTGGCACGGAAAAGTCCAAGCAGGGGCTTGGCACGTGAAAAGTCCAAGTATGGAGACTTGGCGGGGAAAGTCCAAGCAGGAGGCACGGGAAAAATCCTAGTGAGTGAAGCTAGGTGAAGGTGAAAGTCACGGTGAGTGAAGCCGGGCATTGGAAAATCCTGGTGAGTGAAGCGGTGAAAATCCTAGTGAGTGAAGCTAGGTGAATGAGAAAGTCCTAAGTGGGATGTTAGGCGGTGTGGAAAGTCCAGTGAGTGAAGCGAGGCGGTGGGAAAGTCCAGTGGTGAAGCCAGGCGGTGAGAAAGTCCTAACTGGGATGTTAGGCGGTGTGGAAATCCTGGTGAGTGAAGCGTGAAAGTCTGGTGAGTGAAGCCGCAAGGAAAATCCAGATGGATCGGGGATGATCGGACTTACGGTGTTGGAAAGTCCAAGTAGGTCAAAGGGATTGACCGGACACTGGCGAGGGAGTTCTAGCAGTCAAGGGTGACCGGATGCTAGGGATGAAGTACCAATAGGTCAAGGTTGACCGGATATTGGTTTGGAAGTCTTGGGACTTGGTTTGGGCAAAAACCAAGCTCTGGATCGGTCACCAGACCGATCCAGTGATACTCTGTTTGCTCTGATCGGTCTGGTGACCGATCAGATACCGAACAGAAGCTCTCTGTTCGGATCGGTCTGGTGACCGATCAGATTAGTTCCTGATCGGTCTGCCAGACCGATCAGACAACGATCAGAGGCGCAAAGAAGTTCGGGAGAAGAGAAGCCTGATCGGTCTACGGACCGATCAGGAGGTTCCCTGATCGGTCTGTGGACCGATCAGGAGCTTCCCTGATCGGTCTGTGGACCGATCAGGAGCTTCCCTGATCGGTCCATGGACCGATCAGAGACGGAACAGAAGCAAAGTTAGGGAATGGATCGGTCTGTGGACCGATCCACATGGAGCCTGATCGGTCCATAGACCGATCCAGGCACTAGCCGTTGCGACGCAACGGCTAGATTTCTTCTGTGTTTTCTTCGCTTTCTTCGCAGGTTATAAAAGGAGGGCTGCTGCTGCGAGCCTCTCTCTTCTTCTTCTTCCTTTTTCCTGTTCTAAGTGCTGCTGTACTTGAGCTTTGTTGAGCTCCTCCGAAGCTTCGCGTGAGCTTCATTCCACGACTGGATCACCTGCTGTAGTAGGCGCTTGGAGCTGCTGCTTCTTCCAGTCGAAGAGAAGGCAAGCAAGAGTTTTCTTACTGTTGTATTTCTTGCTGTCTTTCTTTGTATTTCTGTACTCTCCTTACTTGCTGTTGCAAGAGTGTGTTGTGGCGAGGTTTCTCCACCCATAAGGAGTTTGTATTAGCCGGTTCTCCGGGGACTCATCCACCGACGGATTGAGAGGCTTCGTCCACCTTACGGACACGCCGAGGAGTAGGAGTATCATCTCCGAACCTCGTTACATCGACGCGTTGAGGTTTGATCTTCTTGTTTTCGTTTCCTTGTTTGTTTTTCCGCTGCGCTAACGAATTGTAGGAAGAAACGCGATCGATTTGGGGTCGGCTATTCACACCCCCCCTCTCTAGCCGTACGAAGGATCCTAACAAGTGGTATCAGAGCGAGGCCGCTCTTCATCGGATCAACACCCGTGGGAGCAAAGCTAGAGATGGATCAATTCGGAGAAGACATCACGATTCCACCCTTCTACAACGACAACTTCACATATTGGAAGGTAAGGATGATGTATTTTCTTAGGACTAATATGTTGAACTGGTTTTGTGTACAAGAAGGGTTTTCTCCTCCAATGGATAAAGAAGGAGAGCCTCTAGAGAAGAACAAGTGGACGAAGGAACAAGTCCACCAATCCACGATCAACAATGAGGTAACTAAAACAATTGAATTTTCATTACCTACTAATATTTTGTGTAAGATAGGTAAATACAACAATGCCAAGGAATTGTGGGATAACTTGGCCAAGTACCATGAGGAGAGCTTCACTTCAAGCCATGAAGAGGAGCCTAGTGAGCCAAGTAGCTCACATCATGGAGGGAGCAAATTGGGAGTTGAGGGCTACTCAACATCCAAGGAAGAAGAGGAGGAGAGTTCCTCTTGCTCAAGTTCGGAGCAAGAAGAAGAAGTTTCCACCTCCGGAAGGGTTGAAGAAGAAAGCTCATCTCCATCCACAACCCTAGGTAACTCAAACACTGTGATTTCAAGCAAATTACACATAATGTGTTTTGAGTGTAGGAAACATGGGCACTACAAGAGTAAGTGTCCAAGGAGGGTTAGGAAGACTCCACCGGCACCAAAAGTCAAGGGAGCCGGAGTCCCGACACGCAAAGGCAAGGAGCACGTGGTATGCTTCCAATGCAAGCGAAGGGGACATTATCGGAGTCATTGTCCGAGGGGAAGGCAACCTCACAAGGGCAAGAGACCGAGCACTTCTATAGGGGGAGCTAAGGCAAACCCTAAGGTATCATTTAAGTCTCATTCGTGCAATACTAGTAAGATGCATGCTAGAAATTTTATTGCACTAGTCAATAATGATAAGCATGATAACATTAGAAATCGATACACATGCTTAGGTGCCAAACATGTGAGCCTAGATAAGGATAACACTAGGAAAGCCAACCCTAGAATTACCTCATCTAAGGTTAAGGAGAACCTAGGTAGGAATCCCAAATCAACTAGACACATGCCTAGGAATGCCTCAAAGAAAAATGACAAATCAAAATTGCGGTACTAGAGAAGGAGAATCAAGTCTTGAGGTCAAGACTTGATAATTTAGAAAAGGCTCTTAAAAACATGGAGAAGTCATCTCTAGGGTTTAAGGGTCAAAAACCAATGTCCAAGGACAAAAAGGGTTTGGGTCACAAACCTAAGTCCCAAATGGTCAAGCCCACTTATCACAATGTTCCATTCGATTATGGAACAAAACCTAGGGCTAGGAAGACCATTACCAAGGTTACAAGGGGAGTCACCCCTATAGTTGACCTTGATGAGACCCAAATGACCAAGGCTTCAAAGCCCAAGAGGGTCATTAGGAGGGTTGCTAGGGAAGTCATCCCTAGTGAATATTTAGTGAACCCAATGAGCTCTAATAGGTATTGGGTTCCTAGGAGCATTTTCTCTACCCCATAGATGGGTTAGAGAGTGTCAACTCCAATAAGAAGGGTAGTTAACCCAACTTTGAGGAAATTGACACTCAAGGAGCATTTTCAAGGTTTTGATAACCTTTGAAAATGAAATAGAATTATTATTTACTCCTTGAAGAGTAAATTGTGCCATATTTGAAAAATATCGATTTTAATCTTATTTGGCACAATCTTAGAAAACCTAGAGAAATACCATAATTGGGATTTTGGTTTTCTCTTAGGGACATATGGGCAATCTAGGGTTAGATTTTAAGTTAGCTAAGGCTAAGGATACTTAGATAGGGAATTTAGGTATATTTATTTATGCTAAATCTTGCCATGATTGTTTGCCCTCACATGTCATGACATCATATTTAGTTTTATTATCATTTGAAATGTCATGATAATGCTTAGGCTAGTTTTTATGTCATGTTTATTTAAGTTTCAAACTTTATGCCATGACATCATGACATTGGCACATGTTTTTACTTACGATATCATTTATGCCATGTCATCATCTCTTGCATTATGATCAATGAAATTGATTTAAGGACAAACATATGATTTGATATTGAGATCAAATTGGTGTTTAGAAAATGCATGAGAACTTAGCCTAAGTTGACCTTAACCCATATCTCACATCAAATTGACTTGAATGTGGTTTGATACACCTTAGATGTGTGTGGGATATTAGGATCATGAGTTAGGATCAAGGTGCATAGTCCTTGTACCTAGATGAGCCTAATTCAAGAAATGGGGATCATAGGGAAAGCTTGTGTACAAGTCATGTACATCTAGCCCTAAGATTATGGTCCTAAATTCAAATGGTTTTAAAAGCATTTTAAAATTGATTTGAAAAACCTTGATGAAGCTTTCCTAGTGATAGCATTCATCATTGAACATTGTGATACAAAATTGACTTAACTTTGAACTATTTCAAAGTTTTCGAATTTTGTATCAAGATTTGAAAATGGAAACTATTTTCATATAAAACTATTTTTCCATGATAGTGTATGTTATGAGGAATGTATCCTCAAAATTTCATAATTTTTCGAATTTTCTGGAATTTTCTAGGAGTTTCTGAATTTCGGGAAGGAAATTTCAGAAATCTGCCTATCAGAGTCTGGATCGGTCTGGGGACCGATCCAGGTAAGTCCTGATCGGTCTGTGGACCGATCCAGTGAAGCATGGATCGGTCTGCAGACCGATCCAGTAAGAACCAGAGAGCTTGGTGCGATCTGGTGAAGGCCTGATCGGTCTGGGGACCGATCCATGGGGTTTCTGATCGGTCTGGGGACCGATCAGAGCGTGCCAGTTTCTGATTTTCAGCTGTTGGTCTGAAATTTCAGCTAGAAGTTGGGTTTTGTGGATTTCTAAAGGTTTGGAACTCACAAAGACATTGTTGGTGCAATGGTCAAGGGGGAGTTGACCTCTAGGGGAAGTTTTACCTAATTGTCAAGGGGGAGTTGACTTTTAGGGGGAGTTTTTACTCCAAAAGATTTTTTAAGGATTAGTGATATGGGATTATCACTAAGTTGATTGTTGAGTTTAGTATCAAGGGGGAAATTAAGAGTTTCAAATGAAAGGTATGAGACTTTCATTAGGAAGAAACTCTTGACCTTGATACCCTCCTTTTCTTTTGATGTGTGTCAAAAGGGAGAGTAGTCATTGGAGAATTATTGGAGAACCAGGTTGGGTTATCGGGTTAACCTAAGCTAGGGAAGAATGTCAAGGAATGTTCAAGAAAGAACATTGGAATTCTTTTGATGTGTGTCAAAAGGGGAGAGTATTGGAGAACCCAAGTTGGGTTATCGGGTTAACCTAAGGGAGAATGTCAGGAGAATGTTCAAGGAAAGAACATTGGACATTGGAAGATGATTGAAAACCTAAGTTAGGTTATCGGGTTAACCTAACTTGATTATGGTTTTGTCAAACATCAAAAGGGGAGATTGTTGGTGCAACCTTAGGTCAAGGTTGAACTGGTTGACCCGACTCGAGTTGACGTGACTCGAGTTGTATTTTGATGTTTGACTTGGGAAGATTGTCGGTGCAACCTTAGGTCAAGGTTGACCTAGTTGTGTTGCATGTTGATGTTGACACTCGTGAGAGAGTTCTATTCTTGATGTGGGACAAGAATAGATGTTTGGGAGATTATTGGTGCAAGTAGGTCAAGGTTGACTGGTTGACTATTCGGGAAAAGTCCAAGTATAAAGACTTGGCACGGAAAAGTCAAGCAGGGCTTTGGAAAAGTCCAAGTATGGAGACTTGGCACGGAAAAGTCAAGCAGGGAGCTTGGCACGTGAAAAGTCCAAGTATGGAGACTTGGCACGGGGAAAGTCCAAACAGGGAGTTTGGCACGGGGAAAAATCCTAGTGAGTGAAGCTATGTGAAGGTGAAAGTCCTGGTGAGTGAAGCCAGGCATTCGGGAAAATCCTGGTGAGTGAAGCCAGGTGAAAATCCTAGTGAGTGAAGCTAGGTGAATGAGAAAGTCCTAAGCGGGATGTTAGGCGGTGTGGAAAGTCTGGTGAGTGAAGCCAGGCGTGGGAAAGTCACAGTGAGTGAAGCCAGGCGGTGAGAAAGTCCTAACTGGGATGTTAGGCGGTGTGGAAATCTGGTGAGTGAAGCCGGTGAAAGTCCAGTGAGTGAAGCGGCAAGGGAAAATCCAGATGGATCGGGGATGATCGGACTTGTGTTGGAAAGTCAAGTAGGTCAAAGGATTGACCGGACACTTGGCGAGGAGTTCTAGCAGTCAAGGGAGTGACCGGATGCTAGGGATGAAGTACCAATAGGTCAAGGTTGACCGGAGGTATTGAAGTCTTGGGACTTAGTTTGGGCAAAAACCAAGCTCGGATCGGTCACGGACCGATCCGATCTGTTTGCTCGATCGGTCGGTGACCGATCGGAACGAAGCTCTGTTCGATTCTTGATCGGTCGGTGACCGATCAGATTAGTTCCTGATCGATCCGCAACCGATCGTGACCGATCAGAGAAGATCCAGAGGAAAGCTGATCGGTCTACGGACCGATCGGGAGGTTCCTGATCGTCACATGCAGGGGAGGATTTACCACGATATCGGACTTCTGATCGGTCCATGGACCGATCGACGGATACTGGTACGGTAGGAAACTCCGGATCGGTCCACAGACCGATCCAGGCACTAGCCGCTGCGACGCAACGGCTAGATTTCTTCTGTGTTTTCTTCGCTTTCTTCGCAGGTTATAAAAGGAGGGCTGCTGCTGCGAGCCTCTCTCTTCTTCTTCTTCCTTTTTCCTGTTCTAAGTGCTGCTGTACTTGAGCTTTGTTGAGCTCCTCCGAAGCTTCGCGTGAGCTTCATTCCACGACTGGATCACCTGCTGTAGTAGGCGCTTGGAGCTGCTGCTTCTTCCAGTCGAAGAGAAGGCAAGCAAGAGTTTTCTTACTGTTGTATTTCTTGCTGTCTTTCTTTGTATTTCTGTACTCTCCTTACTTGCTGTTGCAAGAGTGTGTTGTGGCGAGGTTTCTCCACCCATAAGGAGTTTGTATTAGCCGGTTCTCCGGGGACTCATCCACCGACGGATTGAGAGGCTTCGTCCACCTTACGGACACGCCGAGGAGTAGGAGTATCATCTCCGAACCTCGTTACATCGACGCGTTGAGGTTTGATCTTCTTGTTTTCGTTTCCTTGTTTGTTTTTCCGCTGCGCTAACGAATTGTAGGAAGAAACGCGATCGATTTGGGGTCGGCTATTCACACCCCCCCTCTCTAGCCGTACGAAGGATCCTAACAGTTACAAGAACCTATTGGGTCACACACAAAGGACAATTAGATGGAGATTAGGTTCATATGATGAACCAAGAGGATTAGATTCATGTGATGAATCAAATTAGATTAAGAGTAATCCTAATTGAACTAATTGAGTTGGACTCAAGTTGATTCATGTGTTCAATGAGTCTAATTTAGATTATGACTCATTGAATCAATTTAATTAAATGAATTAGATTCATTATATTAAGTTGGTTTGAATCAAATGGTTAGATTAGATCAACCATGAGAGAGATTTGGTCAAGTTTGACTTGACTTGAGAAGGAAGATGAAAGGTCAAGTTTGACTTGACCATTTGCCACCTCATTTGTGAGTTGGCATTAAGTGGCCAATAATGGTGTTACACATCATCATGTTTAGCACATGTGTGTGCTACCTCATGGAGGTTACAAATCTCCTCTTTAATGGCCACATTAAATGAGAATGGAGGTTACAACTCCAATAGTGGCCGACCACTTATGGTTGAATGGATGGATTAATTTTCATTCAAGCAAAGTAACTCTCATCTTCTTCCTTGCTCTCATTCTCCTCTCCCTCTCCTCCTCCTTGGGCGAACCACATAAGGTGCTAGCACACCTTTGTTTGGTCTACTCCACCTAGTTTGTTCGTGTGGATACTTCTAGAGGATCGTATGCTTGACGATCTCGAGATCCGGCGAACCGTTGGACGAGCGGGATTGCGAAGGGCATCGCATCGAGGCTAAATTCCTTCTCCTTGTAGATCTAGTTTAGAACTAGCGTAAGAAACTCGTACTCGAAATTTTACGAAATTATTTTATCTTCGCACGGATCTGGTGGCTTGGGGTTCGGGGTTTCTGCAACGCAAAAAGGCAGTTTTTGCGGCCCGAAATTCCCAACATTAACACGCCTGACCAGGAAAGGCGTGAAGTTCACGTGGTCCGAGGCTTGCGAGACTAGTTTTCAGGAGCTGAAGCGGAGATTAGTGTCAGCACCAGTTTTGGTTTTACCTTCTGGAGAGGACGGATTCGTACTCTACACTGACGTTTCTCTTCAAGGTTTGGCCGTTGTTTTGATGCAGCACGACAGGGTAGTCTCCTATGCTTCTCATCAGTTGAAGGAGCATGAGAAAAACTACCCAGTACATGATTTGGAGCTAGCCGCCATTATATTTGTTTTGGAGATTTGGCAGCATCACCTTTATGGTATTACATTTGAGATTCTCACTGATCATAAGAGTCTCAAATATCTTTTCACTCAGAAGGAATTTAATCTTCGACAGAAGAGATGGATGGAGTTCCTGAATGATTATGATTGTGCTATTAGCTACCACCTAGGGAAAGCTAATGTGGTTGTCGATGCGCTTAGCCGGAAGTCCAAATGGACTTTAGCCTGCCACCGAGTTGTGGTCACAGACTTGATTCAGCGCTTCTTCGAGTTGGGCCTTGAGGAGCAAGGACAGACAGAGTAAGGTATTCTGGTTATCATGGTTGCTCAGTCATCGATCAGGACGAGAATCCGAGAGGCCCAGGCCGGTGATCAGCATTTACAGTCCATTGGCAGCCAGATAGCTTTCGGACAGCAGACAGAGTTCACACGAGATAACGAGGGTATTATATATTTCCAAGGTTGATTATGCGTACCTCCATCTCACTCGATCAGGGAGGAGTTACTTCAGGAGGTTCATCACTCTCGATTTGCTATCCACCCAGGCGAAACCCGCATGTATCGGGATTTGAGGCATTCCTATTGGTGGAACGGCATGAAGAAAGACATCGCGGAATTTATAGCTAGATGTCTTGTCTATCAACAAGTGAAGGTTGAACACCAGAGACCTGCCAGATTACTTCAAATGGTATAAGTTGAAGTGCCTAAAAGTGTTTGGATAGCCTACAGAGGATTCATCGTTACTTGCGAGGAGATGTATACCCTATGGTCACTCGTTAGAATTATTACTCAATGTTTTTGGCCAAAGCATCACATGTTAAGAGTGCAAGACTCTTATACATATGTATGAGTAATTTGAATCCGTAGAACGAGGAAGTATTACTTGGGCTAGGTGTGACGTAGTCAGCTTAGTGGGGACAAGACACATAGATCATGTCATAAACTAAGTAGGTATAATACGAGTGAAAGGAACGAGGCATAACTCACAGTAGCTACTGAAGGGTTTAGAATTAATTCTAAGATCAACTATGATTTTCTGACTAATTGGGGATCATGATATACTACTAGGTGTCACTCATGATCGTTCTATAATTAAGTAGTTAATTATGGACAGACAAGATAAACTGGGAACCTATTGGGTCACACAGACTAATGAGTCTCTAAAAAATGTAAAACAAGTTAAAGAATAGGATTCTTAAATCAAGAGATAAATGTTTGGTTGGACCATACATAAGACAAATATGGAAATATTTGTCACAATGGAAGCGCGGATGGGTCGCATCTCTTATGGAAGAGTTGGACCATATTTGGTTTAATCATGAATTAGTCATGAACCAACTTGGTTTAGTTATGAATCAAACTAAGGGGTTAATGGGCTAATTTTTTGTTAAGGGATAATGGATTGGATTTGGGTTTTCTAATCTAACTCATTAATGAGGGCTATATATTGATATGGTTGAGAGAAAATTATAGACATGAGATCATTAATTGGCTTGTAAGGTTTTTAGAAAACCTTAATCCAATTTCTCTTCTTCTCTCCCTCTCCCCTCTCTCTTTGCTGCCGCTAACAAGGGGAATCCCTTCCCCTTGTTGTCGTGACCACCACAAGGAAGAAATCTCTTCCTTGTGTGCTTCTCTTCTTCTTTCTCTTCCTCTTGATCCCTCTTCTTCGCTCGTGGCTAGTAACTTTTGAAGGAGAGGCTTGTACTCAAGGAGTTGTCTTGAGGAGCTCAGTGTGGATACGAATAGAGGCAAGGTTCGACAACGTCGCTACAGTTGATGCCCTTCTTGTTACAGGTCATCCGTAAGGTACACCTACCGTAAATTTACTTTTCGTAAAAATTTAATTATGCGATCATTTTTGGCATGTTATATCCTTGTATGCATGTGGTACGTGTGATGTAATAATTTAAGAATTATTATTGTTTTATTTTCCTCTATGCATGTTTATGAAACGTGTTTTAGCACACACCGCATCGGGCATATTCTAACAATATATACTATTTAACTCTATTTTGTAAGAACCGGTCGGATCAGTCGACCGAATCAAGGGATTGATTGACTGAACTAGATCGACTCAAACTAGAGATCAGACCAAAGCAGAACAAAGCAGAGTCTGATCAAAACCTGATCGATCGACCGAACTAGCAGATTGGTTGACCGAACCATGATGATATAGCACTAAGCACAGATCAAATCAAGCTAAAGCAAAGAAGGAAACCAAGCTAATCTGTCGACCGAACCCAGGGATCAGTCGACCGAACAATCACCTCATTAATGATGAATTAAATACGAATCTCGGTGAACAGGGAAAGTTCACTGTTCGATCGATCGAATAAGATGATCGGTCGATCGAACCATTAAAGCTCATAAATGCACAAGTAACAGATCTCAGCAAATTCAGTCGACTGATAGGATCTTGGTCAACCAAATGGATCAGCCGACCGATGGATTTATTAGTTGACCGAACCATACTATAAAAGGGGAGCTTGAGGTCTGAGGCAGTAACGAAGTTTTATGTTCACCTCTGTGCAAAGGCTCTATTTGTTCTACTGCTCTACAACACATCTTCAAGCAAGCTAGTGCTCCGACAAGGCACCGACGATCTTCATCTATACTCTTTTTCGATATACTTTAATTTATCTTGCATTATACTTAAATTCAAATAAGATAGTAGGGTGTTACTATCTTATACATTTCATCTGTACGAATTGCTTCTTTCCAAAGTTTCAGAAAGAAGAGTTTTAGTGGATTGTCCAAAGGTGTGATCAAGAATCGTGGGCCTTGGAGTAGGAGTCAACATAGGTTTCGAATCAAGTAACCACCTGAGTATTCTATATTATTTTTCCGCTGCTACTTTGAAAATCATTCTACAAATCGACATGAAAAGAAAGAGTTTTAAATGAGAGATATTCACCCCCCCCCCCCCTCTATTCCTCCATTTCTATCCTTCAAATATATATTAGGATTAGAGGGAATTATAACTTAAACTAAAATGACTTACCATCTAATGAATTATGGGAAATAATGTTTGGTAAGTTTTTGTAAATTATATAACTAAAAATGGTAAGAAAATGTTGTTTGGATTGTCTAAGTAGCTGCTACAATGTGTAGCAGCTAGCTGTGGAAGTAGTTGCTATAACGTATAACAGTTAATTATCGAAGTAGCTAATATGACATGTAGCAAGTAACTACTGTCCAAGTGGCTGCTACACGTTATAACAGCTAGGGATTTTACATGGTAGAATAAATCCTAATAATAATTTAGATTAGAGGGAATTACTACTTAAATTAAAATGACTTACCATCGAATCAATTGTGGGCAATTGAAACGACTTAAATTGGCAAATTCCCTGTAAATTATATAACTAAAAAAATAAATTTTATCAAAAAAGATTATTAACATTGGAAGATTGTACGTTGTAGGCTTCAACAGCCCTTATTGGATCCTCTTTACTCTTCAAGGACTGGTATATCCCTTAAAATGATTAACTTGTGTAAATGTTGTTATTCATATTTCATAAACACTTGGCTGACACCCAATAAAGACAACTTATATTTTCCTCTATATTAATTAAATAGATTATTTAGAATCACGTATAAACAATATATTAGGATTAGAGAAAATTACAACTTAAAATGAAATGACTTACCAAGTAGCTGATGCACATTGTAGCAGCTAAATGTCCAAGTAACTGCTATAACATGTAGCAGCTACCTGTCCAAGTAGCTGCTACACGTTATAGAAGCTAAATGTCCAAGTAACTGCTACAACGTGTAGCAGTTAACTGTCCAAGTAGCTGCTACACATTGTAGCAGCTAAATGTTCAAGTAGCTCCTACAATATGTAGCAGCTAACTGTCCAAGTAGCTACTATACGTTGTACCAGCTAGCTGTCCAAGTAGCTGCTACACGTTGTAGCAGCTAAATGTCCAAGTAGCTGCCACACATTGTAGCAGGCATCAAGCTTATAAATCCTAATAATATGTTAAGATTAGAGGGAATTACAATTTATCATTGGTTATGAAATGTGGGAAATGATGTTTGTCGATTTCTGTGTAAATTATATAACCAAAAAATGGTAAGAAAAATATTGTTTAGATTGTCCAAGTAGCTGCTACACGTTGTTGCAATTAGGGCTTATACATTGTAGGATAAATCTTAATAAACAAACATTATACATAACTGAAAAATAGACAGTGGAATAGAAAGGCTTATGATCAAGAATGGAGAGAAGCGCTAAGAAAAGCAGTGTCAGCTATATATGTTTGCAGTGGCAGTTTGGGGAGCTTCTAGCTAACTTGAGAACAAGTATATAGCTGCTTAACTTGCAGCACCTTTGCTTTTCTTGCCAATAGGAGCGAGATAGAGTGAAAGACGGCGACGAAGGAAGGAACGAGAGCGAGGGAAATTTAGATTTGAGAAAGTCGAGAGATTAAAAGTTGAGGGTGGGGTTTTGATTAGAGGGCAAAAGGAAGAGAGAATAAAAGAAATTTAATAATGTAAAGAAATCGAGCTGACAATGTCACATAAGTACGTCACTCATAGTTGCACAAGAGTCGTTGGACAACAAATCATATATATATATATATATATATATATACCCGCGTGGGCACTTGACTGCATACGAGTGCCCGAATTAGTGTAAGTACATATGCACCCGGAACACTTTCGGGCACCCTGCATGCACTCAGTCATCTAAGTTAGGTGTCCAACAAATCACTTTTATATAGAGAGAGAAAGTCTTGGTACACTACTTATCTTATAGTGCTCACCTTGTAAGCCACATGTGTAATTTTTTAAAAAATTTCTTTAGTTTTAATATTATAACCTAAACCCTAAAGACTAAACTCTAAGCTTAAAAAAAATATATATATATATATTTAATATATATATATATATATATATATATATATATATATATATATATATAAAAGACTAAACTCTAAGCTCTAAAAAACAAAAAAAAATAATATATTTAATATATATATATGTAAACCGATCAATGCATTGAAGCAAAAGATAAATGATGATAAATGAATCAATGTTCATGAACAAATTTGATATTTGTCTTAATAAGAGTTTGTTTATATTTATTCAATGCATCTAAAGATCAATTGAATAAATAAACTTTAACAACTAATTAAATTAAATGAACAAACTTGAACACATATGTGTTTAACTCATTAATATTTGTGTGTTTAACTCGTTAATATTTGTGAACCTTATTCATCAATAAAACTCTTATCAATATGTTAAATAATAAATAAAACTTTCAAAATGAACAAACAAATTTATATTATCAAGTTTAATAATTAATCAAACAAGTTTAAAATGTAAAAATTTAAAATAACCAAACAAGTTTGAATTGAGAGTTCGATAAAATCTAAACGAACCAAGCTCAACATTATAAAAAAAATTAAGTCAAATTTGAACAATCATTTCAACGATTTGATTCCTTTTAGGTTTGACTTGACTTAACTCAATTATTTTATCAATTTGAATATCATAAAGCTGGGTTAACTTGAGTTGTTTAAGATTTAGGGTTTACAGCCCTAAAATTCACTTATCAACAATGAAAAATCATGACTGCATGAGCACAATCGGCATTATGGTCCAGTTTTTAATCATAGCATTGCTGGATGGTTGCATGATGAAAGCATTTTCATTTTTCCAAAGAGAATCCAATCACCACAGGCACTTAACTTACCCTCTTCTCTCTTTCACGGTTTCCTCTTCACCAATAATCCTCCTTTGGCTTCGCCCGAGAGAAGCCATCGAGCACACATCATCATCCTCTGGTTTTGCAACTCCTTCATAAGAAAGTAATTAAGAGGGAAGAAAGAAGAAGTAAGATTAAAAAAAAAAAGCAAAAGAACAGCCCTGATTTAGGCTGTCAGAAAAAGCAAAGGATATATATTGGAGTTTGATGGCAAAATTACATTCCAAGGGTGACTTGATACGAGTGAAAAAAGATGGTCAAGTCCATCCTCCAAGACCTGCTTTATTTATCGGAAACCACCAGTTTTTTTTCTTCTCCCTTTTACTTTCTTGAGAAATTCACTATGGAAATTGCAGGATGCTTTCGCCTCTAGCTTAAAATTCCTTCCCTCAACTCTACATTGAATGAAGATTTATAGTATTTCTTTAAAAACCAACAGTGGCTATAGTCTTATCTTACTTTGCCCTCTGTAATTTCTGGATTAAAATTTATATCATATCCTACATGAAAGGAAAGGTTCTTGAACCTTGAAGACAATAACAACAACAATATCTCAATTCTCAACCTTCTAATTAATGTAATTTTCACTCTTCTCTATTCAATGTACTAACCACCATAACTTTGATATCAAGTGACGAGGGGGAACTCAAATGCACCTCATGAATGTCTCAAAAGATGTCAATTACTATATGATCCATGTTCAAGTATAAGTCTTTGGCATCCTCCCCGAGGCTCTTTATCTCTTCTTCTCCTTTTGCCAGTGTTCAAGGAGTGGCAGTAGAAAAGAAAAGTGAAAATACAATTTAGATTCTCCATCGTTGAGGCCCATTGATGGATGTATAAAGGGCACCCTAAGCTCACAAACCTAATCCAAGCCAACAGCGACTGATACTTACACATTCTACCTCATCTCTCCTCTTTCTCCTAGTGAAGGTAAGTGAAGAAGAGATTTGATGTTTGTTCTCTCTCATTTCTTTTAGTTCTTTCTCGGTTTCTCTTGTAGTAATCTTCATGTCTTTTTACAATTGTTCTCCAGTGCATGAACATGAACATGAACGTAAAAGAGCTCAGAGTTGTCCTGTTACATAATCCAATTAATCGGTAATGGATTTTGCAGGGTTTTGATTTGAGAAGATGAACAGGAAACCTGGAGATTGGACCTGCAGGTCCTGCCAGCACCTCAACTTCAGCCGGCGTGATTCCTGTCAGCGCTGCGGCGACCAGCGGCCGACCGGCAGCGACCGCTCCGACTACTTCAGCTTCGGCGGCGGCCGCGGAGGCTCGTCGTTCGGCTTCATCGGCTCCGACGTCCGCCCCGGAGACTGGTACTGCTCCTGCGGCGCCCACAACTTCGCCAGCCGCTCCAGCTGCTTCAAGTGCGCATCCCTGAAGGAGGACTCCGCTGTCACCGGCGGCGGCGGCAGCTTCGACAGCGACACGCCGCGGTCCCGGGGTTACAGCTTCGGCGGAAGCGGCGGCGGCGGAGGCGTCCGTGCAGGATGGAAGTCCGGAGATTGGATTTGCAACAGGTGTCATTGGATGGATTCCTCTCTTCGCTGTCTAAATTTTAAACAAATGAAGAATAATATTTCCTAATCATGAGCGTGATTTTAAAAGGTCGGGCTGCAACGAACACAACTTCGCGAGCAGAATGGAGTGCTTCCGCTGCAATGCGCCGAGGGATTCCGGTACATTAACAATCAATTCGCGAGATTAATTGCCTGCTCTGTTCTTGAGAAAATTAACCTGAATTCATCGACATTTTTGCGATGACAGGCACCGAAGTCTGAGAAGAATCAAGGCGGAACGAACGAATTATGAACGAACGAATCAATGCATGAGAGCTTATGGTTTCTAGTTTTGTTTTGCTTCTTTGGTTTTGATGTTCATGCATGTACTACCGAACTAGTTAGTGTGTTTGCTGCACCTTAATTTTCTGCTTCATTTAGTATCTTCTTTTTTAGTTTCTTGTGATCGATGCATTAGATAATGAAATTGACGTCTGCTCTGTTGTTGGCCAAAGTTGACGTGCCAAAACTCATAATGCAAGTGTATCGATCTTTGTTCGGCCTTTTGCTTTTAAAGCATGTTTCTTTAATCAAGATTACTCCTGCACTAAAGGATGTGATATTTCATGTGATGAAAGAAAATTGCTCCGGTCAAAAGTTTTAAAGCGCCTTGAGTTTTTATTTGCATTGCATTTGCACCATCGTTACTTTCTATTTTGGCAGGATGCTTTTCCTTGATGTATTTGGATTGCACTTTAGGAGCTTTTCCAATCGCAATTTCATGATTTGTGTTCTTAAGAACGAGCTCGCTGTAATTCTGATTGGCCAAAACTTTATTTGGAGGGAGTAATAAGGCAGTTGCTGCAAGGGATAAAGGAAGCTCTCGATCGTTAGTACGTTTGAATCAACCCTCCCAACTCATTTAGTCATTTGTAGTCTATCTCTTGGTCTGCACCCCAGAAATGGTTCACTCAAGACTTAATTGGCTGACACCACTTTTAATAGCTCCAATCCATTGTATATCCCACGCGATAGCTTAGATGGAAGTAGCATTCCTGAAAAACCCCACGACACATGCTCAGATGGGATGAATTAGGTAAATTAGGCTGATTTAAGCTTGCAGACTGTTTACACTATTGGAGCAATATCAAAGAAACGCCAAAGAAATAACACAAAACAACAAAATCAAACAAAACATTGTCAGAATAATATTTATGAGATAAATTTGGCGACAGCAATGGAGCTTATACGCATTTTGGGAAAAGTAAAATTCAGTAGGGTACACTGTAAGGGGCTAATGGGTACACAGGAATTGGATGGCATCAACAAACTTACGATCTACCCAGATCCAGGGAAGAAAGTTCAAACGCGGCTTCACCTGTTAAGTGTACAACACAATCAGAGATTACTGACAAATTGCTGCTCACAAAGATTTTTTATCGTTTCAGATTGCATCCAAACAGTCAACTGATCCCTTCTGCTCCAATTCATCACTTTGATATCAAATGCAGTGCGTTTCGTTGAAACTGTCTGATGAAAGAAGGCGGCTCATTAGCACTTTAAGCCTCTCAGCACCGGGACCAGGCCGGAGCTCAGTGACATTCCTCACTTGATACTGTAGATCATCACTTATATTCATTTTTAGTGCATCATACCATTTGCTAGGCACAAAACCATCCAGATCACGGCCCAAGAGCTCCTTATCAATCTTGTCAAGAACAGTGTCATTTCTGCCAAACTTCCTGGCAAATGGAGCATTGCTGATGACCATCTTTGAGAAGTCTTCTAGGGTGAGAAGGTGAGGATGCTGCTGTGGAGGGTTATCCCAAGCTATGAAATGAAGATCATTGTTGACAGTCGTGTTACGAAACTCAGGGGCATTGCAGATGACTGTCTGAAAGTATCCCTCAGGGGACGATATATAGTTTGCATAATACATTAGAATTGTCCTTGGAAGGTTGTCCCACCCCCACAAACAGAATTCAATGAACTGATGAGAAAGCATCATCCAAGCAGAACCTGTGAGAAAAAAAAAACATATTAATAACCACTAATGCCCCAGTGGAATCATGCAAAGTTTGAACAAGGAAAATGTATCGAATAATTCACTGGAAATTGACAGTTCGTGAATAGCTTCCTTACTAAATCATCTATTTTGATTCTCGAGCTCTTTTGAACACAATTTTTTTTTCACCATTCAAACAGAAGGTGGAGGTAACAATAGCAAGTTCATGGTTTTTTCAAACATTTCCAATGAAAAACATAAGAGGCACAGATAGATAATATACATATAAGACAAACACGAACCAGAATTATTTGGGGTCAGACACACAATCTTATCCATTTCCCTTAACGAAATCTAACAAGGTTATATCACTGCTAAAATTAAGATCTCATAAGCCGCGTTTAATGGTGTTATGTTCTCTTTAATTTCTCTGTACCATTCGTACCTTCAATCCTAATTGACTTAGCTAATCTAATTATTCAATTCATTAGTTTCCTTTGAATATGAAGCTAACATCTCAATCAATTTTCTATCTTTTATGGTCCATTTGAACTACATCTAGCTACTTTTAGATAGTCATTGTCATCATCATCATCATAGTGTCATGTTTATCCTAACTATTTGGTAGTTCACTACATGAATCTTATCCTCTATTGAGCTCAATGCAAACCATATTGAAATTAATTAAAAAAAATTTGTTACATTGAATATTCTTTTTAAAATCCCTCACTATTGCTTACACAGTCCACTCTAATAGATTCAACTCTTCTAATTTATAGAACCAGTAACTACTTTTGAACATGGATAATAGTAATTTTTATGTTATTTTCTCATAAGTACACACTTTCCTATAAATATTTGTTTCTGTGTCACACTGAGCTTTTATGGCTGTCTTTTACAAAACTATCAATTATCACTGATAAAGTATGATTGACCATACATCACAATCTTATGAGAACTTCCATTTAGCCTAAGAAGCATTTGATCAAGACCCAGTACTGCAGAAACTCCTCAATTCTAACCATTCAGTCTTTATCATATTCATGATTGTTTCACCAGAACTCTTTATTTAATAATATTGTACATAAAAATTATTACAAAAATTTCCTCTTCATTGAACTTAACTATCACCTCACTTGTTTTTTTTTCTTATTGTTGAAACTAGATTTCCTGCATAAGAGTTTTTAAAGCTTCTCTTTATGATTCATGCATAAATTCATTCTCTATTCTCTAATCAATTAACCAATTATATTAGCAAATAACATACACCATTAATGTTTAACCCATAGAGGTTTATCCAGAATATATCTGGCAAATTTATCTTAAAAAGTGTTTAAAAAAAAGGATGAAACTCACTAGAAGAATCAATTATTATAACCTCAATAACTCCAATACTGGTAACTACATTATTGAACATATTTTTTCCACAGCGATATAAAAATAATGTACTACTGATAATAGTAACTAAACTAACAGATGAAAAGAACAATTAAACAAGTCATACAAAGGAGTACATTTCAGACAAAAACAACATGTAAGGAGTACATTGATCTCATGCTGCCATTGAACACTTATGTAAAGGATCTATGGCTAGAAAATATCTAGATGTCTTAAATTACACTTAACCACATTAAATCAAGTTTTCTTTATTCCTCCTCTAACTCTCACATTCAACTCTAATTGATTTGATTCATTTAACTACAGAAATTACTCAGTTGATCAAGAGTCAATCATGAACATGACTGTATCATCTTTATTTTCTCTTATTGTATTATTCATTGAAACTAATATCTAATTTCACTTGGACTCTATTTTATCTATCATAAATTGTGGGAGAATCATGGGTAATCAACCCAAGATGCTGTCATAAAAGTGTGCATAACTTCACATGGATGAAAAAAAAAAGATAAATAATAGAAACAAGGCATGGCTATTCAACCATTAGTCTCAAACAATTTTTGTGAATTTAAAAAGCAACGGAAGTTTGACATGAATCTTATTTCCCTTCTCTAATCCACCTAATGATTGTCATTCTTCTTCTCAAACTCACAATCTGTCTGTAGCATTCATGTTAAAACACAGGGAACTTCTGCCCAATCTTACAGTCTGTAGCATGAATGTTAAGACCCAGGAACCTTTTTTCAGTCACACAATGACTGTAGCATACATGTTCAGATTCAAGGAACCATACCCTTAGCTCCAAATGAAAGACTAGTGGTTCATATTCATTATTAAGCATACATCATGTAAGATCCAAGGAGCTTTACGATCTCACATCTCTGTAGCATACATGTTCAGATTAAAGAAAACCATACTCTTTTCTTCAAATGAAAGACTAATGATTCATAATCATGATTAAGTTTCCACCACCATAGAAATGGGTCCAAGCTTTCTTCATTTGGCCCCAATCAAGCAAACTGTTTTATCATTTTCATAGCAACACTCACAAGAAAGAGATGTATATGCCTATAGACTGGAACCACATGATTTCCCTGTCTTTGTATGCCATCCTTTCACATCAGTCATGCACAATTCCTACACTCAAGGAATATCTAATTTAGTTCCTGCATTGTAGACATGAGGGCCAGTGATATAGCCTTGTAATATTGTAGCCACAA
This sequence comes from Zingiber officinale, assembly GCF_018446385.1. Lineage (NCBI taxonomy): Eukaryota > Viridiplantae > Streptophyta > Magnoliopsida > Zingiberales > Zingiberaceae > Zingiber > Zingiber officinale. The sequence continues at coordinate 30,124,545 of NC_056004.1, forward strand.
AATGTACCCACCAATGAATTTGTGGCCTGTCCTTCACAAAAGATACAGGGTGTAAAAAATAGTCAATACAAACCATACACAGTGTACAAAGGTTATGCAAATTTATAAAAAATCAGGGACCTAGTTATTCTAGTCCAAACCAACCCCATTGTTGCGAAACCTACATAGCTATAATAGGTTAATTCTATTAAATGTCAAATTATTCCCTTTTCCAACTCTGCCTACAACTTGACTCCTGATTCCATATCCTAGCATTGTTCCAGACTGTAACGCTTAAAGTTCTTCTAAATTTAGAAAATAAAAGAATGAGATTATACTGAACACAATGATAGTAAGATTTACATACAACCTAAGATGAGAATATATCATGTCATCGACATACTGTACTAATTCCTTGAATGACAAATGATAAAAAGGAACATGCCACATTACCATGAACCACAATAATCGTAATAGTAAAGAAAGCAGTTTATTAGAAAATTGTCATATAAAAGTAAGATTGCAGATTTGGTAATGGTTAAACATCTCTCTTGTTCTACTCAAGTACTAAACTGCTGCAAATGTTATTATAAAAAGACTCGAGGATAACTTGGAAATCTAAAAAGTTCCACTTGGGCAAACCCCAATACGTGTTTCTATCATGTCAGTTTAAGCATCCAACAATAACTAACAACCCAAGTACTAGAGAAATAGCTGCTTCACAGAATAATGTGTTTAAAACATACACAGTAAAATGAAAAAGGAAAGAGCACATAATTCATGTACACCTTAAGTATAGACTAGTGGGCACTTAGTCTTTGTACCTATAAAGAGCTTGAATGCAGTGGGTACGGTTCTTTTCTCAGTAATCCAAAAGACATCAGTTTTCTGCAAACTATAAAGCCCAGGGTCGATAATTATTGGCTTAGCTCGGAAGTGCCTGATATTACAATTTCAAGAGCATCAATAAGCATGATGTAAATCAAGGGATGTCTATAATACTGCCAATCAATGAGTGTGTCTTACGTACTCCTTCCATCCAATGTCACTTGTATGCTCAATAAAGTTCAGCTCTCTGGGTACACTTGAAAGTGCATAGAGTAGATCTGCTCGAGAAAGATAAGAAACTATGCAGTAAGCAAAGCTTCAAAATGTTCTTTGCAATATGAGAATGACCAAAGTTGGATTTGATTTGAAATATCAATTAACAGAAATATATCCATGAAATAACACATTGGATCAATTGTGAGAAATAATCACCCAATAAAAGTTTTGAAAAGGTAATCAAGATTTTAGAGCATGGACAGTAACAAATGAACTAAGATACAGATAGCCATGACCATCCCATAACTATTCTTGTCACAAACTGGAGCGTGTTATTCAGCAGGGTTGTGTGCAAGAAAGACTGCTTGTTTCGGATGTAGAATGATCAGAAAGTCAAACAAATGATGATGTACTTTATTGCTGAATCAGGGAAGAACTAGCTAGAAACTTATTGCAATGCCTATAACCAAGGGTATCGTACAGTTGAGAACTACCTCAGATAAACAAAACAAACCTGATGGGGGTACTGCTAAGAGGATCCATTATTCAAATACTTTAGGCAATACCTAACTAGCAGTAACAAATGGGTAATAGGATTGACATTCCCAAGTATAGATCAAAAAGAAAACTAATCAACATCCAATTGCAGATGGGAAACTATATATGAGTGACAAAATAATAGTTGGGTTTCAAACCTCACCATCCTGGGTGACAAGAGGGTAGTCGGAGGCGCTGAGATTGATGAACCAATCCCAGTCGCCGCGCTCCTTAAGAAGGACAGAGGCGGCGTGAAGCGTGTTCGTAACCATAGTAGGGCCTCGGTAGGTGACCATATTCGCCCGATCTATGACCCTCACGTTTCCGAAACGAGAGTACACAGGATCGTTTCGTATAGCAGCGGCGACCTCTAGACGTTCCGATGCAGGGGCTTCAAGATCGAGGTGAACCACGTACTGATTGTTCGGGTGATAGAGAGCGCGGAGGGTCCGCCGCAAGCTACGGCCGTCTCCGGCCGAGCCGGAGATGAGGTATGCGAGGCGGGGGACCGGGCGAGGCGGCACGGCGTCATGCGGCGAAGAGGAGAGGAGCTTAGACTCGACGAAGAGAGGCTCATCGGAGACGGTGCTAGGGATCTGGGAGAAGGATAGGAGGAGGAGGGCCTGTTGGGACAAGGAGGCGGAGGAGAAGGATGAGATGGAAGAGGAGGAAAAGGCGAAGAGGGAGGCGGAGATTACGAGGGATGAGAGGAAGAAGGAGGTGAGCAGGGGAACCATCCATTTAGTCCTCCGCTGAAGCTGATACGGCGGTGGAGGCTGGGTCTCCATTGGCCAGGCGACGGGCGGTGGTCAGTCACTCCGCCGCCCTCCGTTTCGGTGCCACGGTGTAGTCAATCCGAGCTCAATTCGCTGTATTTACGAGTGGAAACGATGGCATTGGGTACGTGTCCGGGAGGTCAGTGGAATCCTGATGGACGGTTAAGATGGATCTGGTACATGGAAGGTGGGCGGTTGGTTGGTCGTCGACGACGACTGAGTCGGGTGACAAAAATGAAAAAAAATATTCAAATTCCCAGAGACGTGGGACAAAGTCGCCGTTGACCTGACGTTTGTGAATAATTCATCCTCTTCATTGATTAATATTTTACACATTAATAATTCAAGATAAACACGACTTTGTAAATTAGAATTTCTTTGCAAATCTCACTTGTATTTGTAAAGACATCCTCTAGTCAATTGTTTGCCAATGGAAGACGAGCATTTGGTGTGTGTTTTTAACTATTGGTATAATTTCATATAAATTTTAAAGAACGCGAAGGTAAGGCCTTCCAAGTAACTCGATATACCACGAAGAACATTAATTATATCCCCCTGTTCCATCACAAGACTCAACCCATTTAATTGGCAATTAATGCATCTAGGATATTTACAACACGACCTACCAATTAACATAATTTCCACTGGCAATTAATTCAATTCGGTTCTCAATAATACGATTCCATTGTCCTTTTCTCTCGTAGCTTCAAACAAAAAAGGCATTTGTTTCACTCGATTATCATGATATTTTTTCTCTCGAAAGAAATCATTAGTCTTACTTATGCTTCATGGAGTGAAATTTTCATGTACCCTCATATGAGTAGAATTTTCATGTACCCTATGGATCTGACTAGCGCATGAAATATTATCATCATGAGATTTGAAGTTCAAATCTCGACAAAATCAAGATAAATATCTTCTCAAATATAAAAAATAATTAATCGAAATTATTTGCTTCTCTTATCAACCTGAGAAACAAGCGAAATGTACCCTTTTTTTTTCCTACTGCAAATTCTTCTTAACACAGCAGCATGAAAGCGAATTACACAACGACCACAGATTCGTTTGCGAATAACATAATCTTGTGAAACAGCACGCTATGAAACAGCAAAATAGTCGTAATACTTTTAGTTAATAGCTGATGAATCCTTCATTTGCTACGGCAATATCAAACGGAGTATATCGCCTGAATATTTGAATGATTTCTCAGTCTCCTCCAAACAATGATCCTTCTCTTCTCTAGACCAGTTCTGCAAAAAATATGAAATACAAAGTGCTGTAGGAAATCTGGAAAAAAAAAAAGGGCAGCAGAAACTTAATAAGCAAGAAAATGTCTATGGTCATACCGAAGCAACTTTATTCAGCTTATTGCGCACATTTTGCAACAGTTCGGATAGATTGCCATCCCACTTGTAGAATGCTAGCTCCTTGTTGTCTAGGATTTTCTCTGCCGCCTAGGAGGAAGAGATGAAGTTAAATTGACAAAGAATCAATGAATTTAGCTAACAGCATTATGACAAGTACATAACAAATTGTGTACCACCACAAATAAGCTGTGACATGGCCAAGTGAATTGAGTGTGACACAATTAGTTAGTCGAATGAGATTATTTGTGTGCCGCATTACTCTGATTTGCAACAGATACAAAGGGCATGTAAATCAAGAATGCAGCTAGCTATGATATCATGCCTTTCTATAAATGTGCGCAGATAAAAACAGCAGGCTGGTCTGAGACCAAAGTTATGACCCTACATGGTCTTCCACATGTTCACAATCGATCTAATTTGAGCATTCAGAAATGGAGTGGTGAACTCTCAGCATTAGCTATGCAACTAAGAACAGATTTGTTGTCAATTGAGGAGAACCTGTCCATTTTGGGCACTCATGCTGCAAACTCTATCTTTGGGCCTCCAAGGATCAATTGAAGTATAGTACTATTTCTTAAATACTGAACATCCTCAATAACAATGTATTTTTATAATCTAATACTGCAAATATTTTTTTCCCTACTTTCCTTTATTAGTTCTTCTTGCAAGGCTCTTCGTTGTGAGATTTTGTTTCCAAATTAATGAACAGAGCAACTCAAATAAAGTTAATGAAATGCATACCGAGGGAAAACATTTATGCCGGATCACCAAATTATTATAATGTATAGAGTAACTGAATTTCTAAAAGCTAAACTGAAAATAGATATAGAAAAAAAACTCTAGTAATACATCAAATTGTCTGGTAAGGCAACCTTTGCACAAGAAATGTGTCATTTCAGAACATTTTAGGCAGCACAATGACATCTGGAAAACGATATTTAGATATTAAAGTACCTTGCTGCCAATCATTCGACCACCAGCAGTGTGAGCAAAGTATACATTATAGAAGTGACATATGAATGCTTGAGGATCCTTTTCGGAAAGCTCCTCCAGATACTGAGCATAAGAAGCACCAGGAGCAGAGGGGTCAGGAATCGTATGCCCTTGGCCCTTAAACCATTCTAAATCTTTAGCTAATTTGTCAGACCTTTCCAAGCCAGTATTCTCGAACTCAGCATCTACAAATAGTGGCTATATATCATACTGAACTAGGTTCCAATTTCCAAATACATGCTAAGTAAATTTACTAGCTAGTGCAAGAAAATTAAGAAATAACAAGCGCAGCATCCATTGACTATTATATTTAATCAAAATATAATTTACAGGTGATGCAACGACAAGGAAGAGGACCCAAAGACATTCTTTAATCCAACACAATCTAATAAACAATATGCTCACTCGCCAATAAATACTCATTCTGATGCTGATTGTACAAAACAAGTTACAAACTGTAGAACTATTTCATCTTGTGCAATAAAACCAACAATGCATCTGAAATAGTTAAAGGGATATAAAGTTGGTCAATTTTTTAATTTTTTTGAAAACCCTATGGAAATTTTTTAACAGTTGGGATCCAATTTAAGTTTTCATCTCCCTTCCATCCATAGATTGACAAAAAGCAATCAATTGCACTTTAGGAAATTTGTTTAGGTGTCAAGTGTCAAGAACAAATGGACAATGGTGTGAATACAAGTTAGTCTAGCTAGAGTGAATAGGTGAATGCAAGTTAGTCTAGCTAGAGTTTGTAAAGTTGAGTATGGGTCCAAAAACTCGTCAAACTATAGACCTAATTCCTGTACTTACTGCTTTCCATTTATTTGAGTTAGTTGATAGTTCTGCTGAGTGTATTCAAGATATTCATACCGAAATTTGAATAAAAATTGCAATAAATAATGAAACATACAAAATTATAACTAGCACATACCATAAATTCAAGGAGTTAAACATAAGGGGCTATATTCTTGCTAGCATCTACCCCAAACACTTTCCTAGAAACACCTTAAAAAAACATCATGCTCACTACTTTGGCCCCTTTAAATTATGAGAAAACTTGATTATAATGCATTGTTAGTAACTCACCAACTTAATATAAACATTACTATAGCGCAGAGGATTTACAGCATTCGTACTGTCTTCCATCTATTGATATTTCTATATGCCACACCACCACAGTATTAGTTTCTATATTCCCATTATAACACTCAGTAGACCAAGCACATTATAGATGCTCAGACAGTGCTAGCCTCCCACTGTCTCACAGCAACAAAGGGTTTTCGGACGCCAATGATGATTGGGCCGGTGAGGACCAACTTGGACTCCTCATGAGTTACTCAAAGAAATGAAACAACAATATATCAATTTATCCACAGAGGTGCAATTAGTTCACTTGATAGATTTTGATTGTTCACTTGATAGAGTCAAATTCTTCTTGATGAGGGAGAACGACAAGTTTATTATTTTATTTTAATTTTTTTAATTCTAAATAAAAGGTTATTTATAATTATGACAGAGATGTTAGCTACCTAATGCGCATTATTTTCTAAGAACATACCTTATTTAGAATCTATAAAAGAGTTAAGATCTTATATGTTTAGGTATCTCAAAAATATCTTTCTCTTCGCGATTGAGTTGTGAGTTCAAATTTTTGACGGCGCAATTAGTTCTTACGATCAAACAAAACTGCAAACAGAAACATAAAAAGGTGAAAGTAGAAGGAACCAAAAACTTACACCAGGGATAGGCGGCATTCCGGATGATTATTTCCAGGGTATCATACACGATCTTGCTATCAACTAGGAAACGGAGGTACCCCTCCATGGACGGTTCCCACTTAAAAACCGGCGGCCCTTCAGGCTCCTTCTCACCCTCCTTGGCTTGATCCCTGGTGTGCAGCTTCATCGCAACTGCCCTCATCTCGTCGACGAACGCACGGTCCCGGCCGGAGGCCTGCCGCTCCTTTGGCATCTCGGTGGCGGTGGCAGTAACGACAATGGCTCGCAGGGGAAGTCGGTCGGAGGTGCCTCTCCGCTGGCGGTAAGGGAAGTTTAAGCGAACGGGGTCGGTAAGGGAGGCGGGGATGAGGCGAGCTCGAGGACAGGAGGTTCGGTATTGAGAGACGCGAAAGGCGGAGGAGGCCATAGTTACGCGTATAGTTATGACGACAACGAAGCGAAGCCTTGTTTAGGGCTTGTGATGCAAGGAATAAGCCGACGGAGCGGAGAAGAGTGCTTGTAACAGCTAGCTCGGTGTGCTTCCGTTGCATCTATGCAACGGGATCTAAAAATAAAATATAATAAAATAAATGGAGGGGAGGATTCGGCAGATTTCCGAGATTATACGCACAAGTTAATACCCATATGTTAATTGGACCGTTCACGGGGGTGCATCAAAGGGTTGACAGTTTAATATAAAACGAGTAAAATAATTTAAAAGGTCTTTTTTATTTTTATGTTTTATATTAAATTCGCACTTTTAAGTTCACTATATTTGTACGTGTTCAATTAAAAAATTAAAGTCAGTTACGATTCTACTGGTCAAGAATATGAATGATGCCTGATCCATTCAAATAGCCCCTTTGGCCTTTTAGTGCGGTAGAGTTGATATTAAGATGGCAGAGTTGTTTCGATTTTCGCAAGATTTATTATCTGAGGATTAAATATTTAATATCGAATCTCCCTTTTTCTTCAGTCTTCTATTGTCTTCTCTCTTTCTGTTTTCTGTAATTCAAGTATTTAAAATTGTCTTTGGGAGAAGGAAAGGACTGTTGTTTTATATAATTCAGCTCTCACGGTTTTGCCTTGCCACAGTCGTTGTCGTCGTCTCCGGAACTGTCATCTTCATTGCACTCTACTGGCGGAAGCCCATCTCCTTGTCCGTCGACGCCGCGCGCCCTACCGTCCCCCGCAGGCGATCTCCACATCCTCTGTCGTTAATTAATTCCTCTCTCAAGTCGTCGAGTTGTGAAGAGGCGCTAGTGAAAGAAGCTCTGACTTCTCTCTAGAAGTCAAGGTTTGATCGCCGGCCGGAGGTAGGGCTTCCTCTTCGACTGTGAGGAGAGTGTTAGGGTTAGGATCTAGATGCGTGTTGGAGCTTCATCAGTAGTGTCTGCGGCTCGCTGGCGCACCTATTTTCTTGACAAGTCACCGGACTGTCCTGGGCGAAAGACAGTTTAGGGAGGGCTTGAGGATGAAGCTATGATTTGGACGTTCACAGCTGCTGGATAGAGACAAAGGAAGTGGCGATCACTGCTGAGGAAGAAGCGAGCACTGCCAAGGAAGAAAAGGAAGGTACAACAATTAGCTAGTAGGCAGGCACTGGGACGCTGTGGAAGGTTGCCGGTACAACTGCTGAAGAAGACAAGGTGCATGAATGTGTGCAGACCGTAACAGAGACCTGCAAATTAAAGAATCATGGACAAAGATACATTTGATCATACTATACGTAATACAACATCTCTTCCGTGTTGGCCCTGGGACGGGTTGACGGAGGCGCTGGGACGAACGTATTCGTCTTTTACCACCATAGTATACATAATACTACATGGCAAAAACAACACCAAAGACTCGGCTAGGCAATAGCTGTTGGTAACCGAAAGGTGATAGGTGATGTGCGTAAATTATATACATTTTTATGTATGTTTGGATACACATTTATTTATATTTCATGAACATAATTTATATTTATTGCACTCTATTTCTTTATAATGTCATACTTTCACTATATTTTGTTCGGAGATCTGCTCTTTGCTTGTTTTGATTGACAGAACGTATATTGGAGCGAAAATAGAGTAAAAACACACACGATAATAACTTTGGAAGAGATCAAGTCAAGGTCGTGTGACCCACATGACCGTGTTCCCCCACCAGAGGTAAATCAAGCCACGACCGTGTCAATATCTTGTGGCCAGGCATCACACGGCCATGCCAAATGGCATGGCCGTGCCAACTTTCCAAAGAAGAAGCAGAATATGGTCGTGTGGTGCAGACCGGCCATGTAGCCTTACCAAGGAGGGAGCATGACATGGCCGTGTGGTGCAGACCGGCCGTGTCACCTCAGCAGTGTATCCAGCACACGATCGTGTAGATCTACACGGCTGATCCTGTCCGAATGTCGAATCAACGGACGCTGGGCACGTGACGCTTCCGGCTGCTTGCGTGGATCTTCGACTGGCGGCACAAAGCTCCGGCGAACCTGCACAGAAGTCGGGCCGGGAAGGGATTCCCGACGGCGACCCTCCGACGCTCAAGTCAGGCGAAGCTCCAGAAAGAAACAGTGGCTTTAAAACTTGTAGATTGCGTACCTCCGGCGAAGAATGAGGGCCTTTATATAGGGCAGCGAAGAAGTGAGTGTACACCTACCGAGGTGTACACGTGTCCATAGCCCACACTCCAGTAAGGACTTGTCAGTGAGCTTCCCTAACCCATACTGCTACAGTCTTAGCATGTCCTCGATGGGACAGCGGAATCCCCTATCACAAGATTTGGAGCATGGCCCACACGTGAAACATACCTGCTGTCAGAAAAAGACGTTCCTTGTCCTTTTCCCCTTTGCTCCAAATCTGGCTTCCGGGCGGACAGTTCCCTCAACATCCGGCCGGACATACGCGATGGTTTACTTGGGGAGATCCTCCATCACGTGCTTTACGGGGACTATTAGCAGTGTTACCTTATGGCTTTGGCCGAGCGTGAGGTCCGCTCGGCCCACGACCTTTTCTACTGAGCGCCGGAACCCTGATTTCGACAGGGTGCCTTTAACCATCAGCCGTATATCGTCCGGTCGGCAAGCCGATCGGACCCATCCCCCTCCGGGCGTTCGATTCCGTCGGCCGGCCGGACGTCCGGTCGGACCCTGCCCTCTCCAGCCGTCCGGTTGGTCCCGGCCTTCTCTGGGCGTCCGGCCGGACCCGGCCCTCTCCGGATGGACGACTGCCACTGTGGCTTCCACATGGCGTTGACTTCACAGGGCGGGCCCCCTGCTCTTACTACCGGATCACTTGCCTCCCCTTCAAGTCTAGTCGAAGGAGGCGAATAGTCCGACTGACTGGACTAAGAATCCGGCCGAGCGGTTCCTCCATGCTTGTATCATCCGCTCGGCCAACCATAGAGGTAGCCTTAAGCGAATCAACAATGGTCTTCACCGGATCTCCTCGTATTCTGCGCCAATCTTCGACATTAAGGTTGAGCATGCTTTTATTAAATGCTCCGAATGATTGAATGCCACGTGGAGCACTGCCATCGGTGTACGGCGGCGGTGGCGTGATGTTTTGATGTGATCGAAGTGATTCGAAATGGATGGCTCGATGCATGCTTTGATTCCCGTGACCTGGATCCAACGGTGGAGGCTGCCCGGCCCTCACCCTATAAATTCTTCGTTTTTCCTTCTCTTCGTCACCTGCCTCCGCGATTTCGACCATTGCCTCCTGCGCTTTGGAGCTCCGGCGATCCTGTTTCTGCTCTCCGACGCTCTCCGGCGCCTTTTTCGCGATCCCTTTCCCCGCAGTAAGGTTTTATAGCTTTCCTTCCTCCTTTCCGGTGTTTCCTCCGCATTTCTTCCTCAGTTTCGATCCTTGAAACCTCCTTTCGTTTGCTGTTGTTTTTCTCCTGCCTTTTTGCCTTTTGATTCCTTCCGATCGGCCCATGGCTAGTTCTTCCCATCCCGCGGATCAGTCGCTCGGCCCATGGTACACCACCATGCAGTCCTGATTCGAACAGCGGGACTTCGATATTTTGACAGATAATTTTGAAATCCCAGAGGATTTCGAAATTCGCTTAGCTGGTCCCTCCGCTCGGCCTCACAGGCCGCCGCGCGGAGCTTTCTGTGTCTTCCGAGACCAGTTTACCGCCGGTCTTCGTTTTCCTGTGCACCCCTTCATTATAGATGTCTGTAATTTTTTCGGTGTGCCGCTCGGCAGTTTAGTACCCAATACCTTCCGTCTCCTCTGCGGTGTTGTCATTTTGTTTAAGATTCACAACATCCCCCTCCGACCGGAGGTCTTCTTTTATTTCTATTACCCCAAGCAAGCCGAGCCGGGCACCTTCATGTTCCAAGCTCGGTCCGGCTTGGTCTTTTTCAACAAACTCCCTACTTCCAATAAACATTGGAAGGATTATTTTTTCTACATCCGTATGCCCAATCAGGCAAACTTCCCGACCCAGTGGCAAGTCAGTCTGCCCCCCACTCCCGAGTTGAAGAAGTTCAAGACCCGACCGGACTACCTCCATGCTGCAAATATACTGGCCGGTCTGCGACTTGACATCAACAAACTTCTCCACGAGGGAGTGATGTACATCTTCGGGCTGAGTCCTATACAGACCCCTCTTCCGGCCGGCTTCGGTAAGAACTTTGGTTGGACATTTGCTTTGATTGCTAACTGATTTCTTTTCCTTTCTTTGCAGCGGACATCGTTATGGATTCGGTCATGGCCGGTGTTTTGAAGAGGAAGGCGGCCGCTCTGGAAGCCGCGACGGCCAAAGAAATGGAAGCTTTGGGTATCCAGCCAGTCGGATCCCACGAAGGAGAGAGCGGGACTCAAGCTGAGTCGACCGCTCCCGCTTCTCAACAAAACGTGGCCAGCGGAGCCACTCCTTCTGGAGAACCAACTGCCCCTGAGGAAGGTTCCGCTCGGGAGGAGGAGCAGCCCTTACAAAAGAGGTGTCGAGTGGAGACTCCCCTGCGGTCGGCAACCTCTGTGGTCCAACCATCCGAGCGGGTCACTGCAACTGCTCGGGGCAAGGCGCCAGAGGCCGAAACCATCTCGTCCGACCGGACTCCTTCGGATTGGGACGAGCCAGCTGCTCTAGTGGAGGCTATTCCAATCAGCACCCTTCCGCCCGCTCGCCATTCAGCCCAGCGCTCGACCATTCATTCCCAGTTTTCTACGCCGGCTTCTGATCCCCTTCCGACTGCCGGTCAGACGACCCCCGTTCATGGCCGCACGATTCGGGTCACTCTTCATCTTCCGACTGAAGAGCTGATTCCAGAGGCCGACCGTCCATCTGCGCCCGAGCACACCATCACCTTGAAAGGGCCCCTAGCCTAGATGTGGGCCGATGCTCGGGCCCGCACTGCGCTGATACCCCTCGAAAATTTGGCTAACAGCCATATGCAGCAGGTCACAGGGGTAAGTTTGTAATCTACAAACTTTGGTGTTCATTCTTTCCGATCGGCCGCTAATAGCTATAATTTTCTTTTGCCAGAGATGGGTGGAGGAAATTACGGTTTCCAATCGCTTGGCCTTGGTGGATGAAGAGCTACGGCAACTGAAGGCCGCAGTTGGTCCGTCCGGCCTTCAGGGCCCTTCCTATTCCGAGCTGCAAAAGGAGCTGAAGAAAGCTCAAACTCTGCTGGCGGCCGAGCAGAAGAAGACAGCCGACCAGGCCCACGCCTTGGCCGAGTCCGAGCGACAAGTCAAGTCGCTTGACACAAAAATAACCCTGGCCACCACTCGGAAGAATACAGCTATCTCCGATCTGGAGAAGAAGAACGTTGAGGCTCGGGGCCTGGAGCTGAAGATAAAAGAGTTGACGGAGCAGCTCGACAGGGAAAAGTCGGGCCGCTCGGCCGACGCGGAAAAGCTTAAGAATCTGAACGAGGCCCTCACAGGCTCCCAGGCGGCTTTCAAAGAATATCAAGAAGCCGAGCCGAGCCGAGTCGCCGCTCTGCGACAGAGCTACATCCGATCGCCCGAATTCTCGGAGAAAATTTGCGAGCGGATGTACTCAGCCTTCGACTTGGCCATGACTGCCACTATGACCTATCTGAAGTCGAAGGGCCTTCTTCCGAGTCCACCAATATTCCGGCCGGCGATCAGGTGGCGCTCCTAGATAACATCCCCAAGACCCTCTACGATTATATAGAGTAATTTTTGTAATTTGGCCACTCGGCTAAATATGATCCCTTTTGTACTTAGGCCGCCCGACCTGAGATTTTATTTTTAATGCAATGCTTTCCTTTCGCGCACTCTATCTTTTTGCACTGTCCTTTTGCTAATTAATATGTGTGTTGCCCGCTTGCCTATTATCACACCTCTGGCATTCGAAAGGCATTCTTGCGAAGTACTTGGCCATGCCCTTCCGCTCGGGCAAATATTCCGGACGCGTAACATTCCGCTTTGCTAGCAAGGATCGCTCGCTATAAGCCTACAAAAACCTTTGGGCATTGAGCCGAGTGGAACGTAGAGTCGGTCGAACAATATTGGCGGCGAACTTCTCGGACACTTGTAGTCCTTTTTTTTCGCTCGGAATATTTATAGACGCCGACTCGTCTCTCGATATTTAACGTCGGAGCTCGACGGTCTTCCGCTCGGACGTTTATAGACGCCGGCTCGTCTCTCGATATTTAACGTCAGAGCTCGACGGTATTCCGCTCGGACGTTTATAGATGCCGGCTCGTCTCTCGATATTTAACGTCGGAGCTCGACGGCCTTCCGCTCGGACGTTTATAGACGCCGGCTCGTCTCTCGATATTTAACGTCGGAGCTCGACGGTCTTCCGCTCGGACGTTTATAGACGCCGGCTCGTCTCTCGATATTTAACGTCGGAGCTCGACGGTCTTCCGCTCGGACGTTTATAGACGTCGGCTCGTCTCTCGATATTTAACGTCGGAGCTCGACGGTCTTCCGCTTGGACGTTTATAGACGCCGGCTCGTCTCTCGATATTTAACGTCGGAGCTCGACTGTCTTCCGCTCGGACGTTTATAGACGCCGACTCGTCTCTCGATATTTAACGTCGGAGCTCGACGGTCTTCCGCTCGGACGTTTATAGACACCGGCTCGTCTCTCGATATTTAACGTCGGAGCTCGACGGCCTTCCGCTCGGACGTTTATAGACGCCGGCTTGTCTCTCGATATTTAACGTCGGAGCTCGACGGTCTTCAAGGTTAATTTTGACGCTGCCGATCGGAGAATCCATTGGCCATCCTTTGCATTAATTTTGCTTCCTGCATTACAAGGACATGGGCGACTAACATATACAAATATGATTTACATTCGTGCACCTTTCACCCCGCTCGATAAGGCTGGAGATGATTCGCACTCCACGGTCGATCCAGCTGCCGCCCGTCTTCATCCTCCAAATAATATGCGCCCGATCGGAGCTTTTCAATAACCTTGAAGGGGCCTTGCCGACATCGCCGACCGGCTTGACTTTCTTCCAGACAAGATCGCCGACCTGGAATGATCTGGGGATTACACGGCGGTTGTAATTTTGCTTCATCCGTTGCCGGTACGCCATCAGCCGAACGGACGCCTTGGCTCGATCCTCGTCGACCAAATCCAGCTCCATGTTCCTCCGTTCGGCGTTGTCATCATCATAGCTCTGAATTCGGACGGACTCGACGCCGACTTCAACCGGAATAACCGCCTCGCCGCCATACACCAAATGGAACGGTGTGACGGCCGTCCCTTCCTTCGGAGTCGTTCGGATGGCCCATAAGACGCCCGGCACTTCATCCGGCCAATTTCCTCCCAAATGGTCGAGCCGAGTGCGCAGAATACGAAGAATTTCCCGATTGGCAACTTCGGCTTGACCGTTGCTTTGGGGATAAGCCATGGACGTGAAGTGTTGCTCGATGCCGTAGCTTTTGCACCAATCCTCTAGCACCTTCCCTGTGAATTGCCGCCCATTGTCGGAAACCAATCGGCGAGGGATGCCGAACCGACAGATGATGTGTTGCCAGATGAATTTTTTGACCATCTGTTCGGTGATCTTTGCCAGCGGCTCGGCCTCCACCCACTTGGAAAAATAATCCACCGCTACTAGCAAAAATTTCCTCTGCCCGGTCGCCATCGGAAATGGACCGACAATATCCATTCCCCATTGATCGAACGGACATGAAACGGTTGATGCCTTCATTTCCTCGGCCGGTCGGTGGGAGAAGTTATGGTACTTCTGGCACGAAAGGCACGTAGATACTATACGAGCGGCGTCTTCTTGTAAGGTCGGCCAAAAGTATCCGGCTAGCAGGATCTTCTTAACTAGTGATCGTCTGCCCGGATGTCCTCCGCACGATCCTTGATGTACCTCTTGGAGGATGTAAGCCGAGTCTTCCGAGCTCACGCATTTCAACAGCGGGCGAGAGAAAGCCTTCTTATAAAGCTGATCGCCGATGAGTGTGAACCGACCGGCCCTCCTTCTTAACAGCTGGGTTTCATTCCGGTCGGACGGTGTGGCTCCCGAGCGGAGGAACTCTATGATGGGTGTCCGCCAGTCGCTTGGAAATGTGAGCCCTTCCATTCGGTCGACGTGCGCCACCAACAGTACTTTTTCAATTGATTGCTGAATGGCGACCGGCGCTATTGAGCTCGCGAATTTGGCTAACTCATCGGCTGCTTGATTTTATGCTCTGGGTATCTTCTGGACAATAACTTCTCTAAAATCAGCTTTGAGCTTCTCGAAGGCTTCAGCGTAGAGCTTGAGCCGAGCACTATTGATTTCGAAGGTACCAGAGAGCTGCTGAGCGGCCAACTGCGAATCCGAGTGAAGTGTTACCCGACCGGCTCCCACATGACGAGCTGCCTGCAAGCCGGCTATGAGGGCCTCATACTCTGCTTCATTGTTGGTAGCTTTATAATCCAGCCGGACGGATAGGTGCATCTTCTCTTCTTAAGGGGAGAGTAACAATATTCCAATCCCGCTTCCGAGCCGAGTGGACGACCCATCCACATATATTCTCCACATAGCTTCCGGCTCCGGCCTTTGCACCTCAGTCACAAAATCGACCAAGGATTGCGCTTTAATCGCCGAGCGGGGCTAGTATTGGATATCAAATTCACTTAACTCCGTCGTCCATTTGATGAGCCGTCCGGATGCCTCTGGATTTAGTAGGACACATCCGAGCGGGCTATTGGTTTTGACAATGATCGTATGCGCCAGGAAGTATGGACGAAGGCGTCGAGCGGCCAGGACCAGAGCGAAAGCCAGCTTTTAGAGCCCAGTGTAGCGAGATTCAGCATCTTTTAAAATGTGACTAAGGAAATACACAGGCTCTTCTCCGCTCGACCTCACTAAAGCTGAGCCGATTGCATGCTCGGTTGAAGACAAGTACATATGAAGTGGCTCACCCGCAGTCGGCTTGGCTAATATCGGGAGAGAGTTCAGAAATGCCTTCAAATCTTCGAACGCCCGGTCACATTCTTCATCCCAGTGAAATTTTGTAGCTTTGCGTAAGATCTTGAAAAAAGGAAGGCTCCGGTCGACGGTTTTGGAGATGAATCTGGACAGAGCGGTGATCCGCCCGGTCAAACGCTGCACTTCCCTTGTATTTCTTAGAGGCGGCATATCCTGTAGAGCTTTCACCTTGCTGGGATTTGCTTCAATTCCCCGCTCGGTCACTATGTACCCCCAGAAAGCGCCCTCCTTTTGCTCCGAACAGGCACTTCTGGGGATTTAGCTTGACTCCATATTTGCGCAGCGTTCGGAAGGTTTCCTCCATGTCTTTGAAGAGATCGGCCGCTCGGACGGACTTAATGAGAATGTCGTCCACATAAACTTCTAGATTCCGCCCGATCTGCTCTCTGAATACTTTATTCATCAAGCGCTGGTATGTGGCCCCCGCATTCTTCAATCCGAACGGCATTACATTATAGCAATAAGTGTCGTCGGCCGTCACGAAGCTGACTTTTTCTTGATCTTCGCGGGCGAGCGGCACTTGGTGATAGCCCTGCTAGGCATCGAGCATACAGATTAATTCACAGCCGGCCGTAGAGTCCACCAGCTGATCTATCCGGGGCAGAGGATAAAAATCTTTCGGGCAAGCTTTGTTGAGATCCCGAAAATCTATGCATACCCTCCACTTGTTGTCCGGTTTGGAGACTAATACTACGTTAGCCAACCAGCTCGGGAACTGCACCTCGCATATATGGCCAGCCTCCAGAAGTTTTTTCACCTCCGCTCGGATGATGGAATTTTGCTCGGCGCTGAAGTCCCTTTTTCTTTGCTTGACTGGTCGTGCGTCCGGTCGGACGTGGAGCTCAT
Organism: Zingiber officinale; assembly: GCF_018446385.1. Classification (NCBI taxonomy): domain Eukaryota; kingdom Viridiplantae; phylum Streptophyta; class Magnoliopsida; order Zingiberales; family Zingiberaceae; genus Zingiber; species Zingiber officinale. Next base: position 30,141,220 of record NC_056004.1, read on the forward strand.
GCTGCGCAATACTTGGTGAAATTCCGGGCAACTCATGTGTCGACCAGACGAAGACATCATGGTTTCTTTTGAGGCATTGGATCAGCTCCTCTTTCTGCTTCGCCTCCAGATCAGACGCGATGAAGGTCGTGGCCTCCGATCGGGTCGGGTGTATCTGCACTTCCTCTTTTTCTTCATAAATTAAAGAGGGTGGTTTTTCGGTGATGGCGTTTACCTCGATCCGGGGCGCCTTTCGAGCGGAATTGGCTTCTGCTCGGACCATCTCGATGTAGCATCGCCGAGCTGCTAGCTGATCTCCCCGTACTTCTCCCACTTTGTCCTCCACGGGGAACTTGATCTTCTGATGGAAAGTTGAGACGACCGCTCGGAATTCACTGAGCGCCGGTCGTCCTAAAATGACGTTGTAGGACGAGGGAGAGTCGACTACCATGAAGTTTGTTGTCCTTGTCCTCCTGAGCAGCTCTTCTCCCAGCGAGGTCTGAACTTCGTTACCCGTAAACCCGTAGAGCGGAGTTGTCATGGGCAATAGCTCAGCTCGATCAATTTGCAGCTGATCGAACGCCTTCTTGAATATGATGTTGACTGAGCTCCCTGTGTCAACAAATACGCGATGAATAGTATAATTTGCTATTACCGCTTTGACGAGCAGAGCATCGTCGTGGGGTACTTCAACTCCTTCCATGTCCCTGGGCCCGAAACTAATTTCGGGTCCTTCTGCTCGTTCTCGGCTACAGCCGACCACATGAATCTGGAGCTGCCGGACGCTCGCCTTTCTGGCTCGGTTGGAGTCTCCTCCGGTCGGCCCGCCAGCAATAACGTTGATCTCACCTCGGGAAGTATTGCTTCTATTTTCCTCTTCCCGAGCGGACGGTCGAGACCGTTCTCTGGACGCTCGGCGATTCTCCTGCCTTGGAGAACGATGCCGATCGGGAGTTTGTTGCTGTGGCCTACCATCTCTCGTCCGATCGGCTTCATGAGTTCTCTGTCGCCTGTCGACTGAGGGAGACCGTCGTCCGGCATTCCGGGGCACAGGATAAGTCACGAAGGGAAGACTTCGGCAATCCCTTGTATTGTGCGTGTCCGTCCGGTGGAAGGAGCAGAACATCGGGGTCCATTTCTTTTTTGGCTTGGGTCGGGCGGCAGCTACCTCTTGCACATGGGACCTGGCGTGGGGGGATCGGATTGCTTCGGCCCTTAGTCCTCTAGGCGGCTGATGAGTGGCGTACTGTTTCCGCTCGGCCGGAGGAGCCCGCTCGGCTGGATTTTCCTTTTTCCTTGCCGCTTGCGCTTCTTCCACGTTGATGTATTCGTTCGCCCGGTGTAGCATGTGATCATAGTCTCGGGGCGGCTTTCGGATGAGCGATCGGAAGAAATCCCCATCCACTAGGCCTTGTGTGAAGGCATTCATCATGGTTTCCGAGGTGGCCGTTGGAATGTCCATCGCTACTTGGTTGAACCGCTGGATGTAAGCTCGAAGCGATTCACGGGCTTCTTGCTTGATGGCGAACAGGCTCACGCTCATTTTTTGATAGCGCCGACTGCTTGCAAAATGATGGAGGAAGGCCGTTCGGAAGTCCTTGAAGCTTGTGATGGATCCGTCCGGCAGCCTCCGAAACCACCGTTGAGCCGATCCCGAGAGAGTGGTAAGAAAAACTCGGCACTTTACTCCATCTGTGTATTAATGGAGAGTGGCTGTGTTATCGAACTTACCCAGATGATCGTCTGGGTCGGTTGTCCCATTGTACTCGTCGATCGTCGGAGGCGCGCAGTGCTTTGGCAGAGGGTCTCGTAGAATAGCCTCTGAAAATTGGCGATTGATCCGCTCGGGCGATGCGTCCGCTCGGGGGGCTTTCCCCTTTCTGTCATCTCGTCTAGGCATTTCATCCGAAGAAGATCCCCTATCCCTATGAGCTGGTGCGGCTTCAGGGGTGCGGAATAGGGCTCGATGAAATGCAACGGTGGTAGGTGGTGCTTCCGCTCGACCACCAGACGCTGATGTTGTTTGCTACTCGGGCCGCTCGGCTGTGGCTTTCTGTTTTTGCTCCACAAGCTTGGCGGCTCTTATCTCGATCAGAGCGTCGAGTTCCTCGTTCGAAAGCGTCACCACGTGTTGTCGTCCAGCTTCATCCATTGTTTCCGCTCGGATACAGGAACGTTCCCACAGACGGCGCCAAATTGATCCTGTCCGAATGCCGAATCAACGGACGCTGGGCACGTGACGCTTCCGGCTGCTTGCGTGGATCTTCGACTGGCGGCACAAAGCTCCGGCGAACCTGCATAGAAGTTGGGCCGGGAAGGGATTCCCGGCGGCGACCCTCCGACGCTCAAGTCAGGCGAAGCTCCAGAAAGAAACAGTGGCTTTAAAACTTGTAGATTGCGTACCTCCGGCGAAGAATGAGGGCCTTTATATAGGGCAGCGAAGAAGTGAGTGTACACCTACCGAGGTGTACACGTGTCCATAGCCCACACTCTAGTAAGGACTTGTCAGTGAGCTTCCCTAACCCATACTGCTACAGTCTTAGCATGTCCTCGATGGGACAGCGAAATCCCCTATCACAAGATTTGGAGCATGGCCCACACGTGAAACATACCTGCTGTCAGAAAAAGACGTTCCTTGTCCTTTTCCCCTTTGCTCCAAATCTGGCTTCCGGGCGGACAGTTCCCTCAACATCCGGCCGGACATACGCGATGGTTTACTTGGGGAGATCCTCCATCACGTGCTTTACGGGGACTATTAGCAGTGTTACCTTATGGCTTTGGCCGAGCGTGAGGTCCGCTCGGCCCACGACCTTTTCCACTGAGCGCCGGAACCCTGATTTCGACAGGGCGCCTTTAACCATCAGCCGTATATCGTCCGGTCGGCAAGCCGATCGGACCCATCCCCCTCCGGGCGTTCGATTCCGTCGGCCGGCCGGACGTCCGGTCGGACCCTGCCCTCTCCGACCGTCCGGTTGGTCCCGGCCTTCTCCGGGCGTCCGGCCGGACCCGGCCCTCTCCGGATGGACGACTGCCACTGTGGCTTCCACGTGGCGTTGACTTCACAGGGCGGGGCCCCCTGCTCTTACTACCGGATCAACGGCCATGCAACATTTCTAGAGGTCAAGCATTGTCAGGTCGTGTGTGCCACACGGCCGTATAAGCCATCCAGAGAGGGAGCATGGAACGACCGTGTGAAGGCCACACGACCATGTGACCCTGGCCGACAGCAGACACCTCCGGCCGTGTGAGATCCACACAGCACGGGTCGTGTGGTGGTCATGCCCTGCTCTATAAAAGGAGGTGTTCTCCCCTTTTCACGGATCTTTGGCTCATCTTTGCCTTGGGGCTCTTCCCCATTGCTTGGGAAAAGGTTCTCCCCTTTGGGGAGGCCCTAGATCTCCTTCATCTTCGCCAATTCGTCCACCTCCGGAGCAAGGTTTGTAAGTAAGAAGACCAGCGGATCATAGATAAGCATTCCTCTCTTCTCTATCTCTTGTTTTAGAGTGTGTAATGCTTAATTTCTTGTCTCTTATTTGTAAATCCTTTGCTATGGAGTAGATCTCTAGATCTAGGATGTAGGAAGTAGTTGTGATGTGATTGTGAATGTATGAACTATGTATTTGGACATTTTCCTATGCAATGAAGTGCTTATATCATCATCTATGTGTGTGTGCGTGCCTTATGTGCATTTAATGAAATGTGTGTGAGGTTAATCCATGTAGATATAGGGTTTAGATCATCATGTAGAGGAAGAGCCCTAGAATGTAAGATCATGGGACCTTGTGACAGAAGGTATCCCTTACTTTCTACGGTGTAACCTTGAAACGGAGATCAATTCTCTACTAGGAAAACTAATTAGAGTTTAGAGGGTTCTCCCAAATTAATGTTAGGAAGTGATCTGTGTAATCTAGGAACGTAGGATCGTGGGCCCTTGTGACAGAAGGATGATCCCTATAATCAGACTTCCTAAATTACCTCTTCTACTTAATTGCATTAATCTACCGTTAGGAAGTGATCTGTGTAATTTAGGAGCGTAAGACCGTGGGCCCTTGTGACAAAAGGGTATTCCCTATAATCAGACTTCCTAAATTACCTCTTCTACTTAATAGCGGTAGAATTTGGATAAATTCTTCGGTGTGATCTTCGAGGGATAGTACCGGACTTTAGTTAAAACTCCTATATGAGTGTAAGCATGGAGTTAGGAAGATGAATAATGCATAGAGACATTAACTAGCATCACAATAAAACCGAAATCCTAGTATCTATCCATCCCCAAACCTAACTCTCCCTCTTTCTCTACTCTTTACATTCTCTCTTTTCTCCACTTTCTCTTTTCCAATTAACCTTCAATTGTCTAGATAATTCACCGTGCGAAGTTAACTAGTGCTTAATTAATAGTCCCTGTGGATTTGATATATTTTGTATTACTGACGACGTAACCGTGCACTTGCGGTGACGTAACAATAAGCCCGAGTTGATTGGATAAGGAGGGCAAATGCTCGTGAATTCTCCACAACATGGCTCTGCTTTCACTATAATAACAGAGATTCGGGGGTCGTGAAAGTCACCGGGGCTCAAGGCACATAGGCGATTGTTGTCATGGCAATAACTCTATGTATATAGGTGAGGTGGATGGAATGTTGATTAAATCGCGACGTCTTGGAGGGGGCATGCGGAGATGGCTTCTGTGTTGATCAAGTCGTTAGAAGTCTTCTGGTCAACGCTGTTGGGGATCGGTGGCCGGCTTGAAGGGAGGTTGGATAGACGGCACCCCCAAATCGATTGCTTTCTACACTATGTTAGCTTGCGCAGCGGAATATATAAAACAAACAAGCTAAAGGAAATTAAACTAAAGACAAGAAAGAATGCAAACCAAACTACACGATCATTTACGTGGTTCGGAGATAAAGCTCCTAGTCCATGGCGTGTCCTTGAGGTGGGCGATCCCTATCCGTCGGTGGATTATGTTGGTGCAATCATGCGTTGGGTGTTTTCAATGTGTTGACAACTATTTAAGTTTAGGTTAATACGTTTGGATCTAACGTGTGCTGCAAGTTTTGCAGGAAGAAGTCCAAGAAGGTCGAGTACCGGAGTCTTGGCAGGAGAAAGTCCTTGTAGGGCAGGAGAAAGTCCTTGTAGGGCAGGAGAAAGTCCTTGTAGGTCAGAAGACCGGGTGTAAGGCAAGAGAAGTCCAATGAGGTCGAGGACCGAAGCCTTGGTAAGAAAGTCCAGGGATGTGTTTATCTTGCACGAGATGTTGATTGGAAAACCAGCAAACAATCGATTGGTAAATCGATTGAGGTGCAAAACTGAATAGAATACTGCTGAATCGATCGGCCGATCGATTGACAGCCTCTGCGCGAGAGCACAGAATGAACTTGGATCGATCAGCTGATCGATTGGAGTAATCCAATCGACTCACATGCTTTGCATAAGAGCACAGTGTGAACCTGGATCGATCAGTCGATCGATTGGGTACACCTAATCGATCGGTCAATCGATTCACAAGGTTTCTGCACGAAGGAGCAGTGCGATTTTGAATCGATCAGCCGATCAATTGGAGGTAACCAATCGATCAGCCGATCGATTGAATTGACTGAATCGATCCAGTGTTGATTTAATCGATCGGGATGGTGCTCAACGACTAGATTTGAATCAATTGGAGATGTCCTCAATCAATCAAAGGCGACGATCTCGTGAGAAACGACTAGTTTTGAAGACGAATAAAAAGGGGAAGAAGTACTGTAGCAATGTAACACTCGAATACTCATTGTGCTAAGAAAAAATAGAGCTCTCCAAGTGATTTCCAAGCAAAATATTTTGAGTCTCTTCCTCCTAAGCCTAGATTTCATCTTGTAAGAGGAAGAGGCAACCTTGTAAAGGTTTCTCCACCTTCGTTTGTGATAACGAGAAGGAGAAGTTCATATTGGAGCTTAATTGTGTGGGTGTGTGCCTTGGATTAGTCACCTCAAGGAGGTGGAGACCAAGTAAACCAAGGAGTTAGCATTGTTTTCTTGTGTTTCTTGTCTTTCCTTCATTTCTACTTGCTTCCGCTAACAAGTTGTAGGTGAAAAGTCGAAGAAAGGCTATTCACCCCCCTCTAGTCAAACGCAAAGGTCCTATCAATTGGTATCAGAGCAAGGAACGCATAAGACAAACTCATCGTCAACCGAAGCATCAAGATGACATTTCAAGAGGGATATAGCACCGTTCGACCACCTTTCTTTGATGGCAACAATTTTACATATTGGAAAGGTAGGATGGAATACTATTTAATGAATGATATTGAGAATTGATTTAGTGTTGTAGATGGATTTGAGAAACCAAAAGACGGATTGGGGGCACCTCTTCCAACCAAGGATTGGACAAAGGAGATGGCAAAGAAGGCACAAGAAAATGCAAAGGTCACAACAACCCTACAATGTGGACTCTCAAACGAGCAACTAAGCAAAGTAGGACCATTCAACTCCGCCAAAGAGCTTTGGGAAAAACTCATTGAGTTAAATGAAGGATCAAGCGAATCAAGGAGAGCCAAGAGAGATCTCTTGTTGGGGCAACTTCAAACTTTCACTATAAAGACCAATTAGACTGTGAGTCAAATGCACAGTAGGTTCAAGGAGATAGTAAATGGTCTTCATGTAATATGTGAGAAAATTAACAATAGGGATCTAGTAAGGTATGTTCTTCAATCCTTTCCTAGAACCACCTTATGGGCATCAATTGTTGATGTGTATAAGGTTTCTAGAGATCTTTCTTTAGTTAAGCTTGATGAATTATTTTGGGAATTCGAACTTCATGAATAAGCTAATGTGGTTTCAAAAGAGAAAGGTGTAGCCCTTATTGTAGAAAAGAAGGAGAAGAAAAAGAAGAAAGAAAAGAAGGTGGAATCCTCATCATCCGAATCTGAGCAAGAATCATCGGATAGTGATGATAAAATGTCGGCAAGTGAAGTGGCTCACTATGTCAAAAAAATGATGGGAAGATCAAGAAAATTCACAAGAAAGGATGTGAAAAAAATGTTTCAACCCTCGAAAGGTAAAAGTAGTCAAAGTTCAAGTTTTAACACTAATGTCACTTGTTATGGATGTAACAAGAAAGGATACATCAAGCCAAATTGCCCGGAATTAAAGAAGAAAAGGAGAAGAAGAAAAGGAGAAGAAGAAAAAAGAGAAAAAGAAGAAGGAAGTCATGATGGCCCAAGCTACATGGGATACACCAAGCATTGACTTATCGGATGAAGATGAGCTTTGTCATGTTACTCGGCATATGACATTTATGGCTTTTAAAGATGACAAGGAAGTGTCAAGTGAAAAGGATTCATCAAATGAAGAGGAATCAAGTGATGAATCATCATCAAGTGATGATGATGAGGTAAAAGAATCTCCCAAAGTAGAATTTCTTTATAAAACTATTGCTCACCTCAAAAATGCTTTTGTCAAATCACAATCTAAGGTGAGGACCTTGAAGGGAAAGCTTAGGACTATTAAAATTGATGCATGCATGTCTAGTGAATCAAATATGCTCAAGGAAGAAAATGAAAAATTGAATAATGACGTGATTGAATTAAGAGCATGTTTAGAAAAATTCACAAATGGATCTAAGTATCTAGATATGATCATTAGAGATCAAAGAACCGTTTACAACAAAGTCGGAATAGGATATAAACCTAAGGAAAAGGAAGTTGCATATATGTCTCTAATCAATGGTACTAGAAATGATGCACTTAGGAACAAAGTTAAGAAAAATCTTAAAGGGAAGGTAAAACAAGCTTGGGTGCCTAAGAAATATTTGAATGACATTTCCGAATCAAGTGCATGGGTACCAAAGAGTTGTGTATTTTATGTTTCTTAGGTAGAGGAGAAGAAGGATGCAAGTAAGTGGACTGTGGATAGCGGTTGCTCAAGACATATGACCGGTGATGTGAGCAAGTTCTCCACAATAAATTATATAAAGAAGGGAACGGTATCATTTGGGAATAGTGGAAAGCTCAAGATTATAGGTAAAGGTGCAATTGAGGTATCATCTACAATCACCATTCATAAAGTCCTATTGGTTAAAAATATGGGGTTCAATTTGCTTAGTGTTAGCCAATTATGTGATGTCGGATATAATGTAGAGTTTCACCCCGATAAGTGTATATTTAAGCACAAAAATCTTGAAAATGTTGTGCTAAAAGGATTTAGAAAAGTAAATCTTTATTATGTTGATCTTTCATATACTTCTAACCCTCCTATTAAGTATTTGATATCAGAAGAAGAGGAAGGATGGTTATGGCATAGAAGACTTGGACATATCAACATGAGGAACATAACCAAGGTATCCAAGATGGAGCTAGTAAAGGGACTACCAAAGATCAAGTACATCAAGAACAAGTTGTGTGATGCATGTCAAGAGGGTAAGCAATCAAGGTCATCACGCAAAGGTAAAACTTTAACTAGCACTTCATTACCATTAGATTTATTGCATTTGGATCTTTTTGATTGTCATAGAACACTTTCTTTGATAGGTAACAAATATTGTTTGGTGATAGTTGATGATTACTCTAGATATACTTGGGTGTATTTCTTGAAACATAAAGGAGAAACCTTGGAAACATCATAGGATTTACCAAGAGGGTAGAAAATGAGAAGAATCTAAAAATTGATAAAATTCAAAGTGATCATGGTGGAGAGTTTGAAAATTTGAACTTTTCTAAATTTTATTTAAAAAATGGCTATAAGCATGAATTTTCTTGCCCAAAAACACCTCAACAAAATGGTGTAGTGGAGAGGAAAAATAGGGCCTTACAAGAGGCGGCTAGGACCATGCTTAATGCATATTCCTTACCTAGCTATTTGTGGGCCGAAACGGTTAATACCGCATGTTATATCCAAAATCGTGTCGTGATTCATAAGTTTTTAGGGAAAACACCTTTTGAATTATGGAATGACACAATTCCTACAATTCACTATTTTAAGGTCTTTGGTTGTAAGGTCTATATTCTTAATACCAAAGATGACTTAGGAAAATTTGAGGTCAAGTCCAATGAGGAAATTTTAGTTGGGTACTCATCTACTAGTAGAGGATATAGAGTATACAACAAAAAGACTCAAACGGTTGAAGAATCATCTAATGTTGAGTTTGATGAGTCTACTAGTACTTATCCTAGAAAATCATCTATTGATAAGGATATAATTGAACATAATCAAAACATTACTCAAGAAATACAAAATCTACAGTTAGGAGGTATTGACCAAGAGGGAGGAAGAAAGGGTTCGGATGACGAAAGAAACCATGTAATCATTGATCCTTCCAAAGACAATGACCCCATAACTTCGAGGACCGTAAGGCATCATCAAGATCATCCTATTGATCAAATAGTTGGAGATGTAGGTCAAGGGGTAAGGACTAGATCCTACTTTAGAGATCATACTAGTCAAATTGCCCTAATATCACAATTTGAACTGAAATCAATTGATGAAGCTTTAATTGATTCGGATTGGATTCTAGCAATGCAAGAAGAGTTGAGGGGGCGTTTGGTTCTTTCCTAGGAATAGGAATCGGAATCGGAATCATTGTATTGTGGAATGAGAATGGGTATGAGCATGAATATCACTCTTGAAAACAATGTTTGGTTAGTTGCATATTTTCTATCGGAATAAATCAAAATTTCTTTTTTTACCCTTAAAGAAAAATAAGAGAAAAAATTAGATGTGAGAGAAAGATGAATGTGAGAGAAAAATATGATGAAAGAGAATGATAAGAGAGAAAGTATGATGAGAGAAAAAGTATGATGAGAGAGAAAGTGTGATGAGAAAGAATGAAAAGAGAGAAAATATGATGTGAAAGAATGAAGAGAGAGAAAGTGTGATGAGAGAAAATGAGAAAAGAGAGTGTGATAGGAGAGAGCATGATGAGAGAAGATGAGAGAGAAAATATGATGTGAGAGAAAGTACGATGAGAGAGGATGAAGAGAGAGAAAATATAATGAGAAAAAATAAGGAGAGAGAGTGTGATGAGAGAGAAAGTATGGTGAGAGATAAAGTATGATGAGAGAGAAAGTGTGATGAAAAAAAGAGAACATTGAGTGTGATAGGAGAGATTGAGGAGAGAGAAAGTATGATGAGGGAGAAAGTATGATGAGAGAGAAAGTGTGTTGAGGAAAAAAAGGAGGGAGTGTGACAAGAGAGATTGAGGAGAGAGAAAGTGTGATGAGAGCGAAAGTGTAATGAGAAAAAAAGAGAAAAGGGAGTATGATGGGAGAGATTGAGGAGAGAGAAAGTATGATGAGAAAAAAAGAAGGAAGAGAGTGCGATGGAAGAGATTGAGGAGAGAGAAAATATGATGAGAGAGAACAAGGAGAGAGAAGTGATATGAAAGAAAAAATAAATAAATATATTTTGATATTTGATATTAAGGGAGAAAATTTTAGTTTTAGGTCAAGGGTATTTTTGGAATAAGGGAATATTTTGATTGATGAAAATAGGGTAATGACTCATTGAAGGGGAGGTACATGGGAATGAGTTATTACCCAATTTCAAGGATTCATTCCCTTATTTGCATTCCTATTCCTATAATCCAAACATTAACAATGGCAATCAATGATTCTCATTCCCATTCCCCACTCCTATTCCCCTAAACCAAACGCCCCGTGAATCAATTTGAAAGAAGTGAGGTATGGGAATTAGTTCCAAGACCAAATGATAGTACAATTGTTACAATAAAATGGGTCTTTAGAAACAAATTGGATGATCAAGGAAGAGTCACTAGAAATAAGGCTAGGTTAGTAGCTAGGGGCTTCAATCAAGTTGAAAGACTTGACTATGATGAAACCTATGCCCCAGTTGCTGGATTAGAGTTCATTCGGATACTATTAGGATATGTCGCTTATATAGGTTTCAAACTTTATCAAATGGATGTAAAATCGGCTTTCCTAAATGAGTTTATTAAGGAAGAAGTTTATGTAGAACAACCACCCAGATTTGAAGTCATAGATTATTCAAATCATGTTTATAAACTTAAGAAAGTCTTATATGTTGGTGCAGCCTTAGGTCAAGGTTGACCTGGTTGACCAGACTCGAGTTGACTTGACTCGAGTTATGTTTTGATGTTTGACGATGTTTTGACGAGAAGAGAAGTTCTATTCTTGATGTTTGACAAGAATAGATGTTTGGGAGATTGTTGGTGCAACCGTAGGTCAAGGTTGACCTGATTCGGTGAAAAGTCCAAGTATGGAGACTTGGCACTGGAAAAGTCCAAGTACGGAGACTTGGCACGGGGAAAAGTCCAAGCAGGTAGCTTGGCACGCGAAAAGTCCAAGCAGGGAGCTTGGCACGGGAGAAAGTCCAAGTATGGAGACTTGGCACGAAGAAGTCCAAGTATGGAAGCTTGGCACATGGAAAGACGGAGAGGGCTCGGTAGCTCGTTCTCCGGACTGTGGTCAGAGAGGGCTCGGTAGCTCGTTCTCTGGACTGGATGTGGAAAGTCCTAGTGAGTGAAGCCAGGTGAAAATCCTAGCGAGTGAAGCTAGGTGAAAGTGAAAGTCCTGGTGAGTGAAGCCAGGCAGTTAGAAAGTCCTGGTGAGTGAAGCCAGGCAGTTGGAAAAGTCCTGGTGAGTGAAGCCAGGTGAAAACCCTGGTGAGTGAAGCCAGGCAGATTGGAAATCCTGGTGAGTGAAGCCGGTGAAAACCCTAGTGAGTGAAGCTAGGTGAAAGTCTTGGTGAGTGAAGCCGGGCAGGAAAATCCGGATGGATCAAGGGTGATCGGACATCGGTGATGGGAAGTCCAAGTAGGTCAAGGTGACCGGATACTTGGTACGGAGAGAAAAGTCTAAGTGGGTCAAAGGAATTGACGGGATAGTGAGGGAGTCCTAGCAGGTCAAGGGTGGCCGGATGCTAGGCGCAATGTACCAACAGGTCAAGATTGACTGATGTTGGGTTGGACTTGGTTTGGGCGAAAATCATGAGTGGATCGATCGGTGATCGATCCGGTGATCATGAATATTCTGATCGGTCGGTGACCGATCGTGCTATCGATAGCATCTTGTGTGATAACTGATCGATCGGTGACCGATCGGGAATCGATCGAAGCCGAGGCGGGCGCAGAGGGCTGATCCGTCGGGACCGATCGGCACAAAGCTGATCGGTCCCGGACCGATCAGAGTTCCTGATCGATGCGTGGACCGATCGGTGGTTCTGATCGGTGTGGACCGATCGGTGGGTTCTGATCGTCCGTGGACGATCGGTGGGATTCTGATCGGTCCACGGACGATCGGGCACCTGCGTTGACAGCGGCTAGATTTCTCGTGCTTCTTTCTCGCGGTATAAAGGAGGAGAGCTTCTACATTTCTTCTTCTTCTTCCTTGGATTGAAGCTTCTGTTTCTGAGGTTCTGAGCTTTGTTGAGCTCGCTCAAGCTTCGCGTGAGCTTCCGATGCTGATATCTAGCTGCAGTTGGGTTGTGAAGTTGCTGCTTCATCGCCTCCGGTCGACAGAGAAGGCAAGCGAGTGTTGCATTCATATTGTTGTTTGTATTTGCCTCTTGCTTTCCTTGTACTCCTTTCTTGTTGTTACAAGTATTGTGGCGAGGTTTCTCCACCCACAAGGAGCATTTATTAGCCGGTTCTCTGGGGACTCATCCACCGACGGATTGATAGGCTTCGTCCACCTTATGAACACGCCGAGGAGTAGGAGTTTATCTCTGAACCTCGTTACATCGGTTTGTTTGAGGTTTGTCTTCTTTCCCTTTCGTTTCTGTGTTTATTTTCCGCTGCGCTAACACGTTTTGTAGAAAGAAACGACGATTTGGGGTCGGCTATTCACACCCCCCTCTCTAGCCTCCGTACGAAGGATCCTAACAAGTGGTATCAGAGCAAGGTTGCTCTTCGCCGGATTAACACCCGAGGGAGCACAAGCTAGAGATGGATCAACTCGGAGAAGACATCACGATTCCACCCTTCTACGAGTGCTGCGACTTCACGTATTGGAAGGTAAGAATGGAGTATTTTCTTATGACTAACCTAGCAAATTGGAATTGTGTACAAGTAGGTTTTATTCCTCCGGTGGATAGAAAGGGAGAACTTCTCAAGAAAAAGAAGTGGACAAAAGAACAAATCCACCAATCCACAATCAACGACGAGGTAACGAAAATCCTTGAATTTTCATTACCTAGTGATATCTTGTGTAAGATAGGAGGATACAATAATGCCAAGGAGTTGTGGAACAACTTGGCCAAACTCCATGAGGAGAGCCCCACTTCAAGCCATGAAGAGGAGCCTAGTGAGCCAAGTAGCTCACATCGTGGAGGTGAGGAATTAGAAGTTGAGGGCTACTCAACATCTAAAGAAGAAGAGGAGGTGAGTTCTTCTTCAAGATCGGAGCACGAAGAAGAAGCTTCTACCTCCGGGAGGGATGAAGAAGAGAGCATCCATCCATCCTCAACCCTAGGTAACTCAAACACTTTAAATTCAAGTAAATTGCATATAATGTATTTTGAGTGTAGGGAATTTGGACATTACAAGAGTAAATGTCCAAAGAAGATTAAGAAGACTCCACCGGCGCCAAAGATCAAGGAAGTCGGAGTCCCAAAACGCAAGGGCAAGGAGCACGTGGTGTGCTTCCAATGCAAGCAACGGGGACACTATAGGAGTCAATGTCCAAGGGGGAGGCAATCTCACAAGGACAAAAGACCAAGCACGTGTAAAGGGGGAGCGAAGGCAAACCCTAAGGTATCCTCTAAGGTTCATTCTTGCACTTCTAATAAGATACATGCTAGTAGTCTTATTGCAATTGTCAAGAATGATAAGCATGATAATCTTAGGAATCAATATATGTGCTTAGGAGCCAAACATGTAAGCCTAGATAAGGATAACACTAGGAAAGCCAACCCTAGAATTAACTCATCTAAGGCTAAGGAAAACCTAGGTAGGAATCCCAAATCAACTAGACATATGCCTAGGAATGCCTCAAAGAACAATGACAAATTAAAACTTGAGGTATTAGAGAAGGAGAATCAAGTCTTGAGGTCAAGACTTGATACTTTGGAAAAGGCTCTTAAGAACTTGGAGAAGTCATCTCTAGGGTTTAAGGGTCAAAAACCAATGTCCAAGGACAAGAAAGGTTTGGGTCACAAACCTAAGTCCCAAGTGGTCAAGCCCACTTATCATAATGTTCCATTCAATTATGGAACAAAATCTAGGGCTAGGAAGACCATCACCAAGGTCACAAGGGGAGTCACCCCTAGAGTTGATCTTGATGAGTCCCAAATGACCAAGGCTTTAAAGCCTAAGAGGGTCATTAGGAGGGTTGCTAGGGAAGTTATCCCTAGTGAATATTTAGTGAACCCAATGAGCTCGAATAGGTATTGGGTTCCTAGGAGCATCTTCTCTACCCCATAGATGGGTTAGAGAGTGTCAACTCCGATTAGAAGGGTAATTAACCCAACTTCGAGGAAATTGACGCTCAAGGAGCATTTTCAAGGTTTTTAGGAACCTTTGAAAATGAAATGGGATATTTACTCCTTGGAAGAGTAAAATGTCTCATCATGGAAAATGATGATGTTAATTTCAATTGGCACAATTTGGGAAAATCTAGAGAACTCTTGAGGAAAAATGAAACATGCCAAGATTTGAGGATAAATTTGATCTTTAAGTGGCATGGATGAATCTAGAGTTCAAGAAGTGTCAAAATTAGGATTTTGGCATATTAGGGCAATCAAGGGTTAAAGCTTAAGTATTAGCTAAAGCTAAGGATACTTAGATAGGTAATCTAGGTATGTCTTATTCATGCTAAATCTTGCCATGATTATTTGCCCTCACATGTCATGACATCATGTTTAATTTTATCATTTGATATGTCATGATAAAGCTTAGGTTCTTTATATGTCATGCTTTAGTTAAGTTTCATACTTTATGCCATGACATCATGACATTGGCACATGTTTTCATTTATGATATTATTTCATGCCATGTCATCATCTCTTGCATTAATAATCAATGAAATTGATTTAAGGATAAAAGCACATTTTGATATTGAGATCAAATTGGTATTTAGAAAATGCATGAGAACTTAGCCTAAGTTGACCTAAACCCATATCTCACATCAAAATTGACTTGAATGTGTTTGATACACCTTAGATGTGTGTGAGATATTAGGATGATGAGTTAGGATCAAGGTGCATAGTTCTTGTACCTAGATGAACCTAATTCAAAATTGGGGGATCATAGGGAAAGCTTATGTACAAGTCATGTACATTTAGCCCTAAGATTATGGTCCTAAATTAAAAGGTTTAAAATCATTTTGAAATTGATTTGAAAAACCTTGATGAAGTTTTTCTAGTGATAGCATTCATCATTGAACAAAGTGATACAAAGTTTTTGAAACTTTGAGCTATTTCAAAACTTTTCAAACTTTGTATCAAGATTTGAAAATGGAAGTTATTTTCATAGAAAACTATTTTTCCTTGATAGTATATGTTATGAGGAATATATCCTCAAAATTTTATAATTTTTGGAATTTTCTGAAATTTGTTGTGAGTTTCTGAATTTCGGGAGAAGGAAATCAGAACTCGAGTCTGTCCAAGGCTGGATCGGTCACTAGACCGATCCAGGGAAGGCTGGATCGGTCTGGGGACCGATCCAGAGGGGTCCGGTGACCGATCAGGCGTGCTGAATTTCGACTGTGGTCTGAAATTTCAGCTGTGGGAGTTGAGTTTCGGGTTTTCTAAAGGTTTGAAACTCTCCAAGACATTGTTGGTGCAATGGTCAAGGGGGAGTTGACCTTTAGGGGGAGTCTTAACTAATTGTCAAGGGAGAGTTGACTTTTAGGGGGAGTTTTTACTTCTTAAGACTTTTGAGGATTAGTGATAAGGAATTGTCACTAAGTTGAGTGTTGAGTTTAGTATCAAGGGGGAAATTAAGGGTTTCAATGAAAGGTATGGGACTTTCATTGGTTAGAAACTCTTGACCTTGATTCCCTCTTTTTGATGTGTGTCAAAAAGGGGGAGAGATGTCCCAAGGGGGAGAATGGGAGAATGCCCGGATAATGTTCAGAGAGAACATTGGAATTGGAAAACCTAAGTTAGGTTATCGGTTTAACCTAACTTGATTATGAATTTTGTCAAACATCAAAAAGGGGGAGATTGTTGGTGCAGCCTTAGGTCAAGGTTGACCTGGTTGACCAGACTCGATTTGACTTGACTCGAGTTATGTTTTGATGTTTGACGATGTTTTGACGAGAAGAGAAGTTCTATTCTTGATGTTTGACAAGAATAGATGTTTGGGAGATTGTTGGTGCAACCGTAGGTCAAGGTTGACCTGGTTGACCTGATTCGGTGAAAAGTCCAAGTATGGAGACTTGCCACGGAAAAGTCCAAATACGGAGACTTGGCACGGGGAAAAGTCCAAGTATGGAGAAAAAGTCCAAGGAGGAGCTTGGCAGGAGAAAGTCCAAGTATGGAGACTTGGCACGGAGAAGTCCAAGTATGGAAGCTTGGCACATGGAAAGACGGAGAGGGCTCGGTGGCTCGTTCTCCGGACTGGTCCGAGAGGGCTCGGTGGCTCGTTCTCGACCGGATGTGGAAAGTCCCGTGAGTGAAGCCAGTGAAAATCCTAGCGAGTGAAGCTAGGTGAAAGTGAAAGTCCCGGTGAGTGGGAGTGAAGTCTAAGTGAAGTGAAAGTCCCGGTGAGTGAAGCCAGGCGGTTGGGAAGTCCGGTGAGTGAAGCCAGCATTGAAATCTGGTGAGTGAAGCCGGTGAAAACCTAGTGAGTGAAGCTAGGTGAAAGTCCGGTGAGTGAAGCCGGGCAGGGAAAATCCAGATGGATCAGGGTGATCGGACATCGGTGATGGGAAGTCCAAGTAGGTCATGGGGTGACCGGATACTTGGCACGAGGTGAAAAGTCTAAGTGGGTCAAAGGTTGACCGAACACTTAGCGGGAGTCCTAGCAGGTCAAGGGTTGTGGATGCTCAATGTACCAACAGTCAAGATTGACGGATGTTGGTTTGGACTTGGTTTGGGCGAAAACCATGAGTGGATCGATCGGTGATCGATCCGGTGATCATGAATATTCGATCGATGCGGTGACCGATCGATGCATCGATGGCATCTTGTGTGATAATTGATCTGTCGGTGACCGATCGAGTCGTCGAAGCGAGCAGGCGGGCGCAGAGGGCGATCGGTGCAGGGACCGATCAGCACAAAGCTGATCGGTCCCGGATCGATCAGAGTTCGATCAGAGGTGGAACCTCCGATCGAATCGATCGTAAACCGATCAGGGCACTAGCCGTTGCGACGCAACGGCTAGATTTCTTCTGTGCTTCTTTCTCCGCAGGTATAAAAGGAGGCTGAGAGCTTCTACATTTCTTCTTCTTCTTCCTTGGATTGAAGCTTCTGCTTCTGTGCTCTGAGGTTCTGAGCTTTGTTGAGCTCGCTTCCGAAGCTTCGCGTGAGCTTCCAGTCGTCGATCAGCTGCTGCAGTTGGGTTGTGAAGTTGCTGCTTCAT
The DNA here is from genome assembly GCF_018446385.1 of Zingiber officinale. Taxonomy (NCBI): domain Eukaryota; kingdom Viridiplantae; phylum Streptophyta; class Magnoliopsida; order Zingiberales; family Zingiberaceae; genus Zingiber; species Zingiber officinale. The sequence goes on from NC_056004.1 coordinate 30,158,674, forward strand.
CGCCTCCGGTCGACAGAGAAGGCAAGCGAGTGTTGCATTCATATTGTTGTTTGTATTTGCTTCTTGCTTTCCTTGTACTCCTTTCTTGTTGTTACAAGTATTGTGGCGAGGTTTCTCCACCCACAAGGAGCATTTATTAGCCGGTTCTCCGGGGACTCATCCACCGACGGATTGATAGGCTTCGTCCACCTTACGGACACGCCGAGGAGTAGGAGTTTATCTCCGAACCTCGTTACATCGGTTTGTTTGAGGTTTGTCTTCTTTCCCTTTCGTTTCTGTGTTTATTTTCCACTGCGCTAACACGTTTTGTAGAAAGAAACGACGATTTGGGGTCGGCTATTCACACCCCCCTCTCTAGCCTCCGTACGAAGGATCCTAACATTATATGGGTTAAAATAAGCTCCCCGGGCTTGGTATAAAAGACTCTCAAATCTCCAAAGACTTTAGAAGAGGAACAATTGACCCGACCCTATTTTTAAAGTCTAAGGATGGAGATATTTTTGTTGCACAAGTTTATGTTGATGACATCATTTTTGGTTCAACAAATAATGAACTTCTTCAAGACTTCATTAAACATATGGAAAGTGAGTTTGAGATGAATCTAATTGGAGAGCTAAGTTTCTTCCTAGGATTGCAAGTCAAACAAACCAATGAAGGAACTTATGTCTATTAAACAAAATTTGCTAAGGAGCTTATCAAGAAATTTGGTTTGGAAAATGCTAAGGTAATATCTACTCCTATGGGAACTAATACCAAAATAAATAGTGATCAAGAAGGAAAATTAGTAGACCCAAAGCAATATAGAAGTATGATTGGTAGTTTGTTATACCTAACCGCTAGTAGACCGGATATACTCTTTGCGGTCGGTATGTGTGCAAGATACCAATCATGTGCCAAGGAATCTCATTTAGTGGCGGTAAAGAGAATTTTGAGATACATCAAGAGTACCCTTAATGTAGGTCTTTGGTACCCTAGGACTCGAAATTTTGATTTGATTGGATACTCCGATTCCGATTATGTGGGTTGCAAATTAGATAGGAAAAGTACTAGTGGTGGATGTCAATTTCTTGGATCCTCCCTAGTAAGTTAGAGTAGTCGAAAGCAACCTTGTGTCGCTTTATCTACCACCGAGGTCGAATATGTAGCTATGGGTAGTTGTGTAGCTCAATTACTTTGGATGATGCATACTTTAGAAGATTATGAGCTTCACTATTCCAAAGTTAAGGTATTGTGTGATAATGTTAGTACCATTAACTTAACCAAAAATCCGGTGCATCACTCTAGAACAAAGCACATTGAAGTGAAACATCACTTCATTAGGGATCATGTGGCAAGAGGAGACATTATACTAAATTATGTTGATTCTAAGTCAAATCTTACCGACATATTTACCAAACCACTACCCGAAGAGGAATTTACCTCACTTAGGAGTAACTTGATATGTGTTTTGTAGAATACTGAGTATAGCATTACATGATCCCGTATCTCATTAAGAATTTACCTCATTGCATCTCACAATAGACCTAAGATGCCTTGCTTGTGTACTTCTTCAATTAGACATTATGTGAGGTGGTTAGGATGATATTTTTGGTTCAACATGTTAGTCATGATACATTACTTTGAACCAATATGACATCTAGTAACATTAATCCTACATTACCTTAGTCCAATCATAGGGAAAGCAAGTGTAAAAATCATGTGCACTTAGCTCTACGACTATGATTGGAAATTTTAACTTTACAATATGTATAAAACTTATTTTTGAAACTTTGGTTGAAGTTTGTGTTTGGATGGGAGTTACCATTGAATAGTTAGATATGAACCTACAAAAATATTGAAGTTTTCGACGATTGTCAAATTTTGTGTCAATCTTCAAAAATAAGAGTAATTTTTTTTACTTTATTTTTCCTTGATAATATGAGACATATATAGTGTCTACACAAAATTTCATGATTTTTAGAGTAGTGTACAATTATTTGTGCATTTTCAAAACTTAGATCTGAAAGTGTTCAGAAATGCAGTAATATCAGAATTCCCAATCGATCGGTTAATCGATTGGAGAGCTCGCACTTTACCACAGAGGGCGTCTGAATCGATTAACGGATCGATTCGGCGTATTTCGATCGATTAAAGGATCGATTGAAATACTTTTCCGGAATTCACAGAGGACATCTGAATCGATCAATGGATCGATTCAGCATGTCTCAATCGATCGATGGATCGATTGAGATGTGTTTTCGATTTTCACAGAGGCCATCTGAATCGATCAATGGATCGATTCAATGTGTTTGAATCGATCGATGGATCGATTCAGATGCGTTTCTGATTTTTGTACAGCGGCTTCGTGAATCGATCGACCGATCGATTCACTTGCTCCCAATCGATCGGTCGATCGATTGGGGATTTAAAATCCAACTTAAATCATTGTTGACCTAAAGTCCACCCTCACTTACTCTCATTTCCTCTCTTTTCCCTCTCGACTGCGTCCGTGCCCTAGCCTGGGTGATTCTCCCGACGAATCTCCCGCCTGCATCGGTCGTCCTCTCCGACAGCCCTCCCAGGCGACGAGCGCTCTTCCACCTCTCTCCTGCTTCCTTTCTTCCTCTCTCGACGCATGGGGCCGGTTCTTCTTCCTCATTTATGCGTCGCCCAATGAGGACTCCAAACCCTAGGTAAATTCTTCCCTCTTTTCCCATTTTCTCTTTGGCTCTTGCTCCTATACTTGGATTTCTAATCTCCATGTGTCTTGTGTGTTTTGTGTGTCTTGCATTGCATTCTTTCTTGCATTGCATTCTCTGCTTTGGTATTGCATTTTTCTTGCATTTTCTTCCTTGTTTTTTTTTTCTGTTGCACTGCCAATTATCTTGCCATTCCTTGTTCCTTTTCATTGGTTACCCATAGGAAGAAACAAAAAGTTCATGAATCGGGCGAAGGATCGTCCATACCACCATCACGCCCATTACCTCCCATTGATCAGCGCTTTACTAATGCTGCTATACAGCAGGCTTTTAGCAAACATACCTTCAAACTAATAACCCCTAGGTTTGTTGATCTTCAATTTTACAGGGACTCTTGTTTTGATACCTATTCCCGTTTCAGGCACAATAAACTTGAGTCGTTGTTATCTTGTGAGAGGAGTATCAATGTAAGCCTTGTCTCTGAATTCTATAACAATTTACACACTTCTGATGGTGCCAACTATCGCACTCGCATTGCGAAGCGGAGCTTGGACTTTTCCTATGAGATCCTTTAGTCCTTTCTAGGGTGTCTACCATCCAAAAATGACTTTGTTTTTTATCTCACACTTCCTGATGAGTTGCCTTCACCATTTGAGCATCTCAGCATTGCATCTATTCATCAGTTCCTTTTTGGTCGTCCTCGTCCGGACGGGCCGAATGCTCAAATCACTACTTTCTCTTCTCTTGAGTTATCGGCTGAGAGCGCCGCCCTGTTTAAGGTGATCATTAACTATCTCTTTCCCATTGTCTCACGTGCCTTAGCCGCTCTTCGACCCCCTCACATGTTTGCCCTATATGTCATTCGACATTCCCTTGACATCAACATTGCTCTGAACATATATCATTGCATCATTCATTTTATTCAGTCAGTGCAGCAGACGGTTCACATGCCTTTCGGTTATCTCATCACTGACTGGCTGGAGTTCATAAAGATAGATGTCTCTCGGGGACGGTTGGAGACCATGACCGTTGCCTACTCTCGGATTTCTTCTCGCTCTTTCACGAAGACGGGCTTAGCGGCTGGTCGAGGGGGAGTGTAATGGCGAGATGGACATGCTCTTGGTGAGGGCCCTAGGGCTCGCCAAAGGGAGGCCGCGTAGGCACTAGTTCCTATGGCGCCTGATGCTAAGGAGGATATTGCGGAGCCTACTTCCCCGACATTTGAGGAGTCTGTGGATACTCATCTTGAGGAGCTACATATGGGGATGGCTGCCCTGACCACCAAGGTTGACACGATGTAGGCGACTCTGGATACTCTGGTGGGTTTGGTGCGCTCTTGGATGCCGAGTCACCCGTCTCCGTCCATTCCTCCTGCTGCAAATGTTACTGAGGATGCTGTTGCGTCTACTGATGCTCCTGCTCCTGCTACTACCTCTACCCCTCCTTCTAATCCCCTCGATGTTCTTGTTCCTACTCCTTCGGGAGACGATACAGTTGAGTTCTATGTAACTCTATGACACGTGTTACTGTACGTTATGTGGATGTTTGTTGTGGAGTCCCTCTGTGAACTTCACTTTCTTTTGGGTATATGATATACTGCTTTTCTATATTTTATTGTGTGTCTAAAATCCAAGTTGTTATCTTATGTTGACATCTGTGTGCTTTAGGGGGAGTATCCTTCGGATTTATCATGTTTGCTTAGTGCACAAATTGAGGGGGAGTTTTATTTTTGATCTTTGACAAAGGGGGAGATGTAAATTGAAGTTTATGCTTAATTAAGAAGGAAATTCATGCTTAGTCATATATGATTTGCTATTATTGCTTATAATCAAGTAAGATGACTTTTATGCCTAGTTAGTAACGATATTGTATTTACTGTTAGCTCATGCTTGTTGCTATTTACTGCTTATCGTCTTATTATGATGGTGTGTTGGAAATTAGCCTAAACTCAAATAGATTGTCAAACATCAAAAAAAGGGGAGATTGTTGGTGCAATCATGCCTTGGGTGTTTTCAATGTGTTGACAACTATTTAAGTTTAGGTTAATACGTTTGGATCTAACGTGTGCTGCAAGTTTTGCAGGAAGAAGTCCAAGAAGGTCGAGTACCGGAGTCTTGGCAGGAGAAAGTCCTTGCAGGTCAGAAGACCGGGTGTAAGACAAGAGAAGTCCAAGGAGGTCAAGGACCGGAGTCTTGGCAAGAAAGTCCAGGGATGTGTTTATCTAGCACGAGGTGTTGGTTGGGAAACCAGCAAGCAATCGATTGGTAAATCAATTGAGGCGCAAAATTGAACAGAATACTGCTGAATCGATCAGCCGATCGATTAGAGTAAACCAATCGATCGATCGATCAATTGACAGCCTCTGAGCGAGAGCACAGAATGAACTTGGATCGATCAGCTGATCGATTGGAGTAATCCAATCGATCGGGCGATCGATTCACATGCTTTGCGCAAGAGCACAGTCCGAACCTAGATCGATCAGCCGATCGATTGGGTACACCCAATCGATCAGTCGATCAATTCACAAGGTTTCTGCACGAAGGAGCAGTGCGATTTTGAATCGATCAGCCGATCGATTAGAGGTAACCAATCGATCGACCGATCGATTGAATTGACTGAATCGATCCAGTGTTGATTCAATCGATCGGGACGGCGCTCAACGGCTAGATTTGAATTGATAGGAGATGTCCTCAATCGATCAAAGGCGACGATCTCGTGAGAAATGGCTAGTTTTGAAGACGAATAAAAAGGGGAAGAAGTATTGTAGCAATGTAACACTCGAATACTCATTGTGCTAAGAAAAGATAGAGCTCTCCAAGTGATTTCCAAGCAAAAGATTTTGAGTCTCTTCCTCCTAAGCCTAGATTTCATCTTGTAAGAGGAAGAGGCAACCTTGTAAAGGTTTCTCCACCTTCGTTTGTGATAACGAGAAGGAGAAGTTCATATTGGAGCTTGATTGTGTGGGTGTGTGCATTGGATTAGTCACCTCAAGGAGGTGGAGACCAAGTAAACCAAGGAGTTAGCATTATTTTCTTGTGTTTCTTGTCTTTCCTTCATTTCTACTTGCTTCCGCTAACAAGTTGTAGGTGAAAAATCGAAAAAAGGTTATTCACCCCCCCTCTAACCAAACGCAAAGGTCCTATCAGATTACTCCCCGGAAGACCTCCGGCTAGCTCATGTAGCTCCTTGTGGGTAGAGAAACCTCACCACAACTCTCACCAAGGACTCTTTACAAGCCAGGGCACAGGTAGACTACTAATAGAGATTAACCACCTCTATTTCGTCAGAGATAACCAAGCTTCCAAGCCTTGGTTATATAGGTCGTGGGTTGAAAACCCCGCCTACCAGTCGACTGCCAAAACATGCAGTCGACTGCCCTCTGTGAAAATTCGATCGTTACATCCCAACGGCTCGATACCAGTCGAATGCTAAAACTAGCAGTCGACTGCTTCACACTGACCGAACGAACAGAAGTATTCTATTCGCTCTCAGTCGACTGCCCCAGTCGATTGCTAAAACATGCAGTCGGCTGCTACAGTACTGCTACAGTAAAACCCTAAAACTAGGAGTTTACTCCGAGTACAATCTCTCGTGCACTCGTACTCTCACCCTTATGACTCACTTGACACTTCTTTATAGCCTTGACCTCTTGCCTTCAAGTCTACTTCCTTTGGCTCTCGTCCCTCGGATGCATTCAAGCCCGCGGCTCGTCCCCAATGTCATCCTTCGCGTATGCCTCGAAGTCGCTTTCCTCGGCCCTTGTCCTCGCTGCCTTGTCCACGGTCCCTCGGATGCTCCATCCTTCACCGGACCCGAAGCCATCAACCTGAGTCACATGTGTATCCTGCATACCTGCACACTCACATATACATATCAAATACAAGGGTGAACCTAACTTAAATCCTTTGCCCAAACACCAAAACACATGGTCGCACGAACCATTGAGATTACACCAACAAACGCTACCTGCAGCCAGCGACCGGGTCGCCACGGTCCCTGGTACCCCGATGCTCGAGACATATCCAACAAGTATATAAGTAAATGACTAAGATGTATAATAATGAAATGAATGTAAAATAGGTACGAAGAACGTACCTTGGCCCAAAGGGGTGCCCTCGGGTAGATAGGTGAGCTGGTCGGGACGCTGCTCGAGTTTTCGTGATCCGGAAGAGAAGATGACTTTGAGCATGATGAAGAGTTAGATCTGAAAGCATCTAGGTGAGTGCGACCTGGATCCGAAAGATGACGTGCAGGTCGGGACCTAGCAACAGCACGCACATCGGCATAAGATATCGGCACGCAGTATGAGAGATGATAGCGGCACACCAGTCGAGATGTGACAACGACACGCAGACCGAGATGTGACAACGGCACGTAGGCCGGTGTTGGGGCTACTCAAAATTCCGTTCTGTTCCCCATGTACAAAAATTTGTACAAGCACAGAACTTTTCCTAGCAACCTATATGTTTTTCAGAAGTTAAACTTGGATTGCAAACGAAACTTAACATTATTAATCCAAGTTCAACCCATGTGTTCATCAGAAGTTAAACCATATTACAGAAGTTGATTAAATATCTATTTCAAGGATTGACTTACAGGTCATTGGCGAGGCACTCGACCTTCTTGGGTATGGGATCATCCACCGCTTCCTAGTCAAAGCTTTCAAAGAAATTGAATATTTAAACTCCTTACAGTAAACCCTAGGTTAAACTATAGAGACCTCAATCAAAGCATAAGATCGCTAGCCTCTTGTGTTGGTACTTCAGGATCCATGCAAAGGAAAAATAAACTAGTACACAGCGAAAATAATTAACTAGTTATACCTTTCTTTATAACTTAAAAACCTCTTGATCTTCTGCTGTATTCCTCTCCACCTCTTGGACGTCGTGTGGACGACGATCTACCAAGATGCAAAAACCACCCAAGTCCTTCTTTCTTCCAAGACTTTCGGCCACCAAGGGATCAAAGTTACGAACACCACCTCTTGTTCTTCTTTCTTCCTTGCAACCCGCCGGCCACAAGATGGTCGAAGCCTCTTGATGTCACTGGCCTTAGGTGAGAAAGCAAGGGGAGAATAAGAATATGAGGGGGTCGGCCACAAGGAGAATAGAAGAGGAATAGAAATTGTGTAGATGATTATCACCTCTAAGATACCATCTATCTTCTTTTATAATCCTTAGTAATGGCTAAAAAGGAAAGATTTTAACAACAATTAAAATCTCTCTTTTAAGGTTCTTATTGTGGATGGTTACAAAAGGAAAGTTTTAAAATTTAAAATCTCTCTTTTAAACATTGTAGATGGCTACAAAAAGGAAAAATTTTTAAAATTAAAACCTCTCTTTTAAATCATGGTTACTGATCCTGTCCGAATGATGAGTTGATGGACGCTGGGGACGTGGTGCTCTCCAAACCGATGGCGCGACTCTCTGACTGACCGGCTAGCTCCGGCGAACCTGCAAAGAAGTCGGGCCGGGGAGGGGTCCCCGGCGACGACCCTCCGACGCTCAAGTCAGGCAAGATGAGGACTAGAAAGTGGCTCCGAATATGCGAGAGTGCGTACCTCCGATGAAGTGCAAGGCTCCTTATATAGGGCGGGAAGGAGCTCATGCACACATATCGAGACGAATACGTGTCCTCAGCCCATACCTCAGCATGGGCTTGTCAGAAGAGCATGCCTGACGCCATACTGCTACAGTCCGAGCACCTCCATGATGGGACATTAGAACATTCCGGTCTAAGATTCCGTACATGGCTTGTCCTCCGAATATGCCTACTGTCAGAGGATGTTTCTTTGTTCTTATCTTCTGTTCAGGGCGAGGGTCCAGCGGTTCGACCGTACCGTTACGTCCGATCGGTCCTAAGTACGAATCTGCTCAGGAGAGTCTCGCTCGTGTGCTCGGCTGCGCCTGTCAGTTGCTGCTTTATGCCTATGTTGAGCGGACCGTCCGCTCGGCCAGGCGAGCTTCTTCACCCTGAGCGTCGGAAACCCAACTCCTTGTCGGGATCTGTGCCTCTGCTTATATTCCTCTAGGCTGATCGGCACTTCTTTCCCGATGGGCCTCTCGGCCTTGGGTCGCCACGTGGCTTTGACTTCCTTCAGAAAAGGGGGTCCCCCATCCTTATCACCGGATCACTTACCTCCTCTTCAAGTCTAGTCAAAGGAGGCGAAGTCCGACTGACTGTACCGCCGGTCTGATTGAATAACGCTCGTTGAACCAGCCCATGGAATGCTCTTCCGCTCGGAGGGTTTATAGACGTCGGTCCATCTCTCGATATTTAACGTCGGAGCTCAACGGTCTTCCGACCGGGGGGTTTATAGACGCCGGTCTGTCTCTCCATATTTAACGTCGGAGCTCGACGGTCTTCCGACCGGGGGATTTATAGACGTCGGTCCGTCTCTCGATATTTAACGTCGGAGCTCGACGGTCTTCCGACCGGTGGGTTTATAGACGTCGGTCCGTCTCTCGATATTTAACGTCGGAGCTCGACGGGCTTTTAAGCCTAATTTGGACAATATCTACCTGGCCGAACGGCGCAGGAGTTTCGGCGTCGAGTCTTTGGCTCGTACAATATACCTCCGGCCGAACGGTCCGGGGTCTTCGATTTCGAGCGTGCAGCTCGTACCATATACCTCCGGCCGAACGGTCCGGGGCCTTCGATTTCGAGCGTGCGGCTCATACCATATACCTCCGGCCGAACGGTCCGGGGCCTTCGATTTCGAGCGTGCGGCTCGTACCATATACCTCCTGCCGAACGGTCCGGAGCCTTCGATTTCGAGCGTGAGGCTCGTACCATATACCTTCGGCCGAACGGTCCGGGGCCTTCGATTTCGAGCGTGCGGCTCGTACCATATACCTCCGGCGGAACGATCCGGGGCCTTCAATTTCGCTGACGATGCCTTATACTTGCTCTAGTCTTCCGATCTTTTATTTATGCATTTCAAGTATACAGCTGAAAAAAGTATACAGAATGATTTACATTGGCGCACCTTTCACCCCGCCCGGTAAGACTGGAGGTGGTTCGCACTCCACGGCCTCTCTAGTTGCCGTCCGTCTTCATCCTCCAAATAATAGGCGCCCGAGCGGAGCTTTTCGACTACCTTGAATGGCCCTGCCCATGGGGCCTCTAGCTTGCCAACGTCCCCGACCGGCTTTACTTTCTTCCATACTAAGTCGCCGACTTGGAATGCTCTGGGGATCACTCGTCGGTTATAGTTCTGCTTCATTTTGTCGGTACGCCATCAGCCGGACGGATGTCTTAGCCCGTTCTTCGTCGACTAAGTCTAGCTCCAGCTGCCTCCGCTCGGATTATGATGTTCTGCTCGGCACTGAAGTCTCTTTTTCTTTGCTTTACCGGGCGAGCGTCCGGTCGGACGTGAAGCTCGTGCTGAGCTATGCTTGGAGAAACTCCGGGCAGCTCATGTGTTGACCAAGCGAAAACATCGCGGTTTTTCTGGAGGCATCTTATCACCTCTTCCTTTTGGCCTGCCTCCAGGTCGGACGCTATGAATGTGGTGGCTTCCGATCGGGCAGGATGGATTTATACTTCCTCTTTCTCTTCATAAACCAAGGAGGGAGGTTTTTCAGTTATGGCATTTACCTCGATCCGTGGTGTTTTCCGCCTGGAGCTAGCTTCCGCTCGGACCATCTATACATAGCATTTCCGAGCCGCCAGCTGGTCCCCTCGCACTTCTCCAACTTTATCTTCAACTGGGAACTTGATTTTCTGGTAGAATGTGGAGACTACCGCTCGGAATTCACTGAGCGCTGGCCGCCACAGAATGACATTGTACGTCGAGGGAGAATTAACGACGATAAAATTTGCAGTCCGCGTCCTTCTGAGCGGCTCCTCCCCCAATAAAATAGCCAGTCTGACCTGTCCGACCGGAAGTATTTCATTGCCTGTAAACCCGTAAAGGGGGGTTGTCATGGGAAGCAGCTCGGCTCGGTCGATTTGCAGTTGGTCGAAAGCCTTTTTGAACATGATGTTGACCGAGCTGCCTGTATCAACAAAAATACGGTGAATAGTGTAGTTATCTATTACCGCTTTGACGATGAGGGCATCGTCATGTGGGACTTCGACTCCCTCGAGGTCCCTGGGTCCGAAGCTGATTTCGGGTCCGCTCGCCCGTTCTCGACTGCAACCGACCGAGTGTATCTCAAGCCGTCTGACACTTGCTTTCTGTGCCTTGTTGGAGTCACCACCGGTCGGCCCGCCGGCTATGATGTTGATCTCTCCTCGAGACGCGTTGTTTTTATTTTCTTCCTCCCGAGCAGAAGGCCTAGGCCGCTCTGACCCTCGGGGATTGTCTTCACGCCTATGAAGTTGATATTGCTCGGGCGACCTCCGGGATGTGCGCCGACCGGCTTCTTGGTGCCTCAATCGCCGATCGGGTGTTGGAGATCGGCGGCGGCCACTCCGGGGGACGGGATGGGCTATGAAGGGAAGACTTCGGCAATCCCGGGTGTTATGCGTGTCGGTCCGATGGAAGGAGCAAAACATGGGCGTCCATTTCTTCTTTTGCTTGGGACGCTCAGCCGCGACCTCCTGAATGGTATGGTTCCTTGACTGTGGGTTAGGACGAGCTGCTTCAACTCTCGGTCCCCTTGGCGGCTGATTGTTAGTTGGCTGCTTCGGCTCGGAATGGGTTTGCCGATCGGGAGGTGCTTCCTTTCTTCTGGCCGCTTGAGCCTCTTCCACATTAATATATTCATTGGCCCGGTGCAACATATGATCATAGTCACGGGGCGGCTTCCGGATCAACGAACGAAAAAAGTCGCCGTCTACCAGGCCTTGTGTAAAGGCATTCATCATGGTTTCTGAGGTGGCCGTTGGAATATCCATGGCCACCTGATTGAACCGCTGGATATAAGCTCGAAGCGATTCGCGGGTCTCTTGTTTGATGGCAAACAAACTGACACTAGTCTTCTGATAGTGCCGACTGCTCACGAAATGGTGTAGGAAGGTCGTGCGGAACTCCTTGAAGCTTGTAATGGATCCGTCAGGCAGCCTTCGGAACCATCGATGTGCAGATCCTGAAAGGGTGGTGAGGAACACCCGGCACTTCACACCATCTGTGTACTAATGCAGAGTGGCGGTGCTATCAAATTTTCCCAGATGATCATCTGGGTCGGTGGTCCCATTGTACTCTCCGATCGCCGGGGGTGTGTAGTGTTTCGACAATGGATCACGGAGAATAGCCACGGAGAACTGTCGATGGATCCGCTCGGGAGATGTGTTCGTTCGGGGCGCCTTTCCTTTCTTGTGGTCCCGAACGGGAGCATCGTCAGACGAAGACCCTTGCTCAAGGTTAGCCGGCGCAACTTCCGGAGGTGTACAGAATAGAGCCCGATGGAAGCCTCCTGTGGATAGATGCTCCGGTTGGTCTACTGGAGTCGCCCGACCAGCCGATGTCGAAGTAGCTTGTTGCGGCGCCCGCTCGGCCCGAGCCTTTTGCTTCTGCTGCTACATGAGTTTAGCGGCCCTTGCTTCGACCAGGGCGTCAAGTTCCTCTGGAGAGAGTGCCACGGTGTGAGGTCGTCCAGTTTCGTCCATCTCTTCCGTTCGGATATAGGTGTGTTCCCACAGACGACGCCAATTTGATCCTGTCCGAATGATGAGTCGATGGACGCTGGGGACGTGGTGCTCTCCAAACTGATGGCGTGACTCTCTGACTGACCGGCTAGCTCTGGCGAACCTGCAAAGAAGTCGGGTCGGGGAGGGGTCCCCGACGACGACCCTCCGACGCTCAAGTCAGGCAAGATGAGGACTAGAAAGTGGCTCCGAATATGCGAGAGTGCGTACCTCCGATGAAGTGCAAGGCTCCTTATATAGGGCTGGGAAGGAGCTCATGCACACATATCGAGACGAATACGTGTCCTCAGTCCATACCCCAGCATGGGCTTGTCAGAAGAGCATGTCTGACGTCATACTGCTACAGTCCGAGCACCTCCATGATGGGACATTAGAACATTCCGGTCTAAGATTCCGTACATGGCTTGTCCTCCGAATATGCCTATTGTCAGAGGATGTTTCTTTGTTCTTGTCTTCTGTTCAGGGCGAGGGTCCAGCCGTTCGACCGTACCGTTACGTCCGACCGGCCTTAAGTACGAATCTGCTCAGGAGAGTCTCGCTCGTGTGCTCGGCTGCGCTTGTCAGTTGCTGCTTTATGCCTATGCTGAGCGGACCGTCCGCTCGGCCAGGCGAGCTTCTTCACCCTGAGCGTCAGAAACCCAACTCCTTGTCGGGATCTGTGCCTCTGCTTATATTCCTCTAGGCCGATCGACACTTCTTTCCCGATCGGCCTCTCGGCCTTGGGTCGCCACGTGGCTTTGACTTCCTTCAGAAAAGGGGGTCCCCCATCCTTATCACCGGATCAGTTACAAAAAAGGAAAATTTTAACAAAAATAAAATCTCTCTTTTAGACCATTGTAGATGGCTACAAAAGGAAAGATTTTTTAAATTTAAAACTCTCTTTTAAAATCATGTGAATAGCTTTAAAAAAGGAAAGTTTTTAAAATTTAAAATATCTCTTTTAAAACATTATAGATGGCTACAAAAAGAAAGTTTTAAAAAATTAAAAACCCAATTTTAAACTCATCTTGGTCGGCCCCTTGCTTGGGCACCAAGTAATGATGTGGCCGGCCACAAAGATGACTTGGGTGGATGCGAGGCTTTATACATAGAGGCTACAACAGGGACCTAGAGGAGGAATTAGTTTTGGCCTCCTGATGAGCTTGAGCTTCCTGTGTTCTACCCGAACACCCAACTCAAGTTCATCAATAATAACTCATATCGTTAAAGAGTTATTATTGAACTACCACACCAATCCCATATTACATTATGAGCTCCTTCTTATCATGAGTGCATTAATCTCCCTGTGTTTAAGATATCGAATGTTCATTAATTAAATGAGTTACTGACAACTCACTTAATTAACATCTAGCTCCAAGAGTAGTACCACTCAACTTCATTGTCATGTCGGAACTAAGTCCACTTGCAGGGTTTATATGACAATCCTTATGAGCTCCTCAAGGAGACATCATCATCCTAATAAATAGGACACAGTTTTCTTCTATAATCAACAACACAACATATAAATAATATTATTTCCCAACTTATTGGGCCTATTGATTTAACGAATAAATCTCATCCTTTGATAAATTAAAGAAATAAATACTAAGTACATGTGTTTGTTATTATATCGGGATTAAGAGTACACACATCCATAATAACAGAGGTTATGTTCTTTTATGCAGTCAGTATAAAAGGAACAATCTCAAATGGTCCTACTCTATACACACATAGTGTACTAGTATAATTTTATAGTTAAGATAAACTAGTACCAAATTACACTACAACTATTCCAATGGTTTGTCCCAATCCATCTTGGTTGTAAGCTTCTATTTATAATTTATAATGAACTGATAACATGATCTTTTGTGTGACACCATATACCATGTTATTTATAGTATAAATTAAATGGACAACTGCATTTAAATAAATGCAGACATTTGACCAATGTTATTCTCATTTCAAAATAAATGTTTATACAAAAAGCTAGGCTTTTAGTATACATTCTAACAATCTCCCACTTATACTAAAAGACTATGCTGCCATATATGCTGTCATATATTTGATCCTCATCCCCTCAACATGCCCATCAAAAGCTCTCGCCGGAAGGGCCTTAGTGAAAGGATTTGTCAGGTTATCTTCTGATGCAATCTTGGCGACAACAACTTCTCATCGCTTTACGATGTCTCGTATCAGGTGGTACTTGCGCTCAATATATTTACTTACCTTATGGGCTTGTGGTTCCTTCGAGTTTGCTACTGTACCACTATTATCACAATAAATTGTAATAATTTTGGTTCTTTCGAGTTTGCTTAATTAGTTTCATGCATACAACATGTTCGATCAAATGCTTCAACCAATAGGTAGGTTTATTTTGATGCATTTTAGTTCAGTTAATTCTTGCTTTATTTTGTTCTTTCAATTCCGTTAAGTTCTAGTTTCGATTGAATGTAATTAGGATAGATTAGCTTTAATGCTCTAGGTTTCGTTCTATGCTTAATTTTGTAGATGCTTTACTTTACTTCATGTTGCCTTTCATTTCCTGCGATTGTAATTTAGGTTTGGTTAGCTTTCCTTTACTTGCATTGTCTTTCATTTATTAGATTAAGTTTCATTTGATACTTTGCTATTTCATTCCCTAGTTTAAATGTGTTGATGGTTAAACCATAACATAGTGTAACAATACGTTGTGGATTAATTATTAGCACCTAGTTAGATTTCATTCCAGCATTAGATTAGTTTCTTACTTGCTTTGCTTTTAATTTGTTAGGTTTAAAATCAAAAACCCAAACCCCCATTTCATATTAAAAACCCCCAAAAATAGAAATAACATACAATCCTAGATTACCATCCTAACGTTACTTTTGTTGGCAGACGACTCGAGTCATTTCTATGCTACATTAGCGTAGGAGGGGTTTGGTACTTCATTGTTTGATGCCCAATTCACGACAAAATTGGGTCATAATCAAATTGACGTCGTTGCCGGGGAACAAGTAGTGATGTTTGGTAATCTTAGGATTGTTTCTCTATTTTCTCTCTTTTCTTGTTTCTATTTTTTGTGGTTGCAAAAAAAAAATTTCAAAAACATTGTTAGGGGCTTAATTATTTCCTCTCTTGTATGCATGTGTGTTATCTTGTATATTTTCCTGTGTTTTTTGATAGTATTTACATGAGTGTTTTAGGTAAGATCAGGAAATTTCTTTTGTGTTATCAGTAGTTCCAGAATTTCAGTGTAATCAGAATCTTAGACTTGATGAGCAACATGGAGAAGGACATTGAAAAGACTCTCAGAGAGCTTTAGGCACCAGATTTATCAGTTGATTCATTCTGCATTAGGTACTCTGATTTAGAGGTAGACTTCGAGCTATGGAAAATTGTTCATCTATTACCGAAGTTTCATGGACTTTCTGGTGAAGATCCCAATAGACATCTGCAAGAATTGGACATAGTGCGCTCTTCATGGAATCCACATGGCGTGACAAATGAAGATGTCAGACTTAGAGCATTTCCATTCTCACTGGCAGATTCAGCAAAAGATTGGTTGTATTGTCTCCCACCCAACTCTATCACTAGCTGGATCGAGATGAAGAAATTATTTTTGGCAAGGTTCTTTCCTGCTTCTAGGATTGTAGCTATTCGGAGGAGTATTTGTGGAATCCAAAAATTCACAGGAGAATCGTTTCAAGATTATTGGGATAAATTTAAAAGACTTATTGCTAGTTGCCCTCAGCACCAGATAAGCGATCAGCTACCGATTATATACTTCTATGAGGGATTGTGTCCCATGAATAGGAGTATGGTTGATGCAACTAGTGGAGGAGCTCTAGTAAACAAGACATTTACTCAGGCTAGAGAACTTATCGACATTATGGCTTCAAATTATCAACAATATGGGACTAGACCGATGATTGCTAAAGATGTTCATTCCTTTGTCAGTGTATTCCAGACCAGGATCCAATATCAGCAGCCTAATCCTCAGTATTATCAGACTCATCAGTAGGACAGGTATAATTTAATTGAAGGATTCAGGTATGAGAATACACAACAAGGGATTTCTAAGTGGTCCTAGTATTATCAGCCTTACTTTCAGCACCATCAGCTTGAGCAGGAATTTAGGGAGCAGTCACAACAATTTTGTCAACATCAAGAAACTCAATTCAAGCCAAGAACACATTCATCAACACAGATACAGTTGCATTCAGATCAACCTACTGCGTCAATTCCTAAGGAGATGGATTGTAGAGTTTGTAATATTCCTGACTTTTATTCTGCTACTCTACAGGACTCTTCTAGTTTTTTGTATCATGATATTATAGTTGATTCTAATAATTTTGTTGTCGATGATATTGTTGTTTCAGATAGTCTTGATGTTGCAGGTATAGGAGATGATGATGGAAGTGTAGGGGAGACCCAAGAATTGCTTCCAATGACTATTTTACCATTTGAGCTAGTTGAGTCTGCAGTTGTACTATGTGACGATGGAAGTGTAGGGGTAACTCAAGAATCACTTCCATTGATTGTACCTGATCCAGAGCCAGATCTTTTACATGATCACGATAATGTTGCATTTATTGTTTTAGACCCTCCAGGTATCTTTCAGGATGGTAAGGTCAATATTTTTTCTGAATTCTTAGAAAATTCCATGGAGGTAATTCAATTTGATTGTAGTGAATGTGACATATCTTTTGATTCATGCTCTGTTGATTTTGATATTGTTTATAGTCCATCTCACACAACATGCGTGCAGGAAATGCATCCTTTTCTTTTTAGTGCACAAGAATTTTTCAGACATTTCATTCGCAGTCAATCATGCAAGGATGCATTCTACTACTTGAAGAAAGCTCTAACACTTTATGCAATAATGAAGCTTCTGGAGTAGACACTCCATCTGAACCGTCTTCGACCACCGGAGAAAATTTTTGAGAAGTCAAAGGTGGAGGGAGTGATCCTCACTTCACCTACATTCATCCCACTTCCAGAATGACTTCTGGAACTGAATCGACTCCGACCACCAAAATTTCAAGGGTATCTGTTCCATCTCATTTCTTCTTTTCAGCTTGTATATATTGCTTTGCTTTATTTGCTTTTGCTTGATTGTTTATTTTTAGTTTGTCTTGTCAGTTTTCGTAATAAATTCCCTATGTGTTCTTTTTATCATCTTAGAAATTGTGAAAGCTAGTTAAATTTGATTGTCGAGTTTAATGATTTATTGTCATGATTGGATTCTTGGATTGCATGTGATTACAAGTTGGTGATGGATTTCATATTGATAGATTGAGATGATAATTTTTTATATACCTAGTGAGGATATTTTTGAGTCTATTATTCCTATTGATGTGTGATGCACTTGTGGTTAATGCTACTCTAGAACTTGCTTAATTCTTTCGAGACCACATTATCATAGGTTTACATGATTTTTATGAAGACAATCTCACTTACTTTTATCCATTCCTTTTGTTATCACATGTTTCTTGAATAAATTCATATCATTTATCATATCATTATTTTCTCTCTTCCATTTATTTCCATTTATTTTACTATCTTATTCTCATGGATGTGGACATCTTGGATGCACATGATGAGTATTTTGCCTGAGATGGACAAAGTTTAAGTGTAGGGGAGAGGAATAGCTTAGTGTAATTTAGGATAAGCATAGGTGAACCATGCTTGATTATCATAGGTGAACCATGTTTTTTTATCATTTTAGTTGAGCTATTAAGGGTGATTTTTGAGTTGTTGCATAACATATTGGAAAAAAAATGAGAAAAAAATCATAAAATCAAAACAGTACAGAAAATAAAAAAACAGTAAAGAAAAAAAAGAAAAAAAGGAAAAAAATAGAAAAAGTTTTGACATGTTGTGCTATTTTATATTCATTTGTGATAGAATTTTTGTGAGTGACAATTTTTACTTTAGCGATATTGAGGTATTATCGTATATCATGTGTAAATTTTTAGTGTGAAATGCTAAAGTAGGAGTTGTTTACATTTTTATTGTATTTGGGAAAGGTGATAGAACTTTGTGTTAGTAATAATTTTTATTGTAGCGACATTGAGATATTATTGTAGATCATAAGTGGATGTTTATTGTAAAAGTTATAATAGAGATTGCTCACATTTTTATTGAGTTGTGGAGAGCTAGCTTAGAAGTTTGGATAGAATATCTTTTTGGAGCATTGTTTTCTTTGACTCATTTATGTAGCATTTCAGTATGTCCATGTCTTCCACCATTACCTTATTTTACCTTCCTTATTTCTTCTCTTATACTATCATTTGCTTGATTCATGTTTCCCTTAAATTTCAAATAATGCCTTCATTATTTTATTGTGCACTCTTATGTTTATAGTGGTGGAGATTAGAAGAAAATCAAGTATATGGTAGTGCATTAATCATGAGTAGCTTGAGTGAGCTCCATTATTGTATATATATAAGAGAAGAGCCACAATCACTTACCTTGTGAGGTTATTTTGTTATCATTCTCATTTTATCCATTATGGATTGAAGTTATCATGCTTGTTAATTAGTGTATGAATTAAATCCATGAATGCTTTGGTTATTTGAATTAGACAATCATAGGTAACTCTCTTTTTATTATTTTCTATGTATGATTGAGAATTGCTAGGGGAATTCATCGTAGTTATTTTCTTGTTTTATTTACATGCTCGAGACGAGCAAGCATAAGTATGGGGGAGTTGATAACATGTATTTTTGTGCATTATTTTGGCTCTTATTACTTAGCATTTTTATCTTGTCACATGCTAATTTTGTGTTTATATTACATTTTGTGAGTTGAATATATTTTAGACTTAATTATAAATTTTCTACAAATTATGGATTTAATTTCATATTTTTATGTATTTTGTAGAAAATTCAAAGAGCCATGGATTAGGGTCAAGCATGATCAAATTTGACTTGATTTGGAGGTCAAATGCAGAATCAGTGTGGACCGTTGATCAAGATCCAGTGAGATCCTGCCCCTTCAGTCAGATCAAGTGATCCAGCCGTTCATCCTATTTTAAGTGATCTGGACCGATTTAGAACTCAAGTCATCCAAGGTTCATTTAGAGCTCCGATTCAAATTTGATCCAAAAGTCCACTTTTAAACTCCAAATCTTAAGCTCATTCCTAAAGCCCACACTTCTAAGCCCAATTCCAAAAACCCAATTTCAATCTCTTATTGGATCCAGATTTTTCCTTAACCCAAAACCTAACTCCTCAAACCCGAAACCCATTAAGAAAACCTTACCTCTTCTTCCACTCACGCGACGGCACAGTAGCAACCCTTCCTCTCGCGCAATTTCCTCCCGCGGCGGCTAGGGCACAACACCGGCGTCCTTCTTTGTTTCTTCCTTTTCTCTCCGGCCGGCGACCCTACTTCTTCCCTTACCTTTACTGCCGCCGGCCGGCCAACCACAGTCCACTCTTCTTCTCGATTCTAATCGGCGACGGCAGCAGCATAGTGGCGGGATCAGCAGGTTTCGGCAGCGATTTCCGACCAACTCCACCTCACCGGAGGGGTTCTCCGATGAGACCTCCACACTCCGGCAGCCTTCTGACAGATTACCATCTGGGGTTCAGGCAGTAGAGCAAGGGAGCAGCAGCCGGCTGTGTTTCCATCTCCATTTCCAATCAGCTTCCAGCAGAGGGGTTCTCGCTGGAGGATTCGTTCATCGTCCCCATTGTCGTCGAAGCGTGCAGCAACCATCAGAGTGCTACTGTCCACCGATTTTGGGGGTTCCGGAGTCGGGTCTTCATGTGACAACGAGGGTACTCATTGGTATCGGAAGCGGATGAGTGAATTGTAGTTGGATTAGCTTAGTTTAATTCTGTTAATTTTTCCAATTTGTTTGTGTTGATGCTTTTGATTGAATGCTTGTATCAAACTTGATTCCCCATGTTTAAATTGCATGTATTATGCTTAATTAGTTTCATGCATACAACGTGTTCGATCAAATGCTTCAACCAATGGATAGGTTTATTTTGATGCATTTTAGTTCAGTTAATTCTTGCTTTATCTTGTTCTTTCAATTCCGTTAAGTTCTAGTTTCGATTGAATGTAATTAGGACAGATTAGCTTAGGGTTTTTTAATGCTCTAGGTTTCGTTCTATGCTTAATTTCGTAGATGCTTTACTTCATGTTGCCTTTCATTTCCTGCGATTGTAATTTAGGTTTGGTTAGCTTTCCTTTACTTGCATTGTCTTTAATTTATTAGATTAAGTTTCATTTGATGCTTTGCTATTTCATTCCCTAATTTAAATGTGTTGATGGTTAAACCATAACGTAGTGTGACAATGCATTGTGGATTAATTATTGGCACCTAGTTAGATTTCATTCCAGTATTAGATTAGTTTCTTACTTGCTTTGCTTTTAATTTGTTAGGTTTAAAATCAAAAACCCAAACCCCCATTTCATATTAAAAACCCCAAAAATAGAAATAACATATAATCCTAGATTACAATCCTATCGTTGCTTTCGTTGGCGGGCGACCCGAGTCATTTCTATGCTATATTAACGTAGGAGGGGTTTGGTACTTTATTATTTGATGCCCAATTCACGACAAAATTGGGTCATAATCATGACCCAGGGATATTGCACTAGCAATCTTTCCTCGTAAGTATAAATTGTTAGTATTAACCCTAAGGGTGCGTTTGGTTCGGGGTTATTCTTGATAACCTTGGTTATCCATCCAAGGTTATCAACAAAAACCTTGTTTGGTTTAGGTATTCGATGATTCTCGAGTAATATTCTATGCCCGACACGTCAGCAAAAGGGTCATGTAGCCCGGAATCAGAAAATCTCAGAAAACTAAGGTTTTTCTTGATTCCGGGGTTAACGAATTTTTTATACCAAAAATACCCTCCGATAAGAAAAAACATGGAAAAAAGAGAAAAAATGTAAAAAAAATATTTAAAAAATGTTTAAAATTTTTTTTAAAAAAAATATATAAATTTTTAAAAAAAAAATTAATTTTTTTTTAAAAATTATAATTAAAATTTTTTTAAAAAAAATTAAAATTTTTTAAAAAAAATTAAAATTTTTTAAAAAAAATTAAAATTTTTTAAAAAAAATTAAAATTTTTTAAATAAAATTAAAAATTTTTTAAAAAAATTAAAATTTTTTAAAAAAATTAAAATTTTTTTTAAAAATTATTTTTTTAAAAAAATTTAATTTTTTATAAAAAATTATTTTTTAAAAAAAAAATAATTTTTTTTAAAAAAATTAAATTTTTTTAAAAAAAATTTAAATTTTTTAAAAAATTTAAAGTTTTTTAAAAAAAATTTAAAAAGTTTTAAAAAAATTTAAAAATTTATAAAAATTAAAAATAAAATAAATAAATAAAAATTTTAAAAATGTAAAAAAATAAATAAAATATAAATATGAATAATATAAAAAATATAAAAACATTAAAAAAATAAAAAAAACACATAAAAAAGTAAAAAAAAATATACAAGAAAAAGAAAAGTAAAAAAAACATAAAAAATAAATAATAATATTATGTATAGTTGATTTTGTAACTGAGGGTAATACGGTAAAATATTAAACTAAGGTATTCATTAAAACCTTCAAACAAATAAGTTTTTGTTGTATTACCTAGGTTGAACCAAATAACATTTGGTTATGTTTTATTCCCCATAACCTTAGTTATGTGATTACTTAGTAATCACATAACCAAGGTTATACATGATAACTTGAACCAAACGCACCCTAAGAGTCAATTATGAGATGATTAAGCTTATTGAATTAATGGATATAGATTTATTAGGTTAATGATTAATCCAATAAGCTAAAATCTAACCCATTAAAGATAATTAATGGAGATTAATTATGCATTGAAAAAGAAGACAAAACTTTTTGTATTCCTTGGCTGAGTATAAAAAGTTTTTAGAATTCATTTTCATTGAGATGATTTTGACTCTTCTTCCTCTTGGTCGAAATTTTCTTGAGTGGTTGCTAGCACAACAAAAGTTATTTCTTCTCCAAGTTGTGAGTTTGTGAGACGGACAAAGAATGTGTTCGTGTGGATACCGTAGATGTGCGAACACCTGATCGTGCTGAGATCTGTATCCAAAGACAAGTTACTGTCGGGATTGCTTTGGACACTCAACAAAGGTAACGATTTTATGTGATAGAATATGAAAATGTAGTATACGATATTTGTAAGGATCTCTAGAGGGATCCTTTTCCGCTACACATGTGATTGTTTTCGCATAAGATCCCAACATAAATTGTATGTATCAAATGAATCCAATTCAAATCATTCCATAATTCCACACTTGTAATTGAAACATGTGTTTTCTACTTAGATGGGCAAGGCAACAATGCCACGTGTAGGAGGTTAACTGATCATCTCTTCGAGCGTGTTTGTTGGTCATTTTAATATTGAATATGCCATTGGATATATCTAGCCTTTAGATATCATTGCATAATGTTCCAGTCGCATAAAAAAATACCATTTAAAGTTATATAATAATAATTATTACTAAAAGTTAAACGAAAATCCTTTCTATTTAAGCAACAAATAAAAATAATGTTCTTTATCAAAGAAAGAATAAAATAACAATTATTTAATTCCAAAACTTGTTTACTAGGTAGTTTTAACAAATAAGTTACGATGGCTATAGCTACAACCTTTACTCTATTGCCAATTCACAAATTTGTTTCTCCATTGACCAATCTTTTACTATTCCTTAGCCCTTGTATATCATTACATATATGTGAGCCCACCCAGTATCCAATATTAAAGTGTATAAGAAAATAACATAACAATCAATAATGAAGATATCTAAAGCAGATAAGGCATCAAATGTTATCTCTTCTTCAGAAACTTAAGATAAATTTTGTAGTTTCTTCTCTAGTGTCCTCTCTTGCCACAATGTTGACATCGACCCTTCGGTGCCGATTCTCCTTCCTTAGCCTTTTCTTTTCCTTTAGCTTGAGTTTTTGAATTCCTATTAAAACCTTTCTTTGAGGAATCAAACAACATCACAACTTTCAGTTCTTTCTTAACCAATGGCTCACTGTCTTAAGCATGTTCATCAACTCAGGAATTATAGATTTAAGTTGGTTCATTTGATAGTTCATCACAAACTATGAATTACTATTAGGCAAACTATCTATAATCAAGTCAATACTACTCATGATCTATCACAGATCCTAGCAATCCTAACCACTCAATGTAATCATTCATCTTTAATACAAACTATAGTACAGATGAACCCTCCTACATCTTTGAGCCATAGAGGAGCTTGGAGACTTTGAATCGTTCAGATCTCACTTGCTGATCAAACAACTCATGAAGATGATAAATAATCATATAAGCATCCATCTGCTCATGTTATTTTTGCAGTTTAGTAGACATTAAGGCCAGCATGATACAACTCACAAGTTCAGAATCAGTTATATGCTTCTGATGGGCCAACATTTGGTTAGAGATTGCATCATCCGCTAGACTCATAGGTAGAGACTCTTCAAGAACATAAGCAATACTCTCAACCTGAGAACAATTCTCAGGTTTTGAAGTTAGTCCAAGAAATTTGGCCCGATCAATTTATTCATATCCAAAATCGAGCACAAATTAATAGAAGACATTCTTATTCTATTAACTTAGAAATACAAATTTGAGCATATAAGAGAGATGAATTAATTATGTAATGCAAATCATTCATATACATTATAGAAATCCCACTTTCTTATCAAATTCAAAAGTTCTTATTTTGAATTCGGGAGATGGTAAATTTTCTCTAAGTGAGTTTATATCCACTATAAATAAGAACAATCTTAGAGTGAGTCCAATAAGTCATTCTTAACTCTAGTGGTAGGTATTAATTATACAAATTATATATCATGTATATATAACTATTAAATTATGCTATCAACTTTTGATATTTGCATAAATGTTAGATTGTTAACTCATTAACATATATACATCATATGCATATCATCCAACTTCACCTCTTTCCCCATTAATCTTGGAGTAAGTCAAACAAATTATTGCTTCAAGTTAAAGCAATCCATTAATCATAAGATCATATCTGGATGGTTCGGACATGTTTAATTTCAAGTTAGGTTTAGAGTGAGTCCAATAATCCAAATATGAAATTAAACTCTAGTTCTTATCATATTAATAGAAGGTGTAAAATTTAATATTTTATAGGAGTTTTAATTAATCTAGGTCTCATCAATCACATGTAAACCAAGTATACAAAAATCTATAAACAATTTACATAGTATAAATATGGCATATCTAATAGCATAAATCATGGCATATCTAATATAGCATAGATTATGACATAAGTCATATCATCGTTGCCATTAATTTAGGAAATAAATATATTAAAGAATTTGATTTCAAAAATCATAATTCCTTAATTAGATAAGGAAATAATTTTCAAATCTAATTACATATCTTATTAGGAAATTGATCCTGTCCGAAAGCTGAATCAACGGACGCTGGGCACGTGGCACTCTCCGAGTCGTTGACGTAGATCTCCGACCGGTCGTACGACCCTCCGGCGAACCTGCAAAGAAGTCGGGCCGGGAAGGGGTTCCCGGCGACGACCCTCCGACGCTCAAGTCAGGCAAAGCTCGACAACAAAGAAGTGGCTCCAAATATCGTAGAATGCATACCTCCGGCGAAGTATAAGGCTCCTTATATAGAGCTGTGAAGGAGCTCACGCACGCTTACCGAGGCAAATACGTGTCCTTAGCCCATACCTCGGTATGTGCTTGTTAGACAAGCTTACCTGACACCATACTGCTACAGTCCGAGTACGTCTATGATGTGACAAGGGAACCTGCTGTCATAAGATCCTGCGTATGGTCCAATCGCCGAACATGCTCGCTGTCAGAATATGCCTCTCTGTCCTTTTGTATCTTCTGTTCCTGCGCTGAGCGTCCTACCGGTCGGCAGTCATGGGCATCGTCCGACCGATCATTCGTGCTGGTCCACTTAGGAGCTTCCCGGTAATGTGCTCTTGTGGAGACTGTTCGCAGTATCCGCTCGGCCATATGTCTCTGTTCAACGAGCGTCGGAACCCCTAGTCCCGTCGGGTCGTCTTTGGTTCAGCTGGGACCCCGTTCGGCCGACCGATCTTCGCTTCTCCGGTCGGACGTCGGATACTTTGACCTCCCCGTGGCGTTGACTTCCCAGAAAGGGGGTCCCCCGTTCTTACCGCCGGATCACTTGCCTCCCCTTCAAGTATAGTCGAAGGAGGCGATTAGTCCGACTGACTGGACCATCAGTTGGGCCGAGCGGCATCATGAAAATACCATCCGCTCGGAAACAAAGGGGGTAGCCAAAACGCCAGTCAACGCCAACTTTCCTCAGCGCTCATTAAATGCATTCCAGTGGCTGAATGCCACGTGGCGGTGCTGCCGTCATCGTACGGCGACGGCGTGGGTTTTGATTGGATCGAGGCGGTTCGAAATGAACGGTGCGATGCGTGCTCTGATTCTCGCGACCTGGATCCAACGATGGAGGCCGCTCGAGCTCCACCCTATAAAAGCTTCGTTTTCTTTCCTTCACCTCACGTCTGCTATCGCGTGCCTCCCAATTCCTCTTGCGTTCCAGACTTCCGGCGATCTTGCGCTTCTGTTTCCGGCGGTCTCCGGTGCTCTTCCCTCAATCCTCCTCTCCGTTGTAAGGTTCCGCTTCTTTCTGCTTCTTTTTCTCTTTGTTTCTGGCATTTCCGTTGCTTTTCTTTCCCAAGTTTTCGTTCTTGGGCTACTGTTTCTTTGCCATCTTCTTCCTTCTCTTTTGATTTCGTCCGTCCGGACCATGGCCCAATCTTCTCAACCCGAAGACCAAGCCCTCGGCCCATGGTACACTACCATGGAGTCGCGATTCGATCGGCGTGACGCCGACCTTCTAATTAATACTTTTAAGATCCCCTCCAACCTTGAAATCATCTTACCCACAGATTCTGCTCGGCCAAACAAATCGCCGCGCGGAGCGTTTTGTGTTTTCCGTGACCAGTTCACGGCCGGTCTGCGACTCCCCATTCATCTCTTCTTTGTAGAAGTTTGTAACTTTTTCGTCATTCCGCTCGGAAGCCTAGTCCCCAATACTTTCCGCCTCTTATGCGGTGTAGTCGTCCTCTTCAAAATCCATAACATTCCCCTCCGACCGGAGGTCTTCTACTACTTCTATTATCCAAAACAGTCCGAGCCGGGCACTTACATGTTCCAGGCTCGGCCTGGCTTGGTTTTCTTCAATAAACTTCCTTCTTCCAATAAGCATTGGAAAGAATTCTATTTTTATATTCGCCTTCCCGAGCGAGCTCCCTTCCGAACCCAATGGCAGGTCGGAAATCCACTCTCCCCAGAACTCAAAAGATTCAAGACCCGACCGGATTATCTCCACGCCGCCAACATGCTATCCGGTCTGCGGCTTGACATCAACAAGTTCCTTCCAGAAGGGGTTATGTACATCTTCGGCTTGAGTTCGATCAGAGCCCCACTACCGAACAGCTTCGGTAAGAATTTAACTTGGTAAATTCATTTTAATTGCTAACTGATTTTCTCTGTTTTCCTTTGCAGCGAATACCGTCATGGAGTCAGTGATGGCTGGCATTCTGAAGAAAAAGGCAGTGGCGCTCGAAGCCGCAGCGGCCAAAGAAATGGAGACGCTCGGCATCCAGCCGGTAATGAGGGGGAGAGCGGGACCCATGCTGGGGAGTCGGCTGCTCAGGCTTCTCTTCCGAGGCAAGCGACTGGCGCAACTGCCAGTCGAGAGCTTTTCGCTCGGGATGAGGGCTCAGCGCAAGAGGAAGAACGCCCCCTTTGACAAAAAAGACGCCGGGAGGAAATGCTACTCCGCTCGGCAGCTTCAGCTATACATCCATCCGAGCGGGTTACCGCCGCTTCTCAAGGTAAAGCTCCAAAGATCGAGGCAGTTCCAGTCGGCGTCCTTCCGCCCGCTCCCCACCAGGTCCATCGTTCTACAATTTTGTCCCAATTTTCTGCGCCGGCTTCCGCTCCTTCTCCGGCTTCCGCCCAGACGACCCCCGGTCGGCGCCGCACCATCCGAGTCTCACTCCACCTCCCGACCGAAGAACTGTTGCCGGAGGCCGACCGACCCACAGCGCCTGAGCACATGATCACGATGAAGGGGCCCTTAGCTGAAATGTGGGCCGACGCTCGGGCGCGTGTGGCACTGATTCCGCTCCGCAACTTGGCCGATAGCCACATGCAACAGGCCACCGGGGTAGGTGTATTTTCTCCAACTCCCTCGCACATTCTTTTCGCTCGGCTTATAATAAATTTTCTTTTGTCAGAGATGGGTGGAGGAGATCGCCGTTTCCAATCGGCTTGCCATGGTGGACGAGGAGCTTAAAAGGCTACGGAGCTCGGGCGGCGCTCCTCCCCAAGGCCCATCGTATGCTGAGCTTCAGAAGGAGCTCAAAAGGACTCAGGATTTGCTGGCGGCCGAGCAGAAGAAGACGGCCGATCAGGCCCACGCCTTGGCCGAGTCCGAGCGGCAAGTCAAGTCGCTTGACCAAAAAATAACCCTGGCCACCACTCGAAAAAACACGGCCATCTCCGATCTGGAGAAAAAGAATGTTGAGGCTCGGGGATTGGAGCAGAAAGTCAAGGAGTTGATAGAGCAGCTCGATAAAGAGAAGGCGGGCCGCTCGGCCGACGCAATCAAGCATAAGGACGAGCTGAAAACTCTGCAGGAATCCCTTGCTGCCTCCCAAGCGGTCTTCACAGAATATCAGGAGGCCGAGTCGAGCCGGGTCGCCGCCCTGAGACAGAATTACATCCGCTCGCCTGAATTTTCGGAGAAGGTTTGCGAGCGGATGTATACTGCATTTGACCTCGCTATGAGCGCCACGATGACATATTTGAAGTCCAAGGGGCACCTTCCTGAGTCCGCCGTCATCCCGGCCGCAGATCAAGTGGCTCTTCTCAACAACATCCCAAAGGACCTCTATGATTACCTAGAGTAGAAGTTTTACATGTAATTTGGCCGCTCGGCCAAAGACACTCCTTTTTTTGTAATTTGGCCACTCGGCCATTCTTTTTAATATGCTATCCTTTCGCTTGTTGTCCTTTTGCTAGTTAATATGTGTGTTGTCCGCTCGCCTCTTATCACACCTCTCGTGCTCGAAAGATATTTTTACGAAGTATTTTGCGTACCATTTCCGCTTGGACGAATATATTCTGATTCGACAAGAGATTATTCACTGGATATTGATGAAGTACCTTTGGGTACTGGGCCGAGCGGAACGCATAGTTGGTCAAACGATATTAACAGCGAGTACAAATCCTTTTGATCGACGGTCTTCCGCTCGGAGGGTTTATAGATGCCGGCTCGTCTCTCGATTTTTAACGTCGGAGCTCGACGGTCTTCCTCTCGGAGGGTTTATAGACGCTGGCTCGTCTCTCGATTTTTAACGTCGGAGCTCGACGGTCTTCCGCTCGGAGGGTTTATAGACGTCGGCTCGTCTCTCGATTTTTAACGTCGGAGCTCGACGGTCTTCTGCTCGGAGGGTTTATAGACGCCGGCTCGTCTCTCGATTTTTAACGTCGGAGCTCGACGGTATTCCGCTCGGAGGGTTTATAGACGCCGGCTCGTCTCTTGATTTTTAACGTCGGAGCTCGACGGTCT
Organism: Zingiber officinale; assembly: GCF_018446385.1. Taxonomy (NCBI): domain Eukaryota; kingdom Viridiplantae; phylum Streptophyta; class Magnoliopsida; order Zingiberales; family Zingiberaceae; genus Zingiber; species Zingiber officinale. Next base: position 30,187,537 of record NC_056004.1, read on the forward strand.
TCGGCCGGAGGGTTTATAGACGGCTTGTCTCGTTTTTAACGCCTGAGCTCGACGGGCTTCCGCTCTGAGGGTTTATAGCGCTGCTCGTCTGCGACTTTTCCTGAGCTCGACGGTCTTCCGCCTCGAGGGTTTATACGCTCGCCTGCCTCGATTTTAACGCCGAGCTCGACGGCTTCACTGGAGGGTTTATAGGCCTGCCTCTCGATTTTAACGCCGGCTCGACGGTCTTCCGCCGGAGGGTTTATAGACGCCTGCTCGTCTCAATTTTAACGGCCGAGCTCGACGGTCTTCCGCCGGAGGGTTTATAGGACGTCGGCTTGTCTCTCGATTTTTAACGCCGGAGCTCGACGGTCTTCCGCCGGAGGGTTTATAGACGCCACTGCGACTCTCGTCGGAGCTCGACGGTCTTCCGCTCGGAGGGCTTATAGACGCCGGCTCGTCTCTCGATTTTTAACGTCGGAGCTCGACGGTCTTCCGCTCGGAGGGTTTATAGACGCCAGCTCGTCTCTCGATTTTTAACGTCGGAACTCAACGGTTTTCCTCTCGGAGGGTTTATAGACGCCGGCTCGTCTCTCGATTTTTAACGTCGGAGCCTTTAAGGCTAACTTTAACACTGCCTTTCGACGAAGTTATTTGTCATCCTTGTATCATTTTTGCGGCCTGCATTACAAGTACATAGGCGACCAAAGCATATGCAAAATTACATCAGTGCACCTCTTACCCAGCTCGATACGGCTGGAGATGATTCGCGCTCCATGGTCGATCCAGCTGCCGCCCGTCTTCATCCTCCAGATAATAAGCACCCGAGCGGAGCTTTTCGATGATTTTGAAGGGGCCCGCCCAAGGAGCCTCTAGTTTGCCCACGTTGCCGACCGGCTTTACTTTCTTCCAGGCAAGGTCGCCAACCTGGAATGCTCTGGGGATTACGCGCCGATTGTAGTTTTGCTTCATCCGTTGCCGGTACGCCATCAGCCAGATGGACGCCTTGGCTCGCTCCTCGTCGACCAAATCCAGCTCCATGTTCCTCCGCTCGGCGTTGCCATCATCATAGTTTTGGATCCGGACGGACTCGACGTCGACTTCGACAGGAATAACCGCTTCGCCGCCGTATACCAGATGGAAATGTGTGACGCCCGTTCCTTCCTTTGGGGTCGTGCGGATGGCCCATAAGACGCCAGGCACTTCATCCACCCAGCTTCCTCCCAAATGGTCGAGCCGAGCGCGCAGAATGCGAAGAATATCCCGGTTGGCTACTTCGGCTTGACCATTGCTTTGGGGATATGCCACAGACGTGAAGTGTTGCTCGATGCCGTAGATTTTGCACCAATCTTCGAGCAACTTTCCCGTGAATTGTCGCCCGTTATCGGAAACAAGTCGACGAGGGATGCCGAACCGGCAGATGATGTGTTGCCATATAAACTTTTTAACCATCTGCTCGGTGATCCTGGCCAATGGCTCAGCCTCCACCCATTTGGAAAAATAGTCGACAGCCACCAGCAAAAACTTCCGCTGACCGGTCGCCATAGGAAATGGACCCACGATATCCATTCCCCACTGGTCGAACGGACATGATACGGTAGCTGCCTTCATTTCCTCCGCCGGTCGGTGATAGAAGTTGTGATACTTTTGGCAGGAAAGACACGTTGCGACAGTCCGAGCGGCGTCTGCTTGCAAGGTTGGCCAGAAGTATCCAGCCAGCAGGATCTTCTTAGCCAACGATCGTCCGCCCGGATGCCCTCCGCACGATCCTTGGTGTACTTCTTGAAGGATGTACGCCGCGTCCTCCGAGCTTACACATTTCAACAGTGGCCGGGAGAAAGCCTTCTTGTAGAGTTGGTCTCCAATGAGCGTGAACCGACCGGCTCTCCTTCTTAATAGCTGGGCAGCTTCCCGATCGGACGGTGTCGCACCCGTGCGCAGAAACTCTATGATGGCTGCCCTCCAGTCGCTCGAAAATGCGAGGCCCTCCATCCGGTCGACATGTGCCACCAAAGATACTTATTCAATTGGTTGTTAGATGACGACCGGCGTTATTGAACTTGCTAGTTTGGCCAACTCATCTGCCGCCTGGTTTTCCGCTCGGGGTATCTTCTGGATAATGACCTCTTTGAAATTGGCCTTGAGCTTTTCGAAGGCTTCCGCGTAGAGTTTGAGCCGAGCGTTGTTAATTTCAAAAGTACCGGAGAGTTGCTGAGCGGCCAACTGGAAATCTGAATGCAGCGTCACCCGTCCGGCTCCCACATGCTGGGCGGCCTGTAAATCGGCTATAAGGGCTTCATACTCTGCTTCGTTATTTGTAGCTCTATAATCCAGTCGGATAGATAAGTGCATCTTTTCTTCTTGGGGAGAGAGCAATAGCACGCCAATCCCGCTCCCAAGCCGGGTGGACGATCCGTCCACAAATAATTTCCACATAGCTTCGGGCTCTGGCTTTTGCACTTCGGTGATAAAATCCGCCAAGGACTGCGCCTTTATCACCGAACGGGGCTGATATTGAATGTCAAATTCGCTCAACTCCGTTGTCCATTTGATGAGCCGTCCGGACGCTTCGGGATTCAACAACACTCTTCCCGATGGGCTATTCATCCGGACGATGATAGTATGAGCCAAGAAATATGGACGGAGGCGCCGAGCGGCGAGGACCAGAGCGAAAGCCAGCTTCTCGAGCCCAGTGTAGCGAGATTCAGCATCTTTTAAAATATGGCTTAGAAAATATACAGGTTCTTCTCCGCTCGCCCTTACTAGTGCCAAGCCGACTACTTGCTCAGTTGAAGATAAATAGATACAAAGTGGCTCACCCACAGTCGACTTGGCTAGCACAGGTAGAGAGTTCAAGTACGTCTTCAGATTTTCGAACGCCCGATCGCATTCTTCATCCCAGTGAAACCTAGTGGCCTTGCGCAAGATTTTGAAAAAAGGTAGGCTCCGGTCGGCGGTCTTGGAGATGAATCTGGACAGAGCAGTTATCCGACCGGTCAAAAGCTGCACTTCCCTCACATTCTTGGGGGCGGCATATCTTGTAATGCTTTCACTTTGCTGGGATTTGCCTCGATGCCCCGCTCGGTCACTATGTATCCCAAGAAACGCCCGCCTTTTGCTCCGAACAGGCACTTCTGAGGGTTCAGCTTAACTCCATACTTCCGTAGCGTTCGGAAAGTCTCTTCCATGTCTTCAAAGAGATCGGCCGCTCGGACGGACTTGATGAGAATGTCGTCCACGTATACTTCCAGATTTCGCCCGATCTGCTCTTTGAACACTTTGTTCATCAAGCGCTGATAAGTGGCTCCCGCGTTCTTCAGTCCGAACGACATCACAATATAGCAATAGATGTCGTCGGCTGTAACGAAGCTGACTTTTTCTTGATCTTCTCGGGCGAGCGACACTTGATGGTAACCTTGATATGCGTCGAGCATGCATATCAACTCGCAGCCGGCCGTGGAGTCCACTAGTTGATCGATCCGGGGTAGAGGATAAAAATCTTTTGGGCACGCCTTGTTAAGATCCCGGAAATCGATGCACACTCTCCATTTGTTGCCCGGCTTGGAGACTAGTACCACGTTCGCCAACCAGCTGGGGAACTGGACCTCGCGTATGTGGCCGGCCTCCAGGAGTTTCTTGACTTCCGCTCGGATGATTGCATTTTGTTCGGCGCTGAAGTCCCTCTTTCTCTGCTTCACCGGCCGAGCTCATGCTGCGCTATACTCGGTGAGATTCTGGGCAGCTCATGCGTCGACCAGACGAAGACATCACAGTTTCTCTGGAGGCATTTGATCACTTCCTCTTTCTGGCTTGCCTCCAGATCGGCCGCAATGAACGTTGTGGCCTCCGATCGGGTCGGGTGAATCTGCACTTCCTCTTTTCTTCATAAACCAAAGAGGGAGGTTTTTCAGTTATAGCATTCACCTCGATCCGTGGCATCTTCCGAGCGGAATTGGCTTCTGCTCGGACCATCTCGACGTAGCATCGCCGAGCTGCTAGTTGATCTCCTCGTACTTCTCCCGCTTTGTCTTCAACCGGGAACTTGATTTTCTGGTGGAAGGTGGAGACGGCCGCTCGGAATTCACTGAGAGTCGGTCATCCCAATATGACATTGTAAGCCGACGGAGAGTCCACCACAACGAAGTTTGCAGTCCGTGTCCTTCTGAGCGGCTCCTCTCCCAGCGAAATGGCCAGCCGGATCTGTCTGACCGGCTGAACTTCATTGACCGTAAACTCGTAGAGGGGGGTTGTCATGGGCAACAGCTCGGCTCGATCAATTTGTAGTTGATCGAAGGCCTTTTTGAATATGATATTGACCGAGCTTCCTGTGTCAATAAAAACGCGGTGAATAGTATAATTGGCTATTACCGCTTTGATGAGAAGAGTGTCGTCGTGTGGCACTTCGACTCCCTCCAAGTCATTGGGCCCGAAGCTGATTTCGGGTCCGCTCGCCCGTTCCTGGCTGCAGCCGACCGCATGGATCTGGAGTTGCCGGACGCTCGCATTCCTTGCTCGGTTAGAGTCTCCTCCGGTCGGCCCGCCCGCTATAATGTTGATTTCGCCTCAGGAAGTGTTACTTCTATTTTCTTCTTCCCGAGCGGATGGTCGAAGCCGCTCCCTAGACATCCGGAGATTCTCAGGCCTGGGAGTATGGTGTTGCTCGGGGGTCTGTCTACGATCGGGTATCGTTCGATCGGCTTCATGAGTTCTCTGTCGCCTGTCGGATGATGGCGACCGACGGCCGCCACTCCGGGGAACGGGATGAGCGATCAAGGGAAGACTCCGGCAATCTCTTGTGTTGTGCGTGTCCGTCCGGTGGAATGAGCAAAACATAGGGGTCCACACATTTTTCTTCGGTCTGGGCCGTTCTGCAGCTACCTCTTGTACATGGGACCTAGCATGGGGGGAGCGGATTACTTCGGCTCTCGGTCCTCTGGGCGGCTGATGAGCAGTGTGCGGCTTCCGCTCGGCAGGAGGAGCTCGCTCGGTTGGAGTTTCCTTTTTTCGGGCCGCTTGGGCTTCCTCCACGTTGATCTATTCGTTGGCCCGGTGTAGCATGTGGTCGTAGTCTCGGGGCAGCTTCCGAATGAGTGATCGGAAGAAATCCCCATCCACGAGGCCTTGTGTGAAGGCATTCATCATGGTCTCCGAGGTGGCCGTAGGGATATCCATGGCCACCCTGTTGAACCGCTGTATATAGGCTCGGAGCGATTCGCGGGCTTCTTGTTTGATGGCAAACAGACTGACACTAGTCTTCTGATAGCGTCGAATGCTTGCGAAGTGGTGGAGGAAAGCCATTCGGAAGTCTTTAAAAGTTGTGATGGATCCGTCCGGCAACCTCCGAAACCACCGTTGAGCCGATCCCGAGAGGGTGGTAAGAAAAACTCGACACTTCACTCCATCTGTGTATTGATGAAGAGTAGCTGTGTTGTCGAACTTACCCAAATGATCATCCGGGTCGGTGGTTCCATTGTATTCACCGATCGCCGGAGGCACATAGTGCTTTGGCAGAGGGTCCCGCAGGATGGCCTCTGAGAATTGACGGTTGATCCGTTTGGGTGAGGCGTCCGCTCGGGGAGCCTTGCCTTTTTTGCTGTCTCGTCTTGGTACTTCATCTGATGAAGATCCTCGATCACGATTAACTGTTGCGGCTTCAGGAGGAGTGCGAAATAGGGCCCGATGAAATGGAACCGTGGCCTGCGGTGCTTCCGCTCGGCCTCCTGATGCTGATGTTGCTTGCTGCTCAATCCGCTCGGCCTGCGACTTCTGCCTTTGTTCCACAAGCTTAGCTGCTCGTGTTTCAATCAGAGCGTCATATCTTCTGTCGAGAGCATCACCGAGTGCTGTCGTCCAGCTTCGTCCATTGCTTCCGATCGGATGCAGGAGCGTTCCCACAGATGGCGCCAAATTGATCCTGTCCGAAAGCTGAATCAACGGACGCTGGGCACGTGGCACTCTCTGAGTCGTTGATGTAGATCTCCGACCGGTCGTACGAACCTCCGGCGAACCTGCAAAGAAGTCGGGCCGGGAAGGGGTTCCCGGCGACGACCCTCCGACGCTCAAGTCAGGCAAAGCTCGACAACAAAGAAGTGACTCCAAATATCGTAGAATGCATACCTCCGGCGAAGTATAAGGCTCCTTATATAGAGCTGTGAAGGAGCTCACGCACGTCTACCGAGGCAAATACGTGTCCTTAGCCCATACCTCGGTATGTGCTTGTCAGACAAGCTTACCTGACACCATACTGCTACAGTCCGAGCATGTCTATGATGTGACAAGGGAATCTGCTGTCATAAGATCCTGCGTATGGTCCAATCGTCGAACATGCTCGCTGTCAGAATATGCCTCTCTGTCCTTTTGTATCTTCTGTTCCTGCGCTGAGCGTCCTACCAGTCGGCAGTCATGGGCATCGTCCGACCGGTCATTCGTGCTGGTCCACTTAGGAGCTTCCCGGTAATGTGCTCTTGTGGAGATTGTTCGCAGTATCCGCTCGGCCATATGTCTCTGTTCAACGAGCGTCGGAACTCCTAGTCCCGTCGGGTCGTGTTTGGTTCAGCTGGGACCCTGTTCGGCCGACCGGTCTTCGCTTCTCCGGTCGGACGTCGGATACTTTGACCTCCCCGTGGCATTGACTTCCCAGAAAAGGGGTCCCCCGTTCTTACCGCCGAATCAGAAATAATTCTAAATTAGGAAATTTCTAATTAAATTAGGAAATAATTTTGTAGATTTGGATTTTTTTTCTAACAAATTAGGAAATAATTTCTAAATTAAAAAAGTCCTAATTAAATTAGGAAATAATTTCTAAAATTGACTTTTCCTAATCATATTATAAAATAATTTTCAAAATTAGATTTCCTAATAAATTAGAAAATATTTTCAAAATTGTATTTCTTAACAAATTAGGAAACATATCCAAAATTGAAAAGTTTTTATATCGGATTAGGAAGTAATTTCTTTATCCAAAATTTTCTAAAATTAAAAAAAAAATAACTTTAGACAACCTACACTAAACATAGATCTATGATCTATGTTAAAACATACGATGACTCTGATACCACTGTTGGGGTGTCTCTATGCGCGTTTTTAAAAAATTTATTTCATAAACAAGCAGTGGAAACATAATAATTTTTTTATTTATTACAACACATGCATCACACATATATAGGATACATACATGAGCAAATATAGCAATAAAACAAAATATCAAAAATAAAATTGTACTTGTTGGATGACGTTAAGATGGGAATGACATTAACAGCAAACTTGACAAAGTTTACCTCTATCGATATCCACGTCGAGATATCTTCGAGGTGACTTTGCTAAGCTACAAGTTTTCATCTCTAATTTGGTACTAACCAAAGGAAGAGATGAAGCGATTTGAGAGAAATCTCTATGACCCAATTTGTGCTCGATAACTAAAGCAACCTGACGACACAAAAGGGGAAAGAAAGGACAACAACAAATTGTTGTTGTCCACTAGCACAACCACTATCCGGTTGTTGTTCGGCGGCTTGGAGTGACCGACAATGGGCTGAAAGTAGCAACACAGCCAATGGCAGGCTAGAGGCAGTAGCACAGCCGGTAGCAGATTGGGCAACGATGCAAGGAATACCTTCTTCCTTGCAACTGCTATTCGGCAGTAAAGTCACTGCTAGTTGGCTAGCTGGAAGGGCTGGAGTCGCCAACAACAGAGTTGACTGGCAGCAAGGGATGGCCAGTAGCTATGCTAGACAACGGCGCAAGGAGGACCTTCTTCCTTGTGCTTGGAGGTAGTGACAAAGAGAGAAGGAGAGGGAGAGAAGAGAGGAGAGAAATCCCTAATCCCTATTAGGTTTTTCTCTAATGAACAATTAATTTAGTTCTTCTCCTCATGGAGGAATATATATATACCTCTTCACAATGAATTAGGGAGCAAGTTATCTCCCAAACCTAATACTAATAGCAACCCTATCTGCTATCATTAAGTTTGGTTCAAAACTAAACCAACTTGGTCCAAAACTAAAACTCTCTGTTGGTGCAACATCCCTCAGGTCAAGGTTGACCTGGTTGACCAAGCTTGAGTCTTGGTTTGAGTTTCGATGTTTGACAATGCAAGGTTGATTGAAGAAGAGTCAAGTAGGTCAAGGATGACCGGATACTTGACTGGGAAGTCCTAACTGGGATGTTAGACAAGAGGAAAGTCCTAGTGAGTGAAGCTAGGCAGGAGGAAAATCCTGGTGAGTGAAGTCATGTGAAAGACCTAGTGAGTGAAGCTAGGCAGGAGGAAAATCCTGGTGAGTGAAGCTAGGTGAAAGACCTAGTGAGTGAAGCTAGGCAATTGGGAAGTCCTAATGAGTGAAGCTAGGCAGGAGGAAAATCCTGGTGAGTGAAGCTAGGCAATTGGGAAAGTCCTGGTGAGTGAAGCCAGGCAAGAGAAATCCAGATGGGTCAAGGTTGACCAGACATCTGGTGAGAGTCCAAGTAGGTCAAAGGGATTGACCGGATACTTGGCACAAGGAAGAAAAGTCTAAGTAGGTCTTAGGGAGTGACCGGATACTTGGCAAGAAGAGAAAAGTCCAAGTGGGTCAAAGGGATTGACCAGACACTTGGTGAGTGAGTTCTAGCTGGTCAAGGGTGACCGGATGCTAGGTCTTATGTACCAACAAGTCATGGTTGACTAGATGTTGGTTTAGGGGGCTTTGGACTTGGTTTTGGGCAAAACCCAAGATCTGAATTGATCAACCGATTGATCCAGCAGGTTTGGATTGATCCGTGGATTGATCCAGCAGATCTGGATCGATTAGTGGATCGATCCAGAAGATCTGGATCGATCAGCCGATCGATCCGGTGAGTCCCCGCGAACAGAACCCCTCTGGATCGATCCAGAGGTCCCAATCGATCAGTGGATCGATTGGGACGCTGCTGCTTCACGCGATAAGCGCTGGATCGATCCGTGGATCGATCCAAGCGTTTTTCCATAGCACATAGGCGCTCTGGATCGATCCGTGGATCGATCCAAAGCCTCCCCGATCGATTGGGAGCATTCCAATCGATCGGGATTCGACCGTTGCGTCGTATTTGAGCCGCAGGCGAGCGTTGTCTTCGGCAGATCTTCACCGATTCATTTCAGATCTTCACCAGCTTCTCCACAACTCTTCTCAAGCTCGAGATCGCCAGTTCTTGAAGGCTCTTAGAGGTTCTTCCAAGTCAAGAGGCGGATCAAAGTAAGAAGAAGAAACTAGGGTTAGGGTTTTTGCTCTCATTGTAAGCTTGTAAGCTTGTATTTCATTACCTTTCCCTTTTCTTCTTGTATTGAGTCTTGTAGGGCTTCTCCGCCCTTGGTAGTTACCATAAAGGAGAGTTTTATTAGTGGAGGGTGTGTGCGTAGGTGTGGATCCTTGGACTAGTCACCTCTTGTGAGGTGGATACCAAGTAAACCAACCTTGTTAGCGTTGTGTGTTTTGTTTCTGTATTTTCCGCTGCGCATCTTTGAAGAAACAAGCAACGCCGAGCAACGAGCACGCGACGAGCTATTCACCCCCCCCCCCCTCTAGCTACTTTTCGGTCCTAACACTCTCTTCGTTCTTTATTAAACTAAACCAATTTTGGTTCATAACTAAACCAAAAGGGATCCAACCTTGCCTACAAGAGTCGTATCCCACCATCACTTTTATTCCAACAAATATCTTTCATATTTGCGCCTCGTCTGGTCCTACCAGGCTTAGTCTCTCTTAATTTGAGAATCCAATTCTTAAACTTGTTTTAAGTTTTTCGGATATACTCGTAGTATGTATGCCCCAATATATTTCTAGTTTATATTGGTCGTTCACAATTAATCTAATTATAAATCAATCATGAGTGACACCTAATTGTATATCATGATCCCCAATTAACTGAAAAATCATAGTTGATTCTAGAACTAAATTTGAACCTTTCGGTAGTCATGGTTATCAGTGCATCGATTTTTTTCACTCATCTTATACTCGCTTGGTTCAAGATATAGTCTATGTATCTATTCTCACTAGGCTGATTATATCACACCTGGTCTAAGTAGTAGTTCTTTGTCCTATAAATTTAAATTACTCAAATAGGTGTACAAGAAGACTATCCTTTTGATGTGTAATACTTTCGCCAAAGACTTACGAGTAATAATCCTAGTAAGAGACTATAGGGTATACGCCTCTTTATAAAAAGGAGTGGTGAATCCTATATGAGCTATTCAAATACCTTCGAGCATATTGACTTATACCCAATCATTCCGGACTTGCATCTCATTGGAGATGATTGCCAAGATGTCAATGTATAAGCCTCTATGACTAAGATAACTTGAATACCTTGAGTCTAAGGAAACTTGCACTCGAGCTACAATGAGATCTTCATTGACATGTATAGAACCACATGAAGTCTCATAGCAGGTCATATCTATTGAACTAGTTACCCATAACTAACATCTATATGTTAACTCTCAACATTCCAATATTTTCAGCTAGTGAGGACCGACTGCTTAGTTAAACCAAGGAGCATAACATATGTTAGTCTTACAAAATTGATGATATCCAATCTCATCCATTGATCGACTAAGGAATATTTCAATACATATATAATTACACATGGAGAGATATCTATTAATTATGATCCAATCATAATTTATTTCTCATGCTATGTATTGTATTGTATTGTGGAATTCATTAATTGAGTTTAAGATCAATATCATATACATATAAAATGCACACTCAAATAAGAAATTTTATTTATATAATAAATATTACAATATCTAAAATGATTACCTTAAGATACCTCTCAAATATAATAAATTCAATGTTGTAGGAAAGTCTTAGTGGATTGGATCGATTGGACACTAAGCGGACATATGAAGTCCAAACAGGTCTGGAGGATCATATATTTAATGGGTAAGTTAAGGTAAACTCCTAGAGTAGAGTGGTTTTTCTGAAAGAAGAGCAGTGAGATCATGTCCAATCAGGACAAACCTTTGACATTGATTTAACTCAAGAAACTAACAGAAGTTTTTAAGTTGAGATCAAGATAGTCCTATCTATCTATCTATCTATCTATCTATCTTATTTGTGCATTTCTATATATGTTTCTAACTCTATTTTACGGGATTGTTATTTTTTTTTATTTCTATGCTAACTTTATTTTACATAAAAGCAAAGTTTTCGTCAACCAAGGGGTTCAATCAATTGAACAATGAGGTTCAGTTGACTAATCTAGTTGGATAAGCACAAAGAGATTCAAATCACTACAAAGAAGGAAAACAGATTAGTCGACTAATCAAGGGGATCAGTCGACCAAATCCAATTTTGAAAAGAGATTATGGATATAATCAGATCATCGTAGGGAAGGAAACCCCTAGAGACTAGTCGACTGAATGAGGTTTAGTCAACCAAAAACCTGAATTTTATAGGATCCATCATATTGGATCTAAGCAAGCAAGGAAAGAAGTGGTGATCAGTCGCTTGATAGAGGTTTAGTCGATTGATAATGTTCAGCCGACTGAACAATTTTCAATCGACTGGAAGAGATCTATAAAAGAAGACGCAAGGTCAAAGGACCATCATTGATTCACACATCATTCCTTCATGCCTATGTTGCTTTTGTTTGTGCAAAATTTGCTACTACTATATCGAGAGGCTCTCTGACAACCAATGCTTCATCTTATACTTTGTGTTGTCGGTATATTTTACTTTTACTTGCATTCATTTAAAGTAATAGTAGTTTGTTACTATCAACCTCAATTGTTGTATGAATTTGTTTCTTCTTTGAAAGTTTTTAGAGAGTAGAGTATTAGTGGATTGCACATTATAAAGCAATCAAATATCACAGACCTTGGAGTAGTAGTCGTTGAACTACAAATCAAATAAAAAAAGAGCGTGTGTTTTTTGTATTTGTATTTATTTATTTATTCCACTGTTACTTTGTTTCACGAAAAGTAAAGAAGAGTTTAATGAATGAGATTCACCTTCCCCTCTCTTATTTTCTTCAATCCAGCAATACACATACCAAATATTAATTAATGTTTTACATGGGAGAACTAGTGAGATTTACATGTAAAAAACAAACATATCCAAAAATTTAATCATTATTACAATTTGAATCATTAACATTAATCGTTTTTAAGTCTTCATCGCTAGACTCTATTAGTACATCAAGTTCCTCACTACTAGACATTTCTCCATCATCCATTTCCTTATGAGTGACATTTATATTTATTTCCTTATATATATATATAAGCTAATTGAGTATTCGAGTCGAATATTTGATATTAGTAGTCCATCCATACCCTCCTCCATTCAAGTCGGATATCGGGTCATTCATCAGGAGGAAATTGTCATTCCTATTTTACAGGCTTTCACCTAAAAAATCAGTTATGATATAAATTATCAATTATATATTACATTTGAAGAAAATAAATTAGTCTCTAACTTACATAGATTTCAAATCTGAATGCAAACTCTGCCTTACCTCACACTTATTGATAGATTTGTAGTTATAGTTGTTGTTCATACAAGCTATCAAGGAAGGTAATTTTAAAACATATGGTTTAACAATCAAATATAAGGGGATAAATGTTTAAATATATAAGTTAACTCACTCTATGTAGGGTTTATCCTCATCACAATTCGGGAGTATGTATGTTTTTATTGCATGGTATTTATTTGGATTAACCATCTACAAATAGATGTATCCATTGGCTTACCAGGAAACTTAAAAATAGAAAGTATCTCTAGGTCTATCGGTTGAGTATCATCAAAATTTTGAGGGTGCTTGCGATGTCTAGTTTTCATATTATCAGCAAAATAATATAAGAAGAAATATGATACTTTTCAATTAGATAAGTATTACATATTGACCCCTCAACTCTTGTTTTGTTACGAACATTATTTTTTAATTTACTCAAAAATCATTCAAATAGATACATCTATCTGTACTGCACAAGACTAGCTAGTGGTGTCTCATAAGGTAAATGAACTGGTAGATGTTCATTAAATCAAAAAAGTTAGGTGGGAATATACACTCAAGTTTACATAGTATAAAAGGAATATTTATTTCTAGTTGAAGAATATCAGTCATCATAATAGCCTTTGATGTCAAATCTCTAAAAAATAGACTTAATTTTGTAAGTGCTTACCAAACATTATTAGGAAGTAGGTCATGGAAAACTATTAGAATAAATCTTTGCATGAATATATGACAATCATAACTCTAAATTCTAAACATTTTTAATTTGTTCATATCTACACATCGAGCCATATTCAAGGCATACCATTAGGGAATTGATTTCTTTTAGCAAACTATGTAAAATTTGTTTACTTTCTTTATCCAATGTATAACAAACCTTTGAAAATTTATTGGTTATTTCATTATGATGTAACTCAGGTCTGCTAACTAATTCTTTCAATTCCTCATGTCTTTTTGCTGTGTCTTTAGTTTTTCCATGAACATATTTATTTGAATCATTAAAACCTATCTAAGTCATAGTACAAATCCATAGTTGTCTATTTCCTCAAGTATTTCTTCTCCTGACTTGATTACAGGTGGAAGTTTTCTAACCATTTCATTGTTTATGAACTCTTTCTTATTTCACCTGAATTGGTGCTCTTTAGGTAAAAATTTACAATGATTATCAAACCAAAATATCTTCCCACTGTAAGGTAATAAAAATGCATTAGACTTTGTCATGCAATATGGATGTTGGGTTTTTCGGGCCGCGAAAACCGCTTTTTCGCGTCGCGGAAACCCCAAAACTCCCTAGCCAACGGATCCGTGCGAAGAGTATAGAACAAAATTTTACATGTACGAGTTTACTAACTAGATCTACTCTTAGATCTATATGTTTATAAAATTACCCTTGATGCGTGCCCTTTTCGAATCCCACTCGTCCAAGGAAGTGCCGGATCTCAAGATTGTCAACGTAGACAATCCTCTAGAAGTATCCACATGAACAAGATGTGTTCTCTAACACACAAGGATGGAGAAGAGAACACCACAAGTGTGCTAGCACTTCTTGATGCTCTCGGATGGGATTGGAAGAAGAAGAAAGGAAAAGAAGAGAACACACCCCTCTAAAAAATCTCTATGTGACTTTCACTAACCTTTTTTCTTGGATTAGACTCACTCTCCTTTCTTCTCCCTTGCTTGAAACCCACGACCAAGAGAAGAGAAGGAGCAAAAAGAGAGCTTGAGAAAGAAGATGATGTGAATGTGAGTGAATGAAAAATTCATTCTCATTCAAAACCAAAAAGGTAACCCCCATGCTCATTAAATGTGGCCATTAAAGAGAATAGATTTGTAACCCCCATGAGGTGACACACTTTGATGATGTGGTACATCATCATTAGTCCTCCTAATGCCAAATCACTAATGATGTGGCAAATAGTCAAGTCAAACTTGACTCTTTCTCTTCCTCTCAAGTCAAGTCAAACTTGACTTAATCTCTCTCATGGTTGATCTAATCCAACCATTTAATTCAAGCCAATTTAATATAATGAATCTAATTCATTTAATTAAATTGATTCAATGAGTCATAATCTAAATTAGACTCATTGAACACATGAATCAACTTGAGTCCAACTCAATTAACCCAATTAGGATTACTCTTAATCCAATTTGATTCATCACATGAATCTAATCCTCTTGGTTCATCATATGAACCTAATCTCCATCCACTTGTTCTTTGTGTGTGACTCAATAGGTTCTTGTAACGTTGGCAATACCCCTAAACCCATTTAGGACCATAAGTAATGAGCGGTATCTAGCAATACATCATTACTACCCAAGTTACAAGAATGTTGAGATCCAACATCACCTTGTGACTACTAATTGTGACTCCTCACAATATATGACAAGTGTCCTTCTATCCTAGACATCTAGATTGATCAATGTGAGGAATAGACCGTGTCATCCTCTGATCAATCTAAATCTTGAACTCCAAGTAGACTCACTAAAACAAATGAGCTCAATATCTCATATTGACTCATTTGGGCATGGCCATGCACTTCGTGGTCTCACTCTATCAAGAATACCGATGTCTCTCCCGTCATATAGGAGGGATAGATCCCATCTACATCACTCACCTCCCTCCGCATAATTTGTTACATACCCAGTAATCGCCTTTATAGTTTACCCAGTTACGGGTGACGTTTGACGAAACCAAAGTACATAACTCCTTATGCAGGGAACCATGGTGACTTCAGGTGTAAGGATTAGTAGTCATACTAATAGCCACATGAGAAAGTATATGACAATCATATAACGATCCATGATACTTTCTCATGGCGGGTCATTCGGTATACATTCTCCAATGCATACTCATGTGTCAACTTGATATCTCCATATCCATGACTTGTGAGATCAAGTCATCGAGTTGACCTACATGCTAGTCTTATTGCATTAACATTGTCCCTGAATGTTAATACTCGACTAGGAATGATTAAGAGTAGTGTTCCCTATATCATCTCACTATCGATTCAACCAATCGATTGATATAAGTAAGAACCTTCTACTCAAGGACGTTATTATACTTAGTTTATTTGGCACCAATACAAGTAAGTATAATAACCAAAAACCAAATGCCTTTATTTATATAGAATATGATACAACAAGTCCAAAATACAATCATCAAATGATTGGCTCTAGGGCTCTAGCTAACAATGGACATGCTAATTTACCAACTGTGCTCCATCTTGACAACATTGAGTATGCTGAAAAATTACTAATCGTCCATTATAAAGTAGCATACAAGATAAAATTAGTTTTACTTGTAATATCACAAGTCTCTGACTATACATTCTATAATTTATTTAGCCCAGCAATTAGAGGTTGTACAAAAACATTTACTCTCTTTCAGATTCTTTGACCCTAGAATAAACATAGTAAGGAATATGCACATCCATAGCGGCAAGTTATATGGTGCTAATATGACTGACCAAGATGAATATTGCTATCCAGATTAATCAAATTGTTGAAATCCATCTGTTGAAAGTTCCAATCTTATATTATATAGTTCCATTGTAAAGGAAGAAAACATTGTATTAAGATGTTTCCATGTAGGGGAGTCAGAATGATGACACATTATATCTCCTTCGTGTATATACTTATGATGCCACCTCAAGTGGCTTGTTGTTACGGTAGATGTATACAAACGTTAAAGTCTGGCAATTAACGAATACACAACTTTCCATTGTAAATTCTTCTTCTTCTTTCCAGATATACCACTATGCTTCCTATAATAAGGGTGATTACACACTTTACATTCAATAAGTTTATTGTCTTCATTTCAAAAGATCATACAGTTATTTATATAACAATTAATTTTTTCCATAGGCAAACCTAGTCCCCTAACCAATTTCTTTGTACTGTAGAAGCTATTAGTCATTATGTTATTAGCAGAAAGCAACTCTGATATCAATTAACAAATGTCATCATAATATCTTTCTGACAAATAATATTTTACCTTGATGTTAAATAGTCTCATAGTAGTTAATAGTTGAGAATGACCAGAAGGAATGTTTTTTCACATTTCTCTTTCACTAGCCTTTAACATGTCATATAATTTTTGAACTTCAGGTGTTGGTATTCATCTATATTCGAATGATCAATCACATTCATCGCATTGTAAATCATTTATTGCATTACATTATCATTAGATGATATTCCTCTCGAGTAATAGGGTTAGATGACAAAGTAACGGAATGTCTAATTGGCTCAAGCAAATAAGGTTTTCCATGACAGTACCAGTTCTAGTAATTTAGAACGAAATCTTTTTTAATTAGATATACTTTCACGGTATCCTCATCATGGAAAGTTGTATTTATACATTTGCAATGATTAAACAGATAACGTAACTGGTCACTATTCATATAGTTTAGATGGTGCTTAGAGAATTCCATAAACTCTTCAACTTCATCAAAGTATTCTTTAGTGATGATTTCATTTCCTAACCTATTATACATCCAAGTTTTATTCATATACATTGTAACATAATGAGAAATAAATTTACAATATTATTATGTTGTAAAACTAAGCATGCATATAATTAAACTTATCTTAAATAAATCATTAAAACCTAATACTATCAATAACACTTAAACTTAAACTAAACATTAAGTTTGGATCTCAAAAGAAGCATAGTAGCACTGAAAGAGAAAGATCAAAAATGATGTCGCCTTCACCACTAAAAGAGGTAAGATCAGAAAATACAGTATACCTGAACATAACAAAAAATAGTTAAAATTAATCACATTATATAATACCTTAAATACATTAAGAGATACAACAATGTGAGTTCACGATTGGCCAAGCTCATGGCTAGGATTAGCTGAGGTCACGATTGAGCTCGCAGTCAGGGCTAGCTGAGGCTATGGCTACAACCGACCAAGCTCGTGGCCAAGGTTAAGACAAGCATTAAAGTCTTGTGGTTGTCCAAGCTCATGGTGAGCTTGTGGTTGGCCAAGCTCATAGTTGCGAGCTCACGACTGGCCAAGCTCGCGGTCGATTAAGCTCGCGACTGCCAAGTTCGCAGCAAACCCCGGCCTTGCGACTGACAAGAAGGGAAGAGGAGAGGGAAGGGGAGAGGAGCGTACCGACGAAGAGGAGAGGAAGTTACGTGCTAGAAATCCGAGAGGAGAGGAGTGGAGTGGCCAGGAATCAATTGAAGAGCAAGATTGGATTAATTGGAGAGGAAGAGTGGTCAATAATCAAAATTAGGAACTGAACCTTAATTTTGATCCCAAAATAACAATGGAATTAAATTTTGTTGTAAAATTAGCGACAACAACCTAATTTTGTCACTACTTTAGTAATGAAAACTTAATTTTGTCGTTAAAATAGCAATAAATTTAATATTATGTCGTTAATTGAATAGATTAAATTTTTAATATTAATGGAATTAGCCGCTTAATTTATATTCCATCACTAATTAGTAACTAAATTTAAATTCAATTATTATTTAGTGATAAATTTAATATTTATCATGGAATATAAATTTCGTCACTAACTTTATCGCTAACTTCAATTATTCTTGTAGTAGTTCATGAACCGTTTACATTAATGCCTCATGATTTACATTGTAATTGATTGGGCATAATAAATTCTGAATAAAAAAATATATTATCAGATGATCAAAATTAGACTTAGAAATATTTTGTCTTATAGGCAAAGGATCACATCAACTAGGTGAATTTCCCAGTTAGACTTAGAAATATTTGGTTTGAAGGGATAAAGGTGAATTTCCTCTTTTGCATGAGCCTGATCAAGCGAGAGTTAAATGTATATTATATGATTTTGTGTGATTATTGGTGGCGCAACGAGGAGCATGCTTATAATTTAATAACATTTTAAAGTATAATCGAATAGACTAGAAATGTAAGATCTCTAGTTGGAGCAAGGAGACAATATAAATATTATTTTAGGTTTTTGTTTTTTAAATCCATGGATCCAACTTATTTGAATCGATTAATAGTGATCTGTAGTTTGATTCTATACAAGTTTTGCATCTATCACTAGAGTAACTCGGAAAATATTAATGGAGGTTCATCCAAATAATCAGTATTCTGATGCCAAACATGATAGAGATTATCTAGAGCAAGATAAGAAAAAAAATTAGGGAAGAAAGTATGAAGAGAACCCGAAGAATACGAAATAGAAAATCGTCCTTTGTTAAAGAAGGAAACTTTATTAATAATTGAGGGATAATTCCTCATAAAGTTATATATGTATTTATATAGACTCTAAACCTAAGATTAGGAAAGAGAAAAAAAAATCCTGAAATATGAACCTTAATTACAATCTTATAAATAAGGAAAAGAGATATTTCCAGAAACAAAAATCTCTTGAGAAATTAAAATTAACATAACAAAACACTGATATAAATACACTAGAATTCCATAAATACCAGAAATATTAAAATTATCCTAAATACTATAAAAATAAAAATTACTAAAAACTAGTAAAGATGTTTCGAAAAGAATATAAACGGTGGAATTTGAGCCCGAAATTTGAAGGTTACAAGTTTTTCGTAACAAATGTAAATTTTAAAATTCTGCACACGTGACTACGGATAAAGTTTATTTTGAGTTCCAAGTCAAAAATTATGATCCTTTAAAATTTATATTGATCCTGCATCACATTCTTAGATCCACAATATTCTTAGATTTGTGCCATAATTAAATTTTTGAATTTTAGATCTTTTAATCATTTATTGGATGACCTAATTATTTTACCATTATCTCGATGGCTATTAGTGAAGTTTTTACCACTATGCAATTACGAGCCCGGAGCATAGCTGAGTCGATAATAACAGATTTACAAATACTGTAATTATGTATTTTACCTTGTACCATTATTTTATTGTTTTTTTTACTATTAACTATTAGAAGCCATAATTCTATTTTAGATTGTTGACTCTTCTGTTTTAACTAGTGCCGTATTTAAAATTCTACTAACTAAATATCATCATCATCATATCAATACGCTAAGTTCCATTTTTATGGATGAATAAATAAGAATTTTAACAAGTGTTATAATTCCATGTAAACAGTTGTGATGAACTTTTATTGTTCCACAATTTTTCCCCGCTCTAGTTGACTAAGTCTCACGTTTCTATTTCAACAACTGTCATCGGACCACTTCAAAGTCAACGGGCGTGACGAAATCGAAATCAACTAGTTCTGGCGGTAGGCTATGTATCGGGCTAGGTGGTAGAGCGGCGCGGCGCGGGCGGCGTCGAAGACGGCGAGCTCCCCCTCCGCCTTCCTCACGAGCGACTGCGCGAACTCGCGGGCGCCGTCGAGGCCGAGCAGCTTAGGGTAGGTGGTCTTGTCGCTGGCCAGGTCCTTCCCGGCGGTCTTCCCCAGCTCCTCCGACGTCTTCGTCACGTCCAGGATGTCGTCCACCACCTGGAACAGTAACCCCACGCAGCGGGCGTAGCTCCGAATCCGCTTCACCTCCTCCTCGTCGCCGCCGCCAACTATGGCCCCGCACACGGCCGCTCCCTCCAGCAGCCTCGCTGTCTTGTGGATGTGGATGTACTCGAGCACGTCCTTGTCCACCACTTTCCCTTCGCACGAAATGTCCACAATCTGAGAGCCATGAATTGGAGTAGAGATTAATTCCATGAAAATTAAGTGCTTAGAAAAAGATTTGACTTTAGATTATTTCGATTGTGATATTTACCTGGCCGGCCACCAGGCCTTCGGAGCCCACGCAGTTCCCGAGCTCAACAATGGAGCGGAGTACGCGCTCCGGCGCCACGCCGACGGTGCTCACGGCGACGTGCTCGAAGGCGAACGACAGGAGGGCGTCGCCGGCGAGGATGGCTGTGTCCTCGCCGAAGAGGACGTGGTTGGTGGGCTGGCCGCGTCGGAGGTCGTCGTTGTCCATGCAGGGGAGATCGTCGTGGATGAGCGACATGGTGTGGATCATCTCCGAGGCGCAGGCCACGGGCATCGCGGCCTTCTCGTCGCCGCCGACGAGCTCGCAGGAGGCGATCGCGAGGAGAGGGCGGACGCGCTTGCCGCCGGCCAGGAGGGAGTGGCGCATGGAGCGGTGGATCACCTCCGGGTGCCGGAGGGGGACGGCCAGGTCGAGGGCCTCGTTCACCTTGCGACCCTTCTCCGCCATGTACTCCTTGAGGTCGAATTGATCCACAACGAGGTTGCCGGTTTCCATCCTGGTCGAGACGCAGCGCACGACGGCGACCATGGGGCGGCGGCCAGCCAAACCGGCTGGGCTTCTCCTTGAAGCGGGTTTTATGTCGAGATTGGTGCCGTAGACGACGAAGGAGGCGGTGGCGTAGGCCATGGCAGAGTACGGGAACTATGAACAGAACAGAGACACCGAGAAGCTGCTGCTTCCACCGAGAAGCTGCTTGGTCTGTGCTCTGTGGCCGAATGAGAGATGAACGGGAGCATTATATAGCGGTCTAATTCAAGGCCAGTTCTCATTTTTTTCTAGTTGTACTTTTTTGACTAAGCACAATTTAGCCATTAATTACATGTTATTTTAATTTCCTCAATGAGAATATAAACACATATGCAATACATTAGTTATGACATAGTCATAATTAAATTTAGTTAAAGATTGAATGAGCGGAAAATAATGAAAGAATTCTGAGAAAACAGAATACTAAACAGTACTTCAAAGTAGGGTGCCGGGAAAGGAACGTTGTATTCCCGCTTTGAATCATTGATGACTAATTGGAAAAGAGATCATGTATCTCTTTGAATAATTCTGATAGTTTATACATATTAACCCATTGCCGGTCAACTCAGTTATGGAGTAGCAAATGATATTCGTGATGGCGGAACTTGACCGGCGTTTGAGGGGACAAGCCGTCCCACTCGGTGTTATAATTATTGCGAAGTGATGCGTTGCATAGTTTGACTAGGGACGATCAGTTTTTTTTCCCCTGGCAAACTAGGATTAGATTTACTGTTAAGTTTGGTAATTTAGGTGTTTTTGATTTTCTGTTGTCAAATGGGCATGAGTCAATCTGATCTAACAGGGTTTGAGTTATGCCAAGCAAATGGACATCATAATTTAGCTCGAGTCATATGTTGAATAATAGGTCGACTTGCAGGGACATCCAAAAATTAAAAGTGGATTGGATTTTGAATGTGAAAAGAGTTGGTTAAGCACCAAATAAGATGAGGGAAAAAAAACACATGATCAATTTTCTTTAGTACCAAGTTATACGCTATAAAATATCTATCTAAGAATATTTTTTTAGATTAGACTAGAGCCGAGAACAAATCTATCATGGATTCTTCTTTGAGTCAACTTGGGTGATAGGGGATTGACCCATATGCTACTTCAGCCATAGCTGAGAATGAGATTAGCCATGCCGCCTCAAATATGAAAAATACGATAAAGAAAAAATATGGAAATAAAATTTATTATTTTTTAAGGATGAATATGCTAAAATCAAGCCCGTGATCCAATGCCATTGTGTATTCACTTATAAATAATATTTTTTTTATTATAATAAAAAATTATTATACTCATCACGTCCGTTACCGTCAATTCCTAAATTATATAAAGGAACATAAATTTTAGAATTAATTTATAATCGACTATTAAATTAATTAAGGGGCGTGAGAGATTATCTCTTTTCCTTTTTTTCTAAAGGTATGTATGCATCAGAAATTTATCTCTTATCCATTATAATTAAGAGGTTACTAATTGTGTGCCGAGCACAAAACCCTAACTATTCTATTTTTTTTACTTGAAGAATATTTTATGCTCTATGTTGGATCAAGATGCGCTAAGGAGGTGAATAGCGTTTGTGGCTTTCACATAATTCAGATTCAGAAATCGTTCGAGTAAATACAGCAGAAATAGAAAGAAAAACAACACACGAACACAAACTATTTACTTGGTTTGGAGTCTAAGGCGACTCCTATTCCAAGGGCCGCGATCGTTGATCGCTTTCTATGGGCAACAACTATATCGCACAAATTTAATTACAAAAGTATTACAGTGTAACAGTATTAAACGTTGTACCGACAACTAAAATTGAAAATTTAAAGCTCTGGGTCATCGGGCACTTGCAGCAACACTTCTGAGTCGTCTTGTTCGCAGCACACAGGAGAATATTGCTTTTCTATTCGTTGTTTTAACCTTCTGCTCGACTACCCCTTTTAAACATTGTTGGAGGCGCCTCAAAGCCCTTCCGAGGCGCCTCAAAGCAGCCGAGTCAGCCGCGTGGATCAGTGCTGAAATCTTCTCCTCTGATCCACTTGAAGACACCTCCAAGCTGATCCAAGGCGCCTCCAGCTCAGTCCGAGGCACCTCCAGCTCAATCTAAGGCGCCTCCAGCTCTGCCGCGCAGACTTCAGCTCCTTTGCACCCGAGGCGCCTCCAAGCTCCATGGAGACGTCTCGGACACTGTTCATCCGAGGTTGGCCTTGCTCATTTGTCCCTGCAAAGCATGTTAATTTACAAAACATACACATATCCTGCAAGACAAAGTTAGCACACATAAAATATAGTAAAAGCAGTATTTGACAATTGTCGAACTGTCCGGGTCTGACTTCGGATCTCCGACCGAAAACCCTAGGTTGACCTGACGCCTGCTGTTCCCTCTACGGGGAACACGTCCTCACCTACTCCCCTCAGGAGAGATTACATGATGTCAGTCCGGTCCTCCAGACCGACTGGACTTTCTGCCTAGGGTTACCACCCCCTAGGACCTATGGTTAACGCCTCATAGGGTTTTTCTCCACCTAGGGTTACCACCCCCTAGGACCTAAGGTTACCCCCCCTTAAGATTTTCCTCCACCTAGAGTTACCACCCCCTAGGACCTAAGGTTGCCGCCCCTTAGGATTTTCCTCCACCTAGGGTTACCACCCCCTAGGACTTAAGGTTGTCACTATTGGTGCAACATCCCTCAGGTCAAGGTTGACCTAACCAAGCTGAGTCTTGGTTTGGGTTTAGATGTTTGACAATAAGATATTGATCGAAGAAAAGTCAAGTAAGTCAAGGTTGACCGGATACTTGACTGGGAAGTCCTAACTGGCAAGTTAGGCAGAAGGAAGTCCTAGTGAGTGAAGCTAGGCAGAAGGAAATCCTAGTGAGTGAAGCTAGGTGAAAGTCCTGGTGAGTGAAGCCAGGTGAAAGTCCTAGTGAGTGAAGCTAGGCAGATGGAAAGTCCTAGTGAGTGAAGCTAGGCAGATGGAAAACCCTAGTGAGTGAAGCTAGGTGAAAGTCCTGGTGAGTGAAGCTAGGCAAGGAAGGAAATCCAGATGGATCAAGGATGATCGGACATCTGGTTTTGGTGGAAGTCCAAGTAGGTCAAAGGATTGACTGGATACTTGGCAAGGAAGGAAGTCCAGATGGGTCAAGGTTGACCAGACATCTGGTGGGAGTCCAAGTAGGTCAATGGAGTGACCGGATACTTGGCACGACGAGTAAAAGTCCAAGTGAGTCAAAGGGATTGACCGGACACTTGGTGGGGAGTCCTAGCAGGTCAAGGGAGTGACCAGATGCGAGGCATGATGTACCAACAGGTCAAGGTTGACCGGATGTTGGTTAGGGAGGTTTGGGACTTGGTTTTGGGCAAAAACTAAGTGCTGGATCGATCCGTGGATCGATTCAGCCGTGGATCGATCGGATCGATCCGATCTCTTCTGAATCAGAAGCTCGGATCGATCCGTGGATCGATCCAGGTCGCGACCGGATCGTGGGGCTGTCGATTGGAATAGCCGGATCGATCCGTGGATCGATCCAGCGCTTCTCGAGCACGAGGCGCTCCGGATCGATCCGTGATCGATCCAGCCTCCGATCGATTCGGAACATTCGAATCGATCGGGATCCGACCGTCGGGTTTAAAGCCGCAGGCGAGCGTGGTCTTCGGTATTGCTTTACGAGCTCTTCTCAGATTCATTCCAGCTCCTCCACAGCTCTCTACAAGCACGTGATCGCCAGTTCTTGAAGGTTCTTGGAGGCTTTCCAAGTCAAGAGGCGGATCTATTGCAAGAGGAAGAAGTTAGGGTTAGGGTTTTTACTGCACATCTTGTAAGCTTTTGCTTAACTTGTATTTCCCTTTCTTCTTCTTGTACTGAGAGTCTTGTAGGGCTTCTCCGCCCTCGGTAGTTACCGAAAAGGAGTGTTTCATAGTGGAGGGTGCGTGCGTGGTGTGGATCCTTGGACTAGTCACCTCTTGTGAGGTGGATACCAAGTAAACCAACCTTGTTAGCGTTGTGTGATTTGTTTCTGTATTTTCCGCTGCATATCCTTGAAGAAACAAGCAATGCCAAGCGACGAACACGCGACGAGCTATTCACCCCCCCCCCCCTCTAGCTACTTTTGGTCCTAACAAGTGGTATCAGAGCGAGGCCGCTCTTCACCGGAATCATCGCCGGAAGGGTCAAGCATATCAAGAAAAGCTAGAGGGTGAAGAAGTTGGAGCAAATTCTTCAAGTTCAAGACTTTATCAAGCTCAACTTTAAGATGCAATTCCAAGATGGGCTTGGATTTGACACAAGGGTGGCTCCACCATACACTTCTACGAGTTTCGATTCTTGGAAATCAAGAATCGAAAATTTTCTTATGATGGAGATAGAGCAATGGTTTGCTCTAATGGAAGGCTTCAAGGCTCCAAGAAATTCAAAGGGTAAAGTTCTCAAGAGGAGCAAGTGGAGCCAAGAGCAAGTCCAAAGGTGCGAGGCTAATGACAAAGTGACCAAGCTTTTGGTCAATTTATTGCCAAGCACCATCCTTTGCAAAATTGGAGAATTTGAAGATGCAAAGGAATTATGGAGCAAATTGGACAAGCTTCATAAAGAGATCCCCTCCACTGTACAAGATCATGAAGAATCCAGAGAGGGTGACTCTTTGGAGCAAGATCAAGAGGAGGACTCCGAGGTTGAGAGATGCTCAACCTCCAAAGAAGAGGAAATCCAAGAAGCTTCATCCTCAAGGGAATGCAACGAAGGGAACAAGGAGGGAGCATACTCCTTGTTTCATGTTCAAGATGCTGACGCATCCACCTCTCGGATTGAGGGGAAGCAATCCCTGGAGACGCCGGATCAAGAAGAAGGAGAAGTTTCTACATCCGGGTCAAGTGAAGAAGAAGAAGATGGTGCCACCTCCGAAATTCAAGAAATATCAAATGGAGGAGCAAGTGCCATCCCTACACAAGAAGGTATAAACATTTCAATTAATAATAAAAATCATATCATATGTTTTGAGTGTAGGGAAAGTGGGCACTACAAGAGCAAGTGTCCCAACTTGGCCAAGAAGAAGGGTCAAGTGACGCAAAAGGGCAAGGAGAAGCCCGAGGAGACCATTCCCGGAACAAAGAAGAGCAAGGAGCATATCATATGCTTCTCTTGCAATCAAAAGGGGCATTATCGGAGTCAATGCCCTAAGGGGAAGAAGATGGTCAAGGCTCAAGGAGGAAGCTCAAGTCAAGGGGAGCCTCTAAGGTAAAAAGGAAGGTAACATTTATTGAGCCTACCCCTTTACATTATGGTAAAAAGCATGATAGTTCTAACTTTTATCATTTTAATGCAATTTACCATAAGAATAGGAAGCATGAGGGCTTTAAGGAAAAGCATGTGGCCCTACATGCCAAAACTACTACATCTAAGGCTAGGAATGTAGGTAAAAGTCTAGGCAAGAACTCTAAGGATTGTAGCTACAAGCCTAGAAACAAAAATGCTCATGAACTTAATGGAAAAACAAAAACTAAGGACTTAGTGATGGAAAATCAAGTCTTGAGGTCAAGACTTGATAAAATGGAAAAGACCCTAAAAAGGATGGAAAATATCCTATTAGGGCAAAAAGAGCATAATCTAGGTTTAGGGGTACAAAAGCCATCCAATGGCCATAGAGGTTTGGGATACAAACCAAAGGCTAAGAAGGATGTGCCCTCTTACCATAGAGTTCCATATAGTTATGGAACAAACCCTAGGTCTAGTGGTCAAGCCAAAAATACTAGGGAAGTCATCCCTAAGAGTATTTTTGCAATAAATGTGACTAAGGCTTCTAAGAAGTCTAAGAAAGTCACAAACAAGGTCACAAGGGAGGCTATCCCTAGAGTTGACCTAGAAAGTGTGACAAAGGCCTCCAAGAAGCCAAACAAGGTCACTAGGAAGGTATCTAGGGAAGTTATCCCTAGTGAGTATCTAGAGCATCCAAGGAGCACCAATAGGTGTTGGGTTCCTAGGAGCATCTTCTCTACCCCATAGATGTGTTAGAGAGTGTCAACTCCGCTTAGAAGGGTAGTTAACCCAACTTTGAGGAAATTGACACTCAAGGAGCATTTTCAAGGTTTTTGTTAACCTTTGAAAATGAAATGGAACTATTATTTACTCCTTGAAAGAGTAAAATGTGCCTAGTGGTGAAAATTTGATTTTAATCTTAAAAGGCACATATTGGGAAATTCATAAGAGCTACCAAGTTGGGATTTTGGTATGTTCTTAGAAAATTAAAGGAAATTGAAGCCTTATGTTGAAGTGCCACTCTTGTGGAAAAATGAAATATGCCAACATTTGAGGATATGCTTAATTTCGACTGGCATAAATTAATCAAGGGAATTAGAAATGCCAATTTAGGCTTTGACATTTTCTTGAAGCACTTTAGGGCAATCTAGGTTTAAGTTGTAAGTTTAGCTAAGATTTTAAGGATACTTAGATAGTTAATCTAGGTATATTTTATTTATGCTAAATCTTGCCATGATTGTTTGCCCATCATATGTCATGACATCATGTCTATTTTTGCGTTCATGTTTTATTATGAAAAATCCAAAAATACCATGTCATGACATTCATACATCATGTAATTATAGGATATTTTCTTTTGAAAATTATTTCTTTTTGATGTATGTCATAACATTATCATGCATTAAGTTTAATTCCTTGTAATTAAGGACAAAAAGCATTTAACAACACTTATTAACAAGTGACATCCTAGGTGGGTGTCTAATATCTCCAAAATGCCTAGATAGATATGCATGATCCCTAGATTAGGGCAAAACCAAAATCTACATCTCACAAAGACCTATAAGATGACTTGTATGTGTTTTAGTGCACATTAGATACAAGTGAGATGTTAGGATGATGAACAAAACTCAAGATGTTGATTTAGTGCATTCTTTTGAGTTTTAGTTTCATTAAAACACATAGATATGTGTTTTCCCATCATTGGGAAAGCTAATGTACAAGTCATGTGCATTATGCCCAAGGAACATGATGGGATATTGGTTTTGAAAAAGTTTTCAAAATGATTTTGGAAAACCTTGGTGAAGGCTATCTTTTGATAGTAATCACCATTGAATAGTTAGACACAAACTTGAAGAAAACACTAAAGTTTTTGCAAGTTTTCAAGTTTGTGTCAATCTTTGAAAATATGATGTATTTTCATAGAAAGCTATTTTTCCATGATTAAGTATGCCCTAAATAATGTCTACACGAAATTTCATGATTTTTGGATTTTTGTAGAATTTTCTAGGGGTTTCTGAAGTTGACTGAAATGGAATTTCAGCAACTATCAGAGCTCCGATCGATCCATGGATCGATTGGAGTGCCCGAATCGATCCGTGGATCGATTCAGAAGGCAATTCGTCCGCGAGCAGAAGCTCGCTGGATCGATCAGCCGATCGATCCAGGTAATATGAATCGATCAGTGGATCGATTCAGAAAGGTTCAATCGATTGGAACCCAACTCCAATCGATCCAAGTTGCTGATTTTGGCTGGGAAGGCCTGATTTCAGCATATTTGAACCTCGTTGAGTCTAGGTAACCATTCCAAATCCCTAAAATACATTTGTATACATACAAAGGGTATTTTCATGTGAAAACAAGGATGGATTGGTTAAGGAAGGCTTCATTGAAGTTTAGGTTGAGGTTTGTTTCAAATTTTGAGTATTTGAACCTCAAAACTTCTAAATCTGGGTTTCCTAAAGGTTTAGGGATTCCAAGTCATTGTTGGTGCAATGACAGAAGTTACCACCATGTCTTTAGGGGGAGGGACTCTTTAAAGACATGAAAATTTATTTTTCATGAACCTTGGAAGGTGGTTAACCTTCTGTTTGAAAATGCTCAAGGTTGAGCGATTGAACTTTAATGGGGAGTGGATATCCTCATTGTTCAAGTGTTTTCAAAGGATAATGCTCAAGGATGGGCATTTACCTACATTGGGGGAGAATGTAGGGTGAGGATAATGAAGGGTATGGGACCTTCAGTATCGTGTTGATCACAATAAGTGATGTTGTGAACAACAATGAGCAACTCTTCAGGGGGAGAGTCTTCAACAGATGAAGTTGTTGAAGTGTGCCCAAAATTGGAGCATAGGTTGATGTGTGTCCAAAGACGGGTTGATGTGTTTTATTAGTAGGGGGTTGATGTGTGCCAATAGGGGGAGAATGAAAGGAAGTAAGTTAGGTTTCATTACCTAGAGGGAGTTTACCCTCTTAGGGGGAGAATGAAAAGCTTAACTTATGTGTTCATTACCTAGTGGCGTGAAGAAGGAGGCTATAGGATTAGCCTAACTTACATGTGGGATTGTAAGTGTTATTGTGGTATTGTCAAACATCAAAAAGGGGGAGATTGTTGGTGCAACATCCCTCAGGTCAAGGTTGACCTAACCAAGCTGAGTCTTGGTTTGGGTTTAGATGTTTGACAATAAGATATTGATCGAAGAAGAGTCAAGTAAGTCAAGGTTGACTGGATACTTGACTGGGAAGTCCTAACTGGCAAGTTAGGCAGAAGGAAGTCCTAGTGAGTGAAGCTAGGCAGAAGGAAATCCTAGTGAGTGAAGCTAGGTGAAAGTCCTGGTGAGTGAAGCCAGGTGAAAGTCCTAGTGAGTGAAGCTAGGCAGATGGAAAGTCCTAGTGAGTGAAGCTAGGCAGATGGAAAACCCTAGTGAGTGAAGCTAGGTGAAAGTCCTGGTGAGTGAAGCCAGGCAAGGAAGGAAATCCAGATGGATCAAGGATGATCGGACATCTGGTTTTGGTGGAAGTCCAAGTAGGTCAAAGGATTGACTGGATACTTGGCAAGGAAGGAAGTCCAGATGGGTCAAGGTTGACCAGACATCTGGTGGGAGTCCAAGTAGGTCAATGGAGTGACCGGATACTTGGCACGACGAGTAAAAGTCCAAGTGGGTCAAAGGGATTGACCGGACACTTGGTGGGGAGTCCTAGCAGGTCAAGGGAGTGACCAGATGCGAGGCATGATGTACCAACAGGTCAAGGTTGACCGGATGTTGGTTAGGGAGGTTTGGGACTTGGTTTTGGGCAAAATCTAATGCCGGATCGATCCGTGGATCGATCCAGCCGTGGATCGATCGCACCGATCCGTTCTTGATAAAAGCTCGGATCGATCCGTGGATCGATCCAGAGGTCACGATCGATCAGCCGATCGACGCGGCTGCTTCGCGCGATAAGCGCCGGATCGATCCGTGGATCGATCCAGCGCTTCTCGATCAGACGCTCGGATCGATCCGTGGATCGATCCAGCCCCCCGATCGATTCGGAACATTCGAATCGATCGGGATCCGACCGCTGGCGCGGGTTTAAAGCCGCAGGCGAGCGTGGTCTTCGGTATTGCTTTACGAGCTCTTCTCAGATTCATTCCAGCTCCTCCACAGCTCTCTACAAGCACGTGATCGCCAGTTCTTGAAGGTTCTTGGAGGCTTTCCAAGTCAAGAGGCGGATCTATTGCAAGAGGAAGAAGTTAGGGTTAGGGTTTTTACTGCACATCTTGTAAGCTTTTGCTTAACTTGTATTTCCCTTTCTTCTTCTTGTACTGAGAGTCTTGTAGGGCTTCTCCGCCCTCGGTAGTTACCGAAAAGGAGTGTTTCATAGTGGAGGGTACGTGCGTGGTATGGATCCTTGGACTAGTCACCTCTTGTGAGGTGGATACCAAGTAAACCAACCTTGTTAGCGTTGTGTGATTTGTTTCTGTATTTTCCGCTGCATATCCTTGAAGAAACAAGCAACGCCAAGCGACGAGCACGCGACGAGCTATTCACCCCCCCTCTAGCTACTTTTGGTCCTAACAGTCACCTCTTAGGGCGCGTTTGGTTCAAGGTTATTGTTGATAACCTTGGTAGGTTATCAACAAAAACCTTATTTGGTTTAGGTAATGTGTGATTCCTGGTAATGAGTGATTCCCGCCACGTCAGCAATTTGGGAATACAACCAGGAATCAGAAAACCTTGAAAGCCTAAGATTTTCTACGATTCCGGGGTTATCATATTATTATTTCCAAAATTACCCACCCACCACAAATAGGCTCCTACATCCACGGGAGGACAAGAAGATCCGTCTTATCGACGCGCAGTACTTTGTGCGCCGAGTGCTTTGTGCACTGCGACAACCTCGCCGAGGAGCTCGGCGGAGTAACCGTCGGAGAGCAGGGGTCGAGCTCGGGTAGGAGGCTGCGGACAGTCTCGTACAAGTTGAGCTGGCCGAAGAGGCGCTCCGGGCTGTGGTCGCCGCAGGCGATGGCTGTGGCGAAGGAGACAATCTCGGCGGTGGTGGGAGCGCAGGAAACGTAGAACGCAAGATCGGCGTAGTAAGGGGGCACGGAAGTGAACACGCGACCACAAAGGCATTGCTCGCTGGGGATCAAGATAAGGAAGACCATCCGCGCCACCTCCCCCTAGCAGGGGATCTCGTCCTCCATCTCCTCCCATGGGACGGTAAGGTATCCTCCTTCAGGGGGCGAGAGGAGGCCGAGGCGAGCGATCGACTCCTCCATGAAGGCGCGGCGGAAGCTAGCATAGATCTCCACGCACTCGCGGTCGAATCCGACTGCCACCATCCGCCGAGCGATGTCTTTGAGGTCATAAACAGAGCCGGAGGAAGGGTTGTCGGTGACGAAGCTCACGATCCCGTCGAGGAGCCCGTTGAGATCGAAGTCCGGGAAGGGGGAGAAGCTGTCGAAGGTCTGGTTTAGCGCTTCCTCATAGGTCAAGGCTCTGGCGAGCCCTCCAGCGCCGAGAACGGACGAGAGGCGGCGAGGTTACGGATCCTGAGGGGTAGAAGCGACTGCCTGGCCTCGGCCCTTTTTCCGGGGGAGGAGGAAGAGGAAGAGAAGTCCCGGGAGAGAAGAGAAGTCACGGCAAGGAAGAAGAGAAGTCACGGGAGAGAAGAGATAAAAAGATTTTCATTCAATTAAATTAATTCAAAAAATTAAAGGGTAAATTAGTAAATGTAAAACTAAGTAATTGCATAATCTCAGTTGAACCAAACACCTAATAAGTTATGTTATATTCCCCATAACCTTGGTTATATGATTACCTGGTAATCACATAACCAAGGTTATAGATGATGACTTGAACCAAACGCGCCCTTAGGGTTTTCCTCCACCTAGGGTTACCACCCCCTAGGACCTAAGGTTGTCACGCCTTAGGGTTTTCCTTCACCTAGAGTTACCGTCCCCTAGAACCTAAGGTTACCACTCCTTAGGATTTTCACCTGCCTAACCGCAGTTAGGACTTTCCTGAAACACTTATTCAAGTACGTTAGACAACAATTAATCTTAACTTTGAACCCTTTGTCATTATCAAAACTCGGGTTCGATCGTCGGATGATTCCTGCACCAACAATCTCCTCCTTTTTGATTATGACAACCGAAATTCAAAGTTAAGTAAAAAAATACAATAATGATCTTCAAAGTTTAAGTAAGACGCATAAGCAGACTTAAGTAAATAAATGAAACAAACTTAAGTCTTTAACGATGTAAGGCTCCCCCTTAATAAGAGCCCTTTAGTTTGAATAATTTGAACTTTAAGTTGCTTTGAATTTTCCTACTATAAGAGCCCTTTAATTTCAATAATTTGAATTTTAAGTTGCTTTGAATTTTCCTACTCTCCCCCTTTGCCATACATCAAAATAAACAAGGGGGTAACAGGGAATTTGTGATTAATGACCTTAGCTTTGACTTTTCAAAAAATATTTAGAAAAGATAACGACCTTAATATAAATAGAGGGATAAAGACTTAGCTTTTTGAAATTAATAGTCTTGTAAAACATTTAGCTAAGTAAATGTTTAAGGATTCACAAGAGATCTTTTAAGATAGCTTTAAAAGATTAAGTTTGAAAATAACTTTAGCTAAGGAAAAACTATTTTTGACTTTGAAAAGTAACTTAGCTAATTTTGAAATAGTTTTGAAAAATTACTCAGTAAATTTTGACAGACTTTTGAAGAAATACTTAGTAAAGTTTGATAAGCTTTTGAAGAAATACTTAGTAATTTTTGAAAAAGTTTTTGAAGAAAAACTTAGTTAAATTAAAAAAAAACCTTTTTGAAAAACTACTTAGCTAAATTTTGAAAAAACCTTTTTTGAAATACTTAGTTAAATTTAAAAAACAACTTGGCTTTAAAAAGATATTGATAAAAACTTAGTTAAGATAATAAACAGTTTAAAGCTTAATTAAAAAATTTATTTTTCTAGATAAAAATAATTGGATTTGCTTTAACTTTTCAAAGAGTTTAACTGTTAAATAAAAAAAACTTGGCTTGACTCCACTCACTCCCCCTTAATTAATGTCAAAATAAATCTCTAGGGTTCTAGAGTCCAAACATGTAATATATAAAAACATAATAGATATTTTATATTTTTCTAATTTTTCATCTCACCATTTTAGGTTATCAGGCATGTTCAACTTATGAATGAGTGTGAGATGAAATTATTTTTATTTTAAATTGATATTTAAAATAAGTTTGAGTATGACTTTCAAATGAGTAACACATTTAAAATTTTGAAAATTGAGTTTGAAATTATAATTTGAACATGTGGTTTGAAAATTAGTTATGATTTAAAAATTAATAATCATTAGCCTTTTTTTTTAAATGATAACAAATCAGATTTTGAGATAATTTTTAAATAGATTTTCAAATTGATTTTTAAAATTATATTTAAATGATTTTCAAAGGAATTTTAAAATTATTTTTAAATGATTTTCAAAGGAATTTTTAAAATTGATTTTCAAAGGGATTTAAAATAATTTTTAAATTGACTTTCAAAGAGATTTTTAAAATAATTTTTAAATGATTTTAAAGGTTTTTTAAAATAATTTTTAAATGATTTTAAAGGTTTTTTAAAATAATTTTTAAATTGATTTTCAAGAGGATTTTTAAAATAATTTTAAATTGGTTTTCAAAGGTTTTTTTAAAATAATTTTTAAATGATTTTCAAAGGTTTTTTAAAATAATTTTTAAATTGATTTTCAAAGGGATTTTTAAAATATTTTTTAAATGATTTTCAAAAGGATTTTTTAAAATATTTTTTTAGAAATTTTTAAAATGATTTTTAAAGAAATTTTTTAAAATGTTTTTTTAAGAAATTTTTAAAATGTTTTTTTAATGAATTTTTAAAATGATTTTTAAAGAAATTTTAAAATGATTTTTAAAGACATTTTAAAAATGACTAATTAATTTTGATTACGTTGATTTAATTGAATTAAATTGTTGATTATTTTGACTAAATACATTCTAGATCCATCTCACCCGATTCTAAGTTATCAATCAAGAAATCCTATAATTTTGTGAGATGAATTAGGTTCAATTATAGGATTTGGTTTAACTTTATGTTAGATTCAAGTTTAGTTTTGGGCTCAATAAATAGGTATTCTCTGGATAAACTTCTGGGCTATGGTGAGTCACTTGGACATCATTAAAATGACCATGCCTTCGAGATTTTCCAAATAGTTCTATCCACTGAACTGAATACAAAACCTTGGTCTAACTGGTTAGGATCCATAAAGGGTAGCTTCGGTTAGTTCCACTTAACCAAATGCACTAGGTCGAAGTCATATCTTCCTAGACATGCATAGACTAACTTCCCTAACGTACTATTATCCAAAATTTCACCAGTACCATAGGTCAAGTTAAACTTGTTCCCTTTCTAATTAGTTCTAATTACCCTGCGGGGTAGCTTGATTTAGGTTACTCTGTCGGGTAGGTTAGTTTTGGAGGTGCCAGCTATTCTAGAGCCTCCCCCTACATTATTGATAATTTTTTTTTTAAATTTATAAATTAGATTTGAGTTATATTCCTTTGATGGTTTATCTTATTATTTGGATAGTTTTCCTATTTGCTCCCCCTGTATCATAGCCTCGATATGGCTTATCAAGGTAATGTACTTAATCATTGGGAACCCAATATTGACCAAGTCTAACTTGATTGACCAGGTTGGACTTGGGTACCCATGCTTGGACTATCTTACTATTTGGTCTGTTAATAAGCGATAAATATGAACGAAATTTCTTTTTAGCTTTAAATCCTAGTCCGAATTTGTTGTAAATGGCTCGCTGCTTTTCAAGAATCAGATCCAGATTCTTGGAACCCAACGTGAATCGTTCCAATGTGTCTTTAAGTTCTTTAACTTGTGTTTTCAAATTGAAATTTTCTTCCTCAAGTTGTTGGACTTGAGTTGAATTTCCAATTTGAATTGGCTCGGTCAAGGAACTCGAGTCAGTCACTTCCTTAAGGGTTGTTACTTGCTTTAGGAGTGACTTGACCCGGATGTTGGATTTAGCCAACTTCTTTAATAAATAAGGAACTAAGTTCTTTAAATCGTCTAGATTCTCTATATTAATACCAGAAATTACAGAGCTTACAGTGGGTTTCGGTCCTTTGGAAACGGATACGGATCCGTGACTTCGTTCTGACTCGTTTTCTGATTTGCCCTCGGTTTCTAAATCGGACTCGAACTCAGACTCGGTTTCACAACATGTGCTAGTACTGGTAGAGCGAGGAGGCTAGATTATTCTTCTTCATCGGATTCGGATTCGTCTGACGACTCGGATCATGTAGCCTTCAGTGCTTTCTTCGTCTTGCTTGTTCCTGCAAATAATGCAACACCTTTCTCGGCCGGAGTAGTATTAGTCTGCTCAAATAATTTGTCTATTAAATTACACTTACTTACTTTCATGTCTGATGTACTCTCGTGTAGCTTGATCAACTTTTTCCATAACTCCTTTGCACTTGACAAGGGGCCGACGTGGTTCAACTCTTCATTGGTTAAGCCGCACTGGAGTGTATACGTTGCTTTGACATTTGCCTCGACCTTCTTGATTTGATTTGTATCCCAGTTCTCATATGGAATTAGTTTGCCGACGCCGTCAGTTGGTAGTTCCAGCCCGGTTTTGATGATCATCCAAGCTTCGAAATTAATTTGAAGGTACGCCTCCATCTGTCCCTTCCAGTAGTCGAAATCTTTTCCGATGAAAAGCGGAGGTCGGGCTGTGCTGTAGCCTTCTTGATGGGCCATAAATTCTTGCACAAGGAAAAAAAACTTGTCCCAGGATTTGATCCTGTATTAGTAGTGCGGGAGAAGGATAAAAATAACAATTCACTAATTTCGAGAAAAAATAATAAAATATTAAAAATATATTATTTCAATTTATTTTTTGAAAATATGATATTTTATCAATACTAATAAGTGGTGAAGAGATGAAAATGAGTTTTTCAAAAACAGTTTTGGAGGGAAAAAAATGAAAGGCGTAAGGTTTTATTTTTACTCTAAACGAACGAGAAAGCGACGAAAAAATGCTCGAACGGTAGTTGTACCAATTCAAAGCAACCCCGCTCTGATAATAATTGTTGGATCGAGATGCGCTAGAGAGGGGGGGGTGAATAGCGCTCGTGGCTTCCACACAATTCAAATTCAGAAATCGTTCGAGTAAATGCAGTGGAAATAGAAAGAAAAACAACACACGAACACAAGCTATTTACTTGGTTCGGAGCCTAGGGTGACTCCTACTCCAAGGCCCGCGATCGTTGATCACTTTCTGTGGGCAACAACTATATCGCGCAAATTCAGTTACAAAAGTATTACAGTTTAACAGTATTAAACGTTGTACCTGTTGGAACCCCAAGGTTGTTTTGGTGTGATCAACAAGTTAAGTTAGGTCCTGCGTTGTTTCTAACCTTGTGTCTAAGTGTGCAGGAACTTAGGAGCACAGGTACTCGAGCGGAAGACGCAGCTAGTGAGAAGGACGGCACGCGGTGCGTCCGAGGGACGAGGTGCTGCGGAAGAGTACCCCGGTGGACGAGAAGGAAACGTGTGGTGGATCCGAGGGACGAAAGCCGGAGCGGAAGATTGCTCGGGGAGCAAGAGACGCAACTAGCGAGAAGGTCGGCACGGGGTGCGACTGAGGGACGAAGACTGCGGATGAGTACGCTGGTGGACGAGAAGGAAACACGCGGCGATTCCGAGGGACGAGAAGCCGGAGCGGAAGGCTGCTCGAGAAGACCGGAAGTTGGGTTCGGGTGAGCCCTTTTCCGGATGGTAGAAATCACTCAAGCGAGCGGATCCGGAGGAGAAGAACTGGACCGAGGCGGGACTGAACCAGAGAAGTGGTCCCGGATGAAAAAGTCAACTCTGTTGACTTTCGGGGTCCGGGGCGTCCGGAGCTGACCGAGGCGCCCGGAACCCTTCCGAGCGCCCAGACGAGTAAAGTTGACCAAATCGAGATTTATCTCGATTTGAACGTTGGGGGATAAGTTTTATCCCTCCTAGGGCGCCCGGAACCCTTCCAAGCGCCCCGACCAAGGCTATAAATATAGCCTTGGTCCAGAAGCTTTTGAACGAACACTGAATTGTAATTCCAACGCTTGTAAGCTTTAGTCTAGAGTTAAGCTTTTGTTTTCTGCACTTCAACGCTGTACGATGCTTTTCCGCCAGAAGGAGTTTTTAAGTGAGCTTGATCTTCCTTGGATTAACAACCACATCGATTGTAACCAAGTAAACCTTTTGTGCCTCGCTTTTTCTTTATGCTTTTAATTTATCAGCTTACTTTATATATGCAAGTGTTAGTTTAAAGAGTTCGAGGAGGGTTTGTCTTTTGTGTTTACAGAATATCCAACCCCCTCCTAGCCGGTCGCAACAGTCCTACAGTACCGACAACTAAAATTGAAGATTTGAAGCTATGGGTCGTCGGGCACTTGTAGCAGTACTTCTGAGTCGTCTTGTTCGCAGCACACAGGAGAAGATTGCTTTTCTATTCATTGTTTTAACCTACTCCTCAACTACCCCTTTTAAACAGTGCTGGAGGCGCCTCAAAGCCCTTCCGAGACGCCTCAAAGCATCCAAGTCAGCCGCGTGGATTAGCCCTGAAATCTTCTCCTCTGATCTACTTGAAGGCGCTTCCAAGCTGGTCCAAGGCGCCTCCAAGCTGCGGTCCAAGACGCCTCCAGCTCAGTCCGAGGCGCCTCCAGCTCTGCCGCACAAACTTCAGCTCCTTTGCACCCAAGGCGCCTCCAAGCTCCATGGAGGCGCCTCGGACACTGTTCATCCGAGGCTGACCTTGCTCATTTGTCCCTGCAAAGCATGTTAGTTCACAAAACACACACATACCCTGCAAGACAAAGTTAACACACATAAAATATAGTAAAAGCAGTATTTGACAATCGTCGGATTGTTCGGGTCTAACTTCGGATCTCCGATCGAAAACCCTAGGTCGACCCGACGCCTACTGTTCCCTCTACGGGGAACACGTCCTCACCTACTCCCCTCAGGAGAGATTACCTAATGCCAACCCGGTCCTCCAGATCGACTGGACTTTCTGCCTAGGGTTACCACCCCCTAGGACCTAGGGTTACCGCTCTCTAGGGTTTTTCTCCACCTAGGGTTACCACCCCCTAGGACCTAAGGTTATCCCCCTTAAGATTTTTCTCCATCTAGGGTTACCACCCCCTAGCACTTAAAGTTATCCCCTTAAGATTTTCCTACCACCTCCTAGGACCTAAGCTTGTCGCCCCTTAGGCTACGTTTGGTAGGGTGTAATCTGCCTTGTAATGTAATCAGGATTACATTACAAGGTTGATTATTTTGTTTGGTTTAATTTTAAACTTGTAATGTAATGTAATCTCGATTACAAAACATAGTGAAGTTTTATAATCTGGATTACAAAGTAAATACTATGTAATCGGATTACATTACGAGGTTACCGTTTAACCAAAATTTAAATGTCGAATATACCCCTAGTCCACCGTGGGCGCCATCCACTGCCATGCTGCCGCTGCCCACCGTCGTCGACCCCGCCTACCGGTCGTTGCCGGTCGTCGACAACCACAGACGGCCGCCGACGACCACGGCCGGCCGCCGGCGACCACGGCCGGCCGCCGGCGACCACGGCCGGCCGCCGTCGCCACCGGCCGCCGCGGGCGACCACCGGCCGCCGTGGGCGACCACCGGCCGCCGCAGGCGACCACCGGCCGCCGCGGGCGACCACCGCCTGCCGCCGACGACCACCTCCCGTCGCAGGCGACCATCGCCCGCCGCCGGCGACCACTGGCCGTCGCCGGCGACCACCGCCGGCGATCGTCGCCGGCGACCACTGTCGGTCGCCGCCGACGATTGTTGTTGTCGCCGGTGGCGACTGCCGGCGGAGGAGGCCAACGGCGACGACCGTTGGTTGCTGCAAGCTCCGGCAGAGGTGCAGCGACCATCGGTAGAGATCGCATGATATTTTTGTCATTTTATAATAATACAAATTACATTCTTTATAAAAAATAATGGACACCAAACAAAAGAATGTAATCATCCTTGTAATCAAAGATTACATACATTAAATTACCAAACGTAGTAATGTAATCAAGATTACATTACATTACATTACAAGTAAGATTACATTACACTCAACCAAACGTAGCCTTAGGATTTTCCTCCATCTAGGGTTACCACCCCCTATGAACTAAGGTTGCCACCTCTTAAGGTTTTCCTTCACTTAGGGTTACCGCCCCCTAGGACCTAAGGTTACCACCCTTTAGGATTTTCACCTGCCTAACCGCAGTTAGTACTTTCCTGAAACACTTATTCAAGTACGTTAGACAACAATTAATCTTAACTTTGAACCTTTTGTCATTATCAAAACTCGGGGTCGATCGTCAGATGCTTCCTGTACCAACACTCTATTCTATTTTTTTTTAATTTTTTGTAATTACAAAATTATTTTAAATAATTATTTTTTAAAGTCTATGGTTTATACTTACGTCAATAGTATTCATACCATGTGAAACAAATGAATTTGATGTCATAACTTATACCGTGCACAACTTATAATAATAGAACATATCTTTTTATTTACTATCCACGTATAATTACATAAAATTTATGAATTCTTTAAAATAATTAACAACTCCTTAGAACTTTCTTAAAAGTTATCTCATAAACCACTGTTAATAATATCTAATGAAAACATAATTTGATATTTATGAATATTAGATGAGTTATTTAAATCACCAACGTTTTATTTTGATAAAATATAATATATATTTACCAACTCAGACGGATCTAGGAGGGTGGCACCCAGAGATAGGTGTATAATCTAATCGAATCTATTTGAAAAATATTTTATATTCATATTTAAATTTATCGAATTCAAGTCGAACTAAAAAATATTCGAATTTTTTTAAACCGAATTTAAGCTAAAATTATATTATTCGATAATTCATGAACCATTTATGAGTCTTAATATTTTATTAATATAAATTAAATATATATTAAATAAATAATTTTTGAACATTTTGAATATATTTTTAAGTAATAATTTGAATAGTTCATGAATATGTTCGAATCTTTTGAGTTGAATTCGAACTTAAGTCCTGAAACTGAACTCGAATAAAATTTTTAAAAATTTTAAAATTCAAATCGAGCTCGAACTTGAATATATCTATTTCGAATTGAATTTCAACTTTTAATTTTTCTACATATTCAACCCAATTCATTTTATTTTCACCCCCAGTGGCACTCTCCCTCTCAATACTTTATCCAAGAGGGGTAGGGGTAGAGGTAGAGATAAGGGTAACTGTGAGAAAAATTCGGTTAAATTGAGTAAACAGTTAGAATTTAAAATTTTGTTTCTGTTTGTCTTTGTAAATTTATTTTATTTTTTAAAAATCTATTTATTCGATTGATTAAGTTCGAATTCAATTTTAAAATTTTATATTCTGTTAAATTGAATAGACGGACTAAACTAAATTTTTAGTTGAATTAAATTTTTGAATCTTATCAGAACTTAATTTTTATTAAGTCGAATCAAAGTTTTAGACCATAATTAAAAATTTTTAGTTAATCCGGTTAAATTAATTTTCGGCTAATGAATGAATATTTTATTAGTTTGATTTATTTAAATTTTATTAAAAATTGGCTGAGTTAATTAGTTAAAAAAAATCGATTTAGTTCAGCCTTAGCTCGGTTTGATTGGATTCAATTTTTACTAAATACTCATCCTATGTAAAGCTATAAAAATAGAGGAGGAATGAAGAATGAATGTGTAATGCCACAGCCGCACTTTCTCAATAGAAACACATATATTTCGCTTCTTAATTGAATCCGTGGGGCACATTTATAAGTAAATTATTACATATCAAACTCATCCTAAGTGTTAGGAGGGAGTTACAACTTTTAATATAAAAACTGCCATTAATAACATTTAATAATAAAAATTAAACATGTATAATAGATACATTATTTGAATTTATGTTGTCTCGGAGTTATGATGTCATGATAATATATTTAAGTTGTCACCTATATACTTAGGGTTAGGGTTTCATCTATATTTATGACGTATTTATAAGAATTTTTCTTTTAAATAAAGATGCAATTAAAATATGCTAATTTTCTAAAAGGTAAATTCGTTACCTTAGCGGTCCCCCTAGTGTTGGCCCCACAGATATAGAGGGAGGTTCATGCAGGTACACAGGCCAATAGCGTATGGCGGGATAAAATTCAGATCGTCAGTTCCTGAGAATCGATCCCTGCAAAATATGTTAATTTTCTAAATTGATTATCGCGTGCGCTTACTGATCTAACTTGACGACTAATGTAAAATTTCCGTAGTACAAAGTCAATCACCCTAGAATTATTATTATTTTTTATTATTAGAATTTATGTTTTTATTTATTTATCTCTTTTCTTTCGACTGTTGAATTTTTAAAATTTCTTTTCATCAAACAGATACCAAATCGGCAATATAGATAAATATAGTGAGTTTTATGTAAAGTACTGTGTTGCTATCTCGAAATTAATAACAACAAACAAATAGGAGCTAATATGAAAACAATCCTTTCGCAGTTCCCCTAATACGTAGGTAAAGTTTTAAGGGTGTTTTCGCTTCGCTTCGCGTCGCGCGGCTCGTCCTCTCCCTCGTCCCTATCTTTTTCCAGTCGGCAGCCGCAAACGCAGCAGCAGTCACATCACACAGTCTTCTTCAACTCCAGCTGTGACTTCCTTCCAGTCTGTATGTACCGTCTCGAATATCTTGTTCCTATTTGTTATATTTGGTTCTTCATTGTTTATTTTTCTCTTTTCTCAATCAGAGTCCTTTTCAAACCAATGAGCTCCATCACTAAAAATTAATAATCTATATTTTGGGATCAACGGTTTATTCCACAGCATATTGCTACAACTTTCCTTTGACTTCTAAAATAATGTATATGTGTGGAATATGGAAATAAGAAAAGTTTAGTTAATTTGAGATGTTAGACAAGAACAGATCCTCTGGGCCGTAATCCCTAGTCCTCTCCCCCATTTACATGTTGGATCGCGGCCATAATTTGGCCAAAATGGGTGCGATCTCTCCTGGGTTCACCTTCTCACTTAGGTTATAGTTGGATTGCGGTGGGTGGGCCACCCATTTGTCGGCCTCATACAGTTCGCTCAACCACCGACGGACTCTGGCTGCCTGGTTCGATCCAAACTATAACCTAGGTGAGAAGGTGAACCCAGGAAGATTGCAACCAATGTTGGTCGGATTCCAATTGCGATCCGATGTGCATATTGCGGAAGGAACCATGAAGGGACCAAGGATTGCGCTGCTCTAGGAGAATTGGAAGTTGATGTTGATGGACTTCATATATCCAATTTAGTTAGATTAGCATGTTGGAGATTTGAAACATTATAAAAAATCATAGCTTTAATGAAGAAACTAGTCCCCAGGGTGTAGCACAGTTGAGGGTGCATGATCTTATGGCCGAGAGGTCCAAGATTCGATCCTCGGGGTGTCATAGCCTGGGGTTAACGTCTCTGCCATGCGCTTTCGACTGTGTACCTGTATTTACCTCCCTCTATATCCGTGGGACCGACTCTAGGGGGGCCGTTGATGTGGCAGTTCCACATTTTTTTTAACAAAGAAACTTTATGCTATATTTGCCCTATATATTGTCTGTTTAGAGAACCTACTTCTAAAGTCAAATTGCATATCTCCTGTTTCATCCTTGTTAAATATCATGGTACTGAGATATGTCCGAATTGTCAAATTTCTTGTT
This sequence comes from Zingiber officinale, assembly GCF_018446385.1. Lineage (NCBI taxonomy): Eukaryota > Viridiplantae > Streptophyta > Magnoliopsida > Zingiberales > Zingiberaceae > Zingiber > Zingiber officinale. Next base: position 30,230,239 of record NC_056004.1, read on the forward strand.
TATCATGATGTCTTTGGTAACTAGGTAAAGATTCATGTTAGATGCGGCTTTTGAACGACACTCCAAATTGAAAAAAAAACAACTATACACTGATTACTTCTTCAAAAAAAAGGTAAATTTTTTTTTACATATATAGTTATCTTTTTGAAATTATTTTCATTATATTTATTGGCACCTTAGGAGAAAATCTTGGTTCTGTCACTGTTCTCTCCTGCCACCAATTGTCATTGAGACTTTGAGAGTTCATTAACTTTTTCACGGACACAATTTCACCATGATTATCATTCTCACTCAGAGCTCTGATGATCAGTAAGAGCTCATGCACTGCTCCTGTGGATGCATAAGTGCAAAGGTGTGCATACTTTGTGTTGACGCAGCTCTATTCAATTTTGTCCTTGCTGTGTATACTTTTTACGGAAAACTTATGTTGCTTTTATTTTTCATGGTCTATCATGAAGGATGGAAAAAGTGTGATGTATGGAGTATAAATAAAATGAATTACGGTTGTGATGGTTGAGAGAGGATGGAGGTTGTGCATACTAGTAGTGTTTGTTTAAATGAGATGGGGAAATCAGAAAAAGGATGACAATAAGGAGATAATGATAGTGTTTTGGTGATGAGGGATACCCTGTTTAGGCATAAATACATTGGGTTAACAAAATAAGCTGATAAAAATTTGGAGTTCTGTTATGTCCAGAAGTTCACTAGTGCAGTGATGCTACTTACTTACATGGTGACTACAGTTATTTTTCACGTATACACTATAATTCCAGAATCAATCACCTAGAGATTATTTAATGTGCAGAAATAAATAAAAGGGTTATGTATGATACTTCATAGCATGTGTACCTTCGAATATCCTAAGTAAAATTAATTCAATATTTTTTTTTGATTTGTTGGCTTCATTAGATTGTTGAAATTGATGGATCCTGACACGAATGACATCATATCATTTCAAGAATTGTCTCTTGATAAAGAAAATGAGTTGGAGGAGTTAGAGGAAGAAGATGAATTAGAGGAATATGTAACAGTTGGTTTTCTTGAGAAGCCCAAGCACCCCAAGTTCCTTCTTCGCCATCGATTCCCAAGCAAAACTGGAGGTGCTCCTGTATGTGTTTTTCTTTGACAAATGACCTTCTGTAAATAATTTCGAGTACTCATCTAGTTGCATCATTATAGGCATGGTTGGATCCATTGGACTTGCCTACAGGGAAGTCTTCTATTTGTGATTTTTGCGAAGAGCCTCTTCAGTTTCTTCTTCAGGCAAATATACTTTTGTGCTGTTAGCATATATCCTACTTAGTCATGGTGACACTATACTATCAAGGTCTCAATTTTTGCAGATTTATGCTCCAATTTCTGATAAAGAGTCTACTTTCCATCGAATGTTATATGTGTTTTTGTGCCCATCCATGATATGTCTTCTTCAAAACCAGTATGAGCAATGGAAACACAGAGAAGAAGATCCTAGACGAAGGTGTGACGGTGTTCTTTGGAAAAAAACTTACATATTACTATTCTTTCAACTGCTTTTTTTTTTTGTCTTGCTTCTGTCATTCATGCCACATTTTTTTTTAATCTTCAGTGTGAAAGTTTTCCGGTGCCAATTACCACGATTCAATGCTTTCTACTCAAGTGAGCCACCCAGGAGGGATGGGAATGACAAGCCATTGATTGTTGGAGGTAATTAACTTTGTATGATAAAATTGTCAAAAAAATTGATGATCTTGTTTTGTCATTGGTACTCTTTATTTCTTTTTAGCTAAGATGAGTCTTGCATCACACATGTTAAATTCTGGTTCATTTGTTTGTGACCGTGCCTTTCAGAGTAGGTAGATAATTTGGTCCAATGAGTATTGTGATCCTACAAAAATTTAAAAATATAACAAAACCTTAGTGGAGATGGGAAAAAGTGATTAGGATTATTGTATGGGTAACAAGCTATAGCTTTCCATACTAAATTGCCGACCAATTTACTTTTAGCAGATTTCCTGAGGGGAACCTAATATGATCTTTAATTTTAGGAAATAGTTTTGGAGTTCAAACATAATCTCTCGCAATGAGTTATAATGTCACTACCTTCAAGGTTACTCAGCATATATTAAGAAAGCAATTTTAGAGTGGTCTTCACTGTGCTTTAGCCTTTAATAGAACCTAAATACAGTACTTAACGGGCCTCTTTGAATCTTATAATGCCAACAGGATCCCTATTCCTTTTAGGGAGTAGTTTGATTCTATGTCCACCACGAAGGGGGTAGTGGAGTGGGAGACGTCTGAAAATTGAGGGGAATGAGAGATAAAGAAATTTCCTTATTTCATTACTAGGAAGGAAGTAAACAAAGAAGGGGGAAAACAAAAATTTATCACAGTTTGATATATGACTGGCCACTATATATTGACTGACATTAAGAAACCTTTCTCCTATTTTGCCTAAGTTTTGGTGGAAAATTTGTGAAGGAAAAATTCTTGTTATTTTCTGTCTTTCTTTTCAAGTAACAAGGGGCACTAACTAGAGGTTCCGATGAGACCGGCTAGAGGCAAGGTGAATAGCCTGCAAGTTAGAATTAAAACCAAGCTTTTGCTTTCTTCTTTAGCAAAGACAACACACGTTAGTTAGTCAAAAATAATAACATAAAAGAAAGTAAGAGACTCAAGGTTTACTTGGTTTGCAACCAGAAAGGTTGCTAGTCCAAGGCAATGAAAGCTCCACTCAGAGATCTCCTTTTTGATGAAGGCGGAGTAACCTCTTACCAGTGTTGAAAGCACAAAAACTAAAGAAGTTTATAATTGAAATATAGAGTGTTGTGCTAAACTTTTAGGACAGGGCTCTACTTATAGCCTACTGGTCGAATTCGTTCGTTGGCTGACGTGGTAGCTTCGGGCGCTTGGAGCATGTCTGGGTGCCCCAGTGCACCTTATCTTCTTCGCAACGGCTCTTCAACGCCTTTAAGATAAAGTTTTATCCTCGCCATGCGCCTGGATTGACCCTAGCATCTGGAGTGTTGCTGACGTGGACCCAAATTCTATCCCTGCAACGTCTCTGAAAGGGCACCTGTGCTGGCCCAAGCTGGTTCGGGCGGCCGGTCCGGGCGCTTGTAATCCAGGCGCTTGGACTTGGTCCATGCAAGTCCAGGTGCCCGGACAAGTCAACTTTGTGTTGACTTATCGGGCTGCTGCTCCAGTCGCTTGGGTGATTCTCCGGTCATCCAGAGTTGAGCTCACCCAAACCTAACTCGGGTCTTCTCCTCGAGCAGTCTTTCTCTCCGGCTTCTCGTCCCTCGGAAGTACCACACACATCCTTCTCGTCTGTCGGTATACTCTTCTGCAACTTATCGTCCCTTGAATGCACCGAGCACGTTGACTCATTTCCCGTGCCATCTTTCTCGTCCGTTGCGTCTTCCGCTCGGCTTCCTGTATCATAAATCCCTTCACACTTAGACATAAGGCATCAAATACGCAAAGCCTAACTTAACCTAGTTGATCACCATCAAAACCAACTTGAGATACTTACACTAACCTTCCTATCTTCCCGAGTCCCTTCTCTTATATCTATGTGTCCTATTAAACTGACCTTATTTTTACTAATTACATAATAAGTATTCTAGAAATGTTAAATTACATAATCAGCACGAGGAAGGCAGGAACAATCTAGTTTAGAGACTAAAAGATATTATAAGTTCAAGAATCATAGATTTATATATGATCAAATGAGGTTAAACAGGCTTCAAAGAAATTGAAGTAGAAAATAGTGTCTATCTTTATGATATTTCTTTTGAAGTTTGAAGTACGAGAGCATGATATAATTTGGTTAATTTGCAAAACAAAATTTTGATAACTAAGAAGATGCTTGAGAGATATAGGAAACTTTTTTCAATAAAATGGATAATAATTAAGTTGGGACAAATAGAACTTGACGATGTTAGATAATTAAGGTGACATACAATATCCACATCAATAGTCAGCTTTAATTACTATCCTTTTTTTTTTGTTCTTTTTTTTTTTTTACCTAGTGGTCGTCCTTGCGAGCGGGGGGTTGTTCACCTCTAGGTTGACCCTGGATTAACATTTTCTTTAATTACTATCTTTTTTTTTACTTATTACTAGATGAAGTCATCAACCTCCTCGGTGTATGTTATTTTAGATGATATTATGTTGAGCAATGAAAGTTAAGAAGATTAATATTGAAACTTGAATTTTTAGTTAAAATAATTGATAAAATAAATAAGATGGATGGATATAAAATTCACTTTAAGCAAGAATTTTTTATACAGGTTGGATATGTTATTCAATAAGGAGATACTCATGGAGATGGAGAGTGAGCAATTGAAATAGATTTTTTTTTTTAAGTTATGTTTCGTTTTTGCTACATGGGCCATAATGTTGGCAAATAGGAAACATGTATAAAAATAAATTTAACAGAGATGAGAATGCTGAGAGTAATATGTGAGATTATTTAAAAAAAAAAAAATCGGAGTAATATCAATATGGTCCTAAAGACAGGATGCCCTGTTATGCACTAATTCTATTTGAAGCTTGACTTTTCGTTCAGTGCAAGGTGGGTGGAAATTGCCATCTCTTAGAAGTGCTAAACCAATAACTATCAGAAGTAAAACTCATATCAATCATCGACCGGACTTGAAGTGTAACCACTTTCTAAGATTTCATCTGAGACATGTGTCGTGGTGCAAGCACACTAATTATGCTTGCATCATGGTGCAAGCACACTGCCAATTAATGAACAGTAATGATTAAAACATGTTGAACAGGGTATGCAGATCTATAAGTAATCTGCAATTATTAAATCATAGTATATCTCATCCCAACTTATTCTGGCCAATCCACTTCACATTCTAGAACCTAACCATCTTACTCTAAACTAACTGGCATTGCTTCCCTTATTTTTAGTTTATCTCGGCTGTTAGATCAATTTAGATATTTTTTTACTTGATTGAATTGTTTTGTTGATTGCTTGATACAATGGGTTAAAGTTAAAAATAAGGTATACGAGCCTAGAACATCATGATGATGCCTTTATTAATTTTTGTTTTCTGCTTTATGTGGTTTCAACTAGTTTGTATTGCTTTTAGAAAATGTTTAATCATTTGAAATTAAACATTCACCACGGGTCTATGTTGAGAAGTTCTCCAATTTGTCTTTTATGTTGGTTTTTTAGCTGCACTTTGCTCTTGGTGTGGCACATGGAAAGGGGAGAAAGTTTGTAGTAGTTGTAAGCGGGCACCTTACTGCTCCAAGAAACATCAGGTACCTTCACAAAGATGTGCTGATTAAGTGACTTTTCTCAACTATAAATTGTTTTCTTCTTGACTACCAGGCTAGGCATTGGAAATCAGGTCATAAAATCCAGTGCCATCAGATTATAGGTAACTTGGAAACTAATAGTTCCAGTGTCCTTAGAGAAAAACCTCCTGATAAAGGTAGGACACATATTTTACCGACATACAATATAGGGCACGAATTTTAACTGACATATTTGGTAATTTAGTTGCATGTAGATTATGGCCTGAATATGAAATGGTCATAGAGGATGAATGCGCTTTTGATTTGGAAGGTTCTGAAGATATTAGTTGTGAAACATCATCATTGGTGCCTAAACACGTAACAGATGACACATATCAGTTTTTGTTGGACAAATTTGAGGTATGCCCTAACTTCCATTTCAATATTGCCTTCTCTATTTGAATAATTTGTTTAACTTTCATGTAATATTTTATCAAGGCTGATGATAACAAAAAGAGTTGGGCCTCATTTCAAGAAAGAATTTCCAAATGTCCTAGCCAAGTTTTGAGGTGAGGGTTAAATTTGTTCTTCAATAATTTCCAGATCCTTTTTTTTCAGCTGATAAGCATGCCTATGTCATACTAGTCGTATCTTAATTGTCAATCAGGTAAGAGTTGACTGATGCTTAAGTCTGAGGATGGAGTTTAGATTTTCTCATTTCACTACTATGAATAATCACATCATGATAACATACTTCCGATGTAATTTTGTATCAATTGTTCAGTTTTGTTAGTAAAGGGCTCATGTTGATTTTGGACCGATGTAATTTTCAATAGATATTCTCGAGATTTGATGGTAAATCCACTATGGCCTTTATCAATTGGGCGCCCTTCATTGGTGAATATACCCAAGTGCAAGTACTGCAATGGCTCCCTATGCTACGAATTCCAGGTTTGGTGCAAAAATAAATTTTCTTATCACAACTTATCAATTATTTCAGATACTGTCCAAACGTTAAGTACTTGATTGCTATGGAAGTAGGAACAGAAAGCAAAATGGAAGTAATTGTTATGTAGAATTAGCCTGTTCTGACAGAGAAATCACCATTGGGGTAGTAATAAAGAGGATTGAAATAAATAGTATGATCCTCATCAGCTCATCTCAGCTCAGCTCAACTCAGATCAGCTTGTTTACCTTTTATTTATTATAACAAAAATTAGAGAATGCTAGTAGTTTTATCACGTAACTCCTATTTATAATGGTTCTTCTTATATAATTTCTGTCTTCTTTTTTCAGATCATGCCTCAGCTGCTTTACTACCTTGGTGTGAAAAATGATTCCGATTCGCTTGATTGGGGGGTCATTGTCATATATACATGTCTAGCTTCCTGTGAATCAAATGTAAGATACAAAGAGGAATTTACCTGGGTTCAGCTATATCCTACAGCACCAGTGACTTGAAGATGTATGCAATGGTTGTTACTTATATCCTGGTAGATTATTACACTTGAGATATATTTTGTACTATAAGATAATAGAGGATGGTAATATAGTTGAGCTACAATGGACATGATGTAAACTAAAACTGATTCAATAGAATGAACGTGCTATAGAGCTGAAATTTGATTTTCTTAGGAGTTGGAAATAACATTTTATTTCTATTTTATTTGTACTAATAATACCCCCTTCTCTAGACACCAAATAGGAGAATCCTTTATGCCTCTAAAACTTCTTATGCCATCCCAGCTTGTATTTGATGCCGAACCATCTGAATATCATTTTGGTGACAATCTCTTCATGTCTTCTTCACTGCCTTCTGGTTTGCTGATTATGAATGGGCATAATTCTGTTTTATCATCCTTCAGTTGAGTAAGATTGTTCAACGTCTCCTCACTACGAGTGAACTTGAGGGAATGATTACTTGTGGATTATTTTAATCCTGTTTGATTGTTTTGTCTGATAGTGAAACTACATCAACGATACTACTTAGATTCTCTTTTATATATCTTCTAGGTCAAAATGGCATCAATCCTTGTCACATAGATAATGAATGTTTGGTAATTGCAGAATCCTTCAAATCTTGGTCACAGAATTTGTGGCTGGTCAATGGAATTTCATCATTAGCACATTAAAGTGAAAGGTAGCTTTTTTTCTGCTACAGATGTTTCTTGTTCATTCATATGCTGACTGATGTGTGAGATCCCTTGTCGCGCACTTACCCTTTTCACCATCTTCACGGGTCGATATTAGATGGCCATATTCATTAATGGGAAGCTGCAACTTGAAGATTTTATTGACCGAGAGCATGTGACGTGCTCAATAAGTTCTTTAACACAAGATGGAGAGAGCACATATTCAACACTCACATTGCAAAATATTACTAGGATAATATTAGTTTAGTGTTGTACCCTTGTTTATGGGGGAGGAAAGAAAAAATCGACAGATTAAACTAGTTGAAGTTTTGGAACAACTAAATCAGGTATTTAAGTTTTAAAATTATTAAATCACATATTCAATATCCATTTTACCTCTCTTAGTGTTCCGATCGATTAGCCGATTTAGTAGCAATCAATTGAGAAATTTGCCAATCGATTGGGAATGATTCCATGATCATGTAATATTTCATCAAATTTAACTCGATCTGAAATGAGTTGAAAAAATTATTGTTCTCAATATAATATGTCGAATTGATGTTTGAAGGCATGCATAAATCAAGAAAACTAGACGAACATATAGGATCTAATTCCTTGTCATTCCAAGTTTTCTAGGTTCGTTGATGAGTTTTAACACGATTTTAGTTAAAATTGACTGATAGATCCAGAGAGCCTGGAATGATATAGAACTATGCTTTATGTGTTCGTCTAATTTTTTTAATTAAATTCATACTCTTAATATAAATTTGACATAATATATTAAAAATAGTGATTTTTTAATATGAATTACCCTATTCGTATTTTAAAAATTGCTACTCTCAATATGATGTACCTTAATAATGTTTAAGTACATGAATATAATCAGGAGAACTAGACGAACACACTTGACTTAGTTCCATATCATTTCGAGCTCTTTAAGTCTATCAGTTGATTTTAATTAAAATTGGCTGATAAACTAAAAGAGTTCAGAATGATATGAAAATAAATTATATATATTCATCTAGTTCTCTTGATTATATTTATACCTACAAATATCATTTTCATATGTGATATTGAGAGCATCAATTTTTTTAATACGAATTAGATTTTTTTAATCCATTGTTATACTCAATATAGTAACTAATTCAATTGTAAAAATGAATTTGAGTATATAATTTGATAATTTAAAATTTGAATACATGATTTAAATATTCCAATTACGTGGTTTATATATATATATATATATATATAGAGGTAATGAGAGGCACTTAAATTAATCTCATGGTTGAGAGAGGAAGCTCATGGTTGCGAGAGAGAGAGCTCGTGACCATGAGCTTGACTAGTGTGGCTGCTGTCGGCGGTTCCGCATGAGGTTGCCTCGCATAGCTGTGGATGGCCTCCCCGCATCAAGTGGACGCAGTTGGCCACCCCGCATGACCTCGCGTAGTCGTGGGCGATATCCCATTGTGACCTTGCATGATCGTGGGCGGCGGCCCCGTGCAACCTTGCATAGCCACAGGCGGTGACTCTATGTGAGGTCCAGGGGAGGAGCCAACGTAGGCTCAGTGTGGGTAGTTGCCCACACTGGACCACATAACACAACATTATACGTTGTGAAGGGAAAGCTAAGCTCCCATTACAAATTATCTACACTGAGCAACAAATTACAACATTACACGTTGTGAGGGGAAAGCAAAAAAAGATTTGAAAAAAAACTAAAACTATAGATCCATAGCTCACATTATAAATGAAGCAAAAAAGTTTTAAAAATTGGAAGACAAGTTAGAAACTCTCATAGATAGCCTCAAGCTCGGCGCTTACTCAAACACCATGAGTTAAGCTTGTGATATTGGTCGTACAACGGTTAGATACACTCTTGCATCGTTGCTGGGTGGGACAACAGTCGCTCATGAGACTATCACATTGTTGCCTTGTCAAATAGCATGAGTGACCACGCCTACACTAAATTAATATCCTAGCTCTGCCTCTGGTGAGGTCGTCTCGTACAGCTGCACGATCACGGTTGTATTTCATTTCTTTCCTTTCTTTCCCATTTTTTTTTTTTCATATTTCTCTTTCTTTTCGTTTTCTTTTCTTTTTGTTTTCTCAAACAAAAAAAAAAAAAAAATCTCCTACTTTTCCCTAAGAATTTTTGAATTCCTTTCCTTCCACAATTCTTCCGAGCAATGTCCCTTTTTCCTTTTTATGTCCAAATTGTTGCATAGATAATTTGGATTCAGTTAGTGGTGAGTCATCCACCCTCTTGTAAAATTGTATATTTGGTTTGTTAATGAAAAGCTAGATTTTTGGAGAAAGCAAAACAACAGAGAGACTCTTAGATGTTTTAAAGATAACGGTGTTAAAGATAAACTGGACTTGCCAATCCTATTCGAGTCTATTCGAAAAATATCGACTTTAGATTGGGAGTTTTTAGATTTGAATTTGGGTTGGAGATATTTTATATTGAAGCTTTTTAAATCGGATTGACTTAGGTTGATCTGAATTTAGGGTTTAGTGGAGTTTTTGAGATTAAATTAAATTTAATTTTAAAAATTAAGATATTTTAATATATATCAATATTAATATTAGCATGATAATAATTGAGTATTGTGATAAAAATAAAAAATTATATAAAAATAATTAAAAATTTATTTTTAATTAAGTTATTTGGATTGGACAAATTGATCATATTCAGATTTAAGAGTTTCGAATTCGAATCTGATTTAGATTCGAGTTGAGATTTTTTTTTTTTTTTTCAATGAGATCCGAACTCATTCGAATTAACCCCATACGTGAGGATGCAGCGACAATGACCACGTGTGCATGGAAGCCTAACCACTTAGATGATGCCGAGCCACTTCAAGTGTGTGAGATGCAAGATGGACCACTTGAACGGTGATTTTTGCCCAGGTTATGTGAGATTTATTCAAAAGTATTGGAGTAAAAATAATATTGTTTATCTCATACGGAGGAATATCATCCATCCTATGGTAAAATATAAATAAATAAATTATCAAAGATATTTTATTTTAGCATAGTATTCTTTGGATTATGAGGTCAGACATCCAATAAAATATTTTACATTCATTAAAAATTGATTTCAAAATTTATTTGAGTACGTAAATATTAGATATCAATTGTGTCAACTCATGAGGGTGAAATTTATCAAAATAAATTAGAACAAAAGATGATAATACTCATTTCAAACAGTCCAGTATCATCAGCCCCAACAAAACAGGAGTATAACCAAGATTCAAATTTACCTAGGCCCGACTGTCGGCTATAATTAATATAATAAATTAATTAATTTAAAAATATAAACAAATAAAAATAAAATATTAATTTTCTAAAACTATAGAGCAAAGTATCTAATATCTAATACATGCACATGCACAGAGCAAAAAATATTATTAAAGTTATCTTGAATTCTCCTTAATAAAACTCATTAATTATTATATTATTATCAAATTTTTTATTTTCACTATAGGATAATTAAAATCTTGGAAGAAGCTATTGTTGATCGGCTAAAAACTGATTGTTGTTGTGGTTGAAAGAGATATCAAGGTGTTGCTCAGTGGGAGAGAGCAACAACTGCTGCTATTGGAGAGTAAGAAGGAGAGAGCATTTAGGGGTGTTGTTGTTCTATTTTTGGTTGACGACATCATAGGTGGTGGGATTTGCACGCGTGGCAGAGAAAAAAAAGGAAGGAAGGAGAGGATAAGAGAATTTTTTAAAAATAAATAATCTAAATCATTGTAATCAATGTAACTCATTAAATTTGGTTTAATTTTAATTTAGTTATGTTAAATTAAAATAATTTGAATTTGAATGAATAAGGTCCTTATCCTTGGTCCCCTAAATTTTTTTTGGATATTTTTAATCTAATGAATTCATTCGAAAAAATTACCATAAAAATTATCTCAATTCCGTGTATAAATTTTATATATATATATATAACTAACTAACATTATCAATCTATTAAATTGGTTTTTTTTAGGAATCATAGTTGGAAAAAATCTAATCAAATACATTTATTAGGTAAAAAAAATATAAAAAAATTTATAATTTCTGCACTTAATTGAGGTAATTTTTTTCAAATGAATTTACTAGATTAAAGACATCCGAAAAAATTAGGGGACCAGAGGGGACTAAAGATAAGGGATCAACGGATCTGAACCGAGAAAAAATAGGCCATTTGTAGGTGAGGCTGGAGCTCAGCCTAGTCCACGGGTGTCTCCATCCAGCTAGGTATAGATAAGTAAATTTATAGAAGTAGATTGTGGTTATGAAGATTTACTAAAGTTGATAAGTCGGTAAAAGATGAATGCGCTCCTCCAGTGCCCTTGCTAATTCGTCCCAGAGATAATACGGAGGAGGTAAATCACGGATGACTACTAGTCCTTGGAATAGTAACTAACGTATGAGAGAGGTATTTATCTCGGTTTCGCCGAAATTTGAACCCTAGACCTCAAGTCGGCAACACTGCATGCACTAACCACTAGATCGTCCTGAGAGAACTATCGAAATTGATAAGAGTTGGTAAAAGATACTGCACTTACCTCTAGCGCTTCCGCCAATCGAACCCAAGACCAACACGGAAAAAGTAAATCTACTAGTCTTTGTAATACTGACACATTGCCGAGATTCAAAGGTGATAAGAACTTAGAGATGGAAGAGATGGAGATTTTACCATGGATTATTATAGATCTTCTGGGAGATTTCCAATTTACATATCCATATCTACATGTGCGTTTAGGCAGAAGAAACATTCCGGCTTCTGTCGTTTCATTCCCTCCTTTATAGCATTTAGGAGTACAGATTGATGGACAAGGCGTCGGCGAAGCTGGCAATGAGATCCTCGTCGAAGAAGCTATTGGCTTCGTCCTCTGTCGCCAGCTCTGCTTGCAAATGGCTCCTCCAATCGGCGTCGACGTCCACGTCCACGTCCACGTCCACGTCCACGTTGTTTCTCGTTCTCTCTTTCTCCTCGCGGTTATCATGGCTATATAACTTCACGATGTTCGGCGTCTCCGCTACCGCCGCCTCCGTCTCGGTTTCAATCTCCAAGCCTTCGTTCCTCATGAACCGACCCCTCACTCGCGGCCGGCTGTCGGCCAGTGTCTTCCTACATGTATACTTAGAAGGACAAAGATCTGATCGAGTTAATGTAACTTTAAAATCGAAACGGTATTGAATCGACGCGCATACAGTGATCTTCTTGTGGAAGTTCCTCTGGTTGCGCTTGTTTCGGTACCTCTGGACCCTTTCCTTCCTCTCCTCGGCGCTGTATCGTCCCACTCGATGACTCGCGTTCGGACAGTTCATTCCCTATCACAATTACCCATCGAACAACCTCAAAGATTCGAACGGGATTCAAAATTGAATTTTTAGAACAAAATTGTGGGCGACTCGGGAGACCTGGAGGTCTCCGGCGCTAAGGACGCGCCTCACCGGTCCAGCTTTAAAGTCGAGGTAGTCGCAGGAGGACGAGGACGACGATGATGACGAATAGGGTGGGTGGGTGGGCTCGGAGCCGTGGCAGTGGAGGGGGAACGATTGGCCGCTGCTGCTCCTGTGGAGATAAGACCGAGGGAGCTGAAAGGAGGAGTTATCGCCGTTGGGAAGAAGGTCGTGAGGCAGAGCCGCCGCCTCCTCCTCGTAGAACAAAACCGGATGGTAAGAGGAGAAACCGAACATGGCTAGCTTTGGCTAGAGAAGCAGAGGAGCCATGGCGCTGCCTTCGTATTAATGGAGGTGTCACTGCGTTGACCATGGAGGGTCCCGGACATGGTTAGATTTGGTCCGTGTCGGGCTGTGACTGTAGCCTGTTTTTCAACTTTAGCAATCCATGTAAGATTTTTTTTTTAAAAAAATTATAAAATAAAAAAGTTTTAGGGGTAAGGTTTGAAGTTTATACGCTTTCAAGAATAATAGTAAAATTTGAAAGTTACCTTTTTTTTATTTTAAAAATTTGACCACGTAAAAATTATTTAGAGCTCTAACTGTTAAAAAAATTTCAATAACTTTTTAAAATATTATGTGGCATGATGTGCATATTGGATTAAAAATTTTTTTTTATTATCCTAATAAGTCATATTAATATTCTAAAAATCTATTAAAACACTTCTAATAGAATTCTAAATGATTTTTATATAATCCAATTCATAATATCTGATTACATGATTATATATATATTATATTAATTTTAAGATAAAAATCGTTACTACTATTTTTAAAATATTAACTTCAAATCTTACACCCATAATAATTACAAAACTCTTTTATTCAACTTTTAAAAATTTTACATTGAAAATGTCCTTAGTTCTGTAGCCACAATTGTTCCTCAATATAAATTTCTCTGTTCTTAACCATGGCACAACCATCCCACCGAGCCAAAGTGCCGTGATCAATTAGCACCACCACTAAAAGGAGTCTTCAAACGGGGCTTAGCGTGCAGGTTCCCTGTACACCGTCCTTCCATGAAAGGGGTTGTGCTATCCACTGTATGATCAGGACAGACAGGATCATGCTCGGTCGACCACATTAATTTACTCGTTGGTTGCCACTTGTATTCCAAACAGCTAGGTACCCAAACGAGGGATTTATTCCCCATTGAGATTAAAAAGGTCTACTCCCTAATTCAGTTTTTTTTCCTTAAAAAAAAGTGAAAATAGGGAAGTATCCTACTGTCATCGTTTAGATCGTGCAGAAGATTTACCTAGATTGAGTTACTAAAGGAGATTCCTGCGAAGCAAAGTGCCAAGAAAAACAACAATACAATGGTGTTTACCACGACAGTGTAACAGTGTTTGTCATAACAGAGTTGGAAATATAATTCCAGTGGCACTGAAAGCTTGTTTGGAGCCAATTGTAAGGATTGTCAAAAGCTCATTGCCTCTGCGTTTGCTGTTTCCATCTTCAGATTTGTTGGATAATTTATAGAAGATTTTAAAAAATTAGTCGAATTTAAATATATCAAATTAAATTAAATTTATCTATCGAGATGACCTGAATAGATAATCTCAAATTACTGACGGTTTCTGCTAAGCTGAGCGAGCAGAGTAGCTGAATGGCCTGGTGGGCAGAGCAGCAGAGTGGCTGATCAGACGACCGAGTGGTAGTGCAACCGAGTTTAGAGCTGGCAGGTCGACCGAGCGAAAAAATCGTTCGAGCTGACAAAGCAGTAGATCAGGCCGAGCAGGTGAGTACTCGACTGAGCAGAGTAGAGTAGTTGCGAGTAGTATGATTGAGCAGCAAATCAGTCCGAGTGATCGATTGGGCAGAGTAGCTGACCGGTATAGCGGTTGAGCAGGGAAAGGTAGGGTAGCCTGAGCAATAGAGTAGTTGATCATAGTGCGATCGAACAGCAGATAACCGAGTGGCAGATCAACCGAGGGCTGAGCAGAGCAGCCTTACAATAGAAGACATGGCAGCCCGAGTGACAGAACAGCCTGAGCAGGCGAGTGGACCGAGGCCTGCGATGGTCGCAGTTTTCTTTATATAAGAACACCATCCCTCACCTGCGTTGAATGCTGAGTAATAGTCATTTAATACCTAGGGATTAATGATAGTCGACTACCATGAATGATCCACTTGGACAAATTTTACCCCGATCAGTTCGGCATTTGGCGCACGCAAGTCGAGCTCACATACAAGTCAACATGGTTCAGTGTAATTTGAGCCGTAGATTTGCACCCCATGTGTACCCATATGTGAGAGAGAGCCTCTCTTTATGCATTTGTTCACATTATCAATGCATGTGAATCAATATAAACCAATTAATATATCTTAAAATTCCTAACGTGGGACTAAAATCCCATTTACAATAGATTTTTTTTTTTTATTCCACCTCTTCTCTATTCATATATTTCCAACAAGATTCACGTTTTGTAAGCTTCTTTCTGTGAATTAGGTGATTTGTTGCTCTTTTCTTGCAACACAAATTCAGCCTTCTTCCAATACTTTAGGAATTAGCAAGGTTCAACTCTAAAGATGAGTTATTTCTTAGTTTTTGCAATAGACACATAATTTTGCAGATGCCAGTGGAGTTCCTCTGAATTACTGTCCATTCGACAAGAAATAGTAGGTCGATCCAACTAAAATGCATCCCTTTTGTTGAGTGTTTCGAGTCGCAAAAATCATTTTTTGCGTTGCAGAAACCCCGAATCACATGCCATCGGATCCGTGCGAAGTTATAAAACAAAAATATTTCTACGTGTACGAGTTTCTCTAACCTAGATCTACACTAGATCTACAAAGAAATGAAGTTTACCCTTGATGCGATGCCCTTTGCAAATCTCGCTCATCCAAGGTTCGCCGGATCTCAAGGTTGTCAAGTGTACAACCCTCTATGTGTATCCACATGAACAAATCGATGGAGAGAACCTCTAAAGATGTGCTAGCAACCTTAGAGGATCAGCAATGGTGGAGAAGAGGGAGAGAAGAAAGGTAGAAGAAGGAGGTTACAAAAACCAAATGAAACTCACCATTGAGTTAAAGTGGCCGGCCACATTTTGAGGCTTATAAACCTCCATGGGATTTCAAGAGTCACAACTCTTGATCTCCCTCATGAGGTGGCACACACATGTGCTAGCCTTGATGATGTGGCACATCATCATTAGTCCACTTAATGCCAACTCACAAATGAGGTGGCAATGGTCAAGTCAAACTTGACCTTTCATCTTCCTCTCAAGTCAAGTCAAACTTGACCACTTCTCTCCCATGGTTGATCAAATCTAACCATTGGTTCAAGTCAATTTTAATTTAATGAATCTCTATTCATTGAATTAAATTGGCTCAATGAGTCTAAGTCCAAATTAGACTCATTTAACACATGACGAAATTGAGTCCAACTCAATTAGTTTACTTTGGATTACTCTTAATCCAATTTGGTTCATCACATGAACCTAATCCTCTTGGTTCATCAAATGAACCTAATCTCCATCTAATTGCCCTTTGTGTGTGACCTATAGGTTCTTGTAACGTTGGCAATGCTCCTAAACCCATTTAGAAGCATAAGTAATGAACGGTATCTAGCAACACATCATTACTACCCAAGTTACAAGAATGTTGAGATCCAACATCACCTTGTGACTACTAATTGTGACTCTTCACAATATGTGACAAGTGTTCTTTTATC
The DNA here is from genome assembly GCF_018446385.1 of Zingiber officinale. Lineage (NCBI taxonomy): Eukaryota > Viridiplantae > Streptophyta > Magnoliopsida > Zingiberales > Zingiberaceae > Zingiber > Zingiber officinale. Next base: position 30,246,748 of record NC_056004.1, read on the forward strand.
CTTGACATCTAGATTGACCAATATGAGGCATAGACCGTGTCATCTTCTAATCAATCTAAATCTTGAACTCCAAGTAGACTCACTCAATCAAATGAGCTCAATATCTCATATTGACTCATTTGGGCATGGTCATGCACTTAGTGGTCTCACTCTATCAAGAATATCGATGTCTCTCCCGTCATATAGGAGGGATAGATCCTATCTACATCACTCACATCCCTCCGCATAATTTTTTACATACTCAGTAATCGCCTTTATAGTTCACCCAGTTACGGGTGACGTTTGACGAAGCCAAAGTATGCAACTCCTTATGTAGGGAACCATGGTGACTTCAGGTCCAAGGACTAATAGTCATACTAATAGCCACATGAGAAAGTATATAACACTCATATAACGATCCATGATACTTTCTCATGGTGGGTCATTCAGTATACATTCTCCAATGCATACCCATGTGTCAACTTGATATCTCTATATCCATGACTTGTGAGATCAAGTCATCGAATTGACCTACATGCTAGTCTCGTCGCATTAACATTGTCCCTGAATGTTAATACTTGACTAGGAATGATTAAGAGTAGTGTTCCCTATATCATCTCACTATCGATTCAACCAATCGATTGATATAGGTAAGAACCTTCTACTCAGGGACGCTATTATACTTAGTTATTTGGCACCAATACAAGTAAGCATAATAACCATAAACAAATGTCTTTATATACATAAGAAATATGATACAATGAGTCCATACAACAATCATCAAATGATTGGCTCTAGGGCTCTAACTAACACCTTTGCATTCCAGCTTGATACCATTTTATCCGGAAGACCATTGATACTGTGAGTAAGGTGAGACCCCCGAAGTTAGATTCAACATCAAGAAAATCAGCTGATGTGACAATCAAAGTCACAATGAGGTCAATTGTCAGGTCGTATCGATATTATGTTGAAATAAGTCTAGTGTTACCGCCGAGTGCTCTGGCTGATCGAACATGCTAGCACATTGCTCGGCTGGATCAAATTCTATGTTTAAATATAGTGGTCGAGTGCAAAATGACTTCCCGACATAAAGTCCGAACAGACATATTGTCTAAGTGGATTCCGAAGCCCCAATATAAACCCCGATCAATCTAAAGGTTGATCGTGTTAGGACCAAAAGTAGCTAGAGGGGGGGGGGGGTGAATAGCTCGTCGCGTGCCCGTTGTTCGACGTTGCTTGTTTCTTCTAAGATGTGCAGTGGAAATACAAAGAAACAATCACACAACGCTAACACGGTTGGTTTACTTGGTATCCACCTCACAAGAGGTGACTAGTCCAAGGATCCACACCACGCACGCACCCTCCACTATGAAAACACTCATTTTCGGTAACTACCGAGGGCGGAGAAGCCCTACAAGACTCTCAGTACAAGAAGAAAGGAAAGGGAAACAAAATACAAGCGCAAAGCTTACAATGAGTACAGAAAACCCTAACCCTAGCTTCTCTTCTTGCCTTTGATCCGCCTCTTGACTTGGAAAGCTTCCAAGATCCTTCAAGAACTGGCGATCTGATCTTTGAGAGCGCTGTGGAGGAGTTGGCGAGAGATCTGGAGTGAATCGGTGAAGAGAGACCGAAGGAATCATGCGCCTGCGGCCTTTATCGACGCCAACGGTCGGATCTCGATCGATTCAAATGTTCCCAATCGATCGGGGAGGCTTTGGATCGATCCACAGATCGATCCAGAGCGCCTCTGTGCTCTGGGAAAAACGCCTGGATCGATCCATGGATCGATCCAGCGCTTATCGTGCGAAGCAGCCGCGTCCCAATCGATCCACTGATCGATTGGGACATCTGGATCGATCCACGGATCGATCCAGAGGCTCTCTGTTCGTTAGGAAAGGCTTGGATCGATCCACTGATCGATCCAGTACTTGGTTTTTGCCCAAAACCAAGTCCCAAGCCTACCAAACCAACACCCGGTCAACCTTGACCTGTTGGTACACCATGCCTAGCATCTGGTCACTCCTTTGACCTGCTAGGACTTCCCACCAAGTGTCTGGTCAATCCCTTTGACCCACTTGGACTTTTCTATTCATGCCAAGTATCTGATCACTCCCTTTGACCTACTTGGACTTCCATCAGATGTCTGGTCAATCCCTTTGACCTATCTGTATTTCCTCGTGCCAAATATCCAGTCAATCCTTTGACCTACTTGGACTTCCCAACACCAGATGTCCGATCATCCTTGATCCATCTGGATTTTCCCTTGCCTGGCTTCACTCACCAGGGCTTTCACCTGGCTTCACTCACCAGGACTTTCACCTAGCTTCACTCACTAGGGTTTTCAATCTGCCTAGCTTCACTCACTAGGACTTCCCTTCTGCCTGGCTTCACTCACCAGGACTTCCACCTACCTAACATCCCAGTTAGGACTTCCCAGTCAAGTATCCGGTCAACCTTGATCTACTTGACTCTTCTTCAATCAGTTTCTTATTGTCAAACATCTAAACTCAAACCAAGACTCAGCTTGGTCAACCAGGTCAACCTTGACCTGAGGGATGTTGCACCAACAGATCGGACCTTAGGGGCTCAGCTCTCCACTTCTCCAAATGCAAGACTTTCAATTTACATCCGTCCGACCCCAGTGCCAGTAGGACATACGGGGCTCAGCTATCCACTCATGGGCATAACCCTCAGCTTATATCCGTCTAGCCCCAATGTCGATCGGATAGGTTGGGCCCAGTTCCCCAGATGGGCATGACTCCTATTCTACAGTCGGTCAAACTCTCTTTAGGAGACAATGTTATTAAAGAATCATAAAACTTGTCAGGGAATATGTCATTACTCTGACATATGTATGCAATAGAGCATTCCTCCGCCTATAGGATGGCTGTCGTACATACTCCACCACTAACATACTTTGACACCAGACATTCTCTGCCACCTCATTAATACGGAGGTTATGAAAGGCGGTATAAAAAGGGATTCTTTTCATTGGCAAGGGAGGCTCAAGTACATGCACGAAGGCATACACATCCTCACACTGCGCATTTACATTATTGTTCATCTTCTTCTTCACTTTTCGTTCGACTACTGCTCTGACTTAAGTGTTGGAGGGTCTGCGGCAGGGATTACTTCCCTGGTTCTTGCTCTAACGCTTCCGTTGGCTCTGTCTGTGGTGTGTGTAGGTCCACAACTCTTAGTTCCACGATTGCTTAGCGTCATCTTCTTCTAGCTCAGAGTCTTCTCCTAGTTAACATACAAGTCACTTTGACGCCACCCCTAGCCAGTGCACTATCTCTCCCGCTTTTAGACAAAATGAAATTTGGCGCTATCTGTGAAAACTTTGCTTGAATATGAAATATAGAGATGGAAGAGGTTGGATGACTCACCACCGTCACCTTATCACGAGAAGACTTAGAGCTGCTGATAACAGCCCGAGTGCAAAAGTTACTGTATCAATAACAAGAAGCAGCATCCAAGGGTCCTTTACCAAATGACCCAGCTGCATTGATGATGAGCCCTCATAGCGAACGAGGGACCTGAGTGAAAGGCCGAATTGGGTTCTGACCAATTCCTCCTCCACCAATGACTAACTTCAGGTGAGCACCTGCACAGTCGATTAATCTTCCACACATGCCCTCATCTCCGATAGCATACCACCGGGGCATGTTTCATATGCCTTTTGAGGGTGTGGGTTAAGAGGAGAGGCTCCAAGGATCATCTTATGAAAATGCACCCACTCGGGATACCTGAAAGGGGAAAGCTTCAATGGCTAGTAGCTCCCCTGAGCGGATAAGTATGTCATTCTCATAGGAAATTTTGGAAGATAGGCTATCGAGTCATTTCCGACCATTAGCGATCGAAGAGTATGGAGGAGCGATCGACCCAAATGACCATCTACTCAAATTCGAGAACGCAATCATCCTCCATCAATACATGGATGGAGTTAAGTGTCAAGTGTTCCTTAGCACCCTTTCCAGCACGGCACAAAGATAGTTCATTCGATTCCCGGCTGAGCCTATTTGCTGCTTCAAAGATTTTTGCAAAGCTTTCTTACACCACTTTTCCAGTAGCAAGAGATATCAAAAGACCAACCTAAATTTGTTCATGCTCAAACAAGAGGCTAAAGAATCCCTGTGAGCATACATCAGGCAATTCAACCAAGTGGCGCTAGATGTTCTGTCCATCACTCCCGAGATATTAATAAGCGCTTTCTCCCAAGGCCTTTTAGAAGGAGAATTTTTCTAAGGCCTCATTAGAAAGCCCCTAAAGGACTTCAACGACCTCTTGAAGAAAGTGGTAAAATACATTAATGTAGAGGAAACTCAGGCCGCTCGGAAGGTGGTAACTGTTTCTACTCCGATCGATCAAGCCGGTCGGAAACCACTACCACCTCCAGAACACCCTAGAAATTCCCGCCCAAATCTTCCGCTAGTCTGGGAATAAATGACCGTGCGAGAAGTGGATCAGTCACTGCCTGAAAATTATGAACATTTTTGTGACTACCATCAATCTTCTCATTATGCTACCAATGAATGTCATTAGTATCCCAAGATTCTCTGTCGAATGATCAAGTCAGGAGAAGTGAATAAAGGATCATCCTCGCTCTCCTTCCAACAAGCTCCTTCAAGAACATAGTAGGAAGGCCTAGAAGAGCCACGGATCGGACATCTAATTGGCATCTGCACAAAAAATATGATCAACATCCTCAAGTAGGAGCTGATTGGCAATTAAAAGCTGAGTGGTAAATTCAATCGACAACTCGGCCATATCGAGTGGCTCATCCATCCATACGCGGTAGCTTGAGATTATCTGCTCAGGCCAACTCGATAGATAAGTCTAAAATTTAGATTTTATATTTTAAAGTTTAAAATATATCCCTATTTTTAGCAATGCAGAAACTTAGTTCTTCAAGGTATTCGGGGTCATATATCGTGCCTCCAGACTCTCGTGCCAACAGACCGAGTTATAACTGAGCTTGCTCTCGCAACTGTTCTAGACTCTCGTGTCACTCAACCGAGTTAAAAACGAGTATGCTCTTATGCCCGTCCTAGACTCTCATGCCGATCGACCGAATTATAAGCAAGCATGCCCTTACGCCCATGTTCCAAGGCATTCAGGCCATACATTGTGCCTCCACTCTCCAAGGTATTCGGGTCAAACACCGTGCCTCCAGACTCTCATGTCAACCAACCGAGTTATAAGCAAGCCTGCTCTCATACCTATCTAAGACTCTTGTGCAGCTCGGCCAAGTTATAAGCGATCATGTCCTTACGCCCATGTTCGAAGGCATTTAGGTACACTGTGTCTCCACTCTCCAACTCCAGACTTTCGTGCCAACTGGCCAAGTTATAAATGAGCATGTTCTCATACCTATCCTAGACTCTCGTGTCGCTCAGCCAAATTATAAGTGAGTATGCTCTTGCACCCCTCCTAAACTGTTGTGTCGATCGGTCGAATTATAAGCGAGCATGCCCTCACGCCCATGTTCTAAGGAATTTAGGTCATACATTGTGCCTCAACTCTCCAAGGTATTCAGGTCATATACCGTGCCTATAGACTCTCGTGCCAACCAGCCAAGTTATATGTGAGCCTGCTCTAGCGCCTGCCCCAGACTCTTGTGTCACCCGGTCAAGTTATATGCAAGCCTGCTCTCGTACATGTCCGAGACTCTTATGCCGTCCGACCGAGTTATAAATGAGCATGCCCTCACACTTATGTTCCAAGGCATTCACGTCATACACTGTGCCTCTACTCTCTAAGGCATTCGGGTTATACACGGTGCCTCCAGATTCTCATGCCAACTAGCTGAGTTATAATCAAGCCTGCTCAAGTGCCTGTCCCAGACTTGTGCCGCTCGACCAAGTTATAAGCGAGCATACTCTCACGTCCGTCCCAGACTCTCGTGACGACCGGTCAAGTTATAAGCGAGTATGCCCTTATGGCTATGGTCCAAGGTATTCAGGTCAGATACTGTGCCTCCACTCTCTAAGGTATTTGGATCATACACCGTGCCTCCAGACTCTCTTCCCAATCGAACGAGTTATAAATAAGCTTGCTCTCATATCTGCCCCAGACTCTTGTGTCGCTTGGCAGAGTTATAAGCGAGCTTGATCTTGCGCTTGTCCCAGACTCTCAAGTCGATTGACCGAGTTATAAGCGAGTATTCCCTCATGCCCACGTTCCAAGATATTTAGGTCTTACATTGTTCCTCCACTCTCCAAGACATTCAGGTCATACACCGTGCCTCCAAACTCTCGTGTCAACCGACCAAGTTATAAGCGAGCCTACTATCACGCTTGTCCCAGACACTCGTGCTGACCAGCGGTGTTATAAGAGATCATACCCTCATGCCCAAGTTCCAAGGCATTCAGGTCATACTGTGCCTCCACTTTCAAAGGCATTCGGGTCATATACCATGCCACCGGACTCTTGTGCCAACTAGCCGAGTTATAAGTGAGTATGCTCTTATACCTATCCTAAACACTCCTAACGCTCACCCAATTATAAGCAAGAATGCTCTCGCGCCCGTCCTAGACTCTCATGTTGACTAACCGAGTTATAAGCGAGCATGTCTTCGACCCATGTTCCAAGGTATTTAGGTTATACACTGTGCCTCCACACTCCAAGGTATTCCAGTCATACACCGTGCCTCTAGACACTCATGCCAACCATCTAAGTTGTAAGCGAGTCAGACGGTGAACACATGGCATCTCTAGTGTAATGGTCAGGGATCAATTCTCAGGAATTGACGACCTGGGGTTTACCCCACTATGCGTCTGATGTCTGTGTACCTGCATGTACCTCCCTCTATATCCATGAGGTCGACACTGGGGGGCCGTTAATGTAGCGGATATACATTTATAAGTGAGTATGCTTTCATGCCTATCCTAGACTCTCATGCCACTTGGCCAAGTTATAAGTGAGTCTGCTCTCGCGCTGTCCTAGACTCTCATGCTGACCGACCGTGTTATAAGCGAGCATGCCTTCGCATCCATGTTCCAAGGAATTTAAGTCATACACTATGCCTCCACTCTCCAAGACATTTGGATCATATACCGTCCCTCCAAAGTCTCGTGCCAACTAACCAAGTTATAAGTGAGCCTGCTTTGGTGCTTGTCCCAGACTCTCGTGCCACTCAGTCGAGTTATAAGCGAGTCTTCTCTCGCGCCCGTCCCAGACTCTCGTGCTGACCGACTGAGTTATAAGTGAGCATGCCCTCGCGTTTATGTTCTAAGGCATTCAGGTCATATATTGTGTCTCTACTCTCTAAGGCATTATAGTCATATACCGTGTCTCCAGACTCTCATGCTAAAGTGATGAGTTATAAGCGAGTCTGCTCTTATCCTTGTCCCAGACTCTCATGCCGCTTGATCGAGTTATAAGCAAGCCTCATCTCGTACCTGTCCCATACCCTCATGCCAACCGACCATGTTATAAGCGAGCATGCCCTCGTGCTCATGCTCCAAGGCATTCAGGTTATATACTGTACCTCCACTCTGCAAGGCATTCGGGTCATACACCGTGCCTCAAGACTCTCATGCCAACGGGCGGAGTTATAAGTGATCCTGCTCTCCTAAACGCTTGTGCTGCTTAACCGAGTTATAAGCGAGCCTGCTCTCACACCCATCCCAGACTCTCGTGTTGATCGGTCGAGTTATAAGCGAGCATGCTCTTGTGCCCATGTTCCAAGACATCCAGGTCATACACTTTGCCTCCACTCTCCAAGACATTCGGGTCATACACCGTGCCTCCAGACTCTTGTACCAATCGATCGAGTTATAAGCGAGTCTACTCTTATGCTTGTCTATACTCTAATGTCGCTCAGCCAAGTTATAAGCAAGCATGCTCTCACGCCTATCCCAGACTCGTGTCGATCGACCGAGTAATAAGCGAGCATGCCTTCGTGCCCATGTTCCAAAGCATTTAGGTCATACACTATGCCTCTACTCTCCAAGGCATTTGGGGTCATACACCCTACCTCTAGACTCTTGTGCCAACTGGTCGAGTTATAAGCGAGCATAGTCTCTTGCTTGTCCCACACTTTCATGCTCTCGCACCTTCATGCCCATGTTCTAAGGTATTCAGGTCATACACTATGCCTCCACTTTCTAAAGTATACAGGTCATGCACCATACCTTCAGATTTTCATGTCAACCGACCAAGTTATATATGAACCTGCTTTCACTCCTGTCCCATATTCTCATGTCGACTAGCCGAATTATAAGTCAGTCTACTCTCGTGCCGATCGACCAAATTATAAGCGAGTCTCCTCTCTTGCTTGTCTCAAACTCTCGTGTTGTCCAATCGAGTTATAAGCAAGCTTGTCCTCGCATTTGTTTTCAGATTCTCATGCCAACCACCAAGTTGTAAGCGAGCATGTTCTCGTGCCTGTTCCAGACTCTCATGCCACTTGTAGAGTTATAAGTAAGTCTGCTCTCACGCCCATTACTCTCATGCCGCTTGATCAAGTTATAAGTGAGCCTGCCCTCGCCCATGTCCCAAACTCTCATGTCGCCCGGCTGAGTTATCAGCGAGCCTACTCCCACATCTATCCCAGACTGTCGTGTCGATCGACTAAGTTATAAGCGATCCTACACTTGCGCTTGTCTCAAACTCTCACACTGTCTGGTTGAGTTATAAGCTAGCTTGTTCTCACACTTGTGTTTCAGACTCTCATGTTGCTCGGTTGAGTTATAAGAGAGTATGCCCTCATGCCCATGCCCCAAACTCTTGTATAGCCTAGTAGAGTAATAAGCAAGCATGCTCTCGCGCCTGTCCCAAACTCTCGTGCTGACCGATAGAGTTGTAAGCGAGCCTGCTCTCATGCTTGTCCCAAACTCTCATGCCGGGCCGACCGTTTTACAATCGAGCATGCTCTCATGCCTGTCCCAGACTCTCGTGTTGACCGGTACAGTTATAAGAGTGCTTGCCCTTGCACCTGTTCTAGTCTCTCATGTTGCTTTGCCGAGTTATAAGCGAGCCTGCTCTCGCGTCTGTTCTAGACTCTCGTGTTGACTAGCTGAGTTATAAGCGAGCCTGCTCTTACACTTGTCCCAGACTCTCATGCCGATAGATTGAATTATAAACAAGCCTGCTCTCATGCTCGTCTCAGACTCTCGCACTATCTGGTTGAGTTATAGGTGAGCTTTCCCTCACATTTATGTTTCAGAATCTCGTTCCGCTCGACCGATTTATAAGCTTGCATGCCCTCGTGCCGCCTGACTGAGTTACAACCGAGCCTACTCTTGCGCCTCTCCCAGACTCTCGTGCCATTCGATCGAGTTATAAGCGAGCATGCTCTAGCGCCTATGTCACCTACTCTCATTCCATTTGGCTGAGTTATAAGCTAGTCGACTCTTGCGCCTGTTCTCAACTCTCACCACAACTGCAATTCAAATGGGCAAGGCTCCTAGCATAAAACTTGAATGGCAGAAATGGGATCGAGTGTCCAAGCCAATGACACTAAAGAACACATGTGTCTAGTCAGTCGAGTTTACAACCTCTTTCGACTAGACTTAAAGGGGAGGCTAGTGATACGACGAGTAAGGTGGAACCTCCAAAGTTGGGTTCAACGTTAAGAAAGTCAGTTAATATGCCAGTTAAAGTCAAGATGGGGTCAACTCTTGGGTTGTATCAATATCATGTCAAAATAAGTCTAGTGTTACCACTGAGTGCTCTGGCGATCAGACCAAAAGGTCAATTAGACATGCTGGGCACATCGCTCAGTTGGACTGAACTCTATATTCAAGTATAGCGGTCAAGTGCAAAATGAACCCTCGACATAAAGTCCAACCGAACATATTGTCTAAGTGGATTCTAAAGCCCCAACATAAACCCGGTCAACCCAAAGGTCAGTCGGACCTTAGGAGCTCAGTTATGTACTTTTCTAAATGCAAGACTCTCAATTTACATCTGCCCGGTCCTAGCGCTAATTGGATTTATGGGGCTTAGCTCCCCACTCATGGGCATGACCCTCAGCTTACATCCGCTTGACCCCAACGCCGGTTGGATAGTCAGGGCCTAGTTCTCCACATGATCATGACTCCTAGTCAATATTCAGTCGACCCAGAGCCAATCGGACTCTCTCTAGGAAACAACATTGTCAGAGAATTATAATAACCTATCAGATAATATGTCATTACTCTGACATATGTATGCAATGGAGTATTCCTTCGCTTATAGAAAGGCTATCATACATATTCCACCACCTGACATACTTTGACACTAGATATTCTTTGACACTTCATTAATGCAGAGGTTATGAGAGGGGGGTCCTCTCCGTTAGTGAGGAAGACTTAGGTACATGCATAAAAGTATACACATCCGCACACTTGTACATTTACATTATTGTTCTACTATTCATCTTCCTCTTCACTTTTCGTTCGGCTACTATTTTGACTTGAGCATTGGAGGACCTACGCCAAGGATCCCTACACTTCCATTGTCTCTGTCTGTGATGTCCGTAGGTTGCAGCTCTTAGTTTCAGAATTTCTTAGCACTATCTTCTTCCAACTTAGAGTCTTCCTCAGTCAACATACAAGCCACCTCGATGTCACCCCTTAGACAACGTGCCATCTCTCCTATTTTCAGACATGATCCACCATTTTGAATCTGAAAAATTTGCCACTAGTTCTATAGTTATCATGCACTAACTTTCTCTTAACTCATTTCCTGGTCAGGCCTCCAGAACACCTCCCGGTTGGGATTCCAGACTCTCGCCCCAGCGCGAGTTATAAGTGACAATGCTCTCACGCCCAACGATCGACAGGTCGGGTCCCAGACTCTCGCCCCAGTGCGAGTTATAAGTGAGCATACTCTCACACCTCTAGACTCTCGCTCCAGTGCGAGTTATAAGTGAGCATATTCTCACACTTCCAGACTCTCGCCTCAGTGCGAGTTATAAGTGAGCATGCTCTCACGCCCAACGATCGGCAGGTCGGGTCACAGACTCTCGCCCCAGTGCTAGTTATAAGTGAGCTATGCTCTCACGACCAACGACCATCCAGGTCGGTGTTCCAGACTCTCACCCCAGTGTGAGTTATAAATGAGCTATGCTCTCATGACCAACGACCGTCCAGGTCGGTCTTCCAGACTCTCGCCTCAGTGCGAGTTATAAGTGAGCATGCTCTCACGCCCAACGACCGGCAGGTCGGGTCCCAGACTCTCGCCCCAGTGCGAGTTATAAGTGAGCATGCTCTCACGCTTCCAGACTCTCATCTCAGTGCGAGTTATAAGTGATCATGCTCTCACGCACAACGACTGGCAGGTCGGTGTCTCAGACTCTCGCCCCAGTGCGAGTTATAAGTGAGCATGCTCTCATGCTTCCAGACTCTCGCCTCAGTGCGAGTTATAAGTGATCATGCTCTCATGCTTCCAGACTCTCGCCTCAGTGCGAGTTATAAGTGATCATGCTCTCATGCCCAACGACCGGCAGGTCGGCGTCCCAGACTCTCGCCCCAGTGCGAGTTATAAGTGAGCATGCTCTCACGCCCAACGACCGGCAGGTCGGTGTCCCAGACTCTTGCCCGAGTGTGAGTTATAAGTGAGCATGCTCTCACACCTAACGACCGGCAGGTCGGTGCTCACCGCTCACTCGCAGCTCTGCCCGTCACTCATCACGCTCACCGCTTCACTCGCCGCTCTGCTCAGCACTTATCATCCACGTTTCACTCATCGCTGTTGCCAGATCGACGCTCACCACTTCACTCGCCGCTCTGCTAAGCATTTATCATTCGCGTTTTGCTCATCGTTGTTGCCCGGTCGGCGCTCACCGCTTCACTTGCCTCTCTGCCCGGCACTCATCATACTCACTCGACGCTCTGCTCGGCACTCATCGTTCGCGTTTCACTCACCGCTCATTGGCAGCTCTGCCCGACACCCATCAAACTCACTCTGCTCGTCGCTCTGCCTGACACTCGCCATTCACATTTTGCTCATCGCTACTGCTTGGCCATTGGCTCGGCCACTCACTGGTACCACACGGCTACTCCCTTTACGCTGATCGACCTATCGCTTGAAGGCTTTCTTGGTTGTGCACTCGGCATCGCGTGCCCGTTCTTATTCTACTCGGTAGGCATTCTCTATTTCCGGAGCGATATTTTTTGATTGCCAGGTCGCGACTTACTGTCACTCGGTCGGCACTCGCTCGGTCGCACTCACGACTTTACGCGTCCATCATTCTCTTTATTATCCAGTCGTGCTTTATGGTCGCTCGGCCAGCACCTTCTCGGTCGTGCTCACGACTTTATGCGGTCATCATTCTCTCTATTTGCCCGGTCGTGATTTATTATAGCTCGGTCCGCGCTCGCTCGGTCGCGCTCATTACTTCGCGCGTCCATCATTCTCTCTATTTGCCTAGTCGTGATTTATCATAGCTCGGACCACGCTCGCTCGGTCGCGCTCACGACTTCGCGCATCCATCATTCTCTTTATCTTCCTGGTCGCGATTTATTGTCGCTCGGTCGGTAGTCTCTCGATTGCGCTTATGGCTTTACTCGTACTGGTCGCGATTTACTCAAACGACATTTTTTCGGTCGCTCTTACAAATTTACTCGTCCTGGTCGCGATTTACTGTCACTTGGTCGACATTTTTCTCAATCGCGCTCACAGCTTCGCTTGTCCATCCTTCTCTCTATTGCCCGGTCTACCTTTTTTTCGGTCGCTTGGTCGTGATTTATTGTCGTTCCATCGTGCACTCGACATCGCTTGCCCATCGTCTTTCGACTCGCTCGACATTCTTGATCACTCGGTCGATACTTTTCGGTCGCCTGGTATTGATTGTTGCTCGATCGTTTTACTCAACAGCTCTCGACCGTCTTCTCGATATCGTTCGACATTCGCCAGATCGCGCTTTCGACATTCGTTCGGTATTTCTTTTGCCGCACGATTGGCACTTATCGCTCTGTCCCACATTTGTCTCCCGGTCGACACTCATTTTTTACTTCTCGCTCAGTAATCGCCCGATCACTCTGCTTAGCATCGCTTGATCACCCGCTCGATATCGCATGATTTCTTGCTCTGCATTGCCACAGCTACTTGTCCGATGTTATATGACATACCTTGCGATATGACTTTGTATTCAGTAGTGGTTCTATTTTTTATTTGCTGGGTCTAGTCAGTCGGACTTGCGCCTCCTTCGACTAGACTTGAAGGGGAGGCTTGTGATGTGGATATGTGTTAAGGACATAGGAGGAATTAGGAGGAAAGGGGAGGGCAATTTGGTCAAATCTGTTGGACCCTGTGGTAGTTTTGATGTGATCAACCAAGTTGGTTAGGTCCTGCGTTGTATTTGATCCCTGTGTCTGAGTGTGTAGGAGCTTAGGAGCACAGGAAGTCGAGCGGAAGACGCAGCTAGCGAGAAGGACGGCACGGGAAGGGAGCCGACGGGCTCGGTGCGTCCGAAGGACGAGAGAGCTGCGGAAGAGTACTCCGGTGGGCATGAAGAGCGTGCGCGGCGTTCGAGGGACGTTAAGCCGGGACGGAAGGCTACTCGAGGAAGGCCGGAAATTGGGTTTGGGTGAGCCCTATTTCGGTTGGCCACAATCACCCAAAAGATCGGAGCATCGGAAGTCGTAACAAGCTGGAAACGAAGTCAAAGGAGCTGAGCTGCCAGCTTGGAGGCGCCTCCGAGCGCCTTCAACAGGTTGAGCGCCTTGGCTGATTGAAAGCACCTTCACTAGGTTGGGCGCCTTGACGATCAAAAGATTACTGGCGGATAAAGTTTTATCCGCTGACTCCCATGGAGGCGCCTTGGACCCTCGTTGGAGGCGCCTTGGAGCCTCGGGATAGGATTTCCAGGACCTATATAAAGGCCCCTGGAGCTAGGAATTCAACAACAACTCAAGCATTCAATCTATAGTGTTTCCTAGCAATAGTTCTGAGCTTTTGAAAGTGTAAAAGGCTTCTCCGCCTTCAGCAAAGGAGAGTTTCTTTTAGTGCGCTTCTATTGCCCTGGATTAACAACCTCCTTGGTTGTAACCAGGTTAATTCTTTTGTGTCTTTCTTTTACTGTTTTATTATTTTGTTAACTATTGCACTAACTGAGTTGAAAGTACGAGGAGGGTATAGTTACTTTTTGTTTTCAGCAATTCACCCTCCTCTTGCCGGTCTCCGCTGCACCAACAAAATCACTGTAGCACCCTTTTAGGGTACTGTAGACCACGAGCAGAGGGGGGCTTTTTCTATGGCTGCGTTTTTGCCGCCAAGCAACTAGGCCATTTTTTCTTCTTCTCACACTCTTCGCCAGTGTCGGCGCCGGCCGCCGGCCGCCGGCCTTCCCCTCTCCTCCTCTCCCACTCCTCCTCGCAACACCGCTGTCGGACTCCCCTCGTCCTCCTCGCGACACCGCCGCTGGACTCCTTCTCCTCCCCGTGTGACGCCGCCAACGGAGAGACCCGCTACTGCCCTTCTCCTCCTCGTCGGCGCCGACGCCGACTGCCACCTCTTCTCTCCCGCTCCTCATGACTCTACCACTGGGCTGATTCGCCACTCCTCCTCTTCCCTGCGGACTCCGCCTCTCTTCCTCCTCGCGATGTCGTTGCCAACACAGCCGCTCCGTTGCCTCCGAGCACTTCTCGCTAGAGCCACCCCTCTCTCTCTCCCCTTCCCCTCGCCGGAGCCGCCTTAGAGCCATCCCCCTCTCCTCCTCTTGCCAGAACCAGCCAAGGAGGCACCACCTCCCCTTACATGGACAGCCGGAACCCATACTCGCGCTATCGGCTTCGCCGGAACCTCCTCCCCTGCAGCTGTTTCCAAGCACAGGTTCATCTACCATGGGCGGCCCTATGGTAGCTTATCTAGTGCCGTTCCCTATTCGTTGTGCCCTGGCCTTCGCGCTAATTGGTGTGCGTGTTGTGTCTCGACCTTCGCATTGATCTGATTTGTATGTCGTGTCCCGTCTTGTGAGTCGATAGTGTATTATTGTGGCATGCGTGTCGATCTCGTGTCCCGGCCTGCGTGCCGATCTCGCTTCCCGGCCTGCGTGCCGATTGTCGATCTTGTGTCCCAGCCTGCGTGCCGATCTCGTGTCCTGACCTGCAGCTTGTCTTCCGGATCCATACCGCGTTCGACTCTGTGCCTCCAGACCCAGCTCCACATCCGACTCCCGTTCGTCTACTCTTCCGGGTCCCGACAACTCGAGCAGCGTCCCATCCGAGGGTGCCCCCTGGGCCAGGGTACGTTCTCCGTTCATATTCCATACATATTTTCATTATTTTATGGCTTAGTCTGTTATTTATATATGCGTTGGATCTACCTCGAGCCTCGGGGTACCAGGGACCGGGGAGACCCGGTCACTGGCTGCAGGTAGCGTTGACCGGAGGACTTCTGAAGACTTGGTCAACGTAGAAGCCATCTCAGCATACCCCTCCTCTGGGACATCGCGACTCAGTCAACATCCCATCCACCTCGCCCGGCGGTCCGTCTGACTCAGCTTCCGGACGAGATCAAATTTGGCTGGGTCTAATCAGTCGGACTTGCGCCTCCTTCGACTAGACTTGAAGGGGAGGCTTGTGATATGGATATGTGTTAAGGACATAGGAGGAATTAGGAGGAAAGGGGAGGGCAATTTGGTCAAATCGCTGTAGCACCCTTTTAGGGTACTGTAGACCACGAGCAGAGGGGGGCTTTTTCTGTGGCTGCGTTTTTGCTCCGTCGCCGCCAAGCAACTAGGCTATTTTTTCTTCTTCTCACACTCTTCGCCGGTGTCGGCGTCGGCCGCCGGCCTTCCCCTCTCCTCCTCTCCCACTCCTCCTCGCTACACCTCCGTCGGACTCCCCTCGTCCTCCTCACGACACCGCCACTGGACTCCTTCTCCTCCCCGTGTGACGCCGCCACCGGAGAGACCCGCTACTGCCCTTCTCCTCCTCGTCGGCGCCGACGCCGACTGCCACCTCTTCTCTCCCGCTCCATGCGACTCTACCACTGGGCTGATTCGCCGCTCTTCCTCTTCCCCGCGGACTCTGCCTCTCTTCCTCCTCGTGATGTCGCTGCCAACACAGTCGCTCCGCTGCCTCCGAGCACTTCTCGCCAGAGCCGCCCCTCTCTCTCTCCTCTTCCCCTCGCCGGAGCCGCCTCAGAGTCGTCCCCCTCTCCTCCTCTCGCCAGAACCAGCCAAGGAGGCACCACCTCCCCTTACATGGACAGCCGGAACCCATACCCGCGCTACCGGCTTCGCCGGAACCTCCTCCCCTGCCGGTGTTTCCAAGCATAGGTTCAGCTACCATGGACGACCCTATGGTGGCTTATTTGGTGTCGTTCCCTATTTGTTGTGCCTTGGCCTTCGCGTTAATTGGTGTGTGTGTGTTGTGTCCCGACCTTCGCATTGATCTGATTTGTGTGTCGTGTCCCGACTTGTGAGTCGATAGTGTATTATTGTGGTTTGCGTGCCAATCTCGTGTCCCGGCCTACGTGCCGATCTCGCTTCCCGGCCTGCGTGCCGATTGCCGATCTTGTGTCCCGGCCTACGTGCCGATCTCGTGTCCTGACCTGCAGCTTGTCTTCCGGATCCATACCGCGTTCGGCTCTGTGCCTCCAGACCCAGCTCCACATCCGACTCCCGTTCGTCTACTCTTCCGGGTCCCGACAACTCGAGTCGCGTCTCATCCGAGGGCGCCCCTCTGGGCCAGGGTACGTTCTCCGTTCATATTTCATACGCATTTTCATTATTTTATGGCTTAGTCTGTTATTTATATATGCGTTGGATTTGCCTCGAGCCTCGGGGTACCAGGGATCGGAGAAACCCGGTCACTGGCTGCAAGTAGCATTGACCGGAGGACTTCTGAAGACTTGGTCAACGTAGAAGCCATCTCAGCATACCCCTCCTTTGGGACATCGCGAGTCGGTCAACATCCCATCCACCTCGCCCGACGGTCTGTCTGACTCAGTTTCCGTACGAAATTACATACCTTGGTCTATATTTCACTTGACTCTCCAGTTCCTTCTTGTTGTACGCATCAACACTTACCATCTCTCAAATTGTTCTTGTTTGTCCTTGGTGTTAGAGCAGCGTGATACTTGCACCTCTTCTTGGAATTTGACACCACCTTATAAGGATTATATGCCCAGTTCCAAGTAAAATAAACTCAAAATCTCACTTTATTATGGAGCACAACAAACAAGTTCTTCAGGACATGACACCTGAGTTGAGCATTAGTCCAATGAGTGGACCAATGGTACAGATACTTGTGGCGCCATCTTCGTTTTGAAATCACACCCAACTTTTTCTGTGTCACTGCAGCTTGGGGAGCAGGAAAAGCTGCATGGAGGTTGATAGCTTATTGCCATGGGTTGACTTCGTGCTTGTTCCTCTTTTCTTCTTCCTTTTCAAAGTCCTTTTTATTTCAGTTCTATAACTGACTTCATGTTCAGTAAATGCCACTCTTCAATTCCTAGCTTCCTTATAGAAAACCTTCTTTAACCTTGGGACGATTGAGCCATGGCAATTGCTTCCAGAGGGAGAGCTGAGCTTACTTCGAAGACGAGCGCAGAGAGTACAAAGGTGTGGACAGAGCCGAGGCCGAGACCAAAGGCTCAAGTGGTTTACTACGTCTCAAGGAATGGCAACCTCGACCAACCTCATTTCATGGAGGTTCCTTTCTCCTCTGCGGAAGGGCTCTACCTCAGAGGTAATGGGTATTGTAAAACATCATCAAAATTTCTTGTAATCATTTCAACGAGCGATTTGTTTGCAGATGTCATCAGCCGTCTCCATGTTCTCAGAGGCCGGGGCATGGCGGACATGTACTCCTGGTCTTGCAAAAGGTAAGAACACTGGAGAAGGATCAACTGATCTCGATGATTGTTTTTTTTTTGTTCCCCCTCAATGCTTCGTTTTGTTGCATATCAGGAACTACAGAAATGGCTATGTGTGGCATGACCTGTTGGGAGATGATTTCATCCACCCTGTTCATCGTAATGAGTACGTGCTCAAAGGAACACATATCCTGCACTTCTACTCCTCTTCCTCCGCTTCCATGGAAAGCTCCGCCTCTTCCTCCGTCGGCTCCGGGAAGTCTTTGGAGACCCAGAAACGCGTGCAAGGTGACACCTTTCCCTCTTCCACCATCAATTCGAGTGACGCGCCCACCCAGACGGACGAGCACAGGAGCCATCGCAGGCGATCTGATCCGACCGAGGAGAACCAAGACGAGAAGCCAAAGACACTGACGATGGTAGAGAACCCCGCCTCCGAGCTCAGCCGAGAGGAGATATCCTCGCCGAGCCCCGATACGCTGGAAGCGCTGATCAAGGAGGATGGCTGCCGGATCGTGACAGCGGAATCAGAGGAAAAGGAGAGGGTGGAAGGAGGCTGCTTAAGCGGAAGAGTGAAGGCCACGTCGGCGCTGATGCATCTGATCTCGTGCGGCTCGACCTCGGCGAAGGCGAGCGCTTTGTCGTCGTTGCCGCAGTGCAAGGGACGTACTGTCGGACCGATCGGAGTCCACGGCCCACTTTCCGAGCTTGCGGGCAATGAGATCGGAGGAGGTGTACTTGAACAGGAGGTTGGTAGAGAGCAATATGACGCCGGCAGCGGGAATTCATCGACCTGTCAAGCTTGAACTGAAGGGAGAGAGCCCGGCGGGAAGGTGTTAGGTCGATGGAGATTTGCCACTTCCCGTACTGATACTGGGGCAGATTGACGGGAGTCTTGGACGCCTTTTACCACTTGAACTGAGAAGAGAAAAATAGAACTGAATTATATATTTTATTTTTATTTTTATTTGCTAAATTCAAGGGTTTTTTTTTCATTTATTTTAACGGAAAGAATGCTATAGCCGATAAGAAATTTAAATGGTTTGTGCTCCCCAAACCTACGAGTAGCTATCAAAGTAGGTGTCGAGAACATTAATAAGAAAAAATATTTTCAGAAAAATATTTATCAATTGTTTTGTTTTTTTATTTTTCATTAAATTTGGTTAGTTCGATTCTCCGACTCCCAACCATATGCATTACCTCCCAATCAATAGACAAGACTTGCGAAACCAACGATGAACGGCGGACGCAGGAGGAGCTCGCCGATCCAACGGATCCAGTAGATCGAAAGGCGTAACTTCTTTATTTTCCCCATTCGGCCAACGTTGTCGGATCTGAGTCGAAATAGTTCGGTATAGATGCTACACATGGGCTGTCGTCCTCGTTTGTGATCTGCTCTTGCTTTGCCACGTTCAGAGGTAGAGAAGGATGAAGGTGAACCTTGTGTCTCGCAGTGGGAGGGAGGTCGTCAAGGGTGGGATTGAACTTACCGATGAGGTATTTCTCGCTTTCTCTCTGTCTGATAAGGGAATTTCATTTTTTTTTTTTTTAATGATTTGTCGGAGGGCTTTGTCCAAAAACCCTCGAAAAGCTCATTCTCGAGGTATTTCTTTGTCACAAATTTCGGTGGTTTGTATTTCTAGTTTGTTACTCTTTATGGTTCGATGTGCTTACTAGAAGTTTTCGAATTTGATTTTTCTTTCTGATATATTTGTTCATCGATACAAGTTTAAAGTTTTGTTCCTCGGCGTGCGTTTTCAGGCTACTGTGAGCGATTTACAGGAAGCTATACATGCTCGAAGTAAGTTACTTCAGGCCTTTAATTTTTTTTTCCTCATGTTCATGTTCGTAGAGAACCCGCTACATCCACACGCCAGTGAGCACAAACACACAGCAAAAGTGAAATGGTTATACTTAGAGATGCTCACTCCTTTACAGCAATATTGAGTAGAATGGCTAGAAGACAATACCTAAAATTTTATGCTTACAAACTTGGTACTTTGGCATCACTTGAGCTGCGTATCATTCATATCTTTTTTGTTAATTTTTGTGGTGTAGTAGTAATTTGACATTGTGCCTATGTACTGAACAATAGTAAATGGTCTTGGTTAATCTTCAATATTTGTGATTGATTGTAGGTATGTGGCTCAAAACTATGTAGATGAAGTGATTTATGATCTCAAATCTAATAGTTTCAAGATTATAATAGTGACACATCAGTATATTTCAGATTTTTCTGATATATTTAGAAAATTAGGTTATAATGTCTTAGTTTACTATAGAAAAGGTTCTTTTGAATTTTGACTAAATTTCCTTTGTTATCATTTGATTTCTTGAATGAAAAAAATTGGTATTTATGCATATGCTTTGTTAGAGCCTGCACATATATTCTGCTAACTTATGTATACGAAACACCTTTAGGAAACAAAATGATGAAAAGGTTGGATATAGAAAATCTATATATTGTCATCGAAATTCATTACTAATAGCAACTTTTACTACGTTCAAAGCGAAGAATCTAGGGACAAATATTTTGGAGGTATGCTTTTGAGTATGCATAAGTTGGTCCACAAGACTGGACTGATGCCATATAAGGTTAATGGAATTATAATAAACTAGAAATTGTAATTAAGATTAATCTAGGGTTAATAACTTTAAGCCCCCTTGAATTTTATAGTGAGTTACATTTTGCCCCCCTCTATTTAAAAAACTACACTCAACCCCCCTTGACATGAAGTAAAAAAAAGGAAAAAAAGTAAATGACTAAAATAACCCTAACCTAAATCAGATTTTTAAGAAGAAAATGGAAAAAATAAAAAAAAATCCCATAAGATCATTGAAAGCTTAACCTTAACCAAATCTGATTTATATATAGGTCCAAAATTTCACTTGTTTCTAGAAAAAATTTCTTCACAAAATTCATACATGCACCAGTATAAATTTACCTCCTTCGTGTTGGCCCTGGGACGAGTTGGCGGGGGTGCTGGGGCGAGCGCATTCGCCTTTTTCTTATGCCACAATACATGCACCAGTATAAACAACAGAAAAACAACAACTCTAAAAGTGTTAATCAATCAAAAACTCATTTTACCAAATAAAAAAGAGCTAAAATTCTAAATTAATGAATCAAAATTAAATGAAGATGGAACAAAATTTATCATTAAAAAAATAAAATGAAGACCCTTTGACGATTTAGAAAAAAATCACTCTTTTAATTTTTGTCCAAAGGTAAATTTTTATTTCAAAGCAGCTAAAAATACTTTTCGTTTCAAAAAGCTGTTGTTTTGAAATGAAAATTTACTTTTGGGTAAAAATTAAAAGGATGATTTTTTTCTAAATCATAAATGGTCTTCATTTTTTATTTTTAATGATAAATTTTGTTCTATTTTTATTTAATTTTGATTCATTAATTTAGAATTCAGAGTTACTATTTTTCTGTTATTTATGTTAGTACATATATGAATTTTATGAGGATATTTTTCTAGAAACAAAGTGAGATTTTGAACTTATATATAAATCAGGTTGAGTTAAGGTTAAGCTTTTAACGGTTTTATAAGATTTTTATTTTTATTTTTCATTTTCTTTGTAGAAGTCATTTTGATTAGGGTTATTTTGGTCATTTACTTTTTTTTTCTTTTTTTACTTCATGTCAAAGGGGGGTTGAGTGTAGTTTTTTAAATAGAGGGGGGTAAAATGTAACTCGCTATAAAATTCAAGGGGACTTAAAGTTATTAACCCATTAATCTAATTGACTATCAACATAGAGGTTCACTTGATCACTATTGTGACAAAGGACAAAACAATTTTCCTATATCACTTTGTCAAAATGTCACAGGTTACTTGTCCAGAAAAGCTAAGCTAGAAAAGCTATTATACAAATAAATTTATGTAGAAATGTAAGTAAAAAGAGATGAACAAGGGAGATTACTAGGATTTTTTTATTATTGGTTCAACTCAGATTCTCAAAGGAACTCAGAAGTAGAGGAATTAGAAATTCCATTGACATTACAATATGATTTTATATAAAGCTTGACAGCCAGAAAATTTGATCTTAAATAGACATGATTCATTTGAGTTTTTTTTTTATAAAATTATGATTTACACTATCCACATGTATAGAATGATGCATACTGTAGTTATCTTAAAGTAGGTTAGCATATGTATATGTACCACTGTCGTTTTCTTTTCTCAAGTAATTTAAGATGAATCTGAGAACTGATGCACTCTGAAGATCCTGACCTGTTTTCTTGCCTCTGTACGTTCTTTCAGCTATGTTTAATCACCAACAATAGGCACAATAGGTGTTGTGCAATTTAACACAGTTTGACAACATGCTAAGAGATATATCGGAAAGTGCAATAGGGGGGGGGGGGGGGGGGGGGGGGTTTAACAAAACCAAACAGAGATGCAGCGGAAATAATAAACACTCGGTCGGTTTACTTGGTTCACAACTGCTATTCCAAGGCTCACGATCCCTTGGACTGTTTCCGAATGAGTAATCCACTAAAGTTCTCTCCGAAAAGCTTTCGGAGAAGGAAGAAAGCTCGTACAAGATGTGAGGAAGATGTAATACATTGCTATCACCTTAAATAAATGCAAGTAATAGATTATATCGACAACGTAAAGTAGAATGTAGGCATAGGTTGTCGGAGAGTCTCTCTACGATTTGAGCAGCAAGAGAAAAGGTATTGAAAAGAGTGTTGAATACTGAGTCTTGGATCCCGAGACTTCTTTTATAGGCTTCATCCGATCGACTGGAAAACTGAACCCTTCCGGTCAATTGAACTTCTATTAGGCGACTCGCCCCGCTTCTTTCTTGTTTGCTCCGGTCTGATCTAATCGATCCCGCAAAATTCGCTTTTCCGGTCGACTGAACCTATTTAGGCAATTGGACCCTAGGGGTTTCCTTTACTGTTCGATCCGATCATATCCATTCTATACTTTCCATATTTGTTCAGCCGACTGAACCTCTTTATTTTTAAAATTTGATCACAATCTGGCCGTGCTTATCTACCTGGATCGGTCAACCGAACCATCATGTTCGGTCAATCAAACCCTTCGGTCAACCTAGTTTTATGTTTTCTGCAAAACAAAGTTAGTACAACAAGAATAATAAAAGTAGTCTTACAAAACAAAGTTACAAACAATATGATTATACATGAGTTAATCTTGATAGTTAGGACTGTTTGATCTCGACTTAAGACACTTCTGTTGGTTTTTTTTCAGTCAGATCAACACCTAAGGTTGTCGCAACTGGGACACGTCTTCACTACCTTCCGGAATGAAAGGTCTCTTCAGGACTTACCTTACTTATTTGCTAAATTTTGGTCTAATTGACATGTTTGAACTTCTTCTGCTCATCAATGGTCGATCGACCTGATTTACTAAGACTTTTATGCAACACTGAATTAACACAATAGATACAAATAGTAAAAGTAAAACTGTGTTAGCAATATTTATAAAACACTAGTCTAATCGATTGTGTGGTCACACTTGCTTGGAGTTCACTTCTCTAAGACTTCTCACTACTTAAGGTTCACTCCCTTAGCATTTTCATCTTACTTGTAGTTCACTCCTCCGCGACTTCTTACTTGCCTAAGTCAACTTTGACCTATGAGAACTCTCTTGCCTAGGCAACTGTCAGGACTTCTACCTTTGCCTAGGTTAATCTTGATCTATCAGGACTTCTATCTTTGCCAGACATTCGATCAATTTGGACCTAATTTGACTTTTCTATTGTCAAGCATTTGATCAACCTTGACCTGCTTGAATTTTTCCCTTTGCCTAGGTCAGTCTTGACCCGTGACTTCTAATTAACTTGGTCGACTATATCTTATTAAACATATTGGCAAACAAACATCAAAGCTTTGGAGGTTGCATCAACATGAACTTCCTCTAGTACATTTACCGTCATTATCAACATACATGCATTGTTTGTTACATTAGAGTTTTTTTTAATAATATTTAATATTTAATATTGTTAGTTCTATTCAATTTCTTCTGTCAAGATATGCAAGTTTCCTTAAGATTTCGAAGTACATCACTAACAATAATGCCCCATATGATTCCTCTTAATTGCAGTTAAAAAATATTATCCTTCAAGACAACGCCTTACCCTTCCCCTGCAAGCTGGATGTAAAGGAAAACCAGTGGTGCTTATCCCAAAGAAAAAATTAGCAGACTATTGCGATGGGAATGCGAACAACCTAACTGTTGTTTTCAAGGATTTAGGTGTTCAAGTTTCTTACAGCACTCTTTTCTTCTGGGAGTATTTGGGTCCTTTAGTTATCTATCCAGTTTTCTACTACTTTCCAGTGTACAAGTACTTCGGTTATGAGGGTGAACGTACTATTTACCCAGTCCAGACATATGCGTTGTACTATTGGTGCTTCCATTATTTCAAGCGTATTCTGGAGACTTTCTTTGTTCATAGATTCAGTCATGCAACTTCACCTCTCTCCCATGTATTCAGAAACTGTGCCTATTACTGGACTTTCGGAGCATACATTGCTTACCATGTGAATCACCCACTGTATACACCTGTTGGTGATTTTCAAATAAAGATTGGATTCACATTTGGGTTGATTTGCCAGCTCGCAAACTTCTACTGTCATCTCATCTTGAGGAACCTCAGAAGCCCTGATGGTAATGGTGGTTACCAGATTCCTCGTGGGTTTTTGTTCAACATAGTGACTTGTGCAAACTACACCACAGAGATCTATCAATGGCTTGGTTTCAATATGGCTACTCAAACAATACCAGGTTGTGTGTTCCTTGTAGTGGCTACTCTCATTATGACTAACTGGGCCCTTGCAAAGCACCGGCGACTCAAGAAGGTAAACTAACACCATTCTCTATTGAGTGCAATTACTTTATATGCTTAGTTTCTGAAATTTAAATCCAGTTACTATATGTCTTGCATGGTCCGATGCAAATTACATCAGTGTTATGTCTGTCTCTGATCTACTTTTTGTTGCAGTTGTTTGATGGAAAAGAGGGGAGACCTAGGTATCCACGACGATGGGTGATACTCCCTCCGTTCATGTAAGCTGCAGCAATTTCTGGGTGTATGCTTCTCGGATTTGAATATTCAAGTATAATCGTTTTGTAGAAATATCAAAGCGCTTATGGAATGTAAGAAGTCGTTGGCCCACTGGGTTACGTGCATGATATGTACACCTGAAATTTCTTCTTTCATTGTACGTTCAACTTTAGTTTTGTTCTATGGATTTTCTCGTCTTTTGTGCACGGGAGACCTTCGTAAAGATGTTTGCTCACTTACTTTGTCTTGCCATCACTATGTTTTAGATAGAGCTTATATGTACTTGGTCGTTTCCTACTGATGGGTTAAGATACAGGCCCGAAGCTTGTAAAGCCACAACATCGTTTGTATTGCAAATGCTACATAACTGAAAACAAATTAGATACGAAATGTCTAGGAACGATAGCAACAGAGTAATAAAAAGATATTTTGTAGAATTTAGTGATAGGCATACTGAAGCTGTGCCATCATTTAGTAACTGTAAAAGAAAACTTGATGATAATAAGCACATATTCATATAATAGTGATACTACTCTATACATTGATATCATATTCTTTCCTCCACTAGTTGACACGGTTGGTTTATATAAGGGTATTGTTATCAATAGTCCTAGGGTCGATTTTTAATGTGTACGAAATGCTCCGCTAATTGTCTCAACCCCTCTTTACATGTGTTGTTGTTGCTGGACGAGATTCTCGTGATTTACATTCCTTCCAAACAGTGGGGGACCACCCTGGAGGGGTTACTAAGATGACAGTTTCACCTTTTGCTACCAATTAATGTCATATCCTCTATTTACATAGTCGATTCAGAAACTACAAATTACAAGATCGAAGAACAACTCAAAAGATGTGTGTTGCATCTATTTTTTTTTTTTGATGAAAGGTAAATATGATATCATTGGGAAAAAGCATACAGGCCAATGATACGATATGTTCCAATCACTTCACGTTCGGATAAATGCCAGATCAATGTGGGTACTCGTTTGTACCGTCTAGTGGGTTGGTGTCATACACAAGATAGAGCACCTATCACAGGGGTTGGTGTATGCGCAGATACACCAGCCTACATCACTGTCGAACATAATGGTGTACACGATACAATCACAAGCATAATCACATCACACATCAGTCTACACCAACGCATTCATCATCATCCTCGTGACTCTATCCGTCCATAGCTGTCCAGCCAATCACATCATCCCGCCAGTGCCCCGATCGCCTGATGCCATCACAAATTCGATTGATCCGCTCTAGGAGTGGCCTGGTCTCAAGGGGTGATTGCCCAATATGTTGTCAACTCAGTCTAGTTAGACATGTCGAGACCAGATCAATTGGTTGTGATCCCTCCCTAGGTTCACCATCCTCCTAAGTTATAGTTTAGGTCAGGGTGGGCGGTCGAAGGCTGCTCGGAGGCCGCCAAAAGTGGGCAAGTGGCCAGGCTGTCGGGCACTGAGCAGGGTGCGACCTCCTGCCACCCACTCCGACTCAAACTATAATGGTGAACTCAAGGAAGGATCGCAACCAACTGCGGCAAGATCACGGCCATGATCTAGTCACAATTGCGAGTGATTCATCCCCTGGTCCACTTTTTTATTGACTAGGAGATCTGCTCCTAGCCATGCCAAGTGTTCCTCATATCTCCGGTGATCCATCCACACTCCAGCCATCCTCTTCACCTCCTTTGGCTCACCCCAATTGCCAGAAATGAGAGTTGTTGGTCCAAATGTTTGCCAATTAGCACCACGTTGACAACCTTTATGATCAACCCCCAGTCCATCTCACCGAGCAACGCCTCCTCTTCCACTTTGGTTGCCCTCTCATTCTGGCCACCTCACACCATGGTGCTGATGCAAGTACATCAAGGACAATAACTTCATCTTCAGCAGAGACCGAAACTAGTATAATGTCCTGCTGGTTGTCTCAACCCCTCCTTACATACATTGCAGTTGTTGGGCGAACCCTTCGTGATTTACCTTCCTTCCAAATAGTGGGGGCCACCCTAGAGGGACTATCGAGATGTCGATTTCACCTTTTGTTGCCAATTGATATCATATCCTTTATTTACATAGTCGATTCAGAAACTACAAATTACATGATTGAAGAACAACTCAGAAGATGTGTTGCATCTATTTTTTTTTTCGATGAAAGATAAATATGATATCATTGGAAAAAAGTATACAACCAATGATATGGTTGGTTCCAATTACATGTCCAGATAAATACCATATCGGTGTGGGTACTCATCATACCGTCTAGTGGTTGGTGTCATACACAAGATAGAGCACTAGGGGTGTTCATTAATCGGGTCAATCCATTAACCCGCCTGATCCAAATAACATTCGGATTATTTGATTTTATTAAATGAAATTCAGGTCGGTTGAATGAATAGACCCGAAATATTAATTGGGTTAATGATTTGATTTTGGATATAACTTCCCATCCAAATAACCCACCCAAAATTCGAATAAGGAATTAATATATATTTTATAATTTTTTCAGTATAATTTTTGGAATCTTTGGAATGTGAAGGTATTTTTTTCTTATATTGAATGAAACTATTTTATGAAATTTAGAGATTATTTATTTATAAATATAAATTATTTGGAGTTTATTTATTTGAAGAACATTGAAAATTTGAAATGAAAAAAAAATTAGGTTAATTGGCACCCGAACTGAATAACCCAAATTAGATTCGGGTAATTCGATTTAGTTTATAGTTAATTCGATTTGGTTCTTGGTTGGATTTAGAATAAAATCTGAATAACCCGAACTGAATGATTCAAATAACCCAAACTGATCCAAATGAACACCCCTACAGAGCACCTATCACACGGGTGTTAGGACCCTTGGCGGTCGGCTAGAGGAGGGGGTGAATAGCCCTTGCACAAAAACAAAACAAAACCTTTCTCAGACTTATAACTTAATTAACATAACACTTGCATAAGAATGATAAAGAAACTAAAAGATAGAGGTACCGAGAATTTACTTGGTTACAATCGGGAAGGTTGTTAATCCAAAGAAGTAAAGCGCACTAATTTCTCCTTCGGGCAGAAGCCTCTTTACAGCAATGACAGCATAGAATCAGAGCGCTAAACAGAAAACTAAAAGTGTACAAGTGTTGTTTCACAGTTTCTTGTTCTACTTAGCTTTTGGGAGCAGGGATGCTTATATAGCCCTGCTCATGGTGCTTGGAAGGGTTCCAGGTGCATGGAATGTGATAAAAATCTATCCCCAACGCAACAGTCAAAAGCCACGTCGATCTGGATAAAAGTCAGGTTCCGGGCGCCCCGGACTGGTCCGGGCGCCCCTAGCATCAGAAGTCAGCCTTTTGTTGACTTTAGGTCTGGGCTTCCTTCTTCGGTTCAGCTCACTTGGGTGATTTCGACCATCCGAAATAGGGCTCACCCGAACCCAACTTCCGGCCTTCTCGAGCAAACTTCCGCTCCGGCTTCTTGTCCCTTGGAATCGCTGTTTGTTTCCTTCTCGTCCACCAGCGTACTCTTCCACAACATTTCATCCCTCAGACAGCTGTGTCTTTTACTCCTCGAGGAATCTTCCGCTCCGGCTTCTCCTCCTTCAGAAACACCACACACTCCCTTCTCGTCCGCCGGTGTACTCTTTCACAGCACCTCGTCCCTCAGACGCGCCAAACCCATCAGCTCTCTCTCGTGCCGTCCTTCTCACTAGATGCGTCTTTTGCTTGGCATCCTGTGCTCCTAAGTTCCTGCACACTTAGACACAGGGTTAAACACAACAGGACCTAACTTAACTTGTTTGATCACATCAAAACTATCTTGGGTACCAACAATCTCCCCCTTTTTGATGTGAGCAACCCAAGTTAAGTTAGGATAAACAAACATAAAGTAAAAGAAATAAATTTTGCAATAAGGTACAAAAATTAAAAAAGTTTAAGCTACCTCTCCTTAGACTTAATCTTCCCTTCTCCCCCTTTGATCACATAAAAAAATGGGGTACCTCAAAAAAATCTAAGGGTAACTTTTCAAAAATAAGAAAGTTTTTAGTTAAAAAAATCTCTGATTTTCCAATATTTTTGAAAATTTTATCAAGTTTTTGAAATCTTTGAAAATAATTTTGATATTGCTTAAAAAAATTTAGAGTAATTTTAGCAACTTTAAGTTCTACAAAAATAAATTTCTAAGTAAAAAAAAATATTTGAGTAACTATTTAAAGTATTAATTATAATTAGATGCTTTATCAGTTAGTCAATTAAATATTTTATTTCATTAATTGACTTTTAGGCTGTGACGAGACACTAGGCTTTCTTGATTATTGGAGCAATAACCACTTTCTAGACAAAGCTTCTTAAGGAAATTAAACATTTAATCTACTCTCTGAAAGCCCTAAGTCCAATTAAATTTTAATTTAGATAAGATTTTGGAACCCAATATAGGTTCCAGCCTACTGGATTAATTAAAAATCTTTTGGATATGTATTTCTTTGAAATTTTCTTAATTTGTCCCTTGTGGTGTTTAACATACCAGTTTAAATTATTATATCTTTTATTGTTTTGATTAAACAAACATGCACGATTTTTCAAGTATGCTATTTCTGTTTGCAAATTATCATTTTTCAATTTTATTTTGTCAAATTCTTCTCATGGATAAGATTTGGCTAGAATTAACTTTAACTCTTGATTTTCTTTTTCTAGCTTACAGCAATCCTTTGACAATAATTTAACAAACTTGAATAATTTATCGGGAGGCAGAGATCGTACCTGACTTACCTTGTCGGTCCCATCATCCGTAGCTCCCCCTGAACTGCTGCTTTCATTCGATGTAGCTCCCCTTTCATCGATGCTCTCGATGCTCATTTCGGACAAGCTTGCTTCGTGTTCGTTTTCTTGATGGCTACCAACATCACGTCATAGCAATCCTGGGCGTTGTGTGTCACCGACTGATGGGAGGAACAAAACATTGGCGTCCATATTTTGCTCTTTATAGCCTTTGGGCAACCGGCTGCCACATGTTGCACGACATGCGTCCTAGGCTCATGGTGTGACTGAGCTCCTCCTGATCGAGGCCCCTTAGGGGTTTGATGGTTGCTCGACTGCCGCCATTCGGACGGTTCTGCGGGCTCGGCAGGCGTCTCCCTCCTCATTGCTGCCTAGGCTTCTTCCACGTTGATGTATTCGATGACCTTCTTTTGTAGGTGACCGAAGTTCCTTGGCGGCTTTCGAATGAGCGATTGGAAGAACTCGCCCTCGGTGAGCCCCTGGGTGAAGGTGTTCATTAGCATGTCTGAGGAGACTGCTGGGATATCTATGGCCACCTAATTGAAGTGCTAGATGTAGGCCCTCAATGCTTCCTTGGGCCCCTGCTTCAGTGAGAACAAGTTCACGCTTATCTTCTGATGGCAACAGCTGCTGGCAAAGTTGGGTAGAAACGTCGCTCAGAAGTCCTTGAAGTTATGGATGGTGTTGGAGCAATCTGGGTACCCTAGGTTTTAATGTTTGAGAAAAGATTTAAATTAGGTTTATTGTTGTATTTGATATGCATTGTGAGTATGCAGGATATAGGTACAAAAAGGAAAGTCCAAGTGTGATCTTGGCAAAGGAGGAAAGTCCAAAGATGAGTCTTGGCGGTATAAGTCCAAGCATGTAGTCTTGGCAACGTAAGTCCAAGTGTGACTTGGCAATGAATGAAGTCCCATAGGCGTGACCTCTTGGCAAAGGAAGACCCGACAACAATGACATGGCTGATGGAAGCTCCAGAAGGCAAGATGTGAAGGATGGAAAGGCATCCGAGGGACGCAAGGCTGATGGAGGAGGCTAGAAGGCTATTTCTAGGTTGGTCGGGCGAGAACGAGTGCTGAGTGAATGCACTCAGGGGTTAAATCCTAGGATTAGGGTTTTATTGTAGCGTTACTGTAGCAGTATTGTAGCAGTCGACTGGTGTTTTCATCAGTCGTCTGGTGCGGTCAACCAGACAGTCGACTGAGAGTGAATAGAATGCTTCTGTTCGTTCGGTTAGTGTGGAGCAGTCGACTAATGGAAGTATTAGTTGACTGGTATCGAGCTGTTAGGTTGTAACAGTCTAATCTTCACAAAGGGCAGTCGATTGATGGTTTTTACAGTCGACTAGTAGGCGGAGTTTTCCAACTCGTGGCCTATATAACAAAGCATTTGAAGCTTGGTTAAGGTTGATGAAATAGACTTGGTTAAAGCCTATTAGACTCTCCCAAGCCCTCGTGTGATCGGTGTGCTTGTATTCAAGTGTTTGTGGCGAGGTTTCTCCACCAACAAGGAGCTTGAGCTAGCCGGAGGTTTTTCGGGGAGTCATTCACCGACGGATCGGAATCGTCCACCTTACAGACAACCGTGGAGTAGGAGTAAGTGATCTCCGAACCAGGTTACATAAACGTATTAGAGGTTTGATTGTCTTGGTTATTACCTCTAGGTTTAGCATTCTATTTGCTAGATTTGTTTTTATATTTCTGTTGTACGCTAACATTATAGGAAGCGATCGATTTGGGTGAGACATTATTCATCCCCCTCTAGTGGACGTATAGGTCTCAACAATTGGTATCAGAGCTAGGTGAACTCTTGTTGGACTAATCACCAAGGGAACAAGTGCTAGAGGAAGAAGATGGAGTCGGAAGGTCCGCTAGGATAGGACATCCGAATCTCACCTCCATACGAGCGTGAGGACTTCGACTATTGGAGGAAGCGTATGCATATGTGGTTCCAAATGAATTAGAACCAATGGATTGTGTTGGAAGAACCGTTTAAAGCTCCAACGGATAAGAAGGGAAAGCGTCTCCGACCTCGATATTGGACCGAGGAGCAAAGGGAGCAATCGGAGATGGACAAGGAGGTAAGTAGAATTTTAATTAATTTATTACCTTCTAATGCAGTATTGAATGTAGATGAATATGAGAATGCAAGCGACCTTTGGAAAAAGATAATTGTGCTTCATGAGAGTCCTACACAAATCCAAGAAAAGGAGGAGCCCAAGGAGAAGGACTCATTGGTCCAAGAAGAGAATGACTAATTGGATGTTGACACGGGTTCAACATCCGAGGAGGAGAAGGAAGATGAGGAGGTATCATCCACATCTTCAAGGGAGGACGAAGTGGAACCATCAGTTGGTCCCTTTGGAGGCCGGCAAGAGGGGAGGGGTGAATTGCCCTACAAAAATAAACACAAAACCTTTCTCGGATATTCAACTAATTAACAGACACTTGTAATAAAAAGGAAGAGACTAATTAAAAGATCAGACACAAGAGGGTTTACTTGGTTTGCAATCAGAGGATTGCTAATCCAAGGCAAAGATGGCGTACTATCTGATTCTCCTCTGGAAGGAGTAGCCTCTTACAGCGTTGACAGTACAAAAGAATAGAAAGCACAGAAAGAAATGAATTACAAGTGAGTTGATTTAACTGTGCAGATTAGTGCTATATTTATAGTACTGGTTGGGGCGCCCCGAAGGGGTTTCGAGTGCCATGGGGGGGGGGGGATAAAATTTTATCCCCCAATGATCAGATCATGTTTGACGCGATCCTGGTCAAAATCCAGGTCCGGGCGCTCGGAAGGGTTCCAGGCGCCCCGGACTACTCCGGGCGCCCCGGAGCCCAAAGTCAACAGAAGTTGATTTTTTTCATCCGGGATCTCTTCTCTGGTTCAGTCCCGCCTCGGTTCGGTTCTTCTCCTCCGAATCCGCTCGCTTGGGTGATCTCGGACATCCGGAATAGGGCTCACCCGAACCCAAGTTCCGGCCTTCTCCTCGAGCAGCCTTCCTTCCTGATTTCTCGTCCCTCGAACGCTGCGCATGTTCTTCTCGTCCACCGGTGTACTCTTCCGCGGTCACCTCGTCCCTCGGATGCACTGAGCCTGTCGGCTCTCTCCCCGTGTCGTCCTTCTCGCTAGCTGCGTCTTCCGCTCGACTTCCTGTGTTCCTAAGCTCCTGCACACTTAGACACAGGGGTTAAACAAACGCAGGACCTAACTTAGCTTGTTTGATCACATCAAAACACCTTGGGGTTCCAACAATCTCTCCCTTTTTGATATGAGCAACCGAAGTTAAGTTAGGGTATACATATGCAATAAAAACAATTTATATTCAAATAAGTCCAAATATTTTTCAATTGAAAAATTATATTACCTCCCCCTAGACTTGACATACTTCTCCCCCTTTGATCACATAAAAATTGGGGTTATAAACAAGTCAAAGGTAAATTCTAAAAAAAATTTTAAGTATAAAAAATTTTAAAAATGTCTAAGTAAAGACACTCTTCAGAATTTTTCTTTCGAAAAAAAAAATTTAAGTAAAACATTTTTTAGAAAAAAAAACAGTCATAAGTGTTAACAAAAATTTTCTAAAATTTTAAGTTTGAAACTTATTTCAACATTTCCTAAATTTTTTTTTTTCTAATTTTCAGAAAAAAATTTCTAAGTTAATATTCAAAAGAAACAATTCTAAGTCAATTTTAAAAAAAAAATCTAAGGAAATATTATCATAAAAAATTCTTAGTCAATTTTTTTTTAAAAAAAATCTTAAGGAAAAAAAAAAAATTCTAAGTTAGCTTTCATAAAAAATTTCTAAGTCAATTTTCATAAACAATTTCTAAGGTAATTTTAAAAAATTTTCTAAGTCAAGTTAAAAAAATTTTAAATATTTTCTAACACAAATTGAATAACTCTTTTAAAGCATTAAGTAATTTAAATTAATACTTTTTCAGTTAGTCAATTAAACTTTTCATTTCGATACTTGGCTTCCAGGTCGTGGCGAGACACTAGATCTTCTTGGTTATTGGAGCAACAACCACTTCCTTAGACAAAACCTCATAATGAAATTAGTTGTTTAATTTCCTTGCTGAAAATGATAAGTCTAATTTTAATTTTAAATTAGACATATTTTCGGAACCCAATAGAGGTTCATACCTACAGAATTAACCAAGTATTTCCTAGGTACATAGACTTTTGATATATTTCTAATTTGACTTTGATGGAATCTATAATACCAATTTAAACCTCTATATTTTCTAAAAGTAGAAATATTTGAACCATTAGATTTTTTCAATCTTTCTATTTCTTCTTTTAGTTTTTCATTTTCATTTTTCAACTTATCAAAATCCTCTATAAGACATGATTTTGCCAAAATTCTTTTTGTTTCTAAAATTTCATTTTCTAATTTGGTATTTTTATTTTCTAATTTATATATAGATTTAGCCATTGCCTTAATACCAAAGTAAAGTTGATCAGGGGGTAAGAGGCATATCTCACTTACCATATCAGACTTGAAGCCTGAATCTCCCCCTGCTTCGTTGCTTTCATCTGAGGTGGCTCCCCCTTCATCGATGCTAGGTTCTGATGTGCTTTGCCCTTCGTAGCTTGCCATCAACGCTAGCCTGGCATATTCTTGAATCTCGGACTCAGATGAAGAAGTGTCATCCCAAGTAGCTTTTAGGTTCTTGTGCTTCTTGGGAATCTTTCCTTTGTCCTTCTTTAGTTCTAGGCAATCTTCTTTTAGGTGTCCTTCCTTTTGACACTGGTAGCAACGCATCCTTCTTCTATTTCTTGGATTCTTTTTACTCTGCATTTCTTTAAATTTATTAGATCTAAAAAACTTTTTAAAGTTTCTTACCATGTACACTTCCTGATCATTCTCTGAGTCTGACTCGGGTTCATCCCTTTTGGTTGCGTTTAGCGCAATCAACTGGCTTGATTCCTTTATTCCTGCACACCTAGTTTCATGCAATTCAAGAGTGGAGAACAGTTCTTCCAAACTACTTACCTCCAGGTCTTTCGAAATGTAGTAGGCGTTGACGATTGATGTCCAGTTTGAAGTTCTAGGAAACACGTTGAGTGCGTAGCGTATTGTGTCCCGATTTGTAACCGTTTCTCCGAGGTTCTCGAGACCGGTAACTA
Source organism: Zingiber officinale (assembly GCF_018446385.1). Lineage (NCBI taxonomy): Eukaryota > Viridiplantae > Streptophyta > Magnoliopsida > Zingiberales > Zingiberaceae > Zingiber > Zingiber officinale. Next base: position 30,281,415 of record NC_056004.1, read on the forward strand.
GTTCTTTTACCTTCGCGTGTAAATTGGCTACCTTCTCACCTTTTTCCAGACGTATGTTCATCAGCTTGTTCTGGAGGATGTCTCTTCTAGCGAGCTTTGCTTCGGACGTGCCTTCGTGGAGTTCCAGGAACTTCTCCCAGAGTTCTTTAGCGGATGAATAGCTTCCGATACGGTTGACCTCTTGAGGCGGCAACACGCTCAGTAGGTGATATTCCGCACGGCTGTTCGCTACAGACTCATTCTGCTCCTTCTTTGTCCAGTGGCTCTCTTCTTTTTCTTCTCCGTCTTGATTCATCGGAGCTACAAAACCATACTTCATAATAGACCGAATTTCAAAATCAGTTCTTAGGAATACCTGCATACGTCGCTTCCAGTCTGCGAAGTCCCCCTCGAATTTTGGTGGAACGATGCTTGGTCCGGCCATCTTGTTGCTTCGATCGGCGATTAGTCCTCCTGAAGCACCTTGCTCTGATACCACTTGTCGGTCCCTTTGGAGGCCGGCAAGAGGGGAGGGGTGAATTGCCCTATAAAAATAAACACAAAACCTTTCTCGGATATTCAACTAATTAACAGACACTTGTAATAAAAAGGAAGAGACTAAATTAAAAGATCAGACACAAGAGGGTTTACTTGGTTTGCAATCAGAGGATTGCTAATCTAAGGCAAAGATGGCGCACTATCTAATTCTCCTCTGAGCGGAGTAGCCTCTTACAACGTTGACAATACAAAAGAATAGAAAGCACAGAAAGAAATGAATTACAAGTGAGTTGATTTAACTGTGCAGATCAGTGCTATATTTATAGCACTGGTCGGGGCGCCCCGAAGGGGTTCCGGGTGCCCTGAGGGGGATAAAATTTTATCCCCAAATATCAGATCGCGTTTGACGCGATCCTGGTCAAAATCCAGGTCTGGGGCCCGGAAGGGTTCCGAGCGCCCCGGAGGGCTCCGGGCGCCCCGGACTGCTCCGGGCGCCCCGGAGCCCAAAGTCAACAGAAGTTGACTTTTTCGTCCGGGACCTCTTCTTTGGTTCAGTCCCGCCTTGGTTCGGTTCTTCTCCTTCAGATCCGCTCGCTTGGGTGATCTCGGCCATCTGAAATAGGGCTCACCCAAACCTAAGTTCCGGCCTTCTCCTCGAGCAACATTCCTTCCCGGTTTCTCGTCCCTAGAACGCCGTGCACGTTCTTCTCGTCCACCGGTGTACTCTTCCGCGGTCACCTCGTCCCTCGGACGCACTGAGCCTGTCGTCTCTCTCCCCGTGCTGTCCTTCTCGCTAGCCGCATCTTCCGCTTGACTTCCTGTGTTCCTAAGCTCCTGCACACTTAGTCACAGGGGTTAAACAAACGCAGGACCTAACTTAGCTTGTTTGATCACATCAAAACACCTTGGGGTTCCAACACCATCCACATCTTCAAGTGAAGAAGAAGAAGAGCAATCCAAGGATGAGGAGGTCTTGGAAGCTCAACCCTCAACCTCAACTACCAAGAAGAGCGAGAAGAGTCACATCAAATGCTTTGAGTGTGGTAAGATGGGACACTACAAGAGTAGGTGTCCTTCGCTCAAGAAGGTAAAAGAGGTAAACTCTAAACTCACTAAAGTTAATTTAAAAACTAATGTGAGTTGTAGGAAGAAGAAGGAGAAGAAGCATATTCGATACTTCACATGTGGTGAGTGGGGCCACTACCACACAAAGTGCCCAAGAAGAAGAGAGCTCAAGAAATTGACGCACTTAAAGAAGTGGAAGAAGAAGAGAGCTTCAAGGGTAAGGGAGGTAAACCCTAACTTGAATTCAAGTTCAAATTCAAATTCGTCCATGTATGTTAGAAATAATATGAATTATTTACCCATGCATATTTATGGTTTTAGATATACTGATAGGAATAGGGTTAATGTAGGTGATAACCCTAGGAAATCATTTTCAAATGATAGACCTAAAAGGAAACAACCTATCTTGCCTAAGGAGAAGAAGGTGGTTGAAAACCTAGGCATTAATCCCAAGAAGAGGAGACACATGCCTAGGAAGGGTAGGTCTAGGAATGTCCATGATGGACATGTTGATTCTAGGGTTAGAACCCTAGAATTGGAAAATCAAGCCTTGAAGGCAAAGTTTGAGAAAGTGGAGAAAGTCCTAGAGAGGTTCATTATTGGACCTAAAGGACATGGCATGTATTTGGTTGGTCAAAGATCAAAAAATGTCAAATTGGGTCCCTCCAAGATCAAAAGGAGGTCAAGTGCTAAGGTGACACATGACATTAGTAAAGGAGGAGTGACCAAGGACAAGGGAAAGTAATCCAAGGTTAATAAGAAGGAATATGCTAGGATGACATATAGTTACAACAAGTATGAGGTGTCCAAGGTATTGGATCGAGAATTCGCTAGAGGAGGGTGAATAGCGATTAAAATTAATATCGAGTAAGTAGCGGAATAAGAAATACGAAAAAAGAGCAATGCTAACACAAGTAATCTTTACTTGGTTCGGAGCCTATGTCGACTCCTACTCCAACGCCCGCACTCGTTGAGTGCTTTCATTGGGCAATCACTAATAATTCAAAAATATATTACAAGTGCAGTACAGGAATTATTTAAAAAGAAACCGACAATAAAAAGAACAGAAAGAGAATAGCACTTGTCGGAGAGCTTTCGTGGCGTCCCAGGAGCACAGAAGAGCATATCGTGAATTGTGTTGTGACTCCAGTCTTTACCCTTCTTATATAGGAGGTTCGGGGTGCCTAGATCCCTTCGGGCACCCTGAATATGATGTAGCTGGGCCAACCAGGGTGCTCCATGTGGCGAAGTGACGTTGTGGATAAAACTTACATTCCGGGCGCCCGGATCCCTTCCGAGCACCCGGACTCCATTTTCCAGCAACTTCATTTCCCTGCAAGAAAATGTTAGTCCAACGCATAAATGTAAAATATCCTGCAAAACAGAGTGTTAGCACAGTTTATGATCAAAACAGGATAGTAATTAGATTCTGTCTCCTCGAGACCGGAATCTAGTCACAATCTTGACTTAGATATCTGAAATGGATCTAAGTCGGATCGACGTCTAATGTTCCCTTCCCGGGAACGCGTCCTCACAGTCACTCCCCTCCAATGACTTACCTCCAGTTACCTGCCAGACGTCCAGTCAGCCCTTCGATCCATCTGGGCTTCGTGCCAGCTATCCAGTCACCCCGTCGACCTAGCTGGACTTCGTGCCAAATGTCCGGTCAGCCCATCGACCCGTTTGGACTTCGTGCCATCTATCCAGTCGGCCCGTCGACCTAGCTGGGCTTTGTGCCAAACGTTAGGTCAGCCCGTCGACCTGTCTGGGCTTCTCCTGCACACTCGATCAGAGTGTTAGATAACAACGAAACTAACTTAGCCTATTTTTTCATTCATCAAAACTTGAGTTAGACCTTTAGTGCTAACCGCACCAACAATCTCCCCCTTTTTGATGCAATGACAACCTGATTAAGTTAGTGAAAAAATATGTAAGAAAAAACAAGCATTTATAAGGCTGTTAAAAAGGTTGTTAAGTTAGCTTTATTTTTAAATTTTGTTGTTTAACTAATTTAAACCACCTAACCCTCCCCCTTTGGCATTCATCAAAAAATCATCATAGAACAAAAAATGCAAGGAAATCTAGAACTGTAAGTCAGATTATCTTGGGAGAGTTTAAGCTAGAAATATAGAAAGATAACTTAAGCTTTTATCTTTTTTTTTTAAAAAAAATATCTTTAAAATTTGTAATTTTAACTTAATATTTCGAAATAAGTTTTGCAAATTGAAAACATCATAGTATTTTAAAAATTATTAGAGCTAAGTCCAATTTTCAAATAAAGTTTTCAAAATTGAGTAAATTTTGTTTTCAACCCTAAGTTTGTAACCTCTAAATTCTAAAGTAAATTTTCAAACCAAGTATAATTTTCAAAATGAAAAGTCTAAGTTACAAACCCGAATAAAGTTTATTTTTCAAAATCAACTTTTTAAACCTAAGTTTGGAAGGTCTAAATTTCAAAACTAAGTTTAAAAAGTATGAGTGTCAAAATTAAGTTTGAAAAGTTTAGAGTTTGAAACTAATTTTCAAAACTAAGTTTAAAACAATCTAACTTTCAAAACTAAGTTTGGAAAAATAAAAATAAAAAAAATTTTAAAACACTTAGTTAGTGTTAAACTGATTCAGAAAGAGATATTTTTCAAAATTTAATTTCAAAATAGGTATAAAAGCAATTAATCCTCCCCCTGAAGCTGATATTACAAAAACTGTCTAACCTGTTAGCTACTTACTGACTATTAGAGGATAACAGCTTTCACTTGGTTAGTCAAGTTAAGTCTAATCATAATCAGTTAGTCTTTGACTAAACTGACTGACTTAATCTGATTAATGTCTGTTTGGTATTTAATGCCCAGACTTATGTCGATGCACTGAAATAAGCATCTTAAGTCCAGGCAATTTGCCTATGCATCTCACTCCTTTCTATGTTCGACAATCACAAACAAGGGAATCCTAGGGTGTTGGTGAGATGCTCAAGTACTAGCCCTAAGAGAACATGCTTTCGAAGGAAGTGTTCTAGTCTAAGGCTAAAACAGATTTAAAATTCTAGAAATGGAAAATTTTTAAAAAAATAAAGATTTTATCCTAGAATTTGAAAACACTATTTTTGAAAACAGTTTTTGCAATTTTAGTATCCTAGTCTATTAAACACATCCCTAATTTTCTACGTACATTACTAAACTCACTTTCAGGGAGGGGTTTGGTAAATATGTCAGCTAAATTAGATTTGGACTCGATGTACTTGAGTTCAATGCCTCCTTTAGTGACATGATCCCTGATAAAATGGTGCCTAATTTTAATGTGTTTGGTTCTGGAATGATGCACAGGATTTTTTGTTAAATTAATTGAGCTAATATTATCAATTAATACTTTTACATTTGTAATGTTTAAGTTAAAGTCTTTTAAAGTGTGCATCATCCATAGTAGTTGGGCAACGTATTATCTTATGGCTATGTATTCTGACTCAGTTGTAGATAGAGCAACACAGTGTTGCTTTCTACTAAACTAGCTGATAAGTGATGGACCTAGTAGTTGACACCCACCACTTGTGCTCTTGCGGTCTAATTTGCATCCAGCATAATCTGAGTCAGTATACCCTATTAATTCAAAATTGTTAGTCCTAGGATACCAAATTTCTACATTTGTTATTCTTTTAAGGTATCTAAAGATTCTTTTGACTTGAGTCAAATGCGATTCTTTAGCACAGGTTTGATATCTAGCACACATATTCACTGCAAATAAAATATCGGGTCGACTTGCAGTTAAGTATAGTAGGCTACCTATGACACTTCTATAGTATTTTAGGTCAATTGGTTTCCCATTTGGGTCGTCATCTAGAATAGTATTAACTGCCATGGGTGTTTTTTATTTCTTTAGTATTTTCCATCTCAAATTTTTTAAGTAATTCTTTGGTATATTTTTGCTGATAGATATAATTTTCCTCATTTGTTTGTTTGATTTACAATCCTAAAAAGTAAGTTAATTTTTCTACTAGACTCATTTCAAATTCTTGTTCCATTAAATTTATGAATTCTTCTAAAAATTCTGAATTAGTTGAGCCAAAAATTATATCATCTACATAGATTTGAATTATAAATATGTCCTCTTTTATTAATTTAATGAATAGGGTTGGGTCAATTTGACCTTGGTTAAACCCTTTGGATATTAGGTAAGAGGTTAACCTTTCATACCAAGCCCTGGGTACTTGCTTAAGTCCGTATAAGACTTTCTTTAATTTAAAGACATAGTCAGGGTGTTCTAGACATTCAAATTCGGGTAGTTGACCTACATAGACTTCTTATTTTATTAGCCCATTTAGAAAAGCGGATTTGACGTCCATTTGATACAGTCTGAACCCTTTATGGGTTGTATAACTGAGTAGCATTCTAATAGACTCTAATCTAGCTACTGGAGCATAAGTTTCATCATAGTCAAGTCCTTCAACTTGATTGAACCCCTTAGCGACTAGCCTAGCTTTATTTCCGGTAATTTCCCCAGTTTCTCTTAATTTATTTCTAAACACCCATTTTGTTTCTATTATTTTCTTATTTTTGGGTGGTGGTACTAAGTCCCAAACTTCATTACGCTTAAATTGAGCTAGTTCCTCTTGCATAGCTATGACCCAGTTTGGATCAAGTAATGATTCAGCTACGGTTTTGGGTTCAATTTTTGAAATTAGAGAAATTTGACTTAGGTTTCTAAAAGATGACCTAGTCGGAACCCTTAAGTCTGGATCACCAATTATTTGATTAATTGAATGATTTAGGTTGACTCTTATAGTTCTAGGCGGTGGTTGATTATCTAAAGGTTCTTCTTCTTCTTCGTGATCATTGATTCCTTCTTGATTATTATTTTCTTGAATAAATTTAATTGGCTGAGGTTGGGTTTGTTCTAGGTTTTGTTTGGATTCCTCAAATTTTACATTAGTAGTTTCTTCAATTCTTAATGTAACCTTATTATATATTCTGTACCCCCTACTGTTTAGGGAGTATCCTACAAAGATTCCATCTTCTACTTTAGAGGTGAATTTCCCTAAGTGTTCTCTTGTGTTTAAGATAAAGGTTGGGCACCCAAATACTTTAAAATATTTTATATTTGGTTGCTTATTATAATATATTTCGAAAAAAGTTTTGTTATGTGTTTTATTTAATGTTGTTCTATTTTGCATATAGCAGGCTGTACTGACAGCTTCTGCCCAAAAGTATTTGGGTAAATTATATTCATTCAGCATAGTTCTAGAGGCTTCAAGTAAAGTTCTATTTTTTCTTTCTACTATTCCATTTTGTTGGGGAGTTTTAGGACACGAAAATTCGTGATGATATCCGTTTTCAAGAAAAAATTTATTAAAGTTGTGATTTTTAAATTCTCCCCCATTGTCACTTCTAATTCTTTTAATTTTAAGGTCTTTTTCATTTTCAACTTATTTGCAAAAGTTTGTAAAGTTTTCAAAAGTTTCATCCTTATTTTTTAAAAATTTTACCCAAGTGAACCTAGAATAGTCGTCTATTATTACTAGGCAATATAAATTGACATTTATTGATTTGACCCCATGAGAGTCAAATAAGTCTAAGTGTAGAAGTTCTAGTATTGAGTTGGTTTGAGCTTGATTAGTAGATTTTGTTTGTTTACCTTGTTGACAAGCATTACATATTATTGAGTCTAAGTTAGGTAATTTTGGTAAACCTCTAATTAATCCATTTAATTTACTTATATTTCTGAAATTTGTGTGTGACATTCTTCTATGCCATAACCAAGTTTCTTCTTTTTGTGTTAAATAACACTTAATTGAAGAAGTGGTTAGGTTAATTGCATAGATGTTATCTTTTCTAAACCCTTTTAGACTTATCTTAGGATTATCTAGGTGTTTGATTAAGTATTCCAAAGATAAGAACCTAACCTTATACCTAGTGTCACACAATTGATTGATACTTAGGAGATTATACTTGAAATTTTCAACAAGTAGAACATTTGTAATAATGAAGTCAATTTTAAGCTCAATATTACCTATACCAATTATCTTGAGTTTGTCATTGTTTTCAAAGGCAACTGTTCCTAAACTTTTGTAGGTAAGTTGTGTGAATTTGGTGTGATCCCCAGTCATGTGTTTAGAGCAACCACTACCCAAGATTCACTTTGTTTCCTATAATAAGTAGAGTTTGAAGGTTAGCCTATGTTTTGATTCCAATTTTGTTTAGGTAAAACTAATAGTAAAATTATTATTATTATTATTATTATTATTCAAGGATTTTTTTAAATGATTTTTAAAATTTTAAAATAATTTTTAAAATAATTTTAAAAATAATTTTAAAATTTTTTAAAAGAATTTTTAAAATAATTTTTAAAAGTTTTTAAAAGAATTTTTAAAGTTTTTAAAATAATTTTTAAAATTTTTAAAGTTTTTAAAAGAATTTTTAAAGTTTTAAAAGAATTTTTAAAAGTTTTTAAAATAATTTTTACAAGTTTTTTAAAAGAATTTTTAAAGTTTTAAAAAGAATTTTTAAAATAATTTTTAAAGTTTTTAATTTATTTTAATTAAATGAATTAAATTTAATTTAATTTTATTTAATTGAATTAATTTTATTTAATTAAGTCCTTAGTTATCTCACCTGATCTACGTTTTCAATCAGGGAATCCTATAATTTTGTGAGATGAATTAGGTTCAGTTTTAGAGTTTTGTTTAACTTTATGTTAGATTCAGGTTTAGCTTTGGGCTCAACAAATAAGCATTCTTCGGATAAACTTCTGGGCTATGGTGAGTCACTTGGACATCATTAGAGTAACTATGCCTTCGAGGTTTTCCAAATAGTCCTATCCACTGAACTTAATACAAAACCTTGGTCTAACTGGTTAGGATCCATAAAGGGCTTTGGTTAGTTCTACTTAGCTAAATGTATCAGGTCGAAGTCATATCTTCCTAGACATGTATAGACTAAGCTTTCCTAACATACTATCATCCAAAACTTCACCAGTACCATAGGTCAAGTTAAACTTGGTCCCTTTCTAACTAGTTCTAATTACTCTGCCGAGTAGGATTTTTGAATGTGCCAGCTATTCTGGAGTCTCCCCCTGAATTATTGGCCTTTATTTTTTAGTTTTAGTTTTTTGTTTATGTCTGTTACTTTTATAATTATATTTGACTTGATGATATTCTAAGTTTTGGTGGGTTTTAAAATATTTAGATTTTGAATTTATTGGTCTAGGTTTGTATTTTGGTTTTTGAATTGATTTATTTGATTTTATATAATATATTTTTTTCTTTGGGTATGCAGTATTGGTTAAGTCCTACTTGCGTGGTTAGACACACTTTCGGAACCCAAGCTTTACTTGATTGTTTGTGTTGGGTTATTAACGATTTAAATGTTTTATTTGAACTTGACTTGTAGCCAAGTCCAGTTTTGTTGTAAATTGTTTTTTGATTATTTAAAATTATATCTAAATTCTTAGATCTTGTTGTAAATTTTTCTAAGAGATCATTTAATTTATTAATTTCTATTTTTAGTGATAAATTTTCCTCCTCAAGTGTTCGGTCTTGAGTTGGATTTGGATTTGTGATTTGTTCCTTGAGGTTTTTGATTTTCCTCAAGCAACAGTTTGTTTTCATTTTCTATTGTAATTAATTTCCTATTTAAACATGCAATAATTTTAATGAATTTTTTATTCAAATTAAAGTTTACCTCTTCGGGGCCTTAGGAAATGAGTACGGAGTCGTGACTCGATTCGGGTTCAGACCCGTCTTCCGATTCTTCCTCCGATTCTTCTTCGCGAGCCATTAGCGTGAGGTGGCTCTGGTGCTTCTGATCTTCGACCTCCGATTCTTCTAAAGAAGAGTCGTCCCAAGTTACTTTGAGAGCTTTCTTCTTGGATGTCTTCGTCTTGTCGCTCTTCAACCTCGGGCACTCATTCTTGTAGTGACCCTTCTTGGTAAATAGCATTAAAATAAAATAAATTAGATTAGCATGCTTTTTACCATAATTCAAGGGGGTAGGCTCAATAAATGATACCTTGGGTTTTATCTTGGAAGCTCCCCCTTGACTTGTGCTTCCTCCCTTGACTTTAACCGCTTTCTTCCCTTTAGGACATTGACTTTGGTAATGCCCTTTTTGATTGCAGGAAAAGTACACAATGTACTCCTTACTCTTCTTTGTTATAGGAGCGGTCTCCTTGGGCTTCTCCTTGCCCTTTGTTGCCACTTGGCCCTTCTTCTTGGCCAATTTAGGGCACTTATTTTTGTAGTGCCCATGTTCCCTACACTCAAAACATATAATATGATTTTTATTTTTAATTGAAATATTTTTACCTTCGTATGTAGGGATGACACTTGATCCTCCATTTGATGTCTCTTGATTTTTGGAGGATGCATCATCTTCTTCTCCACTTGACTCAGATGTAGAAGCTTTTCCTTCTTCTTGATCCGATGTCAACAAGGGTTGCTCCCCCTCAATTCTAGAGGTGGAGACTTCTTCATCTTCATCTTGTACATGGAACAAAGAGTATGCTCCCTCTTTGCCCTTTTCGTTGCATTCCATTGAAGATGAAATTTCTTAGACCTCTTCTTCAGAAATTGAGCATCTCTCAACTTCCAAGTCCTCTTCCTCTTGGTCTTGATCCACTGAATCACCCTCTTTAGATTCTGCTTGATTTGGTACAGTGGAGGGGATCTCATGAATCTTTGCCAATTTGCTCCAAAACTCCTTGGCATCCTCGAATTCTCCAATTTGAACCAAAATATTGCTTGGCAATAAATTGACCAATAGCTTGGACACTTTGTTATTTGCCTCGCTCCTTTGAATTTGCTCTTGGCTCCATTTGCTCTTGTTGAGGATCTTGCCTTTTGAATTTTTTGGAGCTTCGAAGCCTTCCATTAGAGCAAACCATTGCTCTATCTCCATCATCAAGAAATTTTCAATTCTTGATTTCCAAGAATCGAAACTCATCATAGTGAATGGTGGATGCACCCTTGTGTCGAATCCGAGTCCATCTCGGAATTCCATTTGAAGTTGAGCTTTTGATGAATTCTTGACTTTTTAATTTGCTTCAACTTCTTCACCCTCTAGCCTTATTGCCCCTTCCGGCTATGATTCCAGTAAAGAGCGACTTCGCTCTGATACCACTTGTTAGGGTCGAAATGTGATAGAGGGGGGTGAATAGTTCATCGTGCGCTTGTCGTCTTGTTGTCGCTTGTTTCTTGGTGATGATAGGCAGCGAAAAATACAAGAAACAAAAATACAACGCTAACACAAAGGATTTACTTGGTATCCACCTTAAGAAGAGGTGACTAATCCAAGGATCCACACACGACACACACTCTCCACTATGAAAACACTCCTTTACAGTAACTACCGAAGGCGGAGAAGCCCTGTACAAACTCACACAACAACAAGAAGAAAAGAAGAAGCAAATACAAGTAAATCTTACAAGATTTTATACAATGAACCCTAGCTAGCTTCTCCTTGTTGTTTGGAACGCCTCTTGACCTTGAAAGTGCAAGAACACTGTAACGCCCACCCCTCCTGCTAGTAGAGCGGGGTTACTTTACTTAACCATTATTATTTGCGGAACATACATGCATATTAAAATTTCTTTCGAAGGTAAAACAGTAGAAATATCATGAAGTCATGCGGAATAATAACATAATAACTTAGTTCATGTCAACATAACAAAATAACATAAGCAGGTCTTTTATTTGTCTTAGCCGAGCCACCACCACACACATCTCCTTGCCTCTCCTGCAGCTCCCCTAGGTCATCCATTCTTTGCCTTTATCTGTGGTACAAGGAAAGTAAGCTATAAGCACACAGGCTTAGTAAGATCCTTTCCTACTCACAAAAACCATATATCAAAGCATAAACACATAAGCATATAACCATGGAAATATGATCATCTAACATCATATGGTGAATACATAGCATCATAACATATTATCTCATAAAGAACATCATGCTATATCATATCATAAATCATCATGTCATATAAATCATAAGGGCATAGCATGTCATATCATAAATCATATCATCTCATAAAGAACATCATGCTATATCATGTCATAAATCATCATATTATATAAATCATAAGGGCATAGCATGTCATATCATAAATCCTAACATATCATCTCATAAAGAACATCATGCTATATCATATCATAAATCATCATATCATATAAATCATAAGGGCATAGCATGTCATATCATCAATCATATCATGCAAGATGTCTTTTAAAACATGTGTCATGTCATATGCAAGATGTCTTAAAACATATCATATAGTACTTGAACATAATATCATCATGAGGGCCCGGCTTGTACCACATACATACATAAATGTGCGCAATCCCTAGGACAGGGTAGCTAGCCCCGAACCTACTAGGGATTTAGGTCCGTACTACGACCGTCGACTTAGGGGCGTACTAAGGAGCCCATCCCTTTACTAGACCCGTTCATAGTCCGTCGGCCTAGGGGCGCTTATGGAGTCCACCCTTGATACAAGCCATACAAAGTAAAATAGCATATCATGATTCATGTCATAACATAGCATATCATATCTTATCATATCATGAAGAGTGCTCTTAGTCCCCAAAGGGAAGCAACTCTTAGGCCTTCACTTATCATGTCATAAAGAGTGCTCTTAATCCCAACAAGAAGGGAAGCAACTCTTAGGCATTTGCTTATCATATCATAAAGCATGCATATTTGGGCGCATAGTACATCATAAGAGACATTATTATGCATGGATCATAAGCATACATAAATGAGCATATTATTTGTCATATCATAAAGCATGCATACTTGAGCACATAGCACATCATAAGAGACATTATCATGCATGGTTCATAGGTATACATAAATGAACACATCACCTATCATAGAAAAGACATAATCATGCATGGAATCATTAAATAACATCTCTTAATTCATAACGTAGCATGTGAGGCACATCTAGGCTCCTAAACCCATTATGGCCGAAAGTTCAAGAGTATGAACTTAAACTCTAAACAACATACAAGCATAAGAATCTCATGTTAACTTCATATCATATCATAAGAAAGGTCATAAGCATGTTAATCCAATTTCTAAGTTTTCCTAGGTCTTGATCCTTGTCATGGCCGAAAGTCTCATGAAGAGGAAAAATCAAGCTCTAACACATACAAGCATAAATATCTAGCTAAATTCATATCATATCATAAGGAGATTCATGAGCATGCTAGGTTAAATTTTTAGCTTCCTTGAACCCTAAAATTTGTTCATGGCCGAAACCTTCATGAAGAGGAAACCAAGCTCTAAGCAACATGCAAGCATAAATATCTAGCTAAATTCATATCATATCATAAGGAGATTCATGAGCATGCTAGATTTAATTTTAAGCTTCCTTGAACCCTAAATTTTGTTCATGGCCGAAACCTTCATGAAGAGGAAACCAAGCTCTAAGCAACATGCAAGCATAAATATCTAGCTAAATTCATATCATATCATAAGGAGATTCATGAGCATGCTAGATTTAATTTTAAGCTTCCTTGAACCCTAAATTTGGATAATGGCCGAAAGTTTCATGTAGAGGAAAATAAATTCTAAACAACATACAAGCATAAATATCAAGCTAACTCCATACACTACAAGAAATTTTGGATTTAACCACACCAAATAGACAATAGTTTTTCAAGACATTGTTGTCTTTTTTCCATGTAACAACAGTTTTATTGAAAACTGTTGTTGTTCACCATAATGTTTTTTAAATAACAACAGTTTTTCAAAAAACTGTTGTCTAATGTGTGTCAAAGACAATAGTTTTAAAAAACTATTGTCTTTTAGTGTTGCTTATGTAATAATATACAACAGTTTTATTAAACTGTTGTCTATTAAATGTTGTTGAATCCTAAAAACACAACAATTTTTTTAACTTCATGAAAAAAAACCTAAAACCCACTTCTCTGTGACTCTTCAACGAACAAAAACCTATCTCCGACTCCTCCTTCGCGACTCCTCCGCGAAAGAGCTCCTCGTCGCTCTCGCTGCTTTGCCTTTAAAGTGTTAGCGCATCGACTTTTCGGCGCTTCCTTGGGAGGTAGAATTTTTTTTTAATTTTTAGAAATTTTTTAGAATATAAACGGAGTCGGTATGACACATTTAATAGGGTAAATCGATTAAATTTAGAGAAAGCCTATTTCGAGTACCAATAAAGTGGGAGTTTATTTATTTAATAACCTACATATATAAATCTAAACAATCTCATTTTTTTCCCCATTCCTCCTCTTCTCTTGCCGATCTCACCGTCATCGTGATCTCCTCTTCATTGCTGACCTCCGACGCAGCCGGCGCTGCCCTCACATTCCCGAAGACACAGCCATCGCAGCTGTCGAGGGTGCTGCCGGTTACTCCCAATCACCGCCGCCCTTTCCCCTCTCCCGTGCCCTAGTTTCCCCTCTCCCGATCTTGCCGACGTCGAGCTCCTCTGTGAGATATCGAAAAATTAATTAAATAGGGTTATTTAATTAATAGCCTTATAGAATTTTTTCAGAATTTTTAGAATTTTTCTGGAAATTTTTCGGAGCTCATGCGACGTGTTTTGAGGGGACAAAATTATGGGTACGGATAAGGTCTGTTTGGGATACCATTTAAATAAGGAAATGTTTAATTATTTATATTCCTTTTCTTATTATTTCTCCCTAACGCCGATCCCGATCCGAGTTCCTCACCTCTCCCGAACCTTTTCCTTTCTTCCCTTCTTCCTCTGTTCTTTCTCGCGGACAACACTAAGGCGACGGGCAACAGAGTTCTACCTCCGATGATTGTCGACGTCGACTGGTAGCATGTCGCCGGAGCTTGCTAGAGATCGAAGCCCGGATCATCCTGATCTCTTCTTCTTCTCAACTCTTTCCACCCGAGCCCTAGGTTTTTCCGTCGCCGAGTCCTCCCTCTCCTCTCTCACGCGACGCCGACACTGCCGAGCTCTCCCTTCCTTCGCAAAGCCGTCATCGCCTTGGCTTGAGGACAGATCGACAACGCCGTTGATCGAGGGAGTGCGTAGGTTCCCTGTGCTCCGATTTCCCCTGGATCGTCGCCGGCGTATGAGGTATAGCTGTGCCCTAATTTTTGTTCTGGTGCCGTGGGATCAAGCTAGAGCCATCCGATCGCCGGCGTGAGGTTGCCTTAGGGCTTCGAAGGTAAGCAACCAGCCCTAATATCTGAAGAGAATCACCATTGAATTTCGTTTTAATACTCTTTTTATATTTTGGATGATAATTTGCTTCATTTTGATTCAGATTCTGTGATTTTGCACAGGACAAAAAGTCATTGCAATTAGGGCCTGAGGACAACCTTTATGTGGAGGGTTTTGCATCAAATCTTTTTGCAAAGGCAGATAAGCAAGATCGTGCTGGTCGTGCAGATCTGTATGTGAAGGAACATGTTTCTTTATCATTTTCTTATCTATCTAGGCATATCTATTAAGACATTTCACTGGCTTTTCTTAGTCTCATAATGGTTGGGAAATTAAGTACTAGTAATATTACAGGAATACTGCAAAAACTTTTTATGCTGCAAGTATCTTTTTTGAGATACTATATCAATTTGGTGAACTTCAGCCTGAAGTAAGTTTTGCACTTTGCCATTTTATAAAGAACTATTTTTTTGGTTCAATATGAGCAAGCAGACTAATTCTGAGCATACTCTACTTTCCAGATTGAGCAAAAACAGAAGTATGCAGTTTGGAAAGCTGCAGATATAAGGAAAGCTCTTAAAGAAGGCCGGAAACCTGAACCAGGTCCTCCAGGTGGTGATCCTGATCAATCAATTTCCTCAGGCCTCTCGAGCTACACTTATGTATGCTCTATCACCTGTATTTCATAGCCAAATAAAAAAAAATACAGAATGTTTCCTTTTTATGAACCATAACATAATGTTGTGGAGAGGCTTTTCTTTTGCTTGGTTGGCCTAATAATGTCATACTTTTTTTTTATCTTTTGTTAGGGCACACAACCAAGCGATGGATTGTCATCTAGTCAGCAATTTGACAATGCATCGCCTCAGCATATACACAAGGTCAATTTGAATGTGTAATTTGTGCATCGCTTGCTACATATTTCTTGCTACAGAATTGTTGAATCTTGTCTATTTTGTTTTTCTTTTTCTTTTCCTGTACAGAATTCAGAAGGAAGTGAGCATTTTGTGGATAATTATAGAAATGCTGATTTACCCCCTAAAAATGCTGGTGAGCCACAGGGTTTTAGTCAGGCACCACAGGATTTAAATCTAGAATTAAATCGTAAGTTAGATTAAATTACAGTTACTTTATCATTTCTTAATTTTTTTTTCTAACTTACATTTGCAATATTTGCATCTCGATTCATTTGATTATGTTCACTTTGTATTCAACATGAAGCTAAAAGGTGTTTTGTACATATTAAAGACTCTTTGGTGGTTTTTTTAGTTTCAATCTACTGCTCTTTTTAGCATCTTTATCCTACTATAATGTTATTCTTTAAGATTATGTTGCATTGATTTCTAAAAGTTGCATGACATCTCTCTACTCTGCCTTCAAAACTAACGATTTATGTTGTTTCAAGTAATTACTGTAGCCATTCCTACTATTGTTTCAAGAGGTTACCATTTATGTTACATAGATAATGCTTTTTGCACTTTTGTTAGATGACTATATCAAATGATTTTTATGGTTATGTAACATTTATGCAGTGCAATTAGAATCACGCGTACAGTTTAGTTTCTAATTTGTAATATATATCTTTATTCGAATAGGTGTCCTCAAGAGTATTGGGAAGAATGCTGACAAGCTAAAAAAATGGAGAGACTTTAACAAATTAAGGAGCACTAGGAGCTGCAATCCCTCCTCTTCACCGACATCTAAGTAGAAAATCTCGTGTTATATTGTTCTACCTTTGTTTTAATAGTGTTATCATTTTGTTGGTTGCTTATGAAATTTCTTCAGAATGTTATAGATATTATTTTTGAATGTTAAAAAATTGTATATTAAATTTTATTTTGAAATTTAGTATTTTAAATGATTTATAATATTAGAAAATTGTGTATTAATTTTTTTTGTTTTTTATCTAAAAAAGACAACGATTTTTCACCGTTGTCGTAGATAGTTTAAAACTGTTGTTAAAGACCCTGTTATTAAAGGTAGACGCTCAAAGACAATAGTGAAAAACTGTTGTCTTTGAAGGAAAAGACAACAGTTTTTCACCGTTGTAAAAATGTTATCTTTGCCTTTAAAGACAACGGTTAAAAATTGTTGTTTTTGAGCATCCCTTTTAACAACACGGCATTTAACAACAGCTCTAAAGGGGCTACGACAACAATGAAAAACCGTTGTTGTTAGGCTTTTTTCTTGTAGTGATATCATATCATAAAGGAAATCATGAGCATGCTAGATTTAGTTTAAAGCTTCCTTAGACCCTAAAATTCTCCATGGCCAAACCATAAAGAAACATATGTCTAGATTTCAAGCAACATCAAAACATGATAACCCTGAGTTAGCTTTATATCCTATCCTAAGGAGAGTCATGAACATGTTATACTAAGTTTTAAGCTCTCCTAGGTCTTTCATTCACATCATGACCGAAACCCTATAGTGTAATACCACTAGGTTCCAACACATACAAGCATGCAAACACTTAGAATCTTTCATAGCATTTCATAAAGAAGGTCATGAGCATGATAACCTAAATTTTAACCTCTCCTAATCCATCATTTCAAGTCTTGGCCGAACACCTTAGGAGCATGAAATTAAGTTTTAAGCAACATACAAGCATAAGAACACCCAACCAATCTCCTATCATAGCATACATATCATAGGGACATAGTGATCATGGTTAGTTTAGGTCTTAAGCTTTCCTAGGTCTTTCATCTACACTTGGCCGAAAGTTCAAAATTATAGATCTAGGTTTTAAGTAAGCATACAACATAAGAACATTAACTAGCTTCCTATACTAGGGTACTTATCATAAGAACATAATGAACATGCTTATTTAGGTCTTGAACTTCCCTAAACCTTTTATTCATGTCTTGGCCGAACCCCTTAGGAGCATGAAATTAAGTTTTAAGCAACATACAAGCATAAGAACACCCAACCAATCTCCTATCATAGCATACATATCATAGGGACATAGTGATCATGGTTAGTTTAGGTCTTAAGCTTTCCTAGGTCTTTCATCTACACTTGGCCGAAAGTTCAACCTTGTGATCCTAGGTTTCAAGCATTCTATTCTTATGGAAAACATAAACAACTTGTATCACAGGTGAGGGGATACTTACTTTCTTTCACTTGTTGTTCCTAAAGAAAGTGGTACCCTTGTGAGAAGGAAGAAGGAGCTTCTCTTCCTAGTTCTCCCTTTTGTTTTCTCTTTCTTGTAAGGAGTAAACCTTGAGACTCCTTCCTAGGAAATAGTTTTCTTGGAGAGAAAACCATAGCTTGGATTTTAGAAATGAGGGAGAGAGAGCTCTATGTCTCGGTGGAGAAGGAAGAAGGAGAAAGAAGGAGGAGGAAGAATTAACAACTTTTCTTTCCCTTTTCTTCTCTCAATCCTATTTATTCCTCATGTAAATGAAACATGTCCTCATTCATTTCCCTTAACCCCTCTATCTCCTCCCTCTCTTAATTCCCACGAAATTAGAGGAAAAGAAGGAAGGAAGGCAACTTGGCTTTTGCTTGATTTTTTCCTTAACCAAGAGGAAGAGGAGGTAAGCTACTTGGTTTTCTCTTGCTCCTTTACTTAACTATCCTCTTACTTTTAACTACAATTTCCATTCTTTTCTATTCATCTATTATTCATTACTCTAGTGGTTACCATACACCAATTTAATTCTATTATTTGTGGGAGGTTCAAGGTTCAAACCTTAACCTCACTTTCTTTTTATTTCATTTTGGTTTCTATTTCTATTTCTCTTTTTTCTTTTATTCTAAAGGAAAAATATTCATAGGTATAGATTATCATTTTGTGGGTGTTACAAACACCTTGCTCCAAGAAGATTCAAGATCTGGCGGTGAGCTCTGGAGAAATCACTGTAAGGATCGGAGAAGAATCAGGCGAGTATCTATATGAGTCGTGCGAAGAAGAACGCTCGCAACGGCTTTATCCAGCGCCAATGGTCGGATCCCAATCGATTGGGGAGGCTTTGGATCGATCGGTCGATCGATCCAAAGCGCCTCTGTGCTCTCTATAAATCGCTTGAATCGATTGCCCGATCGATTCAATGTTTACTTGCGATTCCAACCTCTCAATCGATCGCCCGATCGATTAGAGGTTCCCAATCGATCAGGTGATCTATTGGGAGGCTTTCTGTGTTGTGTCGATTCCCCCCAATCGATCCACTGATCGATTGGGAGCAGGTTTTGTCGTGACACTTCACCCAATCGATCAACTGATCGATTAGGCATGAGTCAATCGATCGGTTGATCGATTGAGCCAACTTGATTTTCCCTAATCAAGTTCCAAGCCCCTAAAACCCAACATATGGTCAACCATGACCTGTTGGGACATCATACCTAGCATTCGGTCACCCTCGACCTGCTAGGACTTCCTCACCAAGTGCCCAGTTAATCCCTTTGACCCACTTAGACTTTCTCCTCGTGCCAAGTATCCGGTCAAACCTTTGACCTACTTGGACTTCTCAATACCAGGTGTCCGGTCAACCTTTACCCACCTGGATTTCCACGTGCCTGGCTTCACTCACCAGGACTTCTCTTCTGCCTAGCTTCACTCACTAGGACTTCCCATCTGCCTAGCTTCACTCATTAGGATTACTCATCTGTCTAGCTTCACTCACTAGGACTTCTCATCTACTTGGCTTCACTCACCAGGACTTTCCACCTGGCTTCACTCACCAAGATTTTTTAACTGCCTGGCTTCACTCACCAGGACTTCTTCTCTGCCTAGCTTCACTCACTAGGTCTTTCACCTGGCTTCACTCATCAGGATTTTCCAATCAAGTATCCAGTCAGTCTTGACCTACTTGACTCTTCTTCACATCTAACTGGTCAACCTTGACCAGAGGATAATTGTACCCACAATCTCCCCAAATGAATGATTGCATCTGTAATCTTCACGTATTATCAATCTTCATGTATTGTCAATATATTGTCAAACATCGAAACCCAAACATCAAGACTCAAGCTTGAGCCTTCTCAAGCTTAGTCAACCAGGTCAACCTTGACCTAGGGAATATTGCACCAACAGGTTCCATTATTTATGCATGAGTTGATTTGCATATTTATTTACATATGTGTTGCTATATTGTTTCTCTAACTTAAAAGGGTTACCAAACATCAAAAAGGGGGAGATTGTTGAAGCAATCTGGGTACCCTAGGTTTTGATGTTTGGGCAAATGTTTAAGTTAGGTTTATTGTTATATTTGATATATATTGTGAGTGTGCAGGATACAGGTACAACAAGGAAAGTTCAAGTGTGATCTTGGCAAAGGGAGAAAGTCCAAGGATGAGTCTTGGCGGTGTAAGTCCAAGCATGTAGTATTGGCAACGTAAGTTCAAGTGTGGCTTGACAATGGATGAAGTCCCGGAGGTGTGACCTCTTGGCAAAGGAAGACCCGACAATAATGACAAGGTCGATGGAAGCTCCAGAAGGCAAGATGTGAAGGATGGGGAGGCATCTGAGGGACGCAAGGCTGATGGAGGAGGCTAGAAGGCTAGGTCTAGGTTGGTCAGGCGAGGACGAGTGCTAAGTGAATGTACTCAGGGGGTTAAATCATAGGATTAGGATTTTACTGTAGCATTAATGTAGTATTACTGTAGTAGTACTGTAATGTTACTGTAATAGTACTATAGCGTTTCTGTAGCAGTCGACTGGTGTTTTCATCAGTTGACTGGTGTAGTCGACCGGACAGTCGACTGGGAGTGAATAGAATGCTTCTGTTCGTTCGGTTAGTGTGGAGCAGTTGACTGATGGAAGTATCAATCGACTGGTATCGAGTCGTTGGGTTGTAGCAGTCGAATCTCCACAGAGGGCAGTTGACTAATGGTTTTAGCAGTCGACTGGTAGGCGAGGTTTTTCAACTCGTGGCCTATATAACAAAGCATTGGAAGCTTGGTTAAGGTTGACGAAATATATTTGGTTAAAGCCTATTAGACTCTCCCAAGCCCTCGTGTGATCGGTGTGCTTGTATTCAAGTGTTTGTGGTGAGGTTTCTCCACCGACAAAGAGCTTGAGCTAGCCGAAGGTTTTCCGGGGAGTCATCCACCGACGGATCGGGATCGTCCACCTTACGGACAGCCGTGGAGTAGAAGTAAGTAATCTCTGAACCACGTTACATAAATGTGTTAGAAGTTTGTTTGTCTTGGTTATTACCTTTAGGTTTAGCATTCTATTTGTTAGATTTGATTTTGTATTTTCGCTGTACACTAACATTATAGGAATCAATCGATTTGGGTGAGACGCTATTCACCCCCCTCTAGCAGACGTAAAGGCCCCAACAGATGGATCCGTCTGACAACCTCTTGAACTAGCGTTGTGCTGACCCAGAGAGGGTGGTGAGAAAGACCCGGTCCTTCACTCCATCGGTGTACTGATGAATTGTGACCGCATTATCGAATTTGGTCAAATGGTCGTTTGGGTCGGTAGTTCCGTTATACTCTCCAATCGCTAACGGTGTGTAGTGCCTCAGCAAAGGGTCATTCAGAATCCCCTTTGAAAATTATTGATTGATCCGCTCGGGTGAATCATCCTCCCTAGGTGCCTTCCCTTTCCTTGCATCTTGAATAGGCGCATCATCTGAAGAAGACCCCAGGTTTTTATCCGCTCGGTCCCGTTCCTCCGATAGAGTTCTAAACAACGCTCGGTGGAAGGGAATATGCGCATTGGGTGCTTCCCCATACGTGATGGCCAGCTTCTTGCTATTACCCCGAGCCGATACTTGGTCCGCTCATTCATCGTGCTCAGCTAGTCGACCAGCGGCTGATGCTGCGGGCTCTTGCGCTTGGCGTTCGACCAACGCTTGTTGTTGTTGTTGCTGCTCCACTATCTTATCTGCTCGGGCTTGTACCAGCATGACAAACTCCTCTTGTGTCAGCGTCACCATAGTGAATTTTCCAGCGTCCTCCATCTTCTCGTTCGGATGTAGGCTACGGTTTCACAAACGACGCCAAAATGATCCTCTCCGAAAGCGAGAATGTGGAAAACTGGGGATGTGGCGGCTTCGCTGACTGGCTGAAGACCTCACTCCGTTCTGTAAAACAAGTAACGTCAGTGCCGAGCCAGGGAAGAGATCCCTAGCGTTGGCACTCCAACGCTCAAGTCAGTCACTGGAATGTGGAGAAAAGTGGAGGAACTGTAGAACTATGTGCAAACAGTAGATAACGCATGCCTCCACTGGTGATTGACTCTCCCTTTATATAGAGCCTTGGTGGGCGATGCGCGTGCTTCTCGAGGCATAGGGGCACTCTCCTATATATCCTATGAAAGGACCTATCAAGAAAGTACCTCTAACAACAAACCTTAACAGGGCATGCATATCCCTGACGAGACAGTAGAAGCTTCCATCGTATGATCCACTTGTTGACCATGCCTCGTGTCAACGACACTACCTCCCAAAAGGATATAGAGAGATACTACAATGGTCCCGTTTCTTGGTCGAGCGTGGGTAGCTGCTCAGTCAAGACTCTGCTCCGTTCATGGTTAGTCCCGCTACTTAGCCGAGCAGGGTAGCCTCTCGGTCGGGACCCCTCCTCTCTATCGACCTCAGTGGCTCTTCCGTACGGTGACTGTGTAGCAACCTATCCTCCCCCGTTCGGACTAGCTATCCGGTCGGCCTCGACGTCTTGCTACTCTATGTTGAGAGTCGGTTGTCTTACGTATCACCTCGAGTTGGACGGGTGGTCTGCTCGGACATGTCTTCCGTTAGTCGGGCCCTAACTACCCGACCGACCATTGCAATTGTCCTTTGTTTGATCCTTTGATACTCGAGCGTTGACCAGCTTGACTTTGACCTCCACCTTGGCAGTTGGCCCCGTGCCAGGTAGGCCTCCCTCCATCGCCGCATCAGCACCCAAGCATCATATTCAAATACTTGAAACCCAAGTTGAACTTTCTTACATTTTCTTAAATCCCTTCACTTGACCTTTTAAGATGGAATTTTCTTCCTCGAGTTTTGTAACTGAGTTGAAGTTCTATCTTGAACATGATTAGTTGAAGGATTCAAGTTGACCTACTCCTTAAGGTGGTTAACTTCCTTGAATAGCAAGTTAATCTTATGCTCAGATTTAGTCAAATTTTTAAACAAGTATTTAATTATTTTGAGCATTCTATATTTAGAAAGGGTGGTTACCTTATCTAGTCATTTTGAAATAAATATGGATCTGTGGCTTCTATCGGATTCAGAATCAGACTCGGACTCGATCTTGAACTCCTCGTTTCTTGTCATAAGTTCCAAGTGTTGGTGCAACCTTAGGTCAAGGTTGACCTGGGTGACCCGACTCGAGTTGACCTGACTCGAGGTATATTTTGATGTTTGATAAGAATAGAGAAGTTGTATTTTGATGTTTGACAAGAATAGGAACTTTAGGGATTGTGGGTGCAACCTTTGGTCAAGGTTGATCTGGTTGACCCGACTTGAGTTGACCTGATTCGGGAAGAGTCCAAGTATGGAGACTTGGCACGGAAAGGTCCAAGCAGGGAGCTTGGCACGGGAAAAGTCCAAGTATGGAGACTTGGCACGGAAAAGTCCAAGCAGGGAGCTTGGCACGGGGAAAAGTCCAAGTATGGAAGCTTGGCATGGGAAGTCGGAGAGGGCTCGGTACCTCGTTCTCCGGACTAGGTCAGAGAGGGCTTGGTAACTCGTTCTCTGGACTGGATGGAGTCGGAGAGGGCTCGGTAGCTCGTTCTCCGGACTAGGTCAGAGAGGGCTCGGTAGCTCGTTCTCTGGACCGGACGAAGTCGGAGAGGGCTCGGTAGCTCGTTCTCTGGACTAGGTCAGAGAGGGCTCGGTAGCTCGTTCTCTGGACCAGACATGGAAGTCGGAGAGGTCTCGGTAGCTCGTTCTCCGGATTAGGTCAGAGAGGGCTCGGTAGCTCGTTCTCTAGATCAGGAAGGCTTTAGGTTTAAGGCTGGGAAATTGGATCGGTCTGCTGACCGATCCAGTGATACACTGGGTCATCTGATCGATCTGATGACCGATCAGAAACCAAACAGATTGGGAGAAGGAATGGCCTGATCGGTCCACAGATCGATCAGGGCTCTAGCAACCAACTCTTTGTGAGAGTTGGGATCAGTCTGGGCACCGATCAGCCTAGGGCCTGATCGGTCCACAGACCGATCAGGGATCGACAACAACTCTCTGTGAGAGTTGGGATCGGTCTGGGGACCGATCAGCCTAGGCCCTGATCGGTCCCATGGCCGATCAGACCCATCCTGGACCGATCAGGGTGGAGCCTGATCGGTCCAGGCCTAGCCGTTGAGACACAACGGCTAGATTTCTGTCTTCTTCTTCGCAGGTTTTGATATAAGGTGGAGGGCCTCTACTGTTGAACTCACTCTTCTTCTTCCTCCTTGCGATCTGAGCTTTGCTGAGCTCTTCATCCCTGAAGCTTCGTGTGAGCTTCCCTCGGCTGAGTTTCCAACTGAACAGTTGCTGCTGTGCTGTGGTTGGCATCCGTGAAGTTGCTGCTTCATCAACAGTCGACAAGAAGGCAAGCAAACTAGTGTTTTTACATTCATATTGTTCTTGGCTTCTTGCTGTATTTCTTGTACTCCGATCTTGCTGTTGCAAGAGAGATTGTGGCGAGGTTTCTCCACCCAGAAGGAGTTTTTATTAGTCGGTTTTCCGGGGTCTCATCCACCGACGGATATATAGGATTCGTCCACCTTACGGACAAGCCGAGGAGTAGGAGTATCATCTCCGAACCTCGTTATATCGTCGCATTTGAGGTTTGATCTTCTCCATTTTCGTTTCTACTTTTTATTTCCGCTGCGCTAACTCAAATTGTAGGAAGAAACGTGAACTTTGTTGGAGCAATCCCAATGGTCCGCGGGACCATGTGTTTTGGTGTTTGGGCAAAAGGTTTAAGTTAGGATTACCCTTGTTATTTGATATGTGTACTTGAGTTGTGCAGGACTGCAGGTGACACATGTGACTCAGGTTGACGGCTTCGGGTCCGGTGAAGGATGGAGCATCCGAGGGACCGTGGACAAGGCAGCAAGGACAAGGGCCGAGGGAAGCGACTTCGAGGCATACGCGAAGGATGGCATTGGGGACGAGCCGCGGGCTTGGATGCATCCGAGGGACGAGAGCCAAAGGAAGTAGGCTTGAAGGCAAGAGGTCAAGGCTGCAAAGAAGAGTCAAATGAGTCGTGAGGGTACGAGTGCATGAGAGATTGTACTCGGAGTAAAATCCTAGTTTTAGGGTTTTACTGTAGCGGCACTGTAGCAGTACTGTAGCGCACTGTAGCAGTTACTGTAGCGTACTGTAGCAGTCGACTGGTGTATGGACCAGTCGACTGATGCACTGTAGCAGAGCCGTTGAGATAGCCGTTGGGCTGGCACCAGTCGACTGGTGCAAGGACCAGTCGACTGGTAACGGGCAAATCAGGTTCTGATTTGTTCCAAGCTCTATAAGAAGGAGCTTGGTATGGCCGGCCAAGGCGACGAAATTAGACTTGGTTAAAGCCTAATTAGTAGTCATCTAGTGCTCTAGCAATCCAAGTGTTCTTGATCGAGTTGTGGCGAGGTTTCTCCACCGACAAGGA
The DNA here is from genome assembly GCF_018446385.1 of Zingiber officinale. Classification (NCBI taxonomy): domain Eukaryota; kingdom Viridiplantae; phylum Streptophyta; class Magnoliopsida; order Zingiberales; family Zingiberaceae; genus Zingiber; species Zingiber officinale. Next base: position 30,306,651 of record NC_056004.1, read on the forward strand.
GGATTGTGCTAGCCGGAGTTTCCGGGGACTAATCCACCGACGGATTGAGGGATCGTCCACCTTACGGACACGCCGTGGAGTAGGAGCTTTATCTCCGAACCACGTAAATCGACGCGTGTTGGTTTGCTTGCTCTTTCTTGTTCTTTGTATTAGCATTTAGCTTTCATATTCGTATTTGTATTCTTTGTATTCCGCTGTGCTAACGAATACGTAGGAAGCAATCGATTTGGGGGTGCCGTCTATCCAACCCCCCTTCAAGCCGGCCACCGATCATCCAACAAACTTGGGGTCGGCTATTCACACCCCCCTCTCTAGCCGCTATCCGAAGGTCCTAACAAGTGGTATCAGAGCGAGGTCGCTCTTCGTCGGATTAACACCCGGGGGAGCACGAGCTAGAGAATGGATCAACTTGGAGAAGACGTCACGATTCCACCCTTCTACGATCGCGACGACTTCACGTTTTGGAAGGTAAGAATGAAGTATTTTTTTATGACTAACCTAGTAAATTGGAATTGTGTACAAGTAGGTTTTATTCCTCCGGTGGATAAAGAAGGAGAACCTCTCGAGAAGAAGAAGTGGACTAAGGAACAAATCCACCAATCCATAATCAACGACGAGGTAACGAAAATCTTTGAATTTTCATTACCTAATGATATCTTGTGTAAGATAGGTAGATACAACAATGCCAAGGAGTTGTGGAACAACTTGGCTAAGTTTCATGAGGAGAGCTCCAATTCAAGTCATGAAGAGGAGTCAAGTGAGCCAAGTAGCTCACATCATGGAGGTATGGAATTAGAAGTTGAGGGCTACTCAACATCTAAGGAAGAAGAGGAGGAGAGTTCTTCTTCAAGAATGAAGCAAGAAGAAGAAGCCTCTACCTCCGGAAGGGATGAAGAAGAGAGCTTATATCCATCCTCAACCCTAGGTAACTCAAGCAACTTAATTTCAAGTAAATTACATATAATGTGCTTTGAGTGTAGGGAATATGGGCATTACAAAAGTAAATGTCCAAAGAGGATTCGAAAGACTCCACCGGCACCAAAAGTCAAGGAAGCCGGAGTCCCGATACGCAAGGGCAAGGAGCATGTGGTGTGCTTCCAATGCAAGCAAAGGGGACATTATAGGAGTCAATGTCCAAGGGGGAGGCAACCTCACAAGGACAAGAGACCAAGCACATCTATGGGGGGAGCTAAGGCAAACCCTAAGGTATCCTTTAAGGCACATTCTTGCAATTCTAATAAGACACATGCTAGTAGTTTTATTGCAATTGTCAATAATGATAAGCATGAGAACCATAGAAACCGATACATGTGCTTAGGTGCCAAACATGTTAGCCTAGATAAGGACAATGCTAGAAATGCCAACCCTAGAGTTAACTCATCTAAGGTTAAGGAAAACCTAGATAGGAATCCCAAAACAACTAGACATATGCCTAGGAATACCTCAAAGAAAAATGGAAAATTAAAGCTTGAGGTATTAAAGAAGGAAAATCAAGTCTTGAGGTCAAGACTTGATAGAAAAGACTCTTAAGAATTTGGAGAAGTCAACTCTAGGGTCTAAGGGTCAAAAACCAAAGCCCAAGGACATGAGAGGTTTGGGTCACAAACCTAAGTCTCAAGTGGTCAAGCCCGCTTATCATAATGTTCCATTCGATTATGGAACAAGACCTAGGGCTAAGAAGACCATCACCAAGGTCACAAGGGGAGTCACCCCTAGAGTTGATCTTGATGAGTCCCAAATGACCAAGGCTTTAAAGCCTAGGAGGGTCATTAGGAGGGTTGCTAGGGAAGTCATCCCTAGTGAATATTTAGTGAACCCAATGAGCTCAAATAGGTATTGGGTTCCTAGGAGCGTGATTCCTTCACGCTAGATGGTTTAGGGTGTGCCAACCTTAATTGGATAGGTAGTTAACCTACTCATGGCAAAAGGTGGCATTTTAGAAATTTTCAAGGTGTAATCAAGCCTTGAAAATGAAATTAAAAATTATTCCTAAGGTGATTAGGATGTGCCAACCACATTTGAGAAGTTTTCTAGGGTCAATCTAATTGGCACATAGTGATCCAAAAAATCTTTAGTATATGACTTTAGGTCTATTACACTTAAGAATATAGAATTTATGGCAAAATGATCAAAATTATCAAAAATGACAACTAAGGCTAGAATTAGGTATTTTCTATACCTTTATATGTTATTTGCCATACATTGTTTGTCATATGTCACGTCATGACATCATATTTATTTTATTATCATTTGAAATGTCATGATAATGCTTAGGTTAGTTATATGTCATGCCTTATTTAAGTTTCATACTTTATGCCATGACATCATGACATTGGCACTTATTTCCACTTATGATATTATTTTATGCCATGTCATCATCTCTTGCATTTATGATCAATTAAATTGATTTAAGGATAAAAACACAATTTGATATGGAGATCTAATTATTGTTTAGAAAATGCATGAGAACTTAGCTTAAGATGACCTAAACCCATATCTCACATCAAAATTAACTTGGATGTGTTTGATACACCTTAGATGTGTGTGAGATATTAGGATTATGAGTTAGGATCAAGGTGCATAGTTCTTGTACCTAGATGAGCCTAATTCGAAATTGAGGATCATAGGGAAAACTTGTGTACAAGTCATGTACATTTAGTCCTAAGATTGTGGTCCTAAATTGAATGGTTTAAAATCATTTCAAAATTGTTTTGAAAAACCTTGATGAAGTTTTTCTAGTGATAGCATTCATCATTGAGCAAGTTGATACAAAGATGGATTAACCTTGAGCTATTTCAAAGTCTTTCGAACTTTGTATCAAGATTAAAAAATGGGAGTTATTTTCATATAAAACTATTTTTCCATGACAATATATGTTATGAGGAATGTATCCTCAAAATTTTACAATTTTTGGAATTTTCTGTGATTTTTTAGGGGTTTCTGAATTTCGGGAGAAAAATCAGAAATCCTTATCAGAGAGTTGTGGACCGATCAGAGAAGATCCTGATCGGTCCAGGGAAGTCTGGATTGGTCACTGGACCGATCCAGGGCAGTGAGGATCGGTCTGGTGACTGATCTAGTGAAGTTCTGATCGGTCTGGTGACCGATCAGAGCGTGCCAAAATGCTGATTTTTCGACTGTTGTCTGAAATTTCAGCTATGAAAGTTGGTGTTTTAGATTTCTAAAGGGTTGAAACTCTCCAAGACATTGTTGGTGGAATGGTCAAGGAGGAGTTAACCTTTAGGGGGAGTTTTACCTAATGGTCAAGGGGGAGATGACCTTTAGGGGGAGTTTTTACTCGTCAAGATTTCTGAGGATGAGTGATATGGGATTATCACTAAGTTGACTGTGGATTTTAGTATCAAGGGAGAAATTAAGGGTTTCAATGAAAGGTATGAGACTTTCATTAGGAAGAAACTCTTGACCTTGATTCACTCTTTTTGATGTGTGTCAAAAAGGGGGAGAATGTCTAGAGAATGTTCAAGGAAGAACATTGGAGTTTGGGAAGAATGTTCAGATAATGTTCGAGGAAGAACATTGGAGAACTATTGGAAAACCTAAGTTAGGTTATCGGGTTAACCTAACTTGATTATGGCTTTTGCCAAACATCAAAAAGGGGGAGATTACTGGTGCAACCTTAGGTCAAGGTTGACCTGGGTGACCCGACTCGAGTTGACCTGACTCGAGGTATATTTTGATGTTTGACAAGAATAAAGAAGTTGTATTTTGATGTTTGACAAGAATAGGAACTTGGGGGATTGTGGGTGCAACCTTTGGTCAAGGTTGATCTGGTTGACCCGACTTGAGTTGACCTGATTCGGGAAGAGTCCAAGTATGGAGACTTGACACGGAAAGGTCCAAGCAGGGAGCTTGGCACGGGAAAAGTCCAAGTATGGAGACTTGGCACGGAAAAGTCCAAGCAGGGAGCTTGGCACGGGGAAAAGTCCAAGTATGGAAGCTTGGCATGGGAAGTCGGAGAGGGCTCGATAGCTCGTTCTCCGGACTAGGTCAGAGAGGGCTCGGTAGCTCATTCTCTGGACTGGATGGAGTCGGAGAGGGCTCGGTAGCTCATTCTCTGGACTAGGTCAGAGAGGGCTCGGTAGCTCGTTCTCCGGACTAGGTCAGAGAGGGCTCGGTAGCTCGTTCTCTGGACCGGACGAAATCGGAGAGGGCTCGGTAGCTCGTTCTCTGGACTAGGTCAGAGAGGGCTCAGTAGCTCGTTCTCTGGACCAGACGTGGAAGTCGGAGAGGGCTCGGTAGCTCGTTCTCCGGACTAGGTCAGAGAGGGCTCGGTAGCTCGTTCTCTAGATCAGGAAGGCTTTAGGTTTAAGGCTGGGAAATTGGATCGGTCTGCTGACCGATCCAGTGATACACTGGGTCATCTGATCGATCTGGTGACCGATCAGAAACCAAACAGATTGGGAGAAGGAATGGCCTGATCAGTCCACGGACCAATCAAGGCTCTAGCAACCAACTCTCTGTGAGAGTTGGGATCGGTCTGGGGACCGATCAGCCTAGGGCTTGATCGGTCCACAGACCGATCAGGGATCGACAACAACTCTCTGTGAGAGTTGGGATCGGTCTGGGGACCGATCAGCCTAGGCCCTGATCGGTCCCATGACCGATCAGACCCATCCTGGACCGATCAGGGTGGAGCCTGATCGGTCCAGGCCTAGCCGTTGAGACACAACGACTAGATTTCTGTCTTCTTCTTCGCAGGTTTTGATATAAGGTGGAGGGCCTCTACTGTTGAACTCACTCTTCTTCTTCCTCCTTGCGATCTGAGCTTTGCCGAGCTCTTCATCCCTGAAGCTTCGTGTGAGCTTCCCTCGGCTGAGTTTCCAACTGAATAGTTGCTGCTGTGCTGTGGTTGGCATCCGTGAAGTTGCTGCTTCATCAACAGTCGACAAGAAGGCAAGCAAACTAGTGTTTTTACATTCATATTGTTCTTGGCTTCTTGCTGTATTTCTTGTACTCCGATCTTGCTGTTGCAAGAGAGATTGTGGCGAGATTTCTCCACCCAGAAGGAGTTTTTATTAGCTGGTTTTCCAGGGTCTCTTCCACCGACGGATTGATAGGATTCGTCCACCTTACGGACACGCCGAGGAGTAGGAGTATCATCTCCGAACCTCGTTATATCGTCGCGTTTGAGGTTTGATCTTCTCCATTTTTGTTTCTACTTTTTATTTCCGCTGCGCTAACTCAAATTGTAGGAAGAAACGTGAACTTGGGGTCGGCTATTCACACCCCCCCTCTCTAGCCGCTATCCGAAGGTCCTAACACCAAGAGGCTTGACTCCTTTGATTCCTATGCATCCGACTCTTCTGAAGATGATTCGTCCTAAGTAGCCTTGAACTCTTTTCTTGTTCTTGAAGACATGGGCTTCTCCTCTTTTAGGTTAGGACACTCATATTTGTAGTAGCTCTTTTTGTTGCACTCGTAACATGTTACCTCAGATTTTGGTGTGTTTGAGGTGTTTTGTACTTTCTTCATTTTTCTTTTATTAAACTTCTTTTTAGTAAACATCTTTCGTAACATGTTTACCATTTCCTCTTCATTGTTCAAATATGAGTTTGACTCGCTTTCATATTCTTGTTTCGGTCGGGACTTAAACATAGTCTCCTTGCTTTTGTTTTAACCTACATACAAAGTTATACCCTTCTCGGTCATACTAGAGTTAGTCTGATCATATAACTCTAACTTGTAAAACAATTCATCTAATTTAATAATAGAAAAATCCTTTGAAACTTTATAGGCACCATAGATGCCCACAGTATATTCCAAGAGAAAGAGTTTAGAGCTTACCTTATTATGTTCTGATTTTCAAGTTGGTGGCCGATGAGGTGAGCCCATTATTCTTGTGTGTAGTTGAGTCATGGTTTCTCCATTCAACATTTTAATATTGAATAACTAATTTAAAAGTAGATCCAGTTTAGTTACCTTTGACTAGTTGGTTCCTTCATGTAATTTGACTAGTTGGTCCCACAATTCTTTGGAATTGTCAAATGGACCAACTCAAATGAGGTTTTCCTTGGTTAGACCACATTAGAGTGTATTCATTGTCTTGTAATCGACTTGGGTCTTCCTTTTCATTTCAGAATTCCACTTTTCTAGGTCTAGTGATTCTCCGTGTTCAGTTGGTGGTGAGTATTCCTTTATGATTGTGAACCACATATCGATGTTGGATTTGAGAAAGCACTCCATCCTCCATTTCCAGTAACTAAAGTATTCTCCGTTGAATAGTGGAAGACGAACCATGCTATATCCTTCTTAGTGAGACATCAACATTCTTGCAATAAGAGATAATCCAATTTTTTTTTCAAAACTTTGTCTTGGGATTAGTAGTGCGAGATAGAAGAAATGATGCTATAGAAAAAGAAAAGAAAACTTTTTTGAGAAATAGAAAAGATTTTAAAAGGCTCAAAAGACTATTAAGTTATTTTAGAGCAAACCAACTCTAATACCAATTATAGGATCCTAATAGACTAGAGAGGGAAAGGTGAATCTTGTTCGTTAGAAATCTTTTCTTTTAAATGTAAATCAAAGTATAGCGGAAAGAAATAAACACAAGAACATAGTTCCTTTTTTTTACTTGGTTCGCGGTCCAGTGACTACTACTCTAATGTCTGTGATCCTTGATGGCTTTCGATGGGCAATTTACTAAATATTTGAATAGTACAGATATAAAAGATGAGCAGTTACAATGAAAGTATAGATATAAAACATATCAACAATGAAGATTAGGTCTTAGGCATAGGTTGTCGAATAGCCTCTTATAGTAGTAGTAGCAAAACTTGCACATGCAGTAACAACAGAGACGAAGCGGTGAGTGTGATCGAAATGAATGGATGCTCGGCTCAGATCCTAAGGTCTTCTTTTATAGGTATTGTTCGGTCGACTTAAACTCTGGCCAGTCGACTGAACCTATCCATCGACTAAATCTCTTATTAGTCGACTGAACTCTATGCCCTTCCTTATTTGCCTCGGTTCAATCAACTCAATTCTGTGATTTTCACTGTTTGGTCCTGATCAAGCTTATCCGTCGACTGAACCTATGAATTTTCCTTCCTGCGAGATCTAATATGATCGTTTGTAATTTCTTTTTATGGATTGGTCGACTGATCCAACTTATCAGTTGACGGAATAAGGTGTATACCATATTCGTTGAGTTTCAATATGATCTTTGCCACACTAGCTTAATCGGTCAACTGATTCCACTGATCAGTCGACTAAAAATGTTGTGTACCTATTTACTAGACTTTGATCTGATCTATGTCAGGCTGGCTGGATCGGTCGACTGATCCCAACTATTGGTCGACCGAACCTTTGATCAATTCTGGAATTTTGTTTAACTACAAAACAAAGTTAGCACAAGCAATATATAATAATAGAAGTTTTACAAGACAGATTTAGCACAATATATAGTAATGATACATGAATATGACAGTTAAGACTGTCTTGATCTCAACTTACAAACCTCCGTTGGTTTCTTTAGTTGGGTCAATACCTAAAGTTTGTCCCTACCAGGACACGACCTCAATGCACTCCCTCAAGGAGGTTACCTCACTCATCTATCAAACATTATGTCCTCTAGATCTATTTGGACTTTAATTGCTCAGCATCGTATTGGCCTGCCAAGGCTTCCACTTGATTTAATATCGGATCCTTCGGACCCATCGAATCCACCTACCAAATGTCAGGTCCACTTGATCCATCTGAACTTCTTGTCTTGTTTCCATGATCTGCTGAGATTTTTTTTACCTAGTATCAGGTCTAGCTACCCCTACTAGGACTTTTCAAATTAAGCATCCTACACACTTGATCAATTTATCATATCACAACAAGACTTAATTAACTTGAATCTTTGATAACATCAAAATATATGTTTGATTCTAGTGCACCCTTCACCAATAGGTATTTTGCCGGAACGCTTTCTTTTTTAGACCTATTTTCAAGTGACAAAAGGTGAACGGTTCACCCCAAGCATCCTTCACCATCGGCCCCATAACGAAATGAAGGGATGACATAATGACCTCTATAGCTGGGAGGAATTTTATTCCTCAAAGAAGTATTATCCCTGGAGGAATTCGATTGATAATCTATCATCCAAATATCAACTCGGCTATGCCTACACAACCATATAAAAACATTATAATCCTTATTCTTATGGATGATGATGATTAGTTGATGTTAATAGACAGAAAGGTCCTCGTATCCTGTAAGCACTTTTTGCTATTTCCTTTTTAAGTGAAACCAAGATTTAAGCTTAGCTCCCATATCAACTTTCATGTTCGGACTCTCCTCGCAAGCTAAACTGTCAACTGCGAGCAGCCAAACTGATTGTGTACACAAGCTTCTGCATCATTCTTCAATTGTCATAATACAAACAAAATGCAATTCTTCCCAAGACTATGAAGGGCACATAAAAGGGATGCTATCAACAAAGCTAGACTTGTCTCTCCAAGCGAGTCCTGTAAAATAATTTGATGACTGCAAAATACCCAGGATATATGATCCTTATATATATATATATATATATCTGCAACCTTCTGTCTTTATCAACTCCGAACTCAACAACAAGAACGGCGGAGGTCCGAACGATTGCAAAGGATCGGAGGTCAGTCAATACGATCGCAGAACGCAGTGACGGCAGTAAATGTCGCCTTAGGTCGGCATTTAAAAACACTGCCGACGTTTTTAAAACGTCGGCAGGTAAATCTCGTTAAAAGTAACTGTTATTTAGTGTACATATTAAAAAAGAATTAATCGTTTCCTTGACAATTAGCTGTCTACTTAATTGTTATGTGCACTTTATATTTTTGATCAATTTATTAGGTTTTATAGGTTACCAAAATCTGTCCGGAGCGCATTATTATAAATTCAATTTGAAATTATTGATCAATTTATGCCTGCTCCACCGGTTTGTGGTGTAATTGACAAGGGAGATAAATAAACATCAACACCAACCCCCGGAAAAGACTTTCATTATCCTGCATACTTGCATTAGAGGCAAAACTTTACTACGCAATGCAGAATATAGTGAATTAAAATCAACTTAATGTCAACTGTTTATGCGTGGTCATTACTGTCCAACAGGAAAAAAAAAAATTCATGAGATTTGACTCTTCCTAGCAACTATGACATTTTGCCTTCTTAAGTACAAACCTACCATCCTTGTTACTTTACACGAGTTGGGTCAAACATCTCTCTCTTTGCTTAGAACCACAGAGAAGAAAGTAAAAAAGAAAGACATGCACAGCTGCACCACCAAACCTCTGTTCCACCTACAATCCTTGTACTCTTGTAGTAAAATGACTCGAAGATACTGCGTAGTGTGAGAGAACAGTTATTGCTTGATTGGATTACATGTCCAGTTAATTTGGAGCTAGATTGAATAAAAGCCAGAAAAAGGTCACATTGTAAATCAGTAGAATATTTCTTTGCCTACACTCTAAAGCTTCGTGGACCTCATATCCACCAAATAGATTACAAAATCTTATGTTCTAGCTGCCCCATCCCTCTTCTGTTCTGTATATATATAATATGCTCTGATCGTGAACTCTCACACCCCATCTCATCTCCTTGTGATCAGTTGTATTAACTATCCATCAACTTAGGCACAGGGATGGGTTCCCCGCCTCTTCTCTTGCTTTTCTCCTTCCTGTTAATGCTTCAACATGCTACCCGAGCCGAGCAAACCAGGCACTACAAGTTCAACGTATGTTGTTGTTCGTTGACGTGGGCGTGGATTAAAGTTTCATGGTTGATGTATATGTGTTCCTATTTGATTCATTGCAGATACAAATAGCAAATGTGACTCGGCTTTGCAGCACAAAGAGCATCCTGACGGTGAACGGGCAGTTCCCGGGGCCAAAGATCGTCGCCAGAGAAGGGGACCGAGTCGTCGTCAGGGTGACCAACCATGTCGATCACAATGTCACCATTCACTGGTATAATTAAGAAATAAATAGGGTAGTTTTAGTTAAGTGGCACCTGACTCGATGACATTTTTTGCCAGGCATGGAGTTCGGCAGCTGCGAAGCGGCTGGGCGGACGGCCCTGCCTACGTGACCCAATGCCCCATCCAAACAGGGCAAAGCTATGTGTACAACTTCACCATTGTGGGGCAAAGAGGCACTCTGTTTTGGCACGCCCACATCTCATGGCTCAGGGCCACCCTCTACGGCCCTATCATCATCCTTCCCAAGCTTGGTGTTCCCTATCCCTTCGGCAAACCCTACAAAGAAGTCCCCATCATTCTTGGTATCGATACATATTCTATTGCACGTTTATTAACGTTGCTCGGATAATTAACTGATTTGCGTGCAGGGGAGTGGTGGAAGACTGATACAGAGGCCGTCATTAGCCAAGCTCTTCAGACCGGAGGAGCCCCTAACGTTTCAGATGCCTACACGATCAATGGCCTTCCTGGTCCCTTGTACAACTGCTCAGCTCAACGTACGTACTATACCATTCTGATATAATTAGCCAATTGTTTGCCTATGATATCTACTATATACGTATTGGCATGCAGATACCTTCAAGCTGAAGGTGAAGCCGGGGAAGGTGTATTTGCTTCGCCTAATCAACGCTGCAGTCAATGACGAGCTGTTCTTCAGCATCGCCAACCACACCGTCACCGTCGTCGAAGTCGACGCTGGTTACGTGAAGCCCTTCGACACCGAGATCGTCCTCGTATCCCCCGGCCAAACAACCAACCTGCTCCTCCGCACCAAGCCCTACTTCCCTGGTGCCATGTTCCTCATGAAGGCCAGGCCCTACGCCACCGGCCAAGCCACCTTCGACAACACCACCGTCGCCGGCTTTGTGGAATATCAGAAACCCTACAGCGTATCCGCCTTCGACAAGAAGCTCCCGCTCCACAAACCAACCCTCCCGGCATTCAACGACACGTCGTTCGCGGCAAACTTCGCTGGAAAATTGCGCACCCTGGCGACGGTCCGATTCCCCGCCAACGTGCCGCAGTCGGTGGACCGGCGGTTCTTCTTCACCGTGGGACTGGGGACGAATCCGTGCCAGGTCAACGGGACGTGCCAGGGGCCGAACGGCACCAAGTTCGCGGCCGCCGTCAACAACGTGTCGTTCGCGATGCCGACCACGGCTCTGCTCCAGGCGCACTACTTCGGGCAGTCGAGGGGCGTCTACACTCCGGACTTCCCGGTGTACCCACTCCGCCAGTTCAATTACACCGGAACTCCGCCGAACAACACGATGGTGGGCAACGGGACGAAGCTGGTGGTGCTTCCGTTCAACGCCAGCGTAGAGTTGGTGATGCAGGACACGAGCATTCTTGGCACGGAGAGCCACCCGCTGCACCTCCACGGCTACAACTTCTTCGTCGTGGGACAGGGCTCCGGCAACTTCGACCCCGCCAAGGACCCTGCCAATTTCAACCTGGTGGATCCGGTGGAGAGGAACACCATCGGCGTTCCGGCCGGCGGATGGGTGGCCATAAGATTCCTGGCCGACAATCCAGGTAAATATATTCGGAGCGAAATTTAATCAACTAATTGTTGGTAATGGATTAATTAATCAACGTAGGTGTGTGGTTCATGCATTGTCACATCGAGGCGCACATGAGCTGGGGCTTGAAGATGGCGTGGCTGGTCCTCGACGGGAGCCTTCCCAGCCAGAAGCTGCCTCCTCCGCCGTCGGACCTACCAAAGTGTGGATGATCTTCCGAATCAATTCATTCTTTAATTTGCTGGTATTTGGACGACTAACTCGCATGGACCGTCCTGACTTCAAATTTGATTGTTTTTTTGCATCTCGCTTTCTCGTTTCTTTTTGGTGTGTTGAACTTGTACTTTGGCCACTCTCTTGCTTTAATAAGATTGCAATTTAGTCATTTTGTATATCCGATCTAAGGAATGTCCGAGGGATTCGGTGACCCATTCAATGAGACTGTTGGTATGGAAAGAGATCTGCCTCCAGCATTACTTCCTTTTTCGGAAAACCTCCGACATTAATGCCAATTTTACTGGGGTGAAGAAATCGAAGAGGAATTCATAGTGGCCGATTGATCTTCCTCTCCCTGTTCGAAATATGTTCGTTGATGATTTTAATCGAACACCTCGATCGTTCCGCTTTTTTCTTTTTCTATGTTGGCACTCTTCACTCTGGTAAACGTTTTGTAGAAGCAGATACAAAGGGATGGCGGAGTATGGGCCACGGTACTTTGAGCTCAATACGGGGACGATGATGCCGTCGGTTGGGTTTGGAACGTGGAGAGCTCCGCCCGACGTGATCGGAGATGCCGTCGTCGCCGCTGTCACGGTACGTTCAACTTTGCGGTCATGAAACGTTACTGATAAACATTCGCACGGATAAGATTGATGTGATTGCCTCTTTTGTACGATTTTAAAGAATTATTTGCATTCGTAATTCAATTATTTTTTTACCAAATATTAATTATATATTTATTGAATTATATTTTGTATATTACTAAATTCTCTTAAAATTATGGAATTATCAAAAGTCGGATTTAACTTTGAAAATTTTCAAATGGTATATTTATTTCCTATTTTATCTTTCTCACCGAGTTCGATCATCTGTCCTTAAAATCTTATATCCTCTTGTCTCACTCATCGCCCTAGTTTACTGTCAACGATTTTCAGATCGATCAGTACTATATCCTGGGAGGAAGGTTAATATAAAGGAATCGTTGCCGATGCGATCGACGTTAGAATCTGACTCGATCTAAGCACATATTGACGATGGAGGAAAGTCTGCTCAGATCTGATCAGATTCCGGCGTTGATCACGTCGGTAGCAATCTCCTAGGTTCACCTTCCCCCTAAGATATAGTGTTAATCGGGCCGACGGTTGAAGGCCGCCGACGATGGACTGGGACGATGAGTGAGACACGAGGATAACAAAGTTTAGAAACAGAGGATCTGTACTCGGGCTCTGGGTGGTGCATTAAAAAAAATAATATTACTGTTAGATTTTAAAAATCAATATGTATTATATTTTAAAAAATTAATATCATTTTGCATAGAGAGGTACTTACATCTTTAATGTAAGACTTATGAGAGATTTGTAAAATCTAAAAAATTGAATAAAAAATTTTTGAATTATTTAAAGGTAAGGTTGAGATTTGTAATTTAAGAGAAGTAAACTTATCTTTTTATCTTGAATTTGATACAATAGATATGAAACCATACATTATCTTATGAATAAGATCATAAAAAACTCATTTAGAATTTTGACATTATAAATATTTTAATAAACTATCATACAATGTGATATATTGAACTCATGAAAAATACCTTTAAAGCTCTCAACATTAAAGATGCCCTACGAGACTCACATTTGTTAGCAATTCAACCCATATAGAATATGAGACGTGGAATAAAAAAAAATCAATTTATCACTTGTATTTGAAAAACGTTGTCAAAGTTGGCACAATTTACTAGTTTTGTTATCATGAAGCGTTGATTATAAGAAATACTACCTCATGTTTTCAAGTCATTGATAAGAGGAAATACACTGTGCTGGTTGTTTATACTTCTTGCTATTTCTGGATTTTGCGAAAGCACATTCATCTTCAGTTTTTGTGCATACGAACTGAAGATCTGTTTTAATTAATAAGTAATAACATTGTAGAACTCTTAGATATTATCATTTAAGTATTTATGATTCGATTCTTAATTATAACATATTTATAAAAAAAAAACTCAAATAAAATGTGTAATTAGAGAATGTTAAACTTCTGGATCATCCATCATGAACGTTTCTCGATTTATCCTGATAACTTATGAAAACTTTCATGGGGATGGATCGGTTGCCTAGTATTAACTGGTTCAATATTTTTTTTCAAGTTAAAAAAAGTTTATGCATTCTCTCATGTGAGAAACAAGCCTAAGGATGTTGACGATCTATATGAGCCTTCATTAGTGTTTCCTGATTTACTTAGTAACCAATGAATTTTTTTTTTTTGGTCGGGTTGGTCACACTCAGGATTAGTCGGTTAGGAGAACTAGATACCTAGTATCAACTAAAAAAAAGTTTATGCAACCCCATGGATATGGTTTGGTAGTAATTAATGTCCTCAATTTAGGTTGGGGCCATCGGATTATCCTAGCCCGCTAAATAATTTAAGCATATTTGGTTGAAATTTTATCAATCTATTTTAAAATTGGTCTTAACGAGCTGACCTGCCTAAGCCCATGACCCACGTTCGGTCTAAGGATTGAGATTTTTTTCTTTCCAAAATTTAAAATTTAAGTGTAAAACTTAATGGGCTCGTGTGTTTGATCTGTCTAAACTGCAATTCAAACATGAAATTTTCAACCTTTTCATATTTTTTATTTTTTGATAGGCTCATGGTTTGACCCACCTAACTCACAACCCATCTTGGGTCGGATTAGAGATTTTTCAACCTGCTAAGATAGTGGGTCAGTCCGCCTTGCCCCACCATACGATGGGTTTCAGACGAGTTGTCCCACCCTGCCTCAAGTTGGCTCGTTTCACTACACTAGTAGTAAGTGACAAGTGGTTTTCCCAAGCAATAAAGTTTGATTCCCACATAGAGCACATCTACGGTGTTGAACTAGTAGTGATATTGGGAAGCAATACTAGAGTCGTTAATTTAGAGCCGTTAATTTGGATTGAGCTCATCGGAATGGCCTGCCATACTAAACAATTTAAGCAAGTTGGATTAAAATTTTATCAACTCATTTAAAGGTGGACGACCCCACATAGGCCGTGACCCTTGCGGGTTAACCCACAATAAGCTTGGGTTGGCTCTCGGTTGAGAAAAAAAAATCTCCAAAAATTAAAATTAAAATAAAAAATTCAATGAGCTCATGAGTTTGACCGACTTAATTTGTAACCCAAATTTTATATTTTATATTTTATATTTTATTAATTATATTATATTATTGTTCATATTAAAATTGAATTGTAGAAGCGCTCACGGTAGATGGTCCAAAAGCCCAACATCTCGTAGTTGCGTGCCCCATTTAGAGTAAAAAATTCTTGCAAATGCATTGTAACTAGAGATCGAACTGTGGATGTTTGAGTGAAAATTTGATGTCTTACCATTGCACCGTAGTCTTAGGGGTACTATTCTTGAAAATCAAGAATTATAGTTAATACGGGTTGTAACGAGCAAGCCCAAAAGATGACGGGGCGGTCAAAGTCAAGGTGATATTGCAATAAAAGTCAAGGAAAGGAAGCATTCCCCACCTAGCATGATTGTTCACCCAACTTCAAGGCTTTCAGGTCTAGCCTGACCGAATTGCAAACTGTTTGGGAGAAGGTCGATTGGCCCTTAAGCCGGTCGAACATAAGGGATTTGGGGCTTTACTCTTGAACTGGAAAGATAGCATGTTCGATCATTCAATAGACAACCGAGTTTAAAAACAGTCAGTCTTATAGGTGTTGGATCGAGCTCGTGGCTATTTCGTTCGATTATCGGAAAACTATCAGAGTTTAAAACGTGCAGCGGAATAATAAGAGGAAATAAAGAAACTCAGAGACACAAGGAATTACTTCGTTCGGAGCCTAAGGCGACTCCTACTCGAAGGCCCGCGATCCTTGATCGCTTTCCATGGGCAACAACTATAAGCTCGATAAGAATTACAAACTAATTACAATGAAAGTATTATAACAACTTTATACCGACAACTAAAGAAGAGGAAAACAGAGCTCCGGGTCGTCGGGAGGTTGTTGCAGCACTTCTGGATCGTGTCGTTAGCAGCTAGATGCAAATAAATCGCTTGGCAGTTGATGATTTGAAGTGCTGGTCGAAACCCCCTTATAAAGGGTGTTCAAGGCCCCTTGAAGGCTGTTCAAGGCGCCTCCATGCTGCCGAGTCCTCCGCGTGGATCAAGCTTGAACTGGTCGAAGTTTATCTGCTTAAAGCGCCTTATACCCTACTCAAGGCGCCTTCCAAGGCGCCTTATACTCCCTTCAAGGCGCCTCCATGGATGCTTCGCAGCCAGGTCAGCTTTTGCACCCGAGGCGTCTCCAAGCTCCATGGAGGCACCTCGGACACTGTTCATCCGAGGGAAAACTTCATTATTTTGTACCTGCAAGACATGTTAGTCCCAAATACTATCCTGCAACACAAAGTTAGCATAAACAGCAGCATTAATATGATAAAGAATATTATGACAGTCTCTGAACTGTCCGGGTCTGACTTCGGATTTCCGTCCGGAAACCCTAGGTCAACCCGACGCCTACTGTTCCCTCTACGGGGAACGCATCCTCACCTACTCCACTCAGGAGATTTACCTGTTGCCAGTGCGATCCTCCAGATCGACTGGACTTTTGCTCAGCACTCGACGCTTCCGGACTTTCTGCTGGACATCCGCTTCCCGGCTAGTCTAGACTTTCACCTGGTTAGCGACACCAGGACTTTCTACCTAGGGTTACCACCCCCTTGGACTTTTGCCTGAAGCCATCGACCTGCCAAGACTTTCCGCATAGGGTTACCACCTCCTATGACCTAGGGTTATCACCCCCTAGGGTTTTCCGTTTGCCTAACCGCAGCTAGGACTTTTCTGAAATACTCAAGCAGACTTGTTAGATTACAAAACACCTTAACTTTGAATCCTTTGCCATTATCAAAACACGAGTTCGATGGTCGGATGCTTCCCGCATCAACAATAGGTCGGCCGGAATATCCGACCTACCTCATAATCGACCAGCCATATATGCGGTCAGAATAAGAGCCAGCCTCCTGGAGGTGCATAAATCTCTCTTTGCATGCCCGACCATATAAAAGGTCGACTAGGCTTAAGGAATAGCCTAAAAAATCTCCCTTTGCATGCCCAGCCAAAAAAAAAGCCGCCCGGGCTTAAAGCACTTATTCTCCCAAATCTCTCTATGCATCCTGGCCAGATAAAAGACTGGCCGGGCCTAAGACACTCAACTTCATATCAATTCCCAAATGGATTTTCAACACACAGTTCAACATATGGTTTCTTGAATGGATTTCAGCATGCCCAATGCATCATATTATTTTTTGAGCAGATCGTAAATACTATGCAGGACATAATATAGCAGCTTAATGCAACAATAGACATAAAGATGGTTGACCTTATGGGTCAGTCGAGGTATACTCAGCCGAAAAAATAAGCAGAGAATCCTAACAAACTGTAAAAATAACAACCACATATCAAAAAATATTCTGCTGGAACCTTCTTCAAGTATTATTGTGTCTCCCATCAGCCGATCACTTATAATAATATATTCCTTTAATGGCCTCAGCAACAACATAAGTTGTAAATAACAAAAGACGTACATATATGGATAAATGGAAGGTTCCTCAGACAATTATTACACATTGCCTAGGTTGTATACTTTCCATTATCCAACAACCTCTGACATTCTTAGTCACCTCATGATTGTGGAGGTTATGAGATGTGGTATATAAAGGGGGGTCACCTCTATTGGTAAGGTACGTTCTCTGAACATCTGGAACTTTCTCTCGCGCACATGTTCTTTACTGTTCTTCATTCACTAAGCCGAAATTGTACTAACTTGAGCGTCAGCGGGCCTTCGCAGGGATTCCCCTTGGTTTTTGGATACTGACATTATGTTTGCTTGTCTGAGTGTGCGCAGAATTGAAAGGAAGCCTATCCGTGGAGTAAAAAGTCAGTCTTCTCTCAATCAACAACTAAGCCACCATGCCTAGTGCACCATCTTTGTAGTTTTCAGATAGGATCAAATTTAGCGCTATTTGTGAAAACTTTTGCCTGAATCTTAAGATCAGAGATGGAAGAAGTTGGATGACTCACCACAGTCACCTTAATGCAAGAAGATCTAAAGATGTTCATCAATGCCCGAGCATAGAAACTAGCCTAGAAGCAACAACAAGCAGCTACTGGTGGTAATTTACCACCTAATCCCGTAGTGTCGACAACAACCTATCAAAAGGAAATAGGGGATCGGGAGGAATGCCCTACTTATCTACCTCTCGTGCCTCACTTGCCAATCCCGCGTCATCGAGTGCTCTTCCGTACGCTGCTTGAGTACATGGGCTAAGAAGGACTATACCAAGCACCTGTCCGAGATAGGCACAAAGGAAAAGTTCCCACAACTTGCAACTCTCCCGAGAAGATTAGCACCCCCAAGAAGCAACAAGTTTTTTCAGGTGGGTGATCTAGTTTAGAAGCGGATGAAACTGGTCGGAGACGTCAACAAGCAGGAGGAGAACCATATAAGGTGGTACAAAAGCCTGTCTTGGGTTCCTACTACCTTAAAGACGCAGAAGGGAAAGGGTTGGAGCGACCTTGGAGTGCGAATTATCTACAGTCTTATAGGGTTTGAAAAGTACGCCTATAATTCACTCATGTATTATATAAAATTTTTACACCTAATGAGAATGCAGGCAAATTCATTTGAAAAATTCCCTCAAGTTCTAGACTCCCGAGCATTCGCCCGGGTTTCAAGCGAGCATGCTCTTGCGGATTCAAGTTCCAAACTCCCGAGCCTTCGACCGAGTTATAAGCAAGCATAATTTCATGCCTTCAAGTTCTAGACTCTCGAGCATTCGACTGAATTATAAACGAACATACTCTTGCACTTTCAAGTTTCATACTCCCAAGACTCTGACCAGGTTATAAGTGAGCATGCTCTCGTGCCTTTATATTATAGACTCCCTAATCACTAGTCAAGTTATAAGCAAGCATACTCTCATGCCTTTATATTCTAGACTCCTGAGCATCTGGCTAGGTTATAAGTAAGGATGCTCTCGTGTCTTCAAGTTCCAGACTCCAAAGCCTCTGATCGGGTTATAAGTGAGCATGCTCTCGCGCCTTTATGTTCCAGACTCACGAACACCTGGCCAGGTTATAAGAGAACATGCTCTCTCTCCTTTATATTCTAGACTCCTGAGCATCCGACCTAGTTATTAGCGAGCTTGCTTTCATACTTTCAAGTTCCAGACTCCCGAACCTTCGGTAGGGTTATAAGCGAGCATGCTCTCATGCCTTTTTTCCAGACTACCGAGCCACCGGCCGGGTTATAAGCGAGCATGCTCTCACGCCTTTATATTCTAAACTCCCGAGCATCTAGCCGAGTTATAAGTGAGCATGCTCTCGTGCCTTCAAGTTCCAGACTCCCAAACCTCTGGCCAAGTTATAAGCGAGCATGCTGTCATAGCTTCAAGTTCTAAATTCCTAAGCCTTCCGCCGGGTTATAAGCGAGTATGCTATCGTGCCTTTATATTCCAGACTTCCAAGCCACCTGCTAAGTTATAAGTAAGCATGTTCTCGCGCCTTTATATTCCAGACTTCCGAGCTACCTACCGGATTATAAGTATGTTCTCGTGCCTTTATATTCTAGACTCCCAAGCATTTGGCTGAGTTATAAGTGAGCATGCTCTCGTGCCTTC
Organism: Zingiber officinale; assembly: GCF_018446385.1. NCBI lineage: Eukaryota > Viridiplantae > Streptophyta > Magnoliopsida > Zingiberales > Zingiberaceae > Zingiber > Zingiber officinale. The sequence goes on from NC_056004.1 coordinate 30,326,019, forward strand.
AAGTTTCAGACTCTCGAGCATCCGACCAGGTTATAAGCGAGCATGCTCTCGCGCCTTCAAGTTCCTGACGCTCGAGCCTCCGGTCGGGTTATAAGCAAGTATGCTCTCTCACTTTTATATAACAGACTCCCGAGAATCCGATCGGGTTATAAGATTGTATGCTCTCGAGCCTTCAAGTTCCAAACTCCCAATCCTCCGGTCGGATTATAAGTGAGCATGCTCTCGTGCTATTATATTTTAGACTCTCGAGCATCGCCCGGGTTATAAGCGAGCATGCTTTTGCACCTTTATATTCAGACTCTCGAGCATTCGGCTGGGTTATAAGCAAGCACGCTCTCGTGCCTTTAGATTCTAGACTCCCACACATTCGGCTGGTTATAAACGAGCATGATCTCACGCCATGTTACAAGAGACTCCGACCATCAAGTTCTAGACTCCTGAGCCTCCAACCGGGTTACAAGAGAGCATACTCTCATGCCTTTATATTCCAGACTCCTGAGCCTTTGGCCGGGTTATAAGCAATCATTCTCTCACCCTTTATATTCCAAACTCCTGAGTTCCTAGCCAGGTTATAAGTGAGCATGCTCTCGTGCCTTTAAATTCCAGACTTTTAGATTCTTATATGGGTTCTGATTATAAGGGGTTCATTGTATTAGTTGGTCAGGTTATTTTGCTCAGTATCATTATTTCGCCCGATTTATTATTCAGTTCGGTAATCAATTATGAAAAATTCATTAAGAGGTTCTCACCAATATTAAGAGTTTATAATCATCTAATTTGATTGTTCCGCTCAGCGGCAATATCTCGTCCAATATATTATTTAACCTAGTAACCCCTTATGATACAATTCATTTATTCGACCTGATTATTTGAATCGATATTATAATCATGCCCACTCTATTATGCGGATTGATAAATATTTCATAGAGAATGTATACGGAAGCTATTTTACAAGAAGTACTGGTCGTTCTAAAGATATATAAGAAAACAAGTATGATTTAACAATATTTAATGCGCATCTTGACATTTAATTTTTGTTCTTTTCAAAAATTACATGCCACGAAAATATAACATGAAAAATATTAATCGTTTGGAAGCTCTTTAAGAAGTCGATGATGGTCTATGAATTGTGGAGGAGGTTCTGTTGATGGATAGCCGCCCTCCTGTAATTGTTGAACAACTTCTCTGGCTATATGGTTGAGTGTTCTTGAAATGTGTTTGGTGAATTTTTTACTGAATTCGGGAGAATCGAGATGAGCTCTCCATCTAACCTCAAAACACTCTTCTTCCCTAGTCTTGTGTGTTTCCAACTCAATTTTTGTAGAGTCCAACTCAGCTTGTAGTGACTCCAATCGAGTTGCTTGCATGTCCAATTTTTCCTATTGTTCCAATAGCACTAAGTCCTTGGAGGATAATTCATCATTTTGTTTAGAGGATCCGGACGTGTGAGAAAATCTCAACTCCTCTAGCAGGGCAAATTTCTAAGCTAAGTCAGAAATGACCCTAGCCCTTATAGCGCTCTCTACTCGAAGCTTGGATTCACTGGTTTGTAGCAAGATTTCTAATCTTTGTTGTCCATCTGTTGAGAATCCACTAATTGTTCGGATTCCTTCAAGGTTTGCCCCATAGTTAAGAGAAGCCCAGCTTGAACTTTAACCTCTTCTCGCAAATTAGCCATCTCGGTACTTGGAGTGGATGCGGTAACTTCTAACTCCTCATTGTTAGTCCACTCCAAGTCCACATCCAGCTGACTAAATGTATCCCTAAAGCGTAAAGCTGAAAAAGAATAACAATGATGTCTTAATTTATAAGGTGGGTTAAGTTAGGAGCTTATCGCAGTAGCATTTGAGTGTGTTCTTCTATGCACGACAACACCGTGGACCCTTTTGACTGTCCACATGCTTTCACTTAAGATTCGGCTAACGGGCCAATTAGCTTCAGTACTCCGTAGGAGGATGAGGCAATAACCCCTACTCCTTGTTGAGATGGTAACACGTAAGATTGTTTGAAGTATTGATGGGGGCTAGCTGGAGAGCTGGACCTTGAAGGAGGAGCGCGCCATAAGACAACCTGATATTGAACGAACGGTTGAGGAGGGTTCTGGTATTCTCCCAACGGGCTCAAGATCCCGCACAACTATAGAGCGCGCGAGTGTAGGACCAACCAACCTTGCAACAAACGTTTGCCTCAAACTCCCCAATGTGGGGGGAGGAATGCCTATGGCTTGCGGTGATGTCGGCTGAGCAGGTAAAGATTCTGATATCGTCTCGATCAGCTTGGGATCCTAAGCGACTGCACAAGGCACAAGTGTAGTATTGACCGACCTCATAACAAGTTTAGATTGACGACGCTTTAGTGTCATGGGCTCTTTTCCTCGAGCAGAGAAAACCTTGGTCATATCAAGTGAAGTCCGCTTAGCCGATAGTTGCTCGGGTAGATTCAGATTCTCCGATTGGGGTCTTTTGCACTTAAACGTAAGAGGAGTATTCGAATAGAATAAAATAGAAGAGGAGATTTCTATGGGGCAATCTAGGGGAGGAACGTAGCCGATAGAGGATGAGACTTACTCGATATTGAGATCATTTAGTAGGGGCTTCACCCAGCCGGTTCAGAGCGTCTTTCGTTACCCGAGTATTTTTAAAGAAAAATATCAGGGTAATAGCCTCCACTATAAAAATAAGTAAATACGATGAGAAAGAGCTTCATAGATAATTTTGGGGGGGGGGGGGTAATAAAAATTCTTTACCAAAAGTGGAGCTTAGCTCAAGATCAATAAGAGTAAATCCAACAACATATAACAAGCCCTCTATAGTCAAGTTGGGTAAACTAAACTTCAGACCTCCCAGTTTCTCCAAGGCCTTGCATAGGGCTGGATCCATGTGAATATTGTCTAAATCTGGGATGGGGGAAGGTGTTGCTGCTATGTCGTTGGGCAAGACAAGGAAATCAGAAGTCGAATGAAGAAGTATTTGTTTATCTACTCGCCCTGAAGTAGAATCCTATCAAATAAAGTTGCCTTAAGATAGGCACAGAAACGGAGCAAGCCATCTGTCAGTTGTTGATGGTAAATATAATGATGAAATAAATGAGGAGACAAAGGGGCGCCAAGTAGTTGGAAAGCAACAATGACACCACTTAGGATGTGAATGACATTTGGAACAAGTTGATGAAGTGGAATATGGAAGTATTGGTTAACAGTAGCAAAGAAAAGGTGGAGAGGGAAGCAAAGCCCCGCTACAACCTGCTCCTTAAAAAGCAGTGGCGCTTTCATTGGGAGGAAGGTGGGGACGATCTTAGCTATTGGGTATGACTACATAAGTGGGGAGCTCATAGTTAAAACGGAGGTCGTCAACATCCACAGTATGAAGATATGAGGAATAGAGTGTGTACCATTCGCTATCCTCATCCATTCTGAGAAAGAAGACAAAGAGAATGAAAAATGTGTTGGTCCCTTGTGGTCAACTAGGGGGTTGAATAACTTGCACAATAAATTCAAATAAAACACCTTCCTTGAAACTTACAGTTTGATTAAAATATACTAACTTACCTCTGACAAGAATTGAGGGATAGGAAAACGTAGACCGACTACTAACTGGTCTTTAAAGAAAATGATATGGTTAGCGGGAGGATGATGAGGACGAGAGTTCGGGGAAGGGATAGTAATACGATAACTTTTTGGGATCTCATATCAAGAACGGATGTAAATTCTATCAGAATCATCAAAATTTGAGTACGTAAGAGTATACTAGGGGGCGAAGGATTCTTGAGCTATGAGAGAATGCAAAGTAAACAAGGAACGAGTGACTTACTAGATCACTTAAGGCGGAAAAGAGAAGTTTCCAGAAGAGAGTTCGCCGGAGAGAAAATCAGGGAAGACAAAAGGCAAAGGGTTGAGAGTTCATTTAGGGTTTTTTTTACAAGGTATCACTTAATTATTGCTTTTGATCAAAATAATGGGCATGGAGCAAACCGTTGATCTACAAGAGGAGAGATTGTAGGGGATCGGTGGCCGGCTAGAAGGGGGATTGGATGGCTAGGTTGCCCCCCAAATCGATTTCTTCTCTACAAGGTTAGTGCGCAAGCGGAATATACTAAAACTAAAACAATGAAACCAAAGCAAGAATACAAACGCTAACACAATTCCTTTATGTGGTTCGGAGATTGCTTGCTCCTACTCCACGGCGTGTCCTTGAGGTGGATGAACCCTTGATCCTTCGGTGGATCAATCCCCCGCAATCTCCGACTAGAGTTTACTCCTTCTCGGTGGAGTACAACCTCTCACAAATCACTCTTCTTCTTTTACAAGATGGAGATTAAGAATAGAAAGAAGAGGATGACTTGGAAGCTTTGGCCAATGACTTAGGAGTTATTCAACAAGTATGAGTAACCTCCTTCAAGCCCCAAAGCTTCCTATAAATAAGAAGAGAGAGTTGATCATTATATCAACTCATCTCGGCACCAGTCAACTGGCAAAACAATTAGTCGACTGGTGCTACCGTTGGAGGTAGCCAGCGGCTACTTCGCAACACCAACGGTTATTTATCAGTCGATTGGTAGTTGCTGGCTGAGCGAACAGAATGCTTCTGTTCGTTCCCAGTCAACTGCACTAGTCAACTGCACCAATCAACTGGTTCATACACACTCACACTCTTCCTCTCCGGAGTCGCCCTTGAAGCCCTCTTTCTTTGGCCTTCGTCCCTCAGATGCACCTGAGCTCGCGGCTCCTCTCCGTGCCATCCTTCACGTTGTCTTGAAGTCTGCTTCCCTTGGCTCCACTCCATTGCTCCTTGTCCGACGGTCCCTCGGATGTCTTCCACATCATCCTTCACCGACTCACAGATCTGAGCCCTAGGCTGCACCAAGCTCCTCATGTGTGTTTCACCAAGTCCTGCAAGACTCAAACACACATATCAAACACATATGAAAGCCTAACTTAAACTCTTTGACACACACATCAAACCATGATCGTACTGATCAAACTTGGGTCAATTGCACCAACAGAGATGTCGTTAGTCCGCACAAAGAAGCGTGCGCTAGAAGTCATTTTAAAAAGTGAGGAGTGGTGTCACGTGGCATTCACCCATAAATAGACATTTATGATGGAGGAGGTAACAACCAAATCATTCCACCGGCGAAGCACCTCTTCGTGCGTCCTCAGTACTCTCTCCTGAACAACACGCCTTTGACAAGTAATTTTTGAAAAAAGGTTGCTAAGTGTCCAAGGCGCGAAGGAAAATAGAAATTTTTCAAATGATTCTAATAAAAAGGGTGAACAGACAAAAAATTAAACTTAGGTCCAGTCAGTCGGCTACACCTCTTTCAACTAGACTTAAAGGGGAGACTAGTGATACGAGTTGTAATGAGCAGACCCAGAAGATAATAAGGTGGTCAAAGTCAAAGTGACATGGTGGTCAAAGTTAAGGGAAGAGGGCATTCCCCACCTGGCTTGATTGTTCACCCAACGTCAAGACTTTCAGGTCCAGCCCGACCGAATTGTAAGCCGTTCTAGAGAAAGCCAACCGACCCTTAAGCTGGTCGAACATAAGAGGTTTGGGGCTTTACTCTTGAACTGAAAAGATAGCATGTACAATCATTCAATAGTCGACCGGGTTTAAAGAAAGTCAGCCTTATAAGTTGCCCGGAATGTCTGACCCACCTCATAATCAACCAGCTATATGTATGGACAGAATATGAACTAGCCTCCCCGAGACTCATAAATCTCTCTTTGCATGCCTGGTTAGATAAAAGGTCGGTTGATCTTAAGGTACAACCTCAAAAATCTCCCTATACATGCCCAACTAGATAAAATGTCAGTCAGACTTAAGGCACTTATTCTTACAAATCTTTCTATGCATGCCCGACTAGATAAAAGGCTACCTGGACCTAAGACACTTAACTTCATATTGATTCCCAAATGGATTTCCAGCACATAGTTCGTCATATGATTTCTTGAACGGATTTCAGCACGTCCAAGACATCAGATTATTTTTTGAGCAGATTGCTAATACTATGCAGAACATAACTGAGCAGTTTAATGCAAGGTCAAATATAAAGACGGTTGGCCTTATGGGTAGACTGAGATATACTCAGCCGACAACATAAGTAGAGAATCCTAACAACTTGTTAGAAAACAATCACATGTCAGAGAATATTCTACTGAAACCTTCTTCAAGGATTATTGTGTCTTCCATCAGCTAATCACTTATAACAGTATATTCCTTCAATGGCCTCGGCAACGATATAAGCTATAAACGACAAAGGAGGTATACATATGGGTAAATGGAAGATTCCTCGGATAATTATTGCACATTGCCTAAGTTGTACACTTTCCATTATCCAATAACCTCTGACATTTTTTGTCACCTCATGATTGCGGAGGTTATGAGAGGTGGTATATAAAGGGGGACCCTCTCTATTGGCAAGGTACGTTCTCTGAACATTTAAAACTTACTCTCGGGCGCATATTCACTATTCTTCATACATGCGGCAGGAATTGTACTGACTTGAGTGTCGGAGGACCTTCGCGAGAGACTCCTCCTTGGTTTTGGGACACTAACGTTGTGTTTGCTCATCTAAGTCTACGAAGGATAGAAAGGAAGTCTATCCGTGGAGTAAAAAATCTTATCTCAGTCAACAACCAAACTATCATGTCCAGTGTATCATCTCTATCGTTTTTAGATAAGATCAATAGTAGTAATGATATTGTTCTTTGAATATAGTATCATAATAGTAGTGATATTGTTCTTTGAATATAGTACCATAGTAATTAACGGAAGAGGTAAGATGAAAAATAAATATATAAAAAATTAAAAATTAGGTGCTTCGTTTATAAATTCCTAACTTTAAGTGCCTCTCGGATGAATTGCCGTAAATTCTTTGTTGATCGCAACGTATTTAAAAGAATGTTTTATAAAATTGTAATTAGATTTATTATATTAGACGAAAGTTAAATGCTGAATTATGAATTGGAATAAAATGTGAGAGTTCGAAGATAAATATATTAAGATTGATATACAAACCCTATCGGATAAACAAAATAAAAAAATAAGAACATTGAAAATAAATAGGCTACATGAGATCGTGATAAGAGATTCTGTTGGCTTATCTCTTTTGCTAGTCCTTGCACTGAATTATCTCACAGCTGCTCTGTAAACTCTAATAGATTCTCTGATGCAGGCTGGCTATAGGCATATTGACTGTGCAAGTGCATATGGAAACGAAAATGAGGTAATGAAAGATCTACAAATAGTCTTGTTATCTGCCTTGATGACCATTTCAGTGTAGATATTCCTCAGATACCCTACTTAACCTTTCATTCTATGAAATAGTCACCTTCAAAATTTCCTGTTAAGCTCTGTTGCCCTATGACCTACAAGAGGTAAGCCATTTCTCTCCCAAAATACAGGTCGGGGATGCCTTGCAGCGGTTATTTTCCACTGGAACGGTTAAACGCTGTGATCTCTGGATAACTTCCAAACTCTGGTAACTAAATCATGCAGTTGAGCTTTTGGTTTAAACTCCTTAACTAAATTGTTTTCATTGGTAAGACAAAAGTAAGTTGTTTCTAATCTCTTATTTTCTTCTTTATAGAAATAAATTGTGAAGAATGTCACTAGTGTTAAAATGTTCATATATAAACAGAGAAATTGTAGACCTTTCCGATGAGTAACCCCACTATGACTTGTGATGCCCATCCTATGAACAGGTGCAGTGATCACTCACCATGTGATGTGCCAAAGGCACTAAGCAAAACGCTGCAGGATTTGAAACTGGACTACATTGACCTGTATTTGGTATACAAATGTTCTCTTAGCTTTTCTAACTTCCACACATACTTCCTATCTCCAAATGTCGCATTGGCTCTCCTAACCTACTAGTGAATTCATGCAGGTGCACTGGCCAATTCGGACTAAGCCTGGTTCTCATCGGTTCGAAGAGGGTGCCATCCTTCCCCTTTGCTTACCTGAGACATGGAATGCCATGGAGGGCCTCTATGCATCTGGGCAGGCAAGAGCTATAGGGGTGTGCAACTTCTCCACCAAGAAGTTGCAGGGCCTTTTATCCTTTGCTAAAGTGCCACCGGCCGTCAACCAAGTTGAGTGCCACCCTGTGTGGCAACAGACACAGCTTGGGAACTTCTGCCAGTCCACAGGCGTCCATCTCTCGGTACGCTATTTCCCTCCATATTCAGAGTAGATTGTTGATGATTCTCGTGACTTGGTAGTCTTTTTTTAATGGTGTTTTTCATTTGTCAGGCATTCTCGCCGTTGGGTTCGCCGGGTTCATGGATAAAGGGCGAGGTCCTAAAGGAGCCAGTTTTGATACAAATTGCTGAAGAGCTACACAAGTCACCGGCGCAAGTTGCACTGAGATGGGGCATTCAGAGTGGTCACAGTGTCCTTCCAAAGAGCACAAACGAGTCGCGGATCAAAGAGAACATTGATCTTTTCAGTTGGTGCATCCCTCCAGATGCGTTTTCCAGGTTCACTAGAATCCAACAGGTAATTTAACATGAAACTAAATCTATTAGAACTGATCATGAAATTCTTCTCATTGACGTTGGTTGTGCAGACGAGGCTGCTTCGAGGGGACTTTGCTGTTCATTCAAATGGACCTTACAAAAGCCTGGAGGAGCTGTGGGATGGTGAAATATAACACCCCATTGTCGAGAGCTTCTATGTATTATTAATTATCTTTTTTTTTCAAAAAAAAATTGTAGTAATATATAATTTACGACTTAATTCAGCACTGGAGAAGGAAAAGATAATTGTAGTAATATATAATTTACGACTAAAGCTGGTTGATGTATTGTTTAAGAAGATTTCAGCATATAATTGCATTTACCCTCAAGACAAAATACTGATCGACAGATTGATTTTCTTAGCCAGTGTTTACCTAAGGAGAAGGAAAAGATCTAGTAAAAAAAATGAGGAGGATGAGAACTTAAATTTATTCAACAGATACAAATTTATTAAAAAATAACTAATTATTTGGCAAGATCCTTAAACAATAATTCTTTAGCAATTGATTACATGATGCAAAATTTTGAAAAGATGTATTTAACTTTTAAATTTACATTTATTTCTCATTTTACTCCTCCCGCCTACCAGAGACGGATCCAGACAAGGCAAGGGCTGTCCTGGGCCCTAATTCCTGGATCCTTGACAATGCTGATTCCTTTGTTACTTGTTGTCCGCAACCGCACACCTCAAGTGGCATCAGTAAAACACATCCAGAGAGCAGAGAAGTCGTCTCTATCAGTCCGTGGTATGATGATTATTTAAAGGTGGGAAAAGTTAAGCATTTTCTTTCTTTGCTTAGAGAAAAGAGAGATGGTATCCCCCGGCGTTGCTTTGGGTGCTATAATAGTTCTAGTAGCGGTGGCAGCTCCGGCGAGAGACATCAGTAGAGACAACTTCCCCTCTGGCTTTATTTTCAGCGGCTGTAGCTCCACGTACCAGGTGATGATTTGTGATCTCCTTGTTTTATTTTCCTCATGCTCTTTGTTTTCTATTTTTTGTTTTTTTTGAACTGTAACTTTGGAGAGTTGAAGAACAAAACTGAAGGGGCCTTCTTAAGCGAACTCCGTTACACTCACTGGTGGAGCTAGCCCGGGTGATCTACCCGGGTTGTGGGCTATGCCGACGCCGTCATTCGGGCTACTTCCTCTTTCTTTCACATTTTCTTTCTTTCTCCAATAGTAAATCTATGTTTTTTCCCCGTCTACCATTCGAATAGCCTTGAACGTGGCTCCGCCATTATGTACACAAGTTTTGTTGAGTGCTAGCTTCGATCATTGCCTCCTTTGAACGATAGTTGCCTCTAAAAGAGAATCCTTCAATATATTAGAATTGACGAGATTAAATCATCAAATAAAATTAAATTAGTATTAGGATTAGAATTATTAAAATAATTCTATTATAATTATTAGAATAATTTTTAGAATAAGTCTGTTATTTATTAATTGATTAATTGACCAAGTACTTCTTATACATTATATATTGTACTATCTTTAAGACAAATATCAATGAACAATAAAATTTATTATTACTCTTATATTCTTTCTTACCCTTTTCCTATTCTTCTGACATGTTATTAGAGTTAAAGCTCTTCTTCTTTCGCGGTACACTCGAAGACACACCTTGAGGCCGAATCGCTAAAATTTTGGATTTCTTATAACAGTTTAAACCTTCATTGCTACAATTTGCTTCATTACTAAAATTTTCCACCGCTTGTTCTCTCTCACTCAGCCTCCTCCACCAGCTTTATCTTTTTACCAACTAAGTTATCCCTCTTTCTCTTTTTCTTTTTTCTATTATCTCATCATCTCTTCTTTCCCTCTCCCAGCTTGTTGTCCGAATCCTATTGTCGCATCTCCCGCAGAACCCTACAAACCCTACTATCCTAATTCTTTTTTTTCTTTCTTTCTTTTCTAGCAATAAAAAAATCTTTTCACTCTCTTCATTTTCTTTTTCTTTTTTTACTTTCTTTTTAAAAACTAAAAAAAATTAAAAAAAACTTTTCTCCCTCTTCATTTTCTTCTTTTTTACTTTATTTTTTGAAAAAAAATCTCCATCTTGTTGGAGCAATCCCAATGGTCCGTGGGACCATGTGTTTTAGTGTTTAGGCAAATAGTTTAAGTTAGATTCATCTTTGTATTTGATATGTGTACTTGAGTTGTGCAGGACTGCAGGATATACATGTGACTCAGGTTGACGGCTTCGGGTCCGGAGAAGGATGGAGCATCCGAGGGACCATGGACAAGATAGCAAGGACAAGGCCCGAGGGAAGCGACTTCGAGGCATACGCGAAGGATGACATTGGGGACGAGCCGCGGGCTTGTATGCATCCGAGGGACGAGAGGCAAAGGAAGTAGGCTTGAAGGCAAGAGGTCAAGGCTGCAAAGAAGCGTTAAGTGAGTCGTAAGGGCGAGAGTCCGAGTGCTGAGAGAATGTACTCGGGTACCAGTGTTAGTATTAGCTCTAGTGTCAATTATGAGATGATTGTAATGAGCACATTATTGTATCATATTTCATTATAAATAAAAGGCAAAGTTGATTATTATATTTATTTCAGTTCAGTGCCAATTGAATAAATATAATAATGTCCTTGGGTAGTAGATTCTTATCTACAACATATCAATTAGTTGAATTGATAGTGAGATATATAGATATATATAGAACACTACTCTTAACTATTCTTAGTCAAGCATTAATATACAAGGACAATATTAATACGTTGAGACTGGCATGTAGGTCAACTGATGACTTAATCTCACAAGTCATGGATATGAGATATTAGGTTGATACATGGGTATATATTAGAGAATATATACTGAATGACTCGCCATGAGAATGCTTCATGGATCGTTATATGAGTGTCATAAACATTCTCATATGACTATTGGTATGAATAGTTCTTGGACCTGAAGTCACTATAGTTCCCTACATAAGGAGTTGTGTACTTTGGTATCGGCAAAAGTCACCTGTAACAAGGTGGACAATAAAGTCGATCACTGGGTGTGCAATGAATTATGCAGAGGGATGTGAGTGATGTAGATGAGATCTATTCCTTCCATATGACGGAAGCAATATCTGTGGGCCCCTTGATTAGTATGACACAAGAAAGCATGGTCATGTGCAAATGAGTCAATATGAGATATTGAGCTTATTTGATTGAATGTGTCTAGATCAAGAAATACAAAGGTTGATAAGAGGATGACACGGTCTATGCCTCATTGATCAACCAAGATATCAAGGATAGAGGGACCAAGTCATACAAGATAATAGCCATGGATAGGTTAGGTCGGATCTTGACCTTCTCGTCACTTGGGTAGCAATGATGCCTTGCTAGATGCCACTCATTGCTTATGTATCTAAATGTTGATTTGGATATATTGCCAACATTACGAGAACCTATTGGGTCACACATAAAGAACAAGTAGATGTGGAGATATATTCATATGATAAATAATTAGATTAAGTCTAATCTGAATTGGACTTATTGAGTTAGACTCAATTGAATCTAATTATTGGATTAAGTCCAATTCAAACTAGACTAGAGAAAGTCAATTCAAATTAATGAAATAGTGATTCATTGAATTTGAATTGTATGAGGATTAATTGAGTAAGACTCAATTGAATTAGACTTGAGTTAAACTCAAGTGGATTAGACTTAAGTTAGACTCAAGTGAGACTTAATGGAGGCATTCATTGAATTTTGAATTCAATGAATCATTTCATTCAATTCAATTTTCGAAATTGATTTGAAAATGAGGAGTTTTCAAATGTGGTCCTTAATGGAGAGTGAATGAGCATTAAGGCTCATTAATGGAATTAATGATCATTAAGTATTTTCATTGGATGAAAATATTTAAGCCATTTTTCTTCTCATTTTTCATCACTTCTTCATCATCTCCTCCCTCTCTTCTCCTCTTGGACGAATCCTCTTTCTAAGATTGCTAGCACAACCTTAGGTGGTAGGCATCTCCACTTAGTGAGTTTGTGAGACAAACGAACCCTTGTTCGTGTGGATACCATAGAGGCGCGAGCGTGTGTTCGTGCTGAGATCCGAGCTGTCGGGAGTCCGTGAGTAAGCAACAAAGGTATACTCCATCATGTTTTAGATCTAACTTAGTATACGTTTTTGTTTCCCTTCGCATGGATCTTCTAGAGGAACTAGTATTTTTCGCTGCGCGTTTGCGTGTTTAGCGCATCTAGTTCCTTACAATCAGTCAACTGCTAGTTTCACCAGTCGACTAGTATAGTCGACTGGTTCAGTCGACTGGCAGCGAACAGAATGTTTCTGTTCGCTCGATCAGTGTGGAGTAGTTGACTGCTAGTTTTAGCAGTCGACTGGTATCGAGCCGTTGGGATGTAACTGTTGAATTTCCACAGAGGGCGGTCAACTGCATGTTTTGTTAGTCGACTAGTAGGCGGGGTTTTCAACTCGCGACCTACATAACCAAGGCTTGGAAGCTTGGTTATCCCTGATGAAATTGGACTTGGTTAAAGTCTAATTAGTAGTCTACCAGTGCTCAAAGGTTTCCCTTGTGTCTAAGAGATTTTGGTGAGTTTGTGGCGAGGTTTCTCCACCCACAAGGAGGTTTGAGTTAGCTGGAGTTTGCCGGGGACTAATCCACCGACAGATAGGGATCGCCCACCTTACAACAACCGTGGAGTAGGAGCCCTAATCTCCGAACCACGTTAAACGATCGTGTAGCTTGGTTTGCATTCTTTCTTGTCTTGTATTTAGTTTAGCTTGTTTGTTTTGTTTGTATTCCACTGTGCAAGCTAACATCGTAGGAAGAGTAATCGATTTGGGGGCGTCGTCTATCCAACCCCCCTTTAAGATGACCACCGATCCCCCTATAAGTGGTATCAGAGCGAGGTTCACACTTCACCAGACTAACCACCGAGAAGAGAAACTACAAGAAGATTGACCGGCTTGATTGAACCTCCAAAGTTTGAAGGAGGAAGCCTTGGGGACATCACATTTTGGATGATGAAGATGGAAGTCTTCTTCGACACGGATTGGGACACCTTGATAGTGATCAAGGACCCGTTCAAAGTCCCAAGAGACAAGAAGGGAAAAAGACTCCGACCACGACATTGGACGGAAGAGCAAACCTCACGATCGGAGGCAAACTCAAAGGTAATATCAATCTTAATAGATATATTGCCGTCTAATGTGATGAGTGATGTAGGTGAATATAAGAACGACCACGATTTGTGGAGCAAAGTGAAGATGGTTTTACGGGAAGAACCTAAACCTACACAAAAAGAAGAAGAACCCAAGGAGATGAGTTTAATTGCTCAAGTTGAGGAGCAAACGGAAGTTGAGCCTTGCTCAACATATGAGGAAGAGAAGGATGAAGAAAGGCCATCCGCAAGTGTGGATGAGGAAGATGAAGCATCATCAACATCCTCAAGGGTTGAAGAAGAATCCAAGACGGATGAAGAAGAGGTCTTGGAGGTCAACTTAGTGAGCACCTCCACCGAAGCAAAGTCAAAAGATGACATCATTTGCTTCAAGTGCAATGAGAAGGGGCACTACAAGAGTAGGTGTCTATTAGGTAAGAAGAAGGTATCTCCTAAACTCAATTTAATTCATTTTGAATCTAATTTGAGTTGTAGGAAGAAGAAGGAGAAGAAGCACATAGTGTGCTTCACGTGTGGTGAGCGGGGTCATTACCACACCAAATGCCCAAAGAAGAAAGAAATCAAGAAGTTGGCGTATTTTAAGAAGGAGGAGAAGAAGTGGAGGAAGAATGGAGGCTCATGTCAAGGGGGAGCTCCAAAGGTAAAGGGTAAAGTAAACTCTAGTTTAAATTTGAAGTCAAATTTAAATTCCTCCATGCATGCTAGGAAAAATAATGATTATCATTATGTAGCAATGAAAAATTTTGGATTTAAATATCATGATAGGAATAGGGTAATTGTAGATCATAACCCTAGAGAACCATTCATGATAAAATTAGTAATGGTAGACCTAAGGAGACCCAAGGCATTAATCCCAAGAAGGGGAGACATATGCCTAGAAAAATGGATAGGTCTAGGAATGTCTATGGTGGATATGTTGATTCTAGGTTTAGGAACCTAGAAAGGGAAAATTAAGCTTTGAAGGCAAAGCTTGATAAGTTGGAGAAAATCTTAGAAAGATTCAATGTTGGATCTAAGGTTTAGGTATGGTGTTGGATAGCCAAAGACCCAACAATGATAGATCGGGTCTAGAATACCGATCTAGTGTCTCCAAGGCTAAGGGAAAGTCGTATGCTAGGGTTGCATATGACTATAGCAAGGAGAAACCAATAAATGATAAGGGAAAGTCATTTAATGGTAAGGTTAAATTAACCAAGGACAAGATGTCCAAGGTTAAGAAGGTTAGGTTTGTAGGCCAAATGTCACCGAAGGTGTACCGATGTGGCCTAGCTATTGTGGATGAGTCACCTAGGGAGGTGACTAAGGCTAAGAGCTCTAGGGAGAGCTCAAAGAGTCAATTTGGGACCCATGACCAATGAATCTCAAATGAGTTTTATTTGGGAGTCTAGATAAGCCATGGAATGTGCCAAGTGGTTTGGAGACGGACTTGAGTCTCAAATCTAGGATTTTAACACATTTGAGTTGTGTTTCATGCTTAGAAATATGACATGGGAGTCATATAGCATGATAATTGGTTTTGATGTATAGATGTCATATAAACCAATGCTAGGGATGCATTATGGGTTAGTATGGGCAAATACATCAAGAGGAAGCCAAAACTAGGACTTTAGATCAAGGTTTAATTGAACCATTTAGCTAGTTTTGAGTTTTGTGTCAATCTTAGGATTGGTGATAGATACATTTTTGAATATATTTTTACCAAGTAGACATGGGTAAAACAAACCTCTCCATAAAATATGAGGATTTTTTGATGTTTGTGGAATTATTGACGCATTTCTGAAATTACGTTCAAAATGCTGAAAAGGGCTGAAACAATGTACTAGTCGACTGGTACAGTTACCAGTCGACTGGTAACAGTGAAAATCGAGCACAGAATGGTTCTGTGTGCTGTTTCGATAAGGGCAGTCGACTGGGGCAGTCGACTGATACCAGTCTAATTTTGTTTCAGCATTGGTTTGTGACCGGGTCAACTCGTTGAGGTGTATGAGATCCATGGAGGATGAATACATGAGTTTAGAGTCAGTTGGATGATAAATTTTTAACAATTGAGATATTGTTGGAAAGCTTTTTGGATGTTAGGCAAAGGGGGAGAAGTAAAGTTTAGTTGGGAAAACCTGAAAATGTCTTTACGTAGGGGGAGCCTTGGGATAGGTTCTTAAAAAGCCCTGTGGGAAAATCCTAGCTCAATGGGGAGCATAGGTGTAGGGGGAGCCTTGTGATAGGTTCTTAAAAAGCCTTGTGGGAAATTCGTAGCTCAATGGGGAGCTTAGGTGTAGGGGGAGCCTTGGATAGGTTCCAATGCATGGTGCATTGATTCGGCAGTGTAAGTCCAAGTGTGTAGCCTTGGTAACATAAGTCCATTCAGCGGTGTAAGTCCAAGTGTGTAGCCTTGACATCGTAAATCCATTTTTTTTAGCATATTATTTTGCTATTATGTTTTCCCTAACTTAAACGTTTTGCCAAACATCAAAAAGGGGGAGATTGTTGGAGCAATCCCAATGGTCTGTGGGGCCATGTGTTTTGGTGTTTAGGCAAACGATTTAAGTTAGATTCACCCTTATATTTGATATGTGTACTTGAGTTGTGCAGGACTGTAGGATACACATGTGACTCAGGTTGACGGCTTCGGGTCTGGAGAAGGATGGAGCATCTGAGGGACCGTGGACAAGGCAGCGAGGACAAGGGCCGAGGGAAGAAACTTCGAGGCATACGCGAAGGATGACATTGGGGATGAGCCGCGGGCTTGTATGCATCCGAGGGACGAGAGCCAAAGGAAGTAGACTTGAAGGCAAGAGGTCAAGGCTGCAAAGAAGCGTCAAGTGAGTCGTAAGGGTGAGGGTCTGAGTGCTGAGAGAATGTACTCGGGTACCAGTCGACTGCTGGTTTCACCAGTCGACTGGCAGCGAACAGAATATTTCTGTTCGCTCGGTTAGTGTGGAGCAGTCGACTGCTAGTTTTAGTAGTCGACTAGTATCGAGCCGTTGGGATGTAACGGTCGAATTTCCACAAAGGGCAGTCGACTGCATGTTTTGTCAGTCAACTGGTAGGCGGGGTTTTCAACCCGCGACCTATATAACCAAGGCTTAGAAGCTTGGTTATTCCTGACGAAATTGGACTTGGTTAAAGTCTAATTAGTAGTCTACCAATGCTCAAATGCTTCCCTTGTGTCCAAGAGGTCTTGGTGAGTTTGTGGCGAGGTTTCTCCACCCACAAGGATGTTTGAGCTAGCCGGAGTTTGTCGGGGGCTAATCCATCGACGGATAGGGATCGTCCACCTTACGGACAACCATGGAGTAGGAGCCCTAATCTCCGAACCACGTTAAATGATCGTGTAGCTTGGTTTGCACTCTTTCTTGTCTTGTATTTAGTTTAGCTTGTTTGTTTTGTTTGTATTCCGCTGTGCAAGCTAACATTGTAGGAAGAGCGATCGATTTGGGGGCGCCGTCTATCCAACCCCCCTTCAAGCCGGCCACCGATCCCCCTACACATCTTTCTTTCCCTTTTTTGCTTAACAAAGACTTCATCTTTTTCAATTCATCTCAAAATAATCCATTTCCATCACTAGTCATGCTCATTCCCACATCTTTGTTCATTTTTTTATTTTATTTATGATGTCAAATAATCAACAACATCATGAATAAAGGCAACATTCAGAACAATGTCAAATTTATCGCATCATTGGATATACTATAAATCAATGCTCTAGAAGATTTGATTAGTCATATACTCAGAGTAAATGTTAAATTTACCTCAAAATTGGATATATTGGTATTCAATGTCTTAGGCAATTTGACTCAAATTTCATTGATGGTCCTACAGCTTCAAGACAATCAACTGTTTCACAAGTCTATCCTAAAATCCTCTTATCTGTGCCTATTCATGGTAAACTCCCAGAGTTTTCATCAATAGAATGATATATTGACACTGAAGCAACACATCATGTTACATCAGATTATAATATCTTTACAAACGTAATGTCGTATTATGGCTCAGATATGATTCAAGTAGGTGCTGGTTCAAATTTGTAAATTGCTAATCTTGAAAACACATACATTCATTTATCTAATCATACTTTTTACATACGCAACATCTTTCATGTTCTATCTGTTACAAAAAATTTACTTTCCATACGTCAATTTTGTTTTGACAACAATGTCGTATTTGAATTTTATCACAATCGTTATCTTATAAAAGATATAGGAATAAATACTATCTTATTTTATGGTGGCGTAAAAATGGTCTCTACTATTTTTAAAGTTCTTTCATCAAAGTTTTTATTGGTGAACACACAAATAAACCAGTTTGGCATGCTCGACTTGGTCATCCTTTTCTTCGTATTGTTCAGACGATCATCAATAAGTATAGTTTACTTACTTCCTTCACCTCCTCTCCATTTCATTCATGTAGGGCATGCATGGAAGCTAAAAGTCATAAGTTGCCTTTTTTATTCTTTCCATCATGTTTCTAGTTTTCCACTTGAAATAATTCATTCTGATATTTAGAGCCCTACACTTATCTTGTTTAACCAAAATTTCTTATATTATGTTTCTTTCATTGATCATTTTAGTAAATATACTTGACTCTATTCTATGAGAAGGAAATTTGATTTATTTGACATATTTTATCGTTTTCAAAAACAAGTTGAACGGTGTTTCAATCGTAAAATAATCTCTTTTTATTCTAATTGGGGAGGTGAGTATCAAGCTCTCCATCGTCATCTTGTCTCATGTGGAATTGTTCATCGAATCTTTTGTTCTCACACTCTAAAGCAAAATGACTTTGTTGAGAGAAAACATAGATATATAGTTGAAATTGCTTTAGTACTTCTTCATCATGCATTAGTTTTACATAAATTTTGGGTTGAAGTTGTTAGCACTGTCATATATCTCATAAATTGACTTTCTACTTCATTACTCAATCATAAATGTCCTTTTTAAAAACTTTATAATCAACTCTTGATTACACTTTCCTTTGAATTTTTGGTTGCACATGTTATCTGTGGCTACTCCCCTACTCTAAATACAAACTTGACTCTCGTTCACTATAATGTGTTTTTCTTGGTTATAGCAATTTGCACCATGGTTATCATTGCTTACATATGTTAGAATTTGAGGGATGTCCTAAGGCAATCGTCTTATGATTTTTTCTATTTATTTGATAAGTATTGATTCACTATTTGAGTGCATAGTATATGTTTCATTGTCTTAAACTCATTTACCGAATGTTCGTAATATAATTCATAGCTTGAGAGAATTTGTGATTGGATCGCAACTAGTGATTATCTCTATATGTGCAATTATGAATATATTGAAATTTCCCTAGTCGTCGAATTGATGTATTCGAACGCCATCAATTTTGTAAGACTAGCACGGGTTATACTCCTTGGTTCGGCCAAGCGTAACGAGTCTAAAGACCTAAAAGACGTAAAATAAGTTAAAGAATAGAATTTTTAGATCAAGAGATAAATGTTTGGTTGGACCATACATAAGACAAATATAAAAATATTTATCACGATGGAAGCACGGATGGGCCACATCTCTTATGGAAGAGTTAGACCATATTTGGTTTAATCATGAATTAGTCATGAACCAACTTGGTTTAGTTGTGAACCAAACCAAGGGGTTAATGAGATGATTTTTGGTTAAGGGATAATGGGTTGGATTTGGACTTTCTAATCCAACTCATTAATGAAGGCTATATATTGATATGGTTGAGAGAAGATTATACACATGAGATCATTAATTGGCTTGTAAGGTTTTTGGAAAGCCTTAACTCAATTTCTCTTCTCCACTCTCTCTTTGCCTCCGCCAACAAGGGGAAGCCCTTCCCCTTATTGCCGTGACCACCACAAGGAAGAAATCTCTTCCTTGTGTGCTCCTCTTCCTCTTCCTCTTGATCCCTCTTCTTCGCTTGTGGCTAGTAACTTTCGAAGGAGAGGCTTGTACTCAAGGAGTTGTCTTGAGGAACTCGGTGTGGATACGAATAGAGGCGAGGTTCGACAACGTCACTACGGTTGATGTTCTTCTCGTTACAGGTTAACCGTAAGGTACACCTAGCATAAATTTACTTTCCATACAAATTTAATTATGCGATCATGTTTGACATGTTGTATCCTTGTATGCGTGTGGTGCGCGTGATATAATAATTTAGGAATTATTATTATTTTATTTTCAACATCGCATGTTTTCGAAACGTGTTTTAGCACACACCGCATCGGAAATATCCCAATAGTGTTATCAGAGCCTGATCGTGCTTTGACATGATCTTAAAATTATTTTACGGTTCGTAATTTGTGTTATAATTATTTTTAGAATTTTTCTGGAATTATTAAGCTTTTTTATTTTTGGAAAGTTTCCTAAATTGTTAGGAGATTCTATTTTTGGAAAGTTTCTTATATAATTTCATAAAAATAAATTTAGAAATATTATGTTAATTTAGAAATTATAATTTCTGAAATTTTCTTAAATTTTAAAAAATATTCTATTTTTAGAAAATTTCCTAATTTATTAGGTAATACCAAATATGAAAAGATTCTGATATTCTTTTAAAAAAATTCAGATATGAGATATTCTAAATTAATTATAAAATTAATCTTTTCTGAAATTTTTGGATTTATTAAAATATTCCATTTTTAGAGAGTTTTCTAAATTGTTAGGAAATACCAAATTTGGAAAGATTTAAAAAATCATAAAAAATCTAAATTTGAGATATTCTAAATTAAATTATAGAATTAATATTTTCTGAATTTTTTAGATTTATTAAAATATTCTATTTTTGGAAAGTTTCTAAATTGTGAGGAAATACCAAATTTGAAAAGATTTAAAAAATCACAAAAAATACAGATTTAAATTATTATGTAATAAATTAAGAAATATTAATTATTTATTTCTTAAATGGTTAGGAAATTAATTTGGAAATTTATTTCTAAAATAATTAAAGATTCTTGATTGATATAAAGATTCTAGATGAAATATGTTAATTAAATTTATAAATTGGTTTCCTAATTTGATTAGATAAATCTTTATTTATTAAAATCAGATTTATAATATATTTTTATTTCCAAAATAGAATTATAATATATGTAAATTTTTGTCATGAACATATCATATTGTATATCATGTAGATGTATTAATTATGACATGATTAGTTTTTGCCATGCATGTGATGTGATTAGATCTTACCATATATATATGATGTGTCATGCTATGCCATGTGTTTGATGTGTCATGTCATCATTTATGTCATGCGTGCGATGCGTCATGTCATCATTTATGCCATGTGTGTAATGTCATGTAGGCAGAATTTTGCATGATGTAGATGAGACATAAATCCCTTACTTAATATTAGAACTTGCACCTTTCGTTAATATGGTAAGAACCAGAGTTTAAGTTCTTGTTTGTGTTGTTAACCATAGTCAAGATCAACTTGAAATTAAGTATGTTCAAGCCATAGAGATGCAATCTTATGATTAATGGGTTGGTTTTAAACTTGAAGTGTTGATTTGTTGTGCCAAAGCCATGATCAATGTGAATAGAGGTGAAGTTGGGTGATGTGCATTTGATGTATACTGTCACGCCCCAGAGGAGTCTCTGTCCAAGAAAATTTTGGCAGCATCTCCCCTGTACGGTGGACAATCTGAAACTTTTCTACATCTCACAAATACCTCAGCCACAGGCGGATGGAATAACAACAGTAAATAAAATCAATCTCCACGCAGTTTATATATGTATTCAGCCTCTAGCTGTCACAACCACGCAGTTAATAAAAATAAACAACATAGTAATACTCTGACTCGAAATCAACCCTACTCAACTACACTCGTAAAGCCCAAATCCGATTTTTCTTACCTCTTCTGCCGTCCAGGAAGGCATGTAGTAGAGTAAATCCAAATCATACTAAAAGTCCATCCAACGGAAAGATTCCATACAATATCCATATGTAAGTCCAAAACAAAACTAACACAAAGTCTGATAGCGAAAAGCTAGAATGAAACAACAACTCAAAAACCAGCAGAGGAGTAGCACTACGTGCAGTGGGGACTAGCGACTGGAACTCCCTCCTGACAGCATCAACCTGAAAATAACAACAATGGAGGCGGGATGAGTCCAACACTCAGCAGGTACAATTAATATGCAAAATAAAGAAATAACACCTAACACTAATCATGCGTATAGTCTCCTGATATAAGAAAGATATAAATATGCATCTGAAGTAAACAGGAGAGAAACTGTACTAACCAGGACCTGAGTATAAGAACAAACAGTCCGAGTGGTATAGGAATCCTGTATGCATGTCAAACATAGGTATCCAAACAATATGCAGCATATAAATGCAGCAACCACAAATACAAACAATAAATGCATCATGCATATGATGCCAATGATGCGTCCTGGTCACCCCTGACGCCAGTCGATCATCTCATACAAAAGTGAGGCCGAGTGGGTAGGGCTGTGACAACCGTGCACTCTGTCGTCACTACTCCTGAGTGACCGAGTGGACAGGATCTTGTCGAGTACACCTATCCTCCTACCCCAAATCATAGATGGGGGAGCACAATGCTCTCAACTCCGGCACGATGACGGGGAGGAATCCCTGCCGGATAACACGTTGTGTCACACTACCCATGAGCGGACCAACGGTGCCTAACAGAGTCCCTGCTGCAACACACTCTGCCTGAATCGACCACTAACCCATGAGTGGTGGTGTGTGCAGATCCATGTAACTGGCGATGTGCTCAGCAATAATGGAGCGGACTATCGCACAGCATGCAATCATGCAAATGATGTATGGCAATAACCATATAAACATCCTGACCTAATCCATATATATAGAAAAGTGCACCCTAGGTCAACGAATCATATTGAATCAAAGGTACACAGAAGGTATAAAAACCTAGGTCCTGAACATGGTCAAGCATGGTATATCACTACCCCCTATAAGCATGTATAAACAGGTAAAATATACATGAGATGCAAATCAATCAATCAATCAAGCACGTACCAAGATTTGGGTAGTGATTAACCGAAACATATAAGAAACACAATTAATGCAACATGTTAATTCCATTACTAAGCATATCAAAGACAAAAAAGTCAAAAGTACCCGCCTCCAATCGAAAAGGATCGTATCCAAAACAGATCCCCCGTCAAGACACCGTCCCGAATCAATATCCTGTAATAAATCGTACAGTTTGGCTAAGTTTAATTATAACTAAAATAGCTAAACCAAACTATTTTCTTCAGGAACCCCAATTGAATTGAACTAAAAATCAATTAGGATTAGTTCCATTAACCCTAACCATTCTACTATTCGATTTCATTAAAACCTACACATGAATCCAAGTTAACAACTATTGCTAACTCGACTAGGAATCCTCAACAACTAAGATCAATTCCTACACTATACCTCAAGCTCAGTCGTTGTTGAACATAGAACACGATGAGGTAATTGCTGGCTGGAAACAAGGTATACCACAGCAAGACCTCCTTGCTGCTAATTTCCCCACAGCGCACAACCCTGCAAAAAAAACCGAACCTCACTGCTGGAGTCACTGTTGAATTCAAACGGATCATACAACAATCCCAACTCACCTTACTATTTTGTTCAGATCCGGCAGCAAGAGGCAATCTAGGGCACGCTCCTTTGAATCTTGGGCACAACAGAGAGGAAGAAAAGAGAAGTCCTCGGCGTCGACTGTGGTGGCGGCACCGGCGCTAGGGCATGGAAGGGGTCAGCGTCATCAGAGGAAGGGCGACGATGGCGTTGTACAAAGGCTAGGGCACGGCGTCGGCAGTAGGAAAACGACCGACTTTGGATCTAGGGCACGCTGGCGCTGTGGTGGCGTCGGGTGGCTAGGGAAAGCAGAGGAGAGGAGTTTGGCTCGGGCAGGCGGTCGGGCGACGGTGCTAGGGCTCCGACAATGAACCGGCCGCCGACGTTCGGGAAGAAGAAACCGCCGGCCGGCGGTTAGGGCAAGGAGAGGAGGAGAAGGCTCGGGCGGCGTCGGGGAGAAAAGAGAGAACGGCGAGAATGAGAGGAAATAAAAGAAAATAAGATAATAAATAAGAAAAGGAAAAATAGATAAATAAATAAATCTTTTCCTCTCTTAAATGGGTAGCCCAAACAGGCTTTCTCGGGGCCCCGTTTTTATCCCCGTGAATTCGTCCTTACGAGCTCCGAAAAATTCCCGAAAAATGTCCAAAAATTCCGGAAAATTCCTTTATTAATATTCGCCTATTTTCGGTATTTTACATTCTCCCCCACTTATAAAAATTTGGTCCCCAAATTTCGTTATCTACCATCAGCAAGTACTAACAATAAACAGGAAGTATAAATGCTGAACGGTAAACTGAATCACATACCTCAAGTAAAAAGATGGGGATATCGAGCTCGGATACTATCCTCGAGCTTCCAAGTAGTCTCCTCGTCCGAGTGATGCTGCCTTCCGACTTTAACCAGCCGGATAGTCTTGTTCCGCAACTGACGCTCTTTCCGGTCGAGAATCCGTACCGGAACCTCCTCATATGTAATGTCAGGCTGGACAGGAACTGGAATATCTGTCAGCACATGCGTCGGATCGGGTACATATCTCCTCAGCATGGATACATGAAATACATCGTGCACGCCTGACAGGGACGGTGGTAGTGCCAGTCGGTAAGCTACTGCTCCGATCCTCTCCAAGATCTCGAAAGGACCAACGTACCGCGGAGCTAGCTTACCTCTGAGGCCAAATCTCTTCACCCCTTTCGTGGGTGAAACTCGCAAAAATACATGGTCGCCAACAGAGAACTCTAGTGGTCTGCGTCTCCGATCAGGATAACTCTTCTGACGATCCTGCGCCTCTGACATCCTCCGTCTGATAGTACGGACCAACTCTGCATCCTGCTGAACTCTATGAGGTCCCAACAACTGAGCCTCTCCAACCTCATCCCAAAGGGCGGGTGTCCGACAAGGTCTACAACGCCTCAAGCGGTGCCATCTGGATAGCCGAATGGAAGCTGTTGTTGTAGGCAAACTCTACCAACGGCAGATGGTCCTCCCAACGCCTCCAAAATCCATAACACATGACCTCCAAGTCCTCTAACGTCAGATGGTCCGCTCTGTCCATCCATGCAGCCGATGGAAGGTCTTGAAGCAATTTGTGTGCCCAAGGCTGCTGCGGACTCGCCGAGCGAGACATGAACCGTGGATCTTTATCCGAAATGATACTCAATGGAACACCATGTAGTCCGATAATCTCTCGACAATGAATCGTTAATCGATCTAGGGAATTAGTCTTCTGGATCACTAAGAAGTGCGCGGATTTGGTTATTTGATCAACGATTACCCAAATTACGTCATGGCCTCGTCGTGTCCTCGGCAAACCCACCACAAAGTCCATGGTAATGTGTTCCCATTTTCACTCAGGAATAGGAATCCGTTGAAGTAATCCTGCAGGTCTCTGGTGCTCGGCCTTCACCTGCTGACAGACCAAACATCTCGCTACAAATTTCGCGATGTCTTTCTTCATACCGTTCCACCAGTAAGAACGCCTCAAATATCGATACATGCGGGTCCTGCCTAGATGGATCGTAAATCGAGAGCGATGAGCCTCCTGAAGTAGCTCCTGTAAGACCGGATGAGACTGAGGTACGCATAACCTGCCTCGGAAGTATATAATACCCTCCTCGTCTCGTGTAAACTCGGTCTGCTGCCCGGAAACTATATGACTGCCAATAAACTGCAAATGCTGATCACTGGCCTGGGCCTCTCGGATCCTCGTCCTGATCGACGACTGAGCAACCATGGTAACAAGAATACCCTGCTCTGTTTGTCCCTGTTCCTCAAGGTCTAACTCAGAGAAACCCTGAACCAAGTCTGTAACTGAAACTCGGTGGCAAGCCAAAGTCCCTCTGGACTTCCTGCTGAGTGCATCGGCAACCACATTAGCTTTCCCCGGGTGGTAGCTAATGGTACAATCGTAGTCCTTCAGGAACTCCATCCATCTCCTCTGTCGGAGATTAAGCTCCTTCTGAGTGAAAATGTATTTGAGACTCTTATGGTCAGTGAGAATCTCAAATGTGATACCGTATAAATGATGACGCCAAAGCTTCAGAGCAAAGATGATGGCAGCTAACTCCAGGTCATGAACTGGGTAATTCTTCTCGTGCTCCTTCAGCTGACGAGAAGCATAAGAGACTACTCTGCCATGCTGCATCAGAACAGCGCCCAAACCCTGAAGAGATGCATCGATGTAAAGTACAAATCCATTATCTCCAGAAGGTAAAACCAAAACTGGAGCCGACACTAATCTCCGCTTCAGCTCCTGAAAGCTGGTCTCGCAATCCTCTGTCCACATGAACTTCACGCCTTTCCTGGTAAGACGTGTCAATGGCATAGCAATACGCGAGAAACCCTCAACGAACCGTCTGTAATATCCTGCTAGTCCCAGAAAACTGTGGATCTCCTGAACTGACTTCGGCTGCTCCCAACTGTTGACAGCCTCAATCTTCTGAGGATCAACTGAAATACTTCTGCTAGAAACCACGTGTCCCATAAAATCGACTGAGGATAACCAGAATGCACACTTGCTGAACTTCGCGTACAGCTGATGTCGTCGAAGAATCTCCAAGACTGTGCGAAGATGCTGTGCATGCTCCTCCTCGGAACGATAGTAGACCAATATGTCATCAATGAAAACGATAACAAACTGATCCAGATACTCCATAAAGATGCGGTTCATCAAATCCATAAACACCGCTGGAGCATTGGTAAGCCCAAATGGCATTACCAAAAACTCATAATGACCGTATCTGGTACGGAAAGCTGTCTTCTGGATATCAGAATCTCTGACTCTCAACTGATGATATCCGGATCGCAGATTAATCTTAGAATACACTGATGTACCTCTGAGCTGATCAAACAAATCCTCGATCCGTGGTAATGGATATTTATTTCTGACGGTCACTGAATTCAGCTGCCTATAGTCAATACATAACCTCATGGTACCGTCTTTCTTCTTGACAAATAGAACTGGAGAACCCCATGGTGAAATACTAGGGCGTATAAATCCCCTATCCAAAAGCTCCTGGAGTTGAACTTTCAGCTCGTTCAACTCTTTCGGTGCCATACGATACAAAGCTTTCGATGTCGGTGAGGTTCCCGGAATCAGCTCAATAGTGAACTCCACTGGCCTTCTAGGAGGCAAACCAGGAAGCTCCTCAGGGAATACATCTGGATACTCTCGGACTACAGGAATGTCGGAGAGCTGCGAACTGCTGCTGTCGTCTGTACTAATCAAAGATAACATAAAACCATGACAGCCATGAGATAGCAGCTTCTGCGCCTGAATCGCTGAAATAATCGAGATGCCGTCATCTCTGATGCCAGCGAAACTCCACGAGGGTTGGTTCGGAGGCCGGAAGGTGACCACCCTCGTCTGGCAATCAACGGTAGCATGATAAACTGATAGCCAATCCATGCCAAGTATGACATCAAACTCGATCATCTCCAATACTAGAAGATCTACCGTAAGTATTATGTTGCCAAAGTCTAACGGGCAACCTCTGATCTCCTGGGTGACGTCTAAAGTATCACCGGACGGTAGAGAGACAGTCAATCACCGCAACCTAACGGAGGTAATCTACCAATCTCGCATAAAGGTACGGGATATAAAGAATGCGAACTACCAGTGTCAATCAAAATATCAGCGATAAATGCATAAATAGAAATCGTCTGCGGAAAAGCGGATCAATCGGCCGAGCATCCTCTCGGTAATCGCATGAACACGACCAGGCTCTGGCGGAGGAGGAGGTGGTAACTTGCCCGGGTGGTAAGCACCCAGTGGCTGGACTATGTGCGGATAAGACCGAGAGGATGGTGATCTTGTCACGGTGGTGGGGTGAAATCGCCCTTGAGTCGGATAATAAGGTCCTGGAGAAAAACTCTGGGGTGCTATAGAAGCACTGGAGTACTCTGTCCAAGCATGCCAAATGCTGCTGCCGAGGGAGCTGCTATGTGAAGATTGGGCTTTCGCCCTCCTCGATATGCCCTGACTGACTAGACTGTCCCCTCTGACCTGTGAGCCTTCGGCTGACAATCTCGGCTCTGGTGCCTCGGCAGGTTGCAATAAAAGCCCTAGAGAGCAAGCTGGGGTGAGGTGATCTCTGGATCACATCTGAAACAATGAGTATCACTAGGAGGTGGTTGCGGTTTCTTTGAGAAAAGGGCGTCTGAAGACCACCACGACACGAGGCCTACGAGATACCCGGAAGAACTCGACTGACCGTGACTACTCGATCTTGTCACATCGTGTCTGCTGGACTGCCACGATGTCGACCGTATGCTTTCTTTTCTGTCCGGATATGTCTGCCGAGCTAACTCTATCATCAAAGCTCGATTCAATGCATCGAGTAAGATGAAATCCCTAATCCCAAAGTCGTACATGCGAGATAACCATCAATCCTGTATAAAGCGCATCATGCGAGTTACGTCCTCATGACTAACTCGGACAAAACCGAGCCAACGGAGGAATTCAGATTATACTCGATCATCGGCGATTATTGCCTCGGACTCATAAAATCATCGGCGAGCCATCGATAGGACGATGGAAAAGCGGCT
The DNA here is from genome assembly GCF_018446385.1 of Zingiber officinale. Classification (NCBI taxonomy): domain Eukaryota; kingdom Viridiplantae; phylum Streptophyta; class Magnoliopsida; order Zingiberales; family Zingiberaceae; genus Zingiber; species Zingiber officinale. The sequence goes on from NC_056004.1 coordinate 30,354,278, forward strand.
CTCAAAAGCCTCTCGAACGTCCATGTTACGTTGCGCTCACCAATAATAGAACGCTGAGTAACCCACCAGGCATTAGCTTCATCCCGTAAATGGTAAGCAGCCAGCTCTGCTTTCTCCCACTCGGAGCAAGCCATATAGAAGAAAGTCTGCTCCATAGTCTCTATCCATGACAGAGCCATACTCGGATCGAGATCTCCGCGGAAAAGAGTGAAACGAGTCTTCATCGACTCGGCCAGTGCTGGAATCCTAGCTCGTGCAGCGACAATATCAGTGAGCTGTGTCGGGACGGCTGCAGGAACTGGCGGAAACACTGGAGCTGATACTACAGGTGGTACCGCGGAATAAACCGGAGGAGGAACTCCCGGTGCTGCTGTATATACCGGAGCATAAGCCGTCGGTGGTACTGCCTGGGGAACAAAAGTGGTGGCAGCTGGAGGTACGGTAGGTAATGGTACCGGATATGGTGCAGCTGCTGCTACTGTAGGCACTGGGGGCACAGGTGCCACTGGTGTCGGGTACACTGTAGGTCCAGGTGGCGGTGGTGCCGAGTACGTCGTAGGCTGCTCTGGAGCAAATGTCGGGTACGCCAATGGTACACCTGATGGTACCGTAAATACGGTAGGAGTGGATACCGTCGGTGTGGCCAAAGTAGGTATCTCTACAGGAGCTATCAGGACTTGAGAGCCCGATGCTGGGCATCTCTGGCATATCCAGAGATCCCGTGGTCCTCGCACGTGGTCGTCCAGCACCACGTCTCGCAGCAATACTGTGGATCGTCTCATATCTGTTAAATTAGATTACAGATATTACTACAAGTATAAAAATCATAGAATAACAACATACCTATTTGCTGTCTGGAGATGTTCCGTCGCTGTCCAGTTCCCAATTTGACCTCAAAATTCCGAACGAGAATATCGCCGGAAATCCAATAAATCAGAAACGGAAATCCGAAACATAACCATATCGAAATCCGAAAATGCCCAATTTGACTGGCAAACCTGGCTAACCCAAATATCCTGAATACCAACAACCGGTATCCGATAAATCTCCAGAACACCGAAAGCAGGTATCATAACCCGCTCTGATACCACTAAATTGTCACGCCCCAGAGGAGTCTTTGTCCGAGAAAATTTCGGCAGCATCTCCCATGTACGGTGGACAATCTGAAACTTTTCTACATCTCACAAATACCTCAGCCACAGGCGGCTGGAATAACAACAGTAAATAAAATCAATCTCCACGCAGTTTATATATGTATTCAGCCTCTAGCTGTCACAACCACGCAGTTAATAAAAATAAACAACATAGTAATACTCTGACTCGAAATCAACCCTACTTAACTACACTCGTAAAGCCCAAATCCGATTTTTCTTACCTCTTCTGCCGTCCAGGCAGACATGTAGTAGAGTAAATCCAAATCATACTAAAAGTCCATCCAACGGAAATATTCCATACAATATCCATATGTAAGTCCAAAACAAAACTAACACAAAGTCTGATAGCGAAAAGCTAGAATGAAACAACAACTCAAAAACCAGTAGCACTCAGGGTGGGGACTAGCGATTGGAACTCCCACCGGATCAACCTGAAAATAACAACAATGGAGGCGGGTGAGTCCAACACTCGGTACAATTGATATGCAAAATAAAGAAATAACACCTAACACTAATCATGCGTACAGTCTCCTGATATAAGAAAGATATAAATATGCATCTGAAGTAAACAGGAGAGAAACTGTACTAACCAGGACCTGAGTATAAGGACAAACAGTCCGAGTGGTATAGGAATCCTGTATGCATGTCAAACATAGGTATCCAAACAATATGCAACATATAAATGCAGCAACCACAAACACAAACAATAAATGCATCATGCATATGATGCCAATGATGCGTCCTGGTCACCCCTGACGCCAGTCGATCATCTCATACAAAAGTGAGGCCGAGTGGGTAGGGCTGTGACAACCGTTCAATCTGTCGTCACTACTCCTGATGAGTGACCGAGTGGACGGGATGCTGTTGGAGTACACCTATCCTCCTACCCCAAATCATAGATGGGAGAGCACAATGCTCTCAACTCCCGGTACACGATGACAGGGAGGAATCCCTGCCGGATAACACGTTGTGTCACACTACCCATGAGCGGACCAATGGTGCCTAACAGAGTCCCTGCTGCAACACACTCTGCCTGAATCGACCACTAACCCATGAGTGGTGGGGTATGCAGATCCATGTAACTAGCGATGTGCTCAGCAATAATGGAGCGGACTATCGCACAACATGCAATCATGCAAATGATGTATGGCAATAACCATATAAACATCCTGACCTAATCCATATATATAGAAAAGTGCACCCTAGGTCAACGAATCATATTGAATCAAAGGTACACAGAAGGTATAAAAACCTAGGTCCTGAACATGGTCAAGCATGGTATATCACTACCCCCTATAAGCATGTATAAACAGGTAAAATATACATGAGATGCAAATCAATCAATCAATCAAGCACGTACCAAGATTTGGGTAGTGATTAACCGAAACATATAAGAAACACAATTAATGCAACATGTTAATTCCATTACTAAGCATATCAAAGACAAAAAAGTCAAAAGTACCCGCCTCCAATCGAAAAGGATCGTATCCAAAACAGATCCCCCGTCAAGACACCGTCTCGAATCAATATCCTGTAATAAATCGTACAGTTTGGCTAAGTTTAATTATAACTAAAATAGCTAAACCAAACTATTTTCTTCAGGAACCCCAATTGAATTGAACTAAAAATCAATTAGGATTAGTTCCCTTAACCCTAACCATTCTACTATTCGATTTCATTAAAACCTACACATGAATCCAAGTTAACAACTATTGCTAACTCGACTAGGAATCCTCAACAACTAAGATCAATTCCTACACTATACCTCAAGCTCAGTCGTTGTTGAACATAGAACACGATGAGGTAATTGCTGGCTGGAAACAAGGTATACCACAGCAAGACCTCCTTGCTGCTAATTTCCCCACAGCGCACAACCCTTCAAAAAAAATCGAACCTCACTGTTGGAGTCACTGTTGAATTCAAACGGATCATACAACAATCCCAACTCACCTTACTATTTTGTTCAGATCCGGCAGCAAGAGGCAATCTAGGGCACGCTCCTTTGAATCTTGGGCACAACAGAGAGGAAGAGAAGAGAAGTCCTCGGCGTCGACTGTGGTGGCGGCACCGGCGCTAGGGCATGGAAGGGGTCAGCGTCATCAGAGGAAGGGCGACGATGGCGTTGTACAAAGGCTAGGGCACGACGTCGGCAGTAGGAAAACGACCGACTTTGGATCTAGGGCACGCTGGCGCTGTGGTGGCGTCGGGTGGCTAGGGCAAGCAGAGGAGAGGAGTTTGGCTCGGGCAGGCGGTCGGGCGACGGTGCTAGGGCTCCGACAATGAACCGACCGCCGACGTTCGGGAAGAAGAAACCGCCGGCCGGCGGTTAGGGCAAGGAGAGGAGGAGAAGGCTCGGGCGGCGTCGGGGAGAAAAGAGAGAACGACGAGAATGAGAGGAAATAAAAGAAAATAAGATAATAAATAAGAAAAGGAAAAAGAGATAAATAAATAAATCTTTTCCTCTCTTAAATGGGTAGCCCAAACAGGCTTTCTCGGGGCCCCATTTTTATCCCCGTGAATTCGTCCATATGAGCTCCGAAAAATTCCCGAAAAATATCCAAAAATTCTGGAAAATTCTTTTATTAATATTCGCCTATTTTCGGTATTTTACATATACTTATTAATGTGTTAGCAACCCGATGTTTATGCGAAGGTTAATTAGTTGCTAGCATAATGTGATAGTTGCATATAAGTGATATGCAATTGGTAAATATGTTATATATTGCTATAGCTAAGAATGGCTTGTTGGCCAAAGTCAAGGTTATTCTTATCTATGGTGGATATCAACCCACTTGGAGAAAAAATACCATCTCCCGAATTCAAAATAAGGGTATTTGAATTTGATAAATAAGTGAGTTTTTATGTAAATTTTTTACATAAATAAAATCATGTCTCTTATACATTCTCATTTTTGTATTTCAAGGTTAATCATTTAATTATGACTTCTATTAATTTACGTTTGATTTGGACTCAAACAAACTGACTGGGTCAAACTTCTTGGACTTGTTTCAAAATTTGAGAATTATTCTCAAAGATGAGAAGCTAACTTATGTCCTTGATCAGCCTCTTCCCACTAGTCTTGATGCCGATGCAACTGTGGACCAACTGTCGGCTCTTCAGAAATATAAGGATGATTCTGTACTTGCTAGTTGCATCATGCTAGCCGCTATGACTCCTGAATTACAGAAACAGCATGAGCATTTGGATGTTTATGATATTGTCTATCATCTTCATGAGCTATTTGATGAGCAAGCTAGATCCGAAAGGTTCGAGGTTTCCAAGCTTCTTTTTTGCTCAAAGATGCAGGAGGGTTCGTCTGCAGTACAATACATATTAAAGATGAATTACTACATAGAGTGTTTAGCATTACTCGATTTTATGGTGAATCATGAGTTAAGTATTGACTTAATTCAACATAGTTTACTGAAAAGTCATTCACAATTTCTGATGAACTATCAGATGAACAATTTGGAATTGACTATCCCTGAGGTGATAAATATGCTCAAAATTATGGAGCCTTCTGTTAAGGGTGAACAGAAAACTGTGATGTTAGTAGACTCCTTCAAGAAAAGTTCTAAAAGGAAGTCAAAACATCAGGCTAAAGAGAAGAGCAAAAAGGCCAAGATAGTAGAACCAGCACAAAAGGACACATGTGTTGGGACCGATTATGTAGCTAGAGGGGGGGGGTGAATAGCTCGGTGCGCTCGTCTTGCTCTTCGTTGCTTGTTTCTTCAAGATATGCAGCGGAAAATATAAAGAAACAAAATACACAACGCTAACAAGAGGATTTACTTGGTATCCACCTCACAAGAGGTGACTAATCCAAGGATCCACACACTCACGCACCCTCCACTATGAAAACACTCCTTTTCGGTAACTACCGAAGGCGGAGAAGCCCTACAATACTCTCAGTACAAGAAGAAGACAAGGGGAAAACAAATACAAGAATTCTTACAGGTTTGACAACTGAAAACCCTAACCCTAGTATCTCCTTCTTGCTTTTGATCCGCCTCTTGACTTGGAAAACTTCCAAGAACCTTCAAGAACTGGCGATCTAAACTTCAGAGAGATGCTGTGGAGTCGCTGGTGAAGATCGGAGATGAACAGTGCGAGCTCTACCGAAGGAATCGCACGCCAACGACTTTATCCAGCGCCAACGGTCGGATCCTGATCGATTGGATTGCTCCCAATCGATCGGGGAGGCTTTGGATCGATCGGATGATCGATCCAGAGTGCCTCTGTACTCTCAGGAATTGCTTGGATCGATCGGCTGATTTATCCAATGCTTATCGTGCGAAGATCGCACTTCCCAATCGATCCATTGATTGATTTGGGGGCTCTGGATCGATCGGCTGATCGATCCAGCGCTGTTCTGTGCGATCGCGCACTCGTCCTAATCGATCCACTGATCGATTGGGAGGAGGCTTGTCACGAAGACTCGTCCAATCGATTGGCCGATCGATTGGGCATGAGCCAATCGATCGGCTGATCGATCCAGCTCATGATTTTCTCCCAAAATCAAGTCTAAAGCCTCCTAAACCAACATCTGGTCCACTATGACCTGTTGGTTCATCGTGCCTAGCATCCGGTCACCCTTGACCTGTTAGGACTCCCTCGCCAAGTGTCCGGTCAATCCCTTTGACCCACTTGGACTTTTCTCCTAGTGCCAAGTATCCGCTCAATCCCTTTGACCTACTTGGTCTTTTCAATACCAGATGTCCGATCAGCCTTGATCCATCTGGATTTCCTCGTGCCAAGTATCCGGTCTATCCGTTTGACCTACTTGGACTTTCCATTGCTCGGCTTCACTTACCGGGACTTCCAAAATGCCTGGCTTCACTCACCAGGACTTCCATCTGCCTAACTTCCCAGTTAGGACTTTCCATTTGCCTAGCTTCACTCACCAGGACTTTCCAAATGTCTGGCTTCACTCACCAGGACTTCCATCTGCCTAACTTCCCAGTTAGGAGTTTCCATTTGCCTGGCTTCACTCACCAAGACTTTCACCTAGCTTCACTCACTAGGATTTCTAGTCAAGTATCCAGTCAACCTTGACCTACTTGACTCTCCTTCACAATCTCCCCACATGAACAGTTACACCTGCAATCTTCATGTGTTGTCTACATATATTGTCAAACATTGAAACCCACACATCATGACTCGAGCTTGACTCAATTCAAGCTTAGTCAACACGGTCAACCTTGACCTAGGGAATATTGCACCAACAACATGCCATCATTGTGGCAAGATGAGACACTAGAGAAGAAACTGCAAGATCTATCTTGAGTCCTTCAAGAAGAATAAGGCATCCGATGCTCCATTCTCTTTAGGCATTTTCGTTATTGATTGTCATGCTATTTCCTTAGATACTTGGATATTGGATACTGGGTGTGGCTCACTGATGATTTGTCAAATTGGTGTTATATTTTGATTCAAATTGATGGGCTTTTGGGTTTATTTCATTTGAGTAATTGACTTTGGAGTTAGATTTTGTTATTCAAGATGATCTTGAACTAATCCAATTAGTTACCTTTTGTTCATGATTTGTGCTTCATATATTCTCTAATCTTGGTTGTAGATGAAGATTTGGATTCATTGATCAAACTTGAGTGCACTCGAGCTAGCTAGCTTGGATATGGATTCGACCCGTGCCAAGTAATGTTGAACTTGGTAGATCGAATGAGTTGCTGCAACTACTAAACCGAACCAGCTATTGCACGATGAATAGTGGCTTGCGCTACTGTTCAACGTGCCGTGATTTCCTCCTCAGCACGGACGCAAGCTCCGTTCACGCTCTAGATTTCATATTTTAATTCTGACTTCAATCGTGAATTCAGGATTTCTGGGCAATCAGCGATCGAAGAACATATCGCAATCGTGGGTGTTCCCTAGATCCGTGACATTTCTCTTCCGCGATCCGCATTCACCTCAGATAGAAGGGCGTTCTCTGGATCTGAGATTCCAGGCATCTACGGAGGTTGGCTGGAGTTTTCCCTGAAGCTTCCGTAATCGTTCTGCTTCCGCATAAGCTCGTAGCTTGAAATCGAACTGATCAATCAATTGAAGCTTCGATTGTCATCTTCTTCCTATGCTCTTCAAGCAACAAGATAGCGAGCTAAAAGGGCGTTCTCTGCAGCTTTTTGATTCTTATTTACATGGATGAAGATTCCAGATTCAGTGATTGAGAGCTTGAAGGGTGTTCCCTGCAGCTCCTGTGCAGATCAGCAAAGAGAAGGGCTTGGATCTATGATTTGGAGTTTGTGAATGTTTCTTAATTTAGATTTTAGATTTTGTTTGCAGATCAATTGTTCGTTTGGTTTTCTTTTCATATGAACAACTCCCATTTCTCATTTCATAGTTCAGATTAGAAGATCCTTGAACTCTGTTTTGGTTTTTGTTGTAATCCTTGAATGCACTTGAGTAATTTTTTGTTTCTGAGTTTAGATCTGAGATTGAAGCTTAGGATGTTTTCTTCTTGTACTTGAGATCGTTTGCTAGATTGAACTTAGATTGCAATTGTTGTCCATTCTAGTTTTAGTTAGCAGTTTTCCATTCAATAGTGAATCTGTAGTTAGTTAATTTAGTGGCATTAGCTAAGTTTAGTTGTTCTAGATTAATTTTATTGTCAACCTGTTAAGGAGTGCAGTAGTTAGGTTAGTTCGGGAACTAAGTTTTGAATTAATGGAGTCTTTAGTGTAGATTTAATTTCTGAATTCATATTTTGACGCTTGATTAGGAATTTTATAGAACATGTTTTTCTTAAGGTTCACTAGTCAAATTACTTTAGTTGTTTGAGTGCTTCAATAGCTTCAGTCGGTCAACTTCAGTTATAGATCTTATTGTTAGGTGTCATCTAGTATACTTCCCAGTACTTCTCTAGATCTTATTGTTAGGGATAACTATCTTGTCTGTTTAGTCCATCTTTAGAATTTAATGTCTTGAGTTAGTTTAATTCCGCATAGCAATTTAATTGGCTAAGAGCAAACCAGAATTAGAAGTAGGAGTTGCAATGCACTAATGTAGTTTATGCACTTCAATCATTAACTTAGAGTTTCATTTTTTGTTGAAGATTAGACAATCCAAAAAGAGTCTTGAATCTAAATCAAACACACATCTATTAGTTATCCTTGAACAAAAAAATATGACTCGGGACTCGTTGCTACATCTCTTTTATTGAGTTTACTTTGGTTCCCAATCTTTATTCATTTGGAGCGCCTAGTGACATGCAGAAAGGTGACTGCCAAATTTTGGTGCCGTTGCCGAGGAAATGCAACTAGTAATGTGTGTTTGTTGTTATATTGTGCATATTTTTAGTTTCTCTGTTTTGCATCTTGTTTGTTTTTACAGAATATCTACTTGAATGCTCAATTGAATTGTTTTCATGGCCAGGTATTTGGCAGGCAAATTATTTGAGTTAGATCCAGAGATTGAGAGGACTTTCAAGGCTTTGAGAATTCAAGAGAAAATTTCAGAGGTCTTAGAAAGTACCTTGTCATCTTCAGACATTTCCATGGTTGATCATAATAAAACAACGAAAGAGCTTGCAGCTCCAGATGAGACTTTTAAGTATTCATGTATCACTTATCCAGATGTAGCAGGAGATTTTGAGTTGAGATCAGCGTTGATTCATTTGCTTCCAAAATATCAGGGATTATTTGGAGAAGACCCTAACAGACATTTACATGAGTTCCATGTGATTTGCTCAACCATGAAGCCACAAGGAATTTCAAAAGAGGATATTAAGTTAAGGGCTTTTCCATTTTCACTAACTGGAGTAGCAAAAGATTGGTTGTATTATTTGCCACCAGGATTTATCACTTTATGGATTGATATGAAGAAGACTTTCTTGGAGAAATTCTTTCCAACTTCAAGGACTGCAACTATCAGGAAAAGTATCTGTAGGATTCAACAAGTGGTGGGAGAGACATTATATGACTATTAGGAGAGATTTAAGAAGTTATGTTCAAGTTGTCCTCAACACCAATCAGTGAGTAGTTACTAGTCCAATACTTCTATGAGGTTTATTACCTATGGACAGAAGTATGATAGATGCAGCAGTTGGAGGAGCTTTAGTGAACAAAACTCCAGAGCAAGCAAGGGAGCTTATCTCGAACATGGCTGAAAATTCACAACAATTTGGAAGTAAAGCACTCACTACTAGAGGGGTTGGTGAAGTTCTATGGTTTCCAATGAACAAAAGGAGATAAGGAACTCATTGATGGAATTAACATCAGTGGTAAAACAATTTGAACAATGTTACTCAATCTTCTATTGTTCCGAATGTGCAATTTCCATGTAAACAAAGTTTAGTTTATAACATTTATTCGAGTCAAGATCACTTTTCAGAACTTTGTCTGAATCTTCATCAAGATGAATCTTTGGCAGCATTCTCTAGAGCTCAACAACAAAGATATGACTCTCATTCTTCTACATATAATCCTGGTTGGAGAGATCATCCGAATTTGAAATATGACAATTCATTTTATCAACAACCATCTTCAAATCAGCAATTTTAGCATACTCCAAATTTCTAGTAGAATCAACCTTTTTAGCAAGGTTTCCAGCAACAAAATCAACATTCTCAGCCTCATTACCACCCTTCAAGTCAATTTCAGCAACAATTTCAGCCTTATCAATATAATTTCCAACAAAATCAGCCTAATCAACACAATTTCCAGAACTCACAATTCCAGCCTGCAAATCAATTCCAGCAGCAAGCACTTCCAGCACCTTTAAGGTTGAGTTTAACTCAAGGTGGCTCCAGTAATACTTCAAATTCAGAGCCACAGCAATCAAGATTGGAAGAATTGATGCAATATATGTTGCAATAGCAACAAAATCAGCAAAGGAAAGATTCAGCAATTCAAAATATAGAAAGCCAGATTGGGCAATTAGCTTCCAGCCTTAATCAAATGCAAACTCAAGGATCTTGTCAATTGCCTTCACAAACGACTCCTAATCCTAAAGGGAATGTGAGTGCATTAACTTTGAGAAGTGGGAGAAGAGTTTTAGATTTTTCAAGTGAAGAAACTGCTGCTGGAAAATTTCCAGAAATCTAGCAACAAAGTTCCAGTAGTGAAGAAATTCAGAAAGCCAAGAATGTGCCAATTTCGAGTTCAATTCCAATTTCCATTGATCCATTGAATTTTGAGGGTGCACAAGGAAGTAGGAATTGTATTCTGAAATTTTCTAGCAGTTTTTGTCCAACTGAACAGTTTTCAGCAGATTTGCTCAATTCTAGTAAATCTGGAAATTCAGGATATCAGAATTTGGTTCAGAAAGATTCAGAGCCAAGCATTCCATTGCCTTTTCTTCAACGAAAAATTCAACCAAGGAAGAATGTGGAAGAGGAAAGAGCTAAGGAATTTCAAGAGCTTGTGAACTTATTTAGCAAGGTGGAGGTAAATGTGCCCTTACTCACGATGATCAAGTAAATTCCAAAATATGCTAAATTTTTGAAGGATCTTTGTGTGCACAAGAAGAAGTTGAAAGGAAATGAGTTGATTAGCATGTGCAAGAATGTATCTGTAGTTTTTCAGCCAGTACCTCAGAAGTGTGAAGATCCTGGCGTGTTTACAGTATCTTGTGAAATTGGAAGCAATCTTTTTGAGGATGCTATGTTAGATCTGGGAGCTTCAATTAATGTGATGCCAAAATCAATTTTTCAGACTTTAGGGATTGGACCATTACAACCTACAGGAGTAGTCATTCAGTTAGGTGACCGCAGTCAGACTTATCCAGCTGGAGTTATTGAAGATGTATTGGTTAAGGTGAGAGAACTCATTTTTCCTACAGACTTTTATATCCTTGATATGGAGGAAGACAATTTGGCCAGTAGATCTCCACTCATTCTAGGATGACCATTTTTGAAAACTGCAAGGACTAAGATCGGTGTTCATGCGGGCACACTTTCCATGGAGATAGGAGATACAGTGGTCCAATTCAGTATTTTTGATGCTATGAAGCATCCCAGAGAGGATCATTCTATTCTAAGTTTGGACATCTCAGAGGAGTTGGACAGCATGGATTTCTTTTCAGCGATTGATTCAAATTTAGATTGTGTAGATGTTGGTCAAGGTGATACTTTATTTACGGATGTGGAGGATATTTCAGTCTTGGGAGTGGATGATAGGTCTTGTGGATTATATCCGAGTGTGAGAGAAGAATTATGCGTAGGGGATTGCTTAGGAGAAGCTCTATCCTTAGGATCGCCAAGAGGAGAAGAATTATGCGTAGGGGATTGCTTAGGAGAGGCTCTACCCCTAGGATCGCCTTATGTTGACCAGACACAGGATAAGTTGAAGTCATTACCTCAACACTTAAAGTATGCTTACTTGGGAGAGAATCAGCAGCTGCCTGCCATTATAGCCCAGAATTTAGAACCAGAACAAGAAAGCAGATTATTGGAGATTTTGAGGCAGCACAACAAAGCCATTGGATGGACTTTAGCAGATATTCCTGGTATCAGTCCTTCTATTTGCATGCACAGGATTTATTTGGAGGAGGATGTGAAACTAGTGAGACAACCTTAGAGGAGACTTAACCCACTCATCCTTGATGTAGTCAAGAAAGACGTGACTAGACTTCTACAGGCAGGTATTATTTACCCTATTTCTGACAGTAAGTGGGTAAGTCCCATCCATGTGGTTCCGAAGAAATCAGATGTGATAGTGGTAGCTAATGAAGAGAATGAGTTGGTGCCCACAAGAGTGAAGAATTCTTGGAGAGTATGTGTGGACTATAGGAAGTTGAATCAAGCAAGCAGAAAGGATCACTATCCTTTGCCTTTTATTGATCAGATGTTGGAGAGATTCGCAGGTAAGTCACATTATTATTTCCTTGATGGTTACACTGGTTATTTTCATATTTGCATTGACCCAGAGGACCAAGATAAGACTACCTTCACTTGCCCTTTCGGTACATTTGCTTATAGACGCATGCCATTCGGACTTTGCAACGCTCCAGGAATCTTTCAGTGATGCATGGTAAGTATTTTTGGTGATCTATTAGAGCATTGCATGGAGGTTTTTATGGATGATTTTTTTGTATATGGTACATCATTTGATGCATGTCTAGAAAATTTATTTAGGGTTTTGGATAGATGCATTGAGACTGATTTAGTACTTAATTTTGAAAAATATCATTTTATGGTTGATCATGATATTGTTTTAGGACACATAGTCTCTAGGAGAGGTATTGAGGTAGATCCTGCTAAAGTTAGTGACATATCTTCTTTATCTTACCCTGCATGCATGCGGGATGTTCGAGCTTTTCTTGGCCATGCAAGATTCTATAGGAGATTTATTAGGGACTTCAGTAAGATCACTCTTCCATTATCTCAGCTTCTTCAGAAAGATGTGGAGTTTCAGTTTGATCAGAGGTGCAAGGAAGCTTTTTCAGAGATTGAAGGAGGCTTTGATTTCTGCACCTATCATCAGGCCACCGGATTGGACTTTACCGTTTGAGGTTATGTGTGACGCTTCAAATTTTGCTATAGGGGCATTACTTGCGCAGAGAGTAGAGGAAGCGCCACATGTGATCTGCTATGCATCAAAGACCTTGTATTCGGCTGAAGCAAATTACACCACAACAGAAAAGGAGTTTCTTTCCATTGTTTTTGCTTTAGATAAATTTTGATCATATTTACTATGTTCTCACGTGGTTGTATTTTCTGATCATGCACCTTTGAAGTTTCTCCTCAAGAAGCCTGATGCTAAGCCTAGATTGATTAGATGGATGCTTCTCCTCCAAGAGTTTGATTTGGAGATTCAAGATAAGAGTGGGAAGGAGAACTTGGTTGCAGATCACTTGAGCAGAATTGAAGGAGATTTGGATCACACGGCCATTGATGATGATTTCAAGGATGAACAACTTTTCAGGGTGCATGGTGAGTCTCCGTGGTATGCAGATTTGGTAGACGTTTTAGTAGGTAATGTTTTTCCTGCACACTTTTCAAAAGCACAGAAGGATAAATTGAAAAGTGATTCAAAATATTATGTGTGGGATGATCCTTATTTGTGGAAATTTTGTAGTGATCAGATCATTAGAAGATGCATACCCGATTTGAGTTTCGGCCTATACTTACATTTTGCCATTCATCTGAGTTTGGGGGCCATTTTGGACCTCAGAGAACTACTAGGAAAGTTTTGGAGTGTGGTTTTTATTGGCCTACCATTTTTCGTGATGCCTTTATTTTTTGTAGATCATATGATAGGTGTTAACGAACTGGGAACATAGAACCTAGGAATGAAATGTCTCAACATTACATGCTATTTTGTGAAATTTTTGATGTATGGGGTATTGATTTCATAGGTCCATTTCCTGTTTCATTTGGATTTGCATATATTTTGTTGGCAGTTGATTATGTTTCCAAATGGGTGGAGGTCATTCCCACCAGGACTGACGATTCTTCAGTTGTTGTGAGTTTTGTCAGGTTACATATTTTCTGCATGTTTGGTGTGGCCAGGGCCATAATTAGTGATCAAGGTTCACATTTTTGCAATAGACACATGAAAGCTATGCTAAGCAGATATGAGGTTTCACATAGAGTTTCTACTCCTTATCATCCCCAAACAAATGGACAAGCTGAGGTGTCAAATAGAGAAGTGAAGGTAATTTTAGAGAAGATAGTGAAGCCTGACAGAAAAGATTGGAGCAAGAGGTTAGTGTTGGAGCAATCCCAATGGTCTGTGTGACCATATGTTTTGGTGTTTGGGCAAAGAGTTTAAATTAGGTTTAGCCTTTTTATTTGATATGTGTATGTGAGTGCAGGTTTGCAGGGTACACATATGACTCAGCTTGATGGCTTCGAGTCCGGTGAAGGATGGAGCATCCGAGCGACCGTAGACAAGGCAGCAAAGACAAGGGCCGAGGGAAGCGACTTCGAGGCATACGCGAAGGATGACATTGGGGATGAGCCGCGGGCTTGAATGCATCCGAGGGGCGAGAGACAAAGGAAGTAGGTTTGAAGGCAAGAGGTCAAGGCTATAAAGAAGTGTCAAGTGAGTCATAAGGGTGAGGGTACGAGTGCACGAGAGATTGTACTCAGAATAAAATCCTAGTTTTAGGGTTTTACTGTACCGTTATTGTAGCATTACTGTAGCAGTACTGTAGCGCTACTGTAGCAATCGACTGCATGTTTTAGCAGTCAACTGGTGCAGCCGACCGGGCAGTCGACTGGGAGCGAACAGAATACTTCTGTTCGTTCGATTAGTGTGGATCAGTCGACTACTAGTTTTAGCAGTCGACTGGTATCGAGCCGTTGGGATATAAAGGTCGAATTTTCACAGAGGGCAGTCGACGGCATGTTTTGGCAGTCGACTGGTAGGCGGGGTTTTCAACCTGCGGCCTATATAACCAAAGCTTGGGAGCTTGGTTATAGTTGATGAAATTGGACTTGGTTAAAGTCTAATTAGTAGTCTTTTGTGCTCAAGAGATCTTTGTGTGCCAAGAGGTCTTGGTTGGAGTTGTGGTGAGGTTTCTCCACCCACAAGGAGGTTGAGCTAGCCAGAGTTTGCCGGGGACTAATCCACCGATGGATTGAGGGATCGTCCACCTTACGAATACGCTGTGGAGTAGGAGCAAGTTATCTCCGAACCACGTAAACGAACGCGTTAGCGGTTTGCATTTCCTTTCTTAGTTTTAGTCTTTTTACTTGTTTGTTTGTATTTCCGCTTGCGCACTAACATTGTAGAAAGAAGCGAGTATTTGGGGGTGCCGTCTATCCAACCCCCCTTCAAGCCGGCCATCAATTTCTTACAAGTGATATCAGAGTGAGGCCGCTCTCCGTCGGACTAACTGCCGAGGAAGCAAAGATAATCGGCTTGATTGAACCTCCAAAGTTTGAAGGAGGAAGCCTTGGGGACATCATGTTGGATCGAGAAGCGCTAGAGGGGGGGGGGGGTGAATAGCGCTCGTGGCTATTTCAGCAATTTAAAACTACGAGTAGAAATGCAGCGGAATAAAGAGAACAATCAAACACAGAGACACGAGGAATGACTTCGTTCGGAGCCTGTGACGACTCCTACTCGAAGGCCCGCGATCCTTGATCACTTTCCGTGGGCAACAACTATAAGCTCGATGAAATGTACAGAATATGAATTACAAATGAGTATGATAATTAAAATTATACCGAACGACAGAATCTAGAGTAATGACGCTCCGGGTCGTCGGGATCTTGAAACCGCACGTTAAGGTCGTTACGTAAGCAGCTTGTAGCAAAAGGATCGCTTAGAATCAGTTGTTAAGAGCTGCTGGTCGAGACCCTCTTATAAAGGGTGTTCAAGGCGCCTCCATCAGGCTCCAAGGTGCCTTGAATCCCTAAGTTTTATCCCGGAAATGACTTTGCGATGAAGCTTTGACCGCTACCTTTTATCCATCTCAAGGCGCCTTCATCACTGTCCAAGGTGCCTTAAACTACCTGTTCAAGGCGCCTTGAGCTTCCTTCAAGGCGCCTCCAACCCTTTTAGACAGCTGGCTTCGGATCGCACCCGAGGCGCCTCCAAGCCCCATGGAGGCGCCTCGGTACTGTTCATTCGAGGCTATTCTTTGCACTTTGGTCCCTGCAAGATACATTAATCCCAAATATACCCTGCAGCACAAAGTTAGCACATAAAACATAATAATATAAGTGAACGACAATCATCGGACTGTCCGAGTTTGACTTCGGGTTTCCGACCGGAAACCCTAGGTCGACTCGACGCCTACTATTCCTTCTACGAGGAACGCGTCCTCACCTACTCCACTCAGGAGATTTACCTGATGCCAGTGCGATCCTCCAGATCGACTAGACTTTTGCTCGGTGCTT
The DNA here is from genome assembly GCF_018446385.1 of Zingiber officinale. Lineage (NCBI taxonomy): Eukaryota > Viridiplantae > Streptophyta > Magnoliopsida > Zingiberales > Zingiberaceae > Zingiber > Zingiber officinale. The sequence continues at coordinate 30,370,238 of NC_056004.1, forward strand.
GATGCTTTCGGACTTTCTACTGGACGTCCGCTTCCCGGCTGGTCCAGTCTTTCACCTGGTTCGCGACACCAGGACTTTCCACCTAGGGTTACCCCCCTAGGACTTTTGCCTGAAGCACTCGACCCACCAAGACTTTCCGCATAGGGTTACCACCCCCTATGACCTAGGGTTACCACCCCCTAGGGTTTTCACCTTGCCTAACCACAGTTAGGGCTTTTGCCTAAGTACACTTAGGACTTTCCTGCAATCTCATTCAGACCGTTAGATCACCAACCACCTTAACTTTGAATCTTTTGCCATTATCAAAACTCAGGTTCGATCGTCGGATGCTTCCCGCACCAACACATCACATTGTGGATGATGAAGATGGAAGTCTTCTTCAACACGGATTGGGACACCATGATGGTGATCAAGGACCCATTCGAAGTCCCAAGAGACAAGAAAGGAAAAAAGACTCCGACCACGACATTGGATGGAAGAGCAAACCTCACGATCGGAGGCAAACTCAAAGGTAATATCAATCTTAATAGATATATTGTCGTCTAATGTGATGAGTGGTGTAGGTGAATATAAGAACGCCCATGATTTTGGAGCAAAGTGAAGATGGTTCTACGGGAAGAACCTAAACCTACACAAGAAGAAGAAGAACCCAAGGAGATGGGTTTAATTGCTCAAGTTGAGGAGGAGCAAACGGAAGTTGAGCCATGCTCAACATCCGAGGAAGAGAAGGATGAAGAAAGGCCATCCACAAGTGTGGATGAGGAAGATGAAGCATCATCAACATCCTCAAGGGTTGAAGAAGAATCCAAGACAAGTGAAGAAGAAGAAGAAGAAGTCTTGGAAGTCAACCTAGTGAGCACCTCCACCGAAGCAAAGTCAAAAGATCACATTGCGTGTTTCGGGTGCAATGAAAAGGGACACTACAAAAGTAGATGTCCTATGGGTAAGAAGAAGGTATGCCCTAAACTCAATTCAATTTATTTTGAATCTAATTTGAGTTGTAGGAAGAAGAAGGAGAAAAAGCACATAGTGTGCTTCATGTGTGGTGAGCGGGGTCATTACCACACCAAATGCCCAAAGAAGAAAGAGATCAAAAAGTTGGCACATTTGAAGAAGGAGGAGAAGAAGTGGAAGAAGAATGGAGGCTCATGTCAAGGGGGAGCTCCAAAGGTAAAGGGTAAGGTAAACCCTAATTTAAATTTGAAGTCAAATTTAAATTCCTCCATGCATGCTAGAAATAATTGCTACTATTTACCCATGCAAAATTTTGGTTTCAAATATCATGATAGAAGTAGGGTTAATGTAGATCAAAACCCTAAGGTATCCATTCATGATAACTCTAAAAATGGTAGACCTAAGGAGACCCAAGACATTAATTCCAAGAAGGGGAGACATATGCCTAGAAAAATGGGTAGGTCTAGGAATGTCCATAGTGGACATGTTGACTCTAAGTTTAGGAACTTAGAAAGGGAAAATCATGCCTTAAGGGAAAAGCTTGATAAGTTAGAACATTTCCTTAAGAGATTCAATGTTGGATCTAAGGAATTAAGTATGATGTTGGATAGCCAAAGACCCAACAATGATCGATCGGGCTTGGGATACCGATCTAGTCCCTCCAAGGCCAAGGAGAGATCATATGCTAGGGCGGCAAATGATCATGGCAAGGGAGAGTTCTCCAAGGCTAAGGGAAAGTCATATGCTAGGGTTGCATATGACTATAGCAAGGAGAAGTCAATAAATGGCAAGGGAAAGTCATTTAAAAGTAAGGTTAAATTAACCAAGGACAAGGTGTCCAAGGTTAAGAAGGTTAGGTTTGTTAGCCAAGTGTTATCGGAGATGCACCGATGTGGCTTAACAATTGTGGATGAGTCACCTAGGGAGGTGGCTAAGGTTAAGAGCTCTAGGGAGAGCTCAAAGAGTCATGTTGGGACCCATGGCCAATGGATCTCAAGTGGATTTTACTTGGGAGTCTAGGTTGGGTCATGGAATGTGCCAAGTGGTTTAGAGACGGACTTGAGTCTCAAACCTAGGCAATTGGCACACATGGGTTGTGTTTCATGCTTGGAAATATGACATTGGGGTCATATAGCATGATAATTGGTTTTGGATGTATAGATGTCATATAAACCAATGCTAGGGATGCATTGTGGGTTAGTATGGGTAAATACATCAAGAGGAAGCCAAAACTAGGACTTTAGGTCAAGGTTCAATTGAACCATTTAGCTAGTTTTGGATTTTGTGTCAAACTTGGGATTGGTGATAGATATATTTTTGTATATATTTTTTCCAAGTAGACATTGATAAAATAGACCTCTCCACAAAATTTGAGAATTTTTGGAGGTCTGTAGAATTTCTGGTGCATTTCTAAAGTTGACTCAGAAAGGTTGATTTTTACATGAATAGTGTACAAGTCGACTGCTACAGTTAGCAGTCGACTTGTAATAGTGTTTTTGAGCACAGAATGTCTCTGTAAGCTCTTTTTCGTGGGGCCAGTCGACTGGTACTTCTTGCAGTCGACTGATACCAGTCTGAAAGTGTTTTCAGCACTGGATTTTGACCGGGTCAGCTCGTATAGATGTATGAGATCCATGGGGGATAAATGCATGAGTTTAAGGTCAGTTGGATGATAAATTTTTAATAATTGGGATATTGTTGGAAAGCTTTTTGGATGTTAGGCAAAGGGGGAGAAGTAAAGGTTTAATTGGAAAAACCTTAGTGTCTTTGCATAGGGGGAGCCTTGTGATAGGTTCTTAAATCCTACCTCATTAGAGAGTATAGGTGTAGGGGGAGCCTTGTGATAGGTTCTTAAAAAGCCTTATATGAAAAATTTCTAGCTTAATGGGGAGCATAGGTGTAGTGGGAGCCTTGGGATAGGTTCTAATGCATGTTTGCATTTTTATTTCGGCGTTGTAAGTCCAAGTGTGTAGCCTTGGCATCGTAAGTCCATTCGGCAGTGTAAGTCCAAGTGTGTAGCCTTGGCAACGTAAGTCCATTCGGCGGTGTAAGTCCAAGTGTGTAGCCTTGGCAACGTAAGTCCATTCGGCGGTGTAAGTCCAAGTGTGTAGCCTTGGCAACGTAAGTCCATTTCTTTTTAGCATGTTTATTTGCTATATGTTTTCCCTAACTTAAACGTATTGCCAAACATCAAAAAGGGGGAGATTGTTGGAGCAATCCCAATGGTCCGTGTGACCATGTGTTTTGGTGTTTGGGCAAAGAGTTTAAGTTAGGTTTATCCTTGTTATTTGATATGTGTATGTGAGTGTGCAGGTTTGCAGGGTACACATATGACTCAGCTTGATGGCTTCGGGTCCGGTGAAGGATAGAGCATCCGAGAGACCGTAGACAAGGCAACAAAGACAAGGGCCGAGGGAAGCGACTTCTAGGCATACGCGAAGGATGGCATTGGGGATGAGTCACGGGCTTGAATGCATCCGAGGGACGAGAGCCAAAGGAAGTAGACTTGAAGGCAAGAGGTTAAGGCTGTAAAGAAGCGTCAAGTGAGTCATAAGGGTGAGGGTACGAGTGCACGAGAGATTGTACTCGGAGTAAAATCCTAGTTTTAGGGTTTTACTGTACCATTATTGTAGAAGTACTGTAGCGCTACTGTAGCAGTTGACTGCATGTTTTAGCAGTCGACTGGGAGCGAACAGAATGCTTCTGTTCGTTCAGTCAGTGTGGATCAGTCGACTGCTAGTTTTAGCAATCGACTGGTATCGAGCCGTTGGGATGTAACGGTCGAATTTCCACAGAGGGATGTAACAATCCACTAGTTTTAGCAGTCGACTGCATGTTTTGGCAGTCGACTGGTAGGCGGGGTTTTCAACCCGCAGCCTATATAACCAAAGCTTGGGAGCTTGGTTATAGTTGACGAAATTGGACTTGGTTAAAGTCTAATTAGTAGTCTTTTGTGCTCAAGAGATCTTTGTGTGCCAAGAGGTCTTGGTTGGAGTTGTGGTGAGGTTTCTCCACCCACAAGGAGGTTGAGCTAGCCGAAGTTTGCCGGGGACTAATCCACCGACAGATTGAGAGATCGTCCACCTTACGGACACGCCGTGGAGTAGGAGCAAGTTATCTCCGAACCACGTAAACGAACGTGTTAGCGGTTTGCATTTCCTTTCTTAGTTTTAGTCTTTCTACTTGTTTGTTTGTATTCCTGCTCGCGCACTAACATTGTAGAAAGAAGCGAGTATTTGGGGGTGCCGTCTATCCAACCCCCCTTCAAGCTGACCACCGATCTCTTACAAATGATGCACTTTGGGATTACAGGATTGCTTTCAAGACTCCTATAGGGATGTCTCCATATAAGATGGTTTATGGTAAAGCTTGTCATCTTTCGGTGGAGATTGAACATAGGACATTTTGGGCGGTGAAAGCTTGCAATTTTGAAGCTAGCCTAGCAGGAGAAGAAAGGAAGTTTCAACTCCAAGAGCTTGAGAAAATTCGGTTGGAAGCCTTTGAAAACTCAAGGATCTACAAAGAAAAGACCAAGAATTTTCATAACAAGCACATCGTGGGTAAGGAGTTTCATATTGGAGATAAGGTGCTTTTATATAGGTCAAGACTTAAATTTATAAAAGGTACGTTGAAATCCCGTTGGGAAGGTCCATTTGTTGTCACTAATGTATTCTCTTATGGAGCTATTGAGATTAGGGAGGAATCTACGGGCCGAATTTTTAAAGTAAATGGGCATCGACTTAAGGTTTTTCATGAAATCAACAATGAAGTGGAAGTGGATAGATTGAAGCACATTAACGCTATCTACCCAATTAAAGGGGAGTTTGTTCCAACTTAGCTTTTATTTTTTGCTTTCACACATATTGCATGTTTAGTTGCTGGATAAATGCTTTATTTGCAAATAATTTTAGTGTAGAAAAATAATCTCTTTACTGTGAAAAATCTTCTTATAGGACTTGGTTTTGAAATTAGTAATAAAGAAAATGGTACCCCCTTTGCATGATTTCAATGATATGTTAGAAATGGAGGAAGTTAGCTATTTTTGATTGTTAGGTTTTAGGCTTCATGTCAAGATTGGACTTTTAATTTTCTTAAGGTTTCTATTTAATAATGGACACTTGATTGGTAAATTGGATTGATACTTTTTCATGCCTAGTGAGATTGAGCCTTAATTGAGTGATGCTCCTAGAATTTGCTTTGATTCTTTCGAAACCACAATTCAATGGGTTGAATTACATTTGTGAAGGTTAATCACTTTGCATAATTTTCTCTTCTTTCATGCTATTTTTCTTGATAATTATCATATCAATTTATGTCTTCTCATTTGTAAATCTTTTGGATGTGGATACATGGTTTGTTATATAATGGATATTTTGGCCAAGGTGGATTAAGTTTAAGTGTGGGGGAAAGAATTTTTGGAAGATATGTGTGATTACATTTTTGGGAAGAGCAATTGTTAAAAGGTTGCTTTTGTGAAGAATTTCTTGTGCCAACTGATAATTCTTCATAATCATGTATAGCAAGGTTTTAAATCCAAGCTCTTAATATTGCAATGCCAAATAGAATCATTCCTTGAGCTTAATTATGTATAGAGCAAGCTTTAATAGCTTTTAATTTTGGAATTTGATACTATGGTGATACACTCAATTTCTGTAAAACACTGAAAAGGACACGGTAGAATACTAATGCATTCTGTGCTGAATCTGAATGTTATGTTGTGAAGCAATTTCAGAAATCTGAAAATTCAGAAATCATTTAAAAAAATGTGGAATGCTAGGACTGTGCTACCATTGCTAAATCTGTAATTGCTCAAATCCGCAGACACAGATTCAGAACAGTGAGGTAATGTAGAAACAATGAGTTGCAGTGACATGTATGGATTAGATTGCAGTAAAAAAAAAACAGACTGCAGTAAAAAAGAAGAGAAGTCAGTTCAGAATTGATGCTAAAATTGTACCAAAATGTTATGAGCATCACTCAAATCTTTGAGGAAATACACTGAAGCTATTGAATTATCAGTAACATATAGGGTTTAATTGCTTTCCATGACTTCACAAGTTGAATTGGCTAGAATCTAGGAAGTTTCAAACTGTTGAAAGAAATCAATGGAGCTGCAGAAACTGTGATTGCTTGTTTTGAAATTTTTGAAGCTGATTGAATTGGAGACATTGATTAGCATTTAAATAAGTTAACTGTAGAGTTTTGTGTCAATAGTGTGCTAAATTCAGAGCTACCTACAAACAGTGAAGGTTTTGAAAGGGAAGGGCTATCACTTGGCTGTAAATACAGAAAAGCTGAAATCTGAAATGCTGGAATCTGCATTTCCAGTGCATTAGAAACTGTACAAGTTTGACATCATCCCTCAAGCTTAAATCATTTGGAATTCCAAATCTTGATACTTAATCCGGGAATTTAAATTAAGGTTAGTGATATAGGGAAATTTATGTATTTGCTATTGCATATTAGGAGAGTTGTATATCAAATTCAGTTTGCTAAACCTTCTACTTAGTGTGCCCTTTTTGGTTTGTCCGAGACTGACAAAGGTTTAAGTGTGGGGGAAGTAATGAAGTGTGCAAGATTTGTTTTTGAGTTGTGGATCTGTGTTTACAAAATTTTGGAATATGATTTCTGTGAAAACTGAATGAGGATATTTTACAACTAATCATAGCTTAAATAGAAGTCAGATTTTGGAATGGTGATATGTTGTATCAATTTAGATTCAGCAGCTCTCTAAGTAGTGAATTTTAATTGTGAAGCTTGGCTAATTATAGTGACAATTGGTACCGCAACTATTTCCATATGTTTATGAAACTACTTGAGCCGGATTTAGTAGTATCAATGAGTGTTCAAAAGATACAATGAGCTGTTTGGGGAGAGCTAAATGCGGAAATTGAATTGAGGAATCAGTGGTGATATAATTGGAAGAAAGTTAAGGAGAAAGAGAAAGAAGAATATATGGCCAAGTATTCATTTATATATCATTCTTTGTATCCATGTCTTCCACTAAAGCTAAAGCTTTCTTTCTTATCTTTTCTTTGAACTAATTCTTCCTTTTCTGATCTTTCTTTGCAACTAATCCATGATTAATCTTCATATTGTGATTTGTATCCATGATCATGGTAGAGAGTAGAAGATAAGCAAGCATATGGTAGTGCAAGAAGCACAAGTAGTATGAATGCTCTCCATTTTGGTGATTACATGTGAAATAGGATGAGAGTCACAAAAACTCTATCTTGTGAGGATTTTAGTTTGAAATCAATTTTAATTTACTCATGATATATGGAAATTATTATGTTGTTAACCAAGAGTAAAGTTTGAAGTCCATGAATGCTTGAGATTCAAGAATGTGATGATCTTTGATGGGTTTCTTTTTCTATTCTCTAATCATATTTAGGAATTTGTATAGGGGGGTACCATTAAAGTAGGATTTCAGTTTCTTAACTTGCTTGAGACAAGAAAGAATAAGTATGGGGGATTTTGATGATTTGTCAAATTGGTGTTATATTTTGATTCAAATTGATAGGCTTTTGGGTTTATTTCATTTGAGTAATTGACTTTGGAGTTAGATTTTGTTATTCAAGATGATCTTGAACTAATCCAATTTGTTAACTTTTGTTCATGATTTGTGCTTCATATATTCTCTAATCCTGGTTATAGATGAAGATTTGGATTCATTGATCAAACTTGAGTGCACTCGAGCTAGCTAGCTTGGATATGGATTCGACCCATGCCAAGTAATGTTGAACTTGGTAGATCGAATGAGTTGATGCAACCACTCAACCGAACCAGCTATTGCACTGAACCAGGAATTGAACCCGGTCTAAGATGAGATCAAAATCAAAGCTGCGACACAATGAACAGTGGCTTGCCCCACTGTTCACCATGCCGCGATTTCCTCCTCAACACGAATGCAAGCTCCGTTCACGCTCCAGATTTCATATTTCAATTCCAACTTCAACCCTGAATTCAGGATTTCTTGGCAATCAACGATCGAAGAACAGATCGCGATCGTGGGCGTTCCCTAGATCCACAACATTTCTCTTCCGTAATCCGCATTCACCTCAGATAGAAGGACATTCTCTAGATCTGAGATTCCAGGCGTCTACAGAGGTTGGCTGAAGTTTTACCTGAAGCTTCCGTAATCATTCTGCTTCCGCATAAGCTCATAGCTTGAAATCGACCTGATCAATCTATTGAAGCTTTAATTGTCATCTTCTTCCTCTGTTCTTCATGCAACAAGATAGCGAGCTAGAAAGGCATTCCCTGTAGCTCTGCGATTCTTATTTACATGGCTGAAGATTCCAGATGCAGCGATTGAGAGCTTGAAGGGCGTTCCCTGCGGCTCCTGTGCAGATCAGCAAAGAGAAGGGCTTGGATCTATGATTTGGAGTTTGTGAATGTTTCTTAATTTAGATTTTAGATTTTGTTCGTAGATCAATTGTTCGTTTGGTTTTCTTTTCATATGAACAACTCCCATTTCTGATTTCGTAGTTCATATTAGAAGCTCCTTAAACTCTGTTTTTGTTTTTGTTGTAATCCATGAATGAACTTAAGTAATTTTTGGTTTCTGAGTTTAGATATGAGATTTGAAGCTTAGGATGTTTTCTTCTTGTACTTGAGATCGTTTGCTAGATTGAACTTAGATTGCAATTGTTGCCCATTCTAGGTTTAGTCAGCAGTTTTCCATTCAATAGTGAATCTGTAGTTAGTTAATTTAGTGGTATTAGCTAAGTTTAGTTGTTCTAGATTAGTTTTATTGTTAACTTGTTAAGGAGTGCAGTAGTTAGGTTAGTTCAGTAACTAAGTTTTGAATTAATGGAGTCTTTAGTGTAGATTTAATTTCTGAATTCATATTTTGATGCTTGATTAGGAATTTTACAAAACATGATTTTCTTAAGGTTCACTAGTCAACTTACTTTAGTTGTTTGAGTGCTTCAATAGCTTCAGTCGGTCAACTTCAGTTACATATCTTATTGTTAGGTGTCATCTAGTATACTTCCCAGTACTTCTCTAGATCTTATTGTTAGGGATAACTATCTTGTTTATTTAGTCCATCTTTAGAATTTAATGTCTTGAGCTAGTTTAATTCCGCATAGCAATTTAATTGGCTAAGAGCAAACCAGAATTAGAAGTAGGAGTTGCAATGCACTAGTATAGTTTATGCACTTCAATCATTAACTTAGAGTTTCATTTTTTGTTGAAGATTAGACAATCCAAAAAGAGTTTTGAATCTAAATCAAACACACATCTATTAGTTATCCTTGAACAAAAAAATATGACTCGGGACTCGTTGCTACATCTCTTTTATTGAGTTTACTTTGGTTCCCAATCTTTATTCATTTGGAGCGCCTAGTGACATGCGAAAAGGTGACTGCCAAATTTTGGTGTCATTGCCGAGGAAATGCAACTAGTAATGTGTGTTTGTTATTAGATTGTGTATATTTTTAGTTTCTCTATTTTGCATCTTGTTTCTTTTTTATAGAATATCTACTTGAATGCTCAATTGAATTGTTTTCATAACCAGGTCTTCGACAGACAAATTATTTGAGTTAGATCCAGAGATTGAGAGGACTTTTAGGGCTTTGAGAATTCAAAAGAAAATTTCAGAGGTCTCAGAAAGTACCTTGTCATCTTCAGACATTGCCATGGCTGATCATAATAGAACAATGAAAGAGCTTGCAACTCCAGATGAGGCTTTTAAGTATTCATGTATCACTTATTCAGATTTAGCAGGAGATTTTGAGTTGAGATCAGGGTTGATTCATTTGCTTCAAAATATGAGGGATTATCTGGAGAAAACCCTAACAGACATTTACATGAGTTCCATGTGGTTTGCTCAACCATGAAGCCAAAAGGAATTTCAAAAGAGGATATTAAGTTAAGGGCTTTTCCATTTTCACTAACTGGAGTAGCAAAAGATTGGTTGTATTATTTGCCACTAGGATTTATCACTTCATGGATTGATATGAAGAAGGTTTTCTTGGAGAAATTCTTTCCAGCTTCAAGGACTGCAACTATCAAGAAAAGTATCTGTGGGATTCAACAAGTGGTGGGAGAGACATTATATGACTATTGGGAGAGATTTAAGAAGTTATGTTCAAGTTGTCCTCAACACCAAATCAGTGAGTAGTTACTAGTCCAATACTTCTATGAGGGTTTATTACCTATGGACAGAAGTATGATAGATGCAGTAGCTGGAGGAGCTTTAGTGAACAAAACTCCGGAGCAAGCAAGGGAGCTTATCTCGAATATGGCTGAAAATTTACAACAATTTGGAAGTAGAGCACTCACTACTAGAAGGGTTGGTGAAGTTCAAATGGTTTCCAATGAACAAAAGGAGATAAGGAACTGATTGATGAAATTAACATCATTGGTAAAAACAATTTGAACAATGTTACTCAATCTTCTATTGTTCCGAATGTGCAATTTCCATGTAAACAAAGTTTAGTTTGTAGCATTTATTCGAGTCAAGATCACTTTTCATAACTTTGTCTGAATCTTTATCAAGATGAATCTTTGGCAGCATTCTCTAGAGCTCAACAACAAAGATATGACTCTCATTCTTCTACATATAATCCTGGTTGGAGAGATCATCGGAATTTGAAATATGGCAATTCATTTTATCAACAACCATCTTCAAATCAGGAATTTCAGCATACTCAAAATTTCCAGCAGAATCAACCTTTTCAGCAGGGTTTCCAGCAGCAGAATCAACATTCTCAGCCTCATTACCACCCTTCAAGTCAATTTCAGCAATAGTTTTAGCCTTATCAATATAATTTCCAACAAAATCAGCCTAGTCAACACAATTTCCAAAATTTCCAGAACTCACAATTCCAGCCTATAAATCAATTCTAGCAGCAGCAGCAAGCACTTCCAGCACCTTCAAGGTTGAGTTTAACTCAAGGTGGCTCCAGTAATGGTATATTGTCTAGATTATTTAAGAGACAATGGTATATTATCTCAATGGACTCCGCCTTATACATCATAACATAATGGTGTATCAAAAAGGCGTAATCGAACATTGTTAGATATGGTTAGATCAATGATGGATCGAGTAGATCTTCCTAAGACCTTTTAGGGTTATGTACTCATGACAATTGTTTGCATGCTAAACAGAGTCCCGACGAAGGCAATCTTAACTACACCATATGAGGTATGGACTAGTAGGAAACCCCTCATGTAAAATACTATAACCCAATAATAAGGTTAAATGGATGAAATACCATAAGGGATTTTTAGAAATTTTTAGAAATTTTCTAGGAATTTTTAGGAGTTCGTATGACGAATTTAAGGGGATCAATTATTGGGCCAAGCGAAAGCCTGTTTGGATATCCCAATTAAAGTAGGAGTTAATTAACTAGGTTAACATAAAGTTGGTTAATTAAAACCTAGGTTAAAAATATTTAACGCTAACTTTATATTCTTATTAGCGCCGAACGCCTTCCCTTGCCTCCAGATCTCCTCTCTGCGTCGAACTTCCTCTTCTCTCCTGAGTCGCACACCGTCGCTAAACCTTCCTCTCCTCATCTCATCACCGGCCGACCTTCTCTTCTCTCCCTAGCCGCACACCGTCACCGAACCTTCCTCTCCTCATCTCATCGCCAGCCAACCTTCTCTTCTCTCCCGAGCTGCACGCGGCCGTCTCCTCCTCTGCCTTAGAGTCAACGCATGCTCCTCTTCCCTGAGCCGATCGCCCTCTCCCTTCTCTCTACCTAGAGTCGGTAGCCAAACTCCTCTTCTCCTCTTCACTCTCGATCCGCACACCATCGTCTCCTCTCTGCCCTCTTCCGATCCTAAGGTTGCCCAGCCATCGCCAGAAGGAAGGATCATCACCAGCATCACGTCTCTACCCTAGAGTGATTGTCGCCGACCCACTGCCCTAGATCGTCGTTCGCGTCTCTGCCTTAGATCGTCGTCGAGTGCCTGAGCCATTGGTGATTAGCTGTGGTCAGCCAGATTTGAGGGGGGTTCTGGGTGGTGTCGACTACAAAATCTTTGGCAGCAACATCTTTCGACAAGCAAACTTGTGGGCAACAACTAATACCGGCAGGTTTCCAGTAGCAGCTACTCCTTCCGGCAGTACCCTCCTTGGCTATGGATTAATAGAGGACTCTGATTCGAGACCAGCATCTCGACGTCAGATTTAGCTTGATTGGATCTTCTGTTTGAGGTGGTACTTCTGACTTATCTTTTGATATAGTCATTTTAAATATGCATAATAGTTTATTTCTAGTGGTAATGATTATGTTTGCATCTGCTTTGATATGCCACTATCTATTTCCTGTTGTCTGCCTATATTCCTATCTGTATGCATTCCTACTTATATTTTCTTTGATTATCGCCATATGTATCCCTGTTCATAGAAATAGTGACTTACATTGCCTACTGTGTAGTAGTCTTGTCGTTCGTCATAGCTGAATTATGTACTTAGACTTTTGATACCTAGACAATCGTATGTTTTATTTCCTTTTTGTACCTTTTATATGGAGGTGTATACTATCTATATCCACATGTTTAGTGTCATGCACCATCTTGCATGATTGCATGCTGGCGATGGTCGGCTCCATTATTGTTGAGCGCATCGCCAGTTACATGATCTGCACACACAACTACTCATGAGTTAGTGGTACATCAGGCAGGGTGTGTGCAGTTTGCTCTGTCAGGGCTCCGCTGGTCCGCTCCTGGGTAGTGATGACTGCAGCGTGTAGCGAGCAGGGATCCCTCCCCTATGATACAGGGAGATGAGATCTTAGGCTCCCACACTATGTTTGGGGTAGGAGGATAAGTGTACTCTGATAGCATCCTTTCCACTCGGTCACTCAATAGCAGTGATGGAAGAGTGCACAGTTGTCATAGCCCTACCCACTCGGTCTCACCATCGCGTATGAAATGGCTGACTGCGTCAGGGGTGACACATGTCATGTTTACACTATATGCATAGATTATATTTATTGTCTGTGATTGCTGCACTTGGAATGTTGCATTTGTTTGGGTTGCATATGTTTGACATGCATATAGGTGACATCTTGTATCTGGTCTGACGACCCTTATATTATGATAGGAGGTCATGGTGAGTACAGTTTTCTTCAGCCTTTTCAGTTTGCATTTCCTACTTTTGTTCAGAAAACTGTACCACATGATGATTACTGCTAGTCATATCTTATTATGCATGTCTATCTGGTATCCATTGAGTTCTTGAACTCACCCCGTTGATTATTTTTATTGATTTTCTCTTTGGTCTTTTGGTTTCTGTTTATTTGTTTAGAGTTATGTTTCAGACTTGTTTTGGTTTTGGTACTCTGGATTTTGTGTGGCTTGTCTTTGAGTAATGTACTGGTTGGGTTTTATTTGCTTGGTGGATTGTATTTGGTATGTTTTGCTACGTCCTGCCGGGCGGGCAGAAGAGGTAAGTTTAGATAATATTTTCGTTTTCTTTTGTTTTGTGTTGACAACCGGAGGCTGTTTTATTATAACTACGTGGATGGTTTTATTTTTGTTTGATATATATACCAGTCGTGTTGGCTGATGAGTGTGAGCCCTAAGGGCTATGTATATAAGTCTCAGATTGTCATCCGTACAGGGGAGATGCTGTCGAAATTTCTTCTGGTAAGGACTACCTGGGGTGTGACAATTTATTTGGTATCAGAGCCAGGTTTTACGAGTCAATCTGGGTATTTTCGGATTTGTATGGATTTCTGTTATGTTTATATTTCGGAATTTTGTTTTAGATTTGTATGGATTTTTGTCGATTTTCTCGTTTCAGAGTTCCGAGGTCATAAATGGGAACTGGACAGCGACGAAATATCTCCAGACGGCAAATAGGTATGTTGACTACTTTAGTACTTGTATTAATACCTGGGTAATAAATTTAACAGATATAAGGCGAGGTACATGTGTTCCCATACCGAGACGTGGTGAAGGACGACCATGCAAGAGGGCGTTGGAGTCTTTGGCGACGGAGTCGCCAAAGAGGTCTATTGGGATTGAGGCTGTCAATCAGGGACAGACTTCTCATGATACTGCGGGCGCGTCGGGCGCTCGGATTTTGACGGTTCATTCTCCAAAGTTACCCACACCTACAGTATCCACTGTACCACCAGCAGTACCATCTGCGACATACTCGGCCCCTCCACCAGCAGTTCCTGTTACTACGTACCTGACACCACCGCCACCTGTGCCTGCTACTACGTATCTGGCACCAGCAACACCGGTTACACTTGTGCCTACTACATACTCGGCACCCACACCAGCAGTACCAGTTGCTCCTTATCTGGTACCACCACCTACCGTACCTCCAGCTGCTCCTGCATATATTGATCCTGCAGTGCCACCAGTGGTACCTGCCCTCGCTTATGCAACAGCACCATGGGTACCTCCCTCGACCTATCCAGCGGTACCACTTGTAGTACCAGCTCCAGTGGTTCCACCAGTTCTCGCGGCGATCCCTATTCACCCTACTGATATGGTTGCAGCACGAGCTCGGATCCAAGCTTTGGCAGAGTCGATGAAGAGCAGATTCATGCTATTTCGCGGAGAGACAGATCCGAGTGTAGCTTAGTCTTGGATAGAGACTTTGGAGTGAACTTTCTATATGGCTTGCTCCGAGTGGGAGAAGGCAGAGCTAGCTGCTTATCATTTATGGGACAAAGCCGACATCTGGTAGGATACGTAGCGTTCGATTATAGGCGAGCAACACATCACTTGGGCGAAATTTAGAGAGGCTTTTGAGAACCAATACTTCCCACGGTCATATCAGATGACACGCCAACAGGATTTTCTGAGTCTTCGGCAGAGCAATCGCACGATGATAAAATACAATGTCGAATTTAATCGGTTGGCCAGATTTTGTCCAGAATTAGTTGCTGAGGACAGGTCTTGTATGCTTCAGTTTGTCCAGGGACTGGATGGACATCTCCAAGTAAAGATTGCAGGTTTTGGTAATTCATCGTATATAGAGGTGTTGGATAAAGCTCTTATGATTGAGGCAGCTCAACAGAGAGCGAATGCGGATAAAAAAGGAAGCAGACAGATCGGACTTCAGGACAGACCCAACAACCACAGACTACCGGACAGCAGCAGAGTGGTCACAGTTAGTCGGGTCAGGGTACTTCTGGGGCATCAGGCCGACCTCATAAATTGAGGTGGACTTCCACCAGACGTTTCCGGTCTTCTCAACAGAAATGAAAACAGTCCTCCAGTGACATGCATTGCACCTGATGTGGATCCAGAGATCACATCACATCAGCCTGCTCCCTGGGACAGTCAGTTTGCTATTATTATAAACTGGCTAGGCACATGATACAAGATTGCTCACTGAAGGCTCAGCATGTGGCTTCCGGAGTTTCTGTTCAAGGAGGACAGTTCGGTCAGACAGAGACTCAGCGAGGGAAGTAGAAAGCCTAGTTTCGCATCGTCCACAGCGGATAGCCCCTCCGGTAGTAGTTGCATATGGCATGCACAGACAGGAGCACTCTAGTGCTCACACGATATCGCAAGGTTCTGTTTCGGGACCTCAGTATCAGCTACAACCCCAGCCATTGGTCTAATACCAGTCGCAGCCTCAACCACTAGCCCAGTAGCAACCCCAGCCACCAGTTCAGTATTAGTCACAACCCTTTGCCACAAGGATTTTCGCTTTGGTCTTTTGGTTTCTGTTTATATGTTTAGAGTTATGTTTCAGACATGTTCTGGTTTTGGTACTCTGAATTTTGTGTGGCTTGTCTTTGAGTAATATACCGGTTGGGTTTTGTTTGCTTGGTGGATTGTATTTGGTATGTTTTGCTACGTCCCGCTTGACGGGTAGAAGAGGTAAGTTTAGATGATATTTTCATTTTCTTTTGTTTTGTGCTGACAGCCGGAGACTGTTTTATTATAACTGCGTGGATGGTTTTAATTTTGTTTGATATATATACTAGCCGTGTTGGCTGATGAGTGTGAGCCCTGAGGGCTATGTATATAAGTCTCAGATTGTCACCCGTACAGGGGAGATGCTACCGAAATTTCTTCTAGCAGAGACTACCTGGGGTGTGACAATTTATGTGGTGGGATTTCCTAGGACACGATGAGGCCTAGTACACGACGAGGCCATGACGCGATTTAGGTAGTCGTTGATCGATTAACCAAATCCGTACACTTCTTAACGATCCGGAAGAACGATTCTCTGGATCGATTAGCAGAGCTGTATTATCGGGAGATCATTAGATTGCATGGTGTTCTATTGAGTATTATATCAGATAGAGACCCACGTTTCATGTCTCAGTTCTAGCAGAGTCTGCAGCAGGCCTTGGGCACTCAGCTTCATTTCAGTACAGCTTTCCATCCGCAGACAGATGGATAGTCAGAAAGGACCATCCAGACTTTATAGGATTTGCTAAGGTCGTGCGTTGTGGATTTCGGAGGTAGCTGGGAGGGCCACCTACCATTAGTAGAGTTCACCTACAACAACAGCTATCATTCGGCTATCTAGATGGCCCAGTTTGAAGCGTTGTATGGTAGACCTTGTCGGACACCCACCCTCTGGGAGGAGGTTGGAGAGGCCCAGCTGCTAGGACCGCAGAGAGCTCAGCAGGAGGCAGAGTTGGTTTACATTATTAGACAGAGGATGTCCGAGGTGCAGGACCGTCAGAAGAGTTATGCTGATTGGAGACGTAGACCCTTGGAGTTCTCTACTGCGACTATGTATTTTTGAGAGTATCACCCACGAAAGGGGTGAAGAGATTTGGCCTCTGAGGCAAGCTAGCTCCACGATACATTGGACCTTTCCAGATCTTGGAGAGGATTGGAGCGGTAGCTTATCATCTGGCTCTACCACCGGCTCTGGCAGGCGTTCATGATGTATTCCATGTGTCGATGCTGAGGAGATATGTAGCCGACCCAACACATGTTCTGTCAGATATACCAGTTCCCATTCAGCCTGACGTTACTTACGAGGAGGTTCCGGTACAGATTCTGGATTAGAAGGAGTGTCAACTGCGGAACAAGACGATCCGGTTAGTTAAAGTCGAATGGCAGCATCATTCTGACGAGGAGACTACTTGGGAGCTCGAGGATATGATCCGAGCTCGATATCCCCATCTTTTCACTTGAGGTATATGGGTTAATTTTTCATTCAGCATTTATACTATCTATCTATTGCTAGTACTTGCTGATGGTAATAACAAAATTTGGGGACCAAATTTTTATTAGTGGAGGAGAATGTAAAATAATGTCACCCAATAATAAGGTTAAATGGACGAAATACCTTAAGGGAATTTTTAGAAAATTTTAGAAATTTTCTAGGAATTTTTTGGATCTCGTATGACGAATTTAAGGGGATTAATTATTGGACCAAGGGAAAGACTGTTTGGATATCCCAATTAAAGGAGTTAATTAACTAGGTTAACATAAAGTTGGTTAATTAAAACCTAGGTTAAAATATTTAACCCTAACTTTATATTCTTACTAGCGCCGAACCCCTTCCCTTGCCTCCGGATCTCCTCTCTGCGCCGAACTTCCTCTTCTCTCCCGAGCCGCATGCCGTCGCTGAACCTTCCTCTCCTCATCTCATTGCTGGTCGACCTTCTCTTCTCTCTCGAGCCACACGCCATCGCTAAACCTTCCTCTCCTCATCTCATCGCCGGCCAACCTTATCTTCTCTCCCGAGCTGCACGCGGTCGTCTCCTCCTCTGCCCTAGAGTCAATGCATGCTCCTCTTCCCTGAGCCGATCGCCCTCTCCCTTCTCTCTGCCTAGCATCGGCAGCCAAACTCCTCTTCTCCTCTTCACTCCCAAGCCGCACACCATCGTCTCCTCTCTGCCCTCTTCCGATCCTGAGGTTGCCCAGCCATCGCCAGAAGGAAGGATCATCACCAGCATCGCGTCTCTACCCTAGAGTGATTGTCGCCAACCCACTGCCTTAGATCGTCGTTCGCGTCTCTGCCTTGGATCATCGTCCAGTGCCTGAGCCACTGGTTATTAGCTGTGGTTAGCTAGATTTGAGGGGGGTTCTGGGTGGTGTCGACTACAAAATCTTTGGCAGCAACATCTTTCAATAAGCAAACTTGTGGGCAACAACTAATACCGGCAGGTTTCCAGTAGCAGCTACTCCTTCCGGCAGTACCCTTCTTGGCCGTGGATTAATAGAGGACTCTGATTCGAGACCAGTATCTCTACGTCAGATTTAGCTTGATTGGATCTTCTATTTGAGGTGGTACTTCTGACTTATCTTTTGATATAGTCATTTTAGATATGCATAATAGTTTATTTCTAGTAGTAATGATTATGTTTGCATCTGCTTTGATATGCCACTATCTGTTTCCTGTTGTCTGCCTATATTCCTATATGTATGCATTCCTACTTATATTTTCTTTGATTACCGCCATTTGTATCCCTGTTCATAGAAATAGTGACTTACATTGCCTACTGTGTAGTAGTCTTGTCGTTTGTCATAGTTGAATTGTGTACTTAGATTTTTGATACCTAGACCATCGTATGTTTTATTTCCTTTTTGTACCTCTTATATAGAGGTGTATACTGTCTATATCCACATGTTTAGTGTCATGCACCATCTTACATGATTACATGCTGGTGATGGTCGGCTCTATTATTGTTGAGCGCATCGCCAGTTACATGATCTGCACACACAACTACTCATGAGTTAGTGGTACATCAGGCAGGGTGTGTGCATTTTGCTCTGTCAGGGCTCCGCTGGTCTGCTCCTGGGTAGTGATGACTGCAGCGTGTAGTAGGTAGGGATCCCTCCCCTATGATACAGGGAGATGAGAGCTTAGGCTCCCCCACTATGTTTAGGGTAGGAGGATAGGTGTACTCCTACAACATTCTATCACTCGGTCACTCAGTAGCAGTAATGGAAGAGTGTATAGTTGTCATAGTCCTACCAACTCGGTCTCACCATCGCGTGTGAGATGGCTGACTGGCGTCAGGGGTGACACATGTCATGTTTGCACCATATGCATAGATTGCGTGTATTGTCTGTGATTGCTGCATTTTGGATGTTGCATTTGTTTGGGTTGCATATGTTTGACATGCATACAGGTGACATCTTGTATATGGTCTGGCGACCCTTATATTCCGATAGGAGGTCCTGGTGAGTATAGTTTTCTTCAGCCTTTTTAGTTTACATTTTCTACTTTTGTTTAGAAAACTGTACTACATGATGATTACTACTAGTCATATCTTATTATGCATGTCTATCTGGTATTCGTTGAGTTCTTGAACTCACCTCATTGATTATTCTTATTTCAGGTTGAAGCCGTCAGGAGGTTCCAGCTGCTAGTCCCCTTGCCACAAGAATTTTCACTTTGGCCTTTTGGTTTCTGTTTATTTGTTTAGAGTTATGTTTCAGACTTGTTCTGGTTTTGGTACTCTGGATTTTGTGTGGCTTGTCTTTGAGTAATGTACTGGTTTATTTTTGTTTGCTTGGTGGATTGTATTTAGTATGTTTTGCTACGTCCTGCCGGACGGGCAGAAGAGGTAAGTTTAGATGATATTTTCATTTTCTTTTGTTTTATGTTGACAGCCGGAGGCTATTTTATTATAACTGCGTGGATAATTTTATTTTTGTTTGATATATATACCAGCCGTGTTGGCTGATGAGGGTGAGCCCTGAGGGCTATGTATATAAGTCTTAGATTGTCACCCGTACAGGGGAGATGCTGCCGAAATTTCTTCTGGCAAGGACTACCTGGGGCGTGACACCTCATATCTTATTTGAAAATATGAGGATGTCCTGCTTATGTGAAGAGGACTATATTCGACAAGTTGGACGCCAAGTCTAATAAGTGTTTATTTATTGGATACCCTAAGGAAACTAAGGGTTTCCAATTCTATCACCCCTTGAAATAAAAAGTGTTTGTTTCAAGGCATTCTACCTTCCTAGAGAAACAATTTCTCTTACAGGAAGCAAATGGGAGTATTGTTGAATTTGATGAAGTTCAAGAGACTCTAATAAACATTAATGAGATGCCTAGTCAAGAACCACAACCGATTATGACACAACCTCCTCATAGATTAGGTAGGACACGTAACATTCCTGAGAGATATGGATCTCTTATAAGAGAATCAAATGATGTGTTGCTCATTGAAGATAAGGAACCTACTGATTATGAAGAGGCTCTGAATAGTTCAGAAAAGGACAAGTGACTTACAACAATGAAGTCAGAAATAGATTCCATGTACGAAAACCAAGTTTAGAACTTGCTAGACCCACATGAAAGCATTACGCCTATAGGGTGAAAATGGGTTTTCAAGAAGAAAACCAACATGGATGATAATATTATTATCTATAAGGTAAGGTTGGTGGCGAAAGACTATCGTTAAATGTAAGACATTGACTATGATGAAATTTTCTCACTTGTGACCATGTTTAAATTCATTCGGATACTCTTGGCCATATCAGCCCATCATGATTATGAGATATGACAGATGGATATGAAAACAACTTTCCTTAATGAAAATCTGCTCGAGGATATGTATATGACACAGCTCGAAGGCTTCACATCTATTAACAAGAATAAAGTGTGCAAGCTTCAACGATTCATTTATGGACTAAAGCAAGCATCCAAGAGCTGGAATATCCGTTTTGATGAGGCGATCAAACAGTTTGATTTCTCACAAAATCCAAACGAACCTTGTGTGTATCAAAAGGTTAGTGGAAGTGTAGTCATATTCCTAATATTATATGTTGATGACATATTACTTATAGGAAATGATGTGTCAGTTCTATAGTCAGTTAAAGTTTGGTTGCCAATACATTCTCCATGAAAGACATAGGAGAAGCAACTTACATCCTCGGGATAAAAATCTATAGAGATAGATCGAAAAAGTTGCTTGGTCTTTCACAACCAACATATATAGACAAAGTGCCAAAGCAGTTTAGCATGTCTGAATCCAAGAAAGGTTTCATACCTATGAGGCATGAAATTGAACTTTCGGAGTTTATGCGTTCATGCATAGAAGATGAAAGGATTTACATGGATAAGATACCTTATGCATCCGCAATATGATCTATCATGTATGCTATGTTATATACAAGACCCGATGTATCATATGCTCTGAGTGTTACACGCAGATACCAGTCTGATCCAAGAACGGATCATTGGGTGGCTGTCAAGATGATCCTTAAGTACTTAAGAAGAACTAAGGATATGTTCTTAGTTTATGAAGATGGTGATATGACCATATGTGGATATACATATGCTAGTTTTCAGACGTACAAGGATGACTCCAAGTCCTAGTCTAGATTCATATTCATATTAAATGGAGGTGCAGTTAGTTGAAAAAGTTCCAAGCAAGACACTGTTGCAGATTATATCTATAAGGCAGAATACATTGCAGCTTCGGAAGTAGCAAAGGAAGTGGTTTAGATCAAGAAGTTTGTTATTGAACTTTGAGTGGTTCCATCCATTGTTGAAGCATTACCTGTTTACTGTGGCAACACTAGAGCCATTGCGTAAGTAAAGGAACCAAGGTCTCATCAGCGATCAAAGCACGTGCTTCCCCGTTATCATTTGATCAGGGAGATCGTTAGTAGGAAAGAAATACAACTCGAGAAAATTCCTACTGAAAGGAATCTAATGGATCCTTTGACAAATGCTCTATCACAAAGCAAGTTTGAGAGTCACGTCTGTGCTTATAGTTTAGGATACAGTGGCGATTGACTTTAGTCCAAGTGGGAGTATTAGAATTTGAGGGATGTCCTCAGGCAATTGCCTTACGATTTTTTCTATTTATTTGATAAGTATAGATTCACTATTTGAGTGCATATTATATGTTTCATTGTCTTAAACTTATTTACTGAATGTCTGTAATAAAATTCATAGCATGAGAAAATTTATGATTAGATCACAACTAGTGATTATCTCTACATGTACAATTATGAATATATTGAAATTTCCCTAGTCGTCGAATTGATGTATTCGAACACCATCAATTTTGTAAGACTAGAACGGGTTATACTCCTTGGTTCTGCCAAGCGGCTATTTTTCCACTGGCTGGAGACATTAGGATGTCGAGAGTTAAACGTGGATGCTGGTTATGGTAACTAGTTCATTTGAGTGACTCGCTATAAGACTTCATATGGTTCTCTACATATATATAGATATGTCTGTGAAATTCTTACTGCAGCACGAGTGCAAGTTTCCTTCAACTTGAGGTATACAAGTCATCTTGGTCATGGAGACTTATACTTTGATATCTTAAGTAAGCATCTCATTAAGGTGTGGACCCGAGATAATTGGGTATAAGTTGAAGTAGCCGAAGGTGTTTGGATAGCCCACAGAGGATTCACCGCTCCTTGCGAGGAGACATATACCTATGACCACTCGTTAAGATTATTACTCGAAGTCTTTGGTCAAAGCATCACATGTTAAGAGTGCGAGACTCTTGTACACATGTACACTGAATCCGCAGAACGAGGAAGTATTACTTAGGCTAGGTGTGACGTAGTCATCCTAGTGGGAACAAGACTCATAGACCATGTTCTGAACTATATGGGTATAAGATGAGTAAAAGGAACGAGGCACGATTCACTATAGCTACTGAAGGGTTTAGAATTAATTCTAAGATCAACTATGAGTTTTCGGCTAATTGGGGATCATGATGTACTAATAGGTGTCACTCATGATTGTTCTATAATTAAGTAGTTAATTATGGACGACCAAGATAAATCGGGAACCTATTGGGTCACACACATTAACGAGTCAAATAAGTTAAAGAATAGGATTTTTTGATCAAGAGATAAATGTTTGGTTGGACCATACATAAGATAAATATGGAAATATTTGTCGCAATGGAAGCACGGATGGACCACATCTCTTATGGAAGAGTTGGACCATATTTGGTTTAATCATGAATTAGTCATGAACCAACTTGGTTTAGTTGTGAACCAAACCAAGGTGTTAATGGACTAATTTTTGGTTAAGGGATAATGGGTTGGATTTGGGCTTTTTAATCCAACTCATTAATGAGGGCTATATATTGATCTGGTTGAGAGAAGATTATACACATGAGATTATTAATCGGCTTGTACGATTTTTGAAAAATCTTAACCCAATTTCTCTTTCCTCTCCCTCTCACCAATCTCTTTGTCACCGCCAACAAGGGGAAGCCCTTCCCCTTGTTGCCGTGACCACCACAAGAAAGAAATCTCTTCTTTATGTGCTTCACTTCCTCTTCCTCTTTATCTCTCTTCTTCGCTCATGGTTAGTAACTTTCGAAGGAGAGGCTTGTAATCAAGAAGTTGTCTTGAGGAGCTCGGCGTGAATATAAATAGAGGCGAGGTTCGACAACGCCACTACGGTTGATGTTCTTCTTATTACAGGTCATCCGTAAGGTACACCTAGTATAAATTTACTTTCCATAAAAATTTAATTATGTGATCATATTTGGCATGTTGTATTCTTATATGTGGGTGGTGCGTGTGATGTAATAATTTAGAAATTATTATCGTTTCATTTTTCGCTGTGCGTGTTTACGAAACGTGTTTTAGCACACACCGCATCGGACATATCCCAACAACATATACCAATTGGACACATTTATATTTCACGACATATTATTTTTGATGAGTCTCTATTCTCATTTTTAGCAATTTATTCGATCTCTCCTTTAGATACAGGTGACACGTTCTTGATGCCACCTAATATTGTCTGAAGTGATGACATCCTAGATCCTATTTTGGAGTTCTTTGATAACTCCCCTATACCCTCAGAATTACCTCAAGTTGCTACTCCAATGTTGGAATCCTCACTAGTCGAAGATAATATGCTCTCTAGTTCTGGATTCTCAGATAACACAAGTTCATCGTCTAAATCACTATGTCAATCTACTTTCTTATCATCGTCAACAAGTAATTAAATTGATAATATTCCTCGTCGCATGCTTCCCTTAAGTGACATCTATGTACGTTGTCCACCAATGACAACTCGACATCCTCTTCCACGAGCTCTAGTGGTCTCTTCAAAACTTGTCGAACCAACTTGTTTTTCACAAGCAAACAAAGATCCAAATTGGCATAGTCCAATGGCTATAAAATTTGATGCACATTTTTATAATGGAACATAGAGTCCAGTTCTGCGCACTTCCTCTATGAATATTGTGGGCTCCAAATGGGTATTCCTTCTTAAGCATCGAGCTGATGACTCTCTTGAATGACACAAAGCTCGACTTATAGCCAAAGGATTTAGTCAACAACTAGATATTGACTTCAATGACACTTTTAACCCAGTCATCAAAATTATATCTATTAAACTTTTATTATCAGTAGTTGTTAGTTCTAATTGGCGTGTATTAGACATTTTAAATGCATTTCTTCATTGTCATCTTGAGGAAATTGTATTTATGGAGCAACCACCTAGGTTAATTCATCTACAATTTCCATCTCATGTTTGTCAACTCATGAAATCTTTATATGGTCTTCGACAAGCTCCTCGTGTATGATTTTATCGATTATCTAATTGGTTACAAGCTCAAGGATTTTTTTGGATCAAAGACTGACTCATCTCTATTCCACAAAAATAATAATGGATCTATGATATTGTTTTCTTATTTATGTGGATGACATTGTAATAACCGGCAATGATCACAAGGGTATCACAACTTTATTAAGTCTTCTAAATCAAGAATTTCCTACTCGAGATTTTGATAATGCTCGTTTTTTTCTTGTATTCAACTTATTCACATGAGGAAGGTTGTCTTCTCTCTCAGTGCAAATACATTACTGGGTTTCTCCAAAGAGCCAAAAGGGATGGAGCACGTTCAGTTTCTACACCAATTTCTATAAACAACTCTACAACTTCATCCTTTTCTACTTTATCTGATCCACGGATTTATCGAAATATTGTTGGAGTCTTACAATATGTTACTATCACACGACCTGACATTACCTTTATAGTAAATCGTGTTTGTCAATTTATGCATGCTCTAACTGAGTAAAATTAGGATAATGTAAAAAATTAATACTTCGTTATCTCAAATGTATTATTTTACATGGTCTTCTTTTATATCGTCAATCATCTCGAGATTTATATACATAAAGCAATATGAGTTGGGCAAGCTCTCCTGAAGACAAACGATCTACAAGTGGATATGCAATATTTCTTGGATGAAATATTATCTCATGGAATTTGAAAAAGCAACCTACGATATCTCGTTCAAGCACTAAGGTTGAATATAAAGTTATAACCAATACGTCTAAAATTATTTAGTTTCAATCAGTTCTTTTTTAACTTCATTTTGCATCAAACATTGCACCAAAAATTTGGTGCGGCAATATTGGAGCAACATATCTTATAGCTAATTCAATCTTTCATGCTCGCATCAAATATGTGGAAATTGATTTTCATTCTGTTGTGAACGTGGACAACTCAACAATTATTCGTTTCTTATATTTCTGCAAAAGATCAAATTGCTGATATCTTTATTAAGTCATTATCCAGATAACATTTCAACAAGCTAGCAGCAAACTCAACGTTAAAGATCTCCTGTTAAGTTTGTCGGAGGAGATAAAAGAGAATCACCAAATCAAATTAAATTAGGATTAAGATTATTAAAATAATTCTATTATAATTATTAGAATAATTCTATTATTTATTAATTAATCAATTAACCAAGTACTTCTTATACATTACATATTATCCTATCCTTAGGATAAATATCACTAAATAATAAAATTTATTATTACTTTTATATTCTTTCTTGTCCTCTTTCTATTCTTTGTACAAGTCTCCCCAATCTTTTCTGCCCAAGATACTTAAGGGTGGCTAGGTGATTTTTCTTTCCTTAATTTTCAAAGTTTCCTTTGATTTGGCACATCGCGAGGGTGAAGAAAGGTAAAAGAAGCAAAGAAACGGGAAACCAAAAGGAAGTTAAGGGTGGCTAGGTGATTTTTCTTTCCTTAATTTTCAAAGTTTCCTTTGATTTGGCACATCGCGAGGGAGAAGAAAGGTAAAAGAAGCAAAGAACGGGAAGCTAAAAGGAAGAAAAGAAACGTGTAGGATTAATTAATTACGATCGGAAAATTTTGGATGAATTGATTGAGAATAATTTTAAAATAAAAGATAATTAAAATATGAATTTGATTAGGGTAAATTATAAAATGATTTATAATAATAAAATTAAATGATTTATATTTGATTAATTTAAATAATATTGGGGATTAATTATTTAGGCTATTTAGGATTATATTAAAATGTTATATATATATAATTGATATTAAATGTAAATTAATATTGTGATTTGTCTACAGAGATTAAAATGAGGGAAAAGTTCAAATTTAAAATTAGTGTTCTATATTTTTCTTTTGTTAACCCTTATCACTTTAGTTTAGTTGTTTGAGACAAGGGCTAAGGTTATCCTGGGTAATAGCTCAGTTCAATTTTAATTTTTAGATTTGTCCCTATCGTCAATCATTATAGTGTTGTATTCAAGACAATACCATTATGGTACTAGATTTCAAAAAATAATACCACTATAATATTAAATATTTTAAAAATCAGTATCATTGTGATTTTAATTTTCAAAATAGAGCACTATAGTGGTACTAGTTTTAAAGTTTATGCAACACAGTATGGTTTGTTGAAAATATCATTAATTTTTGAAATCAATGTTATAGTGGTGTAAGTTTTAGGGTTTATGTAGTACAATAGTGATACTAATTTTTGAAAATCAATATCATTATGATATTGATTTTTAAAATGTAACATTACCGTGATGTTATTGAATGCAACACTACAGTAATTGGCAGGAGAGGTAAAATGAAAAATTAATATCGGTGATAAGGATGGGGGATCTTCATTGGCGGAAGGTCAACGGTACGTAGAGGTCAAAGGTCAAAAGATTCAACCCTGAGATCGGCCGACCGGATGAAGCGGGCTGACCGACCGACCGGCCATGAAAACCAGAACCGAAGGAAGACAACCTGACTGAGGTCGGTTTTCCGATGCTCAAGGTAAAAAGGTTTCAAGGGTCGAGCGTGCTATCCGTTCGGCCGGTGCACGAGGCAACACAGGCAGGAGCATTCTCATCCGAGCATATGACCGATGCAGAAGTGATATGTCTGCCGAGCGTCCGATCCGCTCAGCCCTGGAACAGACAGGGAACGCAAGAGGACAACGGAGACAGAGGATAACATCATCCTCGAGACACCTGCCGCCGACAAGCAGCAGAGTTGGCGGCCGAGCCGTACACAGAATCATACGGTGGAAGCCTCCACCGTCACATCCGGGATATGCTCGGACGATTGCGGAATGACGCCAGAGGTACTTTTCTGACACAAGCTCGTTAAGGCATGTTTGGGGAAGCGTGCGCGCATAGGGAAACGTGCCCGCGCTCCCCCGGGTTCCTATATAAAGACCCCTAGACGTCGACAAAGGTATGCGCAACTTTCTCCTGTAGCCACATTACGCTGCCTCTCTCGTTGCCTGACTTGAGCATCGGAGGGCCGTCGCCGGGAAACCCCTCCTGACTCGGCTTCTTTGCAGGATCGTCGGAGAGCTACGCCACCCATCGGAGACAGCGGAGCGTACCACGCCCCCAGCGTCCGTCGACTCAGCGCTCGGACAGGATCAAATTGGCACCGTCTGTGGGAACGCACCTGAATCCGAGACGAGGAGATGGAAGAAGCTGGACGTCAACTTCTGATAACGCTTTCTCCCAAGGAGCTCGAAGCACTTGTCCAAGCTAGAGCCGCAAAAATTGTTGAGCAGCAACAGAAAGCTTAGGCTGAGCGGGCAGCGCAGCAGGCGACATCAGCCTCGGGGGGCCGAGCACCACCCGAAGATAGGCAGGAGCAGCTCTCAATATGGGGGCAAAACATGGGGCCGGCCGGCACTCAGATGGGGGCGCCGCCCGCCCTAATACCTTTTCATCGGGCTCTGTTCCAGACGCCTCGGAGGTAGCACAGGCTAACCAAGACAAGGGATCTTCATCGGACGAAGCACCCATCCGGGATGTCAGAAAAGGAAAGGCGCCCCCCGATCGGACTCGTCTCCCGAGCGGACCAACCGGCAGTTCTCAGATGTCATCCTTCGCGATCCACTACCGAGGCATTATGTGCCCCCTGCGATCGGGGAGTACAACGGGGCAACCGACCCTGACGACCACCTGGGTAAATTCAACTGCACCGCCACTCTGCATCAGTACACAGATGGTGTGAAATGCCGAGTGTTCCTCACCACGCTTTCGGGATCGGCCCATCAGTGGTTTCGAAGACTGCCAGACGGCTCCATCACAAGTTTCAAGGAATTCCGAACGGCGTTCCTCCATCATTTTGCAAGCAGTAGGCGCCACCAGAAGACGAGCGTCAGCTTGTTTGCCATCAAGCAAGGCGCGAGGGAGCCGCTCCAAGCTTACATTCAGCGCTTCAACCAGGTGGCCATGGGCATTCCAACGGTCACCTCGGAAACAATGGTGAATGCGTTCACGGAAGGGCTCATGGACGGTGACTTCTTCCGCCGACCACATGCTGCATAAAGCCAACGAATACATCAATGTGGAGGAAGCCCAGGCGGCGAGGAGAAAAGAAGCCCAGAGCGACCAACCAGCTCCCGTCGAGCGGAAGCAGCCAGTCAGTCACCAGCCACCCAGAGGACCGAGAGCCGAAGCCGCCCGTCCTCATCAGCACACTCGGCCGCACGCCGTCCAACAAGTCGTGGCTGAGCGGCCCAAGCCCAAGGGGAAGGTATGGACTTCGATGTTTTGTTCACTTCATCAGTCGGCCACTCACAATACCCGCGACTGTCGGAGCCTACCCCCCATCGCTCATCCTGTGCCAAGGAGCTACCGTCGCCGATCGCCTTCACCAGACCAGCGACATCGACAACGGAGCCCCGTGCAAAGGATAGAAAGACGATCCCCCGAGCGGCACCATCGTCAGCAGCACGGAGCCCACCATCGAGCGTCGCATGAACGACCTCGACATTCCGCTCAGGAGGAGGAAAATAGGGGCAACGCATCTCGGGGAGAGATCAACATCATCGCCGGAGGCCCGACCGGCGGAGATTCCAACAGAGCCAGAAAGGCACATGCAAGGCAGCTGAGGATCCACGCGGTCGGCTGCAGCCAGGAGAAGGCGAGCGGACCCGAGATCAGCTTCGGGCCTAGGGACCTCGAAGGAGTCGAAGTCCCACACGATGATGCCTTGATCGTCCGAGCGGTAATAGCTAACTATATTATTCACCGCATTTTCATTGACACAGGTAGCTCGGTCAACATAATATTCAAGAAGGCCTTCGACCAACTACAAATAAATCGAGCTGAACTCTTGCCAATGATGACCCCCCTCTACGGATTCACTGGGAACGAAGTCTTGTCGGTCGGCCAAGTCCGGTTGGCTATCTCATTGGGCGAGGAGCCGCTCAGAAGGACAAGGACCACCACCTTCATCGTGGTTGATGCTCCTTCTGCATACAATGTTATTTTGGGACGACCGGCGCTCAACGAGTTCTGGGTGGTCGTCTCTACCTTCTGCCAGAAGATTAAGTTCCTGGTGGAAGATCAAGTAGGGGAGGTGTGGGGAGACCAACTGGCGGCTCGGAGATGCTATGTGGAAATGGTCCGAGCCGAATCTAAGTCTGCTCGAAAAATACCGCGAGTCGAGGTAAATGCTATTACTGAAAAACCACCCTCTCTAGTTTATGAAGAAAAGGAGGAGGTGCAGATTAACCCTTCCCGACCGGAGGCCACCACCTTTATAGCATCCGATCTGGAGGAGAAGCAGAAGGTGAAGTTGGTCAAATGTTTACGGCGAAACTGCGACGTCTTCGCTTGGTCGACCCATGAGCTGCCAGGGGTCTCGCCGAGCGTAGCGTAACATGAACTTCATGTCCGGCCAGACGCTCGTCCGGTGAAGCAAAGGAAGAAGGACTTCAGCGCGGAGCAAAATGTAATCATCCGAGCGGAGGTGGAGAAGCTTCTGGAGGCCAGCCACATAAGGGAAGTACAATTCCCGAGTTGGCTTGCAAATGTGATCCTGTTTCCAAGCTGGGCAATAAGTGGAGAGTCTGCATCGACTTCCGGGACTTGAACAAAGCGTGCCCGAAGGACTTCTACCCCCTTCCCCGGATCGATCAGCTGGTGGACTCCACGACCGGGTGCGAGCTGATATGCATGCTGGATGCATACCAAGGCTACCATCAAGTGCCGCTCGCCCGAGAAGACCAAGAGAAGGTCAACTTCATCACGACGGGTGACACCTACTGCTACAATGTAATGTCGTTCGGGTTGAAGAACGCGGGAGCCACCTACCAGCGTCTGATGAACAAGGTCTTCAGGGAGCAGATCGGATGCAACTTGGAAGTGTACGTGGACGACATACTTATCAAGTCCTTCCGGGCGGCCGATCTCTACGCGGACATGGAGGAGACCTTCCAAACGTTGAGAAGGTATGGCGTCAAACTTAACCCTCAGAAGTGCCTGTTCGGGGCAAAGGGCGGGCGCTTCCTGGGCTACATTGTGACCGAGCGGGGTATAGAGGCTAACCCCAGCAAGATAAAGGCATTGCAGGACATGCCGCCTCCCAGAAATCTCCGAGAGGTACAGCGTCTCACCGGTCGGATAACGGCGCTGTCAAGGTTCATTTCTAAGACCGCCGACCGGAGCTTGCCATTTTTCAAGATTCTCCGTAAAGCCACCAAGTTCCAATGGGACGAGGAGTGCGATCGGGCATTCGAGGAATTGAAGACTTATCTGAATTCCTTACCCGTGTTGGCGAAACCAGTCGAAGGTGAGCCGCTCCACATTTATTTATCTTCAACTGAGCATGTTGTGGGCTCAGCATTAGTAAGGCCGAGCGGTGAGGAACAACCAGTGTACTTTTTAAGCCATATCTTAAAAAGATGCTGAGTCTCGCTACACCGGTCTTGAGAAGTTGGCTTTCGCCGCTCGGAGGTTGCGCCCTTACTTTTTGGTGCACACCATTATTGTGATGACAAATAGCCCGCTCACAAGGGTACTCTTGAACCCTGAAGCATCCGGACGGCTCATCAAGTGGACAATGGAGCTTAACAAATTCGATATCCAATACCAACCCCGCTCGGTGATCAAAGCGCAGTCCTTGGCAGATTTCGTGACCGAAGTACAAAAGCCCGAGCTCGAAGCTACATGGAAAATATATGTGGACGGATCGTCCATTCGGCTCAGAAGCGGAATTGGGATCATGCTATTGTCGCCTCAGGGAGAGCGGATGCATTTATCAGTCCGGCTAGATTATCGAGCAACCAATAATGAGGCGGAATACGAAGCCCTCATAGCCGTATTGCAAGCCGCACGGCATGTTGGAGCCAGTCGGGTCGTGATCCACTCGGATTCCCAGCTTACCGCTCAGCAACTCACAGGCGCTTTTGAGATAAACAATGCAAGACTCAGATTGTACGCAGAGGCCTTTGATAAACTCAAGACCGGCTTCGCCCAGGTAGTGGTCCAGAAGATACCCCGAGTGGAGAACCAAGTGGCAGACTAATGTGTGCAACTCATGTACAGTTTTGAGCATAAAACATATATGCATTTCATCTCATTTTATCTTGTTAGAAGCATATTTGTTAGTTTTTATTTGGTTTAACATATTTGGACGAAGGATACTGCTTTGCGTTGAATTCTGATGACAGGATGCACAAAACCAGCCGAATTACCCAGGGTATCAGAACAACACGGCCGTGTTGTTGATAAACACGGGCGTGTCGAGGTTTTCAGCGACCAACACGCTCAAGGCGTGTTGTTGAACACGGGCGTGGCAGAGATGTTGAAGAGCGACGCAGGAAGCAGAGGAGGACATGATCGGGCTGTGTAATGAGATTGCTATTATTGCGGCGATGATTTTAAAAGATGGAAAGGGTCAATCCAATGGTGATACCGACTATCAAGGAGAGGAGGCTCTATAAAAGGGTAGAAAACCTAAAACCATGAGAGTGGTTTTGGGGGGGGGGGGAAACGGCGGCAATTGAGACTTGGAGATAGACGACATCAGCAAGGACGATTAGTAATGTCTTTTCCTTATCTTATTGTCGAATTCTCTGGTGTAATGGAGTAGTTGTTTGAATCTTAGGTTAAGGGAGTAGCCCCTAACTATGTTCATGATTTGTTGTTAACTCTGGTTTTCGATTATGCGTATTTTCGTTGGTTGTTTAAATTGTTGAATGATGCTTTGATTGGTTTCTGTGAAAGTGGTAATTGACTAGATAGGCTTTGCGGGATTTATGTGACAGGATCCTATGCAAGTAAGAGTCATCTGTGTACGTATGCCATAAGATTGGCGACGGATCAAAGTAGATACATCAGCGTGATCACCAAAAGTGGCCGTTGGTATTTTAGGAATCAACTTACGAATCTGGTGGACGTGTAGATAGGTTTGCAGGAATCTAGTGACAGGATTTCAAAGCATGAAAGATCATCTAATTCGGATACCTTGATAAAGAAAGTTGCATTCAAACAAAAGAAGCCAACCTAGGTATAAGTAGTCATTATCGGAGAACCGTCATGATAATAGTTAGAGTGGTGAAACCGTAATCCTAGGATTGTTTTTATCTCTTAATATTTTCGTTGATTTTCGTTCGCTTGAATTGTTGATTTAGAGTAAAATTTCTCATTAGATCATTCGTTTGGATAATTGAAACTCGTACATTTCTAGTACTTGACCCAGTCCCTGTGGGATCGATATTTTATTACTTGACGATAAACCGTGCACTTGCGGATTTAAGCAATCAAGTTTTTGGCGCCGTTGCCGGGGACTGTGTCAATATTAGAATATTGCAGTTTGATTAATCCAGATTTCTATGTAATTTTTCTTATTCATTTTCCATAATTGTGTTTTCCAATTTTGCAACTCGATTTTCTATATTTGGAAGTATTCCTTTCTCGTTGAATGCTTAGGTCAGGTCAAGGAGGAGTCCTTCTTGAAGTTGATCCTGAAATAGAACGAACCTTTCACACTCAGAGACGACTTCAAAAACAACGAGAAATGGCCAATCAAGAAGAGAACAATCAGGTAGAGAACAAGCTGTTGAGAGACTATGCTGCGCCAAGTGCTAGAGGCCTGAGATCTAGTATTAGAAGGCCTCCAATTGAAGCAAATAACTTTGAACTGAAGCCTGCTTTACTGAATATGATCCAACAACATCAGTTTGGAGGAGCACCTACGGAGGATCCAAATCTTCATATGGAAGTGTTTCTGGAATTCTGTGAAACTCTTAAATATAATGGAGCCTCTGCAGATGCGATCAGATTGCGACTTTTCCCTTTCTCTTTAAGGGACAAAGCACGAGCTTGGTTACATTCGCTTCCATCGGACTGTATCACAACATGGGAGCAACTCGAGCAGAAATTTTTAGATAAGTATTTTCCACCAAGCAAGACTGCTTCACTCCGTCACCAAATCACAAATTTTACGCAAAAAGATGGAGAATCTCTTTTCGAAGCTTGGGACCGATTTAAAGGACTACTGCAGCAATGCCCACATCACGGACTGGAGAAATGGCTCGTAATCCATACCTTTTATAATGGAATTTCCTACTCTACTAAAGTCTCTTTAGACTCTGCTGCAGGTGGTGCGCTCATGAACAAAACCTTAGAGGAGGCATTCGATATTATCGAAAGCGTGGCATTGAATCATCACCAATGGGCGATAGAGAGAGAGAATCCTGTTCGATTGGCAGGTAAGTATGAGGTGAGCGCTTTAGATAGTCTTGCGGCAAAGGTTGATGCATTAACCTATAAATTTGAAAATTTTAATGTTAATGCTGTTTCTAGTATCATCTGTGAGATTTGTGGAGTGACAGGACATTCAGCTATGAATTGCCAAATAATGGTCACGCAACCTACCGGAGCGCAGGTAGAACAAGTTGATGCGATAAATAACTATGCTCAAAAGCCAAACAACAATCCGTATTCAAATACCTACAATCCGGGATGGAGAAATCATCCAAATTTTTCCTACAGAAATAGTCAAAATCAATCCGGGCAGAATAATTATGGAGCGTCTGGAGGATTTCAGCAAGAGAAGAAGTCTAACTTGGAAGTTATGATGGAAAACTTCATTGCTACCCAATCGAAACAAAATGATGAATATCGACAACACATGGTGGAATCTAATCGGAAGCATTCAGAGACAGCCGAAGCAATCTCCCAAATATCCGGTAAGATAGATAATTTAGCGAATCATACTAAAATGTTGGAAAATCAACTTGCGCAGGTCGCCGATTCGCCCTCAAGAGTACCAGGGAGATTTTCGGGAAGACCAGAAACAAATCCTGTGGAGCATTGTAATGCGATTACCTTGAGGAGTGGAAAGAGAGTAAATGAGCTCAAGGATAACCCAAAGCTATTTCCGGACAGAGAAGAACACGACCAGGACGTGGTGATTAGCACGCCCGTGCCAATCACCGAGAGATCCTCCAGCGAACAGCACGCCCGTGTCGGAATGAACAGCACGCCCG
Organism: Zingiber officinale; assembly: GCF_018446385.1. Classification (NCBI taxonomy): domain Eukaryota; kingdom Viridiplantae; phylum Streptophyta; class Magnoliopsida; order Zingiberales; family Zingiberaceae; genus Zingiber; species Zingiber officinale. The sequence continues at coordinate 30,404,616 of NC_056004.1, forward strand.
TGTCATTCTCTACTTCTGAAAAAAAAAAAAATATCTGAAGGCCATGAATCCCCACGCTTAGAAAAATACGAACCACCGATTCCATTCCCTCAGAGGATAATTAAGGCCAAACTTGATGAACAATTTGGTAAGTTTCTTGATGTCCTAAGGAAGTTGTATATTAACATTCCATTCACAGAAGCCTTGCAGAAAATGCCCACATACTCAAAATTTCTGAAAGACATATTGACAAACAAAAGGAAAATTGAGGAGAGCGTAACGGTGGCACTGACGGAGGAATGTAGTGCTTTAATTCAAAACAGGTTACCTCCTAAACTCAAGGATCCAGGTAGTTTTTCAATCCCATGCATGATTAGGAATCATAACTTTGATAAAGCTTTTTGTGATCTAGGAGCTAGTGTCAATCTTATTCCATTTTCACTGTGTAAGAAATTAAACTTGGGTGAATTGAAAATTACAACACTAGCTTTGCAACTTGCTGATCGCTCTGTGAGATATCCTTTAGGTATATTGGAAAATGTACCTGTCACGGTTGGGAAATTTGTCGTTCCTGCAGATTTTGTTGTTCTAGAAATGGATGAAGATCCATACATACCTATTATACTAGGAAGACCTTTCTTGGCCACTGCAGGAGCCGTAATTGATGTTAAAAATCACAAGCTGTCGTTAGCCGTAGGTAGCGAAAAAATTGAGTTTGATTTGTCTAAAGCTATTAAACAACCCTTCCTGCAGAATGTGTGTTGCAGGATTGATGAGGTGCAGATGGTTGAAGAAGAGGAAGAACCGTTTCTCGGATTCAGCGATACACTGGATGCATACTCGGATGATGAAGACGTTGCAAAGAGCAGTGAAGATGGAGGACAAATCAACCTTGTGCGGCATATGACTGAAGAAGCGAGGTTAGAACAAAAATCATTGGAAAGTGAAAACCATGAATCACCGCAGGTAGAACTTAAACCTCTTCCATCAACCCTCAGGTATGAATTTCTTGGTGATAATTCTACATTCCCCGTGATTGTAAATGCGAGTTTAAATGAAGTAGATACTGAAAAGCTGCTCCATGTGCTTAGAATGCATATTAAAGCCATAGGATATACCATTGAAGACATAAAAGGGATTAGCCCTTCATTATGCATGCATAGAATTTTGCTCGAGAAAGATTTTAAACCTTCAGTTGAGAGACAAAGGAGGCTTAATCCTAACATGAAAGAAGTGGTCAAGAAAGAGGTTTTGAAATTACTAGATGCAGGAATAATTTATCCAATCTCTGATAGTGAATGGGTAAGTCCGGTTCATGTTGTGCCAAAGAAAGGTGGGATGACAGTAGTTAGAAATTCAAATAATGAGTTGATTCCCACTAGGACGGTTACGGGGTGGAGAATGTGTATTGACTATCGGAAATTAAATAAAGAAACTAGGAAAGATCACTTCCCACTTCCATTCATTGATCAGATGTTAGAAAGGTTGGCAAAACACTCCTATTTCTGTTTTCTAGATGGGTATTCTGGTTTTTATCAAATCCCTATACATCCAAATGACCAGGAAAAAACCACGTTTACATGTCCTTATGGTACCTTTGCCTATAGGAGAATGCCTTTTGGTCTTTGCAATGCACCAGCTACCTTTCAACGTTGTATGATGGCTATTTTTTCTGATATGATTGAGAATATTATGGAAGTTTTTATGGATGATTTTTCAGTCTATGGTACAAACTTTGATACTTGCTTGTCCAATTTGGTTAATGTTCTGCAGAGATGCGAAGAAACAAACTTGGTTTTAAACTGGGAAAAATGCCACTTTATGGTAAGAGAAGGCCTTGTGCTAGGACATTTGGTTTCAGAACGAGGAATTGAAGTAGACACGGCAAAGGTGGAAGTAATTGAAAATCTACCTCCACCGACAAACGTTAAGGGAGTGCGAAGTTTTTTAGGACATGCAGGATTCTACCGGCGTTTCATCAAAGATTTTTCAAAGATCTCTAAACCTTTGACAAATTTGTTAATTAAGGAAACTGAATTTTTTTTTGATGAAAATTGTTTGGATGCTTTTTCCAGGTTGAAGGAAGCTTTGATCTCAGCTCCGATAATGCAAGTTCCCGATTGGACCTTACCTTTTGAAATCATGTGTGATGCGAGTGACTATGCAGTGGGAGCAGTCTTGGGACAAAGAAGAGACCGGAAGGTACATGCGATCTATTATGCTAGCCGAACTCTGGATGATGCTCAGATGAACTACGCAACTACGGAGAAGGAACTCTTAGCAATTGTTTTTGCCTTGGATAAATTCAGATCATACCTCGTTGGCTCTAAGGTTATTGTTTACACAGATCACGCGGCCATAAGATATCTATTGAGCAAAAAGGATGCTAAGCCAAGGCTCATAAGATGGATTCTTCTTTTGCAAGAATTTGATTTAGAAATAAAGGATAAGCAGGGAACTGAGAATGTGGTAGCGGATCACTTATCAAGACTATATCAGGGACAGAATGGGACCAAGGAGGAAGATCTTCCAATTGATGACTGTTTTATAGATGAACATCTCCTTGCTATAGAAAGGATTGATTCTCCATGGTACGCAGACTACGCAAATTTTCTTGCTTGTGGAATTTTACCTCATCAGATGAGTTACCAACAGAGAAAGAAGTTTTTTGGCGATATCAAGAGCTATGTATGGGATGATCCGCTGCTTTTCAAGAAGTGTGCTGATACTATTTACAGGAGATGTGTACCGGAGGATGAAATAAAAGATATACTTTATCATTGTCATTCTTCATCATATGGCGGTCATGCAAGTACTTCGAAGACAGCTGCTAAAGTCTTTCATGCAGGATTTTATTGGCCACATATTTTCAGAGATGCTCGTGATTATGTATTGACTTGTGATAGATGCCAAAGGACGGGGAACATTTCCAAGAGACATGAGATGCCACTGAATTCAATTCTAGAAGTTGAACTTTTCGATGTTTGGGGGATTGATTACATGGGACCATTTCCCCCGTCTCATAACAATATCTACATTCTGGTAGCAGTGGACTACGTATCAAAGTGGGTTGAAGCTATACCATCTCCAACGAATGACGCGAAGACTGTGATAAAACTTTTTAAGAAAATCTTATTTCCTAGATTTGGAATTCCTCGAGCGGTGATTAGCGATGGAGGTTCACACTTCATTGAAAGACAATTTGAAAATCTTCTCAAAAAGTATGGAGTAACTCATAAGATTGCCTCTCCGTATCACCCCCAAACCAGTGGACAAGTGGAAGTATCAAATAGAGAAATCAAAAGCATTTTAGAGAAAACTGTGAAGCATTCACGAACAGATTGGTCAGAAAAATTGGATGACGCTCTATGGGCATATCGGACAGCTTACAAGACTCCTATTGGTATGACGCCGTTTCGCTTGGTGTATGGGAAATCTTGTCATCTTCCTGTAGAGTTGGAACACAAGGCTTTCTGGGCAATACAATTATTGAATTTCGATCTAAAGAATGCCGGAGAGAAAAGAAGGCTTCAGCTTGATGAACTAGAAGAACTCCGACTTGACGCTTATGAGCATGCAAAATCCTATAAAGAAAGGACTAAGCGTTGGCATGATCAACACATTATGCGTAGGGAATTCCAAGAGGGTGATCTTGTATTATTGTTCAACTCTCGATTGAAACTCTTTCCAGGAAAGCTTAAATCCAGATGGTCGGGTCCTTTTGAAGTGAAGAAAGTTTATCCTTATGGAGCTGTGGATATATCGAATGAAACCACCGGAGTCTTCAAAGTGAATGGGCAAAGGCTAAAAAAATATCTGAGCGAACCAACTCCTAAGGGAGGAGAGCAGAACCTCCTCGAGTCCACTTGAGTAACATCATATTGGTCAAGCTAATGACCGTAAACAAGCGCTAGTTGGGAGGCAACCCAATTTCTTACCTTATACTTTTATCTTTTATTTTCTTTTTCATTTTATTTTTCATTTTATTTGCAGAACAACTGCCCAGGTAACAGAGGAGAACACGGCCGTGCAAATTTCAAACACGCCCGTGTTGGTTGCTGTCAGGTATGTTGGTGGCTGTCGGGTTTTCCAGAAGACAGCACGCCCAGGGCGTGTCGGGAAACGCGGGCGTGGAGATGTTTTCAGCGACCAACACACTCAAGGCGTGTCAGGAGACACGGGCGTGCCGTAGGGTTTTTAAATAGGCGCGACGGGTTTTAGGTCAGAACACGCCCGTGACTCTTCGAAGTTTTCGCCGTTGGTTCCAGAGCAGTTTCCGATCGTCTGCGTTCTTCTCATTCAATTCTAAAACGTGCACCGGTGAAGATTTTCCTCCGGCAAAGATGAGCAAGCGTGTGAAAACGGGGAAGGCACCCTCTTCTTCAAAAGACAAAGGAAAACGGAAAGCGCAAGACCAAGGTGATCGGTCTGATAACCCTTTTGGTTTAATCTTTCGTGATGATATTCATAAATCTCGTTTTGACAAGCTTGAAAAACGAAAAATAGTTTCCACTAGATATATGGACTCTTATACAATTGCTGCGCTAGGTATTAAGGAAGATATATATTGGATGGCAAATAGGATGGGATGGGGACAATTTTTGACTAGCCATTACCCTACCTACCCTAGTATAACTTTAGAATTCCTTAGTTCCATGTCGGCCGAAATAATTCAAGGAAGAAATTGTGAGGAAGGATTGATTAAGTTTCGGTTGAGGAATATCGATTATAGGATGGATTTGAAGGAGTTTAATGAAATTTTCGATTTTCCTGTTGGAGGGGAGAGGCAAATACATCGAAATTTTTGTGTGTATACATTTTGGAGAGAAATTGCCTTAGACTCTATGCCCTATGATGCCTCTAGATCCAAATCATCTAATATCCCTAATCCAATTTTTCGCTATCTTCATAGATTCATGGCGAATACTATTTTTGGGAGAGGGGACAGTGTTGGGGTAGCCAGGCTAAGTGAATTGCAGTTTTTATGGGCCATGATTAATGATGTTAAAATTGATTCTGGAGCTCACCTAGTTAGACATTTTGTGAAAATTGGGAATAGCTCGACTGGAGTAATTGTTATTGGAGGACTTTTGACTAAGATTGCATTAGCTTTAGGGTGTGAGTTGGATGGATTGGAGACTTGCCCGGTTAGTCCGCGATTGGATTTGGATGCATGTTTAAATATGAAGATGATTGGGAGATTAGAGGAGGGATACTGTTTGATGTTACAAAATGATATTAAAATCCCTCTTCCAAATAATAGCCTTACAACCATTCGCAATACACGTAATTGGCTTTTTAAGGATGTTAGGACCCAAGATCTACCCACAGTAGGAGAGCCATCTATTCCACCGCATGTACCGGTACCCCAGGTTTCTTCCTTCATACCGGAGTCCCCTAGGACTATTACTGATGATGTTTCTGCAGGACCTTCTGTTTTTGATTTTTCAGGATTCCGTACATCGTTTGAGGATTTCAGAGAAAAGCATACTGCGGATAGAAACATGTGGGAGCAGTTTGCTCATACTTCAGAGGAGCATTATGAGCGAGTTGACAGGTATATGGAAGGGGCTAACTGTTTTTTTTCTAATACTGAGAAGTATTTTGTAGTTGAGGCCGCTAGAAGAGAGCGTGAGGAAAAATTTTGGCAAGAAGAAAGTGAATTTCGTGCAGAGCAAAGGAGAAGATGGCAAGAGGAAGATGATCGCAGATCTTAGGCTTTACCTTGCCATAACTATTAGGTGACCTCTTTTCTAGTTATTTTTCTTTATCTTTGGTTGTTCGTTTTTAAGTTTTTGCATTCCTGTTTTAGATTCGGTTTCAGTTTTATATATACCTCTTGTTTTGATTGATATAGACACTATGTGTTCAAGAGTCTTTGATACTTTGTTGCCCTCTCATCTCTTGTAGTATAACTTGATTATTAGTTGGATCTAGGAAATTCTTTGTGGCTTATTCATTAAGAACCCTGTTTCACTTTTCACACAACCCCTAAGGTGGCGGCATTTGAAAAGGATTTAAATTTCTTTACCGGATTAGTACTCAATTTTCTATGGTGACTTTCATGAGCATTTTGGTTACTGGATAAACACTTCTCCTAGGAGTTTTTGTAAAAAAAAAAAAAAAAAAAAAAAAAATGTAAAAAAAAAAAGGAGATGGAATTTCTTTTGGCGCACCCCTTTGAGATTAGGTAGCTACTAGGGAAACACCTAAAGAAGGTGCCCTTTTGAGGTCAACTAGTTACTGGGGAAATGACCACTGCTAATTCCTTCTTTCTTTTCTTCTCGAGGGTGGTCCTTTGAGACCTTGTGTGATATTGAGGGGATGAACCAAGTGTTAGGGCAGGTAAGTGCCTCTACACTAGAAAGGAGAGGAACACGGTAATAGGGGTGATGAATCTAGATCGGTATCCAAAACCTTGGGGGGTTGATTTCTTCACATGCACTAAACGGGGATCTTTTGAGCTAAGCTGCAGGGAATGACTTGAGAAAATTAAGACCATTTTTATACCTTGGGATGAATTGCCAATAACTGTTTTCATGATTTCCACACATAGATTGTCTTTATTTTTCTTTGCTCGAGGACAAGCAAATGTTCAAGTGTGGGGATTTTTGATGTGTGCAACTCATGTACAGTTTTGAGCATAAAACATATATGCATTTCATCTCATTTTATCTTGTTAGAAGCATATTTGTTAGTTTTTATTTGGTTTAACATATTTGGACGAAGGATACTGCTTTGCGTTGAATTCTGATGACAGGATGCACAAAACCAGCCGAATTACCCAGGGTATCAGAACAACACGGCCGTGTTGTTGATAAACACGGGCGTGTCGAGGTTTTCAGCGACCAACACGCTCAAGGCGTGTTGTTGAACACGGGCGTGGCAGAGATGTTGAAGAGCGACGCAGGAAGCAGAGGAGGACATGATCGGGCTGTGTAATGAGATTGCTATTATTGCGGCGATGATTTTAAAAGATGGAAAGGGTCAATCCAATGGTGATACCGACTATCAAGGAGAGGAGGCTCTATGAAAGGGTAGAAAACCTAAAACCATGAGGGTGGTTTTGGGAGGGGGAAACGGCGGCAATTGAGACTTGGAGATAGACGACATCAGCAAGGATGATTAGTAATGTCTTTTCCTTATCTTATTGTCGAATTCTCTGGTGTAATGGAGTAGTTGTTTGAATCTTAGGTTAAGGGAGTAGCCCCTAACTATGTTCATGATTTGTTGTTAACTCTGGTTTTCGATTATGCATATTTTCGTTGGTTGTTTAAATTGTTGAATGATGCTTTGATTGGTTTCTGTGAAAGTGGTAATTGACTAGATAGGCTTTGCGGGATTTATGTGACAGGATCCTATGCAAGTAAGAGTCATCTGTGTACGTATGCCATAAGATTGGGGACGGATCAAAGTAGATACATCAGCGTGATCACCAAAAGTGGCCGTTGGTATTTTAGGAATCAACTTACGAATCTGGTGGACGTATAGATAGGTTTGCAGGAATCTAGTGACAGGATTTCAAAGCATGAAAGATCATCTAATTCGGATACCTTGATAAAGAAAGTTGCATTCAAACAAAAGAAGCCAACCTAGGTATAAGTAGTCATTATCGGAGAACCGTCATGATAATAGTTAGAGTGGTGAAACCGTAATCCTAGGATTGTTTTTATCTCTTAATATTTTCGTTGATTTTCGTTCGCTTGAATTGTTGATTTAGAGTAAAATTTCTCATCAGATCATTCGTTTGGATAATTGAAACTCGTACATTTCTAGTACTTGACCCAGTCCCTGTGGGATCGATATTTTATTACTTGACGATAAACCGTGCACTTGCGGATTTAAGCAATCACAGACGAATTAGCCAAGCTCGCAAGCTCGATATCGCCGGTCGTCATCCAGCAACCAATCGAACAGGTATCCTTGGTAGCGCATATAGACCGGATGGAAGGCCTCACATTCCCAAGCGATTGGAGAACAGCCATCATGGAGTTTCAGCGCTCATGGGCCTCACCGTCCGATCGGGATGAAGCTCAGCTACTAAGGAGGAGGGCCGGCCGGTTCACTCTCATCGGAGATCAGCTTTATAAAAAGGCTTTCTCCCAACCGCTGCTAAAATACGTCAGTTTAGAAGACGCAGAGTACATTCTCCAGGAGGTACACCAAGGATCTTGCGGAGGTCATCCGGGTGGCCGATCTTTGGCTAGGAAGATCCTGCGGGTAGCAACATGATGCCGTGTCGAAGGCCCCGTGCCGTTCGGTCGGAGGTATATTATCCGAGACATAGGCTCGATGGCGAAGACCTCGTGCCGTTCGGCTGGAGGTATATTATCCAAGCAATAGGCTCGATGGCGAAGACCCCGTGTCGTTCCGCCGGGCGTATATTATCTGAACTAAAAGCTCATTCCTGAAGACCGTCGAGCGGCGACGTTAAACTCTAGAGTCGGACCGGGGACTATAAACCCCCCGGCCTGAAGACCGTCGAGCGGCGACGTTAAACTCTAGAGTCGGACCGGCGACTATAAACCCCCCGGCTTGAAGACCGTCGAGCAGCGACGTTAAACTCTAGAGTCGGACCGGCGACTATAAACACCCCAGCTTGAAGACCTTTGAGCGGCGACGTTAAACTCTAGAGTCGGACCGGTGACTATAAACCCCCCGGCTTGAAGACCGTCGAGCTCCGACGTTAAACCCTAGAGTCGAACCGGCGACTATAAACCCCTCGCTCGGAAGACCGTCGAGCAGCGATGTTAAATCTTAGAGTCGGACCGGCGACTATAAACCCCCCGGCTTGAAGACCGTCGAGCGGTGACGTTAAACTCTAGAGTCAGACCGGCGACTATAAATCCCCCGGCTTGAAGACCGTCGAGCGGTGACGTTAAACTCTAGAGTCAGACCGGCGACTATAAACCCCCCGGCTTGAAGACCGTCGGGCAGCGACGTTAAACTCTAGAGTCGGACCGGCGACTATAAACCCCCCGGCTAGAAGACTGTCGAGCGGCGATGTTAAACTCTAGAGTCGAACCGGCGACTATAAACCCCCCAGTCGGAAGACCGTCGAGCAGCGACGTTAAATCTTAGAGTCGGACCGGCGACTATAAACCCCCCCGGTCGGAATACCGTCGAGCAGCGACGTTAAATCTTAGAGTCGGACTGGCGACTATAAACCCCCCGGCTTGAAGACCGTCAAGCTCCGACGTTAAACCCTAGAGTCGAACCGTCGACTATAAACCCCCCGGTCGGAAGACTGTCGAGCAACGATGTTAAATCTTAGAGTCAGACCGGCGACTATAAACCCTCCGGCTTGAAGACCGTCGAGCTCCGACGTTAAACCCTAGAGTCGGACCGGTGACTATAAACCCTCCGGCTTGAAGACCGTCGAGCTCCGACGTTAAACCCTAGAGTCGAACCGGCGACTATAAACCCCCCGGCCTGAAGACCGTCGAGCAGCGACGTTAAATCTTAGAGTCGAACCGGCGACTATAAACCACCCGGCCGGAAGAAGATAAAAAAAAAGGGGGGGGGGGGTCGACCTGTGAGTCTAGCGGCCAATCGGCCAAGTCACCAAAGGTACTTCGCGAACATCTAATGGGAATTCCATTTAAGGAAGTGGGTGTGTTCAGACGAGCGGCCCGATTATCAAAAATACTTCGCGAGGGATTCCTTTGGAGAGCAGGGCGAGAGACGATTAACTGGAAGGAAAGGTAAGGAACGCGAACAGCGGTGGTTCGTGATCCGATCGGAAGACAGGTATGAGAAATTTAACGGAAAAGGAAAAAAGAATAAGCTAACGAAAGGACGACACGTCTTCATTAAAATTCAGGCCATTAAGGGTCGGGCGGAAGTATTACAAAAAACACTACTCAAGAAAATCATAAACAGTCTTCGGGATGGAGGAAAGAAGCGCCACGTGGTCTTCGGCCGGGATGGTTGCGGAGTTGGGAAGCTGACCATTGGACTTCAGATAGTCCGTCATTGCATAAATGGCCAGCTCAAAGGCAGTATACATCCGCTCGCAGACCTTCTCGGAAAATTCGTTCGAGCGGATGTGCTGCTGCTTCAGGGCGGCAACCCGGCCTGGCTTGGCCTCTTGATATTCCTTAAAGGCAGCTTGGAAAGCTTCGAGAGACTCCTGCAGGGTCTTCAGTTCGTCTTTATGTTGGATCGCCTCCCCCGAGCGGCTCGCCTTCTCGCCGTCCAGCTGCTCTATCAACTCTTTGACTCGTTGCTCCAGGCCCCGCGCCTTGACATTCTTCTTCTCCAGATCGGCGATGGCCGTTTTCTTCCGTTCGGTGGCTAGGCTTATTTTTCGGTCAAGTGTCTTGACCTGTCGTTCGAGTTTGGCCAAAGTATGGGCTTGGTCGGCCGTCTTCTTTTGCTCAGCCTTCAACAAATCTTGGGTCTTCTTGAGCTCTTTCTGCAGCTAAGTATATGAGGGGCCCTGGGAGGACGGGCCACTCGAGCTCTTCAGCTTCTTTAACTCTTCGTCCACCATGGCCAGCCGATTGGCGACCGCGATCTCCTCCACCCATCTCTGACATAAAGAAGATTATTAATAGCCGACCAGAAAGATGACGTAAAGGACTTCAGAAGAAAACACACTCACCCCAGTGGCCTGCTGCATTTGGCTGTTGGCGAGGTTGGCGAGCGAAATTAACGCAACACGAGCCCGAGCATCTGCCCACATCTCGGCGAGGGGCCCCTTCATGGTGATCATATGCTCGGGCGCGGTCGGCCGATCAGACTCGGGCAAAAGCTCCTCGGTAGGAAGGTGCAAGGTAGCCCTGATGGTGCGGCTCCGGCCGGGAGTCGTGTGAGCCGAGGCAGAGGGAGCAGAGGCTGGGGCGGAGAACTTGGACAATATCGTCGAGCGCTGGACCCGGCGGGAAGCAGGGGGAAGAGTGTTGACAGGCACAGCCTCAATAGGGTGGGCGGGCAAGTTTAGTTGAGACGGAGTCCGATTGGAGGATAATGCCTCCACCATTGGAGTTTTTCCACGAGAATCGGACCCCGCCCGCTCGGACACGCGAACAGCAGAAGTAGCCGATCGCAACGGTGTAGCCATCCGGCGCCTCTTTTGTCTGAGTGGCTGCTCGTCTTCCTGACCGGAGCCTTCCTCTTGCAGGGATGGCTCCCTGTTTGAAGTGTTGCCTCCCGTCACCTCCACGGGGGAGGCCTGGGCGGCCGACTCTTCTGCATGTGTGTCACTCTCACCCTCGTGAGAGCCGACCGGAGTGATGCCCAGTCGCTCCATCTCTTTGGCGGCGGCCGCCTCGAGTGCCTCGGCTTTCCTCTTCAAAATCCCTTCCATCACGGACTACATGACGATATTTGCTGCAAAGGAAAAAGAAGAAAATCAGTTAGCACTCAAAGTACATGTGCAAGTGAAATTCTTACCGAAGCTGCTCGGGAGTGGAGTGCGACTCGGACTCAGGCCGAATATATACAGCACGCCTTCGGGCAGAAGCTTGTTGATATCGAGCTTTAGACCGGCCAGCAGGTTCGCGGCCTCGAGATAATCCGGTCGGGTCTTAAATCTTTTCATCTCGGGAGAAGTAGGCGGTCCGACCTGCCATTTGGTTCGGAAGGGAGCCCGCTCGGGGAAACGAAGATAAAAGTAATACTCCTTCCAGTGTTTATTGGAGGAGGGGAGTTTATCAAAAAAGACAAGGCCGGGCCGAGCTTGGAATAGATAGGTGCCCAGCTCGGACTGCTTGGGATAATAAAAATAGTAAAAGATTTCCGATCGGAGAGAGATGCGGTGTATCTTGAACAATACCACCACTCCACACAAAAGTCGAAAAGTATTAGGAACTAATTGGGCGAGCGGAAGACCAAAGAAGTTGCAAACGTCGGCGAAGAAGGGATGAAGAGGAAATCGCAGACCAGCTGTGAATTGATCACGGAAAACACAAATGGCTCCTCTCGGTGGTTTGTGAGGCCGAGCGATTGGTGAGGGTAGAATAAGTTCAAAGTCAGATGGAATGTCAAAACCGTCAAGCAAGGCTTCGGCGTCGCGCCGATCGAAGCGAGATTCCATGGTAGTATACCAGGGACCTAAAGTGGGTTCTATGGGTTAGGATGAACTGGCCATTAGCTGATCAGGCAAAAAACAAAAGCCAAGAGAATAGAAAATGACGCACGATGAAAGGGATAGCGACCAGAAGACAAGAACTCGACAAAAAGACGAGGAAAACAGAGAGGAAAGGAGGAGGAACCTTACGAAGGGGCCGGGGATCGAAGGAAAACGGCGGGGAATCGTCGGAAAACGGTGAAGCAGAGTCCCCGGAGCGCTGAAGCACTGAAGAAAGGCGGCGGACACGCGAAGGCAGAAGTGTGACGGAGGGGGAAGATGACGGCTTTATAAGGTCGGGCCCGATCGGCCTCGACCATCCGATGCAGGTCACAGGAACCAAGGCCCCCATCAGGCCGTTCATTTCAAACCGTCGATGTCCCATCGGACACAGCGCTGAGCCGTACAGTGACGCCAGCGGGGGTGCCACGTGGCACCGGGTCATAGGGGCGCATTTAATGAGCGCCATTACAGCGCACAGCGCGCGTGCTTGGTCTTAATGGAGAAGATTTGCACGAATCCCGAGGAGATTCGAAGGGCGTCAGCAAGGACGGTCGGCACGGCAGTAGAGCCAGCGCTCGGAGGAGGCCGAGCGGCCGAGGGAGGAACATTTCATAGGGGTAGTACGATGTCATTCAGGCCGACCGGCAGTCCAGTAAGTCGGACTTAACACCTCCTTCGACTAGACTTGAAGGGGAGGCATGTGATCCGGTGATAAGGATGGGGGATCCTCATTGGCAGAAGGTCAACGGCACGTGGAGGTCAAAGGTAAAGAGATTCAACCCTGAGATTGGCCGACCGGATGAAGCGGGCTGACTGACCGACCGGCCATGAAAACCCAAACCGAAGGAAGACAACCTGACTGGGGGTCGGGTTTCCGATGCTCAAGGTAAAAAGGTTTCAAGGGTCAAGCGTGTTGTCCGTTCGGCCGGTGCACGAGGCAACGCAGGCAGGAGCAGTCTCATCCGAGCATATGACCGATACAGAAGTGATATGCCTGCCGAGCAGCCGATCCGCTCGGCCCTGGAACAGACAGGGAACGCAAGAGGACAACGGAGACAGAGGATAACATCATCCTCGAGACACCTGCCGTCGACAAACAGCAGAGTTGGCGGCCGAGCCGTACACAGAATCATACAGTGGAAGCTTCCACCGTCACATCCGGGATATGCTCGGACGATTGCGGAATGGCACCAGAGGTACTTTTCTGACACAAGCTCGTTAAGGTATGTTTGGGGAAGCGTGCGTGCATCGGGAAGCGTGCCCGTGCTCCCTCGGGGTCCTATATAAAGACCCCCAGACGTCGACAAAGGTATGCGCAACTTTCTACTGTAGGCACATTACGCTGCCTCTCTCGTTGCCTGACTTGAGCGTTGGAGGGCCGTCGCCGGGAAACCCCTCCCGGCTCGGCTTCTTTGCAGGATCGTCGGAGAGCTACGCCACCCGTCGGAGACAGCGGAGCGTGCCACGTCCCCAGCGTCTGTCGACTAAGTGCTCGGATAGGATCAATTATAGTGTTGTATTCAAAGACAATACCATTATGGTACTAGATTTCAAAGAATAATACCACTATAATATTAAATATTTTAAAAATAAGTATCATTGTGATTTTAATTTTCAAAATAGAGCACTATAGTGGTACTAGTTTTAAAGTTTATGCAACACAGTATCGTTTGTTGAAAATATCATTAATTTTTGAAATCAATGTTATAGTGGTGTAAGTTTTAGGGTTTATGTAGTACAATAGTGATACTAATTTTTGAAAATCAATATCATTATGATATTGATTTTTAAAATGTAACATTACCGTGATGTTATTGAATGCAACACTACAGTAATTGGCAGGAGAGGGAAAATGAAAAATTAATATCATAGTGTCGATTTTTAAAAATCAACACTATTTGTGTTGATTTTAGGATTTACACAGTATTAAAGTGATGCAAATTTTTGAAAATAAGTATTATTATGGTGTTGATTTTTGAAATGTAACATTACAATGATATTATCCTTAAATGCAATATGTTGCCTAGAAGAGGAAAATGAATCTTTTAAAATGTAAAAGTTAGATGCATTTTTTAGAAAATTTCACTACTTAAAGTAGGTCTTTTGTTAAATTGTCAATAATTCTTAGGTTGTGCTAGGATGTAACTAGTTATTATTTATTTGAGTTTTAATGAACAAAGATCAATACAAATCTAAGAATATTGGTGATTTAGATGACAGCACTTCTTGATTTACTCCCAATGACCATTAAAATATTTCGGTGGAACTGAGTCAATTATCTCCATGATTGCATTAAAAAAACATAGAAATGCATCTCGATATTAATAGTTTTATATACATCATAACGCAGCAAATTTGTAAAAATAAGGTAACAAAGCCAGCATTTGGAGTTGCCACGTATCATCTAAACTACCGCGTCGATTGTCGACGATCCAGCATCCTAAACGACCGCCGGCTGGCTAGCCGGCCGGCGGTCGGCGTGCAACATTTCCTCCCCCAGCCCACCTCAACCGTTCCGACGACGACGACGTCTTCACGACGCCTCGTCGGGGTTCGCGAACGAGTTCTGCCGCGACGTGTGCCTTGACCTCGGCGTCTTCGGGTGGTAGTACCGCTGCCGGTTCCCTTTCTCGTCCACCACCACCACCTCCTCCTCCTCCTCGTCGCTGGCCACCTTGCACTTCTCGCCCAGAATGATCGTCTTCTTCCATATCATTTCCTCCCCCTCGCCCTTCCGCTCCTTTCGGCTCGTCCTCAGCTTTTCCGACAGCCCCCTGCTGAAGCTCAGCGATAGCTTCCCCTTCGACGACTTCGACGTCGGAAGCACCGTCGGCGGAATCGGCCCGTGCATTGCCGCGGACTCGACCGGGATGACGGTCACCTCCATGTCCTCGGATTCCGCCGCCACCGCCACTTTGTGTGTCTCCACGTGCGCCTCTTGTGGCGGTTTGTTCTCCCCTGTTTTAGCAGAGGCGGATTTAGCGTCGGATTCGCACCTGGGTGTCGACGTCGGCTGCGAGGAAGTCTTGCCGGAGGCCTTGCGGTTGCAGGTGGCGCAAAAGGAGAGGAAGACGGCCATGGCGGTCACCATCCATGCCACGGAGAAGAAAATGACGAGAGCCTGGTGGTGGGTCGTCGAGAATTGGACTTCAACAGGACGCAAAACAGCTCTTCCCATGCTCCCTATGAACTAAGTCGATACTTCATTACACCCGAAGTAAAATAAAGCAAAGAAGAAAGTTGGCGTATAGGAATTTCGTCGTTGTTTTGAGTAGAATTAGAGGAGGTTTCTTTGGGGATGCTGCTGAAGAAATTTAGGAACACAAGAGAATTTAGGAACACAAAAGCTTTTGTGACTCTAAAGTAAAGTGATCATACATTAAAAAAACACAGACCAGGGAGAATTTAGCATTTCTATAAATATTTGTTTGGCTGTTTCTAATTGGGGGCTACGATACGATCTTGGAAACCGATCTGTCATTAAATGCAAAGATACAGTGCTGCCAGCACCGGGCTACAGCCTGTTTAACAATATTTTCGTCCGACTTGGCTTGCTTCCATTATCATCGTCTCTTCGTCATTTTCATCCTACTTTGTTTCATCGTTATTGATGCGACGGAATTTGAAACTCTAAAATGGCGTTTGATTCTTTTATGAATTAGAATAGGAATGAGTATGATAATATTAATTATAGAATAAAAGTGAATATGAGGTTGAGTATTATTTTTAAAAATAATATTTAATTAGTTTAATATTTTTAATCGTAATGAATTTAAATTTTTTTTTTACCCTTGGAAGAAAAATAAGAGAAAAAAATTAGATGAGCGAAGGTTGAGCGGGATGGCCGCTCGAACAACTGTGGAACTCGGACAGTGGAAGGTTGGTCGAGCGGCCATCCCGCTCGACCCGAGAATGATAGCGTCTGTACGACTGATGGTTGGCCGGACGACTTACCCGCTCGGTCCAGTAACGAACAAAAGGAGGATCTGGCGATATCCTTCTAGGAGCCTGTGCCCCCGACAGACGACATGGTTGGCGGCATGATCGGGTAGAGGATCGTACGATGGAAGCTTCAACTATCACATCAGAGATGTGCTCAACTCGTTGAGGTATTGTGTCAGGGACATTTTACTGATACATTTTTTCAGGAAAAGTCTCAAGAAGCGTGCATGCATTGGGAAACGTGCATGCGCGTTACAGGAGCCTTATATAAAGTGGTCTAAGCTTCGTCGGAGGTACACACACATTACTGTTGCTACTATTCTTCTACTGCTTCCACATCGCCGGTGATTGACTTGAGCGTCGGAGGGCCAACGCCGGGGGACCCTTCCCTGGCTCGGCACCGACGTGGTTGTGGTTTCCGGTCTACTTCGCTCGGAGTCTTCGCCTAGTCAACAGGAGCGCCACATCCCCAGCATCCATCAACTCGACTTTCAGACAGAATCAAATTTGGCGCCGTTTGTGGGAACGCAACCTGCATCCGAGCCGAGAAGATGGAAAATGCTGGACAACTTCATACTGTGACGCTCACCCAAGAGGAGCTCGACATGCTCGTGCAAGCTCGAGCAACAAAGATAGTCGAGCATTAGCAACAGAAGGCGCTGGCCGATCGGCTGACCCAGCAGGCAACGTCGGCATCGGGAGGCCGAGTGGTGCATGAGGACCGACCGTAGCAACTCTCTATCTGGGGACAGAATAGAGGGTCGACCGGTACGCATGGGGAGGCACTGCCAACGCCGATACCTTTCCACCGGGCTCTGTTCCAAATGCTCTCGAAAATCGCTCAGGCGAATCAAGAGCGGAGATCCTCTTCAGATGAAGCGCCCGTTTGGGATGCACGGAAAGGGAAGGCGCCCCGAGGCGATGCGTCTCCTGAACGGATTAACCGCTAGTTCTTCGAAGTGATACTTCAGGACCCACTGCCGAGGCACTATGCTCCATTGGCGATCGGAGAGTACAACGGGTCGATTGATCCGGACGATCATTTGGATAAGTTCGACAACGCGACTACACTTCACCAATACACAGATGGGGTGAAGTGCCGAGTCTTCGTCATCACACTCTCCGGCTCAGCACAACGCTGGTTCAGGAGACTGCCGGACGGATCGATACAAAGCTTCAAGAATTTCCGAACGACCTTCCTACACCATTTCGCGAGCAGTAGACACTACCAAAAAACGAGCGTCAGTTTGTTTTCTTTGAAGCAAGGACCAAGAGAAGCTCTCTGGGTGTACATCCAGCACTTCAACCACGTAGATCACTCATCAGGAAGTCACTCCGAGACTATGACCACATGCTCAAGAAAGCTAACAAGTACATAAATGTAGAAGAAGCCCAGACAGCAAGAAGGAAGGAGACACTAGCCGAACCCTAGGCGCCGACCGAACGCACGCTGCCGAGCAGCCACCAGCCGCCAAGGGGACCAAGAGCCGAAGGAATTCGGCCACACTAGGAGGCGAGAGCGCATGTCGTGTAGCATGTGACTTGCGAACGGCAAAAGGTGTCAAAAGGCAAGGTATGGACACCTATGTTCTGTTTCTTTCACCAGTCGGCGTCGCACAACACACACGACTGCCGCGGCCTGACGCCGATCGCCAGACCCGCAACAAGAGGATATCACCGCCGATCTCCCTCTCCCGACCGGCGATGCGGGCATCAATCTGTCGGGCGATGGGAAGATGCAAGAAGATCACCCGAACGACAACAGCATCATCAGCGAAGGGAAAGTGTTGATCATCCCCGAGCCTTGCGCGAGCAAAACAGGCCATCCTCTTGGGAGGAGGAAAACAAAAGTAATGTCGCTCGGGGAGAAATAAATATCATCGTCGATGGACCGACTAGCGGTGACTCCAATCGAGCCAGGAAGTCATACGCTCGACGGCTGGAGATCCATGCAGTAGGCTGCAACCAAGAGAAGGCGAGCGGACCCGAAATCAGCTTCGGACCCCGGGACCTAGAGGGAGTAGAAGTCCCTCACGATGACACCTTCATTATCCGAGCGGTAATCGCAAATTATACCGTTCTCCGAATTTTTGTTAACACAGGGAGCTCGGTAAACATAATTTTCAAGAAGGCTTTCAATCAACTCCAGATCGACCAAGGCGAACAATTGCCAATGACGACCCCACTGTACGGGTTCACGGGCAACGAGGTTTTGCCGATCGGCCAAACCAAGTTGGCCCTATCGCTCGGAGAGGAGCCGCTCAAGAGGACCAGGACCACAAACTTCATTGTCGTAGATGCCCCCCTCAGCTTACAACGTCATCCTGGGCCGACCGACCCTCAATGAGTTCCGGGCAGTAGTTTCAACCTACTGCCAAAAGATCAAATTCCTGGTAGACGACCAGGTCGGGGAAGTCAAAGGTGACTAGTTGGCCACCCGATGTTGCTATGTCGAGATGGTCAAGACCGAGGCTAAGTTCACTCGGAAAACTCCCCGGCTAGAGGTAAGCGCTATCACCGAAAAACCGCCTACCCTAGTCTATGAAGAAAAAGAGGAAGTCCAAATCCATCCTGGCCGAACGGAGACAACAACTTTCATAGCGTCCGATCTAGAAGCCGAGCAGAAGGCGGAGCTGATCACATGTCTACAGCAAAACCACGATGTATTCGCGTGGTCGACGCACGAGCTTCTCGGGATTTCCCTGAGCATCACACAACACGAACTTCACGTCCGACCGAACGCTCGGCCGGTAAAGCAAAAAAAGAGAGACTTCATCGCCAAACAAAGCTTGATCATTTGGGCAGAAATAGAGAAGTTGCTGGAGGTCGGCTACATACGGGAAGTTCAATTCCCGAGCTGGCTCGCAAATGTCATGCTGGTCTCCAAGCCGGGCAACAAGTGGCGAGTCTGCATTGACTTCTGGGACCTCAACAAAGCATGCCCGAAGGACTTCTACCCACTACCTCGGATTGATCAGATGGTAGACTCCACTGCGGTGTGCGAGCTGATATGCATGCTAGACGCATATCAAGGGTACCACCAAGTGTTGCTCGCCCGGGCAGATCAAGAAAAGGTTAGCTTCATTATAGCCGACAGAGTGTACTGTCACAATCTTATGACGTTTGGACTTAAGAACGCCAGAGCTACTTATCAGAGGTTGATGAATAAAGTGTTCTAATGGTAGATCAGTCGTAACATGGAGGTATACGTCGATGACATATTAATCAAATCCCTCCGAGTTGTTGACCTGTGTGCAGATATCAAGGAGACCTGCCAGACACTCAGGATATACGGGATCAAGATGAATCCAAACAAGTGTCTACTTGGCGCAAAAAGCGGCTAATTCTTGGGCTACATCGTCACCGAGTGAGGCATCAAGGCAAACCCCAGCAAAGTAAAAGCACTGCAGGACATGCTGCTGCCTAAAAATTTGAAGGAAGCCAGCATCTCACCGATCGGATAACAACACTGTCTCGGTTCATCTCCAAATCATCCGACCGGACCTTGCCATTCTTCAAGATACTGCGCCCAGCCACCAAATTCCAATAGGACGAGGAGTGTGACCGGGCATTCGACGAACTCAAGGCATACCTCAATTCTCTGTCTGTACTAGCTAAGCCACTTGTCGACGAGCCCCTCTGAATTTACCTGCTGTCGACCAAGCATGCGGTTGGCTCGACCCTAGTTAAGCAGAACGACAAGGAACAACTAGTGTATTTCCTAAGTCATATATTGAAAGACGCTGAGTCCCGCTACACTGGTCTCAAGAAGTTGGCTTATGCATTGGTACTCGCCGCTAGGAAGCTCCAATCGTACTTCGTCGCTCACTCCATCATCGTGATGACCAATAGTCCCTTGGGGAGAGTGCTCCTCAATCCAGAGGCGTCCGAATGGCTGATCAAATGGACGACGGAGCTTAGCGAGTTCGACATCCCAGTACCAGCCCCGAAAGATT
Source organism: Zingiber officinale (assembly GCF_018446385.1). NCBI lineage: Eukaryota > Viridiplantae > Streptophyta > Magnoliopsida > Zingiberales > Zingiberaceae > Zingiber > Zingiber officinale. The sequence continues at coordinate 30,424,569 of NC_056004.1, forward strand.
TCGTCACTGAAGTACAAAATCCCGAGCCAGAAGATGTTTGGAGGGTATATGTGGATGGTTCATCTACTCGGCAGGGGAGCAGGATCAGCGTATTACTCATCACCCCCCAAGAAGAGCGGATTCAACTGTTCGTTCGGCTGGACTACAGGGTAACAAACAATGAAGCCGAGTACGAAGCGCTAATAGCCAGCCTATAAGCTGCTCAGCATGTTGGAGCTACCAAAGTCCTCATCCACTCGGACTCCCAATTGGCCGCTTAGTAGCTGATCGGGGCGTTCGAGATAAGTAACGCCTGACTCAAGCTCTACACCAAAGCCTTCGAGAAGCTGAAGACCCACTTTCTGGAGGTCGGCATACAGAAGATTTTCGGGTTGGAGAACTAGGCTGTAGACGAGTTGGCCAAATTAGCCAGCTTATTATCGCCGATCGTCATAGTGCAGCTGATCGAACAAGTTTCTTTAGTGGCACACATCGATCGGATGGAAGGGCTCACGTTCCCTAACGACTGGAGGACCGTGCTGGTAGAATTCTTGCGGTCGGGAGCGACCCCGTCCGACCAGGAGGAGGCTCGGTTATTGAGAAGAAGGGCCAGCTGATTCACACTGATCAGAGACCAGTTATACAAGAAAGCCTTCTCCCGACCTTTGCTCAAGTGTGTCGGATCGGAGGACGCCGACTATATACTACAAGAAGTGCACCAAGGATCCTATAGAGGACATTCAGGCGGCCGCTCATTAGTAAGAAAGATTCTTCTAGCGGGATATTTTTGGCCGACCCTCTAGGAAGATGTCGCTCGAACGGTGTCCACCTCCAGCCTGTCATGCCAGAAATATCATAGCTTCTCGCATCGACTGACCGAAGAGATGAAGACGTCCACGGTCTCTTGCCCATTCGACTAGTGGGACATGGACATTGTAGGGCCTTTTCCCATGACAATCGACTAGCGAAAGTTTTTGCTCGTGACCGTAGATTACTTCTTAAAGTGGGTGGAGGTCGATCCACTTGCAAGGATAACCGAGCAGATGGTCATAAAATTCATATGGCAGAATATTATCTGTCGGTTCGGCATCCCTCATCAGTTCATCTCGGATAATGGAAGACAATTTGCCGGTAAGAGGATCAGGGAGTGGTGTGAAGGATATGGTATCCAGCAAGCCTTCATTTCCGTGGCCTATCTACAGAGCAACGGACAAGCAGAAGTCACCAATCGGGAAATCCTCCGAGTCTTGCGCGCTCGATTCGATCATATGGGATGCAGCTGGATCGATGGGCTCCCCAGTGTGCTGTGGGCACTCCGTACAACTCCTAAGGAAGGGACTGGGGCAACTCCTTTCCACTTGGTATATGGCGGTGAAGCAGTCATCCCCGTCGAAGTCGGAGTTGAATCCGATCGGATCCAACATTACAGCGAGGGCAACGCCGAGTGGAGGCTTTTTGAGTTGGAGTTGGTGGACGAATCACGCGCTAAAGCTGCCACTTGGCTGATGGCATACCGATAAAGAATGAAGCAAAGCTACAATCGGAGAATGATCCCAAGGTCATTCCAAATCAATGACTTGGTATGGAAGAAAATGAAGCCGGTCGGCGATGTCACCAAGTTAGAGGCTCCATGGGCTGGACCCTTCAAGGTCATAGAGAAGCTCCGCTTGGATGCCTACTACTTGGCGAATGGGGATGGATGGCGACTGGAAAGGCCATGGAATGCGAACCATCTCCAGTCTTATCGAGCCAGATGAGAGGTGCGCTGATGTAATAATCAATGTACCTTTGCATCCTTGTACTCTTTGCATGTAGGACAGAAATAAGAAACAAGGATTGCCAAGCCCTGTGCTGAATGCAGCATCAAATTGTCGAGCGGCGACATTAAACCCATGTCTCCATCGACGGTCGAGTGGCGACGTTAATTATCTCCATCGACGGTCGAGCGACGACCTTAAACCCATGACTCCGTCAAATCGTCGAGCGACGACGTTAAATCCATGTCTCCATCGATGGTCGAGCGGCGACCTTAAACCCATGACTTCGTCAAATCATTGAGCGACGACGTTAAACCCATGTCTCCATCGACGGTCGAGCGGCGACCTTAAACCCATGACTTCGTTAAATCAACGAGCGGCGACATTAAACTCATGTCTCCATCGATGGTCGAGCAGCGACCTTAAACCCATGACTTCGTTAAATCATCGAGCGGCGACATTAAACTCATGTCTCCATTGACGATCAAGCGGCAACCTTAAATCCGAGTCTGCTCCTACGGTCAAGCGGCTAGTCACAAATACAATATCAGGGGCATTTATAGGCAAAGAAGAAAAGCTGTGAGAGGAAATGCTTCACCGAACGGGCGTGCGTATATTAAAACTAAAATACTTAAGATTACATTGCGAGATCACAATTGCAAGAGAAAAACAAAAGCTTGGCCGAACGGGCGGGCCTACATTAAGACTTCAAAAATATACAACGATCAACCTCACTCAAGATAATCAAGAGCATCATTCAGCAGTGACTTAGTTATTTTATCCCGACTGATGACGCTAACCGTGAAGGTCTCGAGAAGGTGGCCACTCGCTTTGAGCTCGTTGATCATCTCATCTATGGCCAGGTTGCAGAGTTGAAGATATCGAGCGACGACTTTATCATTAAATACGTCTGAGAGGAGGTAGTTCTGTCTCAGTGTTGCAAATCGGCTCGGCTTGGCATCCTGAAAAATCTTCATCGCCGCCCGGGAGCCTTCCAGCTCGGCCTTCACCTTCTCTATCTCATCCTAGAGAAACTTTAGTATTGCATCCTTATCAGAGAGTTGGCCCTATCCGACTCGCTCGCTTGTCACCAAAAAATCTTTAGTGTCTTTGAGCTTGCTAGCGAGATCTCGAGCCTCCTCGTTCTTTAGTTTTAGGTCTTCGATGACCCGGTTCTTCCTAATAGTGGCTGACTCAATCTTCTTGTTGAACGTGTTGACTTGCTTCTTAAGTCAGCCCAGCATCTCCTCGTGGCTGGAAGATTTAGCCCGCTCAGCCTCAAGAAGCTTAGTCGTCTTCTCCAGGTCGGCCTTCAGTTTGACCATCTCCCTCGGATTGGCAGTGGGCTGGCTGCTAGAGACCTGGAGTTTTCTAAACTCATCCTCCAGATGAGCAAGCCTGTGGTACATGGCCAGACTCTCTACCCAATACTACAAGCAGGTAAAAAGGTTAGAACCGATTGGAAGAAAGATAATGACAACAAAGAGCTAACCTCAGTTGACATTTGGGTATGGATGTTGGCGAGCACGCCCGGAGGCATCACCGCCGCTCAGGCTTGGGCTCGGGATTCCTCCCAAACTTGGGTGAGCGGACCCCGTATGATGATTTGATGCTCAAGAGTCCTCGACCGGGCGCTCGGCTTGCTGTACTCCTCCGTGGGCAAGTGAAGGATCGCCGTGACGGATCGTTAGCCGCCCGGAGCCAAGTGGGTCGAGGAGGCTGGGCCAGCCGACCGAGACATAGATGCAGGGAGGATGGTTGATCGTCGAACCCTCGATGGCAGTGATGGCGGCATAGAAGCTAGGGACACCGCGACGATAGGCTCTTGCGACCACTCGGCCACCGATGGAGTCCAGTCGGAGGATACCTCGGGCGTAGTCTCAGGAACCGTGGAGGGATTCGAGGTGCCGACCTTGATCCTTGCGGCAGATCCCACCGCCGAGGCAGCAGAGCGCGAAGACTCTGTGAGGCGCCTTTTACGCCTTAGCAACGACTCGTTAGAGGAATCTGAGCTCTCCGAGCGGACGATGGGCGCTTGCTCGAGTGCTGACTGCGCGCCACCGACAACCTTGACACTAGGGGCTTGGCTAGTTGCACCCTGTTACGCAACTGCAAGTGTACGATTTCGTTGTCAGTAATAAAAATATCGAATCCACAGGGACTGTTGATTAAGCACTAGAGATATTGCAAAGTACGTTATCTAGACAAACCTAAGATTTGTGAGAAAAGAGAATAAGAGAGAGAGAAGAGGAAAGTGAGAAGAGAGAACTGATCTTGGAGGGAATGAGCTTCGGGAGATGGATTCTAGGATTTCGGTTTCATTATAATACTAGGAGATATTACATAGATTGCTTGGTTTCCATCCTCTATGTCAATGTTCTTGTAGGAAGTTAGATTGGCTAGTATCCCTAAGTATCACGTAGAGATGTTCCCTGTGAAATCGTGTAATGGTTAACCCCCCTGTCACGAGGGTGCCTTGGTAGATCACTGGGATACATATCTAGTAAAGAACAATAAGGATAAGGGTAGAGGTTCGGTACAGTTACCTACTTCCTTATGGAGGAATTGCCTCTCCTTTCAAGAGAATATCCTAGATGTCCGTGAACGGGTTACCCTTGCCCTTTGGGTATACAATCTAGAGCACTCTCTTTACGAGAGCAACAGTTCCTAAGGGATTGTTTCTCCTTTTGAGGGAACGTCTTAGATGTCCGAAAAGGGTTACCCCTGTCACTAGGGTACCTTGGTCAATACGCTCTAAGGTATCCCCTTTGCGAGATCAACAATCCTCCACATCAATAATTCAAAGCATAGAAATATAAACATGTCACACAAGCATGAACAAGATATTGACAAGTCATCGAATAGAAATAAGGTGAATCTACATAGTTCTACATCTCCATCGCATTACAAATACTCCCTAATCCTAGAAGAGGACGTCTACTCCATTGTGGGGGAAGAATAACCCAGAACATAAAGAAAAACATACTTACAACCCTAGAAGGAAAGGAAGAAGAGATGCTTGATGATTCCGATGTCTTGGGGATGATTTCTTGCTCCGAAGATGGACGGATCGTGAAGAGACGGTGGTGGATGAAGCTCGACGGGTTTCCCCGAGGGGAGGGACGAAGTCCCGAACAAGATCATCAAAGAATAGGGTTCTTGAGCCTTTTATACCTCCTCTACGCTGCCCAGGAAAACCAGGATTTACAGGCATCTGGTAAACTAGGTTTTTACCCATTAAACCAAGTTTTCTCATGATTCACCCTGAACCAAAGTTGTAGCCCTTGAAATTATCTTCAATATGGTACTTGGATCGAGCCCTGGCTCAAACTGAACCGAAAGTTATGGTGGTTCGAAGTTTGGTATGCAGTCTAGGCGGAGGTCCAGTTGAACCCGCGGTTGGGAGGCACGGCCATGCCATTTAGCACGGGTAAAAAATTCTTTCTCTCTGTTGGATCTGAAGAAAAGTTGTAGATCTTGAAGTCAGCTATGTTTCGGTATAAAGAACAGCCCGAAACTCCAACGGAGCACAAAGTTATGACCGAATTATGATCGATCTACAATCTGCCCAGAATTCAGCACAACTCTGTTTTGGCGTGGCACAGCTCGTGTTCTTCATCACACGGTCATGTGGAATCCACACGGCCTCACACGGTTTCCTCTCGGATTGAGTCACACGACCGTGCGAGGTTGCACAGTCGTGGCCTTCTTCATCTCTACCGAGGTCACACGACCGTGTGGATTCACACGGCCGTGACCTTCTCAAGCTCTGGAATGTTGGCACGGCCGTGTGCTGCTTGGCCTCAGGGTGGGGTGGCACGGCCGTGCAAGGATGCACGAGCGTGTGATGATCCTCCTCTGTCCTGGCCGCACGACCGTGCAAGGGTTGCACGGCCGTGCACTTCTCCTCCTCGGTCTTGGCCGCACGGTCATGCCAAGGTTGCACGACCGTGTCCTCTGACTTGTTTTAGTGCGTTGATAATCGCTATTTTAGCTCCGAAAGTTGTTCCTGTCAACACAAAATCAAACAAGGAGTAGATATCCGAACAAAAAAGTATATATAATGAATACAAGGTGAAAGAGGTAATCATGCAACGAATATATATGCATAAAGTACGTGAATGTGCGCTAAAACATGCATAAATGATCATAATATTTACGCACATCAAACCCCCCCACTTGCCAGGGCGGGAGTTGCTGCGCTCTCATCTTGAGAGTCGACCGGCTGTAGGCCGTGGTTCGCCAACTCCTCAACAACAATCGCCTCAATCTCGACGTTATGAAGCTTCGCGAGATCGGGCATCCGAGCACGCAGCATGACTTCGGATGCAAAAGGAGTGGAAGAATCAGTTAGAATCAAAAGAGATATATACATCAAATCTCTTACCTAAGCTGGTCGGAAGTCCAGTGCGAATCGGACTCAGGCCAAAGATGTACAGCACACCCTCAAGAAGTAGCTTCTGGATGTCATATTTTTGGCTGGCCAACATGGAGACAGCATGAAGGTAGTTCGAGTGGCTCTTGTACTTCTTCAAATCAGGTTGGGGTGGTAAGCCGACCTGCCAGCGGGTTCGGAAGCTAGGCCATTCGGGAAGACGTATAAAGAAGAAATATTCCTTCCAATGTTTGTTGGAAGTGGGCATTTTGTCAAAGAAAACTAGCCCAATCGGAGACTGAAATAGAAAAGTTCCTAGTTCAGACTGCTTGGGGTAATAAAAGTAATGGAAAACTCAAGGGGTCAAAAGAATGTCGTGCAGCCGAAACAACATGATGATGTCATACAGCAAGTGAAAAGAGTTAGACATGAGTTGCGGAAGGGGAACACAGAAATAATTACAGACTTTGATGCTGAAGGGGTGGATAGGGAATCGAAGACCAACCACAAAATGGTCTTGGAACAGACATATGGTGTCGGTCGACGGATCATTGGGCCGATTGGACGAAGAAGCCAAAATGATTTCATGATCAGAGGGAAGCTCAAAAGCATTTTTGAGGCTCTCAGCATCGCCCACATCAAACCTGGTGTCCATCGTAATGTACCAGAGTCCAGGAGCAGGGTCTGACGGCTGTGAAGAGCTCGTCATTGCCAAAATACGAAGAGAAAAGAGTCTGAGGCCAAGAAATGAGAAATGCGAGCAAAAACACAAAGCAAGCACTGGAAGTAGTGGGGAGCGAAGAGTAAGGAAGAAAGATTGAAGGAGGGAAGATTTAGGAGGAAAGCTTATAGGAGGAGAAGGAGTCTCCGCCGATGAGATGCAGAAGATCACCGGAGCACAGATCGCGCAGCAGGTCGCCGGCAGCTTTCGCAAAAGATGCAAAGTGAGAAAAGGAAGTCGGCGCTGCGGCTTTATAAACTTTGGGATCGGCCAACCGGAGTCATCCGATCTAGGTCATAGGAATCGGAGCACAGATCCAGTCGTAGAATTTAAATCGCCAAACATCACATCAGCACCTGTCGCTTCGGACATGCGGTGATTGCAGCGGTAACGCGTGGCATGCCCCCATTGGGCTACATTTAATGGACGCCATTAACAGACGTGGGCGCATGCTCGACCTTAATGGGGGCGATCTGCACGAATTCTGAAGAGATTCGGGTGATGACAGCGTTGACCACACTCGTTCGAAGACACCAAAGGAGAAAGTCCCAAGTAAAAGTACTCGAAGCGCCGATCATCTTCAAGGATTAGTCCTATTGCCGATTGGCACTCTTCAGCGACCGACTGGAGTCCACCAGTATCCCGACCGATCGGCCAACTGATCTCCATACTTTTTGTCCAGTCAATCGGACTTGCAACCTCCTTCGATTAGACTTGAGGGAGAGGCATGTGATGCGGGGATAAGGGACCCACCTCAAGGAGGGCCAATGCCATAGTGGAAGTTAAAGTCAAGGTTTGGTCAACTCACCTACATCACCAGCCAGTCGGGCAACCCCCTTGCTCGACCAGGATAAAGAATGTCTGGTCCGACATCATCATAGCTCGACCCCGCACCGAGCTTCTGACGCTCAGAAAAACACGTGTCGATGAGGCACACGCCGAGCAGCCAGCCCACTCGAACTTACATCAAACCTTAGAACTAGCAAAGCAGGGTCATGACCGAGTATACTACATTCAGACACAACTCCACTCGGCACAATAGCTGAGCTTGGACAGTGGAAGGTTGGCCGAGCGTCCATCCCGCTTAGCCCGAGAACGATAGTGTTCGGAAGGCTGATGGTTGGTCGGACGACTTACCCGCTCGGTCCAGTAACGGATAAAAGAAGGATATGACGATATCCTTCTAGGAGCCCGTGCCCCCGACAAACGGCATGGTTGGCGGCATGGTCGGGTAGAGGATCGTACGATGGAAGCTTCCACTATCACGTCGGAGATGTGCTCAATTCGTTGAGGTATTGTGTTAGGGACACTTTACTGATACATCTTTTCAGGGAAAGCCTTGAGAAACGTGCATGCCTTGGGAAGCATGCACGCGCGCTACAGGAGCCCTATATAAAGGGGTCCAAGATCCATTGGAGGTACACACAGACATTACTGTTGCTACTGTTCTTTTACTTCTTCGTTCTACTGCTTCCACATCACCGGTGATTGACTTGAGCGTTGGAGGACCAACGTCGGGGGGCCCTTCCCTGGCTCGGCACTAACGTGGTTGTGGTTGCAGGTCTGCTTCGCTCAGAATCTTCACCCAGTCAATAGGAGCACCATATCCCCAGCATCTGTCAACTTGACTTTCGGACAGGATCAGGAGAGAAAGTTGAATGTGAGAGAAACATACGATAAGAGAGAATGATGAGAGAGAAAGTATGATAGGAAAAATAAAGAGAGAGAAAGTATGATGAGAGACAATGAGGAGAGAAAGCATGATAGGAAAGATTGATAAGAGAAAAAGTATGATGAAAGAGAAAGAGTGATGAGAAAAAAATGAAGAGAGAGAAAATATGATGAGGAAAAATGAGAGATTGAGAAGAGAGAAAGTATGATGAGAAAGTGTGATGAGAAACAATATGTGATGGAAAAAAATGAAGAGAGAAAAAGTATGAAAATTAGGAGAGAGTGTGATGGAAGAGAATAAAGAGAGAAAGTGCGTGATGAGAGAAAATGTGGAGAGAGAATATGGTAAGAGAGATTAAGGAGAGAGAAAGTACGATGAGAAAAATGAGGAGAGAATGAAGAGAGAGAAAATGAGGAGAAAGATTGTTTGATGGGAGAGAAATAGAGAGAAAATGGTAGAGAATGTGTGATGAGAGAGAATCAGGAGAGAGAAAGTATGTTGAGAGAGAAAATGTGATATAGAATGAGGAGAGAGCAAGTATGATGAGAGAGAACAAGGAAAGACAGAGGGAGTGAAATAAAATAAAAATTGAACAAATATACTAAGAGTATTTTTGTCCAAAACTTAATTCTCATTCTCATTCCATCAAAACCCAAGGGAGAGGGTGAGTTTCATCCATACCCATGTTTTTTGGGTTTCATTCCAAAATCTTGATTCCATTCCAATCAGCCAAATACAAGGTTTGGGAATGCATTCATTCCCTCGTTCTCAAACCCCTAAAGCGTACGCCACCTAAATATTCATACTATTGTGTCCCATTTAAAAAAAAAATCTTATAAATTCAACATAGCTAGTGATCAAAGCGTAGGTACCTAGAAGATAATCTAGATACCCTACCGCTACACCATAATCCTGGGGGCCAAATATCCATGACCAAGAATCATACTCGAAGTGTTAATAGCCCCCAAGGTATAGCCAAGTTAGTTATCATATTACAGATTTATAGAATTGAGTAAGGATTGAATCCTAACAAAGACCGAGAAATTACCCTCCCATGTGATAGCTAGCTTTGGTTTTCTGATTTACTCCTTTCTAATGAAGTGAGTCATGAGGAGGCGGGCTGGGCCGCTAGGATCACGGATTTTACCTTTTACAAAAATATGTTGCAGAATACTCAATTGTTAATCAAAATTAAAATGAGACAAACGTGATTTTAAAGATATCAGATTCAATCTAGAAGGGACTCAAGTCTAATCGAACTTGTCCAATATACTCATCCTAAATATTCGAGTTTGAGCAGGATAAGTTAGCTATTACAACTTGACTCTGGTAGCCACCATCATCCACTTGACCTCAATCATCAACATCATCCCGGACTCAACCTCAATCGCCGACATCATCCATGACTTGTCCTTAGTCACGAACCTTATCCCAAACTCAGCCTCAGTCGCTAATATCATACATGACTCGCCCTCAATCGCTGACCTCATCTTAAACTCAGTCGTAGTCGCTGACAACATTCAAGACTTGACCTCAACTACCGACTTCGTCTATCCTAGGGGTCACTCAACATCAATCTCATCTCTCCATCCGTCCTTAGATCGGGCTCACATCCTATGTGGTTCGTGGAAAATGCAGAGGGGACGTGTGGATAAGGAGACGATAATACTCACCGTAACCACCTTATTAATGAGACTATTTTTCTCAGAAGACATGGAGAACGAAAACGAGCATCCTGGAACATGTGGTAAACGGAAGCACACATTCCGGAGAACATGCACTCTACATTCCCTTAAAAAGTCATCCACTACTACAGAAAATGTTATGCGCACACAGAAATTCTATTTATTTCTAGCCAATTCAACCACCTCAAGCGAATCCTAACTTGAGCATTGAAGTAGTCTGTCGGGATCCATCCCCGGTGTCATTCTAACCCTATTTTGTAGTGCTTTTTAGGTCCCTCATCGACGATCTCTTAAGAGCGTGCATGTCATCTCCTTCGCTGACTGGCGGTTTGACTATCCATGATATTTGGCCAGAATAAATTGTCGTCGTTTATAGGAATTCTGAGTCAAGACATTGCGATGGTTAACATTGAAAGAACTACTGGTAACCATGACTCCATCGGAGAGAAAAGCCACGATGAAGTAGTAGTCATGACTTAAGAAAACATAAATCAATTGGTTGCCAAGGCGATCACTACAAGAAATTATAGATTTAACCACACCTAATAGACAACAGTTTTTTGAGAAACTGTTGTCTTTTTGTTATTTAACAACGGTTTTGTTGAAAACTGTTGTTGTTAGTCGTGTTTTTTAAAAAAAGACAACAATGTTTAAAAAACCGCTGTCTTTGACATACATAAGACAACGGTTTTTTAAACATTGTTGTCTATGAGATATCTTTATTTGGCATACGACAACAGTTTTAATCAACTGTTGTCTATTAGTGTTGTTTAAAACTATGTTGTCTATTAGTTTAATCAACAGTTTAATCAACATAGTTATTTGCCTATGTTAAACTATGTTGTCTCTAAGATAAAATTTATGCATGGTCTATTTTAAGATGGATGGATTTATATCCCTTCATTAAGAATAGCAACACTTGCACGTTTTCTTTTTACCACACCGCATGCACCGCCACCAAAAACCCGGGCTAACCCTAATCGCGATCTTCTCCCTGACGGCGACTGCCATCTTCTCTCCTTCCAGTCCACGCCGTTCACAAGTTCGCGATCGCCGTGGCTCATTTTGTCCCGAGGTGCGTTTTTCTTCTTCTAATCTGGTGAAGAATCATAGCTCCCAAATGCTTTTCTCTCTTCTTTGCGCTTTTCTCGGAGGCATAAAAGTGTCTTGTTCTCTTTTAGTCAATATATCATTTCCTTGAAACCACACTGCCAAAGAACACACCATCAGAAGCATCATGAACCACATATCTTTCCTACAACCTACGTGCCATGTATTACATATATCTTTTTCCATTGTTCCACTTTCATTATCTTCTGTCTTCTTAAAGTTTGAAGTAAACTTTAAGGGCCCAACATTGTCAATGTGTGCAGCATCTTTAGCCAATTGTAATTCTAAATCATCATCATTTTTTGGGTGGGCATCCAAATCTTTGAACAGAAGGCTTCCCCTCGCATCTGAATCTATGTTTAAAATGTCACTGCTAGCTGAAACATCTGGATTTGCTGGGTTTGCAAGGATCCTTTCAATCTTTTCATTTCTGCTAACTTCCTTGTCTCCTTGCAGCATTGTTTGCTTCATAGATTTTTCCAGCAAACAAGGATCATGAACTGCCTGTGGCATCTCATCATACTTATGGTCTTCACCTGGTAGTTGATTTGCCCTGAATTTATTGCAATCTTGTGAGAAAGCACCGCCTGCTTTTGCATTATTATGTTCTTCATATAGCATAACTCCAGTTTCTTTTCGGTTCATTGAGTTTCCTCCAATTTCATCTGTATCTTCATCAACTACCAGCCCAGATACAAATTTCTGAGACATGGATGACTCTTTCTTTGAGCATGGTTCCTGCCTAGCTTCCTTCAGGGTTTCCACTGAATTTCCATTATCTTCTTTTATTTCAAGATGTGTCATGAGCTTGTTTTTCTTGTCAATGATTTGCTCTTATATACCTACACTAGATGTTATTCAAACATGATAGGCACAAGATTTTGGTCATCTATGAATGTAAAATAAGATCAGTATGATATTGGAAAATTAAAAGTGTCAAGCAATCTATGTAATAGTTTCAGTGGCACTAGACAACCTCCTAGCTTGTAGAATAGCTTCCTCTTGTAGTTTCTCAATATGTTGAATATTAGAGGATTTCACCATATATTGAATGTTAATTGACAAATTGTTACCTCAAGTTTCTCATAGTTGCCTGCAGACTAGCTTCCTGTTTCTTTATTCTTCAATGAAACAATAGTTGCCTCAAGTTTTTCAATATGCTTGCTTGCTTGACAAATTTTTAATCTGCTTTTGGTATTCATTAATAGTCCTATCTTTGAGCTAGAGTTCACGTTATAGTTTATTTCAAATATTTTTTCATCTAAGGTGGTTTTGAACCCTTCACATTTTTGCACTAAACCCTTCCCTTTCTTCACATCCATAGATAGTTTTTCTCTTATTAGCAGATTCGCTTATTTTAATAATTTAGTTACTTGATTGTATAGATTGTATGCTAAGAATATCTTATGTTTCTTGTTCATTGTGTTAAGATCTTGTTGTATACTGTACAATTGTTTTGAAGGTAGGTGTTATCTCATTTCTAGCTGATTAGTACTTATAACAAGAATGGACAAAGAATGGATGTCAAAGGATAGACTATCTAGTGAATATGATATTGGAGTAGAGTCTTTCTTGCAATTTGCACTAGAAAACGCTAACGATCCTAATGCAATACCTTGCCCATGTGCAAGATGTGGTAACATAAAGAAGAAAAATGTTGAAACTATAAGGGCACATTTGTATTGTAATGGTATAGATTTGACATATCATACATGGATATGGCATGGGGAAAGAACTATGACAGAAAACTCAATAAACAGTAATGATCGCGTGGGGCAAGATGAATACAAATATTTTGCCGAGGAGCCTATAGATATGGTGCAAGCTGTATATGATAGTTATGTTGAGAATCCAAGCGAGTTCAATAAGCCACTTGAAGATGTCGAGAAATGTTTATATCCTGGATGCACAAAATTCACAAAGTTATCTGCAGTTGTGAAATTATTTAACTTGAAGGCAAAATATAGTTGGAGTGATAAAAGTTTTACCGATTACTTATTTTGTTAGGAGAAATGCTTCCAGATGACAATGAATTACCTTTATCTTTGTATGAGGCAAAGAAAATCTTACGTTCATTAGGGATGGATTACGTGAAAATTCATGCTTGTCCTAATGATTGTATCTTATACCGGAAGGAGTACGAAGATTTTGCCAATTGCCCTACTTGCGGGACATCAAGGTGGAAGTTAAGCAACAAATCCAAGATAAAAGAAGGAGTTCCTGCAAAGGTCTTGTGGTATTTCCCACCCATGCCAAGATTTCAAAGAATGTTTCGGAATAAGGCGATATCCAAGGAGTTAACCTGGCATACTGATAAAAGAATTCATGATGGATACTTACGTCATCCAGCTGACGCACCTTCTTGGAAATTAGTTGATCGCATGTGGCCTGATTTTGCTTCTGAGCCCAGAAATCTGAGATTGGCTATATCAGCAGACGGAATTAATCCCCACAGTTTGTTGAGTTCTACATATAGTTGTTGGCCAGTTTTAATGATCACATACAACCTTCCACCATGGTTGTGTATGAAGAGAAAATTTATTATGCTCACTTTGTTGATATCTGATCCTAGACAACCAGGAAATGATATTGATGTTTACTTAGCACCTTTGATTGATGATTTAAAATGTTTATGGGATAAATGTGTCGAAACATATGATGCATATTGAGAAGAAAGTTTCTCTCTTAAAGCTGTTCTGCTATGGGCAATCAATGATTTTCCTGCATATGGGAACATGTCAGGATGTGTTGTGAAGGGATATCATGCATGCCCTATTTGTGCAGAAAAAACTTATTCAACAAGGTTGAAGCATTGTAGAAAAATGTCATGTACAGGCCATAGAAGGTTTCTACCTTTATGTCATCCTTATCGAAGGCAAAAGAAGGCATTTAATGGAAATTAAGAATTTAACCTTGCACCAAAGCTATTGAGTGGCCATGAAGTTTTGGAAAGAGTTGAAAGAAATAATTATCAGTTGGGAAAAATCAGCGGAAAGCTATCATCAAAGAGGAATGATGGAGAAACATGTTGGAAAAAGAAATCAATATTCTTTGAACTTGAATATTGGAAAGAGCTACATGTTCGACATGTTCTTGATGTGATGCACATTGAAAAAAATGTCTGTGAAAGTCTCATCGGTACATTATTTGACATTCCAGGAAAAACAAAGGATGGAGTCGCAGCAAGATTAGACCTTATGGAAATGAATTTAAGAACTGAACTGGCACCAAGGATTGGGGAGAAAAGAACGTTTCTGCCAGCTGCCTGTTACACTCTAAGTAAAGCTGAGAAAAGAAGTATTTGCAATTTTTTGTCAAGAATAAAGGTCCCTGAAGGTTACTCATCTAATGTTAAAAACCTTGTGTCGATGAAGGATTTGAAACTTGTTGACCTTAAGTCACATGACTATCACACTTTAATGCAACAATTGCTTCCAGTGGTTATTCGTGGTGTCTTGCCAAAACATGTCAGAGATACTATCACTCAGTTGTGTTTCTTCTTCAATGCGTTATATAGTAAAGTAATAGACGTTTTAAAGATGGATGACTTGCAAAGAGAGATTGTAATGATATTGTGTTTGCTTGAAAAGTATTTTCCTCCTTCATTTTTTGATATAATGATTCATTTAACTGTTCATCTCGTGCGAGAGGTCAAAGTGTGCGGACCCGTTTGGTATAGACATATGTACCCATTTGAAAGATACATGAAGATTTTGAAAGGTTATGTGCGCAATCACAATCGGCCTGAAGGGTGTATAGCCGAATGTTATATTGCTGAAGAGGCTGTCGAATTTTGCTCAGACTATCTATCTAATGTCCACACAATTGGGATACCATCAAGTCATCACAAAGTAGAACGTACTAAGCCTTTATCGGGTGCAATAGTGCACTCCGCTAGGCATGATGAGTTGCAACAAGCACATCGTTACATATTGATGAATGATGATGAGATTGATCCTTATATCGAGTATGTTCTCTAACTTATCAATACTTTTATGCAATTTGAATTCATTCTATTGGTTTATTTATTTAAAATAATTCTATTAGGGCACACATGGTGGAGTTGAGAGCAAGATTTCCTCAAAAAGCTAAGTCCAAAAAGTGGCTACAAGATGAGCATAACCGAACATTTATTAACTGGTTGCATGATATTGTACGTTCCAAAACTACTATGTATTAGCATACATACAACTCTTGGTATCTTATGCAAAAATTTAAATTTTATTATATTGTTAACTATAGGTTGAACGTGCGGTTGACCATTCGACCCTTCAAATATCTGAAAGATTAAAGTGGATAGCGCGTGGACCTAGCAAGAAAGTGTTAAAGTATTCTAGTTATTTGATTGATGGGATTACTTATGCTACGAAAGAAC
The DNA here is from genome assembly GCF_018446385.1 of Zingiber officinale. Lineage (NCBI taxonomy): Eukaryota > Viridiplantae > Streptophyta > Magnoliopsida > Zingiberales > Zingiberaceae > Zingiber > Zingiber officinale. Next base: position 30,440,243 of record NC_056004.1, read on the forward strand.
GTGATGATGTACGAGTTGCTCAAAATTCTGGAGTAAGCTTAGTCGCAAAGACAATGCAAGTTGCCAGTGCAAAGGATAAAAATCCAATTGTGTCGGACATGATTTTTTATGGAGTTATTGAAGAAATATGGTTACTTGATTACCACAAATTTCAAATTCCAATGTTCAAATGTAATTGGGTGGAGAATAATAATGGTATAAAAGTAGATGATCTTGGTTTTACATTGGTAAATTTGAAACGAATTGGATTCAAATCAGATTTTTTTATCTTGGGAAGTCAAGCGAAGCAAGTATTTTATATTGAAGATCCTGAAGATCCTATATGGAGTATTGTACTTGCAACTCCTACTAGAGAATCATTTGAATATGCAAATGGGGATGAATTGGAAGACACTATAGTCCACTATCAATCTTTTACTAGAGAGTTACCATCAATGGATGCTTACGGAGTAGATGACAATGAACCCCAATGCCTTCGTGAAGATTGTGATGGGACTTGGGTTGAAAATGTTTAACCAATTATAGTTTTTTTTTGAAGATATGTTTGTAGACAATATTGATATGTATCTTGTTTTTTAATATGATTTTGTGCACATGATGGTATTTCAAATATTTATCTATGTATGTTGATTTTCTTTTGTAGGTGAATTTCTTATTGTGTATTTTTTTTTAAATATTGATATGTTGTTTCACTTTTTTATCAATAGATTAAATTTGAGATCTATGGCATCCTTTGGAAAGCTTAAAATCAAATCTGATGGTGATGACACAATTCATGCTTCAAGCAAGAGAATAGGACAACCTGCAATGATTGGGAAGGGCAAAGAAAAAATTGCATCTACATCCACTAACAACGGTTTACAGGTTGAGACAATGCTGGAATCTACAGACACTGAAACAACAAGAACATCTAGAGGTCGTACCCATCTGGATAACTTACTAAACAAAGGGTTCAAGGAATTCGAAAGGAGGTAAGATTTAATAAACTTGGACAGCCAGTAGGAGGAGCTGCTATTGCAATGCAAAGTTACATTGGCTTGCTTGCTCGAGAAAAGGTGAAGATATCTTACAATACGTGGAAACAAGTTCCAAATGAAGTTAAAGAATTGATATGGGAATCAGTTAATGTAAGTAAGTTAAAGAAATTCTGGTCAATTATCATGTTGCAAAATTTAATTGTCATATCATGGCATGCATGAAAAGATGAGTTAAAGATAGTAAAACAATATGAATTGCCTGCTGTTCTTGCTACTCCAGCATTCAACAGTATGATTTTTATATATACAAGTTAAAGATTGGTTTTCTATTTCAAGTTGCTCTGCTGCATTCATTTCAGATTTAGATAGTTCAGTTGAAGGTTCTTAAATTTCACAAGGTTCTGCTTCCTTTCTTTCAGCTTCGTATGTTTCAGTAGGTTGTTCTTTTGTTGTTCGTGATTCTCCTTGTTCCATTTCAGCTTTAGATCCCTCAGTAGGTTCTTTTTCTATATCAGTGGGGTTTTCATTTGTACTTAGTTCTGGTAGCTTTGTTTCTGCATTAGCATTGAAACAACTACAGATTGTTCTTTTTCCCCAACTCTTTTTGACCAAGGCAGAACTCGAACCTAAGTTCATCACTAGCGTCATACCTAGCACCTTCGATAACTGGTTCTTTCATTCAGTCTTGGATGGCTTGTTGGAATGCACCTGAAAGATGATAATGGAAACTTGGTTCTATGCTTAGAAGATAAATAACATAATTCCGGGAGATTCGTCTCTCCCTAATAGTTTTCTAATGAAAATCTCATGTATTGCCTTAACTGCTAAGCTAATTTTGCTCATTCCCTCTGAGTGTTTATAGATGGATGTTTTTCCATCCAGTTACAGATTCTGTTCTCGTCTGGCCAAACAGAAGATCAAAGAAATTGTTAAATTATCTTAAACAATTAATTCTACATAAAGATTTTTTTTTCTTTTATTTGAACTCTACAACAAGTAGAACTGCGAATAAAGATACTTGCGTATCTTGTAGTACTCTTCTGTCAATGGGCTAGACGAGAAGATGTATGAGGCGGGTATACTTTACTGGTCAACTTTTTTTTGGTAATATCCGATTTTGGTATGAGTTGTTTGTCTTATCTAAAATCAAACAGAATAGGCCACTGATAATCATCAAACCAGATGATAACCTGGAAAATGAATACCTGGACGCCTTGGCTAGCAAGAAACTGCTTGAAATCTGCCAATTTCATATCTCCAAAACACTCAATGATGAGAATGCCTTAAACTTAATGAATGTGTGTGTTGTTTCAATGCTAGAATAATTTCCAGAAATTGTGTTTGCTTATGGTGTCAATGATGAATATAGGTACTAATCAGTTTATTATATTCCCAATTGTGTTTTATAGCTGACATATGATGTTCCCCCAAGTTGGAAGAAGGGATGTTTGAATTCAGCAAGTAATAAGTGGCGTCAGTTTAAATCCCATCTCACTCAGACATTCATTTTGAAGAAGCTTGACAAACTCGAAGAGTTGGATGAACCACCTAGTGGCTATGGTCTTGCAAGAGATGATTGGATTTCTTTTGTCAGGACTCGCATGTCTGACGACTTTATTGTAAGTTTAGTCTTTTGTTCTTTCAAAATAAGTAGATATTAAGGTAAATGATGAATTAGTAAATTTGATATGTGGAATGTTTCACTTGACTAGAAACTAAGTGAACAATAGAAGGAGAAAAGAAAGAAGAACATATACCCCCATCGCCTTGCTCATAAAGGATATACACGATATGCTGAAGAAATAGTAAGTATATTTTGCTTATAAAATTCGTATAACGGTTTTGTTTAGCATTTAATAATCATTCTTATTTAACATATATCATTCAATTATTCTTTTTCTTAGGCAAATGAATTATGTGACGATGATGAAATCAATAGAGCTATTATTTGGAAGAAAGGAAGGGTTAATAAAGAAGGGAAATTTGATGGCCAAGAGTTGAAACAAACAATAGACAAGATTGTGAGAAGCTATGAGTAAAAATCAATTATTGTATTTCAATGAAACTTTTAAAGTAATTTTTTTTTATTTGGATGACAGGATGATTATATACAACAGAAGCGTGAGGGTACACTCGAAATTAATGGGACAAAAGAAGATATTCTTACCAAAGCACTCAATTCAAGAGAACATAGTGGACGTGTGAGGGCTGTTGGAGGTCATATCACTCCATCATTGTTCTTTAATGTTAGTAGATGGAAGACTGACAATGTTGATAGAGAGCTACTGATTGAGCAAAAGAGAGAGTTGGTGGAGGCTAGAAAATTAATTCAAGAACAAGATACACGCATTCAAAAACTTGAAGCAATTGTCTACAAAAAGGGTGCATGGGGCAGTGACATTGATGACAAAGGAAGTTGCTCGGTAAAGTTACCTCAACAAAATGACAATAAACTGAACACCGATAAGACTTTCCCCAGTCATGAAGAGTTCAATGATGTCGAAATGCAAGTTGTGGATAAAGAAGTTGCTTTCCAGGTATATAAGTTGTGGTTATATTTATTATTAAAATAAAGAGTTAGTATAATTCAATGATACAACTATTTATCTTTTAGGGTAAATCAGTTATTTTGACATTGGATTCTAGCACAGACATTGTTGCATATGGTACAGTTGTTGAGGTCATTGGAGTTAATCACTCTCTTCATGGTGTTCCGTTACCCAAGAATTGTATGCGTGTATCCATCGATGAAGCAATGCAGAAATCAGCATGTTTGCCAGTTCCGATTCCCAATGAATGTGAAACTATTGGTGATGCTGTTGGAACCCATGTGGCTTGGCCAAAACACCTGCTGATGCTACGACAAAAGGTACATCTAAGATAATATTTCAAAGTAAATATCTGTGAAACTATTTAGTATTGCACCTATCTAAAAAGTTTACAATTACAATTATTAGAAGCGTCAAATGAAGAAAATAGCACATGTAGAAAATAATCAGACTTTGTTATCAAGTGTGCCAAGATCATTGCGCGTGGTGTATTGTTATTGTAAGCGTGCTCTTGAGAATGGAAGGAAATTGTCAATTGCTTTAGATCATGAGGTATTTCAAGATGATTATGAACTGAACTTGCATCTTGAGGACATTAGTGCTTTGTATCACTTGGAGCCAATTTCAGGAAATTGTGTGGTTGTTTACATATGGTAAGTCTTCGAATTACCTTGTAGTATTGTTTGTTCTTTTTTAAATTTAGTATATAAGAAGCACATACTTTATTAGATCAGTATTTAATATCTAATGTAGTTTTTGATTTTTTTTTATTTCAAATGGCAGGCATCTTTATAAAAAGTTGGTAAAAGAAAATAAGATTGATAAATTCAGATTTGTAAATCCGCATAGCATCCCAAACTTTCAAAAAACCACACAAGACAAAATAGGTAAAACTGAACGGTTGAACCAGAGGGCGAGTTTTTTAGCAGATAGGATGAGTGGTGCATCAATTAATCAATTAGTTTTGGTGCCAAGTTGCAATGGGTAATGAACATCTTTAATATAATTTTCAATTGATTATTTTAGTGAATTGTATGCACTAATTTTGTATTTGTGTGTAGTTTCCATTGGAATTTGACTGTCATTAAACCTCATAAGGAGATTGTTTACTTGTTGGATTCTTTAAGTCATCGCATTCGTGATGAAGATTGGAAATATGTTGTGGAAATGTGAGTTTATATATGCTTTTTATTATGTATTTAATTTAGTCATAAAACACTTATATATCAACTATGTTGAATGTATATATGAAGGGCGTTAAGATTGTTTAATTCGAACAATGGAAGGAAAGGAAGAAAGCATGTACAATGGGAAGTAATCAAGGTATGGGTACTTCTATTTCAATCAATCAAGGTATGTGTATATTTATCATTAACAATATCAATTGCCTTTAACGTAGGTTCTTAGGCAGCCAGATGCGAAACAATGTGGTTATTATGTGATGAGATTTATGAGGCAAATTACTGAAGAAAATGCAATGATCGAGGGGGATACACTACCATCGATAGTAATATTATCTTTATCATCTCAAATAATTAGAAGTTATTTAGTTATTATTTTTTTCCAATTAATTATATTTTGTTCTTTAAGATCATATAATTTATGTGTGTTCACAGTTCACAAAAGCGGAGTACTCTCAAGAAGAAATTGATGAAGTGCGCTCTGAGATAGCAGAATGCATACAAGATCATATTTATGAATAGGTATATACATGAGTGCATCTTATTGCATTTGACAATAATAATATTCAGTTAAATTGAATACATACTGCTTATACTTGATTGCACTTGATTTGGAGATATCTGTCTCTGAGTCCATTTACCAAATCCAATCGGCATGACTAAACTGCACACTTGATGCGCCAACATCAAATACAAACCGATAACTTAATCCTTTGTCAAATATAAAAAATGATTAACCTTAATCCTTTGCCAAATATTTATACTGTATTTTGGTTTACATAACAAACTTTCTAGGGTTCTCAATTTTATAATGTAGATGTCTTTGTTTAGAAGGGTAATAATCTTGTTACTGCAGCATCTTCATTTTTTAGATGACTCCATTATTAATAGTGACGAAGGGGGTATTTTACATCAAATTGAGATGATTATGGACAATTTTTTCTGGGGTTCTATCAGTTCCAATAGGAAGATTCACTGGATATCTTGGAAAGATATTTGTAAACCTAAGCTAGAAGGAGGATTGGGAGTAGAGAACACACTTGTCGAAATTTCTATCTAGCATGTACTGTGGGTCAGTCTCTCCTGTGGTGGTTTTACTCAAAAACAAAGCTTCACATTGTTGGAAAAGGACATTACAGATGAGAAACGTAGCAGAAGAGCAGATTAGATGGCGTTTAGGTGAAGATCATATTAATTTCTAGTTTGATACATGGTTAGATGCAGGTCCTTTGTTAAATCCCTCAGTCTCATAGTTAAATCTTGGGCTTTTATGTTCTTTACTAGTTCTATCTATGTGATTTCCATGATCTAATTAGCAGTATCCTCTATGATGTTGTCGGAAGTTTGGATTGCTCTTTTCTACTCTCTATTCCGTGTAAAAACTAAATAAACCATCTCTATGCTTTTGCATGATTGTCGGAGAATTTTATTCGAATATGAATTGGGGAAAATGCTAATATAGTTAGGAATTTTGATTCCTGCTAGAAATTAGGCCGTTTACTGAGTCTATTTGAGTATCAAGAGAGTAGATCCTTATGATAATTATGGGTTGATCAATTTGCTTGCTCTGTGAATTTAAATTAGTAAAACTTGTTTGCTTAATTCTCTGTGTGCTGCTTTGTTGCTTCAGTCCTTGTTTGTATTTGTGCTTTTGTATGCTCCGGAAATAAGTTGGAACTTGATTTTTCATGTCTAATTTAGCTAGATTCTATAATGCTTTTTTGATGCTCGATGATAGAACCAGAATCTGGTTGTTGCTCTAAGCCATTTCTGCAAGTAGATTTTCCTGAATTTGCTATTAATTAAGCAAATGCTATATGTAGATCTGCAAGTCTTCGATTTTTAGATTAATTTAAATAATTATGCTGATTTACTAAAGAAATTACTGGTGGATTATCTCGCTAAAAAGCAGTTGAACCCATAGTAGATGGAGTTTCGCTAGACTTCAAATTGGATAGAATTTTTTTTGGTATATGTAAAGTTGATAGGTTTGGTTTACCATACTTAAGAGTTACTTGTAAAGCCATATAGCTGGTCTTTTAAGACATACTACTCTGAGTTTTTGTAAAACTGTAATAAGGTCAGGTGTGAAATTTCCAAGAGATCCATTTTTTATGCCATTTACTCCTGGGAAATGAATTAACTTGCAATCATATGCTATTTACCTCAGGGAAAAGATAATGACCCGTTTCTGTGAAAGGAGAAGAAAAGAGAAGCTAGGAGGGAGGAGAAACCAGAAAAGGCTGCAGTTTAGAAGATGCACAGGCTGTTTAGAAGATGCACAGGTAGAGAAGACGTGCTCCAACAAAACATGATATTTTGGACTATATGTGTGATATATATAAACTTTTGGCTGTGTAAACTTTTGTGATGTTTGAATGTTGATGTTTGGTACTTTAATGATATTTGGATGATGATGTTTGGTACTTTAATGAAATTTGCATTGTAAATATTGATTATGTAGGTTTTTTATCAATGAAATTTGCACTGGATGCTTTTTATAAACCATTGAGTAGGAAAAGATTAATATGTTTTTTATTTATTGTCAAAATGTTGTATATTGTACCCAAAGACATCAGTTTAAATATGTCAAACTGTTGTCAATGACGTTAAAAGACAATAGTAACAAACTGATGTTATTTAACATCGTTGCCTAAAAAGACAACAGTTTTTAACCGTTGTCAAACCGATGTCATTAGCAAAAAAGACAACGCTTTTTAGTCGTTGTCGTAGACAGTTCAAAACTGTTGTTGAAGAGACTAGGCATACGCTCAAAGACAACGGTGAAAAACTGTTGTATTTGTAAGAAAAGACAACAGTTTTTCACCGTTGTAAAAATGTTGTCTTTGCCTTCAAAGACAACGGTTAAAAACTGTTGTCTTTGGCCACCCCTTTTAACAACACAACCTTTAACAACAGTTCAAAATGGCCTACGACAACGGTGAAAAACCGTTGTTGTTTGACTTTTTTCTTGTAGTGGATGCAAGAAATGTTGTGACGATACCCACTCCTGCAATTGCCATTAGTGGGAGCCCCTCCTCCCTTGGCAAGCATGCCCCCTCCCATGGGTATTGTACCTCCACCATTTGTGGGGGCCCCACTAGTTGTAGTCTCAATCAACAAGGATACAACCCTTCTAGATGAATATTTGCATGAGTCACAGGTGGGAGAAACACCTCCTTGTAACTACAAAGGAAAGATATCTGCCTCTAATGAAGGAGGTGTTCGAGGAACACCCTTCTCTAGAAGAGTCCTTGAACAAGAGTTGTCCTGTCATTTTTGGTAACCATAACTGGAGAATACAAGGGGTCATTAGATCTGAAAGATCATCTATGCTTCTTCGAAAATGCATCCCTGTTGCTATAATACACGGATGACGCTAAGTGATGAGTCTTCTTGACTACCTTGTCAGGCTTGGCCCAACATGTTAGTACCCCAAGATAGTTTTGATGTGATTAACCAAGTCAGGTTAGGTCCTATAGTATTTAACCCTTGTGTCTAAGTGCGTAGGAACATAGAAGCACAAGAAGTTGAGCAAAAAACGCAGCTAGTGAGAAGGATGACACGGGAGAGAACTGATGGGCTCGGTGCATCCGAGGAACGAGGTGCTACGGAAGAGTATGCGGGCGGATGAGAAGGAGACACGCGGTGTTTCCGAGGGACAAGAAGTCAGAGCAGAAGGTTGCTCGAGAAATCCAAAAAATAGGTTCGGGTGAGCCCTATTCCAGACGGTCGAAATCACCCAAGTAAGCGGAGCCGGAGCGAAGACCCGAACCTAAGTGAGCAGAACCAGAGGAGAAAATCCAGACCAAAAAGTCAACCGAAGGCTGACTTTTGGGTTCGGGTGCCCAAAACACTTCTGAGTGTTAGAATGTATACTAAAAACCTAGCTTTTTGTATAAACATTTATTTTGAAATGAGAATCACATTGGTCAAATGTCTGCATTTAGTTAAATACAGTTGTCCATTTAATTTATATTATAGATAACATGGTGTGTGGTGTCACACAGAAGATCATGTTTCAGTTCCTTATAAATTATAAATAGTAGCTCACAACCAAGATGGATTGAGACAAACCATTAGAATGATTGTAGTGTAATTTGGTAATAATTTATCTTGACTATAAAATTACACTAGTACGCTATGTGTGTATTGAGCAGGACCATTTGAGGTTGTTCCTTTTATACTGACTGCATAAAAGAACAGAATCTCTGTTATTATGGATGTGCGTACTCTTAATGCCAATATAATAACAAGCACATATACTTAGTATTTATTTCTTTAATTTATTAAAGGGTGAGATTTATTCGCTAAATCAATAGGGCCGATAAGTTGGGAAATAATATTATTTATATGGTGTGTTGTTGATTATAGAAGGAAACTGTGTCCTATTTATTAGGATGATGATGTTCCCTTGAGGAGCTCATAAGGATTGTCATGTAAACCCTACAGGTGGACTTAGTTTCGATATGACAATGAAGTTGAGTGGTACTACTCTTGGATTTAGATGTTAATTAAGTGAGTTGTCAGTAACTCATTTAATTAATGGACATTCGATATCTTAAACACAGGGAGATTAACACACTCATGATAAGAAGGAGCCCATAATGTAATATGAGATTGGAGCGATAGTTCAATAATAACTCTTTAGTGGTATGAGTTATTATTGATGAACTTGAGTTGAGTGTTTGGGTTAACACGGGAAGCTCAAGCTCATCAGGAGGCCAAAGCTAATTCCTCCTCTAGGTCTCTATTGTAGCCTCTATGTATAAAGCCTCGTATCCAACCAAGTCCACTTCTTACCCAAGTAATGGGCCGGCCACATCCTTGCTTGGTGCCCAAGCAAGGGCCGACCAAGCTTTGTTTGGAGCCCAAGAGGTGGCCGGCCAAGCCTTGTTTAGTGCCCAAGCAAGGGGCTGGCCATAAGGGAATTAAAAGGGAGTTTTAATTTTTTTTAAAAAAATCTTTCCTTTTATAGCCATCCTCCACAAGGATTTAAAAGAGAGATTTTAATTTTAAAATCTTTCCTTTTATAGCCATCCTCCAAGAGATTTAAAAGAGAGATTTTAATTTTTAAAACTTTCCTTTTATAGCTATCCACAAAGGGATTTAAAAGAGATATTTTAATTTTAAAATCTTTCCTTTTATAGACATCCTCCAAGGGATTTAAAAGAGAGATTTTAATTTTTAAAACTTTCCTTTTATAGTCATCCACAAAGGGATTTAAAAAAGATATTTTAATTTTAAAATCTTTCCTTTTTTTGTAGTCATCCACAATGATTTAAAAGAGATATTTTAATTTAAAATTTTTCCTTAATTGATTGCCCAAATAATGGTCCGCCACACATAATAGGAAGGTTTTAATTTTAGATCTTTCCTTTTTTGCATTCACCAAGGATTATAAAAGAGAGGTAGATGGTGCCTTATGGGAGAACACAACCTAACTCTCTTCTTTTAATCCTTGTTTGGCCGACCCTCTTCTCTCCCTATTCTCCCCTTGTTTCCTTTACCAAGGGATGGCAACATTAAGAGGATCCATCTTCTTGTGGCCGTTTACTTGGAGGAGAAGAAGAAGAGAAGGAGGCTCCCCATTCTAGCATCCCTTGGTGGTCGAAAGTCTTGGAGGCAAAGAAGTGGTTCGGGTGGTGTTGTCTTGGTAGATCGTTGCCCACACGACGTCCAAGAGGAGGAGAGTAATACAACAGAAGATCAAGAGGTCTTTAAGATACAAAGAAAGGTATAACTAGTTAATTATTTCCGCTGTGTACTAGTTTAATTTTCCTTTGTATGGGTCCTGAAATACCAACACAAGAGGCTAGCGATCTTGTGCTTCAATTGTGATTTTTGTAGTTAAACCTAAGGTTACTGTAAGAAGTTTAAAAATTCAATTTCTTTGAAAGACTTTGTCTAGGAAGTGGTGGATGATCTCATACCCAAGAAGGTCGAGTGTCTCGCCAACGACCTGGAAGCCAATCCTTGAAATAGATATTTAATCAACTTTTGTAATATGATTTAACTTCTGATGAATACATGGGTTGAACTTGGATTAATAATTTTAGGTTTTGTTTGTAATCCAAGTTTAACTTCTGAAAAGCACATAGGTTGCTAGGAAAAGTTTTGTGCTTGTACAAATTTTATACAGGGGAAACAGAATGGAATTCCAAGTAGCACCCAACAATTGGTATCAGAGCTAGTTTTCTACCTCTGTGTTTAGTTTTCAGTTAAATTATACACTTTTCATACATAAATTTAGGCAGGATAATAGTAGGATGTGCAAATAGATTAACTCTGTGGTTGCTGACATCCTAGTTTCAACTATTATGGCCCTATTGTGTTTGTGTGTGATTTGGACCCTTGGACATGTCGAGGGCATTTTATATGTGTGCATGATTGTAATTATTAAATATAATAGGAGCTGTAGTAGTTTTAGGATTTTACATTCTGTTCGATCTAGATTACATGTACATTCCCTTGTGGAATATAGGATCGATAAATGTAAAATTTTATTTTTGTTGCAGATTGTATCCTTGTGAGGCGTGGTGCTATATGAGGACCAGAGGCGCAACGGAAAAGGAAGCAAGATAGACGCGATGGCATGACCCGTTGGCGGCGGCTAGGGTTGGTGGCATACGGATGACAGCTATGGATGGGATCATAATAGTTGGAAAATTATTTTTCATATTTATTGCCTTTTATGCTGCTTATATGTGCTATGTGTGTGCATGTTAAAAATCCTCATTTTAAATAACTAAGTGGGAGAGGAATTATTTAAATTCCATGGTCTCCATTACTAGTTTGTAAGTGATGCATTCAAGCTTGGCGTTGTCTTTGAGTGTCTTCCTCCACATCGGATGAGTTTTTTTGCGAATCACTAGATCAAACTTCCTTTATGGATGATTATAGAAAATTATTTAGGTTTGTGTGATCTTCTCCATCTAAAGGGGCACAATCCTATTTAATGGACTAAGTATCAAGTAATGGTATACACTTAGGCGCATTTAATAGTATCCTCCCCATAGGAGTCACTGCTATTATTTGTGTGACCAAAGATAAATCAACTATTAATTTTATTTGTCATAAAATAAGATTGACAAGATAATAAAATTAATGGGTAAAACCCCCTCTTACAAATGTTTGAATTTGTATACGTCCACATGATCGTGGCATACAAAATTTACGGTGTTTTGAGGTGTTGGTGAATTTAAATGATATTATTTGAGGAATCAATATTATTTTAAATTCTAAAGTTTTGACCAAATATTTTGTGATTCTTAGGATTTTAAATGACTTTCAATCCTCTTTGCTGTTATATTGAAAGAAAACAAACTTACTAGTCCCAATTACATTGATTGGAAACGGAACTTGGACATTGTCTTAACTACTGAGGGATACAAGTTCGTACTTCTTGAGGTCTATCCTAGCGTGCCTGATAAGGATTCTAGTGAAGAGGAGATAGAGAGACATAGGAAATGAGTCAAGGCAGATGAGATGACATGGTGTTACATTTTAACTTCTATGTCAAATGTGTTGCAACATCAACATCAGGCCATACCTACTGCCTATGACATGATGCTCAATCTCAAGGAACTCTTCAGACATCAGAATCGGGCTGCCAGGCAGGAGGCCATGAGAAACTTAATGATGACCACCATGACTAGGGGACACCCATAAGGGATCATATCCTTAAGTTGATGGCTCATTTGACGAACTGTCTATTGGTGCAACCTTAGGTCAAGGTTGACCTGGTTGACCCGACTCGAGTTGACTTGACTCGAGTTGTATTTTGATGTTTGATGAGAATAGAAAAGTTGTATCTTGATGTTTGACAAGAATACAAACTTGGGAGATTGTGGGTGCAACCTTTGGTCAAGGTTGACCTGGTTGACCCGACTTGAGTTGACCTGATTCGGGTAAAGTCCAAGTATGGAGACTTGGCACGGAAAAGTCCAAGCAGGGAGCTTGGCACGGGAAAAGTCCAAGTATGGAGACTTGGCACGGAAAAGTCCAAGCAGGGAGCTTGGCACGGGAAAAGTCCAAGTATGGAGACTTGGCACGGAAAAGTCCAAGCAGGGAGCTTGGCACGGGAAAAGTCCAAAGTATGGAAGCTTGGCATGGGAAGTCGGAGAGGGCTCGGCAGCTCGTTCTCCGGACCAGGTCAGAGAGGGCTCGGGAGCTCGTTCTCTGGACCAGACGAAGTCGGAGAGGGCTCGGCAGCTCGTTCTCCAAACTAGGTCAGAGAGGGCTCGGGAGCTCGTTCTCTGGACCAGATGAGGAAGTCGGAGAGGGCTCGGGAGCTCGTTCTCTGGACCGGACGTGGAAGTCGGAGAGGGCTCGGTAGCTCATTCTCCGGACTAGGTCAGAGAGGGCTCGGGAGCTCGTTCTCTGGACCGGACGAAGTTGGAGAGGGCTCGGTAGCTCGTTCTCCGGACTAGGTCAGAGAGGGCTCGGTAGCTCATTCTCTGGACTGGATGAGGAAGTCGGAGAGGGCTCGGTAGCTCGTTCTCCGGACTAGATCAGAGAGGGCTCGGTAGCTCGTTCTCTAGACCGGGAAGGCTTTAGGTTTAAGGCTGGGAAATTGGATCGGTCTACAGACCGATCCAGTGATACTATGGGTTATCTGATCGGTCTGGTGACCGATCAGTAACCAAACAGTGGCTCACTGTAAGGTATCTGATCGGTCACCAGACTGATCAGGAAAGGATCAGGAAGCGATGTTATCTGAGGAAGCGAGGAAATTCAGAGAAGGGGGGATCGGTCTGTGGACCGATCCACCTGTATCCTGATCGGTCCACAGACCGATCAGGGATACAGGACCGATGCCTGATCGGTCTGTGGACCGATCAGGGTCCTCCTGGACCGATCAGGATGGAGCCTGATCGGTCCAGGCTTAGCTATTGTAACTCAACGGCTAGATTTCTGGATTCTTCTTTATCTTCTTCCAGGTGCAGGATATAAGGCCGCTACAGTAGAAGAAGGAGAGATAACGCTTGCTGACTACGGTTCTTGCTCCTGCGATCTGAGCTTTGTTGAGCTCTCCACTGCTGAAGCTTCATGTGAGCGAGCTCACTGCTGAAGCTTTGTGTGAGCTTCCATCGGCTGGTTTTCTAGCTGCTGTTGTTGGATCCGTGAAGTTGCTGCTTCATCAACGGACTCCAGTAAACAACGAGAAGACAAGCAAACTTGGTAGGGTGTTTTTACATTCATATTGTCCATTGTTTCTTGATCTATTCTTTGTACTCCATTATTGCTGTTGCAAAAGGAATTGTGGTGAGGTTTCTCCACCCAGAAGGAGTTGTTGTTAGCCGGTTTTCCGGGGTCTCATCCACCGACGGATTGATAGGCTTCGTCCACCTTACGGACACGCCGAGGAGTAGGAGTATCTTCTCCGAACCTCGTTACATCATCGTGTTTGAGGTTTGATCTTCTCCACTTTCGTTTCTACATTGTATTTCTGCTGCGCTAACCTAAATTGTAGGAAGAAATGATAATTTGAGGTCGGCTATTCACACCCCCCCTCTCTAGCCGCTATCCGAAGGTCCTAACACTGTCCTCACATAAACGAGAACAATGAAGGTGTATCTTATTCATTAGTCATCAAAACATGTTTAGCGGTGTTATCTACCGGTACCTAGTGTGTAGATACGGGAGTCATTGATCATGTCTGCAATTTATTGCAGGGGTTCCAGGAAACCCGACGACTACATGAAGGGGAAATTACCGTCTACATGGGCAATGCTATGAAAGTGACGGCTATTGCAGTGGGAGATGTTTATTTATCTTTTGATAGAAATAAAATGTTGATTTTGAGAAATTGTCTTTACGTACCATGTTTTAGAAAGAACTTGATTTTAGTTTCTAAACTATTTATGGATGGATATTCTGTTTCTTTTGATGACATAGTAGTTGTCAAGAAAAATAGGGTAGTTATCTATTCTGGTACATTGGTTGACAATTTGTATACTCTAAATCTAATAACTCCCACGATACAACAAATGAAAATTAATAACACATCTTCTAATTCTAATAAGAGAAAGTAACCTTCAGAAATAAACCAAACATATTTTTGGCATTTAAGGCTTGGTCATATTAATTTGAGTAGGATTCAAAGGCTAAAAGCTGATGGACCTTTGGGTTCATTAGTGGTGGAAGATTTTCCAACTTGCGAATCTTGCTTGGAAGGAAAAATGATCAAGAGACCTTTTAAGACCAAGGGGTATAGAGCTAAAGATGTGTTAGAATTGGTTCATTCTGATTTTTGTGGACCTATGACTATCCAGGCAAGAGGTGGTTTCAAATATTTTGTCTCTTTTATAGATGACTATTTGAGATACGGGTACATTTACTTGATGCGCCGTAAGTCTGAGTGCTTTGATAAGTTCAAAGAATACACGGCTGATGTGGAGAAACGTCATGATAAAGGTATCAAGACACTACGGTCTGATCGTGGTGGCGAGTACCTCTTAGGAGAGTTTAGGAGTTACTTATCAGAGGCCGGGATTCAATCCCAACTGTCTGCACCTGGTATACCCCAACAGAATGGTGTGGCAGAATGAAGGAATATAACTCTTATGGAAATGGTTAGATCAATGATAGGTTATTTTGAATTACCAAATTCATTTTAGGGATATGCTCTGGAAACGGTAGTATACATTCTGAACTTGGTACCTTCTAAGTCAGTAACCTCTACTCCCACAGAATTGTGGAATGGGTGTAAGCCTAGTCTGAAATATATTTGAATTTAGGGTAGTCTAGCACATGTGCTGAAGGGAGACACTGATAAGCTGGAATCACGTACAAAAGTTTGTTTGTTTGTGGGTTATCCTAAAGGAACGAAAGGTGGTTTATTTTATAGTCCTAAAGATCAGAAGGTCATTGTTAGCATCAATGCCCAATTTTTAGAAGAAGATTATGTAATGAACCACAAGCCCATGAGTAAAATTGTTCTTGAGGAAATAAGAGAAGACACATCTACTTTAGGACCAACGGTACAAGATGAGATACCACAAGAAACTGCAACACGTGCCACAAATAATGCACAATTACAAGTAGTGTCTCGTCATAGTAGGAGGGTTGTTAGGCAACCTGATAGATTCATGTTTTTGGGAGAATCTTCGGACTTGATCCCCGGTGAACATGAACCTGATCTCTGGACATATGATGAAGCACTCCAAGATAAAGATGCAGCATCTTGGCAAAGTGCAATGAACTCTGAAATATAATCTACGTACTCTAATCAGGTCTGGGAGCTTGTAGAACCACCAAATGGTGTAAAACCCATTGGATGTAAATGGGTCTACAAAAGAAAAAGAGGGACAAACAAAAAGGTGGAAACCTTCAAAGCAAGGCTTGTTGCAAAAGGGTATACTCAGAAAGAGGGAATCGATTATAAGGAAACATTTTCACCGGTAGCCATGCTTAAGTCTATCCGGATTCTTTTATCTATTGCCGCTCATATAGATTATGAGATTTGGTAAATGGATGTCAAGACAGCTTTCCTTAATGGAAGTCTTGAAGAAAATATCCATATAAAGCAACTAGAGGGATTCATTGCGAAGGGCAAAGAGCATCTTGTATGTAAGCTCAATCGGTCTATCTATGGACTGAAGCAAGATTCGAGATCTTGGAACATCCGGTTTAATGAAGTGATCCAGTCTTATGGATTTATTCAGCGTCTGGATGAGTCTTGTGTATACAAGAAGAGTGACGGAAATGCGGTGGTATTTCTTATACTATACGTAGATGAAATTTTGCTCATTGGCAAAAATGTCAAAGTGTTGTCAGACGTAAGGGTATGGTTGTCTAAGTAGTTTGATATGAAGAATGTGGGAGAATGTGGACATATTCTTGGGATCAAAGTAATAAGAGATTGCAAGAAAAGAATGTTGTGCTTATCCCAAGCTTCATACATCGATACTATTCTAGCTCGTTTTAGCATGCAAAACTCCAAAAAATGTTTTCTACCTTTTCAGCATGGAGATATCCAAAAAATGTTTTCTACCTTTTCATCGGCTAAAGAGATGTGTCCTAAAACATCAAAGGAGATAGAGGGCATAAAGCCAGTTCCATATGGTTCGGCTGTAGGAAGCCTAATGTCTGCAATGCTATGTACGAGACCGGATATCTGTTTTGCCGTGGGCATGGTTAGCAGATATCAAAGTAATCCAGGACAGGGACATTGGACTGCCATAAAGCATATATTAAAGTACCTGAGAAGGACTAGAGATTATATGCTGGTTTACTTGGCAGATGATTTTCTCCCTGTAGGTTACACAGATTCTGACTTTCAATCAAATAGGGACAATAGTAAGTCAACCTCAGGGTATGTGTTTACTTTGGGAGGTGGAGCCATAACATGGAGGAGTGTTAAGAATAAATACGTTTCGTACTCCACCATGGAAGCTGAGTATGCGGCAGCCTCTGAGGCAGCCAAAGAAGCTGAATGGTTGTAGTGTAATTTGGTATTAGTTTATCTTGACTATAAAATTACACTAGTACACTATGTGTGTATTGAGCAGGACCATTTGAGGTTGTTCCATTTATACTGACTACATACAAGAACAGAACCTCTGTTATTATGGATGTGCGTACTCTTAATCCTGATATAATAACAAGCACATATACTTAGTATTTATTTCTTTAATTTATCAAAGGGTGAGATTTATTCGTTAAATCAATAGACCCGATAAGTTGGGAAATAATATTATTTATATGGTGTGTTGTTGATTATAGAAGGAAATCGTGTCCTATTTATTAGGATGATGATGTCCCTTTGAGGAGCTCATAAGGATTCTCATGTAAACCCTGCAGGTAGACTTAGTTCCGACATGACAATGAAGTTGAGTGGTACTAGTCTTGGAGTTAGATGTTAATTAAGTGAGTTGTCAGTAACTCATTTAATTAATGGGAATTCGATATCTTAAACACAGGGAGATTAACGCACTCATGATAAGAAGGAGCCCATAATGTAATATGGGATTAGTGAGGTAGTTTAATAATAACTCTTTAGTGGTTTGAGTTATTATTGATGAACTTGAGTTGAGTGTTCGGTTGAACACAGGAAGTTCAAGCTCATTAGGAGGCCAAAGCCAATTCCTCATCTAAGTCCCTGTTGTAGTCTCTATGTATAAAGTCTCGTATCCAACCAAGTCCACTTCTTACCCAAGTAATGGGTTAGCCACATCCTTGCTTGGTGCCTAAGCAAGGGCCGACCAAGCTTTGCTTGGAGCCCAAGAGGTGGCCGACCAAGCCTTGCTTGGTGCACAAGTAAGGGGCCGACCACAAGGAATTAAAAGGGAGTTTTAATTTTTTTAAAAAATCTTTTCTTTTATAGCCATCCTCCACAAGGATTTAAAAGAGAGATTTTAATTTTAAAATCTTTCCTTTTATAACCATCCTCCAAAAGATTTAAAAGAGAGATTTTAATCTTTCCTTTTATAGCCATTCTCCAAGGGATTTAAAAGAGAGATTTTAATTTTTAAAACTTTCCTTTTATAGCCATCCACAAAGGAATTTAAAAGAGATTTTTTAATTTTAAAATATGTCCTTTTATATCCATCCTCCAAGGGATTGAAATGAGAGATTTTAATTTTTAAAACTTTCCTTTTATAGCCATCTACAAAGGGATTTAAAAGAGATATTTTAATTTTAACATCTTTCCTTTTTTTTGTAGTCATCCACAATGGTTTAAAAGAGAGATTTTAATTTAAAATTTTTCCTTAATTGATTGCCCAAATAAGGGCCAACCACAGATAATAGGAAGGTTTTAATTTTAAATCTTTCCTTTTTTGTATTCACCAAGGATTATAAAAGAGAGGTAGATGGTGCCTTATGGGAGAACACAACCTAAGTCTCTTCTTTTAATCCTTGTTTGGCCAGCCCTCTTCTCTCCCTATTCTCCCCTTGTTTTCTTTACCAAGGGTTGACGACATCAAGAGGATCCATCTTCTTGTGGCCATTTACTTGGAGGAGAAGAAGAAGAGAAGGAGGCTCCCTATTCTAGCATCCCTTGGTGGCCGAAAGTCTTGGAGGCAAAGAAATGGTTCGGGTGGTGTTGTCTTAGTAGATCATCGCCCACACGACTTCCAAGAGGAGAAGAGGAATACAACAGAAGATCAAGAGGTCTTTAAGATACAAAGAAAGGTATAACTAGTTAATTGTTTCTGCTGTGTACTAGTTTAGTTTTCCTTTGTATGGATCCTGAAATACCAACACAAGAGGCTATCGATCTTGTGCTTCAGTTGTGATTTCTATAGTTAAACCTAAGGTTACTGTAAGAAGTTTAAATAATCAATTTCTTTGAAAGGCTTTGTCTAGGAAGTGGTGGATGATCTCATACCCAAGAAGATCGAGTGCCTCGCCAACGACCTGGAAGTCAATCCTTGAAATAGATATTTAATCAACTTCTGTAATATGGTTTAACTTCTGATGAACATATGGGTTGAACTTGGATTAATAATATTAAGTTTCATTTGCAATCCAAGTTTAACTTCTGAAAAGCACATGGGTTGCTAGGAAAAGTTCTGTGCTTGTACAAATTTTGTACAGGGGAAATAGAACAGAATTCCGAGTAGCACCCAACATCGAGCACCCAGACCAGAAAAATCATCATTTCGTGACGTGGCGTGATTCGTTGTGATGGAGATAAAATTCTATTCCCCTCCTGGTGCCTCGATCAGGGATATAAATACAGTTCTGATCCCAGAAGCTAAAAATAACACTTGTAATTGATTCTAATTGATTTTAGCTTTGTAGTTGTGAGATTTGACTGCTGTAAGAGGCTTCTTCATCCAAAGAAGATTTTTGAGCTTTCAACTTCCTTGGATTAGCAATCCCCTGATTACAAATCAAGTAACTCTTATTGTGTCTCGTCTTTCTTTAATTAGCTTTTTAATCCTTTTATGCAAGTGTTAGTTTAATCAAGCCTATAAAGAATGAGAAAGGTGTTTTATTTTTGCAGGGCTATTCACCCCCCTCTAACCAGCCACCAAGGGACTAACAAGTGGTATCAGAGCCCAACAACTTTAGGAGGACTAACTGTTGAATGAAGCACAAGAGAAGGTCAGACTGAACATTTACCCATCGAAGTTCGAGGGGAAATTCGCAAGTTGGAAGAAAAAGATAGAGGTATTCTTTAAGATAGATTTTGATTTACTATTAATCATGAAATTTAGTTTTGTAGCGCCAGAGAGCAAAGAAGAATACCAATGGATGAAAAAGGAGCAAGCCGACTTTGTGGCAAATGACATAGCAGAGTTTCATCCGCTTAGCATTTAACCACCTCAAAAAGTCAACCGGATCGGAGCCTATGAGTTAGCTAAGGAGCCTTGGGAAAAATTCCTAGAACTATATGAAGGGACCTCGGAGGAAAAACTCGCGAGATGGGATTTGCTCTGAACCAGATCAACAACCTCAAATTAGAAGAAGGTGAAACTATTGCACAACTTCACTCAAGGATCAAGGAATGTATCACCGGACTCACGAATCTTGGAGAAAAGGTAACCAACCAAGTTTTGCTAAGGTACGCGTTTAACGCATTTCCTAAGACTATTGAATGGGCATCATTAGTAGATGCTTATTATATCTCCAAGGATCTAGAAGTAAGTAGTTTAGAATAGTTGTTTTCAACTTTTGAAGTTCATGAAATGAGATGTGTAGATCTGAAAAAGGAGCCCAAGCACAACATTATTTTAAAGGCAAAAATGGATGAACCAAATTCTGAAACCTCTCTCGATGATGAAGAAGCAACGTTCATGATAAGGAAATTTAAAAGGTTATTTAAAACTAATAAATTCAATCAAGTGCAGGGTAAAAGAAGGAAAAGAAAGGTAAGTTACTACTACTGCAATGAAGAAGGACACGTGAAAGATAATTACCCAAAATTGAAGAGCAAGGACAAGGATAAGGAGAAGAACAAGAAGCCAGCCCAGACTAAGTATATAAATCTAAAGGCAACATGGGACAAAACATCGTCCGAATCAGAGATCAAAGCCCTCGCCGGACTTGTGCTAGTGGCAAGTCACCAAGAAGATGAGGACGAAGCAAGCTCATCCGAAATGAGTATCAAGAGTATCGATGAAGGGGAAGCGACATCAAAAAGAAGCAGCACTTCAGGGGGAGCTTCAGATTATGAGATCGACAAGGTAAGCCAGATACGGTCTCTATCTCCTAATAAATTATTTCAATTTATAAAAATATTATCAAAAATTCTTGTAGGTTAGAAAAGGAAAATGATGAATTAAAAGGAATACTAGCAACATCTTGTTGGTTAGAAGATTTTGACAAAATAAAATGGAAAATGAAAAATTGAAAAAAGAAATAGAAGAGTTAAAAAATCGTGTATGCTCACATGCTCAATTGTTGAACTACTCCTTCAGCTCCATGGGTAAGCATCCTAATGGTGCACTTCTCGAATTTTATACTGAACTCGAGAGATTCGAGATAGGCTTTCTGCCAAGTCTTAAAATGTTCATTCTTGCCAACCTTGTACGGTACTATTCAGACTTAGTAGATTCTAATTCAGCCTGCATTGATTCCAACCAGGCTTTTTGTGTATCCAAGTTTCGTTGTTACTCTAGAATCAGCATATCCTTAGTTGACCATTCTTTAGTTTACTCAGCTGATCTTGAGGTATGAGAAACCTTCAGTTCCTCTAGCAAGGTGATTTTTTATGCCAGGTCTTATAAGTCTTTAGTTTTTATAGCAGTTTCTACACGGAGCTTGGATTCACTAGCATTCAATAGGGTTTCTAGTTTTCTTTTTTCCGCTAGTTGAAAATCCACCAGCTGTTGAGACTCTCTCATGGTCCTCTCCATTTCCAATAGTAGTCCAGCTTGGGTGTCCACTACTTTCTACAAGTTGATTACTGCAGGGTTAGGGACGGTCATAGGAGGGAGTTCTAATTCCTCCACATGCTCTTTCAGAATTTTATTGTCCCGCTCTAAGTCCACCATTAGGTGGCTCAGGTTCAACTCGACAGCATAAAGATGAAAAGAACAACGTTAAGAGGTTTTACTTAATAGAGGGAGTAAAATTGGGAACTTACCGTAGTCATGTTCTAAGCATATTCGTCCACACACACAGAAACAAAGAAGTCCCTTGGTCATCTTCTCGCACTTGTCCAAGCCTTGGCCAATGACCCTTTCAACTTCAGCACCTTGTAAGATAGCGAGGAAGTGAAAATTATTCCTTATTAGGATGGCAAACCAAAAGTAAAGCATAATAGGTGATTTGGGTGAGGAGGGGAGTCTAACCTTGAAGAAGAGGTGCCTGGGGTAAGGCTTGTTAGTGGCGCTAGGTGTGTGGAACATGAGGGTCTATGAATTAGCTCGATTGCCCAAGGAGGCTGAGCGAATGACGAAGGCATGGAAATAGGCCCAGTGGGTCGTGAGAGAATGAACCTGACTAAAGGGAGCCTGGGGTGTAGTAGCAATGGTTTGCTCGACCCTCGGTTGCCCAGATGGAGCCCTGTGCATCCGATCAACGCCTTTGATGACTAAAGCTAAGTGGCGTATTAGAGTCAAGCGACTCAGGGGGGACAATTGGTACTTGAGGATGGCCAGAGTGTAAGGCTCCCTATTCAATTTCCAACGCTTCGAAAATTGTCTTCCCAAGTCTATTTAATGTAGCTTTATCCATCTTGGTAGTCTTCAAGCAGATAGCGTTGGATATAGTATCCTCTATAAAGAAAGTAATGTTGGTTGCTACTCGGAAAGCCTAGAGGTTCCACTGTACAAAAATTTTGTACAAAGGTCTGAACCTTTTCCTAGCTACCATGTGTTCTTTTAAATTAAATTTTGGATCGCCTGCGGAACTTAACACGTTTGATCCAAAACTTAATCTATTTGTTCTTTTAGGTTTTGACTTGGATCTCCTGCGGAACTTAACACGTTCGACCCAAATCACCTAAAGTTATTAATTCCATTAAATATTAATTTCCATAATTGGTTCCCAGTACTGACGTGGCGAGGCACATGGCCTTCTTGGATATGGGAGCAACCACCACCGACTAGACAAAACCTTTTATAGAAATCTAATATTTAATTTCCTAAAATAACTTTAGGTTAACCGAAAAGAACAATCAAATCACAAGGAAAAATAAAACAAAAGAACACAACTTCGAAAAACATATTCGAAATACTAGAATCGTAAGCCTCTTGTATTTGGTATTATTTCCATAAATAACTAGCATGATGCGGAAAGAAAAATTACTAGTTATACCTTTTAGAAAGACCTCTTGATCTTCTACCGTATTCCTCTTCTAACCTCGGACGTTGTGTGGGCAACGATCTTCCGAGATGAGAAACCACCAAGCACCTTCTTCTTCTCCTAGCTAGGTTCGACCAATCACAAAGAAGCTTCACCAAGGACGAAGAACAAAAAACCAACCAAACTCCAAGGGATACAAGCTTTCTCTCCTTCTTCTTCTTCTTCTCCAAGTAGTATCCGGCCACCACAAGAACTCCAAGCAAGAGATAAGTTTCGGCCACCACAAAAGAGGAAGAAAAGAAGAGGATGGCCGGCCACAATAATTTTCTTCAAGGATGAAGAATTTCGGCCGCCACCAATGCTCCAAGGGATGCTAGAGACTAGACTTGCTTTCTCTCCTTCTTCTCCTTCCTTGATCCGGCCTCAAACAAAAGCTCCACCAAGAAGATAGGTTTCGGCCAACAAGAGGAGAAGAGAGAAAGGGAAGGGTCGGCCACCACACCAAGGAAAAGAGAGAGGAAAAATAATAGAGGTTGTTCCCATGAAGGCACCCTCACCTCTTCTTTTATATTCCTTGGCCTAGGCAAATTAGGAAATTTAATTACAAAATTTCCTTAATTCTTTTGCCATGTAAAGAAAAATTATTTTAATTAAAACAATTTTTCTTCTTTTAAACACAATGGCCGCCACTTTAAAAAAAACAAAACAAGGAGAGTTTTAATTAATTAAAACTTCCTAATTTGTCTCCAGAAATTTTATAAAAAATTTCTCCAATAATTTTATCCCTTTTGATGGTTTATAAAAAAAAATTTCTATAATTTTAATTTTTCAACATGTGAATAATTTATAAAGAAGAGAAATAAAATATCCTTTCTAATCTATAAATAAGGAAAGAGATTTAATCTCTTTCTTTAATCTTTTGTAGAGATTTATAAAAGAGATATTTTAATTTTTAATCTCTTCAATAAATTATATCTTTCACATAAGAAAATTTTAAAATTAAAATTCTTTTTAATTAAATAGGGCCGCCACCTAAGCTTGGGTTCAAGCTAGGCCGCCACCCATGAACCAATGGTTTGGCCGGCCCTAGCTTGATCCTCAAGCTAGCTTGGCCGGCCCCTATAACATGGGTATGAAGGTGGGTATAGGTGGGTATAGTACTCTATAAATAAGAGGCTACGATAGGGACCGAGAGGAGGAATTGGTTTTGGTCTCCCGATAAAATTAAGCATTCCGTGTTCGCCCCGAACACACAACTTAATTTTATCAATAATAATTCATTCCACTAGAGAACTATTATTGAACTACCGCACCAATCCCAAATTACATTTTTGGGCTCCTTCTTATTATGAGCGTGTTAGTCTCCCTGTGTTTAAGATATCGAATGTCCACTAATTAAGTGAGTTACTGACAACTCATTTAATTAATATCTAAGTCCAAGAGTAGTACCACTCAACCTTATTATCATGTCGGACTAAGTCCACCTGCAGGGTTTAACATGACAATCTTTATGAGCTCCTCTTGAGGACATTATCAACCTAGTATCTCTAGGACACAGTTTCCTTCTATAATCAACAACACA
Organism: Zingiber officinale; assembly: GCF_018446385.1. NCBI lineage: Eukaryota > Viridiplantae > Streptophyta > Magnoliopsida > Zingiberales > Zingiberaceae > Zingiber > Zingiber officinale. The sequence continues at coordinate 30,464,736 of NC_056004.1, forward strand.
CACTATAAGCGATATCATTTCCCAACTTATCGGGCTTATTGATTTATCGAACTAAATCTCACCCATTGATAAATTAAAGAAATAAATATCAAATATATGTGCTTGTTATTATATTAGGATTAAGAGTACACACTTCCATAATAACCGAGGTCTTTGTTTCTTTATAAAGCCAGTATAAAAGAAACGACCTCAAATGGTCCTACTCAATACACTCTAAGTGTACTAGTGTAATTATATAGTTAAGATAAACTAATACCTAATTACACTACGACCTTCCAATGGTTTGTTCCTTTCCATTATGGTCGTGAGTTAATGTTTATAATTTATAAGGTACTGATAACATGATCCTCTGTGTGTGACACCACACACCATGTTATCTACAATATAAATTAATTGAACAACTACATTTATCATAAATGTAGACATTTGACCAATGTGATTCTTATTTCTAGATAAATGTTTATACCAAAAGCTAGGCTTTTAGTATACACTCTAACAATCTCCCACTTATACTAAAAGACTAAGCTGTCATATCTGCTGCCATACATCTGATTCCCAACCCTTCAACATGTCCATCAAAAGCTCTCGCCTTAAGGACCTTAGTGAAAAGATCTATAGGTCATCATCTGATGCATTCTAGGCAGCAACAACTTCTCCTCGTTTATACGATTTCTCGTATTGGGTGGTACTTACGCTCTATTGTGTTTACTTGCCTTTATAGACTTATGGTTTCTTCGAGTTTGCTACTGCACCAATATTATTACAATAAATTGTAATAATCTTTGGACAAACCAGAAATCATATCTAAGTCTATCTTGAGGTTATTGAGTCATTCAGCTTTTATGGCTACCTCAGAGGCTTGCCATATACTAAACTTCTATGGTGGAGTCCAGAAAAACACCTATGCTTATCACTCTTCCATAGTTATGACTTTACCTCCTAAAGTAAACACAAAACCCGAGGTTGACTTATTATTGTCCCTATCCGATTGGAAGTCAAAATCCATGCAACCCACAAGGACCAAATTAACTGCCTTGTAAGCTAGCATATAATCTCTAGTGCATCTAAGGTACTTCAATATATGCTTTACTGCAGTCCACTGTCCTTGTCCAGAGTTACTTTGATATCTGCCAACTATGCCCTTGGCAAAACAGATTTCTTATCTCGTGCATAGCATTCATTAGGCTTCCGACAGCCGAAGCATAAAGAACTGTCTTTCTTTCCTTTATCTCCTTTGATGTCTACAGAGACATATCTTTAGATAAAGTTACTCCATCCTGAAAAGGTAAGAAACCTTTCTTGGAGTTTTGCATGCTTTAAAACGAGCAAGGATTTTTCCGATGTATGAAGCTTGGGATAAGTAAAATATTCTTTTCTTGCGATCCCTTATTACTTTGATCTCAAGAATATATACATTCTCCCAAGTCCTTTATATCTAATTGTTTGGACAACCATACCCTTACTTCTGACAACATTTTGATATTGTTTCCAACTACCAAAAATGTTATCTACGTATAGTACAAGAAATACCACCACGCTTCCATCACACCTTTTGTATACACAAGACTTATCCGGTTACTAAATAAATCCATAGGTCTGAATTACTTTGATAAACCGGATGTTCCAAGACCTTGAAGCTTTGCCTCAGTCCATAGACTGATTGAGCTTTACACAAGATGCTCTTTGCCCTTTGCAATGAACCCTTCTGGTTGCTTTATATGGATGCTTTCTTCAAGACTTCCATTAAGGAATGCTGTCTTGACATCCACTTGCCAAATAGATAAAGAATCCGGATAGACTTAAGCATGGCTACCAGTGAAAAAAGTTTCCTTTTTCATCAAGCCTTGCTTTGAAGGTTTCAACCTTCCTGTCTATCCCTCTTTTCCTATTATAGACCTTTTACACCCAAAGGCTTTTACACCACTTGGTGGTTCTATAAGCTTCCAGATTTTATTAGAATACATATATTCTAATTCTATTATTCATTACTCTTTGCCAAGATGCTGCATATTTATCTTGGAGTGCTTCGTCATATGTCCGGAGATCAGGTTTATGTCCTTCAGGGATCGAGTCCAAAAACTCTCCCAAAACATGAACCTATTTAGGTTGCCTAACAACCCTCCCACTATGACAAGACACTTTATGCAATTGTGTATCATTTGTGATACGTGTTGCAGTTTTCTTGTGGTATCTCATCTTGTACAGTTGGTACTAGGTTAGACATGTCCTTTATTATTTCCTTAAGAACAAATTTACTTATGAGCACGTGGTTCATTATATAGTCCTTTTCTAAAATCAGTCATTGATGCTAACAATGACCTTCTGATTTTTAAGACTATAAACCTACTTTTGTTTATCTAGGATAACTTACAAACAAGTGAACTCCTATCCAACTTATCATTGTCTCTCTTTAACATATGTGCTGGATTACCCGAATCCGAATATGCTTCAAAATAGGTTTTCACCTATTCAGCAATTCTATATGAGTAGAGAGTTCTAACTTGGAAGGTACTATGTTCACTTTCGTTTTCAGAGTTTATCCTTTAAAACAAATTTGGTAATTTTCTGAATAACTTCATCATCTATCTAATTATTCCATAAGAGTCCTTTACCTTCTTTCTACTACACCATTCTGTTGGGGTGTACCAGATGCAGTTAGTTGGGATTGAAATCCAACTTTTGATAAGTGACTCCTAAAATCTCTCAAGAGGTACTTGCCACTACGATATTCCATAGTGACTTTTTACTTTAACATTTCTCCGCATCAACCTTGTACTCTTTGAACTAATCAAAGTACTTAGTTTTGTGGTACATTAAGTAAATTTATTTGTATCTTGAATGGTTGTCTATTAAATAGACAAAATATTCAATACTACCTCTTGTCTGGATAGTCATAGGATCACACAAATCAGAATGAACCGTTTTCAACATATCTTTGACTCCATACCCCTTGGACTTAAAAGCTTCTTGGTTATTTTCCTTCCAAGTAAGACTCGTAGGTTGGAAAGATTTCCACTACCAATGAACCCAAAAGTTCATCAGCTACCAATGAATCCTACTCAAGTATAACCTAGCTTTAGATGCCAAAGATATAATTGGTTCATTTCCGAAGGTTGCTTTCTCTTAAAATTAGAAGATGTGTTACTAATTTCCATTTGTTGCATCGTGGGAGTTTATTGGATTATAAATTGTCAACCATCATACCAGAATAGATAACTTTCCTATTTTTCTTGATAACAACTTTGTTATCAAAATAGACATAATATCTATAATAGTTTAGAAATTGAAATCAGGTTCTTTCTAAACTTGGTACGTAAAGACAATTACTTAATCCATATTTTATTCTTATCAAAGGATAAACATCTCCCACTGCAACAGTTACCACTTTTACAGTAGTGCCCATGTGGACGGTGATTTACCTTTCATTTAGTTGTCGGGTTTCCTGGAACCCTGCAATGAATTGCAGACATGATTAATGGCATCTTGTATCTACACTCCAGGTTCTGGTAGATAACACCACTAGACATGTTTCAACTAATGAATTAAATACACCTAAATTGTTCTTAGTTCTAAGAAGACAGTCTACCTTAATGTCCAAGTCCTATTTCCAATCATTACAATTGGGACTACTAAGTCTTTTTCTATAGTATGACTACTAGGAATTGACAAACATCCTAAGAATCACAAAAACATTTGGTCAAGATCAACTCCTTAAAATCTCCATGAATTTTGTGTATACAAAATCGAAGAGGAGATTTTATTCATTAATTTTATTATCTCGTCAACTTTACTTTATGACGAATAAAATTAATAGTTGATCTGTCTTTGATCAAATATTTGGTCAAAACTCTTTGAATTTAAAATAACATTGATTCCTCAAACAATATTATTTAAATTTACCAACACCTCAAACACCGTGAATTTTGCATGCCACATTAGTGTGGACGTATACAAATTCAACATTTGTAAAAGGAGGGTTTTACCCATTAACTATCTTGTCAACGTATCTTTATGACAAATAAAATTATCTCAAACACCGTTAATTTTGTATGCCACGTTAGTGTGGACGTATACAAAATCAATCATTTGTAAGAGGGGTTTTAACCCTTTAATTTTATTATCTTGTCAACCTAGTTTTATGACAAATTAATAGTTAGTTTCATTTGGTCACACAAATAATAGCAGTGACTCCGATGGGGAGGATACTATTAGATGTGTCTAAGTGTATACCATTACTTGACACTAAGTCCATTAATAAGATTATGCCCCTTCCGTTGGGGAAGATCACACGCTCTTAATTAACTTCTTATAGTCATCCAAAAATGGAAGTCTGTTCTAGTGATCCACAAACAAGCTCATCCGTTATGGAGGAAGGCATTCAGAGCCAACGCGCAAGCTTGTTTGCATCACTTACAAACCAGTAATGGAGACCATGGGATTTATTTAAAAATCCCTCTCCCACTTAGTTATTTATAAACGAGGAATTTTAACTATGCTAGCCTACTAGTCATGTATACTAACATGCACACACGGCACAATATTAAAGCAATAAATAGAAAATCTAATTTTCAACTATTATGGCTTTTATCTCTAGTTGTCCTCCGTGTGTTGTCATCCCAAGCTGCTGCCATATTTGGCCACCGCCACCGGGTCTAGCTGTCGCATCCATCTTGCTCCTAGTTCCGTTGCGCCTCTGGTCCTTAGAAGGTTCCACGCTTTGCAAGATTCGATCCGCGACATAAATAGAATTTTACATTTTTGATCCTATATTCCATAAAAGGAATGTACATGTATCTAGATCAAAAATAAAATCCTAATAAAACTAAATACAGCTCCTGCTGTATTTTAATACAATCATGCACATACAATAAAATGCCCTTGACATGTCCAAGGGTCCAATCACACACATAATAACTATAAGCCATAATAGTTGGATCCTGCATCCACAAAGTTAGCACATCCTACTATTATCCTGCCTAAATTATGTATGACATGTGCATGATTAAACTAATACCAAATACACAGAGGCAAAACCCTAGCTCTGATACCAATTGTTGGTTGCTACTCGGAAAGCCTAGAGGTTCCTGTACAAAATTTTGTACAAAGGTCTGAACCTTTTCCTAGCTACCATGTGTTCTTTTAAATTAAATTTTGGATCGCTGAACTTAACACGTTTGATCCAAAACTTAATCTATTTGTTCTTTAGGTTTTGACTTGGATCTCTGCGGAACTTAACACGTTCGACCCAAATCACCTAAAGTTATTAATTCCATTAAATATTAATTTCCATAATTGGTTCGACGTGGCGAGGCACATGGCCTTCTTGGATATGGGAGCAACCACCACCGACTAGACAAAACCTTTTATAGAAATCTAATATTTAATTTCCTAAAATAACTTTAGGTTAACCAAAAGAACAATCAAATCACAAGGAAAAATAAAACAAAAGAACACAACTCGAAAACATATTTGAAATACTAGAATCGTAAGCCTCTTGTATTTGGTATTATTTCCATAAATAACTAGCATGATGCGGAAAGAAAAATTACTAGTTATACCTTTTAGAAAGACCTCTTGATCTTCTACCGTATTCCTCTTCTAACCTCGGACGTTGTGTGGGCAACGATCTTCCGAGATGAGAAACCACCAAGCACCTTCTTCTTCTCCTAGCTAGGTTCGGCCAATCACAAAGAAGCTTCACCAAGGACGAAGAACAAAACACCAACCAAACTCCAAGGGATACAAGCTTTCTCTCCTTCTTCTTCTTCTTCTCCAAGTAGTATCCGGCCACCACAAGAACTCCAAGCAAGAGATAAGTTTCGGCCACCACAAAAGAGGAAGAAAAGAAGAGGATGGCCGGCCACAATAATTTTCTTCAAGGATGAAGAATTTCGGCCACCACCAATGCTCCAAGGGATGCTAGAGACTAGACTTGCTTTCTCTCCTTCTTCTCCTTCCTTGATCCGGCCACAAACAAAAGCTCCACCAAGAAGATAGGTTTCGGCCAACAAGAGGAGAAGAGAGAAAGGGAAGGGCCGGCCACCACACCAAGGAAAAGAGGGAGGAAAAATAATAGAGGTTGTTCCCATGAAGGCACCCTCACCTCTTCTTTTATATTCCTTGGCCTAGGCAAATTAGGAAATTTAATTACAAAATTTCCTTAATTCTTTTGCCATGTAAAGAAAAATTATTTTAATTAAAACAATTTTTCTTCTTTTAAACACAATGGCCGGCCACTTTAAAAAAAAATAAAACAAGGAGAGTTTTAATTAATTAAAACTTCCTAATTTGTCTCCAGAAATTTTATAAAAAATTTCTCCAATAATTTTTATCCCTTTTATGATTGGTTTATAAAAAGAAATTTCTATAATTTTAATTTTTCTACATGTGAATAATTTATAAAGAAGAAAAATAAAATATTTTTCTAATCTACAAATAAGGAAAGAGATTTAATCTCTTTCTTTAATCTTTTGTAGATCATTTTAAAAGAGATATTTTAATTTTTAATCTTTCCAATAAATTATATCTTTCACATAAGAAAAATTTTAAATTAAAATTCTTTTTTATTTAATGGGGGACGGCCACCTAAGCTTGGGTTCAAGCTAGGGTCGGCCACCCATGAACCAAGGCTTGGCCGGCCCTAGCTTGAACCACAAGCTAGCTTGGTCGGCCCCTACATCATGGGTATGAAGGTGGGTATAGTACTCTATAAATAAGAGGCTACGATAGGGACCGAGAGGAGGAATTGGTTTTGGTCTCCCGATAAAATTAAGCATCCCGTGTTCGCCCCGAACACACAACTTAATTTTATCAATAATAATTCATTCCACTAGAGAACTATTATTGAACTACCGCACCAATCCCAAATTACATTTTTGGGCTCCTTCTTATTATGAGCGTGTTAGTCTCCCTATGTTTAAGATATCGAATGTCCACTAATTAAGTGAGTTACTGACAACTCATTTAATTAATATCTCAGTCCAAGAGTAGTACCACTCAACCTTATTATCATGTCGGACTAAGTCCACCTGCAGGGTTTAACATGACAATATTTATGAGCTCCTCTTGAGGACATTATCAACCTAGTATCTCTAGGACACAGTTTCCTTCTATAATCAACAATACACACTATAAGCGATATCATTTCCCAACTTATCGGGCTTATTGATTTATCGAACTAAATCTCACCCATTGATAAATTAAAGAAATAAATATCAAATATATGTGCTTGTTATTATATTAGGATTAAGAGTACACACTTCTATAATAACCGAGGTCTTTGTTTCTTTATAAAGCCAGTATAAAAGAAACGACCTCAAATGGTCCTACTCAATACACTCTAAGTGTACTAGTGTAATTATATAGTTAAGATAAACTAATACCTAATTACACTACGACCTTCCAATGGTTTGTTCCTTTCCATTATGGTCGTGAGTTACTGTTTATAATTTATAAGGTACTGATAACATGATCCTCTGTGTGTGACACCACACACCATGTTATCTACAATATAAATTAATTGAATAACTACATTTATCATAAATGTAGACATTTGACCAATGTGATTCTTATTTCTAGATAAATGTTTATACCAAAAGCTAGGCTTTTAGTATACACTCTAACAATCTCCCACTTATACTAAAAGACTAAGCTGCCATATCTGCTGCCATACATCTGATTCCCAACCCTTCAACAAGTCCATCAAAAGCTCTCGCCTTAAGGACCTTAGTGAAAAGATCTATAGGTCATCATCTGATGCATTCTAGGTAGCAACAACTTCTCCTCGTTTATACGATTTCTCGTATTGGGTGGTACTTGCGCTCTATTGTGTTTACTTGCCTTTATAGACTTATGGTTTCTTCGAGTTTGCTACTGCACCAATATTATTACAATAAATTGTAATAATCTTTGGACAAACCAGAAATCATATCTAAGTCTATCTTGAGGTTATTGAGTCATTCAGCTTTTATGGCTACCTCAGAGGCTTGCCATATACTAAACTTCTATGGTGGAGTCCAGAAAAACACCTATGCTTATCACTCTTCCATAGTTATGACTTTACCTCCTAAAGTAAACACAAAAACCCCGAGGTTGACTTATTATTGTCCCTATCCGATTGGAAGTCAAAATCCATGCAACCCACAAGGACCAAATTAACTGCCTTGTAAGCTAGCATATAATCTCTAGTGCATCTAAGGTACTTCAATATATGCTTTACTGCAGTCCATTGTCCTTGTCCAGAGTTACTTTGATATCTGCCAACTATGCCCTTGGCAAAATAGATTTCTGATCTCGTGCATAGCATACATTAGGCTTCCAACAGCCGTAGCATAAAGAACTACCTTTATTTCCTTTATCTCCTTTGATATCTACAGAGACATATCTTTAGATAAAGTTACTCCATCCTGAAAAGGTAAGAAACCTTTCTTGGAGTTTTGCATGCTTTAAACGAGCAAGGATTTTTCCGATGTATGAAGCTTGGGATAAGTAAAATATTCTTTTCTTGCGATCCCTTATTACTTTGATCTCAAGAATATATACATTCTCCCAAGTCCTTTATATCTAATTGTTTGGACAACCATACCCTTACTTCTGACAACATTTTGATATTGTTTCCAACTACCAAAAATGTTATCTACGTATAGTACAAGAAATACCACCACGGTTCCATCACACCTTTTGTATACACAAGACTTATCCGGTTACTAAATAAATCCATAGGTCTGAATTACTTTGATAAACCGGATGTTCCAAGACCTTGAAGCTTTGCCTCAGTCCATAGACTGATTGAGCTTTACACAAGATGCTCTTAGCCCTTTGTAATGAACCCTTCTGGTTGCTTTATATGGATGCTTTCTTCAAGACTTCCATTAAGGAATGCTGTCTTGACATCCACTTGCCAAATAGATAAAGAATCCGGATAGACTTAAGCATGGCTACCAGTGGAAAAAGTTTCCTTTTTCATCAAGCCTTGCTTTGAAGGTTTCAACCTTCCTGTCTATCCCTCTTTTCCTATTATAGACCTTTTACACCCAAAGAATTTTACACCACTTGGTGGTTCTATAAGCTTCCAGATTTTTTTAGAATACATATATTCTAATTCTATTATTCATTACTCTTTGCCAAGATGCTGCATATTTATCTTGGAGTGCTTCGTCATATGTCCGGAGATCAGGTTTATGTCCTTCAGGGATCGAGTCCAAAAACTCTCCCAAAACATGAACCTATTTAGGTTGCCTAACAACCCTCCCACTATGACAAGACACTTTATGCAATTGTGTATCATTTGTGATACGTGTTGCAGTTTTCTTGTGGTATCTCATCTTGTACAGTTGGTACTAGGTTAGACATGTCCTTTATTATTTCCTTAAGAACAAATTTACTTATGAGCACGTGGTTCATTATATAGTCCTTTTCTAAAAATCAGTCATTGATGCTAACAATGACCTTCTGATTTTTAAGACTATAAACCTACTTTTGTTTATCTAGGATAACTTACAAACAAGTGAACTCCTATCCAACTTATCATTGTCTCTCTTTAACATATGTGCTAGATTACCCGAATCCGAATATGCTTCAAAATAGGTTTTCACCTATTCAGCAATTCTATATGAGTAGAGAGTTCTAACTTGGAAGGTATTATGTTCACTTTCGTTTTCAGAGTTTATCCTTTAAAACAAATTTGGTAATTTTCTGAATAACTTCATCATCTATCTAATTATTCCATAAGAGTCCTTTACCTTCTTTCTACTACACCATTCTGTTGGGGTGTACCAGATGCAGTTAGTTGGGATTGAAATCCAACTTTTGATAAGTGACTCCTAAAATCTCTCAAGAGGTACTTGCCACTACGATATTCCATAGTGACTTTTTACTTTAACATTTCTCCGCATCAACCTTGTACTCTTTGAACTAATCAAAGTACTTAGTTTTGCGGTACATTAAGTAAATTTATTTGTATCTTGAATGGTTGTCTATTAAATAGACAAAATATTCAATACTACCTCTTGTCTGGATAGTCATAGGATCACACAAATCAGAATGAACCGTTTTCAACATATCTTTGACTCCATACCCCTTGGACTTAAAAGCTTCTTGGTTATTTTCCTTCCAAGTAAGACTCGTAGGTTGGAAAGATTTCCACTACCAATGAACCCAAAAGTTCATCAGCTACCAATGAATCCTACTCAAGTATAACCTAGCTTTAGATGCCAAAGATATAATTGGTTCATTTCCGAAGGTTGCTTTCTCTTAAAATTAGAAGATGTGTTACTAATTTCCATTTGTTGCATCGTGGGAGTTTATTGGATTATAAATTGTCAACCATCATACCAGAATAGATAACTTTCCTATTTTTCTTGATAACAACTTTGTTATCAAAATAGACATAATATCTATAATAGTTTAGAAATTGAAATCAGGTTCTTTCTAAACTTGGTACGTAAAGACAATTACTTAAAATCCATATTTTATTCTTATCAAAGGATAAACATCTCCCACTGCAATAGCTACCACTTTTACAGTAGTGCCCATGTGGACGGTGATTTACCTTTCATTTAGTTGTCGGGTTTCCTGGAACCCTGCAATGAATTGCAGACATGATTAATGGCATCTTGTATCTACACTCCAGGTTCTGGTAGATAACACCACTAGACATGTTTCAACTAATGAATTAAATACACCTAAATTGTTCTTAGTTCTAAGAAGACAGTCTACCTTAATGTCCAAGTCCTATTTCCAATCATTACAATTGGGACTACTAAGTCTTTTCCTATAGTATGACTACTAGGGATTGACAAACATCCTAAGAATCACAAAAACATTTGGTCAAGATCAACTCCTTAAAATCTCCATGAATTTTGTGTATACAAAATCGAAGAGGAGATTTTATTCATTAATTTTATTATCTCGTCAACTTTACTTTATGACGAATAAAATTAATAGTTGATCCATCTTTGATCAAATATTTGGTCAAAACTCTTTGAATTTAAAATAACATTGATTCCTCAAACAATATTATTTAAATTTACCAACACCTCAAACACCGTGAATTTTGCATGCCACATTAGTGTGGACGTATACAAATTCAACATTTGTAAAAGGAGGGTTTTACCCATTAACTATCTTGTCAACGTATCTTTATGACAAATAAAATTATCTCAAACACCGTTAATTTTGTATGCCACGTTAGTGTGGACGTATACAAAATCAATCATTTGTAAGAGGGGTTTTAACCCTTTAATTTTATTATCTTGTCAACCTAGTTTTATGACAAATTAATAGTTAGTTTCATTTGGTCACACAAATAATAGCAGTGACTCCGATGGGGAGGATACTATTAGATGTGTCTAAGTGTATACCATTACTTGACACTAAGTCCATTAATAAGATTATGCCCCTTCCGTTGGGGAAGATCACACGCTCTTAATTAACTTCCTATAGTCATCCAAAAATGGAAGTCTGTTCTAGTGATCCACAAACAAGCTCATCCGTTATGGAGGAAGGCATTCAGAGCCAACGCGCAAGCTTGTTTGCATCACTTACAAACCAGTAATGGAGACCATGGGATTTATTTAAAAATCCCTCTCCCACTTAGTTATTTATAAACGAGCAATTTTAACTATGTTAGCCTACTAGTCATGTATACTAACATGCACACACAGCACAATATAAAAGCAATAAATAGAAAATCTAATTTTCAACTATTATGGCTTTTATCTCTAGTTGTCCTCCGTGTGTTGGCATCCCAAGCTGCTGCCATATTTGGCCACCGCCACCGGGTCTAGCTGTCGCATCCATCTTGCTCCTAGTTCCGTTGCGCCTCTGGTCCTTAGAAGGTTCCACGCTTTGCAAGATTCGATCCGCGACATAAATAGAATTTTACATTTTTGATCCTATATTCCATAAAAGGAATGTACATGTATCTAGATCAAAAATAAAATCCTAATAAAACTAAATACAGCTCCTGCTGTATTTTAATGCAATCATGCACATACAATAAAATGCCCTTGACATGTCCAAGGGTCCAATCACACACATAATAACTATAACCCATAATAGTTGGATCCTGCATCCACAAAGTTAGCACATCCTACTATTATCCTGCCTAAATTATGTATGACATGTGCATGATTAAACTAATACCAAATACACAGAGGCAAAACCCTAACTCTGATACCAATTGTTGGTTGCTACTCGGAAAGCCTAGAGGTTCCACTGTACAAAAATTTTGTACAAAGGTCTGAACCTTTTCCTAGCTACCATGTGTTCTTTTAAATTAAATTTTGGATCGCCTGCGGAACTTAACACGTTTGATCCAAAACTTAATCTATTTGTTCTTTTAGGTTTTGACTTGGATCTCCTGCGGAACTTAACACGTTCGACCCAAATCACCTAAAGTTATTAATTCCATTAAATATTAATTTCCATAATTGGTTCCCAGTACTGACGTGGCGAGGCACATGGCCTTCTTGGATATGGGAGCAACCACCACCGACTAGACAAAACCTTTTATAGAAATCTAATATTTAATTTCCTAAAATAACTTTAGGTTAACCGAAAAGAACAATCAAATCACAAGGAAAAATAAAACAAAAGAACACAACTTCGAAAAACATATTCGAAATACTAGAATCGTAAGCCTCTTGTATTTGGTATTATTTCCATAAATAACTAGCATGATGCGGAAAGAAAAATTACTAGTTATACATTTTAGAAAGACCTCTTGATCTTCTACCGTATTCCTCTTCTAACCTCGGACGTTGTGTGGGCAACGATCTTCCGAGATGAGAAACCACCAAGCACCTTCTTCTTCTCCTAGCTAGGTTCGGCCAATCACAAAGAAGCTTCACCAAGGACGAAGAACAAAACACCAACCAAACTCCAAGGGATACAAGCTTTCTCTCCTTCTTCTTCTTCTTCTCCAAGTAGTATCCGGCCACCACAAGAACTCCAAGCAAGAGATAAGTTTCGGCCACCACAAAAGAGGAAGAAAAGAAGAGGATGGCCGGCCACAATAATTTTCTTCAAGGATGAAGAATTTCGGCCGCCACCAATGCTCCAAGGGATGCTAGAGACTAGACTTGCTTTCTCTCCTTCTTCTCCTTCCTTGATCCGGCCTCAAACAAAAGCTCCACCAAGAAGATAGGTTTCGGCCAACAAGAGGAGAAGAGAGAAAGGGAAGGGCCGGCCACCACACCAAGGAAAAGAGAGAGGAAAAATAATAGAGGTTGTTCCCATGAAGGCACCCTCACCTCTTCTTTTATATTCCTTGGCCTAGGAAAATTAGGAAATTTAATTACAAAATTTCCTTAATTCTTTTGCCATGTAAAGAAAAATTATTTTAATTAAAACAATTTTTCTTCTTTTAAACACAATGGCCGGCCACTTTAAAAAAAAACAAAACAAGGAGAGTTTTAATTAATTAAAACTTCCTAATTTGTCTCCAGAAATTTTATAAAAAATTTCTCCAATAATTTTTATCCCTTTTATGATTGGTTTATAAAAAAAAATTTCTATAATTTTAATTTTTCAACATGTGAATAATTTATAAAGAAGAGAAATAAAATATCCTTTCTAATCTACAAATAAGGAAAGAGATTTAATCTCTTTCTTTAATCTTTTGTAGAGATTTATAAAAGAAATATTTTAATTTTTAATCTCTCCAATAAATTATATCTTTCACATAAGAAAAAATTATAATTAAAATTATTTTTTAATTAAATAGGGTCGGCCACCTAAGCTTGGGTTCAAGCTAGGGCCGGCCACCCATGAACCAATGGTTTGGCCGGCCCTAGCTTGATCCACAAGCTTGCTTGGCCGGCCCCTACACCATGGGTATGAAGGTGGGTATAGGTGGGTATAGTACTCTATAAATAAGAGGCTACGATAGGGACCGAGAGGAGGAATTGGTTTTGGTCTCCCGATAAAATTAAGCATCCCGTGTTCGCCCCGAACACACAACTTAATTTTATCAATAATAATTCATTCCACTAGAGAACTATTATTGAACTATCGCACCAATCCCAAATTACATTTTTGGGCTCCTTATTATGAGCGTGTTAGTCTCCCTGTGTTTAAGATATCGAATGTCCACTAATTAAGTGAGTTACTGACAACTCATTTAATTAATATCTCAGTCCAAGAGTAGTACCACTCAACCTTATTATCATGTCGGACTAAGTCCACCTGCAGGGTTTAACATGACAATCTTTATGAGCTCCTCTTGAGGACATTATCAACCTAGTATCTCTAGGACACAGTTTCCTTCTATAATCAACAACACACACTATAAGCGATATCATTTCCCAACTTATCGGGCTTATTGATTTATCGAACTAAATCTCACCCATTGATAAATTAAAGAAATAAATATCAAATATATGTGCTTGTTATTATATTAGGATTAAGAGTACACACTTCCATAATAACCGAGGTCTTTGTTTCTTTATAAAGTCAGTATAAAAGAAACGACCTCAAATGGTCCTACTCAATACACTCTAAGTGTACTAGTGTAATTATATAGTTAAGATAAACTAATACCTAATTACACTACGACCTTCCAATGGTTTGTTCCTTTCCATTATGGTCGTGAGCTACTGTTTATAATTTATAAGGTACTGATAACATGATCCTCTGTGTGTGACACCACACACCATGTTATCTACAATATAAATTAATTGAACAACTACATTTATCATAAATGTAGACATTTGACCAATGTGATTCTTATTTCTAGATAAATGTTTATACCAAAAGCTAGGCTTTTAGTATACATCCTAACAATCTCCCACTTATACTAAAAGACTAAGCTGCTATATCTGCTGCCATACATCTGATTCTCAACCCTTCAACATGCCCATCAAAAGCTCTTGCCTTAAGGGCCTTAGTGAAAAGATCTATAGGTCATCATCTGATGCAATCTAGGCAGCAACAACTTCTCCTCGTTTATACGATTTCTCGTATTGGGTGGTACTTGCGCTCTATTGTGTTTACTTGCCTTATAAACTCATGGTTTCTTCGAGTTTGCTACTGCACCACTATTATTACAATAAATTGTAATAATCTTTGGACAAACCAGAAATCACATCTAAGTCTATCTTGAGGTTATTGAGTCATTCAGCTTTTATGGCTACCTCAAATGCTTGCCATATACTCAGTGTCTATGGTGGAGTCCAGAAAAACACCTATGCTTATCACTCTTCCATAGTTATGACTTTACCTCCTAAAGTAAACACAAAACCCCGAGGTTGACTTACTATTGTCCCTATCCGATTGGAAGTCAAAATCCGTGCAACCCATAGGGACCAAATTAACTGCCTTGTAAGCTAGCATATAATCTCTAGTGCCTCTAAGGTACTTCAATATATGTTTTACTGCAGTCCAATGTCCTTGTCCAGTTTTGATATCTGCCAACTATGCCCTTGCCAAAACAGATTTCTTATCTCGCATAGCATTCATTAGGCTTCCGATAGCCGAAGCATAAAGAACCGCCTTTATTTCCTTTATCTCCTTTAATGTCTCTGAGACATATCTTTAGATAAAGTTACTCCATCCGAAAAGGTAAGAAACCTTTCTTGGAGTTTTGCATGCTTTAAACGAGCAAGGATTTTTCCGATGTATGAAGCTTGGGATAAGTAAAATATTCTTTTCTTGCGATCCCTTATTACTTTGATCTCAAGAATATATACATTCTCCCAAGTCCTTTATATCTAATTGTTTGGACAACCATACCCTTACTTCTGACAACATTTTGATATTGTTTCCAACTACCAAAAATGTTATCTACGTATAGTACAAGAAATACCACCACGCTTCTATCACACCTTTTGTATACACAAGACTTATCCGGTTACTAAATAAATCCATAGGTCTGAATTACTTTGATAAACCGGATGTTCCAAGACCTTGAAGCTTTGCCTCAGTCCATAGACTGATTGAGCTTTACACAAGATGCTCTTAGCCCTTTGCAATGAACCCTTCTGGTTGCTTTATATGGATGCTTTCTTTAAGACTTCCATTAAGGAATGCTGTCTTGACATCCACTTGCCAAATAGATAAAGAATCCGGATAGACTTAAGCATGACTACCAGTGGAAAAAGTTTCCTTTTTCATCAAGCCTTGCTTTGAAGGTTTCAACCTTCCTGTCTATCCCTCTTTTCCTATTATAGACCTTTTACACCCAAAGGCTTTTACACCACTTGGTGGTTCTATAAGCTTCCAGATTTTATTAGAATACATATATTCTAATTCTATTATTCATTACTCTTTGCCAAGATGCTGCATATTTATCTTGGAGTGCTTCGTCATATGTCCGGAGATCAGGTTTATGTCCTTCAGGGATCGAGTCCAAAAACTCTCCCAAAACATGAACCTATTTAGGTTGCCTAACAACCCTCCCACTATGACAAGACACTTTATGCAATTGTGTATCATTTGTGATACGTGTTGCAGTTTTCTTGTGGTATCTCATCTTGTACAGTTGGTACTAGGTTAGACATGTCCTTTATTATTTCCTTAAGAACAAATTTACTTATGAGCACGTGGTTCATTATATAGTCCTTTTCTAAAAATCAGTCATTGATGCTAACAATGACCTTCTGATTTTTAAGACTATAAACCTACTTTTGTTTATCTAGGATAACTTACAAACAAGTGAACTCCTATCCAACTTATCATTGTCTCTCTTTAACATATGTGCTGGATTACCCGAATCCGAATATGCTTCAAAATAGGCTTACGCCTATTCAGCAATTCTATATGAGTAGAGAGTTCTAACTTGGAAGGTACTATGTTCACTTTCGTTTTCAGAGTTTATCCTTAAAACAAATTTGGTAATTTTCTGAATAACTCATCATCTATCTAATTATTCCATAAGAGTCCTTTACCTTCTTTCTACTACACCATTCTGTTGGGGTGTACTAGATGCGATTAGTTGGGATTGAAATCCAACTTTTGATAAGTGACTCCTAAAATCTCTCAAGAGGTACTTGCCACTACGATATTCCATAGTGACTTTTTACTTTAACATTTCTCCGCATCAACCTTGTACTCTTTGAACTAATCAAAGTACTTAGTTTTGCGGTACATTAAGTAAATTTATTTGTATCTTGAATGGTTGTCTATTAAATAGACAAAATATTCAATACTACCTCTTGTCTGGATAGTCATAGGATCACACAAATCAGAATGAACCGTTTTCAACATATCTTTGACTCCATACCCCTTGGACTTAAAAGCTTCTTGGTTATTTTCCTTCCAAGTAAGACTCGTAGGTTGGAAAGATTTCCACTACCAATGAACCCAAAAGTTCATCAGCTACCAATGAATCCTACTCAAGTATAACCTAGCTTTAGATGCCAAAGATATAATTGGTTCATTTCCGAAGGTTGCTTTCTCTTAAAATTAGAAGATGTGTTACTAATTTCCATTTGTTGCATCGTGGGAGTTTATTGGATTATAAATTGTCAACCATCATACGAATAGATAACTTTCCTATTTTTCTTGATAACAACTTTGTTATCAAAATAGACATAATATCTATAATAGTTTAGAAACTGAAATTAGGTTCTTTCTAAACTTGGTACGTAAAGACAATTACTTAAAATCCATATTTTATTCTTATCAAAGGATAAACATCTCCCACTGCAACAGCTACCACTTTTACAGTAGTGCCCATGTGGACGGTGATTTACCTTTCATTTAGTTGTCGGGTTTCCTGGAACCCTGCAATGAATTGCAGACATGATTAATGGCATCTTGTATCTACACTCCAGGTTCTGGTAGATAACACCACTAGACATGTTTCAACTAATGAATTAAATACACCTAAATTGTTCTTAGTTCTTAGAAGACAGTCTACCTTAATGTCCAAGTCCTATTTCCAATCATTACAATTGGGACTACTAAGTCTTTTCTATAGTATGACTACTGGGGATTGACAAACATCCTAAGAATCACAAAAACATTTGGTCAAGATCAACTCCTTAAAATCTCCATGAATTTTGTGTATACAAAATCGAAGAGGAGATTTTATTCATTAATTTTATTATCTCGTCAACTTTACTTTATGAATAAAATTAATAGTTGATCATCTTTGATCAAATATTTGGTCAAAACTCTTTGAATTTAAAATAACATTGATTCCTCAAACAATATTATTTAAATTTACCAACACCTCAAACACCGTGAATTTTGCATGCCACATTAGTGTGGACGTATACAAATTCAACATTTGTAAAAGGAGGGTTTTACCCATTAACTATCTTGTCAACGTATCTTTATGACAAATAAAATTATCTCAAACACCGTTAATTTTGTATGCCACGTTAGTGTGGACGTATACAAAATCAATCATTTGTAAGAGGGGTTTTAACCCTTTAATTTTATTATCTTGTCAACCTAGTTTTATGACAAATTAATAGTTAGTTTCATTTGGTCACACAAATAATAGCAGTGACTCCGATGGGGAGGATACTATTAGATGTGTCTAAGTGTATACCATTACTTGACACTAAGTCCATTAATAAGATTATGCCCTTCCGTTGGGGAAGATCACACGCTCTTAATTAACTTCCTATAGTCATCCAAAATGGAAGTCTGTTCTAGTGATCTACAAACAAGCTCATCCGTTATGGAGGAAGGCATTCAGAGCCAACGCAAGCTTGTTTGCATCACTTACAAACCAGTAATGGAGACCATGGGATTTATTTAAAATCCCTCTCCCACTTAGTTATTTATAAACGAGCAATTTTAACTATGCTAGCCTACTAGTCATGTATACTAACATGCACACACAATATAAAAGCAATAAATAGAAAATCTAATTTTCAACTATTATGGCTTTTATCTCTAGTTGTCCTCCGTGTGTTGTCATCCCAAGCTGCTGCCATATTTGGCCACCGCCACCGGGTCTAGCTGTCGCATCCATCTTGCTCCTAGTTCCGCTGCGCCTCTGGTCCTTAGAAGGTTCCACGCTTTGCAAGATTCGATCCGCGACATAAATAGAATTTTACATTTTGATCCTATATTCCATAAAAGGAATGTACATGTATCTAGATCAAAAATAAAATCCTAATAAAACTAAATACAGCTCCTGCTGTATTTTAATACAATCATGCACATACAATAAAATGCCCTTGACATGTCCAAGGGTCCAATCACACACATAATAACTATAAGCCATAATAGTTGGATCCTGCATCCACAAAGTTAGCACATCCTACTATTATCCTGCCTAAATTATGTATGACATGTGCATAATTAAACTAATACCAAATACACAGAGGCAAAACCCTAGCTCTGATACCAATTGTTGGTTGCTACTCGGAAAGCCTAGAGGTTCCACTGTACAAAAATTTTGTACAAAGGTCTGAACCTTTTCCTAGCTACCATGTGTTCTTTTAAATTAAATTTTGGATCGCCTGCGGAACTTAACACGTTTGATCCAAAACTTAATCTATTTGTTCTTTTAGGTTTTGACTTGGGTCTCCTGCGGAACTTAACACGTTCGACCCAAATCACCTAAAGTTATTAATTCCATTAAATATTAATTTCCATAATTGGTTCCCAGTACTGACGTGGCGAGGCACATGGCCTTCTTGGATATGGGAGCAACCACCACCGACTAGACAAAACCTTTTATAGAAATCTAATATTTAATTTCCTAAAATAACTTTAGGTTAACCGAAAAGAACAATCAAATCACAAGGATAAATAAAACAAAAGAACACTACATCGAAAAACATATTCGAAATACTAGAATCGTAAGCCTCTTGTATTTGGTATTATTTCCATAAATAACTAGCATGATGCGGAAAGGAAAAATTACTAGTTATACCTTTTAGAAAGACCTCTTGATCTTCTACCGTATTCCTCTTCTAACCTCGGACGTTGTGTGGGCAACGATCTTCCGAGATGAGAAACCACCAAGCACCTTCTTCTTCTCCTAGCTAGGTTCGGCCAATCACAAAGAAGCTTCACCAAGGACGAAGAACAAAACACCAACCAAACTCCAAGGGATACAAGCTTTCTCTCCTTCTTCTTCTTCTTCTCCAAGTAGTATCCGGCCACCACAAGAACTCCAAGCAAGAGATAAGTTTCGGCCACCACAAAAGAGGAAGAAAAGAAGAGGATGGCCGGCCACAATAATTTTCTTCAAGGATGAAGAATTTCGGCCGCCACCAATGCTCCAAGGGATGCTAGAGACTAGACTTGCTTTCTCTCCTTCTTCTCCTTCCTTGATCCGGCCTCAAACAAAAGCTCCACCAAGAAGATAGGTTTCGGCCAACAAGAGGAGAAGAGAGAAAGGGAAGGGTCGGCCACCACACCAAGGAAAAGAGAGAGGAAAAATAATAGAGGTTGTTCCCATGAAGGCACCCTCACCTCTTCTTTTATATTCCTTGGCCTAGGCAAATTAGGAAATTTAATTACAAAATTTCCTTAATTCTTTTGCCATGTAAAGAAAAATTATTTTAATTAAAACAATTTTTCTTCTTTTAAACACAATGGCCGGCCACTTTAAAAAAAAACAAAACAAGGAGAGTTTTAATTAATTAAAACTTCCTAATTTGTCTCCAGAAATTTTATAAAAAATTTCTCCAATAATTTTTATCCCTTTTATGATTGGTTTATAAAAAAAAATTTCTATAATTTTAATTTTTCAACATGTGAATAATTTATAAAGAAGAGAAATAAAATATCCTTTCTAATCTACAAATAAGGAAAGAGATTTAATCTCTTTCTTTAATCTTTTGTAGAGATTTATAAAAGAGATATTTTAATTTTTTAATCTCTTCAATAAATTATATCTTTCACATAAGAAAATTTTAAAATTAAAATTCTTTTTAAATTAAATAGGGCCGGCCACCTAAGCTTGGGTTCAAGCTAGGGCCGGCCACCCATGAACCAATGGTTTGGCCGGCCCTAGCTTGATCCTCAAGCTAGCTTGGCCGGCCCCTATAACATGGGTATGAAGGTGGGTATAGGTGGGTATAGTACTCTATAAATAAGAGGCTACGATAGGGACCGAGAGGAGGAATTGGTTTTGGTCTCCCGATAAAATTAAGCATCCCGTGTTCGCCCCGAACACACAACTTAATTTTATCAATAATAATTCATTCCACTAGAGAACTATTATTGAACTACCGCACCAATCCCAAATTACATTTTGGGCTCCTTATTATGAGTGTGTTAGTCTCCCTGTGTTTAAGATGTCGAATGTCCACTAATTAAGTGAGTTACTGACAACTCATTTAATTAATATCTTAGTCCAAGAGTAGTACCACTCAACCTTATTATCATGTCGGACTAAGTCCACCTGCAGGGTTTAACATGACAATCCTTATGAGCTCCTCTTGGGGACATTATCAACCTAGTATCTCTAGGACACAGTTTCCTTCTATAATCAACAACACACACTATAAGTGATATCATTTCCCAACTTATCGGGCTTATTGATTTATCGAACTAAATCTCACCCATTGATAAATTAAAGAAATAAATATCAAATATATGTGCTTGTTATTATATTAGGATTAAGAGTACACACTTCCATAATAACCGAGGTCTTTGTTTCTTTATAAAGCCAGTATAAAAGAAACGACCTCAAATGGTCCTACTCAATACACTCTAAGTGTACTAGTGTAATTATATAGTTAAGATAAACTAATACCTAATTACACTACGACCTTCCAATGGTTTGTTCCTTTCCATTATGGTCGTGAGTTACTGTTTATAATTTATAAGGTACTGATAACATGATCCTCTGTGTGTGACACCACACACCATGTTATCTACAATATAAATTAATTGAACAACTACATTTATCATAAATGTAGACATTTGACCAATGTGATTCTTATTTCTAGATAAATGTTTATACCAAAAGCTAGGCTTTTAGTATACACTCTAACAAGTAAAGGATTTCAATAATACTTGACAAAAAATTATAAAGAGGGGGAAGAGAAAAGTGAAAGTTTCTTACCAAAGGAGAGCTCCAGCCCCATCTGAGTAAGGCTCAGCCAAAGATATACAGTAGATCCTCCTGGAGTAATCTAGGAAGGTTGAACTTTAAGCTGGCTAATTTTGTGATAGTTGCGTTTAATGTTCGATCCGTGCTGAGGTTATCCAGAGCAAGCATAGGGGGAAGATGCGATTGCCAAACAGTTGGCCAGTATACTAGGCTGGGGAGTCAAATAAAAATGTACTTGTCCCTCTACTTGGTACTAGAAGAAGGGATTTTATCAAAAAGGGTAATCTTGGGACGGGTGCGGAAATGGAATAGACCTTCAATTATTTGGTAAGGGTAGAAGAAATAATGTAACATTCGAGGGGTTAAGGGGATCCCGAACAAGCGAAACACGATGGCAGTTTCACATAGGAGGCGAATGGAGTTGGGGACCAATTGTTGAAGGAAAATGTGAAAATATTAGCACACCTCAATAAAGAAAGATGGAATAGGAAAGTGTAGGTCATTCAGGATTTGCTCTTTAAAAATGGTGATATAACCTTTGGGGAATATGGGGGCATTCTTGCTCAGTCCGTATAATTAAATGCATAAAAGTGGAAACTCCATAGGTGAAATGTAGGTCATCAAGGTCTACCTCGTTAAAGCATGAAGTGAGAAATGTATACTATATACCAAGAATATCCATGTTAAGATTTGAGAGGTGAGGTCGAAAGAAAATAAAGAAGGGAAGGGTTCATTAAAATTTACAAAAATAGGAGATCAGATGGCTTCGCAGGAAGTGAAAAAGATGAGAAGACAAAGTCGCTAGGGTTTTTAAAGAGGAATTCTATGAGCCCCTTTTAAGAGAGACTGTTGGATCGTGGCAGAAAAGTGGGCCAATTACCGTGACTATCATATCAGGAAAAAGGTGAACCGTCGAGGGGTATAGAAAATTGTCCACTAGTTGTCATGACAGAGAAATGTGGTTACTAGACACGTGTCATCAATGTGAGAAGAATATTTATAACAGATATGACAAGTGAGTTATTATTCCAAAACTTTGGAGAGTGCATCAATACAAACTTTTTCTTGTGTTTAGTAATTAAGTTATTTAAAATCCAGTCAATTTTAACTCCAGTCTAATGTTTAGGACTTCATCCTCCTAGTCTCCTAAACGCAGTCCTTACCACATATCCGAGTGTCCTAAGGGCCTGTCGGATCTTTAAGGCTTTGTTACTTAAGTGGTTAAGTACCTGAGTTACTGAATCACACAGTTTATAAAATGAAACAAAAACACCTCCACTTGAGCATGTGGGATATTCATAAATACTAGGTTGGCAGCAGGAAGTGACCAAGCATAGGACCAAATCGAACAAAAATCAAACATGGAACAAGTTTAAGTAGAAAATAACATAAGTTGTGTTACATAAGGAAAGTTTTTTTCCCATAAGAGGGGTTGGCACATAAAAGATATGCTACACAAACTTTGGGAAGATGTCGAGCGGGAGTTCTTTTAAGATCCGCAGGTGATCTAAAAATCGAGTAGGAGGTTTGGAGGCCAAGTACCCACCTTTGCAGAGTTGTACAATCACCCCTTCAGCTCCAACAAGAAAATCCTTGTTGATGGAGGTGACGATTGGCATGTTATTCTCTCATGATTGAAGGTAAGCTATTTTCTTTATCTCAAAGAGCTCATCCTCCCCCACTTGGTAGGTAGTTAATTCCGCTCAAGGGGCCATCAGCTCGGATGTAGTTTCGGCCAGCTCAGATTTAGAAGTAGTTAACTCATATTTCGTGGCCTCTACTTCCAACCACAGGGACTCCATTTCAATTCTTTATGCATCCACTCGTTGTTACTACTATAACAATAGATGGGCATTGGTCATCATCTCAGTTTATTTTGCACCCATCTTTGAAGCATGGGCAGTCTTCAGCTCCTCTAGCTGAGCATAGAGGCTCTGGACTTCAAATATTTTCTCATCTAGATCAGCCATCACCTTAGTCGACCTGATTGTTTCATACCTTAGTTTATCTTCGACAATCCTCAGGATGACCTCTGATGCTTTCACTCTCTCTACTATAGCTTGCATCGATGTTTGAGCTTCTTGAAGTTGTTGTTCTAACTTGCTCATGCAGTCTTGTTGAAACTAGTTTTCGTAGGGGGATCGGGTGGAGGCATAAATGGAGCCTACCTCTGATAGCCGCCGCTTTAGGGCCTCATTTTCCTAGGTCAGTTCTACCACGGATCAGGATAGATTCAGCCTGACTCCCCAAAGCTACAGAAAAAGCATCTTTAGAAGTGTTTTGAATAAAAGAAGGTGAGAAAGTTAAAACCTACCACAGTTAGTCATAGGAATAACAATCTACCATCTCCACCAAAATATGTTCTTCTGTTTGGCTCATGACTAGCTCCCAAGCCTCAGTTAATGGGCCTTGTAGTAATATTCGACCACAAGCTAGTTTGGGAATCGATGGAGAAGCTATTGCCTGGGCGGATGGTAGGTTATATACAGTAAAAAAATTGATAGCAGCATTTCGGTTGGATGGAGGAAGCTTCAACGGGTGGAGCTTCGGCGAGGGGAGCTATTGAAAGGGGGAGGGTGAGTGTGCAGTTGGTATAGCTAAAGAATCGCCTCAAAGAGACGTGACCTCCTCTCGAGTTGGACTGCCAGAGGGAAGAGCGGACATTGTCCGCTAGGAAGACTGGCTTAGAGTCTCTTTCCAGAAGAATGTAAGATAAGGAGAAGGCACGTTGATTGGAGACGCCCGCCCCTCAGGAACTTGAGTCGCGGGGATGAGTCGGCGCTTTTTACGCTTCCTCCTCAGGGGTGCTCCAGGTTTAGAGGGTGGAGAGTCTTCCAATGCCGGGAGAGTGTCAGAAGGTAACTCCCCATCTGTTGTGGGCATTGCACAGGAATCGACCGCATGGCTACTGGAGGCCACGCTTGAAGGATTGGCCAATTGTTGTTCTCGCTCGGCCTGAAGAATTTCTTCTTGCTGAGTCAATTCAGACTCTTCCAGTTGAAAATGTTTGGTAGCTAAGGCCGCGTAAAGAGCGTCTACTACATAAAATAAAGAAGACCTTAGTTAATAATAACATGGTGGTTAAGTTGTTAATGCTTACCAAAAGAGCAAGGAAGGGATGCTCGAACGGGGCTCAGTTCGAACAAATAGAACATACCTCAATGCAATAATTTGGGGCCTTGAATTGTAAATCGACCAGCTTTCCTAAGGCAAACACAAAAGCTAGATCATGTTTATAATTCCCAAGGTCGAGAATGGGAGGAAGGTCGTGTTGGAGCAGTGGTGACTGACAAGAGGGGAGTGAACTGCTTGTACAAAACATAGTTACACCATTCTCGATCTTTCAATTCAAATTAGTAGCACACTTATAAAATAAAATTAAATAACTAATAAAATAAAAGAGACTAAGGAATTACTTGGTTACAACCTAGGTGGTTGTTAATCCAAGGTAAAAGAAAATACTAAAAAGATCTCCTTAATATAGGCGGAGAAGTCTGTTACACTCGTTGAACGCTCAGAAATGTGCTAGGAAATGAATATAAGAGTTGTTGTC
Source organism: Zingiber officinale (assembly GCF_018446385.1). NCBI lineage: Eukaryota > Viridiplantae > Streptophyta > Magnoliopsida > Zingiberales > Zingiberaceae > Zingiber > Zingiber officinale. The sequence goes on from NC_056004.1 coordinate 30,490,259, forward strand.
AATTTCCTAGGTTTAAGAGTCTTTTATAGCCCCAAGAAAATGTTATCCGCGGCTTGAAGGTGTCGTCAAAGAGGTCCAAGGCACCTTCCATCGGATAGAGTTTATCCGCTGAGGATAAAACTTTATCCTCGGCTAACGGCTAGTGAAGGCGTCTTCCATAGGTTGGAAGGCGTCTTCACATTGTTCATCGAAGGCGACTTCCATAAGGTAGAAGGCAAATCAGCTCCCATACACTGATTTCTTCTTGGGTGATGCTCCGACTACCCATAGTTGAGTTCACTAGACCCAACTCCATCCTTCTCCTCTGGCAGGATTTCTTCCGAACTTCTTGTCCCTCGAACGTCGTGCATGTCCTTCTTGTCCGCTAGTGTACTCTTCCGTAGCACCTCATCCTTCGAATGCACCTAGCCCGTTGGCTCTTTTCTCGTGTCATCCTTCTCACTAGCTGTGTCTTCTGCTCGACTTCTTGTGTTCCTAAGCTCTTGCATACTTAAACACAAGAATCAAATACAACAGGACGTAATTTAACTTGTTTGACCGCATCAAAACTACCGCAGGGTGCTTACAATCTCTCCATTTTTTATGTGCATCAACCCAAACTAAAGTTAGGGTAAAAATAATAATAATACTATAATTATGTAAATAAGTTGTAATTAGAATAAAATATTGCACTGCAAAGAATTATGCAAGTTAACAAATTTTCAAAATTAGTACAAAAAGTGACATTACTCCCTCTTAATTTATACATATTTTTCTCCCTTTCATCACATCAAAAATTAAGAAGAAATCCATGAAACAATTAAACAAATTTTTAAAAAAATCTAGGGGTACATGGTACACAAAACTAGTAGGCTGGTATGTTTCAGAAATAATTTGCAATCATAGTCTATTTTAATAATTAAGCTTTGGTTTTGACAAAAAATAAATTAAAAATTACTTTTTAATTTCACAAAATCTTAAATTTTTTTGTCAAGTTTAAACAGAATAAGTTAGATCAGCACAAAAAATATTATGCAATTTAAGAGAAATAATTTATTTCAGTAAAGCAACTAATTTTCGATAATAAATCTTTAAAAAATATTCTTTCTACTCTGAAAATTCTACTGAATTTTTCTTAGATATGAAAATTGCCTAATACTAGAAAAATCAAAGTTTCCAAATTTATATTTTCCTGAATTTTTAATATTAAAAATTAACTTTCTGAAAAATAGTTTATAATAAATCAGATAAAAAATTTAAAAAATATTGAAAATATTTATTATGATAAAAGACATCATATTTTATCCCAAAAACAAAAACATTTTAAAGATAACTCTAAAAATTATTTTTAATTTTTAAAATACTATTTTCATTAATAAATTTATAGAAAATAATTTATCGGTCAAAAAATTATAAAAATATTTTATTTGATAAAGAATATTATATTTTGTCACAGAATAATAAAATTCTCAATAACTAAGTAATAAGTTTTAATTTTAAAATATAATTTTAGTTAATAATTTTATAGAAAATAAATCAATAGTAAAAAAATTTAAAAAAAAAATCATGTTTGTAGATCAAATTCCATTTTACACAAAAATAATTTTAGCAAAAATTAAGACCGAAAGATTAACGAAATAAATGAAAAAATAACTAAATTAATTAATGCATAGATAAGATTTTGAGCAAAGAATATAACCAGTAAAATTATTCAAAAAAATATTTTAACATAATTTCTTTTAATCAAAAAATAAATTTAATCTAAGAAGGATTTTAGAATCTAATATAGATTCCTTCCTATTGGGTTCACTAAAAATTTCGGTGGTACATAATTTCTAGAGATTTTCCTGATCTATCCTTAGTGATTTCTAATGTACTAATTAATTTTACCATACTTTTTAAATTATGATTTTTGAAAGTCGTTAGAATATGCATGGTTATTTTTTAATTTTTCTATTTATACTTTCAATTTTTATTTTCTATTTTTAAATTGTCAAACATATCTAAGAGACATGCTTTTGCTAAGTTTAATTTTAACTTAACATTATCTTTTTTTAGTTATACTATATTCTTAGATAGCATCTTGATAAATTCAAAAGATTACTTAGAAGTTAGTACATGTACCTCACTTACCTCGTGTTCTGATGCTCCCCATTCATCGTCGCTTCTTTCTGAGGATCCTCCCCCTTCATCAATGCTCATCTCTGAGCTGGTTTCTTCTTCTCCTTGGTAGTATGCCAATAGGGCTAGACCGACATATTCTTCGGCTTCTAATTCTGATAATGACTCGTTCCATGTTATTTTTAAGTTTCTATTCTTTGATTTGATTAGCTCTTTCTACTTCTCCTTCATCTTCAGTTTTGGGCAATTATCCTTGATGTGCCCTTCTTCATTGCAGTTGTAGCATCAGATCTTCCACTTGCTTCGAAATTGTTTCTTAGCCTGTGTCTTATAAAATTTATTAGATTTAATAAACTTACTGAATTTTCTTACCATTAGGGTCGCTTCGTCTTCGTCGATTGACGCTTCAAAATCTGGAGCGTTTGTTCATGCTTTCAGGGCAACGTTCTAATTGGGCTCCTTTTTCAATTCTGCACATCTAAATTCGTGAAGTTCCAAAGCGAAAAATAAACTCTCTAAAGTACTTACCTCTAGATCTTTTGAAATATAATAGGAGTCTACTATAGACGTCCAATATTGTGTCCTAGGGAAAGCATTTATCGCATATCTTAAAGAATCTCGGTTAGTTACATGTTCTCCAAGATTCATAAGTTTGGTGATTAACTCCTTCAGCTTGGCATGCCATTGTGCTACTGACTCTCCTTCTTTCAGCCGGAGGTTTGTCAATTAGTTTCGAAGTAGATCTCGTTTAGCGAGCTTGGCTCGAGCATACCTTCGTGTAGCTCTAGGAATTTCTTCCAAAGTTCCTTTGCTGATTCGTATATGCTGATTATGCTGACTTCCTACAGAGGTAGCATGCTCAGTAGATGAAATTTAGCTTGCCCATTTGCTACGAAGTCTACTTGCTCCTTCTTGGTCCAATGGTATTCCTCTTTTTCACTTCTTTATGGGTCCTTAGGAGATACAAAATCATATTTAATTATTAAAAATAATTCAAAGTCTGTTTTAAAGAATACCTCCATGCGTTTTTTACATGTCGCGAATTCTCCCTCGAACTTTGGCAGATAGATGTTCGGTCTGGCCATCGTCTCAGTTCTTCAGTTAGCAGTTAGTCCTTCTGAGACGTTCTAGCTCTAATACCACTTGTTGGACCTGCAGGGACCGACAAGAGGGAGGTGAATTATCTGTACAAAATAAAACTACACTCTTCTCGATCTTTCAACTCAGATTAGTAGCACACTTATAAAAGAAAGTTAAACAACTAATAAAATAAAAGAGACTAAGGAATTACTTGTAAAATACCGTAAAATTAAATAATAAATGGTATTAGACGAAAAATCGTATTGGATTTTTCTGGAATTTTTAGAAATTTTTCAGGATTTAAATGGAGTCTGTATGACTCGTTTTGAGGGGATGAATCGGTGGGGCCAGTTGGAGGCCAGTTTGAAATACCCAATTAAATTGGGTTTTGATTAAGGAATTAACTTAGGTTTTAATTTCCTAAACCTAAGTTATATATGTTAATTTAAACCTAATTTCTCTTCTACTGATCCTCTCCCCATCTTCTTCCCGATTCAAAACTTCTCCTCACGCGCACACGATGTCGCCACCGCATCGATTGCTGCGAGCTCACCACCGACGGCGATTTTCTTCTCCGGCGTGCACCATCAACACCAAGCTACCAGGTGGCCCGAGCCTCCCTCCTCCCTCTCCCTCTCGTGCTGCTGCGATCCGTCGACACACTAGATGTCGGAGCTAAAGTCGCCCCCTTTTCTGATGTCATCATCGCACGATCTCCGATCGCCTCTCCTCCTCACCGGATCTTGGACTAGGGGGGGGGGGGGGTACTATAACGCCTCGTCTCCCTCCGTCGGAGCCTTTCTTGAAGCTGTGCCATAGCTCAAACTTGTTGTCGGCGACCATTCTTTTCCCCACCTGGTGACTTTCGCTCGCTATCCCAGCCTTTGGAGTCAGATTTGGATCATTGTCGGTTACACAAGAGAAGTGGTAGTCACTGTCCTCCTCTACCCCATTTTGATCTTCTTTTCTGTTTGGCGTTGAGGGCATTCTGTTGCTCTACGGTGATCTTGGAGGTTGGTGATTAAACCTAGCATTTGATTTGGGTGTTTGATTTATGCAGAGTTGATTAGAGCAATGACATTTCTTGTGCTTAACAGGTGTTTGACAAAATGTCTTAAGTTTCTTATCTCCCCTGTTTGTGCCGGACCAGTTGTGAATTGGTGGGGAAGCTCCATTTTTCTCCACAGTAACTTCAGATTTTTTCATCAAAGGGTGTGGCTGCAGTTTTGGATTGAGGTAAGATATATTCAGCTTTATATGGATATAGATTTGAATTCATTTTTATACTAGCCGATTAATTAGTTGGTGAAATAGATTTGTGTCTGGAATAAGAATTTGAGTTTGTTAAGTCATACTCAGTTGATAGTCTTGGATTGTTTTGGATATGTAGTAGATTTGGAGTTGTAAGTTGTTGTGGTATGGTTAATAAGTTTAGTGGTTTGTTGTAGATGACTACATAATCGTTAATCGAATTCATTGGATTGATATTGTGGTGGTTTGGTTAGTTGTTGATGATGATGTTAGGTTGATGTGGATTTATGATGGAGACTTGATTTTGTGATAGGTTTTGTGGGTTGATATCATTATGAGATGAATTGATATTAGAGAGATGGATTTGTTATTGGATTAAAGGATGTGTTGATTTGGGGGATTAGTCAGAGATCGGATTTGATTGGAGTGAACCTACTGGGTTTGAGATTTTATTTAGCTATTTAATTCATATGAATTTAGCTAAATAAAATATAAACATATTGATTGTTGCAGGATTTGGATTCGGGACGAGCGTCTCGACGTGGGATTTGTGGACACGATCTATGTATAAAGGCGGGTATTTCTTCCTTGGCTCTATGTAGATTTTTATTGAGCTTAGTGCATGGTTTTATTTGATGAATTAGGTTGTTTTACCTTATATCATGTTCGTATGTTGCTTTCCTGCTTGATACTGATGTTTGACCCTTGTGATGATCTATTTAATTCTTATACAGTCTGCACTTTGGTTATCTATACTCTGTGGTATTTTTACATGTAGAGTATGTATGGTAGGGGATTCCTCGTTGGTGGTGTTCATATGATGATTGTCTATTTGTATGTCGTGTATACATTTGTCTAGTGAGATGATTGGGGGAGTTGTGTTGATTGTATATTTGTTGTATATACACGTGTCTGATGTGTTTACTGGAGGATACGTGTTGATTGTACATATGTTCTGTGTACATGTATCTAGGGGGATTGTTGGAGATTCTTGGTTGCTTATACATGTGTAGTTATATATATGTGTTTGGTGGGATATGTGGAGATATCATGACGATTATACCCGTGTTGTGGGTCACTCATGTGGAGTTTGAGTTTGCATGGATGATGACGATGTCCGTATCATGATTATATATATATATATATATATATATATATATATCATGTTCATCATTCATTGCATACTGACGACTATCGTCTCTCTTGTGGTTGAGAGGGTTGTCAGTCTTAGAGTAGTGAGTCTTGAGGGTACAATAGTCAGAGGGCTAGAGATGTGAGTGGTCAGGGACCCTTAGCTATGTAGTTATATAACTACTTAGCTGACCGTCCGCTTCGGCCGTCTATAGCGGTGCATGTACTGGAGGCTAGTACGGTTTGTCACGAACCCGAGCCTCTCGGCCATACAGGGGTCATGGTGTCTAGAGAGGTGGCGGGGTGACCATAGAGCATGCATGCACATTTTTTGCATATGATGCGCGGTGCATCTTTGGAGATATATTTGCATACATGCCTAGTAGATAATAGATGCATGTGATTGTGGTTGTTGTACTTGTTTGAGATATGCTTGTTGCATATGGTTGCTATGCTGCATACATGTCATTTATTTTTCATGTATATGCAGTTGTATTTATATTGCACAGGTGTTATGAGTGGGTTTGTTGTAGATCCGGTGAGTTTACTGATCATTGTACCATGTGTCGTCTCCAGATTGGGTATGTGTTTATCATCTTGTCAGTTGTGGCATGTGCAGTTTTGTATGTCAGTTATGAGCATTATACCATGTGAGATAGACTGGTACTGGTAGTTGTGTTTATTGGATATGTTAGTATGATCATGTTCTTTATTCTCTGCTGAGACTGTACACTTTTGATCTCCATGTTTATTTATAGACCATGCATTATCCTGTCTATTACCCGCTGAGTTACCTATACTCACCACCGCATTTGTACCTTTATGTTTTCAGGTAGCAGGTAGATGGTTGGTGTGTCGCTTCCTGTCTGCCGGGTCCTACACCACATCCGATGATCGTTTCGGGTTTTGTATATCTTTTATTTGTATTTGGTGATTGTTGTATTTGGTGTGTTATTATATTTGTTGTTGTGGTTGTTGTATAAAGCCTAGCCGGCTAGCAGTGTGTTGATTTGTTTTGTATGGGCTTTCGTTATCGTTTTTCCACTGTGTTGGTTTAATACAGCCGAGTGGGCTGTCTATTGTATATATATAACTGCGTGGTTGTGTTTTATTCTTGTTTTAGCCGAGTGGGCTGATTTTATAACTGCGTGGTTGTTTATATATTCCAACCGCATGTGGCTGATGTATTTTGTATGTATTTATGCTTTAGATTGTCACCGGTACAGGGGAGGTGCTGTCGAAATTTTTCGGTAGGGGCTCCTTTGGGGGCGTGACATTACTTGGTTACAACCAAGGCGGTTATTAATCCAAGGTAAAAGAAAGCACTAAGATCTCCTTTATGTAGACCAAAAAGCCTACTACACTCGTTGAACACTTAAAAATGTGCTAGAAAATGAATACAAGAGTTGTTAATTTCCTAAGTCCAGGGTTTTTTTATAGCCCTTGAAAAATATTATCAACAACTTGAAGACATCTTCAAAGAGATCCAAGGCATCTTCCATCGAATAAAGTTTATTCGCCTAGGATAAAACTTTATCCTCGGCTAGCGGCTAGCGAAGGTGCCTTTGCACTGTTTATCAAAGGCGCCTTCCAAGCCATGGAAGGCGCCTTCCATAAGGCAGAAGGCAAATCAGCTCCCATATGCTGACCTCTTCTTGGGTGATGCTCCGGCTACTTGGAGTTGAGTTTACTCGAATCCAACTCCATCTTTCTCCTTAAGAAAGCTTCCTTTCTAACTTCTCGTTCTTCGAACGTCGTCACACTGCTTAAGCATACCAAACGTCTAACACACATTTTCCCAAAGAAAACAATGTTGACTGTAGCCTTAATGGATGAGCAGAAGCGCAATTAGCTGGTCGGACTAGTAAATTGGACAATCGGATGGATATAAGACTTAGGTCTAGTTAGTCAGCTACAAACCTTCTTTGACTAGACTTGAAGGGGAGAATAGTGATATGGTATGTTATAAGCTGGCCTAGAGGTTGTGGTGGTCAAAGTCAAAGTGAGGTAGTGGTCAAAATCATGATGACGTGACAATTCAAGTCAGAGTGTATGCACTGAAGCTCGGGTTAAGCACTTTAACGCTAAGGCTTCAAGAGGACTCAGTACCCGATTCTTTAGGTATAAGTCTCTCTACATACGGTTGGCTGACCCTAATATCCGACCGGACCGAGAGGACTTATCACCCCACTTGATGTTAAGATATATAAGATAAACCCGAACTGCCCTAATATCGGCCGAGCAAACAGGTCTCAACTCCCCATCCTCCAGAAGTATTCTTTCAGTATACAACAAAGGCAATCTCTCCTAACATACAGTCTACCAAGATGATATCTGGTCGAACTTCCATATCCCAACATAACAATTCAAGGGTAAGTCTTATGACTTATGGTTGCTTAGTCTAAAGTGTCGAATGGACCTAAAGTTGTGCTCCCCGCTTCACAACAAAGACACTCTCGGTATACAGCCAGTTGGACTCAATGTCGTTTGGACTTAGAGAACAGCTCATTTCTCACTATTACAATACAGCTCAGTATATAATCTGGTCGACCTAATTGTCGATCGGACTGAAGTAACTCAATTCCCCATTCTTATTAATCTCTTGTTACATATAGTCGATGAAATATGTGGCCGGTCGGATTACCTTCAGGGGACAATATTGTTAGTAAATCACAATAATCCGTCAGAGAATAACAACTATTCACCAGGAAATATTTTGATATCTAACACATACATACAATAGAATCTTCTTATGGGAGTGATTACTCAACTTCTATCATTACTACAGAGGATTACAAAAGACTATTCATACACATGTAATGGAAGATTCCTCGAAGGAAAACTCTATGTCTTCCATTACTTGATATTTTCTATTACTGAATATTCTTTACCATCTCATTATTGTGGAGGTTATAAGAGGCGATATAAAAAAGGGTTCTCTCCGTTGACAAGGTACATTGCATGCTTGATACTTTATACATTTCGCTAGGCCACTGTACTTATTTGAGCATCAGAGGGTCTGCGACAGAGGCCCCCTCCCTGATTTTTGCCCTACGTTCTATTTGCTTTTTCGAATATGAACAGAGAGGAACAGGAAGAAATACCAGGCGTCATCGTTTCTCCCTAACAAAGTTATCTCCCGGTCAACAGCAATGCTCACCTGCCCAACACGTCCTCTCCACACCTTTAGACCGGATCAATATCAATTTGATCTAAATATGTAAACACTGAAACAGGATACTTGATCAATAACCAAGCAACCAAAGTGCCACCAATGACTCATAGAATGTCAAAATAGAGTACTCTGCTGTTTTGTTCATGTTGCTGAATGAATTCAGTCTCATTTCTTTTTCCTCGTTGAGAAAACAACACACCAAGTCACCAAAAATCCAAAAACAATCTGGTTTATGAGACATGTCTAATTTACCAATCTATCTATAGTATTATTGTTTTGATCCTCCCAAATCTTAGCCATTGCTCTGCATCAACAATTCCTTCCACATGAGCTTTCTTTCCTTCTCTCTGTTTCAGAACGAGAGAATAACAGATTGCTGGGCTTGCAGCAAAGCCTACAAGGAGGCCATTCCGGCAAGGCCGTGGTGCAACAAGTTGTGGGCAATGCTATCTCTAGTCTGTACGGCGCTCATCGTTCGGATGCTATTCTCTGGCACCACTTCGTCGTCCACCAGTTCAAATTCCATATCGGCGTCCATCGTCTTCTTTCTCATCTCGCATATGTTGTGGAGGACGCAGCAAGCGCCCAGGAACATCGGCAAGTCTGACAGCTTCACTTCGGTTCTCTTCTGCAGGCATCCCCACCTGCCCTTGAACCTGGCAAAGGCCTGCTTCGCCACCCTGTGAACGTCCCCGATCTTCTCATTGAAGGCGTGCTGTGCCCATGTGAGGTTCGGTTGGGCGTAAGGAACGAGCACCCAGTCCAGCAGAGGATAGCTGACACCGCCGACAATCCACTGGTGGCTCAATTGGCCGCCGTTAGCGCGCTGGTAGAGGGCCGATTTCTCGAGCACATGGTCGTCGGCCATGGAGCCGGGCCACCCGATGCAGATGTCAGTGAAGGCGCCGTCGGGGTCGACCACGCCTTGGACAGTGATAGTGTATGACGTCTTCTGGTTGCGCTCCGTGTGGCGCCGGTTGAAGTAGGCCGCGACTCTGTCCTTGGGGGCGACGATGGGAATGTGAGTCGTGTACATCGCGCCGACCACATTGGGAATCCCTGAGAGAGCCTCGAACCGCGCCGCCATGGCGGCGGCGGCTTCCGGAGCGGGCCAGAGGAGCGTCCGCGGCATTAGCACGTTACGTATGGCGGTGCAGACCTCCAAGACGAGCTTGTGGCAAGTGGAGATGCCGAGCCCGAATCGACGGGAGACGAGTCGTAGGGGCTCGCCAGTAGCGAGGCGCCACACGCACACAGCGACGCGCTGCCGGACGGGGATGGCGGCGCGGAGAGCCGTATCCTCTTTCGCGATGGCCGACCCGAGCTCGTCGCAGAGGAAGTCGAAGGTGGCGCGGGACATCCGGAAAGCTTGCCGGAACTCCTCCTCGGGTAGATCCGGGTGGTTGTACCGGTCCCACCAGTCCCGACTCCGGTCCTTCACCCAGAGGCGGCGTTGATGGGGCTTCGCCGGCGCTATGGAATCCTCCTCCTCTGTGAATTCGGGAGGCGGTGGGGAAGAGGACACGGAAGGCTTGATCGCTACGAACCGTGTCGGGAGGGGATCATCCACCCTCGGACGTTTCTTGGAGTTATGCTCCATGTCAGCGGCGGGGGCCAATAATGAAGACTGAGGAGCCGAGGCAGTGGCGGCGGCGGCGTCTTCGAAGAAGGAGTAGTAATAAGAAAAGTCTTCTTCGTAGTAGTCGACGACGGAGGCAGCGGCGGAGGCGAAGAGAGGAGGAGTAGTCTGGTAAGCCATCATGAATTGGGCGAGCGATCGAGATTTGGGGGCGCAATAGCGGCGATGCACGGGGAAGGTTATTTATATGTTTCGGCGTGAGAGCGAGAGACAAAAAAAGGAGGCGGCGCGTGCACACGGTAGGATCGCCTCCGTCTCGTTCGAGGAAGGAGGTTGCAGCGTAACATAACCGCGGCTCACGCGGGTGTGGACTGGACCAAGCGGGACCACTTCTTATTCCAACGTGGCTACATCTTGCCCGTCCGTTCGGAGTAAGGGGGCGGCTCAGGGTCAGCTGTGGGTAACGGAGTGGAAGAGGGACCGGTCATGAGTAAGTAGATCGACAGCGTCATTTATATTTCCAAGCACGCGATTCACATGCGTGGATGAGGTGTCGATTTGGTCCACAGCGCATGGTCAGTTGCGAAGATTCTGTATTTTTTCTGATTCAAGTTCAGATTCTCTTGGGCTATACCTAGTCTAAAATTCTTATTATACACCTAAAATATATAATTGTTCTGTATAAATTCTCATTATTAGGTAAGAAATAATGGTGATACGGTACATATTCGTGGGGTTAGTAAAATGATGTGGTTAGGAGTCAGGATCATAAGATGGTCAGAAGTCAAGCTTCCGTGGTTGGTCAGAAGTCAAGTCTCCGGGCTGGTCAAAAGTCAAGCTTACGTGGAGGTCAGAAGTCAGGCTTACGTGGAGGTCAGAAGTCCAGCCTTCGTGGCTGGTCAGAAGTCAAGCTTACGTGGCCAGGGTTAAAGTCTCAGCTGACGGGACGGTCAGAGGATAGGATTATAAGTCGGACAAGTGCCAGCCCTGATAGCGATCAAGGGTCGGGCCCACGAGCCAGATACAGCTGAGAACTGAGCCCACAAGCCAAGTAAAGGTAAAGGAAAGAAGGTCCCTGGTGTAGAACAAATTGGGCGTACAAGTCGGAACGTACAGGCCATGGATAATAGCGGACAGATGCAGGTCGGGATACAGACTTGGCGTACAGGTCGGAACGTATAAGCCATGGAGAATAGCGGACAGAAACAGGTCATGATTCAGATCTATGCGTGCAGGTCGGAATGTACAGGCCATAGATAATAGCGGACAAATGTAGGTCGGGATACAAACCTGGCGTACAGGTCGGAACATATAAGCCATGGAGAATAGCGGACAGAAGCAGGTCAGGATACAGATCTAGGCGTGCAGGTCAGAATGTACAAAACATGAATAACATCAGACAGATGCAAGTCGGGATACAGACCTGGCATACAGGTCGGAACGTACAGGCCATGGATAATAGCGGACAGATACAGGTCGCGATACAGACCTGGCGTACAGGTTGGAACGTATAATCCATGGAGAATAGCAGACAGAAGCAAGTCAGGATACAGATCTAGGCGTGCAGGTCGGAATGTACAAACCATGGATAACATCAGACAGATGCAGGTCGGGATACAGACATGGCGTACAGGTCAGAACGTATAGGCCATAGATAATAACGGACAGAAGCAGGTCGGGATATAGGCCTGGCATGCAGGTCGGAACGTACAGGTCATGGATAACAGCGGACAGAAGCAGGTCGGGATACGGACTTGGGCGGGTAGGTCGGAACATACAAGCCACAGATAATAAGTAGAAGCAGGTCCGGAACTAGATCGAGCGTACACAGGTCGGAACGCACAAGCCATGGAGAATAACGGACAGAAGCAGGTCAGGATATAGACCTAGGCGTGCAAGTCGGAATGTACAAACCATGGATAACAGCATACAGAGACAGGTTGGAATACAGACCGTGGAATATAGACCTAGCGTCCAAGCACTACAGGACAAAGAAGTCAGGGAACTATAACTGTCTGTCAGAAAATGCCAGAGAATAATCAGTGTGTCAGATAATATGCGAACAGTTGGGGCTCAGTACCCCTTTTTATTCCATCGCCAGCCTATAAGAAGGTGTCACGTGTCATTCACCGCTAGACAAAGCCTGACAGCCGACATTCCCTGACACCCGTCAGACCCAGAAACTTCTGTTGCAGTATAAAAAGGGATGCTTTGTCCCTTATGCAAGGACGCTCACTCGTCATTTCTCATTAGTCTTTACTTTTCGTCCTTTCTCTGTGTTTTCTGGGGAAAAGTACCTGACTTGAGCGTCGGAGGGCCTGACGCGGGGACTTTTTCCCTGGTTTCTGGTCTCTAATGACTTGTGGGCTCGTCTGAGTGTGCGCAAAGCCGTAGTGTCATCGTCCTAGTCATCTCCCTTCGTCAGCCACCCGTGCGAACCTTTCCAGGGGGTGCCAGGTAGATATGACGCCTCGGCGACTTTCCGTCAACTTCCAGTACATCGAGGCCCGCCTTCATCCGACTCAGCTTCCGGACGAGATCAAATTTGGTGCCATCTGTGGGAACACAACAACCTGTTTCGGAAAGTGAAGATGGAGGAGTCTGGCCGCATCAACGTCACCATGACCGCCGGAGAATACGAGCTCTTCAAGGAGGCCAAGAGGCGAGCAGCCTTCGAGAAGCAAGCGACTGTCTCGCGACCGTGACAAGCTCCTGCTGAAGCTTCCAAGGAGCCCCTCCCTGTTTCAGATCGAGACTCTAAGAGAAAATAGCCCGAGGGGTTTCCTCAGGTTCCTTATTGCGAGCCTGGCATGGGGTATTATCAGCCAGAGCCCCAGGGCCTCAGCCTTAAGAAAGAACAGCCTCAAGTCTCCATGGCTGAAAGTTCCTTGCCCAGAGATTCGAAGAAAGGAAAGGCTCTCATCATACCAGAAGTATTCCCGGAAGATCCGGATGAGAGAGTGCCATTCTCGGGCATGATTTTGAATGAAAGATTGCCTAAGGGCTACAGGGCCCCGTCGATCGGAGAGTATGACGGGAGCAAAGACCCGGAAGAGCATTTACGCAAGTTTAAAAATGCAGCCCTGCTGCATTAATACAGTGATGCTGTCAATTGTCGAGTTTTCTTGAACACTTTAGCTGGCTCGGCGTTAAAGTTGTTTGATGGGCTACCTCAAGGATCCATCACTTGTTTCTTGTATTTCAAGACGGCATTTCTGCGTCGTTTTGCCAGCAGTAAAAAATATCAGAAGATGGATCACTGTCTTTTCGCTCTTAAGCAAGGGCTGACCGAGCCCTTAAGAAGTTATATCAACCGTTTCAATCAAGTGGCCCAGGATGTCTCCACCGCCACTTCGGAGATTCTGATGAGCGCATTCTCTCATGGATTAGGGGAAGGAGAATTCTTCAGAGATCTCATCAAAAATTTCGCTTGAAATTTTGATGAGATGGTGGAAAAAGCTGCCTGCTACATCAAGGTAGAAGAAGCACAGGCGGCTCGGAGGAAAGCCGAAAGACCACCTCCCTCTACAATAAGCCGGAAAGAAGGGTGCCTCAACCACCTCCTCAACCTCTACCGCGCGCTTGGGAAGCCTGACCTGCCTTCCATCCCGGGTCGAAGGTTAGACCAGCCCCCCGAGTCGTAGCTGTGCATGCTCCCCGGCCTGGACCGTGGAACAATCGGTATTGCACCTATCATCGATCTCGTACCCATGATACTAATCATTGTTTTCAGTTTGCTCGGGACTCCAAGCAGGCTGCAGAGTTAGGCTTACCGTCGCTCGAGCTAGCCCCTCAAGTAATCAAAATGATGGAAGATCAACGAGCCGCAGCTGGACAGGCCAGGCAACCCCGCCCTAACCTAGCAGGACCCAGCACTCATCAACTCAGTCGGGGAAAAGAGCCAGAAGGAGCATGGGAAGCCGAGAATAGAGGCAATGCCGCCGTCCGAGAGATTGGCATGATCTCTGGGGGGCCAACTGATGGAGATTCGGGGAGAGCACACAAATCACATGTGCGTCGCTTGGAGGTTCACACTGTTTGATGCAGCCAGGAGCAGGCTTCTGGCCCTGTTATCAGCTTCGGACCGGCAGACCTGGAAGGTCTGGAGCTGCCTCATGACGATGCCCTTATCATCAAAGCCATCATCGCTAATAGCCGAGTGGCCCGGGTTTTCGTTGACACCGGGAGCTCGGTCAATATTCTATGCAGGACTGCATTCGAGGAAATGCAGATCGATGCCACTGAACTACAACCTGTGGCTACGTCTCTATATGGATTTACAGGCAATGAGGTGAAGCCAATGGGTCAGATTAAGCTGGCCATATCTTTGGTCACCGAGCCGTTAGTGCTCACCAGGAGGAGCACTTTTATAGTGGTTGATTCCCCCTCCTCTTATAACGTCATCTTAGGAAGGCCCGCCCTGTATGAATTTAGGGCCGCTGTTTCTACTTTTCATCAAAAAATCAAATTCCCCGTTGGCGAGCAGGTCGGGGAAGTCAAGGGAGAGCAGAGGGTCTCCCGTCGATGTTACATTGATATGGTACGGGTGGAGGCCAGGAAGAATCAAAGGATGCAAGATGGGGGCGTTCATGCCGTCCAAGAAGAACCTGTGCCTATGGTTGAAGAACCCATCCCCTGGGAGGAGGTGCAACTATAGGCTGAACGACCTGAAAGTCTAACACGCTTGGCGAGCGACCTTCCCTCTCCTCTCAAGGAAGAGTTAGTCCAATGCTTGATCCGTAACCGGGATGTCTTCGCCTGGTCTATAGAGGAGTTACCTGGGGTCAAACCTGAGGTAGCAGAGCATAAGTTACATTTACTGCCGAACTCCCGACCAGTCAAGCAAAAGAAAAGAAACTTCTCGGCTGACCAGAATAAAATAATCAGAGCCGAGGTGGATCAGCTCCGGAAGGCAGGCCACGTTCGAGAAGTGCAGTTCCCGTCTTGGCTCTCTAATATGGTTTTAGTAAAGAAGCCCAACAGTAAGTGGAGGGTATGCATAGACTTCCGAGATCTCAACCGAGCTAGTCCCAAGGATTGCTATCCTCTACCCCGGATTGATCAGATGGTGGACTCAACTGCTGGTTGTGAAAGGATCTGTATGCTGGATGCATACCAGGGGTATCATCAGATACCTTTAGCGGTGGAGGACCAAAAAAAGGTTAGCTTCATTATGGCTAATGGTACCTTCTGTTATACTGTCATGCCCTTCGATCTCAGGAATGCAGGAGCCACCTACCAAAGAATGATGAACAAAATCTTCCGAGAGCAGATCGGGCGCAATGTGGAAGTCTATGTGGATGATATACTCATCAAGTCCCCTTTAGCCGTGAACCTGATCAAGGATGTAGAAGAAACCTACAAGACTCTCCGACAATATGGGCTGAAGTTGAACCCCTTGAAATGCTTGTTTGAGGCTAAAGGAGGAAAGTTCTTGGGCTACTTAGTGACCGAGCGGGGAATAAAAGCTAATCCAGAAAAGGTCTGGGCACTACGCGATATGCAGGCTCCCCAGAATTTAAAGGAAACCCAGAAGCTGGTCGACAAAATAACAACTCTGTCAAGATTCATTTCCAGATCCAATGGGATGAAGAATGTACTCGAGCTTTTGAGGAGCTGAAGAAGTATTTGGAGGCTCTGCCATCTTTATTCAAGCCGGTTGTTGGAGAACCATTATGGGTCTACTTATCTGCCACTCCTGAGGCTGTAGGGGCTGTGCTTGTTAAAGAACATGACAATGTACAACGGCCAGTGTATTTCTTCAGTTATCTATTAAAAGGGGTCGAGTCTCGATACACGGTCCTCGAGAAGTTGGTTTATGGATTGGTCCTTATGGCTAGGCGGTTAAGACCTTGCTTCTTAGCACATCCTATCACCGTTTTGACCAATAACACCATGGGAAGAGCTCTGACTAATGTAGAAGTTGCAGGTCGACTTATCAAGTGGGCAACAGAGTTAGGGCGCAGGCCTTAGCAGATTTCTTAACAGAAATTCATCAAACCAACTCTGAAGAAACCTGGAAGGTCTATGTGGATGGATCGACAACTCATCAGGGAAGCGAGGTCGGGGTCTTATTGATATCTCCCCAAGGGGATATACTCCAATTGGCTGTCCGATTGAATTTCTGAGCCACAAACAATGAGGCAGAATACGAGGCTTTGTTGGCAGGGCTACAAGCAGCCCGGCACGTAGGGGCAGCCCGAGTAATCATTTATTCCGATTCTCAGCTAGTAACTCAGCAAGTGGCCGGTAACTTTGTGATAAATTATAATAAGTTGTAAGTATACCGGGAAGCTTATGAGAAGATGAAAGAGGAATTCGCAGAAATCACAGTAGCCAAGATCCCCAGGGCGGAGAATGAGAAGGCAGATGAGCTAGCAAAGATGACCAGTTCCTTAACCGCTTGGGTGTTGGATCGGTCAACAACACAAACCTTCCTGATAGCTCAGATAGATTTGCATAACAACAGGGAAGCAACTATTGATTGGCGGGTGCCCATGATCAGCTATCTTAGGCAGGGTATCTTACCAACTGACCCAGAAGAATCACGGCTGGTCAGGAGGCAAGCCCATGCTTATGTCATGATCGGGGATCAGCTCTACAAAAGGTCCTTCTCTAGACCCTTACTTAAATGCTTGGGTATGGAGGAGGCAGACCAGACCTTGCGAGAAATACATCTGGGATGTTGTGGCAGTCATGTAGGCGGTCGGACATTATCTTGCAAGGTACTCCTGGCCGGGTATTTCTTGCCTACTTTATAGAGGGATGCTCACAAGCTGGTAAATACATGTCTGTCCTGCCAAAAACATCAAAATTTAACACATTGATCGACGGCTCTGCTGAGAACATCTATAGTCTCGTGTCCTTTTGATCAATGAGGCATGGATATTGTGGGACCATTTCCAATGGCTCTGGGTCAAAGACGTTTCTTATTGGTGGCGGTGGATTATTTCTCTAAGTGAGTGGAAGCAGAAGTCCTAGCCAGGATCACAGAAGATGCGGTCATCCAGTTTCTGTGGGAGAATATTCTCTGCAAGTTCGACATTCTGCATAAATTGGTATCAGACAATGGAAGGCAATTTCAAGGGCAAAAAATCCAGGCCTGGTGTAAGGGATTTAGCATAACGCAAGCATTCACTTCAGTGGCATACCCACAAAGCAATGGCCAGACCGAGGTGGTTAATCGAGAAATAGTACAAGGTATGAAGGTTAAGCTGGACTATGTGGGAGGTAACTGGGTGGAAGAGCTATCAAACATCCTATGGGCCTACCGTACAACACCCCGAGAAAGTACAGGTCTAACATCATTCCATCTGGTTTATGGCAACGAAGCGGTAGCACCCATAGAAATTGGAGTTACATCAGTCAGAAGGACATTATACGATGAAGGAAACGCAGAGTGACGATTGGCTGAACTAGATCTCATTAGTGAAACCCGTGACAGGATGACAGCTCGGCTGGAGGCCTATCGACAAAGAATGAGACAAAATTATAACAGAAGAGTGATTCCTCGATTCTTTGGGGAAGGAGATCTGGTCTGGAAGCAAATTAAGCCTGTGGGAGATGTGGCCAAGTTAGCACCGCAGTAGGATGAACCTTACAAAGTTATCAAAAATTTATCGTCTGGAGCTTATTATTTGTAGGATAATCAGGGCAAAAAGTTAGATCGACCTTGGAGTGCTAACTACTTGCGACCTTATCGAGTTTAAAGAGTCATATAAAGAAGAAGAAACTGGGCTGACAAATGTTTAACAGGTCGGGGTCATAGGCCGGGGCTAAAAGTGGACCGGACAGTGTGGTAAGAGGACATGTTAAAGCGGAAATTGTATATCCTAATATTTCTTTCAACAGACTAAGGAATTTTAGCAAAGTAGACCTCAAAGTGCAAATGGATGTGCATTAAGAAAAGAAATAAAGTTTCATAGGAAGTCTTTAAGTTACATTATGTACAGGCATTGAATAAGAATCATTTGAAAGGAGCAAAAATGTCATCCGGAATCTCTTTAAGGATCCGGTCAATATCTAAGAACTCAGCGGGAGGAGCTGATTTTAAGTAGCCCTGTTTGTAAAGTTGTCGCAGAGCCCCAGCCGCACCATATACAACAGATGTGGAGAAACGCTGCCCTACTTGTGTGCAAAACTCTAGAGAACGCAGGTACAGGTCGTGGTTCTGTTTGCATCGATCGTTCTCCCCTTCCTTATAAATAGTCAGGGCTGTAGACACTCCTTCAGCAGTAGCCCGGGCTTGAGCCAATTCAGTTCGGGCTGTCAGAAGTTCTGCCATTTGAGATGTTAACTGAGCTGCTTGGGATTTTAGTTTCTTGTCCTGCTCCTGTGCTAAGGTTTCGGCGGCCCGCAGCTTCTGTGTCAACTAGTCAATAGCTCGCTGATGCACCAAAGCTTGTTGGTCCATGCGTTGCTGGTGCACGACATTGACCTGGCTTTTTTCTTCTTTAAGGCCTTTAAGCTTGTGGTTAGCCCATGCTAAGGATACTTCCAGATGGGTCTTGCTTTTGGTCAGATCCTTTATTTAAGCTCTCAGGGCATGATTAGCCTGCGCAGGGTCATTCAATTGAAGCTCCAATTCTGTCACCATATCCCGCAGCACCTTATTTTGATGATGGCCAGCATGAAAGGATTGATTTATTATTAGGGATTCTGCACAGGCCTGGGACATAAAGAAAATATCTGATAAGAGCGGGGAGGATAATAGCTGGGTAATCATGGAAGCTTACCTTGATATACAACTCAGAGAATTTATCCATCTAGGCAGGTGGCGGCAAGAGTTCCATCTGTTGCATACTTTCTTCCTATAATGTGGCCAAACGATCCTTTATTGTGAGGTAGCTGGTGGGAACATCTTGTCGGGATCTTAATTCAGCCTCAGAAGGAGCAGCAGTACGATAATAGTGAGGAACAGGGGGCGGTGGTTGGGAAGGCCCAGTAGCTGAGCCAGAAGGCCCAACAGCTGAGCCAGAAGGCCCAGCAGTTGACCCAGAAGGAGCTGAAGGGGGCACCTGAGAAGGCTCTGGAGGTGAGGTAGCTGGTGAAGGGCGATGCGAGGGGCCAGCTTCAGTGTTCTAAGGCTGTTGCGAAGTGGAAGGTTGAGCTAGCGGAGGCTCAACCTGAACCTCGAGCGGAGCAGAGGAAACATTTGCTGGGCTCGGGGCAGGAGTGGGGGTTGTAACAGGAGGCGAAGAAGGAGGAATAGCAAAAGGGCTTGAGTCTTGGCGGGGATGAGGGGCTCAGCGGCGCAGTCTTTGAGCCAAAGGCTGGTCATCTGATTCAGAATCCTCATATGGCAGCCGAACCCTGCGCTGAGAAGAAGAGGGGGCATCTCGGCTCAGGCGATCATTCATAGAACGGGCCTGACGAGCTGCCTGAGAAGCTTCTCTGAAGGTTGGGCTGGCATAGGTGACGTTGGCTGATCTTCGTTCGCGGCCGCGACCAGGGCTAGAGGTCGGTCGGACAAGATCAATGGACTGAAGGGGCGTTGGGGTAAAGGGCCGGGCTGTAGGCGGGGCCTGGGGACGAACAGGGGCGGCAATCCGGGTTGAAGGCGTAGTCCGGGGACTAGTGGGGCGAGCAGAGGAGGCAGGTCGGACAGTAGAAGAGCCTCGGCGAGGGGGACGGGGTCGGAGATTTGCAGTGGTAGCCATACCGACATGGGTCGATGTCGAGTAGGGGAGCGATCTCCTTTCTAAAATAACTCGACCACGCCTCATGATCTCCATGTCACTTATAGGAAGAGGTTGAACCTCTAAAGCATGAGTTAAGACTTCAGCTGTACAGAATAAGAGTAGGAGGTCAGATACAGTAGGAAAAACAAAATGCATGAAGTTATAAGAGAATTAAAAGAGAAGCTTACCCAGAGAATGAGGCATCTCAGGAGTAAGAGAGCTCAGGTGGAAGTATGATAGCAATTCCTCAGACAATAAGCATGTTAAGTTCAGTTGCCATCCTGCCAAACGAGACGAAGCCTCTATATAGGAGGTATCCAGATGAAATTCCCCCAGTGGCGGGCTCGGGGGAAGGGACAATTGCCATCGCAGGGGCCACTCTACCTCATGGGGAAATCGAATGAAGAAGAATTTGCTCCTCCAATTCGGTTCAGAAGGTTGCAGGGGTGAGAAAAAAGCAGTCCGAAGACGGGGTTGGAAGCGGAACGTGCCTTCTTCATGCTGCCGGAGGGTGAAGAAACAGTGGAACAAAGGGGCAGACCAGGAGAGCTCGCATACATCGCATAGCACTACAAATCCACAGAGGATCCTTATCGAATTCGACGTCAGTTGTCCTAGTGGAATTTTGAAGTGGCGACACACGTTAGAAAAGAAGGAGTGAAGAGGAAGACGAAAGCCGGCCACAAATTGCTCTTTAAAGAAGGTGCAATATCCATCAGGAGCAGCAAAGAATTGGTGTATGCCGGTTGGAATGATCACATGGGCTTCATCCCCAACTCCGTAGGTATATCGCAGGTCATCCCGATCCAGTTCTTCGAAAGTGGATGAGCCAGGAAAGTACACCGCCGCCAAAGAAGATAGATAGGAGGAAGATGCCATGTGCAAAGATGGAAGGAGAAGAGATCAAGCGGGAAGTTATCGACGCAAAAGCAGAGATTCGGGATTAGTAATGGATTCAAGCAGAAGGAGCGGAAGGAAGAAGAAGACGCACAGAATCTGAAGGCAAAAGCAAGAGGAGATTATTTATAGCCGCTGGGCAGAGGGGCAATTTCGTCAGGCATCATCCGCCGGCGCAAAATAATTGGCGGGAGTAAAGAGGGCCGATGGATCTTCTTTGAAAATAATGTCCGAGGGTATATCTGGAAAAGTGTTGGCGCGAAGTACGAGGAGCTAGATTTCGGGAAAAGATGCAACTGTCTTAAAGTGTTCTATGATTCCCGATCTGGTCTTAACCCTTGATTTCCCGCTCTGGAATTAGCCCAACCTGGATTACGTTGGAAAGAACAGACCGGGGGGTGTAACTGAGCCATGGCGGTCAGCAGAAAAAGGCAAGTTAAGCAGGTCGGGATATAAATGAAGATCAGGGTGATTTGCTAAGCCTAGTTGAGCAGTCAACAGAAAAAGGCAAGTTAAACAGGTCGGGGCAAGAAAAAAGGGAATCCTGACCGGGACTAGATAAAACTTGAACTAGAGGGTCGAAGTACACCTCCATATCGCCATGGTTCATATTGGTCGGGAAGCATACACAAGGTCGTTGATAAGAAAATAATGAGCTAAGGAAAGATCGAAGGCAAGCAATCATGCTATATCATAAGAAGGTCAACATGTCATAAAAAGGCTAAATAGTCCAAGGCAAAGACAAATCCAAAATTACAAAACAAGTAGTTTGGGTGAAAGTTTGGCAATTTCATTTTTACAATTAAAGTTCAGAATACAGTGCCACATCAAGGCTCAGTATCAGCGGGAGGCTTGGGAAGAAGAAATAAGTCATCGTCATCTTTGAAGGAAGGAAGTGACCCGGCCGGAAGCTCGTTCATCAGGCGAGCGGTATCCATGAAGTCTTCTGAAGGAGCGGAGCGAAGCAGATCCTGCTCAAACATTTGACAAGCCCCGCCGCAACAGAGCATGAGGTTCATTAAACCCCCTATCTTCCTCAAAAAGAAAGGGGATGAGACGTAGGATAACCTATACGCTCTTAGACGACCAACTTCTCCCGCCTGATAATCTGTCAGCTCTGCCCGGGCCTTCTCTGCATCAGCTCGGGCCAAAGTCAAATCTTTTTGACTTTGGGAAGCATTCTCCTGAGCTTTCAAAAGATCGGCCTGCATTGATTTGAGGGTTGCTTGGTCGGCTTCCCAGTGACTTTGAAGGGCCTTCTCCCGGTCGGCACTAGAAGTTAGATGACCCTGGACATCTGATAAACTTTTCTGAAGAGCCTCTTGGTTTTCTTGTAGACTCTTCAAATCAGAGGACAAGGTGGTCAATCGGGCATCCTTCTCATCCAACTCAACTACTAGCAAGCGACGCCTCTCCACTCAGAAGCCAGTTTGGACTCGCTGGTTTGTAGAGACGCCTCCAGAGCATTTATCTTGTCAAAAGCCGTGTGGGAGATATTTCGGGTGGACTCTGCAGACTCCCCAATCAAGCGTAAATATCCTGCCAAGTCCCCAAGGGTCGGGTTGAGGGGATCGCGAGGTGTGAGTGGCAGCTCCAACTCCTGAAGATGAGCCTTCAACACTTCGTTCTCCCTCTGCAAGTGGGCAGCGTGTTGAAGTGCACTAAGGCTGGCAGAACATGCCTGCGTGTAGCATACAAGGAAGGGTTATAAGAAATTTCCGAGGAAGAGCCTTGATAAGAGAAAACTCACAGAAACTATCTGGCGAGAAACTTGGTCCATCCCTTCCAACGGTGGATTGTTCCAAAATTTCTGATTGTCTGCCCTCCAGGACGCGGCTAACTCACCCTGTAACTGAACCAGGCCGACAGCAGAAGGGGCATCTTCTGCAGCTTCTTCGGCATCTTCAGGCTCGGTGGAGGAGGGCAGGCTCCAGGAGGCGGTGAAGGTATATTTTTTGGAGATCTTCCCCCTGGGTCGAGAAGTGGAAGCTGGAGCAGCTACCGGAAGCGAGGCAGATAAGGTGGCAGAACTCTCGGGTTGTTCAATTACTGGAAAGGGGATCTGCCCAGGAGAGAAGGCCTGAGCGGAAGAGCGGCATTCTCAGGAGATAGATCCCGACCGGGTGTCAGGGTGGATATTCGAGGCGACAGGATGGGAACCTCTGGCCCCAGAGCAGTCTCCCGGTCAGGAGTAACAACCCTAGCTTCTGAAGATTAAGAAGTGGCGGCTGAGCGATGGCCAGAAGGAAGAGGTGGAGGAGACGCTTGCATCGCTGGAATAACCCTATTCCTTTTGCGCTGGAGCCGTAATGGGGGGGGGGGGAAGATGCGGCTCACTCTTCCTCGGCCTGCTCCAAGGTGGCAAGGTCTTCCGCGGGAGAAGCATCTAGGGGAAGAGTTGGGGAAGCTTCCTTCCGAGCTGGCGCAGGTGGGGCAGCATGTGAGGCAGAAGGGGCAGACGGCGAGGCAAGAGGGGCAGCCTGTGAGGAAGCTGCCAAGCCTTGTTTAAGCTCCATACTTACGGCTCTCAAAACGGCGAGAGATTGGTGCTTTACATTTGAGGAATAAGCCTAGAGCATGACAGCCTCTCAAAGGGAAAGAGAGATACCTCAGTTAGCAAAGAATAGCAAGGAGGAAAATGAGGTCTTACCCAAGGGAGTCCCTATCTCCGCAGGAACTGGGCTGAGCCCGAAAATATACAAAAAGCCTTCCAGAAGTATTATAGACAAGCTAACGCTCACACCTTGTAGTTTTTCTGAAGCAGCGTCACAAGAGGACTGATGTTGATGCACAAGGAGGGTAGTAGGAATGTCTGAGCACCATTGGGTCGGCTCGACCAAGGGGTCAGGTGATCTAATGAATAAAAAGTGAGATTTCCAACCTTTGTTGAAAGAAGGCATATCAGAAAAGAACTTAAAACCAAGTCTAGCCTGTACCATGAAAACTCCTGGCTCAGAGCATTTGAAGGAATAAAAATGATGGAATAGTTGAACAGTCAAGGGGATTTGATATATGTGGCATAGAATGACGGTGCCACATACAACCCTGAAGAAGTTGAGAGAAAATTGAGAGGGACAGATACCAAAGTAGCGGCTCAGGGAGGAGATGAATGGATGTATGGGAAAACGAAGGCCTCCCAAAAGCTGGTCCTTAAAAACAGTCATGAAGCCTTCAGGAGGGTTGGCTGGATGTTCGCTAGGTGTGGGAACTCGAAGCTCATAATCCTCACTAAGTCTCAGGTTGGATCGAATCACAGACAGGTCGTGGTCATCTATGTCAGAAATGTAGCACGAGTACCAAAAGGAGACCTTACCGTCCACCATTATCAAGATGAGGAAGGTTGGGAAAGAGGTCAGTCAAGAAGGGGAAGAACACCAGGCGTGAAGAGTCGAGAAGGGGAAGGGCTAAGACACCAGAGACAGTGAAGCAACAAGGAGAAGAGAGTAGTCGAAACGCTCAAGGCAACAACGACGGACTGCCTTTAGGGCTTATAAAGGGGGTTTACGTAGGGAATATCGAAAGATGAGTCGAGTATATTTTTGGGTAAAGCGCTCAATGCCGTCCGATCATAGAATGACATGCTCTTCTGGGAAGTTGTGTACAAAAAGGAGTGGAGTCGGCGACGTCATACGGCGTAAGCAATAAAGGCGGGGGACAGGTGTCGCCCCCTAGGAAGCGTATTAATGATGGATGTGATAAGGAAATCATGAGATAAAGCGGGCGTAAGGAAATGTCTGCCACGTAATTTTCTCGGAAAGCGGTGAAGGAAAGTGGCGGGAAATAAATTCGAATGTGGCAAGGCCGCAAGACATCCTTTTCCCAGGGGATGAGTAAGAATATTCTTATCTTCACAATACATCTGATACTGTATATCTCTTGCTTGCAGACGAAGTCGAAGTGGTCTCTTCAAGTAATCCCTGGTCGGGAAATCACCCCCAGGTCGGCAACATCTATCCTGGTCGGGAAATCATCCCCAGGTCGGTAACATCTAATTCCGAATGGGTTTTCATAAGAAATTCCCAGTCGACTATCCCAGACTCTCGCCCCAGTGCGAGTTATAAGTGAGCAAGGCTCTCACACCCAACGACCTTCTCGGTCAGCTGTCCCAGACTCTCGCCCCAGTGTGAGTTATAAGTGAGCAAGACTCTCACGCCCAACGACCTTACCGGTCGGCTACTCTCGCCCTAGTGCGAGTTATAAGTGAGCAAGGCTCTCACGCCCAATGACCTAACCGGTCGGTTGTCCCAGACTCTCGCCCTAGTGCAAGTTATAAGTGAGAAAGGCTCTCATGCCCAACGACCTTATCGGTCGGTTGTCCCAGACTCTCGCCCCAGTGCGAGTTATAAGTTAGCAAGGCTCTCACGCCCAACCACCTTCCCTGTCGGTTGTCCCAGACTCTCGCCCCAGTGTGAGTTATAAGTGAGCAAGGCTCTCATGCCCAACGACCTTACCGGTCGGCTGCCCCAGACTCTTGCCCCAGTGCGAGTTATAAGTGAGCAAGGCTCTCACGCCCAACGACCCTCCAGGTCGGCTGTCCCAGACTCTCGCCCCAGTGCGAGTTATAAGTGAGCAAAGCTCTCACGCCCAACGACCTTACCGGTCGGCTGTCCCAGACTCTCGCCCCAGTGCGAGTTATAAGTGAGCAAGGCTCTCACGCCCAACGACCTTACCGGTCGGCTGTCCCAGACTCTCACCCCAGTGCGAGTTATAAGTGAGCTCTGCTCTCACGCCTCCAGACTCTCGCCCTAGTAGGAGTTATAAGTGAGCACGACTCTCACGCCCAATGACCTTCCAAGTCGGGTCCCAGACTCTCGCCCCAGTGCGAGTTATAAGTGAGCAAGGCTCTCACGCCCAACGACCTTACCGGTCGGCTGTCCTAAACTCTCACCCCAGTGCGAGTTATAAGTGAGCAAGGCTCTCACTCCCAACGACTTTCCTGGTCAGTTGTCCCAGACTCTCGCCCCAGTGCGAGTTATAAGTGAGCAAGACTCTCACTCCCAACAACCTTTCCGGTCAGTTGTCCTAGAGTCTCTCCCCAGTGCGAGTTATAAGTGAGCTATGCTCTCACGCCCAATGGCCTTCTCGGTCGGTGCAATGATTTTCTCGGTCAGTACACCTTATATTCGCCGAAGCATAATGCAACAAGCCAAGTTCTAGTGCCTGACTGGTCAGTAAGCCATATTTTTTGGGTTTCTGCTAGATATGAAATTTCGCAGGCACATTCTCAAGTCGCAGACACATTCTCAAGCGTTTCATTTGCTCCGGCGGGGGGCTCATATGTTATGAGGTAAGAGGAAGAGGGGGTAAGCAAGTTATCTTTATTTTTTTTGCTATTTTTGGTAGAAATATTAGAGAAGCGCAGGTGTTCTATAGAAACATAATGATACCCGAGCAATAGGGTGTGGGGCTACACCATGAGTGGAACTCAAAAAATAGTTTTTATTTCGTTAATCAGAGGTACATTTTTTAAGGGTTTACATTGCTGCCAGATCCGGAAGCTTGATCCTTTCTAGCCAGATGAGCCTGAGCTCTAGTTAGATCTTCCTTCATAAGATCAATGGCGCGCTTCAGTTGGCCAATAGTCTCTTCTTTGATCCGTCCTTCCTCTTTTAGGAGAGTCACCTCATCCTCATGTTTCATCTTTAAGTAAATAATATAGTGGACTTGGCTCTGAAAGTCCGATTGAGCTTTAAGCTTGAGAGCAATTTCGGCCCGGGTTCTGGATTTGGCGGCTAGCCAGAGGCTTTCCATTTCATGTGTAAGGGACACTTGAAGATCTCGGCTCGAAGTCATCTCTAGCAGGATTTCCTCTTTTTGAGCCAGTAACTCCGTCAGAACGACGATTTGCTGAAGCGAGACTTCCTCTTTCTGGGCCGATAACTCCATCAGATGGTTAATTTGCTGAAGCAAAGAAGCAAGTTTGCTAGGTTCTGTGGTAGGTTCCATGAAGGCGAGATACTTTATTAACAAGAGGATAGCAAGAAGCATCAGATGCTCGGACCTTTTATAAGGAAGAAGAAGGTGAAGGGATTTCCTCGGAATTTAAGTTGATGCTTGGAGAACCGTGTGACATTTATGGGAAAAGAGTATGCTCGGAAGTTGAGGAGTCAACATATGCATAGAATGAGCCCGTTTACCTTCTGGGACGGCGAAAAATTCGACAGAAGATAGACGGAAGATAGGTCGACAGAGGGGACAAGAACCAGGTCAGGTAACACAAGGACTTGGGTCTAGTCAGTCGAACTAGAGCCTCCTTCAACTAGACTTGAGGGGTAGGCTTGTGATACGGCGCATGTTCGTGGGGTCAGTAAGATGATGTGGTTAGGAGTCAGGATCACAGGATGGTCAGAAGTCAAGCCTCCGTGGCTGGTTAGAAGTCAAGCCTCCGTGGCTGGTCAGAAGTCAAGCTTACGTGGAGGTCAGAAGTCAGGCTTAAGTGGAGGTCAGAAGTCCAGCCTCCGTGGCTGGTCAGAAGTCAAGCTTACGTGGCCAGGGTCAAAGTCTCAGCTGACGGGGCGGTCAGAGGATAGGATTATAAGTTGGACAAGTGCCAGCCCTGATAGCGGTCAAGGGTCGGGCCCACGGGCCAGATACAGCTGAGGACTGAGCCCACAAGCCAAGTAAAGGTAAAGGAAAGAAGGTCCCTGGTGTAGAACAAATTGGGCGTACAGGTCGGAACGTACAGGCCATGGATAATAGCGGACAGATGTAAGTCGGGATACAGAACTGGCGTACAGGTTGGAACGTATAAGCCATGGAGAATAGCGGACAGAAGCAGGTCAGGATACAGATCTAGGCGTGCAGGTTGAAATGTATAGGCCATGGATAATAGCGGACAGATGCAGGTCGGGATACAAACCTGGCGTACAGGTCGGAATGTATAAGCCATGGAGAATAGCGGACAGAAGCAGGTCAGGATACAGATCTAGGCATGCAGGTCGGAATGTACAAACCATGGATAACATCAGACAGATGTAGGTCGGGATACAGACCTGGTGTACAGGTCGGAACGTACAGGCCATGAATAATAGCGGACAGATGCAGGTCGGGATACAGACATGGCGTACAGGTCAGAACGTATAAGTTATGGAGAATAGCGGATAGAAGCAGGTCAGGATACAGATCTAAGCGTGCAGGTTGGAATGTACAGGCCATGGATAATAGCGGACAGATGCAGGTCGGGATACAGACCTGACGTACAGGTCAGAACGTATAAGCCATGGAGAATAGCGGACAGAAGCAGGTCAGGATACAGATCTAGGCGTGCAGGTTGGAATGTACAAACCATGGATAACATCAGACAAATGCAGGTCGGGATACAGACCTGGCGTACAGGTCGGAACGTATAGGCCATGGATAATAGCGGACAGATGTAGGCCGGGATATAGACCTGGCGTACAGGTCGGAACATATAAGCCATGGAGAATAGCGGACAGAAGCAGGTCAGGATACAGATCTAGGCGTGCAGGTCGGAATGTACAAATCATGGATAACATCAGACAGATGCAGGTCGGGATACCGACCTGGCGTACAGGTTGGAACGTACAGGCCATGGATAATAGCGGATAGAAGCAGGTCGGGATACAGGCCTGACATGCAGGTTGAAACGTACAGGCCATGGATAACAGCAAACAGAAGCAGGTCGGGATACGGACTTGGGCAGGCAAGTTGGATCGTACAAGCCATGGATAATAAGTAGAAGCAGGTCGGGAACCAGATCGAGTGTACACAGGTCGGAACGCACAAGCCATGGAGAATAGCGGACAAAAGCAGGTCAGGATACAGACCTAGGCGTGCAGGTCAGAATGTACAAACCATGGATAATTGCATACAGAGACAGGTTGGAATACAGACCACGGAATATAGACCTAGCGTCCAAGCACTACAGAACAAACAAGTCAGGGAATCGCAACTGCCTGTCAGAAAATGCTAGAGAATAATCAGTGTGTCAGGGAATATGCGAACAGTTGGGGCTCAGTACCCCTTTTTATTCCATCGCCAGCCTATAAGAAGGTGTCACTTGTCATTCACCGCCAGACAAAGTCTGACAGCCGACATTCCCTGACACCCGTCAGACCCAGAAACTTCCATTGCAGTATAAAAATGGATGCTTTGTCTCTTATGCAGGGACGCTCACTCGTCATTTCTCACTAGTCTTTACTTTTTGTCCTTTCTCTGTGTTTTCTAGGGAAAAAGTACCTGATTTGAGCGTCGGAGGGCCTGACCCGGGGACTTTTTCCTTGGTTTCTGGTCTCTAACGACTGGTGGGCTCGTCTGAGTGTGCGTAGAGCCACAGTGTCATCGTCCTGGTCATCTCCCTTCGTCAGCCACCCGTGCGAACCTTTCCAGGGGGTGCCAGGTAGATCCGACGCCTCGGCGACTTTCCGTCAACTTCCAGTACATCGAGGCCCGCCTTCATCCGACTCAGCTTCCGGACGGGATCAAATGGCATCCATGAAAATATATTTAATTTTAAAATTTTAAAGTAATAATCTTATATTTTTATAAACTATTTTGCAATATATTAGAACTATTCTCTTTTATGTTATCGCTCCTACTGTAATACAGTCAACAAAATACTTTTCATACCCTCAAGCAATGGTACAATGATTGGATAATCAAAAAAAAAATTAATGTTCAAGTTTTAACTGCGATGCGGTGATAAGGGAGAATCTATTTGTCACTAGTCAATTGACACGGTATCAGTTAAAATCAAAACGATCAACGTCAAACTTATAGTTATCTCAGTTTGCAAAGGAATGACCGAGCAGACATCACCCGGCCGGTCGGGGAACATTAGCCGGTCGGCAGGGAAATGAATCACTCGGACCACCCGTTCAGCGCAAGGAATGATGCCATACAGGAAGAGACAAGAAAATAAAAAGGAACACGACGTCTATCATTAAATACAAGGAAGTCAAGGTAAAGAAAAACACTACATTTATCATTAATGCACAGAAGTCAAGATAAATAAACCTTCCTCTAGCAATTAATATAATTAAATAAAGACAGATAAATGATCATAGAGAAAGGTATAAAAGGGGACGGTAGGTATGAGGAAGGCAAGATTCTGTTCTTTTTTTCTGATTACTTCATTCTCTTCTTGATTTTGACTTGAGCATCGGAGGGCCAACGTCAGGGACCCCTTCCCTGATTTTGGTTTTATTTGCAGGAGAGAAGTCTTCGTCCTATCAGCGGTCACCCCATCCCCAGTTTTTCAGCTTCCTTCATTCGGACAGGATCAATTTGGCGCCGTGTGTGGGAATGTTACCTGTATCCGAATAAGAAGATGGAAGATGCTGGATGACTCACAACGGTGGCATTGATGCAAGAAGAACTCGATGCACTCATACAAGCTCGAGCGGCGAAAATACTGGAGCAACAACAACAGGTGATGGCCGATCATCCAATATATGAGTCAGCTACCTCTGTAGCAGGTCGGCAGAGTGAAAGAGAAAGAGAAGATTGAGCAGATCAATTTTTCGCTCGGGAGCCAAATAGGAGACTGATCGGCTCCTATGGGGACGTCCGTAATGCACCAATCCCCTTTAACCACGCACCATCATGGGCTCCCCCAATAGAAAGAGGTCGAGCGGATAGAGACTGAGGATCCTCAGACGAGGCGCTCGCTAGGGATGCTCGAAAAGGAAAAGCGCCGAGGGAAGATGACTTGCCTGAGCAGGTAAATCAACAATTTTCGAAGGAGATCCTAAATGACCCTCTGCCAAAATATTATACCCTGTTAACGATAGGAGAGTATAATGGAACAACCGATCCCGACGACCATCTGACCAAGTTTGACAATGCGGCCACCCTTCACCAGTAC
This sequence comes from Zingiber officinale, assembly GCF_018446385.1. Classification (NCBI taxonomy): domain Eukaryota; kingdom Viridiplantae; phylum Streptophyta; class Magnoliopsida; order Zingiberales; family Zingiberaceae; genus Zingiber; species Zingiber officinale. The sequence continues at coordinate 30,520,978 of NC_056004.1, forward strand.
ACGGACAAGGTGAAGTGTCGAGTCTTCCTCACCACGCTATATGGATCGGCACAACGGTGGTTCTAGCGGTTGCCAAATAGCTTTATATATAGCTTTAAGGACTTCCGAGTGGCATTCCTACACCATTTTGCTAGTAGTCGCCAACACTAGAAGACTAGCGTGAACCTATTCTCGTTCGAGAGTTAAGCAACGGAATAAGAAAACACAACACAGAAAGACCCAAGTATTTACTTGGTTCAGAGCCTAGGGCGACTCCTACTCCAAGGCCCACGCTCGTTGAGCATTTACTTTGGGCAACAACTATATCGTGCAAAAAGTTATAAGATTATTACAATTTAACACTATTGAAAAGTCTATACCGACAACAAGAATTAAAGATTCACAGCTTCGGTCGTCGGGACTTGTTGTAGCTTAGCCGGATCATCTCGTAAGTAGTGTACAGCTGAAGGATGACTCATAATGTGTTGTGTACAAGTGCTAGTTGAAACCTCCATAAAAGAGCTATTGAAGGCGCCTCAAAGCCCCTTGACGGCGTCTCCATCACAGCTGAGTCAGTAGCGCGGATAAGCCCAGACCCCGTCGTCGCTCATCCACTTGAAGGCGCCTCCATGCTCTTTGAGGGTGCCTTCAAGGCTGTCTGAGGCACCTCAAGCCTCCATGAGGGCGCCTCCAGCTCCGTAGTACGCACACTCCAGCCTTTGCACCCGAGGCGCCTCCAAGCTCCATGAGAGCGCCTTGGGTACTGTTCATCCGAGGCATAAAGTGCTATTTTGTCCCTGCAAGATATGTTAGTCCACAAGACAATAATATATCCTGCAAAACAAAGTTAGCATATAATAAATATAGCAACAGAAATATTTTGACAATCACCGGACTATCCAGTTCTGACTTCGAATTTCCGACCGGAAACCCTTGGTCGAACCGACGCTTACTGTTCCCTCCGCGGGGAACGCGTCCTCACCTACTCCACTCAGGAGAGCATACCTGATGCTAGTCCGGTCCTCTAGACCGACTGGATTTTTGCCTAGGGTTACCACCCCCTAGGACCTAGAGTTACCATCCCCTAGGGTTTTTCTGCCACCTAGGGTTACCTCCCCCTAGGACCTAAGGTTACCCCCCTTAGGATTTCCTCCACCTAGGGTTACCACCCCTTAGGACCTAAGGTTGCCACCCCTTAGGGTTTTCCTCCACCTAGGGTTACCACCCCCTAGGACCTAAGGTTGTCGCCCCTTAGGTTTTTCCTCCACCTAGAGTTATCGCCCCCTAGGACCTAGGGTTACCACCCCCTAGGACCTAGGGTTACCACCCCCTAAGGTTTTTCACCTGCCTAACCGCAGTTAGTACTTTCCTGCAAACTTATTCACACACGTTAGACAACAAAGAATCTTAACTTTGAATCCCTTTGCCATTATCAAAACTTAGGTTCGATCGTCGGATGCTTCCCACACCAACAATCTCTCCCTTTTTGATTATGGTAACAAAAATTCAAAGTTAAAAAAAATAATGCCATAAAAAGATAAGCATGATAATACAAACACAAGCATGATAATATAATGATAATACAATTATAAAATTAAGTGCAGAGCACCCCTTTAGTGAAAAACTTAAGTATAAAGACTCCCCCTTAATAAGAGCTTCTCTTCTTAAAAAAAAGTTCAATTTTGAATTTCTTCTATTCCTTTGAATTTTCTTATACTCTCTCCCTTTGTCATATATCAAAATCATCAACAAAAATAAGGTAAAGAAAAATTGAGAAAGTTATTATTGGCCTTAGCTAAGAATAACTTTTTTTAAGAAATGATTTAGCTTTTAAAGTTGCAAACACTTTGATAAAAATTTTTAAATCTTTCTTTTGACAACTTAGATAACTTTTTGATTTCAAGATCCTTAGATTAAAGATTTAGCTAAGCTTTTTATAATTGTTTTTGAAAAAAAGGAGAACACCTTTAAAAATTTTCAAATCTCAATCTTCAACGTATAGCTAAAAATTAGTTTTTAGAAAAAGTTTCAAGGGAGTAAAAACTTAAAAAAAAAATTGACTTGAAAAGTGACTTAGCTAACATTGAAAAATATATGAAAATAGAGAGAAATACTTAATTAAATACTTAGTTTTTAAAGAAGGGAGTTTGATAGGAAATAGAATAAACACTTAGCTTTAAATAGGAGTTTAAGCTATTTCAAAAATACTTTGAAAAACACTTAGCTTTTTAGAAGAATTTTCTAGTAAGATTTAGCCAAGTGAAATCATAATTTCAAAAACTAAGTTAGAAATTAATTTTAGCTAAGGGAAAGTTTTGACTTGAAAAGTAACTTAGCTAAAAAGTTTGCAGAAAATAGATGATAAAACTTTAAGAAAACTTTAGAGAAAAATGGATAACACTTTAAAGTTTTTTCTAACAAGACTTTGATAAAACGTTTTAAAAATTTTCAAAAAGAAACTTTTTAGGGTATCAAAAAATTAAATTTAGCTAAAAATTAAATTAAAAAAAACTTGATAATCTTTAGCTAAGGCCACCCTTAAAAACATTCAAAAGTCCTATAGTCCAAGCATGAGTAACAAAAATACTTAGCCTCCTTATCCAAATGTCTAACCATTAGCTACTAGCTGTTTACCTAGAGGGCAACAATTTTCATGTAGTTAGTCAAGTTAGGTTAGTGATCCAGTTAGATTTGACTAAGACAGGATAACTTAACTTGATTAATGTAAGTTAGGTGTTTATAGCACAGACTTATGTCGATGCACAGACATAAACATTCTTAAGTCCAAGCAGTACCCTATGCATCTCACACCATTCTAAGTATTTTCAAACACAAGCAAGTTAATCCTAGGGTGCTTGTGAGATGCTCTGGCTGAAACTAGGGGTACATGATTTCTAAGGGGTAATTTCCTAGGCTAAACTAGACTTTTGAAAAACTAACAAAAGTTAGAATTTTGAAAAATGTTTTTCCTAGGATTTAAAACCAATTTTAAAACCAAGTTTGGTTTATGCAAAAATAAGTTCTATTTTACTAAGAACATTCCTATTTGTCTTCTAAGTGCACTGAACTTAAGTTCCAGTAAGGGTTTTGTGAATATGTCAGCCATGTTTGATTTTGACTCAACATAGTTAAGTACAATATCACCCTTGACTACGTGATCCCTTACAAAATAGTGTTTTAATTCTATATGTTTAGTTCTTGAGTGGTGAATTGGATTCTTGGTTAGATTAATTGAAATTATGTTGTCAATTGAAATTTTAGTATTCTGATATTCTAGTTGATAGTCTTTTAAGGTATGCATCATCCATAATAATTGAGATACACATTCTCCTAGGGATATGTATTCAGCTTCAGTGGTAGATAAAGCAACACAGTGTTGCTTTCTGCTTGACCAACTTACTAGGCACTGACCTAGAAACTGACAACTGCCACTTGTGCTTTTTCTATCTAACTTACACCTGGCATAGTCTGAGTTAGAATAGCTAGTTAGATCAAGGGTGCAAGACCTAGGGTACCAGAGTCCTACGTTTAGGGTTCCCTTAATATACCTAAGTATTCTTTTGACGTATGTTAGATGTGACTCTTTTGCACAAGATTGGTATCTTGCACACATACCTACTGTAAAAAGAATGTTCGATCGACTTACAGTTAGGTACAGTAGACTCTCTATCGCACTTCGATTGTATTTCAAGTCTACTAATTTTTCTTCTAAGTCTGAGTCAATTTTAATGTTGGTGGCCATTGGTGTATTAATATTTTTTGAATTTTCCATTCCAAATTTTTCTAATTAACTCCTTAGCATATTTAGTTTGAAAAATATAAATTCCATCTTTAGTTTGTTTAATTTGTAAACCTAAGAAGAAGTTAAGTTCTCCTACTAGACTCATTTCAAATTCATTTTCCATTAATTTGGTAAATTCTTTTAAAAATTTAGAGTTAGTTGAGCCAAAAATTATATCATCTACATAAATTTGGGCTATAAAAATATCTTTTTCTAAGGTTTTTGCAAATAGGGTTGGATCTATTTGACCTTGGTTGAACCCTTTAAATATTAGATAATTAGGCAAGCGTTCATACCAAGCCTTAGGTGCTTGTTTTAGTCCATATAGGAACTTTTTTAGTCTAAAAACATGGTTTGGATGTTCTAAGTCCTCAAATCCTGGGGGTTGACTTACATATACTTCTTCTTTGATAAATCCATTTAAGAAGGTGGATTTTACATCCATTTGATATAGCTTAAATCCTTTATGTGCTGTATAGGCTAGCAGCATCCTAATAGATTCAAGTCTGGCTACAAGGGCATAAGCCTCATCATAGTCTAGCCCTTCTACTTGATTGAACCCTTTAGCTACTAATCTTACCTTATTTCTTATTATTTCACCCTGATCATTTAATTTATTCCTGAAAACCCATTTAGTATCAATTATTATTTTGTTAATGGGTTTAGGTACTAATTCCCAGACCTAATTTCTTTCAAATTGGGCTAACTCTTCTTGTATTACTAATGTCCAGTCTGGGTCTGGTAGGGCTTCGTCTATAGTTTTGGGTTCAATTTTGGAAATAAGGGCTATTTGACTTAGATTTCTATAAGATGACCTAGTTTTGACTCCTAGAGTTGAGTCACCCAAAATTTAGTCAGATGGGTGATTGGTACTTGTTCTAGTTGGTCTTGTAATTGGGTAAGTAACTGGTTTTGGTAATTCACTAGGTTTAAGTTGAATTTCTTCATCATCTTCTATGTTTCTTGAGTTAACATTTTCTGTATTATTATTTTCATTTATAATATTGGGTAAGTTATTTTCTTCATCAAAAATTACATTTATAGTTTCTTCAACTTTTAGGGTGTTTTTGTTATAAACTCTATATGCCCTATTGGTTGTTGAGTACCCTAAAAATATTCCCAGGGTTGTTTTGATGTAAATTTTCCTAAGTAGTCTTTGGTGTTTAGAATAGAAATTTTACATCCAAATACCTTTAAATAATTTAAATTAGGAATTTTATTATAATATATTTCATAAGGTGTTTTATTTTGAAGTATATTGATCAAAATTCTATTTTGTATATAACAGGTTGTATTAATTACTTCAGCCCAGAATTGATTAGATAGTTTGTATTCATTCAACATGGTCCTAAGCTTCTTGTAGGGTTCTATTTTTCCGTTCTACTAGGCCATTTTGTTGGAAGGTCCTAGGGCATGAGTATTCGTGTTTATAACCATTAACTTCACAAAATTCAGTAACTTTGTGGTTTTCACATTCTCCCCCATGGTCACTTCTAATTCTTTTTATCTAAGTGTCTTTTTCATTTTCTATTAATTTACAAAAGATTTTAATAACTTCGAAGGTTTCATCTTTAGTTTTTATGAATTTTACCCAAGTAAATCTTGAGTAGTCATCGATTATTACTAAGCAATATTGGTTTTTGCGTAGTGACTTAGCCCCGTGTGAATCAAACAGGTCCAGGTGAAGGAGCTCAAGTATTGAAGTTGTTCTATTTAGGTTGGTTAACTTATGGTTTGGCTTGGTTTGTTTACCTTGTTGACAAGCATCACAAGTTGTATTTTCAATAAATTTTAATTTGGGAAGACCTCTAACTAAATTATTTTGACTTATTTTTGAAATGAGTCTAGTATGGGTGGACCTAGTCTCCTGTGCCACAATTCAGTTTCCTCTTGTTGTGTCAGTAGACACTCTAGTGAGGAGGTAGGTGTTGATGCAAGTTGCACCAGAATCAAACCTAAGTTTTGATGTTGTCAAAGGTTCAAGTTAAGTCTTGTTATGATCTAACAAGTTGACTAAGTGTGCAGGATGTTTACTCAATCGGGAAAGACCTAGTTGGAGGCTAGGCAGGAGAAATCTTAACAGATCGTGGAACCCAGGTGTAAGTCCAAGAAGGTCGAGGGGACCTGAAGATTGGCAGTGTGATCGAGAGATCTGGAGGACCGAAGATCAAGAGAAAAGTCCTGGGGAGCCGATCAAGGCTGAGTGAATAGTCCAAACTAGATCTGGAGGATCAAAGTTTGGCAGGTAGGTTGAGGTAAACAAACTGGAGGAGCGACAGTGAGGTCGGGTTCTCGAAGGGAACAACCTTAGGTCGCTGATCCAACTGAAGAAACCGGGAAGGTTTCCTAGTTGAGATCAAGACAGTCCTACTGTCTTTATATTACTAATGCATTTTATTACTGTGCTAATCTCTGTTTTGCAGGTTATTTTGGCTAACACTGTTTTGCAGGTCAGACATGATTGGTCGACCGAACCAGAGGATCGGTCGATCGAACCAGGTCAACTCAAAGCAGTAATAAGCACAAAACAGATCAAACCAAAGTCTGGTCAAAGCATGATCGGTCGACTGAACATTAATAACTCAGCACTGCCAGTTCATCAGCACCGTTCAGCGGCAAAGGAAAAAGAAGTTGATCGGTCGACCGAACCCGGAGATCGGTCGACCGATCCAATCAACATTAATGGTGCAATAAATAAAGATCTTGGTAGATTTCAACGAATAAGGAAAAAGCTTGTTCGGTCGACTAAAAAGTTGGTTCGGTCGACCGAACCATTAAAAGGCAGTTAATGCAGAAGATCGAGCCCGCGTCAGACTCCAGCCAGGAAGGAAGGGAGCGGGTTCGGTCGACCGAACAGTGGGATTAGTCGACCGAACCTTCAGTACACCTATAAAACAAGGCTCGAAGTCTGAGGCAGTACAATACTTTCTGATCCATTCAAGTTCCCCTCTACAAGCTGCTCGTGCTAAGAATTTTCATCAGTCTTGCAAAGCTACTCCGTCCGACCGAGCTTCGACTTTAAATTTCTATTATCAGTATATTTCATTTTTACTGCACTTAATTTTATAAGATATTAGAGTGTTACTATCTTACATCTTTGTACCTGTACGATCCACTTCTTTCCGAAGGTTTCGGAAAGAAGTGTTATTGTGGTTTGCCCATCGGTGTAGTCAAGGACTGAGGGCCTTCGAGTAGGAGTCAAGCTAGTCTCTGAACGAAGTAAACAATCTGTCTCCCTTTTACTTTCCGCTGTGCACGACTTTGATTTTAAAAGATAAAGAAAAGTTTTAAAAAGATGCGATATTCATACCCCCCCTCTATCGTATTATTCGATCTATCAATTGGTATCAGAGCCTCGTTAGCTCTGAATATCTTAATCGGTTTTCAAAGCATTTTAAAACTCTTTGTTTTTCTTTTCTTTTGGAACATTTTTTATTCTTTATTCTTCAAGTACTACTAATCTCAAGACGAAAGTCTTGGAAATATTTTGTCTTTTAATTCTTTCTTGTATGGATGTCGAATTCGTATCAAGAAGGTTACAGTACCATACGACCTCCACTGTTCAAATGAGAGAATTTCAATTATTGGAAGAATAGAATGGAGTGCTATTTGAAGTCCAACATCGAGCTCTGGTTCACAATCCTGAAAGGCTACACTCCCCCGACGAAAGATGGAATGCCTCTTGAACCTGAAGATTGGACTCCCCCAATGATCAAGAAGACACAACTAAACTACAAGGCAATTAACACCATTCAGTGCGGGCTTACAATGGAAGAATTGAATCGAGTTGGCCCCTACGACAATGCTAAATATTTGTGGGACTCTCTAGTCAAACTACACGAAGGAACCGACGACTCAAAGGTAAATAAACAAGACCTACTTTTAAATAATTTATTTAATATAAAAATGTTTCCTGGAGAAACGGCCTCGCAACTACACACTCGACTGAAGGACATACTTAACGGCCTCCACCTGATCGGACACAACCTGGAAAATCGCGACACGATAAGGTATGCTCTAAATGCTTTTTCGAGGAACGCTTTGTGGGCATCAATTGTAGATGCGTACAAAGTTTCCAAAGATCTTTCAATTCTTAAGTTAGACGAGTTATTTTGTGAATTGGAATTACACGAACAGTCTAACATAAGCCATTTCGAGAAAGGTGTAGCGTTGTATGCAGGTCCAAGCAAGGAGACAAAATCAAAAACCAAGATCGAGTCTGAAGGCGAGACAGACTCTGACTCAACAAATGAAGAAGAGTTGGTGAACATGGTGCGGAGACTTCTGACAAAGAAGAAGTTCAGAAAAAATATCAAGAAGACTCCTCTCAACCAGACCCAAAACAAATCTGAAGTGATTTGTTACGGGTGCAACAAAAAAGGACATTTCAAAATCGATTGCTCAAACCGAAAGGAAGAAAACCCCAAATGGACAAGATGAAAGAAGGCTCTTCAAGCGATATGGGACGAGACTTCTTCCGACGAATCTGACGCGGAGCAAACGAAGCACTCAAGCCATCTTGCATTTATGGCAAGAAATGAAGATTCCAACTCCGAGTCCGACGAAGAGTACGAGTCAGAGATCGACCTCGATTTCGACAAAAGCCACGGATCAGAGGATCCAAATATGGTAACGATTTATTCTAAGTCTAATTTGCTTAAAGTAGTTAAGTGTTTGTTCAAAAAATTATCAATATCTGAAAAACAAAATAACTTGTTACTTAAGGAAATAGACCACCTTAAGCAACAAGTTAACTTGAGTGACTCGACTAACCAAGTTCAAGTCAGAACTTCAACTCAAGTTGAAAAGCTTGAGGAAGAAAATTTCGATTTGAAAGGTCAACTCGAGCTACTCAAGAAAATGTTGAAAAAGTTTGAATTGGAATCCAAGTGTCTAAATATGGTACTTGGATCGCAATGAGCTGTGTACAACAAATTAGGACTCGGTTACAAACCCAAACAAACAAACAAATCATACTTATCTCTAATCAGTCAAAATGTTAGAAGTCAAGTCCTAGCATGAGTTCAAACAAAACTTTTAACCAAACAAAATAAACCAAACCTATACTTAATCCCTAAGAGTCAGATTTATTACTTAGATAGACCTTATCTAAGCTATGACTCAGGGGGAGCAAGTAGAAAAATAATACAACCAACTTGATTAACCAAACTCAACACTTAGGATTAGGTTTATTTTCTGCTTAGAATGGTTAGATGAAAAAGGTTTACCAAACCCTACAACTGTTGGATTTTTCGGGCCGCGAAAACCGCTTTTCGCGTCGCGGAAACCCCGAATCACCCAAATCCGTTGATCCGTGCAAAGAAAACCGAACGAAATACAAGTACAAGTTTCAAAAACTTTAGATCTATTCCTAGATCTATGTGTTAAGAAATTTACCCTTGTAGCGAAGCCCTTTGCGTTCCCGCTCGTCCAAACGGTGTCGGATCTCGAGAGTGTCAACGTAGACACTCCTCTAATGATATCCACACGAACAAGGAGTGTCTCTCACACTCAAAGGATGGAGAAGAGAGCCCCAAGTGTGCTAGCACTTTCTAGGGCTCTCGGGTAGGATTTGGGAAAAGAAAAGATAGATAAGAGAATTCTATGTGACAATCACTCTACCTTTTCTTCATGAAACTCAAACACATTCTCCTTCTTTCTTGCTTGAAAACTCTCGGTCAAGAGAAGAGGAGAGGGAGAGCTTGAGGAAGAGAGCTTAGAGAAGATGGAATAATTCTCACATTCAATGAAAATCAATTTCATTTCATCCCTTAGTGGCCGGCCACACCAAATGTAACCCCCTTCATTAATGTGGCCGGCCACATTAAAGCAAAGGAGAGAATGTAACTTCCATTAGGTGGCATTCTCTTGATGATGTGGCACTTTATGATTGGTCCACATCTTACCAACTCACTAATGATATGGCAAAAGGGTCAAGTCAAACTTGACTCTTACTCTTCCTCTCAAGTCAAGTCAAACTTGACTTAATCTCTCTAATGGTTGATCTAATCCAACCATATGATTCAAACCAATTTAATATAATAAATCTAATTCATTTAATTAAATTGATTCAATGAGTCATAATCTAAATTAGACTCATGGAACACATGAATCAAATTGAGTCCAACTCAATTAGCCCAATTAGGATTACTCTTAATCCAATTTGATTCATCAAATGAATCTAATCCTTTTTTGTTCATCATATGAACCTAATCTCCATCCACTTGTTCTTTGTGTGTGACCCAATAGGTTCTTGTAACATTGGCAATGCCCCTAAACTCATTTAGAAGCATAAGTAATGAGCGGTATCTAACAATACATCATTACTACCCAAGTTACAAAAATGTCGAGATCCGACATCACCTTGTGACTCCTCACAATATATGACAAGTGTCCTTCTATCCTAGACATCTAGATTGATCAATGTGAGGCATAGACCGTGTCATCCTCTGACCAATCTAAATCTTGAACTCCAAGTAGACTCACTAAATCAAATGAGCTCAATATCCTATATTGACTCATTTGGGCATGGCCATGCACTTCGTGGTCTCACTCTATCAAGAATACCGATGTCTCTCCCGTCATATAGGAGGGATAGATCCCATCTACATCACTCACATCCCTCTGCATAATTTGTTATATACCCAGTAATCGCCTTTATAGTCCACCCAGTTACGGGTGACGTTTGACGAAACCAAAGTACATAACTCCTTATGTAGGGATCTATGGTGACTTCAGGTCTAAGGACTAGTAGTCATACTAATAGCCACATGAGAAAGTATATGACACTCATATAACGATCCATGATACTTTCTCATGACGGGTCATTCAGTATACATTCTTCAATGCATACCCATGTGTCAGCTTTATATCTTCATATCCATGACTTGTGAGATCAAGTCATCGAGCTGACCTACATGCTAGTCTTATTGCATTAACATTGTCCCTGAATGTTAATACTCGACTATGAATGATTTAGAGTAGTGTTCCCTATATCATCTCAATATCGATTCAACTAATCGATTGATATAGGTATGAACCTTCTACTCAAGGACACTATTATACTTAATTTATTTGGCACTAATACAAATAAGTATAATAACCAAACAAATGCCTTTATTAATATACAAGAATATGATACAATAAGTCCATACAATCATCAAATGATTGGCTCTAGGGCTCTAACTAACAATCTCCCACTAGCACTAGTGTCAATCAGTATAGGCTCTAAGGCCTAATGACCTAGTATGACCATCATGCTTCCTCTGTGCCAAAGCCTTGGTCAAGGGATATGCGATGTTAGCCTCTGTAGGTACTCTGCAAATCTTCACATCTCCTCTATCGATAATCTCTCGAATGAGATGGAAGCGCCGTAGTATGTGCTTGGTCCGCTGGTGTGAGCGAGGTTCCTTCGCCTGTGCTATAGCTCCATTGTTGTCACAATATAGCTCAACTGGGTCAGCGATGCTAGGAACCACCCCAAGTTCAGTGATGAACTTGCGGATCCAAACTGCCTCTGATGCAGCAATATACTCGGCTTCTGTTGTAGAATCAGCTACTGTATCCTGCTTCGAACTCTTCCTGCTGACAGCACCACCATTAATGCAAAATACGAACCCCGACTGCGATCTATAGTCATCCTGGTCAGTCTGGAAGCTAGCATCACTGTAACCCTTTACAGCTAGCTCATCATTGGTTCCATATATCAAGAAATATTCTTTAGTCCTTCTTAAGTACTTAAGAATATTCTTGACCGCTATCCAGTGACTTTCACCTGGATCTGACTGGTATCTGCTCGTCATGCTCAAAGCATACGAGACATCAAGTCGAGTACATAGCATGGCGTACATGATCGATCCTATGGCTGAGGCATAAGGGATCTGATCCATGCGGTCTCTCTCCTCTCTAGAAGAGGGACCTTGAGTCTTCGAAAGACTCACGCCATGTGACATCGGCAGAAATCCCTTCTTGGAGTTCTGCATGGCAAACCGTAGGAGTACCTTGTCAATGTATGTACTCTAACTTAGGCCAAGCAATCTCTCAGATCTATCTCTATAGATCTGTATCCCTAGAATACGAGATGTCTCACCTAAGTCCTTCATTGAGAAGCAACTCCCTAGCCAGGTCTTGACAGACTGAAGCATAGGGATGTCCTTCCCAATGAGCAGTATGTCATCCACATACAATATGAGGAAGACAACTGTGTTCTCTACAACCTTCTTGTAGACACAAGGCTCATCTTCGTTCTTGATGAAACCAAACTGTTTGATTGCATCATCGAATCGAAGATTCCAGCTCCGAGAGGCTTGCTTTAGTCCATAAATGGACCTATGCAGCTTGCATACTCTGCTAGTATGCTGTGGATCTACAAAACCCTCAGGTTGTGTCATGTACACATCCTCTAGCAGGTTTCCATTCAGAAACGCGGTTTTGACATCCATCTGCCATATCTCATAGTCATGGTAGGCTGCAATAGCAAGCATGATCCGAATGGACTTAAACATCGCTACTGGAGAAAAGGTTTCATCATAGTCAATACCATGAATCTGCTTGAAACCTTTAGCTACCAAGCGACCCTTATGGATAAGTCCATCCATGTCAGTCTTTCTCTTAAAGACCCACTTGCACCCAGTGGGTTTTACCCCTTCAGGTGGATCAACCAAAGTCCATACTTGGTTGGTGTACATGGATTCCATCTCGGATTTCATGGCTTCTAGCCATTTCTTGGAATCTGGTCTCATAACAGCTTCCTGATAGGTAGTAGGCTCATCCTCTATGAGCACAACGTCATCATGGTCAGAAAAGAGAAATGAGTATCTCTCAGGCTGACGACGTACCCTATCAGACCTGCGAAGAGGTATGTCTACTTGAACTGGTTGTTGTTCTTCAACTCTTTGTGGAACAACATCATCCACAACACTTTGTGGTTCCAGTTCAATTTCCATCGAGGCATTAGTGCTATTGTTCGCATCTTGAACTTCTTCAAGATCGAACGCGCTCCCACTAGTTTTTCTAGAAACAAAGTCTCTTTCTAGAAAGACCCCAGTCTTTGCCACAACTACCTTGTGCTGACTGGGAATGTAGAAGTAATATCCCTTAGTTTCCTTGGGATATCCGATGAAATAGCACTTGTCGGATTTGGGTCCTAATTTGTCTGAGACTTGACGTCGTACGTAAGCCTCACAGCACCAAATCCTCATGAAAGACACCTGGGCATCTCTCCCAGTCCATATCCTATATGATGTCTTTATCAAGGCTTTGGATGGAACTCGGTTGAGAATGAAAGCTGCCGTGTCTAGAGCATATCCCCATAGATATGTCGGAAGATCTGTGTGACTCATCATAGATCGTACCATATCTAATAAGGTACGATTCCTCCGTTCGGATACATCATTCCACTGTGGTGTTCCAGGAGGAGTGAGTTGGGATAGAATCCCACACTCAGCTAGATAGTCACGGAACTCATGGCTAAGGTATTCTCCACCTCGATCGGATCGAAGTATCTTAATACTCTTGCCAAGCTGGTTTTGTACTTCATTCTTGAATTCTTTGAACTTTTCAAAGGATTCAGACTTATGTGTCATCAAATACACATAACCATATCTACTGAAGTCATCAGTAAATGTGATGAAGTACCTATAACCGCCTCTAGCAGCGACATTGAAAGGGCCACATACATCACTATGTATGAGTCCTAACAAATCAGTCGCTCTTTCGCTGTGCCCACTAAAGGGAGTCTTGGTCATCTTGCCTCATAGGCATGACTCGCATATCTCATATGATTCTAAATCAAATGAGTCCAGCAAACCATCCTTATGGAGCTGGGATAAGCGCTTGTCATTTATATGACCTAAGCGACAGTGCCAGAGGTAGGTTTGGTTCAGGTCATTTGACTTGAACCTCTTGGTATTTATGTTATAGATAGGGCTCTCAAGGTCTAGAATATAGAGTCCGTTTGTCAGAGGTGCACTACAATAGAATATATCGTTTAAATAGACGGAACAACGTTTGTTCTTTATTATAAACGAAAATTCTTTCTTGTCCAAACAAGAAACTGAAATTATATTCTTAGTCAAGGCAGGCACATAACAACAATCATCTAATTCTAGTACAACCCCAGAGGGAAGGGATAGATGATGAGTTCCTATAGCAATAGCAGCAACTCGTGCTCCATTGCCTACTCGTAGGTCTATCTCACCCTTCATCAATGCCCTGCTATTTCTCAGCGCTTGTACATTAGTACAAATGTGCGAAGCACATCCGGTATCTAATACCCATGATGAAGAAATAGAGAGGTTGACTTCTATAACATGTATACCTGAAGTAGAAATCTTATTTCTCTTCTTCGTAAGATCTTCCAGGTATTCTTTGGAGTTCCTCTTCCAGTGCCTTGCTTGTCCTTGATATAGGTGACAAAGATGTTCAACCATATCGTAAGCGCTCATCAACTCATGTTGCTTCTGAAGCTCAGAGTTCATGGTTGCGAGCATAAGACAGGACACATCTAATGCGTCATCTTGATGCTTCTTGTAAGTATCTCGGTCTGCTCGCGTGGCAGTGGCAGGAGGAGCCTCCGGAATGGGCTACTCCAGAACGTACAGTTTACGTTTTTGAGTGAGAACTATTCTCAGGTTCCTGTACCAGTCCAAGAAATTTGCTCCGTTGAGCTTGTCCTTCTTAAGGACAGAACGCAGGGAGAAAGAGTTCGTATTTGACGTCATGGTTATCTACAACAGAAAATTTGCAGAAATAAATATCATATTCTTTTAAAATCATTTAATTAGGCCTTTAATTAAATGATGCTCCCACTGAATTCTATAATTCTTGTGGGACAAGATCCACATCATACTAACCCTTGAGTTAGCTTTGGCTAATACGCCCAAGGCTTAGTATGATCGGTAGGTAACGATTACCAATTACATCTCTATGCAACTCTTGTTTATAGGATGAAATCCGCATTTATATTAAAACTCGAGTTAGTTTTGGCTAATACGCCCGAGAATTAATATAGATGTGATTTTGACCTATCTTTTCCAACCGTTGGAAGAATGCCTATAGTTGACTCGATCTAACCGAGCAACTAGGAATACTCAATCTAATTGAGTTTGTATTCACCCATGCGTTGATAGGCGGGACCAAGATTGTCCCTCCGTACCCTACCAAGATAATATGTATTGCTCTGCTTTGGCAGATTCAACAATACATGTGATCGAGGTAGTGATAGGTATCACGGCACGGTTAGGCATTTAGAGTTGGTTCGATCGAGATCTAATCTAATCGAAAAAGATGCATCTTGTGCACGACTTAGATCTAATCTAATCGCAAGGGTGCATCATGTGCACGACTTAGATCTAATCTAATCGTAAGGCACTAATTAATTAATTACTTATTAAACATGCATCATATACATAAGCAATTAACTAATTAATCTATTTGTGATTTAGTCATGGCCCTACTACGATCTTCTCAAGCCAATGAGAAGATCGAATGGTCAACCTAGGGTCAACAGCTTCTCCAAGCTCCTCCCTTTGACCACCTTGTGTTGCTCGTGCCCGCCTCGGAACTCCGTCTCGTGTGGACCCTCCACCGCTCCAATTTGTACATTACAATTTGAAACTCGAGTTACATTTGAGTCTAAATCTAATTTACAACCAGAATATATGAGAAAGGACGACGCGCAGGTCGCGGAAAAATAAAAATATACAACACGCGCAAACACATAACGGCACGCAGGTCGTATTATGAATTACAACACAATCCAATCATATTGGGCCTTTGGGCCATGACTATCACAAAATTAATATATAATTCAAAATTATATATTTTCATAATTTTCTATAATTTTAAAATTAATTTTTACAATTTTTACAAGTAAAATTTCCCGGCGGTCCCGTTTAGCGGTTTCGGGCGCAATCGCAGAACGAATCCCCTTGCGGGGCCAGGGGCAGCACCCCTACCCGCGATCTAACCATCGCGAGGGTTCCTTTGCGATCCTACAGCGCCTTAGCCCGTTGTCCCAAAACAATTTGGGATGAAACCTTTGAGAAGAATTTTCCCGGCGGTTCCGATTAGCGATTTCGGGCGCAATCGCGAAGCAAATCCCCTTGCGGGGTTAGGGGGAATGCCCCTACCCACGATCTAACCATCATGAGTTGCTCCTAAGCGATCCTACAGCGCCTTCGCTCGCTGTCCCAAACGGATTTGGGTCGAAACATCACCATTTTGGAAAAATCTTCCCAATAGTCGAAGCCTACAAGCGTCTAAACACTTGTGCTTCGATTACTCGAGAAAAATACTCATAAAAACCCAAAAATCATAATTTTACAGAAAATTACAGAAACTTTAGTTTTCATAAAACTAAAAATTAAACTCGTACAAGCCTTGCGCGTGGCTCTGATACCACTGTTGGGTTTTTCGGGCCGCGAAAACCGCTTTTCGCGTCGCGGAAACCCCGAATCACCCAAAGCCGTTGATCCGTGCAAAGAAAACCGAACGAAATACAAGTACGAGTTTCAAAAACTTTAGATCTACTCCTAGATCTATGTGTTAAGAAATTTACCCTTGTAGCGAAGCCCTTTGCGTTCCCGCTCGTCCAAACGGTGCCGGATCTCGAGAGTGTCAACGTAGACACTCCTCTAATGATATCCACACGAACAAGGAGTGTCTCTCACACTCAAAGGATGGAGAAGAGAGCCCCAAGTGTGCTAGCACTTTCTAGGGCTCTCGGGTAGGATTTGGGAAAAGAAAAGATAGATAAGAGAATTCTATGTGACAATCACTCTACCTTTTCTTCATGAAACTCAAACACATTCTCCTTCTTTCTTGCTTGAAAACTCTCGGTCAAGAGAAGAGGAGAGGGAGAGCTTGAGGAAGAGAGCTTAGAGAAGATGGAATAATTCTCACATTCAATGAAAATCAATTTCATTTCATCCCTTAGTGGCCGGCCACACCAAATGTAACCCCCTTCATTAATGTGGCCGGCCACATTAAAGCAAAGGAGAGAATGTAACTTCCATTAGGTGGCATTCTCTTGATGATGTGGCACTTTATGATTGGTCAACATCTTACCAACTCACTAATGATGTGGCAAAAGGGTCAAGTCAAACTTGACTCTTACTCTTCCTCTCAAGTCAAGTCAAACTTGACTTAATCTCTCTAATGGTTGATCTAATCCAACCATATGATTCAAACCAATTTAATATAATGAATCTAATTCATTTAATTAAATTGATTCAATGAGTCATAATCTAAATTAGACTCATTGAACACATGAATCAAATTGAGTCCAACTCAATTAGCCCAATTAGGATTACTCTTAATCCAATTTGATTCATCAAATGAATCTAATCCTTTTTGGTTCATCATATGAACCTAATCTCCATCCACTTGTTCTTTGTGTGTGACCCAATAGGTTCTTGTAACGTTGGCAATGCCCCTAAACTCATTTAGAAACATAAGTAATGAGCGGTATCTAGCAATACATCATTACTACCCAAGTTACAAGAATGTCGAGATCCGACATCACCTTGTGACTACTAATTGTGACTCCTCACAATATATGACAAGTGTCCTTCTATCCTAGACATCTAGATTGATCAATGTGAGGCATAGACCGTGTCATCCTCTGACCAATCTAAATCTTGAACTCCAAGTAGACTCACTAAATCAAATGAGCTCAATATCCTATATTGACTCATTTGGGCATGGCCATGCACTTCGTGGTCTCACTCTATCAAGAATACCGATGTCTCTCCCGTCATATAGGAGGGATAGATCCCATCTATATCACTCACATCCCTATGCATAATTTGTTATATACCCAGTAATCGCCTTTATAGTCCACCTAGTTACGGGTGACGTTTGACGAAACCAAAGTACATAACTCCTTATGTAGGGATCTATGGTGACTTCAGGTCTAAGGACTAGTAGTCATACTAATAGCCACATGAGAAAGTATATGACACTCATATAACGATCCATGATACTTTCTCATGGCGGGTCATTCAGTATACATTCTCCAATGCATACCCATGTGTCAGCTTTATATCTCCATATCCATGACTTGTGAGATCAAGTCATCGAGCTGACCTACATGCTAGTCTTATTGCATTAACATTGTCCCTGAATGTTAATACTCGACTAGGAATGATTTAGAGTAGTGTTCCCTATATCATCTCACTATCGATTCAACTAATCGATTGATATAGGTATGAACCTTCTACTCAAGGACGCTATTATACTTAATCTATTTGGCACTAATACAAATAAGTATAATAACCAAACAAATGCCTTTATTAATATACAAGAATATGATACAATGAGTCCATACAATCATCAAATGATTGGCTCTAGGGTTCTAACTAACAACAACATAGCATCGGAATGGATTGAGATGATAGTACGTCAAGGAAACTTTATCGAAGGCATGTCTAGGCTGAATATAGAATTCTACCCGGTGCACTAGACTTAGTGGATCTGACCGAAGGTACCCTAGTCAAACATGGGCTAGTTAGACCAAAATTTAGTATTAAGTTTTTTGGACGGGAACAGTTTGGAAGTCTTCAGCAAGTGGTCCACTGTTGATACACAAGAAGACCATAAGCCTCGCCACTGAACTGAAATCTTATCCTTATGAAGCCTGCTAGATTATCTCAAAGCTAAGTTTGAATCTAACATGCGTTCAATAACCTTTTTTCAAAATTATTTAAACAAAAAAACTTTTTCAACTTAATTAAAAATATTTCAAAACTTTTTCAACTTAATTAAAATTATTTCAAAATTAATTAAAAACTTTTTCAACTTAATTAAAATTATTTCAAAACTTTTTCAACTTAATTAAAATTATTTCAAAATTAATTAAAAACTTTTTAAACTTAATTAAAATTATTTCAAAACTTTTTCAACTTAATTAAAATTATTTTAAAATTATTTAAAAGCTTTTTCAACTTAATTAAAATTATTTTAAAATTAATTCAAAGCCTTTTCAACTTAATTAAAATTATTTCAAAATTAATTAAAAACTTTTTAAACTTAATTAAAATTATTTCAAAACTTTTTCAACTTAATTAAAATTATTTTAAAATTATTTAAAAGCTTTTTCAACTTAATTAAAATTATTTTAAAATTAATTCAAAGCTTTTTCAACTTAATTAAAATTATTTCAAAATTAATTAAAAACTTTTTCAACTTAATTAAAATTATTTCAAAATTATTTAAAAACTTTCTTCAACTTAATTAAAATTATTTTAAAATTAATTAAAAACTTTTTCAACTTAATTAAAATCATTTCAAAATTATTTAAAAACTTTTTCAAATTAATTAAAATTATTTTATAATTAATTAAAAGCTTTTTCAACTTAATTAAAATTATTTAAAAACTTTTTCAACTTAATTAAAATTATTTTTAAAATTAATTAAAAACTTTTTCAACTTAATTAAAATTATTTAAAAAACTTTTTCAACTTAATTAAAATTATTTTAAAATTAATTAAAAACTTTTTCAACTTAATTAAAATTATTTTAAAACTTTTTCAATCTAATTAAAACTTTATTTTAAAACTTAATTAAAAATTATTTTTGAAACTTAATTAAAATATTTTTAAAAAACTTATTTAAAAATTTTTAAATTTTAATTAAAAATAATTTTTAAAACTTAATTAAAATCGTTTTAAATCTTTATTAAAAATTATTTTAAAATTTAATTAAATCTTATTTAAAAATTATTTTTAAACTATTTAGAAACTTAATTAAAAACTTTTTCAATCTAATTAAAAATTTATTTTAAAACTTAATTAAAAAATTATTTTTGAAACTTAATTAAAAATATTTTTAAACTTAATTAAAAACTTTTAAAATCTTAATTAATTTTTTAAATTTTATTTAAACATTATTCTAAAACTAAAACCGGGTGACTTTTAATGTTCCGTCGACCGAACAAAAGGTTTGGTCGACCGAAACAAAGGAACAACATTTAATCACGCTTAAAGACTGATTCAATTATTCGGTCGACCGAACTGGTTTATAGGTCGACCAAAAACATAAAACTTCATCCGTTCAACTCCTCTCCACCCACCTTGTATCTGTGCCAAAGTTAATATATCGGTTGACCGAACCAGTTTATCGGTCGATCGAACATCTGTTCACTGGTCAAAAGGACGAGGAATTTAAGGGATCGGTCGACCGAACCCCTTATCGGTCGACCGATCGACCTCTATATTCAGGAAGCCGAAAACCTCATCCCCCAAATCTCTTCTTTCTTTGCTTTCTTCCTTGCATAAGTTCTTCTCGCCGGTTTCAATTTGTCTAGCAGCCCGACAATGCCTCGGTAACCATTTCTTTGTTCTCAATCTTTTTAATACTTATGCACAATTATTTATTGCTATTTTTTTTATATAGTGAAAAAAGTAGAGCTATTGCGCAATGAGAGGCTAGCTCTCTTAATCCCAGTCAGGACCCTAGGTTTTCTACTGAGGAGTTAAGACAATCTTTTCCAAATAAAAAATTTAAGGTGATAGGGACTCGTTGTCTAGATCTCCAATTCTACCAAACCTTTTGTCTTGAAGCTATAGAGATCAATCAACACTATCAACTAGATAGCATTATCATTTGCAGGCATGCATACAATCCTATCCTCTGTTATGAATTTTATCACAACTTGTGTGAACTTGATCCTCATCACTATAGGACTAGGGTCGCCACTAGAGAGATGCTATTTGATCTAGATATGTTTCTTCGGTTTTTACGGATACGACCCTCAGTTAACCGTATATTTTTCAGTGATTCTCTTCCAAATCCATTACCTGCTCCGTTTGCACATCTTACTCTTGATCTTATGTATGCCGACTTCTTTGAGGGACCACGTCCTAAAAAGATGTCTACTGTACCCCTTAGTCCGACAAACAATGCTTTTTATAAGATGATTGTTTCATGCGTTCATCATCTGTCATCTAGAAATCAGGGTGTTTTACGACCAGTCCATCTTTTTTTGATGTATGCATTACGACATAGACTAGAGTTTGACTTAGGCTATTGGGTGTTTCGGTCCATTATCTATTATTCGGGGTATAGCACCTCGAATAAAGTTCATATGATCCAGTGTCATGTTCTTACTGCCTATATTGCTTCTCTGGGTGTGGGGGTTTATCAGGGTGAGTTGATTGAGTTATCAGATTTTGATCTTGTCGGGGGTTAGGCAGTTGTCCTTGGCTGGGATTAAGACTAGCGACAAGGGTCTTGTGTATAAATGGACTCATCCACACTACATTCCACCGGCTGCCGAAGATCCTATTGCTGAAGATGATCCGGTCCCAGTTACTGCACCTCCTCCAGTATATATTAATCCAGGATTTGCCATGACACCCTACTTTGATTTTCCTCGGAGCAGTTCATATGCTCCTCCTCCACCAACTAGTGATTTCTTTACCCGTCTACGAGATGATATTTTTAGTCGATTTAACTCCTTGGAAACAAAAATGGATGATCAGTACAGCTCTCTTCAGGGGCAAATTACAGATTTTCGTCAAGAGATGATAGATCATACTGATGCTTTAGAGAAGGAGCAGCGGAGGATGTTTGACTATTATCGAGATGATGAGGATGAGGATGAGTGATTTTAGGATTTGTTGCTTATGACTTATTGTATCTATTGACTTGGATTATGACTAAGTTTAATCTTAAGTAATTTTTAGTTAGTAATGTCTTTTGGTAAATTTTATAGAATAGTTTTTCTTTCATTTTGAAAATTATTACTTAGCTTATTTTTTTTCAAAATTATTTTTGTAAAAATCCCTCCTTCAAAAGTATGGTTTTCAGAACTATTTCAAAGATATTTTCTTTTCTGAAGTAGCTAAGGTACTACCGTAGAATTGGATGATCCTATAGATCTAGGAGCCAGCATCTCACAAGCACAGTAGGATCCCTTGTTTGATAACTTAGAATGGGTGATATGCTTAGGTCTTAGCCCTAGATTTCAGATGCTTATGTCAGTGCATCGCTATAAATCTGGGCTTTAAACAACATACATGAATCAATTTGGGTTAACTAGCTAGTAAAAACCTAGTTAGTACTAAATACTCAAATTGACCAACCTGAGTCTATTACTACTATCTTGTGGTAGTTAGATGTATACAAAAGTTCGACATTTCATCATAAGGACATTTTTAGTCTTTTTTCCCTTGCTTGGACTTTTAGGAAATTTTCAATTTTAGGGAGAGTTTTCGAACCAAATTTCTAAGTTTAAATTACAAAATTTTAATTTCTATGATTTTTTTTTCACGCTAAAATCATTTTCACTTAAAAGTTTTCCTTATAAAATCATTTTTAAACTATTGAACCAAAAGGGTTTTACTCATATTCCAAAATGTTTTTAAATTTTTAACTTAGTAAATTATTTTTTTTTCCAATTTTTTTTACTTAGTATAATTTTTCATTTTTTTTACTTAGCAATATTTTTAAAAATTTTATTCAAATTTTTTTACTCAGTATAATTTTTCATATTTTTTTTACTTAGCAATATTTTTAAAAATTTTATTCAATTTTTTTTTACTTAGTATAATTTTTCTTATTTTTTACTTAGTAAAATTTTTTCAAAATTTTATTCAAACTTTTTAATTAGTATAATTTTTCAAATTTTTTACTTAGTAATATTTTTTTTTCAAACCTTTTACTTAGTATAACTTTTCAAATTTTTCACTTAGTCAAATTTTTCAAATTTTTTCAAAATTATTTTACTTAGTAAAATTCTTCAAAATGTTCATTCAAAAATTACTTTACTTAGTAAAATTTTTCAAAATTTTATTCAAATCATTTTTAGCAAAACTTTAAGGTTTAATTTTTTTTTTGTTTTTGAATCTTCCCCTATTTTTGATGTGTGTCAAAGAGGGAGAGATAGTGAATTCAGGGGGACTTGTTTAACTCATGGGGAGAATTAAAAGTTAAATTGCTTGTTTATTTAATTGTTGCATATTTTTAACTTAACTTTGAACCTTGGTTGTCAAACATCAAAAAGGGGGAGATTGTTGGTGCAAGTTGCACCAGAATCAAACCTAAGTTTTGATGTTGTCAAAGGTTCAAGTTAAGTCTTGTTATGATCTAACAAGTTGACTAAGTGTGCAGGATGTTTACTCAATCGAGAAAGACCTAGTTGGAGGCTAGGCAGGAGAAATCTTAGCAGATCGTGGAACCCAGGTTCAAGTCCAAGAAGGTCGAGAGGACCTGAAGCTTGGCAGTGTGATCGAGAGGTCTGGAGGACCGAAGATCAAGAGAAAAGTCATGGGGAGCCGATCAAGGCTGAGTGAAAAGTCTAAACTAGATCTGGAGTATCAAAATTTGACAGGTAGGTTGAGGTAAACAAATTGGAGGAGCGACAGTGAGGTCGGGTTCCCGAAGGGAACAACCTTAGGTCGCTGATCCAACTGAAGAAACCGGGAAGGTTTCCAAGTTGAGATCAAGACAGTCCTACTGTCTTTATATTACTAATGCATTTTATTACTGTGCTATTCTATGTTTTGCAGGTTATTTTGGCTAACACTGTTTTGCAGGTCAGACATGATCGGTCGACCGAACCAGGTTAACTCAAAGCAGTAATAAGCATAAAATAGATCAAACCAGAGTCTGGTCAAAGCATGATTGGTCGACCGAACCTTAATGACTCAGCACTGCCAGTTCATCAGCACCGTTTAGCAGCAAAGGAAAAAGAAGTTGATCGGTCGACCGAACCCGGAGATCGGTCGACCGATCCAATCAACATTAATGGTGCAATAAATAAAGATCTCGGCAGATTTCAACGAACAAGGAAAAAGCTTGTTTGGTTGACTGAAAAGTTGGTTCGGTCGACTGAAAAATTGGTTCGGTCGACCAAACCATTAAAAGGTAATTAATGCAGAAGATTGAGCCCACGTCAAACTCCAGCAAGGAAGGAAGAGAGTGGGTTCGGTCGACCGAACAGTGAGATCGGTCGACCGAACCTTCAGTACACCTATAAAACGAGGCTCGAAGTCTGAGGCAGTACAATACTTTCTGATCCATTCAAGTTCCCCTCTACAAGCTGCTCGTGCTACGAATTTTCTTCAGTCTTGCAAAGCTACTCCGTCCGACCAAGCTTCGACTTTAAATTTCTATTGTCGGTATATTTCATTTTTACTGCACTTAATTTTATAAGATAGTAGAGTGTTACTATCTTATATCTTTGTACCTGTACGATCCACTTCTTTCCGAAGGTTTCAGAAATAAGTGTTATAGTGGTTTGCCCATCGGTGCGGTCAAAGACCGCGGGCCTTCGAGTAGGAGTCGAGCTAGGCTCTGAATGAAGTAAATAATCAGTCTCCCTTTTACTTTCCGCTGTGCACGACTTTGATTTAAAAAGATAAAGAAAAGTTTTAAAAAGCCGCGATATTCACACCCCCCCTCTATCGCACTATTCGATCTATCAGTAGGTAGGTCTATTGTATAAATGTTCTTTTTCCTAATTTCCTCAAGTGTGATTTCAGGATTATTAATATTCTTAATTATGCATTGAGTTTTTGAAAATGTGACTAAATATCCTGAGTCACATAATTGACTAATACTAAGTAAATTAAAACTAAATTGTTCAACCAATAATACTTTTCGAATGTAAAAATCAGAATTTAATTGGATATTACCTATTTCGATTACCTTAAGGGTCCTGTCGTTGCCGAACGCTACAGACCCTAGGTTCTTGAGTTTCAGTTTACTGAATTTCAATCTATCTCCAATCATATATCTGGAACATCCACTATCTAACATCCATTGATCCAAATCTTTATGTTCCTACATAAAGTACTTACTTTGTGTCAAATTAATGGATTCAGAAGATAGTTTGATTGAAATCAACTTAATGCTCCATCTCACCCAGTCTAAATGATCAAACATGGTATTCCTATGGGTGTTTGTGAGATGGTTTATTAAATTTATTGGGATAAGTTAATTTGTTTGATTTAAGTTAATTTATTAAATTAATTTATTAAGTTAATTATTTAGTTGATTTATTTGATTAGGTTCATTTAATTATTAAGTTAACTATTAAGTTGTTAATTAAATTAAGTTAATTATTAAGTTGAATTGATAAAGTTAATTTAATTATTAATTTAATTATTAAGTTGAATTGCTAAAGTTAATTTAATTATTAAGTTAATTATTAAGTTGAATTAATTATGAAGTTGAATTGATAAAGTTAATTTAATTATATTAATTTAATTATTAAGTTGAATTGATAAAGTTAATTTAATTATTATGTTAATTATTAAGTTGAATTTATAAAGTTAATTTAATTATATTAATTTTAATTAAAAATTGCTTAAGTTCAACCTAGATTCATCTCACCCGATTCTAAGTTATCAATCAGGGAATCTTAAGTAGTTTTGTGAGATGGTTATCTTTAATTTAGATTATTTCTAAGGATTAATTTACATTTGATTTAGACTTAGGTTTTTCAATTTTTCAATTAAATACACATTTCAAAGATTGGCTCCCAAGCAGTGGCGAGGTACTATGCCTTCTTGGGTATGAGATCATCCATCACTTTCTAGACAGAGCCTTTCAAAGAAAATATATATTTAATTTTCTTTTTGAAACCCCTAGATTTAACTAACAAGTGTAAATTACGCCTAAGTCCTTAAACTATCCTAATCTAAACATGCATATTACAAGGAAAAGAAAATAAACAATCATTAAGCAAATTTTATCTATTTATTAAGATAGTTTTTATATTGGCTCCCCCTGGATCATAACCTCGATATGGTCTATCAAGGTGATGGACTTGATCCTTGGGGACCCAATATTGACTAAGTTCAACTTGGTTGACCAAGTTGGACTTAGGTACCCATGCTTGGAGTACCTTTCTATTTGGTCTGTTAATAAGCGATAAATAAGACCTATATTTTCTTTTAGCTTTAAACCCTAGTCCGAATCTATTGTATACGGCTTTCTGTTTTCCAAGAATCAAATCAAGATTCTTGGAACCCAGTGTGAACTGTTCCAATGCTATCTTCAAATCTTTGACTTGACTATTCAGGCTAGAATTCTCTTCCTCAAGATTTTGGAATTGAGTTGATGTTCCAGTCTGAATCGGGTCAGTCAAGGATTCGGAGATAGTCACTTCTTTAAGGGTTGTTACCTCATTTAGAAGTGATTTGATCCGAATGTTGAATCTTGCTAATTTTTGCATTAAGTAATTAATTAAATTGTATAAATGCGAGGTACTTACAGGGGGTTAGACCCTTTGGAAATGGATACGAATCTGTGGCTTCTCTCGGACTCAGCTTCCGATTCGTCCTCGCTTCCAGATTAGTTGATTTGGTCGCGGGTCGTCATCACAAGGAAACTCGTCTGTTCGAGTCCTTCATCGTCGGACTCTTCGGAAGACGACTCGTCCCAAGTCGCCTTCAGTGCCTTCTTCCTTCTTGATTTGTTTATGTCTTTCTAGTTCGGACAATTCGCCTTGATGTGCCCCTTCTGGTTGCATCCGTAGCAGGTGACTTCGACTTTCATCTTGGAGTTTGGCTAGACCTCCTTGGACTGGATTACCTTTTTGACATCCTTCTTGTTGAAACCTTTCTTCTTTCTGTAAAGCTTCCTCACTAGGTTGACTAGTTCGGTCGTGAGATCGTCGTCGTCGTCGTTGTCCGAGTCCGGTTCTTCTTCTGTCTCTAGTTCGGTTCTGCGTCTTGGTCTTGGTTCGCACACTCTGCTTGTACTTACAATCAAAACTATACCCTTCTCGACTGGACGTGAGTTTGTCTGTTCATGCAATTCAAATTCTGCGAAAATTTCATCTAGCTTAATTAAGGAAAGATCCTTAGAAACCTTGTAAGCATCTACCATGGATGCCCACAAGGTATTCCTTGGAAAGACGTTTAAGGTATACCTTAGGATGTCGCGGTTCTCCACTCTTTGTCCGATCGCGTGAAGTCCGTTGAGCAGTTCTTGTATCCGGGCGTGGAACTGGCTAGCCGTCTCACCTTCCTACATTTTCATATTGTACAATTTATTAAGTAATAAATCACGTTTACTTACCTTCATGTCGGATGTTCCCTTGTGCAACTCGATCAGCTTTTGCCATAGTTCTTTGGCGCTCAAGAACGGGCCAACGCGGTTAAACTCCTCCTTCGTTAGGCCACACTAAAGTGTACCGGTTGCTCTAGCGTTTGCCTCTACTTTCTTTATGAGTGCAACATCCCAGTTCTCGCATGAAATTGGTTTGCCAGCATTGTCCATTGGAAGGTCCAGACCAGTTTTGATGATCATCCAGACTTCAAAATTTGTTTGGAGGTACGACACCATCCGGCTCTTCCAGTAGCCGAAATCTTCTACGGTGAAGAGCGGAGGTTGCGTTGTACTGTAGCCTTCTTGGAGTGCCATAAAATCGACGATAAAACTTGCACACAAAATAAACAAAAACTTGTCCCAGGAATAGATCCTGGATTAGTAGTGCGGTTTAAAATAAGAATAAAATACGATCTCGACTGGTGTTGCACCAACTTCGAGAAAAATTCGATTACGAAAAATTCGATCGGAAGGCAGCAAAAATACCGACTCCGATTGACTCCGAAAAATTGAAAATCACCACGAAAATATGCTTGATTGGTGATTGCACCAAATCGAAGCGACCCCCCTCTGATACCAATTGTTGGATCGAGATGCGCTAGAGGGGAGAGGGGTGAATAGCGCTCGTGGCTTTCACTTATCGTAATCAAAAAATGTTCGAGAGTTAAGCAGCGGAATAAGAAAACACAACATAGAAGGACCCAAGTATGTACTTAGTTCGGAGCCTAGGGTAACTCCTACTCCAAGGCCCACGCTCGTTGAGCGTTTACTTTGGGCAACAACTATATCGCGCAAAAGGTTACAAGATTATTACAATTTAACAGTATTGAAAAATCTATACCGACAACAAGAATTGAAGATTTGCAACTTTGGGTCATCGGGGACTTGTTGTAGTTCAGCCGGATCGTCTCGTTAGTAGTGCACAGCTGAAGGATGGCTCGTAATGTGTTGTGTACAAGTGCTGGTCGAAACCTCCATAAAAGAGCTGTTGAAGGCGCCTCAAAGCCCCTTGAGGGAGCCTCCATCACAGGTGAGTCAACCGCGCGGATAAGCCCAGACCCCGTCGTCACTCATCCACTTGAAGGCGCCTCCATGCTCCTTGAGGGCGCCTTCAAGGTTATCTGAGGTGCCTCAAGCCTCCATGAGGGTGCCTCCAGCTCTGCAGCGTGCACACTCAAGCCTTTGCACCCGAGGCGCCTCTAAACTCCATGAGGGCGCCTCGGGTACTGTTTATCCGAGGCATAAAGTGCTATTTTGTCCCTACAAGATATGTTAGTTCACAAGACAACAATATATCCTATAAAACAAAGTTAGCATATAATAAATATAGCAACAGAAATATTTTGACAGTCTCCGGACTGTCCGGTTCTGACTTCGAATTTCTGACCGAAAACCCTAGGTCGAACCGACGCCTACTGTTCCCTTCGCGGGGAACGCGTTCTCACCTATTCCACTCAGGAGAGCATACCTGATGTCAGTCCGGTCCTCCAGATCGACTGGACTTTTTGTCTAGGGTTATCACCCCCTAGGGTTTTTTCTACCACCTAGGGTTACCTCCCCCTAGGACCTAAGGTTACCCCCCCCCCCCTTAGGATTTCCTCCACTTAGGGTTACCACCCCCTAGGACCTAAGGTTACCACCCCTTAGGGTTTTCTTCCACCTAGGGTTACCACCCCCTAGAACCTAAGGTTATCGCCCCTTAGGTTTTTCCTCCACCTAGAGTTACCACCCCCTAGGATCTAGGGTTACCACCCCCTAAGGTTTTTCACCTGCCTAACCGCAGTTAGGACTTTCCTGCAAACTTATTCACACACGTTAGATAACAAAGAATCCTAACTTTGAATCCCTTTGCCATTATCAAGACTTAGGTTCGATCGTTGGATGCTTCCCGCACCAATATAGAGGTCTCCTACGCGATGCATTAATCATCCGAGCGGTAATCTCCAACTATACATCCCATCAAACTTTTATTGATACAGGGAGTTCGGTAAATATCATATATAGGAAGGTCTTCGATCAATTGCAAGTTGATCGGAGTCAACTGCTGCCCATGTCAACACCACCCTACGGCTTCACAGGCAACGAAGTATTGCTTATCATGATGTATTCGCTTGGACGACACATGAGCTTCTCGGTATTTCGCTAAGTGTGGCTTAGCATAAGCTACACATCTGACCGGATGCTCGGCGCGTGAAACAGAAGAAAAGGGACTTCAACATTGAACAAAACTTAGTCATCCAAGCGGAGATAGAGAAATTGCTGAAGGTCAATCACATACGGGAGGTACAGTTTCCGAGTTGGCTTGCTAATATTGTACTGGTCCCTAAGCCGAACAACAAATGGAGGGTCTGTATAGACTTTCGTGACCTAAATAAAGCATGTCTGAAGGGTTTCTATCCGCTGCCTCAGATATACCAGATGGTGGACTCTACAGCTGGCTGCGAGTTGATCTGTATACTCAATGCTTATCAAGGTTATCACCAAGTGCCGCTCACCCGAGAAGATCAAGAAAAGGTTAGCTTCATCACAGTTAATGAAACATTCAGCTATAATGTCATGTCATTCAGACTAAAGAACGCCGACGCCACCTACTAGAGGCTCAGAAACAAGGTGTTCCGGAAGCAGATCGGCCGAAACATAAAGGTATATGTCGACGACATACTCATAAAATCTCCAAAAGATATTGATCTTTGCATAGACATCAAGGAGACCTGTTAAACTTTGAGGACTTATGGAATAAAGCTGAACTCGAACAAGTGCGGCCGATTCTTGGGATATATAGTCACCGAGCGGGGGATTGAGATGAGTCCAAGCAAGGTCAAGGCTCTTCAAGATATGTCACCACCACGCAACTTGAAGGAAGCCCAAACCACTGACCAGGCGTATTACTGCTCTATCCAGATTCATATCCAAATCGTCCGACCGAAGCCTACCATTCTTCAAGGTGTTGCGTCGAGAGACAAAATTCCAGTGGAATGTAGAGTGTGACCGGGCGTTCGAAGAACTAAAAGATTATCTCAACTCCTTGCCTGTATTAGCTAAGTCGAGCACAGGAGAGCCGCTCTGGATTTATCTATCGTCCACCGAAAATGCAGTCGGCTCGGCATTAGTTAAGAAGAGTGGGCAAGAGCAACAACTCGTGTATTTTTTAAGTCATATATTGAAAGACGTTGAATCCCGCTACACTGGTCTGGAAAAATTAGCTTACGCTTTAATACTAGCTTCTCGGAGACTCCGCCCATACTTACTCTCCCATCTAATCATCGTGATGACCAATAATACCTTAGAAAAAGTCCTCCTCAACCCAGAAGCATCCGGTCAGCTAATCAAGTGGACCACTGAATTAAGTGAGTTCGACATCCAATACCAGCCCCGAACGATAATAAAAGCTCAAGTCTTGGCTAATTTCATCACGGAGATTCAAAATGACGAGCCAGAAGTAATTTGGAGAATATATGTTGATGACTCTTCCACCCGACAAGGCTGTGGGATCGGCATCCTACTTATTTTCCCAAGGGAAGACCGAATGCAACTTTCCGTTCGGCTAGATTATCGCGCTACCAACAATGAGGCTGAGTATGAAACCTTGATAGCTGGCTTGCAAGTAGCACAACATGTTGGAGCCACAAAGGTCCTCATTCACTCAGGCTCCCAATTGGCTGCCTAGCAGCTAACGGGGGCATTCGAGATTAGCAACCCCCGACTCAAGTTATATGCAGAAGCCTTCAAGAAGTTAAAGATAAATTTTCAAGAAGTCACTGTACATAAAATTCCTCGATCGGACAATCAAGCAGAAGATGAACTGGCTAAGTTAGCTAGTTC
The DNA here is from genome assembly GCF_018446385.1 of Zingiber officinale. NCBI lineage: Eukaryota > Viridiplantae > Streptophyta > Magnoliopsida > Zingiberales > Zingiberaceae > Zingiber > Zingiber officinale. The sequence goes on from NC_056004.1 coordinate 30,551,621, forward strand.
ATTATCACTGGTCGTGATCAGCCAGCCGATCGAACAAGTTTCTTTGGTGGCGTATATTGACCGAATGGAGGGAGTTATCTTTCCAAATGATTCGAGAGTACCACTAATCGAATTTCTCCAATTAGGAAGTACGTCGACCGACTAGGAAGCGGCGCGTCTATTAAAGAAGAGGGGCGGACGGTTCACCTTGGTAGGAGATCAACTGTATAAAAGAGCCTTCGCTAGACCTTTGCTCAAATGTGCTAGACCAGAGGATGCAGCGTACCTCTTGCAAGAAGTACACCAAGGCTCCAATGGAAGCCATCCGGGCGATCGTTCGCTAGCTCGAAAGATTCTCCTAGCCGGATACTTTTGGCCAACGCTCCAAGAGGATACCGCTCGGACAACAGCCACATGCTTATCCTGCCAAAAATATCATAACTTTTCGCATTGACCAACTGAAGAGATGAAGTAGTCCACAGTATCTTGCCCGTTCGACCAATGGGGCATGGACATCGTGGGACCATTTCTCATCGCGACCGGTCAGCGAAGGTTCCTGCTCATTGCTGTGGACTACTTTTCAAAATGGGTGGAGGCTGAACCCCTGGCAAAGATAAGCGAACACATGGTCATCAAGTTTATTTGGCAGCACATCCTTTGTCGGTTCGGCATCCCTCGCCAGCTCGTCTCAGATAATGGGAGATAGTTCGAGGGTCAGAAACTCCAGGAGTGGTGCGAAGACTATGGCATCTAGCAGGCCTTCACATTAGTCACCTACCCCTAGAGTAACGGCCAGGCGGAGGTCACAAACTGAGAAATCCTTAGAGGCTTACAAACTCGGCTCGACCATGTAGGAGGTAGCTGGGTCGACGAGCTCTCAAGTATCTTGTGTGCACTTCGCACAACTCTAAAGGAGTCGACTGGCATAACACCATTCCAACTGGTGTATAGGAGAAGCAGTGGTTCCTATAGAGGTTGGAGTAGAATCTGACCGGGTGCGACTCTATGACGAAGGAAATGGCGAGCGAAGGCTAATGGAGCTCGACTTGGTGGATAAAGTGTGAGATAAGGTGGTCGTTCAGCTAATGGCTTACCGACAACGGATGAGGTAAAACTACAACAGGAGGGTGATTCTGAGGTCCTTCCAAGTCGGTGATTTGGTCTGGGAGAAAGTCAAGTCGGTCGACTACGTCACCAAACTCGAGGCACCATGGGTGGGACCGTACAAGGTCATACAGAGACTTCGCTCGAGGGCATATTACTTGGAAGATGAAAATGGGAAACGACTCAAGCGACCGTGGAGTATGAATCATCTTCAATCCTACAAGCCCAGGTGAGAGGTGCGTGAGCAAATATAAAAAATGTACTTGTGTATATGCCTTCTGAATACAGGGCCAACATGAATAAAAACTAAAGTTCTCCAGACTCTTAGGTCGATCGGGCCAAGTTAAAAGTCGAGCGGTGACTATAAACCCCTGTCTATGTTAGCGATCGAGCGGCGACCTTAAACCCCTATCTACATCAGTGGTCGAGTGGCGACTATAAACCCCTATCTACATCAGCGGTCGAGCGGCGACCTTAAACTCCTGTCTACGTCAGCAGTCGAGCGGCGACCTTAAACACTTGTCTATGTCAGTGGTCAAGCGACGACCTTAAACCCCTATCTACGTCAGCAGTCGAGCGGTGACCTTAAACCCTTGTCTACGACAACCTTAAATCCCTGTCTACGTCAGCGATCGAGCGATGACCTTAAACCCCTGTCTATGTCAGCAATCGAGCGGTGACCTTAAACCCCTGTCTACGTCAGCGGCCGAGCAGTGACCTTAAACCCCTGTCTACGTCAACGGTCGAGCGGCGACCTCAAACCCTAGTTGGCATCAATAGTCGAGCAATGACCTTAAACTCTAGTCACCATCAACGGTTGAGCGACAACCTTAAATCCTCATCTACGCTAAAATGGTCAAGCAACCTTGAGCAAATAAGATCAATCGACTAAGTAAATAAACCTTTGCTGATCGGAAGTACACGATGCTTTAAAATCGAGTTGAAAAGTTAAAATATAAGATAAGGCTCTCCAGATAGACAAGTATTCATTGAAACTTCAAAATTTTACAAAGGTCACTCTCAACTGGCTCACTCCAGATAGCCTAATACATCGTCAAGCAGCGATGCAGTTAGGTTGTCCCGACTGATGACCTAGCTTGATAGAGCGGCGGGGAGGTAGCTACCTTTCCTGAGTTGGACGAACGCCCCTTCAATCGCCAGGTTAAACAGACGAAGAGCCCAATTGGTGACTTTGTCGTTAAAAGCATCCGAGCATATGTAGGCTTGCTTCATGAGATCAAACCTACTCGACTCGGCTCCTTGATAAGTCTCTAGGGCCACTCGGGAGGCCTCTAGTTCTTCCTTCAGCTTGGTCAGCTCTTCATCCTTGGCATCAAGCTGGGCCTTTATTATAGTCTGCTCGATCGATCGCCCATTTCGCTCGGACTTCAACGCTACTTCGGCCTCCTTCAAATTCTGGGCCAACACCCGAAACTCCTTATTTTTGATCTCCAGATCTTTAATAGCCTGGAGTTTCCTGGTATTGGCCAAATGGATTTTGGCTTCGAAGGTGTTATCTTGTTTATGGAGATGAGCCGATTGTGCCGCCTGCTTGGCACTCTTTCCTTTCTCTGTCTTCAGCAGCTCGACGCTCTTAGCTAAATCGACCCTTAGTTGCACCATCTCAATATTCATCTACTCTAGTTGCGCCTGGGAAACAGATGGTTGGTCTCTCGGCACACGTAACTACTTAACTTCATGCTCCAAAAAAGCAAGTCTTTGGCACATGGCCAGACTCTCTATCCAATACTACAAGAAATAGGGAAATTATGATCCGATCAGGGGTAAATTAAGAATATACAAAAAACTTACCCCAGTAGACATCTGGGTATGGTTGCCCGCGAGCCCCCCTGGAGGCATGACCGTTGCACGGGCTCGGGCGTCTGCCCATATCTGGGCGAGCGGCCCTTCACTTATTATCTGGTGCTCAGGGGCTCAGGATTCAACGTCGTCCGATTCACACCATTCCTCCGTCGGAAGATGAATAACCGCTATTATATGGCGTTGGTCGCTTGGGGCTAATTGGGCCGAGGTAGCTCTTCCGTACGGTCGAGATGATGATGTCGGTCAGATGCCAGACTTTTGAATCTTCAGTGGCGGTGGCACGAAGGCAATTCGTGGCACGCAAATGGTTCCCTAGGATAGACCGGATAGGGATGGTGTCCGATCAGATGAGATAAGGGGAATAGTCGCCATGGCGGGAGGTGGCGTTGAGGTTTCAACCCGCTCGATGGAAGGAAGGCGTGAGCTAGTGCTGGTGGGTATCCGCACAATGGAGGAAGCGAAGCGGGATGTAGCCTCCGCCAGACGCCTCTTGTGGCTTATCAACGGCTCTCCACTAGAGGGCGAGTCTGATGCCCCCTCAACCGGAATCACTAGCAGCCGAGTGGGAGGAGGATTAGATGCACCAACCGCTACACCACTCAGTGTTCGGCTCGTTATTCCTTCACTTGCTAGGGCTTGTGCTCCCTCGCTATCTCCGAGCGGGTTTTCTTGCAAGATGATCGGCTTTAAACCGCGGCTCTCCAATTCAGTCGTGGCCACCACGTTGATCTCAGCGTCTGCAAGCTTGGTTTTGCTGGCCAAACGTGCACGCAACATGACTTAAGCTACAAAAGAGAATGAAAAATCAGTTAGATTCAAAAGTTAAGCCAAGAAGGGGCATATCTAGGCTTGACAGAAGCTTCGTGCGGATCGGGCTCAAGACGAACACGTAGAGGACGCCCTCATGTAGCAATTTGTGAATATGGTATCTTTGCCCGGCCAATTGTGAAGCTGCGTGGAGGTAGTCCGATCGGCTCTTGTATTTCTTGAGCTCTGGAGGATTCAACGCTTCTAATTTCCATCTGGTCGGGAAGTTCGGCCACTCGGGAAAGCGAACAAAAAACTAGTACTCCCTCAAATGCTTATTAGAGGATGACATCTTATCAAAGAAAACAAGGTCCATTCGGGCTTGGAAAAGGAAAGTCCCCGGCTCAGACAATTTGGGATAATAAAAATGATGGAAGAACCAGGGAGTAAGGGGGATGTCGTGCAAACGAAATAGGATGACGACCCTGCATAGCAGTCGAAAGGAGTTCGGCACTAATTGATGTAAAGAGATATAAAAATATTTACAAACGACTGAGAAAAAAGGGTGGATAGGAAACCGCAGACCAACAGTAAATTGGTCCCTGAAAAATGCTACGAAGCCGGGTGGCAGTTCGTTCGGATGGTCAAAAGTAGAAGGAAGACCAATTTGATAGTTAGGTGGAATTTCATACACAGCCCTCAAACTCTCCACATCACCTGCATCAAACCTAAACTCAAGGGTGGTATACCAGAGTCCAGGGACGGCGACGGGAGGCTAAGATGAGCTTGCCATCAGGAAAATAAAAGAGAAAGATAGGGGGAGATAGACGATAAAAGAACACCAGACAGAGTAGATCGAAAACCTTACACGAAAGGGAAGAAAATTACACAATCGATTACAGAAGCGGGAGATTATCGGAGTACAGGGAGATTGCCGACGAGGAAGCAGAAGGCCACGGTAACGAAGCACGAAGACAAAAAAACACAGTGGAGACGACGACGACACACACGAGGCCTATAAACTACATGGTCGGTCGCTCTCAACCGTCCGATCCAAGGTCTCAACAACCTAGAAGAAGATCTGACTGTGGAATTCAAAAAGGCACTAGTCACGTCAGCAGAGGATATCCCCTTGTCTTGTCAGGTGTACGACGGAAGAGAGGGGACACGTGTCATGCAGTTATCGGACGACATTTAATGTGCTTGATTAAAAGGCATGACCACATGCTCGACCATAATTATCAAGGATTTGCATGGGCTTTGAGAAATATGGGTGATGTCAGCAACGACCAAGACTGTTCAAAGAAGCGCGTTTAGAGAATTCTCCAAGCGTCACCGCTCATTGTCCCGCTTGGCATAGAGACCCTCCGATTGTCCTTTGATGATGGTCAAACAAAGACCAAGCGACATTGGTAAATGCGCCGATCGAAAATTAGGGACCGAACGTTCCAATCGGACGTAAAAATCACCCAAGACCAGTTGTTTAGTCAGTCGGCCATGTAGCCTCCTTCGATTAGACTTGAGCGGGAGGCTTGTGATGCGGTAATAAGAGAGAACCCATCTGTCACTGGTTAATTGATACGGTGTCGGTCAAAGTCAAGGCGGTCAATGCCGGGCTTACAGTTATCCCAGTTTGCAAAGGAATAGCCGAGTGGACATCACCCGGCCGGTCGGGGAACATTAGCCGGTCAGTAAGGAAATGAGCCACTCGGACCACCCATCCAGTGCAAGGAATGACGTCATACAGGAAGAGACAAGAAAACCAAAAGGAACACGCCGTCTATCATTAAATACAAGGAAGTCAAGGTAAAGAAAAACACTACATTTATCATTAATGCACAGAAGTCAAGACAAATAAGTCTTCCCCTGGCAATTAATATTATTAAATAAGGGTAGATGATGATCACAAAGAAAGGTATAAAAGGGGATGCCAGGTATGAGGAAGGTAAGATTCTATTCTTTTTTCTGATTACTTCATTCTCTTCCTGATTTTGACTTGAGCATCGGAGGGCCAACACCAGGGACCCCTTCCCTGGTTTTGGTTTTATTTATAGGAACGAAGTCTTTGTCCCGTCAACGGTCACCCCATCTCTGGCTTTCCAATTTTCTTCATTCGGACAGGATCAGCAATGTACCGTAGAAAATTTTTCCTTAAAAAATGGGCTTAAGAATTGATCATCTAAATTTTTATAAATACTTTCTAATTTATTTTGAACATCAGTAAAAAATTCTATAAGGTTAGGTTAATCATCTTTAAAATTAATACGTTCGAAAAATTCAACACCTGACTTATAAAAATAGAAAAAAAAAAACAAAACATTTTTCATATTAACTTTTGTGAGTACAACATCCAAGTGACATAAGAAGGAAAAAAAATAATGATAATAATATAAACAAACTGTTCGATACAATTGTACTTTCTTCGACAAATTTTGAAAGGGCGTAGGTGAATTTTATCTTTTATATTATGGCTGTAAATAAGCTAAATCGATTTAAGTTTAAAGGTGTTCAAGTTTGTTTAATAAAGTAATCAAATCAGGTCAAGTCATATCGAACCTAAAATGAATTAAGTCTTTGAAATAATTGTTCAAGCTTGACTTAGTTTATTTTGGATAAGCTTGAGCTTGACTTGAACTTGACTCGTTTGATGTTATCGAACTTTCAATTCAAGTTTAGCTTAAGTTTGGTTTGTTTAAATATTATATAGCTCTCAACTCAAACTTATTTGATTGTTTGATTGATTATTAAATTTAATAATTTAAACTTATTTATTTATTTATAATATTTTTTGTTTATTAACCATATTGATAAAAGTTTTATTAATGAACATAGTTCATGAACAGTATTCACGAACATTGTTCATGAACATTAATGAGTTGAACACACACACACACACACACACACACACACACACACATATATATATATATATATATATATATATATATATATATATATATATATATATATATATATATATATATATATATATATATATATATATATATATATTGTAACGCCCTGGCCCGGGTGGGCTCCACCCGGACCGAATAGGGAACGCCACCAGAATTACCCATCGGGTTGACAACTAGCTCCACAGATCACCGAAGGTCCTTTCAGCGTGTTTTGTCCTCACTCGCACACACTTTGGAAAACTTCCTAGGAGGTTACCCATCCTCAGATTTCTCCAAGCCAAGTACGCTTAACTTTGGAGTTCTTAAGTTTGGGCTTCCGAAAAGGAAGGTGCACCTTGGTGATATGGATAGTACCATCTAACCTTTTAAACCATACTTAACCAGAATCTCAGAACCGGGGTATTACAATCACCTTCACTTAAAGACACAACGTCCTCGTTCTGTAACCACGAATCACACCACAGACAAATCCCCAAATCTCCCTCGCTAGGCGGTGCCCTGGGTGCTCCTGCCACAGGCGCACTCACGGTCGCAAGGTCGCTCTGATACCATCTGTAACGCCCTGGCCCGGGTGGGCTCCACCCGGACCGAATAGGGAACGCCACCAGAATTACCCATCGGGTTGACAACTAGCTCCACAGATCACCGAAGGTCCTTTCAGCGTGTTTTGTCCTCACTCGCACGCACTTTGGAAAACTTCCTAGGAGGTTACCCATCTTCAGATTTCTCCAAGCCAAGTACGCTTAACTTTGGAGTTCTTAAGTTTGGGCTTCCGAAAAGGAAGGTACACCTTGGTGATATGGATAGTACCATCTAACATTTTAAATCATACTTAACCAGAATCTCAGAACCGGGGTATTACATATATATTCAAGTTTGTTTATTTAGTTTAATCAGTTATTCAAACTTATTTATTTAATTAATTTTATGTGTATTAAATGAATTAAATAAACTTTTAACAAATCAAATACTAAACTTATTCATAAATATTCAGTTCATTAATCGTCCTAAAACTTTTTTTTTCTTTCTCTTTCTTTTACGTGCATTCAACTTTTCTTTTATTTTTCCTCTTAAATTAAATTATATTAATTTAAACAACATTTAAACTTTAATAAATATTCATCTAAATTTATTTACTTATTTATATTTTTTATTTTAAAACTTTAATTAAAAAAATACATAAAAAAGGTTTAATAAAACATTGAAAATATTTTTCCTATTTTTTAATATCTTCAATTTTTAATATGTAATTATAAAAAAGTAAAAAGTAAAAATAAAATTAATAACCAGAGTTGATTTTATTAATAAAAATAATAAAAAATAAAAAAATCACTTAGGTGCTGGTTTGACCGACACCACAGTTGGTCTTCCAAAACCAGCACCCCAGTGTTCTAAAAGTTTCAAATCATTTTGAACACTATTGAGATAGCTTTAAATAGCTTATTTGGACTCATTTTCACCTAATAAATCCACTAAAGTTGGAATGAGTCCAATTAAAGCTCTTCAGGTCCATCAATGAATTTTAATCGAAAGTCATTGATGGATCTAGACAACTTGGATTTCAGAAATTTTTCAATGAGATGGAAGTGTGGAATGTGTAGAAGATAGATATGATGAGAAATCTTGATCCTGAGTCTCTTACATAAAGTTATAGGTCCGTGCCAATTTGTACAAAGTTTGAAACTTTCTAAATCATTTGAAAAATACTAGAAATCCTTTACGATGATAATGGAGGGCAAATTTGGACTCATGGGCAGTACAAAAACCTAGATGAGTTAGAATGAGCCGGATCAGAGCTCTCTAAGTCCATCAATGGATTTTGACTGAAACACATTGATGGACCTAGACAACTTGGATTTATGAAATTTTATAATGAGATGGAAGTGTGGAGTGTGTAGAACGGGGATATGGTGAGAAATCTTGATTATAAGTCTGCTACATGAAATTATAGATCTGTGCCAATTGACATATAGTTTAAAACTTTCTAAATTTCTGAGTAATGCTGGGAATCTTTTATGATGATAACGGAGGGTGCCCTTGGACTCTAGGGCACTATAGAAACCTATAAGAGTTGAGATGAGTCTGATCAGAACTCTCTAAGTCCATCAATGAGTTTTAGTCATCAATGGTGATGCGGTGATGAAGAGGGGCCCACCTCGCGGAAGATAGATGCCACGGTGGAGGTCAAAGTAATGGCGGTTAACGCTCAGATATCATCGGTCAGTCGGGCGACCATGCCCCAACCGGAGGGAGAAGGTCCCAATCTGTCGCCGCCTTCAACATAGGGAGGAGTCAAACGACCGATGCTCAATGGAGGAGACGATGTGCAGAAGACAAGCTGAGCGGCTACTCCGCTCGGCGAGGCAGCAAGACTTGGCATTGGCAAAGTGGAACTTCTGCCGAGCAGCTACCCCGCTCGACCTGGCATCATGACGCGACACAAACATAGTGAAATACGACCTAGGGGACATGGCACAAGCACGGTCGGGTTCACTTAACTGACAAGTATTTTCAGGGGAAACTTTGGGAAGCATGCTCACCTTGAAGAGTGTGCACGCACACTACAGGAGCTTTATATAAAGAGGGGGGGGTCCAAGCATCGACGGAGGTATATGATATTCACTATTTGCACTATAGTCTTGTTGTTGCTCCGCCTTATATTTCATCGCCGGTGATTGACTTGAGTGTCGGAGGGCCAACGTCGGGGACCCCTTCCCTGGCCCGGCACTGACGTCAATCTATGTGGTAGGTCAAAGCGGAGTCTACAGGCGGTCGGCGGGAACGCCACATCCCCAGCTTTCTATCTCTTTGGCTTTCGGACAAGATCATATTTGGCGCCATCTATGGGAACTTAACTTGCATCTGAGTTGAGAAGATGGAGGATGCTAGATGATTCACAACCATGACGCTCACCAAAGAGGAGGTCGACATGCTCATACAAGCTCGAGCGGCGAAGATGTTCGAGCTGCAGCAACAACAGGTGCTAGTTGATCGGCTAGTACAACAGTCGGCGACGTCGGCAGCAGGAGGGCGAGCAGGACTGGAGGATCGACTGGAACCCGTTTCCATATGGGAGCAGAATAGAGGTCCAACCGGCACGCAAGAAGCACCACTCATGCTCATCCCATTCCATCACACCCTGTTTTAGACCCCCTCAGAGATAGCTCAGGCGAACTAGGAAAGGGGGTCATCTTCGGATGACGCTCCCGTTCGGGATGCACGGAAAGGAAAGCCGCCCAAAAGTCACACATCACCCGAGCTGATTAATCTGCAGTTCTCTCAGGCAATTTTGAGTGACCCTCTACCCTGACACTATACCCCACTGGCGATCGGGTAATACAACGGAATAACCGATCTAGATGATCATCTGGATAAATTTGATAATGCGGCCACGCTGCACCAGTACACGGATGGGGTGAAGTGCCGAGTATTTCTCACTACTCTCTCCGGCTCGGCGCAACGTTGGTTCCAAAGACTGCTAGACGGCTCGATACATAGCTTCAAGGACTTCCAAGCTACGTTCCAGCACCATTTCTCCAGCAGCCAGCGTTATCAAAAGATGAGCGTCAGCCTTTTTGCCCTAAAGCAGGGGCCTAAGGAAGAAGGCGTTTCAATCAAGTAGCCAAGGATATCTCCTCAGTCTCATCTGAGACGATGATGAACGCCTTCACTCAAGGGTTGGTTGATGGAGGGTTCTTTCGATCGCTCATTCAAAAGCCGCCCATGGACTTCGATCGCCTGCTTAGGAAAGCTAATGAGTACATAAATGTAGAAGAAGCCCAGGAAGCAAGGAAGAAGGAAACACCGGCCGAGCCAGCGTCGGCTCCCGAACGGCGATCGTCGAGCAGCCATTAACCGCCCAAAGGGCCAAGGGAGAAAGGAGCGCGACCACACCAGGAGACTAGGACACATGCCGTGCAGCATGTGGCCTCCAGTCGGCTGAAGACGACAAGAGGCAAGGTATAGACGCCCATGTTCTGCTCCTTTCACCAGTCGCCGACTTACAACACGCGTGATTGCTACGATATGACACCGATCGATAGCCGACTGGCACCGAAAGGATACCATCGCCGATCTCCAACGCCCAAACGACAACATAGACAATGATCGGCCGGGCGACGAGAGGACAAAAGAAGAGCACCCGAGCAGCACAATTGGCACTAGGGGAGGGATAATGCTAATCCTGCCCAAGCCCCGACCGAGCGAAATAGACTTTCCGCTCGGGAAGAAGAAAACAGAAGCAACGTCGCCCGTGGAGAAATAGGCATGATCATCGGTGGGCCGACCGACGGCGACTCCAACAGAGCCAGGAAGTCGTACGCTTGGCGACTAGAGATCCATGCCGTAGGATGCAGCAGGGAGAAGGCAAAAGGGTCCGAGATCAGCTTCGGCCCCAACGATTTGGAGGGAGTGGAGATCCCTCATGACGACGTGATGATCGTCCAGGTAGTAATTGCTAATTATACTATTCACCAAATTTTTTTTGATACAGGGAGTTCGGAACATCATCTTCAAGAAGGCATTTGATAAATTATAAATCGATCGAAATGAGTTACTGCCCATGACGACCCCACTATACGGCTTCACGGGCAACGAGGTACTGTCGCTCGGACAAGCCCGATTGGCCATCTCGCTCGGGGAAGAGACACTGAGGAGAACCAGGACCACAAACGTGGTGGACACATCATTGGCCTACAATGTTATCCTGGGCCAATCGACCCTCAACGAATTTTGGACGATAGTGTCTACCTACTGCCAAAAGATCAAGTTCACGGTGGATGACCGGGTGGGTGAAGCCAAAAGTGATTAGCTGGCCGCTCGACGATGCTATGTCGAGATGGTCAAGTCCGAAGCAATAAGCACTCAAAAGAATCCGCGCTAGGAGGTGAACGTCGTCACCATGAAGCTTAATGGGTTGGTCTATGAAAAAAAAGGAGGAAATCCAAATTCACCCAAGCCGAACAGAGGCACCATACTAATCACGACCAATCAAAAACCTAAGAAGAAGGCAGAGTGGTTGTGGAGCGCGAATCATCTCCAACCCTACAGGGCCAGATGAGAGGTGTGCGAGTGATCAATTAAGTATTTTTGTATGTTTCTTGAATGCAGGGCAAAATATGAATAAAAGCAAAGAATGCCTCTTGAGATGCGTCTTCCTCAATGTTGGGTTTTTCGGGCCGCAAAAATCGCTTTTTGTGTTGCGGAAACCTCGAAACCCCGCCACCGCATCCGTGCGAAGAAATAAAATTTCGTAAAAACTTTCACGTACGAGTTTTCTAAGCCTAGATCTACTTTAGATCTACAAGATAAGAATTTACCCTTGATGCGAAGCCCTTCGCTTAATCCCGCTCGTCCAAAGTTCGCCGGATCTCGAGAGTATCAAAGTAGATACTCCTCTATGTGTATCCATACAAGCAAGAGATGGAGAAACCAAACAAAAAGGTGTGCTAGCACCTTTGAATGGTTCGGCCAAAGAGGAGGAGAGGGAGAGAGGTTGAGAGCTTGAGAAAGAAGGAGGTTTCAACACAAAATGAAACTTACACTTCCATTGATGTGGCCGGCCACATTAAGAGGGATTATAACCTCCATGAAACCCCAAGAGTCACAACTCTTGGTAACTCCCATGAGGTGGCATCCCACTTAAGCAACCATGATGATGTGGAGCATCATCATTGGCCCACTCTTTGCCAACTCACCAATGAGGTGGCAAATGGTCAAGTCAAATTTGACCCTTCATCTTACTCTCAAGTCAAGTCAAACTTGACCACTTCTCTCCCATGGTTGATCTAATCTAACCATTGGTTCAAGATAATTTTAATTTAATAAATCTCTATTCATTGAATTAAATTAATTAAATGAGTCTAAGTCCAAATTAGACTCACTTAACACATGAACCAAATTGAGTCCAACTCAATTAGCTCAATTTGGATTACTCTTAATCCAATTTGGTTCATCACATGAACCTAATCCTTTAGGTTCATCAAATGAACCTAATCTCCATCTAATTGCCCTTTGTGTGTGACCCTATAGGTTCTTGTAACGTTGGCAATGCTCCTAAACCCATTTAGAAGCATAAGTAATGAGCGGTATCTAGCAACACATCATTACTACCCAAGTTACAAGAATGTTGAGATCCAACATCACCTTGTGACTACTAATTGTGACTCCTCACAATATATGACATTGTCCTTCTATCCTAGACATCTAGATTGATCAATGTGAGACATAGACCGTGTCATCCTCTAATAAATCTAAATCTTGAATCCCAAGTACACTCACTCAATCAAATGAGCTCAACATCTCATATTGACTCATTTGGGCATGACCATGCACTTAGTGGTCTCACTCTATCAAGAATATCGATGTCATTCCCATCATATAGGAGGGATAGATCCCATCTACATCACTCACATCCCTCCACATAATTTGTTACATACCTAGTAATCGCCTTTATAGTCCACCCAGTTACGGGTGACGTTTGACGAAGCCAAAGTATGTAACTCCTTATGTAGGGAACCATGGTGACTTCAGGTCCAAGGACTAATGGTCATACTAATAGCCACATGAGAAAGTATATGACACTCATATAACGATCCATGATACTTTCTCATGGCGGGTCATTCAGTATACATTCTCCAATGGATACCCATGTGTCAACTTGATATCTCCATATCCATGACTTGTGAGGTCAAGTCATCGAGTTGACCTACATGCTAGTCTCGTCGCATTAACATTGTCCCTGAATGTTAATACTTGACTAGGAATGATTAAGAGTAGTGTTCCCTATATCATCTCACTATCGATTCAACCAATCGATTGATATAGGTAAGAACCTTCTACTCAAGGACGTTATTATACTTAGTTATTTGGCACCAATACAAGTAAGTATAATAATAAAAAACAAATTCCTTTATTTATATACAAGAATATGATACAACGAGTCCATACAACAATCATCAAATGATTGGCTCTAGGGCTCTAACTAACAATCTCCCACTAGCACTAGTGTCAATCAGTGTAGGCTCTAAGGCCTAATAATCTAGTGTGACCATCATGCTTTCTCTATGCCAAAGCCTTGGTCAAGGGATCTGCGATGTTAGCCTCTGTGAGTACTCTGCAAATCTTCACATCTCCTCTCTCGATAATCTCTCGAATGAGATGGAAGCGCCGTAGTATGTGTTTGGTCCGCTGGTGTGAGCGAGGTTCCTTAGCCTGTGCTATTGCTCCATTATTGTCACAATAGAGCTCTATGGGATCAGCTATGCTAGGAACCACCCCAAGCTCAGTAATGAACTTGCGGATCCAAACTGCCTCTTTTACTGCTTCTGATGCAGCAATATACTCGGCCTCTATTGTAGAATCAACAACTGTGTCCTGCTTCGAACTCTTCCAACTAACAGCACCACCATTTATGAAAAACATGAACCCTGACTGCGATCGATAATCATCCTGGTCGGTCTGGAAGCTGGCATCACTGTAACCCTTTACAGCTAGCTCATCATCGCCTCCATATATCAAGAAATATTCTTTAGTCCTTCTCAAGTACTTAAGAATATTCTTGACCGCTATCCAGTGACTTTCACCTGGATCTGACTGGTATCTGCTCGTCATGCTCAAAGCATACGAGACATCAGGACAAGTACATATCATGGCGTACATGATAGATCCTATGGCTGAGGCATAAGGGATCTGATCCATGCGGTATCTCTCCTCTCTAGAAGAGGGACTTTGAGTGTTCGAAAGACTCACACCATATGACATCGGTAGAAATCCCTTCTTGGAGTTCTGCATGGCAAACCGAAGTAATACCTTGTCAATGTATGTACTTTGACTTAGGCCAAGCAACCTCGTAGATCTATCTCTATAGATCTATATGCCTAGAATGCGGGTGGCTTCACCTAAGTCCTTTATTGAGAAACAAGTCCCTAGCCAAGTCTTGACAGACTGCAGTAAAGGGATGTCTTTCCCAATGAGTAGTATGTCATCCACATACAATATAAGGAAGACAACTGTGTTCCCTACAACCTTCTTGTAGACACAAGGTTCATCTTCATTCTTGGTGAAACCAAACTGTTTGATTGTATCATCGAATCGAAGATTCCAGCTCTGAGAAGCTTGCTTTAGTCCATAAATGGACCTATGTAGCTTGCATACTCTGCCAGTATGATGTGGATCTACAAAACCCTCAGGTTATGTCATGTACACATCCTCTAGCAGGTTTCCATTCAGAAACGTGATTTTGACATCCATCTGCCAGATCTCATAATCGTGGTACGCTGCAATAGCAAGCATGATCCGAATGGATTTAAACATCGCTACTGGAGAAAAGGTTTCATCATAGTCAATACCATGAATTTGCTTGAAACCTTTAGCTACCAAGCGACCCTTATAAAGAAGTCCATCCATGTCAGTCTTTCTCTTAAAGACCCACTTACACCTAATGGGTTTGACCCCTTCAGGTGGATCAACCAAAGTCCATACTTGGTTAGTGTACATGGATTCCATCTCGGATCTCATGACCTCTAGCCATTTCTCAGAATCTGGTCTCATCACAGCTTCCTGATAGGAGGTAGACTCATCCTCAATGAGCACAATGTCATCATGGTCAGACAAGAGAAATGAGTATCTCTCAGGCTGACGACGTACCCTATCAGATTTGCGAAGAGGTAGGTCTACTTGAACTGGTTGTGGTTCCTCAACTCCTTGTGGAACAACATCATCCACAACACTTTGTGGTTCCAGTTCAACTTCCATCGAGGCTTCTGTGCTATGGTCCACATCTTGAACTTCTTCAAGATCGAACGTACTCCCACTAGTCTTTCTAGAAACAAAATCCCTTTCTAGAAAAACCCCAGTCTTAGCCACAACTATCTTATGTTCACCGGGCATGTAGAAGTAATATCCCTTCGTTTCCTTGGGATATCCAATAAAATAACACTTATCGGATTTGGGTCCCAGTTTGTCCGAGACTTGACGTCTAACGTAAGCCTCACAACCCCAAATCCTCATAAAAGACACCTGGGCATATCTCCCAGTCCATATCCTATATGGTGTCTCTATTACAGCCTTGGATGGAATTCGGTTGAGAATGAAGGCTGCTGTGTCTAGAGCATAGCCCCAAAGATATATAGGAAGATCTGTGTGACTCATCATAGATCGTACCATATCTAATAAGGTACGATTCCTCCTTTCGGATACATCATTCCACTGTGGTGTTCCAGGAGGAGTGAGTTGGGATAGAATCCCACACTCAGCTAGATAGTCACAAAACTCATGGCTAAGGTATTCTCCACCTCGATCTGATTGAAGTATCTTATTACTCTTGCCAAGCTGGCTTTGTACTTCATTCTTGAATTCTTTGAACTTTTCAAAGGATTCTGACTTATGTGTCATCAGGTACACATAACCATATATACTGAAGTCATCAGTAAATGTAATGAAGTACCTATAACCACCTCTAGCAGTGACATTGAAAGGGCCACATACATCACTATGTATAAGACCTAACAAGTCAGTCGCTCTCTCACTGTGTCCTCTATAGGGAGTCTTGGTCATCTTGCCTAGAAGGCATGACTCGCATGTCTCATATGATTCAAAATCAAATGAGTCCAGCAAACCATCTTTATGGAGCTGGGATAAGCGTTTGTCATTTATATGACCTAAGCGACAGTGTCAGAGATAGGTTTGGTTCATGTCATTTGACTTGAACCTCTTGGTACTTATGTTATAGATAGGGTTCTCAAGGTCTAGAATATAGAGTCCGTTCATCATATGTGCACTACAATAGAACATATCATTTAAATAAACTGAACAACATTTGTTCTTTATTATAAATGAAAAACCTTTCTTGTCTAAACAAGAAACTGAAATTATGTTCTTAGTCAAGGTAGACACATAACAACATTCATCTAATTGTAGTACAAGCCCAGAGGGTAGAGATAGATAGTAAGTTCCTACAGCAACAGTAGTAACCCGTGCTCCATTGCCTACTCGTAGATCTATCTCGCCCTTCATCAATGCTCTGCTATTTCTCAGCGCTTGTACATTAGTACAAATGTGAGAAGCACATCCGGTATCTAATACCCACGATGAAGAAATAGATAGATTGACTTCTATAACATATATACCTGAAGTGGAAGTCTCACTTCTTTTCTTCTTAAGATCTTCCAGGTAGATTTTGCAGTTCCTCTTTCAGTGCCCGGTCTGACCGCAGTGGAAGCAGGTAGCATCCTTGGCGACCCCTCCTTTGGGTTTCAGTGCCTTGCCTTTGCCCTTGGCATGGGACTTTCCCTTACCTTTAGGCTTACCCTTGCCTTTTCCCTTTTGCACCATCAAAATGGAGTTAATCTTAACCTTCTTAAGGTTAATCTCAGTAGTTCTCAACATACTCAGAAGCTCAGGCAGTGGCTTGTCAATTTCATTCATGTTGTAGTTCATGACGAATTGACTGTAACTCTCTGGAAAGGATTGCAAGACCAAATCAGTGGCCAGCTCTTGGCCAAGGGGGAATCGCAACCTCTGTAGGTTTTCTATGTACCCAATCATCTTGAGTACATATGGGCCTACGGGAGTCCCGTCTTTCATCTTGTACTGAAACAGTGCCTTAGAGATCTCGAATCTCTCGTGCCTCGCTTGTCCTTGATATAGTTGACGAAGATGTTCAACCATATCATAAGTGTCTATCAACTCGTGTTGCTTCTGAAGCTCAGAGTTCATGGTTGCGAGCGTAAGACAGGACACATCTAATGCATCATTTTGATGCTTCTTGTAAGAATCACGATCAGCTCGCGTGGCAGTGGTAGGAGGTGCCTTCGGAATGGGCTGCTCCAGAACGTACAGTTTACGTTCTTATGTGAGAACGATTCTCAGATTCCTGTACCAGTCCAGGAAATTAGCTCCGTTGAGCTTGTCCTTCAGGATGGAACGCAGGGAGAAAGAGTTCGTATTTGACGTCATGGTAATCTACAACAGAAAAATACAGGAAAATAAATATCATATTCCAATTAATCATCTAATTAGGCCTTTAATTAAATGATGCTCCCACTGAATTCTATAATTCATATGGGACAAGATTCACATCATACTATGCCCTGAGTTAGCTTTGGCTAAATCGCCCAAGACTTAGTATGATCGGTAGGTAACTAATTACCAATTACATCTCTATGCAACTCTTGTTTATAGGATCAAGATCCACATTTATATTAAAACTCGAGTTAGCTTTGGCTAATACGCCCAAGAGTTAATATAAACGTGATTTTATCCTATCTACCAACAATTGAAAAATGCCTATAGTTAAACTCGATCCAATTGAGTTAACTAGTTGCTCAATCTAATTGAGTTGTACTCACCCATGCGTTGATAGGCGGGACCAAGATTGTCCCTCCGCACCCTACCAAGATAGTATGTGTTGCTCTGCTTTGGCAGATTCAACAACAACATGCGATCGAGGTAGTGATGGGTATCACGGCATGGTAGGCATTTCGAGTTGACGCGATTGAGATCTAATCTAATCGTCGAGGTGTATCATATATGCGATTTAGATCTAATCTAATCGTTAAGGCGCTAATTAATTACTATTCTAGCATTCATCACATATACACACACAAGCAATTAATTAAATATTTTGTGATTAGTCATGGCCCTACTACGATCTTCTCAAGCCAGTGAGAAGATCAGATGGTCAACCTAAGGTCAACAGCTTCTCAAGCTCCTTCCTTTGACCACCTTGTGTTGCTCGCACCCTCCTCGTAACTCCGTCTCGAGTGGACCTTCCACCACTCCATTTTGTATATTACAAAAGTGAAACTCGAGTTACATTCGAGTCTAAACTATTTACAACAGGAATAAATAAATAGAAAGGCACGACGCGCAGGTCGCGTATCAAATATACAACACGCACAATCACATGACGGCACGCAGACCGTATTATGAATTACAACACAATATCCAATCAAATTGGGTCTTTTGGGCTATGACCATCACAAAAAATACATAATTCTAAATTATGTAATTTTTATAAATTTCTGTAATTTTTCTTACAATTTTTATGAGTAAAAATTCCCGGCGGTCCCGTTTAGCGTTTTTCGGGCGCAATCGCGGAACGAAGCCCCTTGCGGGGTCAGGGGCAGCACCCCAACCCATGATATAACCATCGCGAGTGTTCCTAAGCAATCTTACAGCACCTTAGCCCGCTGTCCCAAAACGATTTGGGGCGAAACCTTGTCATTTCGGAAATATTTTCTCAGTAGTCGAAGCCTACAAGTGTCTAAACACTTGTGCTTCGCTTCTATGAGAAAATTACCCATAAAATCTATAAAAATCATAAAAACACAGAAACTTACATATCTGTAGAATTTCATAAAATTCAAAATAAAACTCGTACGCGCTTCGCACCTGGCTCTGATACCACTGTTGGGTTTTTCGGGCCGCAAAAACTGCTTTTTGCGTTGCGGAAACCCCGAAACCCCGCCACCGGATCCGTGCGAAGAAATAAAATATCGTAAAAACTTTCACGTACGAGTTTTCTAAGCCTAAATCTACTTTAGATCTACAAGATAAGAATTTACCCTTGATGCGAAGCCCTTCGCTTAATCCCGCTCGTCCAAAGTTCGTCGGATCTCGAGAGTATCAAAGTAGATACTCCTCTAGGTGTATCCACACAAGTAAGAGATGGAGAAACCAAACAAAAAGGTATGCTAGCACCTTTGAATGGTTCAGACAAAGAGGAGGAGAGGGAGAGGTTGAGAGCTTGAGGAAGAAGAAGGAGGTTTCAACACAAAATGAAACTTACAGTTCCATTGATGTGGCCGACCACATTAAGAGGGATTATAACCTCCATGAAATCCCAAGAGTCACAACTCTTGGTAACTCCCATGAGGTGACATCCCACTTAAGCAACCATGATTATGTGGAGCATCATCATTGGCCCACTCTTTGCCAACTCACCAATGAGGTGGCAAATGGTCAAGTCAAATTTGACCCTTCATCTTACTCTCAAGTCAAGTCAAACTTGACCACTTCTCTCCCATGGTTGATCTAATCTAACCATTGGTTCAAGATAATTTTAATTTAATAAATCTCTATTCATTGAATTAAATTAATTAAATGAGTCTAAGTCCAAATTAGACTCACTTAACACATGAACCAAATTGAGTCCAACTCAATTAGCTCAATTTGGATTACTCTTAATCCAATTTGGTTCATCACATGAACCTAATCCTTTAGGTTCATCAAATGAACCTAATCTCCATCTAATTGCCCTTTGTGTGTGACCCTATAGGTTCTTGTAACGTTGGCAATGCTCCTAAACCCATTTAGAAGCATAAGTAATGAGCGGTATCTAGCAACACATCATTACTACCCAAGTTACAGGAATGTTGAGATCCAACATCACCTTGTGACTACTAATTGTGACTCCTCACAATATATGACATTGTCCTTCTATCCTAGACATCTAGATTGATCAATGTGAGGCATATACCGTGTCATCCTCTAATCAATCTAAATCTTGAATCCCAAGTAGACTCACTCAATCAAATGAGCTCAACATCTCATATTGACTCATTTGGGCATGGCCATGCACTTAGTGGTCTCACTCTATCAAGAATATCGATGTCACTCCCATCATATAGGAGGGATAGATCCCATCTACATCACTCACATCCCTCCACATAATTTGTTACATACCTAGTAATCGCCTTTATAGTCCACCCAGTTACGGGTGACGTTTGACGAAGCCAAAGTATGTAACTCCTTATGTAGGGAACCATGGTGACTTCAGGTCCAAGGACTAATGGTCATACTACACTACAAGAAAAAAGCTAAACAACAACGCTTTTTTGGCGTTGTCGTATGTACTTAAAAAGTGATGTTGTAGATGGTGTTGTAGAAAGTCATATCAAAGACAACGCTTTAAAAGCGTTGTGGTTGGTCACAAACACAACGCTTTTTAAGCGTTGTCTTTTCGTTCTTAAAAAGCGTTGTTATAGATGTTGTTGTAAAAATGCACATATCAAAGACAACGCTTTAAAAGCGTTGTGGTTGGTCTCAAAGACATTGTTTTTTAAGCGTTGTCTTTTATTACTTAAAAACGTTGTCTTTTTAAATTTATAAAAAATAGTGTTTTTCTTAATTAAATAGCAAAAATTATAAAAAAATACTCAAAATTTACATATAATTGAATATCCACAACCACAATCATTTTTATAATAAGACTATTTAACAAATAAATAAAACTTTATATTATACAAACAAAATGTATACATATTGATCCACTAATTAATTTTGTATCATACAAGTTATCCTTAACTTCATGACAATAATTTTTCAAACACACAAGTTTTACAAAACCTCATTATTGACTCTTCTTTAAGATTGCTGGACTTAATCTTAAAGGATCCATATCCAGTAGAGAGCAACCTATACATCACATTGAAACAAAATGATCAAAAGTTACAAGCTAATAGTGTGAAGTGCTACATAATAGAACAAGTTTCTATGCTTCCTCAAAATGGAGAGAAATCAATTGTGTGCTTTCCTTAAAGAAGAGAAGAACCATTCCTGTCTTATTGAAACAGAAAGATAAAGCATGATTAATAGTCTTGCTGCTATTATTCGAGAAGGATGGTCGCTTGATTAGAAGAATTATACATAGGGAATGGCAATCATAAGCTCTTCTACAATATTTAATGCCAAGATCAGCACAGCAGTTCAATAAATCGTAACTGCTTTATCAGCTGATACTGATTTTTCTGGCAATTGCCAGAGATGAAAGAAGGCTATTTCAGTATTGGGTGTTAATGAAATTGGGAGGCTGCAATTTTCACGTTTACTCACCTTCCAATGTGTGCTTCCACGGTGCAGATCGACCCTAACACAATAAGCAAAGGATGAATCATAAGTAAATCGTCAAAAAAAAAAATCCAATTCTATATTTTGCAGTAATCACTAAAGGGATCTATGAATATCACCTCTGGCACAATCCGATTCAGAAATGTTTCAGTGTCGCTCTGAACATCAGAGTCATAATTCTCATTTATGGTGAGAGAAGCACTTGTATGCTGCACTGAACAAGTATTTAACCTTCTGATCAGAAGAACAGCAGCAAAATGCAACGGACAATTTGTTTTTAATAAAATTGTAATCGCAGTCAACGAAAACTCACGGAAAAGATGAGCAAGGCCGCATTTGAAGCCCGACAAATCTTGTTGTATCTCTTCAACAATCTGGCACAACACCAGAAGCATACGAGTTATGTTTCATCACATTTTCCTATACATCGAGCGTCCATCAGTAAGAAATATAAGAGATCAAGTACAACCAAACGCATCTATCGATTGACCAGTGGATCATTTTCCAAACACAACAGGAAAAAAATTGCTTTTTACTGATTAATAAGGGAGATAAAATCAAGAAATGATCGGAAGAAAAAGAGACAGATTTGGGGGCGATTGAACCTTGGGGGTGATGAGATGGCATCCGCGCCTCTGAGCAGGGACGACGACGGTCTTCTGTGCCCACTTGGCGGCCATGGCCTCAGAGACAGCAGTAGAAATGCCGGCGGCGGCCACGACAAGTGTACGAGGGCCCTTCTGGGATCTCAAACGGGGGATCGCATGGAATTGCTTCTTTAAGTCCAGCAATCTCTTCTTCTGAAAGGCTTTCAGCTATCACTCTTAGAGCCATCTTCTTCAACTTGTCATCAAGACACCTGGGGTTGTAGGCAATCAAGAAATTTTGTATGAAAACTTTCATACATGTAAATCTCGTACTAAATAATATGTCAATGTTATATATACATGTAATTCATACCGTAAGTGTGTTTATATCGTAACTGACAAGTTTTCTTTAGGGCCAACTTCTACTCAAGCTCTTTAAACACTGCATCAAAATAAAAAAATTGGCATTAGTTCTGTGCTAAATGAAAATCATATTTAGAGGAAAAAGCGGGAGTGTTGTAGATGGATATATTAACCAAGCATATTAATGTTTGACCTGTCTTTACAAGTTCTAAGCATATATATTAACCAAGCATATAACCTAAGAGGAATAAGTTACAAAATGCTACTTGATGTTTGACCTGTCTTTATTGGATTTTGCGGCCCCGGTCTTCTTGTAGCCAGGCACAATGTAATACTTGATGTTGACTCTACCTTTGCAGTTGTTTCGGCTTGAGGAGTGGCAAAGAATGGTGGAGTAGAGGATGGATTTCAGGTATTCATCCGTGCCATCGAGGAAATGACTCCAGTAGGTGACTAGCATGTTGACCAGGGCATGCTTGGAGAAGATGACTTGTTTCAGAAGCCTTTTAGATCAAAGATACGAAGTGCATTGTTATAAAACTAGATGCACGAACACTTGCTTATACGGTTCTTGAAATAAAATACATTCGTAACCGTCACTAGCCCAAGCTCAATAAGGAAAATTCACGGTAAATGTGCATAGTATACCTCAGATACTGCAGATGATAGGGAAGGCCAGAAGACAGTTTGACGCAAATATTGAGATTGCCCAAGCCAATCCATGGTACTAATCCTGACAGCTCCTCCAAATCAAGGGATTCACTTCAACTTTCCTAAACCAAAGAAGAAACAGATGGATTACAAAAGAAAATAATTTGCACCATCAAACTGAAACTTATAATAAGCCTTAATAAATTAATGAAAAAAGAATTGTTTAGAAGTTCACTGAGAAACATATGAAAATACAACAAATGCAACTGCAAAAAAAAAAATAAAAAACTAGTATCCAATTAACTTTTTTTTATACTTTCAGATCAAAAGGTCAAATTTATATACTTTGGTTCATGTTCAAGCAAGAGGATAACAATCTCATCGATAGTTAGTATTTCCTTTTAATATAGAACACTAAAAAGAAGGAATATCAATGATGAAACAAACCTGAAAATGCGAGCTACTGAGGCAGCGAGCAATCTGCTTGAACAAGGTAATCATGCAGCGTTGGAACTCTGTCGTGAGCATCAAAGACCAAATATTACCAAATATTAAGATCACTGAATTGTCTGGACCACCACATAATTGAAGCTAATTGTCTGGAGTTGCAGGAAAGAATAATCAAAAGTAAAGTTGTTCCCAACCTCTCAAGTTCCGATTCATGAATCTTATGCTTTAATTCAAACTAAAACAGCACAAAGAGAATGCTCAAGGAGACAAGGAGCTTTATTTGTCACCAATCAAGTGGGAAAACATAATAGAAGCTTCAGAGCAGTGGTCTGGGGAACAACTTTACTGGCCCTTGGGTTACTGAAGCTTACAAATTGCTTACTGCCAAGAACGTTTCAAACCTGGTTGATTTATCTGCATCTGTTCTAAGTTCTCAATGCATTCACCATTAATTGATTGCAGCAAAAGGAAACCACTGCATGTAATAGACTTTTCGACTTGATCTCTTCTCCAAGTAAGAACATTTCAAACCTAGATACCTAGTAAATCCACATCTGTTCTATATAAACCCGTCACCTCTAAGCTCTCAATGCATTCATTCACCATTTACTTCCTCAATACATGCTCTAGTACTGAGAATTCAAGCTATGCAAGGAATGGCTGTTAAACTCCTCATTGCACTGCTTGCCTTGGCTTCCTCACGCAAAGGGTATGCATGCATGCAACTTTACTCTCGAAAACTAGAAGATATATTGAAGTCATTATCAGAAGAACATGAAAATTTACTTACAATCTTGTGTACTGTGTTCACCAAATCTTCACCTTCAAACTCTCCTCCTTTGTTGGCGCGTCCTTTCTTCCACATAATAGCTCTATTGATGTCATTATCATCACATAATTCAGTCCCCTACAACAAAGAAAAATCAAATAACAAATGTGAAATAATTTAATGTGAATCAATTAGAGGGTTCTTAGAGGAAATATATTTTAAAAATACTTACAGGAGGAAAGAAGGCACTACAAATTAGCTTAAGGGGATCACACTCTGGTTTAAATTAGCTCCTTATTTTATCATGTTAGAAGCAAGCTTATTAACTGAGCTTGATTAATGAGTATACCTATGCCCCTGACCCTGAATGAGGGGAATATTACAATATAGAGAAAGGATAGGCATGGAGTATGACAGGTTGTGTGGCTAGATTGATGCTTATTGAGCATGTGCATGCTTTAAATGTTTGTGCCACTAGCTAAAAGAGTAAATTTTATTGCTTAAAAGAATAACAAAATGTAAAATTGAATAGTAAAAATTCCTAGTACCAACCAAGAATAAAGGTATATATGAAGCATTAAATATAATCCTAAGTTAGGTTCAAATGCGCAAGAAATCACAAAGATTATGCTGAAAAACAGATCATTTTTAAGCAGGACATAATTTTGGAAGTCTAATTAAATCCGATATGTAATTATACACTAAAGCATTATATTTGCCCATGTAGAAAATCGCATGCAAAAATTGTAATCTGCAAACTAAATTGATAAGATTTTAACAAGAAGATAAAACTTCATTATTGGAAAAAAGAAAGAAAGAAAGAAAGTTCGTTCTTTTGTTGTTAATTCCAACAAAGGAAAAATGAAATGAAAGGCAACGATGAGAACAACACTTGTTAGATGTTACCCCCAACCAGAACCAGCTAGCCAACCAGATGAGATCGTTGGAACATTAAAACTCTGGTCAACTCCAAGATCCAGCAGCTCTATTCTCTCTACAATGAAAGCAGGACCCTTTGCCGACCTAATATAACAACGAACAGAGGTAAGTAACTACTGCTTTCTAACATTACTTTCTGTCAAAAATTGACCAACCAGATCAGCAAGAAGGGTGTTGAAGAGAAGGAAATGGTTGAGAGGTTTACCTTGGCTTAGTTTACGAATTGGGATGGAAGTCTCTGCCCTGTGCAAAACCCTAGCAGGAAGGCCTGCACGGTACAAAATTATTTATGATAGATAGGTTACAAAATCGAAAATGGGGCCAGCACAAAAAGGTAGACCACGCTCGTCCCCCCGTGCGATCCCTTTACTACACCATAACTGATCCCATCTCTCTCGACTTGGAGGAGTTGGGCCGGCGTGAGGAGTTTTGCGTGAGGAGTTTGGGTCGAGATTAGGGTTCAGAGGAGATCACGCGGCAAGGAGAGGAGAAGGCGCTCGTGGAGAGGAGAAGGCTCTCGTGGAGAGGGAGAGGAGAAGGCGCTCGTGGAGAGGAGAAGGAGAGGAGAAGGCACTCGTGGAGAGGAGAACTCGTGGAGAGGAGTGGTGAGGAGAAGGCGCGCGCGCGTTGAGGGTTTAGAGTTTAGCAAAGCGAGGGCTGCGAATTTATTTTAAGTGAGTTTAGGGGAAACATACACAACACTTTAAAAAATGTTTTTTAAAAAAATGTTGTCTTTGACCATAAACAACAACACTAAAGACAACACTTCATTAAAAACCGTTGTCTTTAGTAAAAAGTAAATACCATAGACAACGCTTTTCACTAAAAGCGTTGTAAAACAAAGAACGACAACGTTTTTATTAAAAAGCGTTGTCTATTGGGTGTTGTTGAATGCAAAAATTCTTGTAGTGCTAATAGCCACATGAGAAAGTATATGACACTCATGTAATGATCCATGATACTTTCTCATGGCGGGTCATTCAGTATACATTCTCCAATGGATACCCATGTGTCAACTTGATATCTCCATATCCATGACTTGTGAGGTCAAGTCATCGAGTTGACCTACATGCTAGTCTCGTCGCATTAACATTGTCCCTGAATGTTAATACTTGACTAGGAATGATTAAGAGTAGTGTTCCCTATATCATCTCACTATCGATTCAACCAATCGATTGATATAGGTAAGAACCTTCTACTCAAGGACGCTATTATACTTAGTTATTTGGCACCAATACAAGTAAATATAATAACAAAAAATAAATGCCTTTATTTATATACAAGAATATGATACAACGAGTCCATACAACAATCATCAAATGATTGGCTCTAGAGCTCTAACTAACACTCAACGGTCGAGCGGCGACCTTAAATGCTTGTCATCATTAGCGGTCGAGCGAAGTCCTTAAACCCTTGTCGTCATCAGCGGTCGAGTGGTGACCTTAAACTCTGGTCTACGTCAACAGTCGAGCGACGACCTTAAACCCTGGTCTATGTTAACGATCGAGAGACGACATTAAAACCCTGATCTACGTCAACGGTAGAGCGACAACCTTAAACCCTAGTCTACGCAAACGGTCGAGCGGCGACCTTAAACCCAGGCCTACATCAACGGTCGAGCAGCGACCCTAAACCCCAGTTTTTGCCTAATCTTCCTCAATGGTTGAGTGGTGACCTTAAACCCTTGGCTCAGTGAGCGGGCAAGCATTGATGAATAGCCGACCGTGAACCCGGGCTACTCAAAAGCTCGAAGTCTTCAAAATACAGTGACCGTTCGGGATTAGTCTTCAAAATATTCCCAGGGCCGATCAAAAGGTCACAGAATGATAATGAACTCTAAAGATAAAAAGGATCGATTAGCTGGATAGACTAATCATGGATGATTGGAGGAGTCACAAGGCCATGAGTTGAAAAAACAAATACAAGGAGATCAAGTTTGGTCGGACTGACAAGCATTCAATAAAATTTCAAAGGAGGAACTCTCAACCTCACTCAAGGTAATCTAAGGCGTCATCAGGCAGTGACGCGGTAAGTTTGTCCCGACAATTTTGTTGCTGGTCAGAGTTGATGACAGGTAGCCTCCCTCTCTGAGCTGGTCGATCGTCCCGTCGATTGCCAGGTCGAACAGGCGAAGTGCCCGGTCAGCAACTTTGTCGTTGAAAGCGTCCGAGCGGATGTAGTTCTTCTTCATAGTCTCGAACCGACCACCCTCGGCATCTTGGTAAGTCTTTAAAGCCGCTCGGGAGGCCTCTAGCTCGTCCTTCATGGTGGCCAGCGCATTATCTTTGGCGAAGAGTTGGCCGCGAAGGGAAGCTTCTTTGACCAACCGGTTGTTCTGCTCGACGACCAAAAAATCCTCATCTTCCTTGAGTTTCTTGGTGAGAGCCTGAGCCTCCTTATTCTTCAAGTCAAGATCTTCGATGGCCCAAAGTTTTCTCGCATTTACCGACTCGATCTTGGCGTCGAAGGTGCTGACTTGCTTGTTGAGCCTAGCCCGCTATGTGGCATGCTCTGCGCATTTTCCCCACTCGGCTTCTAGCAGTTGGTTGCTCTTCTCCAGGTCGGCCCTCAGCTTAGCCACTGCAACATTCGTCTGCTACTGAGAGGAGGATGACTGGCCATTTGACGCTTTCAGTTTCTTCACTTCCTCCTCCAAAAATACGAGTCTTTGACACATGGCCAGGCTCTCCACCCAGTACTGCAAACAACAAAGAGAATAGAAGCGCCGTTCGAAAATAAACTATGAAATGCAACAATTACCCCAGTAGACATCTGGGTGCGACTGTTCGCGAGCACCTCCAGAGTCATCATTGCTGCACGGGCCCGGGCATCAGCCCATATTTGGGCGAGTGACCCTTGGGTGATTATTTGGTGCTCGGAAGCTCGGGATTCAGTGCTAGATTCGGGCCACTCCTCAATCGGCAGATGCAGTATCACCGTTATATGGAGCTGGCCACTCAGGGCTGATTGTGCAGAGGTTGCTCGCCTAGACGGCCGAGACAAGGACAGTGGACGGATTCCAAATTTTTTGGCCTTCGATTTTGGTGGCATGAAGGCCACTGGCGGCGCGCAGATTGTTTCTTGGGGCAGATTCGGGGAGGGAGTCCGATCAGACGACGTAGGAGCCGCCATCTCTTGAATTGGAGCGGGGGTCAAAGTCTCAACCCGCTCGGTGGACCGCATTGCTAAGGAAGCGGAGCGTGATGATGTCTCCGCCCGGCGCCTCTTTCGCCTGATCAGTGGCTCTCTTGAGGAGGTCGAGCCTGACACCCCCTCAACCTAGATGACCGGTTGTAGTTCAGAGGGAGGACATGATCCACTAGGCACTCCACCACTCACTAAGACTGGAGCCGCCTCACTCTCATCTTGGGGGTCTTCTTGAGAGCCGACTGGCTGAAGGTCGCGGCTCTCCAACTCCTCCGCAGCAACCGCATTGACCGTGGCATCTGCAAGTTTAGCCTTGTCGGCAAGACGCGCGCATAGCATGACTTCAGCTGCAAAAGAGGAAGAAAAATTAGTTAGAATCAAATAAAAGAGTACATAAGTCGCATACCTAGGTTGAACGGAAGCCGGGTGCGGATCGAACTCAGGCCAAATATATAGAGGACACCCTCCAGCAGTAACTTATGGATGTCGTACTTTTGACCGGCCAACATTGAAGCTGTGTTGAGCTAGTCTGATCGGCTCTTATACTGTTTCAAGGGAGGTTGGGTCGCCATTTTGAACTGCCAGTGGGTCAGGAAATCCGGCCACTCAGGAAGGTGTACAAAAAGAAATATTTCCTCCAATGCTTGTTGGAGGTTGACATGTTGTCGAAGAAAGCTAAGCCCACTCGGGCTTGGAAAAGAAAAGTCCCTGGCTCGGACAATTTCAAATAATAAAAGTAATGAAAAATCTGGGGAGTGAGAGGAATTTCGTGCAGGTGAAACATGATCACTACCCCGCACAGCAGTCGAATGGAGTTCGACACTAGTTGATGAAGGGAGATACGGAAGTACTTACATACAGCGGGAAAGAAGGGACGAATAGGAAACCACAGACTGACGGTAAATTAATCCCTAAAGAAACAAATGCAGCCGGGAGATGGAGAATTTGGACGATCGGAAGGAGAAGGGAGGACAACTTTGTAGCCAAAAGGAAACTCAAATGTGGCTATCAAACTCTCAGCATTGGTGGAGTCAAACTAGGACTCGGTAGAGGTATACCAGAGCCCAGGGACGCCGACAGGCGGCTGTGAAAAGCTTGCCATCGAAACTAAAGTTCAATAGAAAACAGGGAAGAAAGGCGACTCAGAAAAAAGGACTCCACAAGGAACGAACAACTTCAATCGAAGGAAGATGAGGGCTTACGAGAGATTGCAGAGATTGTCAGAAAAAGGACGATGGAGCAATGCGCGGCAAAGATGGAGACGACAAGAGGCTTGTAGACGAAGATGACGACGCGGAGTGAAGAAGATGTAGGCAGGCAATGCTTATAAACCCCGGGGTCGGTCGACCGGAGCCGACCGATCTATGTCGTAGAAACTCAGGCAGAGATCTGACTGTTGAATTTAAATCGCCAAATGTCACATCGATATTCTATAACGTCAGGCATGCGACGGCAGCGGGCGTGACACGTGGCGCATCACCACGAGCCGACATTTAATGAGGGCAATTAAAAGGCATAGGGGCGCGCTTAGCCTGAATGCGAAGAGATTTGCACGATTTCTCAAAAATCTGGTGACGTGAGCCAGGATCGCGCTCACCCAGAGGAGCCCAAGAAAAGATTTCACAAGTGCAAATATTCGTTGTGTCGATCGGCTTAAGGAGCAGACCTACGGCCGAATGACAAGATTCAACAAGCTGACTGACAGAGAGCGGTTACATAGCCGACCGTTACACCACATTATCCCGATCAGAAACCAAGGAGTGTCGAAGCCGATCGGGTGGCGAGCTTCACAGACAATTTTGTCCAGTAAGTCGGACTTGCAGCCTCCTTCGACTAGACTTGAGGGGGAGGCATGTGATGCAGTGATGAGGAGGGGCCCCACCCCGCAGAAGATAGCTGCCACGGTGGAGGTCAAAGTCAAGGCAGTCAACGCTCAGATATCATCAGCCGGTCGGGCGACCATGCCCCGACCGAAGGGAGAAGGTCCCAATCCACCGCCGCCTTCGACATGGGGAGGAGTCAAATGACCGACGCTCAATGGAGAAGACGATGTGCAGAAGCCGAGCCGAGCGGCTACCCCGCTCGGTGAGGCAACAAGACTTGGCATTGGCAAAGTGAAACTTCTGCCGAGCGGCTACCCCCCTCGACCTTATAGCATGACGTGACACAAACATAGTGAAATACGACCGAGTGGACATGGCACAAGCACGGTCGGGTTCCGGCCGAGTGGACGAGATACAGGAATAGTGAAGTTCCGGCTGAGCGGCCAGCCCGCTCGGCCTAGCATCATACTCTCTCTAGTATCCATTGACATCCCTTTGGGAGTTAGTGCCACCGACGCTGGGCATGGGTAGCCAGAAGATCGTACGGCGGAAGCTTTCACTGTCACTTCAGAGATATGCTCACCTATTAAGGTACTGTGTCAGGGATACTTTACTGACAAGCCTTTTCAGGGAAACTTTGGGAAGCGTGCTCACCTTGGAGAGCATGCACGCGCGCTACAAGAGCTCTATATAAAGGGGGGGTCCAAGCATCGGCGGAGGTATGCGATATTCACTATTTGCGCTACAGTCTTCTTGTTGCTCCGCCTTATACTTCATCACCGGTGACTTACTTGAGCGTCGGAGGGTCAACGCCGGGGACCCCTTCCCTGACTCGGCACTGACATCATCTGTGTTGTAGGTCAGAGCGGAGTCTACAAGCAATCAACGAGAGCATCACATCCCCAGCTTTCCATCTCTTCGACTTTCGGATATGATCAAATGAGTTTTGACTAAAACTCATTGATGGACCAAGATGACTTATATTTCTAAATTTTTATAATGAGATGGAAATGTGGAGTGTGTAGAGGTGGATATAGTGAGAAATCTTAGTTTTGAGTCTCCTACATGAAGTTATATGCCTGTGTCAATTGGCACAAAGTTTGAAACTTTCTAAACCTTTTGAACAATGTTGAGAATCTTTTACATGATAACGGAGAGCACCCTTGGACTCCAGAGAACTATAGAAACTTATAGGAGTTTGAATGAGTTCAATCATAGTTCTCTAAGTTCATCAATGGGTTTTGATTGAAACTCATTGATAGTCCTAGATGGCTTGGATTTGTGAAATTTTACAATGAAATGAAAGTGTGGAGTGTGTAGAAGTTAAATATGGTGTCCAATACTAGTCCTAATACATGTAGGCGAAGTTATGATCATGTATTAACTAGCATAGATTATGGTACTAGTTTTCAAAGAATAGCATTATAGTGGTGTTGATATTCAAAAACTAATACCACAGTGTGTGATCAGAACCAACATTGTGGTGTCAGTTTTCAAAAACTAGCACCACAGTTTGTGTTAGTTGGCATGTGACTGTAACTTCACTTATGTGTATTAGGATCAGAATTGGACACCATATATACCTTCTACACACTAACATCTTCCATATCATGGCAAAATTTTAAAAATATAAATAACCTAGATCTATCAATGGGTTTTAGTTAAAACCCATTGATAAATTTAGAGAGTTCTGAATGGGCTCATTCCAACTCATATAGATTTCTGCAGTACCTAGGAGTCCAAATATGTCCTCCGTTATTATCATAAGGATTTCCAGCATTGCTCAAAAGGTTTAGAAAGCTTTAAACTTTATGAAAATTAGCACGGACTTATAACTTCATGTAGGAGACTCGGGATCAAGATTTCTCACCATATCTACTTTTTACACACTCCACACTTCCATCTCGTTATAAAATTTTAGAAATCCAAATCATTTAGGTTCATCAATGGATTTTGGTCAAAACTCATTGATAATATAAAGAGCTATGATTAGACTCATTCCAACTCCTATAGGTTTCTACAGTTTCCTAGAGTCCAAGGCTACCCTCTGTTATCATCGTAAAGGATTTCCAATATTGTTCAAAAGGTTTATAAAATTTTAGACTTCGTGCAAATTAGCACAAACTTATAACTTCGAGTAGGAGACTCAGGATCAAGATTTCTCACCATATCTACTTTCTACGCATTCTACACTTCTATCTCATTGTAAAATTTTAGAAATCTAAGTCATCTAGGTCCATAAATGAGTTTCGATTGAAATACATTGATACACCTAGAAAATTTCGATTAGGCTCATTCTAATTTAAGTGGATTTATTAGGTGAACATAAGTCTAAATAAACTCTCTTTTATTATTTTAAAGACCTCCCAAGAGTGGTTAAAATAATTTAAAATTGAAGACCAACATCACTATAGTGCTCGTCTTTAGAAACCAACACCACTGTAATGGTGGTCAAACCAACACCAAAATTGATTTTATTATTAATAATAATAATAAAATCAAATTTTGTTATTAAATTTATTTTTTACTCTTTTATAATTATATATTAAAAATTGAAGATATTAAAAAATAGGAAAAAATTATTTTTAATGTTTTATCAACATTCTTTTTATTTTTTAAATTTTTTATTAAAGTTTTAAAAATAAAAATAAAAATAAATATAAATAAATAAATTTAGAAGATTTTTTTATTAAAGTTTAAATGGTATTTAAATTAATTTAATTTAGAAGGAAAGAGAAGTTGCATTCATATAAAAGAGAAAAAAAAATTAGAAAATGAAGGTTGCATGATGTATGTATACGGGTATAATTGTAATTTGATGCTTGGGAATAATTAAACATTAGTATGCCTTTTGAAAATTCTGAACACGTGCACCCTTTGAGAATTTACCGTACTTTCTTTAATTCGATTCATAGCCAAAGACTAAAATCATGACATCATATATATGTAATATTTTGGTTGATATTCGGATGATAGGTTATTACAATAGATCAAGGATCGAATTTCTAGAGAATAATCCTTTCAAATAAAATCCGTCCCATATAAAAAGACTTTGCTCGGTTATTAATTTATCTCCTGATGGGAGGAGGGGGGCCTAATTAAGGTGAGCACATCAATTTTTACCATAAGTACCAAAAGTACATCGTCAATGATGTCGAATAATCGGCTACTGCAGTGCTATGGCACATCTCTATGTCCTAAAGGACTTCTATGAGCATGCGTGACTAGGCACGAGTTCAACTACCTGTATTGTCTTAGAGCTTCAACATCGTGCCAGGCCAAGTTAGAAGATCACCTACGAGGAGTTGTCACTCCACAACCACTAGTAGGGCACAAAGTGGTCACAGTCTTAGCATGGTGCCACAGGCAATAGCTGAGTCAAGAATTGTATAGCCTCGGGTTGATCCTGTTAGAAATCAAATAATCTGTTGTCGGAGATTTTAGGGGACTTAGTTCAATTTAAAATTTACACAGAATTTAAATTCAACTTACAGTCGAAATGACCTGAGCAGATAATCTCAGGTTTAGACTTGAGTTTATTAGAATGCTACTAAGTTAGGCAATCCATAAAGGTTTTAAGTTTTATCAAATGGATGTGAAATCTGCCTTTTTAAATGGGCTAATAAAAGAAGAGGTTTATGTAGGTCAACAACCTACGTTTAAAAGTATAGATCATCCTGACCATGTTTTTAAACTTAAGAAAGCCTTGTATGGTCTTAAACAAGCACCTAGGGCCTGGTATGAAAGACTAACCTCTTATCTAATCTCTAAAGGGTTCAACCAAGGTCAAATTGATTCTACTTTATTCAAACAAGATATCTTTATAGCCCAAATGTATGTAGACGATATAATCTTTGGTTCAATCAACTCATAATTTTTACAAGAATTTGTAACTTTAATGGAACAAGAATTTGAAATAAGTCTTGTAGGTAAATTAACTTACTTTTTAGGATTATAGATTAAACAAACTAATGAAGGAAATTATATTTACCAATAAAAATACATCAAATAATTACTTAAAAAATTTAGAATGAAAAATACCAAAGAATTAAAAACACCAATGACAACTAACACAATCTTATATAGTGACCCAAATGGAAAACCCGTAGACCTAAAATATTATAGGAGTGTCATAGACAACCTTTTATACTTAACTGTAAACCAACCTAATGTGGTACCAAACCTGTGCTAAGGAATCTCACTTAACTAATGTAAAAAGAATTTTTAGATATTTAAAGGGTACAATAAATGTAGGAATATGGTACCCAGAACACCCAATTTTGAACTAATTGGTTACTCTGACTCTAATTATACTGGCTGTAAAATAGATCATAAAAGTACAAGTGGTGGATGTCAATTACTTGGACCATCACTTGTCAGTTGATTTAGTAGAAAATAACACTATGTTGCTTTATCTACTACTGAAGCTGAGTACATAACAATGGGTGAGTGTATAACACAACTGTTATAGATGATGCACACATTAAAAAACATTAACTTAGAATATAAAAATGTAAAAATCCATATTGATAACATCAGTTCAATTAATGTAATAAAAAAATCCAGTGCATCATTCAAGAACCAAATATATTGAAATAAAACATCACTTTATTATAGATCACGTCGCCAATGGAGATATTGAACTCAACTATGTTGAGTCCAAGTCAAATTTGGCTGACATTTTTACCAAACCACTATCAGAATCAAAATTCAGTAATTTACGAAGATGATTAGAAATGTGCACGATAGACTAGGATTTTTTTACAAATTTTCTAATGATTTGAAAATCCTAGGAAAATTACTTATGTTTTCTAAAAAATTTTCCATTTCTCAAGTGTTGAAAATTTGTTTTGGCCTTAGTCTAGATCAAATTCATAGAAAGCATGATCCTATAGATCTAAGTAACAAGCATCTCACAAACACACTAGGTCTATCTTGATTGTGTATTCATAAACATAAAATGACGTGAGATGAGTAGGCCTCTTGCTTGGACTTCAGATGCTTATATTAGTGCATCAACATAAGTCTAGGCATAAAATACCAAATTACAGTGATCAAGCTAAGCAATTTTTCTTAGTAAACAATAAGTTGGATCAAATCTTGCTTAACTTGACTAACTAAGTGAACACTTCTTGTCACACCCCCAAAAGAGTCCCTACCAAAAAATTTCGGCAGCATCTCCCCTGTACCGGTGACAATCTGAAACATACATACATACAAAATACATCAGTCACATGCGGCTGGAACATATACACAACCACGCAGTTTATATTCATCCCACTCGGCTGGAACATAATAAAACACGACCACGCAGTTATATATATACAATGAACATCCCACTCGGCTGCATTAAAAACCAACACAGTGGAAAAATGATAACGAAAAGCCCAATACAACACAAATCAACACACTGCTAGCCGGCTAGGCTTTATACAACAACCACAACAACAAATACAACAACACACCA
The DNA here is from genome assembly GCF_018446385.1 of Zingiber officinale. NCBI lineage: Eukaryota > Viridiplantae > Streptophyta > Magnoliopsida > Zingiberales > Zingiberaceae > Zingiber > Zingiber officinale. The sequence continues at coordinate 30,587,236 of NC_056004.1, forward strand.
AATACAACAAATACCAAATACAAATAAAACATACATAAAACCTGAAACGGTCTTCGGATGTGACGTAGGACTCGACAAACAGGATACTCCGAGCGACACTCCAACCATCTACTTGAAAACATAATATATATATATATATATATATATATATATCGGTGGTGAGTATAGATAACTCAGCGGGTAATAAACATGATAGTGCATGGTCTATAAATAAACATGGAGATCAAAGTATATAGTCTCAGTAGAGAATAAAGAACATGATCATACTAACATATCCAATAAACACAACTACCGGTACTAGTCTATCTCACATGGTATAATGATCATAACTGACATACAAAAATTGCACATACTACAACTGACAAAATGATAAGCACATACCCAATCTAGAAATGAAACATGGTACAATGATCAGTAAACTCACCGGATCTGAAACAAACCCACTCATGACACCTATACAATATAAATACAACTGCATATACATGTAAAATAAATGACATGTATGCAGTGTTAGTATTAGCTCTAGTACCAATTATGAGATGATTGTAAAGGGCACATAATTGTATCATATATCATTATTAATAAAAGGCAAAGTTGGTTATTATATTTATTTTAGTTCAGTGTCAATTCAATAATTATAATAATGCCCTTGAGTAGTAGGTTCTTATCTACAATATATCAATTGGTTGAATTGATACTAGGATATTGTAGAGAACACTACTCTTAACTATTCCTAGTCAAGCATTAATATACAAAGGATAATATTAATGCATTGAGACTAACATGTAGGTCAACGGATGACTTGATCTCATAAGTCATGGATATAAGATATCAGGTTGACACATGGGTATATATTAAAAAATATATACTGAATGACCCGCCATGAGAATGTTTCATGAATCATTATATGAGTGTCATAAACATTCTCATGTGACTATTGGTATGAATAGTCCTTTGACCTGAAGTCACTACGGTTCCCTACATAAGGAGTTGTGTACTTTGGTATCGACAAACGTCACTTGTAACAAGGTGGACAATAAAGTCAATCACTGGGTATGCAATGAATTATGCGGAGGGATGTGAGTGATGTAGATGGGATCTATCCCTTCTATATGACGGAAACGATATCTGTGGGCCCCTTGATTAGTAGGACACAAGAAAGCATCGCCATGTGCAAATGAGTCAATATGAGATATTGAACTTATTTTATTGAGTGTGTCTACTTAGAGATCAAGAAACACAAAGGTTGATAAGAGGATGACACAGTCTATGCCTCATTGATCAACCTAGATATCAAGGATAGAGGGACCAAGTCATACAAGATAATAGCCACGGACAGGTTAGGTCAGATCTTGATCTTCTCGTCACTTGGGTAGCAATGATGCCTTGCTAGATGTCACTCATTGCTTATGTGTCTAAATGGTTTTAGATACATTTCCAACGTTACGAGAGCCTATTGGGTCACACACAAAGAACACGTTGACTTGGAGATGGATTATGGGGTTAAGTTTAATCTGAATTATACACATTGAGTTAGACTCGAATGAATTCAGATTAGACTTATTGAGTAATGAGTTAGACTCATTGGTTTATTGGGTTAATGGCTTATTGGGTTAATGGTTAATCCAATATTCTAAATCCAACCCATTAAGATTAATGAATATTAATAGAGATTAATATATAATTAATCAAAAGGAAGATCAAGAGACAAAAGTATTTCGTATTCATTGGATGAATACAAAAGCCATTTGTAAAAGTAACTTTTAGGTGAAGTAACCTTTTTGGTAAAATAACCTTTTTGGTGAAGTAACCTATTTGGTAAAGTAACCCTTTTGTGAAGTCACCTTATATAGATGAAGTGACCTTTTGGGTGAGTGTGCTCTTCTTGGTTTTGCTCTTCTTCCTTTTCTTCTCTTGGCCAAAAACAACCTTGTAGAGTTGCTAGCACAACGAAGGTTGTTTCTTCTCCAAGTTGTGAGTTTGTGAGACGGACGGAGAACGTGTTCGTGTGGATACCGTAGAGGCACGGACGTATTGATCGCACTGAGATCCACATTTAAAGAAACATTACTGTCAGGATTGCGAAGGGCACATAGCAAAGGTATAACTTTCTCATGTAGAAGAATTAGTACTTAGTATATGGTTTCCTTTCGCATGGATATTCTGGAAAGGAACTAGATGTTTTCTGCTGTACTTTCGCGTGTTTAGCGCCCTAGTTCCTAACAGTGGTATCAGAGCCACTTGCGAAGGCATACACTAAGTTGTAGTAGAATTTCATATGTGATATAGAAATTACATGACATGTTTATTATGATTTGCATGATTATGAGCAAGTTTCGGCCAAGAGGTTTTTAGCGAAACCATCATGGCGTTGTGGCTCATAATTAGTTGTTTAAATCATAGTAAATTTTGTCATAATAGATTGAGCATGTTATATGACATGGTGCATGGTTATGACCCTTAAACCCTGATGTGATTGGATGTGTGTGTTGTAATTCATAATACGACATGCGTGTCGTGCCTCTCCTCTTTTATTCTAGTTGTAAATTTAGACTACACTCAAATGTAACTCAAGTTTTCTTTAGATTTTGTAATGTACAAATAAGAGAAGAATAAGTCTACTTAACGACGGTGAAAAGGGAGAAGGTCAACAACACATGACGACTAAGGAAGCACTTGGAGAAGATGCTTTTGAAGCACTTAGAGAAGATGCTTTTGCCTAGGTTGACTTTTCGATCTTCTCATTGGCTTGAGAAGATCATAGATAATGAGGCCATAACCATGTCATATTTCTTTTATGCATATATGTGATGTGTGCTATGATATGCTATGTGATGCATGTGTAGTTTAATCATGATTAGGTCTTTTTAAATATGCCTACCAAAGTTTAGTACTCACTACTAGTTCGATCAATTGTGGTCAGGTTTTGCCAAAGCAAAGTGACTCGATTTATCTTGCTAGAGTGCGATAGGACAATTGTGATGTCCAACTACTAAACTTTGGATGTGACTTAACTAAGTTGAGAACTTAGAGGCATATCCCATACAATGTAATTCAATTATACTAGTCTTGGGTGATTAGCCAAAGCTAACTCAAGATGTGTTATAATGTGGATTTCATAAGATGGGCAAATGAACAAATAGTCTTGTTCACCTAATGATACAAGAGTTACATAAGATGTAATTGGTAAACGTTGTCTACCTAAGTTATACAAATCTTGGACGATTAGCCACAGCTAGCTCAAGAAAAGGTATAATATGGATCTTGTCCAATTGGTACACGTTGTCTACCTAAGTTATACTAAGTCTTGGGTGATTGGCCAAAGCTAACTCAAGATGAGGTATAATATGGATCTTGTCCCACATGAATGTTATCGCAATTGGATTTGAAGCTGGTAGTGTGGGTAAAACCACATCTATGATTTGCTTCTACCAAAGCTTTACAATTTAGTGGGAGAATTATTTAATTAAAGTCCTAGTTAAATGATCAAAATATGATACTTATTTCTGTATTTTATTGTTGTAGATCACTATGTCATCAAATACGGCAAATACTCTCTCTCTGCGATCTGTCCTTGATAAGGACAAGCTCAATGGAGCTAACTTCCTGGACTGGTATAGAAACTTTAGAATAGTTCTTAAACAAGAAAAAAAATTGTACGTCCTAGAGAAGCCCATTCCTGAAGCACCCCCCACGACTGCTACTAGAGCTGATAAGGATGCTTATAAGAAGCATCATGATGATGCATTGGATGTATCATGCCTTATGCTCGCCACCATGCACTCTGAGCTTCAGAAGCAACAAGAGAACATGGATGCTTATAATATGGTTGAACATCTTAGATAACTATATCAAGGATAAGCAAGACATGAGAGATTTGAGATCTCCAATGCTCTATTTCAATGTAGAATGCAAGAAGGAAGTCCCGTAAGACCTTATGTGCTCAAAATGATCGGGTATGTGGAGAACTTACAACGATTGGGGTTTCCACTAGGCCAAGAATTGGCCACTGACCTTATTTTGCAATCATTGCCTGAAAGCTATAGTCAATTTGTCATGAATTATAACATGAATGAAATTGACAAGCTATTGCCTGAGATGTTGAACATGTTAAGAACTGTTGAACTCAACCTTAAGAAGGTAAAGCCTAGTACCATTTTGATGGTGCCAAAGGGAAAAGGCAAGTGGAAGCCTAAAGGTAAGGATAAGACACAAGCCAAAGGCAAAGGTAAGACTCATGCACTGAAACCTAAAGGCGGGGTAGCTAAGGAAGGAACCTGCTTCCACTGTGGTGAAAAAGGACACTGGAAGCGGAACTGCAAGTTGTACCTAGAGGAAGTGAAACAGAAGAAAAGTGAGACTTCTGCCTCAGGTATAAATGTTATAGAAGTCAATCTATCTATTTCTTCTTCATGGGTATTAGATACCGGGTGTGCATCTCACATTTGTACTAATGTGCAGGGGCTGAGAAATAGTAGATCTTTGACAAAGGACAAAGCGGACCTACGAGTAGGCAATGGTGCAAGAGTTGCTACTATAGCTGTAGGAACATATTCCTTATCTTTGCCCACTGGGCTTGTTTTAGAACTTGAAGAGTGCTGTTATGTGTCTGCCTTAACTAAGAACATCATCTCTGTTTCTTATTTGGACAAGAAAGGATTCTCATTTGTAATAAAGGACAAATCTTGTTCCATTTATTTCAATGAAATGTTCTATTATAGTGCACATCTCGTGAATGGACTCTATGTTCTAGACTTTGAAAACTCAATATATAACATAAATACCAAATGGTTCAAGTCTAATGATTTGAACCAAACATATCTCTGGCATTGTCGCCTAGGACACATAAATGAGAGTCGCATATCCCAACTGCATAAGGATAGACTTCTGAACTCATTTGATTTTGAATCATATGAGGCATGCGAATCTTGTCTTCGAGGCAAGATGACAAAGACTCCATTTAGTGGACATGGCGAAAGGGCTAATGATCTATTAGGACTCATACATACAGATGTATGTGGGCCTTTCAGAATATTTGCTAGAGGAGGCTATTATTACTTCATTACCTTCACTGATGATTTCAGTTGATACGACTATGTGTATCTGATTAGACACAAGTCAGAATCCTTTGAAAAGTTCAAAGAATTCAAGAATGAAGTACAAAACCAACTTGGTAAGAGTATTAAAATACTTCGATCAGATCGAGGTGGGGAATACCTTAGCCAAGAGTTTCATGACCATCTCATTGAGTGTGGGATCATATCTCAGCTCACTCCACCTGGAACACCATAATGGAATGGTGTATCAGAAAGAAGAAATCTCACCTTATTAGATATGGTACGATCGATGATGAGTCATACAAATCTTCCTACTTCCTTCTGGGGACATGCTCTAGAGACGACCGCTTTCACACTTAATCGAGTTTCATCTAAGGCCGTCATAAAGACACCATATACAATATGGACTGGGAAGAGTCCCAAGATGTCTTTTATGAAGATTTGGGGTTGTGAGGCTTACGTTCGATGACAAGTCTTAGATAAACTTGGATTCAAATCAGACAAGTGCTATTTTGTAGGATATCCCAAGGAAACAATGAGATATTACTTCTATAATCCCATAGAAGGCAAAGTGTTCGTTGCCAGAACTGGTTTCTTTCTAGAAAGGGAATTTATTTCTAGAAAGACTAGTGGGAGTGAAGTCAATCTTGAAGAAATTCAAGATACACAAACTAGCACTGATGCCTTGATGGAAATTGAACAGGCACCACAAGAAGTTGTGGAGCAACAACCTGTTCAAGTAGCACACGCTCTACGCAGATCTGATAGGACCCGTCGTCAACCTGAGATATATTCATTTCTCTTGTCTGACCATGGTGATGTAGAGCTTATTGGTCTTGATGAGCCTACATCTTATCAGGAAGCTGTACAGGGCCCAGATTCTGAGAAATGGCTAGAGGTCATGAGATCCGAAATGAAATCCATGTACACTAACCAAGTATGGACTTTGGTTGATCCACCTGAAGGGATCAAACCCATTGGGTGTAAGTGGATCTTTAAAGTGAAGACTGACATGGATGGGCATAAGCATACCTATAAAGGTAGATTGATAGCTAAAGGTTTCAAGCAAATTCATGGTATAAACTATGATGAAACTTTTTCACCAGTTGCTATGCTTAAGTCCATTCGGATTTTACTTGTTATTGCAGCTTACTATGATTATGAGATCTGGCAGATGAATGCCAAAACCGTATTTCTTAATGGAAATCTACTCGAGGATGTGTATATGACACAACCTGAGGGTTTTGTATATCCAAAGCATGCTAGAAAGGTTTGTAAGTTGCAAAGATCCATTTATGGATTAAAGCAAGCTTCTAGAAGTTGGAATCTTCGATTCGATGATGCGATCAAAATGTTTGGTTTCATTAAGAATGAAGATGAACCTTGTGTCTACAAGAAGGTTAGTGGGAGCACAGTCATCTTTCTCATATTGTATGTAGATGACATACTACTCATTGGAAATGATATCCCTACTCTTTAGTTAGTGAAGACTTGGCTTGGGAATTATTTTTCAATGAAAGACTTAGGTGAAGCAGCCTATATTTTAGGCCTTAAGATTTATAGAGATAGATCTAAAAGATTGCTTGGCCTAAGTTAGAGTACATACATTGACAAGGTGCTTAAACGTTTTTCCATGGAGAATTCCAAGAAGGGATTCTTGCTTATGTCACATGGTGTGAGTCTTTCGAAGACTCAATACCCCTCTTCTAAGGTAAAAAGGGACCGCATGGATCAGATTCCTTATACATCTGCTATAGGGTCTACCATGTACGTCATGCTTTGTATTCGCCCAGATATCTCATATGCTTTAAGCATGACGAGCAGATACCAGTCAGATCCAGGTGAAAGTCACTTGATAGCAGTCAAGAATATTCTTAAGTACTTGAGAATGACTCAAGATTATTTCTTGATCTTTGGAGGTGATGAAGAGCTTGTAGTAAAGGGTTATACTGATGCTAGCTTCCAAACAGATAAGGATGATTATAGATCACAGTCAGGGTATGTGTTTTGCTTAAATGGTGGTGCTGTGAGCTGGAAGAGTTCGAAGCAGGACACAATCGCTGATTCTACAACAGAAGCCGAGTATATTCCTGCTTCAGCTGCAGTAAAGGAGGTTGTTTGGATCAGGAAGTTCATTGCAGAGCTTGATGTTGTTCCTAGTATAGCGAGTCCAATAGACCTCTATTGTGATAACAATGGAGCTATTGCACAGGCTAAGGAACCTCGTTCTTATCAGAGATCCAAATACATACTACGACGATTCCATCTCATTCGAGAGATTATCGATAGAGGAGATGTGAAGATATGCAGAGTACCGACCGATGCTAACATTGCATATCCTTTGACCAAGGCTTTGGCGCAGAGAAAGCAAGATGGTCACACTAGTTCCATGGGTATTCAATATCTTAGTGATTGGCACAAGTGCTAGTGAAATACAAAGGTTGATAAGAGGATGACACGGTCTATACCTCATTGTTCAACTTAGATATCAAGGATAGAGGGACCAAGTTTAATCCGAATTATACAACGTTACGAGAGCCTATCGGGTCATACACAAAGAACACGTTGACTTGGAGATGGATTATGGGGTTAAGTTTAATCCGAATTATACACATTGAGTTAGACTCGAATGAATTCGGATTAGACTTATTGAGTAATGAGTTAACTCATTGGTTTATTGGGTTAATGGCTTATTGGGTTAATGGTTAATCCAATATTCTAAATCCAACCCATTAAGATTAATGAATATTAATAGAGATTAATATATCATTAATCAAAAGGAAGATCAAGAGACAAAAGTATTTTGTATTCATTGGATGAATACAAAAGTCATTTGTAAAAGTAACCTTTAAGTGAAGTAACTTTTTTGGTAAAATAACCTTTTTGGTGAAGTAACTTATTTGGTAAAGTAACCCTTTTGTGAAGTCACCTTATATAGATGAAGTGACCTTTTGGGTAAGTGTGCTCTTCTTGGTTTTGCTCTTCTTCCTTTTCTTCTCTTGGCCAAAAATAACCTTGTAGAGTTGTTAGCACAACAAAGGTTGTTTCTTCTCCAAGTTGTGAGTTTATGAGACGGACGGAGAACGTGTTCGTGTGGATACCGTAGAGGCACGGACGTACTGATCGTGCTTAGATCCATATTTAAAGAAACGTTGTTGTCGGGATTGCGAAGGGCACGCAGTAAAGGTATAACTTTCTCATGTAGAAGAATTAGTACTTAGTATATGGTTTCCTTTCGCATGGATCTTCTGGAAAGGAACTAGATGTTTTCCGCTGCGCTTTCGCGTGTTTAGCGCCCTAGTTCCTAATATGCAGCATGACAACCATATGCAACAAGCATATCTCAAACAAGTGCAACAACCACAATCACATGCAACTAGTATCTACTAAGCATGTATGCAAATATATCTCCACAGATGCACCGCGCATCATATGCAAAAATGTGTATGCATGCTCTATGGTCACCCCCGCCACCTCTCCGGACACCACGACCCCGGTATGGCCGAGAGGCTTGGGTCCGTGACAAACCGTACAAGCCTCACACGCGTAACCGCTATAAAGTGACTGAGGTGACAGTATACTATGTAGTTATCTAAATACATAGCTAAGGGTCCCTGACCACTCACAACTCAAGCCTCCTGACTACTGTACCCTCAAGACCCACTACTCCAGAGTGGTCGAGGCTGACAGAGTAAAAACACTAAGCAGCTGAGTAAGCGCGAAAGGACATCACATAGCTCCACTCCTAGCTACCATCTCCATCAGTGGCCGAAAGGACATCTATAAAAGACTGACGATTCTCTCAACCACAAGGGAGACAATAATCGTCAGATGCAATGAATGATGAACATGATATATATATAATCATGATATCAACATTGTCATCATCAATGCAACCTCCAAACCACATAAGCACTCCACGACATGAATATAATTGTCATGATAAATCCACACATTCCACCAAATACATGTACACAACTACACACATATAATCAACCAAAAATCTCCAATAATCCCACTGGACACATATGCACAGAACATAAGTACAATCAACATGTATCCTCCAATAATAAACACATCAGACACGTGTATAAACTACAAACATACAATCAACACAACTCCTCCAAAAGTACATAATCAAATACGTGTGTACATACAACATGTAAATGTACGGTCAACATGATAACTCCTATAACGCATACCAACATACGTACAATCCACATCATATACATAATCAGCATGGTAATCCAATCAACCAAACCATCCCTACATTATATACTCTACACATGTAATCACAACGGAGTATATATCAAGAGTTGAGACTGTATATGATATAACTAGAGCACCTCAAAGATCAAGCATATGTATCAAGTAGGAAAGCAGCAAACGAACACGATATAAGATAAAGCAGCCTAATCCATATAATAATAACCATGCACTAAGCTCAAAGAAATATATAGAAGCCAAGGAAGAAATACCTGCCTTTATTTGTCGACCGTGTCAGATAGACCAATCCCACATTGAGACACTCGCCTCAAATCAAAGTCTTACGATCACATAATATATTTAGTCATTTACATAGGTAGCAAATAGTTAAATAAACTCCCCAACTTAATTAGGGGAAAACACTAATCAAAATAATTAATCTAATTTCTTAATCTAATTAAGTTTGACTAAATCCACAATTCCTTCACTTCAATCCTACTCATGAGTTAATCAATTTAATCATGGTCATCTTCTAAAATCATTATACACTAATCAAATCCAATCATCCATAACATCTCATTATCCCCAACATAATATGATTTAAATCTTTATTCACCCATCTATCACATAAATGCAACCAAAACTCTATACTTAGCTTACCTTGATCCGGTTGCTCCCGTGCTAACCCACGGCTAAAGAGCTTGTTGTCAGAACTGGTGGCTGAAGCTAGGTAGAGCTGCTGCCCGTAAACAAATGTCCTAACACATGAGCAATCATTTACCACCATAGTTAATAATTTATCTCATGCATTAACCCAACCTTATTAATTAAATCATCCACCTAATCACATCTAAACTTCCAACCACTTAACCAAATTTTGATCAAGGTGAAGAGGTGCCTACTGCCAGAATCTGTAACCAGAGCAAGGAGGAAGTTTGCTTCAACCCAAATGCCCCCAACTGATGTTTCACTGCTGGAGAAGGTTGTTGCCGGAGCTGATGGCCTCTACAGACCCTAGCAGTAATCCTCCACCCCACAAGAATCGCCACAGCCAACAATCTGCAACCCAACACACCCTAAATAAAAATCAACGCTTCCATAACTAAGCACAAGATCAAATCCTCAACAGATCCTTACCTCCTCACCTGTGACCTCCACAGCTTCAAGAAATGAAGAGCAGTGATCGGCAGCAGGAGAAATCCACCAATACCTTGATCCGATGAATCTCCTTAAGTCCATATCAAGAAGAACATCACAAAGGGGTAAGATCTTTGAAATCACACAATTTCATATGAAGCTTACCTTGATTCGGTCGCTTCCTGGTGGCATCACCCACTTCAATCCGGTTGATGAAGAGCAACCGGTCACTCTCCAGCAAATGAATTGAAGAGGACGAATGAGAAGGTCAATCAGCTGGAGACAGCGCGGATCCATGCCCCTCGTTGAGCCCTAAATCGGATCTCCTGAACGCGTGCAAGAACCGATCGAGGAAGCGATCACACCACCGGAGATGGCTTGGACATCTTCAGTATCTTCAAGATCTGGCGACTTTCCTCCGATGACGCGTTGAAGCCGAGCTCGCAAGTGGAGAACGCTCTTCGTCGGTGTCGGGTGCGTCGGATCGTCTATGAGAGAGAAATCGAGAGGGAGAGGAAGAAGGATCAGCAACTCGCTTCTTCCTTAAAGCTTCGGTGGTTGCTTTGCACCGGCGATACTGAGAGAGGAAGAGGATCACCGGTGGAGAGGTGAGGATCGGGAAAGAAGGATCGGCGTTTTGGGGAGAAGGAAAATAAGGAAAACAAAATAAAATATTTTCTCACATAAATGGGTATCCCAAACAGGCTTAATTTGAACCTGTCAATTCGTCCCCTCCAAATCCATCGTACGAGCTTCGAAAAATTCTCTAAAATTTTGAAAAAAAATCTAATAAGATTTTCATCCAATAATATTTATTATTTAATTTTTCGGTATCTTACACTTCTATCCTCTGTATAGTTAGTTAGTAACTAACGGTTAGACATGTACTAAAAATATTAGAAATTGAATGGTTACTTTTTAAAGATATCAAATTCAAGGGGAGGATTTGCTTAGACAATTTAAAAATAATTCCATTTTTTTCACTTTAAACATCTTTCTTACTTTGAAAAATTTTCTTTATTTTTTAAAGTACTTTAAAAATTAGTCTTAAAAAATTATTTCTTTAAAAGTACTTGAATTTTTCTTTGCAATTACTTTGCAAATAATTTCCTAGAAAAGTATTAAAGAATTGGAAATTACTTTTATAATCTCCCTTAGAAAAGTTTTTTTTAAGTCACTTTGAAATTGTTACTTAGAAAATTTTGTTTAAAATTTTTTTATGACAAAGTTACTTTGAAAAATTTTCAAACTTAAAGAAGTTTACTTAGAAAATAGTTTTTGCAAAAGCTTTATTGCTCTTAAAAATAATTCCTTAGAAGATTTTATATTTCCTTTTAAAATCTTTATTAGAAAATTTTCTTTGAAAACTATTTACTTCAAAATTATTTTTTTCAATGAATTACTTCAGAAATCAAAATTCACTTAAGAAGTTTTTTTTCTTTGAAAAATTTGACTTCAAGATTTCTTTTGAAAATAGATTATTCAACAATTGTAAAGCAATTTCCTTGAAGATCTTTTCAAAAGTCTTACTTGCCAAAAATTTTACTTGAAAATTTTTACTGTTTACTTAGAAAATTTTTGAAAACATTTACTTAGAAATCTTTGACAAAAGTTTTCTTAGAATAATTTACATAGAAATTTTTAAAGTTTTCTCGGACTTTACTTACAAATTATTTTGAAAAAGAACCTTGAATTTTTTTTTAAACATTCATTCCTCCCTCAAATGAACCTGAGTTTTACCCTTGTCAAAAATATTATTTGAAGTACTTGTTGTGCTAAACCTTTATGCATTTATTTTTTGATGAATGCCAAAGGTTAAGGATAGTGGGTTAGGTTAGAAAAATTAACTCATTTTAAACAATTCATGCTTAATGCTTGCTTTATTACTTTATTGTATTTTTTTCTAACTTTAATCTAGGTTATCATTATATTAAAAAGGGAGAGATTGTTGGTCCATGTTATACTAATAATCTGATTTTGATGTATGACAAATAGGTTAAAGTTAGATGTATTGTTTGTCTAACCTTTCTACTAAGTGTGCAAGAGTTGACTAATCTGAATGACCTAACACTAGGCTGAAATCTAACTAGATCTGTGGGATTCGATAGTTGGTGGGAAGTCCAGATAGGTCCACGGGGCCCAATATCTGGCAGGAAGTCCAATTGGGTCCACGGGACCTAACAATTGACTGAAGTCCAGTTGGGTTTATGAACCTGACAATTGGCGGGAAGACCTGGTGGGTCAGAGGCAAGTCAAGTGACTGCAAGTGGTAAGTGAAAGTAAGCAACTAGAGGAGAGATCTAGTGAGGACGCGTTCTCTGTTGAGGAAACTATAGGCGTATGTCCAGCTTAGGTCCATTTGAAAACCTAAGATAAGACCTTGACTAGATCCTCGTCTCGAGGAGATAGAATTTAATTACTACTCATATTTTATTATATTGTGCTAACTCTGTTTTGCAAGGTAAATATTTTTTCTATTACCTGGACTAATCTTTTCTTGCAGGGAGGAAACTGTTGAAGAAAAGGAGTCCGGGCGCCCGAAGCTAGTCCAGGCACCCGGAGTAGCCGCACCCAGGCGGGTGCCATAGGCACCCGGGCGGTCCAGGCACTCGAAGTCAGTCAAGGTGCTCAGACCCGAAACATCATCCATATGCTTATGTGGAGCGAGTCGATTGGCTGAGCCACGTGGTCCAAGCATCCGGAGAGGTTCCAAGCGCCCAGAATGGACCTATTTAAAGGACTTCGACCAGGAGCTTCAGAATAACAACTGCTATGACTTTCACTCTTGCTCGGTGTTTTGAAAAAGCTCCTACGATGTTGTAACACTCCTCCAACAACCGACGATCAAGATTTTCTCACTCTCTTTGTTGTCGGTAATTTTCATATATAGTTCCTGTACTCAATTTGTAACCATTTAAACTGTTAGTGAATTACCCAATAAAAGCATTCGTCGAGTATGAGCCTTAGAGTAGGAGTCGTCGAAGGCTCCGAACTAAGTAAAACCAACTTGTGTTAGCGCTTGGCTTCTCTATTTCCTTTTCTTCTTTTATTCTTCCACTGCATACCTATTTTAATTCGCTCTCAATTTTCGATGATCGTTATTCGTAGAGGTTCCAAGCACCCAGAATGGACCTATTTAAAGGACTTCGACCAGGAGCTTCAGAATAACAACTGCTATGACTTTCACTCTTGCTCGGTGTTTTGAAAAAGCTCCTACGATGTTGTGACACTCCTCCAACAACTGACGATCAAGATTTTCTGACTCTCTTTGTTGTCGGTAATTTTCATATATAGTTCTTGTACTCAATTTGTAACCATTCAAACTATTAGTGAATTATCCAATGAAAGCATTCGTCGAGTATGAGCCTTAGAGTAGGAGTCGTCGAAGGCTCCGAACTAAGTAAAACCAACTTGTGTTAACGCTTGGCTTCTCTATTTCCTTTTCTTCTTTTATTCTTCCGCTGCATACCTATTTTAATTCGCTCTCAATTTTTGACGGTCGCTATTCACCCCCCACCCCCGCCGTAGCATCTTTCCGATCCTACATATACTACCCTCTAGATACCATTATAGGTGGCAGAGATAGACAGTTTACTAAGTAGTTATCTAACTACATTGCAACAAGATCCCTAACTGCTCACAATGCCGGATATCACTACCCCTGAGTGGTCAGGTGACACGACAAGACAAGATCCACTCCAAGCTACAACTCTCCCTTGATAGCTGAATGGACAGCTAAAAATGACTGACAACTCTCTCAACTATAAGGGACACTTTATTGTCAACATGCAGTGCAATGATGAACATGATGCAAATAATCATGATATTGATATGATCATCATCAATGCAACATCTCGATCCACATAAATACCTCAAGTACATGATCTATCAATCACCTAAGTCTATAGGTTCGAATAAATCCAACAGGTGTCTACTAATCAATAAATACAATAAGTAGCAACACTAGACACACCATACATGTGCACACCCTATAATATAGGTATAATCAATATAATATCTTCAATAGTTAAACCAGACATGTACGCACACTACAACATAAGTATAGTCATTTAAATTCTTCTAATAAACATGCCAAATACATGTGCACAAATAACATAGATATAACCCGAAGCACAATCCATCAACCACATATATCTATATGTACGCATAGATCAAACAAGTATCTACCAATAACACATGGGGTACAAAGCGACACTCATCATGTGGCAAAAGGTGATTCGCTCGCCCCCAGCGCCCCCGTCAACCCGTCCCTATGCCAACACGGAGGAGGTAAATCACAGGTGGCTACTAGCCATTAGTGCAAATGGCCAAGACATGGGGGAGGTTATGCTCAGTCACGCCGAGTTTCGATCCCAAGACCTCATGTGGAAACACCCTATGCCTTAACCATCGCACCGCCCCGAGGGGACAAAAAGCGACACTCATCATACAACTCACCCAAGTGGTTACATAACACATATAGGAAATCAATTAGATTAATTCCTATAGTGTACAACATACATGTGTGCACGCTATTTGTATACAATCAATCAACATGGTATCTCCTATAGTGCATACCATACATGTGTAAGCTCTACAGAGTATAGATATCTAAAGTAAAGACTACATAGATATTAACTAAATCATCTCTAAGGTTAAGCAGATAAGTATCAAGCAAAATAACAATAAATAGATTTAAGATAAAGCAACCTAATCCATTAATAAAAAATAATAATGCACTAAGTTCAATAAACCAAAGAGGCCAAAGAAGAAGTACCTATCTTTATCTATTGATCGTGCTAAACAATCCTGCATCAAGATGCTTATCTCGAATCAAACTCCTGTGAACACATAATATGCAGTTTCACTAATTTCATCATGCGTCCAATTAGCTAACTAAATTCAAAATCTAATTAGGAAAACCCTAATTATTAATTAATACAACACATTAATCAAATTTAGTTTAACCCAACCTCAACCCTAATTAACCCTTCTTTTTAACATTCTTTCTATCTTGATTGGGTAATCCAACTAATGATAACAACTAATAAATGAATCTTCCATCTATTATCTCTTAACACCTTAATTTATTAAGCATCATGATCCAACCATACTTAATTCATCTTAATAAGAATTGTCTAATCCCATCCATAATCATCAATTATTCTAATCAACTGGAAACCTATCATGAATCAATTACCAAAGCTAATCGTCCATATTCCACAATCAGCATTCCCATTAAGCAATTCATATTCCACTAAACCCAACCTCATCATCAATTAACTAATCAAATTCAATGCAGAAATGAAATCAAATCTCAACATATCTTACCCTAAATTTGGCAACTAGGTGGCACTGGAATTGGCTCACGGCCAACGATGATGGTCTACTACTGTCTATTACTTCCTTCCCTTGCTAAGCTAACAATCCAATCAATGAATCCATTAATTAGCCTTATAATCCAAATAATCCTGAATTCAGCAACCTTACCCCCAAACTAGATCTGCAACCCTTTGATGAAGAAATCCGAAGCTGCTATGGAGAAAATGGAGCTCCACATTCATATCTATAGTTTCTCAACAAAGACCTCAAACGTAGTTGTGAGGAGTTTGTGCTCTCCTCTTCGAATCCGTAGAATAGACAATGCTCCAATGGTCATCCTCCTCACCAAATCTTAACAGAGCACAAATCCTCCCTGCTCATGCCTGAAAGATACCAACTTCTGTAGTCGGCTGGAGGGGAAAGATCGGGTGGCAATCGGCTGAAGGAAAAAGACTAGTGCAACCCGGCGATAGATCGAGAAAAGGGTTGGCGGTGGTCTCTTACACATCCGTCGACTGGATCGAGAGAAGAGTAATGGAGAAGTGGTGCTCAGTTGGCGATCGGCCACCGACGGCAGTGTATCGAGAGGAGACTGAGAGGTTAAGGCTCGGCAACGTCAATTAAAGCTAGGCACAACTCAAGGTCGGGGATGATGGATCTATGCTGGAGATTGGCGACAACGCTGGCGATCGACGACGACACCGGCAATCAGTGACAACGCTGACAATCGACGACGATGCCTGCGATCGGCGTTGGCGATGAGTCAGGGAAGAATAAGGCGCTAACGAGGTAGGGATCGGGCGGAGATGGGAGAAGGGGATCGGATGAGGATGAAGAGAGGAGGAGAAGCTTTTATATCCAAAACTTAGGTTTAGTTTAATTAAATCTTAAATTAATTGCTCAATCAATTCTCATTTAAGTGATATTCTAAACAAGCCTCCTCTGAGTCTACTCGATTCATCCCCTTAAACATGTCATACTAACTCTGCTTAACTCTTGAAAAATTTCTGAAAAAAAATCAATAAGGTTATTTCTCTAATAACACTTAATATTTAATATATCGTATCTTACATAAATTAAGCAAGCTTGTAAGACACGTATGCTTGTGCATTCATAACACTTGTTCTTTATACATGCCATGTATCAAAAGTCTTGTTTATGCTTGTCAAGATAATGCATGTCATGCATATGGTAGGCCATGTGGCATACATAGGCCAACCAAGCTAAACAAACTTATGGTAAGTTTAACTGATTCATATGGACACATTATACCTCGATCGTGGTCTGTTACGTGAAGTAGTGTTCACACAAGAACCCTTGGATTGGTATAACTCGGGTCCTAGATTCACACTCCCTTATGCACTCTTAATCAATCATAATGCTACTCAATCGATGTGGGACTAATAATTCACAAGTCATATTTCCATTCATATTTTTTCAACAATCCCCCATATGAATAAAAAACAAGGTATGTGATAGCCTTCAATAGTTGAGTTGTTTATAGGATAGTTAGGTGTTATCCTTTGAACTTTCCCTTGTGAAAATATATTTGCTCACTAGCTGATCAGTAGACACAATGTCTTTGAACTATTCTACCATTTGTGTAAGCATGAATAGATCTCATCTAGGACTCTCCCTAATATAGCTCAGGTATTATGAGTGTGTTTACTATTGACCATGAACACGTCTGATTCTATGAGAAGTACTAAGAATTGTGCCTTCAATACTATTCGAAGTGGCCCCACTTCTTTCTTACATAGGTGATCTCTCAAGAATATTTTCCATTACTCCATTATGATCATTAAAAGTAAGAATTCTTACCCTTCATCTGCTCACTAATTCATCGGGTTGTTCCCCCATAGTGATTGCCTTTTAGTGCAGCTAGGTTATCCCTTTGAACATAATATTTGGGATCTCAAGCCATTATAATTGTATTTCCTTTGTAGCTATATAAAGCGCATTTTTCGTGATGAGCTAGCAACTAACTCCCTATTTAATCCTTTAATTAGTGGATCTGTTAGGTTATTCTTTGACTGTACATTGACAATAGTGATAACTCATATTGAGAGTAGTTACCTAATGATATTATGTCTATGAAGTATATGCCGAGACTTACCATTATACAAATGGCTCTATGTCCGGCTAATTGTCTATTGACTATTACAATGTATGTAAATTGCCAACACAAGTTTCGTCTATCTAGGAACATCCTCTAAGAATTGTCGTAACTATTCAGTCTTTTCACCATATTTGTTAAGAGCTACAAATTTAGACTGCATTATCGATTTAGTTATTATGGTTTGCTTAGAAGATTTCCATGAAATGACTGCATTTCCCAAAGTGAAGACATATCCACTTGTGAACTTAGAGTCTTTCATATATGATATCCAATTTTACGTTGATGTATATTTCGATCATAGCAGGATATCTCGTATAGTGCAGCCCATAATCATGAGTATATCATAAATACCTCAGTACTCTTGTTATCCCTTTCCAATGCTCAACACCGGGATTCTCGTGTATCTACCCAGCTTACTTACTATGTAGGCTAAGTCTAACATAACATGACATAGTCATTTCCTATAGTTTTCATGTAGACGCATTTATCACACTCATTGATCTAAAATCCACTTTCCTTCATGGCATTATCAAACTTTTCATATCATTGCTTCGGATCTTGTTTTAAGCTGTATAATGACTTGACTAATCTACAAACCTTATTTTTCTTCCTTAGTGCAAAAACCCTTCAAGTTGCTCAATGTATATTTTCTCTTTTAAATCTTCATTTAGAAAAGCAATCTTTGCATCTATTTGATGTATTTTCAAATTCTATAGAGCGGAGATAGCTAATAATATTCTGATGGAGGTTATTTTTTATACTGAAGAATACGTATCAAAGTAATCTAGACCTTCTTGTTGTCGATAACCTTCAATTATCAATCTATCCTTGTACTTCTTAATCATGTCATCTGATTTCCTTTTATTCTTGAAAATCCACTTGTAACCGAGTGGTTTATTTCCCGAAGAAAGCACCATAAGTTCCTAGGTGTGATTTCATAAGATAGAGTCAATTTTAGATGCAATGCCTCTTTCCATTAAGGTCCCTCATAATAGCTTATTGTTTCATATGCCTATTTTGAGGAGCTAACTTCCTCTTAGGTCTTATATGGAAACACATGTTCAAAGAATGAGAAATTTCTTGATTCAATAATCAAGTTTTTGTGTATCTTCGATATTTGAGATTCAAAAATAAGGAATCTATAAGCACTGTTGTTATGTGCATATCCAAGAAATATACAATCAACAGTGTTTGTCCTTATCTTAATCCTTTTCAAATCAGGAACCAACACTTGGCAAGACATCCTCATATTCATAAGTATTTATAGGATGATGGTCTTCTAGTCTATAACTCATAAGGGTTATTTTCTATTTTCTTTCAATGTATGTTATTTAAAATGTAATTAGCCATGAGTACAACTTTCCCCCACATTTGCTTTGACAGTTCAGAACTCAATATAAGAGCATTCATCATCTCTTTCAGAGTACGATTCTTTTGCTCAGTAACAACCATTTTGCTAAGGAGAATAGGGATCTATTTACATGTCGTATCCCGTGTTCAACACATAACTCAACGAATGGTGATACATATTTACCACTTTAGTCACTTCGAATCACCTTAATTTTCCTATTAAGTTAGTTTTCAATCTCACTCTTATAGAGAATAAATTTCTCTATAGCTTTATCCTTACTTTGGAGAAGATACACATAATTACATTTTGTGTGATTATCTACAAAAGTGATGAAGTACTTATTCTCACTATAGGTCCATTTTTGGCCGACTAGAGGGGATGAATAACCCTGAAAGGAAGTTAGCCAAAATCTCTTGTTTTTCAACTAAGCAAGGTTACAATATTAATTAATCAAATAACATAAAAGAAACAACTTAAAGATAATAAGTAAAATGGGCAGAGTTTACTTGGTTACAACCTAGGTGGTTATTAATCCAAGGCAATGAAAACCTCCACTAGAATGATTCCTTCATTGAACGTGAAGTAGTCTCTTACACACTTTGAAAGCTTAGAAAAAGACTAAGAATTGAATACTAAAGTTGTTGTTTAATTTCTAGCTCCAGAATACTTTTATAGCCTCCTAGGATCGGTTACCATTGCTTGGAGACACCTCCAAAGCACTCCAGGGTGCCTCCGAGTGGATAAAACTTAATCCTCTCTTCAATGGTCAACCAACGGCTAACCAATGACTTTCTGCGTTTGAGGGCATCTTCAGCTTCCTTAAGAGAAACTCTAAGTTGCTTCAAGGTGCCTCCTTTGAACAGGCATGACGTTGCCTTCGTGCTCCTCCAAGGCGCCTCGGGTCCTGAATGCAACAGCTCCGCTACCGACGCTGGAGGCACCTCTAAAACCATTGTTGGCACCTTCACCCTGGGCTGGTCTTCATGTGGGTGATGTTGCGATCAATCGGAGTTGAGCTCATCCAAACCCAACTCTAACCTTCTCCTCGAGAAGGCATCCTCCCCGGCTTCTCGTCCCTCGGATACGTTACGTGTATCCTTCTCATCCATCGGTGTATTCTTCCGTAGCTTCTAGTCCCTCTGATGCACCGAGCTCATCGACTCGCATCTTGTGTCATCCTTCTTATATGCTACATCTTCTGCTCAACTTTTTGTATTTCGAAGTTCTTGCACACTTAGACACAAGGCATCAAACATAGTAGGACATAACTTGACTTGGTTGACAACATCAAAAGCAACTCAGGGTATTTACAATCTCTCCCTTTTTGATATACATCAACCCAAGTTAAGTTAGGGTAATAAATAATAAAATAACATATGTAATATTAAGTACAAGAAAAAAAAATTTGTAATTAAGTACAGAAAAAAACATTTTAATAACGTAAAGAAAAAAATCAATATCTCCACCTTAACTTAGAAAATTTTAGAAAATAAGGGAAAATACATTAAAAAAAAAAGGGGAAAAATATAAAAACTTATAGAAAAATTTTCTTGGAGTTTAAAATAGAGTTTTCAAGAATATTACTTTTTATTGAAATTATTTTTCAAAAGTAATAATTTTTATCAATTAAACCTTAGTTTTGGAAAAAATAATTTAAAAATAATTTTTAAGTTTTAGAAAATACTAAAATTTTTATCATGGTAAAATAGAAAAAGTAGGATCAGAAAAAAAAAATTCAAGACAAAATTATTTTTATTTTGACTAGAATATTTATTTTTAAATAGAAATATTTATTTTTGAATTTAAATGTTTAAAAGTAAATTTTTAACTCAAAAAATCTTGTTTATTTTTCTCAACATACATATAACATTTCTTATCTGAAAAATCAGGTCTCTCAAAATTTATCTCTGAAAAAATTTAAAATTACTTTTTTTGTTAAAAATTCATAACAAATCACATAATTATCAAAAAAAATTATGAAAATTTGTACTCTAACAGAAAACATAGCTCATCATCACAAAAAAAAAAAAATTAAAAAAATTATTTTTCTAAATATTTTTAATCATCAAAATTAATTTTTTAAAAGAAGAATTAAAAATAAGCTTAGGTTAGATCACTTTAATGGATTCGATTTGTATTCATATGCATAACTTATAGTTAAGCTCACTAATTAAAGATAATAACCAACAATCTGTCACTTGGGCTACTTGTGATTTGTTTATGAAATACAAGAAAAACTTTAATTGATATCAAATTTTATGGGTACAAAATATCCCTATAAATAATATCGTCCATTAACTTTATTGGTATATGACTAAAGACGTCATAGCTACTATATATGTCTGTAACAAACTCCAATAGTAATCATAATACCAGTGTCATTAATAACATGGATCAATATGTAGATGTGTAGAGTGAAAATTACATGAAATATGATTAGTACATGTCAATTTCCAACTAGTCCTAAGATGACCGCAAAAGAAGTTAAATCATATTTGTAAAATACTTTATGCTAAACTGTAATAGTAAATCATGATCCAAACTTTATGATTCCAAAAGAAATCTATATATCATATTTACAAACACCAAATTCTAAATAGCAATAGTAAATTATTACATATTTTATTCAGAGTGTTAAACAAACAAAATATCCATGAATGTTTTGAACTTTAAGTACATACTATAATCAAAACAAAATATTTGTATTTATTAACATAGAGCAATACAATAAGATAAATACACACTCCAACTAGGTGAATTCTTATTCTATAAGAAAAACTCTCATATCCACAACATGAGCATAAATCAAGCCCTTGGTGAGTGGATCTACCAACATAAAATCTGTTCTGATGTACTCTATCATAATCTAACGACTCTACACTTTTTATTTAATTGCCAGAAACTTGTCGTTGATATGCTTAGATTTCGACGAACTATGGTTGTTTTTGGCATAAAGTTCTATGGATTTATTATCACAGTAGATCCTCAGTGGTATGTCAATTCTATCAACAATCTGCGATGCTGTGATGAAACTCCGCAGCCAAATTCTGTGATTGGATGTTTCATAGCATGCTACCAACTCTACCTACATAGTAAGTAGCTATTAGCGTCTACTTGATGCTCTTCCAAGATATAACTCTTCCATCTAGCATGAAAATATAGCCTGAAGTGGACCTACTGTTATTCAAGCATCTAGCAAAATTAGAATTTGAATATCCAATCACCCAGGTGATCTGACCTCTGATACGTGAGCTTATGTCATTTAGTTCTCTGTAAATACCGCGTCACTCTTTTTATAGCTCTTAGTGTGACAGTTCTGGGTTACTGACATATCTGCTTTATATCCCCACTATAAATGTTATATCTGATTAAGTACAAACTTATACATATATGAGACTTCCCACTGCTGACGCATATGAGAATTATTTCATCTCCTTTATTTCAAGTTCAAGCAGTGAACACTACTATAAGCTGAACTTATCATCTCTTGACACAGGTGTATCACCATATTTACAATTCTGCATATCATACCTTATAAGCACCTTTTCAATATAAGTTTATTGTGAAAGTCTAATAATACCTCTTGAACGATCACGATAAATTTTATGCCTAAAATAAAAAAATGCTTCACCAAGATCTTTCATTTCAAAATTATCAGATAGAAATGACTTAGTTTCATGCAGCTGACCCTTATTATTACTCGCAAATAATATATCATCCACGTACAAAATAAGTATAACAAACTTACTTTCACAAAACTTAACATATATGCACTGATCAACGGGATTCTCTTTAAAATCATATGAGAAACCACTTGATCAAATTTTTGATACCATTAATGGGACGCCTATTTTAAATCATAAATGAACTTTTTTAATCTACATACTAGGTACTTTCAGTCTGAGGACTCAAAGTTCTTTGGTTGCACCATATATATATATTCCTCTGTGTCCATTAAGGAATGCAGTCTTTACATCCATTTGGTATAACTCCAAATCATGATGAGTTACAAGTGTCATGATTATCTTAAGGGAGTTTTTCGTTAACACAGGTGAGAAAGTCTCCTTGTAATCAATATCTTCCTTCTAAGTGAATCCCTTAGCAACAAGATGAGTCTTATACTTTTCGACATTACCCCTTAAATCTTGCTTGATTTTAAATATCCATTTACAACCAATGAGTTTTATACCTTCAGATAATTCAACAAGTTCCCAAACATCATTGTCTACCATAAACTTCAACTATTCTTTCATGGCATTAATCCACCTTTTAGGGTTAGAACATTGTTTGACCTCTTGGAAAGATATAAGATTAATTTCTAACCCTATGTCAAACTCATGTTCTTGAATGTAAACATAATCATGAGAAATTGTAGATTTCTATCATAAGTGGATCACCTTAAAGGCACTTGTGCTTGAGGTGGTTGAGATACTTGCTTATCAATATGAGGTAATATCTCACTTTGAGTGATAGGTTCCTTTAATTGCATTAGAGATGTTATGAGAATACCTTGGTTCACCACACTCACTGGATGTGTGATGCACATAATGTGTTGTATGGTAACCACACCACTACTAATCGCACTAGTTGTAACCATAGGAGGATCGCCAACGCATTCCTAAAAAAAAATAATTCCCTGAGCTTATCACTCTCACTATCCTCAATGAATTTGGTGCTTCCCATTTTGAAGAAAGATCTATTAGAGGAAATATAAAATTTATACGCTTTTGACTTTTCTGAGTAACCTATAAAATTGTAGCTATCTATTCTTGAGTCTAGTTTCCTTTCATTAGACATGTCAGGCCTAGCTTCAACTGGACAACCCCAGACTCAGCTGGACAACCCAAACATGTAAATATCTAATGCTAGGTTGTCTACCCGTCCACATCTTGAATGAGATTTTGTCATTATCTTACTAGGTACTCTATTGAGTAGGTAAACTGCAGTCCTGAGTATCTCACCCCATAAAGACTCTAATAGAGAAGTGAAGGTTATCATACTTCTCACTATGTCTTTTAGGGTTCGATTAAAATGCTCAGCTACACCATTCTGACTGGGTGTATCCTGTTGGTGCAGGGTGCATCAGAATCGAACTTGAGTTTTGATGTTGTTAAATATTCAAGTTAAGTCTTGTTGTGATCTAACAAGTTGACTGAGTGTGCAGATTATTTACTCAATCAGGAAAGCCCTAGTCGTGACTAGGCAGGAAAGACTTAGTAGATCGTGGAAGTCAGGAGGAAAGACCAAGTGGGTCGAGAGGACCTGACACTTGGTAGGGAAGCTCGATAGGTTTGGAGAACCAAAGATCGAGGAAAAGTCCTAGTGGACCGATTTGATGCTAAGCGACAAAGTCCAAACAGATCTGGAGGACCAAGGTTTGGCAGGTAGATTGAGGTAAGCAATTGGAGAAGTGACAGTGAGGTCATGTTTCGGGAAGGAACAAACCCTATGTCGCTGATCCAACTGAAGAAAGCATGAAGGTTTCCAAGTTGAGATCAAGACAGTGTTACTGTCTTTTAGTATTCATGCATCTCACTGTATTACTATGATAATCTTTATTTTACAGGGAATTATCTAACTCTATTTTGCAAGGAACGACCTGATCAGTCGACCGAACAAGGCTAACTCAGACCAGAGACTAGTTTAGACCAAAGCATAGTACAGTCCGATCGAAGCTTGATCGGTTGACCAAACCAGAGGATCGGTTGACTGAACCATGATGATGTGGCACAAATCAAATTGATCAGAAGCAAAGATGGAAGCCAGCCTAATTGGTCGACCGAACCAGGGTATCGGTCGATCAAATGATCATCACATTAAAGAGCATTAATGAAGAATCTCGACGAACAGGGAAAGTGCACCATTCGGTCTACCAAGCAAGATGATCAATCGACCAAACTATTAAATGTCATCAATGCTCGAAGATCGGATCTCATTGACGAAGGAAGGGAGCGGGTTCGATCGACCGAACCCGAGAATCGGTCGACCAAACAATAATGAATTTTATAAAAGTGGAGCTCGAGTTTCGAGGCAGGGAATCAGTTTTCAATTCACCTCTGTGTAAAGACTCTATTTGTGCTACTATTTTGCAACGCACCATCAAGCAAGCTACTGCTCTAACATAGCGCCAACAAACTTCATCGACATTCTTTATTCAGTATAAATATTATTTAGCTTGCATTGTACTTGAATTAAAATAAGATAGTAGGTTGTTACTATCTTATACTTTGCATCTGTACGAATTACTTCTCTCTGAAGGATTTTAGAAAGAAGAGTTTTAGTAGATTGCCCAATGGTACGATTAAGGATCGCAGGTTGTGGAGTAGAAGTCGACGTAGGCTCCGAACCAAGTAACCAAAAGAGTTTATATTTTCCACTGCTTACTTTGATTGGTTTTACGATACAAAATGAAAGAGTTTTTTGACGAGTGATATTCACCCCCCCCCCTATCGTATTCTTTGATCCTTCATATCTGACATGGTATATTGAGGCACAATCTCACACTCAGTAAGGTAGTTTGCCAAAGGTCCTAGACATTGTTCACTTGATCCATCATATCGACCATAATATTCACCTCCACAGTCAAATCAGATGGCTTTAATTTTCTTTCCTGGTTGAAGTTCAATTTCAGATTTAAAAATTTTGAACATGTCCAAAGATTGCAACTTCTCATGAATAAGGTATAGATAGTCAAATCTGGAATAGTCATCTATGAAGCTAATAAATATGTGTGTTCATTCCAAGATGGCTTAAGGAATGATTCACAAATGTCCTTATGTATTAGCTCAAAAATGTCGTTATAATGGCTAACCTCCTTGTTCTTTTTGTTAGTGGTCCTACCTTTAACACATTCTATGCAGACATCAAAGTCTGATATATCAAGGGAATCAAGAATTTCATGTGGTATTAACCTTTCTAGGCATTGTTTAGATATATGTCATAAAGCTTATGTCAAAACATGAAAGAATTCTTGTAAGTCAATTTACGTTTTGTACCTATACTATGAATTATGGCATTGTCAACCGTCAGAGTAAAGGTGTTCAATTTATAAATCTTATCAACCAAGGAACCATTGTCAACCAACACTAAATTAAAGAAAATACTGAAAATTTTATTTTTAAATAAACAAGAATAAATTGAATTGTCCAAATATGAAATTAAAATTAAATTTTGTTAAAAAGATGGTATAATAAATATATTTTCTAAATCCAAAAAAATATTGGTTCTTAAACAAAGCCCAAAAATACCAATTAACTCGACTTTAGCCTTCTTTTTATTCCTTGTATAGATGTATCTTTTACCATTAAGTGGAAGTTGGTTCTTGAGACAACCCTACCTAGTGAAACTTAATTATGTAAGTAGCAGCACCGGTATCTATCCACCAAGTATCAGTGGGTACAATAGCCAAATTGACTTCCGAACTAACAAAGTTTAGAAATTTACCTTTCTTTACACGCTAGTTGGTGTATTTAGCTAGGGAAGTCTTTCTTCATATGACATTTCTTCTTATAGAAGTAATAAGTAGTCTCATTATCTTGTTTCTTTTGTACCTTATAGCAATAGCCCCCAGAATCTACAGTTTACTTTCATTTTCTTTTATTGATCCTTTTCCTTTTCTTGCTTGAACCTTGGGATCTAGATACTAAGTGGACACTTTCAAGTGTCTCACACCTCAGTCTCTCCTTCTCTTACACGCACTGAGCTATAAGCTCATTTAATGTTTACTTTTTCTTTTGAGTATTATAACAAATCTTAAAAGTAGTGAACCATGCAGGCAGAGACAACAAAATTAAATGCACTAATATAGACTCAAATATTTTGAGTTTAAGTGCTTTAAAACTTATGGCGATATTGAACATCTTTATAATATACTCCCTTATGTTTCCTTTGTTAGTCCTAGTGTGACCGACTAGAGGGGGTGAATAGCCTGAAATAAGAGTTGAAAAATTCTCTTGCTTGGAACTTAGTAATGATACAAATATTAGAAAACTAACATAAAATTAATGAACAACATAAAGTAAAAGCGGCAAAGATTTTTACTTGGTTACAACCTAGGTGATTGTTAATCCAAGATAGCTACAAAACTCCAATAAAAATATCTCCTTTGTTGAAGGTGAAGAAGCCCCTTACACTCTTTAAAAAGCTCAGGTATTATCTAGGAATTGAATACAGAAGTTGTTGTAGAATCCTAAGTCCAAGGGTCTTTTTATAGCTCTTAGAAAATCTTATCTACTGCTCCAAGGCGCCTTCCATAAGATAAGTTTTATCGTCGAAGATAAAACTTTATCTTCGGTCAATGTTCATTTGAAGGCGCCTTCAAAAGGTTGGAAGACACCTTAGACATTGTTCATGGAATGCAACTTCCCTAAGGCAGATCAACTCCATAGCTAAACTCCTTTATTGAAGGCAGAAGAATTCTTACACTCTTTGAAAATCCTAAGTATTAGCTAGGAATTGAATACAAAAGTTGTTGTAGAATTCCTAGGTCTAAAGGCCTTTTTATAGTTCCTGAAAGATCTTATCTGCTTCTCAAAGGCGCCATTAGGTAGGTCCAAGGTGTCTTCCATAAGATAAGTTTTATCGCTAAAGATAAAACTTTATCTTCGGTCAACGGTCATTTGAAGGCCCCTTCGACACTATTCATAGAAGGTGCCTTCTAAGTCATTGAAGACGCCTTCCCTAAGACAGATCAACTCCTTAGCTGATCTCCTTTGTTGAAGGCAAAGAAGCCTCTTACACTCTTTGAAAAACTCAGGTATTAGATAGGAATTGAATACAGAAGTTGTTGTAGAATTTCTAGGTCTAGGAACCTTTTTATAGCTCTTGGAAGATTTTATATACTGCTCGAATGTGCCTTCAGGTTGGTCTAAGGCACCTTCCACAAGATAAGTTTTATCGCCGAAGATAAAACTTTATCTTCGGCCAACGGTCATCTGAAGGCACCTTCAATAGGCTGGAAGACGCCTTTGACACTGTTCATCGAAGGCGCCTTCCAAGCCATTGAAGGTGTCTTCCCTAAGGCAGATCTTCTCCTTAGCTAATCTCTTCGCATGGGTGGTGCTCCGGTTAATCGGAGTTGAGTTCACCCAAATCCAACTCTGACATTCTCCTCGAACAGGCTTCCTTCCCAATTTCTCGTCCCTCAAACGTCGCACACGTCCTTCTCTTCCACTTGTGTACTCTTCCAGAATACCTCATCCATCAGATGCACCGAGCCTGTCAGCTCCTTTCCCATGTTATCCTTCTCGCTAGTTGCGTCTTCCGCCCGACTTCTTGTGTTTCTAAGCTCCTGTACACTTAGACACTGTAAAATATCGAAAAAATGGCGAATAATGATAAGGAAATTTTTTGGAATTTCTGGAAATTTTTCTGGAATTTTTCGGAGCTTGTATGGACAAATTTACGGGGATAAAAATGAGACCCGGGAAAGCCTGTTTAGGCTACCCCATTTAAGCGAGGAAAAGTTAGATTATTATATATATTTCTTTTCTTTTATTTCTCTTTCCCCGTTTTTCTTTCCCTGACCCGTGCCTCCCCCGCGCCTCACTATCGGTTTCTCCTTATCTTCCCCAAACCGACGCCGCCCTCTCTTCATTTCGTCGAAGCCGTTTCACCTTCTCCACCCGACGGCGCCACTCTTCTCCGCGAACAAAACCAGAGGACGAGGGAAATCCAAGCACTACTCTCCATTTCCTCTTCCCTATCTCTGCTTTCCGTGTCTACTGGCCTTGCCACCGCCTCCAGAATCGGCGATTTCCTGAACCCTAGGTTGGGTTCACGACCGGCTAATTTCCTTCTCACTAGGCCGCGACGCTGCCCCTTCTCCTTTGCCCTAGCCGGCGACGGCCGCCCCCTCTGCTACAACTTGGCAGCACAACCACCACCGGCGAGCCCTTGTTTGCCGACCTCAACAACCCCTTTCGGTGACTTTTGCTTAGGAAAGAAACTATTGGCACATAGGTAAGGGATTTTGATTTTTAGTCTTGAGGTGTAGAGGTTTGAGATTTTGGATGTGGTGTTTATTAGGAATGAAACATCTTGGCAGTGGCTCCTTGGCAGTGTCGGCAACTGAAATTCCAGTGGTAGAGATCCGACATCCATTCTTCTTGGTGGTACTCTGGCAACTGTTGTGTACTAGGTTAAACAAGGTGTGGCTACCGTAATTTATAGCTTAATCTGAATGAATGCTAGTTTCATGTCTGGATTGGATAGTTGGAGTATATTGACATGAATGGTTAACTAATTGAACTGGATTAATTTATAAGGAGAATGGTTGTGAAAGAAATGTTGGATACATGATGAAATTAGCTAAATAAAATATACTATGATCGCAGGACTTGGATTCGGGACGAGCGTCTCGACAAGGGATTAGTTTGACACGATCTACATCTAAAGGCGGGTACCTTGACTTATCTTCTTGATATGTCATGTTGATATGTCTAGTAGGTTATAGCCTTTAGTAATAATTATGTTCGTCCTTGTTTCAGTACGTCACTACCGGATACCTGTTACATGCTTGCTTGCTCACCTGATATGCATTTTATGCTAGTACCCACATGATTATATATATATATATGCTCAGAGAGGTAGTGACATACCATGCTTGTTATGTTCAGGACCTAGGTTTTGATATCCTATCTGACCTGTGTACTTTAGATCTTCGTATTTGACCATCGATATTACGGTACTCATTTTATATATATGGATATGGTTATGCTGATCAGTTTATTGCTATGCTTAGTGTCATGCATCATGATTGCATGTTGTGCGATAGTCCGCTCCATTATTGTTGAGCACATCGTCAGTTACATGGATCTGCACACACCACCACTCATGGGTTAGTGGTCGATTCAGGCAGTGTGTGTTGCAGTAGGGACTTTGTTTGGCTCCGTTAGTCCTCTCATGGGTAGCATGATGCAACGTGTTAGCCGGCAGGGATTCCTCCCCGTCATCGTGTACCGGGAGTTGAGAGCATTGCTCTTCCCCATTTATGATTTGGGGTAGGAGGATAGGTGTACTCCGACAGCATCTCGTCCACTCGGTCACTCATCAGGAGTAGTGACGACAGAGTACACGGTTGTCACAGCTCAACCCACTCGGCCTCACTATTGTGTGTGAGATGACTGACTAGCGTCAGGGGTGACCAGGACGCATCATTGGCATCATACGCATTTATGCATTTACTGCTTGTGTTTGCTGCACTTATATGCTGCATTTGGATGGATGCATATGTTTGACATGCATACAGGATTTATGACACTTCCGGTCTGACGACTTGATTATTCTGATAGGTGGCTCTGGTGAGTACAGTACTCTTCAGCCTTTTCTATTATGCATTACCTTCTTTTGTTCAGGAGACTGTACTCCATAGTTATTACTATTTGTTATAGTTTACTATACATGTCAACTAGGTATCTGCTGAGTTGTTGAACTCACCCCCGTGGACACTATATTTTTCAGGTACCAGGTTGTTTATGGTGTCGCTTGGAGTATCCTGTCTGCTGGTCCCCACGTCACATCAGAAGACTTATCGGTTTCACGTATGTTTTGTTTGTTTATGTACTAGTTTGTGTAGCTCTGTACTCCGGTTTTGTTTTTTTGGAATGTTGATGTTGTTATGTGGTATTTTGTATTGGTTGTTGGTTGTGTAAGCCTAGCCGGCTAGCAGTTTTTTTGTGTTTTGGTTTGTATTTGATTTTCTATCATTTTTCGTTGTGTTGGTTTTGTTCCAGCCGAGTGGGCTGATGATATATATATAACTGTGTGGTTGTGTATATATTCCAGCCGCATGTGGCTGATTATATTGTGGATGTAGAAAGTTTCAGATTGTCCGCCGTACAGGGGAGGTGCTGTCGAAATTTCTTCGGACAGGGACTTTTTCGGGGCGTGACAATTTTAGTGGTATCAGAGCCAGGTTTACGATACTTGCTATGTGTTCTAGATTTTCTAGATTTATCTGATACCAATTTATTTGGTATCAGAGCTCGGCTTACGAGTCTTATTTTCTCGGTGTTTCGGATTTTGTGTTTTGTTCTTCTCGATGTGACTTTTCGGATTTTGGGACCTGGCAGCAGCAGGACATCTCCAAGCTATAGGAGGTATATTGGTATACTGTTATTCTACTATTTAGTTAGTGTATGCATTGTTGACTGTGATAGTTATGATACTTTGTATCTGGTATCTGTCTGATGTTGTAGCCATATTACATGTGAGGGGTTAGCCACTGACGATGATCGACCTTAATAGAGATTGAGGGATTACAATTTCTGGTGATTTTTCATATCATACACCAGTAGTTTTAGTTTCTGTTATTACTAGTTGGTTAGCGGATTGAGGTACATACCAGCCTCTGCTATTATTAGTTGGGTAATGGATAGTATCTATATCTTTATGTTGACCTAGCCAGTTGTATACCATTTTATTTTAGCAAATTTCATCAGTAAATATTTATTTACTCATGTTAGATCGGTCAGTAGAACACTGATTTACGGTTGTCGACTTGGGTAGTCATAGATCGATATACCTTTATGATTGTGGAGGATCATTTGTGGGTTATTTGTGCTTAGTTATGTATCTATAGCACATTTAAGTACATGACTTGTACTGACGTGGAAAGGACTGAAATAATAGTATATCGTTGTCGGCTCGACCAGTTTTAGAGGACCGATGTATCCTATTTCATGAAGATTTTGATCATGGACTGTATATACCTGGTTGGATGACTTAGAAGGTGCATTGGGGTTTGTGACCCTGCTGATGTAAGGAAGTGTAGAGCTAATTGCTTAACACTTATGAGATACAATCATTACTAGTGTATAACTTGGAGAGTACATTTGGGTTATGATGTTAAAATTTTCCCCATTAAATATAGTCTTAGTGGGGTACGACATTGACTTGCAATGTTATACCATGGCGTGTATATCTCTTTTGTCCGCTACTAGTTCCGTTGAACCTATAGCAGGGTTGTTACTGGATGATTAGGCTGCTTTATTTTGGGCTATCTATGATTGATGTATTCCTGCTTGATACATATGCAGGATTTTTGTTTAGGTATACCCGTAACCCATGAGTGTTGGTAGCATAGGGTTGGTCTCTTTGATTGAGCTAGTATGCTGATTTTGCATGTTTAGGTTGCATGTATATTATGATTGTTATGTGTTGTAGGAATCTTGTGGTTGACTGTCCATTTGCAAGTAGTATATGTATACATGTTCTGTTATGGTTTGTAGGTTCCTTGTGGATCATAGCTATGTAGTTCGGTGTATGTATCTGAATATATTATGGAAAGTATCTTGTCAATTTAATCTATGTTGTGGGATGTGCACATGAGTTTAGGTATTTTGCTTGATGTATCTTGTCGATTTAATCAGAGATGTGCTATGTGCAGATGTGTTCAGTGTAAGATTCGAGGTATTTTGTGGATTTTATTTGATTTATGGATACACTTGGGTCTATTAGACTCTATTGGAAGTATTAAGTGATTATACTCAATTGGTATGTGTTGTGAGTATTATTGGAGGTGTATTGACAATTATACTTATTTTGATATATGCACACGCTTTCGGTATGCATTGTTGGAGGTATTACGATGATTTATACCTATGTTGTGAGTATCTTTGGTGTGTACTAATTGGAGGATTATATCGATCATATATATGTTGTGTATGCATGTGTGCCGGGTGTATTATTGGTAGCAATATGATGATTCTACTTATGTTGAATGCAGGATGTGGAGTGTCTGCATTATGTCATTTGTTGGATTACCCTGTCAACTAATTTTCTTATCAGTGGGTGACTCACTACGATGTGGATAGAGTTGACGATGGGTTTGATTTAATTACTGGATTGTGATACCCTAGGCTACCCACAGTGATCTATGGTAGAGCGACCCCATGTAGTCTCTGGCTAGATAGTTAGGTGTCTTGGGCACTTAGGTTTGTTTGTGGTAGAGCGTAGCTCCCACATATCTTGGGTTGCTTGTGGTGGAGCGTAGCTCCCACATATTGTGGATTGCTTGTAGCGGAGCATTGCTCCCATATTTATTGTAGATACATATTTCAGATTATTTGTGGTTGAGCGTTGCTCCCACATATGGAGGATTTCTTGTGGTAGAGCGTTGCTCCCATATATGTGGTATTTCGTGTGATGGAGCGTTGCTCTCACACTAGAGGATCTATTCCTTGATGATTTATGTTGTTGGTGATTAGATTTCCGATTTATTATCAGAGATCTTATGGATAGGAATGTCTGTGATACGGATGTTATGTGTCTTGGTTTTTGCCATTTAGGCTTATCGTGCCTTAGGTGTTTTCAGGGACTCGATGATTCTGGTATTTTGAGGATGTTTGGATCAGTTCTCATTGTCTTTGTTGACGATGTTGCGATTTATTACGGATCCGAGGTGAGTCACATACACCACCTTTGCATAGATCTAGAGATGTTTCGACGAGAACATCTATATGTGATGATCAGCAGTGCTTATTTGGGTTGTCTTATGTGATGATGTTTGGGACACACGGTCACCAGTAGGAGTATACCGGGGTTCCACAGGAGATAGAGGTTGTTACCGTTGGTAGCAGCCGAAAATCAGTGCAGGAGATCCGTAGTCTTTGTGACTCGCAGGATATTACAGACTTTTCGACGAGAGTTTCTTCCGCATAGCTATGATACTGACATGCCTGACCAGGAAAGGCGTGAACACGTGGTCCGAGGATTTACGAGACCAGCTTCCAAGAGCTGATGCGGAGACTTGTGTTGGCTCCAGTTTTGGTTTTACCCTTCGAAGAGGATGGATTCGTGCTCTATATCGACGCATCTCTTCAGGGTTTGGGCACTGTTCTGATGCAGCACGATAGAGTATTCTCTTATGCTTCTCGTCAGTTGAAGGAGCATGAGAAGAACTACCCAGTTCATGATCTGAAGCTAGCTGCCATCATCTTTGCTTTGAAGCTTTGGCGGCATCACTTGTACGACATTACATTGGAGATTCTCACAGTTCATAAGAGTCTCACATAACTTTTTACTCAGAGGGAACTTAATCTCCGATAGAGGAGATGGATGGAGTTCCTGAAGGATTATGATTGTACCATTAGCTATCACCCGGGAAAAGTTAATGTGGTTGCCGATGCACTTAGCCGGAAGTCCAGAGGGACTGTAGCTTGCCACCGAGTTGTGGTCATAGACTTGATTCAGGGTTTCTCCGAGTTAGACCTTGAGGAGCAGGGACAGACAGAATAGGGTATTCTTGTTACCATAGTTGCTCAGTCGTTGATCAGGACAAGGATCCGAGAGACCCAGGCTGGTGATCAGCATTTGCAATTTATTAGCAGCCAGATAGCTCCGGGCAGCAGACCGAGTTCACACGAGACGAGGAGGGTGTTATACACTTCCGAGGCAGACTATGCGTACTCAATCTCATCCCGTCTTATAGGAGTTACTTCCAGAGGCTCATCGCTCATGATTTGCTGTCCACCCAGGCGGTACCCGTATGTACCAAGATTTGAGGTATTTCTATTGGTGGAACGACATGAAGGAAGACATCGCGGATTTTGTAGCTAGATGTCTTGTTTGTCAGCAGCCGAAGATTGAACACCAGAGACTTGCCGGCTTACTTCAGCGGATTTCTATTCCCGAGTGGGAATGAGAACATATTACTATGGACTTTGTGGTGGGTTTGCCGAGAACACGACGAGGCCATGACGCGATTTGGGTAATCGTCGATCGATTAACCAAATTTGCGCAATTCTTAGCGATCCAGAAGACTGATTCTCTAGATCGATTGGCAAATCTGTATTGCCGAGAGATCATCGAATTACATGGTGTCCCGTTGATTATTATTTCGGACAGAGAACCACGGTTCATGTCTCAATTCTGGCAGAGTCTGAAGCAGGCCTTGGGCACTCAGCTCCGTTTCAGTATAGCTTTCCATCCACAGACAGATGGACAGTCAGAGCGGATCATTCAGACTCTAGAGGATTTACTGATATCGTGTGTATTGGATTTCGGAGGCAGTTGGGAAGACCATCTGCCATTGGTAGTGTTCGCCTACAATGACAGCTTTCTTTTGGATATTCGGATGGCACCGTTTGAAGCCTTGTATGGTAGGTCTTGCTGGATATCCACCCTCTGGGATGAGGTTGGGGAGGCCCAGTTGTTGGGACCTCATAGAGCTCAGCATGAGGCAGAGTTGTTCCGTTCTATCAGAAGGAGGAGGTCAGAGGCATAAGACTGCCAGAAGAGTTATACTGACCGGAGTCGGAGACTCTTAGAGTTCTCCATTGGCGACCATGTATTTCTGCGAGATTCACCCATGAAAGGGGTGAAGAGATTGACCTTAGAGGTAAGCTAGCTCCGCGATACATTGGACCTTTCTAGATCTCGGAAAGGATTATTTACCGGTTGGCACTACCACCGTCCCTGGAAGGTGTTCATGACGTATTCCATGTGTTTATACTGAGGAGGTACATACCCGACCCGACACATGTACGGACAGATATCTCAGTTCCTATTCAGCCTGACGTCACTGATGAGGAGGTTCCGGTACAGATTCTAGACCGGAAAGAGCGTCAGTTGCGGAACAAGACTATCCGGCTGGTTAAAGTCGGATGGCAGTATCATACGGACGAGGAGGCTATTGGGAGCTCGAGGATACGATCTGAGCTCGATACCCCCATCTTTTCACTTGAGGTATGTGATTTTATTTACCGATCAGCATATATACTCTTTACCTGTTGTAGTATTTGCTGATGGTAGATAACAAAATTTTGGGATCAAATTTTTATTAGTGGGGGAGAATGTAAAATATCGAAAAATGGCGAATAATGATAAGGGAATTTTTCGAAATTTCTGGAAATTTTTCCAGAATTTTTCGGAGTTTGTATGGACGAATTTACGGGAATAAAAATGAGACCCGGGAAAGCCTGTTTAGGCTACCCCATTTAAGCGAGGAAAAGTTAGATTATTATATATATTTCTTTTCTTTTATTTCTCTTTCCCCGTTTTTCTTTCCCCGACCCGTGCCTCCCCCGCGCCTCACTATCGGTTTCTCCTTATCTTCCCCAAACCGACGCCGCCCTCTCTTCATTTCGTCGAAGCTGTTTCACCTTCTCCACCCGACGGCGCCACTCTTCTCCGCGAACAAAACCAAAGGACGAGGGGAATCCGAGCACTACTCTCCATTTCCTCTTCCCTATCTCTGCTTTCCGTGTCTGCTGGCCTTGCCATCGCCGCCAGAATCGGCCGATTTCCTGAACCCTAGGTTGGGTTCATGACCGGCTAATTTCCTTCTCACTAGGCCGCGACGCTACCCCTTCTCCTTTGCCCTAGCTGGCGACGGCCGCCCCCTCTGCTACAACTTGGCAGCACAACCACCACCGGCGAGCCCTTGTTTGCCGACCTCAACAACCCCTTTCGGTGACTTCTGCTTGGGAAAGAAACTATTGGCACATAGGTAAGGGATTTTGATTTTTAGTCTTGAGGTGTAGAGGTTTGAGATTTCGGATGTGGTGTTTATTAGGAATGAAACATCTTGGCAGTGGCTCCTTGGCAGTGTCGGCAACTGAAATTCCAGTGGTAGAGATCCGACATCCATTCTTCTTGGTGGTACTCTGGCAGCTGTTGTGTACTAGGTTAAACAAGGTGTGGCTACCGTAATTTATAGCTTAATCTGAATGAATGCTAGTTTCATGTCTGGATTGGATAGTTGGAGTATATTGACATGAATGGTTAACTAATTGAACTGGATTAATTTATAAGGAGAATGGTTGTGAAAGAAATGTTGGATACATGATGAAATTAGCTAAATAAAATATACTGTGATCGCAGGACTTGGATTTGGGACGAGCGTCTCGACAAGGGATTAGTTTGACACGATCTACATCTAAAGGCGGGTACCTTGACTTATCTTCTTGATCTGTCATGTTGATATGTCTAGTAGATTATAGCCTTTAGTAATAATTATGTTCGTCCTTGTTTCGGTACGTCACTACCGAATACCTGTTACATGCTTGCTTGCTCACCTGATATGCATTTTATGCTAGTACCCACATGATTATATATATATATATGCTCAGAGAGGTAGTGACATACCATGCTTGTTATGTTCAGGACCTAGGTTTTGATATCCTATCTGACCTGTGTACTTTAGATCTTCGTATTTGACCATCGATATTACGGTACTCATTTTATATATATGGATATGGTTATGCTGATCAGTTTATTGCTATGCTTAGTGTCATGCATCATGATTGCATGTTGTGCGATAGTCCGCTCCATTGTTGTTGAGCACATCGCCAGTTACATGGATCTGCACACACCACCACTCATGGGTTAGTGGTCGATTCAGGCAGTGTGTGTTGCAGTAGGGACTTTGTTTGGCTCCGTTAGTCCTCTCATGGGTAGCATGATGCAACGTGTTAGCCGGCAGGGATTCCTCCCCGTCATCGTGTACCGGGAGTTGAGAGCATTGCGCTTCCCCATTTATGATTTGGGGTAGGAGGATAGGTGTACTCCGACAGCATCTCGTCCACTCGGTCACTCATCAGGAGTAGTGACGACAGAGTACACGGTTGTCACAGCTCTACCCATTCGGCCTCACTATTGTGTGTGAGATGACTGACTGGCGTCAGGGGTGACCAGGACACATCATTGGCATCATACGCATTTATGCATTTACTGCTTGTGTTTGCTGCACTTATATGATGCATTTGGATGGATGCATATGTTTGACATGCATACAGGATTTATGACACTTCCAGTCTGACGACTTGATTATTCTGATAGGTGGCTCTGGTGAGTACAGTACTCTTCATCCTTTTCTATTATGCATTACCTTCTTTTGTTCAGGAGACTGTACTCCATAGTTATTACTATTTGTTATAGTTTACTATACATGTCAACTAGGTATCTGCTGAGTTGTTGAACTCACCCCCGCGGACAATATATTTTTCAGGTACCAGGTTGTTTATGGTGTCACTTGGAGTATCCTGTCTGCTGGTCCCCATGTCATATCAGAAGACTTATCGGTTTCACGTATGTTTTGTTTGTTTATGTATTTGTTTGTGTAGCTCTGTACTCCGGTTTTGTTTTTTTGAAATGTTGATGTTTTTATGTGGTATTTTGTATTGGTTGTTGGTTGTGTAAGCCTAGTCGGCTAGCAGTTTTTTTGTGTTTTGGTTTGTATTTGGTTTTCTGTCATTTTCTGTTGTGTTTGTTTTGTTCCAGCCGAGTGGGCTGATGATATATATATAACTGTGTGGTTGTGTATATATTCCAGCCGCATATGGCTGATGTATATTGTGGATGTAGAAAGTTTCAGATTGTCCGCCGTACAGGGGTGGTGCTGCCGAAATTTCTTCGGACAGGGACTTTTCCGGGGCGTGACAAACACAAGGATCAAAATATAACAGAACCTAACTTTAACTTAGTTAACCACATCAAAACTATCATGGGGTACTTACAATCACATCCTTTTTTGATGTGAACAATTCAAGTTAAATTAGGATTAAATAAATAAGAAAACAGTAAAATAAGTATGCAAAGTAAAATGTACCTCCTCCTAAAGTTAATCTATAATTCTCCCAATTTATCACATTAAAAAGAGGAGTAAAAATTATAAGGGTTGCATAAATAGTGACTATACTAAAAAAATTTTGAGAATTTTTTTTTCAGAAAACTAATTTTTTTTTAATTTAAAAAACAATTTAAAAAAAAAACATAATTTAAAAATTATTTTTAAAGGATGAAAAACTTTGAAACTTTTTGTAACCGTTAAGGATAAAATTTTTATCTTAAACGGCGATAAAATTTTCTTGAAATCACAAAATTAATCTCTAAGCAGTACTAAATTTTTGCATACTTATCTTTTCACGAATTTTTTAAAATAAATTAAAAAAAAGATTTTGAGCTCAAAAATTCTTATAATTTTTTTCTCAAAATGTAAAATTATAATTATATATTAAAAAAATAACTTTTCCAATATTGACTTTATAAGAATTTTTATTATTAAAAATTAATATTTTAATAAAAAAATCATAGAAAATTAATTAATAGTCAAACAATTTCAAAAAAAAATCCTTTGATAGCGAACATGATGTTTTATTATAAAAAAAAAATTTTAAAAAAACTCTATAAAGTAATTTTAATTTCACGAATATGATTTTTTTTAGAAAATTCATAAAAAATAATAAGTAGTAAATTTTTTTTGAAAATTTTCCTATAGATAAGTAATAAAATCTTTTTTCTCGAAAAAATCATGATCTAGTTAACTTTAAATAGAAATGATACAAAATAATTTATTTTAAAAAGTTAGACAATTTTAAACATGAAAACAAAATATTAAATCAAATTAAAAATAAAACATGCATAAAAATTTAATTCAGGCATGATTTTAAAACTCACTATAGGTTTCTATCTACTGGATTAATCAGAAATTTTCTTGGAATATATTTTTTTATTACTTTTTTTATTTAACTCTTATGGAATCTATAATACCCATTTAGCTTTTGATAGTTTCTAAAGTTTAAAATAGCAAAAATCTGAACATGCAGTCTATAATACCCATTTAGCTTTTGATAATTTCTAAATTTAAAGTAGCAAAATCTGAACATATAGATTTTTTTAAAATTTCTATTTGTTCTTTCAACTTAGCATTTTCAATTTGTCAAAATTCTCTATTAAACATGATTTTTCTAAGATTGTTTTTATTTCTAAATTTTCCTTTTTCAATTTTTCCTTTTTGGTTTTCAATTTACACATTATCTTAGACATTGATTTTATTCCAAAATACAGTTGATCGGAAGATAAGAGACATACCTCACTTACCATGTCGGATCTGAAGTTAGATTCTCTGCCTGTATCACTACATTTATCTGATGTGGCTCCCCTTTTATCGATGCTAGATTCTGAGTTGCTTGGTTCTTCGTGACTAGCCATCAGTGCTAGTCCAGCATGTGTTTCTATTTCGGACTCAGATGACGAACTTTCATCCCAAGTGACTTTGAGATTCTTATGCTTGTTTCGCCTTGGCACTTTGTTTTTCTCCTTCTTGAGTTCTGAACAATCTTCCTCAATGTGTCCTTTTTGGTAATGGTAGCATCTAACCTTTCTTTTATTTTTTTTAGACTTTTCCTATTCTACATTTTTTTAAATTTGTTAGATTTAAAATACTTTTTAAATTTCCATACCATATAAGTTTCTTGGTTTACATCAATATTCGAGTCTGACTCGGGTTCATCCTTCTTGGTGGCTCTTAGTGTTAGGTTTTAACTTGACTCCTTATTTGTCCCTGCATATCTAGATTAATGCAATCTAAAGTTGAAAAAGGCTCTTCTAAGGTACTTACCTCTAAGTCCTTAGAGATGTAGTAAGCGTTTATGATCGAAGTCCATTTTGGGGTTCTGGGAAAGGTGATGAGCGTGTAGCAGACCAAGTCCCAATTGGTTACCGTTTCACTGAGGTTGACCAGTTCGATGATTAGTTCCTTGATCTTCGCGTGTAATTGGACTACCTTCTCACCTTTTCCTAGATGAATGTTTGTTAGTTGATTTTGAAGAATGTCTCGTTGTACGAGCTTCACTTCAGATGTGCCTTTATAGAGCTCCAGGATTTTTTTTTCCAGAGTTCTTTGGCTGAGGAGTAACTTCCAATGCAGTTGACTTCTTGATGCTATAATACACTTAATAAGTGATATTCCGCTCTGCTGTTGGCTATGAAGTCACTTTGTTCCTTCTTCATCCATTGATTTTCTTCTTTCTCTTCTCCTTGTTGATCATTCGAAGCTACAAAATCATATTTTATTATTAAAATCAGTTCTTAGGAATAACTCTATTCGACATTTTCAATGTGTGAACTCCCCCTCAAAATTTGATGGATTGAGGCTTGGTCCGACCATCGATTTTGTTGCTTCAATCGGCGGTTAGTCATTCTAAAGTGTCCTCGCTCTGATACCACTTGTTGCTCTCGGTGTGGTTGGCTAGAGGGGGTGAATAACCTGAAATAAGAGTCAGAAATTTCTCTTGCTTGGAACTTTGCAAAGACATAAATATTAGATAACTAACATAAAATTAGTGACCAACATAAAGTAAAAAAGCAACGATTTTTACTTGATTACAACGTAGGTGGTTGTTAATCCAAAATAGTTGCAAAGCTCCATTAAAAATATCTCCTTTATTGAAGATAAAAAAGTCTCTTACACTCTTTGAAAAGCTCAGGTATTTGCTAGGAATTGAATACAGAAGTTGTTGTAAAATTCTTAGGTCCAAGGGTGTTTTTATAGCTCCTGAAAAATCTTATATGCTGCTCAAAGGCACCTTCAGGTAGGTCCAAGGCGTCTTCCATAAGATAAGTTTTATAATCGAAGATAAAACTTTATCTTCTGCCAACGGTCATCTGAAGGTGCCTTCAATAGGTTGGAAGGCACCTTCGATACTGTTTATAGAAGGCGTCTTCCAAGCCATTGAAGGCGCCTTCTCTAAGGCAGATCAGCTCCTTAGCTGATCTCTTCGCATGGGTGATGTTCTGATTAACCAGAGTTGAGCTCACTCGAACTCAACTTTGACTTTCTGCTCAAGCAGGCTTCCTTCCCGACTTCTCATCCCTCAAACATCGCACACGCCCTTCTCGTCCACCTATGTACTCTTCCATAACACCTCGTACCTCGGATGCACCGATCTTGTCAGCTTCTTTTCTGTTCCATTTTTCTTGCTAGCTGTGTATTCCGTTTGACTTTTTGTGTTCCTAAGCTCCTGCTGTTACGCTCCGCAAGTGTACGGAAATGTCGCAAGTAATATAAAAGATTATCGTATCCACAGGGACTGGAATAAGCACTAGAAATGCCTCAATGCGAATTAGCTAAACAACTATCCAATTGTTTCAAATGCAAAGTGAAGGTAAACAAATCTAATATTAAAGATCAACAAACAAGAGTTTAGTGTTTTGGGTTATGATAAGGGGAGATTCTAGGAGTTTCGGTTTCTTTGTAAGATTTCTTGAATGTAAATGGTTCACCAATTCTTATCCCTCAATTGCCAAATACTTGTAGAAAGTTGCCGGTTCTCTCTTGCAATAGATAACCGGCTAAGGACTGAGAAATGTATCTAAATATGATCAATTAGACGTGAACCTACGTTGTCCTTACACAGAAGCGCACCTATTACTATGCCTTCCTCGGATATCAACATAGAAGCCCACAACTTATTAATCTATCAAGATACAAGAAACTAATCACAAGATCCATCCTACTCTCTTGGATATTCCTATTTCCTCTTCAAGATTATCTCTCAAACGTCCTTACACGGGCTTGCACCTGTCACGTGGATCCCTCGGATGATCGAGTGAGAGTTTATCTTTACTAAGTCCACAAGAAATCCAAACAATCAATCAAGAATGAGAATTAAGCACAAATCACCATTAATCATTCAAGATCTAATTGATACAAGCAAGACAATGTCATTGAAACAAGAAATTGGCAAATCCATAAGAGATTACATCAATCCATCATACAAATACTCCCTTAATCCTAGAATACAAGATCTACTCCATGAATCGAGGAAGAATACCCGAAGAAATAAAGATTACAAGCATTTCTTAAATCCCCAATCCAAGAAACCAAGAAAAGGGGAAAAGAGAAGACTTATCTACGAAGAAGCCTCGTCTTCGGATCCAATCCTCGCTCCGGAGTCGAAATCGTCAAGAACTCCCCTCGAATCGCCCAGAAATCCTCCCAAGAATGGGAGGATACCACCAAATCTTGCCTTCTCCCAAAGGGGAAGAGATCCCCTTTCAATTCATGAAGGAGGGTTTAAATAGAGGAGGAAATCAGGCGCCACACGGCCCCATGACACGGCCGTGTGAGATTCACACGGCCATGTCCAGTTCCTTCTCTGCCAAAGCTGCACGGCCGTGTGACTCACACGGCCAGGACCCTTCTGTTCTCTGGAAATGCTACACGGCCGTGTGGTGCACACGGCCACCACCTGCTTGGCCTCTGGAAACCTCACACGGCCGTGTAGATCTACACGGCCATGTAAGGCATCTGCTCTAATTTCTTCAAATCAAGACACGGTCGTGTGAGATTCACACGGCCATGTCCTCTTCCCTTCCTGTTAAAACTACACGGCCGTGTGTGGTACACGGCCGTGTGTGGTACACGGCCGTGTGTGGTACATGGCCTGATGCTCTCTCCCTTCAATTCCTTCCAAGCTTGTCCGATGACGCATAATCTTCACCAATTTCGACTCCTGTGTACAGAAAATGCACAAAAAGCATATCTCCGAACCAAAAGAGTAAATATGCTAAAAGGAAAGCTGGAAGTATAAAAATGCATAGATCAAACATGCTCAAAGTATGTAAATGTGCGTAAAAATATGCATAAAAGAGTATATAATCTACGCACATCACACCCCCAGACTTAAACCTTTGCTTGTCCTCAAGAAAAATGCTGCAGTCTAAATTCATATGTTCTATAACACATTCATAAAACCTAGTGCACTTTCCTAACTCTATCAAA
Source organism: Zingiber officinale (assembly GCF_018446385.1). Lineage (NCBI taxonomy): Eukaryota > Viridiplantae > Streptophyta > Magnoliopsida > Zingiberales > Zingiberaceae > Zingiber > Zingiber officinale. The sequence continues at coordinate 30,630,933 of NC_056004.1, forward strand.
AAGTTTCATTAACAAGCGTGATCATGGAAACAAGTAAAGTATTGTTCAAGCATAAGAATCTTGTGCACAGTGTAAAAGTAACTCAACACCCTTCAAGTCTCAATCCATGTCCTAGTCAAGTCGTCATCAAATTTGAATTCCTAATGTTTCCAGTGAAAGACAAGTAACCAGTGATAGGCACTTACTCACCATTCACTTGGTTCATATTTCTCAACTAACCCAAGGTCTCAAAAGTGTGCTCAATCTCAAGGGAAGTTAGACAGTCATTTCCCCAGTAACCTAACTCGGACTCAAAGGGGTGACTTGCTAGATTCCACTCATGACAACTGTTTTTTATATCCCTTATTTTTTTTTTTTATAAGTGTTTGCATTGTGCAAAACTTATTCACAAATGTACTTTTAGCACACATGTTGGGATATTTTGATTTTTCCAAATGAGCTTTAATGATTTGAGCCTCATCCAGTAACCAAAATGAAAGTTGAGAAATCACCATGGAAACCAAGTACTAAGCAAACAAGATGAATCATGACTATTTCAATGACATCAACTATTCAAGCATCAAGCACAAGTGTAGTGAAGATAAAATCCTTAAGGTTGAACAAAAACTAAAACTCATCACCATAAGATTCTTAGCTTATTAATGCTTCCCAAGATAGAAAAAAGAACTACACAAAGTTTACTACTAGCATCATTCGAACATCATGAATCAAGACAATAATCGTGCTAACATTTCACTTGAATCCAAGAAAGCATATAAGTGAAGATTTGATGTTCTCAAAAAAAAAAATTTTTTTTTAATTATTTCAAAAACAAGCAAAATAAAGCAACAAGCAATGAAAATATGAACCAACATGAAAAACTAACAAAAACTAAAAACTGAAAACCAAACTAAACAGTACATGACACCCCTCCAGACTTAAACTTTTCATCGTCCCGATGAAATCAATATGGTGGAGGAGGTGGAAAATCAGGAAAATCATGGAAGAAAAATGCAAAATCTTTAACAAACCATTTAACTTTGTTTCTGAAAAAATTATGATACTCAAACAATTTATCAATATCATCCTGCACAAATCTCATAAAACCTCTAAGATCTTCATGAAATTCCATTTTAGCCTTATAAGCATTCATCATTTTAGAAATCTTATCACACAATTCTCTCTCACTCTTAAAACAATCTTGTAGCTTTTTAAATAATTCCTCCTCCATAAGCTTCTTATTCTCAAGAAATTCATTAGTTGAATCTAAATCACTATGAATATTCTTTAAAGCAGAATTAAGTTCTTGAAACATAAAACTATGAATCTCTTGGTTACCCTTAGAAACATTTCTTGGAGTAAAAGATGACAAAGCTCTAGATTGTTGCCTAGCTAACTTTAAACACCAATTCTCTTTATTATGAATTGTAGTAAAATCATGATTGGGCAATTTTAAAGGGAAACCATTTTTAATGAATAAACTAAATTCATGCTCTTCATGCTTAATCATTTTCATTGCTAAACATGAATTCAAATCCAATGTACAAGAACTCTCCACCACCTCTAATTCACTCAAATCACATCCTAATACTAAGGCCAATTGAGTAAGTAATCCCCCTAAAATAATAGGTGTGGTAGAATTCGATTTCCCTAATTTTGCCAAATGTTTAAGAAAGAAATAACCATAATTAATTTGAACATTTTCGACCATTGCCCACAAACAATACAAATCTATAAGTCTTACTGATCCCTCTTTGTCCTCCCTTCCAAATATAGTGTTTTTCATGAATAAATAAGCATATTTAAAAATAGGATTGATAATTTGGAAAACTCTAGAATTATGAGGATCAAATAGCGGTTGTTCAGAAATTTGTCGCCAAAAATGTGAATTCTCAAATTGGGGCAAAATCACACACACATCATTCTTTGGCAATTCATAACAAGTATTAAAATCTCCCAACGTCCATTCATAACTTTCATTAAACAAACGAAATTTAAACTTCCCCCCACCTTGAACATTATCAACCTCTATTGAGCTTAAAAATTCAAAAACAATTCTAGGATAAGTAGGATATTTTATGTTCACTAAACCACTTCATCCTATCCTTTCAAATAACCAAACTAAATCATCCTTAAACCCCAAAGTTTCTAAAGTTTCAACATCAAGAAACCTAGTGCTTAAAAGAGGTCGTTTACATAAAGAAGAATATCTATACCGTTGCTCATCACTAGAGAAAACAATACCAAAGTCATTAGAAATACCTTTAAAGCAAACATTCCTCTCCTTTCTTGCAACCACCTTCTCCTTCCCTTTTCTTGTGGCCGAAATCTCCTCAATCACGTTTTCCATGGAAGAAAATCAAATCTCCTTAAGAAGAATGAGAAAGAAAAATTAGAAGAAGTAGTTTAAACCTTTAGAAATGGGAAAATAGGAAAGAGGAACGAGCGGCGGTACACGGCCGTGTGCCGCCCACACCCCGTGCCCTAATTCCCTAAAAAGATGTGGATCAGGCCGTGTGATATCACACGGCCATATTCATTTCTCATCGCACGGTCGTGTCTGTGACATGACCCCCTTCTCTTTCTTCTCTGGATTCCAGACACGGGTCGTGTCTGGGACACGGCCTAGACCTTTTTCTCCTCGGGATTCTTTACACGGCCGTGTTTGAGACACGGCCTAGACCTTTTTCTCCTCGGGAGATCCTACACGGCCGTGTCTGGATGACACGGCCCAAGCACTTCCCTTGAATGTCATGGCTTAACCTGAAAACAAAATTAAAAACAAGTAAAAACCAACAAAATGAATTTATACTAGCTAAAAGAATTCAATCTGGAGGGCGAGGTTCAGAAAAATACAACCTTTGTACCTCTTCTATTTTCGTACCATGAATATATTTTTTCAAACGTTGACCATTTACCTTAATTATCCCAAAATCTTTGTTCCAAATATCTACAGCTCCAAAAGGATAAACCTTCTTTACCTCATATGGACCCGTCCACCTTGACTTAAGCTTCCCAGGAAAAAGTTTTAATTTTGAATTGAACAACAAAACCAAATCTCCTACATTAAAGTCTTTACGAAGAATGTGCTGATCGTGCCATTTCTTCGTCCTTTCTTTGTAAGATTTAGCATGCTCATATGCATCCATCCTTAATTCATCAAGTTCGTTCAACTAAAGCTTCCTTTTCTCCCCTGCTTCCTTTAAATCCATATTCAAATTTGCAATTGCCCAATAAGCCTTATGTTCTAGTTCAACTGGAAGATGGCAAGGCTTACCATAAACTAATCGAAATGGGGTCATCCCAATAGGAGTTTTATAAGCAGTTCGATATGCCCATAAAGCATCATCTAATTTCAATGCCCAATCCTTTCTTGAAGTGGATACAGTCTTTTCCAATATGGACTTAATTTCCCGGTTAGATATCTCAACTTGCCCATTAGTTTGAGGATGATAAGGTGTTGCTACTTTATGCTTCACTCCATATCTTCTAAGTAAGTTTTCAAACTGTTTCTCTATAAAATGTGATCCTCCATCACTAATGACTGCCTTTGGCACCCCAAATCTTGGAAAGATAATACTCCTAAATAATTTGATAACTGTTTTCGTATCGCACGTAGGAGATGCCACAGCTTCTACCCATTTGGACACATAATCTACCGCCACAAGAATATACCTATTCCCATATGAAAGAGGGAAAGGTCCCATGAAATCAATTCCCCAAACATCAATTACTCAACCTCAAGAATGTAATTTAACATCGTTTCATTTCTTTTAGTTATATTCCCAGTTCTCTGGCATTGATCACAAGACTGAACAAACAACTTAGCATCCCTGAATAAGGTTGGCCAATAAAATCCTGCTTGAAGAATTTTCGTAATCGTTTTTGAACTACCCAAATGTCCTCCATAGGACGAAGAATGGCAATGAAACAAGATATCTCTAACTTCTTCTTCAGGTATACATCTTCGATAAATCACATCATTGCACTTCTTATACAGGAGAGGTTCATCCCAAACATAATTCTTAACTTCTGAAAAAAAAACTTTTTCCTTTGTTGATGAGAAAAATCCGGAGGTAACACTCCACTAGCAAGGAAATTCACAAAATCTGCGTACCAAGGAGTTTTCACACTTGATAAAGCTAATAAGTGTTCATCCGGGAATATGTCATCAATAGGTAAATCAAAATCCACCTCATTTTCTGACTTTTGAGATATTCTAGACAAATGATCCGCTACTACATTTTCAGCTCCTTTCTTATCCCTAATCTCAAGGTTGAACTCTTGCAAAAGTAAAATCCACCTGATTAACCTAGGTTTAGCGTCTTTCTTTCCAAGTAGATACCGAATAGCTGCATGATCAGTATATACTATTACTCTTGATCCTACTAGATAGGATCTAAATTTGTCAATAGCAAATACCACTGTCAATAATTCTTTTTCTGTAGTAGAATAGTTTACTTGGGTTGCATCAAGTGTTTTACTTGCATAATGGATCGCATGTAAAATCTTATTTCTTCGTTGTCCCAAAACTGCTCCTACAGCAAAATCACTAGCATCACACATTATTTCAAAAGGAAGATCCCAATCAGGTGCTTGAATGATTGGAGCTGTTGTAAGAGCACTCTTGATTTTATTGAAGGCTTCAATACATTCGCTATCAAAACAAAACTCAACATCTTTAATCAACAGATTAGTTAATGGCTTGGAAATCTTTGAAAAGTCCTTAATAAAACGTCTATAGAAACCAGCATGTCCTAAAAAACTCCTAACTCCTTTTACATTGATGGGTGGGGGTAATTTGTCTATTACTTCCACTTTTGCTTGATCTACCTCAATACCACGCTCTGAGATTTTATGCCCCAAAACTATTCCTTCCTTAACCATAAAATGACATTTTTCCCAGTTCAACACTAGGTTTGTATCTTCACACCTTTTTAGAACAGTAGAAAGATTTGACAAACAAGAATCAAAGTCATTTCCATAAACTGAGAAGTCATCCATGAAAACCTCCATAATTTTTTCTATTAAATCTGAAAAAATTATCATCATGCATCTCTGAAAAGTGGCTGGAGCATTACAAAGCCCAAATGACATCCGACGATAAGCAAAGGTACCATAAGGACAAGTAAAAGTAGTCTTCTCCTGGTCTTGAGGATGAATTGGAATTTGAAAAAATCCAGAATATCCGTCCAAGTAACAAAAGTAGGAATGTTTAGCTAATCTTTCAAGCATTTCATCAATAAATGGTAAAGGAAAATGATCCTTCCTTGTTTCTTTATTCAACTTCCGATAATCAATGCACATTCGTCACCCCGTCACTGTTCGTGTTGAAATTAGCTTATCTTCTTCATTCTTGATAACAGTCATTCCTCCTTTCTTTGGAACCACGTGGACTGGACTCACCCATTCACTATCCGAAATTGGGTAAATAATCCCTGCATCAAGAAGTTTAATCACTTCCTTCTTTACTACCTCTTTTAAATTTGGATTTAGTCTCCTTTGATGCTCAATTGAGTTCTTGTACCCTCTTCAAGTAAAATTCTATGCATACAGAGAGATGGACTAATCCCTTTTATATCATCAATTGTATATCCAATGGCCTTTCTATGCAACCTTAACTCATCCAACAGTCTCTTTGTTTCAAACTCATTTAACTGAGCATTAATTATAACTGGATAAGTAGAATTCGGCCCAAGAAATTCATATTTAAGATTTGGTGGTAATGGTTTAAGTTCAAGTTGAGGTGGTACTATTTCTGGTAAAACTGGCTCTTGTTCTATCAACATAGTCTCCTCCTTAGCCAAGTTTTCTTCTAAAAACTCTTCATTATCTAAAGACAGATCATCCTCCTTATGATCACCAAGACATACCCCCTTTTCTGTTGAAAATGCTTTTTCACCAAACATTTTTGATAATGATTCACAACACCAAGGAAATAATGTTTGGAAATCGTTTTGATTCAAGATAAGCCCTTTTTCAACATCATCCTTTTCTCTAATGATATCCATTGCTAAGAATGAGCTATCTTGCTCTCCCCAATCGTTGGAATTTTGCGTAATTCTGCCAACTATCTCAAAAGTTTCTTCTAGACTTTTTTTCAAAAATGATCCTCTAGATGCTAAATCCAGTTGATTCTTATTTGAGAAAGAAAGCCCAACATAGAACAAATGCATAATTAACCATTTCTCAATTCCATGATGTGGACATAACTGCAGAAGAGAAGAATATCTTTCCCAGGCTTGGTATAATTTTTCTCCATCCAATTGCTTAAAATTTAAAATCTGACTTCTCAAATAAGTAGTTTTCCTTGGAGGGAAATATTGGTCAAGGAATTTTTGCTCTAACTCATCCCATGTTTTGATACTTTGAGACTTTAGAGAATTATACCATCTTTTTACAGCATCCTTCAGACTAAAAGGAAAAGCAAGCAGCTGAACAATATCAGATGAAACTTCTTCATATTTCAAAGTATAACAATATCTATAAAACTCCATCAAATGGGAATAAGGGTTCTCAATCTCCAATCCTCCAAACTGAGTTTTCTGAACCATGGAAACAAAAGATGGTTTGAGTATAAAATTTCTTGCTTGTATGTTAGGGTAAACAATTGCTCCCATTTGTTTTGCAGACTTCGGAGCTCCATAATCTCCTAGTGACTTGCACATCATGTTTAGATATTCTTGTTCTTCTATTTGCCTTTACAGAATTCTTCTTTTATGGAAAGTTCTGTCAATCTCAGGGTCAAAAGGAAAGAATTCCCCTGCAAAGTTAGATCTTCGCATACACAAGAACAAGATAACAAATGACAATTCAACAGGAAAAGAAGAAAAAATAAAAGAATCAAAAATGCAGAATTGAATTTGTACAAAAAGAATTAACAAGAAGTAAAAGTTATACAAGAAAGTAAAAACAGAAATCTAATGATTAGTTACAACTATGCAATATGAAAGGAAAACAAATGTTATGTTTAGTCTAACTCAATTGATAATTCCTAATGTTATAGCGCAGTCCCCGGCAACGGCGCCAAAAACTTGTTACGCTCCGCAAGTGTACGGAAATGTCGCAAGTAATATAAAAGATTATCGTATCCACAGGGACTGGAATAAGCACTAGAAATGCCTCAATGCGAATTAGCTAAACAACTATCCAATTGTTTCAAATGCAAAGTGAAGGTAAACAAATCTAATATTAAAGATCAACAAACAAGAGTTTAGTGTTTTGGGTTATGATAAGGGGAGATTCTAGGAGTTTCGGTTTCTTTGTAAGATTTCTTGAATGTAAATGGTTCACCAATTCTTATCCCTCAATTGCCAAATACTTGTAGAAAGTTGCCGGTTCTCTCTTGCAATAGATAACCGGCTAAGGACTGAGAAATGTATCTAAATATGATCAATTAGACGTGAACCTCGTTGTCCTTACACAAGCGCACCTATTACTATGCCTTCCTCGGATATCAACATAGAAGCCCACAACTTATTAATCTATCAAGATACAAGAAACTAATCACAAGATCCATCCTACTCTCTTGGATATTCCTATTTCCTCTTCAAGATTATCTCTCAAACGTCCTTACACGGGCTTGCACCTGTCACGTGGATCCCTCGGATGATCGAGTGAGAGTTTATCTTTACTAAGTCCACAAGAAATCCAAACAATCAATCAAGAATGAGAATTAAGCACAAATCACCATTAATCATTCAAGATCTAATTGATACAAGCAAGACAATGTCATTGAAACAAGAAATTGGCAAATCCATAAGAGATTACATCAATCCATCATACAAATACTCCCTTAATCCTAGAATACAAGGTCTACTCCATGAATCGAGGAAGAATACCCGAAGAAATAAAGATTACAAGTATTTCTTAAATCCCCAATCCAAGAAACCAAGAAAAGGGGGAAAGAGAAAACTTATCTACGAAGAAGTCTCGTCTTCGGATCCAATCCTCGCTCCGAAGTCGAAATCGTCAAGAACTCCCCTCGAATCGCCCAGAAATCCTCCCAAGAATGGGAGGATACCACCAAATCTTGCCTTCTCCCAAAAGGGAAGAGATCCCCTTTCAATTCATGAAGGAGGGTTTAAATAGAGGAGGAAATCGGGCGCCACACGGCCCCATGACACGGCCGTGTGAGATTCACACGGCCATGTCCAGTTCCTTCTCTGCCAACACTGCAGTGTGACTCACACGGCCAGGTCCTCTTCTCTGGAAATGCTACACGGTCGTGTGGTGCACACGGCCACCAAGCCTCACACGGCCGTGTAGATCTACACCGCCATGTAAGGCATCTGCTCTAATTTCTTCAAATCAAGACACGGCCGTGTGAGATTCACACGGCCATGTCTTCTTCCCTTCCTGTTAAAACTACACGGCCGTGTGTGGTACACGGCCTGATGCTCTCTCCCTTCAATTCCTTCCAAGCTTGTCCGAGGACGCATAATCTTCACCAATTTCGACTCCTATGTACAGAAAATGCACAAAAAGCATATCTCCGAACAAAAAGGGTAAATATGCTAAAAGGAAAGCTGAAAGTATAAAAATGCATAGATCAAGCATGCTCAAAGTATGTAAATGTGCGTAAAAACATGCATAAAAGAGTATATAATCTACGCACATCACCTGCACACTTAGACACAAGGATCAAAATACAGCAAGACTTAACTTTAACTTAGTTGACCACATCAAAACTATCACGGGGTACTTATCCTTTGTCATTATACCGCATAGTTACCAACTTCAAAAGAAGTGTGGTAGTCTTGACCTTTTCGTTTGCTACGAAATGATCTACTAATGGCTAAGGAAACTCCTAGTATCCTCTTCGTCAATTATGAAACCTTTAAGATGTGCTGGTATGGAAAGCCTCATGATACTTAAACACATGCGATTTGATCTCTCCCACTGCTAAAATTCATCTCTATGCTCTATAGTGCTAGCACTGATCAGAGGTACAAGCGATCGTTCTTTATTGCATAGTTTAAGTTCATGCAGCCTAAGACTATGATAACATATTTTTCCACTCAAAAATTTTTGAACAAATTAGTATAGGGATGTTATTAAGACTGGTAGTTATTAATTGTACTGAAATTAAATAGAAAAATTTATTTAAACTTATAATTTAATTAAAGCCAAGAATATGAATAAAATTATACAAATAAAATAAATTTTAAATGCATATAAATGAGCTCTTTATGAAATACCAAATACAATATTGCATTTTACTTTGTGAACTAAAATATAATTTATTAGCGGCAGATATAACTCAAACTTTAATTTGTCACATAATGTATCTTTCTTTGAGCCGATCCATTGTACGTATAATATGATACTTTATATGAGTTATATTTTAGTTCATAGCTCACAATAACCTTAATTACTTAGTCACATAATATGTCTTCCTTTGGGCCGACATATTTTGTCCATGATCTGAACAAAATAATATTTTTGTTCTATAGTTATAAGGTACCTTATGCATATATCTAGCATAAAAGTAACCTTCCATTAGGCTGATTACTTTTATCATAGATATACGTCTACCAATACAAAATATACTAAACCTACCTAAGATATATTCCTTTGAGCCTACATATTAGTTCAAAGTGATGTGTAGATAAACCCAATAAAATTAAAGAAGCTTTATTTGAATAAAAATTACTTAATCAATCTTAATAATATAAAATTTAACTTATTAATCAATTCATACCTTATGATAATTAATTGATATGATCCAATTAATTTTTTCAATTGATGTGAAAGTGACTATATAATTATATATATAGAACTTATTTAGGAGCTAAAATTTCTTTTATGTTCTACAATTAAATAGCATTACTGAATACGATTTAATTATTGATGCATTAAAAATAATAAAAATAATAAATATATAAATATTTAATGCATATTTTTCATTCTTTGTACCGTTTCACGTTGAAAGGGTGTAATGATTTTTTTTTAAAAAAAAAATGCATTCACATGCATGAAAAATTGTTTCATGCATAACAGTACATGAATATACTGTTTCACTGAGAAATCGTTTAATCGATTATCAGAAAATTTTATGGATTTAAAAATAATTAAAAAACTTAATCGATTAAAAATTAACATAATCGAATCTCAATCAATTGATTTCATTAATTTTATCAATCGATTGAGTTGAACGATTTAATCAATTTTATCACGATTTTTAACTATAAATCAATTGAAATGCAATCCTAATTGATTGAATTCATGATAATCGATCCCAATTAATTTTATCATCATTGCAAGCTGTCAATTGATTAACACAATTGATTAGTAGTATCGAATCGATTAACTTTATTGATTAAAATTAATATTGTATTTGATTCCGTCGTCCCAATCGATTGCCAAACTAATGAAATTGATTAGGGTCAACTAATCGATTAAGTCAATGGATTCCGTATCATTCGATTCGTAATTTTAGACTTGGTAATTAATTGTCTGACTAAGGCAATCGATTACACCATCGTGACTTGACCTAAAATTAGATCAAATGTTGTGATTTTCATTGAAGAAGCGATGGTTCGCTCGTTGTTTTTCATGTTCTTCACAAAAATGCCAAAAACTTAAAAACTCAAGACTTTCCTAGGTTTTCTATTACAATGATTAAATTGCTAAAATAAAAGATCGACGAAAATTTTTAACTTTAATCCATAAAATTTGAAGAAACAGAATCTTGGCTCTGATACCAATTGATAGAATTTGAGTTTTCTCCTAATTGCATGAATTCTAGAAATGAAATAAGAACTCGAATCAAGAAAACACAAGACATGATTTAATTTTATCGAAAACATGACATAATATATAAGTATAAAAAAACAAAGGAAATTATCGTAACCTTGTCAATTATTATGAAGCTACGCGATCAGAAATTGATCCCTATGATCGAAGTTATATACTCTATAACATAGGACTTACACACACCAGCAACGAGATCATACAAGGGCTTTGAAATATTATTTATGAGCACTAGAACGAAACTCATTCTTACCATAGGCTTTTAATAATATGGTCGTGATCTGTCATTACGTGCGACTATCTCTACTATAGAAAGAAGAAAAAAAACCAATTAATTAGTCATCTCAGAGATCCTGAGGAAGAGGAAGAAGAAAAAGCGAAAGCAAATAGAGAAGATTTTCTAAAAAATTTAGGGGTGACGACATGGAAAAAATTCTAGTCAATGGGAAATAAAAAATTAGATTTCTTAAACCCTTGGAACCTCCTTTTATATATATATATATATATATAATTTACCATTAAACCCATTAATTAAAGATAATAACTAACACTTATCTCAATGGTAACGTGAAGCAAGTTCACGAATCCAGGCCCCCCTGCCGTCCTCTACCTTGTCATCGACGTCCACACTCACCGTCGCCTCGTCCCTTCCGCCAGCGACCTTCACACTATCTGCTCTGTCACCGTGGTTGAAGGCAAGGATAGCAGCAGCTATCGATGATTCTCCAAATCATATTCCGTCGGGCGTCGGTTCCTCCTCGTTGTCGTAACCCAACCTCCGTCGATTCCTCAACGTGAGGTGATGAAGCCGGACGTGAGCATCGAGACGGGATCCATTATCTGGGGGGCGATGCTCTCGGTAGGCGTCTTGACTCCCCACTCACGGCTGCGGTCGTGCGTGGCTACGCTGGGCCAACGTACCAGGATCAACCTCTCCTCCATCAGCTATGGGAGATTGGCAGCTTCCACTTCAAGTTCATGCTTGGAGGTTCGCCACCCAACCCCTGGGAGGATTCCCAGTCCTGTCGCAAGATCGTCGTTGTCATAGGTCACTGCTTTCCTTTTTTCTATTGCTTGCAATTTTCTATTTCACAACTTTGATTTTCTTGCATGCATAAGAAAATTATAAGGAAAGTAGCAGAGACACACTATTAGGAGCAATTCTACCGGTTTATGAGATTTTTGGGCGATGACTCATTTTATAACAAAGTAAAGGATGGAGCAATCAGTTACCAAGGTGAATAGTGGGAGGTTCTTGGTCTACATGAATCTGATAATATCAAAGAAAGAGTGGCAGGCCAGAGGGCTACTGTTATTGAGGCCAAATTTCAAGACGGTGTGCCGGAGGGAGGAAGAAATTCAGAAAACGCAACAGAATCTCAGCATGGACCCGACATTATATTGGAGATTTGTTAACACCCACATCAAGGTTCTCATGAGGTACAGCTACCTCTTGATGATCAGTCTGTCAAAATGAATTTATTTTATTGGAAGAAAATCTTCTTCAGTCGCAACAACATGTACATCATTTCGACAACCAACTAGAATATTATTGAATGGTTCATACATTTTATATGGGAGGAAGAATGATGTTACTTCCTCATTTAGATGTATCCTAACTATGGATTCACCACATGATCTTGTTAGCCAGAAGGGTGATAGTTTAAAGCTCAAGGGTCATTTGGTTTCGTATATTTGGTTCCTACTATGGCAGGCTCAGAAACTTCACCAGTAGCTACTTGTTCTATCATCACAAACTTCAAATTCACATTATGAATTTTCTAATTTTATATTTCTATCTTTTAATTTCTGTGGATACCTTCAGAATTTTACAGGCTAAGTACTTATATTTCTCTTAGATATCAAGAAATTATCCGAACATTACAAAGTCAAACTTAGAGCTCCAATGCAAAGTTTTTAAAGAGGTTTGTAAAATGAAAAGCTAAATAAAAAAATTCTAACCATTGTAAATGTAAGGTTTGAAGTTTGTTGTTAAAGAGTAGTAGTGAAATTTCAAAACTACTTTTTTGTGTTGAAATTGATGTAATATGCATGTAGTCATACAATTACATATTATAAAATAGAGCACACAAAAATCATTTAAAGCTCTAACTATTGGAGATGTTTCAATACGTTTTTAGAATGTTGATGTGGCATATTGAGATCATAAAAAAAACTTTTGTAAAACTCTAACTATTGGAGATGCCCTTAGTCTTCTATTATTTTCTCTCTGACTTCACAAATAGTCGAGAGTCGTGAAATCAAGCTTATTAATCTCTCCCTGACTCTATGGACATTCCGAAGTAAAAGGATTGAGTTATTCTCTTTCTGACTCCATGGGTGTTTGGGAGTCGTGAAAAAACATATTATTCTTCTTTTTGACTCCATATGTATTCGGGAGTCAAGATACCGAGCTATTCTCTCTCTGACTCCACAGGTATTCAAGAGTCATGAGATCGAGTTTATTATCATTTCTCGAACTCTACGAGCATTCGAGAGTCAAGGGATCGAACTTCTTACTCTCTCCCAACTCGGACATATATAGTTGTGGATCGAGTTATTTTTCTCCTGACTAGAATATAGTCATGGATAGAGCTATTTTTTTCCCAGACTTGGATATAGTCATGGATCGAGCTATTTCTCTCCCGACTTAGATATGGTCACAAATCGAGTTATTTTCTCTCGACTTGGATATTCTCGTGGATCAACATTACTCTCCCTAATCGGGCATAGTCGTAGATCAACATTTCTCTCCTGATTCTGGCATAATTGTGGATTAAGCTATTTCTCTCTAGACTCACTTGGATATAGTCGTGGATAATTATTTCTCTCCCGACTCGGATATAGTTGTGGATTGAACTATTCTTTCTAGACTCAAACATAGTCGCAGATCGAGCTATTTCTCTCTCTACTGAGATATAATTATAGATCGAGCTATTTTCTTTCGATTCGGACATAGTCGTGGATCGACCAATTTAGCTACCGACTCAGAGCTAGTCACAAATCGAGCATATATTCCCTCTATCTTGAATAGATGACATCCATTGACATTTCTCTCTTGAGTCAAACATAGTCATAGATTGAACATCTATCCCCTCTATCTCGGACAAATGTCGCTCATCGATATATCTCTTCTGACTCAGGCATAGTCATGAATCGAGCATCTATTCCCTCTATCTTACACATATGGCATCCATCCACATTTCTCTTTTGACTAAAACATAGCCTTGGATCGAGTTATTTCTCTACCGATTCAAACCTAGTCATGGATCGAGCATCTATTCTCTATGTTTCGGACAGATGGCATCCATCGACATTTCTCTCCTGAATCAGACATAGTCACAGATTGAACGTGTATTCCCCCCTGTCTTGGACAGATGTCATCCATTGACATATCGCTCTCGACTCGCCTATAGTCATGGATCGAACATTTTTTCCCTTTTTTCAAATGGATAACATCATCAACATTTCTCTCTTGATTCGGACATAGTCGCGGATAGAGCTATTTCTCTCCCAACTCTGACATAGTCACAGATCAAACATCTATCCCCTCTATCTCGAACAAATGACGTCCATCAACATCGACTCTAACTCCCTTGGTCTTGGACCAAAGCATCCATTAACTTTAGCTCCCTTGATCTCAGATAAAGGCATCCACCAACTCTAGCTCCCTGTGTCTCGAACCAAGGCGTGCATCAACTCTAACTCCCTATCTCGGACATGCATCCACTGACTCTAACTCCCTTGGTCTCGAACCAAGGCGTTCACCGACTCTAACTCCCTTGGTCTCACACCAAGGCATCCATCGATTCTAACTCCCTTGGTCTCAGATTAAGGCGTCCATCGGCATAAAGGCATCCATTGACTCTAACTCTCTTGGTTTCAGTCCAAGCGTCCATCAACTCTAACTCTCTATCTCAGACAGGCGTCCACGGACTCTAACTTCCTCAGTCTTGAACCAAGGCGTCCACCGACTCTAACTACCTTGGTCTTGGACCAAGGTGTCCATCGGCATAACTCCCTTGGTCTCGAACCAAGGCATCCATCGGCTTAACTCCCTATCTCGAATAGAGCTAATAGTCATCATTTCATCTCCTTTGCTTTCGGCAGAGTCACAGGTTTAATATGTCCTTCTCATTTCTAATGAAGTCATATTGCTACTTGTCATCCATAGTGGAGGACTTGTCCAATCCAGTCAAATCTTCATATCTTTTCAACTTGCAATTGTCCAGTCAGTCAGACTATGCCTCATTTGAATAGATTTGAGTGGGATACTTGTGATATGGAGGTAAAGTAAGGGTCCACATATGGCTAGTCTTTGACTCGGTCAACCTAGAATCCAAAGTCGAACCGATGAGCTAAGCACTCCAACTCCCGATCTACCAACCTACCATATGTCAAAGTCATCTTGGCTACTACAAGTCAATTCAAGTTCCGACCGACCGACCGACTGAGTTCCATTAACTTGATTCAGTCCAGTGCATGTAGACAGGGGTCATGATCCACACTAGTCCGCTATCTCTTCGCCACCTCTCTAAGACATATAGAGCCATGATCCCTACTCGTCTACTATCTCTTCCCCACCTCTCCATGCATGATCTCTACAGGTATATGCTCCGTGCAAAGAGGGTTGAAACCAAGCTTGAACCTGAGGTGAGGGCGAAGAGGTGCTTGCCTCAAGTCCACTTCCTAGAGGGGCCCAAAATTTTATAATTTATTATGCCATTTAATATTAAAATTTTAGTTTGAACAAAACAGAGTTCACGAAGAAACATTGAGATATAATGGCAAGTCAAATATTGATAAAGATAATCTGTATATAGAGTTATCAATCTTTAAACAATCTTTATTTATGAAAGCAAAAAGAACCATATATGTTTTGAATTATTTAAAAAATACTCATGTTGCCTACATAATTTTATTGTTTATAACAGTTATAATGACATATGCAAAAAGAATATTTTTCAAGTTGAAGTTGATTAATATGTTCGATCAACCATATTATAAAAAAGATTAAATGGATTAGTGATATTGTCTATTGTAAAGAAAATAGTTGAATATCTTAATTATACAAGTTTAATTGATATTTTTGCAGCCAAAATAATAAAATGTGTTGTATTCAAATGATTATTGGTAATATTTATCTTTTTATTTGATTATATTTTGTAATATTAAATGTTATTTAACTTCATATTTTACTTTACATGTTGCAGCCTTTTTAAAAATGACAGTAATATGTATTATACTTTTATAGCTAAAACGGAAGTAATACGTATTGTATTAAATAATTACTGATAATATTTAAAAATTTTAAATTATATTCAGAATATTTATGTTATTCAACTTAATTTTTTTAATTATATTCAAAATATTTATATTATTCAACTTTTTATTTTACTGTATGATACGGATATGTCTTGATGACAAAGTAGTAATTAGGAGGGCGAGGAGGGATAATTTGGTCATTCCACTGTGTAGGGCATTAAGTAGAAGGAAGTGGGACTGTTGGAGGGGGAGGTTCGTGTTTTTGCTTCGCCGCCGCCACAGGAACCAAGTGGAAGCCTTCTTCTTCCCTCCCATGCTCCTCGCCGGCGTTGACATCTGTCGTCGGTCGCCACCTCTTTTCCTCTCCCTCTCCTCCTCGAGACGCCATCACTGGATCAACTCGCCGCCGCTCCCTCTCTCTTTTGCTTCTCCGATTTGGCCAACCGCCGCTGCTCTGCTCTCCCACTCCTCCGATCGGCAGATGTCGCCAACTGCCTTCTCCTTTCTTCTCTGCTGCGACGACGAACCGAGGGGGTTGGCTTGGTTTGTGGAGGTCTTCCGCCGCCAATAAGAAGATCTTCTTCCTCGGCCTCCGGCCGGCAGATGCCGTCAGCACCATCGAGAGACAGCCACCGTCGGCAGTCGCCACTGAGCTGCCAATGGGGGGTCAAACCTGCTCCCAACCCTTCTATGCCTCACGCCATTGCCGCCGCCACAAGGTGGTAGCCTCTCCTGCTCCGATCCTCCTTCATCCTCATTTCCTCGTCGCCCACCATGGCAGCATTCCGACCACTGCCACTGCCATGAGCCGCTCATAGTCCTCGCCGCGGGTCAGGCCACTATCACGCGTTTCGTCTCCTGCTCCTTTGGCACGTTGGCATTTGTAGATAGCGAGCGTCGGCAGACATTTTCCACATTGAGCCGGCCTTGCTAGCGACCTCCATCAGCGATCTGGGGCAAAACCTCCGTTGCCGGTATGGATCTGCCAAAGTCATACGCTTTTGGCATTGGTCAGCCCTTTTAGCTTTCATGGTTGCGCACTCCCTTAGTGCTCCGGGCCTTTACTGTGGATTGGGCCTCCGAGCCCTCATTGCTATTGTGTGTCGATCTGATTTGTCATGTCTAGACCTCGTGCCGTTACTACTACTTGACCCGTGTGATGTTTTATGTCCCGGCTTGTGTGTCGATATTTGTATCCTGGCCTGCACGCCGATATTTGTATCCCGGCCTGCGTGCCGACATACGTGTAGAGGTCACATCTAGTTTTGTGTCGCCGCTTCCGGCTCCGTGACGCGTCTGGCATAGCTTCATCAGATCCAGCTCTTCATCCGGCTTATCCATCTATGCTTCCGGGTCACAACAACTCGAGCAGCGTCCCATCCGAGGGCGCCCCCCTGGGCCAGGGTACATTCCCGTACTCACTCTCCCTTCATTTGATTATTCTAGTATTAGTCTGGTACTTATATATTCGTTCGATCTGCCTCGAGTCTCGAGGTACCAGAGACCGGGGGGACCCGGTCCCTGGTTGCAGGTAGTGTTGACCAGAGGACTTTTGACGACTTGGTCAACACAAAAGTCATCTCAGCACACCCCCTCCGGGACGTCGCGGTTCGGTCAACATTTCATCCACCTCACCCGGCGGCCCATCTGACTCAGATTCTGGCGTCATCTGTGGGAATCTTCTCCATCTATTCTGGAACGTGAAGATGGACAACGTCGGGAGGTTCTCTGCTATTATCACAGTCCCGGAGGATCCTGACAAACATATTATCTTCTACCCTCACTCCACGGGTATTCGGGAGTCGAGGGATTGAGTTCGAGCTTCAGCTGGCTGACAGGTTAGCTTTTCGATTATATTTTTTTCCTAACTCCACGGGTATTTGGGAGTCAAGGGATCGAGATAAACCCTTAGCCTGTTGCCACTGCTCCCTGATCAGGTACGTTACATGCTTTGCTTTCATTTTACGGTTATAAGAGTTGCTATAGCTCCCTGATAAGAGAGTAAGATCCTAGTTCCTTGATCAAAGACTGCCTTCGATTTTTGATCGGACATTAGGGGCTCAGCTCCCCGATCAAACATTAGGGACACAACTCCCCGCTCATACACTAGGGACACAGCTCCCCGATCATTGACTCGTAGTACAACTTCCCGATCAGGATCTAGGGGCCTTGCTCTTTGATTACAGGCTAGGGGCCTTACTCTCCAATTAGGGATCAAGGGCTCAACTCCCCGATCAGGTACGTTACATGTTTTGCTTCCTTTTTACGATTATAAGAGCTGTTATAGCTCCCTGATAAGAGAGTAAGATCCTAGTTCCTTGATCAAAGACTAGGGCCTTCAATTTTTGATCGGACACTAGGGGCCCAACTCCCCGCTCATACACTAGGGATACAGCTCCCCGATCATTGACTTGCAGTACAACTTCCCAATCAGGATGTAGGGGTCTCACTCTTTGATTACAGGCTAGGGGCCTTACTCTCCAATTAGGGATCAAGAGATCAACTCCCCGATCAGGTGTGTTATAGGCTCTACACCCTTCAAAATGAGGCTCTGCATCCTCTTACTGCTACAGGCTTTGCACCCTTCACCATGAGGCACTACATCCTCTTACTGCGACAGGTTCTGCACCCTTCACCATGAGGCTTTGCATCCTCTTACTGCTACAGGCTCTGCATCCTCCTACTACTATAGGCACTTCGTTTTATTATTACTATATGCTCTGCATCCTCCACCTGTTTTGCAGCCTCTTACGTCTACAGACCCTTCTCCCTTCACCTACGGCGCTCTGCTTCATTCTCTTGCTACGGACTCTACTCCCTTATATTGCTATGGGCTTCACTCCTTTTGACGGTCAGGGCTCGGATTATCCTCTCTCGGACTCCGCAAACATTTGGGAGTAACGGGATCGACACTATTTCTCTCCCTAACTTCACGGGCATTTTAGAGTTGAGGGATCGAGACAGATCCTCATCTGGTCGACATCACTCCGTGATGAGGTATGATAAAGGTTCTTCTCCCTCGTATTGCTACGGGCTCCGCTTCTATGGATGTTAAGGCTTTCCCTCCCCCATTCGGGGTTGAGCTATCGCCATTGGTCTCAAACAAGAGTATCACCACCGGTCTCAGATCGGAGCATCGATAATGATCTCTCGGTCGGTCTTCTAGACCAATTCACGGTCAGACCTCCAGATTGCTTCCTGGTTAGGTTTTCAGATCAAGTTCTGGTCAGACCTCCAGATTAATTCCTAGTCAGGTCTCCAGATCAAGTTCTGGTCAGACCTCTAGATCAATTTCTGGTCAAGTCTCCAGATCAAGTATTGGTCAGGCCTCCAAATCACCTCTCGGTCGGGATTCCAAACTCTCGTCCTAGTGCGAGTTATAAATGAAATTGCTCTCATGTCCAACGACCTCTCGGTCGGGATTCCAGACTCTCGCCTCATGGCGAGTTATAAGTGAACATGCTCTCACGCCTCCAGACTCTGGCCCTAGTGCGAGTTATAAGTGAGCATACTCTCACGCCTCCAGACTCTCGCCCCAGTGCGAGTTTTAAGTGAGCTTGCTCTCACGCCCAACGATCTCTCGGTCGGGATTCCAGACTCTCGCCCCATTGCGAGTTATAAGTGAGCTTGCTCTCACGCCCAACGACCTCTCGGTCGACCTCCAGACTTTCGCCCCAGTGCGAGTTATAAGTGAGCTTGCTCTCACGCCCAACGACCTCTTGACCGGGTTCCAGACTCTCGCTCCAGTGCGAGATATAAGTGAGCTTGCTCTCACGCCCAACGACCTCTCGATCGGGTTCCAGATTCTCACCCTAGTGCGAGTTATAAGTGATCTTTCTCTCACGCCCAACGACCTCTCGGTCGGGATTCCAGACTCTCACCTCAGTGCGAGTTATAAGTGAGCATGCTCTCATGTCCAACGACCTCTCGATCGGGATTCCAGACTCTCGCCCCAGTGCGAGTTATAAGTGAGCTTACTCTAACACCCAACGACCTCTCGGTCGGGATTTCAGACTCTCGCCCTAGTGCGAGTTATAAGTAAGTATGCTCTCATGCCCAACGACCTCTCGGTCGGGATTCTAGACTCTCGTCCTAGTGCGAGTTATAAGTGATCTTGCTCTCACGCCCAACGACCTCTCGGTCGGGTTCCAGACTCTCACCCCAGCGCGAATTATAAGTGAACATGCTCTCACCCCTAACGACCTCTCGGTCGGGATTCCAGACTCTCGTCCCAGTACGAGTTATAAGTGAGTTTGCTCTCACGCCCAACGACCTCTCGGTCAGGATTCCAGACTCTCGCCTCATGGCGAGTTATAAGCGAGCATGCTCTCGCGACCAACGACCTCCCGGTCAGGCTCTCATGCTCAACTACTAGTCAGTCGGGTTACTCCCTAGTCAGGGGCTCGCCTCACTCACTGCTCTGCTTGGCACTCATCACACTTGCTTCACTCATCGCTCTGCCCGGCACTCTCTATTCGTATTTTCGCTCACCACTGTTGCCCACTCAACACTCACTGCTTACTCGCTGCTCATTACACTCGGCCCACTTGTCGTTCTGCCCGACACTAATCATACTTGTTTCACCCATCGCTCTGCCCGACACTCATCATTCGCGTTTCGCTCACCGCTGTTGCTCGATCGGCACTTACTGCTCACTCGTCGCTCTGCCCGACACCCACCATTCGCTTCTCAATCACCGCATTGCCCGACACTCATCACATTAGCTCCACTTGTCGCTCTACCCGGCACTCATCGTTCGCAACTTGCTTCTCTGCCCGACACCCACCATTCGCGTCTCAATCACCGCTATGCTCAACACTCACCGCTCATGCCTCACTTGCCGCTTTACCCAGAACTCGTCCCTCGCATCTCACTCATCGCTTTGCCCCGCGTCTGGCGCTTGGTTGACATTTTCTCAGTTGCACGTTTGATATCGCTCGCCCATCATCTTTC
This sequence comes from Zingiber officinale, assembly GCF_018446385.1. Taxonomy (NCBI): domain Eukaryota; kingdom Viridiplantae; phylum Streptophyta; class Magnoliopsida; order Zingiberales; family Zingiberaceae; genus Zingiber; species Zingiber officinale. Next base: position 30,651,885 of record NC_056004.1, read on the forward strand.
GACCCGCTCAGCATTTTTCGATTGTCAGGTCGGCATTATTCGATTGCCCAATCACGATTTATTGACGCTCGATCAGTATTTTTCTCGATCGCGCTGATGGCTCTGCTGGCCCATCATTCTCTCTATTGTTTGGTCACAATTTATTGACACTCGGTCAGTATTTTTCTAGATCGCGCTCACGGCTCTGCTCGTCCATCATTCTCTCTATTGCTCAGTCGCAATTTATTAATGCTTGGTCAGTATTTTTATCGGTCGCACTCACGGCTCTGCTGGTCCATCATTCTCTCTATTACCCGATCGCGATTTATTGACGCTCGGTCAGTATTTTTCTCGATCGCGCTCACAGCTTTGCTCGTCCATCATTCTCTCTATTGCTCGGTCGCGATTTATTGACGCTTGGTCAGTATTTTTCTCAGTCACACTCATGGCTCTGCTCGTCCATCATTCTCTCTATCGCCCGGTCATGATTTACTATCGCTCGGTCGACATTTTTTCGATCGCTCGGTCGTGATTTATTGTCGCTCAATCACGCGCTCGACACCGTTCACCCATCGTCTTTTGACTCACTCGACATTCTCGATCAAGATTGGTTGACACTTTTCGATCGCTCAGAATTGATTTATTGTCGCTCAATCGTTTTACTCAGCATCTCTTGATCGTTCGCTCGATATCGCTCGACATTCTCCAGATCGCTCTTTCGACACTCGCTCGGTATTGCTTTTGTCATTCAGTCGGCACTTATTCTTTTCGTTGCTCTGTCGAGCGCTCTCCGTTTGTAGCTACTCGTTTGACGTTATAAAACAAACCTAGTGATATGAGTTTACATTCAATAGCAATTCTGTTTTACGTTGGGCTTGATCTAGTCAGTCGGACTTGCGCCTCCTTCAACTAGACTTAAGGGGGAGACTTGTGATATGGATATGTCTTGATGGCAAAGTAGTAATTAGGAGGGGGAGGAGGGGTAATTTGGTCATTCCACTGTGTAGGGCATTAAGGAGAAGGAAGTGGGACTGTTGGAGGGGGAGGTTTGTGTTTTGCTTCGTCGCCGCCAACAGGAACCAAGTGAAAGCCTTCCTCTTCCCTCCCATGCTCCTCGTCGGCGCTGACACCTGCCGCCAGCCGCCACCTCTTTTCCTCTCCCTTTCCTCCTCATGACGCCATCACTGGACTGACTCGCCGCCGCTCCCTCTCTCTTTTGCTTCTCCGCTTTGACCAACCACCGCTGCTCTACTCTCCCACTCCTCCGATTGGCAGATGCCGCCAGCTGCCTTCTCCTTTCTTCTCTGCTGCGACGATGAATCGAGGGGGCTGGCTTGGTTCGTGGAGGTCTTCCGCCGCCAAGAAGAAGATCTTCTTCCTCGGCCTCCGGCCAGCAGATGCCGTCAGCACCATCGAGAGACAGCCGTCGTCGGCAGTCGCCTCCGAGTTGCCAATGGGAGGTCAGACCTGCTCCCATCCCTTCTCTACCTCACGCCATTGCCGCCGCCACGAGGTGGTAGCCTCTCCAGCTCCTCCTTCATCCTCATTGTCTCGTCGCCCACCGTGGCAGCATTCCGGCCACTGCCACTGCCATGAGCCGCTCATAGTCCTCGCCGTGGGTCAGGCCACTATCACGCGTTTCATCTCCTGCTCCTTTGGCACGTTGGCATTTGTAGACAGCGAGCGTCGGCAGGCATTTTCCACATTGAGCCGGCCTTGCTAGCGACCTCCATCAGCGATCTGGGGCAGAACCTCTGTTTCCGTTACAGATCTGCCAAAGTCGTACGCTTTCGGCATTGGTCAACCCTTTTAGCTTTCATGGTTGGGCACTCCCTTAGTGCTCGGGGCCTTTACTGTGGATTGGGCCTCCGAGCCCTCATTGCTATTGTGTGCCGATCTGATTTGTCATGTCTAGACCTCGTGTCGTTACTACTACTTGACCCGTGTGATGTTTTATGTCCCGGCTTGTGTGTTGATATTTGTATCCTGGCCTGCACGCCGATATTTGTATCCCGGCCTGCGTGCCGATGTCTTATCCTGACTTGCGTGTCGAGGTCGTATCTGATTTTGTGCCACCATTTCTTGCTCCGTGACGCATCCAACTCAGCTTCATCAGATCCATCTCTTCATCTAGCTTATCCATCTATGCTTCCGGGTCACGACAACTCGAGCAGCGTCCCATCCGAGGGCGCCCCGGGGCCAGGGTACGTTCCCGTACTCACTCTCCTTTCATTTGATTATTCTAGTATTAGTCTGGTACTTATATATTCGTTAGATCTGCCTCGAGACTCGGGGTACTAGAGACCGGGGCAACCTGATCGCTGGCTGCAGGTAGCGTTGACTAGAAGACTTTTGACGACTTGGTCAACACATAAGCCATCTCAGCATACCCCCCTCCGGGTCGTCGCGGTTCGGTCAACATTTCATCCACCTCACCCGGCAGTCCATCTGATTCAGATTTCGGACAGGATCACTATACATTTTGCAGGTTCACTAAAAAAATTTGATCACATATGGAAAGGAGGATCATATTTTGACGTATGGATAATTTTTTAAGCTAAAATGGTAGTAAGACATTGTAAGGGGGTCATCTTTATTGAAGCTTAACTCAGGCCATCAAAATATCAGGCACAACATTGGTTGAAACTAACTCAACTTCTCGTAGTACTTTTTTCCTTCTATTATGGAAATACCATGATGACTTAGGCATCAAAGTAATTTCGCTAGGAACTCCTAGCGAATCCTTTGATGTTTGTTATTCTCCATAGGAATCGTCACACCATGAGAAGTAAGCAAAGAGAATGCTTCGACGTTATCACTCTTGAGTGCGAGGTGGATTCCTACTGCTGTATCACCTCTGTAAGATTTCTGTACCGCATCATATTTGATCTCGGACTGGATCAACAGTCTTGGATTTACTTATTGATCCTGTCTGAAAATTGGGAAGATGGCTAGCTGGGAAAGTGGCTGCTACGTTGACTGGATGTAGACCTCGTTTCGCTCTACAACACAAGAAATGTTAGTGGTGCTGAGTCAGGGAAGCGATCACCGGCGTTGGCTCTCCGATGCTCAAGTTAGTCACCATAAAGAGGGAAGAAGACGGAATAATAGTGAGCACAAGCGTGAATAGTGAATAATGCGTACCTCCGAAGGTGCATGATCCCCCCTTTATATGCCTCCCCAGCGGGCAATATGCATGCTCCTCGAGGCATAGATACATTCTCCAATTTGTCCTATGAAAGGACCTGTCAAGAAAGTGTCTCTGACACCATACCTTAACAGGGCATGCATATCCCTAATAAGACGGTAGAAACTTCTGTCGTACGATCTACCTGTTGACCATGCCTTGTGTCAGCGACACTATCTCCAAGAAGCATATTAAGAGATACATCAATATCCCTCTGCTCGGTCGAGCGGGATAGCCGCTCGGCTGGGAACTCCTCTATTCGGTCAAACTCGGTTGCTTTTCCCTGTGATGACTCGATTCAGTAGTTTGTTTCCGTCCGACCGGACTAACGCTTTAGTCGTTCCAACATTCCTTTGCTCCGTGATGAGCATCTGATGATCTTAGCAGTACGGGCATTTTGTTTGGACTAGCCCTTTGCCGGTTGGACAGTTCATGTCCGATCGGCCACTGCAAGAGAACTCCACTCAACTCCACTTTGATGAGCCCGTTGGTTCTCTGACGTTGACCTTTTTGACTTTGGCTTCTATATTGACTGTTATCTCCGTTGTTTGATCCGCACTTGATGGACCCTCTTTATCACCACATCACTAATCATAAATCTTGGAACAAAGTCTCTATACTTTCTTATTGTTGGTCGTAGAACAATTTAAACAACTTTTAAAACTTACGACCAAGTTTTCAAAATACCTTGAGGGCAAAAAAACAAGAAACAGAAAACAACACCTTTAGGGCTTACAAATTGCATATAAAACAAGGTACGTAGTATAAGCGAACTGGATTTCAGATAGATGTTTATTTTTATTACTGCATTTTATCTTACTTAAAACTCAAAATTGCATACGTATAACCTAGTTATAGTATTGAATTAGGAGACTTAGCAACCGATTGCAATTGCTTAACTAATAAGTTTGTGCAATATATATATGGAATCCAAGCCCATCTAACACTTACAAAGAGATACAGACAAACCGATCGAAAGCAACCTGTCCAGTGGACTTAATTTTTGTAAATCTCTCATCCCTGGACTATAGTACAATGTAAGGATGTCTAATTAGCATCTAAATATTCATAGTTTAATTTTTAATTACGATGTATTTATAGTAATTTTTTTTAAATGAGACTCACAACTAAGAGATGTTGGACTTAATCATCTGTCATGAACACTTCCCAATTTATCCTGATGACTAATAAAATTTTTTTAAAAACCAAATCGATCACCCAGATTCAATAGTAGCTGAACTGGTTAATCATTTTTATTTGAGTAAGTCTCCCGCAAACTTTCTCAAAATAGCATCTTAAACAAACTGACAAAGTGCCCATGGCTGAACAATCAAGACTTGAAGAGGAGACTTCTTAAATGCTTTTGTACTCACACGAACTTCGGTTACAAAGGCAGATCAGGGCACCTATCAAACTCTGGCACTTAATGAGGGATTGAGGGTAGGCACTTGGCTGAAACAGAACTATTTATGGATCCAAATTCAATTCAAGACGACTGAAAGCATACACTGTAAGGTTTAAGCATCCACATGCTTTCTTCGATAATTTGCGTTTTAACCTTCTAGTTTTTATCAGTACTGCTAAATCGTCAGTAATACGACACCGTGACTTCACTGGAAATATTCCACGCCAAAATATTGCAATCGTCTGACGTCGAATTGCTTCAACAAACCTCTCACACTCGAAAGTTGCACACTGCACAAGAAAAGTTAAACAACTGATCAGTGAACTTCCTGGCAATTACTGAACAAGCCCTATATTATTATTATATACTGAATGATTCCCATCCTCTGACGTAAACTGCTGTATCTCTTTTCCCTACTTGCTACAAAAGATGGGTTGCACTGTGCAACAAATCCACAGAATCGCGGGAGTTAGGACTGGGCTTGAATGGTAGTAATCTCACGGAGATGGAACAGGTGGAGATATCTCTTGCCGACCTGATCGTACGTCTTCCTAAATATTATCTTATGTCTCCACCATGTTGCGTCCATGTGACTCTGGATGTGATCTCTGCTGCTATTTATGAGATCGACGTGGCCTACATGCCTCGTCGACTCCTCCTCATGATGATGCCCAGCAATGGATTGAAGTTGAATTAAAGAAAGATTCAAAGTCATGGCTCCGTCAACGAAGATGCATGAGCAGCATCCTTGGAAATCAAGCATACAGGGGACGTAAGTGCATGCACATGTTCCGGGCGGCACCGTCATTGAAGAGGAACACAGTCTTTGGTCTAAGCGTAGGGTGGGAATCCGAGAAGCTTATTAAAACCAGACTCAGTACAAGCCGCAGGGTTATTAAAATCGCAACTTGGTCAAATTATTTGATGATATTTGTAGTACTCAACCTTCCGACGACGACTCTGTTTCAGTGTTGATCCAAACAGGCCATCATCTGCCAACTTCCCATTTTTGTTTCCTTCTCGTTTCTTCTCCTTATTCTTCGTCGTCTTAAGTCAATAAACAATAGAAGGGAGGCAGCTGAGTCTGATCAGAGGATGGGAAGTGAGAAGGGAGCTGCAATGACCCACGGGTCTCCCCTGGCGCCGCCACCGGTGGTGGCTCCGCCCGCATCAGCACCGGTGCCGATTCATGTTGGGTTTGGGAACATCCACCAGAGTAACCCTCCTCTAGAGCAACTCCCCAATCTCCAGTTCTGCCTCCACTCAAACCCTTCTTGGCGTGAGCTCCGCTCCTCCTCCCTTCCACTTCTCTTCTTCTCGCGTTGTGAAAACTCTGTTTACATTCTTACTGTTTGTTGTCAAGGGGGCTTCAAGAAACCCTTTTTCCTTAAAAAAAAAACAAAAAGTTTAAAACTTCTCTTCGTGCAAGCATCTTTGCCATAAACATCAAAAAGAGCCTCTGTGTGCGTGTTAATTTGTTTGGTGTTTAGTTTTTGTCAATTGCTTTTTGATGTGATTAACACAGTTGCTTCTCTTTGCAACTTGCCTGTTTTAAATTCACTTTTATGATAAATCTCTCCTGATCATGCATTGATTCTGCTAATGGTTTGATTGTTGCAGCGGAAGCTGTGATGCTTGCTTTCCAACATTATGTCGTTATGCTGGGAACAATTGTCATGCTTGCTTCCTTCCTTGTCCCGCAAATGGGTGGAAACAATGTCTGACTCTTCCAACATATCGTCCTCCTTTGTTGTTAGAATTTGATCTCTCGCATAGATTTTAATTCAGGAACTGAACACCTTTCGTGATGATTTGGAGCAGGGTGATAAAGCACGTGTTATCCAAACACTTGTGTTCATGAGTGGAGTCAACACGCTTCTTCAGACATTGATTGGAACTCGCCTGCCCACAGTGATGAACTCTTCCTTCGTGTTCATCATTCCTGTAATGTCAATTATTAGAGACTTTGCTTCGCGGACCTACGATGATGAACACCAGGTAGATTGATAACATAAGTTCAGTTTTGAACATTCTGGAGTTTCAGAATTCTTTGCAAAATAGTTTCACTAGATTTTGGTGTTGCTGCAGAGGTTTATCCATACTATGAGAGCTATTCAAGGTTCATTGATGATATCCTCATTCACCAACATATTTCTTGGTTACACCTATACATGGGAAAGACTCTTCAGGTAGAAGTAGGGTAATTGTTCTTTATCAAATTGCATCTGAATGCTAAATTGTTCATCATAGAAATCCATTTTCAGATTCTGCAGTCCTGTAACTGTAGTTCCAGTGGTCTGTGTTGTGGGACTTGGGCTGTTTGAGCGAGGCTTCCCTCAGGTTTGCATAGATTTCTGATCAATCTCTCTCACGAGTTCAAATCCATTAGAAAACAAAATCTTTAAGTAACAACAGGTCCATCTGTTCAGGTAGGAAAATGTGTTGAAATCGGATTACCAGCATTGATATTGCTAATGCTGTTAATTACAGCACAACAGGTAAAGATTTCAAAGAGATATATAACAGTTGATATAAAATTATTTCCTTGAACAAATGCCATACTCGACTTCTTGTTACACTGTGCAGTACATACATCACAATCATATGAACACCTATTTTCTGCTGGAGAGGTTCTCCATAATTTTGTGTGTCAAAGTTGTATGGGCCTTTGCTGCTGTTCTTACGGCTGCCGGTGCATACAACCATGTCCCTGAGAAGACTAAACTTCATTGCCGAACCGATAGATCATACCTCATATCCTCTGCTCCATGGTAAATTTCAAACAAAATTGTTCTGTGCCATTTTCCTTAAGTGCCCACATTGACATTGATTGTCCTAGGATTAAGATTCCATACCCATTCCAGTGGGGGACGCCCATATTTGCTGCAAGTCATATATTTGGGATGATTGGTGCAGTGCTTGTGTCTGCCTGTGAGGTCAAATTCAATCGTCAAAATCCATTTTGATTCTTAAATTCAGTAATTTCTAATGAATGTCTTCACCCTTGCTTCACACAGTCTACTGGTGCACACTATGCAGCTGCTCGTTTAGCAGGCGCCACGCCGCCTCCTGCATATGTGCTTAGTCGAAGCGTCGGCCTTCAGGTTAGAGTGATTTTGGTGTAGTCGCTGCCATTTTGTTCCTTGAGAGTTATGCTTTTGTGTGGACAGGGTGTAGGTATGTTGCTTGAATCGATATTTGGTGCTGCAGCTGGTTCAACTGTATCTATGTAGGTGACCCTGCATTGGCCCTGTGACAAGCTTTTCATTTGATAATTGATTCTAATGGTTTGATTTGCAGTGAGAATGTGGGGCTTCTGGGATTGACACGAGTTGGAAGCCGGAGAGTTGTGCAAATATCGACCGGTTTTATGATCTTTTTCTCCATAATTGGTACAGATCACTAACTTCAGTATGGACAAGAACAAGCACAATTTAACACTGTGCCTGAATCCATATTCTCTACTTCTCAGGAAAATTTGGGGCTTTCTTCGCTTCAATTCCATTACCAATATTTGCAGCAATCTACTGCATTCTCTTTGGACTTGTTGGTAAGCTATGTACAGAAAGTGTCATTATTTCCTCCTTCCTTTCATTTTTTTCAACATCCTACTAAAAACTACCTGTTTCAATATTATAGCTGCGATTGGTATCTCATTCATTCAGTTTGCCAACAACAATTCCTTGAGGAACTTGTACATCTTAGGTGCTTCACTTTTTCTCGGTATTTCGGTACCGCAGTATTTCAATGAATTCACAGCTTCAGCTGGCCATGGACCTGCTAAAACAGATGCTGGATGGGTAAGTTGTTGCAATGTTCTTCGGTAGCAAAATAGGCCATTTCAATGATGGATGACAATGGATTTATTTTTGGTTTGCAGTTCAATGATATACTGAATTCAGTCTTCTCGTCAGCTCCGACAGTGGCTTTAATGGTAGCAATAGTTCTAGACAACAGGCTGGAGGCTAAGATTTCTTACTCAGACAGGGGTTTCTCATGGCTGAAACCCTTCAACAGGCATGATGCTAGAAATGAGGAATTCTACAGCTTCCCTATCAAAGTGCACGAATGGATACCGACCCGATTCATCGACTAACTTTCGCATCGTTAAGTCGAGTAAACTTTGACGTGTGTGTGTGCGGCGCATCAAGGAGGAACACTGTCTTCAATCTGGTGTGGATATGTATGTCGATCGATGCATTAATATTACTCGTTTGCTGCATGTCTGAAATGCTTCGGAATTCAGTAATCTGGAGCACTAACATTAATGTACAGAATGTTAGAGGCACTGCTATATATTTTAGCAATTTAAGCACTTCTATAATTTGGTTCACTTAATTTAGTAGATTTATTTAGTTGTCTCATGAGGTTATCATTTGATTCTGATATGAGATAAGTTAGTGATTATTCTACGGACTAATGTTAGATAGGTAGGAAAGGAAAAGCGTCAAAAATAAAAAAATCACCAATCTCTATTTTATAAAAAAAAATTTAAAATTTTTGTTATTAATAAAGGAAGATTTCTTATATAGGTGTTTATAAATAGAAATTTTAATATATGAAATTCAATTTCTATCTTATAAAAAAATCTTCCTAGAAAAGAAAAATTTATAACAGAAAGAAATTATCAAAATTAGACGTTTATATGGAGAAATTCTAACCCATAAATATCAAAAAAATAAAAAATATCCTAAATATTATAAAATAGGAATTACTAAAAATAATAAAAAAATATATATATATTTGAAGGCTTTGAAAAGGATCCAAGTGATGTTTTTTTAGCTCGAAACTTGGCGATTATGGGTTCTCATAACAAATATAAAATTTTAAATTCTACACGCTTAATCGCAAGCAAAGCCTGATTCCGAGTCCTGAGTCAAAAATTATGACCCTTTGAAATTTAAGAGCACATATTGGGTTGATCATGCATTAGTCACCTTAGGTTGAAAAGAACTCACCATCGAATTCATAATAGTCTCATCAGCATCCATCGAATAAGGAGTCAAGTGCTTTACATTAAAGATATCAGATGTCTTCAAATGAATAGGAAAACACAACATGTAAGCATTGTTGTTAATCTTATATAGTATCTGTTCCTATCCGGAATCTGAGTCAGACGAAGGTCGATTGAGATGTTGTTGGTGTTGACGGAGAGACAACTTGGACACCTCTAGCGTATGTGCCCAGGAAAAATGACCCCCACGTGGGACTGATGGACGGCGGTGATTAAACCAGCAGTACTTGGGCTCTGCGCACACTCAGACAAGCACACGGAGCGTTAAAGACCAGAAACTAGGGAAAAAGTCCCCGACGCAGGCCCTCCGACGCTCAAGTCAAGTACTTTTTTTTTTCAGAAGAACAGTGTACGAAGGAAAAAGAACTGCAGAAGACAAGTGCGAAAGTGCGCGTACCTGCTCAAGGGAGAGGACCTTCCTTTTGATATGACCATGTGTACCTCTAGAGCTTGGTCGATGTTAGAGAATGTCGGGTGTCAGGGTCTGTTGGGTGATGGAGGACATGTGGCGCCCTCTTATGGATCGAGAGAAAGTTTTATTTGTATATGACAGCAGACCATTGGAATATTTCCTGACATATGACAGTTATTCCCTGACAGGCGGTTACGATTCCCTAATATTGTTGTCGCCTAGTGTCTTTTGTCCTGCCCGGGTTTATCTACGGCCAATTTGGGATGACTGTTAGGGTGTGGCGCCGAGCCCGAGTTTTGATGAGGGAGACGAGCTGCGGTGAGGGTCCCATCTTTCACGCTTGGGGTACTGAAAGGCCGACCGAGAGTTGTCTTATTGAAAGTACCAGACCTATCTATGCAGATCGGGTTGAAGAAACTAGATCAGTCAGGGGAGGTCAAGTCTTACTCCAGGCCGCATTTCATGTCTCTGATCTAGGATCCTGATCTGTCAGTACCCGACCGGGAATTATGTGGCTAATGACGTCAAGCAGTTTAAGTCCTCCCTAACTGATGACTGTCACTTCCCCTTGACTTCTAATTGCCACGTCTCCTTGACTTCTGACTGTCATGTCCCTTTGACTTCTAACTTCCACTCTCCCTTGACTTTTGACTACCTCGTCTCCTTGACTTCTGATTGTCATGTCCCCTTGACTTCTGACTACCCTGTCTCCTTGAATTCTGACTGCCACGTCCCCTTGACTTCTGACTGCCTAACCTTATCATACCCCACCTTCATGCACCGTATCACAAGCCTCTCCTCCAAGTCTAGTTGAAGGAGGCTCGGGTTTGATTGACTAGACTCAAACCCTGGTTTTATTTACTTCGCCATTATGACTATAAATGCTGCTCCTTTTCCTAGACCATTGGTATTGTAACAAGTTTAATTGCTCAATCAACCTTAGGGGAAGTGCCACTTTAATTTCTGCAAAAGTTGACTTCTTCCCTTCTCCTCTTTAAAAGCGGCTGACCTCCACTCAGCGAGACACACTTTCCTCTAACTATCACCCATTAATCCTAGATTTGAACTCTGAGTTGGATAAATTACAACACCTCTGTCAACAATTAGATCATATGACCCAACTGCTTATCCAGAAGGGTACTACCTTAGCCGAGATGATGCAGGATAGGGGTCTCCAATCTTCCCTTCGTCGAGAAATTGAGGAACTTTGGTTGACCGTTAAATCTTGGCCCGGGTTGAGGTAGCGTTGAAACATAAAGTTTATGTCGACCTGGAGAGCCAAGCCAAATGCCTGATCTATTTGAAAGAGAAACACACCTTTTCCATATCCCTTATTCAGGAAGAAGCCTGGATTAAAGATGAAACCATCGCTTAACAATGACGCACCATTTAGTGGACTCAGGCTGAGCCGGCACAAGCTCGAATTCATCTAGAGAAAGCAGGTCAAGCAGAATGCTTTTGCCCAAGGTGTCGACTCGCGGCTAGCACTGGAAGAGAACTTTGAATACTTAGATGCCCTTTATGCCTTTATAGATGTATAGATGTAAGAATGAGATTTTGAGGGGTGTCCCTTGTACTTTATCAAGTAATTATATATCTGATTAGGTTTCAGCCTTCATTTGTGTTTCTTTGCTCCTTTCCCATTGGCACTCTCTGGCTTCATACCATACAGTCATTTGTAACAAAAAGGGTGTTTTTGAATATCCATGAATTATGTGATGATATATCAGCGCGAGAGGTAGTTGGTGAAGACTTTGCTTGCTTATACCTACGTGAGGGCGAGGGTATAGAAAGTTGATCAATAGGTCATTGGGCGCGAGAGTATGCTCGCTTATAGCTCGCACTGGGGCGAGAGTCTGGGATCTTGATCGAGAGGTCGTTGGCTGTGAGAACATGCTCACTTATAACTCGTGCTGGGTCAAGAGTCTGGGATCCCGCCCGAGAGGTCGTTGGTCGTGAGAACATGCTCACTTATAACTCGCACTGGGGCGAAAGTCTGGAGCTCGACCGAGAGGTTGTTGGTTGTGAGAGCATGCTCATTTATAACTCACGTTGGGGCGAGAGTCTGGAGGCGTGAGAGCATGCTCACTTATAACTCGTGTTGGGGCGAGAGTCTGGAGTCCCAACTGAGAGGTCGTTGGTCATGAGAGCATGCTCCCTTATAACTCGCACTGGGGCGAGAGTCTGGAGCCCGACCGAGAGGTCGTTGGTCGTGAGAGCATGCTCACTTATAACTCACATTGGGTCGAGTGTCTGGGATCTTGACCGAGAGGTCGTTGGTCGTGAGAGCATGCTCACTTATAACTTGAATTGGGGCAAGAGTCTGGAGCCCGATCGAGAGGTCGTTGGTCGTGAGAGCATGCTCACGTATAACTCGCTCTGGGGCGAGTGTCTGGAGGTGTAAGAGCATGCTCACTTATAACTTGTGCTGAGGCAAGAGTTTGGAGTCCCGGCCGAGAGGTCGTTGGTCGTGAGAGCATGCTCACTTATAACTCGTCTTGGGGCGAGAGTCTGGAGCCCAATCGAGAGGTCGTTGGTCATGCGAGCATGCTCACTTATAACTCGTGCTAGGCCGAGAGTCTGGAGCCCTATCGAGAGGTCATTGATCGTGCGAGTATGCTCACTTATAACTCACGCTGGGTCGAGAGTTTGGGGCCCGACCGAGAGGTTGTTGGTCGTGAGATCATGCTCACTTATAACTCGCACTAGGTCGAAAGTCTGGAGTCCCGACTGAGAGGTCGTTGGTCGTGAGAGCATGCTCACTTATAACTCGCATTGAGAAGAGATTCTGGAGGCGTGAGAGCATGCTCACTTATTACTCGCGTTGGGGTGAGAGTTTGGAGTTCCAACCGAGAGGTCGTTGGTTATGAGAGTATACTCACTTATAACTGGCATTGGGACAAGAGTCTGGAGGTGTGAGAGCATGCTCACTTATAACTCATGCTGGAGTGAGAGTCTGGAGGCGTGAGAGCATGCTCACGTATAACTCATGCTGAGGCGAGAGTCTGGAGCCCCGACCGAGATGTCGTTGGTTGTGAGAGCATGCTCACTTATAACTCACGCTGGGGCGAGAGTTTGGAGTCCGACCGAGAGGTCGTTGGTCGTGAAACCATGCTCACTTATAACTCGCGCTAGGGCGAGAGTCTGGAGGCGTGTGAGCATGCTCACTTATAACTCGCGCTGGGGCGAGAGTCTGGAGTTCTACTAAGAAGTAGTCTGGGAAGCCCGACCGGGAAGTAGTCTTAGAAGCCTGATCGAAAAGTAGTTTGGGAAACTCGATCGGGAAGTAGTTGTGGATTGAAGGAGATGCACTTGTGGACTTATCCCAATCCACCTGCGATCATGAAGCGCATTGCATGAGTTATTAGTTAAATTTGAATCTTACTCAAATTCAGAGGATAAGGCACTCATTTTGATTAGCGCTTCCCACCGCCTACTCCATTTCCCGAGATAGCCACATGGAATTTTCGATCCTCGAGGAATGGTCTTCTTGAGGTATGGTGCCACTGTTTGCATATCATCTCCATGATTTTCCTATCCTTTTCATCATAAATGCCCTTTCATAGGGAGTTGACACGTGCCCCACGAACTTTTCTTGTTATGATGCCTGGTGCATGCTTTCTGCACGTGACCCAAGGGTGATTCTTGTTGGTGCAATATCCCTCAGGTCAAGGGTGACCTGGTTAACCAAGCTGAGTCTTGGTTAGGGTTTAGATGTTTGACAATAAGACATCAATCGAAGAAGAGTCAAGTAGGTCAAGGTTGACCGGATACTTGACTGGGAAGTCCTAACTGGCATGTTAGGCAGAAGGAAGTCCTAGTGAGTGAAGCTAGGCAGAAGGAAATCCTGGTGAGTGAAGCCAGGTGAAAGTCCTAGTGAGTGAAGCTAGGCAGAAGGAAATCCTGGTGAGTGAAGCCAGGTGAAAGTCCTAGTGAGTGAAGCTAGGCAGAAGGAAAACCCTGGTGAGTGAAGCTAGGTGAAAGTCCTGGTGAGTGAAGCCAGGTGAAAGTCCTAGTGAGTGAAACTAGGCAGATGGAAAACCCTAGTGAGTGAAGCTAGGTGAAAGTCCTGGTGAGTGAAGCCAGGCAAGGAAGGAAATCCAGATGGATCAAGGATGATCAGACATCTGGTGTTGGGAAGTCCAAGTAGGTCAAAGGGATTGACTGGATACTTGGCAAGGAAGGAAATCCAGATGGATCAAGGATGATCGGATATCTGGTGTTGGGAAGTCCAAGTAGGTCAAAGGGATTGACTGGATACTTGGCAAGGAAGGAAGTCCAGATGGGTCAAGGTTGACCAGACATCTAGTGGAAGTCCAAGTAGGTCAATGGAGTGACCGGATACTTGACGACATTAGTAAAAGTCCAAGTGGGTCAAAGGATTGACCGGACACTTGGTGGGAGTCCTAGCAGTCAAGGGAGTGACCGGATGCGAGGCATGATGTACCAACAGTCAAGGTTGACCGGATGTTGGTGAGGAGGTTTGGGACTTGGTTTTGGGCAAAACCAAGTCTTGGATCGATCCGTGGATCGATCCAGATGTGGATCGATCGGTGGATCGATCCGCATTCTTCCAATAGAGCTCGGATCGATCCGTGGATCGATCGAGGTCCCGATCGATCAGCGATCGACGCGGCTGCTTCCCGCGATAAGCGCTGGATCGATCCGTGGATCGATCCAGCGCGTTTCCAGAGCACAGAGCTCGGATCGATCCGTGGATCGATCCAGCCCCCCGATCGATTCGAACATTCGAATCGATCGGGATCCGACCGCTGGCGCTGGCAGGCGAGCGTGGTCTTCGGCAGAACTTTAACGACAACTTCTCGATTCTCGCTCCTCCACAGCACTCACAAAGCTCAGATCGCCAGTTCTTGAAGGATCTTGGAAGCTCTCCAAGTCAAGAGGCGGATCAAAGCCAAGAAGAGAAGCTAGGGTTAGGGTTTGTACTCATTGTAAAGCTTGTAAGCTTCTATTTCTTGTACTCCTTCCCTTTCTTCTTGTATTGAGTCTTGTAGGGCTTCTCCGCCCTTGGTAGTTACCACAAAGGAGGTTTTATTTAGTGGAGGGTGTGTGCGTTGGTGTGGATCCTTGGATTAGTCACCTCTTGTGAGGTGGATACCAAGTAAAATCCTAGTGTTAGCGTTTTATGTTTGTTTCTGTATTTTCCGCTGCACATCCAAGAAGAAACAAGCAACGCCAAGCAACGAAGCGCACCAAGCGAACGCGACGAGCTATTCACCCCCCCTCTAGCTACTTTTGGTCCTAACAAGTGGTATCAGAGCAAGGTTGCTCTTCACCGGAATCATCGCCGGAAGGGTCAAGCATATCAAGAAAAGCTAGAGGGTGAAGAAGTTGGAGCAAATTCTTCAAGTTCAAGATTTTATCAAGCTCAACTTCAAGATGCAATTCCAAGATGGACTTGGATTTGACACAAGGGTGGCTCCACCATACACATCCACAAGCTTCGATTCTTGGAAATCAAGAATCGAAACCTTTCTTATGATGGAGATAGAGCAATGGTTTGCTCTAATGGAAGGCTTCGAAGCTCCAACAAACTCCAAGGGCAAGCTTCTAAAGAAAAGCAGATGGAGCTCGGAGCAAATTCAAAGGGGCGAGGCAAATGACAAAGTGACCAAGCTTTTGGTCAACTTATTGCCTAGCCACATCTTGGCTCAAGTTGGAGAATTCGAAGATGCCAAGGAGCTTTGGAGCAAATTGGCCAAGCTTCATGAAGAGATCCCCTCCACTGTACGAGATCAAGAAGAATCCAGAGAGGGAGACTCTGTGGAGCAAGACCAAGAGGAGGATTCCGAGGTTGAGAGATGCTCAACCTCCGAAGAAGAGGAAATCCAAGAAGCTTCATCCTCAAGGGAATGCAACGAAGGGAACAAGGAGGAAGCATATTCCTTGTTTCATATTCAAGATGATGGAGCCTCCACCTCTAGGATTGAGGGGAGCAATCCTTGGTGACACCGGATCAAGAAGAAGGAGAAGCCTCTACATCCGGGTCAAGAGAAGAAGAGGAGGAAGAAGCTTCTACCTCCACAAGTCAAGAAAAATCAAATGGAGGAGAATCAAGGTCCGATCAAGAGGAAGCTTCTACCTCCGGATCCAAAGAAAAAGATGCCACCCCTACAAGCAAAGGTATAAATGTTTCAATTAATAATAAAAATCATATTATATGCTTTGAATGTAGGGAACATGGGCACTACAAGAGCAAGTGCCCTAAATTAGCCAAGAAGAAGGGCCAAGTGGCACAAAAGGGCAAGGTGAAGCCCAAGGAGACCATCCCCAACACAAAGAAGAGCAAGGAGCATATCATATGTTTCTCTTGCAATCAAAAGGGGCATTACCGTAGTCAATGCCCCAAGGGGAAGAAGATGGTCAAGGCTCAAGGAGGCACTAATCAAGGGGGAGCCTCCAAGGTAAAGAAGAAGGTATCATTTATTGAGTCTACCCCTTTACGTTATGGTAAAAAGCATGCTAGGTCAAATTTATATCATTTCAATGCTATTTACCATGAACATAGGAAGCATGATAGCATTAGGGAAAAACATGTAGCTCTTCATGCTAAGACTATTACACCTAAGGTTAGGAATGTAGGTAAAAGTCTAGGCAATAACTCTAAGGATTTTAGATACAAGCCTAGAAACCAAAATGCTCATGGACTTAATGAAAAACCAAATTCTAAGGATTTAATGATAGAAAATCAAGTCTTGAGATCAAGACTTGATAAAATGGAAAAGACCCTAAAAAGGATGGAAAATATCCTATTAGGGCAAAATGAGCATAGCCTAGGTCTAGGAGCACAAAGGTCATCCAACGGCCATAGAGGTTTGGGATACAAACCAAAGGCTAAGAAGGATGTGCCCTCTTACCATAGAGTTCCATATAGTTATGGAATAAACCCTAGGTCTAGAGGTCAAGTTAAGAATACTAGGGAAGTCATCCCTAAGAGTATTTTTGCAACCAAAGTGACTAAGACTTCTAAGAAGTCTAAGAAAGTCACTAACAAGGTCACAAGGGAGGCTATCCTTAGGGTTGACCTAGAAAATGTGACCAAGGCTTCTAAGAAGCCCAACAAGGTCACTAGGAAGGTATCTAGGGAAGTTATCCCTAGTGAGTACCTAGAGCATCCAAGGAGCACCAATAGGTGTTGGGTTCCTAGGAGCATTTTCTCTACCCCATAAATGGGTTAGAGAGTGTCAACTCCGATTAGAAGGGTAGTTAACCCAACTTTGAGGAAATTGACACTCAAGGAGCATTTTCAAGGTTTTTGTTAACCTTTGAAAATGAAATGGAACTATTATTTACTCCTTGAAAGAGTAAAATGTGCCTAGTGGTGAAAAGTTGATTTTAATCTTAAAATGCACATATTGGGAAATTCATAAGAGCTACCAAGTTGGGATTTTGGTATGTTCTTAGGAAATTTAAGGCAATCCGGGCCTTAACTTTAAAGTGCTACTCTTGTGGAAAAATGAAATATGCCAACATTTGAGGAATATGCTTAATTTCAATTGGCATAAATTAATCAAGGGAATTAGAAATGCCAATTTAGGTTTTGGCGTTTTCTTGACGCACTTAAGGGCAATCTAGGTTTAAGTTGTAAGTTTAGCTAAGGTTTTAAGGATACTTAGATAGGTAATCTAGGTATATTTTATTTATGCTAAACCTTGCCATGATTGTTTGCTCATAATATGCCATGACATCATATTTTATCTTATGTGTATTTTGCATTCATGACTTATTATGAAAAATACAAGAATACCATGTCATGACATTCATACATCATGTAGTTATAGGATATTTTCTTTTGAAAATTATTTCCTTTTGATGTATGCCATAACATTATCATGCATTAGTTTAATTCCTTGTAATTAAGGATAAATGGCATTTAACAACACTTATTAACAAGTGACATCCTAGGTGGATGTCTAATATCTTTGAAATGTCTAGATAGATATGCATGATCCCTAGATTAGGGCAAAACCAAAATCTACATCTCACAAAGACTATAAGGTGACTTGTATGTGCTTTAGTGCACATTAGATACAAGTGAGATGTTAGGATGATGAACAAAGCTCAAGATGTTGATTTAGTGCATTCATTTGAGTTTTTAAGTTCATCAAAACACATAGTTATGTGGTTTCTCATCATTGGGAAAGCTAATGTACAAGTCATGTGCATTAAGCCCAAGGAATATGGTGGGATATTGGTTTTGAAAAAGTTTTAAAAATGATTTTGGAAAACCTTGGTGAAGGCTATCTTTTGATAGTAATCACCATTGAATAGTTAGACACAAACTTGAAGAAAACACTAAAGTTTTTGCAAGTTTTCAAGTTTGTGTCAATCTTTGAAAATATGATGTATTTTCATAGAAAACTATTTTTCCTTGATAATATATACCCTAAACAATGTCTACACGAAATTTCATAATTTTTGGATTTTTGTAGAATTTTCTAGGGGTTTCTGAAGTTGACTGAAATGGAATTTCAGCAACTATCAGAGCTCCGATCGATCCATGGATCGATTGGAGTGCCTGAATCGATCCATGGATCGATTCAGAAGGCAAATCTCGCGAGCAGTAGCTCACTGGATCGATCAGCCGATCGATCCAGGTAGTCTGAATCGATCAGTGGATCGATTCAGAAAGGTTCAATCGATTGGAACCCAACTCCAATCGATCCAAGTTGCTGATTTTGGCTGGGAAAGCCTGATTTCAGCACTTTGAACCTATTTTTAGTCTAGGTACTCATTCCAAACCCTTAAAATACATTTGGATACATAAAAAGGGTGTTTTCGTGTTGAAAACAAGGATGGAATGGTAAAGGAAGGCTAAGTTGAAGTTTAGGTTGAGGTTTGTTTCAAATTTTGAACATTTGAACCTCAAAACTTCTAAATCTGGGTTTCCTAAAGGTTTAGGGATTCCAAGTCATTGTTGGTGCAATGACAGAAGTTTCCACCATGTCTTTAGGGGGAGGGACTCTTTAAAGACATGAAAATTATTTTTCATGAACCTTGGAAGGTGGTTAACCTTCTGCTGTGAACTTGCTCAAGGTTGAGCATTTAAACTTGAAATGGGGATAAATGGGGAGTGGATATCCTCATCATTTCAAGTGGGAACTCAAGATGTTAGAAAATGCTCAAGGTTGGGTATTTGTCTACATTGAGGAAGAAGTTAAGGATAAATGAAGGGTATGGGACCTTCAATATTGAGTTGATCACAATGAGTAAAAGTGTGATCACGATGAGCAACTCTTCAGGGGGAGAGTCTTCAACAAATGGAGTTGTTGAAGTGTGCCCAAAATTGGAGCATAGGTTGATGTGTGTCCAAAGACGGGTTGATATTTTTTTTTTGTAGGGGGTTGATGTGTGCCAATAGGGGGAGAATGAAAGGAAGTAAGTTAGGTTTTCCTTACCTAGAGGGAGGAGTTTGCCCTCTTAGGGGGAGAATGGAAAGCTTAATTTATGGGTTCATTACCTAGTGGCATGAAGAAGGAGGCTATAGGATTAGCCTAACTTACATGTGGGATTGTAAGTGTTATTGTGGTATTGTCAAACATCAAAAAGGGGGAGATTGTTGGTGCAATATCCCTCAGGTCAAGGGTGACCTGGTTAACCAAGCTGAGTCTTGGTTAGGGTTTAGATGTTTGACAATAAGACATCAATCGAAGAAGAGTCAAGTAGGTCAAGGTTGACCGGATACTTGACTGGGAAGTCCTAACTGGCATGTTAGGCAGAAGGAAGTCCTAGTGAGTGAAGCTAGGCAGAAGGAAATCCTGGTGAGTGAAGCCAGGTGAAAGTCCTAGTGAGTGAAGCTAGGCAGAAGGAAATCCTGGTGAGTGAAGCCAGGTGAAAGTCCTAGTGAGTGAAGCTAGGCAGAAGGAAATCCTGGTGAGTGAAGCCAGGTGAAAGTCCTAGTGAGTGAAGCTAGGCAGAATAAAAACCCTAGTGAGTGAAGCTAGGTGAAAGTCCTGGTGAGTGAAGCCAGGTGAAAGTCCTAGTGAGTGAAACTAGGCAGATGGAAAACCCTAGTGAGTGAAGCTAGGTGAAAGTCCTGGTGAGTGAAGCCAGGCAAGGAAGGAAATCCAGATGGATCAAGGATGATCGGACATCTGGTGTTGGGAAGTCCAAGTAGGTCAAAGGGATTGACTGGATACTTGGCAAGGAAGGAAATCCAGATGGATCAAGGATGATCGGATATCTGGTGTTGGGAAGTCCAAGTAGGTCAAAGGGATTGACTGGATACTTGGCAAGGAAGGAAGTCCAGATGGGTCAAGGTTGACCAGACATCTAGTGGAAGTCCAAGTAGGTCAATGGAGTGACCGGATACTTGGCACGACGAGTAAAAGTCCAAGTGGGTCAAAGGGATTGACCGGACACTTGGTGGGGAGTCCTAGCAGGTCAAGGGAGTGACCAGATGCGAGGCATGATGTACCAACAGTCAAGGTTGACCGGATGTTGGTGAGGAGGTTTGGGACTTGGTTTTGGGCAAAATCCAGTCGGATCGATCCGTGGATCGATCCAGATGTGGATCGATCGGTGGATCGATCCGCATTCTTCCGATCGATCCACGGATCGATCCGTGGATCGATTCAGGTCGCGACCGGATCACGGAACGAGGTTCGATGCGATAAGCGCCGGATCGATCCGTGGATCGATCCAGCGCTTTCGAGCAAAAGGTCGGATCGATCCGTGGATCGATCCAAAGCCTCCGATCGATTCGGAACATTCGAATCGATCGGGATCACACCGCTGCGTCGGGTTTAAAGCAGCGAGCGTGGTCTTCTAACTTTAACGACAACTTCTCGATTCTCGCCACTCCTCCACAAGACTCACAAAGCTCCGATCGCCAGTTCTTGAAGGATCTTGGACGCTCTCCAAGTCAAGAGGCGGATCAAAGCCAAGAAGAGAAGCTAGGGTTAGGGTTTGTACTCATTGTAAAGCTTGTAAGCTTCTATTTCTTGTACTCCTTCCCTTTCTTCTTGTATTGAGTCTTGTAGGGCTTCTCCGCCCTTGGTAGTTACCACAAAGGAGGTTTTATTTAGTGGAGGGTGTGTGCGTTGGTGTGGATCCTTGGATTAGTCACCTCTTGTGAGGTGGATACCAAGTAAAATCCTAGTGTTAGCGTTTTATGTTTGTTTCTGTATTTTCCGCTGCACATCCAAGAAGAAACAAGCAACGCCAAGCAACGAAGCGCACCAAGCGAACGCGACGAGCTATTCACCCCCCCCTCTAGCTACTTTTGGTCCTAACAATTCTCCCTCCTAACTTGACGGCCATCATGTGCACCGCCATTTAAATTGTTCAGCTCGAATCTCGATGCTCGTTAAGTGCTTTGGTTTTAAAACCCTAAAGACCTCTAACAATTGTTCATCAGCGCTTCGTCTTCCTTCAACCTTTCCTCCTTTTTTTGTTTCTGCTCATTCACTTTCCCTTCCGTGTAAGTGGTTCTTCTTCCTCATCTTTTACTACTTCGCTTGTTGATTCTATAATGGACGGCGAGATGGTAGTACCATGGTACATGTATTTTCATTCAGACTTTGATAGGAGTGACCTTAGATTTGTATAATCTAGTCTGCGGCTTTCCGATGCATATAAGCTTCGCCTTCTGGGACCCGATGAGCATCCTTATCCTCCTCCCACCGACTCCATGATCTTCTTTAAAGACCAGCTTCTCGGCAGTCTCTGATTTCCAATCCCTTCTTTCTTCTCCTCCTTGAGCCAGTATTTTGGTATCCCCTTGTCCCAATTTGCTCCTAATGCCTTCACACTATGTGTGGAATAGTAATCTTATGTCGCCTGTATGAGATCCCTTTGACTCCTCAACTCTTTCATCATTTCTATTCCCTTAAGCGCTAGGAATCGGGCGTCTTTATGGTGCAATCTAGGACCGGGTATAGACTTTTTGAAGGCATGCCTTCTTCACATAAAGGCTGGAAGTCTCGCTTCTTCTATATCCAATTGCCCGAGTCAGTGATCTGGCCTGTTGAATGACGCCTTAATCTTCCTTCTCCCTTTGAGTTGTGAGACCATCAGCACTAGCTTGCTTGTTTGACTGCCTCTGAAAAACTAGATGGAGTGCAACTGCGACTCCCTACTCTACTATGGGAGAGTGTGTTGTATACTTTCGAGTTAAGCCCCATCCAGACACCTTTGAGAGCACCTTTTGGTAAGATTACTTGAGTCTCCTTACATATCTCCACTAACTGAGGTATTTTCATTTGCCAGTAGAAGTTGGCATGTTCTGAGCCTTCACGCTCGAATATTCAGCGATGCCCAACGCAGTCCTACGGAGGCGAGGTAGAGAGATCATGGCAGGCTAGGAGGTTCCCTAGGCCAACGCCTCAGCAGGGGCCTCTTCTCAATAGTCGAGGGACCCTGAGGCACTTAAAGCTGGATCACTCCCCATCGAGGTAGCTGCTAGCAAGAGGGCTCCCTCTCCAACTGTCGAGCAGTGTGTACGACTTCAATGCAAAAGACGGCTTGTTACTCCATCAGTCCAATCGTCACCCAGAGGCTGCCTATGTCGCGGGAGTCCTGTAAGGCTAAAACTTCTGCTCGGGCAAGCACTTTACTTTCATCAGAGGCTATGCCCTCTTCTCCTGTTCCCATACCCGTCCTGGAGCAGGCAACCACCCGAGCGGAAGGCTAGCCCGGGACTACTATGCCTTCTGCTATTTCGTCCTTGAGCCAGCAACTGCCTTCGGCTTTGGCTCCTGCTTCCTCTTCTCGCCCCAAGGAACGCCTCAAAGGGCAATATGCCTTCACTTTTTCGTTCCAACTGTCATCCCTTCGAGTGTTGGGCCTCATTCCTTCTATCAGCACCTCTCCCAACTATGGTCAGGTGCAACTTCATGGTTCCCTAGCCGATTCATGGAAAATACTACCGACCAAATTTTGGAATGCCCCCAATTGGACTTGGCCGACCTGTTCTCTCAACGAGTAATGTCAGTAAGTTTTATCTGTATCCTTTTCATATCCTTGAAATACTGCTAATCCTACCCGCGCTCTTGACAGACCTGTGTCATGGGACTGAGCCTCTCCCAGTATGTAGCCCGTCTGCATATGGAGAATAAGTACTTGAGGGCTCGAATTCAAGGGATGGTGTCTCCTACGATCGCTGGTCGTGCTTTTGACCTGACCACCACTAAGAGTCTGCTCCAATCTCACCTGCAGATAGTGGAGGAGCAAACGTGTACTGCCAGGGACATGGATCACGCAGAATCAGAGAAGGTGCCGTCCTTGAAGATCGCCTTGAAGACCAGTAAGTCCAATCTTAAGTTTGAGGGCCTAAGGCGTGTCCAGATCCTGGATGACCTAGAGCCGAAGGAGACAGAGGTGACCACCCTCTCTTAATAGTTGTGGGAGCTCTAAGAGGCACACGCCTCTATGAAGATAGACCTATCCGCCATCACTTATTGGGAGGTTGCCCATCAGAAGCAATTGGAAGCGGCTCAGGTTTATCTCAAATCTGTTCAAGAGGAGTTTTCAGCGGCCAGGGTGGAGGCAGTGGCCTCATGCCAGGAGTTGGCTAAGGCACGAGACAACGTAGACAAAGTTGGGGAAGAATTGAAGGATTATGAGGTGGGTGAGAGCTCTCGTCTAGCAGCTCACAAGGCCTCCTTCCTAGCCTCCAAAGAGTTTGGATCGAAGATAGGCAACCTCATCAACCAAATGCTTTGTTATGGGGGTGCAGGGGCCTTGCTGTAGTTGTAAGAGAAAGGCTTGCTCCGGTCGACTCCCTTTGAAAACTTCTTAGACCGTACCTGTCTCCTCAACGAGATGTCTGATGAAGTCTTCCCTACCTTTGAATAGTTTTGTGATCTCTTGTAACTGCCTTTATTCTGAATGAAGATGCAAAGCTTCAAACCTCTGGGTGACTTTAATCTTGAAATTTTATTTTTTACTTTATATGACTACGTAACTTGTCAATTGTTTGCCCCTTTATGGATGACTGGTTAACTTATCACCCGAGCAGGCCTCTATAAGGGTCATTCCCCTTGATCGGGCGTTAATCCTTACTAAGCTCTCCATCTTCCCGAATGGATTACATAGTATAACTACTTGATTAGTCGTGAGCCACGGTGATTCTGGGGGCATCTTGCTAGCTCGGGTGGGGTTTATTGTAGCCTCATCTACTTCTGAGGCCATAAAGACTTCCCCTCCACGTGTCCTTGGACCCAACGTTTCCTAGCAGGACCGCTTCTGCACCATATTCCAAGACGATCCAACGACCACCATTGCTTCTACGCCTATGGCTGGCGTTAGCTACCTCGTTTATGGATCTCATGATTGGCGCTAATGTCGAGGCCTTCTTCCAAGCATCTCCTCGCACTATTATAAATATTTTGCTTCTCTCATTTGGACTTCTCATGAATAGTTGCAGTCGTCTTCCCTTCTCTTCCTCCCCCTACGTTTTTACTTTCCAGTCTTCAATTTTTCGCCTTGACCTTTCCATGATTCTCCCATACCTAGGTATGCTCTTGGAGTCTCCACCTTTAACGATGTAGATTTGGACGATATTCGCTTCGTGTATAAAGTATCCACAGCCATGCACATCATCATACCCTCCGAAGTTCATCGACTCTTCCAGCCACCTCAGGGCTATGTGACTTTTTTCAAAGAATAGGTTGTGGTCGGTCTTCATTTTCCTATCCACCTCTTATTTTCTAATGTAAGTTGTTACTTTCGTATTTTTCTTTGTCAACTCACCCCCAACTCCATTCGGATCCTGCGCGGGTTCGTTCTCATCTGTGACTTGTGTGATATTCATTGGACTCCTCGTCTATTTCACTACTTCTTCACTCCCCGCCGTCATAGTGAGGGTATTTTTCGCTTCCAGGCTCGTACCCAGACCAACCTCTTTGCACCCTTATCCCCTTCGGGAATAGATTCGAAAGATAAATACTTCTTCTTTCTCTTTCCCTCTGCTATGGAGTGGCCTACTGAGCGACGCTTCTATGTCCCTTCTGTGCCCTCTCTGGGAGATTATCACTTAGACCCTATTTTTGTGGAGGCGTCATCATAGCTAGAGGGCTGGTGCTTCAATCTGAGTGTCTTGTTAATGGAGGATGTATTGTATTTGTTTAGGCTGAGTTTCATTCCTTCAGAGTTATCGCACTCCCTTGGTAAGTGTTATCTTCACCTTAATGTTTTCTTGGCTTTCGTACTAACCTTCATTTTGTTGCAGTCGACACTCTCACCCGATCGTCTTTAATCAGGCCCCTTCCCCTAAGCGCTTTGAAAATAAATAGCTACGGACGCATAGTTTTAGATAGGCGAGGCCTTCCACATTCCACTTTAGCTGCCCTCGGGGTGGCTACTACTACTATCTCTCGTCCTACTGCCCCGTAGGCGACGCCTCCTGCACACTCTATTCTAGAGCCTGCGAGGCGGACACATCCTACTCCTCTCGCTCATCGCCCCCGTACTCTGGAAGAGGGGTCCGACTCAGATGAGCAACCACTCTCACATCGACCAAGGCACAGACCTATTGGGTTCCGTCCGACAGACAAGGCATATGCAACGAATTCCTTGCCTCGGACAGCGCCACCTTCTGTCCCCGATCCACAACACCAAGGTGATCCTGTTATTCCTCCAGAAGCCCGATCAGGAGCTGATCGAGGGAAGGCCTCGGCAGTTAAAGAAGAGATTGATCCAGAGAGGCGCTCCTCACCAATCACCCCGGCCGGGCGTTCTTCTCCTCGACTGCCTACTTCTACTCAACCTGGCCCCAGCAAGAACGCTCCTAGATCATCCTGGTCCCTGCATTTCCGTTTCCGTGCTACGAAGCCCTCAGAGTGGGGATTGCGTCACAACCCCGCTGCCTAGGCTAGTTGTATCTTGTTGGTACCCCAAGGTTGTTTTGATGCGATCAAACAAGTTAAGTTAGGTCCTGTTGTGTTTGACCATGTGTCAAAGTGTGTGGGAACTTAGGAGCACAGGAAGTCGAGCAAAAGACGCAACTAGCAAGAAGGACGGCACGGGAGAGAGCCAATAGGCTCGGTGCGTCTGAGAGGCGAGGTGTTGTGGAAGAGTACACTGACAGACGAGAAGAGAGCGTGCGGTGTTTCTGAGGGACGAGAAGCCAGAGCGGAAGATTGTTCGAGGAGCAAAAGACGCAGCTAGCGAGAAGGTTGGCACGGGAAAGAGCCGACGAGCTCGGTGCGTCTGAGGGATGGAGAACTACGGAAGAGTACGCTGACGGACGAGAAGGAAACACGCGGCGATTCCGAGGGATGAGAAGCCGGAGCAAAAGCTTGCTCGAGAAGGTCGGAAGTTGGGTTTGGGTAAGTCCTATTTCGGATTGCCGAAATTACCCAAGCGAGTGGAGCCGGAGTGGAAGACCCGAACCTAAGCAAACGGAGCCGGTGAGGAAGGCCTGGATTGGAAAAAGTCAACATGGTTGACTTTCCTGGTCCGAGCCCCCTAAATTGAATTCTATCCGGATCGCGTTTGACTGCGATCCATTACGAAGGGGATAAAGTTTTATCCCCCTCCAGGCGCCCCGACTAAGGCTATAAATACAGCCTTGATCCAAGAAACTAAACACAACAAACATTCTTGAGAAACAACACTTGTACGCTTCTCGTTTTGTTTAGCTTCATCATTTTTGTATGATCATTGTTGTAAAGAGGCTTCTCCACCTGAAGGAGATATTAGTACGCCCTACTTCCTTGGATTAACAATCTCCCCGGTTGTAACCAAGTAAAAACTCATGTGCCTCTGTCTTTTTGGTTTCCTTATTCTTTTTTATGCAAGTATTTGTTTAAGTTATAAGTTGAGAAAGGTATTTTTGTTTTTATTTGTGTAGAGGCTATTCACCACCCTCTAGCTGATCGCCAAGGGTCATAACAAGTGGTATCAAAGCAAGGTACACTTCAAGAGGACTAATTGCCGAACGAAGCACACGAGATGACCGGAGCTAACATCTACCCACCAATGTTCGAGGGAGAGTTCACGTTTTGGAAGCAACGAATGGAGGTATTTCTTAAAATAGATTTTAATATTTTATTAATAATGAAATATGGTTATGAAACTCCAAAGAACACAAACAGAGAAGAAATTGAAAAACACCTCTGGACCAAAAAGCAGCGCGACGACTTTACGTCAAACAGTAAAGCTGAATATCATCTAATAAGCATACTACCGGTGTGGAGGATCTCGACAGAATCGGCAACTACCAAAGTGTGAAAGAACTATGGGAAAAGTTCATGAAGCTCCATGAAGAACCAATTGAAGCCAAATCCCACTCCTCGATCGACACCGAGTCGTTGTCAGAAGAATTCGAGACTGAAGAAATTGTCGGGACAACCCTTATAGCCGAATTCCTTCTTGAGGACACAGAAAACTCATCCCAGATGAGCATCTATAAAGGGGGAGAGTCTTCGGAGGAAAGTAGCTTTACAGGGGGAGCATCAAAAGTCGACAAGGTAAGTCAGGTACGATCTCTATCTCCTGACTAAATGTTTAAACTTATAAAAATATTATCGAAAGATGCTTGCAAATTATAAATTGAAAATAAAAAATTATTAATAGAGAATACTGAGTTAAAAGGAACTTTAGTAATAGCTTGTTGATTAGAGGATTTCGACAAACTAAAAATAGAAAATGAAATGTTAAAAGAACAAATACAAATTTTAAAAGTTTTTGCATGTTCAAAATTCTCTGCTTCAAATTTTAGAAATTATAATAGATTAAATTGGAAATTTAAATTTCATAATGGACAGATTAAAATTTGTCAAGAAAGCGTGTACCTAAAAAATTTCTTATTAATCCGGTAAGAAGAAATCTATTTTAGATTCCAAAATCATGCGTGTATTAAAAATTTTTTGCAATTGAATTATTTTGTTCAATTATTTTTAAAAAAAAAATCCTCTTGAGTTTTAACTTATGTTCAAAATAAATTGGATCCCAATTTTTCAGAAAGAAGAATTCAATATTCATCTTAAGAAAAATCTCAATTTTTTTTATATCATTTGATCTCTTTAAATATTTAATTATTCTGCAAGAGTTATCCTTAATAACGAAGAAACTTTTTTGAAAGTTTTTTTAAACACAATATTTTTTCCTTTTTCTTTCTTAAAAGAAATTTTGAAATTATAAATCTTGGAAATGTATTTTTTTCTGTCAAAATACATGCTCTATTACATTTTTCAAAAAATATTTCAAGATTTCCAAAGTTATTTTAAGGTTTTCACTTTCAATTTTTTTTAGTATTCTCTTAAGACTTGTGTTTAAGATTCACTAAATTTTTTAAGTCATTTTTATAACTTTAGAATTTTGTTTGTTAAATGACTTAAAATTGTTAAATAATTACCCTTAGATTTTTTTTTTACCCAATTTTTTATGCGATCAAAGGGGGAGAAGGGAAGATTAAGTCTAGGAGGAGGTAGTAATTTCAAATTTCACTTTTTTACACTTTAATTACAAAATTATTGCTTTTATTTTATGCAGGTTTACCCTAACTTAACTTGGGTTGCTCACATCAAAAAGGGGGAGATTGTTGGCACCTCAAGGTTGTTTTGATGTGATCAAACAAGTTAAGTTAGATCCTGTTGTGTTTAACCCTGTGTCTAAGTGTGCAGGAACTTAGGAGCATAGGAAGTCGAGCAAAAAATGCAAATAGCGAGAAGAATGGCACGGGAGAGAGCTGATGGGCTCGATGCGTCTGAGGGACGAGGTGTTGTGAAAGAGTACACCGGTGGATCAGAAGGGAGCGTACGGTGTTTCTGAGGGATGAGACGCCGAAGTGGAAGATTGATCGAGGAGCAAAAGACACAGCTAGCGAGAATGTCGGCACGGGAGAGAGCCGACGAGCTCGGTGTGTCCGAGGGATGGAGAGCTGAGGAAGAGTATGCTGGCGGACAAGAAGGAAGCACGCCGCGATTTTGACGGACAAGAAGCCAGAGTAGAAGCTTGCTCGAGAAGGCCGGAAGTTGAGTTCAGGTGAGCCCTATTTTGGATGGCCGAAATCACCCAAGTGAGTGGAGCCAAAGTGGAAGACCCGGACCGAAGCAAGCGGAGCCGGAGCGGAAGGCCCGGACTGGAAAAAGTCAATGTGGTTGACTTTCCTGGTCCGGACGTTCAGAATTGAATTCTATCCGGATCATGTTTGACCATGATCTGTTGCGAAGGGGATAAAGTTTTATCCCCCTCTAGGCATCTGGAACCCTTCTAGGCGTCCCGACCAAGGCTATAAATACAACCTTGGTCCAAGAAGCTAAACACAACAAGCATTCTTGAGAAACAACACTTGTATGCTTCTAGTTTCGTTTAGCTTCATCTTTTTGTGCGATCATTGCTGTAAAGAGGCTTCTCCGCCTAAAGGAGATATTAGTGCACTCCACTTCTTTAGATTAACAACCTCCCCAGTTGTAACTAAGTAAAAACTTTTGTGCCTTTATCTTTTTGATTTCCTTATTCTTTTTTATGCAAGTGTTTGTTTAAGTTATAAGTTGAGAAAGATATTTTTGTTTTTATTTGTGCAGGGGCTATTCACCCCACCCCCTCTAGTCGGCCGCCAAGGGTTCTAACATATCCTACTACGGGGACAACTAGCGACGTATTGGGAGGAGACTATGTAGCAAATGGCTACCCTCCCGCTACCTGCTTAGGTTGACCGATTCTCTGAAGGTGCCACCGCGATAAGCCTCTGCCTTCTCTTATTGTTCCTTTCCTCTTTTCCTGACTTCTTGTTTATATGAATAGATTTTTCCCGAGTTGATGCTATTGAGTCAAACTTTCTCGTATGTACATCGGCTAAATAAGATCTTAAAGGTGTGTGTTGCTGACCTGGAGTCTCAACTTTCTGACCTCTCTTCGGTCGTATCTCAACTAAAGGCAGAGGTGAAGACCTTGAGAAAGGTAAACGCATCCCACGAACATAACCTGGGTGAAGCCCTACGAGAGCCTAACCGGTTATGGGATGACCAGAAGAAACTAGAAGCCCTCCACCAGTCATATGAGGCTAAGTACCAAGAGGAGCTATCCTTTCAGGAGAAAGCACAGTCAGAGCTGGCTCAACAAACCACAACCTTAGAGGACCTTAGGCTCATGCACAAGCAAAAGATGGACCGCCTGACTAAGGAATTTAACTCTAAGGACGTGCTTCTCATGGACCATAGAAGGGACCTAGAATCTCAAGCTGCAGAGCTGGATTCTTTGTGAGCAGAGCTATCTCAAGCCCAATCGGCGTTGTCTCAGTCAACTCAGGCCTTGGAAATTTATAAGGCGGGAGAGAACGAGCGTCTGTTGACCGATCGGGCAGAGTATATGCGCTCTCCGGAGATTGGCTCCCAGGTAGGAGATCCCTTCGTCTGATCACTGGCCTATGGGGCAACAGAAGCAATCCAACAATTCCAAGAGGAAGGGTACTTATCGTCCGACCCCCTTGAGGGTTTCCTAGACCATTATTGAATTATTAAAGAGATGCCAGATGATGTTTTTTCTAAATTTAAATGATTGTTTTGTCTTAGCATATTGTATTGCTTGTATTGCCTTCTATATATAAAAACTTGTCTATGGCTTCTTAGCTTCTTCTTTCTATTAAGGTTTTCCTACTTTGCTTCAGCTAGATTTGTGTGTCTAAGTGAGGTATAACTCATTAGGCCACAAGCCAAAAGATCTTTATATGAGAGATCTTTTTGGATCTTTGCCCGCCCTGGCTGAGACAGCTAGCTTGGGTTGAAGAGCTTTGCTTGAGGTGTGTAGTAGGACTTAACTAAGTCCTACGTTTGTGACTTGAGGACTTCCAAAGTGCCTCGTTGAAATGTTAATTCAGGTAAGGCTTATCAGACCGGGCTTTTTGCTCATATTACTATAGTGCTCATCTCCGGTCCTTAGATCTTTCTATGAAACAATCACTGTTACAAAGAATAACACCTTCAGTCACGATAGGGCTGGAGGTAGTTAGCGCTCTAGGGGTGATCCAAACTTCTACATTGAGCATCTTGTAGATAGTAGACACCGGACGCTAGTTTCTTAATGACCTTATAAGGGGCATCTCACTGAGGTGTCAACTTAGTTACCTCTCTGATCGGTCTGATCCTTTTCCATACTAAATCCCCTTCTCCGAAGAAGCGGGGGATCACCTTCTTGTCATAAGTCTGCCATATCCTTTGTTGGTAGGCGGTTAACCGGGCAGTCGTCCTCTCCCGGGTTTCACTGATTAGATCCAGCTCTAGAAGTCACGACTTAGCATTCTCATGGTCATACAATAACCGCCGATCGGACGAAACTCCAATCTCGACCTGCATGACTGCTTCGTTGCCGTAGATGAGATGGAAGGGAGTGAGTCCCGTACTCTCTCGTGGAGTTTTGTGGTATGCCCAAAGAATGCCGGGGAGCTCTTCGACCCAATTGCCTCCCACATGGTCCAGTTTGACATTTAGCTCGTGAACTATCTCCTTGTTAGTGACCTCCATCTATCCATTGCTTTGCGGATAAGCCACAGAGGTGAAAGCTTTAGTGATGACAAATCCTCGGCACCATTCCAAAATTTTACGTCCTTGGAACTGCCAGTCATTGTCTGAGATAAACTTGTAAGGGATTCCGAATCGACACAGGATGTTCTTCCATAGGAAATGGATAATAGCTCCTTCCGTTATCCTAGTCAGGGCTTCTGCCTCCACCCACTTGGAGAAGTAATCCACCACCAAAAGTAGAAAACATTTCTGCCTGGGATCCATAGAGAAAGGTCTCACGATGTCCATATCCCATTGGTCAAAGGGACAAGAGACTATTGAGGTTCTCAAAGTCTCGGTGGGCCGATGGATCAGGTTCTGATGCTTTTCGCAAGAGAGATAGGTGGTTACTACTGTTGAGCATCTCTTTGCAATGTGAGCCAAAAATACCCAACCAGGAGTACCTTGTGTTGGTGCGGGAAACATCCGACGATCGAACTTTAGTTTTGATAATGGCAAAGTTATTTAAAGTTTAGGTTATTTGTTATCTGACATGCTGAATGAGTTTGCAGGAAAACCCTAACTGCGGTTAGGCAGGTGGAAAACCCTAAGACATGGTAACCTTAGGTCCTAGGGGGTGGTAACGCTAGGTGTTGGTGCAATATTCCCTAGGTCAAGGTTGACTTGTTTGACTGGGCTTGAAGTGAGTCAAGCTCGAGTCTTGATGATTTGATTTTGATGTTTGACAATACTTGTAGACAACATATGAACATTGCAAGTGCAATTGTTCATGTGGGGAGATTGTGAAGGAGAGTCAAGTAGGTCAAGGTTGACTGGATACTTGACTGAAAATCCTAGTGAGTGAAGCTAGGTGAAAGTCCTGGTGAGTGAAGCCAGGCAGAAGGAAACCCTAGTGAGTGAAGCTAGGTGAAAGTCCTGGTGAGTGAAGCCAGGCAGATGAGAAGACCTAGTGAGTGAAGCTAGGCAGAAGGGAAATCCTGGTGAGTGAAGCCAGGTGAAAGTCCTGGTGAGTGAAGCCAGGCAGATGAGAAGACCTAGTGAGTGAAGCTAGGCAGAAGAGAAGTCCTGGTGAGTGAAGCCAGGCACGGGGAAATCCAGATGGGTCAAGGTTGACCAGACATCTGGTGAAAGTCCAAGTAGGTCAAAGGGATTGACCGAATACTTGGCAAGAGGAGAAAAGTCCAAGTGGGTCAAAGGGATTGACCAGACATTTGGTGAGAGAGTCCCTGGTCAAGGGTGACCGGATGCTAGGTTTTATGTACCAACAAGTCATGATTGACTGGATGTTGGTTTAGGGGGCTTTGAACTTGCTTTTGGGCAAAAACCAAGATCTGGATTGATCAGTCGATTGATCCAGCAGATCTGGATTGATCAGCCGATTGATCCAACAGATCTGGATCGATCCGCCGATCGATTGGATCATGCCCAATCAATCAGCTGATCGATCGGGTGAGTCCCCACGAACAGAACCCCTTTGGATCGATCCGTGGATCGATCCAGAGGTCCCAATCGATCAGTGGATCGATTGGGAGCTGCTGTTTGTGCACGATAAGCCTTGGATCGATCGGCCGATCGATCCAGGCTATTCCAGAGAGCACAGAGGCACTCTGGATCGATCGGTTGATCGATCCAAAGCCTCCCCGATCGATTGGGAGCAATCCAATCGATCGGGATCCGACTGTTGGCGTCGTATTTAGCTGCAGGTGAGCGTTTCCTTCAACAGTGCTTACACGATTCATCTCCGATCTTCACCAGCGACTCCACAACTCTCTCTCAAGTTCAGATCGCCAGTTCTTGAAGATTCTTGGAGGTTCTTCCAAGTCAAGAGACGGATCAAAAGCAAGAAGAGAAGTTAAGGTTAGGGTTTATTGTAAGCTTTTGCTTGTATTTCATATCCTTTCCTTTCTTCTTGTATTGAGAGTTTGTAAAGGCTTCTCCGCCTTCGGTAGTTACCGTAGAGGAGTGTGTTTCATAGTGGAGGGTGCGTGAGTGTATGGATCCTTGGATTAGTCACCTCTTGTGAGGTGGATACCAAGTAAAATCTATTTGTTAGCGTTGTATTTTGCTTCTTGTACATTTTCGCTGCACATCTTTGAAGAAACAAGCAACGCCAACCACGAAGCACGCGACGAGCTATTCACCCCCCCCCCCTCTAGCTACTTTTCGGTCCCAACAAGTGGTATCAGAGCGAGGCCGCTCTTCACCGGAATCATCGTCGGAAGGGGCAAACAAAACAAGCAAAGCTAGAGGGTGAAGAAGTTGGTGCAAATTCATCAAAGTCAAAGAATTCAAGAAGCTAAACTTCAAGATGCAATTCCAAGATGGACTTGGATTTGACACAAGGGTGGCTCCACCGTACACATCTACTAGCTTTGATCTTTGGAAATCAAGGATCGAAAACTTCTTAATGGTGGAGATAGAGCAATGATTTGTTCTAATGGAAGGCTTCGAGGCTCCAAGAAATTCAAAGGGCAAAGTCCTCAAGAAAAGCAATTGGAGCCAAGAGAAAATCCAAAGATGTGAGACCAATGATAAAGTGACCAAGCTTTTGGTCAATCTATTGCCTAGCCACATTCTTGGAAAAATTGGAGAGTTCAAGGATGCCAAGGAGCTTTGGAGCAAATTGGCATCAATCCATGAGATCCCCTCCACTGTACCGAATCAAGAGGAATCCAAAGAGGGCGACTTATTGGACCAAGACCAAGACCAAGAGGAGGACTCCGAAGTTGAGAGATGCTCAACTTCCGAAGAAGAAGTCCAAGAAGAAGCTTCATCTTCAAAGGGATGCAATGAAAAGGGCAAGGAGGGAGCATACTCCTTGTTCCATGTACAAGATGAAGATGAAGAAATCTCCACCTCTAGGATTGAGGGGGAGCAACTTTTGGTGACACCGGATCAAGTAGAAGGAGAAGTCTCCACATCCGAGTCAAGAAGAGAAGAGGATGAAGAAGCTTCCACCTCCACAAATCAAGACATATCTATTGGAGGAGAATCATCATCGGATCAAGAGGAAGCTTCCGCATCCGGATCCAAAGGAGAAGAAGCCACCCCTACACAAGAAGGTATAAATAGTTCATTTAATAATAAAAATCATATCATATGCTTTGAATGTAGGGAACATGGGCATTACAAGAGAAAATGCCCTAAATTGGTCAAGAAGAAGGACCAAGTGTCACATAAGGGCAAGGAGAAGCCTAAGTAGACCACTCCCAGAACAAAGAAGAGCAAGGAGCACATTGTGTGCTTCTCTTGCAATCAAAAGGACATTACCCAAGTCAATGCCCTAAGGGGAAGAAGGTAGTCAAGGCTCAAGGAGGAATCACAATTTAAGGGGGAGCCTCCAAGGTAAAAAGGAAGGCATCGTTCATTGAACCTATCCCCTTTAATAATGATAAAAAGCAAGATAGTTTTAATCTATATCATTTTAATGCTATTTACCATGAAAATGGAAGGCATGATATGATTAAGGAAAATCATGTAGCTTATCATGCCAAAACCTCTCAACCTAGGCTTAGAAAGGTAGATAGGAATTTAGGCAAGAACCCTAAGGATTCTAGGTATTTGCCTAAGAAGAAGAAAAATCAAGGTTTTGGTGAAAAACCTAAGGTTGAAGAATTATGGAAGGAAAATCAAGTCTTGAGGTCAAGACTTGACAAATTAGAGAGGACTCTTCGAAAAATAACAAATATGACACAAGGGTCCAAGAGTCAAAATCTAGGTTTAGGACAACAAGGGTCATCCAAGGGCCATAGAGGTTTGAGATACAAACCTAAAACAAAAAAGGATGTACCTACTTATCATAGAGTTCCATATAGTTATGGAACAAACCCTAGGTCTAGTGGTCAAGTAAAGAATACTAGGGAGGTCATCCCTAAGAGTATTTTTGCAAAAAATGTGACTAAGACTTCTAAGAAGTCCAAGAAAGTCATAAAGAAGGTCACAAGGGAAGCAATTCCTAGGGTTGACCTAGAAAATGTGACAAAGGCTTCTAAGAAGCCAAACAAGGTCACTAGGAAGGTATCTAGAGAGGTTATCCCTAGTAAGTACCTAGAGTATCCAAGGAGCACCAATAGGTTTTGGGTTCCTAGGAGCATCTTCTTTACCCCATAGATGGGTTAGAGAGTGTCAACTCTAAGTGAAAGGGTAGTTAACATAATCATGATGAAGTTGACACTCAAGGAGCATTTTCAAGGTTATTATTAACCTTTGAAAATGAAATAGATATATCATTTACTCTTTGAAAGAGTAAAATGTGCCAAATTTTTGGAAATAGTGATTTTAATCTTAATTGACACAATTTAGCAAAATCATAAGAACTACCAGGTTGGGAGTTTGGTATGTTCTTTAGAGAGTAAAGGTAATCCGGGCCTTAATTTAAAGTACTACTCTTGTGGAAAAATGAAATATGCCAACACTTGAGGAATATGATTAATTTCAATTGGCATAAATTAATCAAGAGAATTAGAAATGCCAATTTAGACTTTGGCATTGTCTTGAAGCACTTTGGGCAATTTAGGTTGGATTTAAAATTAGCTATGGGGTTAAGAATACTTAGGTAGGTAATCTAGGTATTTTATCTATGCTAACTTGCCATGCTTTATTTGCCCATCAAATGCCATGACATCATATTTATTTATTTGTGTTTGCACTCATGCCTTATTATGAAAAACACAAAAATACCATGTCATGTCATCCATACATCATATAGTTTTAAGAAATTTTCTTTTGAAAATTTTTTCTTTTTGATGTATGTCATAACATCATCATGCATCATTTGAATTCCTTGTTTATTAAGGACTAATGGTATTAATTAACAAGTAACATCCTTGATGGATGTTTAGTATTCAAAAATGCCTAAATAGATATGCATGATCCCTAGATTAGGGCAAAACCAAACTTTACATCTCAGAAAGACCCATAAGGTGACTTGTATGTGGTTTAGTGCACATTAGATACAAGTGAGATGTTAGGATGATGAACAAAACTCAAGATCTTGATTTAGTGCATTCTTTTGAGTTCTAAGTTCATCAAAACACATAGGTATGCGTTTTCCCATCATTGGGAAAGCTAATGTACAAGTCATGTGCATTAAGCCCAAGGAATATGGTGGGATATTGGTTTTGAAAATCATTTTAAAAATGCTTTTGGCAAACTTTGATGAAGATTATCTTTTGATAGTAATCATCATTGAATAGTTGAGCACAAACTAGAAGAAAACACTAAAGTTTTTGCAAGTTCTCTAGTTTGTGTCAATCCCGGAACATATGAAGTATTTTCTTATAAAATTATTTTTCCATGATAATATATGCCCTAAATAATGTCTACACAAATTTTCACAATTTTTGGATTTTTGTAGATTTTTCTAGGGGTTTCTGAAGTTGACTGAAATGGAATTTCAGTAACTATCAGAACTCAAATCGATCACCCGATCGATTGGAGTGTCTCAATCGATCGGTCGATCGATTGAGAAGGCTATTCTCGCGAGCATAAGCTCGCTGGATCGATCAGTCGATCGATCCAGACTGGCTGAATCGATCAGTGGATCGATTTAAAGCAGTTCAATCGATTGAGACCCAACTCCAATCGATTGAGGAAGCTGATTTTAGCTGGGAAAGCCTGATTTCAGCATTCCAAACCAGGTTTAGTCGAGGTAGCCATTCCAAACCCATCAAAATACATTTGTATACATAAAAATGGTGTTTTCATGTTGAAAACAAAGATGGATTGGTTGGGGAAGACTAAATTGAAGTTTAGGTTGAGGTTTGGTTTCAATATTGAATGTTTGAACCTCAAAACTTCTAAATTTGGGTTTCCTAAAGGTTTAGGGATTCCAAGTCATTGTTGGTGCAATGACAGAAGGTACGACCATGTCTTTAGGGGGAGTTACACTTTAAGGACATGAAAATTATTTTTCATACACCTTGGGAGGTGGTTAACCTTGTTTT
The DNA here is from genome assembly GCF_018446385.1 of Zingiber officinale. Lineage (NCBI taxonomy): Eukaryota > Viridiplantae > Streptophyta > Magnoliopsida > Zingiberales > Zingiberaceae > Zingiber > Zingiber officinale. The sequence continues at coordinate 30,689,255 of NC_056004.1, forward strand.
AGAGAAAATGCTCAAGGTTGGGCATTGAAATTAATGGGGAGTGGATATCCTCATTGTTTAAGTAGAGTTTGCTCATGGATGAACATTTGATAAAAATGAAGGGTATGAGACCTTCATTTGGGTTATTCAAGTGGTTAATGCTCAAGGGTGAGCATTGATGATAATGAAGGGTATGAGATCTTTATTATCGTGTTGATCACAACGAGTGAAGTTGTGAACAATGATAAGTAACTCTTCAGGGGGAGAGGTTGTGGTTGATGTGTGCCCAAAGATGGGGGCATGTTTATGATGTGTGCCAATAGGGGGAGAATGCATGGTTAAGTTAGGCCTTCAGTACCTAAAGGGGGAGTTTGCCCTCTAGAAAAGGAGAAGAATGGAGGGAACCCTCATTCAGATATTGGCATGAAGGGAGTTGAGGCTATGAGATTAGCCTAATTTCCTAACTTAACATGTGGTATTGTCAAACATCAAAAAGGGGAAGATTGTTGGTGCAATATTCCCTAGGTTAAGGTTGACTTGTTTGACTGGGCTTGAAGTGAGTCAAGCTCGAGTCTTGATGATTTGGTTTCGATGTTCGACAATACTTGTAGACAACACATGAACATTGCAGGTGCAATTGTTCATGTGGGGAGATTGTGAAGGAGAGTCAAGTAGGTCAAGGTTGAATAGATACTTGACTGAAAATCCTAGTGAGTGAAGCTAGGTGAAAGTCCTTGTGAGTGAAGCCAGGCAGAAGGAAACCCTAGTGAGTGAAGCTAGGTGAAAGTTCTGGTGAGTGAAGCCAGGCAGATGAGAAGAGCTAGTGAGTGAAGCTAGGCAGAATGGAAATCCTGGTGAGTGAAGCCAGGCAGATGAGAAGATCTAGTGAGTGAAGCTAGGCAGAACGGAAGTCCTGGTGAGTGAAGCCAGGCACGGGGAAATCCAGATGGGTCAAGGTTGACCAGACATCTGGTGAAAGTCCAAGTAGGTCAAAGGGATTGACCGGATACTTGGCAAGAGGAGAAAAGTCCAAGTGGGTTAAAGGGATTGACCAGACACTTGATGAGAGAGTCCTAGCTGGTCAAGGGTGACCGGATGCTAGGTTTTATGTACCAACAAGTTATGGTTGACTGGAAGTTGGTTTAGGGGGCTTTGGACTTGCTTTTGGGCAAAAACCAAGATATGGATTGATTAGCCGATTGATCCAACAGATCTGGATTGATCAGCCGATTGATCTAGCAGATCTGGATCGATCAGCCGATCGATCCAGCAGATCTGGATCGATCAGCCAATCGATCCAGCAGATCTAGAACGATCAGCCAATCGATCCAGTAGATCTAGATCGATCCGTTGATCGATTGGATCATGCCCAATCGATCAGCTGATCGATCGGGAGAGTCCCCACGAACAGAACCCCTTTGGATCGATCCATGGATCAATCCAGAGGTCCCAATCAATCAGTGGATCGATTGGGAGCTGCTGTTTGTGCGCGATAAGCCTTGGATCGATCGGCCGATCGATCCAGGCTATTCCAGAGAGCACAGAGGCACTCTGGATCGATTGGTTGATTGATCCAAAGCCTCCCCGATCGATTGGGAGCAATCCAATCGATTGGGATCCGACCGTTGGCGTCGTATTTAGCTGCAGGCGAGCGTTTCCTTCAGCAGTGTTTACACAATTCATCTCCGATCTTCACCAGCGACTCCACAGCTCTCTCTCAAGTTCAGATCGCCAGTTCTTGAAGATTCTTGGAGGTTCTTCCAAGTCAAGAGGCAGATCAAAAGCAAGAAGAGAAGTTAGGGTTAGGGTTTATTGTAAGCTTTTGCTTGTATTTCATATCCTTTCCTTTCTTCTTGTATTGAGAGTTTGTAAAGGCTTCTCCGCCTTCGATAGTTATCGTAGAGGAGTGTGTTTCATAGTGGAGGGTGCGTGAGTGTGTGGATCATTGGATTAGTCACCTCTTGTGAGGTGGATACCAAGTAAAATCTATTTGTTAGCGTTGTATTTTGTTTCTTGTACATTTCTGCTGCACATCTTTGAAGAAACAAGCAACGCCAACCACGAAGCACGCGACGAGCTATTCACCCCCCCCCCCCTCTAGCTACGTTTCGGTCCCAACAAGTGGTATCAGAGCGAGGCCGCTCTTCACCGGAATCATCGCCGGAAGGGGCAAACAAAACAAGCAAAGCTAGAGGGTGAAGAAGTTGGTGAAAATTCATCAAAGTCAAAGAATTCAAGAAGCTCAACTTCAAGATGCAATTCCAAGATGGACTTAGATTTGACACAAGGGTGGCCCCACCGTACACATCTGCTAGCTTCGATCTTTGGAAATCAAGGATCGAAAACTTCTTAATGGTGGAGATAGAGCAATGGTTTGCTCTAATAGAAGGCTTCGAGGCTCCAAGAAATTCAAAGGGCAAAGTCCCCAAGAAAAGCAATTGGAGCCAAGAGAAAATCCAAAGATGTGAGGCCAATGATAAAGTGACCAAGCTTTTGGCCAATCTATTACCTAGCCACATTCTTGGAAAAATTGGAGAGTTCAAGGATGCCAAGGAGCTTTGGAGCAAATTGGCATCAATCAATGAGAACCCCTCCACTGTACCGAATCAAGAGGAATCCAAAGAGGGCGACTTATTGGATCAAGACCAAGAGGAGGACTCCGAAGTTGAGAGATGCTCAACTTCCGAAGAAGAAGTCCAAGAAGAAGCTTCATCTTCAAAGGGATGCAATGAAAAGGGCAAGGAGGGAGCATACTCTTTGTTCCATGTACAAGATGAAGATGAAGAAACTCCACCTCTAGGATTGAGGGGGAGCAACTTTTGGTGACACCGGATCAAGTAGAAGGAGAAGTCTCCACATCCGGGTCAAGAAGAGAAGAGGATGAAGAAACTTCCACCTCCACGAATCAAGACATATGTATTGGAGGAGAATCATCATCGGATCAAGAGGAAGCCTCCGCATCCGGATCCGAAGGAGAAGAAGCCACCCCTACACAAGAAGGTATAAATAGTTCATTTAATAATAAAAATCATATCATATGCTTTGAATGTAGGGAACATGGGCATTACAAGAGTAAATGCCCTAAATTGGTCAAGAAGAAGGACCAAGCGGCACAAAAGGGCAAGGAGAAGCCTAAGGAGACCACTCCCAGAACAAAGAAGAGCAAGGAGCACATTGTGTGCTTCTCTTGCAATCAAAAAGGCATTACCGAAGTCAATGCCCTAAGGGGAAGAAGGTAGTCAAGGCTCAAGGAGGAAGCACAATTCAAGGAGGAGCCTCCAAGGTAAAAAGAAAGGTATCGTTCATTGAACCTACCCCCTTTAATAATGGTAAAAAGCATGATAGTTTTAATCTATATCATTTTAATGCTATTTACCATGAAAATAGAAGACATGATAAGATTAAGGAAAATCATGTAGCATATCATGCCAAAACCTCTCAACCTAGGCCTAGAAAGGTAGATAGGAATTTAGGCAAGAACCCTAAGGATTCTAGGTATTTGCCTAAGAAGAAGAAAAATCAAGGTTTTGGTGAAAAACCTAAGGTTGAAGAATTATGGAAGGAAAATCAAGTCTTGAGGTCAAGACTTGACAAATTAGAGAGGACTCTTCGAAAAATAACAAATATGACACAAGGGTCCAAGAGTCAAAATCTAGGTTTAGGACAACAAGGGTCATCCAAGGGCCATAGAAGTTTGGGATACAAACCTAAAACCAAAAAGGATGTACCTACTTATCATAGAGTTCCATATAGTTATGGAACAAACCCTAGGTCTAGTGGTCAAGTAAAGAATACTAGGGAGGTCATCCCTAAGAGTATTTTTGCAACAAATGTGACTAAGACTTCTAAGAAATCCAAGAAAGTCATAAAGAAGGTCACAAGGGAAGCAATTCCTAGGGTTGATCTAGAAAATGTGACAAAGGCTTCTAAGAAGTCAAACAAGGTCACTAGGAAGGTATCTAGGGAGGTTATCCCTAGTGAGTACCTAGAGTATCCAAGGAACACCAATAGGTTTTGGGTTCCTAGGAGCATCTTCTCTACCCCATAGATGGGTTAGAGAGTGTCAACTCTAATTGAAAGGGTAGTTAACATAATCATGATGAAGTTGACACTCAAGGAGCATTTTCAAGGTTATTATTAACCTTTGAAAATGAAATAGATATATCATTTACTCCTTGGAAGAGTAAAATGTGCCAAATTTTTGGAAATAGTGATTTTAATCTTAATTGACACAATTTAGCAAAATCATAAGAACTACCAAGTTGGGAGTTTGGTATGTTCTTTAGAGAGTAAAGGTAATTCGGGCCTTAATTTAAAGTGCTACTCTTGTGGAAAAATGAAATATGCCAACACTTGAGGAATATGATTAATTTCAATTGACATAAATTAATCAAGAGAATTAGAAATGCCAATTTAGACTTTGGCATTGTCTTGAAGCACTTTGAGCAATCTAGGTTGGATTTAAAATTAGCTATGGGGTTAAGAATACTTAGGTTGGTAATCTAGGTATTTTATCTATGCTAACTTGCCATGCTTTGTTTGCCCATCAAATGTCATGACATCATATTTATTTATTTGTGTTTGCACTCATGCCTTATTATGAAAAATACAAAAATATCATGTCATGTCATCCATACTTCATATAGTTATAAGAAATTTTCTTTTGAAAATTATTTCTTTTTGATGTATGTCATAACATCATCATGCATCATTTGAATTCCTTGTTTATTAAGGACTAATGATATTAATTAACAAGTAACATCCTTGATGGATGTTTAGTATTCAAAAATGCCTAAATAGATATGCATGATCACTAGATTAGGGCAAAACCAAACTTTACATCTCACAAAGACCCATAAGGTGACTTATATGTGGTTTAGTGCACATTAGATACAAGTGAGATGTTAGGATGGTGAACAAAACTCAAGATCTTGATTTAGTGCATTCTTTTGAGTTCTAAGTTCATCAAAACACATAGGTATGTGTTTTCCCATCATTGGGAAAGCTAATGTACAAGTCATGTGCATTAAGCCCATGGAATATAGTGGGATATTGGTTTTGAAAATTATTTTAAAAATGCTTTTGGCAAACCTTGATGAAGATTATCTTTTGATAGTAATCATCATTGAATAGTTGAGCACAAACTAGAAGAAAACACTAAAGTTTTTGTAAGTTCTCTAGTTTGTGTCAATCTTGGAACATATGAAGTATTTTCTTATAAAATTATTTTTCCATAATAATATATGCCCTAAATAATGTCTACACAAATTTTCACAATTTTTGAATTTTTGTAGATTTTTCTAGGGGTTTCTGAAGTTGACTGAAATGGAATTTCAGCAACTATCAGAACTTAAATCGATCACCCGATCGATTGGAGTGCCTCAATCAATCGGCCGATCGATTGAGAAGGCTATTCTCGCGAGCAGAAGCTCGCTGGATCGATCAGTCGATCGATCCAGACTGGCTTTATCGATCAGTGGATCGATCCAGACTGGCTGAATCGATCAGTAGATCGATTCAAAGCAGTTCAATCGATTGAGACCCAACTCCAATCGATTGAGGAAGCTGATTTTGGCTGGGAAAGCCTGATTTCAGTATTCCAAACCAGGTTTAGTCGAGGTAACTATTCCAAACCCATCAAAATACATTTGTATACATAAAAAGGGTGTTTTCATGTTGAAAACAAAGATGGATTGGTTGGGGAAGACTAAATTGAAGTTTAGGTTGAGGTTTGGTTTCAATATTGAATGTTTGAACCTCAAAACTTCTAAATTTGGGTTTCCTAAAGGTTTAGGGATTCCAAGTCATTGTTGGTGTAATGACAGAAGGTACGACCATGTCTTTAGGGGGAGTTACTCTTTAAGGACATGAAAATTATTTTTCATACACCTTGGGAGGTGGTTAACCTTGTTTTAGAGAAAATGCTCAAGGTTGTGCATTGAAATTAATGGGGAGTGGATATCCTCATTGTTTAAGTGGAGTTTGCTCATGGCTGAGCATTTGATAAAAATGAAGGGTATGGGACCTTCATTTGGGTTATTCAAGTGGTTAATGCTCAAGGGTGAGCATTGATGATAATGAAGGGTATGAGATCTTTATTATCGTGTTGATCACAACGAGTGAAGTTGTGAACAACGATAAGCAACTCTTCAGGGGGAGAGGTTGTGGTTGATGTGTGCCCAAAGATGGGGGCATGTTTATGATGTGTGCCAATAGGGGGAGAATGCATGGTTAAGTTAGGCCTTCAGTACCTAAAGGGGGAGTTTGCCCTCTAGAAAAGGAGAAGAATGGAGGGAACCATCATTCAGATATTGGCATGAAGGGAGTTGAAGCTATGGGATTAGCCTAATTTCCTAACTTAACATGTGGTATTGTCAAAAATCAAAAAGGGGGAGATTGTTGGTGCAATATTCCCTAGGTCAAGGTTGACTTGTTTGACTGGACTTGAAGTAAGTCAAGCTCGAGTCTTGATGATTTGGTTTCGATGTTTGACAATACTTGTAGACAACACATGAACATTGCAGGTGCAATTGTTCATATGGGGAGATTGTGAAGGAGAGTCAAGTAGGTCAAGGTTGACTGGATACTTGACTGAAAATCCTAGTGAGCGAAACTAGGTGAAAGTCCTGGTGAGTGAACCAGGCAGAAGGAAACCCTAGTGAGTGAAGCTAGGTGAAAGTCCTGGTGAGTGAAGCCAGGCAGATGAGAAGACCTAGTGAGTGAAGCTAGGCAGAAGGGAAATTCTGGTGAGTGAAGCCAGGTGAAAGTCCTGGTGAGTGAAGCCAGGCAGATGAGAAGACCTAGTGAGTGAAGCTAGGCAGAAGAGAAGTTCTGGTGAGTGAAGCCAGGCACGGGGAAATCCAGATGGGTCAAGGTTGACCAGACATCTGGTGAAAGTCCAAGTAGGTCAAAGGGATTGACCGGATACTTGGCAAGAGGAGAAAAGTCCAAGTGGGTCAAAGGGATTGACCAGACTCTTGGTGAGAGAGTCCTAGCTGGTCAAGGGTGACCGGATGCTAGGTTTTATGTACCAACAAGTCATGGTTTACTGGATGTTGGTTTAGGGGGCTTTGGACTTGCTTTTGGGCAAAAACCAAGATCTGGATTGATCAGCCGATTGATCCAGCAAATCTGGATTGATCAACCGATTGATCCAGTAGATCTGGATCGATCAACCGATCGATCTAGCAGATCTGGATCGATTAGCCGATCGATCTAGCAGATCTGGATCGATCCGCTTATCGATTGGATCATGCCCAATCGATCAGCTGATCGATCGGGTGAGTCCCCACGAACAGAACCCCTTTGGATCGATCCGTGGATCAATCCAGAGGTCCCAATCAATCAGTGGATCGATTGGGAGCTGCTGTTTGTGTGCGATAAACCTTGGATCGATCGGCCGATCGATCCAGGCTATTCCAGAGAGCACAGATGCACTCTGGATCGATCGGTTGATTGATCCAAAGCCTCCCCGATCGATTGGGAGCAATCCAATCGATCGGGATCCGACCGTTGGCGTCGTATTTAGCTGCAGGCGAGCGTTTCCTTCAGCAGTGTTTACACGATTCATCTTCGATCTTCACCAGCGACTCCACAGCTCTCTCTCAAGTTCAGATCGCTAGTTCTTGAAGATTCTTGGAGGTTCTTCTAAGTCAAGAGGCGGATCAAAAGCAAGATGAGAAGTTAGGGTTAGGGTTTATTGTAAGCTTTTGCTTGTATTTCATATCCTTTCCTTTCTTCTTGTATTGAGAGTTTGTAAAGGCTTCTCCGCCTTCGGTAGTTACCGTAGAGGAGTGTGTTTCATAGTGGAGGGTGCGTGAGTGTGTGGATCCTTGGATTAGTCACCTCTTGTGAGGTGGATACCAAGTAAAATCTATTTGTTAGCGTTGTATTTTGTTTCTTGTACATTTCCGCTGCACATCTTTGAAGAAATAAGCAACACCAACCACGAAGCACGCGACGAGCTATTCACCCCCCCTCTAGCTACTTTTCGGTTCCAACAAAGGGAAACCCTAATGGGCGGTAACCTTAGGCTATAGGAGGTGGTAACCCTAGTTGGAGGAAAATCCTAAGGAGAGGTAACCTTAGGTCCTAGGGGTGGTAACCCTAGGTGGCAAAAAATCCTAGGGGGTGGTAACCCTAGGCGAAAAGTCCAGTCGGTTTGAAGGACTGGACCGACATCAGGTATACTCTCTTGAGTGGAGTAGGTGAGGACGCATTCCCTGAAAGGGGGAACAGTAGGCGTTTGTTCGACCTAGGGTTTTCAGTTGGAAATCCAAAGTCAGAACTAGACAGTCCGGAGACTGTCAAATACTTCTTCTATTGGATTTGTATGTGTGCTAACTTTGTCTTGCAGGGTATGTAGGTATTTTGTGGACTAACATATTTTACAGGGACTAAAGTGCACATCTTGCCTCGGATGAATAGTACCCGAGGCACCCTCAATGGAGCTTGGAGGCGCCTCAGGTGCAAAGATGGGCTGGCTGCGCAGCGAGCTTGGAGGCACCCTCGAGGACAGCTGAGGCACCCTAGACGCTGGCTTGAAGGCGCCTCAGTGGTTGATGGAGGCGCCTCCAGGCGGATAAGAAGCAGTGACGCAAAGGATTATCACAGTGCAGGTTTCGGGATAAACCTTTGTATTTGAGGCGCCTCCATGAGGCATTAGAGGCGCCCTCAATGGCCAATAAAATGACATCTCGACCAGCAGCTAAGTGCATCACCTTCTAAGTGATCTTTTTACAACCAACTGCTAACGAGAAGTTCCGGCAAATCTTAACTTGACGTCGACGACCCGGAGCTCAGAATTTGTCATTTCTTTTGTTGTTGGTATATTTAATTACTGTTAATCATACTATAAAATTGTAATCATTTTTTGAGATAATAGTTGTTGCCCAACGGAAACGCTCAACGAGCGTGTCTTGGAATAGGAGTCTCCACAGGCTCCGAACCAAGTAAATAACTTGTGTTTACGATTGTGTTCTATTTTATTTTGCTGCTTTACTCTCGTCGAGTTTTTCAAATCCGAAATGTGTGAAAGTCATGAGCGCTATTCACCTCCCCTCTAGCGCATCTCGATCCATCAATTGGTATCAGAGCGGGGTCACTTTGATTTGGTGCAACCACCAAGCAAGCATTCTTTTTGTGGTGATTTCAGTTTTTCAGAGTCGATCGGAATCGGTATTCTTGCCGTCTTCCGATCTAATTTTCCTTCGTAATCGGATTTGTTTCGAAGCTGGTGCAACACCACTCGAGATCGTAATTTATTTTTACTTTATACCACACTACTAATCTAGGACCAAGTCCTGGGACTCGTTTTCTGTTTGTATTTTTGTGCAAGAATTTTTACATGGCTCTTCAAGAAGGGTATAGAACCGCTCACCCACCGCTCTTCACCGGAGACGACTTCGGTTACTGGAAGGGTCGGATGGAGGTGTATCTCCAGACTCACTTTGAAGTTTAGATGATCGTTAAAACCGGGTTTCAACTACCAACTGACGGCACTGGCAAGCCAATATCATACGAGGACTGGGACGCGACTCTTATAAAAATGGTAGAAGTGAATGCCAAGGTGACCTATACCCTCCAATGCGGCTTATCGAAGGAGGAGTTGAACCGTGCCGGCCCGTTCTCGAGTGCCAAGGAACTTTGGGAGAAGCTAATCGAGCTTCATGAAGGAACGCCCGACACCAAGGTAAGCAAGAGAGATTTAATATTCAATAAACTGTATAATATTAAAATGCAAGAAAATGAGACAGTTAGCCAACTCCACGCCCGGATACAAGACCTACTCAACGGTCTACATGCAATCGGACAGAAGGTAGAAAATAGAGATGTAATCAGGTATTCTCTAAACGCTTTTCCGAGGAATACCTTGTGGGCATCCATGGTAGATGCTTACAAGGTTTCTAAGAACATTTCTTCAATAAAATTAGATGAGTTATTTGCGGAATTCGAATTACATGAACAGATTAACTCATATCCAGCCGAGAAAGGTGTAGCTTTGATTGCAGGTACAGGAAGAACCAAGGATGCTAAAACAAAGCACAAAACTAAACCGGAGTCAGAAGAAGAAACGGATTCGGACGACGACAACGATGAGCTCACGGCGGAACTCGTCAACCTGGTGAGAAAGCTCTACAAAAAGAAGAAAGGCTTCAACAAGAAGGATGTCACAAAGGTCATCTAGTCCAAGGAGGTCCAACCAAACTCAAAGGTAAAGTTCGAGATGACGTGCTACGGGTGCAACCAGAAGGGGCACATCAAGGCCAACTGCCTAAACTAGAAAGATACAAAAAAGGCAAGAAGGAAGAAGGCCCTAAAGGCTACCTGAGACGAGTCATCCTCAGAAGAGTCCGACGACAAAGAACTCAAACAGACGAGTTTCCTCGCAATGACGGCCTGGGACCAAGTTTATGAATCCGGAAGCGAGGACGAGTCGAAAGCTGAGTCTGAGAGAAGCCACAGATCCGTATTTGTTTCCGAAGGGTCTGACCCCTCTGTAAGTACCGTTCGTTTATACAATTTGATAAATTGTTTAATGAATAAATTAGCTAAGTCTAATGTTCGGATCAAGTCGTTTCTAAAAGAGATAACATCCCTTAAAGAAACGACTAACTTCGAATCCTTGACTGAACTAATTCAGACTGGAACCTCAACTCAAGTTCGAAAGCTTAAGGAAGAAAATTCCAGCCTGAAAATTCAAGTCAAGGATTTGAAGACTGCATTGGAACGGTTTACACTGGGTTCCAAGAATCTTGACTTGATTCTTGGAAATCAAAAAGCTGTATACAATCGATCCGGGCTAGAATTTAGAACTAAAAAGAAATATCGATCTTATTTATCGCTTGTTAACAGACCGAATAGAAAGATAGTCCAAGTATGGGTACCTAAGTCTAACTTGGTTAATCAAGTTGGACTTGGTCAATATTGGGTCCCCAAGGATCAAATCCATTTCCTTGATAGACCATATCGAGGCTATGATCCAGGGGGAGCCAATAGAAAAACTATCTCTAGAATTGTTTGATGTCTGTTTATTTTTTTTGTATTATGCATGTTTAGACAAGGATAGTTTAAGGACCTAGGCGTAATTTACACTTGTATAGTTAAACCTAGGGGTTTCAAAAGGGAATTAAATATATATTTTCTTTGAAAGGCTCTGTCTAGAAGTAGTGGATGATCCCATACCCAAGAAGGCCTAGTGCCTCGCCATAGTCTGGGAGTCAATCTTTGAAATGTATATTTAATTAACTAATTAAAAAACCTAAGTTTAACTTATTAAATGTAAATTAATTCTTAGAAATAATCTAAATCAAAGATAACCATCTCACAAAACTACTTAAGGTTCCCTGATTGAGAACTTAGAATCGGGTGAGATAGATCTAGGTTGAACTTAGTCTAATTAATCAATTTAATCTAATTAATTAACTTAATAATCCAATTAATTAATCTTTTAAAAAAATTTATTTAAAAATCTTTTAAAAATTTATTTAAAAATCTTTTAAAAATTTATTTAAAAATCTTTTTTTTTAAAAAAAACTTGTTTAAAAATCTTTTAAAAATGTATTTAAAAAATCTTTTAAAAACTTATTTAAAAATCTTTTAAAAAATTGTTTAAAAATATTTTAAAAAACTTATTTAAAAAATCTTTTAAAAACTTATTTAAAAAATATTTTTTAAAAAAACTTGTTTAAAAATGTATTTAAAAAATCTTTTAAAAACTTATTTAAAAATCTTTTAAAAACTTGTTTAAAAATATTTTAAAAAACTTATTTAAAAAATCTTTTTTTAAAAAAAACTTGTTTAAAATCTTTTAAAAACTTATTTAAAAATCTTTTAAAAACTTATTTAAAAATATTTTAAAAAATTTATTTAAAAAATCTTTGAAAAACTTATTTAAAAAATCTTTTAAAAACAAATCTTTTTTAAAAAACTTGTTTAAAAATCTTTTTAAAAATTTATTTAAAAAATCTTTTAAAAACTTATTTAAAAATCTTTTGAAAACGTATTTAAAAAACTTTTGAAAAAATTTGTTTAAAAATATTTTGAAAACGTATTTAAAAAATCTTTTAAAAACTTATTTAAAAATCTTTTTAAAAACTTGTTTAAAAATCTTTAAAAAAAACTTATTTAAAAAAAATCTTTTAAAAACTTATTTAATAATATTTTTTTTAAAAATTCTTTAAAATCCTCAGGCGCCTCTCGGAGGCGCCTCCCACACAAGGGAGGCGCCCTCGAGAAGGTGGGAAAACTCCTGCCGACCCATTTTAAGGCGCCTTGGATCATCTCCGAGGCACCCAAACAACACCTCCAAGGCGCCTTCCAAGACGTTGAAGGCACCTTCAACCGCAAAATATACAGCGAACAGAACTAATTCTGTTCGTCTTTTGCTCGCGATTTCCACGCACCAAACCGGCGATTTCTTCCTTCCAAGGCGCCTTCAACCCAAGTTTTCCTCACCTAACCCTAACAATGCCTCCTAGGTATACCCTAATCCATATTTAATCATTTTATATGTATTTGTTGTGCTTGTTTTACTATTTTATGCTTATATAGGTAAAATTAGGAAACGATGTAATGTTGTGTCCACATCGGGCACTGCCCCTTCCGGCGATGCTAGATTCCCCACTGAGCAACATAGGCTTAGTTTCATTGAGCATTCATACTCTGTGATTAAATGTAGATACTTAAGTAGACCTTTATCCACTAGTTATTGTCAGCCTGTCATTCAGATAATTGCACATTATCACTTGGATAGACTGGTTTACTACAGTAGTGCGGTAAACCAAAATTTATGTGTCCAGTTTTACAACAACCTTGATAGGGTTGATGATTTGGTCTATTCCATCAGAGTTGGTGGAAAGGATATCCAGTTTACTCCTTCCTTATTACGTACCAGTTTAGAGCTTAGACAACCAGCATGCCCTTTCCTGTGCTACCCTGGTAGGGATCTGCCATTTGGCAAGCCCTACTCCCACATTACTCTAGATACACTCTATGAGTATTTTGGGGGGGGGGGATACCACTTGGAGTCTCTGACTTTAGGTCGATGTCTCTTAGGGTACATGACTACATCATGTATAGAGTCCTAACTGCATGCATTCTACCCATCACATCTCGGGGTGTCCCGAAGATGCGTCCATCACATTCTTTCTTTTTATATGCATTATGTCATCATCTAGATATAGACATTGCATTGCATTTGTTCTATAACATTACTCATACGGCTAGTCTAGTCATATCCCGAGTAGTCCACATGCCCTATTGCCATGTGTTGACTTCCATTTTCTCGACGATAGAGGGCATAGATGTGACTCAGGGGACGGTTGTTCCCCTTACATATTATGATGAGTTTGGGCAGCGTCATCTTAGATTAGCGCATATAGATATCACTGCTCAGGGGGTCCTAGCATGGAGAGGTGGGCCTCCGCCAGCTGATCCAGCTGAGGATGAGCCAGTTGCTCCAGCCGAAGGAGGTGGCCTAGCCCTAGATGAGTTCTTTCATTCACTTGAGGGACGAGAGGAGTTATTTGAGTTCACGCATGATCAGTTGTTTAGAGAGCCTCTCGATCCATCCCAGCCTTCGACGTCAACACAGCCTTCCATTTCATTATCCATTGACGATAGACTCGCTCGTCTTGAGCAGACCTCCGCGCTGACACATCAGCTGGTCGTGGACGGCTTTCGTACACTACGGACTGAGGTCACTTCTCTCCGGGAGGAGATTCGTCGAGCGTTGCATATACACGAGCAGCCTCCATCACCTCCTCCAGCTGACGACCCTCCGATTTGATACTTTGTCATACTTGCATTGTACTTATTATACCTATACTTCATGTATGGAGGATTTGTTTTGCTTGTTGTTATGTTTAGGTGATTAGCACTTATTTCTACTTATACTAAATTCATGAAATTAGTATGTTGTCTGTTTTGGTTTATAAAATCCTAGGAAAAATGATTTTCAAAATTCCAAACTTTGTTAGTTATTTCAAAAATATGGTTTAGCCTAGGATCTTACCCCCTAAAAATCATGTACCCTTAGTTCTAGCCAGAGCATCTCACAAGCACCCTATGGTTAACTTGCTTGTGTTTAAAAACACTTAGAATGATGTGAGATGCATATGGTACTACTTGGACTTAAGAATGCTTATGTCTATGCATCGACATAAGTCTGGGCGTTAAATACCAAATAACAATAATCAAGTTAAGTTATCTAGACTTAGTCAAATATAACTGAATCACTAACTTAACTTGACTAACCAAGTGAAAACTGTTGCTCTCTAGGTAAGCAGTTAATAGCTAATGGTTAGACATGTGGCCAAGAAAATTAAGTATTAAGTGATATTTTTACTCATGCTTGGACTTTAGGAATTTGTGTAAAGGAACAATTTTTTAAAAAATGGCCTTAGTTACAATTTTACAAGTTTTTCAAATTAAGTGCTTTTCAAAATCATTTTAAAGTATTCTTCAAAGGCTTGTCAAAATTTAGTTAAGTATTCTTTCAAAAGTTTTTCTCAAATTTAACTATGTGTTTAAAGCTTTTCAAATCTAACTAAGTATTTTTCTAAAAGTTCTTCAAAATTAACTAAGTTATCTTTCAAGTTAAAATAACTATTTCTTAGTTAAAGTTTTTCAATAATTTCTAAAAAGAAAATTTGTATGCTAAGTATTTTTCAGAGTTTTTTACATTTCACTTTCAAAAAGTTTTTCAAATTTAACTATGCAGTTTTTTAAAACTTTTCAAAGTTTAACTAAGAAGTTTTTTAAAATATAACTACGTATTCTTCAAAAAGCTTTCAAAATTTATGACAACTTTTTTACTTAGCTAAAGGGTTTACAAGAAAATTAACTCTAAAAGGAAAAGTGTTTATCAACGTATGGTTAACCCTCTATTAAAAAATCCTTTATTTTTCTAAAAGATTTTCCCTTTTTAAAAGCTAAGTAAAATCTCTATTTTCTTTTTGAAAGATAAGATAAAAAAATTATGAAAAGATAAGATTTCCAAAACTAGCTAAGGTCATTTATCACTTTCTCATTTTTTTTTTCTTTTACTCTCTAGCTTATTTTGATATATGGCAAAGGGGGAGAGTAGAGGAAAATTCAATTCAAATTCAAATTCAAATTCAAATTCAAATAAAATTCAAAAATTTAAATTCAAGGGAGCTTTTATTAAGGGGGAGCTTTATATCAAATTTATGTTTGTGCTAAATTTATCAAATTTATGCTTATGCTAGAGATGCTTTATAACATTTCTTTATTATATCTCTTCTCTTAACTTTGAATTTCAGTTGCCATAATCAAAAAGGAGGAGATTATTAGTACAGGAAACATCAGACGATCGAACCTTAGTTTTGATAATGACAAAGGGATTCAAAGTTAAGATTATTTGTTATCTGATATGCTGAATGAGTTTGCAAGAAAGTCCTAACTGTGGTTAGTCAAGTGAAAAACCCTAAGGCATGGTAACCTTAGGTCCTAGGGGGTGGTAACCCTAGGTGAAGGAAAACCCTAAGGGGCGGTAACCTTAGGTCCTAGGGGGTGGTTGTAAAATATCGAAAAAAAATGGCGAATAAAGATAAGAGAATTTTTTCGGAATTTTAGAAATTTTCTGAGAATTTTTCGGAGATCGTATGGACGAGTTTACGAGGATAAATTTGGGCCCCTAAAAAGGCCTGTTTAAGGTACCCATTTAAATGAGGAAAAGTTTATTTTTCTTTTCTTTTCCTTTCCATTTTCTTTTCCCTTCTATTTTCTTTTTTTTTTCTTCCCCGATGCCGTTCCTCGCGCTTCTTCCCCTCGCACCCGATCTGCCCTAACTGTTGCCGCCCGCGGTGATGTCTCCAACCCGACGCATTCCCTGCGCCGATTTCCTCTGCCCTAGCTTGCACCCGAGCCCTTCCTCTTCGCCTGATTCTCGCTTCTTCTCCTTCTTGCAGCGCCTTAGCCGTGGTTTGCCCCTTTTCAGCGCCACCGACTGCCACAGCTGACGCCGGCAGACGAGAGAGCAACGCCGAGTCCTAGTCTCTCCACAGTCCTCAGCGCCGGCCGCCGCCTTGTTCTTTGCTTGAGCAGCCGACGATCGCCGGGATTTTCCTCACCAGTGGCGTGCCCTAGAGTTGATACACTGTCGCCGCTGCGAGGGTGGTGTTGATCATCGTAGCAAAAATCGAGTCTCAGTCTCCTCGCGCCGAGCAACATTGCGACCATTTTCCCTCTGCCCTCTGCCCTAGTTCTTTACTGTCAAGCCTTTTTCCTCTTCCCGAGTTGCTGCCATGTCTGGGCAAACCTTCAAGCAAAGGAAAGGGGGAATTCAAAACCCTAGCTTCGGTTCCTTGTCACAAGCCATAGCGGTGATCCACATCTCGCAGTAGGTACAAGCCGATGATCATCCTCTGATCTGTGAATCTCTTGTGTTGACTATTTAGCTTGCGGATCCTAGCAGGGAAGTGGCTGCAGCACCTTCTATTTGGTCTCTGGTAAAGGGGAAAGATGCACAACACATAATTGGGATTTGGGCACAGGATTCTGGCTACCATAGCACCGAATGCCTGGTTGTTTTCATGATATCCATCTTTGATCCGGTTGATACCAGTGTGGTTCAGTGAGGTAAGATTAGGTTGTTGCATGATTTGTGGTCCCATCTTGGTTGTTATCGTGCTCTAGTTGTAATTTATATGGGATATTTAAGGATGTTAATTTGTGGACAGCAGTTTGATTCGGGTAGAGAAGATGATTCCAGCAGCAGGAACGACTGTGGAACTTGAGGTAAAGTTTAGGGGTTTGACCTTCGTGGTTGATGATTGCTAGTTGTGTTAGCAATAATTGTTAACTTAGGTTTAGAATTAATCTAATGGTTGTAATTAGGGTTAAAGAAACTAACCCTAGATGTCGGTGAATTAGGAATTTGTTTAGCTATTTGTTTATAAATAACTAAGCTAAACTGTACGATTTATTACAGGACGTTGATTCGGGGCGAGCACTTCGACATAGAGGTTGATTAGCTCGAACTACATTGGAGGCGGGTACCTCTTGACTTATCTTTTATGATATTGTCAATTGGATATGCATAGTATTTTATAGCTACATGCAATAATCATGATTGTCTTTGGTATGTCAGTTTGATATCCATAGCATGTTCTGTTTTGTCACTTGTTAGGTAACCATGTTTATACCTCGTGATTATTGCCATGAGTACCTTAGTTTCTAGAGTAAGTGACATACCATGCTTTACTGAGGTTAGGACTAGGTTCTGGATTTTATTTCTGGCATGTGTATCTAGGTTATCTGATACCTAGGTTTTTATATCATATCTGACTTGTGTACCTATATTTGTATATCATATCTGATTGGTGTACCTTGACCATTTTTCTTTGGTCTGTGCATATTGTTGGTACATATGTTATGGAGGGAGATATGTTCAAGATCTAGGTTGTTATACCATAGAGGACCTGTATACCCTAGATCCGTGGATTTGACTTATTGATACTATGGTACCCATATTATATATATATGTATATGGTTATGCTGATCAGTTTATGGCTATGCTTAGTGTCATGCATCATGATGGCATGCTGCGCGATTGTCGGCTCCACTATGGTTGAGCACATCGCCAGTTACATGTACTGCACACACCACCACTCATGGATTAGTGGTATATCAGGCAGGTGTGTGGCGGTTCTGCTGTTTGGCTCCGTTGGTCAGGTGACTCAGCGTGGTAGCCGGCAGACAGTTCCACTCTGTTTGGCTCCGCTGGCATTTAGTGTAGCAACGTGATAGCCGGCAGACGGTGGACTCTGTTTGGCTCCGTTGGTCAGGTGACTCAGCGTGGTAACCGGCAGAGATACCTCCCCGTCCTCGTGTACCGGGAGATGAGAGCATTGAGCTCCCCCATTTATGATTTAGGGTAATAGGATAGGAGTACTACGACAGCATCCCGTCCACTCGGTCACTCATCAGGAGCAGTGACGACAGAGTGCACGGTTGTCACAGCCCTACCCACTCGGTCTCACCATTTGTGTGTGAGATGACTGACTGGCGTCAGGGGTGACAGGACGCATTATTAGCATCGTATGCATTGATGCATTTATTTCTTGTGATTATGTTTGCTGCATTTGGTTGCTGCATTTTGGTTGGATGCATACATTTGACCTGCATACAGGATTATTGACACTTTCGGTTTGACGACCATTTTGTCTGGATAGGAGTTCCTGGTGAGTACAACTTCCTCAGTTACCTTTCAGTTTTGCATATTCCTTATATATGATTTGGAAGCTGTATTCCATGTTTGTTGCTGTTAGATATATCTTACTATTCATGTCCATTGGTATTCGCTGAGTTGTTGAACTCACCCCCGTTGACACTATTTTTTTCAGGTACCAGATTATTTATGGTGTCGCTTGGAGCATCCTGTCTGCTGGTCCCCATGTCACATCAGAAGACATATCTCCGCCTTTTTGTTTGTTTTATCTTGGTATATGAGATGTGTGTATTTGGCTTTGTGTGTTCCGATTTTGTTTCCGGGGTGTTGTGTTGTTGTGTAGTGTAAGCCTAGCCGGCTAGCAGTGTATTTTCGCTGTATGGGCTTGTCTTTATGTATTTTTCGCTGTGTTGGTTTTGGTTTCAGTCGAGTGGGCTGATAGAAATATATATATAACTGCGTGGTTGTGGATATGTTTGTCCAGCCGTGTAGGCTGAGATTATTAACTGCGTGGTTGTGTATATATTCCAGCCGCATGTGGCTGATGTATATTGTGTCTGTAGAAAGTTTCAGATTGTCCGCCGTACAGGGGAGGTGCTGTCGAAATTTCTTCGAACAGGGACTTTCCCGGGGCGTGACAATTTAGTGGTATCAGAGCAGGTATACGATACTTGCTATGTGTTCTGGATTTTCGAGATTTATCTGATACCAATTTATTTGGTATCAGAGATCGGCTTACGAGTCTTATTTTCCCGGTGTTTCGGATTTTGTGTTTTGGTCTTCTCGATGTGACTTTTCGGGTTTTGGGACCTGGCAGCAGCAGGACATCTCCAAGTTATAGGAGGTATGTTGGTATACTATTATCCTACTATTTAGTTAGTGTATGCATTGTTGACTGTGATAGTTATGACACTTTGTATCTGGTATCTGTCTGATATTGTAGCCATATTACATGTGAGGGGTTAGCCACTGACGATGATCGACCTTAATAGAGATTGAGGGATTACAGTTTCTGGTGATTTTTCATATCATACACCAGTAGTTTTAGTTTCTGTTATTACTAGTTGGTTAGCGGATTGAGGTACATACCAGCCTCTGCTATTATTAGTTGGATAATGGATAATATCTATATCTTTATGTTGACCTAGCCAGTTGTATACCATTTTATTTTAGTAAATTTCATCAGTAAATATTTATTTACTCATGTTAGATCGGTCAGTAGAAGACTGATTTACGTTTGTCGACTTGGGTAGTCATAGATCGATATACCTTTATGATTGTGGAGGATCATTTGTGGGTTATTTGTGCTTAGTTATGTATCTATAGCACATTTAAGTACATGACTTGTACTGACGTGGGAAGGACTGAAATAATCATATATCGTTGTCGGCTCGACTAGTTTTAGAGGACCGATGTATCCTATTCCATAAAGATTTTGACCATGGACTGTATATACCTGGTTGGATGGCTTAGAAGGTGCATTGGGGTTTGTGACCCTACTGATGTAAGGAAGTGTAGAGCTAGTTGCTTAACACTTATGAGATACAATCGTTACGAGTGTATAACTTGGAGAGTACATTTGGATTTATGATGTTAAAATTTTCCCCATTAGATATAGTCATAGTAGGGTATGACATTGACTTGCAATGTTATACCATGACGTGTATATCTCTTTTGTCCGCTACTAGTTCCGTTGAACCTAGAGCAGGGTTGTTACTAGATGATTAGGCTACTTTATTTTGGGCTGTCTATGATTGATGTATTCCTGCTTGATACATATGCAGGATTTTTGTTTAGGTATACCCGTAACCCATGAGTGTTGGTAGCATAGGGTTGGTCTCTTTGATTGAGCTAGTATGCTGATTTTGCATGTTTAGGTTGCATGTATATTATGATTGTTATGTGTTGTAGAAATCCTGTGGTTGACTGTCCATTTGCAAGTAGTATATGTATACATGTTCTGTTATGGTTTGTAGGTTCCTTGTGGATCATAGCTATGTAGTTCGGTGTATGTATCTGAATGTATTATGGAAAGTATCTTGTCAATTTAATCTATGTTGTGGGATGTGCACATGAGTTTAGGTATTTTGCTTGATGTATCTTGTCGATTTAATCAGAGATGTGCTATGTGCAGATGTGTTCGGTGTAAGATTCGAGGTATTTTGTGGATTATATTTGATTTATGGATACACTTGGGTCTATTAGACTCTATTGGAAGTATTAAGTGATTATACTCAATTGGTATGTGTTGTGAGTATTATTGGAGGTGTATTGACGATTATACTTATGTTATATATGCACACGGTTTCGGTATGCATTGTTGGAGGTATTACGATGATTTATACCTATGTTGTGTGTATCTTTGGTGTGTACTAATTGGAGGATTATGTCGATCATACATATGTTGTGTATGCATGTGTGCCAGGTGTATTGTTGGTAGTAGCATGATGATTCTACTTATGTTGAATGCAGGATGTGGAGTGTCTGCAATATGTCATTTGTTGGATTACCCTGTCAACTAATTTTCTTATCAGTGGGTGACTCACTACGATGTAGATAGAGTTGACGATGAGTTTGATTTGATTACTGGATTGTGATACCCTAAGCTACCCACAGTGATTTGTGGTAGAGCGACCCCATGTAGTCTCTGGCTAGATAGTTAGTTGTAGCTCCCACATATCTTGGGTTGTTTGTGGTGGAGCGTAGCTCTCACATATTGCGGATTGCTTGTAGCGGAGCATTGCTCCCATGTTTATTGCGGATACATATTTCGGATTATTTGTGGTAGAGCGTTGCTCCCACATATGTGGTATTTCGTGTGATGGAGCATTGCTCTCACACTGGAGGATCTATTCTTTGGTGATTATATATCGTTGGTGATCAGATCTGTTTATTGTTGAGGATCTTATGGTTAGGAATGTCTGTGATACGGACATTATGTGTCTTGGTTTCACCATTAGGGCTTGCAGTGCCCTAGATGTTAGCATGAACTCGATGATTTGGGTATCACTAGGATGTTTGGATTGGTTTACATTGCCTTTGTTGACGATGTTGTGATTTATTACGGATCCGAGGTGAGTCACGTGCACCACCTTTGCATAGATCTAGAGATTTTCGATGAGAACATCTATATGCGAAGATCAGTAGTGCGTGTTTGGGTGTCTTATGTGAGATGTTTGAGACACACGGTCACCAGTAGGAGTATACCATGGTTTCACAGGAGATCGAGGTAGTTACCGTTGGGAGTAGACAGAGTCTATAGAAGAGTCTTGCAACTTCCTTTGTTTGGCTCGATATTTTCGGAGATACGTTGAGGGTTTCTCACGGATTGCTATGTTACTTACACGCCTGATTATGAAAGGCGTGAAGTTCACTTGGACTGAGGATTGCAAGACCAGCTTCCAGGAGCTGAAGCGGAGACTGGTGTCGGCTCCGATTTTGGTTTTACCTTCTGGAGAGGACGGATATGTCCTCTACACTGACGCATCTATTCAGAGTTTGAGCGCTGTTCTAAGGCAGCACGATAGAGTAGTCTCCTATGCTTCTCGTCGGTTGAAGGAGCATGAGAAGAACTACCCTGTACATGATCTGGAGCTGGTCGCCATTATTTTTGTCATGAAGATTTGGCGGCATTATTTATATGGCGTTACATTTGAGATTTCTCACTGACTATAAGAGTCTCAAATATCTATTTACTTAGAAGGAACTTAATCACCGATAGAGGAGATGGATGGAGTTCCTGAAGGATTATGATTGTACCATTAGCTATCACCCGAGGAGAGCTAATCTGGTTGTCGATGCACTTAGCAGGAAGTCCAGAGGGACTTTAACTTGCCACCGAGTTGTGGTCAAAGACTTGATTCAGGGCTTCTCCGAGTTAGACCTTGAGGAGAAGGGACAGACAGAGCAGAGTATTATTGTTACCATGGTTGCTCAGTCGTCGATCAGGACGAGGATCCGAGAGACCCAGGCCGGTGATCAGCATTTTGCAGTTTATTGGCCGCCGGATAGTTTCCAGGCAGCAGACCGAGTTTACCCGAGATGAAGCGGTGATTATATATTTCCGAGGTCGCTTATGCGTACCTCCATTTCACCCGGTCAGGGAGGAGTTACTTCAAGAGGGTCATCGCTCATGATTTGCTATCCACCCAGGCGGTACTCGTATGTACCAAGATTTGAGGTGATCCTATTGGTGGAACGACATGAAGGAAGACATCGTGGATTTTGTAGCTAGATGTCTTGTATGTCAGCAGGTGAGGGCTGAGTACTAGAGACCTGTCGGATTTCTACATAGGATTCTCGTTTTTGAGTGGAAATGAGAACATATTACCATGGACTTTGTGGTGGGTTTGCCGAGGACACGACGAGACCATGACGCAATTTGGGTAATCGTGGATAGATTAACCAAATCGGCGCATTTCTTAGCGATCTGGAAGACTGGTTTCTTGGATTGATTGGCAGAGCAGTACTGCCGAGAAATCATCAGAGTTGCGCAGCGGAAGCGTGGTGGCTCATTGAGTATTATTTCAGGTAGAGATCCTCGGTTCACGTCTCATTTCTGGCAGAGTCTGCAGCAGGCCTTGGGCACTCAGCTCCGATTCAGTACAACTTTCCATCCGCAGACAGATGGACAGTCAGAGCGGACCATTCAGACTCTAGAGGATTTGCTGAGATCGTGTATATTGGATTTTGGAGGCTACTTGGGAGCTCGAGGATACTATCCGAGCTCGATACCCCCATCTTTCCACATGAGGTATGTGATTTAATTTACCGTTTAGCATTTTTGTACTCTTTACCTATTGTTAGTACTTGCTGATGGTAGATAACGAAATTTGGAGACAAAATTTTTATTAGTGGGGGAGAATGTAAAATACCGAAAAAAAATGGCAAATAAAGATAAGAGAATTTTTTCGAAATTTTAGAAATTTTCTGGGAATTTTTCGGAGATCGTATGGACGAGTTTACGAGGATAAATTTGGGCCCCTAGAAAGGCTTGTTTAAGGTACTCATTTAAATGAGGAAAAGTTGATTTTTCTTTTCTTTTCCTTTCCATTTTCTTTTCCCTTCTATTTTCTTTTTTTTCTTCCCCGACACCGTTCCTCGCGCTTCTTCCCCTCGCACCCGATCTGCCCTAACTGTTGCCGCCCGCGGTGATTTCTCCAACTCGACGCATTCCCTGCGCCGATTTCCTCTGCCCTAGCTTTCACCCGAGCCCTTCCTCTTCGCCTGATTCTCGCTTCTTCTCCTTCTTGCAGCGCCTTAGCCGCGGTTTGCCCCTTTTCAGCGCCACCGACTGCCACAGCCGACGCCGGCAGATGAGAGAGCAACGCCGAGTCCTAGTCTCTCCGCAGTCCTCAGCGCCGACCGCCGCCTTGTTCTTTGCTTGAGCAGCCGACGATCGTCGGGATTTTCCTCACCAGTGGCGTGCCCTAGAGTTGATACACTGTCGCCGCTGAGAGGGTGGTGTTGATCATCGTAGCAAAAATCGAGTCTCAGTCTCCTCGCGCCGAGCAACATTGCGACCATTTTCCCTCTGCCCTCTGCCCTAGTTCTTTACTGTCGAGCCTTTTTCCTCTTCCCGAGTTGCTGCCATGTCCGGGCAGACCTTCAAGCAAAGGAAAGGGGGAATTCAAAACCCTAGCTTCGGTTCCTTGTCACAAGCCATAGCGGTGATCCACATCTCGCAGTAGGTACAAGCCGATGATCCTCCTCTGATCTGTGAATCTCTTGTGTTGACTATTTAGCTTGCGGATCCTAGCAGGGAAGTGGCTGCAGCACCTTCTATTTGGTCTCTGGTAAAGGGGAAAGATGCACAGCACATAATTGGGATTTGGGCACAGGATTCTGGCTACCATAGCACCGAATGCCTGGTTGTTTTCATGATATCCATCTTTGATCCGGTTGATACCAGTGTGGTTCAGTGTGGTAAGATTAGGTTGTTGCATGATTTGTGGTCCCATCTTGGTTGTTATCGTGCTCTAGTTGTAATTTATATGGGATTGTTGCTAATGTAAGGATGTTGATTTGTGGACAACAGTTTGATTCGGGTAGAGAAGATGATTCCAGCAGCAGGAACGACTGTGGAACTTGAGGTAAAGTTTAGGGGTTTGACCTTCGTGGTTGATGATTGCTAGTTGTGTTAGCAATAATTGTTAACTTAGGTTTAGAATTAATCTAATGGTTGTAATTAGGGTTAAAGAAGCTAACCCTAGATGTCGGTGAATTAGGAATTTGTTTAGCTATTTGTTTATAAATAACTAAGCTAAACTGTACGATTTATTACAGGACGTTGATTCGGGGCGAGCACTTCGACATAGAGGTTGATTAGCTCGAACTACATTGGAGGCGGGTACCTCTTGACTTATCTTTTATGATATTGTCAATTGGATATGCATAGTATTTTATAGCTACATGCAATAATCATGATTGTCTTTGATATGTCAGTTTGATATCCATAGCATGTTCTGTTTTGTCGCTTGTTAGGTAACCATGTTTATACCTCGTGATTATTGCCATGAGTACCTTAGTTTCTAGAGTAAGTGACATACCATGCTTTACTGAGGTTAGGACTAGGTTCTGGATTTTATTTCTGGCATGTGTATCTAGGTTATCTGATACCTAGGTTTTTATATCATACCTGACTTGTGTACCTATATTTGTATATCATATCTGATTGTTGTACCTCGACCCTTTTTCTTTGGTCTGTGCATATTGTTGGTGCATATGTTACGGAGGGAGATATGTTCAAGATCTAGGTTGTTATACCATAGAGGACCTGTATACCCTAGATCCGTGGATTTGACTTATTGATACTATGGTACCCATATTATATATATATGTATATGGTTATGCTGATCAGTTTATGGCTATGCTTAGTGTCATGCATCATGATTGCATGTTGCGCGATTGTCGGCTCTACTATAGTTGAGCACATCGCCAGTTACATGTACTGCACACACCACCACTCATGGATTAGTGGTATATCAGGCAGGTGTGTGGCGGTTCTGCTGTTTGGCTCCGTTGGTCAGGTGACTCAGCGTGGTAGCCGGCAGACAGTTCCGCTCTGTTTGGCTCCGCTGGCATTTAGTGTAGCAGCGTGGTAGCCGGCAGATGGTGGACTCTGTTTGGCTCCGTTGGTCAGGTGACTCAGCGTGGTAGCCGGCGTCCTCGTGTACCGGGAGATGAGAGCATTGAGCTCCCCCATTTATGATTTGGGGTAATAGGATAGGAGTACTCTGACAGCATCCCGTCCACTCGGTCACTCATCAGGAGCGGTGACGACAGAGTGCACGGTTGTCACAGCCCTACCCACTCGGTCTCACCATTTGTATGTGAGATGACTGACTGACATCAGGGGTGACAGGACGCATCATTAGCATCATATGCATTGATGCATTTATTTCTTGTGATTATGTTTGCTGCATTTGGTTGCTGCATTTTGGTTGGATGCATACCTTTGACCTGCATACAGGATTATTGACACTTTCGGTTTGACGACCCCTTTGTCTGGATAGGAGTTCCTGGTGAGTACAGCTTCCTTAGTTATCTTTCAGTTTTGCATATTCCTTATATATGATTAGGAAGCTGTATTCCATGTTTGTTGCTATTAGATATATCTTACTACTCATGTCCATTGGTATTCGCTGAGTTGTTGAACTCACCCCCGTTGACACTATTTTTTTCAGGTACCAGGTTATTTATGGTGTCGCTTGGAGCATCCTGTCTGCTGGTCCCCACGTCACATCAGAAGACATATCTCCGCCTTTTTGTTTGTTTTATCTTGGTATATGAGATGTGTGTATTTGGCTTTGTGTGTTCCGATTTTGTTTTCGGGGTGTTGTGTTATTGTGTAGTGTAAGCCTAGCCGGCTAGCAGTGTGTTTTTCGCTGTATGGGCTTGTCTTTATGTATTTTTCACTGTGTTGGTTTTGGTTTCAGCCGAGTGGGCTGATAGAAATATATATATAACTGCGTGGTTGTGGATATGTTTATCCAGCCGTGTAGGCTGAGATTATTAACTGCGTGGTTGTGTATATATTCCAGCCGCATGTGGCTGATGTATATTGTGTCTGTAGAAAGTTTCAGATTGTCCGCTGTATAGGGGAGGTGCTGTCGAAATTTCTTCGAACAGGGACTTTCCCGGGGCGTGACAGTGGTAACCCTAAGTAGAGGAAAACCCTAAGGGGAGGTAACCTTAGGTCCTAGGGGGTGTTAACCCTATGTGGCGAAAAACCCTAGGAGGTGGTAACCCTAGGTCTAAGGGGATGGAAACCCTAGGCGAAAGTTCAGTCGGTTTGAAGGACCGGACTGACATCAAGTATACTCTCCTGAGTGGAGTAGGTGAGGACGTATTCCCCGGAAGAGGGAACAGTAGGCGTCGGTTCGACCTAGGGTTTCCGATTGAAAATCTGAAGTCAGAACCGGACAATCTAGAGACTGTCAAATACATCTTCTATTGGATTTGTATGTGTGCTAACTTTGTCTTGCAGGGTATGTAGGTGTTTTGTGGACTAACATATTTTGCAGGGACTAAAGTGCACATCTTGCCTCAGATGAACAGTACCCGAGGCACCCTCAATGGTGCTTGGAGGCGCCTCAGGTGCAAAGATGGGTTGGTTGCGCAGCGGGCTTGGTGGCGTCCTCGAGGATAGCTGAGGCGCCTTGGACGCTAGCTTGAAGGCACCTCAGTGGTTGATGGAGGTGGCTCCAGGCAGATAAGAAGCAGCGACGCAAAGGATTATCACAGCGCAAGTTTCGGGATAAACCTTTGTATTTGAGGCACCTCCATGAGGCATTGGAGGCGCCCTCAATGGCCAATAAAAGGACATCTTGACCAGTAGCTAAGTGCATCACCTTCTAAGCGATCTTTCTGCAACCAACTGCTAACGAAAAGTTCCGACAAAGCTATAACTTGACGTCGACGACCCGGAGCTCAGAATCTGTCATTTCTTTTGTCGTTGGTATATTTAATTACTGTTAATCATACTATAAAATTGTAATAATTTTTCGAGATAATAGTTGTTGCCCAACGTAAACGCTCAATGAGCGTGGGCCTTGGAGTAGGAGTCGCCACAAGCTCCGAACCAAGTAAATAACTTGTGTTTACGATTGTGTTCTATTTTATTCCGCTACTTTACTCTCGTCGAGTTTTTCAAATCCGAAACGTGTGAAAGCCACGAGCACTATTCACCCCCCTCTAGCGCATCTCGATCCATCACCTTGCGTGCCAACGTCCTTCCTCCTACGATGAACTTCTTGTAGGGCATATTCTGCATCATCCGGGTCTAAGCATTTAAGTAGTGATCAAGAGAATGTCCTCTTGTACAATTGGTCCCTGATCAATGTATATGCATGAGCTCTTTTTCTGATTGATCTGGCTTCTTCCACCTCGACAGGTAAGACGCCTTGTTAAAGATAAATGATTATTGGAGCTCTCCAATCGATTGTCTCTTCCAAATTATTATGTATATCAATCTGAGCTATTAGGAAGCTCTGAGCTATTGACTTGTCCAGAACCCAAGTGGTCAGAGAACTAGCCATTTTAGCTAATTCATCTACTCTTTGGTTATCCGCTCGGGGAATCTTGGTCACTGTGACTTCCTTGAAGCCCTCCTTTATTTTCTCGTATGCTTCTCTGTATAACTGCAGCTTCTCATTGTTGACTTCAAAGTTACCAACCACTTGCTGAGATACCAACTGAGAATCTGAATAAATGACTACCTGGGTTGCCCCGACATGCCGAGCTGCCTGCAATCCTGCCAGTAGTGCCTCATACTCCGCCTCATTGTTGGTAGCTCTAAAATTTAGCCTAACGACTAGTTGTATGATGTCTTCCTAAGGGGATATCAGAAGTATCCCTATCCCGCTCCCTTGCTGAGTGGGCAAATATTTTCCATGTTTCCTCAGAGTAAGGCTGATGGACCTCCATCAGAAAATCTGTCAGAGCTTGTGCTTTAATCACTATTCGGGGCTAATATTATATATCATATTCCCCCAGCTCAGTCGCCCATTTGATGAGATGCCCAGCTATCTCAATGTTAATAAGAGCCCTCCCCATGGTGCTATTGGTCATAACGGTAATTGAGTGTGTTAAGAAGTAAGGTCTTAAGCGACGAGCCATGAGGACCAATCCATAAACCAACTTCTCCAAGGCCGTGTATCGGAACTTGACCCCTTTCAATAAGTGGATGAAGAAGCACACTGGGCACTATACATCATCCTTCTCTTTTACCAACACTGCCCCCCCACGGCCTTAGGGGTAGTTGACAATATACCCAGAGCAGCTCTCCAGCAATAGGTTTAAATAGCTAGGGCAAGGTCTCCAGATGTTGCTTCAATTCCTCAAAAGCCTTACTGAACTCTTCATCCCACTGAAACTTAGCAGTCCTTTTGAGCACCCTGAAGAAAGGGAGCACTCTGTTTGCAGATCGAGATATGAACCGAGAGAGCGCCATAATCCTGCCCACTAGCTTTTGCGCTTCCTTTAAATTTCTAGGTGTCTGCATGTCTTAGAGGGCCTGAACCTTCTTCGGGTTGGTTTCAATTTCGTGCTTAGTAATGAGATACCCTAGGAATTTTCCCCCTTGGGCTCCGAACAAGCCCTTCAGTGGGTTTAACTTTAAGCCATACTGCCATAGGCACCACAGGTTTCCTCCACATCATTTATAAGGCTTGTTACTGTGGTGGACTTGATGAGGATGTCATCTACATAAACTTACACATTTTGCCCGATCTGCTCCCGAAAGATCTTATCCATCATTCACTGATAAGTAGTTCCTGCATTACGTAGACCGAACGACATAACCATATAACAGAAAATATTGTCGGCTGTTACGAAGCTAACCTTCTCCTGATCTTCTTAAGTGAGAGGGATCTGGTGATATCCTTGATAAGCATCAAGCATGCAGATCTTTTCACAACCCGAAGTAGAATCCACCATCTGGTTGATTCTTGGTAGTGGGTAGTAGTCCTTAGGGCTACCTTGGTTAAGATCTCAAAAGTCGATGCAACCCTCCACTTATTGTTAGGTTTAGACACCTGGACTACGTTAGAGAACCAAGGCGGATATTGGACCTTCCTAACATGTCCTGCTTTCATGAGCTGGTCAATTTCAGCTCGGATGATTTTATTTTGTTCAGTCGAGAAGCTCGCTTCTT
Source organism: Zingiber officinale (assembly GCF_018446385.1). Classification (NCBI taxonomy): domain Eukaryota; kingdom Viridiplantae; phylum Streptophyta; class Magnoliopsida; order Zingiberales; family Zingiberaceae; genus Zingiber; species Zingiber officinale. The sequence goes on from NC_056004.1 coordinate 30,718,582, forward strand.
CTGCTTAACTGGCCGAGAATCAGGCAGGAGGTGTAGCTTGTGCTCAGCTACCTTGGGCTTGACTCCTGGTAGCTCCTCACGGGACCAAGCGAAGACGCCCCTATTGTGAGTCGGGCATTTTATCAGATCTATCTTGATCTTGATCGACAAATCACCTGATATGCGAGTGACGCTCTATGGCCGCTTTGGATAGAGCTAGATTTCCTCCCAAGAGATGGGCTCTTCAGCTATGGGAAGGGGATCATCTTGGATGACGTGGATTCCGCCATCCTGAGTTCTTTGAGCCTTGTGGGCCTCGACCTTCACCATGTCGATATAACACCTACGAGAGACCAGTTGCTCATCTTTGACTTCTCTGACCTAGTCTCCCACAGGGAATTTAATCTTCTAATGGAAGGTGGAGACTGCCGCTCAGAACTCATAAAGTGTCGGTCTTCCTAGGATGACGTTATTGTTGGTTGCTACTCAGAATACCATCCTAGTTCCCCTGTACAAAAAATTGTACAAGCATAGAACTATCCTAGCTGCCCATGTGTTCTACTAAAGTTAAATTTGGATTGCAAACGATGCTTAACATTATTAGTCCAAAATTTTCCTTTAGAAGTTAAACTTGAATTAGAAACGAAACTTAATATTCTTACTTCAAGTTCAACCGATGTGATTTTCCTAAGTTAAACCATAATACAAAAGTTGATCAAATATCTATTTCAAGGATCGGCTTCTAGGTCAAACGTGGCGAGGCACTAGGCCTTCTTGGGTATGGGATCATCCACCACTGCCTAGACAAAGCCTTTCGAAGAAATCGGATATTTAAACTTCTCACAGTAAACTAGGTTTAACTACAGAGACCTCAATAGAAACACATTATCGAAACATGAAATCGAAAACATAAAATCGATAATTAAAAAATCAATAACCTCTTGTATTTGGTTTTACAAGATCTATACAGAAAGGATGCACTAGCTATGATGCGGAAACTTATAACTAGTTATATCTTTCATACCTTATAGACCTCTTGATCTTCTATTGTATTCCTCTTCTTATCTCGAACGTCGTGTGGATGACAATCTACCAAGACGAGAATTCACCCAAGCCTTCTTCTTCCTTCCAAGTTTCGGCCACCAACTTTCTCCAAGAGATGATGAAGTTCGGCCACCAACCAAGCTCCAAGGGATGCTAGGAAACAATGCCTCCTTCTTCTCCAAGCATGAACCGGCCACCAATCCAACCTTCAAGTCTTGATGCCGTCGACCATAAAGATGAAGAGAAGAGGAAGAGCAAAGGGCCGACCACCACCAAGGAAGAGAGGAGAGGAATAGAAGATGTGTTGTAGGGTGAGGCACCCTCTCCTCTTCTTTTATATTTCTTGTTCTTGGCAAAAAAGGAAAGTTTTGTAATAAAAATAAAACTTCTTTTTCTCCTATGACATGGTCAGCCACATGCTTATTTTCCAAGCAAGAAAAGATTTTAAATAAAATTAAAATCTCTCTTTTAAAATCCCTTTATTAGATAATTATAAAAGGAATATTTTATAAATTAAAATATCTCTCTTTTAAATCCTTTTATGGATATCTATAAAAGATAAGATTTAAAATAAAACATGATTACAAAAGGAAAGTTTTAACAAAAATTAAATTCTTTCTTTCACATTATAAATAACTACAAATAAGGAAAGATTTCAAATATCTCTTTTATTCCTTTGTAGAAATTTATAAAAGGAAAGATTTTAAAATTTAAAACTCTCTTTTAAAATCAACATAAAAGGAAAGTTTTTAACAAAATAAAAACTCCTTTTTATTTCCTTTTATGACCAATCTAAAAAGGAAAGTTTTATATTAAAATCATCCTTTTAAATCCTTTTTATGGATCTCTATAAAAGGAAAGATTTTACAAAATAAAACTTCCTTCTCTTCATGGTGTGGCCGGCCACTTGCTTGGGCACCAAGCAAGGCTTGGCCGGCCCTAGCTTGGGCTCCAAGCTTAGCTTGGTCGGCCCCTTGCTTGGAGAGGTCAGCCCCTTGCTTGGTCTCCAAGCAAGGCTTGGGCGGCCCTAACTTGGGCCTTAAGAAGCTAGGCTTTGGGTGGATATAAGGTTTTATATAAGAGGCTACAATAGGGATCGAGAGGAGGAATTGCTTTTGGTCTCCCGATGAGCTTGAGGTTCTCGTGTTCGCCCTGAACACCCAACTCAAGTTCATCAATAATATCTCATTCCACTAAAGAGTTATTATTGCACTACCGCATCATCCCATATTACTATATGGGCTCCTTCTTATCATGAGTGTGTTAGTCTCCCTGTGTTTAAGATATTGAATGCCCACTAATTAAATGAGTTACTGATAACTCACTTAATTAATATCTAGCTCCAAGAGTAGTACCACTCAACCTTATCTTCATGTCGGACTAAGTCCACTTACAGAGTTTACATGACAATCCTTATGAGCTCCTCAAGGGGACATCATCAACCTAGATTACTAGGACATAGTTTCATTCTATAATCAACAACACACCATATAAATAATATTATTTCCCAACTTATCGGGCATATTGATTTAACGAGCTAAATCACACCCTTTGATAAATTAAAGAAATAAACATTAAGTATATGCGTGCTTGTTATTATATCATGATTAAGAGTACGCACTTCCATAATAATAGAGGTATTGTTATTTTATATAGTCAGTATAAAAAGATACTACAAATGATCCTGCTGAATACACTCATAGTGTACTAGTGTAATTTATTAGTCAAGATAAACTAATACCTAATTACACTACAACCATTCCAATGATTTGTCTCATTCCATTTTGGTTGTGAGCAACTATTTATAATTTATAAAGAACTGATAACATGAACTTCTGTGTGTCTCCTCACACCATGTTATCTACAATATAAATTAAATGGATAACTACACTTAGCATAAATGTAGACATTTGATCAATGTGATTCTTATTTCAAATAAATGTTTACAAAAAGTCAGACTTTTAGTATACATTCTAACAGTTATAAGAGGATGGTGAATCCACCACAATGAAAGTATTTCTCTGCGTCCTCACCAGGGGCTCGCTACCCAGAGATATGACTAACTTAATTTGTCCCATTGGTCTTACCTCATTGCCAGTGAACCTATACAATGAAGTGGCTGTTGGAGAAATCTAGTGACCCTAGATTTTGATGTTTGGACAAAGATTTAAGTTAGATTTATTATTGTATTTGATATGCATTGTGAGTGTGCAGGATATAGGTACAACAAGAAAAGTCCAAGTGTGATCTTGGCAAAGGAGGAAAGTCCAAGGATGAGTCTTGGCGGTGTAAGTCCAAGCATGTAATATTGACAACGTAAGTCCAACTGTGACTTGGCAATGGATGAAATCCCGAAGGCGCAACCTCTTAGAAAAGGAAGACCCGACAATAATGACAAGGCCGATGGAAGCTCCAGAAGGCAAGACGTGAAGGATGGGGAGACATCGAAGGGACGCAAGGCTGATGAAGGAGGCTAGAAGGCTAGGTTTAGGTTGGTCGGGCGAGGACGAGTGCTAAGTGAATGTACTCGGGAGTTAAATCCTAGGATTAGGGGTTTACTGTAGCATTAATGTAGCATCACCATAGTGTTATTATAACACTACTGTAGCAGTCGACTGGTGTTTTCATCAGTCGACTAGTAGTCGACCGTTGGCTTGTAACGGTCAAATTTCACTTAGATCTAATCGAATGGTGGTTGTACCAGTCGACTGGTGGCGAGGAAAATAGTAGGTGTTTTCCTCCCGAGTTCTATTTAATAGAGCTTGGGGTGATTGGCCAAGGTTGACGAAATTAGTGGTGGTTAACCCTAATTAGAGTCTCCAAGTGCCCAAGTGATCTAAAGTGCTTGTACGAGGTTGTGGCGAGGTTTCTATTCCCACAAGGAGCTACGCGAGCTAGCTGAAAGTTCTCCGGGGAATCATCCACCGACATATCAGGATCGTCCACCTTACGGACAGTCGTGGAGTAGGAGCTTTATCTCCGAACCACATTAAATCAACATGTTAGGATTACTTTCTATTGTTAGTATTTATTTTTGTATTCTGTTGTGCATACTAGGTGAGATACTATTCACCCCTCTCTAGCGGGCGTCAAGGTCCCAACAGTGACTACGAGCTGGAGCTCGCTAGAGTCGATCTGTATGCCCTCGAATGCATTCTTGAACAGCACGTTGACAGAGCTTCCTGTGTCAATGAAAACCCTGGCCACGCGATTGTTGGCGATGACGGCTTTGATTATTAAGGCATCATCATGAGGGAGCTCCAATTCCTCTAAGTCTTGCGGCCCGAAACTGATTACGGGCCCCGCAGCTTATTCCCGACTACATCCTACTGCATGTATCTCCAAGTGACGTTCATGAGATTTTTGAGCTCAAGCGGAATCTCCATCAGTGGGTCCTCCAGAGATCATGTCGATCTCCCGGATGGCAACATTTCTCCTGTTTTCTTCCTCCAAGGATTCCATTTGCTCCTTACCCTGACTTGGCTGATGGCTTCCCTGACCTGTATTTTCAGGCAGAGATTTACCTGATTGACCCGTCGCGGTAGCCTGGCTGGCCAGTAGCCTCAGAAGCTTAGGCGCAATCTCGAGCGGAGGCAGGCCCAGTTCAGCTGCACACACAAAATCATGGGTAAACTGGACGCAATCTCTAGTGGAATGGGTGTGGGACTTGTGGTAAATACAATAGATGGGCCCCCACTGACCGGGTCTAGGGGATTGGATAGTTTCTACCCGTTGAGCCATCTTGGAGTCTGGACTAGGCGGAAAACATGGTCGGGCCTTCTTGGAGTGGCGAAAAGGCCAAGCTAGAGGTTGGGGCGGCCTTTTCTCTGTCTTGTTGGTAGTAGCAGGCGCCTTGTCTATTTCCCGTCGAGCTGCCTGGGCTTCTTCTACGTTGATGTAGCTGGCTGCCTTCCCAAGGATCTCATCAAAATTCTTTACTGGCTCTCGGATAAGAGCCCGGAAGAACTCCCCCTTCACCAGACCGTGAGAGAAGGTGCTCATTAATATCTCTGAGGTAGCGGACGGGACATCCTAGGCTACCTGGTTGAAGCGTTTGATATAGCTTCTCAAGGGTTCTGCAGACCCTTGCTTAAGTACAAAGAGACAGTGGTATGTCTTCTGATAGTTCCTGCTACTAGTGAAATGGTGCAGGAAAGCAGTCTTGAAGTCTTGGAAGCAGGTGATGGATCCGTTCGGCAATCCATAGAACCATTTTTGTGTCGAATCAGACAGAGTGTTTAAGAACACTCGGCACTTAATGACATCATTGTATTGGTGCAGCAACGCAGCGTTCTGAAATTTTCAAAGATGATCCTCCGGGTCCTTGCTCCCATCATATTCTCGAATAGCTGGGGCGTGTACATTTTTGGTAGTTTTTCCTCAAGTACCCTTAGAGAGAAGAGCACTTGCTCCTCAAGCATCTCCCTGGGCTTCTCCCAAAGGATTATGGCTTTCCCCTTCTTTGAATCTCTAGGCAGGGAACTCTCGGCCATAGAGGCCTATGGTTGCTCTTTCTTATTATAACAATCCGGGCCCTTGTTATAATAGTTTGGGTATGGCTCCCGATAGAAGGCTTGAGGGAAATCCTTAAGCTGTTTTCTTTTAGATCCTCTGTCTGAGACACGGGTCGGGTCCTTAGAAATTGTGGGCATCTTGTGTGGGTGTGAAGCAATGGTCTATTTGTCAGAAGTCACTCGCATCTTAGTCTCGTTGACAGCTCGTACTCCCCTACTGTCATGGTGACGTTGATTCTTTCGGTTTCCTCCATCGTCACATTCCAGAACAGGTGAAAGAAGTTCTCACAGACGACACCAAATTGATCATGTCCAAAATCTGAATCAAAAGAAGGTCGGCTGAGATGTCGTTGGTGTTGACGGAGAGGCGACTTGCACACCTGTAGCATATGTGCCCAGGAAAACGGACCCCCACATGGGGCTGATGGACGACGGTGATTACACCAACGGTACTTGGGCTCTACGCACACTCAGACAAGCACACAGAGTGTTAGAGACCAGAAATCAGAGAAAAAATCCCCAGCGCAGGTGCTCTGATGCTCAAGTCAGGTACTTTTTTTCAGAAGAACAATGTACGAAGGAAAAAGAACTGTAGAAGACAAGTGCGAAAGTACACGTACCTGCTCATGGGAGAGGGCCTTCTATTTTATATGACTATGCATACCTCTGGAGCCTGACCGATGTCAGAGAATGTCAGGTGTCAGGGCCTGTCGGGTGATGAAGGACACGTGGTGCCCTCTTATCGATTGAGAGAAGGTTCTATTCACAAATAACAGTAAACCATTGGAATATTCCCTAACATATGACAGTTATTCCTTGACAGACGATTACGATTTCCTAACATTGTTATCACCTAGTGCCTTTTATCCTGCTCGGGTTTAGCTACGGACAATTCGGGATGACTGTTAGGTTGTGGCACCTAGCCCGAGTTTTGATGAGGGAGACGAGCTGCGGTGAGGGTCCTATCTTTCACACTTGGAGTATTGAAGGGTCGACTGAGAGTTGTCTTATTGAAAGTATCATGCCTATCTATGCAAATCTGGTTGAGAAAACCATATCAATCAGGGGAGGTCAAGCCTTACTCCAAGCTGTATCTCATGTCTCTGATCTGGGATCCTGATCTGTCAATATCCGATCGGGAATTATACGGCTGATGACGTCAGGTAGTTTAAGTTCTTCTCCCTAACTACTGACTGTCACGTCCCCTTGACTTCTGACTGTCACGTCCCCTTGACTTCTGACTATCATGTCCCCTTGACTTCTGACTGCCCCGTCTCCTTGACTTCTGACTGCCTCATCCCCTTGACTTCTGACTACCACGTCCCCTTGACTTCTGACTGCCTCATCCCCTTGACTTTTGACTACCACGTCCCCTTGACTTCTGACTGCCCCGTCTCCTTGACTTCTGACTGTCTCGTCCCCTTGCAAAATAAAATTATGGTGGTCACCATCATGGACCTTTTGGAAGATCCTTCTGAATTGATGAGTCAGCTACATACATATCTACGAAACCTCAAAGCCTGCAATGGTGGTAAGTAATGAAAAGTGATGACTCAGGGTATCTGTGACACGGTTTAAACTCCCAGCTTGGTGTCTCAGGTGAACTCCTACAATTAAGTCACTCACTTGACATACCACCTACTCATCTTGTATTGACTATTGATGTACTTCAAAACAGCGGGATTAGTAAATAGGATGAACTTCTTCTGTACCAGATAGTGACGTCAATACTTCAAGGATTGAATAATGGCATAGACCTCAAGTCATAGATAAAATAAATTTTCTTGGATATGGACAGCTTCTCACTAAAGAAAGCAATTGGACGCTCAGACTGACTCAAAACCCTTCGTATACGATGCCAGATACATTATAGTTAACCTCAAATACTTGGTCAAAATCAAAAAGTGTCAAAATTAGTATCTTAGTCATCTTCTGCTTGACCAGTTGAATCTCTATTTCTTCAGACCATTTGAAATCTCGTCTCTTGAAGCACTCGGTGATGCAAGCAATCAAAGTGATAAAATTTTTAATGAACCGATGGTAGAAAAAACTCAAGCCATGGAAACTCCAGACATCGCGCAAAGTCCTTGCTTGAGGCCACTCCAAGACTGCATTTATCTTTGCTTCATCTGCGTGCATACCATCAGTAAATACAATAAAGCCAAGGAAGGTTACTGATGTATAGTAAAAAAAAGAACACTTCTTCTTGTTGACAAATAAATACTCTGTTTTCAGCTTTTCAAAAATAACACGGATGTGATCAAAGTGTCAAAGTGTGATGCTCATGTTGGACTATAAATGAGAATGTTATCAAAGTAAACCATCACAAACTTTTCCATAAAAGGCCGCAAGATCTGATGCATAAATCTCATGAATGTACTAAGTGCATTAGGTAATCCAAAAGACATGGTCATCCACTCATAAAACTCATGTTATGTTTTGAATGTTGTCTTCCATTCATCTCCCGGCCTTATTATGATATGGTGGTATTCACTTTTAAAGTTGATTTTTGAAAAAAAAAAATCTTAGAACTAGATAACTGATCCAACACGTCATCCAAATGGAAAATTTGAAACCTATACTTCACTGTAATCTTGTTAATGGATCGATGATAACTAGTATTTTGATGTGATATTTTAACTCTCATATTTAGCATTTTTATCCTCTCGTTTACTTAAATCTAGCTTAATATCATGATTCACAAGTTAGGATATATTTGTGAGCTTATTATAATCTCTCCCTGATTTTGTCATTATTTCATGATTTTGTAGGGAATTAAAGAAAAGACATGGATATGAGTCGAGTCAAACCGATTGGTTCAAAGATATGGATCTAAAGTCGGTTCAAATTGAGAATATTTGGTTCAAGTTAAATGGAGAGCTTAGTTCATCTCATTCTAAGAGAGAAGAGCCCAATTTGATCCAACAATCCACTTCTAAAACCCACTCATCCAAAAGCCCAACCCATGAAAGAAAGTCACTCCTCTTATCAAATCCGGATCCAAACTTCTCAACCCAAATCCGGATCCTCAAACCCGAAACCATTAAGAAATGCACAGTCCTCTCTTCTCCCGATTCCCACACGTAGAATACACATCCTCTCTTCTTCGTTTTTGCTAGGGCACACGACAACACAGCGCCACCTTTCCTTTCTTTCTTCTCACCACCGGCTGGCGGCTTCTTACCTTACCTTCACTGCCACTGGCTAACCATTCCTTTCCACTCTTCTCTTCTTCTTGATTTCAAGCGGGGATGGCAGTGACACTCTTCAAGGCAGCGGCAAGCAGCGACGACGACTCCGATCAAGCTTAGCTCATTAATGAGGTGTTCCTCCAGTGTTCTTCCCTACCTCCCTTGCTTCCTTGACTCTATGTCATAGCGGTTGCAAAGCAGAGTTTCAAGAAATAAGGTGGCAGTGAGCTCTAATCTTTGCCATCTCATCAGAGAGGGTTTTTCCAGCAAGATCTTCTATCTTCCGGCTTCCTTCCGATAGTTGTACCATCTGGGCTTCAGGCGGTAGAGCAAGAAGAAGAAGGCGACAGTTCATCCCATTTCACAGTCCATTACACCATTTTCGATTAACTTCTATCCAAGGGGAGTTCTTCGATGGAAGATTCATATCATCATCATTGTCAAAGCAAGCACCACCTATAGTGTGCTACTTTTCACCGGAGTTTGGCATTCCATCTTTGGGCCCTTGTGTCGGCAAGGGTAGTCTTTAAAATTAAAGTTGGGTGAATTGTGGTTTGGATACTTAGTTTTTTTCATGTTCATTGTTGATGATTAATTGTGGTTAAATGCTTGTATTAAACTTGATTTCTCATGTTTGAACTGCACATTCTATACTTAAATAGTTTCATGCATACAACATATTTGATGAATTGCTTCAACCATTAGTTAAGCTTTAATTCGATGCATTTTAATTGGTTTAATTCTTGCTTTGTCTTGTTTTTCCATTCCTTTTAAGTTCTAGTTTTGATTGAATGTCATTAGGATAGATTATCTTAGATTTTGCTACATGCTCTATGTTTCGTTCAATGCTTAATTTGTTAATTGTTCACTTTATGTTTTCTTTAATTCTAGTGCAATTGTAATTTAGATTAGGTTAGCTTTCCTTTACTTACATTATCTTTCATTTATTAGATTAAGTTTCATTTAATACTTTGTTATTTCCTATCTTAGTTTAATTATGTTAATGGTGAACCCCATAGCATAGAGTGACAATGTGTTGTGGATTAATTGTTAGCACTTAGTTAGATTTCATTCAAGATTAGACTAGTTTCCTACTTGTCTTTCTTTTCATTTGTTAGATTTAGAATCACAAAAACTAAACAACCCCCATTTTCATATTAAAATCTCTAAAAATATGAATAACAAACAATCCTAGATTACCATCCTATCATTGCATTTATTGGGAGATGACTCGAGTTGACCCTATGTTATACTAGCATAGATAGATTCAGTACTTAATTCTTTTGATACCGTATCACGACAATACAATTTTATCAATCGACTGTCAATACCTATACACCATGAGTCATCCTTCTTCGACACTCATAGGGCAGAAATTGCACAGGGGCTCATGCTCTCTCGGATATGTCCCTTTTCCAGCAATTCTACCACCTGTTGCTATAATTCTTCAGCTTCCTTAGTACTGAGGTGATATCTTGGTCGATTAGGCAAACTTAACCCTAGAACAAGATCAATCTAATGTTGGATATCTCGCATGATGGTAGCCTAGAAGGAAGATCCTCTGGCATCATCTCATCAAAATTCTCTAAAAGATACTGTACTTTGGCTGTTAACTCGGTATCCATGGCTAGGACATCGCTTTGGCATGGCAGCAAAGCATAGATAACGTCATCATGCTCCATCTCATTTCAAAACTTGGATATAGAAAGTAGATTAGTAGTTTTGGCTATCAGAATTGGAGTGATTTCTTTTCAACGCGGCACCAATATAATCTTCTTTCCCTTGATGTGAAGGGTAAAAGTATTCTTTCGTCCATCGTGGATAATGTTGCGCTCATATTACCAAGGTCATTCCAATAATACATAACATGCATCCATGACTACCATATCACACTAAGCACTATCAAGATATTTGTTGCTAATTGAAAAATGTATAAGGCAATGCATGTCTACTGTTACCTCACTATTTTTATTCAGCAACGACAACTTATTCAACTCAGGATGATGGTCTGTCTTCAACTATAATTTCTGGAGAGTCTCCTCGGACACTATATTCTCTCAATTGTCATTGTCAATGATCATCTTGCGGACCTTATTTGCGACAATGCAAATAGTATGAAAAATATTAGTTCTCAATCACTCATCCCTGAATTGACATTGGGAGTCAACAAACTTTTGTGAATGACCAGAGTCTCTTGACCATCACCATCAAACATGTTGTTAGCTTCATACACTAGTTTACCAATTGCTATTGTTTATTCTTCCATGTCTTTGTCAATCAATAATTTGTGTTTCTGATCAGCAAGGTCAGGTTTCTTGCATTGGTTTGTGCTATGTCCTTATTCATCACAACGATAACACATGATATGAGCCTTAGAATTAACCTATGGTGGTTGTTGCTATGAAGGACGAGAATCCTGAGGACTAACTGGCTAACTATTTTGGTCGCTTCTATCCACTGGCTTCCGATGTTACTGCTTTTCAACTGTCAGTGCACGCTAGTAGACCTCTAAAACTGTCAACAGTGAATAAAGGCTAAGGACATCTTGCAAGGCTAGGTGCAACCCCCTCCCCCTCCTCCTCTCTAAATATTGTGCCATCATTTGCTCGTTTGACTTTGACAAGTTGTTTCAGGCAACCAACTAAAAGAACTCATCTGTATATTCGTCGACTGATCTCGCACCCTATCTCAACGAGTGAAGTCATTGGAACAGAATTTGGGTGTAGCGTAAAGGAAGGAAGTATTCCCTCGTCTTCTTCTTCATCTTCTCCCGGTCAGTTATTTGGGATTTGCCCTGCTTATCCCATGAACGTAACATTTATTCCTACCATGCCAATACTTGTCCCTTAAGTCTAATGATAATTAACTTCACCTTCATTCGATCTAGAACATACTTATAGTTAAAGATCTTCTCCACTTCATTGATTCAATCAACGAAGCCCTCTTCTTGTAACGTACTAGAAAATTCGAGCAGTTCAATCTAAAAATAAGTCTTCATAAGGCTCCTCCCGACTATGGCGTTCCTAATATGTAGTCCGTTGGTGATAAGATTTCTCGAAAGTAAACTCAGATCCATAATTTGAGATCTTCACAAATTCGCACCTCTTCCGCTAGACATTGGATTAAATTTGTAACTTATCTATGTAAATTCTCAATCATTAACTCATGAACGCTACAATCACAATGTCTAGCTTCCTCAATCGGAATATGCCTGTTGTTACGATCGTGACCATGATGGTCTTCCATTAGATCTAATCTGCTCTAATACCAATTGACGTCGGGCTAACGAGAAGGGAGATTGAAAGAAAATGCAAGAAGAAAAAATGCCAAAAACAAAGAAAAAACCACGTTCTATAGGTTATACAAAAAAAAAAGAAGTTTTATTATCAATAGAGGAAAATTCCTCAAACATATACAAAGGTGTTTATATAAACTCTAGACCTTAGAACTCAAAGAAAAGAAAGAAATCATAATATATGGACTTCAATTTCAATCTGGTAAAGAAAGGAAAGCAAGTCTTACCATAGAAGGACAATTTATAATAGAAATTCTATCAAAAAGAAATTACCAAAATAGAATGCTTATATAAACTCAAAATCATAAATGCCAGAAATATCTAAAATCTTTTAAATACCATAAAAATAAAAATTACTAAAAAATAGTAAAAAGATGTTTGGAGGCTCTAAAAATGACCCAAATAGTATTTTTTTGGGTCTAAAACTTAGCGATTACAAGTTTCCCATAACAAATATAGATTTTTAAATTCTGCACACGTGAGCATAGACAGAATATGATCCCAAGTTTCGAGTCAAAAGTTATGACCCTTTAAAATTCATGAGGTCATATTGGGTTGATCCTGTATCAAATTCATTGATAGTCTTGTAACAACAAAAAAAAAATGATAAACTCAGTTAACTTCGTTAACTAGCCCTAGGGATGATCGGTCCGATCCCACGAAAATTTTTCACCTACCACCAAGGTAAATCGAGAAACGCGCGCGGTGGATAGCTTAAAAACCCAGTGACCTTTGGTTATAGGCTCTATTTGGAGAAAAAAAAATTACAAATAAGTTATAGCTGGGGATCGAACTACAGATATCTGGATGATAACTTAAATGTCCTACCATGATATCATAACCTCATAGACATCTTACAACAACAAGTACTAAGTTAGGGAGGTGATTATTTTCCAATATGTACTACAACTTCGGGTGATATAAAAATGATTAAAAAAAACCCTTTCCTCGGGCTTGGACTAGACGATCTTGGGCCGAAGTATTTACTGGTGGAAAAAATCTACGAATTTATCTTCATAAGTAGAGTACTAATTTAGTATTGGAATGGTCTTACAAGGACGACGAAGACTACAAGGGTTGATTGTCAATACTACGCTTCTAGGATTTACTTGGAAGATCGGTGAAAAACTTTAACAGGGTCGAACTGATCACACCCAGCATGAGAAACTAGGTTATCAGTAAAAAAAAAAATGATATTGATATAACCCGAGAGTTGATCCTTTTTTTAATTTTAGCTACTATAATAACTAATTTTTTAAGTCAAACCCAACTTCAGGCTTCCACTGGACTCTCCGTATCATCTTTGTTGACAACAAATACATGATCCCCATGTTTTCGTTTGATTTACTAATTATATGAACTTTGCATCTTTCACTTTTCCTTTCATTTCTTTTAGAATTCCAATTCGGTCACCAAAGCATAAAATTTGATGTAGTGTTTGTTTTACATAGTCTTTGAAATTGGAGCATGATTATATTTTTTATCTTTCAAATTTTCAAAAAAAAAATGTCATTAGACAAGATGATAGTGCCATTAGCAGGGCGTAGTCACCATGAGAAGGAGGTGCAACTGCCCCTCTCACATTTTATTAAAAAAATAATATATATATTTAAAAACTCTCATCCTCATTTTGATTAATCAATTTATCATCCTTTTATCTAAAATTAAAATTGATCACATATTTAGAAAGCATATGATTAAGCTATCAATTGATACCATTTTTATGAAAAAATATCACGACTTAAAATATTAAGTATTAAAATTTTAAAATAAAATATATAATAATAAATAGATGAACTAAATCATAGGACACGGAGTGAGAGTGCTAAATTAAAATTGAATCTGATTTGAACTAAATTCAACATATAGGTACAAAAATAAGGATTACGTTGATTCAAATCAGAATTGATTTAGTCAAGTTATGACCAAATATTGTAGCAAAAAGATGATTATGCTCACCCTAGATGCCCCTTAGAGTCTGTCCCCTAGTTATGTGAAAATGATGTAAATTACGATATCAACTTATAATTGACCACCAAGTTAATTAAGGTGGGAGGGATTTTTTTCCCCGAGGGCATGCGAAGTTGACCAAATCAAATTTAATATTTAAACGAGTTTGATCGATTTAAAATAAATTAAGATATTTTTGAGAAAACCATTAATGTTTTCTCTCCATTTTCTTCCTACACACGTTGCAACCCCGCCATACCGTATGTCACTCTTTCACCCATTCCTCTCTTTTATTTTTCTCTTCATCTTCTTCCACATTTGTTTTTTCTCCTTCTCTTCTCCAACGATAATAAACCTACAATTTCCCTCTTTTCTTTTATCTTCTCCAACAAACAAGAAATGCAACATCAGTCGTTACCCTCTTCCAGCAACAAGAGCAACCCTTAGCTCTCGCATTTTCTTCCTTTTCTTGTATTTTTTAGGGTTTTATCGGCATTGCAAGAATAGCCATATTTTGTCTTGTCTTGCTCTCTCTATGTCGTAGTCAAACTCATCGAAACTAGTCGAGATTACTAACAAAGAATGTATAACTCTCCTCTTCTGCTTCTTACTCATTATCTTCTCATTTCTATTTTTCTCAAAAGCAACGGTCTTCCAAGAGAAGTAAGTTCATGTCTTCTTTCATGTTTCATTAATTGAAAGAGAATTGTAAAATATAAACTTTATATTAAGTTGATAATTAGAATAATTATTTAAATCGCAATGAAAGTCTAATATGTATGAATGATAAATATTATAAGAAAGTGAAATCATAAATGATTTTTTGATTTTGAGTCATATATAAGTTTTGAGGATTGACGGATCATTGTTTCAACTAAACCAAGGACTATGGTCAAGATTTTTGAATTTAAGCTTATTTTCAACTTCTTAAATTCAAAATTTAGGTTTTGGATGATGAAAATTGATCTATACTAATATTTAGAATTTTTAAAAATTATCCCTCTTGATTGAAAATACTAACTATGCCACTAGCCATTAGATTGATACTAATGTCAATTCAAAATATTAGTCATCCATTATCTATAACTATTCCAATATTTTGGATATTTGTGATGAGATTAAAAGGAAATTGATTTGAAAAGAGAGAGACTATTCGATCATTAAATTGTAAACCGTTTTGCCTACTTGATAATAGAAGGCTCCAAGTGCGATGAGGAAAAAAGGCACTATTTAGAAGGATTTAAACTTAGTGTTCTAGCTTTGAATAGAAAATTATAACATATTTAATATAAAGTTAAAGGATTAAGATATATTTTGAAGAATCAGTCAAATTTATTTTGAAGAACCATAGGAGCTAGAAAAATCAAAGGCATGGGGCATGTACAAGGAGGGTGAATTTGAAGGAAATTACAACGTACGAAAAACCAAAGTTAATTTAGTCTTAAAAAAATAGAGAATTCAAAAAAATATGATGGAAGGAACAAATGAATGATTACTTTGCATAATTAATGCAAATAGTAAATCAAATGAAGACATATGGAGACAATATTTCCATTAAAAATATAATGCAAAAGATTTTAATTAGCATTCCAGTGAAATATGATAGCAACAAGTAAACAATCAGAAATTAAGATATCTCTACATTATTAGTACGAGAAGCAAATGAAAAAGGTATTTCAGTCGCAATTAAACTTTGAAGAGATGGATTAAGCAATCAAGGAAGAGGTTAGGCTAAAGAACAACAGTAGAGGTAGAAGCTCTTCAACTCAACAGTAGAGGAAGAGATTAGTATAACATCGATATAGTCTACAATTTGAAAAAAAAAAAAGGTATGAAAGCTATTTTAATCATAATAGTTGATTGCAAAAGCTAATATATAAAAATAAATAAATAAATAAAATAAAATCTCTCTAAAGCTTCAAATATCTCCACGCTATGGGATGATAACTGAAGTCACCATGAGAGCAAATAGAACTACTACAGAAGCATGCTATAACTTAAGCAAGAAGCAATAAACAATTCGTTCTAACATGGCAATGAGTAATTAAGAAAAAGTATAATTTCGTCAGTGCAAGGTTAGAAAACAATGCAAAAAACCAAATAAGAAATATATAAAGAAAGAAGACTCCGACGTCGAATTACAAAAGATTGGTATAAAAGATCAGGCGAAATCCGTCTATCATCAACATCAAGCACCAACTTATGGAGATTTTGTTCTAAACTCTTGAGAAAATTATTCATAAGTTGCAAAGAAGAAATAAATTAAGGGCGAACAATGAGATATTAAACAGCAGCATCTCTTAAGTTGCAAAAGAAGTTCTCTTCTTTTGATAATAAACTATCCATATTTCAACTGGTTCTTCGCACCCATCTATTTCTAAAGAAATAACATTGACCGTATTATAACTAAGCATTTATCCTAAAGAACGGAAAAGTTGACTATCCCAAGTCATGAAACATATTCCTAATATCATTACTTTTCAGATGCATATATAAAGTTCTGCAGCAAGATTAGCATATATTTAGGATCACATATTCCCACTCCTGAGCTCACTAAGCTATGTGCTCCTAGGACTGTTTGCAGGTTAACCTTATAACCTTTAATTTATTTGGGTGCGGGTGAAGAAATCCATGAAGGATTCCATATGAATATGTAGTCCAACAAGTAAATTTAATCTATAAAATAAATATTAAAGTTTAAGTTCTGTCTATCTATCTAGCTTGAGGTGAATATATATATATATATATATATATATATATATATGAAAAGCTAGTAATAAATAATGAAACAGAAGAATCACCTTCATATATATATATATATATATATATGAAAAGCTAGTAATAAATAATGAAACAGAAGAATCAGAAGGTGACATAACCGAAGTGTGCCAAAAGAAGGCTCAGAGACAGGATGAGTGCCAAATGGTTTTTGTATAAGGCAGCAAAAAGAAGTAGGTAAGCTCACAACAGAGAAAATTAATGAGCGGGGCACTGCCACAACTGCATCACAGCCCCTGCAGCGTCATTCCTTTTGCCTGTTCTCCTTTACAGATAGAACTTTTCCCCCCTACTAGTTGTCGCTTGTCTCCTTCGGCTATCCTTAATGCTGTGCCACCACATCAACCAGTACTGTGGGAGAATTAAAGTGGTCCTGCCATGCGTCGAAGTAAGTGCACCATTGGAGGTGGTCATAATATGCCAGAGTTTTGCCAATCACCAATCCAATGGTAAATAAATAAAATGAAGTTTTATAAACTTCAAGACTCACAAATAAGATGAAAGAAAGATGATAGAGGCTAAGAAACTTGATCGATGGTGTTTAAGAGTGAAAAACTTGAAAAGTGCTTATTGTCTTATAAATTAAGAATTGTTTCATCCAAGCAAGAACTCGATTCAAGAGGCGAGCTAGGTAAGATTGGTTGATATATACCTTTCAAGATGATCGATCTCTGGTTATTGGGAATAATTCAAGAGAAGAAGATTTCTGGAAGTAGCTAGCAAACTAAGAATCTATCTTTCTTATTTCTTGCAAGCTGCTACTCGGTGTAATAATGTTGTTGCACAAATGCACTTTCGGATTCTTGCGACGGAACAAACGCCATTAACGTGCCATCACCCATCAGCTCAAATCCCCTTCTATCGTTAAATCTCGTGAGCACCTGTTGCTGCTCGTACCTCGTCGTCATATCTGCTACCACGGCCATGGCCATTTGCTGAGTCTCCATCGGCTCGGGCGGCGGAGGCGGCGGCGGAGGTTCATGAATAAAATTTTGGGCGTGGTGATGAGCCGCCGCCGCTTCCTGTGCGGCGAGACCGAGGCCCATGCCAACACTCATCACTGGAACGCCGTAGGGCGCGTCGGAGCAGGGGGGACCATGGGCGAAGAGCGGACCGAGCGTGGCGGCGCCAATGTAGGTGGAAAGCTCTTTCTTTGCCTCGTAGAGCTCGCGCTGGACCTGCTTGAGCTTTTGCTGGAGGAGCGAGATGTATCCGACGCAACCATAAACGGGGTTGTGCATCCTCACCTGCGCCTCGTAGGCCAGCGAGTTGGCGGCGTGCTCCCTCTGCGCAGGGGGCAGATCGCTGAGGAGCTTCCCGACGTTGCTCGCCCCAAAAACCTTGTGCACGCACGCGAACTTCCCCGGCTGGTCCGGCGGGAAGTACGGCGCGAAGACACACCCCGGCGTGCACTTTCGCCGCAGGCATTTGCACGCGGCGCAAGGGGAGTGGGTCGACATCGCCGGCGGTGATTAATTGTCGTTAAAAAAAAGAAGCTGAAAGCATTTGAATCAGAAAACAAACCAATAAGGGCTCGCTCGCTAGGGTTAATCAAGAACATTAATTGGGATTGAAACATTATAGCGTACCTTTCCAAATCTTTCAGCTCAAAAACTTGTCCGATCGTTGACAAAAATCATTTGTCCCATTTGAGATCGATCAGGAGGCAGCCACCCTTCTTAGGTTTGCTCGAAACAAAGAGATCGTTTGTCATTTTAGGTCAACTCAAAGGGGAGCAAATAAGATCGCAGAGGGGCATGCCGCGAGATCTGACGTGCACCGTGCGCGTTTGTTTCGTATCCAGCCTGTAGCAGCGGAGCGGAGAGAGAGGGAGATCGGCGATCGGAAGCAACGAAGTAAGCGCCAAAAAGAGGTGGAAGTTGGGGATGGAATGGAGACGGAGAGAGAGAGAGAGAGAGAGAGAGACAGAGAGGAGAGTGGCTTTAATCCGCTCTGGCGGTGGATTTACGCCTCGTTGCGTGGTGAGGAGTTTTCAGATCCCAACACAAGTCGTGACGAAGACGAAGAAACTTAAAATAAACAGAAAATTTGGTGACGAATTAATTAACGGAAATAACCGTACGTAGGAATAAAAGGTCAAAAATCATACGAGCGTCCTCCTCTTCCGAATCATTTGTAGGCTTCATCCACTTTCGAATCCCAGTTTATATCAGGGAATTTTTTTCTCCTTAGAAGTAAATTTAAGAATATTGATCATTTAATAGACCTCTAGAAATAATTTTAAATTTATCTTAATAATTGATGATAAAAATTTTATAGAATTAAATCAATCCTCCCAAAATTAATCAATCCAAAAGTTGTATATATGATACAAATTAAAAAGCAAAATAAAAAGACTTCATTTGACGTATGGTAAGATATTTTTTTTTAATAGGAGGGCAACTCTAAGAATAATGATAGCTTGGATGATTCTATGTAAGAACTTCCTAATTTATCCTGATGAATGATAGAAAATTTTCATGGAATCGGATTAATTATCTTCATAATTAGTTTAGTTGGTTTGAAAAATTGGATGCTAAAAATCAAAAGTGTCTCATTCTTCTATAAAATGACACAAATGCCCTTTGATCTATGCATGCATTTGACACGCATAATGTCATTTTTTCTCATCTAAATCCCATCACATTGTATCAGCTACAAGAACGTAACTACTACAACTATAATAGTTGCAGAAGCTATGAACTCGTAGTTGCTATAATATTGTAGCAGCTATGAAACCGTAGTTGCTATAGTTACAACATTATACCATCTATTAATTAGTCATTGTTATAAATGTTGATCCTGTCTAAAATTAGGAAAGATGGAGCACAGGGTGGGTGAGTAGGCGAGAATGTTGAAGGAGGAAGGAATTGGAGTTGGAAACCATGGACCTCTACACACTACAAAGAGAGTAAACCGGAACGTTAGAGCGAGAACCAGGGAGGGGATCCTTGCTGCATGCACTCCAACGCTCAAGTCAAAATCGTAGCAAATAGAGAAGAAGATGAATAGTAGAACAGTAGTGTAGATGCATGTGCGTGAGTGCACGCATACCTAGCCAACAGAGAGAACCCTCTTTTTATACTGACTCTCATAACCTTCGTAATAATGAGACGCTAGAGAATGTCTAGTGTCAGAATATGTTAGGTAATGGAGGAGGTACGACAGCCCTCCCTTAGGCACAAGAAGGTTCTATTGCTTGTATATATGTTAGAATAGCGGAATATTTCATAGTGTGTAGCCATTATTCTTTGACAGGTATTTACAATTTTCTGACAATGTTGTCTCCTAGAGGGGATATGACCTGTTATGTGTTGGGAGCCCTGGCCATGTGGAGCGAAGAGTTGAGCTCCGAATGTCTGTCCGACTCTTTGGTTGACCAGTTGTATACTAGGATTCATGCCCATAAGGAGCGGAGAGCTGAGCTTTGAAGGTTTGACCAACTCTAGGGTCAATAGGCTATGTACTGGGAACCTAGCCCATGATGAGCAGAGAGCTGAGCCCCGAATGTCCGAACTGCTCTAGTGTTGATCGGCTATGTGCTGGGAGCCTTGCCTATGAGGAATAGAGAGCTAAGCCCCGAAGGTCCGACTGGCTCTTTGGTCGATCAACTGTATGTTGGGAGTCATGCCCCTGAGGAGTGGAGAGTTGCATCTCGAAGGTCCAACCAGCTCTAGGGTCGACCGGCTATGTATACCCTGACTTTGACTATCACCTCACCTTAACTTTTATTATCATCTCACCTTGACTTTGGCTACCATATCATATTGACTATCAACCCCACATTACTTTTAGGGTCACTCACGATGTGTCGTATCACAAGTCTCCCCTTTAAGTATAGTCAAAGGAGGTTCATAACTGACTGACTAAACCCGAGTCCTACTACTGTTCAATCATCCGATAGGCTGACGACTCTAACTATCGCCACTCAATATTACCGTTGAAGTAATCTTTCTCGAAAAAATGCTTGTTAAGCATGTGATATGCAAGGTAAGGTGATAGTGATGCACATGAAAGTGTATCAGCGAAATAATTTGGTTGTCTTGTCCATCATAAATGTCGTTTCATGGGCAAGCTCCACGTGTTCCACCAACTCCCCATTCTCTGATGTGATAGTTGACGTATGCCTTTTTTATAGACTAATGGTAATTCATCCCCTCCGATCTGACAGTTGCAACCAATCAAGCCATTTTGATCAGATGATCGAGCTTTAAAGATCTCTCATGACGCATGTTAAAAAGCCTAAGCACCTAAGGAAGTAATCCATTCATGCCTTATCTTCTTCAGTTTACTTCTTTGGGGATTTCTACTGTGTGCACTCCCCTTCTCGTGATCTTCCTAGTAAGTGTCCTTTCAATCCTTGTGCATCTCTTTGTCATTCATCCATGGCCTAAGAAACTTTTAACCCTTGGTATACGCTTACTCACTCTGATTTCGATAGTTACAACCTTGAGATGATCCGTCTAGCCCTGGAGATCCTTAAAAACCTGTGCATACTCACTCCTGACCCTCAAGACCATCCTCACTATCCTCCCCCAGGCTACATCACCTTCTTCAAATATCAACTTCAAGCTGGTTTGCGCTTCCCTATCCCCTACTTTCTATCCAAGATAAGCTAATACTTCCATATTCCGCTCCAACAACTGACTCCCAACACCTTCCAATCATCTGTGGAATGACGATCCTATTTCGTTTGTATGATATTCCCATTAGCCCTCGTACTTTCCACTATTTTTATTATCCTAAAAATTCAGAGGCTGGGATTTTTCTATTTCAATTCAGTCTCAAGGCAGTTTTCTTCAAGAAGCTACCCTTATCTAATAAGGGATGAAAATCTTATTTCTTTTTTTATCCAAGTGTCTGAGTCTGTGTCCTAGCCGACCGATTGGCAAGTGGACCTTTCCCCCTCTCCCGAGTTAGGAGACTACCGCCATGAACCTACCTTCATTTCTACTTCTGCGAAGTTGGCTGGTTTGCAATTCAACATCCCCAACTACTACAGGAGGGCCTCCTCTATATGTTCAGACTTAGTCCAACCCAAGCAGCGCTTCCCTTCTCTTTTGGTAAGGATTAGTAACTTAGTTTTTGTGTTATCACTAACTAAGGTCCTCTCTATTTGGTGCAGTGAAGACCATGTTTAAAGCTCTAGCTTCTTAGTCTCTGCGATTAGAAGAGGTTGAATTAGATCGACAAGGCCAAGCCCTTTTGGCCGAACAAGAAAACCAACTGACCGACCCCTCTGTAGAGGCTTCTAGCTATAGGACCGTTGAGCACATGAGAGGTAGTGAATTACATGTATTTAAAAACACAAGTAAAAGTGCAAAGTGTGAGTGTGGAGCGGAACTGTAAAAGCATAAGTAAAAAAGAAAAAGCACACGTTCGGTTTTCCTTGGTTTGGAGCTTTCGGTGACTCCTACTTTAAGACTCAGGTCCTTTGGACCTTTCCGATGGGTAATCTATTAATCAATCACTTTTTTACAAAATTTAGGTTGGTAACAAGCCTACCAACTTTAGAATATGATATATAGAAAGAAATCAAGAGTAATAAAAATAATAACTACACGTTACCTAAGTCTAAGCTCATTTGAGCATGTAGCGGCGTCATGTCATTCTTCTGTCATTGAGGTTTGAATGCAGCAGAGTAGTAGTGTATGATTAGAGCAGTCAGATGTTGAGGAAGCATGTAAACAAGTTGTATCAAAGTTATTCTGAGGTTGCTAGTCGAAGTGCCTTTTATAGGCATTTTCGAGTGTCTAAACCACCTCGGGTGCCTGAATTGATGCCTATTTGATCCTGCTTCATCACTGAATTATCCATCTCCAGAGGCCTAGACCGAGTCTGAGCGCCTGGACCGCTGACGTGTCTGCACCTCGTCAAAGTTTTATCTTTGAAAATTCATCCATCTCTAGATGCCCGGACTGATTCGAGCACCTAGACCCAGATATGTGTCGTCTTATCAGAGTTTGCCACCTCAACTCAGCTAGTCACCTATTTGACCCCTTTTCGAGTGCTTAGACCAAGTTTGGCCGCCTAGAGCCCTTTTCCGCCATTTGATTTATTGCATCATAAGGTTAACACAACCAAGTATAAGCTGTAAAATAGAGTTATCATAATATTTAAATAACATTATTAATTTGATTCTCTCTTATCAAGATCATGATCTAATCATGGTCTTAGCTTAAACTTTCAAAATGGATCTAAGCTGGACTAGCATCTACAACCCTACTGGGCTCATCCTCACTAAATCTCTCTCCTTTAGTGTTTACATCCACTTACTTGCCAAATATCTGGTCCTCCAGACCAGTTTAAACTTTCTCTGATCCTGTTTAGTGTTTGATCAATCTAATCTACTAGGACTTACCTATAATACTGAGTTAGTACAATAGATATAAAAAAAATAAAGTAAAATAGTGTTCACAGTATGAAGAATTTGCTGCGTGGAAGATCGAAAATCAGTTGGTCACACGTGATTAGAGTTTACTCCTCCAAGACTTCTCATTACTTGGGGTTTGGTTATCTAACGTCACTCACAATGACTTTCATTGTCTAACTTCACTTACCAAGACTTTCACAGCCTAGTTTCACTCACTAGGACTTCCATTATCTGACTTTACTCACTAGGACTTCCATAATCTAGCTTCACTTACTAGGGCCTAGCTTTACTCACTAGGACTTCAATTGTCTGACTTTTTCACCAAAATTTTCACCACCTAGCTTTACTCACTAGGGTTTAACTTCACTCATTAGGACTTCTATTGCCTGACTTCACCTATCAAGACTTCCACCACCTAGCTTCACTCACTAGGGTCTAGTTTAACTCACTAGGACTTTTCCTTGCCTAACCTCTAGTGAGGACTAGTCACTTTATTATACTTCTCATCTGCATAACCTTCGGTTAGAACTTATCCTTGTTAGTCATCTAGTTCTAACTAGACTTCACTCTTACAAACATCAAGTCATGTTTGAATTAACCCTTGGTCAACTTGACCCGATATTGGTATATTGTCAAATATTGAAACCCTAGAGATCGATTACACCAACACTAGCAACTGAGCAAGTGGCACTGGCACGACAACAAGTGTGGAAGGAAGATTATCTCCCAACCCTCTCATAGCACCGGAGGAAATTCCTTCCAATGAATCTGAAACACAATTGAGGGTCAAAAGCAAGAGACATCGTTCTAGCACTACCAAACAACCATCTTTCTAGCGGGCATCTTCGGCTATTGCGCCTTCCCCCCTATCCACACCGACTAGGGAAAACACTCCAGCCCTATCTTTCAAGCAAATGCCTTTGACTCTGGCCTCCCACAGCTTGATCCAAGGAGAAATAGTTTCCCAACAGGGTGGGTCTCCTATGGCCCTGACTCCTCGGGCATCATCCCCTCTTCCAACTATCCTTCCTGTAGGGCTTCCTTTGAGCCCCATCCATCCTGCTAGTCGAAGAGTCGTTTCCAATTCTTTGCTGCATTCGACGTGCCATCCATTCAGGAGGTAGCCTCATCTTTGAATCCTTCTCTGGCATGTGGGCAAATACAATTGAAAGGCTTGTTAGTGGAGGCATGGGAGGGCGCAATGACCCAAATGGACAACCGCACTATAATGGGCTAGCAGATGGGTTTGCCCAAGACTTAGCCATGGTAAATTTTGGCTGGCTTATCCTTTCAACTAGAATATTGCTAATAATATTTTTCTTTAGATTTGGAGGGTTGGGATGAACGTATCCAAAACCTTAGTGGGTATGGTGTTGGTGCAGGAAGCATCAAATGATCAAACCTGTGTTTTGATAATGACAAATGATTCAAAAGTTAAGATATCTTGTTGTCTAATAAGGTTGATTGAGTTTGCGAGAAAGTCCTAAGTTGTCTTAGGCAAAAGTCCTAGTGGATTATATGCAAATGGAAAACCCTAGGAGTGGTAACCCTAGGTCCTAGGGGGTGGTAACCCTAGGTGATGGAAAATTCTAACTGTAGTTAGGCAGGTGGAAAATCCTAGGAGGTAGTAACCCTAGGTCCTAAGGGATGGTAATCCTAGGTTATGAAAAACCCTAGAGGGAGGTAACCCTAGGCAGAAAGTCCAGTCGGTCTGGAGGATTAGTCTGGCAACAGGTAACTTCTCTTGAGAGGAGTAGGTGAGAACACATTCCCTAGTGAGAGAACAGTAGGCGTCGGTTCGACATAGGGTTTCCGGAGGAAATCCGAAGCCAGAACCGGACAGTCTGAAGGTTGTCAAAGTTATTTATTTACATATTATCTGCTATATGCTAACTCTGTTTTGTAGGAGGCTAACACTTTGTGCAGAGTTAGAATCAACCAGGATCGGTCGAGCAAACCTCCAAGCAGCAAGATCATAGTTCCAGCGAGTGGACCGGGTTCGACCAGGGGATCGGTCGACCGAACCAAGGATAAGCGGTGACGTGGTCGAGCTAAGTTGATCGGACCAGATGAGCTGGGGATCGGTTGACCGAACGAAGAGAGTATATCCGAGCAGCAGAACTAGGAGGCAGACCGATTCAGGCGGGATCGGTCGACCGATCAGGAGGATCGGTCGATCAATCGACAGCGAGTCAAACCTAATCCCGAGATCAGGGGATCTGGATCAGGTCAAGCTTGGCTATAAAAAGGAGCCTCGGCCAGTACTTTAGAGCAACCCGAAATTCAGACTACTTGCGCTCTTGTTTGCTATGACAAAACGCTTCAACAACGCTCAACTGCTACGCCGACAATTGACATTCCTTTCAACATCTTTGTATCGTCAGTAACTTAGTTTTTAATATTGCAATTGTAATTGATCTTATAAAGATTTCTCGAGCATATAGTGATTGCTCACTGAAAGCACTCTCACGTGCGGACATTGGAGTAGGAGTCACCATAGGTTCCAAACCAAGTAAAAAAAAAGCTTATTAGCGTTGCTTTTCTTTTCATTCTTTATTCCGCTGCGTATTATATGTGTTTTGTGAAACGGACAAATTAGTCATGAGTGCTATTCACCCCCTCCCCCCCCCCCCCCTCTAGCACGCCATCGATCTTACAATTGATATCAAAGCGAGACTACTCTGAATTGGCGAAACCACCAATCGAGCAGAGAGGGCTCTTTTTGAAAAATAAAATTATATACCGTTTTTACTTAAAAAAAAATTCTTACGCCTTTCATTTTTTCCCTCCAAAATTATTTTTAAAAAAATCATTCTCATCTTTTCACCATTAGTTAATATTAGCAAAATATCGAAGTTACCAAAATATGTAATAATATTTTTTTATTAATGTTTTATTATTTGTTTTCTCGAAATTAGTGAATCGCTATTTTTTATTTTTCTCTCGCACTACTAATCCAAGACCAAGTCTTGGAACATCTGTTATTATTTTTTCTTGTGTGCGAGCTTCTATATCTATGGTCCACCAAGAAGGCTACAGCACAGTCTGCCCGCCTCTTTTCTCCAGCGATGATTTTGGCTACTAGAAGGGCCGAATGGAGTACCACCTCAAGACGCAAGTCGAGATGTAGATAATCATCCAAACTGGCCTCGAACTCCCACTCAACGGCACTGGAAAGCCAGTGTCATGCTAGAACTAAGATACAACCTTGATGAAGAAGATTGAGGCCAATGCCAAAGCGATATGCACTCTCCAATGTGGCTTAACCAAAGAAGAACTGAACCGGGTTGGTCCCTTTAACAGTGCAAAGGAGTTATGGGAAAAATTAATCGAGCTGCACGAAGGGACCTCCGATACTAAAGTAAGTAAAAGAGATTTAATTTTAAATAAATTGTATAACATAAAAATGCAGGATGATGAATCTGCGAGTCAACTACACGCACGCATCCAAGACCTTCTCAACAGCCTCCACGCAATCGGTCAAAAGGTGGAGAGTCGTGACATCATAAGGTACGCACTGAATGCTTTTCTGAGGAACACCTTGTGGGCATCAATGGTAGATGCTTACAAGGTATCTAAGAACCTTTCCTCAATTACACTAGATGAACTTTTTTTTCAGAATTTAAACTTCATGAACAGACTAATGTGTGCCCGACCGAGCAAGGTATTACTTTGATTGTAGTACAAGTAGAATGAGGGAACCAAAAAACAAGCGTCGAACCAAACCCAAATCTAAAGATGAATCAGATCTCGAAGACGATATCACCATCGAACTAGTCAAACTAGTTTGGAAAGCACTTAAGAAGAAGAAGGTGACTCAATCGAACTCGAAGATCAAGTCTGGAGTTATCTGCTACGGCTGCAACCAGAAGGGACACTACAAGTCTAACTATCCAAATTAGAAGCAAGAAAAAAGGAAGGTGTTGAAGGCAACATGGTCCGAGTCATCGGAAGAGTCGAACAAAGAAGAATACAAGCAAACAAGCTTCCTCGTTCTACCGGTACAAGCGTACATTGCTGAAACTGAGTCCGAGTCCAAAACTGAGAGCGAATTGGAGACCGAGTCTGAGAGAAACCACATATCCATATCTGTTTCTGAAGGGCCAAACAACATTGTAAGTTCCCTAATTTATGGTACTCAGATAGATGACTTACAAAATTTAGTTGCATATTTATTAAGAAAGCTGGTCAAATCCAACGTCGGGGTCAAGTCACTCCAAAAGGAGGTAACAACCCTTAAGGAAGAGACTAACTCAAGCTCTTTGACTGAGCAAGTTTAGGAAGAGAATTCCAATTTAAAAACTTAGGTCAAAGAACTCAAGGACTAATTGGAACGGTTTACTTTAGGTTCCAAGAACCTTGACTTAATTTTGGAAAACAAAGAGTCGTATACAATCGATCTGAATTTGAATATAAGACTAACCGTAAGTTTAGATCTTATCTATCACTTGTTAATCGACCACATAGAAGAATAGTCCAAGCATGGGTCCCAAAGTCTAACTTGACTAATCAAGTTAGACTTGGTTAATATTGGATACCCAAGGATCAAATTCATTACCTTGATAGACCTTATCAAAGGCTATGATCAAGGGGGAGCCAACAAAAAGATCCTCTTTATCAAGAAATAGAATTGTCTGATGTTTGTTTTACTATTTTTCATTATACATGCTTAGATTAGGATAGATAAGGACTTAAGCTTGATCCACACTTGACTAGTTAGACCTAGGATTTTCATAAAAGAAATTAAATATTTAATTTCTTTAAAAGACTTTGTCTAGAAGTGGTGGATGATCTCATACCCAAGAAAGTTTAGTGCTTCGTCACAGTCTGAAAGTCAATTATTGAAATAGATATTTAATTAACTGACTGTTAAACCTTAGTCTAACTCAAATGTTGGTCAATCCTTATATTGGAATTTAAATTTAAGATTAAATTAACCAATTCACAAAACTATTAAAGTTTCCTGATTAAAAATCTAGAAAAGTGTGAAATGGACCTACATTTAAAGTAGTTAACCAAACCTAAATTAATTAAATTAAAGCTAACTCAATTAAAATTCATAATTAATTACAAAATCATAATTAATTTCAAAATGTTAATCTTAATTAATTTAAAAATGGTAATAATAATTTCAAAATGTTAATTATTTTCAAATCATAATTAGTTTTAAAAATATTAATTATTTTTAAATCATAATTAAATTATAATTACTTTCAAATCATAATTAATTTTAAAATGTTAATTATTTTCAAATTATTATTAAATTATAATTAATTTTAAAATGTTAATTAGTTTCAAATCATAATTAATTTTAAAAGTATAATTAATTTCAATTAATTCTAAAATCCTTAATCAAAGTAAATTATTTTCAATTGATTTAATTTTCAAAATCTTAATCATAATTATTTTTAAATATTATTTTAAAAAATTTTAAAATCCAAAATTTAATTACTCAAATGTATATATTTTCAAATTAAAATTTAATTATTCTTAAACTCAAATTTAAAATACTTTTGTCTTCAACATTTTGAAATCTTCAAATTCAAATTTATATTTTAAAAAATCTCAAATTCAGTATTTTTAAAATCTAAATTTAACTTAAATTATTTTTGAAATATACTTTAATATGATAAATATTTTTCAAAGTTAAAGATCTAATCAACTTTACTTAACTCCATCTCATACACACTCATAAGTTGAACATGCTTGATAACATAGAATGAGTGAGATGGAAAATTAGAAAAATAAATAATAATTTTTATATTTTTGATTTACATGCTTGGACTCTAGAACCTTCAAACATTTTTGGCATTAATTAAGGGGGAGTGAAAGGAAGGTTAAGATATTAATTTTTATTTATTTATTTATTTATTGTTAAACATTGATTTTAAAAGTTAAATTTTTCAAAAGTTCAAAATACTTCTGAAAGAGGAAGTCCAATTTTTTAAACTATTTTTGAAAATAAAAATAAATTATTTTGAAAAGACAAAAACTAAGTTTAGGATAAAGTATTTTTATGTATTTTTTCAAAGAAATTATTTACTTAGCTAAGTATGTTTATCAAAATATTTTTAGGGCTAAAGTTTTTATCGAAATATTTTTTCTCGAAAGTCCTTTTTAAAGCCAAGCTTATCAAAATATTTTTAAGGCTAAAGTTTTTATCAAAATATTTTTAAAACTAAAGTTTTTATCAAAATATTTTGAAGCTAAGTTTTTATCAAAATATTCTTAAAGCTAAAATGTCTATCAAAATATTTTTAAAGCTTAAGTTTAGCTAAGTTTTTGTTGAAAAAACTAAGTAATTTTCAAAGCTTAAGTTTAGCTAAGTTTTTGTTGACAAAACTAAGTATTTTCAAAGTATTTCTGATTTAACTAAGTTTTTTTAATTATTTTTAAAGCTAAAATTTAGCTAAGTCCTTTTAAAAGCTAAGATAATTTCACCGCTTAAAAATTAATAAGTTTTTTAAAATTCTACCCTTCAAATGGAGCTTAAGTTAAACAGAGAAAAAACCTTTTTGTCACGCAACCTTTCCTTCCTAAATTATTTTTTATATATGGCAAACGGGGAGAGAATGGTCAAAAGTTAAGGGGGTGATAAATTAAGGGGGAGCTAATACTTAGTTAGAAAATGCTATATTTTTCTTTAAATATTTTTTTCATTAAACTGCTATATATTACTTAACTTTTGAACCAGGTTGTCATAATAAAAAAAGGGGAGATTGTTGGTGCAGGAAGTACCAGACGATCAAATCTGTGTTTTGATAATGGCAAAGGATTCAAAAGTTAAGATGTCTTGTTGTCTAATAATGTTGATTGAGCTTGTAGGAAAATCCTAAGTTGTCTTAAGTAAAAGTCCTAGTGGATTCTAGATAGGTTGAAAACCCTAGAGGTGGTAACCCTAGGTCCTAGGGGGTGTTAACCCTAGGTGATAGAAAGTCCTAGCTACGGTTAGGCAGGTGGAAAACCCTAGGGGGTGGTAACCCTAAGTCCTAGGCGATGGTAACCCTAGGTTATGGAAAACCCTAGGGGGAGGTAACCCTAGGCGGAAAGCCTAGTCAGTCTAGAGGACCGGTTTGGCAGCGGGTAGCTTCTCTTGAGAGGAGTAGGTGAGAACGCGTTCGCCGGTGAGGGAACAGTAGGCGTCGATTCGACCTAGGATTTTCGAAGGAAATCTGAAGTCAGAACTGACAGTCTGAAGACTATCAAAGTTATTTATTTATATATTATTTGGTATGTGCTAACTCTATTTTACAGGAGACTAACACTTTGTGTAAGGTTAGAATCGACCGGGATCGATTGACCAAACGTCTGGATCGGTCGACCGAACCTCCAAGCAGCAAAATCATAGTTCCAGCGAGTGGGCTGGGTTCGACCAGGGGATCAGTCGATCGAACCTCGGGATCGATCGACCGAACCGAGGATAAGCGGTGGCGTGGTCGAGCTGAGTTGATCTGACCATATGAGCTAGGGATCGGTCGATCGAACAACGGGATCAGTCGATCGAACGAAGAAAGTATATCCGAGTAGTAGAATCGGGAGGCAGACCGATTCAGGCGGGATCGGTCGACCGATCGACAGCGGGTCAAACCTGATCCCGAGATCAGGGGATCTGGATCAGGTCAAGCTCATCTATAAAATTGAGCCTCAACCAGCACTTTAGAGTAACCCAAAATTCAGACTACTTGCGCTCCTGTGTGTTGTGACGAAATGCTTCAACAACACTCAACTGTTACGCCAACAATTGATGTTCCTTTCAACATCTTTGTATTGTTGGTAACTTTGTTTTTAATATTGCAATTGTAATTGATATTGTAAATATTTCTCGAGCTTATAGTGATTGTCCATCTAAAGCACTCTCACGTGCGGGCCTTGGAGTAGGAGTCGCCACAGGCTCCAAACCAAGTAAAAGAAAACTTGTTAACGTTGCTTATCTTTTCATTCTTTATTCCGCTGTGTATTCTGTGTGTTTTATGAAACAAACGAATTAGTTGCGAGTGTTATTCGCCCCCCCCCCCCCCCTCTAGCACGTCATCAATCCTACATTTGGCACATGAGAATGAGGCGTTGAAGGGGCAGATAGCAGAATTAGAATCTTTTCCAACCTCCACCCAGATCCCAAACATGGCTGCACAATAGGGAGTTCATACGCAAACTGGCCTACTGAGCAAGCTAGAAAGGAAGGTGCAAGAGGATTAGGAGCAGGCCAGTGAAGAGGTAAAAAGGTGTAAAAATTGGAAACTTCCCTGAGGATTAGCGAAGCCAAGATCCAATTGGAAAAGGCAAGGAGGACTCGGATGGTGGCTAATTTGGATGAAAAGACCACTGGAACTCAAGGCCTCTCCACCAAGTTAAAGGAGCTGGAAACTGTCCATGCCTTGGAGCTGGCAGTAAAAGATGCTAAGTTGGCGGCCTGGATTCTACTGATGTATGATTAGCAGAAGAACATGGATGCTCATAAAATAGAATTGGAGTTCCTGCGAGCCGAGTTGGAGGCCATGAGGTCCGAACTGATGGCCTTAAAATCTGAGTTAGCGGGGACCACATCTAAACTGGTGGCATCTCAATCCGAGCTAGCAGATTACAAGGTGGGGAAGGATGAGTGCTTTGAAGCCAAGAGAGTGGCCTACCTGTACTCCCAGAATTTTTACTTACCACTTGGCACCTGTGTCAACAAGATATTCCTCTATGGGGGCTGAAGGAGCCCTCAAACAACTTTGGAAGGTTAGTTATTTAGCATTTGAACCCCCAACCCGCTTCTCAAATCGACAAAAGTTTTGGATGAGCTCCCCGAAGAAGTCATCCCAGACTTTAAGTAATGCATCTTGGTTCATCAATCTTGTATTTTGGCCCTAATGTGGGCAAAAAAATTTCTGAGGCATGTAACTAAGTTCACTAAATTTTATTAGCTCTCGTTCCATGCCTTTGTCATCTTATGTTGTTATCTCTCCAATCATTTGTAAGTACTTTCATGTTTGTGGGAAAGAATGGTCTAGCCTTTGTCCCTTTGTGTGCTCGGTGGATGATTAGACCAGGCTTACCCTCACGGGCAGCAGCTTGCCCTGAATAGGTCGCAATTTTTGTAGGTACTTAGCGAGTGATGACTCATATGTGTTAAGTGACAAATGGCTATTGCTGATCGGGCAATAAATCTAGCAGTGAAGTTGTCGATAAAGTGGACGGTTGTGTCCCATTAAGAACATGAGTGGGGAGCGGAGCCCCAGAGATCCGACTGGCTTTGGAGTCAGTCAGATGTATGCTAGGAGCTATGCCTACAATCAGCTTTAGATAGGGAGTCATGCTCATGTAGGATTCCGATCGGCTTGGATCGAATGGCTTTAGACTATCGTCAGACGTCATAAGTGCGGGTAAAGATATTTTGTTGATATGCATGATGGCGCTAGGATAATGAGTTGCCTGTTACATCCATCATAAAGGCCCTCCTTCTACTACAGCCACGTGTCTTTCGAAACTTATTTTTCTAGGCGTGACAACTAACACACATTTTTTATACAAATGGCAGTACCTTTCTCTCTTAATCGAATGACTATGGTAATTTGCTCGCCTTTTTACCTGAACAGTTGAACAATCCATTTCAAAGAGGTTCATAGGGTTTCTTTTTAAGAAGCCCTAGGGATTCCCACGTTTGCATGCCCTTCGTATCCATTACATTCTTCTTTCTGTGACACTGGCTAATTCCTTGTTCTTGTAAGTTCCTATAGGTTCTCTCCTAATTTCTTCGCCCCCCTTGGATCCTACCGTCTGAATGTTCCCATGAATATTCCTGGTGTGTGGTATACTTTGATTACCTCAAAGTTTAATGAGGTAGACCTGGACCATATTCATTTTAATTATGAAGTTCTTAACTCTCTGCACATGATTATGTCAAATGCTCAGGACCGTCTACACATTCTTCCTATTGGTAACATGACCTTTTGTAAGGACCCAGTCCCGACTAGCCTTCGCTTTCCCATTCCAACTTTCTTCTCTAAAATATGCTGATATTTCTATATCCCTTTCCAACAACTAGTCCCGAATACCATTCATCTTCTTTATGGAGTTGCGATTTTGTTTTGCTTGTGTGAAGACCTTTTGACTTCCCAAGTGTTCTATTATTTCTACTACCCCAAACAACTAGCTAACATGGGTTTTCATTTACAATCTTGCCAGAGGACTGCATTTTTTGATAAAATGTCTCCGTATAATAAAGACCGAAAGGATAAGTAATTCTTCATTCGACTCCCTACACCTGTACCTTGGCCGATAAGGTGGCAATCGAATCTCCCATTTGTGCCTGAGCTAGGTGATTTTCAGACTGAGCTGACATTTAATGAAGTTTTCGGGAGACTGGTTGGCCTAAAGTTCAACCTTCTTGGACTGCTTTAGGAAGGTCTCCTTTACATTTTCGAACTGAGTACAATTCAGATGGAGCTGCAGTTTTGTTTTGGTAAGAAACTTAAACTCAATTTCTATCTTATGTTTAACTGAGACGTTCTTTTTCTTTTTACAGCGGAGACTTTGTCTAAGGCTCTAGTCTCAAAGACCCTACGAATGGATAAGGTTGAGCTGAATTGGCAAGGGAAAGCCATCCTGACCCCAGAGGGGAGATCCGTCGCCTAGTAGTTATCAAGTACCAGAGGCGACCTCTGAGTCCCCAGACTCGGATGTGCCACTTAAGATATGGCGCAAAAGATGCCAACCCGCCACCCAGGCTTTAATCAAACAGGCAAGAACCGAGTAGACAATCACATGCCCTGCTCACTCCGCTTGTGAAAAACCCCGATCAAAATTGACTGCCCTACTTCAGAAGGGTCATTTCCTTTGGGGCCAACCGGGCCTTCTTACACACCATCACCATCCACGTGCTTGTTCCGATTAGCTGACCCAACCCTAGGTGCCTCTTCTTCGAGGCCTAGTACATCTCATGGGTCTGAGTGATAGTTTGCTCTTTCTTTTAACGTGCCTTCCAAACAGGGGATGAGTTTCGATCCCCGATCACCCTTCGGGTGGTGAAATTAAAAGGGATGTTGGCAGATACTTGAATGAACTCAGCAGGATGAGCGAGGAATCGCTATGTACCTGAGCTTGTAGACATATTTGCTTAGGATGTTACTGTAGTAAGTTCTTGGTTTCTTCCCTTTAGTAAGTAGAATTTTTTACATCATTTCTCTTAGTTTTTTTTCTATAGGGTTGAACCTGAGCCAACTGACGGTGGACCAGGATCATGCCAATAAGAGTTTGATGAACCGCGTGGAGGAGTTGGAATCCCCCTTAGCTCCTGCCTCAATTCCAGAGGTGAGCATACTACGATAAGAGGTGACAACTCAAGCAGAGCTATTATGTCATATGGAAACAACCCTTGAGGAGGCTCTACAAGTGATGGATAGCTAGCAAGTGCAAAAAAGAGACTTGAAATCCTGTTGCAGACTAGTGAGGCTAAGTTATGAGCAGAAAATGTAGTGAAGGCCAAAGTAACATCCAATCTGGTGTGAAAGACTATTGTGATGGAGGAACTGGAGGTTTCTCAAGCTTCAGAGTCAATAGAGAAAGCTAAGGAGTTCGCGGCTAAGGATATGCTATTATTAGACCAGCAAAGGAACTTGGATGCATAGGAGAGCAAGCTAGATTCCCTGCAAGCTGAGCTGGAGTTTGCTAGATCCAAGCTGATGGCTTCCAGATTTGAGTTAGCAGCCTATAAGGTGGGAGAAGATGAGAATTTTAAGTCTAGACGAATAGCATACCTCCGATCTCGAGAGTTTGACTTGGAGTTCGGCCGATGTACTATAAAGATGTTTTCATACCAAGCCGAAGGGGCAGCTAAACAGCTCCACGAGGCAGGATATTTATCGATCGACCTGCCTAAGCAATTCTTAGATTGCCAATGAATTATAGATGAGCTTCCTTATGACCTCTTTCTCGAATTTGGGTAATAGTAATCCTTGTACTCTAAGCCCTTTATGGGCAGAAAACCTTAAACATGTGGCATTCACAATTGTTGTGTTATGTCTCCTACTATTAATCAATTTTATACTTTTCATTACCGTTCAAATATTCTATGTCCCGAGTGGAATGTGCCATGGATTGTAAGTTTTTAGATGTCAGATGATGCGCTTTATGTTAAGCAACAAGTTCGAACGATCACGGATTTGGGGTGAATGCCGAGCAAGTGGCTATATGTGGGTGTCGGGTGGGCAACGATTTATTAGTGCCGCGCGGGCAATGATTTATGAGTTGTGCCAAGCGAGTGATGATAAGCAATGCCAATTCACTTGCTCAAATTCCTATGAGTAGTACTTGAACCGCTGCCAACTCAAGTAAGCATCACTCTAACCCGCTGATAGCTTGACTCCAAGGCCTGAGATTCTAGCATTGAACCTCCAACTGGGTGGCCAATCAGAGGGCATGGGGATACTAATTATCGTGAAAATGATATCAAAAGAATTTAAGTATTGAACTCCTTCTAACTACACTAATGCAGTATAGAAATGATTCATGTCGTCTCCCAATGAATGCAAGATAGGATAGTAATCTAGGATTATATATTATTCCTATTTTTGGAGTTTTTGATATATAAATGGGAGTTTTGGATTTTGATTCTAAATCGAATAAATTAAAAGCAAAGCAAGTAGGAAACTAATCTCATTCTAGAATGAAATCTAACTAAATGTCAATAATTAATCCACAATGTATTGTCACTCTACGCTATGGATTAACCATTAACACAATTAACCTAAGGAATGAAATAGTAAAATATTAAATGAATCCTAATCTAGTAAATGAAAGATACTACAAATAAGGAAAGCTAAGTCTAACCTAACTATAATTGCAGAAATTAAAAGGGCAACATGAAGTAAAGCATCAATGAAACTAGCATCTAACGAACCCTAAAGCATGAAACAAAATCTAAACTAATCTATCCTAATTGCATTCAATCAAAACTAGAAATTAAAGAAATTATAAGAACAAGACAAGCAAGAATTAAGCTAAGTAAAATGTATCAAATTGAACATAACTACTTAAAGAGGCATTTCATCGAACACTTGTCATGCATGAATTAAATTGAACCAAGTACGTGCAAAGTAAACATGGAAGATCAAGTTAATACAAGAATTCAAACACAAAACATCAACACAAGAAAATTGACAAAATTAATAAATATTAACATGAATTAAACTAACTTAACCAAACCACAATCCACACAACTTTTTCAAATACCAAAGACTACCCTTGTCGTCACACAAGGGCCCAGCGATCGAACCCCGAACTCCAATGAACAGTAGCTCATTTTTAAACTTGCTGCACTCTTCGACAACGACGAGGATGATACGAATCTTCCACCAAAGAACCCCCTCGGATGAAAGTTGATAGGAAATGCAGATGGAACCACCGCTGCTCACCTCCTTGCTCTGCCGCCTGAACCCCAGGTGGTGAAGCTGCCAGTGAAAGGTGGAGGATCTCACTGGAGAACCCCTCCGATGAGATGAAGATGGTCGGAGTTTGATGCCGAAGCTTGCTGGCGCCTATTGAGTGTGCTTCTGCCTTCGCCGCTGGAATCGAGAAGAAGAAGAGTAGATTGTGGATGGTCGATTGACAGCAGTGAAGAGAAGAAAATAAGCTGCTGGCCGGAGTTGAGAAAGGAAGGAGAAGAAGAAGTGTGGGGGTGAGAAGTCGCATGCCCTAGCCGACGAAAACGCAAGAAAAGGAAGGTTCCCTCTATTCGTCCATGTGAAGAGAGAAATAGTTTTCTTAATGGTTCGGGTTTGAGGAGTTGAGGCTCTTGGCTTAAGGGAAAAGATCCAGATCCAATAAGAGGGAGTGAAATTGAGTTATGAAATTGGGCTTCAAGAGTTAAAATGGGTTCTTCCCTCTTAGAATGAAATGATCTCTATAAATGGTTCAAATCTTCCAAATTGCTTCCCTACAAATAAGATGTACATTTTTTAGATAAAATACTAGAAAATATAGAAAAAATTAGAACAACGCTCTAAATAAATTTAAACTCGTAAAATATGATATAAATACGGAATTAAGCATACGAGAGTATAAAAATGTCAAATCCAAGAGCCAAAATAACAGATAAAAATGCTAGTTATCATATACCCACTTATAACTCGGCATTGAGGCTAGAGAGTCTGAAATTGAACATTCGACTAGGTGGTCGATAGGAGGGCATGGAAAAACCCTCTTATAACTCGGTATTGAGGCTCAAAGTCTAGAATTGAACCTCCTACCAGGTGACCGATCGAAGGCATGAGAAAACCTGCTTATAACTTGGCGCTAAGGCTTGAATCTAGGATTGAACTTCTAACCAAGTGGCCGATCGAAGGGCATATAGAAATCCACTTATAACTCGACACTGAGGCTCGAGAGTTTGGGATTGAACTTCCGATCGAGTGGCCTATCGGAGGACATGGAGAAACCCGCTTATAACTCGGTGTTAAGGTTCGAGAGTCTAGGATTGAACCTCTGATCAGCTGGCTGATTAGAGGTCACGAGGAAACCTGATTATAACTTAGCGTTGAGGCTCGAGAGTTTAGAATTGAACCTCTGATAGGGAGGCCGATCGAAGGGCACTGGAAAATCCGCTTATAACTTAGCATTGAGGCTCGAGAGCTTGGGGTTGAACCTCCGACCGAGTGGTCAATCGGAGGGCATGGGAAAATCTGCTTATAACTTGATGCTAAGGTCAATTTACTTGGGAGAGAAGAAAGTAAAATTAAGGAAAAGTTTCGCAGTGAAAAATTTTCCATGATTTACTTTATTAAAAATTTTAGATGGAAGAGAAACACAATTCATCAACGGATAGTTTTGGAGCCAAAATCGATCACCACAAAATCAGACGGAAAGTAGCGGATGAAAAAAAACGCATGTACCCCTTTTCATTTACAAAATTACACCATATAATAAAAAAAATAATACATATACCCTTTTTAACTCATAAAATTACACTATGTATCTAAAAATGACGCATGTATCATTTTTTTTACAAAATTATGTTACATGTATCTACCTTCCTCTATCAAGATATATAAGCATGCAAAGGGGAAGGGATTTCTTCACTCTTTCTTTTCTCTTCCTCTGAGGATAATTTTTCACCATAAATTTCTTTCCCTTCGTCATCTATGCTTTAGAGTAAACAAAGCATAAGGCTCGAGACCTGGTGGTCGATCGGAGGGCACAAGAAAACCCGCTTATAACTTGGCGCTAAGATTCGAGAGCCTATAATTAAACCTCCGAGCGGGTGGCCAATCAGAGGGTACGGGGAAACCCACTTATAACTCGGTGCTAAGGCTCAAGAGTATAGAATTGAACCTCCAACCGGCGGCCGATTGGAGGGTATTGGGACACCCACTTATAACTTGGCACTGAGGCTCAAGAGTCTTGAATTGAAGCTTCGACTGGGTGGCCAATCAAAAGGCATGGGCCACCCTATCAGAGGACACGAGGAAACCCGCTTACAACTCAATGTTGAGGCTCGAGAGTCTGAAATTGAACCTTAAATAGGGTGGTCGTGGGCACGGGGAAATCCGTTCATAACTCGGTGTTGAAGTTTGAGACTTTGGAATTAAACCTCTGACCGGGTGGTCGATCGTAGGGCATGGGGCATCCTCTTATAACTCAACATTGGGACTGAGAGTCTGGAATTGAACCTCTAACTAAGTGGCAGTTGAAGGGTACAGGGAAATCCACTTATAACTTGGCGCTGATGCTCGAGAGTCTAGAATTAAACCTCCGATCGGGTGACCGATCGAAGGCCATAGGACACCCACTTATAACTCGGTGCTGAGGCACGAGAGTCTAAAATTTATGTCTCTTGAGCTAAGTTTGCCTACAATTTCATTAAGCATGAATAGTCAACAGTATATATAAACACATTACAGGCATACTCTTAGGTACAATAAGGTTAAAGGTTATTCGCACTCCATAGACAATCCAAATTCCTCCCCTCGACATCCTTAATCATATGCACTTGCTCCTGATTGGCGGGTAAAATTTCATGTTGGAGGAAGAAATTAATAGCACTCTCCAACCACACTGTAATTCTAGCTTCACCTGCCTTTCAATGTGAGCTATCAACAATATTTGCTCCACAGACTTATGCAGAGTCCACGGGATTAAGGAGTCAGCCAACTTGACTAACTCGTCTGCCTTCTAGTTCTTCATTTGGGGGATCTTCAGTAAGCTTACTTCAAGGAACCCTACTTTCAACTTCTCGCATACCTCTACATACAACTTGAGCCACTCATTATTAATTTCAAATTTTTCCAATAATTGTTGAGCCACTAATTGAGAATCCAAATAGATTAGGACTCAGATAGCTCCCATATGCTTCGCGACTTACAAACCATCTATCAATATTTCATACTCTGCTTCATTATTGGTGTCTTGATAATCTAACTTAAAGGTCAACTACAGTCTGTCTTCTCAAAATAATATCATGAGAATTCCGACCCCGCTACCTTACCAAGTGGATGACCTATCCACATAGATTTTCCATGTTTCTTCTAGCTCAGGGCCTTGTATCTCAGTCACAAAATTGGCTAAGGTCTGAGCTTTAATAGCAATTCAGTGTTGGTACTATATGTTATATTCTCTAAGCTCAGTGGTCCACTTAATCAATCTTCCTGAAACTTCTAGGTTGATGAGCACCTGACCCAAGGTGTTGTTGGTTAACACTATGATTGGATGTGACAGAAAATAAGGATGCAACCTCCGAGCTACTAAGACTAGCTCGTACATTAACTTCTCGAGTGTGGTGTAGTGACACTCAGCATCTTTTAATACATGACTTGAGAAACATACTGGTTGTTGCACCTTTCGCTCTTACCATACTAAAATCGACCCCACAACACTCACGGTTACCGACAGGTACATCCACAAGGGTTCGCCGATTATTAGTTTGGAGAGCACAAGTAGAGTATACAGATAATCTTTTAATTCTTTGAACATCTTGTCACACTCGGCATCCTATTAAAATTTGGTGGCTTGGCGAAGTATTTTAAAGAAGGGTGGACTCCAATTGGACAACCTTGAGATGAACCGTGATAGCACCGTGATCTGCGTGATTAGTCGTTGGGCTTCCTTCATGTTACACAGTGGAGCCATGTCTCGGAGAGATTACACCTTGCTCAGGTTGGCCTCAATCTCTCATTCAGTCACTATAAAGCTGAGGAACTACCCACTCTTGGCTCTGAATAAGTATTTGAGAGGGTTGAGTTTGAGTCCATATTTTCTCAGTGTTTGGCATGTCTCATCGATATCATCAGAGAGGGATGTCGACCAAAGGGACTAAATCAAGATGTCGTCAACGTACACCCCTATGTTACAGTTGATCTGCCTTCGAAACACTTTATTTATGAGCCATTGGTAAATAGCACCTGTATTTTTTAGTCCAAATGGAAAAATATTATAGCAATAAGTTCCTTCAGTCGTGATGAAACTAACATTCTCCTGATCCTCTCTAGCCAACGGTACTTGGTGGTAGCCCTGATATGCATCCGTCATGCATATCAATTCGTAGCCAATTGTCAAGTTCACCAGTTGATCAATGTGTGATAAGGGATAATAGTCCTTGGGGCATGCCTTATTCAAGTTCTTGAAGTTGATACAAATTCACCATTTGTTCCCTAGTTTATACACCAACACCACGTTGGCTAACCAACTTGGGAATTAGACTTCCCGGATATGCCCTACCTCAAGCAACTTTTCTAACTTTGTCTGAATGATCTTATTCTAATCGACTCTGAAGTTTCTTTTCTTCTACTTGACCAGGCATGCATCCAGGAAGACATGCAGCACATGTTCCATGACCTTAGGTGAAATGTCGATAATTTCTTTAGGTTTCTAGTCAAACACATCATTGTTGCGCATTAGGCACACTAGTAGGTTGACCTTGAGTTTGGGCATCAAATCGATCGCTATCTGAGTGGTGGCTTTTGATCGGTCGGGATAAATCTGAACATCTTCTTTTTCTTCATAGACTAGAGTCGGGAGTGCTTTGTGTATGACATTCACTCCTCTCTATTGGATCTTCAACATCGCTCGAGCTTCAGTCTTGACGACATCAACATAGCACTTATACGCTATCAGCTGTCTTCGTTTTACTTCCCCAACCTGATCATCCACGGGAAACTTGATCATTTAGCAAAAGTTTGAGATGACCACTCGGAACTCATTCAAGGCTAGTCAAACTAAGATCACATTGTAAGTTGAGGGTGTGTCCACCACAATAAAGGTTGATCAGTGAGGTCTCATCAGGGGCTCCTCCCCCAAGAATATGGCCAACTTAATTTATCCGAGCGGCTAAACTTCATTGCTTGTGAATCTGTACAAGGGTGTTATCATGAGTTGAAGTTTAATCTTCTTTATTTTCAATTACTTGAATGTTCTCTTAAAAATAATATTGACCGAGCTGCATATGTCAACAAAAGTATTATGTATGTTATAATTGGTTATAACAACCTTAATGATTAGAGCATCATCATAGGGTACTTCCACCCTCTCTAATCCTTGGGCCTAAATCTAATTTCAAGCCCTTGAGCTTGTTCATGATTGTACCCGATCGCATGGATTTCTAGTTGGTGAGCATGTAACTTTCAAGCCTGATTGGAGTCTCCATCGGTCGGCCGACCCACAATCATACCAATGTCTCCCCAAATAGCGTTGTTACTTTTTTTTTCTTATCGAGTCAAGGGATACTCATGTTCAACTCGTGCAGGGGTTGGGGACCTGTTCTCTCGCTGTTAGAGTGCTTGTTGGTGTCACTCAATGTCTCGGAGATCCCTTCTAGGTGGCCCATTTGGTCATTGGTAATGTCGGTTGTTCGGGGGCAGTGATCATTACCTAAACCCCTGGTTAGCCGCTTGGTGTATTCCCTGATTATAACTATAACACTCTTGAGTGCTATGCATTCTCGTTCAGTGATAAGTGCAGAAAGGTTGGACCCATTGACGGGACTCGGCGAACAATGTCCATTCAACTTCTATATGTTGTACAACACTAGACCTCTGTTTGTGATGATGAGGTAAGGGTCCCACTCAAGGTCCTTTATGAGGGAGAGGCGAGAGAGAGGCTCTATGTTTCAAGGCAGGGACTGGTGCAGGCACTGCTACCTCCTTTTTTCGAGCATATTGGGCCTCTTCTGCATTGATGTACTTGGTCATTCTTCCAAGTAAGTGGTCGAAATCCCTAGATGACTTCTTGTTAGGGACCAAAAGAAATCCCTATCTGTGAGCCCTTAGGAGAAGGCACTCACCAGAATCTCTGAGGTACCTAAGGGACATCCATGGTCACTTGGTTAAATCTCTTTATGCATAAAATACCGAATAAAATAATAATTAAATAATAAGGTTATTTGAGAAAGTAATCTTATTGAAATTTTTAGGAATTTTTAGAAATTTTCTGGGATTTAATCGGAGCATGTATGACGTAATTAGAGGGTATGCGTTCATGGGCCCGAGAAAAGCCTGTTTGGAATACCCAAATGTGGGAGTTGATCAATTTGATTAACGTATAGTTGAGTTAATCAAAACCTAAGTTATAAATAAAACCTTAACCACCTCCCACTCTTCACCGCCGAAACCCTTCTAGCTCGTGCCCTAGCTCCCATGACCACGCCGAGTTTCCTCATCCCCGAACCACCTCGCACGACTTCATCCTTCTCCTCTCCCTCTTCTCGCGAGTCCCCGCACCCCCGACGGTCGCCCTTCCTCACGCGGGCAGCTCGCGACGCCGGTTCTCCCTCGAGCGGGCACCCCGGACACCGCCGACCTTCTTCTTTTCTCCAGCCACAGCCGCTTGCCCTAGCTCCCCCCCACACGGCGTCGAGCGTCTCCTTCCTCGTCGATCCTCTCCTCGCATGAGCACTCATGGACGCCACCGGCCTCTCCTCACACGAGCACCAAGATGTCGTCGGCTTTCCTCCTCACGCGAGCAGCACAACCGGCAATCTCTCCCTCTTCGAGTCGTGCCCTAACTGATCCAGTAAGTAGTTCCTTGTAGGTATGTTTTATTTGGTAGGATAGCAAAGGGGGTCCGGATGCAGATCCAGTTTCTGCTCGAGGTTTCGCTCGACTTTCCACATCGTTGTTCTTTGGGAGTTTATGATTCAGGTTCGATTGGCGGAGATTTGAGGTCCCTTCTCCTTGTAATGACTTTGGATTTCTTAACATACTTGTATTTGTTAGTAGATTTGATGGAGATTGTAGTATGCTATTCGTTTGATTCTTTTTTGCTTTAGTTAGGGTTTTTTATGGTTAGCAGAATTCGGATTTAATACCGCGCCTTGTTGCTGATGTGTTCCCATGTGTGATAGCTTAAGCTAGGTAGATTGGTGATTT
This sequence comes from Zingiber officinale, assembly GCF_018446385.1. Taxonomy (NCBI): domain Eukaryota; kingdom Viridiplantae; phylum Streptophyta; class Magnoliopsida; order Zingiberales; family Zingiberaceae; genus Zingiber; species Zingiber officinale. Next base: position 30,762,042 of record NC_056004.1, read on the forward strand.
CAATTTTGTAACAGTGAGGTTAAGTAGTGATGTGGTGGGGTAGCTTGCCTTCCTTCCTGTGGGTTGTTCATGAGTTATAAGGATGAAGGTGAGCTCTTTGAGTTCGTGTTCTTGATCAGAATTGTGTATTGGGGGTTGGGTTCATAATACTTAGTAGTTGATGCGTTGGATTATTCTATCATGATATGTGAATTTGAGTAGATCTTGAATTGATTGGTGGATTAAGGATGAACTTATCATCTAGTTGAATTTGGATTATTAGGTGAAATTAAACAATTTCCTAATCGAATTAGGATTGAGTTTTGGGGTTTAGCTAGTTGTTGTATATGTGATTAGCTAAACCATATATCATATTATTTGCAGGATGTTGATTCGAGATGAGCGTCCCGACGGGAGACTACTTGACACGATCTACACATAAGGCGGGTACTTCTTATGTTGATTCTTTAGTTTCTTGAACTTAGTGCATGAGCTATTTTTAATAAGAACTGCTTTACCTTGACTCCACTCGTAACTTTTCCTGTGCTTGATACTTCCACTCAAAACCTTTGAGATATTCGTTTCTATATCTATACAGTCTCACGTTGTTGTCTATATGATATTTAGCAAATATGAGACACCAGATACTAGATGTTAGATAATGGATATATAGGTAATAGATACCATGTTTGTTTGCTGTGAATGTTGTATGTTTATATACCTTATTGAGCATGTTGGCTTCATGTAGCATACTTGTTTTCTGTTTATATATATATGATGACTGCTGCATTATATGTATCATGTCATTGCATGCATGCAGGCGACCACTTCTTCCTTGTGGGGGAGTGAGTTGTCGGGCCGCACCGCACACTCGGCCACTCGACAGAGTGGTAGCTGGAAGAGATGTCGCATGTCCTATCGTGCCGCACTCGGCCACTCGTGGGTAGTGGTAGCTGGAGTTGCGAGCAACAGGGATCCCCTTCGCTGTGTGGCTAGTTAGCTACTCAGCACCTGTCCATCCGGTCACTCAAGAGTAGTGGCGGCCTTTGGGTGGTATAGTTGTCATCGAACCGGCCTCTCGACCATACAAGGGTCGTGGTGCAGAGAGGTGGGCGGGGTAACCATCCGTGCATACGTTGTTATCATTATATCTGCTGATGATGTTGTTACTACTTTTGCTGCTATTACTAGCTTATGCTGCTGTTGCTTGTTTCTGCTGCTGGTATTAGGTTATGTGGTTGTTGCTCACTTATGTTGTTATGCTTGTTTATGTCGAGATATGTCCTTGTTGTAGGTGTTTAGTCCTTGGTTTACTTATTGGAAGTTTGTATATACCTTACATATTTCCTCTGTAGTTATGAGCAGTACTGTAGCAGACTAGTACTACTTCTGACCTTCTAGTATTAGCCTAGGATATGGTTTCAGGTATGAGCATTTGTTATGGTTTTATTTTAGTATCTGCTATTCCTCTTTTAAGACTGTATACTCTTGGCTCACTTGCTAGTTGTATGTTATGTTCATGCACTATCTTTCTTTACCTGTTGAGTTCCAATACTCACCACCCCACAAAATGGTTTTCTTTCGCCAGGTAGCAGTAGACGATTCATGGATGCTTGGAGAGATGCCGACTGCCAGTCCTGGGTCCCGCGTTATATCGGTTTTATTTCCGCTTTACTTGTAATTTTACTATACAGTGATTTTGGTATTGTATGAATTGGTCTATGTTTGGAGTTTAATTCGTAGTGTTTTGCTTTCATGCTCTTGTGGTTGTGTAAGCCTAATTGGCTAGTAAATTTTGGTTATGGATTGTGGGTTTTCTCTTCATTTTTCCGCTGCATTTTTGATACAGCCGTGTCGGCTAAATATTAACTACGTGGTTGGTTTATTCTTTTATGTCCAGCCGGGTAGGCTGCGTATATTAACTGCGTGGTTATGTTATTTCTATTTTATGTATGTTCCAGCCGTGTGGGTTGATGGTTATATAGATATATTGTGTGTATTTATTGCTTCATATTGTCACCCGTACAGGGGAGATGTTGCCGGATTTTCGTTTGGCAGGGACTCCTCTAGGGCGTGACAAATTTATGGTATCAGAGCCAAGTTGCGAAGCCTATTTTTATGTTTCAGATTTTGCGATTTGTTTTTAGTGTTTTGGATTTTCGAGTTAATCTGATACCAATTTAATGGTATCAGAGCATCGTTTTACGATGGCTATTTCAGGATTTTGGTTGTTTTGTTCTCCCTTTATAATTTGATTTCTCGATGTGACTTTCGAGTTTTGGGACTAGGCAGCGGCAGGAATCTTCAAACTATAGGAGGTATGTGGTATATTGTTATCTTACATTTCTATTGTTACTTGACGAGTTGTTTATACCATGTATGATTTGTGGTGTCAGTCATTGGTTAGATCAGATATGGTGATATGTTGTCTTTTGATGATCTATTAGTGGATATTAGACTTGATGGTCTATTATTTAGTCTTTGATGTTGATAGTAATTTAAAGAGTATAATGCCTTGATATTTTTGGAGTTGGTGATTTTAGTTGAAGATTAGATTACAGACTTTGTGCCAGTGATCTTATTTTTGGGTATGTTTGTTGTACGGACATGAGGAGTCCTTGATATTACTATTTAGGTTTACAGTGCCCTAGATATTTTTATGGACCCGATGCATAGAGTATAGATTTACTCGCGTTGGTTTGGTCAGTAGAGGACAGATTTACTCTTATTAGCTTGATCAGTAGGAGATCGACTTACTCTTTCATAGGTCTAAGGCTCCCTGTATATAGCAATTATGAAAAGGGAAAATGCAGAGGATGATATTGTGAACTTTAAAGTATAATTCTCTGTGTGTCAACAAGTGAAGGCAGAATATCAGAGTGGCGCAGTGGAAGCAAGATGAGTCCATAACCCACAGAAGCATCCTTTTCGATTAAGGATTTGATGATAATACTATGATGGACTAATATATGGGTGTGTTATTGGGTTGTTACCCTTAGATGAGAATTCCTGAGTTGAGTAGTAAATTTGGGGACCAAATTTTACTAGTGGGCGAGAATGTAAAATACCGAACAAAATAATAATTAAATAATAAGGTTATTTGAGAAAGTAATCTTATTGAAATTTTTAGGAATTTTTAGAAATTTTCTAGGATTTAATCGAAACATGTATGACGTATTTAGAGGGTATGCGTTCATGGGCCCGAGAAAAGCCTATTTGGAATACCCAAATGTGGGAGTTGATCAATTTTATTAACGTATAGTTGAGTTAATCAAAACCTAAGTTATAAATAAAATCTTAACCACCTCCCCCTCTTCACCGCCGAAACCCTTCTAGCCCATGCCCTAGCTCCCCTGATCGCGCCGAGTTTCCTCATCCCCGAACCACCTCACGCGACTTCATCCTTCTCCTCTCCCTCTTCTCGCGAGTCCCTGCACCCCCGACAGTCGCCCTTCCTCATGCGGACAGCTCGCGACGCCGGCTCTCCCTCGCGCGGGCACCCAGACGCCGCCGACCTTCTTCTTTTCTCCAGCCACAACCGCTTGCCCTAGCTCCCCCCCACACGGCGTCGAGCGTCTCCTTCTTCGTCGATCCTCTCCTCGCACGAGCACTCATGGACGTCGCCGGCCTCTCCTCACACGTGCACCAAGATGTCGTCGGCTTTCCTCCTCACGTGAGCAGCACAACCGGCGATCTCTCCCTCTTCGAGTCGTGCCCTAACTGATCCAGTAAGTAGTTCCTTGTAGGTATGTTTTATTTGGTAGGATAGCAAAGGGGGTCCGGATGCAGATCCAGTTTCTGCTCAAGGTTTCGCTCGACTTTCCACATCGTTGTTCTTTGGGAGTTCATGATTCGGGTTCGATTGGCGGAGATTTGAGGTCCCTTCTCCTTGTAACGACTTTGGATTTCTTAACATACTTGTATTTGTTAGTAGATTTGATGGAGATTGTAGTATGCTATTCGTTTGATTCTTTTCTGCTGTAGTTAGGGTTTTTTATGGTTAGCAGAATTCGGATTTAATACTGTGCCTTGTTGCTGATGTGTTCCCATGTGTGATAGCTTAAGCTAGGTAGATTGGTGATTTCAATTTTGTAACAGTGAGGTTAAGTAGTGATGTGGTGGGGTAGCTTTCCTTCCTTCCTGTGGGTTGTTCATGAGTTATAAGGATGAAGGTGAGCTCTTTGAGTTCGTGTTCTTGATCGGAATTGTGTATTGGGGGTTGGGTTCATAATACTTAGTAGTTGATGCGTTGGATTATTCTATCATGATATGTGAATTTGAGTAGATCTTGAATTGATTGGTGGATTAAGGATGAACTTATCATCTAGTTGAATTTGGATTATTAGGTGAAATTAAACAATTTCCTAATCGAATTAGGATTGAGTTTTGGGGTTTAGCTAGTTGTTGTATATGTGATTAGCTAAACCATATATCATATTATTTGCAGAACGTTGATTTGAGACGAGCGTCCCGACGGGGGACTACTTGACACGATCTACGCATAAGGCGGGTACTTCTTATCTTAATTCTTTAGTTTCTTGAACTTAGTGCATGAGCTATTTTTAATAAGAACTGCTTTACCTTGACTCCACTCATAACTTTTCCTGTGTTTGATACTTCCACTCAAAACCTTTGAGATATTCGTTTCTATATCTATACAGTCTCACGTTGTTGTCTATATGATATTTAGCAGATACGAGACACTAGATACTAGATGTTAGATAATGGATATATAGGTAATAGATACCATGTTTGTTTGCTGTGAATGCTGTATGTTTATATACCTTATTGAGCATGCTGGCTTCATGTAGCATACCTGTTTTCTGTTTATATATATATGATGACTGATGCATTGTATGTATCATGTCATTGCATGCATGCAGGCGACCACTTCTTCCTTGTCCTTGTAGGGGATTGAGTCGTCGGGTCGCGCCGCACACTCGGCCACTCGACAGAGTGGTAGCTGGAGGAGATGTCGCTTGTCTTGTCGTGCCGCACTCGGCCACTCGTGGGTAGTGGTAGCTGGAGTTGCGAGTAGCAGGGATCCCCTTCGCTTTGTAGCTAGTTAGCTACTCAGCACCTGTCCATCCGGTCACTCGAGAGTAGTGGCGGCCTTTGGGTGGTACAGTTGTCATCGATCCGACCTCTCGACCATACAGGGGTCGTGGTGCAAAGAGGTGGGCGGGGTGACCATCCGTGCATACGTTGTTATCATTATATCTGCTGATGATGTTGTTGCTACTTTTGCTGCTGTTACTAGCTTATGCTGTTGTTGCTTGTTTATGCTGCTGGTATTAGGTTATGTGGCTGTTGCTCACTTATGTTGCTATGCTTGCTTATGTCGAGATATGCCCTTGTTGTAGGTGTTTAGTCCTTGGTTTACTTATTAGAAGTTTGTATATACCTTACATATTTTCTCTGTAGTTATGAGCAGTACTGTAGCAGATTAGTACTACTTCTGACCTTCTAGTACTAGCCTAGGATATGGTTTCAGGTATGAGCATTTGTTATGGTTTTATTTTAGTATCTGCTATTCTTCTTATGTGACTGTATTCCTTTTAGCATTCTCTATTGGTTTATTTTGTTCATGCACTATCTTACCTTTACCCGCTGAGTTCCAATACTCACCACCTTGCAAATTGGTTTTCTTTCGCCAAGTAATAGGTAGATGAGTCATGGATGCTTGGAGAGTCCCGACTGCCAGTCCTGGGTCCTACGTTATACTCGAGGATAGTTTCTTTTTGGGTTTTGTTATCGTTTGGGTGGTATGTTGATTTTGTGTATTTTTGCTTTCCAATAAGTTGATGTGAATTTTAGAGTTAAGTCTAGTGATTGCAGGTATTTTTGTTAGTGCCGTTGTTGGTCTTACGTTCGTATTATTTTATGTTTTCTGCTTCGTTTATTTTGTTCCAGCTGTGTGGGTTGTTGTTATATTGCGTGGTTATGTTGTTTCTATTGTGTATATATTCTAGCCGCATGATGTATATTTTGTATGTAATAATGCTTCAGATTGTCCCCCGTACAGGGGAGATACTGCCGGATTTTTGTCTAGCAGGGACTCCACTGGGGCGTGACATTATGTACGTCCTCATTGCCTCCTTAGACCTTGCTTAAGGGAAAATAAACTCAATGTGATCTTGTGGTATTGGTGGCTGCTGGCGAAGTGGTGTAGGAATGCTTTGCAAAAATCATTGTAGCAACAAATGGAGTCGACAGGCAATTGGTTGAACCATCTTTGTGCTGAGCCGGAAAGACTAGTAAGGAACACTCGGTATTTGACGTCATCTATGTATTGATGAAGTATAGCTACTTTTTAAAATTTGGAGTAGATGGTTCTCTAGATCGGTCACTCTTCTACACTCTCCAATCGTTAAAAATGGCTCGGTAGCTTATCTTATAAAATTTCTTGAGAGAACAACATACTTATCCGCTCAAGGGATCTATTTGCCATCGGACCTTTCCCCTTTCGAAGATTCCAAGCGAGCGCATCTCCAGAAGATGATCCTTGAGACCTTTCGTCTTGGTCTATATCATCGAATGGTGTGCGGAACATGCCCAGTGATACACGATCAGGGAGGGTGGCATGGGCAACAGGCTGATCAACTACACAGGCACTTGCATGAAGCCGGTCGAAGGAGGAGGAATTGGTTGGAACCCAGTCGATCCTTCCACTCAAGTCCCTCGCTCGGTGTGAGGACCTATCATCGATACAGTCGGGTCATGTGATAAAGGATACTGGTGCAGGGAACACCAGATGATCAAACCTAAGTTTTGATAATGACAAAGAGTTTAAAGTTAAAGTTTATTATTATTCTAACAAGTTTGACTAAGTGTGCAGGAAAGTCCTAAGTGATTTTAGACAAGGTAAAAGTTCTAAGTGATTTTAGGTAAGATGAAAGTCCAAAGTGATCTTAGGCAAGGTGAAAGTCCTAGTTGAGGCTAGGCAAAGAAGTCCTAGTGGACACTAGGCAAGTGAAAAGTCCTAGTTGAGGCTAGGTAAGGAAGTCCTGGTCTGTGGGATTGGCCAAAGTCTTGGAAGGTTGAGGACATCGGACAAAAATCCTAGGGTCGAGGATACTAGATGAAAGTTCTAAGGGTCGCAGACACCAGACAAAAGACTGGATGGGTTAGGGATTGAACATCCAATGGAAAGTCCTGAAATCTCAGATGTTGAGCAAAGTCCAGATGATCTGGAGGACCAGTTTGATAAAAGATAAATACTCCTGAGAGGAGTAGGTGAGGATGCATTCCTCGTTGAGGAAACAGTAGGCGTCTGTTCGACCTAGAGTTTCGTTGAAATTCGAAAGTCAGAACCGGATAGTTTTGAGATTGTCAAATATTATATTACTCTTATTTCCATATTATTTCTTGTTGTGCTAATCTTGTATTGCAGAAAATCAAAGGCTGAAAAAAGACAGCTCGGGCACCCGAATTGGGGTGCAGGCGTTCAGACTGGGTCCAAGTGCCCGAACTAGGAAGAACCGGGCACCCAGGTGCAACTGAAGTGGAGCTCACTGATTCACTGACACACGTCACATTCCAGGCACCTGGACTAAGACATGTCACATTCCAAGCATCCGGACAGGTCCGGGCACCCAGAGATAGATAAAGTTCAACGGATTGAGTTTCGACGAGGTGCAGTCAAGTCAACTTAATGGAGGCAACCAAGGACCCGTCCAAGTGCCCGGATGGTGCTATAAAAGGAGAGTTCGACCAGCACCTTGAGGATATCAATTCCAACAATTTTTGCTCTTGCGTGCTATTATGAAAAGATCTCGATGATGTTGTAATGTTGCTCCGATAACCAAAAGCACAAATCTTCAAATCTGCAGTTGTTGGTGTTGGTGCGGTTAGCACTAACGGTCTAACTCAGGTTTTGATGAATGATAAATCAATTTAAGTTAGGTTTGTCGTGATCTAACACTCTAATCGAGTGTGCAGGCTAAGTCCAGATAGGTCGACGGGCTGACCGGATATCTGGCACGAAGTCCAAGGGGGTTGACGGGCTGACCGGATGCTTGGCAAGAAGCCCAGCTACGTCGACGGGCTGACCGGATAGCTGGCGAAAAGTCCAAGCGGGTCAACGGGCTGACCGAACGCTTGGCAAAAAGTCCAGACGGGTCGAATGGCTGACCGGACGTCTGGAAGGTGAGTAAAGGTAAGTCACTGGAAGGGAGTGACTGTGAGGACGCGTTCCCGGGAAAGGAACATTAGGCGTCGATCCAGCTTAGACCTATTTCGGATATCTAAGTCGAGATCGTGACTAGATTCCGGTCTCGGAAAGACGAAATTTAAGTCATACTCCTTTTTATTAAACTATGAACTGAACTAACACTCTGTTTTGCAGGTTATAATTTATATATTTGCCTCGGACTAACCTTGTTTTGCAGGAAAGGTGCTCCCTGAAAAAAGGTGGTCCGGGCGCCCGGAGGGGATCCGGGCGTCCGGGAGGCAAAGTTTATCCAAACGCGTTGTCGCCACGTGGAGCTCACTGGTTGGATCGGCCACGTCCCACCAGGGCGCCCGGAAGGGATCCGGGGCACCCCGAGCTTCATATAAAAGAAGGGGCAAGGGTGGAGCTTCAACAACAACTCTGAATTGACGATCTGCTCTTCTGTGCTCCTGCGACGCCGTAAAGCTCCGACAACGCGCTCTTTTCTTTTTGATTTCTTCCTCTGTCGGTACTGCTTTATTTTTCATTAGCAACTGTACTTTCAATTGTAAAACGATTATTCGAATTGCTAGTGAATTACCCAACGAAAGCACCCTCGTGTGTGGGCCTTGGAGTAGGAGTCGCCAAAGGCTCCGAACCAAGTAAAATTGGTTATTATGTTAGCATTGTTTTAATTTCGTCTTTTCCGCTGCACTTACTCTTGTCGAATTTTTTATAATCACTATTCACCCCCCCTCTAGCGAAACTTCACGATCCAACAGTTGGTATACTGTAATTTATAATTCTTAGAATATTTTAATTATGTATTTATGCTTATTTGGATTCATTAGTTGATTACCCAATGAAAGCACTCTCAAGTGTGGGCCTTAGAGTAGGAGTCATCACAGGTTTCGAACTAAGTAAAAAACTTGACTTTGTTGTTCTTTATTCTTTTTCTTATTTCCACTACATTTTATTCTGATAGATTTTTAAAAAAAGTGAAAAATTCATGAGCAATATTCAACCCCCTTCCTCTCTAGCACTTTCAGAGTTTTTTGGAATTAGTGCTATCACCCCTTCTAATCAGAATTTTAATTAAGTTTTTCATTTCTCGAAGTTGGTTCAACACCACTGGAGTTTATTATTTTTTTCATTTTGCACTACCAATCTAAGACCAAGTCTTGGAACAAGTTTTCCTCATTTTTTTTTGTGAGATTTCAAATGGCCCATCAAAAAAGCTAAAGTATCGCACGTTCACCCCTCTTCTTCTGCAAAGATTTTGAATATTGGAAAGGCCAGATGGAATACTATCTGAAAACTTAAGTTGAAATGTGGATGATCATCCAAACGAGCTTCTCACTACCACTCGATGGCACTGGAAAATCGATAGCCTATGACAACTGGGATCCACGCCTAATGAAGAAGGTCAAAGCCGATGCTAAAGTCACTTAGACCCTACAGTGTGGACTAACTAAAGAGGAGTTAAACCGAGTCAGTCCATTCACAAGTGCAAAGGTCCTGTGAGAGAAACTAATCGAGTTACACGAAGGAACTTCCACACGAAGGTATCAAAAAGAGACTTAATTTTAAATAAATTGTATAATATTAAGATGTATAATGGTGAATCGGTGAGCCAATTACACGCTCGGATCCAAGACATGCTCAACGGTCTTCACGCGATCGAACAAAAAGTGGAGAACCGCGACATAATAAGGTATACCTTTAACGTATTTCCAAGAAATACTTGTGGGCATCCATGGTAGATGTTTATAAAGTTTTCAAGGATCTTTCATTTATTATACTAGACAAGCTATTTTCTGAATTTGAATTGCATAAACAGACTAATGCACGCTATGTCGAGAAAGGAGTTACCTTGCTTGTAGGAAAATTCAAAACTAAGAAGGTGAAGCCCAAGAACCAGCCTGAACCCAAATCTGAAGATGAATCGGATTCCAAAGATGAAGATGAGATCACCATCAAACTAACTAGTCAACCTAGTTCAGAAAATGCTTAAGAATAAAAAGATGATCCAATCCAAGAGTAAGCAGTCAGGTCCAAATCAAAATACGAAGCCCAAATCAGAAGTGACCTACTACGGATGTAACTAGAAGGGGCACTATAAGCTAGAATGCCCAAACAAAAAGTATAGAAGAAGGAAGGCTCTGAAAGCAACGTGGTTCGAGTCATCAGAAGACTCTAAAGAAGAAGAATAAGCTCAAGCAAGCTTTCTTGCTCTATCGATACAAGCTCACGTTACTGAGATCGAATCCGAGATCGAGTTTGAGACCAAATCTAAAACTGAATCTGAGTCTGAGTTAAGCCAAGGATCTGTATCCATTTCCAAAGGGCCAAACAACACTGAAGTTCCCCTCAAGTAGACCAGTTGCATAATTTAATAAATTATTTGATGCGTAAATTAAGTAAGTCTAATATCCAAGTCAAGTTAATCCAAAAAGAGGTAATATCCCTTAAGGAGGAGACTAACCTGAGTTCTTTGACTGAACAAGGTCAAGATAGAATTTCAACTCAAGTCTAACAACTTTAGGAAGAGGATTCCACTTTGAAAAGTCAAGTCAAGGAACTCAAGGACACATTGGAACGGTTTACTTTGAATTCCAATAACCTTGATCTAATTCTTGGAAAACAAAGGGTTATATATAACCGAACCGGACTCGGATACAAGGATAAACATTGATCCAGATCTTACTTGTCATTAGCAAATCGAACCAATAGAAATCCATTCCAAGCATGGGTCTCTAAGTCTAACTTGACTAATCAAGTTAGACTTAATCAATATTGGATCCCTAAGGATTAAATCTATTACTTTGATAGACCTTATCAAGGCTATGATCCTGGGGAAGTCAATAGAAAGAGTATCTTTATTATTAAATAGATTTACTTAATTGATTGATTTACTACTTTCTTTATTTCTGCCTAGATTAGAATGGTTAGATAAGAACTTAAGTTTGATCGACATTTGACTAGTTAGTCCAAGAATTTTCAAAAGGAAAGTTAAACATTCAATTTTCTTAAAAGACTTTGTAGAAGTGGTCATTGCTCCGATAACCAAGAAAGTCCTCGTACTTCACCACAGCTTGGAAGTCAATTATCAAAATGGATATTTAATCTACTAACTGTCAAACCTAAGTCCAATTCAAATATAAATCAATCCTTAGATTTCAAATTAAATTGAAAATAAAAACATCTCACAAAAACATATAAGGTTTTTGATTGAAAACCTAGAAATGGGTGAGATATTAGGATTAATCAATTAAGACTACTTAATCTAACTTTCACAAACTAATCAATTAACATACTTAACATAACTTTCACAAATTAATCAATCCACTTATTTAACCTAACTCCAATTGAATCAAATTCAAATAAATTGATAAAATTCAAATCAATTAAATTCAAGTAATCAAATTCAAATAAATTGATCAAATTCAAATCAATTAAATTCAAGTCAATTAAATCACATTCAAATAAATTGATTAAATTCAAATCAATTAAATTCAAGGCAATTGAATTAAAGCCAAATAAATTGGTCAAATGCAAACCAAATAAAATTCAAATCAACTTTAATATAATTCAAACTTAAATTTTTAAAAACAAAACTTAACATTTTTTAAAATCCAAACATAATTATTTTCCAAAAATTCAAACTTAACATTTTTCAAAATCCAAACTTAAAATCAACTTAAAAGTTAAGATTAATTTAATTTCATCTCACACAAACTTATACGTTTAACTTGTTTGATAACATAAAAAATGGGTGAAATGGAAAATCAAGAAGTTTAATCTATCCAAAATTATTGGTACAAAAAGCATGAAGACAATTATAACTTATTTTTGTTTAGTACACTTAGAAGATAGTTAGAAATGTGCAAGGTGGCATAAGTTGGTTTGTAACTTTCTTATCTTTAAGTCTTTAATTTCTACTTTAAAAAATTGTTTTCAAAATTTATGTTTTTAAAATTAATAAGTTTTAAAACTTTAAACCCTATCTTTCCAAAATCAATATATGTTTTCAAAATTGAGCTATAGACTTAGACTAGGTTACACCCCCCCACCCAAAGAAAGAATTATCATATAGATTTAACCTAAAGGTTAGACATTTTTATATTTAAATATTATTTTTAAAATTAATCATTTTGTTTTACACATGTATGGACTCTAGGGTTTTAGTCATGAGTTACCTAATTTTACAAACTTTTTCAAAATAAAATAATGATTTAAGTACTTTTGTATTCAAAATTTCTGTTCAAAACAAGTAATTAAAAAAACTAAGGCATTAATTGAGGGGGAGTTCCTTATATTTTTCTAAATTATTTTTGATATATGTCAAAGGCGCAGAAAGAGAATTAAAAGTTAAGTTTCAAATTAGGTTTTTTTCAAAATCAAGTACTTTTTTAAAATTTCAAATCAAGTTCTTTTTCAAAATTTCAAAAGATAAATTTTTCAAAAACTAAGTATTTTCAAAACTAGAGTTTTCAAAGAAGTTTCTTAAGTTAAGAGTTATTTTTCATAGGGAGCTTAAGTTTAAAATAGTTAGGAAAACCTTGAAAAGTGTACTTAGCAATTGTAAATTTTGAAAGAGAAACTGAAAAATCTTACTTATTTATGTTTTCAGTTATTCTTAATTTATTATGCTTTACTTAACTTTGAATTGTACTACCATAATTAAAAAGGGGAGATTATTGGTGCGGGAAGCACCAGATGATCGAACTTAAGTATTGATAATGGCAAAGAGTTCAAAGTTAAGGTTTATTCTAACAAGTCTGACTAAGTGTGTAAGAAAGTCCTAAGTGATCTTAGATAAGGTGAAAGTCCTAGTTGATGCTAGGCAAGGAAGTCTTGGTCGGTGGGTCTTGACAAAGTCTTGGCAGGTCGAGGATGTCGGGAAAAATTCTAGGGTCGAGAATACTAGGTGAAAGTCCTGGGGGTCACGAATACCAGGCGGAAGACTGGATGGGTCGAGAATCGGACGTCTAGCAGAAAGTCTTAAAGTCTCAGATGTTGACCAAAAGTCCAAATGGTCTGAAGAACCAATTTAGCAAAAGGTAAACTCTCCTGAGATGAGTAGGTGAGGACGTGTCTCCATTGAGGGAATAGTATGCGTCGATTCGACTTAGGATTTCATTGAAATCTGAACATCAAAACTGGATAGTCCTGAGACTGTCAAATATTTTATTACTCTTATTTTCATATTATTGCTTCTTGTACAACCTTGTGTTGAAGAAAATCAAATTAAAGGCTAGAAAAGGGAAGTCCAGACGCCCGGATTAGGGTCCAAGTGCCAAGACTGGGATGAACCCAAGCACCCAGGTGTAGCTGAGGTGGAGCTCACTAATTCTTAGGCACATGTCACCTTCTAGGTGCCCGGACTGGTTCGACTGCCTAGAGATGGATAAAGTTAAATAGATTGATTTTCGACGAGGTACATCCACGTCAGCTTGATGGGGGCGCCCTGGGACCCGTCCAGGTACCCAGACTGGGCTATAAAAGGAGGATTATGTAGGATTGAAAAGACGCTAGAGGGGGGTGAATACTATTCATCACTTTTTCTAAAATCACGAGAATACGTAGTGGAAAATAAACGAAGAATCAAATGCTAATACAAGTAATTTTTACTTAATTAGGAGTCTTTGATGACTTCTACTCCAAGGTCCGCACTCGATGAGTACTTTCGTTAGGCAATCATTATAAGATCAAAGAGATTACAGTGTTTAAGTACAATGCAAGTATGTAAAAGTATACAGACAACAACAAGAACTAGAAGCTTGATTATAGGTTGTCGGAGTAGCCTTTCAATATCATTAGAGTCTTCTTGGAACTACGCGCAAGAACGAAAGTTGTAACGAATGATGTGTTAAATTCTCTAGTCGAAGGCCTTTTTATAGGCCATTTTTGGATGCCCGGACCACCCCAGGGGCCTAGAATGCTGATGACATGGCTACACCTCGGTGAAACTTAATCTCTGAAAATTTATCCTTCTCTGGGCACCTGGACCCATCTGGGTGCCCGGACTGTGACGTATCTTGGCCAATCACTATGCTGAAACCCTAAGTCAGACTGACGTCTATTGTTCTCTCAACCGAGAACATATCCTCACTGGATCTCTCCTCCAATTGCTTATCTCTACTTACCATTTGTGGACTTAGTTGATCTTGATTTCTTAATCCACCAGGTCTTCTTTCTAGATGCCCCATCTAGACTTCAGCCAATCATGAAGTCCTCCCTAACCTCCTATCAACTATCTAGCCTCCTCTGATTCATCTAGACTTCCTATCAATCGTCCGACCCTCTTGACCAGACTGGACTTTAGCCTGGTGTTTGGTCCTTATCAAGTCTTTCAAGCTGACACACTTGGTAATAAGGTTAGACAACACAACATTTAACTTTAATCCATTTATCATTTATCAAAATCTAAATTTGATCATTGGTGCTAACTTCACTAACAGGTTTAACCAACACCGTGAGATCAATTCCAACGATTTTCGCTCTTGCGCGTTATTCTGAAAAGCTCTCGATGATGCTGTAATGCTGCTCCGATAATTGAAATCACAAATCTTCAAATCTGTAGTTGTTGCTATACTTTAATTTACCATTCTTAAAATATTATAATTCTATACTTATTCATATTCATTAGTTGATTTCCCAATGAAAGCATTTTAAAGTGTGAGTCTTAGAGTAGGAGTCACCACAGGCTCTGAACCAAGTAAAAAACTTGGCTTTATTGTTCTTTGTTCTCTTTCTTATTTCTGCTACATTTTACTCCGATAGTTTTTAATGAAAAAAAAAATCATGAGCACTATTCACCCCCCCCCTCCTAGCGCTTTCGATTCTACAAAGGACACATGGCTGTTGCTTATTCCATAAATATGCTAGAGGAGAGGGGGGTGAATAGCTTTCTTAGAAAATCGTGAGTTAAAATGAGTTACGCAGCGGAAAAGGGAAACAAAAAAAACAACGCTAACAATACCAAGTTTTACTTGATTCAGAGCTTATGACAACTCCTACTCCAAGGTACGCGATCATCGATCGCTTTCGTTGGGCAATCATTATCAGTTCATAAATGGATTACAAAGATTGAGTACAAGAACTGAAAATAAAACTGTTGCCGACAAACAAAAAGGAGATTGAAGAAGTCTTCATTCTTTGAACTTCGGAGCAGCCTTTTGGTGTCATCGGAGTCTTTTTGGAGCAGTACTTGAATATGAAAGTTGTAGCAGATGATCTCCTGAAGCTGCTAGTCGAGGGCCCTTATATAGGCTCATTCTGGGTGCCTGAACCCCCTCAGGGTGCCTGGACCGTTGCTAACGTGGTGATCTCTCGTCAAAACTTCATCCGTAAAGTTTATCCACTTTCAGTAGCCTGGACCGTTGACGTGGGTTTGGCCAGTCGTCATGCTCTAACTCAGCTTCTCGATAACTTTTCTGGTCCAGGCACCTGGACCAATTATGAGTGCCCTGACCACCAGGGTACTTGGCCAAGTACCTGCCCGGGCGAGTTGGTCTGGGCACCTAGTGTCCGGGCGCCCGGATCTCTTCTGGGAGCTCGGATCTCTTCTAGGCACCCTGACTCCTCTTTTTCACACTTTTCCTTCCTGTAAAAAAGAGTTAGTCCAGACAAATAAAAATATGTTTATCTTGTAAAACAGACTTAGCACAACATAATAATATATGAGTAGTAATTAGATCCTGTCTCCTCGAGACCATGATCTAGTCAAGGTCTCAACCTCGATTTTCCAAATGGACCTAAATTGGGTCGACGCCTACAGTTCCCTCAACTGGGAACACGTCCTCACTAGATCTCTCCTCCAGTTGCTTACCTTTTACTTACCAACTACAGTCGCTTGACTTACCTTTGACCCACCAGGTCTTTCCACCAGTTGTTAGGTCCCACGGACCCAACTGGCTTTCAGCCGGTTGTTAGGTCCCACGGATCCAACCAGACTTTCCACCAGATATCGGGCAACGTGGACCTATTTGGATTTTGCACCAACCATCAAGTCCCACAGACCTAGATGGATTTCAGCCTGATGTTAGGTCCTCCAAACTAATTAGATCACAAAACATTCTAACTTTAATCTTCTTGTCATTTATCAAAAACTGAGTTAGATCATTAGTGCACATTGTACCAACAGTCTCCTCCATCTTTGCATTTCAAATTCAGGTGAAGTTCTCACAAACGGCACCAAATTTGTTCCTGTCTGAAATTGAGAAACAAGTGAGTAGGCAAGAATGTTAACGAAGGAAGGACTTGGAGTTGGAAACCGCGGACCTAGGCACACCACAAAGAGAGCAACCCGGAATGTTAGAGTGAGAACCAGGGAGGGGGTCCCTGGCACAGGCACATCCAACACTCAAGTCAGAACCGTAGCAAATGGAGAAGAAGATGAACAGTAGAACAGTAGTGTAGATGCGTGTGTGTACGTGCATACCTGGCCAATTAAGAGGACACTCATTTTATATTGACTCTCATAACCTTCGTAATAATGAGGCGCTAGAGAATGTCTAGTGTCAAAATATGTTGGGTAATGGAGGAGGTACGACAATCCTCCCTTAGGCACAAGAAGGTTTCGTTGTGTGTATATATATGTCAATGTAGTAGAATATTCCCTAGTGAGTAGCTGTTATTCTCTGATAAGTAGTTGCGATTCTCTAATAATGTTGTCTCCTAGAGGGGGGTCCGACCAGCTATGGTGACGACCAGCTACGTGCTAGGAGCCCTGCCTATGAGGAAGGAGAGTTGAACCCTGAAGGTCTGACCGAATCTTTGGCCGACTGGCTGTATGCTGGGAGTCATACACATGAGGAACGGAGAGCTGAACCCTGAAGGTCCGACCGAATCTTTGGCCGACCGGCTGTATGCTGAGAGTCATACACATGAGGAACAGAGATCTGAGCCTCGAAGGTTCGATCAGCTCTTCAGCCGACTGACTATGTGCTGGGAGCTCTACCCATGAAGAGTGGAGAGCTGAGCCCCAAAGGCTCGACCAATTATGTGCTAGGAGCCCTTGAGCAGAGAGATGAGCCCTGAAGGTCCGACTAGCCCTACTGGAGATCGGTTGTATATTGGGAGCCATGCACATGAAGAGTGGAGATCTGAGCCTCGAAGGTCTGATCAGCTCTTCAGCCGACCGACTATTTGCTGTGAGCCCTACCCATGAGAAGTGGAGAGCTGAGCCCCAAAGGTCCAACCAACTATGTGCTAGGAGCCCTTGAGTAGAGAGATGAGCCCTGAAGGTCTGACTAGCTCTGCGGGCGACCGGTTGTATGTTGGGATACATGCTCCTAAGGAATGGAGAGTTATGCCTTAAAGGTCTGACTGACTCTAAGACTAACTGGCTATGTACACCCTGACTTTGACGGTCACCTCATCTTGACTTTTACTATCACCTAACCTTAATTTTAGGGGAAAATTTGCATGCAGCCCCTATTGGCAAACACAACTTTGCATGCACTCCCCATTGAAAAAAATCTTTCTTTTCACTCCCTAGTCTAATATACTTACCTAATTGCCCCTGATATTTTAAGTATAAAAAGTCTAAAAATGAGTATAAATCTTCTTAAATTTAGTATATTAAACTAGAATCTAGTATATTTTCTATCAAATTGAGTACGATTCTTTTTCCACCTCAATTTGATGGAAAATATACTAGATTTTCTTTAAATGGTACTCAATTAGATGTAAAATATATTAGATTTTCTTTAAATGATACTCAATTGAATGAAAAATATACTAGATTTTTTTTTCAAATGGTACTGAATTTAGGAGGAATTATATTAAATAGGAAAAAAGTCATACTCAATTTAATAGAAAATATACTCGATTCTAGTTTAAAATGCTGAATTTAATAGAAATTATACTCATTTTTAGATTATTTATACCTAAAATATATGAAGGACAATTTTAATTAAAAATATACTCGAATATACTAGATTTTATACTCAATTGGATAGAAAATATACTAGATTTTCTTTAAATTATACTCATTTTTGGACCTTTTGTACTAAAAAAATCTGAAGGCCAATCAGGTCACAATATTTACATGAGGGAGTTGAAGCAAATAAAACTTTGTATGCAGGGAGTGGAAACAAAGATTTTTATGAGTAGGGATTGCATGCAAAATTCAAGTTCTGATTAAAGATTTTTCTCTACTTTACTCTAATTTTAACTATCATATTATTTTGACTATCAATCTCATATTATTTTTGGAGTCACTCACAAGGTACCGTATCAACTGCAATCCATGTACAAGTGGAATCAGAAATTGAACTTTTAATTGAGAGAAGAATGACAATTTCCTAAATAATAAATCCTAAAACGAGCTAGTAAGTGAACTTTGGTTATATGTATACTATGTTCCAAATGATCAGTGAATAATTAAATAGTTATGATATATTCTAAAGATAATTAAGAAATAGATTTCATATTTGGCCAAACGTGGCTACTAGAAGAATGGAAACACTAAAGTAGAAATTTATATGTTTAAGTGGTCTAATAATTAATTGAATAATTATGATTTATTAAATTGATCACTCTGTTGTAGTTATGATTTAATACAATTTTATTACTCTATTATAGTAACTATGATGTCATAATTATTATATTATAATTTGTTATTCAGTTGTAGTAATTATGTTTGATCAGATTTAGATAGAAAAATAGGTGGGAGTACAAATGCAGCACATGTTAAAGGGTATCTATGTCATTTTATGAGGGAATGGGATATAAAAATTGACGTGAGGTGCTATTTTTGCCCAAAATAAAAATAAAAATAAAAATAAAAATAAAACCTGATTATAATCCTGCCTCAACTGAAAAACACTAGTTCATAATTTAATAAAAGCTATTTTCAAATAATAAACTTTGGATAAAATCATGATGATGCAGCTTTATCAAGATTGCTCGTGCCTTTTAGAATAATATCTCTATTTCAAAATAATAAGATTTCTTAAGCTTTTCCCAAGTTTAATCCTAACTGAAATTACTTTCGAAAATAAAATCCTCACCTCTTCCTAGAGATGAAAATAAAAGAAAGGAAAACACAAGTAAATTACTAAGAATTTAAGATCCTGAATACTTGAATTTTGGTTCAAACTTTTGATTTATTGGTCATTTGATCGACTAGAGAATAGTAAGTTTAGAGAATTTTTATAAAGTTATGTACACCCCAAAGCTATCAAAGTTTATATAACTTGGGCAGAAATGTTCACTTTGTTGGACGTCTCAAGCAAACTCAAGCCTTTAGTAGTCATCCAGATCATTCTAACTTTGAACATTAGACTCTAATAGTTTTCTTATGGGGAACATTTATTATGGTAAAAGGTGACGTGTTCATCTTAGACGATGCTTCATGCTCGTCTCAAGGAATTTAAAAGAGAAGTAAATTATGATAATCGAATGATATCTCTTTAGATGAGAGGAATTTTATTCTCTAAAAAATTATTCTATCGAAAATTCAACTTTTGCTCTCTTATGACAATCTGCCATCCAAGAACTAACTTGACCATGTCTGTAGGGGCTGTTATGGGGAACATCTAGATAATTGAGTTGGTCAACAAATATGACTTAACTATTGGGGAAATAATGTTGTCATATGGTTGGGTCCAACTATGTTATTTTGATGAGTTAATAATATGATTTAAATTGGATTTTATATATGTTTTTAATATGTATATCAAGTATGTAAGGATTTATAATGTCTAAATTCGGTTTTACATGTAATTTTAATATGTGCATTAAGTTTGTAAGGATTTAAAACAGTACACATGCATCTCGAGGATCGTCTTGACTCAATAGTATCAAGTTAGGGCATGCTTAATGGATCAATGACCTAGAACTTTAGTGCTTGTGGGATTCTAAAGGATTGAGCATCGAGTGGTGGATTCATAGATATGAAGATGTTGGAACTTCAAGATTATTTTGATATGATCAAATAAGTTAAGTTAGGTCTTGTGGTCTTTGATCCATATGTCTAAGTGTGCAGGAGCTTAGGAGCACAGGAAGTCGAGCGGAATACGCGGCTAGCGAGAAGGACGACATGGGAGAGAGCCGACGGGCTCGGTGCGTCTAAGGGACGAGGCGCCGATGAAGAGTATACTGGTGCACGAGAAAAACGTGCGCGACGTTCGAGGGACGAGAAGCAGGAGCGGAAGCCTACTCGAGGAGAAGGTTGAAATTGGGTTTGGGTGAGCCTTATTTCGGTTGGCCGAAAGCACCCAAACAAGCGGAGCTGGAGCGGAAGACCCGGACTGAGGCGAGCAGCACCGGAGCAGAGGGCCCAGACCGAAAAAGTCAATAGGGTTGACTTTGAGGGTCCGAGCGCCCGAAACCCAAATATTATCAGCATCGACGTGGGCATTGACCATTACGTCGGGGATAGATTTCTATCCCACTCCAGGTACCTGAAACCCTTCTAGGTGCCCCGACCAAGGATATAAATATAGTCTTGGTCAAAGAAGCTAATGACAACAAGCATTCTTGCAACAATACTTGTACACACTCTAATTTTCATTTAGCTTCTAATTTTTTGTGCTTACACTGTTGCAAAGAGTCTTCTCCGTCTGAAGGAGAGTTAGTGCATTTCATTTCCTTGGATTAACAATCTCCCCAGTGATAACCAAGTAAATTCAGGTGTCTCTTTCTTTTTAGTTCATTTTCTATTCTATCTTTATGCAAGTGTTCTTTTAAGTCCGAGAAGAGTTTGTCTTTATTTTTTGCAGGGCTATTCAACCCCCTTCTAGCCGACCAACCGGGGTCCTACAAGTGGTATCAGAGCTAGGACGCTTCAAGAGGACTAACCGCCGATCGAAGCAAATGAAATGGTTGGACCAAGCATCTTCCCACCAAAGTTCGAGGGAGAATTCACGAGCTGGAAGAAGAGAATGGAGGTATTTTTTAAAATAAACTTCGATTTATTATTAATAATGGAATTCGGTTTTGAAGCACCCGAAGGCAAACAAAAATATCAATGAACGAAGAAGGAACAAGCTGACTTCATGACAAATGGCAAAGTAGAATTTCATCTGTTAAGCGTACTCCCGCCACAAGAAGCCAACTGGATCGGAGCTTACGGGTCTGCTAAGGAGCTCTGGGAAAAATTCCTGGAACTTTATGAAGGAACCTCAGAGGCAAAACTTATGAGACGGGACTTACTTCGTAATCAGATCAGCAACCTCCGATTTGAAGAAGGCGAAACGATTGCACACCTTCACTCGAGGATTAAGGAGTTCATCACCGGACTTTCGAATCTCAGAGAAATGGTAAGTAACCGAGATTCGCTAAGGTATACTCTTAATGCATTCCCTAGGAATACAAAATGGGCAACACTAGTAGATGCCTTCTATATCTCTAAGGATCTAGAAATTGTTACCTTCGAAGAATTATTTTCGACTTTTGAAGTTCATGAGTCGAGATGTGCAGATACGAAGAAGGAGCCAACACACAACATTGCCTTTAAGGCAAGGATGGACGAACAAGACTCGGAATCCTCCCTTGAGGACGAAGAAACAGCAATGATGGTAAGGCGATTTAAGAAATTGTTTAAATCAAGAAAAGCTAACCATCCACAAGGTAGAAAGAAAAGGATAATCAGATGCTACCATTGCAATGAAGAATGGCATGTTAAGGGAAACTGCACTAAGCTAAGGAACAAGGATAAGGACAAAGGAAAGAAGCTTGTCCAAACGAACAAGTACAAGACTTTAAAGGCGACGTGGGACGAAACGTCGTCCGAATCGGAAGTTGAGGCATTCTCCGGGCTTGCGTTGATGGCAAGTCATCAAGACGAATACGAAGAAAGTTTTTAGGAAATGAGCATCGAGAGCATCGATGAAGGGGGAGCAACATCGGAAGAAAGCAGCAGTTCAGGGGGGACCACGGACAACGAGATCGACAAGGTAAGTCAAGTACGATCTCTCCCACCTGACAAGTTGTTTAAGTTTGTAAAATTATTAACCAAAGATTGTTGCAAACTTGAAAAAAAAATTAAAAATTTTAAATTAATTTTAGCAAAATCTTGCCCATTAGACGAGTTTGACAAAATAAAATTAGAAAATTATATTTTACAAAAAGAAATAAGTAACTTGAAAAATCTAGTATACTCATATAATACAAGTTTTAAAAAGTTCAATAACCTAAATTGGTATTTTAGATACCACAAAGGATAAATTAAAAATATTTTAAAGAAATATATCTCTAAGAAATACCTAATCAATCCAGTTGGCTGGAACCTATATTGGGTTCTCAAGTCTTGTCTAACTTAAACTTTGTTTAGACTTAGAACTTTCAGCGAGAAAATTAAACGTTTAATTTCCTTATGCGGCTTTGTCTAGAAGTGGTTGATGATCCAATAAGCAAGAAGGTCTAGTGCCTTGCCATAGTTGGAAGCCAAATATTGAAATAAAATATTTAATTAACTAACTGAAAAAATATTAAAATTGAAATTAGATAATGCTTTGAATAGTTATTCAATTTCTTTTGGAAAATTCTAATTTTTTTTTACAAATCTATTTAACTTCTTAGAAAATCTTTCTTTTAATTTTTTTTTTAACTTAGAAATTGTTTAAAATTCATTTTCTTAAATGTATTTTACTTAGAATTTTTTTTTACTTTGAAATTTTTTACTTAACCAAAATTTCTTTAAAAAAATAATTCTTGAAAATTTTATTTAACTGAGGAAATTTTTTATTTTTTTACTTAGAAAATATTTCTAAAATTATATTTTCAAAATCAGAGTTTACTTAGAAATTTTTTGAAAAATAAAATTTAACCTTAGATTTTTATTGAACCCCATTTTTTATGTAATTAAAGGGGGAGAAGAAAAAGATTAAGTCTAGGGGGAGGTAACTTAAAATTAAATTTCCTATTTTTTGTGCTTTATTGCAAAATTTATTTTTTGCTTTACTTTATGTCTGTTTACTCTATTTTAACTTGGGTTGCTCACATCAAAAAGGAGGAGATTATTAGAACTCCAAGGTTGTTTTGATGTGATCAAACAAGTTAAGTTAGGTTCTGTGGTTTTTGATCCCTGTGTCTAAGTGTGTAGGAGCTTAGGAGCACAGGAAGTCGAGCGGAAGACGCCGCTAGCGAGAAGGACGGCACAGGAGAGAGCCGACGGGCTCGGTGTGTCTGAGGGACGAGGCGCCGCGGAAAAGTACACCGGTGAACGAAAAGAACGTGCGCGACGTTCGAGGGACAAGAAGTCAGAGCGGAAGCCTGCTGAGGAGAAGGCCGAAATTGGGTTCGGGTGAGCCTTATTTCGGTTGGCCGAAATCACCCAAACGAGCGGAGCCAGAGCAGAAGACCCGGACCGAGGCAAGCAGCACCGGAGCAGAGGGCTCGAACCGAAAAAATCAACAGGGTTGACTTTGCGGGTCCGGGCGCCCAGAGTCCGAACGCCTGGAACCCTTCTAGGTGTCCGGAACCCAAATATTATCAGCATCGACATGGACGTTGACCGTTGCGTTGGGCATAGATTTCTATCTCACTCTAGGCGTCTGGAACCCTTCCAAGCGCTTCGACCAAGGCTATAAATATAGCCTTGGTTCAAGAAGCTAATGGCACTCTAGTTTTCATTTAGCTTCTAATTTTTTGTGCTTACACTGCTGTAAAGAGGTTTCTCCGCCTGAAGGAGAATTAGTGCATTTCACTTTCTTGGATTAGCAACCTCCCCGATTGTAACCAAGTAAATCCAGGTGTCTCTTTCTTTTTAGTTCATTTTCTATTGTATCTTTATATAAGTGTTCTTTTAAGTCCGAGAAGGATTTATCTTTATTTTTTACAAGATTATTTAACTCTCCTTCTAGTCAACCAATCGGGGTCCTATAGAAGGATCATATGACATTGAGCAAGCTTAGAGTGTTAGTTAATCCTAGGAAAACGTACCGGTTCCACTATACAAAATTTTTTGTATAAGTGTCGAACCTTTCCTTAAATAACCTATCGTGTTCTTTAGAAGTTAAATTAGGAATCGCGGACGGAACTTAACATCATTGATTCCAAATTTAACTTATCTATTTTTAATGGTTTAGATTTGAATCGCAAGCAGAACTTAACACTATTGATTCAAATTTACCTATGTTATTAATTCCATAAATATTAATTTCCAAAATTGACTTCCAAGACTGCATGGCGAGGCATATGACCTTCTTGGATATGGGAGCAACCACCATCGCCTAGGCAAAGCCTTTTAAGGAAAGTTAATATTTATTTCCTTAAATAACTCTAGGTTAACCAAAAATAACAATCGAATCATAAATTTGAAAAAGAAGAAAACACAAACTCGACAAATAAATTCGATAAACTAGATCTAATTGCCTCTTGTATTTAGAATTCTTACAAAGAAAATAACTAGTATGATGCGGAAGAAAATTACTAGTTATACCTTCTCTTTGTAAGCTAATGACCTCGAGATCTTCTGCCATATTCCTCGCCTCGCCTTGGACGTCGTGTGGGCGACGATCCTCCAAGATGAACACCACCCAAAAGCTTCCTCCTCTTCTTCTAAAATCCGGCCACCACCACCACCAAGGAGAAGAGAGCAAAAGGGAAAAGAGAAGGGAGAAAGGGGGTCGGTCACTTGATGATCTCCAAGCAAGAGAATAAGAATTGTGTCTCATGAAGGCCCCTCACCCCTTCTTTTATATTACTTGCCCAAGGCAAATAAGGAAAAACTTTTTACAAAAAATAAAATCATCCAAGAGTTTTTCCTTTTCCCTTTTAATTTTTCCTTTTCTTTCCTCTTGATTGAATCAATCACTAATTTTAATTTTGTGATGATTTTACCTCATCAAGGGGAAAAAGGAAATATATTTTTATAAAATTTTACAAGAAAAACTCTTATAAAATTTTACAAGCTCTCTTTCCTAAAGTAGGAGTTAAAAAATGAAAGTTCTAAAAAATTAAAACCATGTTTTAAAATTTAAAACTTCTCTTACAAAATTTCCTTTTTTAACATGATGATAAAAAATTTTAATTTTAAAACTTATCTTCCTTTTTTCTTAAACCATGAGGATGGTTAAAAAAGGAAAGTTTTAAAATTTTTAAAACTCTCTATTAAAACATGTGGCCAAATTCAAATAAGGAAAGTTTTTAAAATTAAAATCTCTCTTTTAAAACTTATAGCTTTCTACAAAGAGAATATTTTAAAAATTCAAAAACAACCCTCCTTGTTTGAATATTGTGATCGGCCCCTTCATGCTTGCTCACCAAGCAAAGGGTTGGCCCCTATAAAGAGGATGTGGCCGGCCCTTGCTTGGTCACCAAGCATTGGACCGACCCACTTCTTGGACACCAAGAAGAGCCTTACATTTGGATGGACTTGAGGCTATAATGAGGCTACGACAGAGACCTAGAGGAGAAATTGGTTTTGGCCTTCCGATGAGCTTGAGTATCCCGTGCTCGCCCCGAACACACAACTCAAGTTCATCGATAATAACTCATTCCACTAGAGAGTTATTACCGCACTATCGCACCAATCCCAAATTACATTATGGGCTCCTTCTTATCATGAGTGTGTTAGTCTCCCTGTGTTTAAGATAACAAATGTCCACTAATTAAGTAAGTTACTGACAACTCACTTAATTAATATCTAGCTCCAAGAGTAGTACCACTCAACTTTATTGTCATGTCGGACTAAGTCCACCTGCAGGGTTTAACATGGCAATCCTTATGAGCTCCTCTTGGGGGCATTCTCAACCTAGATAACTAGGACACAGATTCCTTCTATAATCAACAACACACACTATAAGTAATATCATTTCTCAACTTATCGGGCATATTGATTTATCGAGCTAAACCTCACCCTTTGATAAGTTAAAGAAATAAATATTAAATATATGTGTTTGTTATTATATTAGGATTAAGAGCACACACTTCCATAATAACTAAGGTCTAGTTCTTTTACTAAGTCAGTACAAAAAAAACTTACCTAAATGATCCTACTCAATACACTTAAAGTGTATTAGTGTAATTTATTAGTCAAGATAAACTAATACTTAATTACACTACGACTATTCTGATGATTTGTTCCTTTCCATCTTAGTCGTGAGCAACTGTTTATAATTTATAGAGAACTGACAACATGATCTTCTGAGTGTAACACCACACTCCATGTTATCTACTATATAAATTAATTGAATAATTACATTTAACAAATAAATGTACATATTGATCAATGTGATTCTTTTATTTCAAAAATAAATGTTTACAAAAGCTAGGCTTTTAATATATACTCCAACATAGAGAGCTTAGAGCTTGTGCATTTAATGGCTTTATTATAGTAAAAAATAATTACTTTCCTCTCAAAAGCATTTAATAACTCAATGATCTAGAATGAGGTGGACTTATAGGCCATTGGTCAAATGACATTGAGCAAGCTCAAGGAGCTTACTGTGCTCAATGGCTCAATAGTTTGAATTAAGAGGTTGAACGCATGGAGGCAAGAAGACTATGAGAGATTATAAGAGGGAATGTAATATTATGGGATTTGTCTTTAGACACCATCATTAAAAATGGTATACGACAGATAATTAGGGGTAAGCTATCTAGTCTAGTGGCTTCATTATAAAGCTTTCTTTCTATCTTGATCATTATACTAATGGTTAGTAGTCATTCATGATTTACCTCTTTTATATTCATCTAACAATAGATTAACGGGCCGGATACTGTGAACGAACGAATCATCTTTTGTTACATTAGTTGTAAAGCCTTCAACCAGAGCATTATATTCAATGAACTCTACATTCATGAACTAATAATTTGATTTATTATTTTTGTTTCATTGAAGACCAAGTGTCTTGTTCTTCGTAGCGATTAATTTTAGAGATGACTAATTTGACCCCATGAAAATTCACTCCTTACCTTTCATTCAGATTGATCATAACATTAGGAGCTTCAACTTCTCAATTTGAGTTCCTTGCCTTTGAACCCTAAATCATTTGAACACCTCGATCGAACATCCCTTGAGGGTCTTCTTACCCTTGATCAAAGATGGTCCATTGTCTTTATTTTATAGAGATCCTAAAGCCCAAGCTCTCTTGTAAATCGAATTGGAAAATAATTTCTCCTTAAGACTTGCATTCAATTTGAATAAAATCGACAAAAACCAATGTATAGATCTCTCAATTATATTTTGAATGACAATCGACAAGTTAGGATAGAGATATATAAAAGAAATTGGCTCCAACAATGAACAATGGCATCCCAGAGCATGAGGGGTAGAGCTCATTGCTTCCCAATCACCACTTACATTCAACTCTTCTCCATCAACACTTCTTCGGTTCTTCTCATGCAGAAAACCATCGTCGTAAAGATGGATCTAAAATAGAAAGCAGGCTACACAAATTAGAAGGAAAATTTACAAACAAACAAATAATACAAAGCAGTGTAGCGAGGTGGCCTTCCCGTTTACACATTAGGATATTTGCATCTCAAGAGCAAGATGTCAAAGAAGGCTGTCAAAAACAGGATGTGAAAGAATAGAGGAGTATTTGAACATCCCATCCCATGTTTGTATCACGGAAGTGAGCCCGTGTTTGGGAGGAGACCCTGGGCACGCTTGGGCCTCCATTCCGTTCGTGCCCGTAGAACCTCTGCTCCGCTCTCCGACCGTAGAAGATGCTGACACTCCAAGCCAGTCTCCGGCAAATGGTTGCTCGAGACGGCCGCCAGCGACTGCAGAACACTGTCCTTCCCGCACTCCCTCCTGTACTCCATTGTCATGCCTGAAAGCTCATGGCTCTCCAGGATTGAGATCGGCGCGCTCTGCATCCAAAGCAAAGACAGCACTTTTGGATCAATCCATGTCTTTCCTTGCAAATCATTGGCGGGTGGTCCGCCACAAAGTAACACTATTAGATGCAACTTGAAATAATTGAATCATTTTTTTAGTCGGATCATATTGCGGTGCAGGCCCAGAATGCCGTGAGATACAGAGGGGAGAAAAGAGAGGCAGCATGTGATGCTCCAGTGGTAGTCAATGGACCCAACACCATGTGACACACTAACAAACAGACAAGATTGAGATGTTTCATCAACTAGAAGAGTTGAGAAGATTCTCCTGGTTGCAAATTAGTAAATTTGTGTGCCAACGAGATTAAGACAGTAAAATCACATCTAAAATAGGATTACCAAATCTAAGACATGGATGATGTTTGCCAAGAGTATGAAGAAAGAAGATATAATAGCACTGTAAAATTATAGGGAATTGATATACACAAGGTAGGGAAAGCGAGTGACAAGTGCTCAATAGAATGTTCTCGACCACAATGTGATACACTGTTATTAAGCATTAACATCAAAATAATTCGACAATTGACCGAAGAGCGCACTTAAAATTGTGAAATTTTCAAAAGAAGCACCTACCTTTCAGATTTCCCAAATGACGCACTTGTTTTTCATTTTACCCCTCCCGCCAATCACAATGGCGTTGCATTCAAAGAACAGCACCACAGTATGCTAGAGATTTCAAAGTGTTGGTTTTAGATGATTTTTGAAATGCAACACCACAGTGGTACTATTCTTTGAAATCCAACACAGAGAGATACAATGGAAAATAAGTGTGTGCCCTTTGGGTAATCTGAAAGTTAGGTAAGCCTTTGAGAATTTCACAACTTTAAATGCACCCTTTAATTAATTGCTGAAAATAATTCATATAATGTGCCAGAAAGATTCATAATACTGTCTTCAAAATGTCAAATGCATAATTCTAATCAACGAATGTAGCATTAAATTACCTCAAGGATCCATCCAATATATTTAACGTTGTTAACATGCTGGTTGACATCCAAATCACCCCACCGCGGCTGCATTTGACACGGAGAAATATTTACACATCATATTCACGGAATCTTGAAACAATAAAGACACACATCCAAAGTTCCAGACTTACAGTTAGCCCTGTTCGAACATAATCTGCATTATCATCTTCGAGCTTTGAAAGTTTTCTGCCGTCGTCATTTATAATAGGATCACGGTCCATAAAATAGGATCCTATTTCTGCACGGACTTCCTCTGGAATTTTTGACAATCTCCTAGTCTGTTTGTTCATCATCACCCACACACTGCATGTAAAGGCCACAGTCAAGAAGACCACAGGAGCCACATTAAATTTTCAAATGAGAAAGAGAATGCGCATACTTCTAGAATTTCAAGTTACTTAAAAAGAAAAGATTTGCTGCACAAAAAATGCCATTACAGAACTAACCTAGTTGCTCGCAGAACAGTTTGGCCAGTTCGATAGTCCCGAACATGCCAATCTCGACGCATCCCATTTTTCCCAGATGAAGCCACCCATGTATCCACTTGAACAACATCTTCCCTTAAAATAGATAGAAGAAGACAATTTAGAAACAATGCATATTAAACTTGTTATAGGAAAGATATAGCATAGGCAATGGCAATATATTATAAAAGTACAAGAATTCATTTGCTTGAGCAAAGCAGTAAAATATAATTGAAGAAAATTTATAAATAAATAAATCATTGATTTAATAAAAGAGAGCAGCCTCATGATCAGAACAATTAAAAAGGATACAATCCAAAACAACAAATGACATAAATTGTTTGTTGAGATATATGATAGTAGAATCAATGAGTAGTTTTCACTAAAAGAGATAACTCCTAACAAACACAGTACTAGAATTTCAACCTAATAGTAAAGCCCAATATAGACACACAGGCATGGACTATTGAAGCTAAGTTGCAGCAAGTAAGAGCAGATTTAATTTTAGCTTGTACTTCTGCAGTGAATTCAATGTATGAACTGACATGTGAGACAAAACTGCAACGGCAATTTGATATTTTGCAAGAAAAAATAACCATCAGAAAACAAAAAATGGAGAACAAAATTTCTCAGGCACATAAGGCATAAGCTTGCTTAATGTTTCTAGCATGGACTTTTAGAAGCCCAAAACAAGGAAGATTTTTTGCTCTTTTTTTTTGTAACTAATGATAAAACAAATACCAAGATTTTGATATAGAGAGAGAATATACCAGGAAGGATATTGTTCAACAAGGGCTTGCATCTTGGTAACAACCCAAATCAAATTTCTCTTACTCATTTCAGGAGTTGAGCCAAAGCCAGCACCCATTAACCCAGCACTCCTTACATGATTAAGAGCAGTTTCCTGCGGAATATGTAAACCAACTGCTAAAATTGAAACAATGAAAGCTAAACCGAAGGTGATTCAAGCAATAATCCACCAGCAAACCTGTAGATGATTCATCAAGGTCTCTATAGACGCTGTTCGATCTGCCCCTATTTCATATGACCGAATGGAGAAATTCTGTCTGAAAACCATTCCATCCTGCATGATCTTCCCAAGCCCAAATGCATCGGCAAGCATGTCAGGTCGCTTGGGCTTCCAGTCAATAAGTGTAAATTGCTTTTCCGCTGCCAAAAAGATAGTAGTTACGGCAGCAAAGAGAAAACTCCAATCTGGTAGCTGGTTGTAGAATGTTCTTGAGGATGAGGGAGCTTCTTCCTCGATCGTGTGGGATTCAGATTTCAGGACGACCTTTGTCCCGTTGACCTTAGGAGGTGCTTGGGCATGAGCCTTAACCTGCATAGCTCCAGATGACGAGGCGGGCTTGGCTACAATGCCTCGAACGCCTAAACTTTCAGGAGTTTCATTAATGGCCCTTGATGCTTTGGATGACACCACAGACGAGGAAGATGGGACTGGGAAGAAGGCAGAAGCAGCCACAGACGCAACCATGATCGAAGCTAAAAGTTGCAGCCTTTCTCCTGCTCAACCGGAACTGAAGAACAGACCTGGAAAACACAATTTTTCAGATTTTATGAATGAACTTAATTGACATTTGGTAAATCTAAAACTTTTAGAGAAAAAAATGATGAAAAAAATGCTTGTCAATGAATTAAGTCAAAAATTAGCAATCTCTCTAAATTATTCAATCAACAACTTGGGGAAGAAAACAACTTTAATCTTCCAGTCAAAGAAATAAGCAACTAATTAGAGAAATTTCAGAAAAAGGTTGCGCCTCAACATTAGTAACTTTGATGGCTCGACACAGACAAAGGGGGAAAAAAAGCTAAAAGGACTTCTCGGAAAAGAAAGGCGCCGTCTACAGAATCCCTCCTCTAATCAATTAGAAGAAGAAGAAGAAGAAGAAGAAGAAGAAGAAAAGCTAGCTAAGAACGACAAATTCCTTTTCCGACTCACAAACCATAGAAGGAGTCATCCCAAACCAAAATTTCCTCACTTTTTAGTTCGAAATCAAACAAAACAGAAAACAAATCGAAGCCACAAGACATACCTAGCAGATTAATTACAGAGAGGACGAAAAATCCGACACACAACGGAATGCTGGGAAACAAAACAGCAAGACGGCAGAAATCATATTCATTCAAACCTCCGGTTGAACGCAAGGCTTGGAGAAGCAACGAGACGGTCGGTCAGCTTCCTCTCCCCGAACGAATCACCGCCCGCGGTCGTCGCTGATCCCTTTCGCCTTCACCTCCTCCTCCTTCTCCCTCTAGGTAGCTTCTTCTGCTTCTCGATCGTTCTACGAAGAAGCGA
Source organism: Zingiber officinale (assembly GCF_018446385.1). Taxonomy (NCBI): domain Eukaryota; kingdom Viridiplantae; phylum Streptophyta; class Magnoliopsida; order Zingiberales; family Zingiberaceae; genus Zingiber; species Zingiber officinale. The sequence goes on from NC_056004.1 coordinate 30,793,725, forward strand.
CGAAGCCTCCGAGAGAGAGAGAGAAAAAAAATGGAGCTTTTTTCCCACTTTTCCAAATTCCAAATACAGCGGTTTTCGACAATGCGAAACGGGCCCTTCTTATTTGAATTCACATACGCTGTCATCCGACCGACCCAGAGCCTCCCGTCAAGTTATGTGGGACCGCCATCTCCAGTTTCGTGGGACCGCCTTCGTACGCGGCCCCCCAATTAAGAATCACTTAATTATAAAATTAGGGTCATTAATCTGGAACATTCTAATTTAATTAAAATTAGTGAGGAGCTGTTTTTAGCACCAAGGCACATGGGGATGGGATGAGAGATTAATCATCAGTGTGGATAATGAATCAAGCTTAATAAAAATATTAATAAATAAATAAAATCAGCGTGACTATTTTACCCCTATTAAAAGCATTACGCGGTCAACTTTGAGGAGAAGCGTAGCGTTAGTTTATTCAATATTAGGTGGAAGGTACAGCTATAAACACTTCGTGTCAATATATCTAAAATAAATGTGAAGGCAATTAATTAGAGAACAATATCGTAGAGTTTTGAAAATTATGTTTATTGGTGTTCCCATCCAAAAGCTGAATTAGATGGTGGGAACAGGTGATAAAGATAAAAACAATGGTGGGGAGAAGATTTTCATTTGGGGTTGGAGGATTCGATGCAGGCTCTCAATCTTCATGTATATCATAGATCAAGCATCCGAGAGTGTTAGAGTGAGAATCAAGGAAGAGGTTCATGGTGTAGGTCCTCTGACGTTCAAGTCAAAAAGAGACCGAGAGGAAAAAGTCTGTCGTAGATGCATGTGTGCGAGTGAGCGAGCGTACCTAACCAACGGAGAAGATCTCCCTTTTATACTATCTTTCATAACTTCCGTAATCATCAGACATCAGAGAATGTCGAGTGTCAGGGTATATCGGAGGATAAAGGATGTACGACGAACTTCCATTAGGTGGAGAAAGGTTCCGCTTCATGCATATGGCAGAGCATCGAAATATTCCTTGACGAACAGTCTTTACTGTCTAACAAGTTGATATGATTCCCTAACAGTATTGTCTCCTAGCAATAGTTTGATCGGCCTTGAGTCGGTTGGGAGTAGACTAGGAGCTATACAAAGTAGAATGGGGTCCGACTGGCATGGAGTCGATCGGGCGTAGACTGAAAACTATGCAAAGTAGAATGGGGTTCGACCGACATAGAGTCGGTCGGGCTTAGACAGGAAACTACGCATGGTAAAATGGGGTCCAACTGACATAAAGTCGGTCGGGTGTGAACTAGAAACTACGCAAAGTAGAATGGAGTCCAATCGACACGGAGTCAACCGGGCAAAGACTGGAAACTATGCAAAGTAAAATGGGGTCCAACTGGTATAGAGTCGGTCGAGCATAGACTCAGAGCTATACCCTGTAAAAGTAGGGTTCGATCGGCATGGACCCAGTCGAACGTATGGGAGTGGCCTGCTTGGGCATATAGTCCTTGACCTTAACCGCCACCTCCTCTTGACTTTTGACTATCATATCATCTTGGTTGTCGTCCCCATACTACCTTGGGTTCATGCCTTATTCCTCATATCACAAGCCTCTTCTTCAAGTCTAGTCGAAGGAGACTCCTAACCGACTGACTAGACTTGAGTCTGTTTATTGTCTTGCTGTTTAACCAGGCGGGAGATGCTCGTGCGTTGCCAACTGGGCTTGATAGATTGTGCTGGTGCAGTTGGTACTAATGATTAAACCTAAATTTTGATTAATGATAAATGGATTAAAGTTAGATGTGTTGTGATCTAACCTTTCTACCAAGTGTGTAGGACTTGACTAGTCTAATACCAGGTTGAAATTCAGTAGGTCTAGAGAACCTGATAGTTGGTGTAGAAGTCCAAATAGGTTAAGGAGTGATCCATCTAGCGGAAAGTCTTGCTAGGTCTACAGGACAGGACAGCTACCAAAGTCCTATTAAGTCTACGAACTTGACAACTAGGGGAAGACCTAGTGGATCAAAGTAGAGTCAAGTGATTCTACATGGTAAGGTAAGTCACTGGAGGAGAGTGTTCCAGTGAGGACGAGTCCCAATTTGGGACTTTAGGTACAAATCCAGTTTAGATCCATTTTGCATCCCTAAATTGAAACCTTAACTAGATGTTGGTCTCGGATATACAAAATCTAATTAATAACACTATTTTATCATTGTGCTAACTCAGTTTTACAGGTTAGATATTTTCCTATTGAATTAACATGTTATGCAAGAGCAAAAATAACAAGAAAACTTGGGTGAACACTGCTTGAGGCGTCTCTTGTGCTGCTAGAGGTTCCTTGGAGGCTTTGGTTGAAGTCCCCGCGCATAAGGACATAGAGGCACCTCCCATGCAGATGGAGGTGTCATGAAGCTTGGCGTTGGAGGAGCCTCGGAGAGTTTTAAAGGCGTCCTCCAAAGGATAAAATCCATAGGTTGTGGATGTTATCATTTTCAAAGCTGAGGGGATAGAAGTTGCTGCTGGAGGCACCTCAGACAAACCTAGAGATGCTCTCAACAATCTATATAAGCCTTGTTCGAGTAGCCATCAAGACACAACTTCTACAAGTGATCTTTCAAGATTCCAACATGGAATCGACTGACATGGAACTGGCTAGGCGTAGACTGAAAACTATGTAAAGTAGAATGGGGATTGACCAACATAGAGTCGGTCGAGCGTAGACTGGAAACTACGCAAAGTAGAATGAGGTGTGACCGACATAGAGTCGGTCGGGCATAGACTGGAAACTACGCAAAGTAGAATGAGGTCCAATCGGCATGGAGTCAACCTAACGTAGACTGAAAACTACGCAAAGTAAAATGGGGTCCAACCGGTATAGAGATGATCGGGCGTAGACTGGGAGCTATACCCAGTAGAAGTAGGGTCCGATTGGCATGGAGCCGGTTGAACGTATGGGAGTAGTCTGCTTGGACATATAGTCATTGACCTTAACCGCCATCTCCTCCTAACTTTTGACTGTCACGTCATCTTAGCTGTCGTCCCTGTACTATCTCTAGGGTCATGCCTTATTCCCTGTATCATAAACCTCCCCTTCAATTCTAGTCGAAGAAGACTCCTGACTAACTAGACTTGAGTTTGTTCATTGTCTTACTGTTTAGTCAGGCGGGAGATACTCGTACGTTGTCGACCGAGCTTGATAGATTATGTTAGTGCAATTAACACCAATGATCAAATTTAAGTTTTGATGAATGACAAATGAATTAAAGTTATATATGTTATGATCTAACATTTCTACAAGTGTGTAGAACTTGACTGGTCTGACAATAGGCTAAAATCTAGCTAGGTCTAGAGAATCTGATAGCTAGTGTAGAATTCCATATAGGTCAAGGAGTGACTCGATACTAGCATAATGCTTGGTTGGGTCCACGAGACCTGACAGCTTGTCGAAATTCAGTTGGCTCTGCGGACCTGACAACTAGTGAGAAGACCTGGTGGACCAAAGTAGAGTCAATTGATTCTTCATAGTAAGTAAGGTAAGTCACTAGAGGAGAGTGTTCCAATGAAGATGAGCCTCAATTTGAGAATTTAGGTACAGGTTTAGTTTAGGTCCATTTTGGATCTCTAAACTGAGACCTTAATTAAACTATGGTCTTAAACAGACAGCATCTAATTAATAACATTATTTTATCATTGTGCTAACTCAATTTTACATGTTAGATATTTTTCTATTGAACTAACTTATGCAAGAACAAAAATAACAATAAAACTCGGGTGAACAGTGCTCGAGGCGCCTCCTGTGCTGCTGGAGGAACCTCGAAGGCTTTGGTTGAAGTCCCCACACAGAAGGGTGGGAGGCACCACCCATGCAGATGGAGGCGCCTTAAAGCTTGGCGCTGGAGGTGCCTCGGAGAGCTTTGAAGGCACCCTCCAGAGGATAAAATATGTAGGTTGCATATTTTATCGTTTCTGAAGCTAAGGGAATAGAAGTTGTTGTAGGAGGCACCTTGGACGAAGCTAGAGGTGCCCTCAACAATATATATAAGCCATGTTCGAGCAGCCATCAAGACACAACTCAAACACAACTTCTAAAGCCATCTTTCAAGATTCCAGTTGCTTATTTCGTCATCCCGCTGCACTGTGATGCTACTACACTCTATTACTACCAAGAAGTTGTCTGACACCAAACTCGATCCAATAATCTTCAAATGTTGGGTAACGATAGTTTTAATTAAGTGCTTAATTACTGCATAAAGAAAAAGGTAGATTGTTACACATATCCTTAATTTTCTATTGTACTCAATTCCCTCTTCCGGTGGTTCAGGAAGAGGTTTTTAGTGGATTTTCGATTAATACGGTCCGAGAAATTGTTGGTCTTAGAGTAGAAGTCACTGAAAGCTCCAAACCAAGTAACTCCTCTAGTTCTTGTTTTTCAATTTTTACTTTATTTTATTCTGCTACGTACTGGCATTTTTTAAAAAAATGAAAAGATAGTTTTTTTATAAAACCACGTGATTCCCCCCCCCCCCCCCCCGGCCCACCTCTCACATGCACAACGATCCTACAAGTGGTATCAGAGTGATGTTAGCTCTAAATTAGTGCAACCACCAATCAAGCAGGGGGTTTATTTTCTTTCTTTTTTTTCAATTTTAAGTTTTTCTAATCAATCTAAACTGATACTGTTGCCTTTTCAGATAAGTTTTTCGCTTTGCTTTTTTTTTAACTGATCAAAATTGGTGCAGCACCACTCAAGCTTTATTCTCCTCTTCTTCCCACACTACTTAACCCAAGACCAAGTCTTGGTATCTGTTTAAGTTTCTCATATTTCAGTAATCACATGGCCTAAAATGAAGGATATAGTACCACTCATCCCCCGCTTTTTAACGAATACGACTTTTCATATTAGAAGAAGCGGATGGAAGTATACCTCAAGACTGACATCAATCAGTGGTTCACTATTTGACAAGGATACAAGGTGCCAATGGATGAAGCTACAAAAGCACCTCTCGATCCAGAAAGTTAGAACCTTGAGATGAAAAAGAATGCGCAAATTGAGTTCAAAGTTGTATATTCCCTTTAGTGCAGACTCAAAAAGAAAGAACTGAACTACATTAGCCCACACGAGAGCGCAAAGAAATTATGAGACAAACTCATCGAGTTACACAAAGGAACGACTAATGCCAAGGTAACGAAACGTGACCTTTTGCTAAATAACTTATTTAATATTAAAATGCAGAAAGGAAAGACAACTAACGAACTATACGTAAGGATCAAGGACATTTTCAATGAACTCCACACGATGGGCCACCATATGGAGAACCGAGACGTTATAAGATATGCCCTAAACTCGTTTCCTCGGAATACATTATGGGCATCTATTGAAGATGCCTATAAAATTTCCAGAAACCTTTCTAAATTAAAATTAGATGAGTTATTTTGTGAATTAGAACTACACGAGCAAACTAATTTCAAATAGGCCGAGAAAGGTATTGCTTTCCTTATAGGTTCCTCTAAAGAAGCAAAGTCCAAAATCAAACCTAAAACAAAAACTAAATTTGACTCAGACTACAATAAAGAATACTTGGTGAACTTGGTAAGAAAAATGTTCACTAGGAGAAAGAAAGACTTTACCAAGAAAGATCTGCAAAAGTCTACCTCCAACAACAACAAAGCCAACATCACATGCATGCTACAGGTGTAACAAGAAAGGACACTACAAGCACGAGTGTCCAAAACTAAAAGTGGGAAAAACCAAGACAACTAGAAGAAAGAAGGCACTCAAAGCGACTTGGGATGAGTCATCTTGGGAAGAATCGAATAACGATAAATCGAAGCATCACAACTACCTTGCGCTCATGGTAACCAGACCTGATTCGGAATGCGACTCAGATCAAGAAGGCGAGTCCGAATGTAAATCAAACCACAAATCTATACTTGTTTCCGAAAGTTCTAACGATTACAATCTATTTTAACTAAAAATTATTTTAAAATTATCGCATGCCTAAATAAAAAATTAATTAAATCTAAAAAATAAAATAAAATACTCCTTGAGAAAAATCAACACCTTAAGAAATAAATTAATTCTCAAACAATAAATGATAACCTAAATCAAGCTATAAAACTTGAGGAGGAAAATTATATTTTAAAAAGTGAAGTCAATAAACTTAAAAGATTATTAGAAATTTTCACAACAAGATTAAAGAATTTAGACTTAATCCTTCGATCACAAAAAACTATATATAATAAATCCGAACTCGAATATAAACCCAACTCAACAAATAAATCATTTATTTCATTAATTACCAAAAATAAAAAACAAACCAAAGCTTGGGTTCTAAAAGCTTATATAACCAAGCAAGTAGGACTCAATCAATACTATATACCTAAAAATAGAATTCACTACCTGAAAACAAAAAGAAATAATTCAAACTCAAACCTACAAATTCAAATCTAAACTTAAAATCTAAATCAAATAAATAAAATTTAAATCAAATAATCACAAATTCAATTTAAACACAAGTTATAATCAAGTTTATTACAACTATAAAATAAATCGGCATAAACCTAAAATTTAAAATAAACTCAAGTTCAATAATTCAGGGGAGGCACGAAACTAGTTGGCACCTCTAAAATAATAGTTTACTCAACTGGGTAATTAAGACTAGATTTAAAAAGATAACTTGACTTTTATCCAACCTAGTACCAGGGTAGGGCGAGATGATAGTGTTGGGATATGTCCGATGCGGGTGTGTGCTAAAACACGTTTCATAAACATGCATAGTGAAAAATAAAATAATAGTAGCTAGCATGTTTCTGTAGTTCAGGAGTCATAGCAGCTAGCATGATACAACTTACAAGTATAAAATCATCCTTATGTTTCTGAAGGGCCAACAATTGCTCCACAGTTGCATCAGCATCAAGACTTGTGGGAAGAGGCTAATCAATGATATAAGCTAGTTTCTCAGCTTTGAAAATAATTCTCAAATTTCAAAACCAGTCTAAGAAGTTCGGCCCAGTTAGTTTACTCGAGTCCAAAATTGAATGCAGATTAATAGAAGTCATAATTAAATGATTAACCTAGAAATACAAAAATGAGAATGTATGAGAAACATGATATTATTTATGTAAACAATTTACATAAAAGCTCACTTATTTATCAAATTCAAATATCCTTATTTTCAAATTCGAAAGATGGTAGGTTTTCTCCAAGTGGGTTAATATCCACTACAGATAAGAATAACTTTGACTTTAGCCAACAAGTCATTCTTTGCTATAGCAGTAGGTAACAAGTTTACCAATTACATATCACTTATATGCAACTATCACATTATACTGGCAACTTATTGATCTTTGCATAAACATCGAGTTGTTAACACATTAACAAATATACATAAAATACATATCACCCAATTTCACCTCTATTCACATTGATCATAGCTTTAGCATAACAAATCAACGCTTCAAGTTTAAAACTGATCCATTAATCATAATATTGCATCTCTATGGTTTAAACATATTTAATTTTAAGTTTAAGCTTGACTTTGGCCAATAATTCAAACAAGAACTTAAACTCTGGTTCTTACCATATTAACGGAAGGTGTATGTTTTAATATTGTGTAAGAGATTTGGTCTCATCTACATCATACAAATATTCTATCTACATGACATTACATGCATGACATAAATGATAACATGACACGTCGCATGTATGACATAAATGATGACATGACACATTGCACACATTGCATAGCATGACACATCATACATATGGTAAGATCTAAAGACATCACACGCATGGCAAAATATAATCATGTCATAATTAATAAAAAAAATGTGAAACCACCACATTAGCTGCTCCCCTAGAGTCGGTCCCACGGATATGGAGGAAGGTAAATGTAGGTACACGGCTGAAAGAGCATGGCCATCATGCCATAATTAATGCATCTACAAGGCATACAATATAGTATGAACATGACATAAATTTACATATATTATAATTCTATTTTGGAAATAAAAATATATTATAAATCTAATTTTAATAAATCAAGATTTATCTAATCAAATTAGAAAACTAATTTTTTAATTTAATTAATATATTTCATCTAAAATCTTTCAAGCAATCAAGAATATTTAATTATTTTAGAAACAAATTTCCTAATAATTTAGGAAATAAATAATTAATAATTTTTAATTTATTATAAAATAATTTAAATCTGATTTTTTTTATAATTTTCTAAATTTGGTATTTCCTAATAGTTTAAGAAATTTTCCAAAAATAAAATATTTTAATAAATCCAAAATTTTCAAAAATTTTAGAAAAATTAAATTAATTTTATAATTTAATTTAGAATATCTTAAATCTGAATTTTAATGACTTTTCAAATCTTTTCAAATTTAGTATTTTCTAACAATTTATAAAACTTTCTAAAAATAGAATATTTTAAAAAATATAAAAATTTCAGAAAAGATTAATTCTATAATTTAATTTAGAAGATCTCAAATCTAGATTTTTAATAATTTTTTAAATCTTTCTAAATTTGGTATTTCCTAACAATTTATGAAAATTTTTAAAAATAAAATATTTTAATAAATCTAAAAATTTTATAAAAGATTAATTCTATAATTTAATTTAGAATATCTCATTTTTGGATTTTTTTTTTTAATTTTATAATCTTTCCATATTTGGTATTACCTAACAAATTAGGAAAATTTTCATAAATAGAATATTTCTTAAAATTTTAGAAAATTTTAAAAATGATCATTTCTAAATTAATAGAATATTTATAAATTTATTTTTTAAAATTATATCAAAAAATTTCCAAAAATAGAATTTCCTAATAATTTAGGAAATTTCCAAAAATAAAAAAAAGTCTTAATAATTCTAGAAAAAAATTAAAATTAATTACAACACTAATTACAAACCGTAAAATAATTTTATGATCATGTCGAAGCACGATCAGACTCTAATACCATTGTTCGGATATGCCCGATATGGGCGCGTGCTATAACACGTTTCGTAAACATGCACAAGGAAAAATAAAATAATAATAATTTCTAATTATTACATCACACACACCACACGCATACAAGGATGCAACATGTCAAACATGATCGCATAATTCAAATTTTACGGAAAGTAAATTTATGCTAGGTATATCTTACGGATGACATGTAACGAGAAGGGCATCAACTATAGCGACATTGTTGAACCTCGCCTTTGTTCGTATCCACGCCGAGCTCCTCAAAACAACTCCTTGAGTACAAGCCTCTCCTTCGAAAGTTACTAACCACGAATGAAGAAGAGAGATCAAGAAGAAGAAGAAGAGAAGCACACAAAGGAGAGTTTTTCTCTCTTATAGTGGTCACGGTAACAAGAAGGAGCAACCCTCTTGTTGCCGGCGGGAGAGAGAGGAGAGGGAGAGGAGGATTGGATTTCCAAAAGTCAATCAACCAAATAATGAAACTTGTATCTAATTATCTCTCAATTACATCTATATATAATCCTCTTTAATAAGTTGGATTAGAACGCACAAATTCAACCCATTATCCCTTAACTAAAAATTAACCTATTAACCCCTTGGTTTGGTTTACAACTAAATTAAATTGGTTCATAACTAAGTCATGATTAAACCAAATATGGTTCAACTCTACCATAAGAGATATAGCTCATCCGCGCTTCCATCATGACAAATATTTTCATATTTGTCTTATGTATGGCACAACCAAACATTTATCTCTTGATCTAAGAATCATATTCTTTAACTTATTTTATGTCTTTTAGATACTCGTTAGTACGTGTGACCCAATAGGTTCCTGGTTTATCTTGGTTGTCCATAATTAACTACTTAATTAAACAACAATCATGAGTGACACCTAATAGTACATCATGATCTCCAATTAGTCGAAAAATTATAGTTGATCTTAGAACTAATTCTAAATTCTTCAACAGCTACAGTGAGTCGTGCCTTATTTCTTTCACTCGTCTTATATCCACTTGATTCAGGACATGGTATATGTGTCTATCCCCACTAGACTGACTACGGCACACCTAGCCCAAATAATACTTCCTCGTTCTACGAATTCAAATTACTCGTACATGTGTACAAGAGTCTCGTACTCTTAACATGTGATGTTTTGCCAAAGACTTTGAATAATAATCCTAACGAGTGACCATAGGGTATACGTCTCCTCACAAGGAGTGGTGAATCCTCTATGGGCTATCCAAACATCTTCGGGCATTTCGACTTATACTCAATCATCCTGGGTCCACATCTCAATGATGTGGTTACTTAGATGTCAAAGTATAAGTCTTGATGACCAAGATGACTTATATACCTCAAGTCGAAGGAAACTTGCACTCGAGCTATAGTAAGAGCTTCACAAGCATATCCATATATATATATAACCATATGAAGTCTTATAGCTAATCACTCCAATGAACTAGTATCATAACTAGCATCCACATTTAACTCTCGACATCCCAATGTCTCCAGCCAGTGAGAAAACACATAATATTCAGTAAATGAGTTTAAGGCAATCAAACATATAATATGCACTCGAATAGTGAATCTATATTCAGTAAAAGTCGTAAGGCAATTACCTTAGGGCATCCCTCAAAATCTGACAGATAGTACGTTAGGGAAGCTTAGACTAGGGAGTCAAGTAGGGTAAGACGTACCCTTCTTGGTTTACTTAGCTAAGTGAAACTAACCGAAGCTACCTCACCAAACCCTAGATTAGTTAGGCCAAGGTTTATCAATAGGAAAATTGAATGTTCAATTTCTTAAAAAGACTTTGTCTAAAAGTGGTCGTTGCTCCGATATCCAAGAAGGCCCCTATGCCTCTCCATAGGCTGGAAGCCGATTTTTGAAATGCATATTTAATTGACTGACGGTTAAACCTAAATCTAACACGATATCAAACTATCTTCGAATAAAAATTCAACTAATTTATCTCACAAAACTACATGAATACCTTCGTCTCAAAAATTAGACTAGGTGAGCTAATCAGTAGAATTCAAATTTAACCAAAAGCTAACTTAAATAAATTAAGTTCAGATTAAAATTAATTCAAATTAAAATTAAAACTTAAATTTAAAATCAAAATTAAAATTTAAACTTAAAATCAAAATTAAATTTAAAATTAAAATCAGAACTTATAATTAAAATTAAAACTAAACCTAAAATTTAAATTAAACTTAAAATTCAAATTAAACTTAAAACTTAAAACTTAAAACTTAAATTTAAATTTAAATTTAAATTTAAATTCCAATTCAAATTCAAATTAAACTTAAACTTAAACTTAAACTTAAAATTTTAAATTCCAATTAAACTTAAATTTAAAATTAAAATTAAACTAAAAACTTAAAACTTAAAACTTAAATTTAAATTTAAAATTTAAAATTCAAAAATTAAATTAAACTTAAACTTAAAATTTAAATTAAACTTAAACTTAAAATTAAAACATACACTTAAAATTAACATTAAAATTAAAGGTAAAACTTAACCTAAAACTTTAAATTAAGATTAATTAAAATTCACACCTAAATTAGGACTTAATCAAAATAATTAAAACCCTAACTTGATTAAACATAAACCTTAACTTAACTTAACTATAATTAAAATCAATTAAACTCTAAGTTATTTAACAAATCAAAATCAATTCAACTTAATTTAACTTACTTAAAATGAATTAATAATTAACCTAAAAAAAATAAAATAAAATAAAATAAAATCAGAAAAAATCAAAGGTGCTTCTAGTTGAGTTGGAGGCACCCCGTAGTAAGACAACAAAACTCTCACCAAAATAGTTGAAGGCGCCTTCATCAACTTTGAAGGCACCCTCCATAAGGCATGGAAGACGCCTTCCATCAGCTTGAAGGTGCCTCCAATCCTGATTTTAACAGTAAACAAAGGGTTTCTCTATTCGCAAAAACAACTTCGGGAACGTGCCTCTAGCCAATTTCTTCACCCCCTTTTGCCCTTTTCACCTCCTAAACTTCAAATATGTCTCCTAGGTATCCTTTAACTCTATCTAAATATTTATTTCCTTATATTTACATGTTTTCTTTGAATATTTACATGTATGTATCACTTTAGGACACGACGAAACATTAATTCGTCCCATGCTAGTTCTAGTAGTGTCCCCTCTACCAATGCCAGATTCCAAACTGAGCGACTTAGGCTAGATTTTTTGGATCGTATATATGTTGTATTAAAATCTAGGTAATTAAGTAGGACATTTTTTCTCGCTATTGTACCCCTATTATAAAGTTATAGATTACTATAAGTTAGATAGATTGGTTTATTGTAGTTATTCAGTCAATCTAGACCTATGTGCTAATTTTATAACAATTTAGTTAAGATAGATGACTTGACATATTCTACCAGAGTAACTAGTAAGGACTTTATGTTCTCACTTACTTTATTGTATGATAGTTTGGGACTTAGGCAGTCTGCATGTCTATTTTTGTGTTACCCTAGTAGGGACTTGCCTTTTGGTGAATCCTACTCCCATATTATATTGGATACTATCCATATATATTTTTTTGGGAGAAGAGAGTACCCACTGTAATAGACTTCAGATCTCTCTCTCTCTCAGGGTTCAAGATTATGTCTTGTATAGAGTCCTTACCCCTACATTTTGCTGATCACATCTCATGATATTGCGACGATGCGAACATCACAGTCTTTCTTCCTTTATGCACTACGCCAGAGACTAGACATATTGCATTACATATGATCCTGTCTGAGAGTTTGCGAGATGAAGCACTGGGCGATGATGAGTGGTGACGAATAACAACTCTGATGTTGATGAACGAGGAAAAGTCGGAGAAACCCACAACGGACCTTACCGACGCTTGAATACAGAACGATCGATCCGAGAAAACCAAAGCAGATCTATGAATAATGCCTCGCAAAAAGGAATTTAGGCGAGGTGACACCATGGATCAATCAAGACTCAATAATCCAGTAGATGGCCTCGTCTTCCTGCACACAATGAGGCTAACCGACAAAGCGTTAGTGACCTAAGACCTGGGTGGGAATCCCTGGCTAGGCCCTCTGACACTCAAATTAGTCTCCGACAAGAGGAAGAAGAAGTAGTGAAGAAGATGAAAATTAGGGTTTGGTTCGAATGCAATACGTATGTTTGCGTACCTTGCCAGTGGAGAGGATTCCCCTTTTTATTCCACCTCATATAACCTCCACAGTCATGAGGTGGACCCCAGTTTGTTAAAATTTGTTAAGAGATGACATAAGCCAAAACTGCAATAATAGTTTTTAAGGAATCTTTTTCTTACCCCAGATGTACCTTCTTTGTCGTTTAGCATACCTGTGGAGACTTCTAGAAGCTATTTGCCACCAATTTAATTAAGTTGTCATATGATTGTATATATGGTTATGGTTCACCTGTTACATATACCTGGTTAGTCACATAAGCTCATTCTGCATATATGAGGAATATCTTCTGTTTGTACTAGTCTCGGTCGATATTCTATACTCGGTTGGTTATTTATACTCGACCAGGACTTTACTATTATAAATATGCCAGAAACCGTATAAGGTTGAAGACCTTTATGTTCAATCTACTTCTCATACTTGGCCTATCTATTGAACCCGGACGATCATACCTTGCCGACCAAGATTAATCGGTCGGGCGTATGAAGGCACCATTGTCCTTTAACCCTTCCTTCGGTTGATCGTATGTTGTTAATGTTGGTTTCTACTCAGAATACCGTCCTAGTTCCCCTGTACAAAAATTTGTACAAGCATAGAACTATTCTAGCTACCCATGTGTTCTACTAAAGTTAAATTTAGATTACAAACGATTTTTAACATTATTAATCCAAATTTTCCCTTTAGAAGTTAAACTTGAATTGGGAACGAAACTTAACATTCTTACTTCAAGTTCAACCGATGTGATCTTCCTAAGTTAAACCATATTACAGAAGTTGATCAAATATCTATTTCAAGGATCGGCTTCCAGGTCAAACGTGGCGAGGCACTAGGCCTTCTTGGGTATGGGATCATCCACCACTGCCTAGAAAAAGTCTTTCAAAGAAATCGGATATTTAAACTTCTCATAGTAAACAAGGTTTAACAATAGTGACCTCAATAGAAACATATTATCAAAACATGAAATTGAAACAAAAATCAATAACAAAAACGATAATTAAAATCGATAAACTCTTGTATTTGGTTTTTCAAGATCTATACAAAAGATGAACTAGTTATGATGCTGAAACTAATAACTAGTTATACCTCTTGTAACTTATAGACCTCTTGATCTTCTATTGTATCCCTCTTCTTATCTCGGACGTTGTGTGGGCGACGATCTACCAAGACGAGAATCCACTGTTACGATTCCGCAAGTGCACGGATTCGTCGTTAGTAATAAAAATATCGATCCCACAGGGACTGGCTATAAGCACTAGCAATCGATCACTTATGGTTAGCTAGATTACCAATGGTATTGATCAGGCTAAGGGAAAAGAAAGGTAGAGGGAGAGAGTCGAGAGTTGCAAGGTCGAAATATTCACTTGGTGATGAGGAGTTCTAGAGGGGCGGTTTCGTCGTGGTAGTATTGATGTGTCTCAGTTTGTCTTACTCTCGCTGTCCTTATTCCTGCTATTGCCGGAAGCTAAGCAGGTATTCTCAAGCGCCAGAATAGGGTAATGCCATAAGAAGTCCTGTCACGGTTTACCCCTGTCACTAAGGCACCTTAGCAAATCTTGAGGGCATAACTCTAACTGGTAAATTAAGAATAGTGAGTAGAGCTAAGCCTGGTCTCTCGCTCCCTTGGGGAGAATCTGCCTTCCTCTCAAGGAGATATCCTAGATGTCCGTGAATGGGTTACCCCTGTCACTAGAGCCCCTCGGGTATACGATCTAGAGGTAATCCTCTACGAGGCTGACAAGTTCTTCACAATCAAAAGTAAGCAATTAGCAATTGAAACAAAACATGAAAGTTCATCCAACAAGTATAAACACAATACGAGTTTTACATCAATCCGTACCATGACTACTCCCTAATCCTAGAACGAGGGATCTACTCCATGAATGCTAGAGAAATATCCAAAAACATAGTATAGACAAACATATAATTCTTAGCAAGTAAGAGGGGATATGTTTATCGGATGTCAAAGAGTGGCCTTCGGATCCAACTCTCTGCTTCTGGAGTCGATGTGGTGGAGGAAGTTTGCTGAACGGCGGTCCAAAGCGACGTAGAATTGCTCCAAGATCTTTTTCTCCCTGACAGCTCGTCTCCCCCTTGACAAAAAGGGTTAAAACCCTTATATATCCTTAGGGTTTGGCCGCGGCGGCACGACCGTGTAAGGGTGGTACGGTCGTGCCCTTCTCCGGTTCTGTGCATGGTTGCACGACCGTGCAGGGTCGCACGGTGGTGTAGCCCCTGGGCTCTATCTCCTAGGGCACGGTCGTGCAGGGGTGCACGGCCGTGCAGGGGAGCACGGCCGTGCAAATCTCCTTCTCTGCCTGGGGTGGCACGGCCATGCAGGGTTGCACGGCCGTGTGCTGACTGGTCACTGTTTTAGTCGCATGACCGTGCAGGATTGCACGGTCGTGTGCTCTTCCTCTCCTGTCTGGCCACAGGTCGTGCAGGGTTGCACGGTCGTGTTGTCTAGTTGGTTCCGGTGCATCAATACTCTCCGTTCAAGCTCTAAAAATCTTTCCTGTCAACATAAAACCAAACAAAGAGAAGATATCCGAACAAAACAATAGAAATGATGAATACAAGATAAAAGATGCGATCATGTGAAGAATATATGTGCATAAGTCAAGTGAATGTGCGCTAAAACATGCGTAGAAGATCATAATATTTACACACATCATCCACCCAAGCCTTCTTCTTCCTTTCAAGTTTCGGCCACCAACTTTCTCCAAGAGATGATGAAGTTCGACCACCAACTTTCCTCCAAGGGATGCTAGATAAGAGAACCTCCTTCTCTTCTTCTTCTCCTTCAAGCAACCGGCCATCAATGGATCTCCACACCAATATGCCGCCGACCACCAAGAGGGAAAACAAAGGAGAAGAGAGAAAGAGTAAGGGTCGGCCACCACCAAGGAAGAGAGGAGAGGAATAGAAGATGTATTGTTGTGAGGTGAGGCACCTCTACCCTCTCTTTTATATTCCTTGGTCTTGGCAAATAAGGAAAGTTTTAAACATAATTAAAACTTCCTTATATTCCTTGCCAATGACTAAAAAGGAAAGTTTTAAAACAAAAAATTAAAACTTCCTTTTCTTCTTGTCATGGCCGGCCACATGCTTGTTCTCCAAGCAAGAAAAGATTTTAAACAAAAATTAAAATCTCTCTTTTAAAAATCCCTTTTATGGATAGTTCTAAAAGGAATGCTTTATAAATTAAAATCTCTCTCTTTTAAATCCTTTTATGGATATCTATAAAAGATAAGATTTAAAATAAAACATGGTTTCTAGAAAGGAAAGTTTTATCAAAAAATTAAAATCTTTCTTTCACATTATAGATAACTACAAATAAGGAAAGATTTCAAATCTCTCTTTTATTCCTTCGTAGAAAGCTATAAAAGGAAAGATTTTAAAATTTAAAATTCTCTTTTAAAACCAACATAAAAGGAAAGTTTTCAACAAAATAAAAACTTCCTTTTATTTCCTTTTATGACCGATCTAAAAAAGGAAAGTTTTATATTAAAATCATCCTTTTAAATCCTTTTGATGAATCTCTATAAAAGAAAAGATTTTACAAAATAAAACTTCATTTTGAATTCAATGAGGCCGGCCACCCTTGGTTGGGCTCCAAGCTAAGGCTGGCCACAACTTGAACCCATCTAACCTTGGTTTGGCCGGCCCTAGCTTGGAGCTCCAAGCTTGGCTTGGCCGGCCACCTTAAGGTGGGTAAGAAGTTGGGTTTGGGTGGATATAAGACTTTATAAATAAGAGGCTACAATAGGGACCGAGAGGAAGAATTGGTTTTGATCTCTCGATGAGCTTAAGCTTCCCGTGTTCACCCCGAACACCCAACTCAAGTTCATCAATAATATCTCATTCCATTAAAGAGTTATTATTGCACTACCGCACCAATCCCATATTACTATATGGGCTCCTTCTTATCATGAGTGTGTTAGTCTCCCTGTGTTTAAGATATTGAATGTCCACTAATTAAATGAGTTATTGACAACTCACTTAATTAATATCTAGCTCCAAGAGTAGTACCACTCAACCTTATCGTCATGTCGGACTAAGTCCACCTGCAGGGTTTACATGACAATCCTTATAAGCTCCTCAAGGGGGCATCATCAACCTAGATTACTAGGACACAGTTTCATTCTATTATCAATAACACACCATATAAATAATATCATTTCCCAACTTATCGGGTCTATTGATTTAACGAGCTAAATCACACCCTTTGATAAACCAAAGAAATAAATACTAAGTATATGTGCTTGTTATTATATCATGATTAAGAGTACACGCTTCCATAATAACAGATGTAACAACCACCCTTCTTACTACTACTACACTCTAAGGATGACCGTTACTTGACTACTAACTCTACTTAACCGGTATGATTAAAAATCACATGGAAACCCTACCGAAAAATTTCGGCAGAATCTCCCCTGTACCGGTGACCAAATCAACAATACAAATAATATATATTCAGCCACAGGCGGCTGGAACATATAATCACTCAACCACGCAGTATAATAACTCAATAAGAAGAATGAAACTACTCTAGCAATAGTAAACAAACAATACTCCAACAATAAAACATAACAAGGTGCGGAATAGACTCAATTACAATCTCAACTTCATCATAGCATTAAGGAGAAAAGAAAAGGAAACATAACAAATCTTAAACTAAGTGAGTTCTTTAGCTAAGTCTCAAGGATCTCCATAGTCCACACATCACACACCGTCACAGCATCTCCTTGTCGCCTTCTTCCTTATACTTTAGCTTTTCCTTTATCTACAGTAGGAGGAAAATAGTATCTATAAGCTAAAAGCTTAGTGAGCGCTATCCTACTCACAAAAACTCGATATGCATGTATATAAATAAAACATGCTAAAACTGAATGCTAACATGCAAAGCTACTCATGCTCATAAATAGCAAAGAAATCAACTAACTGAAAAGCTAAACATGTATAGCTAATCATGCTCATAAATAGCAATAAAGGAATCATACTAACTGAAATACTAAACATGTATAGCTAATCATGCTCATAAATAGCAAAGAAATCTAACTAACTGAAATACTAAACATGTATAGCTAATCATGCTCATAAACCAATAAAGGAATCATACTAACTGAAATACTAAACATGTATAGCTAATCATAGAACTATCATGTGTATCAATAGGAAACTGAACTGATACATAAGCTGAACTAATTAATGCTAAACTGAGTCTAACTTGTATTCACATAACTAATATATGAAGTTTTGAAAACTATTTACATAATAGATTAAAATAATAATCATGCTGCTGATGGGTCCGGCAACTGTACGTGCATCCCTAACTAAACCCGGGATTGCAAGTTCCGAGTCTAGTAGGGTTTACTAGGTTATCTAAACCTAGGGACGACTGTGGGAGCCCAACCCAATGGATATCTAATCCAGTACAGTGCCACTGCTAAAAATAAAATACTGATTTCATAGCTAATTTTCTTACCTTGCTTTAACTAGGTTATCTGAACCTAGAACTAGGTTATCTGAACCTAGAGGTGACTGTGGGAGCCCACCCATTGGACTGTAGTCCCATATAAGCTGAAGCAAGACTAAATAAGTTATTTTAAATGCTTCTACTGCATTAACTGAGCTATTAAAATGCCTACTGTAGCATTATATTGAGCTAAGCATTTTATCAAGTACTTGGTGTGCACTAGAACACACCCTACGTACTGAAAATCTGTATACAAAGCCTAACATAAATCTGCATGCAAAGCTTAACAAAAATCTGCATACTAAGTCTATCAAAATCTGCATACTTTACTTATAAAAATCTGCATGCTATAAAAATAGAACTGCTCATGTTATTCCAATAGCAAACAGGAAACTAGAACAACTTAAGCATGCTATGAAAGTCAAACCAATTCAACTACTAGACATGCAATAGAATCTAGAAAATAAAGGAATCGTTGCTGCATGGGATTAACAGAATATCATGCTTACTAACTCAACACAAAAAGGATCTAAACTGCTATGAATTGGTGGTTGTTCTTGCTCAACTTATAGCACAAAAGGAATGGGTTGTTCTTCACAATTTCATAAAGATAGGACTGCAATTCATGTAATGCGGGGTTAACTTAGTGCTTCTAAGCTTATCCTCAGTGATTACTTGTCCTAGTGAAGCATCTATTTATGTACTACTAGTCAAAGTTCACATCTGTAGCTTACAATTCCCAGCATAATTTGAAATGCTTTGAATTTTAGCCAACTCTATAAGGTCAATTGCAGTAACAATAAGGTGCTATAATTGAGATGTGCGGATCTAAACTGAAAATTCGAAATACTGATTACATATATGTCAGTAACGTTGAAATGCTACAACTGGGATGCTAAAATCGACATCAGAAGAAAGAAATCAAGCAAGCATGCTACTCTTAACCTCCAACAAATCCTAATTCTGAACATAAATGAATTGATCCACTCAATACCACAGGGAAGCTTCTGAAGAACATCAGATCTTTCCAAACCAAAAACCCTAGCTAAATTCTGAAACTTATAGGGCTCATGTGTAAACCGAACATACCAATTAGGGTAACAAATAGGAAACCCAAATCAAACGCTGAATTGCTAACATTAAAGCTTGAAGAAAACTAAATCCGAAACCTCAATTCACAGCGACAAGGCAGAAAATCCCGGAAGCAAACAAAGAAGAATCAAAGCTCGCGGAACTACTCCTACTGCAGGTGAGAAGCAACTCACCGCGGTTTCTTGGACTCACAGCCGAAGGGGAAGGCTCTAGAGTTTCCGGAGAAGTGAAGATCTCGGCTCCTCTTCGTGTCCACGAAATCTCCTCGACGAGGGGATTGTGATAGTGAAGAAAATCCCTTGGAGAACCTTGGTCGGCCGTCGAAAGAAGCCCTAGCTTCTCTTCGTCTTCCGCCCGTGCAGAGGACGACGCCGCGCGAGATAAGGGAGGGGGAAGAAAATTAGGTCTCGGGAAAAATTAATCCCTAAGTTCTCTCTTATAACTCAATATTCGGTTAACTTCTTTAAATAATTTTACTATCTATTCTTAAACAAAACCGCCCGCAGCACACTTGGTTAGCCAGATTTTAACCAAGTTAGAGATCTTGGCTTCGATTCCTTAGCCGCTCACTTTTATTTCCAATTTATTTTACTGTTCCTAACTACTACTTAAATATATATCGCTCCATATATGATTAACAAATTGAGCGCAGCTCGGTTGGTTGGGCCGGTTTTGCTTGGGTCCGGGGTGCTGGGTTCGAAACCCAGCTTCTACAACCCTTTTTTTATTTTAGTTTATTTTTTAAAACTTATTCTCCTTGGTAAAAATACCAAACGAACTCCAAAAATTACATAAAAATACTCTAAAAATTTCTAAAAATCTCTAGAATTTTTCTATAGCATTTCTAAATATTTTTGAATTATTTTTGGGGCTCAAAATGAGGAAATTTGGGTCGTTACAATTCCCCATACCTTATAAAAAGTTCGTCCTCGAACTTAGAATAATTCTAGATATCTCTATCTCATACTGTCCTCACGCTTCTAAGTAACTTCCCTCGTGCTTCTGGTTCCAAATAACTTTTACTAATGATACTCTTTGTTCCTTAGTCTCTTAACTTCTCGGTCCTCTATCATTCATATCGAATCGTACTCATTAGTGGTCCTTGGAAGGCTTATTATATGGTCTCTGAAGACCATAGGTGCATTAGTCACACCAAATAGCATGACTACAAATTCGTAGTGTCCATTTCTGGTCCTGGAAACTGTTCTGGGTGCATCACTTCCTTTCTCTTTCAACTGATGGTTCCCCAAAACGTAGGTCTGTTTTAGGGAACTCTGTTGTCCATTCTTAGCTGATCAGATAGATCATTTATTCTGGGGAAGAAGGTACTTGTTCTTAACTGCTACTTTGCTCAGCACTCTAAAATCTATGCACATCCGCATAGATCTGTCTTTCTCCTTAATGAACAACTCTGGAGCTCCTTGGGATGAATGACTAGGGCGGATGAAACCTTTGTCAAGTAGCTCCTGAAATTGTTCTTGTAACTCTTTTAGCTCTGCTAAAGAAATTCGATATGGAGCTTTTGAAATTGGGCAGGTGATAGGAAATAACTCAATTTCAAACTCTACTTCTCTGTTTGGAGATAGTCCAGGTAGCTCTTCTAGAAATACCTTTGAGTATTCGCAGATTACCCGAACGTCTTCCTGCTTGGGTCTTTTCTTGTTATCAATGTCCTTCTAGTTCTAATTACTTAACTGGGGCTTCTGACTCCCCACTGTCTTATCCTCTATCTTAACATCTAGTTATGCCAAGAATAATACCTGATATCTTCTCTATCCTTTCTAAGCATACTTATGTATATATGAATATACAAGAAACAAAACTAAAATTGTCTCTATTCTTTCTAAGCATATGTATCAAAACATAGAAAATTAAAACATGAATTTTCTTCTTTCCTATGCACATATAAGCAGATACTCTATACTGCAAATAATAAAGAAAGCATAAAAGAAAATTAAATACTTTCTTACTTGAAGACGGCAAGGCTGATGCTGATGTGTGTGATGCTGGAGAATGGGAACTGCTCTGATACCAAATGTAACACCCCAGAGATACTCAGCGGTCAGTTTCTGACGGCACTACCTTCAGGAGAGGTCATGGCATCCACGCACTGGCTCAGAGCAGTGCCAGTCATTATAGCAGATCGGGAACTCTTTTGCGATCTGATCTTGCTGGAAATGGCTGACTACGACGTCATCCTTGGGATGGACTTTCTGATCAAATACGGTGCTTCCATAGAGTGCCGTAAACAGAAAGTCATATTCCAACCCGAAGTAGAAGCACAGTTCGAGTACATCGGAGAACCAAAGAGAAAAGCCCGAAAATTTCTCTCAGCTATGAAGGCACAGAAGTTGATGGATTCGGGATGTACGGGGTACCTAGCACATGTAGTCAATACCAGCCAGGACGAGGACCAACAGTTAGCAGAGGTCCGAGTTGTATGTGACTACCCAGCAGTCTTCCCTGAAGAGTTACCAGGCCTAGCACCAGTCAGGGAGATTGAATTTGAGATAGAGCTCTTCCCCGGCACCAATCCTATTTCCAAAGCGCCCTACCGCATGGCTCCAGCAGAACTGAAGGAACTCCATGAGCAGCTACAGGAGCTACTTGACAAGGGCTTCATACGCCCTAGTCACTCACCATGGGGAGCGCCTGTGCTGTTCGTGAAGAAGAAGGATGGAAGCATGCGGCTATGTATAGACTACGAGCATCAATCAGTCACGATCAAGAACGGTATCCTCTTCCCGAATAGATGACACATTCGACCGATTAAAGGGCGGCGGTGTTCTCAAAATTGACCTCGGATCGGGATATCACCAAGTCGAGTCAAGGAGGGTGATATACAGAAGACGGACCAGATACAGACATTACGAGTTCGTAGTCATGCCTTTTGGCGTGACAAATGCTCCAGCTACATTCATGGATCTCATGAACAGGGTATTCAGGGAGTATTTAGATAAGTTTGTTATTGTGTTTATCGATGACATTCTTATCTACTCAGGAAGAACACTCAGAGCACCTGAAACTAGTATTGCAGACCCTTCAGCAGAACCAGCTATACGCCAAGTTCACGAAATGTGAGTTTTGGCTAAATCAGGTGTCCTTCCTGGGTCACGTCATCTCAAAGGATGGTATTATGGTAGATCCCAGCAAGATAGAAGCAGTAAGTAACTGGAGGAGACCTAAGAACGCCAGCGAGATCAGGAGCTTTCTGGGATTAGCAGGATATTACAGAAAGTTTGTAGAGGACTTCTCCAGGATAGCCTCCCCACTGACAGCTCTCACCAGGAAGAACAAGAAATTTCAGTGGACAGAGGACTGCGAGAACAGCTTCAGCGAACTCAAGAGGAGATTGACTAGTGCACCTATTCTGACACTGCCAGAAAATACAGACAGCTTCGATATATATAGTGACGCCTCTAAATTGGGATTAGGAGCAGTGCTGATGCAAGATGGCAAGGTAATCGCCTATGCCTCCAGACAACTCAAGGATTATGAGAAGAACTACCCTACTCATGATCTTGAGCTTGCAGCAGTAGTGTTCGCTCTCAAAATTTGGAGACATTACTTGTATGGAGCTCAGTGCAGAGTGTATACAGATCATCAGAGTCTGAAGTACTTCTTCACTCAGAAGGATCTGAATATGCGACAGCGCAGGTGGCTAGAGCTAGTCAAAGATTATGACATAGACATCCTCTACCACCCAGGGAAAGCCAATAGGGTAGCAGATGCACTTAGCAGAAATCCAGCGCTACCTTATTATCTCTAGCAGCCATGTCACCACCCCTACAGAAGGAGATCGCGGATTTTGGTCTCGAACTCATTGTCGGACAGCTCTCTACTATGACCTTAGAGTCTACCTTGCTTGGTGATATTCAGTCAGCTCAGGACCAGGACCCTGAAATTCAGAAAATCAAGCAAGGGCTAACAGAATCAGAAAGTAGAGAATTCAGAGTGTCCGATAGCGGAGTGTTGTATTTTGGTGATAGACTCTGTGTTCCAGATCAGGAGGAGCTACGGAGACAGATTTTAGATGAGGCTCACAGGACTCCCTATGCGATGCATCCAGGCTCCACCAAAATGTATCAAGACCTGAAGAAACGTTTTTGGTGGCCCGGGATGAAGCGAGACATCGCCAGATATGTTAGCATCTGCCTCACCTGTCAGAGGGTCAAGGCAGAACATCAGCGACCAGGAGGAGTTCTGCAGCCTATACAGATCCCAGAATGGAAGTGGGAGGATATCTCGATGGACTTCATAGTGGGGCTACCCAGAACCACGAATGGTTTTGATGCCATCTGGGTAATAGTCGACAGGTTGACTAAATCAGCCCACTTTTTAGCTATCAAGATATCCTACTCCATGGAGAAGCTAGCTCAGTTGTATCTCCAGGAGATCGTCAGACTACATGGAGTCCCACGAACCATCATTTCAGACAGAGACAGCAGATTCACACTCTGGGAGTGTGTACAGTCAGATTGGGCACGAAGTTAAAGTTCAAGACAAAGCATTCCATCCTCAGACGGATGGTTAGACCGAGGGAGTAAATCGGTACTCGAAGATATGCTCGGCGTGTGCCCTAGACTTCAAGGAAGTTGGTGCAAATATCCGAGCTTAGCAGAATTTGCATACAACTGTTATCGGGCCACTATCGGCATGGCATCTTATGAGGCACTCTATGGGCGGAGGTGCGATCACCAATCTGTTGGTATGAGAGTGGTGAGCAGAAGGAACTAGAGCTTCAGACGGATCTAGTGGCAGATACCACAGCAGCCATACAGCGGATTCGCCAGAGGATAGAGAGAGCTATGCTGATACACGACGGAGACCCCTAGAGTTTTCAGTTGGGGATACAGTTTTCCTCAGAGTAGCTCCCATGAAGGGAGTCATGCGTTTTGGGAAGAAGGGCAAGCTAGCTCCCAGATATGTGGGACCATACCTTATCAAGAAGAGAGTGGGCAAGGTAGCATATGAGCTAGAGCTACCTCAGGAGATGTCAGCCGTCCACAACGTATTTCATGTCTCCATGCTGAAGAAGCATATTCCAGACGCCACCCAGGTGATTGAGCCCCAGTTGGTACAGGTCCGTGATGATCTCAGCTATGACAGTCGGCCTATTCAGATAATAGACCGAGCAGTAAAGAAATTACGGAACAAGGAAGTACCATTAGTCAAAGTCAGCTGGCAAAATCACACAGCAAAAGAGGCGACTTGGGAGACAGAAGCCAGCATGAGACAGAA
The DNA here is from genome assembly GCF_018446385.1 of Zingiber officinale. Lineage (NCBI taxonomy): Eukaryota > Viridiplantae > Streptophyta > Magnoliopsida > Zingiberales > Zingiberaceae > Zingiber > Zingiber officinale. The sequence goes on from NC_056004.1 coordinate 30,818,685, forward strand.
GTACCCAGAATTGTTCTAAGTTCGAGGACGAACTTTTTATAAGGTATGGGGGATTGTAAAGCCCGAAAATTCTCAAAACTGTTTTAGAAATATAGTATGATTTTTCTGGAATTTTTAGATATTTTTCTGGAATTTTCCGAGTAGCGGAAGTAGCAAAAATAATTAGAACCGTAAAATAGCTTAGGCAGGAATCGAACCCGAGACCTATGGTTTACGGGTAAGTTTAGTAACCGGTGAACCCAGCAGGGCCGTGCTGAAAGAAAGAGGAATCAATTATATTTATATTAGAATTGGGCCTAGTTACCCACTTAATATAAATAGAAGAACTTAAGTTGGGTTGGTTTATTTTAGAATTGGTTAGGCACCTCCTCACCTCACGCCACTCCTCCCTCTCCAAACCCTCAACGCCGACGCCACCCTCCTCTTCCTCTTCCTCTCTCGGCGCCCAAGCCCCAAGGGCTCTCGGATCACTTTCCGGCGACGACTCCAACACGAAAAAGGTTCATCTCCGCGAGAGGAACACGAAGACGTGAACGGATCGTCGAGAGTAGTTTTCCGGAAAACCTAGCGGATAGAATCGTAAGAAAACCTTGCGATTGAGGTAAGAAACCCCTCACCTGCAGTATAATAGCTCCGTTTGGATTTTCTATGCATTAGATTAGTAATATGCAGATTTTGTTGACATGTAGGGTGTTTTAACCCTCCTCTCAGATTTAGGGATTTAGTTGAGCACCTTTAGATGGGTCGGACACGTCTACCCTCTTCAGTTGGGGTTGTAGACGTTGTCGGGTGCCTAAAGGTGGTCTCCCTAATAAAGAGGAGAGTTGGGGCACACTAAGTGTTCGATAAAATAACTAGATCCGTAAAAATGCAACTTAGGCATTTTAATACTACAGTTAAATGCATTAGAAGCGTTTAAAACAGTAAATCAGTTTATTTTAGCTGTATGGGACTACGGTCCAATGGGTGGGCTCCCACAGTCGCCTCTAGGTTCAGATAACCTAGCTCTAGGTTCGATAACCTAGAAAAGCAATATTATATACTTAGCTATAGATATCAGTATTTTATTTTCGGTGGCACTGTATCTTGGATTAGATATCCATTGGGTTGGACTCCCGCAGTCGTCCCTAGGTTAGATAGCCTAGACAACCCCGCTAAATTCGGGACTTGCAACCCCGGGTCTAGTAGGGATGCGCGTACAGCAGTTGCCGGGCCCAACAGCATGTTTAGTATTTTTCACTTATTATGTATTAGATTTCAAAACTCAAAATCAGTGATGCTAGTTGAGTTTGTTTCCAATTACAGATTTAGTTTCAGTTAGTTTAGCCTATATTCAGTTCAGTGTTTATTTGGTTGCTTTGCCATGATTCAGTGCTTATGCCATGCTTATATGTTATGCCTTACGATTTCAGTATACCATGTCTTAGCAAGTTCAGTGCATATTTTCAAATAGCATGATTTAAAAGCATATTGCATCGAATGCATGATTTTGTGAGGTAGATGGTTTCTTACTAAGCTTTAAGCTTACAGATTCTACTTTTCCTTATACTGCAGATAAAGGTAAAGGAAAGATGGACTAACAGAGGAAGCTGGAGGGCAATGCAAGGATGGTGTGTGTGGCAGAAACCGGAATCAAAGGTCCTTAGGGGACTTAGCAAGTTTAACCAATTAGAATTTTAGCAAAATTTTTATCTTCATACACTTTCAATTGTTAGATGTGTTTAGTGACTTAAAATGCCATGAACCAGTGAACCTTACTCTAGCTTAAGTCTAAAATTGTTATTGCATGTTGTTAGAATAGTTATTATGCATGGGATAGTTGATAGGTGGAGTCTTGGCACAACCCAGGGGCTGAAATCAGAGTTCAGATTCGAAATCAGAACTCTGATCGGTCTTCAGACCGATCAGGGCCTGGTTGTGCCAATAGATCGGTCAGCCGACCGATCCATACAGATACAGTATGCTACTGTATCCTCATGGATCGGTCAGCCGACCGATCCAGAGGCGAACAGAAACATCGGAGGTGAACTGATCGGTCTACCGACCGATCAGGGTGCTCCTGGATCGGTCGGTAGACCGATCCAGCTGCGCCCAACGCAGCAGACGCACGGAGGCTCACTGATCGGTCAGACCGATCCAGGTGCGTACAGAAGCGAAAGAAGAAGAGAAAGCTTTTGGATCGGTCCGCCGACCGATCCAGAGACTTCTACTGTGCCAGTATCAAGCTGGATCGATCCCGTGATCGATCCGACAGCCCAATCGATCTGTGGATCGATTGAAATGCCTGATTACAGCTAGCAGGTCATTCGGGAGGCATAGGTTGTCTCCCCTAGCAAGTGTACAACTCCTAGGTACACCCAGAGCATTAAGTTTTGATCAGTTTAGTAGAAAAAATTTTAATTAGATCAGCTTTCCGCACAGTATAGTTTAGCAATAACTGTAGCGATTCGCCTTACAGCCTAGTAGTAGAAGGTGGGTCGTTACAACAGAGGTATTGTTCATTTATATAGTCAGTATAAAAAGATATTACCTCAATTGGTCTTGCTCAATACACTCATAGTGTACTAGTGTAATTTATTAGTCAAGATAAACTAATACCTAATTACACTACAACCACTCATAGGTATATCTCGGTCGGGCATGTAATCCCGAGCGAATTAGCATTGATGTAAGAAAACCAAAGTATTGGTATATTGATAATGGGTATTTTTGTGCATTATTTTGATTCTTATTACTTAGCATTTTTATCTTCTCATATGCTAATTTTGTGTTTATATTACATTTTGTGAGTTGAATTTATTTTGGACTTAAATATAAATTTCCTACAATTATGGAATTTAATCGCATGTTTTTATTTTGGTTTTGTAGGGAATTCAAGGAGCCATAGACATGAGTTGAGTCAAAACAATTGGATGCAATGCTAGGGTTGAGCATGAGCTAATTTGAAGAGCTTAATTCATTGCATTCCAATTTGGATCAAGAAAGAAGAATCCAATCAACAACAATCCAATTCTAAGCCTTATCCAAAGCCCAACTCATCCAATCCAAAAGCCCAATTTGAACTCTACTCTTAATGAACCGGGTCTAAACTCTAACGGATTTTTTCCTTTACCCAAAACCTTTATCCGACCCATTAAGAAACCTCCCCTTTTCTTTCTCACGCGGACGAACAGAACAGGAAAAAACCCTTCTCTCGCGTGATTTCCTCCTGCAACGGCTAGGGCACAGCACTGACGTTCTTCTTCCTTCCTTCTCTCCAGCTGGCGGCTTCTCCTTTGCTTTCACTGCCGCCGACCAGCCAACCACAGCCCACTCCTCCTCTCAGATTCCCCGGTAACGGTGCCAAAATTTGATAACAAGTCTGTCACACTCGTAAAATAAATTAACAATGTATTTCCACTGAACCCCTTAACTACACAATAATGTTGTAATAACGAGCCTATGATCGAACCTTGAGGAACCAACGATAGGATGTAATCTAGGATTGTATTTTATTCCTATTTTGGGGTTTTTAACATGAAAATTGGGGTTTGAACTTTGAATATAAATCTAACAAATGAAAAGCGCAGAAAATAAGAACTAATCTAATGCATAAAGAAAATCTAACTAGGTGCCAACAATCAAACTATAACGCATTGTCACCCTACGTTTTAATTAAATCGTTAACACACTTAAACTAAAAATAAAATACAAAACACAAGTGAATCTAATCTTAAGCATAGAAATAAGTAGCAAGACATCAGAAAAACGTAATCTAAAGCACCAATTAAAACCCTAATTTAAAATCTATCCACTTAACAATTAACCAAGAACAAATTAAACACAAGTAGAGCTTCAACAATGAAATGCTAAATTACTTGCTAAAAATATAACAAACATAAAAGGAATCTGTGCCAAGCTGTAAAAACAGTAGCAAAATGAAATAAAACCCTAAACCATCTCAACACCAAATCACTTCTCACGACAACTTCTCCTTGCCGTCACATAAGGAAGCATCCATGAAATCTCACTTCAGCAATCGGGGAAAACATTCTCAGTAGCTAAACTCAGCTCAACCTTCACCAAATTCACCGGACACCTCTCCAAGCGAAGCTGATGAAGATCGGAGCCGCCCAACTCAGGAAATCTAACAATCTATGAGCTGCAACCTCAGATCTGATGTGGAGAAGATGATGGATGGAATGTCGTCGGGAATGGTCCAGTAGCAGTGGAGGAACGCCGCCAATGCTCTCTTATGGAGATCGAAACCACCGATTGGAAGAACACCTCCAAATCGGGCGATAACAGAACAGAGGTTCGTGGACAAAATTCTCACCGTAGGAACGCCTTGGAGCGAGGTCAGATCACCAGAAGATGGTCGTAAGCATCTGAGAACGTCGTCGCCGATGAACTCAGCCGGAGAATAGATCTGGAAGTGGAGAGGGGTCAGAATCTCCGAGCTGTGCCACGACGCAAAGCGCAGGGAATCGACGAAGAGAAAGAACACTGTAGCTTCTCTTTTAAATCTGATCCAGATCTGAACGGATGACTGTGAGCAATTTAGAGCTTGATCAACAATGAAAAGTCTCTAAAAATCTGATCCGAAGGTGTTGATCTTGATCAAGAGTTTGGATCTACTCTCCTTTAGGTCGGATCGACCAGATCTTCACTGGATGGTTCAGATCTAACCAATCTTTGATGAACGACCCATAATGCTCCGCAACTTGATCTTCTCGTTTAAACTCCAATTCGAGCACAAATTCGGTTTGAATAGATCCAAATCCAAGATCCTTTGATGCCTACAAAATAAGAATCAAATATTAGCATTAAATAACACGAAAATAAAATAATTTACAATTAAGTCTAAAATCGATACAATGCATAAAATGTAATGTAACCATGATTTAAACCTATGAAATCAACATCAAACCATGCATATATGAATCAAAATAATACAGTAAAATCATGGTTATCATATATCTCAGTCGGGCATGCAATCGCGAGCGAATTTGCCTTGAGGCCAGAAAATCAGAGTATTGGTATATCTCGGTCGGTATGTAATCCCGCGCGAATTTGCATTGATGCAAGAAAACCAGAGTATTGGTATATCTCGGTCGGGCATGTAATCCCAAGTGAATTATCCTGTGATAATGATATATTGAGGAAGTTGAAATCTGATATATGTCAATTCCAAACTTAGGGTTTTCGCCCATCTTCCAAGAAATGCTGCCGGATTTTCCTTAAAATTTCCTGATTAACTGGTGCTGAGCGGAGGAAGCCTGCTCGAATTTTGAGGGTTTAAAGTCCCCGGTTCTCCTTAAGGAAGTTAGGTCGATCATTCCTTAAGGTCCCTGATCGACTGTCGACGAGCGGAGGAAGCACACTCGAATAGCAATGAGCGGAGGAGGCATGCTCGACTATAGAGAGTTTAAAGTCTCCAGTTCCCCTCAAGGAAACCAGACCGTTCACTCCTTAAGGTCCCCGATCGACTGCTGCCGAGCGGAGAAAGCACGCTCGACTATAGAGAGTTTAAAGTCTCCAATTCCCCTCAAGGAAGCTAGACCGGTCACTCCTTAAGGTCCCCGATCAACTATCGACGAGCGGAGGAAGCACACTCGAATTTCAGTGAGCGGAGGAGGCACGCTCGACTAACAATGAGCGAAGGAGGCACGTTTGACTATCGAGAGTTTAAAGTCTCTAATTCCCCTCAAGGAAGTCAGGCCGGTCACTCCTTAAGGTCTCTGATCGACTGTCGACGAGCGGAGGAAGCACACTCGAATGAAGAATTGTTCAGTTCATTCTAGCAAATGTATGTATTGAGTAAAGAGTAAATGCCTGCATTTTTTCATTATATCCAAAAATTAAATGAAATATACGGATAAATTACATGCGTACTTGTTAGGCTCTGTATGGTTGTAAGTGATTCGCGCTCCAAGGCCTCTCAAGATTTCTCCCTTTTGAGTCTTGGAGATAATAAGAGTCGGAAGCAAGTTTTTGTATAACTTTGTATGGTCCTCCCCGTTGGGGTGCTAATTTAGTAACATATCCCACAGGTTTAACACGCTTCCACACTAAATCCCCTACTTGAAAGAATCGAGGAATAACTCTTTTGTTGTAGTTCTATCTCATTCGTTGTCGATAAGATGTAAGACGAGTTGCTACCTTGTCCCGAGTTTCTTCGATAAGATCGAGTTCCATAAGACGTCGACCATCATTATCTCCATCATAAAGTCATCTCCGATCAAATTCTACCCCAACCTCAATGGGGACTACTGCTTCTCCCCCGTATACTAGTTGAAATGGAGTTATCCTTGTGGATTCTCGAGGGATGGTACGATAAGCCCATAGTACACTGGGTAACTCATCCACCCAACTACCACCAACATGATCTAGCTTAGTCTTAAGTCCTCTGATGATTTCTCTATTGGTCACTTCTGCTTGCCCGTTACTCTGTGGATATGCTACAGAGGTGAATGCCTGTGTAATGTCATATCCAGCACACCATTCTCTAATTCTCTGTCCCTAGAATTGTCTTCCATTATTATAAACTAACTTATGGGGAATACCGAATCTGTAAATAATGTGTTGCCACAAGAATTTAATAACTGCATTCTCAGTAATTCTTGCTAATGGTTCAGCTTCTACCCACTTAGAGAAGTAATCTACAGCTACCAATAGTAACCTTCTTTGATCTGTGGCTAGGGGGAATGGGCCTACTATATCCATACTCCATTGATCAAAAGGGCAAGAAATGATGGAAGTCTTTAACAATTGAGTGGGATGATGTTAGATATTTTGATGCTTTTGACAAGACACGCATGTTCTTACAAGTTGAGTTGCATCTTCCTGTAGAGCAGGCCAATAATATCTTACGTGCTAAAGATATTCCCCCAATAAAACTACCACACGAACCTTGATGAACCTCCTGTAAAATATATTGCATATCTTATGGTCCAACACATTTGAGTAAGGGACTAGAAAAAGCCCTTTTGTAAAGTTGATCCCCTATCAAAGTATATCGGGTGGCTTTCTTCTTAAAGACTCTAGCTTGTTCGGTATCAGCTGGTAAGTGTAGGGGATCGGTGGCCGGCTTGAAGGGGGGTTGGATAGATGACGCCCCCAAATCGATTACTTTCTATGTATTTGTTAGTGCACAAGCGGAAATACAATAACAAATACAAATATGAATACAAACATAAACAAGAAAAAAATGCAAACCAATACACGTCTATGTAACGTGGTTCGGAGATAACTTGCTCCTACTCCACGGCTGTCCGTAAGGTGGACGATCCCTCAATCCGTCAGTGGATTAGTCCCCGGAAACTCTGGCTAGCTCAAACCTCCTTGTGGGTGGAGAAACCTCACCACAACACTCACCAAAATACTTAGACACAAGGGAAACCTTGAGCACTTAGTGACTACTAATTAGGCTTTAACCAAGTCTAATTTCGTCACCTTGGCCGACCATCCCAAGCTCCTTCTTATAGAGCTTGGAAGAAATCAGCAAGCTGATTTGCCCGTTACCAGTCGATTGGTCCTTGCACCAGTCAACTGGTGCTAGCCCAACAGCATGCCAACGACTATCTACCAGTCGACTGGTCCTAGGACCAGTCGACTGATCCCAGCCATTTCGGGCACAAAGAGCTTCTGTGCTCACCACCAGTCGACTGATCCCAGTACCAGTTTACTGGTATAACCCTATACCTAGGGTTCTCATCCCGAGTACATTTCTCTCAACACTCGGACCCTCACGACTCACTTGACTCTTCTTTGCAGCTTTGACCTCTTGCCTTCAAGCCTACTTCCTTTGGCTCTCGTCCCTCGGATGCATCCAAGCCCGCAACTCGTCCCCAATGTCATCCTTCGTGTATGCCTCAAAGTCGCTTCCCTCGGCCCTTGTCCTTGCTGCCTTGTCCACGGTTCCTTGGATACTCCATCCTTCACCAGACCCGAAGCCATCAAGCTGAGTCATATGTGTATCCTGCAAACCTACACACTCACATACACATATCAAATAACAAGGGTAAACCTAACTTAAACCCTTTGCCAAAACACCAAAACACATGGTCACACGTGTTGGTGCAACCTTAGGTCAAGGTTGACCTGGTTGACCCGACTCGAGTTGACTTGACTCGAGTTGTATTTTGATGTTTGACTTGGGAAGATTGTCGGTGCAACCTTAGGTCAAGGTTGACCTAGTTGTGTTGCATGTTGATGTTTGACACTCGTGAGAGAGTTCTATTCTTGATATGGGACAAGAATAGATGTTTGGGAGATTATTGGTGCAACCGTAGGTCAAGGTTGACCTGGTTGACCTGATTCGGGAAAAAGTCCAAGTATGGAGACTTGGCAACGGAAAAGTCCAAGCAGGGAGCTTGGCACTGGAAAAGTCCAAGTATGGAGACTTGGCACTGGAAAAGTCCAAGCAGGGAGCTTGGCACGCGAAAAGTCCAAGTATGGAGACTTGGCACGGAAAAGTCCAAGTATGGACTTGGCACGGAAAAGTCCTAACTGGGATGTTAGGCAGTTGGAGAAGTCCTGGTGAGTGAAGCCAGGCAGTGGAAAGTCCTAACTGGGATGTTAGGCAGTTGGAAAGTCCTGGTGAGTGAAGCCAGGCAGTGGAAAGTCCTAACTGGGATGTTAGGCAGTTGGGAAGTCCTGGTGAGTGAAGCCAGGCAAGGGAAAGTCCTGGTGAGTGAAGCCAGGCGGACGGAAAAGTCCTGGTGAGTGGCGGATTGGAAATCCTGGTGAGTGAAGCCGGTGAAAATCCTAGTGAGTGAAGCTAGGTGAATGAGAAAGTCCTAACTGGGATGTTAGGCGGTGTGAAATCTGGTGAGTGAAGCCGGGTGGAAAGTCCCAGTGAGTGAAGCCGGGCAAGGGAAAATCCGGATGGATCAAGGGTGATCGGACATCGGTGTTGAGAAGTCCAAGTGAGTGAAGCTTGGCATATGGAGTCGGAGAGGGCTCGGTGGCTCGTTCTCGAACTAGGTTAGAGGGCACTCTAAGCAGGAGTTGGATCGGTGCAGTGGCCGATCCGGTGATCTGCGTTTGCCACGATCGATCCGGTGGCCGATCGAATCGGATCGATGGCTCGCGGTTGCAATCGATCGATGCGTCCGGACCGATCGGGAACCTCGCGAGAAGAAAACCGTGGATCGGTCTGGCGGCAATCCACCCGTGACGGTCGGGACATCGGGAATAGATCGATGGCGTGAGGCAAGCTCGATCGGTCTATGGACCGATCGGAGGTTCCTGATCGGTCCACGGCCGTCGAGGGCTTCGATCGCGACACGATCGATGCGGGACCGATCGGTGACAAAAAGCCTCGTGCGCCTGGGGTGATCGGTGCAGACCGATCGGGGTTCTAGCCGTTGCGACACAACGGTTAGTTTCTTCGCTGTTTCTTCTTCGCAGGTATAAAGGATCGAGGCATCTTCTGTGCGAAAAAATCTCCTTCTTCCTTCTTGCTGTTCTAAGTGCTGCTGTGCTTGAGCTTTGTTGAGCTCCTCCAAAGCTTCGCGTGAGCTTCCGGCTGGGTTCCTGCTGTTGTAGGCGTCGCGTGAAGTTGCTGCTTCACCTCCAGTCGACAAGAAAGCAAGCAATTGGTAGAGTGCGATTGTATTCATATTGTATTGCTTTTCTTACTGCTCTTGTACTCTTTGTTTGCTGTTGCAAACGTTTGTGGCGAGGTTTCTCCACCCACAAGGAGTATATTGTATTAGCCGGTTTTCCGGGGACTCATCCACCGACGGATTGACCGGACTCGTCCACCTTACGGACACGCCGAGGAGTAGGAGCCCTAATCTCCGAACCTCGTTACATCCTCGTGTTAAGGTTTGGTTTTCTTCTCTTTCGTTTCTTTGTATTTTCCGCTGCGACTAACCTAATTGTAGGAAGAAACGAGAGCAATTTGGGGCGGCTATTCACACCCCCTCTCTAGCCGTACGAAAGATCCTAACAAGTGGTATCAGAGCGAGGACGCTCTTCGTCGGATCAACACCCGTGGGAGCAAAGCTAGAGATGGATCAATTCGGAGAAGACATCACGATTCCACCCTTCTACAACGACAACTTCACATATTGGAAGGTAAGGATGATGTATTTTCTTAGGACTAATATGTTGAACTGGTTTTGTGTACAAGAAGGGTTTTCTCCTCCAATGGATAAAGAAGGAGAGCCTCTAGAGAAGAACAAGTGGACGAAGGAACAAGTCCACCAATCCACGATCAACAATGAGGTAACTAAAACAATTGAATTTTCATTACCTACTAATATTTTGTGTAAGATAGGTAAATACAACAATGCCAAGGAATTGTGGGATAACTTGGCCAAGTACCATGAGGAGAGCTCCACTTCAAGCCATGAAGAGGAGCCTAGTGAGCCAAGTAGCTCACATCATGGAGGGAGCAAATTGGGAGTTGAGGGCTACTCAACATCCAAGGAAGAAGAGGAGGAGAGTTCCTCTTGCTCAAGTTCGGAGCACGAAGAAGAAGCTTCTACCTCCGGGAGGGATGAAGAAGAGAACATCCATTCATCCTCAATCCTAGGTAACTCAAACACTTTAAGTTCAAGTAAATTGCATATAATGTGTTTTGAGTGTAGGGAATTTGGGCACTACAAGAGTAAGTGTCCAAAGAGGGTAAGAAAGACTCCACCGGCGCCAAAGGTCAAGGAAGCCAAACGCAAGGGCAAGGAGCACATCGTGTGCTTCCAATGCAAGCAAAGGGGACACTATAGGAGCCATTGTCCGAGGGGGAGGCAACCTCACAAGGGCAAGAGACCGAGCACTTCTATAGGGGGAGCTAAGGCAAACCCTAAGGTATCATTTAAGTCTCATTCGTGCAATACTAGTAAGATGCATGCTAGAAATTTTATTGCACTAGTCAATAATGATAAGCATGATAACATTAGAAATCGATACACATGCTTAGGTGCCAAACATGTTAGCCTAGATAAGAACAATTCTAGAAATGCTAACCCTAGAATTAACTCATCTAAGGCTAAGGAGAACCTAGGTAGAAACCCCAAAACAACTAGACACATGCCTAGGAATACCTCAAGGAAGAGTGATAAATCAAAAATTGAGGTATTAGAGAAGGAGAATCAAGTCTTGAAGTCAAGACTTGATACTTTGGAAAAGACTCTTAAGAATTTGGAGAAGTCATCTCTAGGCTCTAAGAGTCAAAAACCAATGTCCAAGGACAAGAAAGGTTTGGGTCACAAACCTAAGTCCCAAGTGGTCAAGCCCACTTACCACAATGTTCCATTCGATTATGGAATAAAACCTAGGGCTAGGAAGATCACCACCAAGGTCACAAGGGGAGTCACCCCTAGAGTTGATCTTGATGAGACCCAAATGACCAAGGCTTTAAAGCCTAAGAGGGTCATTAGGAGGGTTGCTAGGGAAGTCATCCCTAGTGAATTTTTAGTGAACCCAATGAGCTCAAGTAGGTATTGGGTTCCTAGGAGCATTTTCTCTACCCCATAGATGGGTTAGAGAGTGTCAACTCCAATAAGAAGGGTAGTTAACCCAACTTTGAGGAAATTGACACTCAAGGAGCATTTTCAAGGTTTTTGGGAACCTTTGAAAATGAAAGGGGATAATCTTTATCATTCACTCCTTGGAAGAGTAAAGTGTGCCAAAGTGAGAATATTTTAATCTTATTTGGCACAATTTAAGGAAACCTAGAGAAAAACCATAATTGGGATTTTGGTTTTCTCTTAGGGATATATGGGCAATCTAGGATTAGAATTTAAGTTAACTAAGAGATTAAGGATACTTAGATAGGTAATCTAGGTATTTTATTTGTGTTAACTTACCATGGTTGTTTGCCATATGACATGTCATGACATCATGTTTAGTTTTATCATCATTTGAAATGTCATGATAGTGCTAGGCTAGTTTATATGTCATGCTTTATTTAAGTTTTCAAACTTTATGCCATGACATCATGACATTGGCACATGTTTTTACTTATGATATCATTATATGCCATGTCATCATCTCTTGCATTATAATCAATGTAATTGATTTAAGGAAAAACACATTTTGATATTGAGATCAAATTGATGTTTAGAAAATGCATGAGAACTTAGCCTAAGTTGACCTTAACCCATATCTCACATCAAATTGACTTGAATGTGGTTTGATACACTTTAGATGTGTGTGAGATATTAGGATCATGAGTTAGGATCAAGGTGCATAATTCTTGTACCTAGATGACCCTAATTCAAGAAATGGAGGATCATAGGGAAAGCTTATGTACAAGTCATGTACATTTAGCCCTAAGATTATGGTCCTAAATTCAAATGGTTTTAAAAACATTTTAAAATTGATTTGAAAAACCTTGATGAAGCTTTCCTAGTGATAGCATTCATCATTGAACATTGTGATACAAAGTTGAGTTAAACTTGAACTATTTCAAAGTTTTTGAACTTTGTATCAAGATTTGAAAATGGAAACTATTTTCATAGAAAATTATTTTTCCATGGTAGTGTATGATATGAGGAATGTATCCTCAAAATTTCACAATTTTTGAATTTTCTGGAATTTATTAGGGGTTTCGAATTTCGGAGGAAACAATGATCAGAAGGCAAGACGCTCAGGAGAAGGTGGATCGGTCTGGGACCGATCCAGGAGGTCTGGATCGGTCTGGTGACCGATCAGTACGTGCCAAATGCTGAAATTCGACCGAATGTCTGAAATTTCAGCTGAAAGTTGGGTTTTAGATTTCTAAAGGTTTGAAACTCTCCAAGACATTGTTGGTGCAATGGTCAAGGGGAGTTGGCCTTTAGGTGTAATAGTCAAGGGAGTTGACTTTAGGGGAGTTTTTATTCCTTGAGGATTAGTGATATGGGATTATCACTAAGTGGACTGTTGAGCTTAGTATCAAGGGGAAAATAAGAGTTTCAATGAAAGGTATGGGACTTTCATTAGGAAGAAACTCTTGACCTTGATACCCTCCTTATTCTTTTTGATGTGTGTCAAAAAGGGGAGAGTGTTCATTGGAGAATTATTGGAGAACCCAAGTTAGGTTATCGGTTTAACCTAAGCTAGGGAAAGAATGTCAAGGAAGAACATTGGAATACTTTTGATGTGTGTCAGGGGAGAATTATTAGAGAACCCAAGTTAGGTTATCGGGTTAACCTAAGGGGAGAATGTCTAGAGAATGTTCAAGGAAAGAACATTGGACATTGGAAGATGGTTGGAAAACCTAAGTTAGGTTATCGGGTTAACCTAACTTGATTATGGTTTTGTCAAACATCAAAAAGGGGGAGATTGTTGGTGCAACCTTAGGTCAAGGTTGACTGGTTGACCCGACTCGAGTTGACTTGACTCGAGTTGTATTTTGATGTTTGACTTGGGAAGATTGTCGGTGCAACCTTAGGTCAAGGTTGACCTAGTTGTGTTGCATGTTGATGTTTGACACTCGTGAGAGAGTTCTATTCTTGATATGGGACAAGAATAGATGTTTGGCAGATTATTGGTGCAAAGTAGGTCAAGGTTGACTGGTTGACTGATTCGGGAAAAAGTCCAAGTATGGAGACTTGGCAGCGGAAAAGTCCAAGCAGGGAGCTTGGCGAAAAGTCAAGTATGGAGACTTGGCTGGAAAAGTCCAAGCAGGAGCTTGGCGCGCGAAAAGTCCAAGTATGGAGACTTGGCTGGAAAAGTCAAGTATGGAGACTTGGCAGGAAAAGTCCAAGTATGAAGACTTGGCGGAGAAGTCTGGTGAGTGAAGCAGTGGAAAGTCCTAAGCGGGATGTTAGGCGGTTGGAAAGTCCTGGTGAGTGAAGCCAGGCGATGGAAAGTCCTAACTGGGATGTTAGGCGGTTGGGAAGTCCTGGTGAGTGAAGCCAGGCAAGGGAAAGTCTGGTGAGTGAAGCCAGAAGGTGAGTGAAGCCGGGCGATTGGAAATCCTGGTGAAGAAGGTGAAAATCTAGTGAGTGAAGCTAGGTGAATGAGAAAGTCCTAAGCGGGATGTTGGCGTGTGAAATCTGGTGAGTGAAGCGGTGGAAAGTCACAGTGAGTGGGCGGGCGAGGAAAATCCAGATGGATCAAGGGTGATCGGACATCGGTGTTGAGAAGTCCAAGTGAGTGAAGCTTGGCATATGGAGTCGGAGAGGGCTCGGTGGCTCGTTCTCCGAACTAGGTTAGAGGGCACTCTAAGCAGGAGTTGGATCGGTGCAGTGACCGATCCGGTGATCTGCGTTTGCCCGATCGATCGGTGACCGATCGAGAATCGGATCGGTGGCTCGCGGTTGCAATCTGATCGATGCGGAGACCGATCGGGAACCTCGCGAGAAGAAAACCGTGGATCGGTGCGGCCGATCCACCCATTTGATCGATGCGGGCCGTCGGGAATAATCGATGGCGTGAGGGCGGCTGATCGGTCTATGGACCGATCGGAGGTTCCTGATCGGTCCACAGACCGATCGGGGCTTGATCGCGACACCTGATCGATCCGGGGACGATCGGTGACAAGCGAAGCCTCATGCGCCTAGGGTGATCGGTGCGTAGACCGTCGAGGTTCTAACGTTGCGACACAGCGGTTAGTTTCTTCACTGTTTCTTCTTCGCAGGTATAAAGGATCGAGGCATCTTCTGTGCGAAAAAATCTCCTTCTTCCTTCTTGCTGTTCTAAGTGCTGCTGTGCTTGAGCTTTGTTGAGCTCCTCCAAAGCTTCGCGTGAGCTTCCGGCTGGGTTCCTGCTGTTGTAGGCGTCGCGTGAAGTTGCTGCTTCACCTCCAGTCGACAAGAAAGCAAGCAATTGGTAGAGTGCGATTGTATTCATATTGTATTGCTTTTCTTACTGCTCTTGTACTCTTTGTTTGCTGTTGCAAACGTTTGTGGCGAGGTTTCTCCACCCACAAGGAGTATATTGTATTAGCCGGTTCTCCGGGGACTCATCCACCGACGGATTGACCGGACTCGTCCACCTTACGGACACGCCGAGGAGTAGGAGCCCTAATCTCCGAACCTCGTTACATCCTCGTGTTAAGGTTTGGTTTTCTTCTCTTTCGTTTCTTTGTATTTTCCGCTGCGACTAACCTAATTGTAGGAAGAAACGAGAGCGATTTGGGGCGGCTATTCACACCCCCCTCTCTAGCCGTACGAAAGATCCTATCAACACGGACCATTGGGATTACTCCAACAATCTCTCCCTTTTTGATGTTTGGCAATACGTTTAAGTTAGGGAAAACATATAGCAAATAAACATGCTAAAAAGAAACAATGGACTTACGTTGCCAAGGCTACACACTTGGTGTTACACCGCCGAATTGACTTATGTTGCCAAGGTTACACACTTGGTCTTACACCGCTGAACGAACTTACGTTGCCAAGGCTACACACTTGGACTTACACTGCCAAATGGACTTACGTTGCCAAGGCTACACACTTGGACTTACACTGCCGAATGGACTTACGTTGCCAACGCTACACACTTGAACTTATACTGCCAAAACAAAAAGAAACATACATTGGAACCTAGCCCAAGGCTCCCCTACACCTAAGCTCCCCAATGAGCTAGGATTTTTCCACAGGGATTTTTAAGAACCTATCACAAGGCTCCCCCTACGCAAAGGCACTTAAGGTTTTCCCAACTAAACCTTACTTCTCCCCCTTTGCCTAACATCCAAAAAGTTCTCCAACAATATCCCAATTGTTGAAAACTTATCATTCAAACAGACTCTAAACTCATATATTTATCCCCCCCCCATGGATCTCATACATCTAAACGAGTTGACATGGTCAAGATCAGTGTTGAAAAACACTTTCAGACTGGTATCAGTCGACTGCCCCAAGTACCAGTCGACTGCTTCCTTCGACACAACCTTACAGAAGCATTCTGTGGTTGAAAAATACTGTTACCAGTCGACTGGTATCTGCACTAGTCGACTGATACCCTATTTCTCAAAAAATTAACCTTTTCAGGCTAACTTCATAAATGCACCAAAAATTCCAAAGACCTCTAAAAATTCTCAAATTTTATGGAGAGATTCGTTTTACCCATGTCTACTTGGGAAAAATACATTACAAAATGTATCTATCACCAATCCCAAGATTGACACAAAATCCAAAACTAGCTAAATTGTTCAATTAAACCTTGACCTAAAGTCCTAGTTTTGGCTTCTTCTTGATGTATTTGCCCATACCAACCCATAATGCATCTCTAGCATTGGTTTATATGACATCTATACATCCAAAATCAATTATCATGCTATATGACCCCAAATGTCATATTTCTTGCATGAAACACAAATCAATTGTGCCAAATCCCTAGGTTTGAGACTCAAGTCTGTCTCCAAACCACTTGGCACATTCCATGACCCAACTTAGACTCCCAAGTAGTACCCACCTGAGATCCATTGGCCATGGGTCCCAATTTGACTCTTTGAGCTCTCCCTATAGCCCTTAGCCTTAGCCACCTCCCTAGGTGACTCATCTACAATTGCTAGGCCACATCAGTGCACCCCCGGTGACACTTGGCCTACAAAACTAACCTTCTTAACCTTGGACACCTTGTCCTTGGTTAACTTCTCCTTACTTTTAAATGACTTTCCCTTGCCATTTCTTGACTTATCCTTGCTATAGTCATATGCAATCTTAGCATAAGACTTTTCCTTAACATTGGAGACATTAGATCGGTATCCCAAACCCGATCTATTGTTGTTGGGTCTTTGACTACCCAACATCATATCTAAACCCTTAGATCCAATAGCGAATCTCTTAAGGAATTTCTCTAAATTATCAAGCTTTGACTTTAAAGCTTGATTTTCCCTTTCTAGGTTCCTAAACCTAGAGTCAACATGTCCACCTTGGACATTCCTAGACCAACCCTTCCTAGGCATATGTCTCCCCTTCTTGGGATTAATTCCTTGGTTCTCTATTACCTTCTTCTCCTTAGGTAATGAGAATTTAACTTTCCTAGGTCTATCATGCATAGGTCTCCTAGGGTTATGATCGATATTTATCCTATTCCTATCATGATATTTAAATCCAAAATTTTGCATGGTCATACTATGATTAACACGATCTTTTCTCCTAGCATGCATAGAAGAATGAAAAATTGAATTATATTTGCATTTCAAATTAGGGTATACCTCCCTTACCCTTGAAGTTCCCCCTTGACTCAAGCTCCTCTTCTTCTTCTCCCACTTCTTTAGATGCGCTAGCTTCTTAATCTCCCTCTTCTTAGGGCATTTGGTGTGGTAGTGGCCCTTCTCCCCACACGTGAAGCACACGATGCGCATTCTCCTCTTTTGGACTTCTTCTTTCCTATAACTCAAATTAGATTCTAAAGGAATTGAATTGAGTTTAGGAGATACCTTTCTTACCCATAGGACATCTACTCTTGTAGTGTCCCTTTTCATTGCAGCTGAAGCATATTATGTGGTCCTTTGACTTTACTTCGGTGGAGGTGCTCACTAGGTTGACCTCCAAGATTTCCTCTTCTTCTTTGCTTGTCTTGGATTCTTCTTCAACCTTTGAGGAGGTTGATGATGGTTCCTCATCCTCCTTCTCCTCGAATGTGACCAAATTCACTTCCTCTTCCTCTTTTGATGTTGAATTGGTCTCCACATCCGATTGGTCCTTCTTCTCCTCTTGGATCACTTCATCACTTTCTTCGAATCTTTTCTCCTCTTGTGTAGGCATGAGTTCTTCTCCTAGAACTTTCTTCACTTTGCTCCACAAATCGTGAGCATTCTTGTATTCACCTACATGACTCATTACATCATTAGGCAAAATATCAATTAAAATTGATATTACCTTTGAATTTACCTTTGCCCGTGTGGTTTGCTCCTCCGTCCAATGTCGTGGTCGGAGCTTCTTCCCTTTCTTTTCTCTCTGGACTTCGAATGGCTCTTCCACCACCATCATTGTGTCCCAATCCGTCTCGAGGAAGTTCTTCATCTTCACCATCCAAAAGGTGATGTCCCATAAACTTCCTCATTCGAACTTTGGCGGTTCTATGAAGCCGGTCATCTTCTTAGCTTCCTCGGCGCTTAGTCTGATGGAGAGCGACCTTGCTCTGATACCACTTGTAGGGGATCGGTGGCCGGCTTGAAGGGGGGTTGGATAGACAACGCCCTCAAATCAATTACTTCCTACGTATTTGTTAGTGCACAAGCGAAAATACAATAACAAATACAAATATGAATACAAACATAAACAAGAAAGAAATGCAAACCAATACATGTCTATGTAACATGGTTCGGAGATAACTTGCTCCTACTCCACGGCTGTCCGTAAGGTGGACGATCCCTCAATCCGTCAGTGGATTAGTCCCCGGAAACTCTGGCTAGCTCAAACCTCCTTGTGGGTGGAGAAACCTCACCACAACACTCACCAAAATACTTAGACACAAGGGAAACCTTGAGCACTTAGTGACTACTAATTAGGCTTTAACCAAGTCTAATTTCGTCACCTTGGCCGACCATCCCAAGCTCCTTCTTATAGAGCTTGGAAGAAATCAGCAAGCTGATTTGCCCGTTACCAGTCGATTGGTCCTTGCACCAGTCAACTGGTGCTAGCCCAACAGCATGCCAACGACTATCTACCAGTCGACTGGTCCTAGGACCAGTCGACTGATCCCAGCCATTTCGGGCACAAAGAGCTTCTGTGCTCACCACCAGTCGACTGATCCCAGTACCAGTTTACTGGTACAACCCTATACCTAGGGTTCTCATCCCGAGTACATTTCTCTCAACACTCGGACCCTCACGACTCACTTGACTCTTCTTTGCAGCTTTGACCTCTTGCCTTCAAGCTATTTCCTTTGGCTCTCGTCCCTCGGATGCATCCAAGCCCGCGGCTCGTCCCCAATGTCATCCTTCGCGTATGCCTCGAAGTTGCTTCCCTCGGCCCTTGTCCTTGCTGCCTTGTCCACGGTTTCTCGGATGCTCCATCCTTCACCGGACCCGAAGCCATGAAGCTGAGTCATATGTGTATCCTGCAAAACTGCACACTCACATACACATATCAAATAACAAGGGTAAACCTAACTTAAACCCTTTACCAAAACACTAAAACACATGGTCACACGAACCATTGGGATTGCTCCAACAGTAAGACACCTTGTTGCAAAAATGATATGATCGGCGCTCTCCAGACGCCCTGTATTTCTGTGTTAGCTTGTCTCTCAATACAAGACACCAATACTATTTGCTCCACTGGTTGGTCTCGGTTCCTAGGTACTATTACTGACGCAAGCTTTGCTAGTTCATCCACCACTTGATTCTCTGATCGGGGGATTTTTTGTATATTTACCTCTTGGAATGTAGCTTTCAATTTATCAAAAGCTTCTGCATATAACTTAAGTCAATCACTGCTAATCTCGAATTTGCCCGACAATTGTTGTGCTGCCAGCTGAGAATCAGAATAAATTCATACCTTAGCAGCTCCTACATGTCGAGCTGCTTGTAAGCTAGCTATCAATGCTTCATATTCTACTTCATTGTTGGTGGCTCTATAACTTAGTCTGACAGAAAGTTAAACTCGATCCTCGCTGGGAGATATAAGAAGAATGTCAATACCACTACCCTGTCTAGTAGAAGACCCATCTACATAAATTTTCCAAGTCCGTTCTTCTACGAGACCATGCACTTCTATTATAAAATCTGCCAGAGCGTGTGCTTTAATTACCAAACGAGGCTGATATTGTATATCGTATTCACTAAGCTCGGTCGTCCACTTGATCTATCGCCCCGATGCTTCTGGATTAAGGAGCACTCGCCCAAGAGTGCTATTAGTTAGCACTATGATTGTGTGCGATAAGGAGTAAGGGCGCAATCTTCTAGAGGTCAAGACCAAAGCATAAGCTAATTTCTCGAGTGTAGCATATCTACACTCGGCTCCTTTCATTAGATGACTTGAAAAATACACAAGTTGTTGTCCCTTACCCTCCTGCCTCACCAGTACTAAGCCTATAGCATGCTCATTTGCTGAAAGATAAACCCATAAGGTTTCTCCTACTATAGGCTTAGCTAACACAGGTAGAGTTAACAAGTAATCTTTTAACTCTCGAAATGCGTTGTCACATTCTTCATCCCACTGAAATTTATTGGCCTTCCGAAGTATCTTGAAGAAATGAAAACTTCGATCGGCTGATCGAGAGATGAAGCGGGATAACGCAGTGATTCGTCTAGTTAATCTTTGAGCTTCTTTCATATTGCGTGGGGGCTCCATATCCTGGATTGCTCGGACTTTGTTGGGATTTGCTTCTATTCCTCGCTCGGTCACCATATAGCCCAGGAATTTGTCACTCTTGGCCCCAAACAAGCACTTGCTAGGATTGAGCTTGAGTCCATATTGTCTTAAGGTTCAGCATGTTTCCTCTATGTCTCTGCACAAATCAACAGCCTGAAGAGATTTAATCAAGATGTCATCCACATATACTTCCATATTTCTTCCTATCTGTTTCCGAAAGACTTTGTTCATAAGCCTCTGATAGGTTGCCCCTACATTCTTTAGTCTAAAAGGCATAACTTTATAACAATAGGTACCTTCATCCGTAATAAAACTAACCTTTTCCTGGTCATCCTTAGCAAGAGGTACTTGATGATAGCCCTGGTAGGCATCCAGCATACAAATGTACTCGCATCCAGCGGTAGAATCTACCACTTGGTCAATGCGCAGAAAAGGATAGTAATCTTTTGGGCAAGCTTTGTTGAGGTCCCGGAAGTCAATACACACTCTCCACCTATTTCCTAGTTTAGGTACTAGGACGGCATTGGCTAACCAACTAGGAAATTGTACCTCCCGAATACATCCCGCCTCCAGTAACTTATCCACTTCTTCCTTGATGATTTGGTTTTGATCGGCCCTAAAGTCTCTTTTCTTTTGCTTGGCAGGCCTAGCATCAGGATAAACATGTAATGAATGCTCCATTACTAGAGGAGAAATACTTGTGACCTCCTTGGGAGTCCATGCGAACACATCGCTATTTTGGCTCAAACACTGTATTAACTCAGTTTTGAGTGGAAGGTTGATGTGCTTAGATTGTATACACTTGTTTAGCATGTTTTGATGCACATTCACATATTTTGCTCATGCTTTATCTATGTATTTTTGTACTTCCAGCTTTGTTTTTAGCATATTTACTCTTTTTATTTGGAGATCTGCTTTTGTACATTTTTTTTACGCAAGAGTCAATTTTTGAGAAGAATTGATGTTCAAGGCGTAATCTACAATTGAACGAAGGAGGAAGGCACCATTCCTGTGTGCCACACGTCCTTGTCATGGGGAGTTGCCCAGGCCGTGTGGTGATCCTCACCCCTGCAGCCCTGGCATAATGAAGGAGTGCCCAGGCCGTGTGAGAATCACACGACCGTGCAAGCCTTCCAGAGCCGAAGCAGTGCATGGTCGTGTGTGTCACACGGCCGTGCAACATTTCCAGAAGCCAAGGAAGTCCTGGTCGTGTCCCAGACATGGCCGTGCAGGAGTTCTAGAGCCAGAGACAGAGTAGGTCATGTAGATCTACACGGTCGTGCAAGGGGACAGTAGCAGAGCATGTCACAGCCGTGTGAGCATCACACGGCCGTGTCACTTGGGCAGTGAAGGAAATGGACCAAGCAGTGTAAGATTCACACGGTCATGTCTCAGGGTCGTGTGGTGCCCAAACCCCAGCTCTATATAAGGGGTTCTCCCTCATTTGAAAGGGGGAGTTCTTCCTTTTGGGAGAAATCAAGATTTGGGCGTTCCTCCACCTTCTTGGAGGGATTTTCCGATAATCTAAGGATGGATCTTCAACGAATCGACTCCGGGGAATGAGGATTGGATCCGAAGATGGTTCTTCATCGTAGATAAGCTTTTCTTCCCTTATCTTCTTGGGTTTTGGGATCAAGATGCTTGAAAACTTCTTGTCTTTGGATTTTTTTTCTTATTCTATGGATTAGATCTCTATGTTCTAGGATGGAGGGAGTATTTGTAATGTGAATTTGATGTAAACTCTTGTGGATTTGTCAATTTCCTATTTCTATGATTTTGTCCTGTTTGTATCTATTTGATCTTGTGTGGATTGTTGTGATTGAGCTTAATTACTATACTTGATTGAATGTTTGGGTATCTTGTGGATCTTGTAGAGGTGATTCCTCACTCGATTATCCGAAGGACGTTCGTGACAGACAAGCCCGTGTAAGGACGATTGAGGGATGATCTTAAGGGTGAAATAAGGGCATTCAAGGGGGTAGGATAGATTGGATGCATTAATCTTTCATATCTTGATGAGGTTGAGAAGTAATGAATTTTTATGTTGATTTTTCGAGGGACGCACGTGACAGGTAAGCCCGTGTAAGGACAACATAGGAATCATTCCTAATTGATCACATTTAGGTATAGATTTCAGTCCTAGGTCGTTTGTCTATTGCAAGAGAGAACCGGCAACCTTCTACAAATGATGGACAATTGAGAGATACGATTTGGTAGATCACCTACATTGAATAACATTACAAAGAAACTGAAACTCCTAGAACAACCCTTTTATCATAGCTCTTATTCTTATTTCTATTCTTTTATCTCTATTCGTTACTTTTCATAGTTGCTCTAGTTTTCATAAATCAATTGATTAGTTGTTTAGCTAATTCGTGTTGAGATATATTTAGTGCTTATACCAGTCCCTGTGGATACGATATCTTTCTTTATTACTGACGACGTATCCGTACACTTGCGGGTCATTAACAAAGGTCTAGGTCGGCCACCACATAAGTTACAGCTTCTGGTCGTTCGGCCTGTATTTGTACTTCTTCCTTTTCTTCGTATATCAAACTGGGCAGCTTCTCCTAGATAGCATTAACTTCCATCCTCTGAGTTTTATGAACGACATTGGCTTCCGTTCGGATGATCTCCATGTAGCATTTTCGTGCGAGTAATTGATCTCCACAGACTTCCCCTACCTGGTCGTCAACGGGGAACTTCACCTTCTGGCAGAAAGTAGAAACGACCGCCCGAAACTCATTCAAGGTCGGTCGACCCAGTATAACATTATATGCAGAAGGTGCATCCACCACCATGAAATAGGATCTCCTGATTCTCATTAGGGGCTCCTCCCCTAAAAAATGGCTAGCTTTATTTGACCGAGCGGTTAAACTTCATTGCCCGTGAAACCATAAAGAGGAGTTATCATGGGTTGGAGCTCACTCGACTCTATCTGCAACTGGTCAAAATATTTCTCTATTAAACCTCTTAATATATGCTCTGATACTTTTCTTAGGCCCTTGTTTGATAGAGAAAAGACTCCAAGGGGTCTTATGATATCTTCGGTTGCTAGAGAAGTGATGTAGAAACTTACGGAAATCCTTGAAGTGTCGAATAGAGCCTTCTGGTAAGCGTTTAAACCATCTTTGAGCTGCTCCACCAAGGGTGGTAAGGAACATTCAAAATTTAACCCCATCAGAGAATTGTTATAGCAGAGCGACGTTTTCAAATTTAGCAAGATGATCCTCTGGTTCTGTAGTTCCAGAGTATTCTTCGACATTCAAATTCTGATATCGCTTTGGCAATGGATCATCAAGAACTCTCTGAGAGAATGGAGTAACAATTCTCTCAAGAGAGCTATCACTGGTCACCATTTTTCCCTTGCGCTTTTCCTTTACTGGTGCCTCATCAGAGGATTCTTGCAGCGCCAGCTTTCGTCCTCCTTGTTCCATGGGAGTGCGAAAGAATGCCCGAGGATGTCTAGTGGGGGAAACAGGAGCAGGGGTTATATAAGCCACATCATCTTCTTCCATACCTCTATTTTTACGGCGATCTGTAGTTGAGATCGCTGGATTTATTGCTATCGGTAAGGTACCTCCAGTGTTGGTCTGCTGCTGTTGCTGTTGTAATACTTTTTGAACCCTGGAGTTGATGAGCAACTCCAAGTCTTCTTGGGTCAGAGTAATAGTATTAGGCTTTCCAGCGTCCTCCATCACGTAGTCTTAGATTTAGGTAAGATTCCTACAGACGGTGCCAAATTTGATCTTGTTTGAGAGCTTGCGAGATGAAGCACTGGGCGACGATGAGTGGTGACAAATAATAACTCTGATATCGATGAATGGGGAAAAGTTCGAGAAACCCACAGTGGACCTTACCGATGCTTGAATACAGAATGATCGATCCGAGAAAACCAAAGTGGATCTATGAATAATACCTCGCAAAAAGGAATTCCGGCGAGGTGACACCGTGGATCAATCAAGACTCAACAATCCAGTAGATGGCCTCGTCTTCCTGCACACAATGAGGCTAACCGACAAAGCGTTAGTGACCTAAAACCGGGGTGGGAAACCCTGGCTAGGCCCTCCGATGCTCAAGTTAGTCTCCGGCAAGAGGAAGAAGAAGCAGTGAAGAAGATGAAAATTAGGGTTTGGTTCGGATGCAATGCGTATGTTTGCGTACCTTGCCAGTGAAGAGGATTCCCCTTTTTATTCTAACTCATATAACCTCCACAGTCATGAGGTGACCCCGGTTTGTTAAAGTTTGTTAAGAGATGGCGTAAGCCAGAACTGCAATAATAGTTTTTAAGGAATCTTTTTCTTACACCAGGTGTACCATCTTTGTCGTTTAGCATACCTACGGAGACTTCTAGAAGTTATTTGCCGCCAATTTAATTAAGCTGTCATATGATTGTATATATGGTTATGGTTCACCTGTTACACATATTTGGTTAGTCACATAAGCTCATTCTACATATATGAGGAATATCTTCTGTTTGTACTAGTCTCGGTCGGTATTCTATGCTCGGTCGGTTATTTATACCCGACCAGGACTTTACTATTATAAATATACCAGAAACCTTATGATCCGGTAGTAAGAGCAGGGGGCCCCGTCATGGGAAGTCAACGCCACGTGAAAGCCATAGTGGTAGTCGTCCGTCCGGAAAGGGCAGGGTCCGACCGGACGTCCGACCGGCCGATGGAATCGAACGCCCGGAGAGGGATGGGTCCTATCGGCTTGCCGACCGGACGATATACAGCTGATGGTTAAAGGCGCCCTGTCGAAAGCAGGGTTCCGGCGCTCAGGAGAAAAGGTCGTGGGCCGAGCGGACCCCACGCTCGGCCAAAGCCATAAGATAACACTGCTAATAGTCCCCATAAAGCATGTGATGGAGAATCTCCCCAAGTAAACCACCGCATATGTCCGGCCGGATGTTGAGGGAGTTGTCCGCCCGGATGCTAGATCTGGAGCAAAGGGGAAAAGGACAAGGGAGGTATTTTTCTGACAGCAGGTATGTTTCACGTGTAGGCCATGCTCCAAATCTTGTGACAGGGGATTCTGCTGTCCCATCGAGGACATGCTTTGACTGTAGCGGTATGGGTCAGGTGGGCTTTCTGACAACCGCATACCGAGGAAAGGACAGAGGACACATATGCACCTCGGTATGCATGCCCTAACCCTTCACAACTCTATATAAAGAGCCTCAGACTTCGCCGGAGGTACGCATTCTGAGACTTTGGGAGCCACCTTTTTCATCGTTGCTTACCTGACTTGAGCGTCGGAGGGTCACCGTCGGGAACCCCCTTCCCGGCTCGATTTTTGTGCAGGTTCGCCGGAGCTTCGTTCTAGCAGTAGGAGAGCCACGTCAGTAGTCGAAGAGCGCTCCGTGCCCAGCGTTCATTGATTCAGCCTTCGGACAGGATCAAATTGGCGCCGTCTGTGGGAACGCTCCTGCATCCGACCAGAAACAATGGATGAGGCTGGACGACAACACACGGTGACGCTTTCGACGGAAGAACTCGACGCTCTGGTCGAGATAAGGGCCGCCAAACTTGTGGAGCAAAAACAGAAAGCATCCGCCGAGCGGCCGGAGCAACAAGCAACATCTGCGTCGGGTGGCCGAGCGGAAGCACCTCAAGCCACTCCTGCATTCCATCGTGCTTTATTTCGCACCCCTGAAGCTGTACCAGCCCGAAGAGATAGAGGATCTTCTTCAGATGAATGCCTAAGCGAGATGACAGAAAGGGGAAAGCCCCCCGAGCGGGTCAATCGCCAATTTTCGGAGGTTATTCTACGAGACCCTCTGCCCAAGCACTACGTGCCTCCGACGATCGGCGAGTACAATGGAACAACGGACCCGGATGATCATCTGGGTAAGTTTGATAACACAGCTACGCTCCATCAATACACAGATGGAGTAAAGTGCCGAGTCTTTCTTACCACTCTCTCGGGATCGGCTCAACGGTGGTTTCGGAGGCTGCCGGACGGATCCATCACAAGCTTCAAGGACTTCCGAACGACCTTCCTCCACCACTTCGCTAGCAGTCGGCGTTATCAGAAGACAAGCGTCAGCTTATTCGCCATCAAGCAAGAGCCGAGAGAATCGCTTCGTGCTTACATCCAGCAGTTCAACAAGGTGGCAATGGACATTCCAACGGCCACCTCGGAAACGATGATGAATGCCTTCACGCAAGGCCTGGTGGATGGCGATTTTTTCCGATCACTCATTCGGAAACCGCCTCGAGATTATGATCACATGCTACACCGAGCCAATGAATATATCAACGTGGAGGAAGCGCAAGCGGCCAGGACAAAAGAAACACCAACCGAACGGGCTCCACCTGCCGAGCGAAAACCCTTCGCCGTTCATCAACTGCCGAAAGGACCAAGGGCCGAAGCAATCCGCTCCCCTCGTGCAAGGTCCCAAGTGCAAGAAGTAGCTGCCGCTCGGAGCAAGCCAAAGAAGAAATGGACCCCTATGTTCTGCTCCTTCCACCGGACGGACACGCATAACACGAGGGATTGTCGAAGTCTTCCCTTCGTGGCTAATCCCGTTCCCAGGAGTGCCGAACGACAATCTCCCTCCATCGACAGGAGACAAAGGATCCATGAAGCCGACCGGACCCGTACCGAGAGGCGACATCAACATACGCCCGATCGGCATCGTTCTCCAAGGCAGGAGAATCGCCGAGCGTCCAGAGCAGTCGGAAGCTGGACGAGCAGCGGGCGAAGGCGACGGAGAAGATGCAGAACGACGTGGCGAAGGCGCATCAGAAGGCGGCGGAAAGGCGGGCGTCGGCAACTCAAAGAGGGGATCCAAGGTCGCCAAGGTGCTGGAGCTTGCCAAGATCACTTTTGGGCCCGGGGACTTAGAAGGGGTTGAAGTGCCCCACGACGACGCTCTGCTCATTAAAGCGGTAATAGCAAATTATACTATTCATCGCATATTCGTTGACACAGGGAGCTCGGTCAACATCATGTTCAAGAAGACGTTCGATCAGCTGCAAATTGATCAAGCCGAGTTGCTACCCATGACGACCCCGCTCTACGGGTTTACGGGCAACGAAGTTCAGCCGGTCGGACAGATCCGGCTGGCTACTTCGCTGGGAGAGGAGCCACTCAGGAGAACAAGGACAACAAACTTCGTGGTGGTCGACTCTCCCTCGTCCTACAACGTAATTTTGGGGCGACCGGCGCTCAGCGAATTCCGAGCGGTTGTCTCAACTTTCCATCAGAAGATCAAGTTCTCCGTCGAAGGCAAAGTGGGAGAAGTACGGGGAGATCAGTTAGCGGCTCGGCGATGCTACATCGAGATGATCCGAGCAGAATCCAACTCCGCTCGGAAGGCGCCTCGAATCGAGGTAAACGCCATCACCGAGAAGCCACCAACTTTAATTTATGAGGAAAAAGAGGAAGTGCAGATTCATCCAATCCGATCGGAGGCCACCACCTTTATTGCGTCCGACCTGGAGGAGAAGCAGAAAGAGGGGCTGATCCAATGCCTCAGGAGAAATCATGATGTCTTCATCTGGTCGACACATGAACTGCCTGGAATTTCGCCGAGCATAGCGCAGCACGAGTTACATGTCCGACCGGACGCTCGGCCAATAAAGCAGAGAAAAAGAGATTTCAGCGCCGAGCAGAATGTCATCATCCGGGCGGAGGTAGAAAAGCTTCTGGAAGCCGGCCATATACGCGAGGTGCAGTTCCCGAGCTGGCTGGCTAACGTAGTACTAGTCTCCAAGCCGGGCGGCAAGTGGAGAGTCTGCATCGACTTTCGGGACTTAAACAAAGCATGCCCCAAAGATTTTTATCCCCTGCTCGGATAGATAGACGGCTGGCTGCGAATTAATTTGTATGCTCGACGCCTACCAAGGATATCATCAAGTGCGCTCTTGGGAAGATCAAAAAAGTAAGCCAGAACGTGTATTGCTATAATGTGATGCGTTCGGATTGAAGAACTCGGGGCCACCTATCGGTACTTGATGAACAAAGTGTTCGGGGGAGCGGATCGGGCGGAATCTGGAAGTCTATGTGGACGACATTCTTATCAAATCCGTCCGAGCGGCCGATCTCTTCAAGGACATGGAAGAAACCTTCCGAGCGCTACGCAAATATGGAGTCAAGCTAAATCCCCAGAAGTGCCTGTTCGGAGCAAAAGGAGGGCGTTTCTTGGGGTACATAGTGACCGAGCGGGGAATCGAAGCAAATCCCAGCAAGGTGAAAGCTCTACAAGAAATACAAGGGAAGTACAGCGGTTGACCGGTCGGATAACCGCATTGTCCAGATTCATCTCCAAAACGGCCGACCGGAGCCTCCCTTTCTTCAAAATTTTGCGCAAGGCCACTAAATTTCACTGGGACGAGGAGTGCGATCGGGCATTCGAAGAATTGAAGACGTATCTTAATTCCCTGCCTGTACTAGCCAAACCGATCGGGGGTGAGTCACTTTATGTTTATCTGTCTTCAACTGAGCATGCTGTAGGCTCAGCACTTGTGAGGGCAAGCGGCGAAGAGCAGCCGGTGTATTTTCTAAGCCACATTTTAAAAGATGCTGAATCTCGTTACACCGGGCTCGAGAAGTTGGCCTTTGCTTTGGTCCTAGCCGCTCGGCGCCTTCGACCATATTTCTTGGCTCATACCATCATTGTCCAGACGAACAGCCCGCTAGGAAGAGTGTTGTTGAATCCAGAAGCGTCCGGACGGCTCATCAAATGGACGACGGAGTTGAGTGATTTGACATCCAATACCAACCCCGCTCAGCGATCAAAGCACAATCCTTGGTTGATTTTGTGACCGAAGTACAAAGGCCAGAGCCGGAAGCCATGTGGAGAATATATGTGGATGGGTCTTCCACTCGGCTCGGAAGTGGGATCGGAATATTACTACTCTCACCTCAAGAAGAAAAGATGCACCTATACGTCCGGCTAGATTACAAAGCTACCAACAATGAGGCAGAGTATGAGGCCCTTATAGCCGGATTGCAGACAGCACGGCATGTGGGAGCCGGTCGGGTGACACTTTATTCGGATTCACAGTTGGCCGCTCAGCAACTTTCCGGCACCTTTGAAATCAACTGCATTCGGCTTAAACTCTACGCTGAGGCCTTTGAAAAACTCAAAGCTACTTTCCGAGAGGTGCTTATTCAGAAGATTCCCCGAACGGAGAACCAGGCGGCTGATGAGTTAGCCAAACTCGCAAGCTCAAT
This sequence comes from Zingiber officinale, assembly GCF_018446385.1. NCBI lineage: Eukaryota > Viridiplantae > Streptophyta > Magnoliopsida > Zingiberales > Zingiberaceae > Zingiber > Zingiber officinale. The sequence goes on from NC_056004.1 coordinate 30,848,060, forward strand.
AACGCCGGTCGCCATTCAGCAACCAATTGAAAAAATACTGCTGGTGGCGCATGTCGACCGGATGCAAGGCCTCACGTTTCCAAGCGACTGGAGGACACCTATTATAGAATTCCTCCGTTCGAGCACCACACCATCCGATGAATATGCAGCCCGGCTCCTCAGAAGAAGAGCCGGTCGGTTTACACTCATCGGAGATCAGCTTTACAAGAAAGCTTTCTCGCGCCCGTTGCTGAAATGTGTAAGCTCAGAGGACTCGGCTTACATCCTCCAGGAAGTACATCAAGGATCATGTTGGGGACATCCGGGCGGACGATCACTAGCTAAGAAGATCCTGCTAGCTGGATATTTCTGGCCAACCTTACAAATAGACGCCGCTCGGACAGTATCTACATGCCTTTCATGCCAGAAGTATCACAACTTCTCCCACCGACCGGCAGAGGAGATGAAGGCATCAACCGTCTCATGTCCGTTCGATCAATGGGGAATGGATATTCTGGGTCCATTTCCGATGGTGACCGGGCAGAGGAAATTTTTGCTGGTAGCGGTCGATTATTTTTCCAAGTGGGTAGAGGCCGAACCACTAGCCAAGATCACCGAACAGATGGTCAAAAAATTCATCTGGCAACACATCATCTGTAGGTTCGGTATCCCTCGCCGATTGGTTTCCGACAATGGGCGGCAATTCACAGGGAAGGTGCTAGAAGATTGGTGCAAAAGCTACGGCATCGAGCAACACTTCACGTCCGTGGCTTACCCCCAAAGCAACGGTCAAGCCGAGGTAGCCAATCGGGAAATTCTCCGTATTCTGCGCGCTCGGCTCGACCACTTGGGAGGGAGTTGGCCGGATGAAGTGCCGGGCGTTTTATGGGCCATCCGAACGACTCCTAAGGAAGGAACGGGCGTCACACCTTTTCATCTGGTGTACGGCGGCGAAGCGGTCATTCCGGTTGAAGTCGGCGTCGAGTCCGTCCGGGTCCAATGTTACGATGAAGGCAACGCCGAGCGAAGGAGCATGGAGCTGGATTTGGTTGACGAGGAGCGAGCCAAGGCATCCGTTCGACTGATGGCATACCGTCAACGGATGAGGCTAAACTACAACCGGCGCGTCATTCCCAGATCATTCCAGGTTGCCGACCTGGTCTGGAAGAAAATCAAGCCGGTCGGCGACGTTGGCAAGCTTGAAGCTCCGTGGGCAGGTCCCTTCAAAATCATCGAGAAGCTCCGCTCGGGCGCATATTACTTGGAGGATGAGGAAGGGCGGCAGCTGGATCGACCGTGGAGTGCAAATCATCTCCAGCCCTATCGAGCTAGATGAAAGGTGCACGAATGTAATTTATTCTGGTGTATATGCTAGTCGCCTATGTACTCGTAATGCAGGAAGCAAAAAGATGAACTCATTGAGCATTCTCAGCCTTATCGTTCGACCGGAGGTAGATTATCTGAGCCAAGCGCTCGAATACGAAGGCCAAGGCCGCTCGGCCTGGTAAGGAGTTAGCCTTGAAGAACCGTCGAGCTCCGACGTTAAATATCGAGAGACGAGCCGGCGTCTATAAATAATCTGAGCGGGTGAACCGACGAGCTCCGTCGTTAAAGATCGAGAGACGAGCCGGCGTCTATAAACCCTCCGAGCGGAATACCGTCTAGCCCAGACGTTAACCCGTAGAGCCGCGCCGTCCGGCTATAAATATCCACACCGTCGAGCTCCGACGTTAAATATCGAGAGACGAGCCGGCGTCTATAAATAATCCGAGCGGGTGAACCGACGAGCTCCGTCGTTAAAGATCGAAAGACGAGTCGGCGTCTATAAACCCTCCGAGCGGAATACCGTCGTTAAACCGTAGAGCCGCGCCGTCAGGCTATAAATATCCGCCGTCGAGCTCGGCGTTAAATATCGAGGCGAGGCAGGCGTCTATAAATAATTGAGCGGGTGAACCGGCGAGCTCCGTCGTTAAAGATCGAGAGGCGAGGCGTCTATAAACCCTCCGAGCGGAATACCGTCTAGCACCGTCGTTAAAGCTCAAGTCAGCTATAAATATCCACACCGTCGAGCTCCGACGTTAAATATCGAGAGACGAGCCGGCGTCTATAAATAATCCGAGCGGGTGAACCGACGAGCTCCGTCGTTAAAGATCGAGAGACGAGCCGGCGTCTATAAACCCTCCGAGCGGAATACCGTCTAGCCCAGACGTTAACCCGTAGAGCCGCGCCGTCCGGCTATAAATATCCGCGCCGTCGAGCTCCGACGTTAAATATCGAGAGACGAGCCGGCGTCTATAAATAATCCGAGCGGGTGAACCGACGAGCTCCGTCGTTAAAGATCGAGAGACGAGCCGGCGTCTATAAACCCTCCGAGCAGAATACCGTCTAGCCCAGACGTTAAACCATAGAGCCGCGCCGTCCGGCTATAAATATCCGCGCCATCGAGCTCCGACGTTAAATATCGAGAGACGAGCCGGCGTCTATAAATAATCCGAGCGGGTGAACCGACGAGCTCCGTCGTTAAAGATCGAGAGACGAGCCGGCATCTATAAATAATCCGAGCGGACGAATCGACGAGCTCCGTCGCTGCAATTATCCGTATTCTCCGCCGATATCGTTAGACCGACGCTAAGTTCCGCTCAGACTCGAGAGTGATATTCGGTCGAACGGAGAGCTGGGGAAAACACTTGCAAGAATACACCTCGAGTGCCAAAGGTGTGATAGTAGACGAGCGGGCAGCACAAGTATTAGCAAGGGGACAGTGCGAAAAGATAGAGTACACGAAAGGAAAGCATTTCATTAAAATTAAAACCTTAGGCCGTGTGGCCTAAGTACAAAAAGGATCATATCTAGCCAAGTGGCCGAATTACAAAAGTTACTCTATGTAATCGTAAAGGGTCTTGGGAATGCTTTCCAGGAGCGCCACTTGATCGTCGGCCGGAATGGTAGTGGACTCTGGTAGAAGACCCTTGGACTTCAGATAGTTGGTGGTCGCGGTCATAGCCAAGTCGAAGGCTGTGTACATCCGCTCACAGATTTTCTCCGAGAATTCAGGCGAGCGGATGTAGCCCTGTCTTAAGGCAACAACTCGACTCGGCTCGGCATCTTGATATTCCTTGAAGGCAGCCTGGGAGCCAGTGAGGGCCTCATTCAGACTCTGAAGCTTTGCCGCGTCGGCCGAGCGGCCCACCTTCTCTCTGTCGAGCTGCTCCATCAGCTCTTTTACCTTAAGCTCCAGGCCCCGAGCCTCCACGTTCTTTTTCTCCAAATCGGAGATGGCCGTATTTTTTCGGGTGGTGGCCAGGGTTAATTTTGTGTCGAGCGACTTGACTTGTCGCTCGGACTCGGCTAGGGCGTGGGCCTGATCGGCCGCTTTCTTTTGCTTGGCCGCCAACAGATCTTGAGCTTTCTTCAGCTCCTTTTGCAGCTCGGAGTAAGACGGGCCCTGAGAGCCGGACGGACCGCCTGCCGCCTTCAATTGCCTCAGCTCCTCGTCCACCATAGCCAGGCGGTTGGAGACGGCTATCTCTTCCACCCATCGCTGATGCAAAAAGGCGAAATTGTCAAAGGCCAAGCGGAAAAATGCAAGTGAAGCTTCATAAAAGAAAACTTACCCCCGTGGACTCCTGCATGTGGCTATTGGCCAAGTTCCGGAGGGGGATCATTGCAATGCGCGCCTGAGCGTCGGCCCACATCTCGGCCAGGGGCCCTTTCAAGGTGATGGTATGCTCGGGCGCGGTTGGCCGGTCGGCTTCTGGCAGCAATTCCTCAGTAGGGAGATGAAGGGTGACCCGTACTGTGCGGCCGTGACCAGGGATCGTCCGACCGGGATCAGAAGCCGGCGCAGAAAACTGCGAATGGATAGTTGAGCTCTTGACCGAATGCCGAACGGGTGGACGGGTGCTGACCGGAATAGCCTTAATGGGGGCTTCCGGCTCGTCCCACTCAGAAGGAGTCCGGTCGGACGAAATGGCTTCGACCTCTGGCGCCTTGCCTCGAGCGGCGGCGGTTGCTCGCTCGGACGGTTGGACCGTTGACGTGGCCGAGGGCAGAGGAGTCTCCACTCGGCGCCTCTTCTGTGGAGGCTGCTCCTCCTCCTGAGCGGAACCTTCCTCTGGTGCAGTTCGTTCTTGGGGAGGGGTGGCTCCGCTGGCCACATTTTGTTGAGAGGCCTGAGCGGCCGACTCCTCCTTCGTGGGATCCGACCGGCTGGATACCCAGTGCTTCCATTTCTTTGGCGGCCGCGGCTTCTAACGCTGCCGCCCTTCTCTTCAAAACGTCGGCCATCACCGAATCCATGACGATGTCCGCTGCAAAAGAAAGAAAAGAAATCAGTTAGCGATCAAAGCAAATGCCCAAGTAAAGTTCTTATCGAAGCCGGTCGGAAGAGGAGTCCGTATAGGACTCAGACCGAAGATGTACATCACTCCTTCATGAAGGAGCTTATTGATGTCGAGTCGCAGACCGGCTAGTATGTTTGCAGCATGGAAGTAGTCCGGTCGGGTCTTGAATTTCTTCAGCTCGGGAGTAGGAGGCAAGTTGACTTGCCACTTTGTCGGGAAGGTGGCCTGATCGGGCATGCGGATGTAGAAAAAATAATCCTTCCAATGTTTATTGGAAGAAGGGAGTTTGTTGAAAAAGACCAAGCCGGGTCGAGCTTGGAACATGAAGGTGCCTGGCTCGGCTTGCTTAGGGTAATAGAAATAAAAGAAGACCTCCGGTCGGAGGGGGATGTTGTGAATCTTAAACAAAACGACAACACCGCAAAGGAGACGGAAGGTATTGGGTACTAGACTGCCGAGCGGCACACCGAAAAAATTGCAGACATCTATGATGAAAGGATGCACAGGGAAGCGAAGACCGGCGGTAAACTGGTCTCGGAAGACATAGAAAGCTCCGCGCGGCGGCCTATGAGGCCGAGCGGAAGGACCGGCTAAACGAATTTCGAAATCCTCTGGGATTTCGAAATTGTCAGTCAAAATATCAAAGTCCCGCTGTTCGAATCGGGACTGCATGGTGGTGTACCATGGGCCGAGCGACTGGTCTTCGGGATTTGAAGAACTAGCCATTGGCCGATCGGAAGGAATCAAAAGGCAAAAAGGCAGGAGAAAAACGACAGCAAACGAAAGGAGGTTTCAAGGATCGAAATTGAGGAAAAAACGCTGAGGAAACACCGGAAAGGAGGAAGGAAAGATATAAAATCTTATTGCGAGGGAAAGGATCGCGAAAAAGGCGCCGGAGAGTGTCGGAGGGAAGAAACAAGATCGCTGGAGCTCCAAAGCACTGGAAGCAGTGGTCGAGAACGCGGAAGCAAATGAGGGAGAGAAGGAAACGAAGGCTTTATAGGGAGGAGGCCGGCCGGCCTCCACCGTTGGATCCAGGTCACGGGAATCAAAGCGTGCATCTCGCCGTCCATTTCATATCGCTTCGATCGCATCAAAACACCATGCCACCGCCGCCGTAGGCTGATGGCATTGCGCCACGTGGCATTCTACCATTCGGAGCATTTAATGAAAGCATGCTCAACCTTAATGTCGGAGATTGGCGCAAAACCCGAGGAGATCCGGCGAATGCCATTGTTGATTTGTTCAAGGCCATCTCTGCGGTAGGCTGATCGGAGGATACTAGCACGGAGGATCTGCCCGGCTAGATTCGCAGTCCAGTCAGTCGGACAATTCGCCTCCTTCGACTAGACTTGAAGGAGAGGCAAGTGATCCGGTAGTAAGAGCAGGGGGCCCCGCCATGGGAAGTCAACGCCATGTGGAAGCCATAGTGGTAGTCGTCCGTCCGGAAAGGGCAGGGTCCGACCGGACGTCCGACCGGCCGATGAAATCGAACGCCCGGAGAGGGATGGGTCCTATCGGCTTGCCGACCGGACGATATACAGCTGATGGTTAAAGGTGCCCTGTCGAAAGCAAGGTTCCGGCGCTCAGGAGAAAAGGTCGTGGGCCGAGCGGACCCCACGCTCGGCCAAAGCCATAAGGTAACACTGCTAATAGTCCCCATAAAGCATGTGATGGAGAATCTCCCCAAGTAAACCACCGCATATGTCCGGCCGGATGTTGAGGGAGTTGTCCGCCCGGACGCTAGATCTGGAGCAAAGGGGAAAAGGACAAGGGAGGTCTTTTTCTGACAGCAGGTATGTTTCACGTGTAGGCCATGCTCCAAATCTTGTGACAGGGGATTCTGCTGTCCCATCGAGGACATGCTTTGACTGTAGCGGTATGAGTCAAGTGAGCTTTCTGACAACCGCATACCGAGGAAAGGACAGAGGACACATATGCACCTCGGTATGCGTGCCCTAACCCTTCACAACTCTATATAAAGAGCCTCAGACTTCGCCGGAGGTACGCATTCTGAGACTTTGGGAGCCACCTTTTTCATCGTTGCTTACCTGACTTGAGCGTCAGAGGGTCACCGCCGGGAACCCCCTTCCCGGCTCGATTTTTGTGCAGGTTCGCCGGAGCTTCGTTCTAGCAGTAGGAGAGCCACGTCAGTAGTCGAAGAGCGCTCCGTGCCCAGCGTTCATTGATTCAACCTTCGGACAGGATCACCTTATAAGGTTGAAGACCTTTATGTTCAATCTACTTCTCATACTTGACCTATCTATTGAACCCGGACGGTCATACCTTGCCGGCCGAGATTAATCGGTCAGGCGTATGAAGGCACCATTGTCTTTTAACCCTCCCTTTGGTTGATCGTATGATGTTAACTGCCTCTGCGCTCGACCGGTCTATTAAGCTCGGTCAATCCTACCTTATTGACCGAGACTAATCGGTCGGGCGTATATAGGCATTCAGGATAGCTTAACGCTAAATGCTTCTACTTTCGATCGGTCTCTTACATTTGATCGGTCTTTGCCTACTGAACTCATATGCTCGGACGGTCTATTGGGCGCGACTGATCCTACATCATTTACCAAGATCAACCAGTAGGGCTTATAGAGACACTATTATCCAATAGCCCTTCCTTCAGTCGGTCGTAAGCTAAGGGTTATGTGAGACTAAATGTCTCTATATTCAGCCGGTCTATGGAACTCGGTCGGCCTTTGCCCGCCGAACTTATAGGCTTAATCGGTCTATTACTTTCGTCCGATCTCTGTCTGGTGTGTACAAGGTTAAGAACTTCTACACTCGGTCGATTCTCTATGCTCGGTCGGTTATGTATGCCCGATCAGGTACCCGTCCTCGACCGGTCTTTGCTTACCAAACTCATATGCTCGAGTGACCTTGTCTTGCTCCGGATCACCTAAGGTTAAACTTTCCTTACACCGGGTTGATTCGTTATATCCGACCGACCATACATGCTTGATCAGTCTTTTATATTCAGTCGGTCTTCGTCTGCCGGTCCTATATGCTCCACAGATCCACTGTACTTAATCGGTCTATGGGACTCGGCAAATCATGCCTTGTCGACCGAAGTTTATCAATTGGGCATATATAAGCCCTCTCGCCTGGTCAACCCTCCCTCAGTCGGCCTTTGCCTGCCGAACCTATATGCTCGGGCGGTTTATTAATTTCGACCGATCTCTGTCTGCCATACGTGTAACGACCCCCTCATCGGGTCAAACCTTTTCCGCCTTCCTTGTCCTTGTTATCCCCTTTCTTTCTCCTACAAAGGGTCCACTTATTATAACCCATATCAACATATGTTTCAGAATGTTATTCAGGCATCCAGTCTCATCACTAGGAGATGAGTTCATATGTCCTACTATTATATTTTGACATTCATATTTTCGACCATAGGCTAGACATAACCCAGGGTACACTCACTACCCTTAGCAAGTATGATGATATTGGTCAGTGTCAGCTTGCATTAGTACATATAGAGATTACAGCTCAGGGGGGACTAGCTTAGAGAGTGGGTCTTCAACTAGCCATTCTAGACGAGGCCGATGAGGGCATCCCACCAGTCATTCCAGCCGAGGTAGATAAGGCAGTCACGGCTACGGAGGAAGAGATGCTAGAGTTTACATTTAACGAGTTCTTTGCACCTCTTCCGACCACGACCCAGCCTTCAACCTCACTCTCTTAGATGAGCACCTTGTCAAACTAGAGCAGTCTTCCACATAGATCTGACAATCAATCTCAGAGGGCTTCACCTCTCTCCGCGATGAGATGACTGTTGGATTTAGGCAAATTGACCAGCAGACACAGGTTATACTTCAGGCCTTATGCGTGACTGATCAGCCCCCACCTCCACCTACCGATGATAATTAGACCTTATTCAGTGCACTTGTATATATTGTTTACTTGACTTGACTTATCTACTTGACTTATTTAGTTTATATATCTAGTAGTTACTTATTATTTTGATAATCTAGTAAATTATTTTTGAAAATATAATTAAAGGATAGGATGTGTTTCTCCTTAACCAATTTTCAAATTCTAGGAAAATTTATTAATTATGTTTTCTCAAAATTCCTATTTTTCTAATGTTTCAAAACTGTTATGGACTTATCCTAGAACTTCCCTTAGAAATCATGATCCTATAGTTTTAGGCAGCCAACATCTTGCAAGCACACTAGGATTACCTTGCTTGTATATTCAACAACATAGAATGTTGTGAGATGCTTAGGACTGTGCCTAGACTTCAGATGCTTACATCAGTGAATCAAAATAAATTTGGGCGTTAAATACAAAAAATACATTGATCAAGTTAAGTAGTCCATTTTAGTAAATCACTAGCTAGATTAACATAATTAATTTGACTAACAAAGTGAATACTGTTATCTTCTGGTAGTTAGTTAGTAACTAAACATTAGACATTTAAGGACTATTTTTAGATGAATATTATTTTTAAAGTAATATCAGGTTAAGGGGGTGAATATGTTTGGACAACTGAAAAAATATTTGAAATGTACTTTGAAAAATATTTTTAAACTTTACTTGAAAAATATTTTTAAAATGTTTTCAAAATTATTTTGCTTAAATTCTTTTAAAATATTGTACAAAATTATTGCAAAGTTTTAGAAAAATATTTTAAAATTTATGGTTTAAAATTACCTTGAAATTATTCTAAAAAATGTCTTGCAAGTTGCAAATACTCTCAGAACTGACTTTCAAAATTTGATTTGAAAATACTTTGAAATATGTTTTACAAAATACTTGCAAATTTTTTAAAAAAAATATTTTGAAAAGTGCCTTTTTATGAACATTATTACTTTTAAAATGATCTTGAAAAATACATGGAAATGCTACGTAAAATGTCTTTGAAGATAGTTTGAAAATGCTTTTATACTTTTCAAATATATGTTTTGAAAAGTGGTTTGAAAATTTCTTTGAAAACTGCCTTACAAAATCCTTGAAATTTTTACTTGGCAAATCTTCTCTGAAATAGACCTGTAATTTTTCTTATGAAATCCTTGAAGAGTTTATTGCTTAATGTGGTTATTGTTGGCCTAGGTAGGCCGGAGGGAGGGGAGGTGAACTGGCTATTAAAAAACCTTCCTCGAGTTTTAACTCAGATTAGTAGTAAAAAAACATAATAAATGAACAACAAAAAAAATGAGGTCAAAAGAGTTACTTGGTCACAACTGGGGAGGTTGTTAATCCAAGGCAAGTAAACGCATTAAAGATCTCTTTCTTTGAAGACGGAGAAACCTCTTAGACTCGTTGGAAGCTCAGAAAGTAGCTAGGAAATAAGTACAGAAGTTGTTACTCTATTTTCTAGGTTCGGGGGTTTTTTATATCCCCTGGGAAAAGTGGCTTCTCATCCCTCAGACCGCCGCGCGCGCCCTTCTCACCCACCGATGTACTTTTCCGCAGCACCTCATCCCTTAGACGCACCGAGCCCGTCGGCTCTCTCCTGTGTCGTCCTTCTCGTTAGTCGCATCTTTCGCTCGACTTCCTGTGCTCCTAAGCTCCTACACACTTAGACACAGGGTTAAACACCAACAAGACTTAACCTGACTTAGTTGATCACATCAAAACTATCACGGGGTACCAACAATTACTTAATCTATTTATCTATTTCATACTTTCTCTTACTTATTTGCATGTTTTTTGATGAATGTCAAAGGGAGAGGGTAAAAGTTAAGTAAGAAAAACTAAAGACAAATCTGAAAATTTAAAAATCTTAACCCTAAAATAATCAAGAGAATAAAATAGAAATTGACTTATTTATTTTTCCCTTCAATCATTTTTTATTGCTATTTCTTTTTACATATTTTTTAACTTTAATATAGGTTGTCATTTCATCAAAAAGGAGGAGATCATTGGTTCAATTGGCACCAATGATCAAACTTAAGTTTTGATAAATAACAAATAGATTAAAGTTAGATGTGTTGTGATATGACTTTTCTATCAAGTGTACAGGACTTGACTAGTTTGGCACTAGGATGAAATCCAGCATGGTCTAGAAAACCTGATAGCTGGTGTAGAAGTCCGGATAGGTCAAGCACCCGATATCTGACGGGAAATCTGGTTGGATCTGTGGGACCTAATAGTTGGCCGAAGTCTAGTTGAGACTGCGGACCTACCAATTGGTGGGAAGACTTGGTGGACCAAAGTAGAGTCAAGCGATTCTGCATGGTAAGTAAGGTAAGTTACTAGAGGAGAGCGTTCCAATGAGGATAAGTCTCAATTTGGGAATTTAGGCGCAAGTCCAGTTTAGGTCTATTTTGGATCCTTAAACTGAGACATTGACTAGATCCTAGTCTTGGATAAATAGGGTCTAATTAATAACATTATTTTATCATTGTGCTAACTTGGTTTTATCGGTTAGATATTTTTCCATTGAACTAAAATGTTATGCAGGAGCAAAAATAACAAGAAAACTTGGGTGAATAGTGCTCGAAGTGCCTCCTGTGCTACTGAAGGCACCTTGGAGGCTTTGGTCAAAGTCCCCGCATAGAAGGGCGTAGAGGCGCTTCACATGCAGATGGAGGCGCCTGAAAGCTTGACGCTGGAGGCCCTCGGAGAGATTTAAAGGCGGCCTCCAGAGGATACAATTGGCAGGTTGCAGATGTTATCATTTCTGAAGCTGAGGGGATAAAATTTACTACTAGAGGCACCTCAGACGAAGCTAGAGGCCCCCTCAATAGTCTATATAAGCCTTGTTCAAGCAGCCATCAAGACACAACTTAGAAACAACTTGTACAAGCGATCTTTCAAGCTTCTAGTTGCTCTGATTTCATTCTCCCGCTGCGCTACGACGCTGCTATGCTCTACTACTGCTGAGAAGTCATCTGATACTAAGCTCGATCCAATAATCTTCAAGTGTTGGGTAACAAAAGTTTTAATTAAGTGTTTAATTACTACATAAATGAAAGAGTAGATTGTTACACTTATCCTTAATTTTCTATTATACTCGATTTCCTCTTCCAATAGTTTCATAAGAGGTTTTTAGTGGATTGTTCATTGATACGGTCCAAGGGATTGTGAGTCTTGGAATATGAGTCATCAAAGGCTCCGAACCAAGTAACTTCTCGAGTTCTTATTTTTAGATTTCTGCTTTATTTTATTCCACTATGTACTCACATTTAAAAAAAAATCAAAAAAGATACTTTTTTATAAAACCACGTGATTTAACTCCTTCCAAACATCATAAAACATCACAATTTATTCAGCTAGCAAGAAAAGATGGGAGTCTCCTCCTTCTGCAACTACCATAAATATTGCTTCTTTCCAATACTACCATACTTCTATTCGACTTACTTTTCCCAAGCTAGATAACTTGTTAGGGTCGAAATATGCTAGAGGGGGGCTGAATAGCTCGTCGCACTCGGTGATGTACAGCGGAATAAACAACAAGAAACACACTCACAACACTAACGCTAAGGATTTACTTGGTATTCACCTCAAGAAGAGGTGACTAATCCAAGGATCCACACGCTCTCCACTAGTAAAACGCTCCTTCTCGATCGCAGGCGGAGGTGGAGAAGCCTCGTATAAATCCACACAACAAAATATAACACACACAAGAAGAAAAATACAAGAATATAAATGAGAACTCTTTCTTCTTACTTACTTGTTGCTTGTTGTTGCCTCTTGAACCTTGGAAGTGCACCAGCACTTGTCTCCAAGAGCCTCCAAGAACCGGCTGTGAGTAGTGGAGAATTTGCATGAATCGTCGCTGAGATCGCACTGTCGTCGCTGGAGAGGGATGCGAAGCACTGCGGAGGAAAACACTCACCAATAGCTATAACCTGCTCAACGGTCGGATCTCAATTAATTGAATGGCTCTCAATCATTTGGGAAGACTTTAAATCGATCGGTCAATCGATTCAAAGCACCTCTGTGCTCTCTGGAAATCGCCTGAATCGATCGCCCGATTGATTCAGCCTCTATCGCGTGATTTCCAGCCCCCAATCGATCGGCCGATCGATTGGAGATGCTCAATCGATCGACTGATCGATTGGGAACACTTCTGTGCGCGTGATATAAGCTCCCAATTGATCAACCGATTAATTGGGTCACTTCTTGTGCAGCACAACCCCAATCGATCGGCTGATCGATTGAACCCCTGTTCAATCGATCGGTTGATCGATTGAACCCTTGTTCAATCGATAAGTTGATCAATTGGTCTCCCTTTGACTTGTCTAAAACCAAGTCCAAGGTCTCCAATTCCAACATCCGATCAACCGTGACCTGTTGGAATATTATGCCTAGCATCCGGTCAATCTTGACCTACTAGGACTTATTTACCAAGTGTCCGATCAATCCCTTTGATCCACTTGGACTTTTCTTCTCGTGTCAAATGTCCGGTTAACCTTGACTCACTTAGATTTACTATCTTGTGCCAAGTGTCTGGTCCTCCATGATCCACTTGGAATTCCTTCCACCATATGTCCGGTCATCCTTGACTCATCTAGATTTCCTTGTGCTAAGTATCCAATCAACCCTTTGACCTACTTGGACTTTTCTATACCAAGTGTCCGGTCAACCTTGACCCACCTGGATTTTCACGTGTCTGGCTTCACTCACCAGGTCTTTCCATCTGCCTAGCTTCACTCACTAGGGCTTCCCATCTGTCTGGTTTCACTCACCAGGACTTTCACCTAGCTTTACTCACTAGAGTTTTCATCTGGCTTCACTCACCAGGATTTTTTCACTGCCCGGCTTCACTCATCGGGACTTACAGCTGCCTGGCGTCACTCACCAGGATTTTCACGTAGCTTCACCCACTAGGATTTCCAACTGCCTAACCTCCAGTTAGGACTTTCCCAGTCAAGTATCTAGTTAACCCTTTAACCTACTTGACTCTTCTTCACATCTAACTGGTCAACCTTGACCAGAGGGGAAATGTATCAACAATCTTTCCAAACGGACGATTGCATCTGCAATCTCCATGTATTGTCAAACATCGAAACTCAAACATCTAGACTCAGGCATGAGCCAACTCAAGCTTAGTCAACCTAGTCAACCTTGACCCAGGGGATATTGCACCAACATAACTAACATGTGACATCCTATATAGTGACTATTCACCTACCTCTTGATCCAACGGTCCTGGGGGTGGCTCATCTCTCAATGTGATCATATGGTTTGTGTCACACGATCCTTCTTTAAAAGGACCAATGACTTCTAGCACCCGCCTATCCCTTGTCTCTATTGTGCCTCTTTCTCATCTTCCTCCGGTGAATCCCACCATAGTAATGGAGTCAGAATCTCATCCCTGGATCATGATTCGAGAGATCCAGCAGCTACGGCTAGAGGTGAACCACCAAACTCAACTACTTGCTAAGAAGGAGAAAGCCTTAGCAGAGGCACTGAAAGTCATGGATCTTCATTGCTTGAACCAGAAGGAACTCGAGGTGTGCCTTCTCATCATCAAGTCCTGAGTCCATACCAATATTGCCCTGAAGAAAAAAGCCTCATTAGACCTAGTCGATAAGTCTTGGGCACTACATGACTTGAGAATGAAGTGTTTTCCCGCAATGTCCCACACGACTAAGGAGGCAAAGGCCAAGGACTTGACAATATTGCAGCAGTGATGGAACCCAGATTCACAAGTGGCTGAGCTAGACTCCCTACAAGCCAAATTAGAATGAACAGTTTGAGGTAGAGACTTCCAAGTTTGCCTTGAGGGTCTATAAGGACGTGGAGAACAAACACTGGGAGGCTCGGTGAGCAGTGTATTTTTGTTTGGGTTGTAGTTCGACCACACGCTCTCACCTGGGGCTGGAGGAGCAGTCCAACAACTCTACAAGGGATACCTAATGGCTGACCCGTCCGAAAATTTTAGACCCTCTAATAATTGTAGGAGAGAGATCAGAGAATACTTTTTCTGAGTTTGATTGACCAGAATATCTTTGTATTATGTGCTTGTTAATAATTTTGGATAATGAAATATTGATCCTTGCGTTGTCTCATTATTTTCGATTGCCTTTTTGTTTGCCTTTCCCTTTTCTATAACGCAATGATTATCTTTTGAGTTCAAACATTTAGAGCCAGCTAGAGCGGCCATTGAGATATGAGCCAGGTGGAGCGGCTTTTGAGATACGACTCTAGGTAAAGCAGATATTGGGATGGGCGTCGGATAGTGCGGTTGTTGAGATAGGAGCTGGGGAAAACGACTGTTGAGATAGGAGCCGGAAAAATCGACTATTGAGATAGGAGCTAGGTAGAGCGATTATTGAGATAGGAGTCAAACAGAGCAACTGTTGAAATAAGAGCCGAACAAAGTGACAATTGAGATAGGAGCCTGGCAGAGCGGCTATTGAGATAGGAGTTGGGCCGAGCGACTATTGAGATAAGAGTTGGCAGAGCGACTATTGAGATAGGAGTCGGTAGAGTGACTATTGAGATAGGAGCCTAGAAGAACAACTATTGAGATAAGAGCCAGACAAAGTGGCTATTGAAATAGGAGCCAACAGAGGGACTATTGAGATAGGAGCCTAGAAGAATGACTATTGAGATAAGAGTCAGACAAAGTGGCTATTGAGATAGGAGCCTAGCAGAGCAACTATTAAGATGGAAGTCGGGCAGAGCAGCTATTGAGATAGAAGTCGGGCAAAGCGCCTGTTGAGATAGGAGCCAGACAAAGCAGTTGTTGAGATAGGAGCTAGGCAGAGCGGCTATTGAGATAAGAGCCAAACAGAGCGATTGTTGAGATAAGAGCTGGTAACGAGGGTAGGGACACTGACGGGGAGAAGATTTTGACCTAGGGTCGGAGGATTCGACACAAGCTCTCAACCTTCATGCGAAGTGGGGGTTATTGATGGTACCCACGGGCCTGCGCATACCACAGACCAAGCACCGGGGAGCATTAGAGTGAGAACCAGGGAAAAGGTCCCTGGCGCGGGCCCTCTGACGCTCAAGTCAGAAAGAGGTCGAGCGAAAAAAATATGAAAAAGTAGAACTGCAGTAGATGCATGTGAGCGAGTGAGCGAGCATACTTGGCCAACAGAGAAGACCTCCCTTTTTATACTGCATTTCGTAACTTCCATAATCATCAAACATCATAGAATGTTGAATGTCAACATATGTCGAGTGATAGAGATGTACGATGAACTCTCATTGGATGGAGAAAGGTTTTGCTTCATGCATATGGCAAAGCATCAGAATATTCCTTAACAAACAGACGTTACTCTATGACAAGTGATTGTGATTCTCTAACAACGTTGTCTCCTAGTAATAGTCTGATCGGCCTTGAGCTAGCCAAGAATAGACTAGGAGCTATGGAAAGTAGAATGGGGTTCGATCGGCATGGAGCCAGCCAGGCATAGACCAGAAACAACGCAAGGTAGAATGGGGTCTGATCAGCATAGAGCCAGCCGAGCGTAAACTGGAAACTATACAAAGTAGAATGGGATCCAACCGACATGGAGTCGGCCCGGCATAGATCGGAAACTACGCAAAGTATAATAGTATCTGACCTGCATAGAGCCAGCCAGGCGCATAGTCCTTGACTTTGACCATCACCTCCTCTAACTTTTGATTGAAATATCATCCTGATTATTGTCGCCCTCGTACTATCCTTGAGTCACGCCTTATTCTCCATATTAATTGGGATAAATAAAATATTTTTTAAAAAATCATGCCTTATATTACAAAAATATTTACATGGTTCGCAATTTTATGCTTCAAATACATCATTCAAAATAATTTAACATTGCATATGCGTTGTTATTCAATGATTGTAAAATTCTTAATTAACTCTATTGAAGTTTGGTTGAAGCAACCAAAGAATCTAGTTATCTGACACTATATTAGCGATAAATTGGATTCCTAAACATCCTAGTTCAACCATAAAAACCTTAATTGCAATAATTTCCCTAATCAACCTTTCTAAGAGTTAAATAACTCTTAATAATCAAATAAGTTGGAGCTGAAAATTCGATTGAAGCTTAAACTCAAATCAAAGTAAATTTGAATAACTATTTTAATAATATTATTTATTAAAAAGAAATCATATTAAAAATAAATAAATAAATAAATAAAGACAGACTGAAGTCTCCTGTTGCTAAGTGCAGGCAGTCCGGCAGTCCCTCTTGGACTTCATTTAAAGTAGAATTTATTTTTCTGGGAAAATAAATAGAAATTTTTTTAAGAGTGGATTTGTCGAATTCTTTTCTTGGATCTTGACAAGCAAAAAATTATAAATAGATAGATAGATATATCTATCAGTATATCGCAATTCTCTATCCCTCTTCTATTTTCTTCCATCTCTCTGTGTCGCTGGATCTTTCCTCAAACCAGGGGACCTCCCTGTTCTGCGCCACCACCTTCTCTAAAACCTATCCATTCGCCATTTTTATTTTGCCCGCTTCGCATTTCCTTCCACGCCATGGACAGCCCCGCGACCGTGATGTGGACCTACCTCGCGGTGGCCGTGGCCGCGGCCGCATTGGCCTCAGCCTCCACGCCCGTCGTCCCTGGCCTTGGCGTCAACTGGGGCACCATCATGTCCCACCCCATGCTCCCTTCCACCGTCGTGCAAATGATCCAAGACAACGGGATCAAGAAGGTGAAGCTGTTCGACGCCGACGAATGGACGCTCAGCGCCTTCGCCGGCACCAATATCGAGGTGACGATCGCCATCCCCAACAACCAGCTCGCCCGAATGAGCGAAAACTGTAAAAACGCCAAGGAATGGGTCAAGGAGAACGTCACCAAGTATGATCATGCAGGAATCAAAATCAAGTAATTAAACGAGATCTGCTGCTTTTATGTTATCTTGAATCGTTCTTGATTTGCTTATCTTTTTATCATAAATGGATCGCTCTGTAATTCTTTAGCTATGTCGCCGTTGGAAACGAACCATTCCTGACCAGTTACAACGGGACTTTCATCAAGACGACGTTTCCGGCGCTGAAGAACATCCAAACGGCCCTCAATGAGGCCGGCGTCGGAGACAGAATCAAGGCTACTGTTCCCCTCAACGCCGACGTCTACAACTCCCCATCCAGCAATCCCGTACCGTCGTCCGGCGACTTCCGTTCCGATATCCACGACCTTATGGTGGACATGGTGCGCTTCATGCACTCCCACGGATCCCCGTTCATGGTCAATATCTACCCCTACCTCAGCCTCAACCTGAACCCCAACTTCCCGGTCGACTACGCCTTCTTCGACGGCGGCGGCCGCTCGATCAGCGACAACAACCACCAGTACACCAACGTGTTCGACGCCAACTTCGACACGCTGGTGTGGGCGCTGAAGAAGGCCGGAGTGGGAGACATGAAGATCGTGGTCGGGGAGGTCGGGTGGCCCACCGACGGCAACGAGTACGCCACCCTCTCCAGCGCCAAGCGTTTCTACGACGGGTTCCTGAAGCGGATGGCCGAGAAGGTGGGGACGCCGTTGCGTCCGGGGCCCATGGAGGCGTACCTCTTCGGCCTCATCGACGAGGACATGAAGAGCATTTTGCCGGGCAACTTCGAGCGCCACTGGGGGATCTTTACCTACGACGGCCGGCCCAAGTTCCCGATGGACCTCTCTGGAAACGGCAACGACAAGTACCTGGTGGGGGCGAAGGGCGTGCAGTACCTACCGGCGCAGTGGTGCGTGCTGAAACCGGAGGTGAAGGACGACTCGCTCGTGGGGACCAACATAGACTACGCCTGCTACAATGCCGACTGCACCTCTCTGGGCTACGGCTCCTCCTGCAACCAACTCGATAACAGGGGAAACACCTCCTATGCCTTCAACATGTACTTCCAGATGCAAGACCAGGACGTTCGGGCGTGCGACTTCGATGGCCTCGCCGTTACCACCACCGTCAATGCCTCGCAAGGCAACTGCCTGTTCCCGATCCAGATAGTTAGCTCGGCGCCGATACCGCTGGCAGTGGCCCGTCTCGCTATCGGCAGGGTCGTCCTGGTGGCGATCGTCGCCTGCGCACTTGTGTTCATATGAGCGGAATAGGAGTGATCATGACAGATCGATGTTTCTTGATTGCTGTGGTGGTACTGGTAACATGCATTTCAGAAGAAAATTTTATAACTAGGTTAAAGTTAAGACCATAAAGAAAATTTTTGACACTTTGATCATCAGATTACAGAAACCTTTGGTACGTGATTTTGCCACAATGACGATCGTACTTTCAATGCTGAGTTTACTTTGTTTCTTCATGTGTATGCCTGCGTAACGCTCATGTATACTTCGCTAATTTAGAGAAGCTAATTAATTCAAGTTTGAATTTGGGGGATGAACGGAGGGAGAGATGAAAAGAGCGATCGGGACCCCTCTTGATCGAAAGCGTCAAGAAAGCAAAAATTAAGCCATTTAAGGGACCTGGAGAGCGACTTCCAGGCCTTCAGAGGCGAATGTTTAAGTGCCATTGTGTAATTAGAGATGGTCTCCAACACATTGCATAACGTGCATCTTCAGAATTTGGACATCATCAGACGGGGTAACTAGATCCAAACAGATTTCTACAATCATTCATTATTAGAATGCAAAACATCGGACGTGCACAAGGATTTGAAGCGTAACGAAGAACATATAGAGATACAAACAAAATTGCAAGTAAAACACAGCATTTCTACAAGCAATGAGAAGCAAGTAAAAAGGGGGAAAAAAAGCCAAATTTCATTAATAAAAAACAGATCAGCACACAAGGGTCACCGAAGTAACAACGAAATGCTAGATCCCACAACCAACCGCAACAAGCATTCATAGATCTAAAGTTTCTGGGACGGAAGATACGAGATCATGAACAAATGGGGAGAAAGCAGTAGGTCAAAGGGAGATCGAGAAAGGAAAACGAACCTGGAAGCCATGCTGGAGCGAGACGCACTTTCTCATCTTCGCAGGTCAATAACAGATCGGAGGAGCAGAAATATGGAAATGCTGAAGAAAGTGAGGCGAGTGCTAAGACGCCGTCAAATGCCATGAAGCACACCGCAAGGTTCGCCCAGGGAGTTTAAATAAAGGCGGGCGTTGGGGAGCGATGTTAGGGTTTCCGTCAACCGGAAGTTAGCTTAAGGTCCACGTGGAATTTCTCATCTAATTTGAATTCCAAATTCAAATAGTCATGCAAATATACAATTTGTGTTACAGGCTTACAGTCTTGTTTATGCCAAATCTTCTACTTAATTTCCAAGCAAATTTACTAGAAGAGTATTACAAAACCACAAATTTTCTTTTCTGGTTGTATAGAGAGACGATTAATTAGAGGCCTCCACCAGGTACAACCTCCGGCAAGGAGTTCCGTCGTCAGGGTCGATCTCCATGGACCTAGGCAAGCTCCTTAGCTTATGGAACAGGTTCTGGGAGTCACTCAGCAACCCAAAGTGGGCATCAGGGTCTCCAATTTGGGATAGCTTGACCTGTCCGTATCCCATACTGGACAGCAAATGATCTGGCCAATCACTGTAGAATTGGAAGGTGGAGTCCGAGAGCGAAACGGAGGATTTGTTCATGAAGTCCGCGAGCAGGACGCTGTGTGTGGAGGTGCAACCGGCGGCGATGGCCTCCAGGACTTGCATGGCAAGGAGGTGAGGGAGGTAGTAGAGAATGCCTTCCAGCACCCACACTGTTTGCCTCTCAGGCAGGTATCCACTCTTCTGTAGCTTCTCGATCCAGTCTCCTTCTCTGAGGTCTGCTGCCACTCTGATCAACGACTTAGCTCGCATCGAAATCTGGTGCTCTTTGGACGACACCATCACTTCCTTGAGCAGAGATGCCTTGACCTGCAACAGCTCCGGGAAGTCGACCTCGAACACGATGCTTTCCTTGAGGCAGTTCAACCTGTAAGCTCTCGCATCCATCCCTGTCAGTTGTAAGGTCTTAAGCTTGCGCTGAGGAATTCATTTATTTCTATAAATGACTCGTTCCGTTCGATCCATTTCACACTGACCTGCACCAAGCAGAACAACTTGAGCAGGCCTGGTGACGAAGGAGTCGATGGCGGCTTCCAGCCGGGAATCGAACCACAAAGTTCGGACCGCAAGAATGACGCCGGAAATTTCCTGGGCATTGTTGAGCTTGTCCTGCGTCATCTTCTCGTAGAGGCTCCTGAGGTAGCTCTCCCCTGCTAACACAGCGGCAATGGGGTCATGCACAGCGTGGCTCCACAAGGCCCGGCCGGCCGCGGTCTGGCAGGCGCTGCGCCGGAGGAAGTCCCACTCCTGCTCGATCGTCGCGTGCAGCGAGCGGACTGCGTCGGACGTCAGCACGTCGGACAGCTGCAGCTCCTCCAGCCACGAAGGGGAGCTGTTCCCTTCTTGCGACATGGTGCGCGAGAAGCAAATGTTGGGACTGATGCATAGGTGTAGAGGTATGAAGGTGAGTGGAGTGGAGAAGATAAGGAAAGAGAGCCACACACATTTATAGTAAAGGGTAAGTGCAAATCAAAACCTTGTTTACGAGCTTGGATATGTATCATCGTTGGCTTGGATATTGACCACCCATTATTGGAGGCATGGGAGCTTCCAAGTCCCAGAGGCAGCTAAGGTTGCTTGGAATACGTACTTGCTTTTGGCTGGCTCGGGCCGATCTCTAGTTGAAATGTTGCTTTTGATATCGAAGAGGATGGGAAGCTATCAGGATGACAAGCGGGCTCCCTTATCGACAGGTCTGGGATTGGCAGAAGGTAGTGGTTGGCTTTCGTTTTCCAGTGGCCAGAGCCCCATGTGAGAAAACAGAGAGACGAAAAGCAGACAAATTGACACGTCTGTTTAGGGCTGTGAGAGGACCATTTAATCTGAATTAGAAGGTTCAGATTTATTCCACGACTCCGACGTGGCACTGATGTGTTTGTGGCATGTGCAGACTTGATTTGCTCTAAATTATATTGAGAAAACAAATAGCATGGCCCAACATCATGCCTCTAATTAAGAGGTACCATTTTTTTTAATACAACAAAAGGACACAAAAGCGTCTTGCGAGGAAGACGGTATGTAGCAGGATGTTATTCTGCGTATGGATTAAAATCGTTGTCATAAATATGAAACGAATTTTCACTAGTGCACTTCCCTTTGAGGAGCAAATCTCGTATGGACAACTTGGAAGATTGCTTCGGAGCTTCGGAGGCAGCCGGAAAGATACATTTGGTTCACAAGGAAATGGAACGTGATATCATTAATAAGCATGAGCATTTTTCCATCCTCGCCGCCGAGCTCTCTGCTCCCACATAGCAGTTAGTTTCTTTTGTTGAAGTAGTGCTGCCTCCGCCCTCTCTCGGGCTTCCTCACAAGTATCCATCCCTGAACTGCACTTGTCGGCTTCTTTTTGATATTGTGAAGCCAACTTCTTTGCCTCGAGCAATGTAACATCGGCACGATGTTGAGCTTCAGTTGCCTTTTCTTCTTTCAACTTCAATTCTTCAGCAAGAAGGTCTCTGAAATTCTTATCCATTTCTTCACTGACCTCTGGGTCATGTTTTGCACAATCTGCAACAAAGGAATTGAGCAAAAGTAAAAAAAAAAAAAAGGCTTCTCAGAATAGGGAAAGAACAGCAAACAGAATGAAAACAATGTTCAGTGACATAATCGTGCATCATGATTAGTGAGCATGATAGTATTATTTAATCATGCATTACATAATCAGCTTGAAGTGGCTAACAGCACATGATGCACCTGAAAGCATTTAACTGTGACTTAATTCTTACTGGCACAACCACAGAGTAGTTGAAGTGCCAACTAAAAGCTCCACTAAACATGTTCCTATAGCACATGAAATAACGGTAAAAATTCTCTTTGCAAGAAGTATATTTCTCTCAGATGCATATGCTTATTACTCAGGTCCTCTTAAAAGGGGTCAATTCAGAAATTTTCTTTTACCAATGGAAGCTACAAGTTTGCACCAATTAATCATCGGTATAATAATCGGTACCGCACATAGCCTAAGTTGTGGGGGAATGATTAGAATGAAAACTGATAAGTATATTACATAAAAATGGATAGTTTGTGTGGGTAGCACCTTGCAGATGATTGCTTGTCTGCTATTGCATTTTCATACCTATCAAACAGTCAGTGTATAGAATCTGAGACCAGGTGTAGTTTGCATTCAATTTTGAAAAATGCATAAAACCTATTCAGAAAGTAATATATAATTTGGATGACAAGAATGCCGAATACACATGCAGCAACATATCCATAGTGGTTGCTCACCATTGCAAAAGCCACACACGTAGTACCAAACAATCTAGGCAACTTTTATGAACATTGTCATAATCATCCTCATTGAGTCATGCCTATTGCAAAAGTTGTTGCCATGTGACCAAAAGGTCACGGATTCGAATCCTGGAGACAGCCTCTTGCAAAAAGCAAGATAAGGCTGCGTACAATGGATCCTTCCCCAAGACCCTGCATGGCGGGAGCTTCGTACACCGGACTACCCTTTATTGAGACATGCCTATCCAGATTATTTTATGGTTGAGTACATGAGTCCTATCTCTCCATGGCTTCTACGAAAGGCAGTCCCACTTGTATTTTTCAAATTAGTTAAATCATTTTTATTAGATTGATATGTTTTTGGTCAACCTTTACCTCTTGTACTATCCACTTTAATATATTTGAGTCTTGTAACTATAATCTATTGGTCATCTTTACACA
This sequence comes from Zingiber officinale, assembly GCF_018446385.1. Taxonomy (NCBI): domain Eukaryota; kingdom Viridiplantae; phylum Streptophyta; class Magnoliopsida; order Zingiberales; family Zingiberaceae; genus Zingiber; species Zingiber officinale. The sequence continues at coordinate 30,870,984 of NC_056004.1, forward strand.
CGTTCTCAACCTATTTTATGGTGGAACAACTCCTAAATGCTCTGATTATTAGCATTTTCCCCTTGTTAATCGATCCACACATCCATCATAAAATTCTCATCTTTGTTACATAAACATTTTGTAGGTGTAATGTCCTAAAAGTCCAATAAACCATAAACTACAATGGGCTGTGACACAGTCTGATAAGATTTGCTTTTTAGTCTAAATGGGAGACATGAGGATTAGAAATGCTGAATAATGACGTCCCATAATGTGTTTTAACCTATTTGAGAATATCTTGAGATTAAAGAATATGTTGAAGATCCAAGATGAAGTGAGCTCAAATTTCTCTTTACCAACAGAAGCATATAAATTAGAGTTCAAGATCTTTTTGGTAGGTGGTTGGATATGTTACTTGGACTCTTAGTCTACACTCTATCATACCTGTGTCAAATTCAGCCACTAATACTCATGTTTACAGTATCACCTTACTGACCATGTATAAAACTTTTTAAAAGTTCAATGCATCCTAGATCTATACCTATGTAGGATACTCGAACCTAAATAAGATAGGTGGATAGCAAGAACTCTTACATAGAGTTTGGAGACTCATAGCTGATGGGGTGAAAGAAAACAAAAATAAGATAGATAGTAAATTCTATAACAGCCAGTTTAATCGTTGACTGACTCTTGTAGAAGGTTTATCGGTAACTATTATGGTCATGCATGATTTTAGTTGTTTGGGATGAAAGAAGACAAGGAAAAGGAAGAGCTTTGGAATTTAATCCCAAATTTGACACTGTATGTATCAAAATCAGTAGATGAATGCAATAATAATTGTAATGTAGGTTTTTACTAAGCTATAAGGTACCGGAATTTGAGGTATAGGAAAAATGGCTTAAAAAGATAGAAATGAAAAGCCATAGCAATTTACAATTATTCTTATCCTATACCAACCATCTTGATGCTTTGATTTTCCTGAAATCTTTTCGAAGTATCTTCATAGTGATGACATCTTGATCAATCTACATCCTCAAGCATGTCTATAATTAAATTGCTCTAATTGGAAACTTCTTAAATGAAAAATATTTCATAACATAGTCTTAAGTAACTCCCTTTTGCAACATCAAAATTCCATCAAATTAATTGTCCTAATCTCCTTTAGATTGTTCTTTAATTCTTCCACTCAAAATGGTCAACACGTTTAGGCAATTCACATAACATGTAGCAAATGGATTTGTATGGATGTGCAACAAATAAAATCCAAAGTGGTTTGATATATTGTAATTCTATCATTCTAACCACTCCCAAGGAACAATAATGGTGCATCTCAAAGACGCTAGGTTATAGTTAGAAACACATTCAATCCAGAATAAAAAAATTCAGCATGATACACCTATCTTGTTTCTCTTCTTAAACTGGTGTACTACAGAAACAGAGCATAGCATAAACACTCTAAATCACGTAAGATACCCATTAAGTAATTTTTTTTCCTTTCTATTTTTAGCAATGTGACACGTTTTGAACTCCTAGGACAGATTTATCTGCCACCAAAAAAAAAAGAGTAATAAAACACTCAACAGTCACCATCTTAACATAAGATTATCAAATTTATGTTCATCTATTTTAGAAGTTATTAGAAATAGGCTGTAAGAGTAATTACTTAGATTATACTCGAATCCACGATTCTCAATGATTTCAACTACTCAATATTAAATGTACATTTATAAAGCAATTAAAGATCAGGGATGGAAAGCATATAACTAACCTGTGAAGGACACGTTGATCAACTCTGCAAACAGAAAAATATTACTCAGAACTTTAGAACACAAAAAATCCACAATCCTAATGTCACTAACAGATTCTGAAACAAAAAAGAGGGGATCCTAAGATCCAAGAGGGAAGATGCGCCAGATCGTCGTCAGATCTGGTCGAGAAAGGCTGGAGGAAAAATAAAGCGAATGCGGAGGGTGGAGGGTGGAGGGAGAACCTTCAGGAACGGAGAGGAGGGGCTGAGCGGAACAATCGCAAGCGGCGCAAGGAGGGCAGGAGGAGGAGCTGCCGAGGGCTTCGGCAATGTGCCAGTAGAGCGGGGGGCCTACGATGTAGCCGGCGAGGCCCAGGGCCATTGAAACCAGAACGATTTTCACAAGGGAAGGGCTGATTCCGCCTCCTAGGTCGCTGCTGCCGCCGAGAGGGGTGCCCCCGGCCATTTACCTTGGCTCGCTTATACGGTCCGGCGCTAACTCCGCGTGGAGACAGAGCCAGAGGAAAAGAGGCAAAGGAAGATAGGAAAAGAGGATGGTAGGAGGAGGCTGCTAGCGGCGCCAGAATCAGGGAAGCGTCCGGTCGGCGTCGGCAGGCAGTAACCGGTGCGGCAGCGTCAATCGCAGTTTGTGTGATTAAGAGCGTGATAAAGAGAGTTGCGACGAAACAGCTAGATGGAGTTTTTCTTTAATATTTTAGTGGTAGTACACCGAACCGTTTCCACCGAGCGAAGAACAGAACCCCAGCCACGTGACTGTGGGTCCCAGCTATCCAAATGAAGTAGTAAAATTTTGAAACTTCTAAAAAAAAATATTAGACAAAAATATATTGTTTTTCCACTAGCAGAACACAACTAAAATTGGTTTAAATCTATAGCATTTATAATTTGTTAGGGGTGAAATTATGATGGAAAACGATGCGTTAATGAGGAGGGGTCTTATTCAGTGGAAGATTGTTGTCACAATAAAGGTTAAAAACGGTCAACGCTTAGATATCATAAGTTAATCGGAGTGATCATGCCCCAATCAGAGGGAGAAAGTTTCGATCCGATCTCGTCTTCGACACGGAGCGGTGTAAATAATCGACGCTCAATGGATTATTGGACGCCGAACGGAAGAGGAGACGAGGTGCAGAAGTCGAGCCGAGTGGCTATCCTGCTCGGCCAAACAGTAGAAATTGATATGGCCAGAATTCAACTTCGGTCGAGCGACTACCTCACTCGGTCTGGTATCAGGTCTCGACAATGGTAAAGTGGAACTTCGGTCGAGCGAACACATGCGCAGGAGTAGTGAGGTTCTGGTCGACCAGACGAGACACCAAAGCGGCGAAGTTCCTGTCGAGCGGCCAACCCGTGGCCTAGCAATACACTCCCTCTGACATCCATCGACACCCTTTTGAGAATTGGTGTCGCCGACGCCAGGCATGGACAGCTAGAAGATCGTACAGCGGAAGTTTCCATTGTGACTTCAGAGATATGATTTGCCCGTTAAGATACTATTCAGGGACACTTTACTGACAAGTCTTTTCAAGGAAAACTTTGGGAAGCATGCTTGTCTTGGGAAGCGTGCACACGCGCCACAGGAGCTCTATATAAGAAGGGTCCAAGCATCGACGGAGATACACAATACGCGAGACACTGTGCTCTCTACTATTCATTTTTTCTCCGTCTTCTACTTCATCGTCGATGACTGACTTGAGCATTGGAGAGCCAACACCGGGGACCCCTTCTCTGACTCGACACTGATATCATCTATGTTGCATATCAAAGTGGAGTCTACATGTAATCAGTAGGAGCGACACACCCTCAACTTTCCATTTTTTAAATTTTCGAATAGGATCAATATATAAATTGTAGTGATATTATGACAATACTTGCTAAAATATAGAGGAGAAAATTATAATATTAAAACTATTCACAATTTTTTAAAACATAGTGAAGTAAATAAATTTATTTCTATATTAAATATTTTTTTTATTATATTTACTTTTAGTTGTAAAATATTTTGTTTTATCTCAGCTGGTGAATTTTAGCAAATTAAATGATTTGCTGTAACCAATTTAGGTAGACTGAATGAGTTAATCTGATCAAATGGATCAATTGGACCTCGTGAATAAATCAGATCAATTGGACGTCGTGAATAGATTATATTGATGTAGCTAGGGTTGCCACAATTGATATAGCTACGGTGAATTCGATTGGGTAGTCGCCCTCTTCTTCGTCTTGTATTGATTGGGTAGTCGCCCTCACAGTGCAATCCCACAAGCAAGCCCGCCTTCTACAGGTCACACGGGCAGTACACGTGGAAATTATTTTTCATCAATTATATAAGGTCCAACAACAATAAAACTACGTTTGGTTGAATGTAATATAATCGAGTTTGTAATGTAATCAAATTTATAATATAATGGAATGTAATCTTGATTATATTACTACATTTGGTAATATAATGTATGTAATCTTTGATTACAAAGGTGATTACATTTTTTTGTTTGGTATCCGTTATTTTTTATAAGGAATGTAATTCACATTATTATAAACTGACAAAAATATCCTACGACTTCTACCGACGGCCGCTGCACCTCTGTTGGAGATTGCGGTCGTCGACAGCCAGTAATCGGCGACGGTCGGTAATCGGCAACGGCCGATGTCGGGCGACGACAGCAACGGCGATGGCTGACGACTGGTGGCGGTGGTCGGCGGTGGCCGACGACCGGTGACCGGCGGCGGTCGGTGGCGGCCGACGACCGACGATCGACAGCGGCCGACAACCGACGACCGGAGGCAGTCGACGATCGACGACCGGCCGCGGCCGTGACGGGCGACAGCGGCGACCGACGGCCGACGATCAGCAGTGGCGACGGCCGACGACCGATGACCGACGGAGGGCGGCGGGCAACGGACGGTCGACGGGCAACGGCTGACTAGGGGTATATTCGACATTCAAATTTTGATTAAACAATAACCTCGTAATATAATCGGATTACATAGTATTTGCTTTGTAATTCATATTACAAAACTTCACTACATTTTGTAATTGAGATTACATTACATTACAGGTTTAAAGTTAAAACAAATAAAATAATCAATCTTATAATGTAATCCTGATTATATTACAAGACAGATTACACCTTACCAAACATGGCTTAAGTAAAGGTATATTTTTTTTCTCGTGCGTAGAGACTTATTTTCCTCGCGCTCCCACAATCAATCCTTCTTCTTTCAGCTCCAAGCTAACTTGATTGTTAGAGAGACCACACCGTCCACACCGACATCGGCTAACGTGCTTTGGCCCATAGAAGATCGAGGCCCGAGCGATCGAAGAACCAATACCCCCTCAGCTTTGAGGAGAGAAGGAAAGGAGGGGCTCGAGCGTACCGAAGGAGCACCACAACATACCAAATGAGTCAATTGGATTCAATGAGTTAGATGTGTTAGAATAGTTAAGTGAGTTGAGTTCATTTGATTAATCAATTCAGTTTGTCAAGTCAACAAATCGGCTTGATTAGGCAGGCCATCGAGTAGACCAATCGAGTTGAATATGCAAAATAGGGAAATCAAGCACAAATCCATGGATTGATCGATTTGGGCGAGTCAAGATAGGGTATGCTGATCAATGTAAGTTGATTGGCAAGGCAAGTGTTGATTGGTTAAGGTGATCTAGGCAGACCAAAAAAGTGTTAGACTTGACTAATCAAATCAAGCCCTCTAACTCCCACAATTAGCTCAAATAAGAAAACACAAAAATACATTTTCTTATCTATATACTAAATCTAAGAGAATATTTTCCTATAAACTGTTGAGTGAGTGTATATTTGGGGACACAATTATATATAATCACTCCTTGTGCTTTGTGCTTAACTTATATTTTTTATACCTTCTTCTCAGTTTTGCAAAAAAAAAAAAAAAATCTAGGATTTTATAGGATTAAAAATAATGGTCATTATATTTTCCTATAAACTGTTGAGTGAGCGTATATTTGGGGACACAATTATATAATCACTCCTTATGCTTTGTGCTTAACTTATATTTTTTATACCTTCTTCTCAGTTTTGCAAAAAAAAAAAAAATCTAGGATTTTATAGGATTAAAAATAATGGTCATTATATTTGTTTTAGTAAAAATAAGATATTTTTTGAAAAAAAAAAATAAAACTATTTTATTCATTCATTCAACTTTTGTCCTCTTAAAAAGGTCAAGCGAATCGAGTAGACTAATCACATAGAAAATATATATACATATTCATATGCATTAAATATAAAAACACATTTTCCTAAAGAAATCAAAATTATTTTTGACATATAGACGGCTCATAAAAGAATTCACAGTCGGATAAAATAACATAGTAGAAGCATATAGATTGTACATGTAGATTTTTCCTCTTCATATTCAAGTTGTCAAACGTGGCCTGGTGCTTCCTTTTCCTCTTCATTCATGTTCAAGTTCTCAAACATTGCCTGGTCCTTCCTTCCTCGCAACTACTTCAGGCGGGGCCATCGGAGCTGCGTAGACGGCGGCGCGGGCCTCCTCCCTCCCTTTGGCTCTGCCAAGGAGGAAGCACCCAAATCCAAGCAAGACGGTGAAGAGGATGAAAGGAAGAGAGAGGACGAGAACAAACCCCATTCCCAAGCCAATTACTCTTCTCACCAGACTGCGGCAAGTTATGCGTCACCACTGTAGTTGTAGGTTGGCGTGAACAAGCAGCGAGTTGATAGAGCAGGAAGGTTGAGTGGAGTTTAAATAGGGCGAAGAGTAATGTCACATGCCTCTCGCTGTGCTCGCAGGCCAATAATTCTCCCGAACGTTATGCAACGGTCGAATTCAATAAAGAATGACCGCCTATCTATTTGTTAAATGTAACAATGCCGATAAATAATATCTGACTATAAAGAAAGACAGACTTATCTTAGAGGTACTTACAGTTGCATAAGTACGCTCATTGTTTCTACCATTTATCAATATAGTTTCAGTTGATCCTTGTAGTAAAAGATGAGATCGCTCGTCCCCAGTGTCCCCATCGCATCTGATCCTAGGCCATCACGAGGGAAGTAAATCATGGCAGCCGAGAGGGCAAGTGATGGTGGGGTGAGTTGCACAGGATCCAGAGATTTATACCCCGACAGCCCTACGGTTCGACCCCGCGACCTCATATGACAAGTATGCTACCACTTACTATCTCAGATGACCCGTGGGGTCAAGTTTCGGTTGATCCTTGATTATTACATAAAGGGATTTTACCCAATTGATTAAAAAGTGACATATTTATTATAATGGAATAAAAATCAATTCTTAACATGACACATATCCTTGGAGAAAAACTCCTTCCACCCTTAGTCACCTAACGGTTGACTGTGAACTCACTCCATGATTTACCTTCCTTCATATAAATTAGCGATGGACTATAAGGACACATGGAATGAGCATAATTACATTTTACTACAATTTATTAATACATAAAGGGTCCCTACGAGAGTATCAAATTGGCTAGAGGATAATAAATTTGCCACAATATAGTAGGGATCAATTTCCAGCAGGTGCATGTCCTTTGAAAAAAAAACTCCTCCTAACTCCTAACCACTTGGCGGTCGGCTATAAGTTGATCTCGTGATTTATCTCGCTTTACCTAATCTAAAAACAAATTGTGAGGGACGTTAGGATCAACGTAATCACCTTTTGTTACAATTGATTAATACATAAAGGGTCTTAGGGCATAACTAAGATGGTAACCATGGGGTGGTAGACTTGCTCCATTGAGCAAAAGTCAAATCTTAGTAAAAATCAAGAATATACCCTCCCCATAGGGTCATCTATAATTTCTTAATTTACCTCTCTATACATGGTTATGAGACCAACTGTGTGGGACGTCTAGGGTCAACACATGACCTTTTGTCACATTGATTAATACCCGAAGGACATAAATCAAAAGAGCTTTTCAAAATTTATAAATCATCTAAGGATATTTTTTTTAAAAAAAAAAATCAAATGGATACTCCTTCCGTGATTTTATTTTGAAATTATCTTTTAACCTAGCACTATTGTAGGAGCTATAGGGTAGCTACTATAATGTATAGAAGTCACCCAATAGATGTTATAACTTATTTAGGGTGAGTAAAGATTTAGGATTTATATTATATATAAACTGTCTAGTAGCTGTTAAAACGTATTTAATGTAAGTTTAAGATTTATGATATCTGCACACTATTATATTAAAATATTATTTATCAATTTAATTAAAATTATTTAAACTTTATCAAAAGAACTTTAAAATAATTGTACAAGCTATTTTGATATAATAATGTTCACATATACTAAACCCTAAAGTCACACTAACAACGTGATAACAGCTACTATAGCTTCTACACTACATATCGTAACAGCTATCGAGAAGCTTATGTTGGTACAGTTAGCACTGACGATCAAATTCAGATTTTGATGTATGATAAAAAAAAGTTAAAGTTATATGTTGTATTTTAATTCATTTATCAAATGTGCAACACTGAAAGACTTGATAAGGACCAGACACCATGCTGAAGTCAGGTCAGGGAGGACCAAACGATTAGCAAGAAGTCCAGCTGAGTCAGAGTCTCAGAGAGGACTAGACAGCTGGCAAGAAGTCCAGTCAGGTCAGGAAGGGCTAGACGATTGGTTGTAGTCCAGATAGGCATCTAGCAAAAAGACCTAGTGGATCAAGAGATCAAGATCAACTAAGTCTACAAATGGTAAGTAAAAGTAAAAAAGCTCGAGGAGAAATTCAGTGAGAACGTGTTCCTCGTTGAGGGAACAGTAAGCGTCGGTCAGGCCTAGGATTTCAGCGAAACCCAAAGGCATGACCAAATAGTTCGGACACTATCAAACATAATACTTATTTTTCATATTATTGTATGTTTTGCTAACTCTGTGGTATATGAAATTAAAATTGAAAGTTGGCTAGAAAAAGAATCTCCATGCACCCTGGAAGAGTTCAGGTGCTTGGATGGGACCAAAACAAGCCACGTGTGCATCTAAGTTGGCATGTTCCAATTGGTCGACGCACATCAAGATTCAGGCGCCCAGATCGATCCAAGCGTCCAGAGTTGTATAGAACTTTGCAAATAGAGCTTCATCGAGGTGTGACAACATCAATGGTCAAGGCGCCCGGGGGTAGTCCACGTGCCCAAAGGCAAGTAACTCAGCAATAAAGTAAAATCGGATAGACCTTGATTGAGGTGCCCGAGGGTAGTCCACACACCTGGAAAGACCGATAAAAGAGACTTTGACCAACAGCCTCAATAAAAGATTTGCTCTGATTTTCTACTCACACACTACTTCGAGAAGATCTCTACGATACCGAAAAGCTACTCCAACAACTAACGCTCAAACTATTACTTTTCTTGTTGTTGATATATTTTACTTATTTGTTTTGTACTTAAAATCTGTATAATTATTCGAGCTCATAATGATTTATTCGAGCTCATAATGATTATCCAATTAAATCACTCAGCGAGTGCGAACTTTAGAGTAGAAGTCGTTGAAAGCTCCAAACCAAGTAAAACAAATTTGTATTAGTTTTTTATTTTTCTCTTTCTATTTTCGGCTACATTCTCAAGTTTTACGAAAAAACATGAAAAAATGACTCATGCTATTCATCCCCTTCTAGTACTTTACAATCCTTCAGCTTCTACACATTATAAATCATAAATCCTAAATTCATCATAAACATATTGTAACAACTATCGAATAGTTGTTACCCGGTAGCTGTTACTTGTTACACATAGAAATTATCCGATAACTTTTACAACCTCATCAGATCATTTGATAATTTCAAAATAAAATCATGAGAGGGCCTATTTGATGTTTTTTTTTTTAAGAGCGTTCATCTGATATTCCTTTTAATTTGGGATGTCGCTTATGATTTTTGCCCAAACATAAATTCCAGCAGCGTAACCCATTGATTACTGGAATCTCAGGATCTCAGATGATCTTCTTGCGATGAAATGAGTACTTAAGGTAGTGCCTGCATTGCAGTTCAAGAGTCAATGAGATCAGTGAGATTAATGAGCTCGTTCTCTCAGAATTTCATGGTCCAATTCTGTGAGATCAGTAGCATGAAGCTCGTAAATCGAGTTCTCGCCTGAACCGATCCTTGGAGGTGGCATACAGCATCTTAGCTCGGATTCGAGACACAAAAGGAGACCTGATATTTACAGACAAGAAGAGAATAGTTACACCCTTAAATAGGCTTCTATGATAAATTGCAGCTACGCTGGAGGAGATGAACTTCTAGAGCAGGTTCCTGTTATTGATCAACAAAACAATCTAATAAATGACACAGTTGAGACACTGATGGAGACTATAACCATTTACTCTAAAAAAGGCGGGCTTCAATTTCAGTTCCCTCTCAAGAATAACAATAAAGATGACAAGATTTGCAAATTTATAAAATTTCTTGAGGATGTCACAAGCCAACTACTGACTTCATTTTAAGAGTTAGAATTCACAATGAGCATTCTATCCATTTTGAGCATTTTAGATTCATTTCATAGCCTAAAATAATATGTACATGCATTAAAAGTATGAAGAGAGTCCAACTATATAAGAAATAATAATAACAAAAAAACAATCTAGAATAGAGAGACTTACCAAGCAATGAAGAATATTTTGCTTTTCTGACAATTCTCTACAGTGACTTGCCAAGCAATGAAGAGATGCCACAAAATCATCATAACTTTCAGTAGCGTTTCCAGTCTTCTCCACGACAACTTGCTTTTACTTTCATCATGACGATCAGTCTTCTTCCTCTGAAGCTCTAGGGAATATTTCTTTGCAATTCTCAGCAGCGCCCATTCCAGAAGATGCATTTGACTAAAAGTTGAATGGTAGTTAGGCATGAATAAATAAATACAGAAAAATTAATGAGAGAACAACTGGATTATAGTACGATACTTATGTGCTACAAAGAAATTAGAACATGCGTACTAGGGAAAAAAAAAGAATCCTATAGAAAAAGTTGAACTATGCAGACAGATAGAAGGCCCTTTTAGCTGAAGGATTTGCAGAACATAATCTTAATCCTTGCCCAGCCTTGTTAACCCCCAAGAAAGACGCATCTTTGAGATTGCATATTGATAGTCAAGAAACCACAAAATCACAATTAAATATTGATATCATTTCCCAACTTGATGGGATTGAGTCATTTTTTAAAATTCATCTAAGGAGACAGTAGCATTAGATTCGTAGATTAATAGATAAATGGATAAGTATTTCTAAAAATATAGATGCTTTATGTGGATAGTTGGTCATCATTAAATACCCTAAGCATTGCACTTCATGAATCAAAATCCGACAAGCCTTCATAGGTCAATTTTTTCCTATATAATTTGACATCATTCTCATCTTTATCAAGACTCCACAAACTCAGAGCATCTTCATGTATCTTCGAAATACCAAATTTTTAGATGTTAATCTCAGGAAGAATCTGTTAATGCAAACAAAAATCATAATCATAAATTCCATAATTCTTCTCAAGATATAGCTACCAATGTGAAGATCCCATTTTGGACATGGTGATAGACACTAATGGACATACCTTTGAGGGTACGTTTGGTTGGGGGTTATCCATCCAAGGTTATCAACGAAAACCTTGTTTGGTTAGGTAATCGATGATTTCCGAATAATGTTCCATGCCCGACACGTCAGCAAAAGGGGTATGTAATCCAGAATTGGAAAACCTCGAAAAATTGAGGTTTTTCTTGATTCCGGGGTTAACGAAATTTTTCCTCGAATAAGAGAAAAATATGATCAAAAAGAAAAATATAAAGAACAAAATAAAAAACTTTTAAAAAAAATAAAAAGGTAAAAAAACATTAAAAAATAGAAAAAACATAAAAAAATTTTAAAAAATAATTTAAATTGAGGAAAAATAAAAAACATAAAAAATAGAAAGAAAAAAAGTAAATTTTTTTTAAAAAAATAAATAACGTAAAGATAATAAAAACGTAAAAAAATTTTAAAAAATAGAAAAAAAATAGAAAAAATTAAAAAACATAAAAAATTAAAAAATGTAAAAAATTTTAAAAAAAAACAAAAAAAAATGAAAAATGAAAAGAAATTTAAAAAAAACAAAAAAAAAACATGAAAATAAAGAAAACGTGAAAAATAAAAAATAAAAAAACGTAGAATTTAAATAATAAGAATAAGAATCATAATAATATACATGGTTGATTTTGTAGCTAAGGGTAATATAGTAAAATATTAAACTAGGTTATTTATTAAAACCTTCAAACAAATAAGTTTTTGTTACATTACCTAGGTTGAACCAAATAACATTTGGTTATATTTTATTTCTCATAACCTTGGTTATGTGATTACTTGGTAATCACATAACCAAGGTTATACATGATAACTTGAACCAAACGCATCCTGAAGGTTAAGTCAGGTTCGGCTCCTAGAAATCTTGATACCATAAAAAAAATAAAATTGAACCCAAGTTTATGATTACTTTGTGTCATGTGTAGGTTTGGATCTTAGGGACTTCGGATGTTGGGTCTAGTTACGCATATGTTTCTTCTATGTTCTTCATCATGATAATTTAATGAGTCACATGTTAATTTTATCTGTTTTAAATTTTTATTCTAATTATATCTATGTTTCTTCTTGCTTCCTAACAAGATGACTTAGTGAGTCATATGTTAAAATTGTATGCCTATGTTTCTTTTGGTTTTATCATGATAACATAATAAGTCATGTGTTAATGCTTTTATGTAATTTGGACTTGTTCTAGCTATGCCTATGTTTCATGTGCTAAGTTGTAATGGTATGGTGACCTTTCACCTAGCATTTTTAATGGATAACTTTTCATCTAGCCATGACATTTCACCTAGCCTTTTTAATAGATGACCTTTCATTTAGCCATGATCTTTCACCTAGCCTTTTTAATGGATGACCCTCCATCTAGCTATCTCTTTATATGCCTTGTCCACCCCTTCATTTAGCCATGGTTGGCTTATAAATAGCCAAGGCATTGTCTTCCAAAGGCACACTTGAATCCTTTGAAAAACATCCTGTCCAAGTGCTGCAGAAATTTGTCAAAACCTCATCTACATTTCGTGCAAGTTTCTGCCCAAGTTTCAATCAACAAGTGCAAGTTCAAGTCCCGTAAAATTTCTATCCAAAATCGAAAAGTTTCTGACCTAGTGGGCTTTTCGTTTCGAATATAGTTGCGGGCTATGTTTACATTTCATCATTTTATATTGTAAATTCATTTCTTTTTATGCCAAGATGCACTGTTAAGACTTAAGTTAGACATGGTAAATGGAATTTCCGTAAATATGATAAGATATGACAAGTTATGGTTCTGACGCAGTGGGTAATAATAATCGATATATGACATCACCCCTTAGAGGAATTACATATAGGGGACTAATCAGTTAAAGGAAATTTCTGAAAACATGATAAAATATGACAAGTTATGACCCTGAAGCGGTGGGTAATAATAACCGATATATGGTCTCACCCTTTAGAGGAATTACATATAAGAGACTGATCAGTAATACCATAGAAAATAAGATGATTAACAATGCTAAAAGTATATGTTTTCAATTAAGTTATGTTAGTGTCATGTTTCATGAAATATGTTTTTGTCATGAATTCCGAATGTCTTGCTATGTTTTGTATTCTGTCATGCTATGTTCGATCGATTCCACTCACTGAGTGTTTTCCTAAGCACTCACCCCCTTACTCCCATCTCCAGATAAAGACGAGGAACAAGTTGAGAAGGAGGAGCAAGAGATGTGTTGGGACTGGTAATGAAGTCGTGTCCAAGTGATTCGTCCTTTTAGTTCATGTTATCTTTATTTGTAAGCTTTCGCTTTTGGATTATAAAGATAATATTTTCGTTATATTATTAATGGTTTGGTATGCACTTTATGAGACTGGTTGTTTTCAAAATGACAATGGATGAGCTCCAACAGCAATACTGTATTAATGTCAATTGATTATTTTACATGGTTAGTCGGCTGAAGCTTAATCTGTGCAATATCAATCTTTGTTAGCTGCTATCGTCAGTCGACTCCAAGCCTTTCCAATTGACTATTATCCATGTCAGTCAACCCCGACACCTGGTAGTTGACTCATCAAGATAAGCTTGCAGGCACAAGTCTTGGGTTGTCTTGATGCGATCGACTAATTGATCCTCGTCAGTTGGCTCAACATTATATCAGTTGACTCCTTCCCATGATAATTGAGTCATTTAGATAAAATTGTGGTATAAATTTTCAAATGCATTATAAACTTGGACAGTTGACTTGGTTTCAATTGAACTCCTCAGGCAACTTCGTTACAAACAGAAATATTTGCTGTTTGCTTTGAATTGAGCCTTACTCAATTGTTCAATCAACTAACCAACCATCAATCAAGTCAATCTGATATTTAGTTGACTCATCTATTGTGATATGATTACACTAACACAGTAATCTATAATTGCACCAATAAATGACAAGCATGCAATAAACGGTAATAAGAGTAAGGTTAAGAATTTGTGTATCTCCGGTTGAAGCGTCGGGCTTGCCGACTGTCTTTAGAGAATTTATTGCCGCTCACGGTGCAGAGGCTCTTCGGTAAAATCCACCCAAGATCCGACAACCGCTCGCGTCGTTCATAGGTGCACTCCAAGACGAACGTCGCACTCGGACTCAATCTCAGATCGCAGAACCAAGCCTCAAAACTTGGAAAGAAGAAGAAAGAGAAAGCAGAGAGCAGAGGAATGCTTTGCTTTGTTCGGAGTGAGTTGAGAAGGAGCAGAGGAAGTGTATTTATACACTTGAAGCAGTGCAGAGGAAGCGACGCACGCTTTGCTTCTGCTTCCTCATCTCACGCACGGGTGCACTGCTTCACATCCTCACGCGACGCGGACAGAATCGAACAGATGCCGTCGCGCTGCTTCGCTTCATCGCGCGGACAGAACCAAACCACCAGGTGCTAGGGACAGAACCAAACCGGACCAACAAAAATAAACCAGGTCACCAAATTGGCAAAAACAGACTAGGCCGCCCGCAAGCGCGAGGCCCATGAGCTGGGGATTTGCCCCCCCCCCCCCCCCCTGCGCGCGATGATCGCGTGCGTCGCGCCCGGTTTATGAATTTCTTGCTCAAACCCCCCGAAACCACCTGATTTGGGCTCAGCCCGTGCATGCGTGTAAGTCCCCTTAACATTGCTAAGCATGGATGGAAGGACTCCATATATAAGGCCTTCCAACCTTCTTGGCTTAGCAATGTGTGACTAAAAGCATAAGGAATAATGTGAATTAAAACTCAACAATCCCCCACTAATTCAAATTATTTTAGTCGAAAACAAAGATAAGTTCTGAGGCTTGGTTGCAATGAGCTTTTAGTGAAAATACCTTCCGGTTTGAATTTTCACCTAAGTACATCAATCTTATTCACATAGGTTTGAAGAGAACTGAGTCTTGATCTTAAACCTTTTATATGTGAAGATCAATTGGTAACAACTCATCACTGGCGACGGTTGAATCCTTCTGGGTTGGTGCATTACGGCCATGCCACCGAATCTTGTTTCATAAGTGCTAAGGAGAGTTGCCTAGACCCCCCATACTGCGGCCCCACAGTTACACTTCCATAGGTGAGTTCTCCAAGGATGTACTGCAAGCATCTTGTCATTAAGACCTTGAACTCATTAAGAGCTCCTAAGCTCATCCTTACTAGCAGTCAAGCATCTATCCAGGGAAGAGACTATGAGATTATATCTCAATCAATTTGATGCTTACGATTCATCCTTATAGCTTGTTTATACCACATTGAACCTACTTCTTGGGATCTCCAATCAGATAGGTTGGGTTGCTGCTATAGATGAATCCAGGATAGGCCTCAGTCCCATTCCCTTACTGGATCTCTTGATTTTCTCAGAATCAAGCCCTTTAGTGAGTGGATCAGCAATATTGTTCTTTGAACTTACAAAGTCCAATGACACCACTCCAAGAGACACTAACTCACGAATAGACTTTAATCGTATTCGTACATGTCTCTTCTGTTTCTGATTATACTTGGAGATTCTAATCTGAGCTATTGTTATTTGATTATCACAGTGTACTGAAATAGAAGGTATTGACTTCATCATCAAGGGAATTTCAGAAAAAAGACTCTTCAGCCAATCAGCTTCAGTTACTGTGGTATCCAAAGCACACAATTCTACCTCAGATGTAGAATGGGTTATAACCGTCTGTTTAACAGACCTCCAAGCAACTGCACCGCCTCCAAGTGTAAAGACATAACCAGTAACGCCTTTACAGTCAGCAGTGTCCGCTATCCAACTAGCATCACTATATCCCTCCAGGACTGCAGGGAATCTCCCATACCACAAGCCCAAGGATATAGTGTCTTTTAGGTATCTGAGTATTCTATCTAATGCATCCCAATGCGTTCTGTCCGGACAGCTGGTAAACCTGCTCAATTTCGATATAGCAAAAGAAATATCAGGTCTAGAATAATTTGCTAAATACATTAGACTACCTATTATTTGTGAGTATCTTAATTGAGACACTGCCACACCACTCTTATTCTTATGGAGAGTTTTTGAAGGATCATACGGTGTGACTACAGATTTAACTTGGCTATAGCCATATTTCTCTAATACTCTCTCAATATAGAGTGATTGAGAAATTGTTATTCCATCAGTTGATCGAGTCAACTTCAGCCCTAAAATCATGTCAGCACAACCCATATCCTTCATACCAAACTTACCGCTTAAGAGGGTCTTAGTCTCATTAATAATAGAGAGGTTAGAACCAAAAAGTAGAATATCATCTACATATAAACATAAGATAATACAACTATCACCTTTCATTTTAGCATACACACATTTATCAGAGTCATTCATTTCAAAGTCAAACGATAGCATAGCACTATCAAATTTTTCGTGCCACTGCTTTGGGGCTTGCTTCAAACCATAAAGATATTTAACTAACCTACAAACTTTATTCTCATTTCCAGAAACTACATGTCCCTCAGGCTGATCCATATATATCTCTTCTTCAAGATCTCCATTAAGGAATGCCGTTTTGACATCCATTTGATGAACCTCAAGATGATATATGGATGCCAATGCTATCAACACTCGGATTGTAGTAATTCTAGTAACAGGAGAATAAGTGTCAAAATAGTCAATCCCTTCTTTCTGTTTAAATCCCTTAGCAACTAGGCGGGCTTTGAATTTATCTACTGACCCATCAGGTTTTAGTTTTCTTTTAAACACTCATTTACATCCTATAGTGTTACACCCAGGAGGTAAATCTACCAACTCCCAAGTGGCATTAGAGATAATAGAGTCCATTTCATTTTTAATGGTCTCTTTCCAGTGCTTAGCTTCAGGAGAAGCCATAGCATCTCTATATGTCACAGGGTCACCTTCTATATTATAGGTGATAAAGTCTTGGCCTAAATCCGTAGACACACGTTGCCTCTTGCTTCTTCTCAGTTCTGTACACTCACTAGATTCATCTAGTCTAGAGTGACTTGAGGAAGGTATACCTTCTACGAATAATGGGGCCTCTTCGGAAGCAGACTTATCTCTAGTAGGAATACTAGATATAGACTGAGGTGTTCTTGTCTTCATAGGAAATATATCCTCAAAAAATGTAGCATCGCGAAGTTTGACAATAGTATTTGCATCTATTTCAGAAATTTATGATTTAATAATCAGAAATCTATATGCAATACTATTTTGAGCATAACCCAAGAAAATACCATCTACGGTCTTTGGACCAAGTTTTTTCCTTCTGTGTTCAGGTACTAGTACCTTTGCAAGGCACCCCCACACTTTAAGGTATTTCAAACTTGTCCTCCGGCCTTTCCAAAGCTTATATGGGCTTTTATCCCTAGACCTCATGGGGATTCTATTTAACACATGACATGCAGTGTATAGAGCTTCCCCCCACATGAAGTTGGGTAACCCAGAACTGCCTAACATGGAATTAATCATATCTTCAAGGGTTCAATTTTTTCGTTCTGCTATACCGTTGGATTGAGGACTATATGGAGTAGTTACCTCATGAATTATACCTGTATCTTGACAAAATTTTTGAAACAGGTTTGAGGTAAACTCTCCACCCCTATCGGACCTTAACCTCTTAACATATTTATTTGTTTGATTCTCAGCTTCAGATTTAAAAATCATAAATTTATCTAAAACTTCATCCTTAGTTTTCAGCAAATAAACATAACAATAACGAGAGTGATCATCAATGAAGGTGATGAAATACCTTTTATGATCTCTCGTTATTACACCGTTAAACTCACAACAGTCAGTATGGATCAATTCTAAAATATCAGAATTTCTCTCAACTATTGAATGGTTTTCAGGGTTGTTTATATTGCACACAAACTTCACATTTTTTCTTATCATTTATAGCATGCTTAGGAATCATGTCTTGGTTCATCATCCTTTTCACGGTATTAAAATTGACATGTCCTAATCTGTCATGCCATATATCATAAGACTCAATGTTATATGAACAACCAATATCAGTAGATTTATTTAAGGTAGCATTTTTTACATTGAGTTTAAATAAACCTTCATTAAGGTAACCTTTTCCAATAAAGGTTCTTAAATGTAATATTACAACTTTATTACATTTAAAGTTCAACTCATAACCAGCACGGACTAACTTTGACCCGCTAATCAAATTCCGACGGACCGCTGGAACTTGATGCACCTCATGCAGTGACAGGACTTTTCCAGAGGTGAACCTCAGGTCAACTTGTCCTATCCCAAACACCCTAGCTGCAGAATGGTTCCCCATGGTTACGGAAGTGCCTTCAATTACCTGATAAGTAAGGAAGGCAGAGCGATCAGCACAACAGTGCACATTTGCACCTGTATCAACTAACCATTCATTAGGTTGATAGATAAAGTTTAGTTCGGGTTTGAAGGTAACAAACCTATTGCTGGTGTCGTCACTAGCAGTCACGACATTTGCTTGTGCTTTGATGTTGGACGTATTGCTTTGGTTTTTCTCCTTGTCTTTTCGCTTAGGGCAGAATTTGGCATAATGTCCAATTTGTCCACATGTCCAGCACGGCTTGGTTACATTTTTCTTTTGAACCTTTGGTTTGGGTTTCATCTTGTTCTTCATTTTCTGATTTTTGAATTTCTTCTTGTCAGATGAGACTACTACATTTGCCTTTGGAATAAAATCCATAGGCATTCTTGTATCATCATTTTTATGTTGCTTTCGATGTTCTTCTTCGATATTTAAGGCAATCATCAAATCTTCTAGAGAGATTTTACCTCTCCGATGTTTAAGAGTCATGTCAAAATCTTCCCAACTCGGAGGCAGTTTTTCGATGATTGATAAGACTTGAAATTTTTCGGGTAATGACATATCTCCTTCGGCAAGACCATGAATTTGAACTTGGAATTCATGTGTCTGTTCAATTACAGATTTGCCTTCAACCATTTTGAAGTTTAGGAATTTTGCCACAGTATACTTTTCTAAACCAGAATCTTCGGAGTTGTATTTTTTATCCAAAGATTTTCACAGCTCTTTAGCTGAAGAGGTTGAACAGTACACATCAAATAGTGCATCTGAGAGGGCAGACAGGATCCTCCCATGGCAGAGATAATCTCTTTGCTTAAACCTCTGTAAGGCAGCACTATAGGCAGGTTCCTTTTCATCAGGTAAAGGAGGATCTGTTTCTATAACGGAGAATAGCCCTAGCGTAGTAAGCCAAAATTTCATCTGTTGTTGCCAACGTCTGAAGTTTTGCCCGAAAAATCTTTCGGGTCGGGTGCTAGTCTCATCAGACCCCGTTACCCTATCATTCATCATGTCTATTGATGCTACAATAAATTCTCTAAAAATTGTTGTGATATGATTACGCTAACACAGTAATCTATAATTGCACCAATAAATGACAAACATGCAATAAACGGTAAGGTTAAGAATTTGTATATCTCCGGTTGAAGCGTCGGACTTGCCGACTGTTTTTAGATAATTTATTGTCGTCCACGGTGCAGAGACTCTCCGGCAAAATCCTCCCAAGATCCGACAACCTCTCGTAGGTGCACTCCAAGACGAACGCCGCACTCGGACTCAACCTCAGATCGCAGAATCAAACCTCAGAACTTGGAAAGAAGAAGAAGAAGGAGGAATGCTTTGCTTTGTTCGGAGTGAGTTAAGAAGGAGCACGACTCGAATCCCCCGAAACTACTTGATTTGGGCTCAGCCCGCGCATGCGTGTAAGTCCTCTTAACATTGCTAAGCATGGATGGAAGGACTCCATATATAAGTCTTTCTAACTTTTTTGGCTTAACAATATGGGACTAAAAGCATAAGAAATAATGTGAATTAAAACTCAACATCATCTCATCTTGTAACATAACTTTTTTGTTCACAAGAATTTGTCGATTGCTTGGTCGACTGACCAAAACCAAGTACCAGATAATCTGAAAGACCATAGAAAGCCCCATACAAATTGAAGTTTCACCTTTAATTCTATTCTCTATCCAAGGGTCATTGAGATTTAACCATTTAGCACATCCACAACCAAAACCAGCTACCAGCTAGACTAAGAAGCCATAGAAAACTCACACCAGAATCTTTATAGGCTCAAGCCTCACTAAAAAACATATCAATCAATGGCCCCTTGAGAACATTTAGTGTATCGTAAATGCAAAGCGCAATGTTTATGCTGATATCAATAAAGATAATAAAAAAAACATTCAAGGAAAGATATTGAACATTGTTGCTTATGAATCACACATCAGAAGTCACTAATATCATTACTCGAATGAACACATAAATTAAACAAAGTTCACAAAAAAAACAGCAGAAACAAACCCACTGCTAAGAGAACAATAAACCACATAGAAGATACATCATACTAACTTCACATCTAACAAGATGTAAACACTCGATCATGTACCATTCCAAATCATTTCATCAAGAGAGCTATTTTTCCCACCCCGACACACTCCCCTCCCCGAGCCCATCATAAAATATAATTATATTTACATTTGTACCCTTTTCCTTATTCTTCATTCACGTTTTTTTATTAACGTTTTTTAGTTTTAATTTTTTTAGTTTTGTTTTTTTAACTAAATTTATTTTTTTTTCAATTTTATTTTTGAATAATTTTTTATTATATATTTGTAATCTTTGTTTATTTTTTATTGTAAATTTTAAGGGTTATTTTTGTAAAAATTAAAAAATATGGATTAAAATAAAAATTATATATATGAACTAACAAAAATACTAACAGTAAACACATTTATAACTTACAAATAATTTTTTATTCAAATTAACAATTAGTAAACACATTTATAGATATAAAAAAATACATGAAAATATATAAAAATAGAAATTTTAATGCCTACAAATTCAGCTTTGACACATTTGGTGGTATACCTATTACATGTGTAAAGGGTTGGATGAGGGTAATTTAAAAGGAGGAATATTTTGGCATGTGTCGAGGGTTGAAGAGAAGGTAATTTAAAGGAAGTGAGAGGTTTTGACACGTGTCATGTATCAAGGGTTGGAGGATGTGTAATTTAAAGGAAAGAAAGATTTTGACTTGTGTCAAGAGTGTGATGAGATAATTTAAAAGGAGGGGAGGTTAGAGGGTAATTTAAAGAGAGAGGAAAGTTATGATATATATCAGAAGTTGTTAAGGGTTTGAGGAGAAGTAATTTAAATGAATGAGAGGTTTTGATATATGTCAAAAATAAAATAAAATAAAATAAAATAAAAATGGATGAAAAAAATAAAAAATAAAACTAATAAAACTAATAAAAATAAAGAAACAAAACTAAATAAAATAAAAAAATATATGAAAATGTATATTAAAAAAGAAATGTTGATTATGAAGATAATTTAAAGGAAGGATCATATTTTGACATAGATTAAAAATTATATAAAATAAAAAAATAAAAATATTTGATGAAAAAATAACAAATAAAATTGATTTTAAAAACTAAATAACAAATAAATAAAATAAAAAAATATAAGTGAAGGAGTTGTTATTTTAAAGGTGAAAAAGGGGTATAAAGATAATTTAGGAGAGGGTGCTGTCAGATGAGGAGGTGGGAAAACAATTTGCTTTCATCAATAAACCTAGAATTGCAAAAGGAAAAGGAATAACAATCTAAAGAGAATGCAACTTACGTTGGATCGAAGGAAAGCCATCTGCACCGACAAGATCAAGGAGAATGAAGAAGAATGCTGAGCCGTTCGATGGGCGGCAGCTTTTCGATCGGATTGGAAGTTTGGGAAGGCGCACAAATTTGACCAGCTTTAAACACCGTCCACTGATGTATGGGTGGGGCTCCACGCACCGTCTGAATTTTTTAATATTTTTTTTTATAAAAGTATTGATATTTTTCTGGCAATTTCCAAAAGATGCCCTAAAGTTTATTGCTCCACCAAAGTCAGATGTTTCACCTAATACCTTCCCTAAAATTAAGAAAAAAATAAATAAGTTTGTAGAATGCTAAAAAATATTTTTAAAAATATATATCGTTTAAAATCTTATTTTTAGAAATTATATAATATATTAAGACATTTTAAAGTAAATGCGAATTGGTAATTATATAAGTTTATAAATAATTTTATTCGTAGATATTATATAAATCTTATGTTTATCTACAGCCTCCTCTGAATTAAAGTGCTTCTGTCAGAAAGTCCCCGATCTAGAGCAGAAAGACGAGCTAATTTCTTGGGTCCACCACTGAATTCTCGCCGACATCCGCGCCGCCACTTCCTCGTCGTCCTCTGTGCCGTTTCCTTCGCGCAGGAAGATGAGGGAGATCCTCCACATCCAAGCGGGACAGTGCGGAAACCAGATCGGGTCCAAGTTCTGGGAAGTCATCTGCGATGAGCACGGCATCAGCAGCACCGGGGCGTACGCCGGCGACTCTGATCTGCAGCTGGAGCGCGTCAGCGTCTACTTCAACGAGGCCACCGGACAGAGGTATGTGCCGCGGGCCGTCTTGGTTGACCTCGAGCCTGGCACCATGGACGCCGTCCGCTCCGGGCCCTTCGGCCGGATCTTTCGCCCCGACAACTTCATCTACGGTCAATCCGGCGCTGGGAACAACTGGGCCAAGGGCCACTACACCGAGGGCGCTGAGCTCGTCGACGCCGTGCTCGATGTCGTGCGCGCCGAGGTCGAGAAGTGCGATTGCTTGCAAGGTTCGAAATTCTTGCCTCCCCAATTCTCCGTGAAAAAAACAAGAGAGGAGAATTTGCAGGAATTCGCAACAGAACTTTACTTTTGAAACTAAATTTTCTGCAAATTGCATGTGTAATTACGTTCCTTGTCATGCTATTCATCTTTAGTTCAAAGCATAGAAAGCTGAATCATTTCCTGATTTCACTAGCTAAATTGGAAGTATCTGTAGATGAGAGAAATTGGCTTACAGGGAACTTCTTTTGTGCATTCCCTTTCTTTAGGCTATGAGATCAACAGGGTTAAAGAACATTTGTCACCAAAATTACAAACTTTTCATGTTTTACTATTGGTGTTCTAATGCAAATCAAAGTTCAGTGGTCAATTATTTTGTCTTTCATTCAAAGAAGAGAGTTTCCGAATTTGCAGACAAACTTCTTTGGGCTAGCATATCATTTTTTTGCTTTCTAAAAGTTAGGTGTTAATTGTATAGTAATTGTATTAATGTGAAAAATATATATATGTATGATGTTATTATTGCTATTCTTAGAGCTATTTGAAGTTTGACAAATCATTTTCCTATTGACATTGATATACATCAAAGGTACTAGATGAACTAACCGATCTTATTCTAAACATACTGCTAGCTCAATAAAAGGATAAAATTCAAATAGTTGGGATAAACAAGAGTTACGATGATGAATTTGGATATTGATTGTGTTGATGCAGTATTGCTTTTTACAAGGCTACAAAGATAACTAATAATCATTTTCAAAAGTTAAGACCAAATATCTCCCAATTTTAGCTACTATTGAAATTCAGAATCGACTCTGGATTAGAAAATTTTGGTTTGTGTGAACTTTTTTTTAAAGATAAATCCTTTTTTCTCTTTAGAAATGTTCATTTACATCCTTTTTCTGAAGAACATAGTCGTTCTCTTTCACTTAATTATTTGGATTAGCCAATTTGAGCTACAATTTGTATTTTGATTTTCATACTGTTTTCAGTTTCATACTCATGATCAATCTGTCACCAGAATTTCACCAGCTACATATACTACTATAACTTACAGGATTCCAGCTATGTCATTCCTTGGGAGGTGGTACTGGATCCGGCATGGGCACTCTCCTTGTCTCAAAGATTCGCGAAGAATATCCTGATCGAATGATGCTCACCTTTTCGGTGTTTCCTTCGCCAAAGGTCTCGGAGACAGTGGTAGAGCCATACAATGCTACTCTTTCAGTGCATCAACTTGTTGAAAATGCCGATGAAAGTATGGTCCTTGACAATGAAGCTCTTTACGACATTTGCTTCCGCACGCTCAAGCTCGCCACACCCAGCTGTAAGTCGACACCTACTTTGTATGTGTTATCACATTCCTATAGTTTGATCGACTTTCTTAAGTACCATTTCTCTTGTAACATCTACTCTTGTTGCATTCTGATATTTTCTTTGATATTTATATCTGCCAGTTGGTGACCTGAATCACCTTATCTCTGCTACCATGAGTGGTGTCACATGCTGTTTAAGGTTTCCTGGTCAGCTGAACTCTGATCTGAGAAAACTCGCAGTGAACTTGATTCCTTTCCCCCGGCTTCACTTCTTCATGGTTGGCTTTGCTCCCTTGACCTCGAGAGGATCGCAGCAGTACCGCGCGCTAACTGTGCCCGAGCTGACACAGCAGATGTGGGATGCTAAGAACATGATGTGTGCTGCCGATCCACGACATGGTCGATACCTTACTGCTTCAGCCGTGTTCCGTGGAAAGATGAGCACAAAGGAAGTGGATGAACAGATGCTCAATATCCAGAGCAAAAATTCCTCCTACTTTGTTGAGTGGATTCCGAACAATGTCAAGTCTAGTGTGTGTGACGTCCCTCCGAAAGGGCTGAAGATGTCGTCGACGTTTATTGGGAACTCAACTGCCATTCAGGAAATGTTCAGCCGAGTCAGCGAGCAGTTCACTCTGATGTTTAGGAGGAAGGCTTTCCTTCACTGGTATACGGGTGAAGGAATGGATGAGATGGAATTCACTGAGGCAGAAAGCAATATGAACGATTTGGTAGCCGAATATCAGCAGTACCAAGACGCGACGGCTCAGGAATACGAAGTGGAATCCGAGGAAGAAGAGTTCGCTGCCTGAAGCTCGAAAACTGCCTGTTGTAGTTGGTTTTGTGAGGTTTGGTGATTGTTTTTATCCATGTTTGTGTGCTATCAACAATGTGCAAGAGGAAGTTGTGAATTGCCAATTCCTGATCATAAAATCTGTTATTTATGTAACTATTGTGATTTGTGGGGTTCTATCAATTAGAATAAAACTATCAGACAAACTGGTCTCTGATAATCCTTTTGTGGCTAGAAACATAAAAATTCTAGTGTTGGGTGCCAGATATCAAGTAGCTCTTGTGCAGCTGACCATGTATTTTAAATAAAAAAAAAAATCTTTAATCATGCATTTTATTTTATCTTTATTTTATTAAAAAAAAACAAATGCTATTAAGTGATCATTCAGAATATTAAAA
This sequence comes from Zingiber officinale, assembly GCF_018446385.1. NCBI lineage: Eukaryota > Viridiplantae > Streptophyta > Magnoliopsida > Zingiberales > Zingiberaceae > Zingiber > Zingiber officinale. Next base: position 30,896,405 of record NC_056004.1, read on the forward strand.
ATTTTAAACTTCTATTTATGCATCTTGATGTTACTAACTTAGCATCTAACTATGCAGGTTTAACTAAATAATTATCCAAATGTCCCTAAATAATTAGCATCTTGTCCCTGTTATATTAATTAGTTGTATTACTAGAGAAAGCGCTCGCATTCCTCGACGAAGAAAGCGCAGGAAATGAAACGATGCCACGCTTCAATCATTGTTAATTTTTTTTAGGACCATGTCACAGGAAAATTACATGGGTGCTGTATTTTCTTATTTAAACCATCAAAAGTTTATTCCTCACAGAAAATACAAAAACAAATTACTGGTTCAACCACAGTGACAGCAGTATTGTTTTGGTTGGTTTTGAACGTTGATACGGAACATTATCAGTGGTCAATGTAAGGTTGATAGTTAAAATAATATAATAGTTAAAGTTAAAATTTAATTTAAGATGAGGTGACAGTCAAAATTAATATATATATTTAAATGAAATATTTTTAATGGGGCTCAGCTTCTTATTTTTTATGGGTATAACTCTTAATATAAATCTGATTAGCCCCAGAGCTGATCGAATCTCCAGGGCTCAACTCCCCACTTCTCATGGATATGGCTCCAACGTAAAACCGATGGCCCCCGAACCGATCGGACCTCCGGAGCTTAGCTCCCCACTTCTTATGGGTATAGCTCCCAGCGTAAATCTGATCAGCCCTAGAGCCAGGCGGATCGCCGAGGCTCAGCTCCCCACTTCTCATAGGCATGACTCCCAGCATAAACTCGATCGGTCCCAGAACTGGTTGGATCTCAAGGATTCAGCTCCCCACTTCTCATAGGCATGACTCCCAGCGTAAACCCAATCGGCCTAGAGCTGGTCAGATCTCCGAGGCTCAGCTCCCCCACTTCTCATGGGCATGGCCCCTAGCGTAAACTAGATTGTGTTAGTTAGAGCCCTAGAGCCAATCATTTGATGATTGTATGGACTCATTGTATCATATTCTTGTATATTAATAAAGGTATTTATTTGGTTATTATACTTATTTGTATTAGTGCCAAATAGACTAAGTATAATAGCGTCCTTGAGTAGAAGGTTCATACTTATATCAATCGATTATTTGAATCGATAGTGAGATGATATAGGAAACACTACTCTAAATCATTCCTAGTCGAGTATTAACATTCAGGGACAATGTTAATGCAATAAGACTAGCATGTAGGTCAGCTCGATGACTTGATCTCACCAGTCATGGATATAGAGATATCAAGCTGACACATGGGTATACATTGGAGAATGTATACTGAATGACCCGCCATGAGAAAGTATCATGAATCGTTATATGAGTGTCATATACTTTCTCATGTGGCTATTAGTATGACTATTAGTCCTTAGACCTGAAGTCACCATGGATCCCTACATAAGGAGTTATTGGTTTCGTCAAACGTCACCCGTAACTGGGTGGACTATAAAGGCGATTATTGGGTATATAACGAATTATGTAGAGGGATGTGAGTGATGTAGATGAGATCTATCACTCCCATATGACGGGAGCGACATCGGTATTCTTGATAGAGTGAGACCACTAAGTGTATGACCATGCCCAAATGAGTCAACATTAGATGTTGAGCTCATTTGATCGAGTGAGTCTACTTGGAGTTCAAGATTTAGATTGATTAGAGGATGACACGGTCTATGCCTCATATTGATCAATCTAGATGTCTAGGATAGAAGGACACTTGTCATTATTTTGTGAGGAGTCACAATTGGTAGTCACAAGGTGATGTCGGATCTCGACATTCTTGTAACTTGGGTAGTAATGATGTGTTGCTAGATACCGCTCATTACTTATGCTCCTAAATGTGTTTAGGGCATTGCCAACGTTACAAGAACCTATAGGGTCACACACTAAGGACAATTAGATGGAGATTAGGTTCATATGATGAACCAAGAGGATTAGATTCATTTGATGAATCAAATTGGATTAAGAGTAATCCTAATTGGGCTAACTTGAGTTGGACTCAAGTTGATTCATGTATTCAATGAGTCTAATTTAGATTATGACTCATTAAATCAACTTAATTTAGTGAATTAGATTCATTATATTAAGTTGGCTTGAATCAAATGGTTAGATTAGATCAACCATGGAAGAGATTTGGTCAAGTTTGACTTGACTTGAGAGGAAGTTTAAAAGTCAAGTTTGTCTTGACTTTATGTCACCTCATTGGTGAGTTGGCATTGATGTGGACCAATGATGATGCATCACATCATCATGGTTGCCACCTCATGAAAGTTACAAAGCCATTTTCTTAATAACTTCACATTAATTGCATTTAATGGGGAGTTACACAAGGGAAGTGGCCGGCCACTTTGGTTTTGAATGTGAAATTCATTTTTCATTCAAGTGGGTATCTTCTTCCTCAAGCTCTCCCTCTCCCTCTCCTCTTTGCTTGGCCGAATCTCACCAAGGTGCTAGCACACCTTTTGTGTGAGGTTTCTCCACCTACGTGTCCGTGTGGATACTTCTAGAGGACCGACACTTGACGGTCTTGAGATCTGGCAACTCCTTGGAAGAGCGGGAACGCGAAAGGGCACACAACAAGGGTAAAGTTCTCAACACATAGATCTAGGAGTAGATCTAAAGATTTCGAAACTCGTATTTGTATTTCGTTCGATTTTCCTTGCACGGATCTACGGCTTTGGGTGATTCGGGGTTTCCACGACGCGAAAAGCGGTTTTCGCGGCCCGAAAAACCCAACAGATTGACCCCAGAGCTGGTCGAATCTTCGGGACTCAGCTCTCCACTTCTCGTGGGCATGACTCCTAGCGTAAACCCAATCGACCCCAGAGCTGGTTGGACCTCCGGAGCTCAACTCCCCACTTCTCATGGGCATGACTCCTAGCATAATCTCGATTAACCCCAAAGTTAGTCAGACCTCTGGGGCTCAGCTACCTACTTCTCATGGGCATGACTTCCAGCATAAACTCGATCACCCCCAGAGCCAATCAGACTCCCTCTAGGAGACAACATTGTCAGAGAATAATGGCTACTCACCATAGAATATTCCACTACTTTGACATATATATGTAACGAAACCTTCCTCTGCATAGGGAAAGGTTGTTGTACATCCTCCACCACCCGACATATTCTGACACCGGGCATTCTTTGACGCTTCATTATTGCGAAAGTTATGAGAGGCTGTACAAAAAGGGGTCATCTCCGTTGGCCAGGTACGAGCACGCATGCACACATGTATCCACACTACTATTCTACTGTTCATCTTCTTCTCCATTTTTCATCAGGACTACGATTCTGACTTGCGCATCAGAGTGCCTGTGCTATAGATCCCCAGTGAAGGCCGGTCAAATCTGAGGAGTTGTAACTCTTGAATAAAAGTAGTAATGAAGGCAATCATGGGGGCATGGAGATAATGGTCGGGGTTACTGGGATCATGAGAACGTGGAGATAATGGGGTTAGTGGGATTATGGGGAAATACAGATAAGGGGGTTAGTGAGAGATCAAAACTTCACCCCTATAAATAATCATATACACACCTATCTAAGGAAAATTTTCTTAGTAAGAGAAGACTAGAAGACATATTCGTGGCATAATTATTTTGGCAAAGAAGGAGAAGTTATTGCCATATCAATTTCTAAGAAGTGTTGTAAGTGGGTTTATTATATAAATTATAAGTTCCAAAAATGATAATTTTATTTTCTAAAATTTATTTTATTTCTCTAATGTTATTTTCGATTGTTCATTACTAGATTTTGAACACTAAATTACTAATGAACTAAATGGTAGAGATACGTATTCTGAATATTATTAATTACTGAATTATTACTGATTACCGACCTTTCCTCTAGGAGGGATAATTCTATAGGACTGATATTAGTTTAAGCCACGAGGGAAATGATTTAATTTTAGTGCCTAAGTAACATTTGTGTTGAGATTATTATTATTTTACTACTGAAAAACTACTATTTTAAAAAACTACAGTGATCCTGTCCGAATACTAGGGAAATAGTCCACTGGCTCTGGTGTATGATTTATTGACTAGTGGATGACTTCTTTAGCTTGAAATGAAATTTTCCTCTGATCCTGTGCACAGGTAGATGATCCAATAAAATGTTAGTGACCAAAGATCAGGGAAGGGGTCCCTGACAATGTCCTCCAACGCTCAAATCAGTACTATACTGGATGAAAGAATGACGAACAGAAGAGAAAGTGTTTATGCGAGCGTAAGGTGTAGATGATGCTAATTGCGTACCTTGCCAATGGAGAGGACCTCCTTTTATATACCACCTCTCATAACCTCAGTAATCATGAGAAATCTCAAGTTGTCAGAGTTTGTTAGGTGATAAAAAGTGTGCAATCTGAACCTCTCGGAATGATTATACGAGGAATTTTTTGTTTATCCATTGATGTACCATCTTTTGTCGTTTATACTTCGTGCCATTACTGAGGCGATTAGAGAAATATGTTGTCATGATTAGCTGGCTTATGAGAGACATAATAATCCTCAAAGAAAGCTTCAAAAGAATATTCCTTGATAAATTCTGGTAATCTATGATAATATTGTCAAGAATTGTCTACTGAGTATATCTCGGTTGATCTCTGGGGTCAACCTTATTTATGCCTGTCTTTGTATTAATTTGTTTGGTCGTGTATTAAACACCATAAAAATTTATTCAGAGACTGATATGATGTCCAAAGTATGGTAAGAACTCATTTGAGAGACCATATGATTAACTGTATATTAAAACAACATTCAAGAGGCGATGTGATATCAAGTAATTTTAGACCCGACCAACCTTTGCTTGGCCGAACATTCATGTAAATCCTCTAGAGGGCAGGTGCCTCTAAGTCCGATCAAGTTTTGCCCGCCCAAGTGTATATTGAGAACTTTATGAGGTTGAGTGTTCTTAAGTCCGACCGACTTTTACCCGACCGGGCAGATACAGAGGAACTTATGTTCGACCAGCCTTCATCTGACCGATCGAATATTTAAGAGCTTTATAAGGCTAAAGGTGTTAAGCCCGGCCGGCTTTTGCACGTCAGGTCTTTTTCCGCCCGTGTGGGTATTGAGGACTTTATGAGGCTAAGGGTGCTAAATCGGTCGACCTTTCTTCACCCGTGTGGGTATTGAGGACTTTATGAGAGGCTTAGGGTGCTAAACCCGACCGGCCTTTGCTCGGTCGACCTTTTTCCGCTCGCTTGAGTATTGAGGACTTTATGAGGCTATGGATGCTAAGCCCGACCGGCCTTTGTCCGACTAGCCTTTTTACGCTCGCCTGTGTATTGAGCATTTTATGAGGCTAAGGGTGCTAAGCCCGGGCGACCTTTGATTGACCGGGCATACACAGAGAGTCTTAAGTATCTTGAGCCCGACCAACCTGTCATCTGACTGTGTGAGTATAAAGAGTTTTTAGAAGGCTTAAGTGCTTAGGGCTTGGATGACCTTTCATCCAACCGAGCTTCCTTGAACTCGACAGGTCATTTACTGGCCGAGCGCATTATCTCTTTAGTTTCAGAGTAAAACCCTAGAGTCATTATATTCGACTAAGTTCATAGTCAGTCATCTTTATCCGAACGTCCTATTGTAGGGTCGCACAGGCAAGCCCTGAGAACTTTGAGGCTGGGCGATCAACAAAACCAAGTGTAGAAGACCCCTCTATCCTGACTTTGATCGTCATATCATCTTGACTTTGACTACAACGTCATCTCCTGAATTCGCTTGTTATAACCCGTATCATACAGTATTTGTGTTTTATCCCTCGCTTGTTGAGTGACTTCCAAATTACTCACTCTTTACAATCCGTTTCAGTTAGAGATGAAATTGGAACCGAGAATGAGATTGAGGATCAAGAGTAAGTCGAGTTCTGAGGATGGTGAATCCATTCTAATTACTGACAGGAAGATTAGAATTCAGCTATAATAATGAGCTATTGATTTAAGTGAATATAATTTAATTCGTTCGAATGGTGAAAATAGTGTATCGTTTATTTTGGGAATGAAAAGACTGATTTTCTTTGGTAATTATTATACTACTGAGTCTGGTTGTTTTTTAATCTTGGATTTGAAATCAACACCGATGTTAGTCGTCGGTCGCGGAGCATGACACCTCCCTGTTCTTGCTTTAACATTCATGTTTGCTATCTTTGTGAGATGCACAGGTCCGCGGTTTCCAACTCCAGGTCCTTCCACTGTCGACAATCTTGCTCTCTTACTGGTCGTTTATCCATTCAGTTTTCGGACGAGATCACATATAAATCTTTCTCATCTTTCGATAATATTTCTCGGATCCGATTAAGTCGAGCTCGGGTCAAGCCAAGCCAAGCTCAGGTCTTGTCAAATTGTGTTTGGGTCAAGTCTGCCCTTGATATAAGACATCAAGTAAATTCTGTTCGAGTTGCATCTAAGTTTGGCCCGTTCAAATTGAAACTTTGATTTCGACTTAGCAGTTGCTGAGGCGCCGATCAGCAAGAGAGGTATCTGTCAGTATGGAAATCCTGTCATCCTTTCTCTCTCTATTTAAAAGTAATATGTGTTGGGAATAAACCCGTTACAATCTTGTTGTGATCGTCTCAGAAGCTCTGTTTCACGCTTCTGAGTCCATACCAAATGCACAAGTACTTACAATCAAGAAGGTTTGAGCAGATAATCTCAAACTGTCGACTCTATTGAGTCGATCCAAGCGCCAAGTAGGTGAGTCGCGGACACCGTGAGTTGTCGAGCAGCGCCAAGTTGCTACCGAGAGTTGTTGACAGGATGTCAGGAGCTGCAACACGAACTCAAAGTGGATGCCGAGTCCAGCAGAGCGCTGTCTCCTTAAAACAGATTCGGCCCCTCCACGGTACTCAGAGGATTAGGTGGACGTCTGTCTCCCAGGATAAAACGGCAGGATCACGAGCACAACCGAGCACTGGTTGTCGTGACGATCTGAACTAGATCCGAAAACTATCACTATTTCTGTTGAGCAAGGAAAAATACCCAACAGAAGGGAAGAAAACATGGGGATTCAAGGAGGACAAAGCTCACATTACTTGAGTTTTTTCTCTCCTTTTTCTTTCTTTTTCTCTCTGCCTTTTGCTTCTCTGCTCAAGGTCTTATATAGACCTCTGTGGCCTTTTGATCTGCTTGCAAACTCGTTGCAAGCACAATGAGCAAGCCACGTTGTGGCTTGCATTCTTGCCAGCAAGCCACAACGTGGCTTGCATGCTTGCCAGCAAGCCACAACGTGGCTTGCTTGCAAGCTTGCCACGTGTTGTGGCTTGCTTGCAAGCTTGCCACGTGGCGAGCAGGCAAGCTTGCCACGTGGCGTGCAGGTAAGCGGACGACCTTCCTTGTCTTGTATGCTGACCAACAAGTTGTCTGACTGATGTTACAAATAATGGGGTTCACAAAAAGACCCTTCGGGTTGATGTCATCCGGGCCCTGGATTTCCAACCCCCTTTGTTCCGAATCAGTCGGAAAGCCTTGCTTTCTATCGTTGTGGGACTACAACCCACACGTCGCGTTTTCATTCAATTTTTTCAACAATCCCCCACATGAATGAAAACAAGGATTTGTGATAGTTTTCGACAGTTGAGTCGAGTATAGGATAGGTAAGTGTTACCCTTTGAACCTTCCCTTGTAAACTCTGTTTGCTCACTGGCTGATTAGTAGACGTGATGTCTTTGAACTGTTCGGCCGTTGGTGTAAGCATAGACAGATCTTACCCAAGACTCTCCCTGATATAGCTCAGGTCTTATGAGTGTGTTCGTTCTTGGCCATGAACACGCCTGGTTCTGTGAGAAGCTCTCAGAATTGTGCCTCCAATTCTCTTCGAAGCGGCCCCACTTCTTTCTCACATAGGTGATCCCTCAAGAGTTACCATCTACTCTTTTTTGATCATTAAAAGCCCATCGGCTTATCCTGGTCTCGTCACTGTTTCATGGGGCTTCCCCTACAGTGTGTCTAGTCAGTGCAGATTAGTTGTCCCTTTGAACCTAGTTCTTGGGATCTCCAGTCAGCATAGGTTGGGTGTCCTCTGTACTGATCGCTGATAACGACATCAAGCCCATTCCTTGTGATGAGCTTGCAACTAACTCTCGATTTAACCCTTTGGTTAGCGGATCCGCTAGGTTATCTTTTGACTTCACATAGTCAACATTGATAACTCCAGTTGAGAGTAGTTGTCTAATGGTATTATGTCTACGACGTATATGTCTAGACTTACCATTATACAGATGGCTCTGTGCCCGACCAATTGTTGATTGACTATCGCAATGTATGCAAATTGCCGGCACAGGTTTTGGCCATCGTGGAATATCTTCTAAGAATTGTCGTAGTCATTCAGCCTCTTCACCACATTTGTCAAGAGCTACAAACTCATATTCCATCGTGGATCTGGTTATTACGGTTTGCTTAGAAGATTTCCAGGAAATTGCTGCACCAGCTAGAGTGAAGACATATCCACTCGTAGACTTAGAGTCTTGTATATCATATATCCAACTTGCATCGCTGTATCCTCCGATCACAGTAGGATATCTTGTATAATGCAGTCCATATTCACGAGTGTACCTTAAGTACCTCAGTACTCTTGTTATCCCTTTCCAGTGCTCAATACTGGGATTACTCGTGTATCTGCTCAGTCTGCTTATTGCGTAGGCTAAGTCTGGTCGTGTACAACTCATCAAGTACATCAGACTTCCAATCACTCGAGAGTATTCTATCTGCAAGATACTTTCACCTCGATTTTTCGATAGATGTTGACTCGTATCTAATGGCGTTCGTGCCAACGCAGTATCACCCTTGGTGAATTTCTCAAGAATCTTGTCCACGTAATGGGACTGATTAAGAACAAGTCCTTCTGTCGTTCTAAGAATTTTGATTCCTAGAATTACATCAGCTAGGCCCATGTCTTTCATGTCAAATCTTAAGTTCAACATGTCTTTAGTGGATTTGATTATCTTATCATTACTCCCAATGATAAGTATGTCATCTACATAGAGGCACAAGATGACATAGGCATTCTCTGTGGCTCTCATGTAGACACATTTATCACATTCATTGATCTTGAATCCACATTCCTTCATGGCATTATCAAATTTTTCATGCCACTGCTTTGGTGCTTGTTTCAAGCCATATAATGACTTCACTAATCTACAGACCTTGTTTTTCTGTCCTGGTACAGAAAATCCTTCAGGTTGGTCCATATAGATTTCCTCTTCTAAATTCCCGTTTAGAAAGGCTGTCTTTACATCCATTTGATGTATTTCGAGATTCCATAGAGCGGCGATAGCTAACAATACTCTAATGGAAGTTATTCTCGATACCGGAGAATATGTATCGAAGTAATCAAGGCCTTCTCGTTGTCGATATCCTTTGATTACCAATCTGGCCTTGTATTTATCGATTGTGCCATCTGATTTCATTTTCTTCTTGAAAATCCATTTGCAACCTAATGGTTTACTTCCCGGAGGAAGATCCACGAGTTCCCAAGTGTGATTTTGCAAGATAGATTCTATCTCAGATGCAATTGTCTCTTTCCAGTGAGGGCCATCAGACGAGCTTACTGCTTCTGAGTAACTCCGGGGCTCACTTTCCAGCATGAAAGTGATAAAATCCGATCCATAGGATTTTTCTACTCGAGCTCGTTTACTCCGTCTAAGCTCAACCTTCACTGGTTCAGCATCTTTTTCTTTGTCTTGTGTTTCATATGCCCGTTTTGAGGAGCTAGCATCCTCTCGGGTCTTAAAAGGAAATACATGCTCAAAAAATGAGGCATTTCTTGATTCGATTATTGAGTTCTTGTGTATCTCCGGTATGTGTGACTCAAACACACAAAATCTATACGCAGAGCTGTTTTGTGCATATCCAATAAATATGCAATCAATAGTCTTTGGTCCTATCTTAATCCTTTTCGGATCAGGCACCAACACTTTGGCAAGACACCCCCACATTCGTAAATATTTGTAGGACGGTTGTCTTCCATTCCACAACTCATAAGGGCTCTTATCTATTTTCTTCCGGGGCACCTTATTTAAAAGGTAATTAGCTGTTAACACAGCTTCCCCCCACATGGACTCTGGCAATCTAGAGCTTAAGAGAAGAGCATTCATCATCTCCTTAAGAGTTCGGTTCTTTCGCTCAGCAACTCCATTTTGCTGAGGAGTATAAGGAGCTGTTGTTTCGTGTCTGATCCCATGTTCAGCACACAACTCAGCGAACGGTGACACATATTCGCCGCCTCGGTCACTTCGAACCACCTTAATCTTCCTATTAAGCTGGTTTTCAACCTCATTCTTATAGAGAGCAAATTTCTCTATAGCTTCATCCTTACTTTTGAGAAGATACACATAACAGTATTTTGTGTTATCATCTACAAAAGTGATGAAATATTTATTACCACCACGTGTTGGAGTACCTTTTAGGTCGCACACATCAGTGTGGATTAGGTCAAGTGGTTCATTACTTCTTACAATATGTTGAAAGGATGACCTTGTCATTTTTGCTTCAACACAAATCTCACACTTGTGTTTTGGGTCAAGGTGGAATGTAGGTATGCTTTGCATGTTTATTAATCTACGCAACACATCGTAGTTAACATGTCCTAGTCTACCATGCCACAAACACGAAGACTCAAGCATATAAGTGGAAGAGCTTTCATTTTTATTTATCTCGGGCCTAATGGCCATTACATTGAGCTTAAACAGCCCATCAGATACATAGCCTCTTCCTATAAACACTCCATGTTTGGACAATACAACTCTGTCCGACTCAAAAACAATGCGAAAGCCATGCTTGCTCAGAAGTGATCCGGACACTAGATTCTTCCGAATCTCCGGAACGTACAACACATTGTTCAGAGTGAGGTCCTTGCCCGAGGTCATCTTCAGCACCACCTTTCCTTGGCCTATGACGTCCGAGGTTGCTGAGTTCCCCATGAACAGTTTATCTCCAGTAACTTCTTCGAAGTTGTGGAGCAGCTCTTTGTTGCAGCACACATGTCTGGTGGCTCCAGTATCAATCCACCATTGCCGAGGATTGGAACCTATTAGGTTCACTTCAGAAATCATGGCGCAGAGATCCATATCCTGTTCTCCCGCCAGGTTGGCCTCAGGTTTTTTCTTCTTTGGCCTTTTACAATCTGAAGCCTTGTGACCCATACGATCACAATTGTAGCATTTCCCTAAGAACTTCTTTTTCATGTTTTGTCCTTTGGGTTGCGTCGTGGAAGATTTTGGATGCTTCCGTTTTGAGCTTTGTCCGTGCTCAACAACATTGGCTTTTACAGTAGCCTGAGAGAACAGTTTTCTCTCCGAATTCTTGTTGTCTTCTTCTATACGAAGGCGAACAACAAGTTCCTCCAGGTTCATTTCCTTCCGCTTGTGCTTCAGATAATTCTTGAAGTCCTTCCAGCCAGTTGGTAGCTTTTCAATGATAGCTGCCACTTGGAAGGTTTCGCTCAGAGTCATACCTTCTGAGTGAATTTCTTGTAAGAGTACTTGAAGCTCCTGGACTTGACTGATTACAGACTTCGAGTCACTCATCTTATATTCCAGGAAACGACCAACAATAAACTTTTTGGCCCCAGCATCCTCCGATTTATATTTCTTGTCCAGAGATTCCCACAGTTCCTTTGCCGTTTTTATCTCACAATACACAAGATAGAGTGAGTCGGCAAGATTGTTAAGGATGTAGTTTCGACAAAGGAACTCAGACTCGTTCCATTTGTCGAGCAGAAGGAGGGTGTTCACCTCATCTACACCCTTAACAACCTTGGGAATTTCCTCGGTCAAGATACGTGCCAGACCTAGCGTGGTTAAGTAGAAGAACATCTTCTGCTGCCACCGCTTGAAATTCACTCCTGTGAATTTTTCTGGCTTTTCCCCGTGATTGATTGGCACATTCCCAATCGGGGCGGAGGAGGCCGGCACATGTTGAGCCTGTTGCATCTCAACATTTTCTGCCGCCATCGTAACAGAACGAATCTGTTTTAAGTTTTGTTGGGAATAAACCCGTTACAATCTTGTTGTGATCGTCTCAGAAGCTCTGTTTCACGCTTCTGAGTCCATACCAAATGCACAAGTACTTACAATCAAGAAGGTTTGAGCAGATAATCTCAAACTGTCGACTCTATTGAGTCGATCCAAGCGCCAAGTAGGTGAGTCGCGGACACCGTGAGTTGTCGAGCAGCGCCAAGTTGCTACCGAGAGTTGTTGACAGGATGTCAGGAGCTGCAACACGAACTCAAAGTGGATGCCGAGTCCAGCAGAGCGCTGTCTCCTTAAAACAGATTCGGCCCCTCCACGGTACTCAGAGGATTAGGTGGACGTCTGTCTCCCAGGATAAAACGGCAGGATCACGAGCACAACCGAGCACTGGTTGTCGTGACGATCTGAACTAGATCCGAAAACTATCACTATTTCTGTTGAGCAAGGAAAAATACCCAACAGAAGGGAAGAAAACATGGGGATTCAAGGAGGACAAAGCTCACATTACTTGAGTTTTTTCTCTCCTTTTTCTTTCTTTTTCTCTCTGCCTTTTGCTTCTCTGCTCAAGGTCTTATATAGACCTCTGTGGCCTTTTGATCTGCTTGCAAACTCGTTGCAAGCACAATGAGCAAGCCACGTTGTGGCTTGCATTCTTGCCAGCAAGCCACAACGTGGCTTGCATGCTTGCCAAAAATGCCAGCAAGCTGTGGCTTGCTTGCAAGCTTGCCACGTGTTGTGGCTTGCTTGCAAGCTTGCCACGTGGCGAGCAGGCAAGCTTGCCACGTGGCGTGCAGGTAAGCGGATGACCTTCCTTGTCTTGTATGCTGACCAACAAGTTGTCTGACTGATGTTACAAATAATGGGGTTCACAAAAAGACCCTTCGGGTTGATGTCATCCGGGCCCTGGATTTCCAACCCCCTTTGTTCCGAATCAGTCGGAAAGCCTTGCTTTCTATCGTTGTGGGACTACAACCCACACGTCACGTTTTCATTCAATTTTTTCAACAATATGTTGCAACATCAAAACAAGCAATTTAATTATTACTATTCCATTTTCTCTATTTTTCTTTGAGATTTGACTTAATGAGCTTTGAAATAAAAGACTCACCTTGACCCCTTCTAACATCCTCCTTGAATCTTTCCGGACCTCTATCTGAAAATTCTTCTGGTGCTCAACAGTTGGAAGCCTACCTCCTAACGATAATCAGCCTCCTTAGAAATCATCCTGACAACAACCGACTTCGAAAGAAGTAAGTCATCTTGACAACAACCAACCTCATTGAAGTCCGACCTGCTGACCTATAGAGCAGAACCGACCTCCCAACTTGAAGAAAATCGACTCCATTGGTATCCAACCGGCCAAAAGTAATCCTTTAATCTCGGACCGATTCGGGTTCTAAAAGCTTAGTGAGTGTTGTCAGTTTTGGTCCACTGAATTAAAAGAGTTGGAAAATAAAACTAGCTAGATGGATAGAAATTCCAGTTTGTTTTGTCTCTTTGCCCCAGGCGAATATTAAAACTAGCTACAGGCTGCAGCACTCCGCTGCCACTACAAATTATTCGATGAGACAAACGAAGCTCACGGGCATTAAAATCGCAATGCCTCCGTCACAGGTTGCGCCATTACCAAACAAGTTAAAGCACTGCCCACCAAATCTCAGAAGTGGACTGGACCGACCTTTCATCCCCAACGGCTCCCTGCAGCAACATGCCACCATTTCTATTGATCGGATTTTAATTTGGCAAGAGAGGAGAGAGAGAAGAGTATTAATGAGATGGGGCTGTTGCGTCAGTGTTGCTTGGTCTTTGAGCAGCAGAGGTATGTATGTGTATCCACACAATTTCTTTTCACTCCCACACTTTCTCTGTTTTTCATTTTTTACCCATATAGTTTAAAATATTATAGTTTGTCATTCATAATTTATAAATTAATTAAAATAACCTCTGGCCCTAAAATCAAAAATATATATATATATATATATATATATATATATATATATATATGAATTTGCTATGTTGCGAATTTTATGCCACGCAACCCTGCGGACCTAGGGCACTTGAAGTCAATCAAGAATGTTTTATTTATTTATTTATTTTTATTTTACGATATATTATATTTATTTAGAATTCAAAATTTTAGAATTTAGGAATTATGTTATAATAAGTTTTAGTGAATAAGATTTTCCTTTTAGGGTTCAGACTTCTCTCTTAGATTATAATTTTTAAAATTAAAAATTTTAAATACTTACGGAGTATATTATATATAATTAGAGTTTACGATTTTAGGATTTAAGGGTTAAGTTATAATAAATTTAAGCTACTAGATTCCCCTTCAGGGTTTAGACTTTCTTTTTTGGTTATAGTGTTTAAGATTAAAAATTTTAGATTCTCACGGAGTACAGTACTTCTCTTTAAGAAAATATTAATTTAAAAAAAATGAATCAGGATATTGTAGCGTGTCTGTAGCAGAGTAGGATTATATATATATAATTTCTATGGATATCATTTTAGATTTGATATTACCTAGTTAAACTTTTTTTAATATATATATATATTATTAATGCCAAAATGCTGCCAACAAAATCTTGAGAATTTTTTTAAAATAGTTAATTATCAGAGTTATTTTGATAATTTATTAGTTAAAAAATTAATTAGAATAAAAATAATATATTTTTGATTAAAAATTAAAAAGATGTTCTTAGTTATTGTTATCTCCTTCTCAAAAAGAAGAGTCTTTTACCATATTTTTTTTTAAAAAAATAGCTTTATATATATATATATAATATCAAATTGATTAAAATTATTTAAATTTAATTAAAATCATTTTAGTATTGAAAAAATTATTTAAAACTATTTAAGCAGCATTGGAACATGTATTCAATAGCTATTATAATAGTTTTAAAATAATTTTAATTAAATTAATAAAAAAAATAATACAAAAGTGGTCATTATACAATATATATTTTTTTTAACTAAATTGAACTGTTTTATTTTAACATATTATAGCATCTACTAATTATATATTAGATTAAGAGTATTTTTGGCACTGAAAATATGGTGAAACACTCTATTATGTTTTTTAGCAAAAAAAACCTTTTTAATTTTTGTCTTATATTTTGTTCGTAGTTTTGTAATATTTTAAATAATGAAATGTAAAATAAAAAACAGATAAAATATATAAGAGCAAAATAAAATTTAATTGTTTGTTCCTTTTGACAAGCGAGCGTTCAGCGCTCCACCACCCCCGTGTTATTGTCTGTGGAGCCCAATCTCGTCGTTTTAGCCTGCTAGATTCTGCCGTCTATCCAAGATTTTGGACCAATCCAGTCCTGGAATTCGAGCAGTTGCAATCAACCTGAGTAAGTAATCTTTATGATCACGCGGAAACGGTTCTGAAACTGATTTGAATCTTGCAGGGAAGCACAGATTAGTGATGTTAATGCTGAACCCAATTGCACAGTGACGACGGCTCCTCCCTGGTTGATGGATCGATACACGACCACCCAAGTGGTGCAGGCTTTTGAGTCCAAACGTTCAGAACGTTGGAGAGAGAATCTTGCAGGGAAAGCGAGAGGTCATACACGCCAGGGGAAAATTCTCGGTTTAGTCCCAAATCATTTGGTTGTTTCCCGGTTCAGTCCCTGATCTTATTTGTGACCTGATTTAGTCTCATTTCTTTTTTATTTTTTACCCATTTGATCTTTCCGTCAACTAATAGTTAAAGCCCAGACTAAAAACCCTAATGCCTCTTTAGAGAAATTGATCCTCCTCCTCAAATCGTCATCTTCGGCGCTACCTCTCACCATCCAAGATCTGCTCACACCTCCATTCAATTTGTCACCTCAATCTAGCAATCCTCCTCCACACTCCTCCACAAGCTCAAGGTAAGACTTTTATTCTCTACTCGTTTGTTTTCAATTTGATTTTTCAATCTTTAGGATTTATATTCATGAGAAACTTGAAAATTTCACGAGAATGAGAATTGGAAAAATTGAAAGCAGCAAATGAGTGACTTTTATGTTTATGTTAGTTTTTTTGTTTGTTTATTTATTTATTTTTTTATGAATGACTTTTCAATATCTCATTCTTCAATATCTCAATCCAGCAAATGAGTTATTTATTTATTTTTATGCTAGCAATGATATAGACTCTATGAAAGGAAAAATGGTTGTCCGTGAGGATGAAAGTGAAGCGGATATTTGTGCAGACAGTGATGATTTAAACAGTCTTGATGATTCTGATGAGGATGAAGTTAAAAATTATCCATTGTTTGATCCAAAGAAGGATTTTGAAAATCTAGAGTTGAAGCTTGGTTTAGTTTTTAACTCAAAAAAAGAAGCAAAATTCACAATTGAAAGTCATTGCATTAGACAAGGAAGACCTGTGAAGTTTGTAAAAAATGATAATATCTGGCTTTGGGCTAAGTGCAATGATGATAATTGCTGTTGGATGATCCATGTTGCGAAGATGACTAATGATAACTGTTGGCAAGTAAGAAATTTTGATGGATGTCACAGTCATTGTGTTCGGGATTTTAAAAACAAGTGTGTCAACTCAACATGGTTGGGAAAAACTTTTGCTAAAAAATTCAGCACAAATCCTAAATTGGGACACTTGGAGTTTAGGGAAGAGATTTCTACCATCCTGCAATCAGATTTTTCGAGGAAGACTGCCTACATGGCTAAGAGAAAGGCGCTGAAATTGGTGCAAGGTTCTGTCGAGGAGCAATTTCAGCAAATAAGGAAGTATTGTGCTGAATTGAAAAGATCTGACGTTGGGGCTACTATAGTTTTGAAGTTGACGGAGGATGATGAAGGTCCAAGGTTTCAGAGATTATATGTTTATTTTTCAGCGTGTAAGCAAGGATTTAAGAATGCTTGTCGGCGTATCATTGGTGTTGATGGATGCTTCTTAAAGGTAGAACATGGTGGGCAATTGTTATCGGCCGTGGGGCTAGATCCAAATAATAATATATTTCCAATATGTTATGCAATGGTTGAGCGTGAAACAAAAGATAGTTGGACATGGTTTCTTCGCCTCTTAGATGAAGACATTGGTATTGGCAATGATCCACATACCTGGGCATTTATGTCAGATAAGCAAAAAGGTTTGATTCCTGCACTTGAATCATTGTTTCCTGATGTTGAACATAGATTTTGTGTGAGACATTTAGAGAGCAATATGAAACGTGATGGATTCAAGAGTGTAGCGATTAAGATCGCCTTTTGGGCTGCGGCAAAGGCAACAAGAATTGAAGAGTTTCAAGTGCACATGGCTGAGTTAAAAGACATTGATACAAAAGCATATGGATGGTTGGTGAACAAACCTGAAAGCCAGTGGTGTAAGGCATATTTCAGCACCACTTCTAAATCAGACATCTTGTTGAATAACATGTGCGAAAGTTTTAACAGCTTTATATTAGATGCTAGGGAGAAGCCAATAATTGAGATGTTTGAGATAATACGAAATCTTTTGATGGGCAGATTTCAAAAAAATAGAGAGAGGGCTGAGAAATGGAAAGGTCGAATTTGTTCAAAGATCAGAGATGTGTTAGAAAAGATCTATGTGGAGGCTATTAGGTATTCCCCCATGAAATCAGATGAAATGCACTACCAGATAACAAGGTCAGATGATAGACGTGATCAACATTTGGTTGATCTGTTGAGCAGGTCTTGTAGTTGTAGGAAATATGATTTAACAGGCATTCCTTGCAAGCACGCTGTATGCGCCATTTGGTGCAAAAAAGATGATCCAGAGGCATATGTCCATCCTTATTACTTGGTAGAGACATATAAAAGATGTTATGCAGCACGAATAATGCCTATCAATGGACCAGACTTGTGGCCTCAATGTGATTTGACGCCCCCACTACCCCCAGTATACAAAGAAAAAGTTGGAAGACCTGCAAAATTGCGAAGAAGGGAACCAGATGAACCACCCCCTTCTGAAAATAAGTTGAGAGGTGTAAAAAAATTTACAAAATGCAAATTATGCGGTGGATCAAGACACAACAAAAGGACTTGTAACCGAACTGAAAATGTCCAACACCAAGAAGCTGTACAACAAGAGCCCATGACACAACAAAGTGCTATTTTACCAAATAATAATTTGGATCCAACTAGAAAAGAAAAACTACAGGTACCAAAAATGAAAACTTATTTTATTGTATTTTTATTTTGCCTTCTTTAAGAAATCTTTGGTTCTGTGTACTTATATGTAGGTGAAAAGAGCACGGCAAGTTGGAGTTAATATTGAAGGGAATTCAGGTTCAATATCTTTGATAAATGTAAGTTTTTAAAAAAATTTAATTTAATATTACTCATACTAGTCCAATGTATTCTCAAATGATATGGTTGATGTAATATAATTGTTTTGTTTATATTGTTATAGGTTAACCAATCATTGAATATTCATACACCTGCTTTTTTTAAAGACGGTGTCAGCTTTACAACAGTCTCACGATTGCAAGCTTCTGCTGGTGTTCGAGGTAGAGTTGAACAGTCATCGTCTTTGCCAGCAAATCCCATGGTCAAGTCTAATTCTTCTCAGGAATCTTTTAAGAAGAAGTGATTTTGTTGGAAGTGATATTCCATCAAGAAGATGTGATTTTGTTATGTATCCAGTTTTAATTTTCATATTAGTTTATGTTAGTTTTTTTGGAGGTTTCAGTGGCATTGTGCCTACTTGGAAAAACAAGTGTGAGAACTAAGCTTGATGTATTTTGTGGGAAGATTAAAATGCGATACTTCATGTATTTTCTTCATCAGCATACTTATTTTCTTCATCAGCAAACTAAGCTTGATGTGCTTTTTTTGGATTGATTCGATTGTTCCGTTAATTTTAACTATTAGTTGACGGAAAGATCAAATGGGTAAAAAATAAAAAAGAAATGGGACTAAATCAGGTCACAAATAAGATCAGGGACTGAACCGGAAAACAATCAAATAATTTGGGACTAAACCGGGAATTTTCCCTACACGCCAGCATCACCCAACGGGATGAACCCTCTCTGCTGAGGGCTGAGAGAGAAAGAGGATTGGACAACTTCCCCCTCTCTTTCCCGTTCCTCTTTTTTAACTCCACCATGTTCTCCTTGCTCTGCTTTGGCTGATATTGTTGCCTGTGGCTCGCTTTGCTGTTGGCTTTTCTGCTTCTTTTTTCTCCTTTGGTGGTATAGCCGAGGCTTCACAGGCGGAAGCAAATATAAAAAGAGATTCACACTCTTTCGGAAAGTAAAAGAGGAAAAGCAGAAAGGGCTTTCTTTGGATGCTATTTTTTCTTTCCGCTTCTCTTTCCCCACTCCGTTAGGCTTTCTGGACTGGCGCTCTCAACGCTCTCTTCTTCTGTCTTCTCCAGACTCCAATTGGGTTTTTCGTGGAGGAAGTGGATAAGAAATCTCAAGATTGAGTTTTGGTTGGGGATTCCAGTTCTATTGTTTGAGGAATGAGTTTGGGGCTTTGAGGGTTTGGGGGCTTTGATAAATGAAGGGCCTTTGGGGGGTGTCGCTGCTGGTGCTCGCTTTGTGGCGTCTGTGGGCGGGAGGTCTTTGTCAAGAGGATGCGGCCGTGTACATTGTCACCATGAAGCAGCTGCCCACAGCTCATTACTACGATCAGGCGAGGAGGTTAGGGAGCAGTGCAGTAGGTGCCAGAAACTCGGGAGCTTTCGCTACCCTCAACAAACCAATGTCAGTACTTTTTCCTCTGTTTCGTTTTTAATTTTCTTATCGGTTGCATCTTTCTACTCTTTTTCGAGCCACGAAAGCGATTGGGATACTATATTCTCTTTGTATTTGTTTTAAGGCTGCTGTCTCATTCTGGAAGGCACTTCTATTGTTCACAATTCACATTAGCTTCTAATTGAACATCTGGGATGCAGAGTTAATTCTTGAAAATGACAAGACTTTTAACCTATGTCCTAGCTCCAGGAACGCATCAAGAACAGATACAAGTTACAGTTCATATCTCATTCGCCTCCAGGATTCGCTGCTAAGGAGGGCATTGAGAGGGGAGAAATATTTGAAGCTGTATAGCTATCATTACCTGATGAATGGCTTTGCTGTGCTTATTACATCTCAACAGGTAATACATTGTATTGCTGTAAATCACTACTGCAATAACAAGTCATGTGTTCATTGAATGTCATGCAAGGCCATAGTAATATTCAACACATCTCTATCACTTTCATTCACATGTTTAAAGGTTTTCTTTGATTGCCAACTACTTCCTGTGCCTATAATTGATTCAACTTGTCTAACTACAAAATTTATGATTGCCTTTGACACCACTATCATCTCAAGTCTTTTTTTTTTCATTTGTGTTCTATCTGAGGTGCATCTAATTGCTCCAAAATAGCTTATCTTTTTCTAGTAACCCTTCACATTCATCTCATTATCATCTCTGCTACACTAACTTCTTATATGTGCTATTACCTAATTGTCCAGTCCTCATGGGATGCCCAGTTGACTAGAGGGTGGTAGATTTGCTACAATGGGGCATAAATCAATTCCCAACGGGCGCATGCCCTTGGGGAAAAACTCCTCCCACCCCCTAACCACTTAGCGGTCGACTATAAGCTGATCCTGTGATTTACTTCCCTTCAAATAACCTACGGATGGACTATCTCAAGTCTTTTTTTTTCATTTGTGTTCTATCTGAGGTGCATCTAATTGCTCCAAAATAGCTTATCTTTTTCTAGTAACCTTTCACATTCTTCTCATTATCATCTCTGCTACACTAACTTCTTATATGTGCTATTACTTAATTGTCCAGTTCCCAAAGGGGTGTCGAGTTGACTAGAGAGTGACAAATTTATTACAATGAGGCAGAGATCAATTCCCAATGGGTGCATGCTCTTAGGGGAAAAACTTCTCTCACCCCTAGCTACTTGGCGGTCGGCTATAAACTAACCTCGTAATTTACCTCCCTTCACATAACCTGTGGACGGGCTGTGAGGAACGCCTGGGGTGAGCATAATAACCGTTTGCTACAATATTACCTAGTTGTCCAGCTATAAACTATTGTCGACACAACATTTACTTTTCTATCAATTATTTTATTTCAGTTTAGCTAATTTATGGTAGTTTTGAGAACAATCTTGTGAGGTAATTTCAGAAAACTACATTTTCTGAGCCTCGTCATTTTTGCAAGAACTTAAATTCTGACGTTGTAAAGGAACATTGAATTTCTGTTCAACATTTATATCCAATTTATTCAGGGATGCAAGCTAAAGGTTTATTGAATGAAAGTGCACAGTATCCCATTATTGCTTTTCTGACCAAAGATCAATAGCAAGGCAGCTTTGTTGTATTTTACTAGTTATGTAATGATTGTTGTTCTTTATAAAATTTCTTGACTTGTTTATTCCTATATTATGAGCAATGATCTCAGAACCAATCTTAGTTATTGTTGGTGCATTCAACTTCTCAATTTGTATTTTGAATTGGTCGACCTTTTGAAGGCAGTCAAGCTTTCTAGGAGGCATGAGGTGGCAAACTTAGTATTGGACTTTTCAGTTAGGACTGCAACTACACATACTCCTCAATTTCTAGGTCTGCCTCAAGGAGCTTGGGTTCAAGAAGGTGGGCCAGAATCTGCAGGAGAAGGAATTGTAATCGGGTTTATTGACACAGGAATTGATCCAACTCATCCAAGCTTCTCCGACTCTCTTTCTATCAATCAATATCCTGTACCAGCTCATTTTTCTGGGGTTTGTGAAGTCACAAGGGATTTTCCATCTGGGTCATGTAATCGAAAGCTTGTTGGTGCTCGCCATTTTGCAGCGTCTGCTATTATTAGGGGCATCTTCAATGTGACTCAGGACTATGCTTCACCTTTTGATGGTGATGGGCATGGAACGTAAGTACTTTTCAAGAACAGCTTCCGTTCAATGACTTGTTCTTCTCAATCTCTTCTGGTGCCTTAGGCATAGACACTTCCCTGAAATCTCTTACATTACGTTCACTCTGACACATACTACTTTCTTTCATTTTAAGTTGGTTCAGCTGAAATACTATTATTTGTTGTCAATCAACAAAAATAAATTTAATTCTAGCTTAATATTTCTGTCACTACGTGCACTTAATAAGTCGAATCATCTTTTACAATTTCTGTAGCTTAATACATTTTACCCTGGTAGTTCTTCCCTGCGAAGGCATCAGTTTAGTGTAGATGTTCCTAACATACATGACCTGTTGCTGGATCAATGTATTGGGCACTCAAATAGAGTATCCATGTCAAACTAAACATAAAGTATCCACAAAGAAATATGTAGATATACATCATTTTGCCATGCTCATGACATGCCGAAGGTCCCTTTAAGAATAATGAAAATTGCAAAAAAGTTAGATTACTTTTCCTTCTACTTTTCCCAAGAGACAAACAAAGAGATTCAGTACAAACTTTGATAAGAATAGCAAAGACTTCACACTTTGAAATTACGTAGACAGACATAAACTATTAAAGTATCTCTGTTTAAGAAGGCTAGACAGCAGCACTACAAATCAATAGAATCATATGATCCATAGAGTCAGAGACAACTAATAAAGAGGTGTCTTCATTGACCTGCTTTTGTTTTTCAAGTTTTTATTTTTATTTATGCTATGTTTTCTCTATGCATACAGACATACTGCTTCTATTGCTGCTGGCAACCATGGTGTTCCTGTAATTGTGTCTGGACATCATTTTGGAAATGCCAGTGGGATGGCTCCTCGTGCACAGTAAGTCAAACCTATTGAAGTGTTAATCTTTTATAATGCCTTTCTACTTATGATTGTCTTGAGTGATTAAATTTTCTTCAGCATTGCTGTCTATAAAGCTCTCTACAAAAGCTTTGGTGGTTTTGCAGCTGATGTTGTTGCTGCAATTGACCAGGTAAATGCATCAGTTATTCCACTTCCAAATCAAACGACATAACTTTTTCCTATTTTAGTTTACCGAGTATTCATGTAACCACAGCCCTCTTTCTGTCATCTGATTAGATATATTTCTGACACTTGGTTGCGGTCAAAATGAAGTTGATGAGGACTAGATTGAATTTGAAATCCACAAATTAGATACTTGAGTATCTTTGAAATAGCTATAAATTACATCAAAGCTATTTAAATTTACTTTGTATTTATGTAACCACCCTCTTTTTGTCACCTAATTAGATATATTTCTGTGACTTGGATGCGATCAAAATGAAGTTGATGAGGAATAGATTGAATTCAAGCTCCACAAATTAGAAACTTGAGTGTGTTTCTTTAAAATATAAATATATCCTTATCCTTTGACAATGCTAACTTTGAAACTTTTGCAAGAAAGAGGATATTGAAAGTTCCTAGAATGATGTGGAGGTAGGCCATCCAATTGCTGTTCTAATCTCTAGGCTATTTCCTGCATCTATTGAAGATGGGAATTTCTTTCTTTTATTTGTAACGAGAATAAGATTCTTTTTCCTTAACACAACTTCAAAGTGCACAATAATTTTGTCAGCTTGAACTTCATTATCCATTATGATTTGCAGAATCAAATATTTTTCTTCAGATATATCTGTCATCTCATCTTATTTTGGTGGATTCTGGCATAAGTTAATGAAATATTAGCATTTGTGGAGGATCAGGCCATAGCTGAGAAATGCCTCCTAGTTATTTGTACCTATAATTCATTGCATAAAACAGCAATTTGTTATATAATAATTTGTGTGACATGCAACTTCAGGCAGCTCAAGATGGTGTTGACATCATAAGTTTATCAATCACGCCAAATAGGCGTCCTTTTGGGCTAGCGACCTTTTTCAATCCTATAGATATGTCATTACTCTCAGCTGTAAAAGCTGGAATATTTGTTGTGCAAGCAGCAGGGAACACCGGACCTTCACCTAAGAGTGTATCTTCCTTTAGTCCTTGGATATTTACTGTGGGTGCTTCAGCTCATGATAGAGTATATAATAACTGTCTAGTGCTTGGAAACAATCTAACAATCTCAGGAGTTGGACTTGCTCGTAAGTATATTTTTTTTTTCTTCCTTAAATTGACTTCAATTTACTTGGATTTTTTTTTTTCTGTTTGTTATGGACACAAAATTGACCATCACTATCATTGTTTGCATACTATAGCTAGAACAGACAGTGGTTCAATGTACCCTCTTATCACTGCTATTCATGCTCTGAGAAATGGCACAACCGAAATGAGCGAGTTCTTGGGAGAATGCCAAGATTCTAGTTATATGAATGAAGATCTTACTGATGGCAAAATATTGATCTGCAGTTATTCTATCAGATTTGTTCTGGGTCTATCGTCTATAAAACAGGCCCTAGAGACGGCAAAGAATGTTAGTGCAGTCGGAGTAATATTCTACATGGATTCCTTCGTTACTGGGTTTCATCTTAACCCAACTCCTATGAATATGCCTGGTGTGGTAATACCCTCTACGGATGATTCCAAGGTATCAGTACTAGGAATATTGAGTTTTTACTTCTTGATCATCGACATCTGAGCATTTTCATTATGTGCTTCATATCTACTAAACACTAACCTCCATGCCATTTTGTGTTTATAGACATTCTGTATTGTCAGAAAACAGGAGATTCATAGCTCTATTTTACTAACTCTTTTTGATCATGTGTCTGTTCCTAGTTTTTGATGATTATTTATTTGTATTTTGCTGTCCAGATATTTTTAGATTACTATAATAGCTCCTTAGTAAGAGATGAAACCTCCAAAGACATTATCAAGTTTGGTGGCACAGCCAACATATTAGGTGGTCTTAAAGCTAACTACAGCATCTCTGCCCCTAAAGTCATGTACTATTCTGCCAGAGGACCAGATCCAGAAGACACCTCACTAACTGATGCTGATATCATGAAACCTAATCTCATAGCTCCTGGCAATTTGATATGGGGTGCTTGGAGCTCATTAGGAACTGATTCTGCTGACTTTCAAGGTACTTTACCATTCGGCAAAGTGTATTGTAGCTATTTTATCATGATTATATCAGGATATGATGTTTGAATTATGTTAATGTATATAAAAAGTGGTAGTCATCGATAGGATAAGGACAATAGATGTTCATGAATCCAATACTAAGGACTAAGTGGCTTCTGATTTGAGCTTTCCTCGTTAACTTAAAAACACTCAGGTGAAAGTTTTGCAATGATATCCGGTACGAGTATGGCAGCTCCACACATTGCAGGGCTTGCTGCTCTTATCAAACAGAAATTTCCAAGCGCTAGTGCTGCAGCTGTTGCATCCTCACTCTCCACGACTGCTACACTCTACGAGAGGGAAGGTGGCCCCATAATGGCACAACGAGTTTACAGAAATCCAGATTCCAGCGAATTACCGGCGACACCCTTTGACATGGGCAGTGGCTTTGTTAATGCAACAGCTGCTCTAGACCCAGGACTCATCTTTGATACAGGTCAGCGGTAATCCATAAATTTCTGAAACAAATACTTATAATCATTCAATGATCTGTTAAACTTTTACTTCAATTGCAAGTAGAATTTAGCAAGAGATTTTAGTGGATACCTATTTGTATTCAGGTTATGATGACTTCATTTCCTTTCTCTGTGGCATCAATGGATCTAGTCCTGTAATACTGAACTACACTGGCCACGCTTGCGGGGTTTCCAGCATGACAGGCTCAGACCTGAACTTGCCGTCGGTCACAGTTTCGTTTCTCAATGGATCCAGAGTTATAGTGAGGACAGTTACTAACATAGCAAATGATGAGTATTATACTGTCAGTTGGAGTTCTCCTTATGGAGTTTCCTTTTCAGTCACACCAACACAGTTTTTTATCGCAAGCGGGCAGCAACAGAGCTTAATTCTTGTGCTGAATGCCACAATGAATAGCACCTATGCTAGTTTCGGAAGAATCGGGCTTTATGGCAACCAAGGCCACAAGGCCATAATTCCTTTGTCTGTCATCTCAAAGGTAACACAAATCACCACCTAAGCAGAAGGAAATGCTGACAATTTTGCCTAACCTGGCAGATGTAGTTGACTCGTTTGTTTATTCATTTTGTTGTACCTTGAAACTACCTTTCTGTAATTAGAATGGAGTGACAAATAATTGAAAGTGTATATTAGGCCTACCTATCTGGTTTAACAAAGCTGATGGCTGTAATATTTATACAAGATTTGAGTCTATTAAATATATTATCTGCTGAGTTGTAAGGCTTTGGCATCCTTGAAAAGTTGATGATGATGTTTTATACAAGAGCTGCAATCTTCTACAAGATTAGCAGATCTAGTGGATCACACTCATCTGTATCATAAGCGAATTGATCGAGTAACCTGCAGCCCTCGTGCCTGAGAAGTTCAATACCAGAAGCCTTTTTGAAAATCTCCTCATCAGCTTCAAAACCAACACAATTGTCAACTATTAGCGACTGCAACTCTGCAGCCATTGATCAGATCCAGTAACTGCTCCCTTGGCAAATAAGATTTACTGAGGTTGAGGTGTTTGATCCTTGGAAGATGGTTAACGATTGCCGTGGTGTCTTCTTGTTTGAGCCTGCCATTCTGAGACTACAAAACCTTTTGCTGCTGAGGCTGATCCGAGTGACCATCTCGACAATGGAAGAAGAAGGTTTCGACTCCATTAGCAGCTGCTCCAGTCCCTTCCATTTCCCGACGAGCCCAGGCATTTGAGACTAATCTACCAAGGACAGATTGGGCAAGGCCACTGCTCTCGGCCTCGGACAGCTGCAAATTATGCAATCATGTTACATTCAATTGTGGCATCATCATGTTACATTCAAGCACAAAGATGGAGTGCATTTCAAATGATCACTCAACTGATTGGAAGCAAGATACAAGTCCTTCAAGGAAGCTCCAAAAACAGGGAACTTGAGCGCAATGACAGTCCCGCGACTTCGTGCGACCGCTAGCATCAAGAAGCCGGAGAAGGAGAAGCGTCGAATAGAGAACTGACTCATGAACTTGGTGGTGAAGTCACTCCATCACATGAAATCCAAGCTGGTGAAGTCGAGGACTCTCCAGCAGGCAGGGTCGAGGAAGGCTCTGTGTCATGTTTTGCACACAAATGGCACGCTCCAGGCCAAGTCTTG
Source organism: Zingiber officinale (assembly GCF_018446385.1). Lineage (NCBI taxonomy): Eukaryota > Viridiplantae > Streptophyta > Magnoliopsida > Zingiberales > Zingiberaceae > Zingiber > Zingiber officinale. The sequence continues at coordinate 30,923,419 of NC_056004.1, forward strand.
GAGTCTCAGCCTCTGGAAGATGAGAATCAAGCAATCTAACTCCATGTTCCGCATCTTCTGCAGCATGAGGGACTTCTTCTGGTTTTTCAAAGTGAGGTGAGATTTATGAGGAAGATGTCTGTTCCTTGTTTGCTACTTGCTCTGTAATGTTACATTTCCAACTAAAAGGAGAAAATAGATGTGAATTGTTTCAATTTGTTCTTTAAGGAACTTCTGGTGTTCAATCCACAGCTTCCTTTTCTTCTGGTTGGCATAATTTTGTTGAAGATCAATACCAACCTGTTAACGGATAAGAATAAAAATATAGATGGGAGTATTTTTTCTCATTCAATGAATAAGATTTAACAGATAGAAATTAGAATGTGTGGTTGAGAGTATTTCTCTCATTCAATAGATAGAATTTAATTGATAAGAATTAAAATATATGGTTGAAAGTATTTCTCTCATCCAATGGATAGAGATAGAATTTCTTGGTAGATAAAATTTAGTTTTCTGATCAACTATGTATCTTGTATGGTGAGTACTATAAATACTCCCCCTGCATTCTTGTTTCATCATCCAACGAAAAATAAAAGTATAGAGTCTTCAAGTTGAAAGCTGTTCTTCATCTTTCTTTTCTTTTCCTCTCTAAAATTGTGAGTGATCCTCAAAAGTGTTGTAGTGTCTTTGAAGTGTGAATATAATACAAGTAATTTATTTACTTGTTTATAGTCCAATTTTTTTCTCGACAATTGGTATCAGAGCTGAACGATTAGGGATTGTTCTTAGTGGAGTTATCTTGAATCGTGAGGAGGTTTATATTGTACAAGTTTGTTAATCAAACTTGTTCGGCATAATCAAAATCTTTCCGACACGATGGGCGACCTTCAAGTAATAGGAGGAGTCAAGAAACTCAACAACAAAAACTACAACACGTAGACAACATGTATGAAGTCCTACCTACAAGGTCAGGATCTTTGGGAGGTTGTTAGTGGTAGTGAAGTCATGCAACCAGCAGAAGATACTAATGGCATCTTGCGAAAATGGAGGATCAAAGCAGGTAAAACAATGTTTGCTTTAAAAATCACAATTGAAGAAAAAATGTTGGAGCACATCCGAGATGCCAAAACACCAAAGGAAGTATGGGATACCTTTGCTACACTCTTTTCAAAGAAGAATGATGCAAGATTGCAACTCCTGGAGAATGAGCTACTAGCAATAGGGCAACGTGACAAAACGATTGCCCAATACTTTCACAAGGTAAAGTCGATATGTTGCGAAATTTCAGAATTAGATCTAGAAGCTCCTATTGGGGAAACAAGGATAAAGAGAATAATTATCCATGGTTTGAAACCAGAATATCGAGGATTTGTTGCTGCTATACAAGGATGGCCAACACAACCATCACTTCTTGAGATTGAAAATTTACTTGCAGGCCAAGAAGCTATGGCTAAGCAAATGGGAGAAGTCTCGCTAAAGGGTGAGGAGGAAGCGCTCTACACCAATAAAAGTAAGGGCAACTTCAAACGACATGCTGGTGATGGATCTAAAAAGGATGGAGACAAAGTAAAGAATTATTCTGAATGTGTGCGGGATGACATTCATTGATGACTTCTCAAGGTATGCCTGGATCTTATTTCTGAAAGAAAAATCTGATACATTTTCCAAGTTTAAAGAGTTCAAACAATCAGTCGAAGGAGAATTGGGAACAAAGATCTGTTGTCTACGTACAGACAACGGGGGGAATATAGCTCAAGAGAGTTTTCCCAATACTTAAGAGAAAGTCGAATATACCATCAGTACACATGTGCCAACACACCACAGCAGAATGGTGTAGCAGAAAGAAAGAACCGACATCTTGCAGAAGTTTGTCGGAGTATGTTGCACGACAAGAATGTACCTGGACTATTTTGGGCTGAAGCAATGAGGACTGCAGCTTTTGTCATTAAAAACTTCCTCAACCAAGGTTAGAATTCATTTCACCTTTTGAGAAATTATGGAACATAAAACCTACAGTTAGCTACTTTCGAGTATTTGGTTGCGTATGTTATGTATTTGTTTTTGATCACTTACGAACCAAGTTCGACAAGAAAGCTATTAGATGTATCTTTGTGGGATATGATAGCCAAAGAAAGGGGTGAAAATGTTGCGATCCAACAAGTGGAAGATGTTACACTTCACGAAATGTAGTGTTTGATGAAGCATCTTCTTGGTGGAATCCCGTTAAGGAGGTGTTGTCAGATTCTAAAAACCTCGAAGACAAATTGCAACAAAAGATGAGAGAACATATTGTTCAACTTCAACTAAGTTCAGATGAATCAAGAGATACAAATGACAATGATATTGAACAAGGAGTGGCTCAGAGTCCTTGGCAAACCGGCATATATTAACAACCAAATGAAGAAGAGAGACCTAGTGAAATGGAAGAATCAACTCCACAATCTCAACTCTGAAGGTCAATCAGAACACGAAGGCCAAATCCAAAATATGTCAATGCAGCCATAGTTGAAGAAGCAACAGAGCCTGAGACATTTGAAGAAGCGTCGCAAAGTCCTGAGTGGGTGATAGCTATGAAAGAAGAGATTGATGCACTGCAGCAAAATCAAACTTGGGATCTCATACCAAAACCAAGAGATGTGAAACCCATTTCTTGCAAGTGGGTTTTCAAAATAAAGCGTCGTCCAAATGGGTCAATCGAGAGGCACAAGGCACGATTGGTAGCTCGTGGTTTCTCTCAACAGTATGGACTAGACTATGATGAAACATTTAGTCCAGTGGCAAAACTTACAATTGTACGAATCCTTCTTGCACTTGCAGCCAACAAAGACTGGAATCTATGGCAGATGGATGTGAAGAATGCTTTTCTTCATGGAGAATTGGATCGAAAAATTTATATGATCCAACCAATAGGTTTTCAGAACCAACATCATCCTGAATATGTGTGTAAGCTACGGAAAGCACTCTACGGATTGAAACAAGCACCCAGGGCGTGGTATGGTAAAATTACTGAATTTCTAACTCAAAGTGGTTATTTAGTAACATCTACAGATTCCAGCTTATTTATCAAAACAAATAAAGGAAAATTAGCTATCATGTTAGTATATGTGGATGCCCTAGTCATAACAGGCGATGACAAAGAAGAAATTTTTCAAACAAAGGAGAATTTATCAGTTTGCTTTCAAATGAAAGAGCTTGGGCAACTTAAGCATTTTCTTGGTTTAGAGATTGATCGCACACAAAATGGAATATTTCTTTGTCAACAAAAATATTCCAAAGACTTGTTGAAAAAGTTTGGAATGCTCGAATGCAAGCCGATCTCGACACCCATGGAGCCAAATATCAGAATGGGTGCACATGAAAGGAAAAGTTTAGAAGATGCAACTATGAATCAACAATTGGTAGGCAGTCTCATCTACTTAACCTTAACTCGACCTGATATTTCTTATGCAGTCAGTGTGATAAGTCGGTATATGCAAAATCCAAAGAAGACTCATTTGGAAGCAGCTCGATGAATATTAAGATATGTAAAGAGCACAACTGATTATGACCTTTTGTATAAAAGAAATGAAGACTGCAAGTTAGTTGGCTACTGCGATGTTGACTATGCAGGAGATTGTGACACAAGAAGATCAACAATTGGTTATGTATTCAAGCTTGGTTCTAGAACAATTTCGTGGTGGAGCAAAAGACAACCAACTATATCATTGTCAACTACTGAAACTGAGTATCGAGCAACATCAATGGCAGCTCAAGAAAGCACATGGATAATACAACTAATGAATAATCTATATCAACGAGTAGATTATGTAGTTCCAGTATATTATGACAATCAATCAGTAATTCGTTTGGCAGAAAATCCAATCTTTTATGCAAGAACTAAGCATGTTGAAGTTCATTATCATTTTATCAGAGAAAAAGTTCTGCAAGGAGAAATTGAGATGAGATAAATCAATACAGATGATCAAGTTGCGGACGTGTTTACAAAAGGATTAAACGCCAACAAATTTAAGATGTTCCGTTATCAACTCAACACAGTACAAAGGGTTGGTGTTGAGGGGGAGTGTTGAAGATCAATACCAACCCGTTAACGAATAAGAATAAAAATATAGATGGGAGTATTTTTTTCTCATTCAATGGATAAGATTTAACAGATAGAAATTAGAATGTGTGGTTGAGAGTATTTCTCTCATTCAATGGATAAAATTTAATTGATAAGAATTAAAATGTATGGTTGAAAGTATTTCTCTCATCCAATGGATAGAGATAGAATTTCTTGGTAGATAGAATTTAGTTTTCTGATCAACTATGTATCTTGTATGGTGAGTACTATAAATACTCCCCCTGTATTCTTGTTTCATCACCAACGAAAAATAAAAGTATAGAGTCTTCAAGTTGAAAGTTGTTCTTCATCTTCCTTTTCTTTTCCTCTCTAAAATTGTGAGTGATCCTCAAAAGTGTTGTAGTGTCTTTGAAGTGTGAATATAATACAAGTAATTTATTTACTTGTTTATAGTCCAATTTTTTTCTCGACAAATTTCTCATTCGAACTTTTTCTTTCCACTGATGTGTGAATTACTTTAGTTAAATTAAGTAATTAAGTTGGGAACTTCTGCGTTAACCTAAGGTTTCGTGTGATGGACTTTGAATTATGTTTTACAGATGGTTTACCGACCAATCACCGTGGAAGTTTTTCATTGATTATGCTGATAAATTCAACTTGTCAAAATGTCTTACCATGAGTTGCAGTTGGGAATCTAGGAGATTATATGGATGTTCTGTCATTGTACCATAGTCTGGGTTATTATAAATCTAATTTGTGGCCCCTGGGGTTATGGTGCAGTAGAAGAGTGTCAAGTTGTCACTTAAGTATTTGCGGTTCGATCCCAACTACAATCCATTATAGGAATTTTTACTCCAAATAGAGTGCGCAACCACAAGATATTGAACTTTTGGACTATCTGCCATAAGTGCTTCTTGATTTACTTTGACGACTAGTAAGAAACTTTCATATGATCGAATTGGTCACCCTAAATTTGTTATTATTTTTTTTTAATGAATACTTCTTAGACTTTGAAGGAGGCTTGAGGAAAGAAAGAAATTTAATATAAAAAAAATTGATAAACAACCCAATCAACATGATTATTCAATACTTGTCCCCACGCGCATAGCTGAGGTGGTAAGTAGATGGTTGTTTGCCATTGATCCTGCTTGGGAACAGAGACATTTGACCTATCAGTAATGCGCTGCTTTTATTGGTTGTTAAGAGGGTGACGTGGCTTCCGTCCAGCAAGGAAAAATACTTACAGAAAATGGGTCAACTTTTGGTGAAGAAGAAAGTAGTTGCTAGAAATTAGGTTATGTGCACTTACCTTTGCTCATGAGAGTCGACTACCTTTTATAGGACCAGAACTCTCCGTCACGTTCTTCTTGTGCCCCCTTGTTTCTTGCTATCGTGGCCACGTTCTCCAAAATAAATGACCATTACGATCCATTTATGTCAGGGTAAATAGATGTGTTTTCTGCTTTTCTCATGATAACAGCTGCATTATCCATATCCTCAAGGAATAACATAACGGTTCGTTGCTTTAATTCTTGATAGATAGGGCCCTTTCAATTTAGTTTGAGAGAGTCTGAAACATGAGTTGAGAGTCGTCAGTCGGTAGCCTAGAGTAGTCGGCAAGTATAGCCGGGAGTCGGGAGTAGTCGAAAGTCGGGTATCAGACGTATCCCGGAGTTATCCCTTGTTTACCCTGTCTACTATTCTGGCTCGATTATTGATCCTCTTAGCTATGTGAGCCTTAGGGAATACCCCTGCATCATCTACATGAGATCCCGGGTCAAATCTCAGGGCTGGCAGGGTGTAAATCCTAGCACCCTGTGTAACTCACCCTCTCATCTGCTTGTCTTCTCAATCACTGTGATTTATCTCCTTCATGTTGTTCCTAGGGTGGGCTAGCCGGGATGCTGGGGACAAGCGTTTCACCTTTTGTCACATGATTATTCAACACTTGAAAAAAAAATGAAATACCATGGGCGGCAGTGTCACGACCGCATGAGCCAGTCGTATCAGACGACCTCGAGGCTCGAATAGGTCCGTCGCACGAGGCTGCACGAGGCAACCTCACATGGGTCCGTTGGCCGAGGGCTCATGAGGCTACCTCAGGTTCGTCACCCATAGGAGCGCAGGGTCAACTCCGTTGACATACTTATGGGAAAATATGGTAATGCTCGAACATTCCTCGTTATCAGTCTCATATCTAAATGAAGGGAGGTAGCATCTCCCGTTGACGTATGAAGCGACTTCACATGCTGTCTGTTCCCTCAGTTGCAAGAGGTGACCGTGAGTAGGGGAGAAAGTTATTTTCCCATTAGATAAACAAAGAAAATTATTTCACTTTAGAATCCTCACGGATATCTAGTTAATTAGAGAATGACAAATTTATTACAATGAGATAAGAATCAATTCCCGATGGATACATATCTTTTGAGGAAAAATTTTTCTCATCTCCTAGCCACTTGACAGTAAGTTATAAATTGACTCTTTAATTTATTTTCTTTCATATAATCTGGAGACAGACTTAGAAGGAGGTCAATGTAATCACCTTATCCTATCATGATAGTGTGACAATTAGAAATATTACTTTGCAAATTACTTGAATTTATAAAATCTTACTTTGCATTTTTTTTATAAAAATTAAAATTTATAATCTCACTAATAATATAATGTATGAATATGGGTAAATTTTATAAAATATATATTTACTTCAAGTAATTAAACAACCTTTTAAATCCAAAAATAAAATAGAAATTAGGTTATTAATCATAATTTGAATTATGTAACAAGAATATCTTATATCATTCGAAAAACTAATGAAATATAGAGATAGATAAATGTCACTGTGATTTTTCCTGAAGAATCGATGAGATACAAATGAATTGATGAGGCTGTATTGATATGTAGAAGAGTTGAAACAGATGGATTGATGCGTTGTAATATAAAAATGATAAAAAGCAGAAAGCTATAATAAAAATTAGAGAGGGAGAAGGGATGAGAGAACGATAAAAAATCTATGAGGATTAAGGCGGCGAGAAGCAATATAGATTATAGAAATTAAATTATTAATCATACCTCAAGTTATGCCAGAATAATCAATACAGATGGATTGATATGTCTTTGATTTAAAAAGAATAACAAGTTGAAATTACTAATAAGTTTTGAAATTATTTTTGATATAAAAAAAATATTAATATAACTTAATTTAGATTTCACCAAATTATAAATTAATTGAGGGTTATTAAAGGGTTAGATTTTTAATTAAAGAGTAAGATGTGACATGTAACTTTGGGATAGGTTTGGTGGATTTACATTAGTTATTTTGTATTGAAATAGTAATGAAAATAAAGATGTGACATGTTTTAAGAAAATAATAATAATACCAGGTGCCCCTCGTAACTCGTAGCCGAAGAGAGCCTTCTAGCCATTAAAGCGGTATTGTTTTGTTTTTACAAAGCATTGAGGTTTTTTTTTTTTAGATTTTTATTTTTATTTTTTAAAATGAAATTTCTCCTTTTGTTTAAAGTATTTAATTTGGGTCATCAATTTGACTCCTACGTATCCGATTTGTTAGATAAGTCTGAGTTTGGACGAATTAAAATCAATCAAAATTAAATTGAATATCTGAGGTTAACTTAAACAAAAATAAAATAAAAAAGAAATAAAAAAAGAAGAAGGGTTTGCGACTTCTGCTGTCAGGTTACTCTCAATGGAAACGCTAACCCTACTGTCGCCCCATTTCCGAAGGTTTAACTCTCCGTTTCCTCTCCTATCTCTAATCCGTCGAAGCATGTCGATCAAATCTCACCTGACGATGGCTTCTTACAAGAAAACTGACTCCGATGAGATTCCTATAGCAGGTATACGACCAATCTTGCTGTGCTTCGTTTCTATGCCATAGTGGTTTTTTCTTTCCGCCACTCTTGTGCTAATATGTGTGAAGCTTTAGCACTTGTTCCTATTTTGATAAAAAAAAATTGTTTTTTTAATCATTTTATTGTTGATTTAGGAACGGACAACGCTTTTATGGGATTTATTACCGGAAAGAAGAAAGCAACGGAGGTAGCTCATTCGTAGGCACTCCATCTTTTGTTCTAATTTTCAGTGTCGTACTTAAGTGTTTTTCTGATTCGTGTATAAGAGAAGACATGCCTGAAGGATTCAGAATAATCAGTTTGTCAAATGTATTCAGTTATATAATTAGGCAGATGATTTGTGCAATATAGGAGTACTTCGTATCAAGCCCTTTCCTAAATTATAAATGTTGAATAGGCCAAAGTAAGTTGGTTTGGAACCACTTATTAAGTATAGTTGAAACAATTTACTGGAAATAGTCAGCAATTGATATCATAATGAACTGAAGATTGCTTGATTAAAGTACAAATATATATACTTTTAAACATTGTTTCTCCAATTATATCTGTCATTTCTTTTATCTGGTTTCTTATCTTCTTTCTCTGTGATTTTTTTTTAGTAAGGATGGTGAATCAGGATATGTTTCTAAATTTAATGATCTTGGATGTAGGCTAAGGATCAAAGCCTGTTATCAAACTATTGTTGGGTTTCAATGTTGAGATTCAAAGTGGAAAGAACATGATATGTCATACGTTACCTTTATTCACTAATTTGCCTTTTCCAATCTATATAGTGATTATTTTAGAAGGATAGTGATTGAGAAGGTTGATGGTGCTATTGGAGTTCAAAGAGTATAGTTGGTTCTATATTTAATATGCTACTGAAACTTGTGATTTCATGTGATGTCTAATGGTCTGCTTATATTAAAGGCCTGAAAAATGTGATTCTATTTTATTTTTCAACCCTTTCCAATCTTGATGAATCAGATGTGTATATTTAAAGGACTAACAGGTTGCTATGTTTTCTAAAGCACTAACAGGTTGCTATGTTTTCTACAATTTCTCTCAACTAGTATATAATTTATTCATAATGTCCGAAGATCTACAACTTATTAATGTCATTGTCATTAGGTTGTTGAAGTTGCTAGTTGCATTTGTTGTGAGTGTAGTCTCACACTGGGTGTTTCAGTTATTGGGTATTTTGTTTAATCTTATAGGTATCGTGCATTACTTCTCTCATAGCACAATAATTCAATATTTCATCCCTTTCAATTCTGTAATAGAGAAGAATCTTTTTCTAGGGTTAAGTTTCTTTCTCAAATCCTTACAGTTTGATGTGATTGTATGACTTCCCCTCCTTACACCAGTGTAAAACCCTAAAACTCCTTTAGACCTCTACCTCATCCTCCTTGATCTTATTTCTATTTTTCAAAAAATATACATTGTGAGTCATTATCTGAATTTTTTGTTGCATTATTTCTCTCTTCATGCTTGTGGTACGGATGCAAGGAGTACTAGGTGTCACACTTCAATACTATGACATCTTCTAATGTTAGCTCCACATATTGGACGCCACACATAACCCCAGGCCTAAAACTTAATCAAATTATACCTAATTTAAGTAGGCTCAACTTAAAGAAAGGGATAATTTCGAAAAATGAGTGGCTTTAAGGAGTAAAAAAAGGACAGATCTAGACTTGGTAAAAAATTCATTTGGCAATAAAAAGATCACAATAATTCACAAAAAAAATAAATCATCAAGGTTCTAAGTTGTAGTATCGTGTCTGTCTTTCATCATCATTGTCTTAATCACTATTAATTTTATTTTTTGCAAGTTGTTTCTAGTATACCTAATATGTTGCTACCTACTATTATGATAGCTAGATAATTTTAAAGAACACTAATTGTTAATAGTCTTCAATCTTCTACTATATCAATTGCTAACATGTATCTGTTTTGGCTTCTCGGAGTATTTTGTTTTGCATACTGTTGACTTGTGCTCTACCTTTTAGCTTCTTTTAGTGGGTTTTTAAATGTTCTGATGTGAGTTTCTTTGTCAGAGTTTGGAAAAGCATCATTCAGAAAGGAGACACTGTAATTGATGCAACATGTGGCAATGGCTATGATACATTGGCATTGCTCACGATGGTATCTGATGAATCGTACAATGGCTGTGTTTTTGGAATGGACATTCAACAAGAAGCATTAGACAATACCTCTTCTTTATTGGAAATATCAGTTGATGAAAACAAGGTACTAAATATTCCAAATCATATTCTCTGGTTGTTTGAACCATTTGTCAAGATGAAAACTGATTTGAACCTTGCATGATAACAAGAAGCATTAGACATTCAACAAGAAGCATTAGACAATACCTCTTCTCTATTGGAAATATCAGTTGAGGAAAACAAGGTACTAAATATTCCAAATCATATTCTCTGGTTGTTTGAACCATTTGTCAAGATGAAAACTGATTTGAACCTTGCATGATAACAAGAAGCATTAGACATTCAACAAGAAGCATTAGACAATACCTCTTCTCTATTGGAAATATCAGTTGAGGAAAACAAGGTACTAAATATTCCAAATCATATTCTCTGGTTGTTTGAACCATTTGTCAAGATAAAAAACTTATTTGAACCTTGCATGATCTGGAATTGTTTTTAGAAAGGATAAATGTAATATTTAATAGTAACACAGATCAATAAATTAGCTTCTCTGTTATTTAGACCTTTCTAGTTAGTTTCCATTTTAGATTTTCATTGTACTAATGTGAAACTATGACAAACGCACATATCAAAAGAGGAAGAGGAAGAGGAAGACTAAAAAAGGCTTAGTTAGCAACAATAAAACAAAATAAAATTTATTTAAGTATAGATGATGATATAGTAGGAAATAGAGCTCAATGGCGTAAAAGGATCCATATAGCCGACCCCACCTAGTGAGATAAAACTTGGTTGTTGTTGGTATTGTGCTAACATAATGATTAAATTGTTGCTTATGCAGAGGAAGCTAGTGAAGCTCTTTAAGCTTTGCCACAGCAAACTTGAAGATATTGTCCAAGAAACCCCAGTCAGGTGATAGCTTCTTGAATTGAATTGTTACTATACTATGATGTACTGAGGTATGCTAGCATGCATCTAAATGGCTGTCCTTTTACTTCATACCATTGGTTAACAATTGAGTTTCTCTTTTATTCCATTGATAGAAATAGTGGTTTGAGCTTTGTACTCTTCTCAAGTTATCATGAAGATGAGATACTATTTTACATTGTCAACTAGAATCGTAAAATTTATCTCAACTAATGTCTGTATAGTATTCAGTGTGTGCTTGTTACAAATATATCCATGTACCCTATGTTTCTGAGTCTGATGCAAATATCCAATGCCAAAACGGCTGGGATATGAAGAGTTGAAATATCAGTGTGCCTCCACGATATGCACCTATCATTGAGAAATTGGTTTTTGACTGCATCAACTATGGCTCATAATTAAGGATTATATAACAATTTCTGACTGGTTTAAACAGGCATGATGTTTGTTATTATATCTGAGGAGTTTGTTGGAATATATTTCGGGTTAATCACTGCAACACACACACAGATTGTTCAGTTTTGCTGTAAATTGAATTGAAGTGGGTTTTCTTTGTGTCCTCTTTAATTATATTCTGGAAATAACTCTTTGATGAAAACAATTGTAAGAGAAACTTAAAGATGATCTTCAAGTAAAGCTCATCATAATTGTGTTTTGCAAATGAGGAACTCTGTATGTTTACATCTATTTATTCTTCGGGTTGTTCACCTTCAGGCTCGTAGCATTCAATTTGGGGTATTTGCCTGGAGGAGACAAAACAATTCTTACATCGCCAAGAACAACACTAGCCGCTTTGCATGCTGCCTGCAAAGTTCTGCAATCTGGAGGACTTATTAGCGTCATGGTCTACATTGGGCATCCTGGTGGAAGGTTAATCATCCGTTTCTTTCCTTTTTCTGCTACTTGTTTGGTTTTCCTAGCTGCTTTCTTCTGAGTCTTTGTTGAAGGCCCATTGCTTTGATTATTATTTTTCGGTATTTCCCTTTCTCATATTTTAATTTCAATTACATCACATTTCCATGCCAAATTTGTTGCGCTTTATGGCTTAACCATTGACTGTTGGCGAATCTTATATATCGGTGCTACATCCTACTCCTATTTAGTCTTGACAGATGTACACCGCTTGGTTAATAATATTTCCTAAGCCAAGTTCTTATTTTTGAGGTTCAACTGCTGCTGCTATTGTCTTTCTAAGCAATTTCCTTATGTCGCCATGTAGTCGTTTAATTTCCCCATGTCAAATGACCGAAGGCTATCATCAGTTAAAACTTTTCATTCATTCATGTTCTCATGCTTTTTTTATTATGCTGTTTTTTGTTTGTTCATTTGATAGGGATGAACTGGAGGCTGTTCAAGGATTTGCATCTGATTTGCCAGTTGAAGCTTGGACAAGCATTGAGTTTGAAATGCTTAACCGGCCAACTGCTCCTGTTCTTGTTCTCATTTTCAAGAAGTGAAAATTTCGTACTTGGAGGATGGTGAAAATGCTTGAAGCTCCAGGAAAATCATTTATATTGATTCTTTAATCACCTCGTGCCTCCAACTAAAGGGCTGCTACTCATGTTACACTCAGGTTTTACTGCAATTACGAGGTTTTAATCACCTCGTAATTGGTTCTTGTTTAAGATGTTCGTTTCACTATGCGCATTTGGATCGAAAGATTTTGTTTTGATCTTAAAATTAAAATCTTGACGATTAATTTTTAAAGACTTAACCAATTTAGCTAGCTCAAGCTAGTTGGCATTTTCCTGCTGATGAGAGGAAGACGTCAGAATTCTTCAGCACTCCAAGTTCTTGTCATCATACCTGTCCACAATTGTGCTATGGATAGTGGTTTCTAATTGTTTTGCTGTCTACCTTAGTTTTTTTAAAGGATTTTTATGATGGAAAATGGTTTTGGAACGCATTTTATTATAGTTTTTAGAAGAAAAAAAATTTGCAACTGAATAATAAATAAATATATTTTTTTATCTTATCTCTTTAAATCTAGGAAAGCTACTTAAAAAAAAAAAAGAATAATTTTTAAAATATGTCAACATAGAAAAAATCTTAATTAGAATATTTTAATAATAAAATGAATTATAGATTTAAAATTATCAAATTATGTATCTACTTTTTATTTTATCTTCATCTTTAAATCAATTCGATTGAAAAATAAAATCAGTTCAATCAATTTCATTTTATTCGAAAATTTATTAATCGATTTTGATTAAAATTGATTGATCGAGTTAGAGACCTTGGAATGATATGAAATTAATTTTTATGTTTTTGTCTAATTGTCTTATTGTAAAAATGATATCAAACATTAATTTGATTCAATATATTGAGAATAATATTTTTTTTTGAATATAAATTAATTTTTTTTGGATATATTTATATTTAAAAAATCATCGCTCTTAATATATTGCGTCAAATTGATATTTGATAGTATTTTTACAATAATGGGAAATAGATGAATACATAGAAACGGGTTTCATGTCATTTTAAGCTCTCTAGGTCCATCAGCTAATTTCAGCTCGACTAATGGAGCTAGAGACCTAGGAATGACATGAAATTAGTTTCTATGTGTTCGTCTAGTTATCCTGATTGTAAAAATACTATCAAATATTAATTTGACCATCAAATATCAATTTGAAGCAATATATTGAGAGCAGTATTTTTTTTTAAAACTATGACCGAATGAACCTAAATAAAATTAATGTAGGTTTATTCGGCCAAAATCGATTGATGAATCTAGAGAGCTCGGAATAAAGTGAAACTATATCCTATAAGTTTTTCTAGTTCTTATGATTATATTAGTTCTCTCAAACATCAATTTGACATAATATATTGAGAGTAGTGATTTTTTTAAATATGAATTAATTTTTTAAATACATTCGTATTTAAAAAATTACTGTTCTTAATATATTCGGTCAAATTAATATTTGATAGCATTTTTACAATTAGGAGAACTAGACGAACACATAGGAACTGGTTTCATGTCATTTCGAGGTCTCTAAGTCCATCAACCGGTTTTGGCCAAAATCAGCTGATGGGCATAGAGATCTCGAAGTGATATGAAATCAGTTTCTATGCGTTCGTCTAATTTTCTCGATTATAAAAAAACTATTAAATATCAATTTAACCGAAAATATTGAGAGCAGTAATTTTTTAAATATAAATTAGTTTTTTGAATACATTTATATTTTAAAAAATCACTGCTCTCAATATATTGAGTCAAATTGATATTTGATGTCATTTTATAATTAGGAGAACTACACGAACATATAGAAGTTGATTTCATATCATTTCGAGATCTTTAGGTCTATCAGCTGATTTTGGTTGAAACCGATTGATGAATTTTTCAAACAGAATGAAATCGATTCAATTGATTTATTTTTCCAGTCGAATTGATTTGAGGATAAGGGTAAAAAGCTGTACATAGAATTATTGTAAATAATATAGCTTTATACCGAGCCCAATAGATAAGTTTACAAAATACCCAAATCAATTTGATAGTATTTTTACAATTAGGAGAACTAAACAAACATACAGAAACTAGTTCATGTTATTTCAAGGTCTCTAGGTCCATCAGCCGATTTCGGCTGAAATTGGCTGATGGACCGAGGGACCTTGAAATAATATGAAACCAGTTTCTATGTGTTCGTCTAGTTCTTTTGATTGTAAAAATACTATCAAATATTAATTTAACGCAATATATTGAGATCAGTGATTTTTTGAACATGAATATATCTAAAAAAATAATTTAACGCAATCCTTGTCCTTTGAGACATTGTGTAGTCTAAGAAATATAAACTAAGTGTGTGACACATAAGTTTCTATCACTGAAAATATAAAGAATTCAATTGAATGATGACTTGACTAGGATAGAGATTGAAACTTGAAAAGTTTGGGTCACTTATTGCACCATGCACAAGAACTTATGTCTAGGTCATACTTAGGTTACTCCACAATCATGCTCACGAATGAAACTAGTTGATAGAGTTAAACTAGTGTACTAGGGATTATGATGCATTATAGGAGTACATAAATTTAAATTACCACATTTTGCTTGAGGATAAATAAAGTTTCAAGTCTGGGGTTGTGATGTGCTAGATTATATAACATTTATGCATGTTTTAAGGCATATTTACGTACTTTATTTATGCTTAATTTATGCATTTTTTACACCTCTTATTATATTTTCAGAATAATTTCTCTTCTTTGTTAGAGATCTACTTTTTGTATATTTTTCTGTTGACAAGATGCACCTTTGGAGCGAAAACGACGCTTATAGATGACTTAGAGAATAAACGAAGAACAAAGACCTTGGTCATGTGGATTCCACACGGCCGTGTCGCATACTAGAGGAGGAGATGACACCGGCCTTGTGAACCCACATGACCATGCCACCAAATAGAGAAGGAACATACCTTGGTCGTGTGGATTCTGTTAGGGTCGATTTGTAGCTAGGGGGGAATAGCTCCGTTCGCTTGATGATGATGTTGTTGCAGTGGAAGATACTCAAGCAAACGCTAACACTAGGATTTACTTGGTATCCACCTCAAGAAAATGTGACTAATCCAAGGATCCACACATGACACACTCTCCACTATGAAAAATACTCCTTCTCGGTAACTACCAGAAGTGGAGAAATCTCGTACAAACTCACACAACAAGATACAACACACGCAAGAAGAAAATACAAGAATACAAAGTAAAAACCTCTTCTTGCTTGACCTTGTCAATGTAGATCGCCTCTTGAACCTTGGAAGTGCAACAACACTTGTCCCTAAGAGCTTCCAAGAACTAGCAGAGAGTAGGCGGAGAAGGTCGTGTGCTGGAAGAAGGCTCGAGAGGACTGCCTGAGAAGAAAGCTTGCCACGGCTTTATACACTGCACCTCTAGGGCTCCCCATCGATTGGGCTTGCTCTCAATCGATTGCCACGTGAGATCCATGCCATCCCAACTGTTCAAAGCTTGCTACATCCACAACTGTCATATCCCAATCGATTGGTCAATCAATTGGGGAGGCTTGGAACGATTAGGTAATCGATTTAGAGCGCCTCTGTGCTCTCGCTAGAAAAGGCCTGAATCAATCGCCCTATCGATTCATCCTTCCTCACGCCGCGTGAGAATTCTAGCCCCAATCGATCGATTAACGGCGCCCAATTGATCTGCTGATCAATTAGTGATACTTTTGTGCTAGCGATTCAAGCTCACAATCGATCGGCTGATCAATTGAGCTATTGTCTATCACAACACTCTCCTAATCGATCGACTGATTAATTGGGCTTCGTTCAATCGATGGGATGATCGATTGACCACCCTTGACTTGCTTAACTCAAGCTCAAGGGTTCCCAAATCTAACATCTGGTCAATCGTGGTCTATTGAAACTCCTCATGCCTAGCATCTGGTTAACCTTGACCTGCTGAGACTTCTTCACCAAGTGTCCGGTCAATCCTTTGACCCACTTGAACTTTTCTCCTTGTGCTAAGTGACCGGTCAACTTTAACCCACTTAGACTTATCGTCTCGTGCCAAGTGTCCGATTCTCCATGACTCACTTGGACTTCCTTCCACCAGATGTCCGGTCACCCTTGACCCATCTGGATTTCCTTGTGCCAAGTATCCGATCACTCCTTTGACCTACTTGGACTTCCCAACACCAGGTGTCCGGTCAACCATGACCCACCTAGATTTCCATGTGTCTGGCTTCACTCATTAGGTCTTTCCATCTACCTAGCTTCACTCACTAGGACTTTTTATCTGTCTGACTTCACTCACCAGGACTTTCCATCTGTTCATCTGCCTGGTTTCACTCACCGGGACTTTCACCTAGCTTCACTCACTAGGATTTTCACCTGGCTTCACTCACCAGGATTTTCCCACTGCCTGACTTCACTCACTGGGAATATCACCTACCTGACTTCACTCACCAGGACTTTCACCTATCTTCACTCACTAAGATTTTCACCTGACTTCACTCATCAGGATTTTTCCACTGCCTGACTTCACTTATTGAGACTTTCACCACCAAGTGTCTAGTCAACACTGACCCACTTGGATTTTCCTTTCTGCCAACATTCCTGTTGGATTTGCCTTTGCCTAACCTCCAGTTAAGTCTTTCGTAGTCAAGTAACTGATCAGTCTTGACCTACTTGACTCTTCTTCACATCAAACTTGTCAAACCTTGACCAGAGGAAAATTTCACCAACAATCTCCCCAATCAGATGATTGCACCTGTAATCTCCATATATTATCAAATATCAAAACCCAAACATTAAGACTCAAGCTTGAGCCAACTCAAGCTTAGTCAACTTGGTCAACCTTAACCCAAGGATATTGCACCAATAGATTTCACACTATCGTGCCACTAAACAAAGGAGCAAACCTTGGCCGTATGGATCCACATGGTAGTGTAAATTTTCTAGAGCCGGAGCTAACCTTGACCGTGTGAATGTTGGTTAGTCCTAGGAAAACATACCGGTTCTACTGTACAAAATTTTTTGTACAAGTGTCGAACCTTTCCTTAAATAACCTATTGTGTTCTTTAGAAGTTAAATTAGGAATCGCAGACGAAACTTAACATCATTGATTCTAAATTTAACTTATCTATTCTTAATGGTTTAGATTTGAATCGCAAGCGGAACTTAACACTATTGATTCAAATCTACCTAAGTTATTAATTTCATAAATATTAATTTCCAAAATTTGTTAGAGGATCGGTGGCCGGCTTGAAGGGGGGTTGGATAGACGACACCCCCAAATTGTTGCTTCCTATGATGTTAGCGCAGCGGAATACAAACAAACACAAATAGAAAGCTAAACACTAAATACAAGAATGGAAATGCAAACCGCTAACACGTTCGTTTACGTGGTTTGGAGATAACTTGCTCCTACTCCACGGCGTGTCCGTAAGGTGGACGATCCCTCAATCCGTCGGTGGATTAGTACCCGGCAAACTCCGGCTAGCTCAACCTCCTTGTGGGTGGAGAAACCTCACCACAACACTCACCAACAACACTTGGACACAAGGGAACCTTGAGCACTTTGGTGACTACTAATTAGTCTTTAACCAAGTCTAATTTCGTCGCCTTGGCCGGCCATACCAAGCTCCTTCTTATAGAGCTTGGAACAAATCAGAACCTGATTTGCCCGTTACCAGTCGACTGGTCCTTGCACTAGTCGACTAATGCCAGCCCAACGGCTCTCTCAACGGCTATCTACTACAATGCATCAGTCGACTTGTCCAAACACCAGTCGACTGCTACAGTACGCTACAGTAACTGCTACAGTGCGCTACAGTAACTGCTACAGTGCCGCTACAGTAAAACCCTAAAACTAGGATTTTACTCCGAGTAAAATCTCTCATGCACTCGTACCCTCACGACTCATTTGACTCTTCTTTGCAACCTTGACCTCTTGCCTTCAAGCCTACTTCTTTTGGCTCTCGTCCCTCGGATGCATCCAAGCCCGCGGCTTGTCTCCAATGCCATCCTTCGCGTATGCCTCGAAGTCGCTTCCCTCGGCCATTGTCCTTGCTGCCTTGTCCATGGTCCCTCGGATGCTCCATCCTTCACCAGACCCGAAGATGTCAACCTGAGTCACATGTGTCACCTGCAGTCCTGCACAACTCAAGTACACATATCAAATAACAAGGGTAAACCTAACTTAAACCCTTTGCCCAAACACCAAAACACATGGTCCAACGAACCATTGAGATTGGTCCAACAATCTCCCCCTTTTTGGTATTTGGCAATACGTTTAAGTTAGGGAAAACAAATAGCAAATAAATATGCTAATACAATGGACTTACGATGCCAAGGCTACACACTTGGACTTACACCGCTGAATGGACTTACATTGCCAAGGCTATACACTTGGCAACCGCCGAAACAAAATGCAAAGATGCATTGAAACCTATCACAAGGCTCCCCCTACACCTAAGCTCCCCGTTGAGCTAGGATTTTATCACAAGGCTTTTTAAGAACCTATCACAAGGCTCCCCCTACGCAAAGACACCAAAGATTTTTCCAACTAAACCTTACTTCTCCCCCTTTGCCTAACATCCAAAAAGTTCTCTAACAATATCCCAATTGTTGAAAACTTATCATCCAAACTGACCCTAAACTCATGTATTAATCCTTCTTGGATCCCATACATCTAAGTGAGTTGACATGGTCACAAACCAATACTGAAAACAGTTTCAGACTGGTATCAGTCGACTGCCCCAAGTGCCAGTCGACTGCCCCCTTCGACAGAACCTTACAGAAGCATTCTGTGGTCGAAAAACACTGTTACCAGTCGACTGGTATCGACACCAGTCGACTGACCTCGTCAAAATGAGCCTACAGAACCATTCTGTGCTCAAAAACATTGTTACCAGTCGACTGGTATCTGTACCAGTCGACTGGTACCCTATTTCTGCAAAAATCAACATTTTTAGGCCAACTTCAGAAATGCACCAGAAATTCCCTAGACCTCCAAAAATTTCCAAATTTTGTGGAGAGGTCTATTGTACCCTTGTCTACTTGGGAAAAATACATTACAAAATGTATCTATTACCAATCCCAAGATTGACACAAAATCCAAAACTAGCTAAATGGTTCAATTGAACCTTGACCTAAAGTCCTAGTTTTGGCTTCCTTTTGATGTATTTGCCCATACCAACCCACAATGCATCCCTAGCATTGGTTTGTATGACATCTATACATCCAAAACCAATTATCATGCAATATGACCCCAATTGTCATATTTCTTGCATGAAACACAAACCATGTGTGTCAATTCCCTAGGTTTGAGACTCAAGTCCGTCTCTAAACCACTTGGCACACTCCATGGCTCCTCTAGACCCCCAAGTAGAACCCACCTGAGATCCATTGGTCATGGGTCCCAAATTGACTCTTGGAGCTCCCCCTAGAGCTCTTTACCTTAGTCACCTCCTTAGGTGACTCATCTATTGTGGCTAAACCACAATGATGTCCCTTAGAAGATCTCCTTATCTTCTTGACCTTGGACACATCATCCTTGCCATAATCATATGCAACCCTAGCATATTTCTTTTTATTGGCCTTGGATGACTCTCCCTTGCCCTTATCATGTGCCACCCTAGCACATGGTCTCCTTTTGGCCTTGGAGGGACTAGATCGGTATCCCAAGCCCGATCTATCATTGTTGGATTTTTGGCTACCCAACACCATACTTAATCCCTTAGATCCAATAGTGAATCTCTTAAGGAATTTCTCTAAACCATCAAGCTTTGCCTTCAAAGCTTGATTCTCCCTTTCTAGGTTTCTAACCCTAGAGTCAACATGTCTACCTTGGACATTCCTAGACCTACCCTTTCTAGGCATATGTATCCCTTTCTTGGGATTAATGCCTTGGGTCTCCTTGGGTCTACCATTTCTAAATTTATCATGCATAGATTTTCTAGGGTTATGATCCACATTTACCCTATTCCGATCATGATATCTAAATCCAAAATTTTTCATTGCTACATAATGATAATCATTATTTTTCCTAGCATGCATGAGAACATAAGAATTTGCATTGCATTTCAAATTAGGGTATACCTCCCTTACCCTTGAAGCTCCCCCTTGACTTGAGCTCCTCTTCTTCTCCCATTTCTTCAAATGCGCCAACTTCTTGATTTCTTTCTTCTTTGGGCATTTGGTGTGGTAATGATCCCGCTCACCACACGTGAAGCACACTATGTGTCATTTCTTCTTTTGGGCTTCTTTATTCCTACAACCCATGTTAGTATTCAAAATAACTTGATTGGGTTTAGGAGTTACCTTCTTCTTACCCAATGGACATCTACTCTTGTAGTGCCCCTTCTCATTGCACCCGAAGCATATTATATGGTCTTTTGACTTCACTTCGGTGGAGGTGCTTGCTAGGTTGATTTCCAAGACTTCTTCTTCTTCGCTTGTCTTGGATTGTTCTTCAACCTTTGAGGATGTCTCCTCATCCACACTAGTGGATGGTATTTCTTCATCCTTCTCCTCTTTCTCCTCGGAAGTTGAGTGCTCTTCACCTTCCGATTGCTCCTCCTCTACTTGAGCTTCTTCATCCGTTTCTTCGGATTTTTCTTCTTCTTGTGTATGCATAGGTTCTTCCCATTGAGCCTTCTTTATCTTGCTCCACAAATCGTGAGCATTCTCGTATTTACCTACAAGGCTCATTACGTCATAAGGCAAAATATCAATTAATATAGATATTACCTTGTCGTTTGTCTTTGACCGAGAGGTTTGCTCCTCCGTCCAATGTCGTGGTCGGAGCTTCTTCCCTTTCTTGTCCTTCGGGACTTCAAACGGCTCTTTGACCACCATCATGGTGTTCCAATCCGTGTTGAAGAAGACCTCCATCTTCATCATCCAATATGTGATGTCCCATAAGCTTCTACCTTCAAACTTTGGCGGTTCAATCAAGCCGGTCATCTTTGCTTCCTTGGCGGTTAGTCCAATGGAGAGCGGCCTCGCTCTGATACCACTTGTTGGAGGATCAGTGGCCAGCTTGAAGGGGGGTTGGATAGACAGCACCCCCAAATCGTTGCTTCCTATGATGTTAGCGCAGCGGAATACAAACAAACACAAATAGAAAGCTAAACACTAAATACAAGAATGGAAATGCAAACCGCTAACACGTTCGTTTACGTGGTTCGGAGATAACTTGCTCCTACTCCACGGCGTGTCCGTAAGGTGGACGATCCCTCAATCTGTCGGTGGATTAGTCCCCGGCAAACTCCAGCTAGCTCAACCTCCTTGTGGGTGGAGAAACCTCACCACAACACTCACCAACAACACTTGGACACAAGGGAACCTTGAGCACTTTGGTGACTACTAATTAGTCTTTAACCAAGTCTAATTTCGTCGCCTTGGCCGGCCATACCAAGCTCCTTCTTATAGAGCTTGGAACAAATCAGAACCTGATTTGCCCGTTACCAGTCGACTGGTCCTTGCACCAGTCGACTGATGCCAGCCCAACGGCTCTCTCAACGGCTATCTGCTACAGTGCATCAGTCGACTGGTCCATACACCAGTCGACTGCTACAGTAACTGCTACAGTGCGCTACAGTAACTGCTACAGTGCCGCTACAGTAAAACCCTAAAACTAGGATTTTACTCCGAGTACAATCTCTCATGCACTCGTACCCTCACGACTCATTTGACTCTTCTTTGCAACCTTGACCTCTTGCCTTCAAGCCTACTTCCTTTGGCTCTCGTCCCTCGGATGCATCCAAGCCCGCGGCTTGTCTCCAATGCCATCCTTCGCGTATGCCTCGAAGTCGCTTCCCTCGGCCATTGTCCTTGCTGCCTTGTCCATGGTCCCTCGGATGCTCCATCCTTCACCGGACCCGAAGCTGTCAACCTGAGTCACATGTGTCACCTGCAGTCCTGCACAACTCAAGTACACATATCAAATAACAAGGGTAAACCTAACTTAAACCCTTTGCCCAAACACCAAAACACATGGTCCCACGAACCATTGGGATTGCTCCAACAAAATTGACTTCCAGGACTGCATGGCGAGGCACATGACCTTCTTGGATATGGGAACAACCACTACCGCCTACCAAAGCCTTTTAGGGAAAGCTAATATTTATTTCCTTAAATAACTCTAGGTTAACAAAAAAGAACAATCGAATCACAAATTTGAAAAAGAAGAAAACACAAACTCGAAAAACTATTTCGAAAAGCTATATCTAATTGCCTCTTGTATTTAGAATTCTTACAAAGAAAATAACTAGTATGATGCGGAAGAAAATTACTAGTTATACCTTCTCTTTGTAAGCTAATGACTTCGAGATCTTCTGCCGTATTCCTCGCCTCACCTTGGACATCGTGTGGGCGACGATCCTCCAAGATGAACACCACCCAAAAGAGCTTCTCCTCTTCTTCTAAAATCCGGCCACCAACACCACCAAGGAGAAGAGAGCAAAAGGGAAAAGAGAGAAGAGAGGGAGGGTCGACCACTTGATGATCTCCAAGCAAGAGAATAAGAATTGTGTCTCATGAAGCCCCCTCACCCCTTCTTTTATATTACTTGCCCAAGGCAAATAAGGAAAAACCTTTTACAAACAAAATAAAATCATCCAAGAGTTTTTCCTTTTCCCTTTTAATTTTTCCTTTTCTTTCCTCTTGATTGAATCAATCACCAATCAATGGTTGTGATCAATCCTATTTGGTTTAGGATTGAGATTGGCCGGCCCCCTTGCTTGGACACCAAGCAAGGTGGCCGACCACCATATTTAGGAAAGAAAAATATTTTTTTTTTATAAAATTTTACAAGAAGAAAACTCTTATAAAATTTTACAAGCTCTATTTTCTAGAGTTAAAAAAAGAAAGTTTTAAAAATTAAAATCATGTTTTAAAATTTAAAACTTCTCTTATAAGATTTCCTTTTTTAACATGATAATAGAAAATTTTAATTTTAAAACTTATCTCCCTTTTTTTTCTTAAACCATGAGGATGGTTAAAAAAGGAAAGTTTTAAAACTTTTAAAACTCTCTATTAAAACATGTGGCCTAATTCAAATAAGGATAGTTTTAAAAATTTTAATCTCTCTTTTAAAACTTATAGTTTTCTACAAAGAGAAGATTTTAAAAATTCAAAACACCCCTCCTGTTTGAATTAATCTTGGTCGGCCCCTACATGCTTGGTCACCAAGCAATAGGGCCGGCCCCTATAAAGAGGATGTGGCCGGCCCTTGCTTGGTCACCAAGCATTGGACCGACCCACTTCTTGGACACCAATAAGAGCCTTACATTTGGATGGACTTGAGGCTATAATGAGGCTACGACAGGGACCTAGAGGAGAAATTGGTTTTGGCCTTCCGATGAGCTTGAGTATCCCGTGTTCGCCCCGAACACACAACTCAAGTTCATCGATAATAACTCATTCCACTAGAGAGTTATTACCGCACTACCACACCAATCCCAAATTACATTATGAGCTCCTTCTTATCATGAGTGTGTTAATCTCCCTGTGTTTAAGATTACGAATGTCCACTAATTAAGTAAGTTGCTGACAACTCACTTAATTAATATCTAGCTCCAAGAATAGTACCACTCAACTTCATTGTCATGTCGGACTAGGTCCACCTGCAGGGTTTAACATGACAATCCTTATGAGCTCCTCATGGGGACATTCTCAACCTAGATAACTAGGACACAGATTCCTTCTATAATCAACAACACACACTATAAGTAATATCATTTCCCAACTTATCGGACATATTGATTTATCGAGCTAAACCTCACCCTTTGATAAGTCAAAGAAATAAATATTAATATATGTGCTTGTTATTATATTAGGATTAAGAGCACACACTTCCATAATAACTAAGGTCTAGTTCTTTTACTAAGTCAGTACAAAAAGAACTTACCTAAATGGTCCTACTCAATACACTTAAAGTGTATCAGTGTAATTTATTAGTCAAGATAAACTAATACTTAATTACACTACGACTATTCTGATGGTTTGTTCCTTTCCATCTTAATTGTGAGCAACTTGTTTATAATTTATAGAGAACCGACAACATGATCTTCTGAGTGTGACACCACACTCCATGTTATCTACTATATAAATTAATTGAACAATTACATTTAACAAATAAATACAGATATTGACCAATGTGATTCTTTTATTTCAACAAATAAATGTTTACAAAAGCTAGGCTTTTAGTATACACTCTAACAGTGAATTTATACGACCATGCCACTAGACCAAAGCCTAGGTAGGGTGTGGCCATGTGGATTCCACAAGACTGTGGCATGGCACGGGTGCCTGGCCCGTGCCCTGCCCTATTTAAGGGACTTCTTCCTCTTCTTCAAGGGAGGAAGGTTTTTCCTTTTGGGAGATCCATCTTGGTTCTGATCTACACCCTCTCCGCACTTCATTTGATGATCCAAAATTATTTTTGTCATCTCATCGACTCTAGAAGCAAAGGATTAGATCCGAAGATCACTCAATGCATCAGATAAGCTTCTTCTCCATTCTTCTTCTAATTTGGGTTTTGATACTTTTAATTCCAATATCTTTGGATTCTTTCCTCCATGTTATGGAGTAGATCTATTATTCTAGGATTAAGGGAGTAATTGTGATATGAATTGATATTAGAACTCATGGATTTGTCAATTTCCTATCTATATGACATTGCTAAGCCTTGTATCTATTTGATCTTATGTGTATGCATTGCGCTTGAACTTAATTACCATGTTTAATTGAATATTTGTGTTGATTTGCTAATCCCGCAGAGGGAATGCCCTATATTATATAACTGAGGGGTCCTAGTGACAAGAGTATCTCATTTCCAGACATCTATGGAATTGCCTTGAAAGGAGGGGCAATCCTCCACAAGGAAGTAGGGAATTAGATATTATTGTTGTTTCTATTTCTATGCTATTGAGTGTTAGCGTGTTCCTGTGATTGATATGTAACGCCCGCCCCTTCTACTACCCTAAGGGAGGGACAGAGCTACTTACTTGAATAATGCACACACACACACACACACACACACACACACACACACACACACACACACACATATATATATATATATATATATATATATATATATATATATATATATATATATATATATATATATATACATACATATGGAAATCATGGCAGCGGAAGCAAGGTTTAAAGATTCAATTTGATCATATGCATATTAACTAACCATGGTATGTGAACAATATAATCATATCACATATTAAACATGCTAACAAGCTAATCCCTTCAACATGACATGTGAACATCCTAGTATTCATGCATATAACTTGATTTAATATCAACCATTTAAGACATGATTCATGATATCATAAGCTTGTTAACATGAACAAGAAGAACATAAGTGCATAACTATCCATACGAGCTCAAGTTATTATCAAAAGCATAAGCATAAGGTCAAAACATGTTTCACATACACAACTTAGATATATAGATAAGTTTTGAGACACAATGGATCTATTCCACTAAGTCACTGCCACACACATCTTTCGCCCTTCCTGCTGCTCCTCTTAGTGTAGCCATTCTTTACCCTTTTCTGCAGTACAAGGAAAACATAAAACTATAAGCACATAGGCTTAGTAAGATTCTTTCATACTCACAAAACCATAAATCATACATTAATCATGAAGTGGTGACATGCTCATATAATATCAACTTGCATACTAGTATAAGGTAGGGTCATACTCATGTAAGTAAATCATAACATAGCATGTGAGAGCTCATACATAAAGTAGTAGCGTGATCGTCAAAGCATCATAAACATATTCTTTCCAAGAAACATCTTACTAACACATAAGAAAACATTTGTCATGAATAAGTATATGCAAGATGTCTTTTTGAAAACATGTGTTATGAAATGAGTATATGCAAGATGTCCTTTGAAAACATATCATATAAATACTTGAACATAATCTCAACATGAGGGCCCGGCTTTGTACTATATACATACATAAATGCGCGCATCTTAAGTAGATCCAAGGTAGCTAATCTTGAACCTACTAGGAACTAGACCCGTTTCATTGACCATCGACCTAGGGGCAATTTAGGAGCCCATCCCTTTTTACTAGGCCCGTTTCATAGACCATCGACCTAGGGGCAACTTAGGAGTCCATCCCCGGTACAAGCCATACAAAGTAAAATAACATGTCATGGTTCTTATCATATCATAACATATCATGTTCTTGTCATATCATGGCATATCATGTTCTTATCATATCATGAAGAGTGCTCTTAATCCCAACTTAAGGGAAGCATCTCTTAGGCTTTTTTCTCATACATAAGCCTTGCATAAACATAATGGCATAGGGTGCATATAACATATAGCTTATCATAGAGGAAAACATACATGATGGCATAAGTGCACCTAACATATAACATGGTGACATAAAAATCCATATCATATCATGAAAAATCATTATCATGCATGGTTGGAGTTTTGCACTTCCTACAAACCCTAAATATGAAAACCTAAACATGAAAACTTAAACCAACCATATATAAAGATCATACATCATGAGGAAGCATAACAAATATAGTTAGGTTTCAAAAACTTTTCCTAAACCTTTTATCCATTCTTGGCCAAATCCTAAAGGTAAGATTCCTCAATTTTTAATATAACATGAAGCATGATAACTTAAACTAATCAACATATAAGAGATCATATATCATGAAGAAACATAAACAAGCATGCTTCCATTTCAAAACTTTGCTCTAGGCCTTGTATCCAATCTTGGCCGAAACTTTAAGGTAGGGTTTCTAAACCTTTAATACCACATGAAGCATAAAACTTAAACTAACAACATATAAGAGATCATATATCATGAAGAAGCATAAACAAGCATGTTTTCATTTCAAAACTTTGCTCTAGACCTTGTATCTAATCTTGGCCGAAACTTCAAGGTGGAGTTCCTAAACTTTTAATACCACATGAAGCATAAAACTTTAACTAACAACATATAAGAGATCATATATCATGAAGAAGCATAAACAAGCATGTTTTCATTTCAAAACTTTGCACTAGACTTTGTATCTAATCTTGGCCGAAACTTCAAGGTAGGGTTCCTAAACTTTTAATACCACATGAAGCATAAAACTTTAACTAACAACATATAAGAGATCATATATCATGAAGGAGCATAAACAAGCATGTTTTCATTTCAAAACTTTGCCCTAGACCTTGTATCTAATCTTGGCCGAAACTTGTAGGTAGGGTTCCTAAACTTTTAATACCACATGAAGCATAAAACTTTAACTAACAACATATAAGAGATCATATATCATGAAGGAGCATAAACAAGCATGTTTTCATTTCAAAACTTTGTCCTAGACCTTGTATCTAATCTTGGCCGAAACTTGTAGGTAGGGTTCCTAAACTTTTAAAATCACATGAAGCATAAAACTTTAACTAACAACATATAAGAGATCATATATCATGAAGGAGCATAAACATGAATGTTTTCATTTCAAAACTTTGCCCTAGACCTTGTATCTAATCTTGGCCGAAACTTGTTGGTAGGGTTCCTAAACTTTGAATACCATATGAAGCATAAAACTTTAACTAACAACATATAAGAGATCATATATCATGAAGGAGCATAAACAAGCATGTTTTCATTTCAAAACTTTGCTCTAGACCTTGTATCTAATCTTGGCCGAAACTTGTAGGTAGGGTTCCTAAACTTTTAATACCACATGATGCATAAAACTTTAACTAACAACATATAAGAGATCATATATCATGAAGGAGCATAAACAAGCATGTTTTCATTTCAAAACTTTGCTCTAGACCTTGTATCTAATCTTGGCCGAAACTTGTAGGTAGATCTCTAGATTTTCAAACAACTTTTAAAACCTAAAACATATGAGAGCAACTTGTACTACAGGTGAGGGAATACTTACTTCCTCTCGCTTAATCCACTAAGAGAAGTAACCTTGCTTTGTGAAATTTTCCTAGAGAGAAACCCTTGGCTTGAATTCGGCCACAATGAAGAGAAGGACTTTAGATTTCGGTGAAAGGAGGAGGAATGAGGGAGAGGGAAGCAAAAGTGAAGTTTTCCTTTCTTATTTTCCTATTTATTCTCTATGAAGGAAGAAAACAAAACCCACTTCTCATTGAAAGAAGAAGAAGAAAACTTAGACTTTTCCTTCTTAGTGAAAGGGAGTCTTTCCTTACCTTTAACTACAATGTTCCTTCTCTTCCTAACAGCACACCCCTCCTGGGGCTACTGGTTATCACATACATGCATCTAACAAGAGGTTCAAGGTTCAAACCTTGATTATGCCTCTTTTTGGTTCTATTTCTTTTTATTTTTGAAAAAAAATCTACATAAAGCCTATTTTAATCATGGGAAAATAATTCATAAAATTGCTAGGGATCCTATGGGTATTACAATCCCCCATACCTCATAAAAGTTCGTCGTCGAACTTAAAATAACTCCGGGTACTTTTGTTTCATATCGTCTTCGCGTTCCCAAGTGGCTTCTTCGAACCGTTGATTCTGCCACAGGACCTTTACTAAGGGCAACTCTTTATTTCTTAGTCTTTTAACTTCTCGATCTAATATCTGGATAGGTCAACTCTCATAACTTAGGTCCTCTTGAACTTGTACTGTCTGTGGCTCGATCACTTGGTCTGTTCGGGTAATGCACTTCTTGAGCATTGAAACATGGAACACATTGTGAATAGCCGACATCTCCGGGGGTAGCTCTAATTCATAAGCCACCTTGTCGACTCTTTTCCGAATCTGATATGGTCCCACGTAACGTGGACTTAGCTTACCATTCTTTCCGAATCTCATCACTCCTTTCATAGGAGCTACCTTGAGAAATACTGAGTCCCCAACGCTAAATTCCAACGGTCTACGCCGCTTATCCGCGTAGTTCTTTTGCCGACTTTGAGCAGTTTCTATTCTTTGGCGGATGTTCTGTATAGCCCGGGTGGTTTCGTCAATGAAATCCGTTCGGAGTCCCATCTCCTTCTTCTCACCACTCTCATACCAGCATATAGGGGACCTACATCTCCTCCCATACAGAGCTTCGTAGGGCGCCATTCCAATAGTAGCTTGATAGCTATTATTGTAGGCGAATTCTGCCAAGTATAGATATCTGCACCAACTCCCTTTAAAATCTAAGGCGCAAGCTCATAGCATATCTTCCAGTGTTTGATTCACTCTTTCTGTTTGTCCGTCCGTCTGAGGATGGAAGGCAGTACTGAATAATAATTTCGTACCTAGAGCCTTCTGAACACATTCCCAGAAATGAGAGACAAAGCGACCATCTCTATCCTAAATGATGGTCTTCGAAATCCCATGTAATCTGATAATTTCCTTAGCATATAATTTAGCCAGTTGCTCAGTTGAGTAGGTCATTTTGATTGCTAGGAAGTGGGCGGATTTCGTCAATCTGTCCACGATCACCCATATAACATCGTATCTATTCGTCGTTTTGGGTAGTCCTGAGATGAAATCCATAGAAATGTCCTCCCATTTCCATTCTGGAATCTGAATTGGCTGCAGTACTCCTCCAGGTCTCTGGTGTTCTGCTTTGACTTTCTGGCAGGTCAAGCAGGTGCTGACATACTGGGCCACATCTCTTTTCATACCTAACCACCAGAATTTCTTTTTTCAGGTCTTGGTACATCTTGGTGGATCCAGGATGCATCACATAGGGAGTTGCGTGAGCTTCCTCTAATATACTTTTTTGTAACTCTGGATCATCGTGAATACATAACCGATCTCTGAGGTATAATACTCCGTTGTCAGCGATCCGAAATCCATCATTCTTTCCTTCTAGAACCTCTTGCTTGATCCTTTGGAGGCTTGAGTCCCGGGCTTGCTTCCCTAATATATCGTCGAACAGCGTCGGTGCTATTGTCAGGGTAGAGAGTCGCTCGGACATAATTTTTATCCCATAACCCACACTTTCCATTCGGTTTCCAACAAATTCAAACGTCGGTTCTGCTTCAGGCTAAAAAATCACTTTTCTTTCTCGGCACTCGATTGAAGCACGTACTTGCTCAGAAAATTCATGCCCAATATAATATCATAATCCTGCATGTTGAGCACTATCAGATCACAGTAGAGTTCTCTGTCTGCGATTCTGATAGGTGCGGCTCGTAGCACATGAGTAGAAGGCATCACTTCTCCCGAAGGCAGGGTTGTTAAGAACTTGCAATTTAAAACTTGTGGTGGCATGTCTATCTTCCTTGTGAAAGGTGTAGAGACGAACGAGTGTGTTGCCCCATATCAAATAATACAGTAGCATGCTGACTAAAAATAAATATCTGACCTGTGACAACCGTAGAATCATTCGCCACATCTTCCTTGGTGAGGGAGAAGATCCTGACATTCGTCATAACTGGCAGAGCTTCCAATCTCCCTTGGCTTATAGAAGTTCCTTCTATAGCAGTCTGCATCTGATGTAGCTGTGGGGGAGCACCTCAGTTCTGGACATACTGCTGAGGAGGTGTCTGAAACTGAGTAGGGCAGTTCCTGGACATATGTCCTTCCAATCCACAGTTGTAGTACTTCTTTGTGCCTATACGGCATATCCCTGGATGCTTCTTCCCACACGTGGTACACTGAGGGAACATGGGTTGCTTGCTTGCTGGACCACCCTTAGAGTCGTTCCATTGCTTTCTCTTACCATTGGGGTTTCCTTTCCAGCTGGCTGTGGTGCTTTGAGATTTCTGTCCTCCCGTCTGGGCTTGACTCTTGCCCTCGTTCAACGCCTTCAAATAGTGTTCGGTGATCAGGGCACTGCTGATTAGCTCTTCGGCAGTTTGCGGTCTATTAACTCCGCCAGCCACGTTCAGAGCTATCTCGAGTCTGAGCATCTTCAGCATAAGTCTGACCCTTTCTCTTTCTGTACTGACTAACTCTGGGCATAGGCGCGCTAGTCGATTGAATCTCTTCACAGCTTCATTGACTGATAGGTCACCTTGTCGGAACTCAGTGAACTCGTCATAGTGCTTGTTTATCACTCGCATGTGGAAGAATTCTTCGAAAAATTCAGTTTCGAAGTCTGTCCATCGCATTTGATTCACTTGTCATTTTGCTTTAACTCTGTCCCACCACATTCTGGCATCTCCTGTAAGGCAGAACGATGCACACTTGACTTTCTCGTGTTCAGGACAGTCCAATAGCTCTACTATGCTTTCTACAGTCTTGAACCAGGCTTGAGCGTCCCATGGTTCACAATTACCAGAGAAGGTTTCCGGCTTCAGTCTCTGCCACTGAATCAGGTATACCTCCTGTCTAACCACTGGAGCAGGTCCCACGGGTGGTACTGGTGCTGGTGGTACTGGCACAGCCATAGGTACGACTGGTATCGTATTCTGATTTCCTGGTAGGGTAGCAGGATTTCCCTGCTGATTCATCAGAGCATTAATCACCTGCTTTTGTTCCGTAACCTGACGCTGGAGCTCGGTATCCACATGCATCAGATCAGGTGGAGGTACTGCCTCATCAGCTCTGGTATTGCGTCTTCTAGCCATTCTTATCTTCATCAACAACAACAAGGCTAGCATAAGATTACCATTCTAACCTATATCCATGCATACTTAGACTAAAGTATTTCTTATCATAATTAAAGAAGAGAGTAAGCATGTATACTTATACTAAAGCATTCTTTATCATAATTAAAAGAAGTAGGGTAGACATAGAGATTCTTACTTGCAGCGGCAGGATGGAGGCTTGATGTGTGTGTAGTGGAAAGGCAGACCTGCTCTGATACCAAACTGTAACGTCCGCCCCTTTTACTACCCTAAGGGAGGGACGGGGCTACTTACTTGAATCACACACACACACACACACACACACACACACACACACACACACATATATATATATGAAAATCATGGCAGCGGAAGCAAGGTTTAAAGATTCAATTTGATCATATGCATATTAACTAACCATGGTATGCGAACAATATAATCATATCACATATTAAACATGCTAACAAGCTAATCCCTTCAACATGACATGTGAACATCCTAGTATTCATGCATATAACTTGATTTAATATCAAC
This sequence comes from Zingiber officinale, assembly GCF_018446385.1. Taxonomy (NCBI): domain Eukaryota; kingdom Viridiplantae; phylum Streptophyta; class Magnoliopsida; order Zingiberales; family Zingiberaceae; genus Zingiber; species Zingiber officinale. The sequence continues at coordinate 30,955,922 of NC_056004.1, forward strand.
CATTTAAGACATGATTCATGATATCATAAGCTTGTTAACATGAACAAGAAGAACATAAGTGCATAACTATCCATACGAGCTCAAGTTATTATCAAAAGCATAAGAATAAGGTCAAAACAAGTTTCACATGCACAACTTAGATATATAGATAAGTTTTGAGACACAATGGATCTATTCCACTAAGTCACTGCCACACACATCTTTCTCCCTTCCTGCTGCTCCTCTTAGTGTAGCCATTCTTTACCTTTTTCTGCAGTACAAGGAAAACATTAAACTATAAGCACATAGGCTTAGTAAGATTCTTTCATACTCACAAAACCATAAATCATACATTAATCATGAAGTGGTGACATGCTCATATAATATCAACTTGCATACTAGTATAAGGTAGGGTCATACTCATGTAAGTAAATCATAACATAGCATGTGAGAGATCATACATAAAGTAAGTAGCGTGATCGTCAAAGCATCATAAACATATTCTTTCCAAGAAACATCTTACTAACACATAAGAAAACATTTGTCATGAATAAGTATATGCAAGATGTCTTTTTGAAAACATGTGTTATGAAATGAGTATATGCAAGATGTCCTTTGAAAACATATCATATAAATACTTGAACATAATCTCAACATGAGGGCCCGGCTTTGTACTATATACATACATGAATGTGCGCATCCTAAGTAAATCCAAGGTAGCTAATCTTGAACCTGCTAGGAACTAAACCCGTTTCATTGACCATTGACCTAGGGACAACTTAGGAGCCCATCCCTTTTTACTAGGCTCGTTTCATAGACCATCGACCTAGGGGCAACTTAGGAGCCCATCCCCGGTACAAGCCATACAAAGTAAAATAACATGTCATGGTTCTTATCATATCATAGCATATCATGTTCTTGTCATATCATGGCATATCATGTTCTTATCATATCATGAAGAGTGCTCTTAATCCCAACTTAAGGGAAGCATCTCTTAGGCTTTTTTTCTCATACATAAGCGTTGCATAAACATAATGGCATAGGGTGCATATAACATATAGCTTATCATAGAGGAAAACATACATGATGGCATAAGTGCACCTAACATATAACATGGTGACATAAAAATCCATATCATATCATGAAAAATTATTATCATGCATGGTTGGGGTTTTGCACTTCCTACAAACCCTAAATATGAAAACTTAAACATGAAAACTTAAACCAACCATATATAAAGATCATACATCATGAGGAAGCATAACAAATATAGTTAGGTTTCAAAAAATTTTCCTAAACCTTTTATCCATTCTTGGCCGAATCCTAAAGGTAAGATTCCTAAATTTTTAATATAACATGAAGCATGATAACTTACACTAATAAACATATAAGAGATCATATATCATGAAAAAGCATAAAAAAGCATGTTTCCATTTCAAAACTTTGCTCTAGGCCTTGTATCCAATCTTGGCCGAAACTTCAAGGTAGGGTTCCTAAACCTTTAATACCACATGAAGCATAAAACTTAAACTAACAACATATAAGAGATCATATATCATGAAGAAGCATAAACAAGCATGTTTTCATTTCAAAACTTTGCTCTAGACCTTGTATCTAATCTTGGCCAAAACTTCAAGGTAGGGTTCCTAAACTTTTAATACCACATGAAGTATAAAACTTTAACTAACAACATATAAGAGATCATATATCATGAAGAAGCATAAACAAGCATGTTTTTATTTCAAAACTTTGCTCTAGACCTTGTATCTAATCTTGGCCGAAACTTCAAGGTAGGGTTCCTAAACTTTTAATACCACATGAAGCATAAAACTTTAACTAACAACATATATCATGAAGGAGCATAAACAAGCATGTTTTCATTTCAAAACTTTGCCCTAGACCTTGTATCTAATCTTGGCCGAAACTTGTAGGTAGGGTTCCTAAACTTTTAATACCACATGAAGCATAAAACTTTAACTAACAACATATAAGAGATCATATATCATGAAGGAGCATAAACAAGCATGTTTTCATTTCAAAACTTTTCCCTAGACCTTGTATCTAATCTTGGCCGAAACTTGTAGGTAGGGTTCCTAAACTTTTAATACCACATGAAGTATAAAACTTTAACTAACAACATATAAGAGATCATATATCATGAATGAGCATAAACAAGCATGTTTTCATTTCAAAACTTTGCCCTAGACCTTGTATCTAATCTTGGCCGAAACTTGTAGGTAGGGTTCCTAAACTTTTAATACCACATGAAGCATAAAACTTTAACTAACAACATATAAGAGATCATATATCATGAAGGAGCATAAACAAGCATGTTTTCATTTCAAAACTTTGCCCTAAACCTTGTATCTAATCTTGGCCGAAACTTGTAGGTAGGGTTCCTAAACTTTTAATACCACATGAAGCATAAAACTTTAACTAACAACATATAAGAGATCATATATCATGAAGGAGCATAAACAAGCATGTTTTCATTTCAAAACTTTGCTCTAGACCTTGTATCTAATCTTGGCCGAAACTTGTAGGTAGGGTTCCTAAACTTTTAATACCACATGATGCATAAAACTTTAACTAACAACATATAAGAGATCATATATCATGAAGGAGCATAAACAAGCATGTTTTCATTTCAAAACTTTGCTCTAGACCTTGTATCTAGTCTTGGCCGAAACTTGTAGGTAGATCTCTAGATTTTCAAATAACTTTTAAAACCTAAAACATACGAGAGAAACTTGTACTGTAGGTAAGCGAATACTTTCTTCCTATCGCTTAATCCACTAAGAGAAGTAACCTTGCTTTGTGAAATTTTCCTAGAGAGAAACCCTTGGCTTGAATTCGGCCACAATGAAGAGAAGGACTTTAGATTTCGGTGAAAGGAGGAGGAATGAGGGAGAGGGAAGCAAAAGTGAAGTTTTCCTTTCTTATTTTCCTATTTATTCTCTATGAAGGAAGAAAACAAAACCCACTTCTTATTGAAAGAAGAAGAAGAAAACTTAGACTTTTCCTTCTTAGTGAAAGGGAGTCTTTCCTTACCTTTAACTACAATGTTCCTTCTCTTCCTAACAGCACACCCCTGTTGAGGCTACTGGTTATCACATACATGCATTTAACAAGAGGTCCAAGGTTCAAACCTTGATTATGCCTCTTTTTGGTTCTATTTCTTTTTATTTTTGAAAAAAATCTACATAAAGCCTATTTTAATCATGGGAAAATAATTCATAAAATTGCTAGGGATCCATTGGGTGTTACATTATAATCTAGGGGCTCTCGTGACAGGGGTATCTCGTTACCGGACTTCATAGGAATCACTACCATTTAGTAGCATAGGATATAGATAAAGATAACATTCCGGCTTGACATCCGCGGGGAGGAGCCGATAATGAATCTACTTCTTATAAGTGCATAGGAATGGAGGATCGATAATAGGTGATCCATGTTACATTGATTGATATCACAATGAAACCGAACTCCTAAAATATTTCCCAAGCCAAGTTCCTCGACACTCTCTCTATTTCTTTTTCTTTCTTAATCTACTTCTCTTCTCTTAATGTGTGACTCTCAATAATCTTTGATCTTTTAGCTAATTCACCATGAATAATCACTAGTGCTTATAATTAGTCCCTGTGGGATCGATATTTTATGACTTGACGACACCCGTATACTTGCGGGCTCACATCACTTCATTAAGTTAATGAGGGTGTCTCTGTTAGGTTTGGAGGCACCTTAGTTGTGTTCCGACAGGAAATTTTCCACCTTTATAGGATGCACTTCAGACTACTCAAGGCGCCTCGAGTGGTTGTAACTGGGACACCTTTAGTGATTCAGGGTGTCTCGGGTTGGTTTGGGTATAGCGGCGTTAGCTTTTTTTAATGTTAAAAGTGAGTATTCAAATTTTAACCAATTTTTGATTAAGGGTTTAATTGTGAACTAAGTCTTAAGTATTTACATTTTTACTAAGTTTTAACTAAGTTTAAATTTTTAACTGAGTTTTAAATTTCCAACTAAATTTTAATTAAATTTTAACTAAGTTTTAAATTATAACTAAGTTTAAATTAACTAAGTTATATTTTAAGTTTTAACTAAGTTTAAAATAAATGTTAACTAAGTTTAAATTTTAATTAAGTTTTAAATAATGTGCTATGGTATTTTTCGCCCAGACTTATATTGATGTATTTTTATAAGCATCTGAAGTCCAGGCAAAACCTTATGCATCTCACATCATTTAAATATTTGAATACACAAGAAAGGTAATCCTAATGTGCTTATAAGATGTCGACTGCCTAAAATTATATGTGTATACTTTCTAGGGAGAAAACCTAGGCTAAGTCTATAAAAATTTAAATTTAAAAACATAGCTTTAATAAAAAATAAGTTTTATAAAACATATCTTTTGAAACATAAAAAATGATTTGAAAACAGAACAAGTTCTAGCCTATCGTTAGGCCTGTTCAACCGGTCGGTTAATCGGTTTATCGGTTCCGGTTAATTCTGGTTAAGCGTATTTTATAGACAACCGGTTAACCAACCAGTATTATTACCGGTTCTACCGGTTCCGGTTGAACCGGTTCCGGTTGGTTAACCGGTTCCAACCGAGAACCGGTAGGCTTGTTAAGTGCCACTAAGTGGATTAAAGCCTAGCCCAGCTAAGTGGACTAAAGCCCAACCGGCAAGCAGTAAACGTGAGCTGATGGAGCTTCTTGGACCCGTAGACCGTAGTAATCAGTGAGAATGTGGAGGGCAAGAACATTTCGGATGGTGAGGATGGAGAAATGCTTCGCAAGGAGGTCAGCCATGCAGGATTTATCCACAGCAAGGAGGGTAATGGTCTGCCGGCAGTTGATTTCGTTTGCCAGCCTAGTAACGGTGAGGTAGTGGTTAAAGGTGGAGAACTTTGGGTGAGCTGCTAGGATCTTGGTGATGTTGTAGCTGCGTGCCAATGGAGCCTGGCCGACCACCAAAATCAACACGACAGCAACGGCGAGGAGAGTGGGGAGGGCTCTCAACATTGTTTGCTTCTTCACCGTCGCTGGTGAGGAAGGGGCAGTGGGGCACTGAGCTTAAGGTGTAATCGAGCCATGTGTGTGATGCTCAATAACTGAGCCATGTGTGAACTCGAGCGTCCAAATGACCAAATGGGTTAGAAAATTCATTAGTGAGGTTGAGGTGTCAAGGGATATTGGCTTTGAGCCTTCGACGTCCCACCTAAAGGAACTACAAGCATTAGAAATTTTATTTATTTATTTATTTTTAATATATATTGTAACAGCAAACTTTGCTAGGTGTTTGAGAGTGTTGGCAAACATGCAACATGATTAATTAGTAAAAAGAAAATGCATAAAACATTAATCAGTCAACGTGATTTATTTATCACTTATTATTAGTCCCAGATTAACCGGTTTACCGGTTTAAAAAATATTAAACCGAAAACCGAACCGGTTAACCGGTTAACCAGAACCGGTTAAAACCGATTAACCGGTTAAAACCGGTTAACCGGTTAACCGGAACCGGTAAACTACCGGTTTAAGTCCGATTTTCGGTTTGTCGGTTTTTTTGCACAGCCCTACCTATCGTGCATATTCCTAATTTTCTTCATAAATTACTAAACTCGGATTCTAGTACTGGTTAAGTGAAGATGTCAGGCAGATTTGACTTGGACTCAATATAGTTGAGCTTAATGTCTCCTCTGACAACATCATCTCAAATAAAGTGATGCTTAATTTAAATATGCTTTGTTCGTGAATGACGCATTGGATTTTTAATTAAGTTAATTGAACTTATATTATTAATAATTTTTTTTACATTTTTATGTTCTAAATTTAAGTTTTTTTAATGTGTGCATCATCCATAATAATTGTGTTACACACTCACCCATTGTTATATATTCTACTTTAGTAGTAGATAAAGTAACATAATATTATTTTCTACTAAACCAGTTGACAAGTTATGGTCCAAGTAGTTGACATCTCCCACTTGTACTTTTTTTTATCTAGTTTGTAGTCAACATAATTTAAGTTAGAAAATCCTGTAAGTTCAAAATCTATTGTTCTAGGGTACCACATTCCTATATTAGATGTACCTCTTAGATATCTAAAGATCCTTTTAACATTACTTAAGGGAGATTCTTTAGCACAAGTTTGGTATTTAGCACACATATTAACTGCAAATAGAATATTAGGTCGGCTTACAGTTAGGTATAATACACTACCTATGTCACTTCCATAATATTTTGGATCTACTAGTTTTCCATTTAGATCACTATCTAAGGTTATGTTGGTTGTCATTAATGTTTTTATTTTTTTAGTATTTTCCATTCTAAATTTTTTAAGCAATTCTTTTGTGTATTTTTGTTAATAAATATAATTTTCTTCATTTATTTGTTTAATTTATAAACCTAAGAAAAATATTAATTTACCTGCTAGACTCATTTCAAATTCTTGTTCCATTAACATGATAAATTCTTATAAAAATTTTGAATTTGTTGATTAAAAAATTATATTATTTACATATACTTTAGCTATAAAAATGTATTGCTTAAGGCGTTTCAAAAAAAGAATTGGATCAACTCGATCTTGGTTGAATCCCTTAAAAATTAGATAAGAGGTTGACCTACATATCAAGCCCTAGGTGCTTATTTAAGACCATATAATGTCACGCCCGGGGAAGTCCTTGCCAGAAGAAATTTCGACAGCATCTTCCCTGTATGGGTGACAATCTGAAACATTACTACAAAGCCCTAAGGGCTCACACTCATCAGCTAACATGGCTGGAATATATATGACATACAAAAACAAACAATCCATGCAGTTATAATATATCAACCTCCAACTGTCATCACAATATGAAAAGAAATCGAAAACAACATCCAAACTTACCTCTTCTGCCTACTGGCAGGCGCGTAGCTAAACATACCAGATGGAAAATCCATCGAGCAAGCAAAAGTTCAACCATTACAAGGTCTTAAGACAAAACACACAAAATCCAGAGTGCAAAACTAGAACAAGTCTGAAACATAGCTCTAAACAAATAAATAGAAGACTAAAAGACCAAAGCGAAAATCCTTGTGGCAAGGGGACTAGCAGCTGGAACCTCTTGACGGCTTCAATCTAAAATAAGAATAATCAACGGGGTGAGTTCAAGAACTCAGCGGATACCGGATAGACATGCATAATAAGATATAACTAACAGTAATAATTATGTGATATAGTTGTTAGGATCGATGATCGCGGCTAGAGAGGGGGGTGTGAATAGCCGACCCCAAATCGTTCATTTCTTTCTACAAATAAAGGTTAGCGCAGCGCAAATAAACAAAAGAAACGACAACGGAGAATAGCAAACCTCAAACTCGTCGATGTAACGAGGTTCGGAGATGATACTCCTACTCCTCGGCGTGTCCGTAAGGTGGACGAAGCCTATCAATCCGTCGGTGGATGAGGCCCCGGAAAACCAGCTAATAACAACTCTTTCTGGGTGGAGAAACCTCGCCACAATAACTTGCAACAACAAGATAGAAATACAGCAAGAAATACAAACAATATGAATGTAAAACACCTTGCTTGCCTTCGACTGATTTCCGTTGTCGAAGCAGCAACTTCACGGAAGAACAGTAGCAGCTGACCAGCCGGGGAAGCTCACACGAAGCTTCACGAATCAGAGAGCTCAAGTGCAGCAAGAAGCAGGGGCAAGAAGGAAGAAGTAACATTTAGAACAGTAGCTCCTCAACCCCTTTTATAACCTGCGAAGAAGACACAGAAGAAACTAGCCGTTGCTACGCAACGGCTAGGACGTGGACCGATCAGGCTTCATCCTGATCGGTCACAAGACCGATCAGGCCCTTCCCTGATCGGTCATGAGGACCGATCAGGTCCTTCCCTGATCGGTCCCATGACCGATCAGGACCTTTCCCTCCCGAAGGTGATCTCCTTCTGATCAATCACTGATCGGTCTGCTGACCGATCAGACAAGAAACAGAATGCTTCTGTTTGGTTACTGATCGGTCACCAGACCGATCAGATAACCCAGCGTATCACTGGATCGGTCACCAGACCGATCCAGGTTTAGAGCTCCCAGCCCTAAACCCTACTTGGTCCTGAGAACGAGCTACCGAGCCCTCTCTGACCTAGTCCGGAGAACGAGCTACCGAGCCCTCTCCGACTCCATCCGGTCCAGAGAACGAGCTACCGAGCCCTCTCCGACTTCGCATGCCAAGCTTCCATACTTGGACTTTTCCCATGCCAAGCTCCCTGCTTGGACTTTTCCCGTGCCAATCTCTCTGCTTGGACTTTTCCGTGCCAAGTCTCCATACTTGGACTTTACCCGTGCCAAGTCTCCATACTTGGACTTTTCACCAGATGTCTAGTCAACCTTGACCCATCTGGATTCCCCTTGCCTGGCTTCACTCACCAGGACTTCCGAACTGCCTAGCTTCACTCACTAGGTCTTTCCCCTGCCTGGCTTCACTCACCAGGTCTTTCCCAATTGCCTAGCTTCACTCACCAGGACTTTCTCCAACTGTCTGACTTCCTGACTGCCTGGCTTCACTCACCAGGACTTTTCGAACTGCCTAACATTCCAGTTAGGACTTCCCAGTCAAGTATCCGGTCAACCTTGACCTACTTGACTCTTTTTCATCCAACCTGATCAGACCCTGATCAGTATCTCTCCGCATGGACAACTACACCTGCATTGTCCATGTCTACATATCTTTCTGTATTGTCAAACATCGAAACCATGACCAAGGTTTACGCTTGGTCAACTAGGTCAAACTTTGACCTACTGGAAATTGCACCAACAATCTCCCCCTTTTTGATGTTTGACAATACCTTTAAGTTAGGCTAATCCAATAGCCTCATACTTGGACTCATGCCACTAGGTAATGAAACATAAGTTACAACCTCCTTCTTAGATAAAGAAGGCCTAACTTAAACCCTTCATTCTCCCCCTATTGGCACACATCAACAAACTCTCCCCCTGAAGAGTAAGTTATCGTTGTTCACAACTTCACTCGTCGTGATCAACAAACTCTCCCACTAACTCCAATGTTCTTCCTTGAACATTCTCTAGACATTCTTCTCCTTTTTGACACACATCAAAAAGAGTGAATATTAAGGTTAAGAGTTTCTTCCTAATGAAAGTCCCATACCTTTCATTGAAACCCTTAATTTCCCCCTTGATACTAATGTCAATAGTCAATTTAGTGATAATCCCATATCACTCATGACAACTCCCCCTAAAGGTCAACTCCCCTTGACCAATAGGTAAAACTCCCCCTTGACCATTGCACCAACAATGTCTTGGAGAGTTCCAAACCTTTAGAAACCTAAAACACCACTTCCCGAGCTGAAATTTCAGACAACCAGTCGAATTTCAGCAAGTTGGCACGCCCTGATCGGTCACCGGACCGATCAGGCTTCCTCTGGATCGGTCCAGTGACCGATCCACATAGAAAATCCTCTCTGATCGGTCCACAAGTCTGATATCAGAATTTCTGATTTTCCTCCCGAAATTCAGAAACTCCTAGAAAATTCCAGAAAATTCTAAAAATTGTAAAACTTTGAGGATACATTTCTCATAACATATATTATCAAGGAAAAATAGTTTTCTATGAAAATAGCTTCCATTTTTCAATCTTGATACAAAGTTCACAAGTCTTTGAAATAGCTCAAAGTTAACTCATCTTTGTATCACTTTGCTCAATGATGAATGCTATTACTAGAAAAGCTTCATCAAGGTTTTTCAAATAAATTTTGAAATTATTTTAAACCATTTAATTTAGGACCACAATCTTAGGGCTAAATGTACATGACTTGTACATAAACTTTCCCTATGATCCCCAATTTCGAATTAGGCTCATCTAGGTACAAGAACTATGCACCTTGATCCTAACTCATAATCCTAATATCTCACACACATCTAAGGTGTATCAAACACATTCAAGTCAATTTTGATGTGAGATATGGGTTTAGGTTATCTTAGGCTAAGGTCTCATGCATTTTTCTAAACAACAATTTGATCTCCATATCAAATTGTGTTTCTTATCCTTAAATCAAGTTAATTGATCATTAATGCACAAGATGATGACATGACATATAATGATATCATAAATGAAAACATGTGCCAATGTCATGATGTCATGGCATAAAGTATGAAACTTAAATAAATCATGACATTTAACTAACCTAAGCATTATCATGACATTTCAAAAGATCATAGATTAAATATGATGTCATGACATGGCATATGGAAAACAATATATGAAAAATAACATGTAAAGGTATAGAAAATACCTAATTCTAGCCTTAGTTGCCATTTTTGATAATTTTGATCATTTTGCCATAAATTCTATATTCCTAAGTGTGATAGACCTCAAATCATATACCAAAGATGTTTAGATCACTATGTGCCAATTAGATTGACTCTAGACAACTCCTCAAATTTGGTTGGCACATCCTAATTATCTTAGGAATAACTTTACATTTCATTTTCAAGGCTTGATTACACCTTGAAAATTCCCAAAGTGCCACCTTTTGCCATGATTAGGTTAACTACCTATTCAAGTAAGGTTGGCACACTCTAATCCATCTAGCGTGATGGAATCATGCTCTTAGGAACCCAATACCTATTGGAGCTCATTGGGTTCACTAAGTATTCACTAGGGATGACTTCCCTAGCAACCCTTCTAATGACCCTCCTAGGCTTTGAAGCCTTGGTCATTTGGGACTCATCAAGATCAACTCTAGGGGTAACTCCCCTTGTGACCTTGGTGATGGTCTTCCTAGCCCTAGATTTTGTTCCATAATCAAATGGAACATTGTGATAAGTGGGCTTGACCATTTGGGACTTAGGTTTGTGACCCAAACCTTTCTTGTCCTTGGACATTGGTTTTTGACCCTTAAACCCTAGAGATGACTTCTCCAAGTTCTTAAGAGCCTTTTCCAAAGTATCAAGTCTTGACCTCAAGACTTGATTCTCCTTCTCTAATACCTCAATTTTTAATTTTTCATTTTTCTTTGAGGTATTCCTAGGCATGTGTCTAGTTGTTTTGGGGTTTCTACCTAGGTTCTCCCTAACCTTAGATGAACTAATCCTAGGGTTGGTATTTCTAGTATTATCCTTATCTAGGCTCACATGTTTGGCACCTAAGCATGTGTATCGATTTCTATAATTATCATGCTTATCATTATTGTCAATTGCAATCAAACCACTAGCATGCATCTTACTAGTATTGCAATAATGTGCCTTAGAGATTACCTTAGGGTTTGCCTTAGCTCCCCCTATCGATGTGCTCGGTCTCTTATCCTTGTGAGATTGCCTCCCCCTCGGACATTGGCTCCTATAGTGTCCCCTTTGATTGCATTGAAAGCACACCACGTGCTCTTTGCCTTTGCGTATCGGGACTCCGGCTTTCTTGACCTTTGGCGCCGGTGGAGGCTTTATAATCCTCTTTGGACATTTACTCTTGTAATGTCCATATTCCCTACACTCAAAGCACATTATGTGTAATTTATTCGAAATTAAAATGCTTGAGTTACCTAGGGTTGAGGATGGTTGTATGCTTTCTCCCTCATCCCTTCCGGAGATAGAAGCTTCTTCTTCTTGCTCCGATCTTGAGGAAGAACTCTCCTCCTCTTCTTCCTTAGATGTTGAGTAACCCTCAACTTCTAATTCCACATCTCCATGGTGTGAGCTACTTAGCTCACTTGACTCCTCTTCATGGCTTGAAGTGGAGCTCCCCTCATGAAACTTGGCCAAGTTGTTTTACAATTCCTTGGCATTGTTGTAACCACCTATCTTACACAATATATCGTTAGGTAATGAGAATTCAAATATTTTCATTACCTCGTCGTTGATTGTGGATTGGTGGATTTGCTCCTTCGTCCACTTCTTCTTCTCAAGAGGTTTTCCTTCTTTATCCATCGGAGGAGTGAAACCTAATTGTACACAACTCCAATTTTCAATGTTAGTCATAAGGAAATAATTCATCCTTACCTTCCAATACGCGAAGTCGTCGCGATCGTAGAAGGGTGGAATTGTGATGTCTTCTCCGAGTAGATCCATTCTCTAGCTTGTGCTCCCTCGGGTGTTAATCCGGCGAAGAGCGACCTTGCTCTGATACCACTTGTTAGGATCAATGATCGCGGCTAGAGAGGGGGGTGTGAATAGCCGACCCCAAATCGTTCGTTTCTTTCTACAAATCAAGGTTAGCGCAGCGGAAATAAACAAAAGAAACGACAACGGAGAATAGCAAACCTCAAACTCGTCGATGTAACGAGGTTCGGAGATGATACTCCTACTCCTCGGCGTGTCCGTAAGGTGGACGAAGCCTATCAATCTGCCGGTGGATGAGACCCCAGAAAACCGGCTAATAACAACTCCTTCTGGGTGGAGAAACCTCGCCACAATAACTTGCAACAACAAGATAGAAATACAGCAAGAAATACAAACAATATGAATGTACAACACCTTGCTTGCCTTCGACTGATTTCCGTTGTCGAAGCAGCAACTTCACGGAAGAACAGCAGCAGCTGACCAGCCGGGGAAGCTCACACGAAGCTTCACGAATCAGAGAGCTCAGCAAAGCTCAAGTGCAGCAAGAAGCAGGGGCAAGAAGGAAGAAGTAACACCCTGGAACAGTAGCTCCTCAACCCCTTTTATAACCTGCGAAGAAGACACAGAAGAGACTAGCCGTTGCTACGCAACGGCTAGGACGTGGACCGATCAGGCTTCATCCTGATCGGTCCACAAGGGTCCTGATCGGTCACAAGACCGATCAGGCCCTTCCCTGATCGGTCATGAGGACCGATCAGGTCCTTCCCTGATCGGTCCCATGACCGATCAGGACCTTTCCCTCCCGAAGGTGATCTCCTTCTGATCAATCACTGATCGGTCTGCTGACCGATCAGACAAGCAACAGAATGCTTCTGTTTGGTTACTGATCGGTCACCAGACCGATCAGATAACCCAGCGTATCACTGGATCGGTCACCAGACCGATCCAGGTTTAGAGCTCCCAGCCCTAAACCCTACTTGGTCCTGAGAACGAGCTACCGAGCCCTCTCTGACCTAGTCCGGAGAACGAGCTACCGAGCCCTCTCCGACTCCATCCGGTCCAGAGAACGAGCTACCGAGCCCTCTCTGACCTAGTCCGGAGAACGAGCTGCCGAGCCCTCTCCGACTTCGCATGCCAAGCTTCCATACTTGGACTTTTCCCATGCCAAGCTCCCTGCTTGGACTTTTCCCGTGCCAAGCTCCCTGCTTGGACTTTTCCGTGCCAAGTCTCCATACTTGGACTTTACCCGTGCCAAGTCTCCATACTTGGACTTTTCACCAGATGTCTGGTTAACCTTGACCCATCTGGATTCCCCTTGCCTGGCTTCACTCACCAGGACTTCCGAACTGCCTAGCTTCACTCACTAGGTCTTTCCCCTGCCTGGCTTCACTCACCAGGTCTTTCCCAATTGCCTAGCTTCACTCACCAGGACTTTCTCCAACTGTCTGGCTTCACTCGCCAGGACTTCCCGACTGCCTGGCTTCACTCACCAGGACTTTCCGAACTGCCTAACATCCCAGTTAGGACTTCCCAGTCAAGTATCCGGTCAACCTTGACCTACTTAACTCTTCTTCATCCAACCTGATCAGACCCTGATCAGTATCTCTCCGCATGGACAACTGCACCTGCATTGTCCATGTCTACATATCTTTCTGTATTGTCAAACATCGAAACCATGACCAAGGTTTACGCTTGGTCAACTAGGTCAAACTTTGACCTACTGGAGATTGCACCAACAATAGTTTCTTGAACAAAAGTAGGAAATGCAGATTGAAAAGGCTGAAGAAACTGTACTCACCAGAACCTCCTATTCAGAAATAAGGGTCATCAGACCAGATACAAAATGTCACCTGTATGCATATCAATCATATGCAACCACCAAAATGCATCATACATAATGCAGCAAGCACAAATAATAAATGCAATCGATGCATATGATGCAGAAATGACATGGTCACTGTTAGAATGTATACTAAAAGCCTTGCTTTTGGTATAAACATTTATCTAGAAATAAGAATCACATTGGTCAAATGTCTACATTTATGATAAATGTAGTTGTTCAATTAATATTGTAGATAACATGGTGTGTGGTGTCACACATAGAAGATCATATTATCAGTACCTTATAAATTATAAACAGTAGCTCACGACCAAGATGGAAAGGAACAAATCATTGGAAGGTTGTAGTGTAATTAGGTATTAGTTTATCTTAACTATATAATTACACTAGTACACTTAGAGTGTATTGAGTAGGACCATTAGAGGTCGTTTCTTTTATACTGACTTTATAAAGGAACAAAGACCTCAGTTATTATGGAAGTGTGTGCTCTTAATCCCAATATAATAACAAGCACATATATTTGATATTTATTTCTTTAATTTATCAATGGGTGAGATTTAGTTCGATAAATCAATAAGCCCGATAAGTTGGAAAATGATATCACTTATAGTGTGTGTTGTTGATTATAGAAGGAAACTGTGTCCTAGTAATCTAGGTTGAGAATGCCCCCAAGAGGAGCTCATAAGGATTGTCATGTTAAACCTTGTAGGTGGACTTAGTCCGACATGACGATGATGTTGAGTGGTACTACTCTTGGACTAAGATATTAATTAAATGAGTTGTCAGTAACTCACTTAATTAGTGGACATTTGACATCTTAAACACAGGGAGACTAACACACTCATAATAAGAAGGAGCCCAAAAATGTAATTTGGGATTGGTGCGGTAGTTCAATAATAATTCTTTCGTGGAATGAATTATTATTGATGAAGTTAAGTTGTGTGTTCGGGGCGAACACGGGATGCTTAATTTCATCGGGAGACCAAAACCAATTCCTCCTCTCGGTCCCTATCGTAGCCTCTTGTATATAGAGATTTATACCCACCACATACCCACCTTCTTACCCATCCTATAGGGGTCGGCCAAGCTAGCTTGGAGACCAAGCTAGGGCCGGCCATGGTTTGGTTCATGGGTGAATTCATGTGGCCGGCCCTAGCTTGAACTCAAGCTTAGGTGGCCGGCCCTATTAAAATAAAAAGGAATTTTAATTTTAAATTTTTTTTCTTATGTGGATAACATGATTTAAAAGAGAGTTTAAAAATTTAAATCTTTCCTTTTATAAGATTCTACAAAAGATTAAGAGAAGAGCTAAATCTCTTTCCTTATTTGTAGATTAAAAGGTTGATTTTAATTTTGGTAAAAACTTTCCTATTAATCATGTTTATTATTTAAAAGAAAGTTTAAAAATTAAAAATTCTCTTTTATTAGTTTCTACAAAAGATTAAGAAAAGATTTAATATCTTTCCTTATTTGTAGATTAAAAGAGATTTTAATTTTTAGAGATAACTTTCTTTTTATCCACATGTTAAAAGAAAGATTTTAATTTATAAAATTTCCTTTTTATTAACCAATCATGAAGGGAAAAATTATTGGAGAAATTTTTTATAAATTTCCGGAAGCAAATAAGGAAGTTTTAATTTGTGTTTAAAATTTTATTTGTTTGGAAATTTTATGGTGTGGCCGGCCATTGTAAATTGAAAAGAAAAATTATTTTTAATTAAATAAAATTTCCTTTTCAATGGCAAAAGAATTAAGGAAGTTTTTATTAAATTTTCCTTATTTGCCAATGTTAGGATCTTAGATGGCTAGAGGGGGGGGGGGGGGGGGGGGAATAGCCTCTTAAAAACTTAAACACAAATTTCTACAAAGAAACTTGTTAGCACAGCGGAATTAGGAAACTAAAACAAAGAGGAAACAAGCACACTAACACACAGATTTACGAGGTTCGGGGATAACTTGCCCCTACTCCTCGGCGTGTCCGTAAGGTGGACGAGTCCTTGATCGTCGGTAGATCACACCCCGGATGACTCCGGCTAATGAAGCTCTCCTTCTCGATGGAGAAACCTCTCAACAAAGTCTTCGAATAGATTTAAAATGAAGCACACAAGACTTACAGATCACAGTGGCTCAAAGAAAATCGAAGTAAGCTCACAGCCACGGAGATGATGAAGACAGAGTCCAAGAACACAGCAAGCTCTCAACTGAAACACACAGCGTTTTTCTTGCTTCTTGTTCTATTCTTCTCTCCAGCATACACTGCTTCTTATGTCTCTGCATTCGATCAGCCTGCACCGGATCGCTGCCAACCTGCACCGAATCCCTGCTGCAAGCTACGGCGTCGCCAATCGCTTCTCTTCCTCTTCTGATTCTCTGAGCTCACACCAATAGAACCACGGTCTTCACTGGTGCCTCTGAGCTCGAACCAATCACCAGGAGTTAAGCCAATCGCCGCCTGATCACTGCCAGAAACACAGCCAATCGCAACCTGTAGCCGTTGCTGCTTCAAATGCATTTGACGCAGAGAAAACAGTGGAAAGATCCTTTGTCTCATTCCTTTGATGAGGCTTAATTTGAAACTAAGCGATATGGTACCGCAACTGTATCTACAAAAGACTCACGGAAGGTTAAGCGGATATGGGCAAAAAAGTGCGAATCGGAAAATATCGGAGAAAGCGCATGCACAATGATCTTAGCGTGGATCGGTCGGTGGCCGATCACAAATCCTGGACCGATCGGACAATAGCACGATCGGTGCGAGATAATCGATCGGTTGTGGTGACCGATCGATTGGATATGGATCGGTCCATGACCGATCCACCACCCCTGCGGCATTTTCTGCGATCGGTCTGACGTCAGTTACTCGATGTGCTCGAGTGTTTCCGATCGGTCTGGGCCGGATCGATTACTCGATGTGCATCGAGTGTTTCCGATCGATCACCGGACCGATCGAGAATTTAGTCTTACTAGATCGGTCTACGGACCGATCGACATCCATAGCCATTGGATCGGTCCGCTGACCGATCCAATGCCTATGTGATACTAGGATTGGTCCGAGAACGAGCTACCGAGCCCTCTCCTAATCCGGTCCAAAGAACGAGCTCCGAGCCCTCTCGACCTAGTCCGGTTCGGAGAACGAGCTCCCGAGCCCTCTCCGACCTAGTCCGGTTCGAGAACGAGCTCCGAGCCCTCTCGACCTAGTCGGGCAGAGCGAGCTACCGAGCCCTCTTTGACCTAGTCAGGAGAACGAGCTCGAGCCCTCTCGACTTCGTCAGTCCGGATAATGAGCTATCGAGCCCTCTCCGCCTAGTCCGGAGAACGAGCTACCGAGCCCTCTCCGACTTCGTCCGGTCAAGAGAACGAGCCACCGAGCCCTCTCCGACCTAGTCCGGAGAATGAGCTACCGAGCCCTCTCCGACGTGCCAAGTTTCCAACTTGGACTTTTCCCTTCCACTTGATCAACCTTGATCATTAATCAAACCGAGTTTAATTAACATCTGATACAAACTTAAATCCGTGTCAACATCAAAACAACAGCCAGGTCAGACTGTATCAACAATCTCCCCCTTTTTGTTGTTTGACAACACGATTTAAGTTTAGATCAGAAATGTTCTTATTTTCATAATTTTAGGGGAATCAAGATCCTCCCCCTAAGATGAATACACCACGATGTAAGGAAGTCAATAACGGGAATCAAGATCCTCCTCATTATCTTCTCCCCTAAAATCAAACCTTCATACATCTCTAAACTTAGATATCCTCTCCCCCTTTATCAAACACCGAAAAGGTGCGAATGGGGTGACAAGACTCAAAAGGCTCCCCCTTAACCCATACTGTCTTTTTCTTAATGCACCTAGAGTTCCCTCTAAGTGTATTATATGACAGTAAGAAAGAGATAAGATACAATCAAGTCATGGCATAGGAACAACATATTAATATGAGCTGAAGCATAAGAAAAAACAAGAAATAGACAAATGAATAGCAAAAATATATGAGTAGCATAAGTATCCAGGTCAGATAAAGATATCCAACAAATAACATCCAAAACACAGACAGGCAAAGTGACACACAGAATGTATCAATTAATATCCTCAACAGGACGAACCTCATCATCATCTGCGGGAGGCACGTAGCCCTGAGGCGGCATGCTGGAGCTCGAAGGTGGATGACCCGAGAAATGCTGCGGAGGTGGGTAGTTGGCCATCCAGCCCAGAAGCAGCTGCTGCATCACCAACTGCTGACTGCGTAGATCCATCGTGCTGATCGAAGCGGCTCTCTAGCTCAGCGATCTGCCAGCGCTGATCAGGATCGGCCTCATCAGCAGCAGGAGGAGGAGCAGCAACCTGTCGAGGAAGTGCCCGTGGTAACTCTCCCAGACCCCTCCCATCCTTCCATCGAACAGTCCCATTCTGTCCCAAGATACCGGACTTGGAAAATGCCCGTTTTCCAAGTCTGCAATCCTGTTTGACCATCTTCACTATCCTACCCTTAGAGATATCAATCTGAAGGGTCTCGAGCCAATATGTGATTATATGCCCATAAGGCATATAAACAGTGGAGCTGCTAGGCTGAGTATATGAGATGATCGAAGAATAGATGCTCGACATGATATCAAAATCGAGACGCCGACGCAAACCATAAAGCATCAGGCAGTGGTATGGTCGGATCTCTGCCAGAGGTTTGGATGTGATTGGAAGAAAACAGTTTGTGACTATCTTAAAAAGAATATAGTCAGGAGGAGATAGTCTCAGAGCTGCAAAAGTAGGAAACTCGACATCCAACTCATCCAGTCCATCCGGTCTAGGGTGTCCAAAGAAATACTCATAGATAGTGTCAGGTGATACATCAAGTGGAGGAGGTAATTGTTCTGGTAAATTAGGATAAATGGGAAAAGGATCTCCTGAACACATTCGGCAACCTAGATACCCAAAGAATTCTACGATGGAGAAATCGATAGTTCTCTTAGCGACTCTGGTTTTATAAGTACCATCACTGGTCTGATGAAGATTGTTGTAGAATTCAGATACTAGGTCACAATTGATGTCCCTTTCTAGGTAGACTAACGAGTCAAGTTTATAATATGCCAGGGTTTCGGATACAGAGGGACAAAACTCATCCATGTATTTTCAATCCACAGATCGACATGGGAGTAGCTTGAATGTCCTCTGTTGAAACGCTTGTTCAAATTGTCGGTTCGGGAATCTCGAAGAAGAGGAAGGTTGAGGTCGGGAGGGTGCCTGGGACTTGGATTTCTCAGCAGATGACTTAGACGTACCCTCACCGGCTGATTTCTTCCTAAATAGGTCAAAAATGGGACATGGTCGGGGCAAATGGGAGTTCACGAGAGCCACAGAGTCGAGAACCGAGACAACAATACACTGTGAAAAGAAACTAAAATGCCAAAAATGAACAGATTTCGGGGAGAAAGGAAGTTACCTGGGCGACATTTGAGGCTTTCGGAGAAGATAGAGAGAAGAGTCGGGACTGAGGAGTGGTTCGGCTAGGGTTTTCGGCGTGAAATGAGAGGACGAAGGATTGGGGGAAGTTAAAGAGGGTGATCAGGTCATAAGATCAGACGACTGTCCGATCAGGAGAAATCCTGACGGATCAGGGAACGTCCTGATCGGTCAGGGAGTGTCCTGATCGGTCGTGGAGACCGATCAGGGAACCTCCTGATCGGTCCCCGGACCGATCAGATATGGATCAGAGAGGTCGCGTGCCAGAGCCTCCTGATCGGTCGTGGAGACCGATCAGGGAACCTCCTGATCGGTCCCCGGACCGATCAGAGGTCGATCAGTGATACGCGCCAGAGGTGGAACTCTCTTGATCGGTCGTAGTGACCGATCAGATATCATCCTGATCGGTCCCTGGACCGATCAGTGTCTGATAATCAGTGATTTCAGTCTTTGAAATTTGTATCGAAGGCTCTGAAACTTGGTTCAACAACTTCCAAGTTCAGAGCCTATGATCTGAAGAGTCCACAGATTATATTCAGTGATACCAATGAATATTTCCTAATGATGAGCTCTAATGATTTGGAATTATTTAGGGCTCGAAAGTTTCAGTCACTTCATAACAAATGTGTTGAATCTCAAAGTTTCAAAACCAGAGAAGTTTGTTTTGTTTGTTTGCTGAAACTATGATCTATAGTGAACCAAGGTAATAAATCTGACTCAGACTATCGGTTCAACATATATCCTTGCTATGAGTAGTTACAAGTTTGTCAAAATATATCCAAGTTGCTATTATTTCCTTTAACAACCTATCTTATTATCAATCAAAGTCATGAAATGAATCAAACAATAATATCAATCAACACATCAACCATCAACCATAATTAGATAATTTCTAGGCAAAAGTCCAACCAAGATTCCTTGGTTGGAATATATGAGTAAGATCTAGGAACCAAATACACATGAATTATGTAATGGTCTTCCCCATACTCAATTTATGTCTCTTCAACCTAATTATTCAAGGGGTGCATGATACATTTTGAATAATTTGGTTGATCCTAGCATCTCACCCCATTTCTAGCAAACAAAAATATTTTGTTAAACCTTATAGTTTGTGTGAGATGTTCCCAAGTTGCCCAAATTAATTTCCTAATTTCTCTTGTCATTTTAATGGTCCTTATTGATCATGATGTGGCCAAAATGACTTATTGAGCCAAACACATTCCCAATTCCCTCCTTAAATGACTAAATTCATTTTCCGGAAGGGGTTTGGTGAAAATATCGGCTAGGTTTGACTTTGACTCAACATATGTGAGTGCAATGTCTCCCCTAGCTACGTGATCTCTAATGAAGTGGTGACGCACTTCAATGTGTTTGGTCCTAGAATGATGGACTGGATTTTTCGTTAGGTTTATTGTGCTAATGTTGTCACACAACACTTGCACTCCCTTATACGAAAGTCCATAATCTTCTAGAGTGTGAATCATCCACAACAATTGTGATACACTCTCTCCCATGGCAATATATTCAGCCTTGGTCGTGGAGAGAGCAACACAATGTTGCTTCCGACTTGACCAACTAACCAATGATGATCCTAAGAATTGGCAACCCCCACTAGTACTTTTCCGATCCAATTTGCACCCAGCATAATCGGAGTCGGTATAACCTATCAAGTCAAAAGACTCAGTACGAGGGTACCAAAGACCTACTCTAATTGTGCCCTTGAGATATCTTAAAATTCTCTTAACTGCAGTTAAATGAGATTCCTTGGCACAAACTTGATATCTAGCGCACATGCCCACAGCAAAAAGTATGTCCGGTCGACTAGCTGTGAGATATAGAAGACTACCGATCATGCTTCTATATTGCGTTAGATCAACTGGTTTCCCACTCTCATCATTGTCAAGACGAGTGTTTGTCGCCATTGGAGTGAATACTTCCTTAGAGTCATTCATTTTGAATTTTTTGAGCATCTCTTGAGTGTATTTCGTCTGATGGACATAAATTCCATCTCGAGTTTGTTTGATTTCAAGTCCAAGGAAGAATGTCAATTCTCCTACTAGACTCATCTCAAACTCACTTTCCATGTGAGTGATAAATTCATTCAAATAGCCCTTGTTATTTGAGCCACAAATTATGTCATCGACATACACTTGGGCTACAAAAATATTTTCACCATCTCTACGCAGAAATAGTGTTGGGTCTATTTGGCCTCTTACAAAACCCTTTTCTAGTAAATATGTTGACAACCTTTCGTACCAAGCTCGTGGTGCTTGTTTAAGCCCATAAAGTGCTTTCTTGAGCTTGTACACATGGTTTGGAACTTCGGTATTCACAAACCCCGGTGGTTGTTCAACATAGACTTCTTCTTTAATAAAGCCATTTAAGAAGGCAGATTTAACATCCATTTGATAGAGCTTGAAACCTCTATGTGCAGCAAAAGCTAGCATTAAACGAATGGACTCTAATCGTGCCACGGGAGCATAAGTCTCATCATAATCGAGGCCTTCGACTTGACTATAGCCCTTGGCTACAAGTCTCGCCTTGTTTCTTACGACTTCTCCCTTTTGGTTTAACTTATTTTTGAAGACCCATTTAGTTCCAATAATGGTGGTCTTCTTAGGTCTAGGAACTAAGTCCCACACTTGGCTCCTTTCAAATTGACCTAACTCATCTTGCATAGCTATGATCCAATCAGGATCGCGCAATGTCTCATCAACTAATTTTGGTTCAATCTCTGAAATCAATGCGACTTCATTAGACTCATTTCTAAAGAATGACCTAGTCCTAACCCCTTGTTGGATGTCTCCCACAATTTGATCTTGGGGATGACTAGTGGCTATCCTAGATTGTCTTGGTGTTGGTGGTGCCTCATGAATGGTCTCACTAGGCACAGGCAAGGACTCAATATCAGGCAAAGGATCAGATTGAGTTCTTTGTTGCCTTTGCTCATCATCATCAGAGTCAACTTCGACTCTTTCAATATTTCGATCATTCAAACTTAGCCTTCTAAGTTCAAATTGAATATCTCCTACATCCCTTGATTGATCATTTAAGTTAGGGATTTCTTCAAAAGCTACATCAAAGGACTCTTCAATCAATTTAGTCCTATTGTTGTAGACTCGATAGGCTTTGCTGGTGAGCGAGTACCCGACCAGTATCCCTTCATCAGCCTTGGCCGAAAATTTTCCAAGATGGTCCTTGGTGTTCAAGATAAACACCTTACAACCAAACACCCTAAGATGTTTAATTGTAGGGAGTTTTCCAAACCAAAGTTCATGGGGAGTCTTTCCTAAAAACCTATGTATCAGGATTCGGTTTTGCACATAGCAAGCTATATTTACAGCTTCAGCCCATAAGTAACTCGGTAGTGAGTACTCATTGAGCATACTTCGTGCAACCTCTTGTAAGACTCGGTTCTTTCTCTCCACAACCCCATTTTGCTGTGGGGTCCTTGGAGTAGAGAACTCATGCCTATATCCCTTTTCTTGACAGAATTCTAAAAACCTATGATTTTGAAATTCCCCACCATGATCACTCCTAATGGTTTTAATTGTTGTTGATTTTTCATTTTCAGTTCTTCTACAAAAGGAAATAAAAATATCTATGGTTTGATCCTTAGTTTTCAAAAAGAAAGTCCATGTATACCTAGTAAAGTCATCAATAATCACTAAACAGTATCTACTTCCATTTAATGAAATAATATTACTGCAATCAAACAAATCCATATGTAATAAGTCTAAGGCAGTAGTTGTACTTACAACGCTTTTACCTTTATGAGGTGCTTTAGTTTGCTTACCCTTCTGACATGCATCACGCAATTTGGTCTTTTGGTACTTGATGCTTGGTAAGCCTCGCACTAACCCTTTGTTGACCAGCTTCCGGATATTCTTCATGTTCACATGAGCCAACCTCCTATGCCAAAGCCACGATTCTTCTTCTTTTGACATGAAACACTTAGCAAGAGCATTAGTAGCACTTTTAAAAGAAACTTGATAAATGTTATCTACCCTTGTGCCTACTAGTACCGTGTCAAGTGTGTCAATGTTTTTGACTAGACATTGACTTGAATGAAACTCAATTGTGTAACCCGTATCACACAATTGACTGACACTTAGGAGATTAAAAGTCATCCCCTTGACTAGAAGGACATTCTTGATTTGGAGATATTCGGATATATGAGTGTCTCCAACTCCTATAACCTTAAGACTACCATTGTTACCAAATGACACATTACCTCTATTTTTGTTTTGAATGGTAGAAAATAGTGACTTATCCCCGGTCATGTGCTTGGAGCATCCACTATCAACAAACCAAGTTAATAGACGCTCCCCCTTTACCAATGCCTACAAGACACGAAAGATAGATATTTTAGGTACCCAAATCTTGGGACCTAATGCATCTACAATGAAAGACTTAGGCACCCATGCCTTTGTTACCTTCTTCCTAGTCTCATGAACCCTAGAAACATGCGATCTATGAAATTGGGTTCTTGTCACTAAAGAAATAAAGCTAGACTCCTTAGGTTGGTATCCTAATCCAGCCTTGTTGTAGACCGCCCTTTGAGCATTTAGAATCATGTCTAGGGTCTTAGAGCTAGTTGAGAATTTTTCAAGCATTTTCTTGAGTTTCTCAACCTCACCCTTCAAGGCCTTGTTCTCATCCTCAAGGACCTCTAGATGTAGGTCATCAACCTCATCTTCCCTAAGGGCCCTCAAGTTTTCTACTTCTTCTTTTAATGATTTATTTTCTGTTTTTGATTTTTTAAGCAAGGTAGACAAATGTGTAATAGTCTTATAGCATTTTTCTAAGTGAGAAGAGGTTACCTCTTCATCATCCGAAGATGATGAAGCCGCGGCTGAAGTGCTTGAGTCATCACTTTCGGACTCGGACTCCTCCCTTGCCATGAGTGCCAATTGCCGAGTACTCTTCTCCTTATTCTCTTCCTCCTCCGATGAGCTTGAGGAAGATTCATCCCATGTGGCTTTGAGGGCTTTCTTTTTATTGGCCCTTTCCTCCTTCTTTAGCTTTGGACACTCGCTCCGATAGTGTCCTTTCTTGCTACACTCATAGCAAGTAACGTTAGACTTATCAATATTTTGATCTACAGTTTTACCTTTGTATCTCCTGCTTCTTCTCATGATCCTCCTCACAAAATTTGCCATCTCGCTTGATGATGATCCACCTTCATCATCGGACTCGGAGGAGGATGAAGATAAAGGAATCTCTTTCTCCTTCTTCTTTTCTTTCTTTCTTCTCCCATCCTTGCTCTTTTCTCCTGCAACCAAAGCTATACCTTTCTCCTTTTGACCTTTGTTAGCAAATTCATGAAGTTCCATTTCACATAAGAATTCATCTAACTTTACAATTGAAAGATCCTTAGAGACCTTGTAGGCATCTACCATAGATGACCACAAGGCACTCCTCGGAAAGGCTTTTAGAGCGTACCTTACAAGATCGCGATTCTCCACGCGTTCATCCACGGAATGGAGACCATTGATGATCTCTTTGAACCTCCCATGTAGTTCACTTACCGTTTTGTTTTCCTTCATGGTGAGATTTTGTAGTTGATTCAAGAATAGGTCCCTCTTGGCTATCCGAGAATCTCGAGTTCCTTCTTGGAGCTCGATAAGCTTGTTCCATAAATCTTTTGCACTCGAGAATGGACCTACCTTGACGAGTTGGTCCTTGGCAATCCCACATTGTAAGGTGACTACCGCCTTGGCATCGGCTTGTCCTTTACGAGTTTGTTCGGTAGACCACCTTGATGAATCGAGTTCCTTACCTTCTTCGTCCTTCGGTGGTGTGAATCCTTCTTTGACCGAGAACCACATGGAGATATCAGTCTTGAGGTAATACTCCATGCGGCTCTTCCAATACTGGAAATCTGCTCCATCGAAGAAGGGTGGTCTGTTGGTGCTGAATCCTTCCTTCATGGCCATCTTCTTGCTCCTTAGGATGTTAGTCCAGATGAAGAGAACCTCGCTCTGATACCACTTGTTAGGATCTTAGATGGCTAGAGGGGGGGTGAATAGCCTCTTAAAAACTTAAACACAAATTTCTACAAAGAAACTTGTTAGCACAGCGGAATTAGGAAACTAAAACAAAGAGGAAACAAGCACACTAACACACAGATTTACGAGGTTCGGGGATAACTTGCCCCTACTCCTCGGCGTGTCCGTAAGGTGGACGAGTCCTTGATCTTCGGTAGATCACACCCCGGATGACTCCGGCTAATGAAGCTCTCCTTCTCGGTGGAGAAACCTCTCAACAAAGTCTTCGAACAGATTTAAGATGAAGCACACAAGACTTACAGATCACAGTGGCTCAAAGAAAATCGAAGTAAGCTCACAGCCACGGAGATGATGAAGACAGAGTCCAAGAACACAGCAAGCTCTCAACCGAAACACACAGCGTTTTTCTTGCTTCTTGTTCTATTCTTCTCTCCAGCATACACTGCTTCTTATGTCTCTGCATTCGATCAGCCTGCACCGGATCGCTGCCAACCTGCACCGAATCCCTGCTGCAAGCTACGACGTCGCCAATCGCTTCTCTTCCTCTTCTGATTCTCTGAGCTCACACCAATAGAACCACGGTCTTCACTGGTGCCTCTGAGCTTGAACCAATCACCAGGAGTTAAGCCAATCGCCGCCTGATCACTGCCAGAAACACAGCCAATCGCAACCTGTAGCCGTTGCTGCTTCAAATGCATTTGACGCAGAGAAAACAGTGGAAAGATCCTTTGTCTCATTCCTTTGATAAGGCTTAATTTGAAACTAAGCGCTGATATGGTACCTGCAACCTGTATCTCCAAAAGACTCACAGCAGAAGGTTAAACAGATATGGGCAAAAAGAAGTGCGAATCAGAAAATATCAGAGAAAGCGCATGCACAATGATCTTAACTGTGGATCGGTCAGCTGCCCGATCACAAATCCTTGGACCGATCAGACAACAGCCTGATCGGTCTGAGGATGGTCTGATCGGTCGTGGCGACCAATCAGATTGGATGTGGATCGGTCCATAGACCGATCCACCACCCTTTTTCTTCTGCGGCATTTTCTCCTGATCGGTCTACAGACCGATCAGATTGCACTCAGTGTGCTAATGAGTGTTTCCTGATCGGTCTACAGACCGATTAGATTACACTCAGTGTGCTACTGAGTGTTTCCTGATCGGTCACCAGACCGATCAGAGAATTTAGTCTAACTAGATCGGTCTGCGGACCGATAAGTCATCCAAAGTATCACTGGATCGGTCTGTTGACCGATCCAACGCCTATGTGATACTAGGATTGGTCCGAGAACAAGCTACCGAGCCCTCTCTGACCTAATCTGGTCCAGAGAACGATCTCCCGAGCCCTCTCTGACCTAGTCCGGTTCAGAGAACGAGCTCTCGAGCCCTCTCTGACCTAGTCTGGTTCAGAGAACGAGCTACCGAGCCCTCTCTGACCTAGTCCGGAGAACGAGCTACCGAGCCCTCTCCGACTTCATCAGGTCCAGAGAACGAGCTACCGAGCCCTCTCTGACCTAGTCTGGAGAACGAGCTACCGAGCCCTCTCCGACTTCGTCCGGTCCAGAGAACGAGCTACCGAGCCCTCTCCGACCTAGTCCGGAGAATGAGCTACCGAGCCCTCTCCGACTTCGCGTGCCAAGTTTCCAACTTGGACTTTTCCCTTCCACTTGATCAACCTTGATCATTAATCAAACCGAGTTTAATTAACATCTGATACAAACTTAAATCCGTGTCAACATCAAAATAACAGCCAGGTCAGACTGTATCAACAGCCAAGACCAAGGATTATAAAAGAGGGGGTAGAGAAGGCTTCATGGCGAACAACTCTATTCTATTTTCTCCCTCTTTTTCTTCCTTGGTGTGGCCGACCATCCTCTCCTCCTCTCTTCTCTTTGATGGCCGAACCTCATCCTTCTTGTGGAGATTCATATGGTGGCCGGATCAAGTTTAGAGAAGAAGAAGAAGAAGGAGAGAAAGAAAGTTTTGTTTCTAGCATCCCTTGGAGCATGGTGGTGGTGGCCGAACCTCTTCATCCTAGGAGAAGTTTTGATGGCCGAAACTCGTAAGGAAGAAGAAGGTGCTTGGTGGTTCTCATCTCGGAAGATCGTTGCCCACACAACGTCCGAGGTTAGAAGAGGAATACGGTAGAAGATCAAGAGGTCTTTCTAAAAGGTATAACTAGTATTTTTCCTTTCCGCATCATACTAGTTATTTTTGGAAATAATACCAAATACAAGAGGCATGTTATTCTAGTATTTCGAATTTGTTTTCGATGTTATGTTCTTTTATTTTTTTTTCTTTTCCTTGTGATTTGATTATTCTTTTCGGTTGACCTAAAGTTATTTAAGGAAATTAGATATTAACTTTCCTTAAAAGGCTTTGTCTAGTCGGTGGTGGTTGTTCCCATATCCAAGAAGGCCATGTGTCTCGCCACGTCAGTACTGGAAGCCAATTTTGGAAATTAATATTTAATGAAATTAATAACCTAGGAGATTTGGATCGAACGTGTTAAGTTCCGCAGGAGATCCGAGTCTAAACCTAAAAGAACAAATACATTAAACTTTGGATCAAACGTGTTAAGTTCCGCAGGCGATCCAAGTTTAATTTAAAAGAATACATGGTAGCTAGGAAAAGGTTCAGACCTTTTTACAAAATTTTTGTACAGTGGAACCATTAGGTTTTCCGAGTAGCAACCAACAGTCACCCCAGACGCCAGTCAACCATCTCACACGCGATGGTGAGACCGAGTGAGTAGGGCTATGACAACTGTGCACTCTGTCATCACTGCTCCTGAGTGACCGAGTGGATAGGATGTTGTCGGAGTACACCTACCCTCCTACCCCAAACATAGTGGGGGAGCCTAAGCTCTCATCTCCTTGTATCATAGTCAAAGGGAGGGATCCTTGCCCGCTACACGCTGTAGTCATCGCTACCTATGAGCGAACCAGCGGAGCCCTGACAGAGCAAACTGCACACACCCTGCCTGATGTACCACTAATCGATGAGTGGTTATGTGTGCAAATCATGTAACTGGTGATGTGCTCAACAATAATGGAGTTGACAATCGCTTAGCATGCAATCATGCAAGATGGTGCATGATACTAAACATGTAGATACTAACAGTATACACCTGCATATAAAATGTACTAAAAAGGAAATAACTCATACAATGATCTAGGAATCATAAATCTAAGTACACAAATCAGATATGACAAATAACAAGTCTACTACACCGTAGGTCAATGTATGCCATTATTTCTAAGAGCAGGAGTACACATGGAAACAATCAAGATGATATAAGCATGAATGTATAACAGATACGAATATAGTCATATTACAAGAATCAAATAATGACATACCAAAGCAAATGTAAACATAATCATTGCTACTAGCTATATACTATTATGCATATCTAAAACAACTATATCAAAGAGATAAGTCAGAAGTACCCGTCTTTATCAGTCGATTGTGACCAGAAATCCTACGTCGAGACGTCCGTCTCGAATCAATGTCCGTCTCGAATCAATGCCCTGCGATTACATAAATATATTTAGCTAATTACACATATAGCAAATAGCTAAATAAAATCCTGAAACCTATATAGGGTAACTCCAATCAAAATATGATCATCGCTTAACCCCCAATATATGTTTAGGTCTCGATAAAACAATTCACCACCTAAACTTGAGTTAATCCAACCTTAACCCTAAGCATTCCATAATCAACTTAGGATAAATAAACTTGAATCAATTCCAATAACTCACCCAAATCTCAATGCTCTGTTGTAGGACTCGTAGCCGAAGAAACTTGCTGCTCACCTTTCCTTCTCCTCCTAATTTAACAGTCTCAAATTCTAAACAGAATTAAGATAGACCAATAATGCTTAGGTTAATAATTTGGTTACCTTTCGTTTCTTGTTCTCCGATGAGTAGCGACTACTCACGGTGACTAGTGGAACCATCAAAGATATGGGCTGTGGCATCTCGTGGCAAAGAGGGAAAAGAAAGGGCAATGGCCTCATTGAATTTGGGTTAGGGCACAGGCGGTGGCTGTCGTCGGTAGAGCAGTGTCCGCGGTGCTTGCGTGGACGATGGTCGGCTTCACACGGTTTTGTGGAGAAGGGTGGGCGGCTGCAATCACAGGGCACCTGCATCTCAGACTCAGCCGCTGACTACGGCGATCCGGGCTCGTAGCTGTCGGTGTCGGAGCTCTCGATCCTGGCTGGGGAGAAGGTCGGCGGCGATCGGGAGCTAGGGCAGAGGGAGGCGATCAACGCTAGGGTAGAGGAAGTAGACGGTGGTGGCTTTGATTTCTGGCGAGTGCTTAGCGTCCGCGATGAGAAGAGGAGGCGGTGCTGCGGCTTCAAGGTTCTAAGGGCGTCATTGGCTGAGGCGACGACGCAAGGGAGAGGCTAGTAGCCTGATCCGCGCCGGTGACGCAGAGGAGGGGAAGAGATCAGCCGGTGAGGAGGAAATCGGGGAAGGAGAGGGGTTTGCCGTCGAGTTGGGGAGGAGAGTCGGCTAGGGCACTGTGAGGATGGGTCGGCGCACGCGAGGAGTCGGGAGGAGAAAAGAGGAGGAGGAAATAAAAAGAAATTAACTTAGGTTTTTCTTAATCAAACCCTAGGTACATTCCTCAATCAACTCCCACTTATTGGTATTCTAAACAGGCTTTCCCTTGGTCCAATAATTGATCCTCTTAAACTCGACATACAAGTTTCGAAAATTTCTCAGAAAATTTTCTAAAAATTCTTAAAAATTCTATTAAGGTTATTCCTCAAATAACCTTATTGTTTTATTATCATTTGGGTGTCGTATTTTACATATAATGCTTTCTTTAGTTTAAACATATAGTCAGGATGATCTAAGCTTTCAAATCCAGGTAGTTGACTTAATAGACTTCTTCCTTGATTAGTCTGTTCAAGAAAATTGATTTAACATCCATTTGATAAACTTTGAATCCTTTATGGGCTGCATAGCTTGGTAGCATTCTAATATATTCAAGTCTAGCTATTGGGGCATATGTTTCATTATAGTCAAGTCCCTCTATTTGACTGAATCCTTTATCTACTAATTTAGCTTGTTTGTAACAGTTTCCCCCTTTTCATTTAGTTTATTTCTAAAAACTTATTTTGTTTCTATGAATTTTTTATTTTTGGGCAATTATACTAAGTCCCAGACATTATTTCTTAATTCTTCTTGCAAAGCTATAATCTAGTTTGGGTCAAGTAGAGATTCTTCTACTATTTGGGTTTAATTTTAGAAATTAATGTAATTTGACTTAGGTTTCTAAAAGATGATATAGTTTGAATCCTTAGGTCTGGATCACCTAGTATTTGGTTAACTGGATGGCCTGAATTAATTCTTGTTGTTCTTAAGTCAGTTTGGTCTTGTAGATTTTCTTGTTCTTGTTGATCATCTTGTATATTTTCTTGTTGTTGCTAATCTTCTTATTCTTCTATATGCTTTATATTTTACTAACTCCCCCTAGATCATTTTTAGCCCTAATAAAATCAATTGGTTGATATTGAGTTTGATTTAAGTTAGGTTCCTTAGAGTTAAATTTTTCATCAAAATTTAGATTTGTTGTTTATTTAATTCTTAGTGTACTATTATGTAAACTCTAACTTCTACTATTTAGGGAATATCTTATAGAAATTTTATTTTTAACTTTTGAAGTAAACTTTTCTAAGTGTTCTCTTATATTAATATATAAACTGAACATCAAAATACTTTAAAATATTTAATATTAGGTATTTTATTATAGTAGATTTTAAACAGGATTTTATTATATTTTTATTTATATTTATTATATTTTTTATTTATATTTATTCTATTTTGTGCATAGTAGGTTGTACTTACAACTTCTACCCCAAAATATTGGGTAGTTGGTATTCATTAAACATTGTCCTAGTGACTTCTTGTAGAGTTATGTTTTTTTCCCACTATTCCATTTTGTTAAGATGTTTTAGGACATGAAGATTTATGGTGATAACCATTTTCTAAGTAGAATTTGTTCAATTTATGGTTTTAAAATTCACCATCATTATCACTCCTAATTCTTTTAATTTTTAGGTCTTTTTCATTTTCTATTTATTTACAAAAATTACTAAAAATTTTAAATATTTCATCTTTATTTCTTAGAATTTTATTAGGTGAATCTTGAATAATCATCGATTATTACCAGACAATATAAGGTTCTATTAATTGATTTAACTCCATGTGAGTCAAATAAGTCTAAGTGTAAAAATTCAAGTATTGAATTGATTTGAGTATGATTAGTTGGTTTTTGGATTGATTTTGTTTGTTTTCCTTATTGACCGACATTATAAATTGTTGAGTCTAAGTTAGATAATTTTGGTAATCCTCTAACTAGACCATTTAGTTTAGTGAGGTTTCTAAAGTGAGTGTGAGACAGTCTTCTATGTCATAGGTAGGTCTCCTCTTTTTGTGTCAAGTGACACTTAAGTGAGGAATTGGTTAGGTTAATTACATAGATATTGTCCTTTCTAAACCCTTGAAGTCTTATATTAGGATTATTTGTGTGCTTAATTAGACATTCAGAGGATAAAAACTTAACCTTATTGTTGGATCGAGACGCGCTAGAGGGGGGGGGGGTGAATAGCGCTCGTGGCTATTTTCAACGATTATCGGAATCGTAAGAGTTAAAACGCAGCGGAATAAAGAAAACAAGCACACAAAGACAGGAGAATTTACTTCGTTCGGAGCCTTGATCGACTCCTACTCGAAGGCCCGCGATCCTTGATCGCTTTCCATGGGCAACAACTATAAGCTCGCAAAAACTATTACAAACTAATTACAATTCAAAGCAGTAAAAGATTATACCGACACCAAAAGACTAAATCTGAAGCTCCGGGGTGTCGAGGTGTCGTTGCAGCACTTCGGGATCGTCTCGTAGGCAGCTTGTAGCAACCAGTTCACTTGGAAGAAGATATCTCAAGCTGCTGGTCGAGATGTCCTTTTATTGGACGTTCAAGGCGCCTCCAGTGCCAGTCAAGGCGCCTTGAACCCCAAAACTTATCCCTGTTCCTGCGCTGTGATAACCTCCGTTGACTGTTTGCTTATCCCAACCTGAAGGCGCCTTCATCAAGGCTCCAAGGCGCCTTCAATCCCTATGAAGGCGCCTCCAGCCCCACTTCGCAGCCAACTTCAGGTTTTGCACCCGAGGCGCCTCCAAGCTCCATGGAGGCGCCTCGGTACTGTTCATCCGAGGTTAATCTTTGCACTTTGGTCCCTGCAAGATACATTAATCCCAAATATACCCTGCAGCACAAAGTTAGCAGATAAAACATAATAGAAATATGATAAATATGAAGTTTGACAGTCAACGGACTATCCGAGTCTGACTTCGGGTTTCCAACCGGAAACCCTAGGTCGACCCGACGCCTACTGTTCCCTCTACGGGGAACGCGTCCTTACCTACTCCCCTCAGGAGAGATTACATGTTGCCAGTACGATCCTCCAGATCGACTGGACTTTTGCTCAGCACTCGACGCTTCTGGACTTTCTGCTGGACATCCGCTTCCCGGCTAGTCCAGTCTTTCACCTGGTTCGCGACACCAGGACTTTTCACCTAGGGTTACCACCCCCTAGGACTTTTGCCTGAAGCCATCGACCTGCCAAGACTTTCCGCATAGGGTTACCACCCCCTATGACCTAGGGTTTTCACCCCCTAGGGTTTTCACCTGCCTAACCGCAGCTAGGACTTTTGCCTAAGTATCACTTAGGACTTTCCTGCAAGCTCCATGAACTTTGTTAGATAACACCACCACTTAACTTTGAGCCCTTTGCCATAATCAAAACTCAGGTTCGATCATCTGGTGCTCACTGCACCAACAATATTGTTGGGGTTGCAAGGTTGCAAACATAGTCCCATATTGGAAACACATGGGAAAGATCATGGGTTTATAAGAGAAAAGATATCTCCATTGGCATGAGGCCTTTTGGGGAGAGCCCAAGAGTAAAACCATGAGGGCTTAGGCCCAAAGTGGACAATATCATGCTATTGTGGAGATATCTAAATTCTTTTCGATCCTACAATTGGTATCAGAGCCCGGACTGCCAGAAGGCTTAACCGCCGACTGTGCACAAGAGCTATGATCTGATTGAGCCATGTGGGTACAATATTGACCTCGAACAAAAAAAATAGGGGCTCCTATGTTCGGATCAAGAGGACCAGACACCAGGCAGGAAGTCCTAGTTGCGACTAGGCAAGGAAGTCCTAGTAGGTCGGGTGGACCGAGGGGCAGGAAGACCTGGTGGGTCGAGGATCGGACGTGGGAAGCCTATGGTCCTTTGTTTGAGGGGGGGATTGTTGGGGTTGCAAGGTTGCAAACATAGTCCCATATTGGAAACACATGGGAAAGATCATGGGTTTATAAGAGAAAAGATATCTCCATTGGCATGAGGCCTTTTGGGGAGAGCCCAAGAGTAAAACCATGAGGGCTTAGGCCCAAAGTGGACAATATCATGCTATTGTGGAGATATCTAAATTCTTTTCGATCCTACAATTGGTATCAGAGCCCTAAAGTATGAGCATGCTCAAACTTCAAATCTCCATTTCCTTCAAGGCTAATTCCATATTCTTGTAAGTCTAGTAAATTTAGGGGAGCAAGATTTAGGGGAGCAAGATTTTCAGAGGATAAAAACTTAACCTTATAACCAGAATCACACAGTTTAGGTAAATTGAACTTAAAATTATCGATAAGTAATACTTTTCGAATAGCAAAATTAGATTCGAGTTCAATATTACCTATCCCAATTACCTTAAGTTTGTCGTTGTTTCCAAAAGCAACAATTCTTAAGCTCTTGTGTGCTAGTTTAGTGAATTTAGTGTGATCTCAAGTTACATGTATGGAATAATCACTATTCAATATCCACTTGAATTTCTAAAAAAGTGGGAGTCGTTATTAATTTTAATAACATGATTAAGCTTAAGTTAGGTTTAATTAAGTTTTAAAATTAAGTTTATGTTTTATTGTTAATTTTATTTAATTTATTTTTAAATTTAATTTAATTTTAATTTAATTTAATTTATATTTTATTTTAATTTTAATCATCTCACCTGGTCTAATTGTTCAACTAAGGTATTCCTATAGTTTGTGAGATGAGTTAATTAAATTTTGAAGATGATTTGATGTTGTGTTAGATTTAGATTTGACTGTTAGTTAATTAATTATATATTTCAAAAATTGGCTTCTAAGCTATGGAGAGGTACAGAGACCTTCTTGGATATCGGAACAACAACCACTTTTAGATAAACTTTTTTAAGGAATTGGACATTTAATCTCCCTATTGATAAACCTTGGTCTAACTAGTCTAGGATGTGGCGAGGTAGCTTCAGTTAGTTTCACTCAGCTAAGTAGACCAAGTCGGGTATGCCTTACCCTACCTAACTCCTTAATCAAGCTTCCCTAATGTACTATCATCTTGCCCTACTCGGGCACTATGTTGGACAAGGATCAAACTATCTTTTTCAATCTAGTCTCAAATACCCAAATGGATAGGTTGAGTTTTTGAGGTGTCAACTAATTTGGTGTCTCTCCCTAAATTATTGAACTTATATTTTGTGCTAAGTTTTTTATTAGGTTTATGTCGATTTATTTTGTAGTTGTAATATACTTGATTATAGCTTTGATCTTGGGATTTAAGCTTTTTATTTGAGTTAGACTTATACCCCGAGTCTGGATTAATTGATTGTTTTAGTTTATTAGATTTATTTAAGGAATTATGTTGTTTTGCTTTTATATAGTGAATTTTATTTTTAGATACATAAAATTTGTTAAGTTATATTTTCTTGATTAGACATGCTTTTGGAACTCATGCTTTAGTTTAATTTTTAATTTGACTTATTAATGAAATAAAGGTTTTATTTATTCAGTTGGATTTGTATCCGAGTCGATTTGGATCTTCTTCTTCATTTCTAGGCTCTAATTTTCTAGGTCAAGTGGTACTTTTGTTGCTTCATCTATTGGCACTGTGTATCTTCGTCGAATGGAAAATCACTGGTCAATGTCAGTCTTCAGGTAATTGTACCTTCATCGAATGGAAATTGTATCTTCGTCCAATTTCGAGCAATCTGAAGAATTCACAAGGAAAAGCTTATTTGAAGAGGTAATTGTACCAATTCAGATAAATTAAAAAAATTAAAACTGAAACAACAAAGAGCGAAGCAAAAGTAAAAAAAACAAACCTTGATTGGTGGTTGTACCAATTCAGAGCAGTCTTGCTATGATACCACTTGTAGGACCGTTGGTCACATAAGAGAGGGGGGTAAATCATGTATATTTAAAAAAACTTAATTTTTTGAAATTAAAAGGAAAGTGAATGTGCAACGGAAAGATAAACTAAGTGCGAAAAGAAAAATAATAACAAACACAAGAATGCAGTCAGTTACTTGGTTCAGAGCCTTCAGCGAATCCTACTCCAAGACACAGGCCCCTTGGACATATCGATGAGAAATCCACTAAATTCTCTACTGGTAAACTCCTAGAAGAGTAATAGTGTACAAAGGAATATAGGAAAGTGTAACAGCCTATACTTCCTTTTACAGATATAATAAATATACACAAATAAAAATTCATTACCAACAAAAAAAATGAAAATTCGAATGCGCTTGTGTGTTTATGTTAGTCTTTCGGTAGCGGTCATGCGTAGTAGAGTAGTAGTATAGCCGCAATGTGAAGACGGAGTAGCAGAATGATCGTTTGAGCTAGTATAGAAGATCTTACTTGGTGGCTGACTGAATAGTGCTTTTATAGAGTATTCAGGGCACCTTCAACCTCAAACTTGATCTCTGAATTTTCGGCCTCTATCATCTCTGAAGCCTGCGATTTCTATCCATGCGAGCGTGCCTCCAAGCACTTCGAGGTACCTCCAATGCGCTCCAGGCGCCTTCAAGCAGAAACCTTCTATCCTTGAAGTTTATCTATGTGAGGGTGTCTCCATGCAGCTCTAAGGTGCCTCCGCTAACCTCCGAGGCACCTCATATACTATTCATCTGAGTCTTATTTATGCATTTTAACCCTGCAAAATACATTTGTCCAAAAATAAAATGTAACCTATAAAATGGAGTTTGTATAATATAAAATAGTATTATTAATTAGATCATATCTTACAAACACCAGGATTTAGTCATGATCTCAGTTTAGACTACAATTGGACCATGGAGAGGGAGAAGGCGTCCAAGGCCAAGTTTCTCTCTAAAACTAGTCTCTCCCAAGAGGATCACATTCTCCTTCTCAAGGATGCAGAGGAGAAAACTACCCAACTGAAAGATGTTGAGCTCGATCAAACTAAGTCATAATCCGTAGAACATTTGTTTCTATCTAAAGTCAATGAAGATGGACAGCTAATGAGATGATATGTGCGCTGACCATAAGAAGACCTCGAACGGGAAGAGTCCAAAGCCACCAACAAGTCTGCCACATCACAGAGAGCAAAGTGAGAAGAAAACGTCAATAGACGGGCCAAGGAGGGGGTCCTAGCGGAGTTACTCCAATGCTCAAGTTAGATGGGAGGCAGAATAATTGTAAATGAAGAACTCTTGGAGAGCCCCCCCTTGGTGAAGAAAGGACCCCACCGCCCCCCGCCCCCCCCCCCCCATATAGTGTTGTTTCTTTTAGCATACATAACGAGATGTATTGCTATAATAAGGTCAACCATACTATCATACTGTCATCTTGTCTAAATTGCACCAACCAGTTTCTACGTATAACGAGTGGAAACGTCTACTATACTAGCTACAGAGAATATTCCAGTAATCCTCTAATGACCGTTATACATGGCATTAAAAGAAATATCGGGATGATGGGCTAGACGGTCTAATAGGTTGTTGGTTGCCGTTTCTCAATGGTGAATGAGGGATCAACCTTTTGGGGTTTGGGGGCACTAATGAGCTTTCGGTGATGCTTTTCTATCCATCCCAATTTTTTCGAAGTCCGATCGAATCTGGGGAGCCCTAGACCTAATGGGTCAGAAAGTCCGATCGAACATGAGGAGAGAGGTCAAGTCCATTGGATCCACGAGCCGACTGATGGACCACATTCGCTCGGAGTTGTACATGGGAACCATCAATAAGCTCCTTGGAAGACCTTGGGGGTGTACCCACCCATGGTTGTTTGAGTGATTTTTACAAGTATCCGACTAGGACTCCTAGAATTATACCCTTACCCTCTCTCTCTCCTTGAGGGGGTTAGGCTAATTGATTTTCGTTGTGACCGATATCAAAAGAATTTTAAGTTCTAAACCCTCTCTAATTACACTAATGCAGTATAGAAATGACTCAGGTCGTCTCCCAATGAAATCAACGATAGGATGGTAATCTAGGTTTGTATGTTATTTTTATTTTTGGGGCTTTTAATATGAAAATGGGGGTTTTGGATTTTAATTCTAAAACTAACAAATGAAAAGCAAAGAAAGTAGGAAACTAATCTAGTGTTGGAATGAAATCTAACTAAGTGTCAGCAATTAATCCACAACGCATTGTCACTCTACGTTATGGTTTAACCATCAACACAATTAAACTAAGGAAGGAAATAGCAAAGCATTAAATGAAACCTAATCTAATAAATGAAAGACAATGCAAGTAATAAAGCTAAACCTGTTGGGTTTTTCGGACCGCAAAAACCGCTTTTTGCGTTGCGGAAACCCCGAATCTCATGCCACCGGATCCGTGCGAAGTTATAAAATTTTATAAAAACTTCGTGTACATATTTATCTAGCCTAGATCTACAAAGAAGAGACTTATACCTTTGTAGCGAAGCCCTTCGCGTATCCTGCTCGTCCAAGGTTCGCCGGATCTCAAGGTTGTCAAGTGTAAAACCCTCTATGTGTATCCACACGAACAAATCGATGGAGAGAACCTATAAAGATGTGCTAGCCACCTTAGAGGATCAGCAATGGTGGAGGAGAGGGAGAGAAGAAAGGTAGAGAGGAAGAAGAAGGAGGTTACACAAAGCAAAATGAAACTCTCACTTGTGTTAAGTGGCCGACCACTTCAAGAAGGGGCTTTTAAACCCCATGGGATATCAAGAGTCACAACTCTTGATCTCCCTCATGATGTGGCACACACATGTGCTAATCTTGATGATGTGACATATCATCATTAGCCCACTTAATGCCAACTCACAAATGAGGTGGCAATGGTCAAGTCAAACATGACCTTTCATCTTCCTCTCAAGTCAAGTCAAACTTGACCACTTCTCTCCCATGGTTGATCAAATCTAACCATTGATTCAAGTCAATTTTAATTTAATAAATCTCTATTCATTGAATTAAATTGGCTCAATGAGTCTAAGTCCAAATTAGACTCATTTAACACATGAACCAAATTGAGTCCAACTCAATTAGTTTACTTTGGATTACTCTTAATCCAATTTAGTTCATCACATGAACCTAATCCTCTTGGTTCATCAAATGCACCTAATCTCCATCTAATTATCCTTTGTGTGTGACCCTATAGGTACTTGTAACGTTAGTAATGCTCCTAAACCCTTTTAGAAGCATAAGTAATGAGCGGTATCTAGCAACACATCATTACTACTCAAGTTACAAGAATGTTGAGATCCAACATCACCTTGTGACTACTAATTGTGACTCTTCATAATATATGACAATGTCCTTCTATCCTTGACATCTAGATTGATCAATATGAGGCATAGACCGTGTCATCCTCTAATCAAACTAAATCTTGAATCCCAAGTAGACTCACTCAATTAAATGAGCTCAACATCTCATATTGACTCATTTGGACATGGTCATGCACTTAGTGGTCTCACTCTATCAAGAATAATGATGTCACTTCCGTCATATAAGAGGGATATATCACATCTACATCACTCATATCCCTCCACATAATTTGTTACATACCCAGTAATCGCCTTTATAGTCCAACCAATTACGGGTGACGTTTGACGAAGTCAAAGTATGTAACTCCTTATGTAGGGAACCATGGTGACTTCAGGCCCAAGGACTAATAGTCATACTAATAGCCACATGAGAAAGTATTTGACACTCATATAACGATCCATGATACTTTCTCATGGTGGGTCATTCAGTATACATTCTCCATTGCATACCCATGTGCCAACTTAATATCTCCATATCCATGACTTGTGAGATCAAGTCATCGAGTTGACCTACATGCTAGTCTCGTCGCATTAACATTATCCCTGAATGTTAATGCTTGACTAGAAATGATTAAGAGTAGTGTTCCCTATATCATCTCACTATCGATTCAACCAATCGATTGATATATGTAAGAACCTTCTACTCAAGGACGCTATTATACTTAGTTATTTGGCACTAATACAAGTAAGCATAATAACCATAAACAAATGCCTTTATATACATAAGAAATATGATACAATGACTCCATACAACAATCATCAAATGATTGGCTCTAGGGCTTTAACTAACAATCTCCCATTAGCACTAGTGCTAATCAGTATAGGCTCTAAGGCCTAATGACCTAGTGTGATCATCATGCTTTCTCTGTGCCAAAGCCTTGGTCAAGGGATCTGCGATGTTAGCCTCAGTGGGTACTCTGCAAATCTTCACATCTCCTCTATCGATAATCTCTCGAATGAGATGGAAGTGCCGTAGTATGTGTTTGGTCCGCTGGTGTGAGCGAGGTCTCTTAGCCTGTGCAATTGCTCCATTGTTATCACAATAGAGCTCAATCAGATCAGCTATGCTAGGAACCACCCCAAGCTCAGTAATGAACTTGCGGATCTAAACTGCCTCCTTTGCCGCTTCTGATGCAACAATATACTCGGCTTCTGTTGTAGAATCAGCAACTGTGTCCTGCTTCGAACTCTTCCAGCTCACAGAACCACCATTTATGCAAAACACGAACCCAGACTGTGATCGATAATCATCTTGGTCAGTTTGGAAGCTAGCATCACTATAACCCTTTACAGCTAGCTCGTCATCGCCTCCATATATTAAGAAATATTCTTTAGTCCTTCTTAAGTACTTAAGAATATTCTTGACCGCTATCTAGTGACTTTCACCTGGATTTGACTGATATCTGCTCGTCATGCTCAAAGTATATGAGACATCAGGACGAGTACATAGCATAGCGTACATGATAGATCCTATGGCTGAAGCATAAGGGATCTGATCCATGCGGTCTCTCTCCTCTTTAGATGAGGGACCTTGAGTCTTCGAAAGACTCACACCATGTGACATCGGCAGAAATCTCTTCTTGGAGTTCTGCATGGAAAACCGTAGTAGTACCTTGTCAATGTATGTACTCTGACTTAGGCCAAGCAATCTCTTAGATCTATCTCTATAGATCTGTATGCCTAGAATGCAGGATGCTTCACCTAAGTCCTTCATTGAGAAATAAGTCCTTAGCCAAGTCTTGACAGACTGCAACAAAAGGATGTCTTTCCCAATGAGTAGTATGTCATCCACATACAATATAAGGAAGACAACTGTGCTCCCAACAACCTTCTTGTAGACACAAGGTGTTGGAACCCCAAGGTATTTTGATGTGATCAAACAAGCTAAGTTAGGTCCTGCGTTTGTTTAACCCTTGTGTCTAAGTGTGCAGGAGCATAGGAACACAGGAAGTCGAGCGGAAGACGTGGCTAGCGAGAAGGACGGCACGGGAGAGAGCCGACGGGCTCGGTGCGTCCGAGGGACGAGGTGTCCGCAGAAGAGTACACTGGTGGATGAGAAGAGCGTGCGCGACGCTCGAGGGACAAGAAACCGGGAAGGAAGGTTGCTCGAGGAGAAGACCGGAATATAAGTTCGGGTGAGCCCTATTCCGGAAGGCCGAGATCACCCAAGCTAACGGAGCCGGAGCGAACAGACCCGGACTGAAATGAGCTAAACCGGAGCAGTGGAACCGGACCACAAAAAGTCAATAAAGTTGACTTAAGAGGTCCGGGCGCTATTGAGGGTCCGGGCGCCCGGAACCCCTCCGGGCGCCCGGAGCTGGATTTTGACTAGGATTGCGTCAAACGCGATCTGATCGTTGGGGATAGAATTTTATCCCCTCCAGGGCGCCCGGAACTCCTTCCAAGCGCCCGGACCAGTACTATAAATATAATACTGGTCTGCACATTCATAACAACGAACTTGTAATCAATTCCTTCTGTGCTTTCAATTCTGTTCTTTTCATTTGTGCTGTCAACGTTGTAAAGAGGCTACTCCGCCCAGAGGAGAATCAGATAGTGCGCTTACATTCCTTGGATTAGCAATCCCCTGATTGCAAACCAAGTAAAACTCTGGTGTCTGTGTTTCTTTACTTAGTCTCTTTTACTTATTTATTACAAGTGTTCATTATATAGTTGAAATCCGAGAAAGGTTCGAGTTTTATTTTGTAGGGCAATTCACCCCTCCCCTCTTGCCGGCCTTCAAAGGGACCTACAAGTGGTATCAGAGCAAGGCGCTTCAGGAGGATTAACCGCCGATCGAAGCAACAAGATGGCTGGACCAAGTATCGTCCCACCAAAATTCGAGGGGAACTTCGCAGACTAGAAGCGTCGTATGGAGGTATTCCTAAAAATAGATTTTGAAATTTGGTTTATTATGAAATATGGTTTTGTAGCTCCAATAGATAAAGATGGAAAAGAAAAAGAAGAGAGCGATTGGACAAAGAAGGAGCAGAATGAGTCGGTAGCAAACAGCCGTGCGGAACATCACCTGCTGAGCGTGTTACCGCCTCAAGAGGTCAACCGCATCGGAAACTATTTATCTGCTAAAGAACTTTGGGAGAAGTTCTTGGAACTCCACGAAGGCACGTCCGAAGCAAAGCTCGCTAGAAGGGACATCCTCCTCAACAAACTGATGAATATCCGTCTGGAGAAAGGTGAGAAAGTAGCCGGTCTACATGCAAAGGAAAAAGAACTAGTTACTGGTCTCGAAAACCTTGGTGAAACTGTAACAAACCGGGACACTATACGCTACGCGCTCAACGCGTTTCCAAGAACTCCGGAGTGGACATCAATCGTCGATGCTTATTACATCTCAAAAGACCTGGAGGTAAGTACTTTAGAAGAATTGTTTTCTACCCTTGAATTACACGAAACTAGATATGCAGAGA
The DNA here is from genome assembly GCF_018446385.1 of Zingiber officinale. Classification (NCBI taxonomy): domain Eukaryota; kingdom Viridiplantae; phylum Streptophyta; class Magnoliopsida; order Zingiberales; family Zingiberaceae; genus Zingiber; species Zingiber officinale. The sequence goes on from NC_056004.1 coordinate 30,998,343, forward strand.
TATCAAAGGACACAACCCAGACTATGGCGCTGAACGCAACCAACAAGGATGAACCTGAGTCAGACTCCGAAGACGATCAAGAAGCGTACGTGGTAAGAAACTTTAAAAAGTTTTTTAGATCTAATAAATTTAAAATGCAGAATAAAAAGAATCAAAAAGGTAGAAGAAAGGTACGGCGCTACCAGTGTCAGAAGGAGGGACACCTAAGGGAAGACTGCCCAGAACTCAAGAAGGTCAAAATGAAGACACCCAAGAAATACAACCTAAAAGCAACTTGGGACGACACTTCTTCATCCGAATCAGAAGCTCAAGAATATGCCGGGATAGCACTGATGACAAGCTATGAAGGACGAAGTACATCAGATCCCAGCATCGATGAAGGGGGAGCGACCTCGGATGGAAGTAGCGAAGCAGGGGGAGATTCAGGCTTTAAGTCTGATATGGTAAGTGAGGTATGCCTCTTACCCCCTGATGAACTTTACTCTGGTATTAAGGCAATGACTAAATCCATGTATAAATTAGAAAATAAAAATGCCAAAGTAGAAAATGAAATTTTAGAAATAAAGAGAATTTTGGCAAAATCATGTCTTATAGAGGATTTTGAAAAGTTGAAAATTGAGAATGAAAAGCTAAAAGAAGAAATAGAAAGATTGAAAAAAATCTAATGGTTCAAATATTTCTACTTTTAGAAATTATAGAGGTTTAAATTGGTATTATAGATTTCATCAAAGTCAAATTAGAAATATATCAAAAATCTATATACCTAGGAAATACTTGGTTAATCCTGTAGGTAGGAACCTCTACTGGGTTCCAAAAACCTGTTTAATTTAAAATTAAAGTCAGACTTAGCATTTTCAGCAAGAAAATTAAACAACTAATTTCATTATGAGGTTTTGTCTAAGGAAGTGGTTGTTGCTCCAATAACCAAGAAGGCCTAGTGCCTCGCCACGACCTGGAAGCCAAGTATCGAAATGAAAAGTTTAATTGACTAACTGAAAAAGCATTAATTTAAATTACTTAATGCTTTAAAAGAGTTATTCAATTTGTGTTAGAAAATAGGTAAAATTTTCAACTTGACTTAGAAATTTTTTTATTATCTTAGAAATTTTTATGAAAATTGACTTAGAAATATTTTTATGAAAGTTATCTTAGAATTTTTTTTATAATATTGCCTTATAATTTTTCTTAAAGTTGACTTAGAATTGTTTCTTATGAATATTAACTTAGAATTTTTTTTTTCTGAAAAATATTTTACTTAAATTTTTCTTGAACGAAAAATTCTGCAAAGTGTCTTTACTTAGACATTTTTAAATATTTTACACTCAAAATTTTTGTTTGAATTTACCTTAGACTTGTTTATAACTCCAATTTTTATGTGATCAAAGGGGGAGAAGTATGTTAAGTCTAGGGGGAGGTTAGATAATTTTTTTTTAAAATACTTGGACTTATTTGAATATAAATTGTTTTTATTGCATATGTTTACTCTAACTTAACTTGGGTTGCTCACATCAAAAAGGGGGAGATTGTTGGAACCCCAAGGTATTTTGATGTGATCAAACAAGCTAAGTTAGGTCCTGCGTTTGTTTAACCCTTGTGTCTAAGTGTGCAGGAGCTTAGGAACACAGGAAATCGAGCGGAAGACGCGGCTAGCGAGAAGGACGGCACGGGAGAGAGCCGACGGGCTTGGTGCGTCTGAGGGACGAGGTGTCCGCGGAAGAGTACACCGGTGGACGAGAAGAGCGTGCACGACGCTCGAGGGACGAGAAACCGGGAAGGAAGGCTGCTCGAGGAGAAGGCCGGAACATGGGTTCGGGTGAGCCCTATTCCGGAAGGCCGAGATCACCCAAGCTAACGGAGCCGGAGCGAACAGACCCGGACCGAAACGAGCTAAACCGGAGCAGTGGAACCGGACCACAAAAAGTCAACAAAGTTGACTTAAGAGGTCCGGGCGCCAGGAACCCCTCCGGGCGCCCGGAGCTGGATTTTGACCAGGATCGCGTCAAACGTGATCTGATCGTTGGGGATAGAATTTTATCCCCTCCAGGGCGTCCGGAACTCCTTCCAGGCGCTCGGACCAGTACTATAAATATAATACTGGTCTGCACATTCATAACAACGAACTTGTAATCAATTCCTTCTGTGCTTTCAATTCTGTTCTTTTCATTTGTGCTGTCAACGTTGTAAAGAGGCTACTCCGCCCAGAGGAGAATCAGATAGTGCGCTTACATTCCTTGGATTAACAATCCCCTGATTGCAAACCAAGTAAAACTCTGGTGTCTGCTTTTCTTTACTTAGTCTCTTTTACTTATTTATTACAAGTGTTCATTATATAATTGAAATCCGAGAAAGGTTCGAGTTTTATTTTGTAGGGAAATTCACCCCTCCCCTCTTGCCGGCCTTCAAAGGGACCTACACAAGGTTCATCTTCATTCTTGATGAAACCAAACTATTTGATTGCATCATCGAATCAAAGATTCCAGCTCCGAGAAGCTTGCTTTAGTCCATAAATGGACCTATGCAGCTTGCATACTCTGCCAGTATGTTGTGGATCTAAAAAACTCTCGGGTTGTGTCATGTACACATCCTCGAGCAGGTTTCCATTCAGAAACACGGTTTTGACATCCATCTGCCAGATCTCATAATCGTGGCACGCTGCAATAGCAAGCATGATCCGAATAGATTTAAACATCGCTACTGGAGAAAAGGTTTCATCATAGTCAATAGTATGAATTTGCTTGAAACCTTTTGCTAGCAAGTGACCCTTATAAATAAGTCCATCCATGTCAGTCTTTCTCTTAAAGACCCACTTACACCCAATGGGTTTGACCCCTTCAGGTGGATCAACTAAAGTCCATACTTGGTTAGTGTACATGGATTCCATCTCAGATCTCATGGCCTCTAGCCATTTCTCGAAATCTGGTCTCATCACAGCTTCCTGATAGGAGGTAGGCTCATCCTCAATGAGCACAACGTCATCATGGTCAGATAAGAGAAATGAATATCTCTCAGGCTGACGACGTACCCTATTAGACCTGCGAAGAGGTAGGTCTACTTGAACCGGTTGTTGTTCCTCAACTTCTTGTGGAACAACATCATCCACAACACTTTGTGGTTCCAGTTCAACTTCCATCGAGGCTTCAGTGCTATGGTTCACATCTTAAACTTCTTCAAGATCGAACGTACTCCCACTAGTCTTTCTAGAAACAAAATCCCTTTCTAGAAATACCCCAGTCTTAGCCACAACTATCTTGTGTTGACTGGGAATGTAGAAGTAATATCCCTTCGTTTCCTTGGGATATCCAATAAAATAGCACTTATCGGATTTGGGTCCTAATTTTTCCAAGACTTGACATCGAACGTAAGTCTCACAACCCCAAATCCTCATAAAAGACACCTGAGCATCTCTCCCAGTCCATATCTTATATGGTGTATTTATTACAGCTTTAGATGGAACTCGGTTGAGAATGAAGGCTGTTGTGTCTAGAGCATATCCCCAAAGATACATGGGAAGATCTGTGTGACTCATCATAGACCATACCATATCTAATAAGGTGTGATTCCTCCTTTCAGATACATCATTCCACTGTGGTGTTCCAGGAGGAGTGAGTTGAGATAGAATCTCACACTCAGCTAGATAGTCACGAAACTCATGGCTAAGGTATTTACCACCTCGATCTGATCGAAGTATCTTAATACTCTTGACAAGCTGGTTTTATACTTCATTCTTGAATTCCTTGAACTTTTCAAAGAATTCTGACTTATGTGTCATCATATACACATAACCATATCTACTGAAATCATCAGTAAATGTAATGAAGTACTTATAACCACCCCTAGTAGCGACATTGAAAGGTCCACATACATCACTATATCTAAGTCCTAACAAGTCAGTCGCTCTCTTGCTGTGTCCATTAAAGGGAGTCTTGGTCATCTTGCCCAGTAGGCATGACTCGCATGTCTCATATGATTCAAAATCAAATGAGTCCAGCAAACCATGTTTATGGAGCTGGGATAAGCATTTGTCATTTATATGACCTAAGCGACAGTGCCAGATATAGGTTTGGTTTATGTCATTTGACTTGAAACGTTTGGTACTTATGTTATAGATAGGGTTCTCAAGGTCTAGAATATAGAGTCCGTTCATCAGAGGTGCACTACAATAGAACATATCATTTAAATAAACTGAACAACATTTGTTCTTTATTATAAATGAAAAGCCTTTCTTGTCTAAACAAGAAACTGATATAATGTTCTTAGTCAAAGCAGACACATAACAACAATCATCCAATTCTAGTACAAGCCCAGAGGGCAGAGATAGAGAATAAGTTCCTACAGTAACAGCAGCAACCCGTGCTCCATTGCCTACTCGTAGGTCCACCTCGCCCTTCGTCAATGCTCTGCTATTTCTTAGTGCCTGCACATTAGTACAAATGTGAGAAGCACATCTGGTATCTAATACCCATGATGAAGAAATAGATAAATTGACTTCTATAACATATATACCTGAAGTGGAAGTCTCACTTCTCTTCTTCTTAAGATCTTCTAGGTACACTTTGCAGTTCCTCTTCCAGTGCCCGGTCTGATCGCAGTGGAAGCAGGTAGCATCCTTGGCAACCCCTCCTTTGGGTTTCAGTGCCTTGCCTTTATCCTTGGCTTGGGACTTTCCCTTACCTTTGGTCTTGCCCTTGCCCTTGTGTTTCTGAACCATCAGAATAGAGTTGGGCTTAACCTTCTTAAGGTTGAGCTCGACAGTTCTTAACATACTAAGTAGCTCGGGCAGTGGCTTGTCAATTTCGTTCATGTTATAATTTAGAACGAATTGACTATAGCTATCTAGCAAGGATTGCAAGATTAGGTCAGTGGCCAGCTCTTGGCCAAGCGGGAATCCCAACCTCTGTAGGTTTTCTATGTACCCAATCATTTTGAGTACATAGGGGCCTACGGGAGTCTCATCTTGCATCTTGCACTGAAACAGTGCCTTAGAGATCTCGAATCTCTCGTGCCTCGCTTGTCCTTGATATAGTTGACGAAGATGTTCAACCATATCATAAGCGCTCATCAACTCGTGTTGCTTCTGAAGCTCAGAGTTCATGGTCGCGAGCATAAGACATGACACATCTAATGCGTCATCTTGATGCTTCTTGTAAGCATCATGATCAGCTCGCGTGGCAGTGACAGGAGGTGCCTCATGAATGGGCTGCTCCAGGACGTACAGTTTTCGTTCTTGTGTGAGAACTACTCTCAGGTTCCTGTACCAGTCCAGGAAGTTAGCTCCATTGAGCTTGTCCTTATCGAGGACAGAACACAGGGAGAAGGAGTTCGTGTTTGACGACATGGTAATCTACAACAGAAAAATGCAGAAAAATAAATATCATATTCCAATTAATCATCTAATTTAGGCCTTTAATTAAATGATGCTCCCACTGAATTCTACAATTCAAGTGGGACAAGATCCACATCATACTACGCCTTGAGTTAGCTTTGGCTAAATCGCCCAAGACTTAGTATGATCGGTAGGTAACTAATTACCAATTACATCTCTATGCAACTCTTGTTTATAGGATCAAGATCCGCATATATATTAAAACTTGAGTTAGCTTTGGCTAAATCGCCCAAGAATTAATATAAATGTGATTTTGACCTATCTACCAACTATTGGAAAATGCCTATAGTTAAACTCGATCCAATTGAGTTAACTAGTTACTCAATCTAATTGAGTTGTACTCACCCATGCGTTGATAGGCGGGACCAAGATTGTCCCTCCGCACCCTACCAAGATAATATGTGTTGCTCTACTTTGGCAGATTTAACAACAACATGTGGTCGAGGTAGTGATGGGTATCACGACATGGTAGGCATTTCGAGTTAACTCAATTGAGATCTAATCTAATCGACGATGTGTATCATATACGCGATTTAGATCTAATCTAATCGTGGAGGTGCATCATGTGCGCGATTTAGATCTAATCTAATCGTTAAGGCACTAATTAATTACTAATCTAGCATGCATCACATACACACACACAAGCAATTAATTAAATTTTGTGAATAGTCATGACCCTACTACAATCTTCTCAAGCCAATGAGAAGATCGGTTGGTCAACCTAGGGTCAATAGCTTCCTCAAGCTCCTCCCTTTGACCGTCATGTGTTGCTCGCACCCTCCTCGTAACTCCGTCTCGAGTGGACCTTCCACCGCTCCAATTTTGTATATTACAAAAGGTGAAACTCAAGTTACATTCGAGTCTAAAAACTATTTTACAACAGGAATATAAATAGAAGGGCACGACGCGCAGGTCGCAAATCAAGTACAACACTCACAAACACACAAAATGGCGCACAGGCCATATTATGAATTACAACATATATTTCCAATCAAATTAGGTTCTTTGGGCCATGACCATCACAAAATGATACATGATTCTAAATTATGTAATTTCCATAAATTTCTGTAATTTTTCTAATATTTTTATGATTTTATGAGTCGCAACTTCCCGGCGGTCCCGATTAGCGATTTTCGGGCGCAATCGCGGAACGAAGCCCCTTGCGGGGTTAGGGGCAGCACCCCTACTCGCGATATAACCATCACGAGTGTTCCTAAGCGATCCTACAGCGCCTTAGCCCGCTGTCCCAAAATATTTTGGGCGAGACCTTGCTGATTCGGAAGGTGTTTCTTGGTAGTCGAAACCTACAAGTGTTCAAACACTTGTTGCTTCGCTTCTACGAGAAAAATACCCATAAAAACACAAAAAACATAAATTTACAGAAAGTTACAGAACTGATATTTTTCATAAAAATACAAATAAAACACGTACACACTTCGCACGTGGCTCTGATACAACTGTTGGGTTTTTCAGGCCGCAAAAACCGCTTTTTGCGTTGCGAAAACCCCGAATCCCATGCCACCGGATCCGTGAGAAGTTATAAAATTTCGTAAAAACTTCGTGTACATGTTTTTCTAGCCTAGATCTACACTAGATCTACAAGGAAGAGACTTATACCTTTGTAGTGAAGCCCTTCGCGTATCCCGCTCGTCCAAGGTTCGCCGGATCTCAAGGATGTCAAGTGTACAACCCTCTATGTGTATCCGCACGAACAAATCAATGGAGAGAACCTCTAAAGATGTGCTAGCAACCTTAGAGGATCAGCAATGGTGGAGGAGAGGGAGAGAAGAAAGGTAGAGAGGAAGAAGAAGGAGGTTACACAAAGCAAAATGAAACTCTCACTTGTGATAAGTGGCCGACCACTTCAAGAAGGGGCTTTTAAACCCCATGGGATATCAAGAGTCACAACTCTTGATCTCCCTCATGATGTGGCACACACATGTGCTAATCTTGATGATGTGGTATATCATCATTAGCCCACTTAATGCCAACTCACAAATGAGGTGGCAATGGTCAAGTCAAACTTGACCTTTCATCTTCCTCTCAAGTCAAGTCAAACTTGACCACTTCTCTCCCATGGTTGATCAAATCTAACCATTGGTTCAAGGTAATTTTAATTTAATGAATCTCTATTCATTGAATTAAATTGGCTCAATGAGGCTAAGTCCAAATTAGACTCATTTAACACATGAACCAAATTGAGTCCAACTCAATTAGTTTACTTTGGATTACTCTTAATCCAATTTGGTTCATCACATGAACCTAATCCTCTTAGTTCATCAAATGAACCTAATCTCCATCTAATTGCCCTTTGTGTGTGACCCTATAGGTTCTTGTAACGTTGGCAATGCTCCTAAACCCTTTTAGAAGCATAAGTAATGAGCGGTATCTAGCAACACATCATTACTACTCAAGTTACAAGAATGTTGAGATCCAACATCACCTTGTGACTACTAATTGTGACTCTTCACAATATATGACAATGTCCTTCTATCCTTGATATCTAGATTGTCAATATGAGGCATAGACCGTGTCATTCTCTAATCAAACTAAATCTTGAATCCCAAGTAGACTCACTCAATTAAATGAGCTCAACATCTCATATTGACTCATTTGGGCATGACCATGCACTTAGTGGTCTCACTATATCAAGAATAATGATGTCACTCCCATCATATAGGAGGGATAGATCTCATCTACATCACTCATATCCCTCCACATAATTTGTTACATACCCAGTAATTGTCTTTATAGTCCACCCAGTTACGGGTGACGTTTGACGAAGTCAAAGTATGTAACTCCTTATGTAGGGAACCATGGTGACTTCAGGTCCAAAGACTAATAGGCATACTAATAGTTACATGAGAAAGTATATGACACTCATATAACGATCCATGATACTTTCTCATGGCGGGTCATTCAGTATACATTCTCCAATACATACCCATGTGTCAACTTGATTTCTCCATATCCATGACTTGTGAGATCAAGTCATCGAGTTGACCTACATGCTAGTCTCGTCGCATTAACATTGTCCCTGAATGTTAATGCTTGACTAGGAATGATTAAGAGTAGTGTTCCCTATATCATCTCACTATCGATTCAACCAATCGATTGATATAGGTAAGAACCTTCTACTCAAGGACGCTATTATACTTAGTTATTTGGCACTAATACAAGTAAGCATAATAACCATAAACAAATGTCTTTATATACATAAGAAATATGATACAATGAGTCCATACAACAATCATCAAATGATTGACTCTAGGGCTCTAACTAACAAAACCTAACCTAACTATAATTGTAGAAAATAAAAGACAACATGAAGTAAAGCAAAAAACAAAATATAAAGCATGAAATGAAACCTAAGCTAATCTATCCTAATTGTATTCAAATGAAGAAGTAGAACTTAAAGAAATTGGAAGAACAAGACAAGCAAGAATTAAACAAAGTAGAATGCATCAAATTGATCCTAACTATTTAAAAAGATATTTCACTGAACACCTACTATGCATGAAACAAATTAAGCAAAATTAGTGCAATTCAAACATGGAATTAAACTCAATACAAGCATTCAATCTAAATTAACAAACATCAATAAAACTAAGTTAATCCAACGACAATTCACACACCCACTTCCAGCTCCGAGGACTACCCTAGCTGTCACGCAAGGGTCCGGCTTCGGAACCCCCAAAACTATGTGAATAGTGTTGGTTAGTCCTAGGAAAATGTATCGGTTCCACCGTACGAAATTTTTTTGTACAAGTGTCAAACCTTTCCTTAAATAACCTATTGTGTTCTTTAGAAGTTAAATTAGGAATCGCAGACGGAACTTAACATCATTGATTCCAAATTTAACTTATATGTTCTTAATGGTTTAGATTTGAATCGCAAGCGGAACTTAACACTATTGATTCAAATCCACCTATGTTATTAATTCCATTAAATATTAATTTCCAAAATTGGCTTCCAGGACTGCATGGCGAGGCACATGACCTTCTTGGATATGGGAGCAACCACCACCGCCTAGACAAAGCCTTTTAAGGAAAGCTAATATTTAATTTCCTTAAATAACTCTAGGTTAACCAAAAAGAACAATTGAATCACAAATTCTAAAAAGAAGAAAACACAAGCTTGAAAAACTAATTCGAAAACTAGATCTAATGCCTCTTGTGTTTGGAATTCTTATAAAAAGAAATAACTAGCATGATGCGGAAAATAATTGCTAATTATACCTTCTCTTTGTAAACTAATGACCTCGAGATCTTCTGTCGTATTCCTCGCCTCGCCTTAGACGTCGTGTGGGCGATGATCCTCCAAGATGAACACCACCCAAAAGCTTTCTTTCTCTTCCTCTAAAATCCGGCCACCACCACCGCCAAGGAGAAGAGAGCAAAGGGAAAAGGAGAAGAGAGAGGACCAACCACCAAGAGATCTCCTCTAATAGAATAAGAATTATGTCTCATGAAGCCTCCTCACCCCTCCTTTTATAATACTTGCCCAAGGCAAATAAGAGAAGAATTTTTACAAAAATTAAAATATTCCTCTAGCTTTTCCTTTTCCCTTTTAATTTTCCTTTTCTTTCCTCTTGATTGAATCAATCACCAAAAATAAATTTGATGATTTTATTTTTTAATATGGCCGACCACCTTGCTTGGGCACCAAGCAAGGGTGGCTGGCCCGCATAAGAGCAAAGGAATATTATTTTTTATAAAATTTTACAAGAAGAAAAACTCTTATAAAATTTTACAAGCTCTCTTTCCTAAAGTAAGAGTTAAAAAAGGAAAGTTATAAAAATTAAAACCATGTTTTAAAATTTAAAACTTCTCTTATAAAATTTCCTTTTTTAACATGGTGATAGAAAATTTAAATTTTAAAACTTATCTTCCTTTTTCTTAAACCATGAGGATGGTCAAAAAAGGAAAGTTTCAAAACTTTTAAAACTCTCTATTAAAACATGTGACCTAATTCAAATAAGGAAAGTTTTAAAAAATTAAAATATCTCTTTTAAAACTTATAGTTTTCTACAAAGAGAAGATTTTAAAATTCAAAACAACCCTCCTTGTTTGAATTATTGTGGTCGACCCCTACTAGCTTGGTCACCAAGCAATAGGGCCGGCCCCTATAGAAGAGGATGTGGCCGGCCCTTGCTTGGTCACCAAGCATTGGACCGACCCCTTTCTTGGACACCAAGATGGGCTTATATTGTTGGTTAGTCCTAGGAAAATGTACCGGTTCCACTATATAAAAATTTTTGTACAAGTGTCGAACCTTTCCTTAAATAACCTATTATGTTCTTTAGAAGTTAAATTAGGAATCACAGACGGAACTTAACATCATTGATTCCAAATTTAACTTATTTGTTCTTAATGGTTTAGATTTAAATCGCAAGCGGAACTTAACACTATTGATTCAAATCCACCTATGTTATTAATTCCATTAAATATTAATTTCCAAAATTAGCTTCCAGGACTGCATGGCGAGGCTCATGACCTTCTTGGATATGGGAGCAACCACCACCGCCTAGACAAAGCCTTTTAAGGAAAGCTAATATTTAATTTCCTTAAATAACTCTAGGTTAACCAAAAAGAACAATCGAATCACAAATTCGAAAAACTAATTCGAAAAATTAGATCTAATGCCTCTTGTGTTTGGAATTCATACAAAAGAAATACAACTAGTATGATGCGGAAATTAATTACTAATTATACCTTCCTTTGTAAACTTTAATGACCTCTTGATCTTCTACCGTATTCCTCTTCTAACCTCGGACGTTGTGTGGGCAACGATCTTTCGAGATGAGAACCACCAAGCACCTTCTTCTTCCTTCTAGGTTTCAGCCACCAAGAGTCCTTCTTGATGGATAGGTTCGGCCACCACCAATGAACCAAGGGATGCTAGAGACTAGGCTTCCTTTCTCTCCTTCTTCTCCTTGCTTGATCCGGCCACCAGGAGAACTCCACCAATGAAGAAGTTTCAGTCACAATAAGGAGAGGAGAGAAAAAGAGGGGTCGGCCACACCACCAAGGAAGAGAGGGAGGAAGAAAAAGAATAGAGTCGTTAGCCATGAAGGCACCTCTACCCCCTCTTTTATAATCCTTGGTCTTGGCAAATAAGGAAATTTAAATAAAAGCTTCCTTAATTCTTTTGCCATGAAAAGGAAAATTTAATTAAAAATAATTTCCTCTTCTAACATTACATGGTCGGCCACATCTATAAGCTATAAACAAGGAGAGTTTTAATTATAATAAGAATTAAAACGTCTTAATTTGTCTCCAAAAATTTATAAAAAATTTCTCCAATAATTTTTCCCTTCATGGTGGTTTGTAAAAAGGAAATTTTATAAATTAAAATCTTTCTTTTAAACATGTGGATGATTTCCAAAAAGGAAAGTTATCTCTAAAAATTAAAATCTCCTTTCAATCTACAAATAAGGAAAGATATCAAATCTTTTCTTAATCTTTTGTAGAAACTAATAAAAGAGAATATTTAATTTTAAACTCTCTTTTAAATAACATGGTTAAAAAAGGAAAATTTTCTTAAAATTAAAATCTACCTTTCAATCTACAAATAAGGAAAGATTTCAAATCTTTTCTTAATCTTTTGTAGAAAATTATAAAAGGAAAGATTTAAATTTTAAACTCTCTTTTAAAACCATGGAATCCACATAAGAAAAATTTTAAAAAATAAAATTCCTTTTTATTTTAATAGGGTCGACCACCTAAGCTTGGGTTCAAGCTAGGGCCGGCCACCTCATGAACCCATGAACCATGCTTTTGGCCGGCCCTAGCTTGGACTCCAAGCTAGCTTGGCCGGCCCCTATAGGATGGGTAAGAAGGTGGGTATATGTGGGTATAGTACTCTATAATTAAGAGACTACGATAGGGACCGAGAGGAGGAATTGGTTTTGGTCTCCTGATGAAATTAAGCATCCTGTGTTCGCCCCGATCACATAACTTAATTTCATCAATAATAATTCCTTCCACTAAAGAACTATTATTGAACTACCGCACCAATCCCAAATTACATTTTGGGCTCCTTCTTATTATGAGTGTGTTAGTCTCCCTGTGTTTAAGATAATGAATGTCCACTAATTAAATGAGTTACTGACAACTCACATAATTAATATCTTAGTCCAAGAGTAGTACCACTCAACCTTATCGTCATGTCGGACTAAGTCCACCTGTAGGATTTAACATGACAATCCTTATGAGCTCCTCTTGGGGTCATTCTCAACCTAGATTACTAGGACACAGTTTCTTCTATAATCAACAACACACACTATAAGTAATATCATTTCTCAACTTATCAGGCTTATTGATTTATCGAGCTAAATCTCACCCATTGATAAGTCAAAGAAATAAATACTAAATATATGTGTTTGTTATTATATTAGGATTAAGAGCACACACTTCTATAATAACTAAGGTCTAGTTCTTTTATAAAGTCAGTACAAAAAGAACTTACCTAAAATGGTCCTACTCAATACACTTGGAGTGTATCAGTGTAATTTATTAGTCAAGATAAACTAATACCTAATTACACTATGACTTTTCCGATGGTTTGTTCCTTTCCATCTCAGTCGTGAGCTACTGTTTATAATTTATAAAGAACCGATAACACGATCTTCTGTGTGTGACACCACACACTATGTTATCTATAATATAAACTAATTGAACATCTACATTTGGTATATATAAATGTAGACACTTGACCAATGTGATTCTTATAAATGTTTATACAAAAGCTAGGCTTTTAGTATACACTCCAACATATATTTGGATGGACTTGAGGCTATAATGAGGCTACGACAGGGACCTTGAGGAGAAATTGGTTTTGGCCTTCCGATGAGCTTGAGTATCCCGTGTTCGCCCCGAACACACAACTCAAGTTCATCGATAATAACTCATTCTACTAGAGAGTTATTATCGCACTACAACACCAATCCCAAATTACATTATGAGCTCCTTCTTATCATGAGTGTGTTAGTCTCCCTGTGTTTAAGATAACAAATGCCCACTAATTAAGTAAGTTACTGGCAACTCACTTAATTAATATCTAGCTCCAAGAGTAGTACCACTCAACTTCATTGTCATGTCGAATTAAGTTCACCTGCAGGGTTTAACATGACAATCCTTATGAGCTTCTCTTGGGAACATTCTCAACCTAGAAGTGGAATGAATGTAAGTGAAGCAAGGACTGCTCCCTCCACCATCGACTCCTCAAAAATTTTCTCCGATGGCCGAAGACGGTTTAGTTGGAGTGTCCACTCCAGAAGCTTCATTATTACATACAGTGTTAGGGTCTTCTTCAAATGGTAGAATGAATCCTTATGTGATTGACTGCCAATGAAATATCTGTAGAAATCCTATGCACTAAAAAGAGAAAGATGCAATTCTTACACACATGTAATGTGAGATGGACTATAAACAATATCAATATAAACAGAGCATGAATCAAAAGATGTGTCACATTCAATATAATTAAAATGAATTATCTTCATGGAATTTTCTAAGCATTCAGAAGAAACATTGACCTTACCATTTTGATAGGTACCTAGAGGCTCTAAGACAGTGAATGTGGAATCATCTTGATCAGGTAAAGGATCTGGCTCTAGATCAAGTGCAATCAATGGAAGTGATTCTAGGGTCTCCCCTACACTTCCATCATCAAAAAGTACAAAAGTAGGCTCAACTGGTGGTGGAATAGTCAAAGGAAGCGATTTTTGGGTCTCCCCTACACTTCCATCATCATCAACAACACCTACAACATCAAGACTATCTAGCACAATAATATCATCAACAAAAATATTATCAGGATCAACTACAGCATCACAATGAAAAAAAAACTAGAAGAGTCATGTAAAGTAGCAAAATAAAAGTCAAAAATATCACAAACTCTACAATCCATCTCCTCGAGAATTGATGCAGTAGGTTGATCTGATAGCAATTGTAATTATGTCGATGAATGTGTTCTTTCTTGAAATTGTGCTTTTTGATGTTGCCAAAATAGTTGTGACTGCTCCCTAAAATGTTGCTTAGGCTGATGATGCTGAAAGTAAGGCTGATAATACTGGGGCCACTTGGAAGTCCCTTGTTGTATGCTCCCAAACCCTATTTATGCAAATAAATTATGTTTATCCTGCTGATAAGTCTGATAATACTGAGGATTAGGCTGGTGATACGGGATCCTGGTCAAGAATACACTGGCAAAGGAATGAACATCTTTAGCAATCATCGGTTTAGTCTCATACTGCTGATAATTTACAGTCATAATCTCAATAAGTTCCATGACCTGACTAGATGTCTTGTTAACTAGAGCTTCTTCACTAGCTGCATCAACTATACTCCTGTCCATGGGACACAATCCCTCATAGAACTACATAATCAGTAGTTGATCGATTATTTCGTGCTGAGGGTAATTAGCAACAAGTCCTTTAAATCTCTCCCAATATTCTTGAAACAGTTCTCCAATGAATTGTTAGATTCCACAAATACTCCTCCAAATAGCTACAATCCAAGAATCAGGAAAGAACCTCGCCAGAAATACTTTATTCATCTCGATCCAGCTAGTGATAGAGTTGGATGGGAGATAATACAACCAATCTTTTGCTGAATCTGCTACTGAAAATGGAAATGCTCTAAGTCAAACATCATCTCCTAATATGCCAAATGGGTTCCATGTAGAGCACACCATATCCAATTCTTGTAGATGTCAGTTGGGATCCTCACCAAATAATCCATGAAACTTCGGTAATAAATGAACAATTTTCCATAACTCGAAGTCTGCCTCTAAATCAGAATATCTGATGCAAAAGGAATCATCTGACAAGTCTGATACCCAAAGTTCTCTGAGAGTCTTTTCAGTGTCGTTCTCCATTTTACTTAACAAATATGAAGTCCTGATCACACTAAAACTCTGGAACTGCTAATGATATAGAAAAAATTTCCTGGTCTTACCTGAAACACTCATGCAAATGCAATCAAAAGACACAAGAAAATATACAAGATAGAATACATGCATACAAGAAATGAAATAATTAAACCCTAACAATGTTTTTAAATTTTTGCAACCACAAAGGAAATAGAAATAAAAGAGAAAATAGAAAAAATAATCCTAAGATCACCAAACACCGCAACACATTGATAACCATGATTTTACTGCATTATTTTGATTCATATATGCATGGTTTGATGTTGATTTCATAGGTTAAAATCATGGTTACATCACATTTTGTGCATAGTGTGTATTTTTTGACTTAATTGTAAATTATATTATTTTTGGTGTTATTTGATGCTAATATTTGATTCTTATTTTGTAGGCATCAAAGGATCTTGGATTTGTATCTATTTGGACCGAAATTGGGCTCAAATCGGAGTTCAAACGAGAAAATCTAGCCATTGAGCATTATGGGCCGTTCATCAAGAATAGGACAGATCTGGACCATCCGTTGAAGATCTGGTCGATCCAACTTAATGGGGAGTAGATCTGAGCCATTGATGAAGATCCAGAAGTTTTGATGCAGATCTGAGTTCATCTAGCTATTGATCCAGCCCGACTTAATCTGGACCGTTCAACAAATACTGGGCCGATCTGGGCCATCCAGTGATGATCTTGTCGATCCGACCTACGGGAGGGTAGATCCAGATCCTAGATCAACATCAGTACCTTCGGATAAGATTTTGGATGACTTTTCACCGTTGATTTAGCCCGGAATCATCTCAACCGTCCATTCCAGATCTGATTTAAATGAGAAGCTACAGTACTCAGCTTCTTCTTCGATTCCTCCACGCACAATAGCTTCGTCCCGGCGCGGTTTTCTCCGGATTTCGGCCCCTTTCTCTTCTCCGATCATTCTCCCGAGGTTCAACCTCGGTGAAGGACGTCCCAGCAGCTTCATCCCGATTCTCTGGAACCGATTTGGGTGTTCCCTCCGGCGCAATCTCCATTTCTTCGATACCTCTGTTCACCTCAGATTTGGAGGTGTTCTTCCAAATCTGAGCTCCGATTCCCATCAGAAACGCTAGGCGATGGTCCTCCGGCGTTGTTGAGCTTCATCCGACCACAATTCACAATCCGTAGCTCCCATTCCAGATTCAGAGGTCAAGGATGGCAGATTTCCAGATTTTCAGCATTTTCTTGGGTTTAGGGTTGTTTCAGCTCGTCGGGGGTGGTCCGTCGGTGTTGTTGAACCTTCCTTGAGCTGATACGCAGCTGAGACGATCCATTGAGGTCCAAAGTTGGGTGGTTTCGACTTTGGCACTCTTGTGTGATGGCTTGAGTGTGAAACTTGTGGAATTGATTGTGAGAATGGATTGGTTTACCATTTTATTTCATTTTAGTTCTTTTTCTTACTGTTTTATAGCTTAGACAGATTTCTTTTAATGTTCGTTATATTTTTATGCAAGTAGTTAGCATTTCTTTCCTTGTTGAAGCTTAGTTTAAGTTTTATTTGTGCTTGGTTAATTGTTTAGTGTTTAAGTGCTAAATTAGGTTTACATCTTGCTTTAGATCAGATTTATTTGATTCTCGTAATTTCATCCTTAGTTTGATGTGTGTTGATGGATTTATCACAACGTAGTGTGACAATGCGTAATGATTTGTTCATTGGCACATAGTTATGTCTCACTCTTGCTTTAGATTAATTTCTTAATTGCTGTGTTTTTCCTCTGTTAGATTTAGATTTAAAGCTTAAACCCCCAACTCCATTTTTATATCGAAAACCCCAAAAAAAATAGGAATAAAAGACAATCCTAAATTACATTCTACCGTTGGTTCCTCAGATCGATCCTGGGCTCGTTACTACAACATTATTATTTAATTAAGGGGTTCAGTGAATAATACATTGTTAATTTGATTAGCGGATGTGACAGATTCGCTATATCAAATTTTGGCGCCGTTGCCGGGGAGAAATTGTAATATGCAATGTTTAGTAATTTTAGGATTGTTGTTTTGATTGCTTTCATGATTATATATTCATGTGTTGATTTTATTTGTTCCTGAGTCTTTTGATTTTATTTGCTAGTGTTTCAGTGTAAGAACAGGAAATTCATGTGACCATGGATCCATATCATCAGTATTTTGGAGATGGGATGGAGAATTATTTTTATCAGCCTCAGACTCAGTTCTATCAGTCCTACATACCTATGGAGCAGCGGAATAGGTATGAGGATGCACAAGAACAAATTGAAGAATCAATGTGGAAATTCAATGAAGTTATGCATCAAATGAGTAAGCATCAAGAGCAACAATTTTCAAGGATACAAAACATACAGAGTCAGTTAGATCAAATTGCATCATCCATCAACCAGTTACAAAAACAAAGAGCCAGTGAGGAGATGGATTGTGGAGATCTTGTCAGGCCTGACACTGCATCTACTTCTTCACTAGATTCTTTATCTACTTTTTATTGTTGTGATGATGTAGTTGAACCTATTTTTGATTCTACTACTAATGATCTTGCTCTAGATGTTATTAATGATGCAGGTATTGATGATTTAAGTGTAGGGGAATGCTTACTGGAAGCATTACCTCAAGAATCACCAGGAATTGAGGATGTAAGTGTAGGGACTTGTGCTATGGAGCCAAGCACCCAAGAATCACTACATGAAGTTGAACATTCGCCAGAACTGGAGTCTGAGCATATTTGAGGAGAAAGAGGTAACAAACACCACTCCAGGTACCTCTCAAGATGACAAGGTGAGTATTTTGTGTAATTTTTCAGAGAATTTTATAGAGGTACCATTTATTGATTTTATTAGATGTGAATCATTTCTTGAAATATCTTTTACCCACACTAATATTCGCCTATTTTCTTTTTACCCCACATGCGTGTGGGAGGTATTTTCTTTTATTGATGTGGTAGGAGAACATGAGCTTCCGGAGTGGGTATTAAAACTGAACCGCCTACGACCTCCGGAGAGAGTTTTGAAAGGAAAAATGAGTAATAAGAAGGATTTGATTGGAACCATGATTACTCAACTTCCGGGGTGGCTCCTTCTTCTAAACCTTCTTCAACCACCGGGAATGAAAGGGGAGTTAGTTCCAATTTTGCTTGCTCTTGCATTTTAATTCATGCTTTATGTTTAGTTTTTCTCTAATAAATTCTTTATACGTTCTTTAGTTTTATACTTTGCATTTTGCATTTTATTTTCATACTTTGCATTTTGTTTAGTATACATAGCATGTCATTTGAATAAAATTCTCCATGAATTTTTCTAGTGATACTTTTAAGATGGTAAAATTCTCTTAAATTTAATCATCAACTTTAGGTCACTTGGCATGATTGGATGCTTTTCTTACATGATATTGGTTAAAATGGTAGTGGATTCCAATTTGATCAATTGAGCTTGTTAGCATATAAAAATACCTAGAGAGGACCACTTTAATCCTATACTCTATTTTATTTTTGTGTGGCATGCACTCATAGCAATTGAAACTCTAGAACTTGCTTAACTTCTTTTCAAAATCACAATAGCATTTGTATGCATAGAGATGAAGGATTTTGTCATTCTTGTGCCATCCTAATTTCTAATTTCTTTCTCCACAATTTTCTTGAAACATTTTCATTTAGCATTCTAATTCTTGATTCCCTTTGCTTGTCATTATTTCGTTGAGAGTATTGGTTGAATTCTTGATGAGTTAGATTGTGCAAGATGACCAAGGTTTAAGTGTGGGGGAGAATTAGTATACATTTGAAGATGTTGAAGGTTTTGGATGGTTCTTTGCATTGAATGCTAAATCTAATTGTTCTTTGAGTCTATTCTTGGAAAGAGCAAGTTTCAATAGTTTGGAATTTTGGAAGTTGATACTATGGAGATACACTCAACATCTTAAGAAGTTTTTGAATGCTGAAATTTAGTTTGCAGTGCTAAATGCAGGATTTTGTGCCAAGTTTTCTTGCAAATCTTTAATCAGAAGAGTTTAAGTGAAGTTCTTGTTCTCGCAAATCCATTTGCTTTCAAGGAGAAATGCAAGAAAAGTTTGAAACAAGAGAAGAAAAGAAAAAAAAAAGTTACTGATGTCTTTTAACAGAAATACATAAAAGGAAGTTGCTAAAATTGGAATTCTTGAGCTCATAATTCAAAAATTAGAGTTAGTCCTGAAGTTGAGCTTTTGGATGTGTTGAGAAGTAGTCGAGACATCAGAATGCTGATAAGAAATCTGGACAGTAATAATAACTGAATCTTCAAGACTTGAGTTTCTGTCTTTGAAACAAAATGCCATGAATTGCTGGAATTTTGTGCAAGCTGCAGTGACATGCTTGATACAAGTTTTTGCCAAAGTTTTTACTATTTCAGTTCCATACTGAAATTGTGATGCTTAAAACTGAAATTACAGAAGAACCTTGAAAGCAGCTTGCTGAGAATTCAGAAACTTGAAAGCAGCCTACAGATCTGTAAATGGCTGAGAGCTGCCAAGTGATAAGGAATTAGTAAATGGGCAGGAGGTGGTAAAATCAGAGATTGAATGCAAGAGCTGTAGCTGATGAAGTGTGGATTGCTTTGCCTTTGCTGCTGCTGTGCAGAATTTTAAACGTTCTAAATGTGCAAAGAAAAAAAAGGAGAAATATGTCCTTTTCAGTTGAACATAAATCAGTATCATGAAGTTTCATAAATCAGCAAGATGGGAACTGTATTGCTGCAACCTCAATCTGTGTTTTCAGTGCAGGAATTGCAAAACTTATGACCTGAACGATGAAGAAAGCTGAAATGAGTGGCACAAAGGAAGTGTATCAAATTGAGAATCAAGTACACGTGGCAAATTCAATTTGCAACTTCTCCATGAAAATTCTAGAAGTTAATTTCTGAAATTGAAGAAGTGACTGAAATGAGCAAGAGAAGAAAAGGAGTCAATTCAAAGAAATGCTCTATGGGAGGATAAACAATGTTGCAATTCAGGTGCAGTGGAAAAGCAATGTAGAAGCTAGAAGAATAACATGTATTGAAGCTGAAAATTGTGTACACTGGTTTGTGCCACTTTTGTGCCAACTTTCTCTTTAAACTCTCAAATCATGGAGAAATTCAAGCAAATGTATTGTATGCTCAATGACAAATTGTGTGCTTCAATCTTTACAAGGAAATAGTGGTGATGAAGGTAGGTTTGCTGAATTTGATTTGCTGAGAAAGAGTGCTGATTTCTGGAATTGGTCAGCTGCACATTAGTTTTTATATGAAGAAAAGCCACAGAAAGATAAAATCCACTGATTTGGTTATTAACTTGTTGGATTGACTGGATTTGGAACCATGAAAACACCTTCTGAAATGTCAGTTAAGCAACTTAACGGTTGCTGAAATTCTGGAGCAGCAGGATATTGGAACTATCCATCACATGGAATTGAAGAAAATCTGCTGAAAAGTGCATTGAAGAAATCAGAAAAGAGAAGCTATTAGATTGCAAGAATTCAGAGGAAAAAAAAATCTGATGTGCAAGAAACAAGAAACATAAATGAGAAATCAGAATCAGTTGAAGTTGTTGGAACTATGTCGATTATAGCTGAATTCTAGATGAATTGAATTCTGAATTCCTGATTTCCAGAATCCAGAATTCCAGCTGAAATTTTCAGAACCTCAATCTATGCAGAAATGCAGGAATTCAGATTGAAGTGATTGCTAAATCTAGATGCTGTAGATTGGTTTAGAATGGGATGTAAAGACTACTGTGATTATCTAGATGTTGTTCACTTCCTTTCCATTTCTTCACAACCTGCTGGACAGAATCTGTAATAAGGTTCTGTGAATTGAGAATTTGAAGGGATTAAATGTTGGGCCATCTAATATGTGCAGGAATCATCTCTTGTACCAAACTCTTTGAAGCAGCTCTCAATTAATTGAGTAACTCAATTAGTTGGAATTCATGAGCTCCAAAAAAAACAATTATTGCAATCTTCCATGTCAACACACTAAGAGGTTGCTCCTATAGCTTTATCTGATTTTTCTGCTGCAGTTGGGAGAACTTGTAACTACAAAACACTTCAAGAAATCTGCCCATTCTGTGGTTAGGTCAGATTTATGAATCTGCAATTTTTGATGGAGTAACTTGAGCTGGATATGGTTCAAACTTACTGTGGAATAAGTGCAAAATGCAAAAGTTGCTAATTTTTGGAATGAGCCAGCTGCATTCAGTGAGTTGAAATGCTTAGAAAGAGATTCAAATATTGGATCTTGCTGTATAGCTTCTGCAATTTCATTGAAGCTGAAGTCTTATGTTAAGATCTGAATGGCACATTTAAATTTGATACACTGAACTTGGGAATTGTTACCTAGCTGCATATCTAGAAGCTGAAGCTGAATCAATGCAAATTTGCTGAATAACTGAAGTTGGAATTTTTGAAAGGCAGAATTCACCTTTCTTTTGAGTTGCTGCTTAAGTTCTTATTTCTGAGACTGAAGAATGTTGTTAGTTGCTACAGTGAGAAATGTTCAAGAAATGAGCAAGTTTGTGCCAAATTTTCAAGCTAGTTGCTGATTAGATATGAACTGAACTCAAGCTAAACAGAAAATTAAAACAGAAGCTACAGATCAGATTTGGAAACTGATGTATTACTTCTGATTGATCTTAATGAGTTTTATTGTTCGAGATGGATTGAATTTGTGCCCAGAATTGTGCCCAGTTTTGTATTATGTCTTCCATGACAGCAACTCTAGCTTCATTGAAATTGAATTTTAAATATGTTTTGCAATTCAAATTTGTAGAAGATAGGAATATGAAAACAAAATTGCAGAAGGAAGACAATGAAAGGAGAAGTTTTCAGTTAAAACAGTATATGTAATCTGATGTTAGAATTGCTGAAATGCAGTAATGTAATGGTGCCAACCTGTAAAATCAGTTGTTGATCAGAGAATGTCTTCAGGGACTTCAGTGTTGATAGCTGCAAAGGGCTGAGGTGGAATAGGACTCTGGCTGTTGAGTTTTAGCTGGGAAAGTAACATGGAAAAGGGTTGCTATTGGACAGGAAATCAAAGTCTGAATTTGAATACAGATTTCTGAATCTGTGTTGAAGATATGAATTTTCTGTGTGATTCTGCATTTGTTGGAAAACACATCACTTTCAGTTAGTGTGAAGTAGTTATAAAACAGGAAAGGGATGAGATCTTAAATGCACAAATGTTCAATTTTGTGCTGTGCCAACTTCCTCTCTGAATTTTCAAATCATTGAGAAACTAAATTGTATGCTAATCTGGAATTTTTGAACGCTGAAGCTTAGCTCTGAAAAACCAGAATCCAAACTTGAAATTGCGGCAGTATTTGCAGAAAATGAAACCAATGTATCAACAAGTACATGTTTAGTGCAAATCCTTTAAGCTGTTCTTAAGTTCTAGTGTGCCAAATTTTGATGTTGAAGCTGATTTCTGCAAACAGAACTAAGATTCTGATTTCTGCTGATTTTCAAAATTGTTACATTGCAAACGATATTCTCTCCTAAGTATACTAATTTGTTGATGCCAAAACAAGAAATTAAGCCTTATTAGATTGCAGTGCAGTGCAGTGCCGATAGAATTTTGAATTTATAGCTAGAGGATTTTGGAATTCAGGTTTTCAGAGGTAGTATTTCAGCTCGCCACAATTCAGAATCATTAGGGGAGCATTTAATAACTGATGAAGAATTGCCAATGCATTAAGAAGTGGTAACAGCTATTAATAGATCTGATTCCTGTAAGCTCACCTTAGTTTTGCTGAAATTGTTTTCTTAAGTTCTTAAGTTCTGATTGCTGGAATTGTCCAGCTCCACTGCAGTTAAGACAGCCCATTTTCCTTTATTCTGCCAACTAAAATCTTGAATATTTGTTGCTGCGATTGTGTGAATTCTGTAGATGATTATGAGCTTGTTAAATTGCTGAACTTGAATCCTTAGATCTTTGAATTTGTTTGCTGCAAGAATGCTGAGTCAAGTTCCTATCTCTACACCAATCCAGCTGTGAAATCCTGATACTGGAAACTTTGGTTGCAGATTACAGAACCAGAACCATTTACAGAAATAGCTGCACATCATAAACTTAAATTACACAATTAGAATGGCAGAATTGTTAGAAGGTTTTGGCAGTTTTCTGAAACTGCTACTGGGAATTAGATATCTGAATTTGGTTTGTTAGTTCAGTGATGAAATTGGCTTATTCTGGAATTCGAATCTAAAAAAAAAATCAATCAAAAACAGAGAAAGGAAACAAAAAATGAAATATGCAGAATGAAAAGGAAAGCAGTGGCTAGAAGAGTTTCAAGTAAGTGGATAGAATGTTTTGTTTCATTGCCCGAGACGGCCAAGATTTTAAGTGTGGGGGAGGGAGCTTTTCTCTATAAGGTGATATTGAATTGTGTTAGCTTCAAAGTGCTGGAAGTGAAAAAAAAAACAGTGGCAAGAAAAGAGAGTATCAAGTGTGGAGATAGAGTATCAAGATTATTTGTTTGCCATCAAATTGAAGGGGAGTTAGCTTGATATTTTGAATTGGTGATGACAAATGGTATTTATCTCTTTACACATCAAAATTAGTCAACTCATCAAGTATATTCCTCAAATACTCTTATCTCCTCAATTTTTCACTAAATTCTTTTCTTTTGCCTATTTCATTCATTTCGATTGCTCTTCTTGCTTCCATTTCAATTCTTGTTGATAATATCCTTTTGATTCATGTATGCTATGTTTATAGTGGTGGAGAATTAGAAAATAAGCAAGCCTATGGTAGTGAAATGTTGTGAGTTGCATTGAGTGAGTTCCACTTATATACATGTTTGAGTGTGAGAGTTAGAATAGGTAAATCCCTTGTGAGATGCAACTTGCTTAATTTTTCAATTGGATTGAAACTACCATACCTATTGATTATTGTTTGAATTGTATTCATGATTGTTAGTGATTTTAAGATGATCTTAGTTAAACACTTTTTACTATCTTTTAGGTATTGCTAGGAAATTTTCTATGGAGATGATTTTTAGTTTTCTTTACTTGCACGGGACGTTCAAGGCTAAGTGTGGGGGATTTAATAACCATGATTTTATTGCATTATTTTGATTCATATATGCATGGTTTGATGTTGATTTCATAGGTTAAAATCATGGTTACATCACATTTTGTGCATAGTGTGTATTTTTGGACTTAATTACAAATTATATTATTTTTGGTGTTATTTGATGCTAATATTTTATTCTTATTTTGTAGGCATCAAAGGATCTTGGATTTGGATCTATTTGGACCGAAATTGGGCTCAAATCGGAGTTCAAACGAGAAGATCTAGCCATTGAGCATTATGGGTCGTTCATCAAGAATACGACAGATCTGGACCATCCGTTGAAGATCTGGCCGATCCAACTTAATGGGGAGCAGATCTGAGCCATTGATGAAGATCCAGAAGTTTTGATGCAGATCTGAGTTCATCTAGCTATTGATCCAGCCCGACTTAATCTGGACCGTTCAATAAAGACTGGGCCGATCTGGGCCATCCAGTGATGATCTTGTCGATCCGAACTATGGGAGGGTAGATCCAGACCCTAGATCAACATCAGTACCTTCGGATCAGATTTTGGATGACTTTTCACCGTTGATTTAGCCTGAAATCATCTCAACCGTCCATTACAGATCCAGATCTGATTTAAATGAGAAGCTACAGTACTCAGCTTCTTCGTCGATTCCTCCACGCACAGTAGCTTCATCCCGGCGTGGTTTTCTCCGGATTTCGTCCCCTTTCTCTTCTCCGATCATTCTCCCGAGCTTCAACCTCGGTGAAGGACGTCCCAGCAGCTTCATCCCGATTCTCTGGAACCGATTTGGGTGTTCCCTCCGGCGCAATCTCCATTTCTTCGATACCTCTGTTCACCTCAGATTTGGAGGTGTTCTTCCAAATCTGAGCTCCGATTCCCATCAGAAACGCTAGGCGGTGGTCCTCCGGCGTTGTTGAGCTTCATCCGACCACAATTCGCAATCCGTAGCTCCCATTCCAGATTCAGAGGTCAAGGATGGCAGATTTCCAGATTTTCGGCATTTTCTTGGGTTTAGGGTTGTTTCAGCTCGTCGGGGGTGGTCCGTCGGTGTTGTTGAACCTTCCTTGAGCTGATACGCAACTGAGACGATCCATTGAGGTCCAAAGTTGGGTGGTTTCGACTTTGGCACTCTTGTGTGACGGCTTGAGTGTGAAACTTGTGGAATTGATTGTGAGAATGGATTGGTTTACCATTTTATTTCATTTTAGTTCTTTTTCTTACTGTTTTATAGCTTAGACAGATTTCTTTTAATGTTCGTTATATTTTTATGCAAGTAGTTAGCATTTCTTTCCTTGTTGAAGCTTAGTTTAAGTTTTATTTGTGCTTGGTTAATTGTTTAGTGTTTAAGTGCTAAATTAGGTTTACATCTTGCTTTAGATCAGATTTATTTGAGTCTCGTAATTTCATCCTTAGTTTGATGTGTGTTGATGGATTTATCACAACGTAGTGTGACAATGCGTAATGATTTGTTCATTGGCACATAGTTATGTTTCACGCTTGCTTTAGATTAATTTCTTAATTGCTGTGTTTTTCCTCTGTTAGATTTAGATTTAAAGCTTAAACCCCCAACTCCATTTTTATATCGAAAACCCCAAAAAAATATGAATAAAAGACAATCCTAAATTACATTCTACCGTTGGTTCCTCGGATCGATCCTGGGCTCGTTACTACAACATTATTGTTTAATTAAGGGGTTCAGTGAATAATACATTGTTAATTTGATTAGCGGATGTGACAGATTCGCTATATCACACATCCCTGGCAACGATGCCAATTTTTTTATTTCATTGTGACCGATATCAAAAAAAAAATTAAGTTCTGAACCCCCTCTAACTACACTAATGAAGTATAGAAATGACTCAGGTCGTCTCCCAACGAAAGCAACGATAGGATGGTAATCTAGAATTGTATGTTATTCCTATTTTTAGGGATTTTAATATGAAAATGGGGGGTTTTGGATTTTAATTCTAAAGCTAACAAATGAAAAGTAAAGCAAGTAGGAAACTAATCTAGTGCTGGAATGAAATCTAACTAAGTGTTAACAATTAATCTACAACGCATTGTCACTCTTCGTTATGGTTTAACCATCAACACAATTAAACTCAGGAAGGAAATAACAAAGCATTAAATGAAACCTAATCTAATAAATGAAAGACAATGCAAGTAATAAAGCTAAACATAACCTAACTACAATTGTAGAAAATAAAAGACAACATGAAGTAAAGCATAAAATTAAACATAAAGCATGAAATGAAACCTAAGCTAATCTATCCTAATTGCATTCAAATGAAGAAGTAGAACTTAAAGAAATTTGAAGAACAAGACAAGAAAGAATTAAACAAAGTAGAATGCCTCAAATTGATCCTAACTATTTAAAAATATATTTCACCGAACACCTACTATGCATGAAACAAATTAAGCAAAATTAGTGCAATTCAAACATGGAATTAAACTCAATACAAGCATTCAATCTAAATTAACAACATCAATAAAACTAAGATAATCCAACCACAATTCACACATCCACTTCCAGCTCCAAGGACTACCCTAGCCGTCATGCAAGGACCCGGCTCTGGAACCCCCAAAACCAATGAACAATAGCTCCAGTCATTTGCTGCTTACTTCTACAACAACGACGATGATACAAATCTTCCAACAAAGAACCTCTCCACTGGAAGTTGACTGCCTATGGGATTACGTTGTGAAATCGAATGAACCGCCGTCGCTACCTCCTTGCTCCGCCGCCTGAACCCTAGGTGATGAAGCTGCTAGAAGGAAACTGGATGGTGGAGATCACACCGGAGAACCCCTCGGGTGAGGTGAAGAAGGTTGCTGTCGTTGCCATCGCTCACAGCTTCCGCCAAGGATGCTTTCTATCGTCACCGCTTGGATCTAGAAGGAGAAGGTGGAAAGGGCTGGCCGACAGGTGGCAAGGGAAGAGAAGATGTCGCCGGCCGGTGGTGAGGAAGAAGAAAGGGGGAATTTATCGCGAACCTTAGCTGAGGAGAAGATCGTGAACCCGAGAAGATGGTCTGCTCCTGTGCTGTCCCCGTGAGATGAAGGGGATCCGTTTCTTAGTGGGTCGGGTTAAGGTTTTGGGTAAAGGAAAAGATCCGGGTCCAATAAGAGAGATTGAAATTGGGGTTTAAGAGTGGGATTTTGGATTAGGCTTTTTAATTGAGCTTTTAAAATCGGGCTCCTCTCTTCTTTGGATGAGGATGATCTCTATGGATGGTCCAGATCTTCCAGATTGCTTCCCTACAAATAAGATGCACATTTTTAGATAAAATATTAGAAAATATATGAAAAATTACATCAACGCTCCAAATAAAACTCAACTCATAAAACATGATATAAATATGGAATTAAGCATATGAGAGAGTAAAAATGCTAAGTATAAGAGCCAAAACAGTGCATCAAAATATAAGTTATCACTAATCCTTCTGCTCCTTCTCTATGGGCGAGCTCAAAGCTGGGTCGCTCAAGTACTCATCCGGACTTTTACAACCATATCAACTAACATGCTTGACTTCAATACCCTATTTAGGGGTCCCACCCTATTCGTCTCATTACAAACCTCTCCTTCAAATCTAGTTGAAGGAGGTTGTAGGTCTGACTGACTAGAGTGCTGCATGTTAGCATCTTCTTGCGAACTCCAATCGGCTGTTCCGCTCAGACTGATGTCGTCCTATCATTTGTACTCTCAGCCATTACACTGGCTCCTCAGAGAGAGACGTGTCCTCTACAATAAATGCGCAATAATACACGTACGAGTATTTATAATAATGATGATTACTCTTTTCTCATCCCTAATAAATGCCTCCTATATCTTTCCACCACATGGCTTATGCATGCAAAAAGGAGGACATCTAAAATGACAGGTTACTATTATAATCTGATGTGATAGACGATTGTTGGGCTTCAACGTACGACCAGGGATTGAAGGTCTTAGGATTTTTAAGGTTTTGGATTTTCAAAAAAAATCATTCGCTACTCATTCCCTTCCTCAACCGCTTTGGTCTTTTGACACCGGTGATTTTCTTCCCCTGCCCTTTCGCCCTCTCTTATAAGTTCCCTTTACTTTTTTTTGACTAACCCCTAGTGTTTTTGCTTCCTCTTCTCCTTCATTTTACAAGGCCCAAGAGACTCCTCCTCATATCCTCGGCCTCTGGTACACCTCCATTAGCCCCAACATCAATGGAGGTGACCTAGGCCAGATTAGGTTAACCTTCGAGATCCCTAAGGACCATAGGATAATCATCCCCAATGTCTATGACCACCCCCATTTGCCTCCTCCAGGTTTTTTTTGCCCTATTTAAAGATCACTTTCTAGGTTGTCTTTGCTTTCCTCCCCACCCTTTCTTCTCTGAAGTTTCTCGCAACTTTAGGATCCCCCTTCACAAGTTAACACCTAACTCCACCCGACTGTTATGTGGGATTGTGATCCTCTTCCGATCATTTCTCCTTCCCCTCAATCCTAGCATTTTTCACTATTTCTACTATCCCAAGTAAATTGAACCAAGGGTTCCGTCTACCAGGCTCGAATGAAGGTTGCCTTCTTTGATAAAATATCTTCTTCAAATAAGGGCTAGAAATCTCAATATATTTTTTGTTGGATATAAGTGATGTGAATGGAGAAGAGGTGGAATAAAAAAGAGGCTCCATTGTGAATGGGACTTTAGTCCCACATTGGGAGTTTTATGACATGTTGGTTGTTTTATATTAATTCACATACATTGAGGATGTGAACAAATACATGGGGAGGCTCTCTCTCATGCGAGGGGGAGGGGTACAAATCTAAGGCCTAGATTGCACTGAACCATGTTGACTCATGTGCGGGCACGACCTGCGCACCGAATGTTAGACTGGTCAGGGAAAAATTTGCCCAAGCGAAATTCCACGTAAATCTTTTTACTGCTTGTGTAACTGATGCATTAAAGAAAGATTATTGCAGCCAAGTGAAACGTTGGCATTACATAGCTGGCAAATAATGATCATTAACGCTGCCAGTGGTCTGAGCTCCTATATTACGTGGCTGTGATCACAGGCAAAAGGTTATGCACATAAAAAAGCAACAGAAGCTCTCCACCTACGTTCTCTCCTCCTCTTTCGTGCAACTTTTGCTCGGTGGAGTGCCCGTGATGGTTCGGGTACCACTCAGTTCGTCGTGACCATCAATGCTTGGTGGGAATCACGGTTCACCATTGTATCCTGGGAAATAGACGACCCACAAAAGCCTCGAAGCACAACCGAACATGGGGCGAATCTATTTCAAGGAAACTACGTTCATCGCAGGCCTCAGTTCACTCAGCAACTCTCTCGGCAGAAACCTTCAACTCGCTCGACAGAAACCTTCGACTCGCTCGGTAGCAACTCACTCGGCAAAAGCCTTCGATTTGCTCGGTCGGACTCTTCGCTCGGTCGGCCTTAAGCTTCGCTCGATCGGACTCTTCGCTCGGTCAGCCTCTTCGCTTGGTCGGACTCTTCGCTCGGTCAGCCTTAAGCTTCGCTCAGTCAGACTCTTCGCTCGATTGACCTCTTTGCTCGATCTAACTCTTCATTCGGTCGTCCTCTTCTCTCAGTCGGACTCTTCTCTCGGTCGACCTCTTTGCTCGGTCGAACTCTTCATTCGGCCAGCCTCTTCACTCAGTCGAACTCTTCATTCGGTCGGCCTAAGCCTCTACTTTTGATTGGCAGAAGCCTTCGATTCGCTCAGTCGGCCTTAGCCTATTTCGCTCGATCAGCAGCTAACTCACCCGATCGACCACTGTGAAGCCTACGTTAAGCACTTGGCAGACACCAACTCTTACTGGCAGCCTGAGATTATCAGCTCATGTCATTTCAATAGTTAAGTGAATTTAAATTCTGTGTAATTGTAAATTTAACTAAGTCCCCAAAAATATCCAGCGACAGATTATTTTATCTAACGATCTTGAAACAGATTCGATTCTGTTGAGATGACTACAGAACAGAATGTTGAGGTGCAACAGACTCAACACGTGCAGGCCCCCTCCCCTCATGGGAACTGTGTCAATCAGTCATGGGAAAAAGCTAGAGAAGTTCGGTGGACTGAACTTCAAGAGATGACAGCAGAAGATGCTCTTCTACCTGACCACGCTCAATCTGGCTCGGTTCTTGACCGAGGACCCTCCCAAACATGCTGAAGATGTTGATGCGCAAACAATCAGTGCAGTGGAGGCATGGACTTATTCTGAGTTCCTTTGCCAAAACTGCATCCTCAACTGCCTTGCCGGCTCGCTATATGCTATGTATAACATGAAGAGAATGGCTAAGGAGTTGTGGGAGTCCCTGGACAAAATGTACAAGATGGAGGATGCAGAGGCCAAGAAGTTCATCGTGGGACGATTCCTAGATTATAAAATGGTTGACTCCAAGACGGTGATCAGCCAAGTCCAGGAGCTTCGGGTGATCTTGCACAAGATCCACTCAGAAGGGATGGTTTTAAGTGAAACCTTCCAGGTGACTGCTATCATTGAGAAGTTGCCTCCCAGCTGGAAGGATTTCAAGAACTACCTGAAGCACAAGCAGAAGGAGATGAATGTGGAGGAACTCATTGTTTGACTTCGCATCGAAGAAGACAACAAGAGTTCAGAGAGAAAACTGTTCTCTCAGGCTACTATGAAAGCCAACATGGTCGAAGACGTTCAAAGCTCGAAATGGAAGAACCTCAAATCTTCTAAGATGGGACCCAGAGGAGGCATCGGTAAGAAGAAGTTTTCTAGGAAGTAATTCATCTTTGACCGAGTGGATCACAAATCTTCGGAGTGCAGGAAGTCGAAGAAGAAGCAGGAGGCCAACCTGAATGAGGGACCAGAAATGGACGACCTCTGCGCAGTGGTCTTAGAACTGAACCTGGTCAGTTCAAACCCATAACAATGATGGATCAATATTGGAGCCACCAGATATGTGTGCTGCAACAAGGAGCTGCTCCACAACTTCGAAGAAGTCACTGGAGACAAACTATTCATGGGGAACTCAGCAACCTTGGACATCATGGGCCAAGGAAAAGTGATGCTGAAGATGACCTCGGGCAATGACCTAACTCTAATAATGTGTTGTATGTTCCGGAGATTTGAAAGAATCTAGTGCCCATATTATTGTTAAGCAAGCATGATTTTCACATTATTTTTGAGTCAGACAGAGTTGTATTATCTAAGAATAAAATATTTGTAGGAAGAGACTATGTATTTGATGGGATGTTCAAGTTCAATGTAATTGTTGGTTGCTACTCGGAAAACCTATAGGTTCCACTGTACAAAAATTTTGTACAAAGGTCTGAACCTTTTCCTAGCTACCATGTGTTCTTTTAAATTAAATTTTGGATCGCCTGCGGAACTTAACATGTTTGATCCAAAACTTAATCTATTTATTCTTTTAGGTTTTGACTTGGATCTCCTGCGGAACTTAACACGTTCGACCCAAATCACCTTAAGTTATTAATTCCATTAAATATTAATTTCCATAATTGGTTCACAGTACTGACGTGGCGAGGCACATGGCCTTCTTGGATATGGGAGCAACCACCACCGACTAGACAAAACCTTTTATAGAAATCTAATATTTAATTTCCTAAAATAACTTTAGGTTAACCGAAAAGAACAATCAAATCACAAGGAAAAATAAAACAAAAAAAAATACAACTTCGAAAAACATATTCGAAATACTAGAACGTAAGCCTCTTGTATTTGGTATTATTTCCATAAATAACTAGTATGATGCGGAAAGGAAAAATTACTAGTTATACCTTCTAGAAAGACGTCTTGATCTTCTACCGTATTCCTCTTCTAACCTCGGACATTGTGTGGGCAACGATCTTCCGAGATAAGAAACCACCAACCACCTTCTTCTCCTCCTAGCTAGGTTCGGCCAACAATAAGGAAGCTTCACCAAGGAAGAAAATCAAAACACCAACCAAGCTCCAAGAGATGCTAGCTTTCTCTCCTTCTTCTTCTTCTTCTCCAAGTAGTATCCGGTCACCACGAGAGCTCCAAGGGGAGAGAGAGGTTCGGCCACCACAAGAGGAAGAGAGGGAGAGGATGATGATGGCCGGTCACAACAAGGAACAAAAAGAGGGAGAGAAATAATAGAGGTTCACCTCATGAAGGCACCCCCACCCCTTCTTTTATATTCCTTGGCCTAGGCAAATTAGGAAATTTAATTACAATAAAATTTCCTTAATTTCCTTGACATGATTTAATTGAGAAAAATAAAATAAAATTTCCCAAATTAAACTATATTGGCCGGCCACCACATGGAGAAATAAATTAGACAAGTTTTAATCAACAAATTAAAACTTCCTAATTTGTTTCCGGAAATTTTAAAAATAAAATTTCTCTTCAAAAATCTCTTTATGGTTAATAAAAAGAAATTTCTATAACTTTAATTTAACAATATGTGAATAATTTTTAAAGAGAAAATAAAATATCTCACCAATCTACAAATAAGGAAAGAGATCTAATCTCTTTCTTTAATCTTTTGTAGATCTTTTACAAGAGAGATATTTTTAATTTTAATTCTCTTTAATAAATTATATCTTCCACATAATAAAAATTAAAATTAAAATCCTTTTTAATTTAATATGGCCGGCCCCTCTAGCTTGGGTTCAGGCTAGGGTCGGCCACCTTAAACCATGCTTAGGCCGGCCCTAGCTTGGTTCCCAAGCTAGCTTGGCCGGCCCCCTTTAGGTGGGTATAGAGGGTGGGTATAGGTGAATATAGTACTCTATAAATAAGAGGCTATGATAGGGACCGAGAGGAGGAATTGGTTTTGGTCTCCCGATAAAATTAACCATCCCGTGTTCGTCCCGAACACACAACTTAATTTTATCAATAATAATTCATTCCACTAGAGAACTATTATTGAACTACCGCACCAATCCCAAATTACATTTTTGGGCTCCTTCTTATTATGAGTGTGTTAGTCTCCCTGTGTTTAAGATATCGAATGTCCACTAATTAAGTGAGTTACTGACAACTCATTTAATTAATATCTTAATCCAAGAGTAGTACCACTCAACCTTATCATCATGTCGGACTAAGTCCACCTGCAGGGTTTAACATGACAATCCTTATGAGCTCCTCTTGAGGACATTATCAACCTAGTATCTCTAGGACACAGTTTCCTTCTATAATCAACAACACACACTATAAGTGATACCATTTCCCAACTTATCGGGTTTATTGATTCATCGAACTAAATCTCACCCATTGATAAATTAAAGAAATAAATATCAAATATATGTGCTTGTTATTATATTAGGATTAAGAGCACACACTTCCATAATAACCGAGGTCTTTGTTTCTTTATAAAGTCAGTATAAAAGAAACGACCTCAAATGGTCCTACTCATTACACTCTAAGTGTACTAGTGTAATTATACAGTCAAGATAAACTGATATCTAATTACACTACAACCTTCTAATGGTTTGTTCCTTTCCATTTTGGTCGTGAGCTACTGTTTATAATTTATAAGGTACTGATAACATTATCTTCTGCATGTGGCACCACATACTATGTTATCTACAGTATAAATTAATTGAACAACTACAACTAAATGTAGACAATTTGACCAAATGTGTTTCTTTATTCATAATGAATGTTTACAAAGCTTAGGCTTTCAGTATACACTCCAACAGTAATGATCATTAGGCCTAAGACGAATAAAAATGAGAGCTCTTCCACTTATATGCTTGAGTCTTCATGTTTGTGACATAGTAGACTAGGACATGTTAACTACAATGTGTTGTATAGATTAATAAACATGCAGAGCATACCTACATTTCATCTTGACCCGAAACACAAGTGTGAGATTTGTGTTGAAGTAAAATTGACGAGGTCATCCTTTTAACATGTTAAAAGGAGCAATGAATCATTCGGGCTAATCCACACCGATGTGTGCGACCTTAAAGGTACACCAACACGTGGTGGGAATAAATACTTTATCACTTTTAAAGATGATAACACAAAATACTATTATGTGTATCTTCTTAAAAGTAAGGATGAAGTTATATAAAAATTTGCTCTCTATAAAAATGAAGTTAAAAACCAGCTTAATAGAAAGATTAAGGTGCTTTGAAGTGATCAAGGTAGTGAATATGTATCACTGTTTGTTAAGTTGTGTGCTGAAAATGAGATCAGACAAGAAACAACAGCTCCTTATACTCCTTAGCAAAATGGAGTTGCTGAGCGGAAGAATCGAACTTCAAAGGAGATGATGAATGCTCTTCTATTGAGCTCTAGATTGCTAGAGTTCATGTGGGGGGAAGCTATGTTAATAGCTAATTACCTTTTAAATAAGGTACCCAAAAAAAATAGATAAGAGCCCTTATGTGTTGTGGAATAGAAGACAACCGTCATACAAATATTTACGAATGTGTGGGTGTCTTGCCAAAGCGTTGGTGTCTGATCCAAAAAGGATTAAGATAGGACCAAAGATTGTTAATTCTATATTTATTGGATATGCACAAAATAGCAGTGCATATCAGTTTGTTGTGTATGAATCACAAATAGAGGAGATACACAAGAACTAGATAATAGAATTAAAAAATGCCTCATTTTTCGAGCATGTATTTCCGTATAAGACCCGAGAGGATGCTAGCTCCTCAAAGCGGGTATATGAAACATAAGGTGAAGATGATGATGAGGAACTAATAGAGGTTGAGCTTAGATGGAGCAAAAGAACTCGAGTAGAAAAATCCTATGGATCAGATTTTATCACTTTCATGTTGGAAAGTGAGTCCCAAAGTTACTCAGAAGTTGTAGGTTATTCTGATGGACGTCACTAGAGAGAGGCAATTACATCTGAGATAGACTCTATCTTGCAAAATCACACTTGGAAACTTGTGGAAGTAAACCATTAGGTTGCAAGTGAATCTTCAAGAAGAAAATGAAGTCAGATGACACAATTAATAAGTATAAGGCCAGATTGGTAAGAATACCGACAACGAAAAGACCTTGATTACTTTGATGCGTATTCTATGGTGTTGAGGCTAACTTTCATTAGAGTATTGTTGGCTATTGCTGCTCTATGAAATCTCAAAATACATTAGATAGATGTAAAGACTATCTTTCTAAATGAGAATTTAGAAGAGAAAATCTACATGAAGCAACCTGAGGGGTTTTCTGTGCCAGGACAGAAAAACAAGGTATGTAGATTGGTGAAGTCATTATATGGCTTGAAACAAGTATCAAAGCAGTGACATGAGAAATTTGATAATGTCATGAAGGAATGTGGATTCAAGATTAATAAATGTGATAAATGTGTCTACATGAAAATCATAGAGAATGACTGTGTCATCTTGTGCATATATGTAGATGACATACTTATCATTGGGAGTAATAATAAGATAATCAAATCCACTAAAGATATGTTGAACTTAAGATTTGATATAAAAGACATGGGCCTAGCTGATGTGATTCTAGGAATTAAAATTCTTAGAACAACAGAAGGACTTGTTCTTAGTCAATTCCATTATGTGGACAAGATTTTTGAGAAATTCACCAAGGGTGATACTGCATTGGAATGAACATCAATATATACGAGTCAACATTTATCGAAAAATCGAGGTGAAAGTATCTCGCAGATAGAGTACTCTCGAGTAATTGGAAGTCTGATGTACTTGATGAGTTGTACACAACAAGACTTGGCCTACGCAGTAAGTAAACTAAGTAGATACACGAGTAATCCCGGTGTTGCTTACTTGAAAGGGATAACAAGAGTACTAAGGTATTTGAGGTATACTCACGAATATGGACTACACTATATGAGATATCCTGCTGTGATCAAAGGATACAGCGATGCGAGTTGGATATCTGATATAAAAGACTCTAAGTCTACAAGTGGATATGTATTCACTCTAGAAGTGTAACCATTTCCTAGAAATCTTCTAAACAAACTGTAATAACCAGATCCACGATGGAATCTGAGTTTGTAACTCTTGATAAATGTGGTGAAGAGGCTGAATAGCTACGACAATTCTTAGGAGATATTCCTAGAGGGCCGAAATCTATGCTGGCGATTTGCATACATTGCAATAGTCAATCAACAATCGATCGGGCACAAAGCCATTTGTATAATGGTAAGTCTAGGCATATATGTCGTAGACATAATATCATTAGACAACTACTCTCAACAGGAGTTATTATGGTTGACTATGTGAAGTCAAAGGATAACCTAGTGGATCCGCTAATCAAAAGATTAAATCGAGAGTTAGTTGTAATCTCATCACGAGGAATGAGCTTGATGCCGTTGTCAGCGATCAGTGCAGAGGACACCTAACCTATGCTAACTGGAGATCTCAAGAACTAGGTTCAAAGAGACAACTAATCTGCACTGACTAGACACATTATGGGGATAACCCAATGAAACAATGACTAGACTAGGGTAAACCGATGGACTTTTAATGATCAAGAAGAGTGGATGACAACTATTGAACACCTATGTGAGAAAGAAGTGTGGCCGCTTCGAAGAGAATTGAAGGCACAATTCTTAGAGCTTCTCACAGAACCAAACGTGTTCATGGACAAGAAAGAACACATTCATGAGAACTAGGCTGTATCAAGGAGAGTCTTGGGTGAGATTTGTCACTACTTACACAGACGACAGTATAGTTCACTATCAACCAGTAAGCAACCAAATCTTCATAAAGGAAGGTTCAAAGGGTAAAATCTACCTATCCTATACTTAACTCAACTGTTAAATGTTATCACATACCCTATCTCAATTCACGAGAAGAGGTGGAAGAGGAAAGAGGTTCCATTGTGAATGACACTTTAGTCCCACATTGGGAGTTTTATGACATGTTGGTTGGTTTATATTGATTCGCATACATTGAGGATGTGAATTAATGTATGGGGAAAGGCTCTCTCTCACGCATGGGTGCATAGGGGGTGCAAATCTAGGGTCCGGATTGTACCGAACCATGTTGACTCGTATGCAGGCACGACTTGCGCGCACCGAATGCAAGACCGATCAGGACAAAATTTGCCCAAGCGGAACAACCAACATTTTGCCACGTAAATCTTTTTGCTGCTTGTGTAATAGATGCATTAAAGAAAGATTAATGCAGCCGAGTGAAACATTGGCGTTACACAGTTTGCAAATAATGATCATTAACGCTGACATTGGTTAGAGCTCCTATATAAGGAGGCTGCGATCACAGGCAAAAGGTTACGCACATAGAAAAACAGCAGAAACTCTCCACCTACGTTCCCTCCTCCTCTGTCATGCAACTTTTGCTTGGCGAAGTGTCCATGATAGTTTGGGTACTACTCAATTCGCCATGACCATCAATGCTTGGTGGGAATCACGGTTCACCATTATATCCTGGGAAACAGACAACCCATGAAAGCCTCAAAGCACAACCAAAGGTGAGGCTATTTCAAGGAAACTGCATTCATCGCAGGCCTTGGTTCACTCAGCAACTCGCTCGGCGGAAACCTTCGACTTGCTCGGCAGAAGCCTTAGACTCGCTCGGCAGCAACTCGCTTAGCAGAAGCCTTCGATTCGCCCGGTCGGACTCTTCGCTCGGTCGGCCTTAAGCTTTGTTCGGTTGGACTCTTCGCTCGGTCGGCCTCTTCGCTCGGTCAAACTCTTCGCTCGGTCGGCCTTAAGCTTCACTCGGTCGGACTCTTCGCTCGGTTGGCCTCTTTGCTTGATCAGACTCTTCACTCGGTCGGCCTCTTCGCTCGGTCGGACTCTTTATTTAGTTGACCTCTTCGCTCGGTCAGACTCTTCGCTCGGTCGGCCTTAAGCTTCGCTCGATTCTTCGCTCGATCGACCTCTTCGCTCGGTCGGCCTCTTGGCTCGGTCGGACTCTTCATTCGGCCGACCTCTTGGCTCGGTTGGACTCTTCATTTAGTCGGCCTAAGCCTCTACTTTCGGTTAGCAGAAGCCTTCGATTCGCTCGGTCGGCCTTAGCCTATTTTACTCGGTCAGCAGCTAACTCGCCCGGTCGACCACTGTGAAATCCGCGTTAAGCACTTGTCAAACACCAGCTCCTATTGGTAATTTGAGATTATCAGCTCAGGTCATTTCAACAGTTAAGTGAATTTAAATTTTATGTAATTGTAAATTCAACTAAGTCCCCAAAAATCTCTGGCGATAGATTATTTTGTCTAACATTTTCATCAAGCCGATTCCTCCAGTTTCTTGCCCAATCGAGTGGTTGATGGACTTGCCCTCGTTATTGGAACTCAGGGACTTCTGAGCAAAGCCCACATTTGTAACGGTTGCTCGCACCTTGGCCGGGCTAAAGTTCAATATAAATATCTTACTCTAAGAGGAAATTTTGTATATGTTCGGCTTGAATCCAATTGAGGTTGGGCTAACCTATTCCTCCAGTAAGGAATTGTGATTTAAATCCATATTTTCTAACTAAGGTCTTTTTTTTTTTTTTTTTTAATGAAAACCATATGGAAAGCTACTTGGCGCTTCCATCTAGCTGAGTGAAGAGGAGTTGAATCACGGGGCGGATATTGAACTACAACTGTACGGTGCACAACCGATCGGTTCTTCTGTTGTAGCTGAGAGCAGTGATGCAGCTATCAATACCGACAAACTATACCCTTCCCTCACCTCTCTATGATTCCGGTAGCTGTGCCATCGCCGGAGGACACCTAACCCCTTTTAAGGAGAAAAAGCATTGTTTGGTGAAGCTTGGGGAGCAATCTCCTTTGTCTTCTTCTCACAAGCAACCCCCTCCGTCTGCAGGGGCTCATCCGTATAATTAAGTACTCGATTCCACACCTCCAACAGTACGAGGCCAACTTCAATACCCTATTTAGGTTCCATCATATTCGCCGTATCAACATTAATGCTTTCTTTTTCGTCAAAAGAAAGTAGAAAGTCGAAGCGTTTTTTTTCTTGTAAAGAAGAAACAAGTTATTCTTCCCCACAAGTGAATAAAACTGATGGATTCACCTACGTTTCCTGTAAGAAATACATTTCTGAGGGCGTCGAAATATTTGAAGAGGATATTTATGTAAATATTTTCAATCTCAAATATTCACGAGATAATAGATAATAGAGAGGGGATATTGGAAATCACCGTTAAAAAGTTTAAAGATTTGCCTGGTAAGTTTTATATTTTTTTAAAAAAAAATTAAAAGTCTGAGCTACTGCAGCACAGTTCTCGCTGCGTAGGGATGTCAATTCCACCCGAATCTAATGGAGGATTCGATACTTGTCCCAAATAGAGGAGGGTATGGAGGGACTATCAATATCCGATACCCGACCCGAATAACCTATTAAATAATATATATACATATATTAAAGAAAATTTTCTTTTTCCAAAATTAATTTGTTATTTTTGTTGATATTAGGAGGAGACTAGATGTTTAATCTATTTTTTTTAATTATA
This sequence comes from Zingiber officinale, assembly GCF_018446385.1. Lineage (NCBI taxonomy): Eukaryota > Viridiplantae > Streptophyta > Magnoliopsida > Zingiberales > Zingiberaceae > Zingiber > Zingiber officinale. The sequence goes on from NC_056004.1 coordinate 31,038,077, forward strand.
TATATATATATATATATATATATATATATATTTTAAGAGGATGTTAATTTTAATATATTTTTATTGAATGATAATAATTGGATAGAAAGAAGAAAAATTAAAATTATAGAAGATGTTCGATACTTTAATGGGTATGGATAAATTCATCAGAGATCCTATACCCGATGGATATGGGGATGAAGAATATAAAATCCAATCTGAATCCGACCCATTGTCATCTCTATCACTACGTGTGTGGATCTGCGGCCGGAACCACCTGTGCTGCAGCAGCTCCCCTAATTTTTTTTAAAAAAAAATTGAAGGTAAACGTTTGATAACTGGTATAAATGTGATCTATAAATATTTATGAAAATTAAAATATTTATAAAAAGAAGATAATTTAATGGATGATATGAATGTGAAATCATGATTATTTTGAAGCGTGGGGTGTTCTTATGTGATAATGATTTAGATTGCAGATTGAACTTTAACTCATATACTCTAGTTTTTTAGTTGTCATTATATTTTTAATTAATTTTGAGATGATCGGTTCAATTTTATGAAAAAAATTTACTGACTATTAAGATAAATTAAAAAATAAGATAAATAAAAAAATATTCATAGTAAATGATTCATTAACTTTTAAAAGTAACTCATTTGTTAAGTCATCAACTGAAACTTAATTCTTAAATATCTAAGAAATTAAGAAAACGTTCAGTAGATAGAGACAAAGATAAGTTAGGACTATCTAAGATTATAGCCCACCCAATTTTTTTTAACAATTTATTAAATATTAAATTTTTGACAAATATAAAAATAAGGACAATCGAATGCAAACACCGAGTTTGTCAATTTCTCACCCACAACATACAATGAGGTGATGATTCCATGTTGCACCAACTCCTGTGTTTATGGGAAACAAATAGAAAAATTGATCAAATTCGTGTAACTCCTGCATTTTGTTAAATAGTTTTGTTAAATATTATTTTTTTAATAAAATAAATAAATTGAATAATCAAACACAGAGCGAAGTTGCTAAACTATAATCAGATGAGATCAAATAAAATTCATCAAGTAGATATAGAGATAAAGAATATATTGGTCTAAATTAAGATTGATTTAAATTTAATTTGATCAAATTATAATCGAACTAAATTTAATATAATTAATTGGTTCAATACATATAAAACAAAAAAAAAATAAAAAATCTCACGTACCCAACCTCGCTCCCACTGCCTTACCTCCGCACTCCGACTTCTTCCTACTCTTTGTTTGTCTTCTTCCTCTTCTCAACAGCGGTAGCACTTTTTCTTTCCTTCTTTTTATTATTTTCAGCCGACCAATAGCGATCATAAACCCTTCATCTTCTTTCTCTCCAACGAGAGCAATTTTTTTTAACCTTTTTTTATCATTGGAGGTAGTCGAAACGGTTGAAAAGAGAGACTATGACTTTCTAGAGTTGTTATGCTATTTATTTATTTATTCTCTTGACCAGTTCAATCAAACCAGTTGTAGTTTTTAATATTCTGTTTGATTATCTTTTAGTTTATTTTGCCAAATGTCAATAGTGGAAAAAATAAACCATCATAGTAATTTTTCAGCCCGTAATAGAAAGTCCCAACTTTTATTTTGTCTAGCCTTTCTATCCTTCAAGTCTACCAAACAATAAGTTCAAGTTCACCCTAACTTTAATTCGATTCGTTCCTACGTTCGACCACGGCACAAAAGATCATTTTACAATCGTTTATTAGATCTTGCTGTCTCATACCTGAATATAAAATATCCTCTAATTCACGTCATAATGAAATATTGGTTTTCCATCGCAAAAGTATTAGCTAAACGAGTGATTCTTTAACTTATTTTTATTTGGGTAAAAATTAAAAAGACCTTTCTTTTATTGAAATCATTAAAAAAATACTCTTTTATTTATTATCAAAATAACTCTCATTCTATCTTAGTTCATTTTTATTTTCATTTTCAAATATATATATATATATATATAACTACTACAATATTGATATTTCAATTCTACTGAACACTAATTATATTATATTGTAACAATTTTAAATCATACTGTTATAATAAAAAAAAATCATCTATGATTAATACTAATTAACATTATGCTATGACAATTTCAATATCATAACTATTATACAATTGTAACGGTTATAGGATTGTAATTATTATAACTATATAGTTGTAGTAGTAAGAAGGATAATTGTTATTTTTAGGATATAGCCATTCCAAAATAAAAATACATTGAGATATGGTGAAATGTTATTTTGATGATAAATGAAAAAAAAAATACGCCCATGAATTTTTGTCCTTTTTATTTTCTCAAAATTCTGATTTGCCTCCCTCCACCATCCCCAGGATAACCATAAGCGCAGCTTTTAGGCTGTATGCCAGCTTCACCTTTTGAGATCTTCATTTTGCCTTGAACTTGTTGACCATCCAAAAGGGCTTAACTATGGAATTTGTTCAGTTAACGGTTAGTTTATGTAAGGACGTTGCCATCAATATGTCTGAAATTGATTCTCAACAAGTGTAAAATGCTCCACTAGTTGTCTATATTCCTCCTTGAATGCACTGATGTTGTTGGACAAAATCCTCATAATTTACCTTCCTTTCATATAATGAAGGGCCACCTGAAAGTGCTACCGAGGTGACTATTTCACTTTTATTGTCAACTATAGGAATTTGTTATGTTGGACGTCAATGTTGCGCGTCCAACGTCCAACGTCCACGACTATCACGTGAGACGCCCCTCATAGTTGCGTACGTTGGGCACAACATTAGCATCCAGCATAACATATGCTGCACCCAGCATAACATATCTCTTCAACTATATACATGTAACTTTGGAGTTCCTACCAATTGACCACTTTTTCTTTGAAAATCGATGAGCCAATGTTTAACATTTTGGTACCTACAATCATGATGCATTACTTTGACGCTACTTTTGCTGCATGTTAACGATACGTACAGATGAATCCAAGACGCAATATGAGTGTCGTGAGGAAAAAGAGAGTAATTATCTGCCTTTTCAGAAAGGCACATAAGCTGTTATGCAGCTAATGAGATGATAATTGGGAGAGGAAAAAAGTGACTAACCTTCTTTATAATGTACAATAGCTTCAAAGAGGAATAAATGAGCCAGCAAATACTAATGACCTTCAAAATCCTGATTAAGAAGGCCTGGAGATGTCTAGTGTGATGGCTACCACCGACGCAGCAGCTAATCGAAACAACCATCCGCATCAAAAGGCAGGAATACTGTAAAGTGATAACTTAGAACATGCCACAAATAGAAGCACTTTGCTACTGCCATTCTCATGCTGAAAAGATGATTCGAAGGCACTGGAGCAGTCTTGACAAGGAAGAGAGCTGATGCAATCAATTTCAGACAAAAAAAGTCGATGCCGCCACATCATTGATAACAAGAACACAAGCACAGACAAACGAAAACGACTAACATCATATTTGATGAAGCATCTTCATGTGGCATGTATCAGGCAACGCCTGCCTTATTGAGGTGAATCATTATAGATATAGGCTGCAACAATTGAAACATGACTCGCCACTGGTTTAATCAACTAAAAAATAACTGGAGCTGCAACGGCTAGCACAGACAAACTACAATTGCTAGACAGAACTTCGAATTCCCTAATGGGAGATGGAGAAAGAACCATACAAAGGAAGAAAAAAATCAAAATGTAGCACACCTTTTATCTACAACTTAAGCAGGACCGCCCGCCGTGTACTTGAGGAAGACCCCAAGGTAGTGTACATACATATACATGCCGATGACAAGAAACAAGCCGTGGTTGAGAGACTTTCAATAGTGACCAACCTCTGGCTCTCAGTTGCAATCCAATCCACACTCCTCTAAAAGAGGGCCATCTGATTTTGGTAGGAATGGATCGATTCGTACCCATAGCAATGAAAAAATTGATGCAAGGAGAATGGACCAGACGATGACAATTGTAGGCGTTCGGTTTTGTCGACCAACGAGACCTTTGAGGAAGGGATACAGGTGGACAATCACCCAGAAGGAGAAAAAGAGCTTCCCGAATAGAGGCCCCCATGATTCATATCCATTGTTTATCGCGTTGGAGACACCAGCTACAACGCCGACGAAGTTCACAATAAGCAATGTTGTAGGAGGGATGAGCAATGTTGTCCACTTGAATGTGTACAATTCGGAGAAATCTTCATCATCACCAGCCTTTGATGTCACAGTGAAATTGGTATCTATACCAGCAAGAACCTTTAGAAGCCCCTGAAACACAGCAAAGAGATGCGAGGAAACACCTCCGATAACCCAAAACTGCTCATTTCTCCACCAGTCATCAATGGCAACACCACTCCATCTCATTTCAAGGATGCCAGTTGCGAAGATACAAATGAAAAGTGACAAGAACCAAAGACTTGCTACATTGGAAAGCTGCAATTCAGAACATGTTATAAATAAGCATCTGGGAAAAAACAATTGGAATTAGTATAACAAAATGACAAAATAGATTGTACCTCTGGGGTGATAAATTTCCCGGTAAGCAAGCAAACAGCAGGTAAGGTACAGTAGGCCAAAAGTGGAATTGACGTCCAAGGGTAGATAGTAGCGTTAATGTATGACATCCGTTCCAACGATTTAAGTCCACCTCCATATCCATACCAGAGAGGGCAGTGCTTGCTCAAGAAAATTTCAACAGATCCAAGTGCCCACCTCAGAACCTGGTGAAGACGATCTGAAAGATTCAAAGGTGCAGATCCCTTGAATGCAGGCCTTGATGGGATACAATATATAGATCTCCACCCATGGCAATGCATCTTAAAACCTGTCAATATATCTTCCGTCACTGAACCATAGATCCATCCAATCTGCAGAGAAGTAATAGGAAATTAAGAAAGACATCTTAACTGTAAACTAAAAAAATAAATAAAATAACAAAAGAATCACCTCTTTTCCCCAGTCCGTTTTGTCCTCATAGCCACAGCTAATAACATGGATAGCTTCCTTCAGTAAAGAAGCTGGAGTAGCACCCTTAAGCAGTCCACCATTCTCTAGGAGAGTAGATGCAACAAAAACAGGAGATTGCCCAAATTTCTTTTCTAACTTCTGCTCAGATGTCAGATTTTGTTTGTCTGTCCCATTTTCTGTTAACATATTTGAATGTTAATATAAACATCTATGATTCCAACATATTTTCAAGCAGCTGTGTATCTATCTTTTATTGAATCAGTTGTGCCTAATGCTTCAATAGTTTGACAGAGTAGCAAAATCCATCTACATGACATTTAGAAATTACAGGAACGCATCAAGATCTTCCTTCAATAAAACACTAGTTACAATACAAAAAATGTTTTAGTTATCTGACTTGACTTATTTTATTGTGAACCTTTTGAAAGAAGACATTGATCCGAAACAGATAAAAAGAAAACTAACAAAATGAATTGACTCCTGAGTCTTAATACTTGGCATCCTTTCTATAAGATATAAAGGACTAGGCGTCCAGTTATCTAAGAAACCTGCCAAAGATGGTCATTCTTAATCAGACTATCATCGTATGGTTACTAACTTCCAAAACTAGAAGATGTCAATAAAGGCAGCTAAATATTGTTAAATTTAGAACTACACTACAAAATAAGTAACAGATGCTAGGATTGCTGCTTGAAAAGATAGAGGCATAGATATGTATCTTTAACACCTTCTTTGATGCCTTCAAGTGCATATGTTGGTGCTCCATTCTCAGCATTTTTGAAACTAGTCTTTTTCTTTTCCTTCTTAGCTTTTGCGGTCTTCTTCTTCCTACTACCAGTACAACAGCAGCAACAGAAGCACCATTTTGGCCAGCAATTGCATGTCCTATTTGGAGGCTTCTTTTTCTTGGGAGCATCAGTTCCATAGAGTGCCTGCCTTCTAAAACAACATCCAGTACCAACATAAATAGGCCCTTGAATCCCATCCAGACCTTTCATATTGATCTGCATCATGTCTTTGTTTTAGCACTTGAACCATGTGAATAGAGCAATTTTTTAATTAAAGAATTCTGCAATAAATAATCAAATGTGAAACATTGATGCACGTACTTACATCAAAAAAGACAATGTTTCGATTAGCATATCTATCATGCCAATCAATACCATCAAACCTCTGGGGGAACTGCACATAGCACACTTGCTTTCCTACAAGAGGATCCATCATGAAGCACATTGCTTCTCGCATTGCCTTGCTATTGTTGAAGTAATGATCACAATCAACATTCAACAGATAAGGGGCATTTGTAAGTACAGAAGAGACTCGGACCTGTCAAACATATTATAGGCAAATGAGCAAAATTAAATTCACTTCTGACAAACTGATCCAATGCACACTGCTCACCAAAGCGTTCATGGCACCAGCCTTCTTGTGGTGATTGAAACCTGGTCTCTTTTCTCTAGAAACATAAACCAAACGTGGTAGTTCATTCCCATCAATATCATGCCCTCCACTTTGACCCAAGAATACCTAAAAATATATAATGTCAGCAAAACAAACGATTGAAGTAGGAAAACAAAGAAGCTCATACCATACTGGTACAAGAAATGCAGAAAATCTACCTGAATCATGCCTGGATGGTCACGGACATTATTTCCAGGCCAGGGTGTTCCATCCTGCATTGTCCACCCTTCTTCTGGAACCTTTTGTGCTTTAGCAACCAGGGCATTTATTCTCACCTTAAATTCCTCATATTCCCTCTGAAAATAAAATCAATTTCAGTTATACAAGTTCTTTGTATATTTTCAATGATAAATATTTTCATACCTTCATTGCTCTTCTTTCCTTTACAAATGAAGGATGGACTTTATCCTTGAGATAATCTATCTTTTGCTGAAAATACCATTCTGGTGCACGGGGTTCTATACTGAATTTTTTACAAAAAGGAACCCATTTCTTTGCAAATTCAGATGTTTCAGACAATGCTTCAAATGTCAGCATAGCAGCACCATCATCAGAGACATAGCAAGATACTTTTTCAACGGGATAGTCCACAGCCAGGATAGAAAGAACAGTGTTTGCAGTGATTAAAGGGGGTTCCTTCATTGGATCAACTGTACTCACAAATATGTCAATTGAAGCTAATTGAGAAGGTTGCCCTTCTTTTTCATACCTAGGAATATGAATGAACAATTAGGTGCAAGTACCATTAAACAAACAATAAAATTTCATGTGGACTAAGTAGATTACCTCAAGGACAATCTGTCAAGATAAGTCTCTCTTTCAATTGGAAGCCACTTGGGAAATTGATCAAGAATCCAAGAAATAGCAAACCAGATTTCACAGATCACCGATATGAGCCACAATGGATATGCATCTCGGGCAGGGTTTGTAATCCGGTAATGGAAGAAGAACCCAGCAACAACCAGTCGAATTAAGATTATCATTCTGTATGGATTTATTTTGCTAGAAGGGATTGGTAGTTTTCTTGACAATGGTTGTCTAGCTTCATCCATTCTACAGAAGATGAATAGGAAGTTAAATTATTAAAGTAAAGATTCTTTAGTATGAACATATAACATTGTCTAGAATACAAATTTCAAACATATAATAAATCACATTGGAACTTACAATGGTAAATCAGATTCATTTTCATTGTTATCCCAGCCTTTATCACCACCATTGCTTCTAGTCGTGTGCAATTTCTCTTGCTTTTGCTTCCAAATTTCCATTCGTTCCTTCCAGGCTACACTCCCATATCCATAAGCAGCAAGGTCTTTGGAAGGATCCATGGATCTAGGTTGCGCTGCAAATGAACATCTTTGCTATTAGTTTCTTCTGGCACTAAATTTATATGGGTGGACATCATAATAGCTCATTGTAGTTTAATAGATCAGTGGTAGTACAAATACCAGGAAGATTGTGATCAGGAAAGGGAAGAGGGTGAATCCTTTTCACTCCGCCGCCCACAAAAGAAGGGACAAGTGCATGCTGCTCCGGCGGAATGTCATCAACCTGGAAATTAAAAGACTAGTAATCATCCATCAGAGTTGAATGGTATTTCTGAGAGAAATAACCAAAGGAAGGTGTGAGTACAAGTACCATCTCGCCATTCGTGAGAAGAGGGACTTGGAGAACTGGATGAACCACACGGGAGGTGTTGATGTCACCCTGCCGGCCATAGCTCATGTGGCCAATTAACATTGCCTCGGCCATGTATTGTGAGTCATGATTATCTTCCCACTCGAATTCATGTTCAAGATCATCAACATCATCCTCTTCATCGTCACCAGTCACACGAGGGCACCCTTCATAGATAAAACTATAGTTGTAAAAGCCCAAGCAAGAAGCTTCCTGATATGAGCTGAAGCCAAAGTTTAGAGACACATACAGCAAGACTAAATTCAACCAGGGTTTAAGACGAGAATGGAAGTGGACGAGAAGATCTAATACGGAGGTTCACTATAAATGCTTAGGACTAGAGGGATCGAGTGAAAAGAATTGTAATTATGTAAAATGGTTAACCATAATTTTCTGATAAACTGAAGCAAAAAATTTATATTTTCGCACTGGAAATCACCAGAATTGTCAATACCAAACCTATGAAACATGATCATGAAGAAAAGAGAGCAAAAAAGACAAGAAAATCGAGAGAAGTGCGGAAAATGGAACGCGAGATAGAGGAAGGAGAATGCGTATGTTTAGTTTAGTTTAGTTCTTTTTTTTTTACCCTTGAGCCGCTTGAACCTGGTCTTGCACTGGGGGCAAATCTGGTTACCCTCCCGGCGCTCGTACTCGTAGCAGGTCCTGCAAATGGGGAAGGCACACTCGTTGCAGGCGACGAAGAGATCCCCGTCGACGGTGAGACCGACGTCATCACCACAGATCTGGCAGATTTGCCCGCTCAACTGCTGCAGCGGCTTGGGCTGCCGGGCAAGATCAAATCAACAAGAAATGCAATGCAAAATCAGATCTTTACTGAAAGTGAGAGAAATTAACAAAAAAAAAAAAAAAGGCCAGCCAATTACCCCCGATTCACCGTCGCGGCGGATGACCACGAGCTCGTTCCGGTTATGGGAACCGGCAACCAGCCCTGCGCCGGCCTCCATTTCTTCGCTCTAGGGGCCAAACCACTCAAAGTTACCTCCTTTACCTCGAACAGCCCCAAGTCCACCAGCCGACTAGCCGAGGAGGGGAAACATAAAGCAGAAACCGAACCAGTAACCAATTCCTCCCTCCTTCCTTCTCTCTCTACTCCAGTCTCCAGTGCGCGTAGAGAGCAAGAGAGAGAGAGAGTGTGGACGGAGGAGGACCGGGTGAAGGAAGAGTGGCAGACTCCCTTTCTCTGTCTCTCTCTCCCCTCTGTCTTGCTGCCTCCAACTCCTTAATTGCTCTTTTATTCTTCCCCCATTTTTTTACATCCGCTGCCCAACCGGATTGCGATTTCAACTATTCTCGGTAAAAAAACAAAATTTTAATAGAACGAAGTAGAAGAGGAAGAAATCGTGAGGAGGAAGGAGAAATGTATGAATCAAGTTGCAAAGGCGGGTCCCGCCGCCCAGCGGCCCCCTCACCCCTGCCCCACGAGTATGAGAGGGAGTAAATTACGGTGAATACGGGCCCGGCGATGACATGGCGGTCGAAGGTGTTTAGCACGGACAGATATTGATGTTATCACAATTACTGCCGCAGACCTTCGACCTCCCGACCCATGTTGCAAGAATACCATGTCATAACCGGTTGATCCCGTCCGTGGGGGCGAGAAATGTATGAATCAAGAAGGCGGAAAGAGTGGTTGATCAGTGAGGGCGAGGCATGAACGACCAACCCAGTTAAATGGCGGCAACATCTAAGCTGTCGGTGGCGAGCATGGCCTTCGACTGACGACGAATATCTTATTTTATTATTATTATTATTATTATTATTATTATTATTAATCCTGCTCACCAGTCACTCGGATTCTTTCTTGTTTTACTACACTTTAATTTTACGGCCGCCTTCCGCCCGTGTATCTGGAACTTTTCACTTTGGTCCTCGTAATTATCATAATGTTTGGACCCACGGCCCGGCACAGCTTAGATTACGTGGAAGAACGGAAATTATTAACAGTTTGAAAAAAATATATATTAATATTAACAATTTCATTGTATTACTATACTATAAATACATTTATTTTATTCTATGATAATTTATCAAATGATAGAATATATTATAATTTTTCAAAAATAGTCCTTTAGTTTGCACGCCCCTAAATTTTTATAAATTTGTCCTATCTAGAAATCGAATAGTATAGAATTAGATGACAATATGAATATTTTGCTATTGTACTATAGTCTCGAAATCTTATTTTTTCTGAATATATCTTGGGTAGTTAGTATTGGTTGATTGTAATTAAGTTTTTATCCAAAAAAAAAAAAAAAATTTAACCATCCTAAAAACCTTAAATTTGTAATAAATATAGTGACACACTTTTATTTTTATTTGTTAATCTAAATATCTAGATTTTCAAATTAATTAATATTGGAGATGATCGATTAAAATTTTTAAATTTTTTTCGATCAACAGAAATAAATTAGAAAGTACTTATAAAAACTTATTCAAATGATTTACGTATTTAAAATGTCATTTAAAAAAATTTGTTTGATGCGTCGCAACTAAGAAATGGTTTCATATTTAGAGTTTAAAATATTGATTTACTCCATTAAATCAAACTGAAGATCATGAGTCGGACCGTGAAGAAATGGTATCATTTAAAAAATTTTGCTTGGATTGATGATTTCGGACCGTGATGATTCTTTTATTGATGCATTCGACTCTCTATCATCGATAAATATTTATTATTTCAGTGTTTGACCGAATCAATTTGATTTTTATCTATTCATTTGTTCTATTTTTATATAAAAATTCCATCCGATTAATTTTTTTTAAAACAAATTCAACTTATTCAATTTTAATTTAATTAGTTTGACCGGTCTGATTATTAATCAAGTGTTCATTCTATTCATATTTTCTTAAATTTGTTCGTATTTAATATAAAATTGTTAAATATTGTTAGTTAAAAAATATAAGATGACTCTATTTTATAACAAATGATCCTGTTCGAAAATTAATCACAGGCGATGAATATTATTAATGATCCTGTCCAAAAATTGAATCGATAAATATTAGGGATGTAGTGTTTTTGTTGATCGTACGAAGACTTCGAGCAAAGCGGACCTATAACCATAATCACGTCAGTGTCGAGCAAGGGAAGAGTTCCCAGCGTTAACCCTCTGACACTTAAGTCAATCACATGTGATGTGGGAGCAGTAGAACGAAGAGTCTGTGTGGCGCCTTTTACGCCTTAGCAACGACTTGCTAGAAGAATCCGAACTCTCTAAGCGGGTGATGGCCATTTTCTCGGATGGTGGCTTCGCGCCGCCAACAACCTCGGCACTGAGGGCTTGACACGCTGCCTCCCCCCCCCCCCCCCCCTCACCAGGGCGGGAGTCGCAGCGCTCTCATCTTGAGAGTCGACCGGTTGTAGGCCGCAGTTCATCAATTCCTCCACAACAATCGCCTTGATCTCGTCGTTCTGAAGCTTCGCAAGGTCGGACATCATAGCACGCAACATAACTTCGGCTATAAAAGAAGTAGAAAAATCAGTTATAATCAAAAGAAAAATATGCAAGGAACCTCTTACCTAAGTTGGTCGATAGCCCGGTGTGGATCGGACTCACGCTAAAAATGTATAGCACGCCCTCAAGCAGTAGCTTGTGGATGTCATACTTCTGGCCGGCCACCATGGAGGCGGCATGAAGGCAGTCCGAGTGACTCTTGTACTTCTTCAAATCGGGTTGAGGTGGTAAGCCGACCTGCCAGCGAGTCCGGAAGTTAGGTCGTTCGGAAAGACGCATAAAGAAGAAATATTTCTTCCAATGTTTATTGGAAGTTGCCATTTTGTCAAAGAAGACTAGCCTGACCCGAGACTGAAAAAGAAAGGTTCCTAGTTCGGACTGCTTGGGATAGTAAAAGTAATAGAAAATGTGAGGGGTCAGAGGAATGTCATGCAGCCGAAACAACACAATGACGCCGCACATAAGGCAAAATGAGTTCGACACGAGTTATGGAAGGGGAAAGTGAAAATAATTACAAACTTCGATGATGAAGGGATGGATAGGGAATCGGAAACTGGCCACAAATTGATCCCTGAACAAACAGATTGTGTCGGTCAGCGGATCGTTCAGCCGATCGGACGAGGAAGGTAGAATGATCTCGTGATAGGGGGAATCTCAAAAACATTTTTGAGACTCTCGGCGTTGCCCGCATCAAACTTGGTCTCAATGGTAGTATACCAAAAGACCAGGAGAGTGGTCTGACGGTTGCGAGGATCTTGCCATCGCTGAAATACAAGAAAACGAGGGGGGGTCGAAGGGAAGAAATGCGAGCGAGAAACACAGAAAGCGCTGGAACAAAAATGCAAAGATTGAAGGTAAGCAAGGTTTAGGAGGAGAGCTTACAGGAGAAGAAAAGGTGGCCGTAAAAAAGGTGCAAAAGATCGTCGGAGCACCGATCGCACAGGGAAACCCGCCGTCAAACTATCGCAGAAGACGCAAAGTGGGGAGAAGAAGCCAGCGTTGTGGATTTATAAACTCCGGGCTCGACCGACCGGAATCGTCCGATCTAGGTCACGGAAACTGAAGCACAGATCCCGTTATTGAATTCAAACCGTCAAACATCACATCAGCACCTGTCGCTTCGGACGTGCGGCAACAGTGCGTGCGACATGTGGCGCACTCCCATGGGTCGGTATTTAATGGGCGCCATTAACCGGCGTGGGTGCATGCTTGGTCTTAATGGGGGTGATTTGCACGATTTCCAAGAGATCCGGGTGACGTCATCATAGACCGCACTCGCCCAAAGACACCAAAAGAAAAATTCTCAAGGGCGATTACTCATAGCGCTGAGCGGCTCCATTGATCGGCCTCATGGCCGATCGACATCCTTCAGCAGTCCGACTAGAGCCCAATAAGTGTCACGGTTGATCAAGCGATCTATCTCCAGAGACAATTTTTGTCCAGTCAGTCGGACCTGCAGTCTCCTTCAACTAGACTTGAGGGGGAGGCATGTGATGCGATGATAAGGAAGGGTCCACTCCGCGGAGGGTCAACGCCACGGTGGGGGACAAAGTCAAGGTCTACTCCCCTATATCACCGACCGGTCGGGCAACCCACTTGCCCGACCGTGATAAAGAATGTCCGGTCCGATATCATCACAGCTCGGCCCTGCGCCGAGCTTCTGACGCTCATAAGAGCCTAGAATCGGCGAGGCACATGCCGAACGGCCAGCCTACTCGGACTTGCATCAAACTAGGAACCGGTGAAGCAAAGTCGCGATCGAGTAGATCATACTCAAACCAGGCTTCCCGCTCAGCATGGCAGCGAAGCTCGGACAATGGAAGGTTGGCTGAGCGGCTCTCCCGCTCGGCTCAGTAACATACAAAAGGAGGATCCGGCGATATCCTTTTGGGGACCAAAGTTACCGACAAACGGCATGGTTGGCGGCATAATCAGGCAGAGGATCGTACGACGAAAGCTTCCACTGTCACGTCAAAGATGTGCTCAACTCGTTAAGGTATTGTGTCAGAGACACTTCACTGATAGGTCTTTTCATGCGAAGCTGTGAGAAGCGTGTACGTCTTGGGAAGCGTGTACACGCGTTGGGGGAACCCTATATAAAGAGGTCCAAGCTTCGTCGGAGGTACGCGCACATTACTATTGCTATTGTTCTTCTACTTCTTCGCTCTATTGCTTCCACATCGACGGTGGCTGACTTGAGCGTCAAAGGGCCAACGTTGGGGAACCCTTCCCTGGCTCGGCACTGATGTGGTTGTGGTTACAGGTCCGCTTTGCTCGGGGTCTTTGCACAGTCAATAAGAGCGCCATATCCCTAATATCCGTCGACTCGACTTTCGAACAGGATCAATTAACCTCTTTTTTTTTTAAATTTCTTACTGATTGACTTTATTTTATGATAAATGAGCATCATTAAATATTCGGGCCTACGTGAGAATTGTTCATTATGAAACTCCCATTTTGGTATTTTTAGGGGGTGCTTGGTTGGATGGAATGAGAGTAAGGAATGGTAAAGGGATTGAAAGTGGGTGTTTGGTTTGGGGAATAAGTGGTGGATCCCATGGATTCATTACCCTAAACATGGGAATGAGTCATTCCCTAGTAAAAGGAGGGGAATAGAAAAACTCCCATTTTCATTCCCTATTTCTATCAATCTCATTCTTATTCTCATTCTTTTCAATGAACCAAACACCCCCTTACTAAAATTTGCTGTTTATGGACCAACATGATTTTTTAAGTGAATTGAACCAATAGGATAAAAGGAAGGGGGGGGAGAGAGAAAATAAAGCACCGTATTTGATTAATTAAACGATAAATTTGGCTGGTCTGAATTTATCTAGTTAAAAAATTAATTAAACTAGCTAAACAATTTACTTAAGTATTATTAAAAAAAATTAATAATGTATTATTTTTAAAATTAAATAAAAAATAAATAAAAAAGAATATAATTGATTTATAAAATATGATATTATTTGAACACTTTTAATAATCACATTAAATTTTTTTTTAAAAAAATCATTCTAACTAATTTAATTCTAAGTATTGTCCTTAATTAAAATACCCTTTACTTTATCCATCCTCATAATGTTTTCCTTTTGCTTTACCCATCCACACGTAGTGGGTGAAGTGTTATTATCGTCGTTTTGTCTTACTTGTTTGTTTGTTTGTCTCAATTATTATTGGTTTCCCGTCTTTCACACTAATAATGAGTACAGATTTTGGATGCACAATACTTCTCCTAGCAAATCATTCACTATGCCATCTAAATTATCAACATCAAACTTTATTAAATTAATTAATACAACTTTAGGTTAATCAAAACGCCCTTTTAGGTTATCAAATCACTTTAGGTCACTCCCTTCGCAGGCCTCAAATCAATGATTGACGTCTCAACAACTGCCACAGAGCAACACCGAGGCACAGTCGCCTCGCGGAACTCCACGCCGCGCATTAATTAACATCAGCACCACGTACGAGCCACCGACACTCCGTGGCCTGGGTGCCGATTCGGATGGAATCCAACTAGAATATTATAAAAAAACGACTTTTTACTTAATCAGATATATTTTTAAAATTTTTAAAAAATTATCAAAACCACACATCTGCAATCAAATAAATTTTTTTCTATGCCAAAACATCTAAACTATAAACAAATGGATGAATTGATTTTTAAAATGACTGATTTTTTTTTCAAAATTAATTTTAGGTAAAATTATGTCCTTAAACGTCAATTTAATATTTGATATATTAACTAATTTTACCTAAAATCAGATGATAGACCAAATGACCTCAAATTGATATGAAACTAATTCGTATGTATTTATCTATCTCTCCTAATTATATACATACCTATAAATGTCAATTTGACTCAATATGTTGAGAATAATAATTTTTTAAATATAATTATATTTGAAAATTTTAATTCATATTAAAAAATCAAACTAATGGACCAAGCGACCTCGAATTGATATGAAAATAGATTTTATGTGTTCGGCTAGTTTTCCTAATTATATTTATGCCCTTAAACATCAATTTGACTTAATATATTGAGAGCAATAATTTTTTAAACATGAATTAAAATTTTCAAATATTTTTATATTTAAAAATTATTAATCTCAATATATTGAGTGACATTAAGTGCATGGATATAATCAAAAGAAGTAGTCGAACACATAGAAACTGGTTTCATATTAATCCAAGGTCAAAATCGACTGATTAACTAAATGACCACAGATTGATATAAAACTAGTTCCTATGTGTTCATTTACCTCTCCTGGTGGCAAAAGGAGACTACGCTCGCCCCTAGTGCCCCTGCCAACTCATCTTAAGGCTAACATGAAGGAGGTAAATTACGGGTGACTACTAGCCTTTGGAATAGTGCTAATGCATGAGGGAGACATTTAGCTCAGCTATGCCGAGATTCGAACCATATTCATATTCAAAAAATCTTTGCTTTCATATATTGAGTCAAATTAACATTTAAGGATACGGATATAATCAATAGAGCTAGATGAACACATAGGAACTAATTTATCTCAATCCGAGATCGTTTGAATCATCAGTCAGATTTTTTGAGCACGAATTAAAATTTTTAAACATTTTTGTATTTAAAAATTATTGTTATCAATATATTGAGTCAAATTAATATTGAGGGCATGGATAAAATTAAGAGAAATAGATGAACACATATACTCTAGTTTCATGTCAATCCGAAGTCGTTTGGTCCATCAGCTCGATATTTTAAATATTAATTAAAATTTTCAAATATTTTCGTATTCAAAAAAATTATTTCTTTTAATATATTGAGTCAAATTGGCATTTGAGGACATGGATATAATTAGGAGAGGTAAACAAACATATAGGAATTAGTTTTATATCAATTAAGGTCATTTGGTCTATCAGTCAATTTTGGACAAAACTGGCTCATGGATCAAACAACTTTAAATTGACATGAAATTAGCTCTTATATGTTCATCTACCTCTCCTAATTATATCCATGTTCTCAAACGTCTATTTGACTCAATATATTAAGAGTGGTGATTTTTTGAATACGAATATATTTAAAAAATTAAATTCATGTTTAAAAAATTATTGCTCTCAATATATTAGGTAAAATTAATATTTGAAGGTATGGATATAATCAGGAGAACTTGTCAAATACATAGGATCTAGTTTCATGTCAATCCGAGGTCGTTTGGTCCATCAGCCAGATTTTTCAAACACGAATTAAAATTTTCAAATATTTTCGTGTTTACAAAATTATTGCTCTTAATATATTGAGTTAAATTGACATTTGAGAGCATGAATATAATCAGGAGAGGTAAATGTGTTGGTGCAATATCCCTTGGATCATGTTGACCAGGTTGACTAAGCTTGAGTTAGCTCAAGTTTGAGTCTTGATGTTTGAGTTTCAATGTTTGACAATACATGGAGATTGCAGATGCAATCATCCGATTAGGGAGATTGTTGATACAATTCCCCTTTGGTCAAGGACTGGCCAGTTTGATGTGAAGAAGAGTCAAGTAGGTCAAGGTTGACCGGATACTTGATTGAGAAAGTCCTAACTGGATGTTAGGAAAGGGAAAATCCTAATGAATGAAGTCAAGTGAAAGACCTAGTGAGTGAAGCTAGGAAGTTGGAAAATCCTGGTGAGTAAAGTCAGGTGAAAGGCCTAGTGAGTGAAACTAAGTAATTGAAAAATCCTGGTGAGTGAAGTCGGACAGTGATGAAAATCCTAGTGAGTGAAGCTAGGTGAAAGTCCCGGTGAGTGAAGCCGGGTAGTGGGAAAATCCTGGTGAGTGAAGCCAGGTGAAAGATCTAGTGAGTGAAGCTAGGCAGTTGGGAAATCCTGATGAATGAAGTCAGATGGAAAACCAAGTGAGTGAAGCTAGGCAAGTGAAAGTCCAAGTGAGTGAAGCCAGGTAGTGGGAAAATCCTGGTGAGTGAAGCTAGATGAAAACCCTAGTGAGTGAAGCTAGGTGAAAACCCTAGTGAGTGAAACTAGGTGAAAGTCCTGGTGAGTGAAGCCTGAAGGCGTTAGAATTCCATTCTGTTGCAATTTCCCTGTACAAAAAAAATTGTACAAGAACAAAACTTTTCCTAGCAACTCGCATGTTTGATCAAACATGTGTTTGATCAATCGAGCAAGTTCTTGAATGATCAAAGCACACCTTGATCGAAGTACAAGATCGCTGGCCTCTTGTGTTGGTATTCAAAATTGATACAAAGAAAACTTAAACTAATTACGCAGCGGAATTAAAGAACTAGTTGTACCTTTACCTTTGTAGCTAAAGACCTCTTGATCTTCTGCCGTATTCCTCTCCTCTTCTTGGACGTCGTGTGAGCGACGATCTACCAAGACAAAACCATCCTTCTTCTCTTCTCTTTCAAACCGTCGGCCACCAAGGGGAGATGCTCTAGGATGGGGCGCCTTCTCTTCTTCTTCCTCCTCTTCTTCAAGCTGCCGCCCACAAGGAGGAGGAGGGGGGTGCCGACCCTAAGCAAGGAGGAGGAAGGGGGCGCTGACCACAAAGAAGGAGGAGGAGGGGGGCGCCGACCATAAGGAAGGAGGAGGAAAGGGGGCACCAACCACAAGGAGGAGAGGAAGAATTGTGCCGCCGGCCCTAAGCAAAGGTGGAGGAGGCTTATGAGAAAAATTAGGTTTTGGAGGCACCACCTACTCCCTTTTATAAGCTTGCCGCCAACCATAGGTAAGGAAGAGAAAACAAAACCAAAACCCAAGTTGTGGATGGGTGGATGCGAGACTTTATATAGAGACTACAACAGGGACCTAGAGGAGGAATTGGTTTAGGCCTCCTGATGGGCTTGGGCTTCCTGTATTCGGCCCGAACACCCAACCTAAGTCCATCAATAATAACTCATACCACTAAACAGTTATTATTGAACTACCGCACCAATCTCATATTACAATATGGGCTCCTACTTATCATGAGTGTGTTAATCTCCCCATGTTTAAGATATCATATGTCCGTTAATTAAATGAGTTACTGACAACTCAATTAATTAACATCTGATTCCAAGAGTAGTACCACTCAACTTTATTATCATGTCGGGCTAAGTCCATATGCAGGGTTTATATGATAATCCTTATGAGCTCCTCAAGGGGGCATCATCAACCTAAATAATTAGGACACTGATTCCTTCTAACTCATCGGGCCTATTGATTTAACGAATAAATCTCACCCATTGATAAGTTAAAGAAATAAATACTAAGTATACGTGCTTGTTATTATATAGGGATTAAGAGGACGTACATCCATAATAACAGAAGTTCTGTTCTTTTATGTAGTCAATACAAATCAAACAATCTCAAATGGTCCTGCTTAATACATACATAGTATACTAGTATAATTTTATAGTTAAGACAGACTAATACCAAATTGCACTACAACCGTTCCAATGGTTTATCCCAATCCATCTTGATTGTGAGCTACTATTTATAATTTACAAGGAACCGATAACATGTTCTTCTGTGTGGCACCACACACTATGCTATCTACAATATAAATTAAATGGACAACTGCATTGACATATATATAAATATAAAATATAAACATTTGATCAAAGTGATTCTTATTTCAAAATATTTCAAAATAGATGTTCATACAAAAACTAGGCTTATAGTATACATCCCAACAAAGCCAAGCAGATGGAAAGTCCTAGTGAGTGAAGATAGGCAGATGGAAAGACCTGGTGAGTGAAGTCAAGCATGTGGAGATCTAGGTGGGTCAAGATTGGCTGGACACATGGTGTTGGAAAGCCCAAGTAGGTCAAAAGATTGACCGGATACTTGACACGAGAAAATCCAGATGGGCCAAGGGTGATCGGACATCTGGTGGAAGTCCAAGTGGGTCATGGAGGACCGGACACTTGGCACGAGACGGTAAGTCCAAGTGGGTCAAGGTTGACTGAACACTTGGCACAAAGAGAAAAGTACAAGTTGGTTAAATGATTGACCGGACACTTGGTGAAGAAGTCCCAGCAGGTCAAGGTTGACCAGATGCTAGGTAGAAGGAGTCCTAACAGGTCACGGTTGATCGGATGTTGGGTTTGGGAACCATGGACTTGAGTTTAGGCAAGTCAAGGTTGGGGTAATTGATCAGATGATCGATTGACCCAAGCCTAATCGATCAGTCGATCGATTGGGAGAGTGCTGCGACAAGCAGCGGCCCAATCGATCAACCGATGGATTGGGAGCAAGTGTCACGAGCACATAGAGTTGCCCAGTCGATCAGCCAATCGATCGAGCACCGCTAATCAATCGACCGATTGATTGGCAGCTGGTTTTCTCATGTGATCGCGAGAAAGCTTGAATCGATCGGTCGATCGATTCAGGCAGCTTCCGGCAAGCACAAAGGCTCTCTAAATCGATCAATCGATCGATTCAAGTCTCCCTAATCGATCAGCCGATCGATTGGGATTCGACCGTTGTATAGGATATAGGCGATGGACGGCTGTGATGGCTGGGATGTGATGTGACAATCGATTAGAACGAAGCCCAATCGATTGGGAGCTACAGGAGCACACAGTATATAGCCATTGCGAGAGTTTTTCTCAGCAACTTTCACGCGCGATTCTTCCCAATTCTTCACACGATTTCTCCACTGGTCATAGCCAGTTCTTGAAGGCTCTTGGGGACAAGTGCTGGTACACTTCCAAGGTTCAAGAGGCAACAACAAGTGACAAGTAAGCAAGAAAAGAGGGGTTTTCATTTGTATTCATTGTATTTTTCTTCTTGTGTTGAGTTGTTATATGTGTGAGTGTTGTACGAGCTTTCTCCACCTCCGGTAGTTACTGAGAAGGAATGTTTTTATTAGTGAAGTGAGCGACATGTGTGGATCCTTGGATTAGTCACCTCTTCTTGAGGTGGATACCAAGTAAATCTACTTGTTAGCGTTGTGAGTGTGTTTTCTTGTTCCTTATTCCGCTGCACATCATCGAAGAAGCACATAACTGAAACGTGACGATCTATTCACCCCTCCCCTCTAGCTATAAATCGACCCTAACAAGTGGTATCAGAGCGAGGTCGCTCTTCACTGGAATCATCGTCGGAAGGGGCAACGAGCTAGATTGAGAAGAAGTTGAAGCAAATTTCAACAAGTCGAAGACTTCATCAAAGGCTCAACTTCAAATGGAATTCCAAGATGGACTTGGATTCGACACAAGGGTGCCTCCACCGTATACATTGAAAAGTTTTGATTCTTGGAAATCAAGAGTCAAAAATTTCTTCATGATGGAGATAGAGAAATGATTTACTCTAATGAAAGGATTCGAAGCTCCAATAAATTCAAAAGATAAAATTCTCAAGAAAAGCAAATGAAGTCAAGAGTAAATTCAAAAGAGTGAGACAAATGACAAGGTGACCAAGTTATTGGTCAATTTATTGGTCAATTTATTGCCAAGCAATATTTTGACTCAAATTGGAGAATACAAGGATGCCAAGGAGCTATGGAGCTAATTGGCTAAAGTCCATGATGTTCCCTCCACTACACCAAACCAAGAGAAATCCAAAGAGGGTGACTCTTTGGATCAAGATCAAGAGGAAGAGGACTTCAAAGTTGAGAGATGCTCAACATTCGAAGAAGAAGTCCAAGAAGCTTCATCTTCAAAAGAATGCAACGAAAAGGGCAAAGAGGGAGCATACTCTTTGTTCCATGTACAAGATGAAGATGAAGAGGCCTCCACCTCTAGGATTGAGGGGGAGCGGCATTCGATGACACCAAACCAAGAAGAATGAGAAGCTTCTACTTCCGGGTCAAGTGAAGAAGAAGAAGATGGGGCATCCTCCAAAAATCAAGAGACATCAAATGGAGGATCAAGTGTCATCCCTACATGCAAAGGTATAAGTAGTTCAACTAAATATAAAAATTATATTATATATTTTGAGTGTAGGGAACATGGGCACTACAAGAATAAGTACCCTAAATTGGCCAAAAAGAAGGACCAAATGACACCAAAGGGCAAGGAGAAGCCCAAGGAGACTACCCCCACAACAAAGAAGAGCAAGGAGCACATTGTGTATTTTCTTGCAACCAAAAAGGACATTACCGGAGTCAATGTCCAAAAGGGAAGAAATCAGTCAAGCCTAAAGGAGGAAGCTCAAGTCAAGGGGGAGCTTGTAAGAGCAAACCCAAGGTATCATTTATTGAACCAAATTCTTTAAGTAATGGTAATAAGCATGCTAGTTCTAACTTATATCATTTTAATGCAATTTACCATAAAAATAGGAGGCATGATAGAATTGATGAAAATCATGTGGCTCTTCATGCCAAGACTACCTCACCTAAGGTTAGGAAGGTAGATAAATTAGGCAAGAACACTAAGGACCTTAGTTATAAGCCTAGAAATAGAAATGTCAAGGATTTAATGATAAACTCAAATCTAAGGATTTATGGAAAGAAAATCAAGTATTGAGGTCAAGGCTTGACAAAATTGAAAAGACCCTAAAAAGGATGGAAGGTATCCTTAAGGGGCAAAAAGAGCATAACCTAGGTTTAGAAAACCAAAAGTCATCCAATGGTCATAGAGGTTTGTGATACAAACTTAAGGCTAAGAAGGATGTAACTTCATGTTATAGGGTTCCATATACCTATGGAACCAATCTTAGGTCTAGGAGTCAAGTCAAGAATACAAGGGAAGTTATTCCTAGGAGTATCTTTGCAACAATAAATGTGATTAAGACTTTTAAGAAGTCAAAGAAAGTCACCAAGAAGGTCATAAGGGAAGTTATCCCTAGAGTTGACCTAGAAAAAGTGACCAAGGCTTCTAAGAAGGCTAGAAAGGTCAAGAGGAAGGTATCTAGGAAAGTTATCCCTAGTGAGTACCTAGAATATCCTAGGAGCACTAATAGGTGTTGGGTTCCTAGGAGTATTTTCTCTACCCCTTAGATGAGTTAGAGAGTGTCAACTCCAATTGGAAGGGTAGTTAACCCAACTTTGATGTAGTTGGCACTTGGACAGCATTTTCAAGATTTTTGTAAACCTTCAAAAATGAAATGGATCATATGTTTACTCTTTGGAAGAGTAAAATATGTCATAATTTGAAGAAATGGATTTAATTTTCACTAGCACAAAAAGAACAAAAGAAATAGCAAGTTGGGTTTTGACATTTTCTTGAAAAAAATTGGGCAATCTAGGATCAATTTTAGGTTTAGCATTTATTTAAGGAAACTTGGATAGATAATCTAGGTATATCTTTTACGCTAAATTGTCATGCTTTGTTTGCCCATCATATGTTATGACACCATGTGTTGCATTCATCTTTATTATGAAAAACACAACAAAAATATCATGTCATGTCATATATACATCATATAGCAATAGTATATTTTCTTTTGAAAATCATTTATTTTGATGTATGTCATAAATTATCATACATTACTTTTTAATTCCTTGCAATTAAGGATAATGAAATTTACTAACAAGCAGCATCCTAGGTGGATGTTCATAATTCAAAATGCCTAGATAGATATGCATGATCCCTAGTTTAGGGTAAAACCAAAATCTACATCTCACAAAGACTATAAGGTGACTAGTGTTGGTGCAATATTCCCTAGGTCAAGGTTGACCTGGTTGACTGAGCTTGAATTGGTTCAAGCTCGAGTCTTGATATTTGGGTTTCAATGTTTGATAATACATGGTGACAATACATGGAGACAAGACATGGAGATTGCAGGTGCAATTGTTCATGTGATGAGATTGTGAAAGAGAGTCAAGTAGGTCAAGGTTGACTGGATACTTGACTGGAAAATCCTAGTGAGTGAAGCTAAATGAAAGTCCCGATGAGTGAAGCCGGGCAGATGGAAAGTCCTAGTGAGTGAAGCTAGGTAGAAGAGAAATCCTGGTGAGTGAAGTCAGGTGAAAGTCCTAGTGAGTGAAGCTAGGCAGAAGAGAAATCCTGGTGAGTGAAGCCAGGTGAAAGTACTAGTGAGTGAAGCTAGGCAAAAGGAAAATCCTGGTGAGTGAAGTCAGGTGAAAGTCCTAGTGAGTGAAGCTAGGCAGAAGGGAAGTCCTGGTGAGTGAAGCCAGGCGGACATGAAGTCCTAATGAGTGAAGCTAGGCAGAAGGGAAGTCCTGGTGAGTGAAGCCAAGAAAGGAAAATCCAGATAGATAAAGGATGATCGGACATCTGGTGTTGGGAAGTCCAAGTTGGTCAAAGGTGACTGAACACTTGGCACGAGGAAATCCAGATGGGTTAAGGTTGACCAGACATCTGGTGGAAGTTCAAGTGGGTCAAAGGGATTGACCGAACGCTTGGTAAGCGAGTCCTAGAAGGTCAAGGGTGACCGGATGCTAGGCATGATGGACCAACAGGTCATGGATGACCGGATGTTGGGTTAGGAGGCTTTAGGCTTGATTTTAGGGAGAAATCATGAGCTGGATCGATCAGCCGATCGATTGGCTCATGCCCAATCGATCGACCGATCGATTGAGCGAGTCTTCGCGACAAACCTCCTCCCAATCGATCAGTGGATCGATTGGGACAAGTGCGCGATCGCACAAAACAGCGCTGGATCGATTGGTCGATCGATTCAGATCCCCCAATCGATCAATGGATCGATTGGGAGCTGCGATTTCGCGCAATAAGCCTGTTGGGTTTTCGGGCCGCGAAAACTGCTTTTTCGTGTCGCGGAAACCCCGAAACCCCGCCACCGGATCCGTGCGAAGAATAAAACTTTCGAAAACTACGAGTACGAGTTTACAAACTCTAGATCTACATTAGAGTACGAGTTTTACCCTTGATGCGTGCCTTTCGCGAATCCCGCTCGTCCAAGGTGCCAGATCTCAAGATTGTCAAAGTAGACAACCCTCTAGAAGTATCCACGCGAACAACTCGATGGAGGGAGAACTTTAGAGTGTGCTAGCACTCCAAGAAGGTCTCGGTAAGATGAGGAGAGGGGGAGCAAGAAGAGAGAGCTCTAGGAAGAAGATGAGTTGAATGAATCAATTGAATGAAAAATTCATTCCACATTTACTTTGTGTGGCCGGCCACAATTGTAACTCCTTTACAATTAATGTGGCCGGCCACATTAAATGGGAAAGAGGTTTGTAACCTCCATGATGTGGCACACACATGTGCTAGTCTTGATGATGTGGCACATCATCATTAGTCCTCCTATTTTCAACTCACAAATGAGGTGGCAAATGGTCAAGTCAAAATTGACCTTTCATCTTCCTTCTCAAGTCAAGTCAAACTTGACCAAATCTCTCTTATGGTTGATCTAATCTAACCATTTGATTCAAGCCAACTTAATATAATGAATCTAATTCATTTAATTAAATTGATTCAATGAGTCATAATCTAAATTAGACTCATTGAACACATGAATCAACTTGAGTCCAACTCAATTAGCCCAATTAGGATTACTCTTAATCCAATTTTATTCATCAAATTAATCTAATCCTCTTGGTTCATCATATGAACCTAATCTCCATCTAATTGTCCTTAGTGTGTGACCCTATAGGTTCTTGTAACGTTGGCAATGTCCCTAAACCCATTTAGGAGCATAAGTAATGAGCGGTATCTAGCAACACATCATTACTACCCAAGTTACAAGAATGTTGAGATCCAACATCACCTTGTGACTACTAATTGTGACTCCTCACAATATATGACAAGTGTCATTCTATCATAGACATCTAGATTGATCAGTGTGAGGCATAGACCATGTCATCCTCTGACCAATCTAAATCTTGATCTCCAAGTAGACTCACTAAATCAAATGAGCTTAATATCTCATATTGACTCATTTGGGCATGGCCATGCACTTCGTGGTCTCACTCTATCAAGAATATCGATGTCTCTCCCGTCATATAGGAGGGATATATCCCATCTACATCACTCATATCCCTCTGCATAATTCGTTACATACCCAGTAATCGCATTTATAATCCACCCAGTTACGGGTGACGTTTGACGAAACCAAAGTACATAACTCCTTATGTAGGGATCCATGGTGACTTCAGGTCCAAGGACTAGTAGTCATACTAATAGCCACATGAGAAAGTATATGACACTCATATAACGATCCATGATACTTTCTCATGGCGGGTCATTCAGTATACATTCTCCAATGCATATCCATGTGTCAACTTGATATTTCTATATCCATGACTTGTGAGATCAAGCCATCGAGTTGACCTACATGCTAGTCTTATTGCATTAACATTGTCCCTGAATGTTAATACTCGACTAGGAATGATTAAGAGTAGTGTTCCCTATATCATCTCACTATCGGTTCAACTAACCGATTGATATAGGTAAGAACCCTCTACTCAAGGACGCTATTATACTTAGTTTATTTGGCACCAATACAAGTAAGTATAATAACAAAAAATAAATGCCTTTATTTATATAAGAATATGATACTACAAGTCCATAATACAATCTTCAAATGATTGACTCTAGGGCTCTAACTAACAACCTCCCACTAGCACTAGTGCAAATCAGTGTAGGCTCTAAGCCCCAATGACCTAGTGTGACCATCATGCTTCCTCTGTGCCAAAGCTTTGTTCAAGGGATCTGCGATATTAGCCTCTGTAGGTACTCTGCATATCTTCACATCTCCTCTCTCGATAATCTCTCGAATGAGATGGAAGCGCCGTAGTATGTGTTTGGTCCACTGGTGTGAGCGAGGTTCCTTCGCCTGTGCTATAGCTCCATTGTTGTCACAATAGAGCTCAATAGGGTCAGCGATACTGGGAACCACCCCAAGTTCAGTGATGAACTTACGGATCCAAACTGCCTCCTTTGCTGCCTCTGATGCAGTAATGTACTCGACCTCTGTCGTAGAATCAGCTACTGTGTCCTGCTTCGAACTCTTCCAGCTCACAGCACCACCAGTAATGCAAAACACGAACCCTGACTGCGATCGATAATCATCCTGATCGGTCTGGAAGTTGGCATCACTGTAACCCTTTACAGCTAGCTCGTCATCGCCTCCATATACCAAGAAATATTCTTTAGTCCTTCTTATGTACTTAAGAATATTCTTGACCGCTATCCAGTGACTTTCACCTGTATCTGACTGGTATCTGCTCGTCATGCTCAAAGTATACGAGACATCAGGACGAGTACATAGCATGACGTACATGATAGATCCTATGACTGAGGCATAAGGGATCTGATCCATGCAGTCTCTCTCCTCTCTAGAAGAGGGACCTTGAGTCTTCGAAAGACTCACGCCATGCGACATCGATAGAAATCCCTTCTTGGAATTCTGCATGGAAAACCGAAGGAGTACCTTGTCAATATATGTACTCTGACTTAGGCCAAGCAATCTCTTAGATCTATCTCTATAGATCTGTATGCCTAGAATGCGAGATGCTTCACCTAAGTCCTTCATTGAGAAACAAGTCCCTAACCAAGTCTTGACAGACTGTAGCAAAGGGATGTCTTTCCCAATGAGTAGTATATCATCCACATACAATATGAGGAAGACAACTATGCCCCCTACAACCTTCTTGTAGACACAAGGTTCATCCTCATTCTTGATGAAACCAAACTGTTTGATTGTATCATCAAATCGAAGATTCCAGCTCCGAGAAGCTTGCTTTAGTCCATAAATGGACCTATGCAGCTTACATACTATGCTAGTATGCTTTGGATCTACAAAACCCTCAGGTTGTGTCATGTACACATCCTCGAGCAGGTTTCCATTCAGAAACGTGGTTTTGACATCCATCTGCTATATCTCATAGTCATGGTATGCTGCAATAGCAAGCATGATCCGAATAGACTTAAACATCGCCACTGGAGAAAAGGTTTCATCATAGTCAATACCATGAATCTGCTTGAAACATTTAGCTACCAAGCGACCCTTATAGATAAGTCCATCCATGTTAGTCTTTCTCTTAAATACCCACTTACACCCAATGGGTTTTACCCCTTCAGGTGGATCAACCAAAGTCCATACTTGGTTGGTGTACATGGATTCCATTTCGGATCTCATGACCTCTAGCCATTTCTCGGAATCTGTCTCATCACAGCTTCCTGATA
The DNA here is from genome assembly GCF_018446385.1 of Zingiber officinale. NCBI lineage: Eukaryota > Viridiplantae > Streptophyta > Magnoliopsida > Zingiberales > Zingiberaceae > Zingiber > Zingiber officinale. The sequence goes on from NC_056004.1 coordinate 31,065,665, forward strand.
GGTGGTAGGCTCATCCTCTATGAACACAACGTCATCATGGTCAGACAAGAGAAATGAGTATCTCTCAGGCTGACGATGTACCCTATCAGACCTGCGAAGAGGTATGTCTACTTGAACTGGTTGTTGTTCCTCAACTCCTTGTGGAAAAACATCATCCACAACACTTTGTGATTCCAGTTCAACTTCCATCGAGGCTTCAGTGCTATGGTCTATATCTTGAACTTCTTCAAGATCGAACGTACTCCCACTAGTCTTTCTAGAAACAAAGTCCCTTTCTAGAAAGACCCCAGTCTTTGCCACAACTACCTTGAGCTGATTGGGAATGTAGAAGTAATATCCCTTAGTTTCCTTGGGATATCCAATAAAGTAGCACTTATCAGATTTGTGTCCCAATTTGTCTGAGACTTGACGTTGAACGTAAGCCTCACAACCCCAAATCCTCATGAAAGACACCTGGGCATCTCTCCCAATCCATATCCTATATGGTGTCTTTATTACGGCCTTGGATGGAACTCGGTTGAGTATAAATGCTGCCGTATCTAGAGCATAGCCCCAAAGGAATGTCGAAATATCTGTGTGATTCATCATAGATCGTACCATATCTAATAGGGTACGATTCCTCCTTTCTGATACACCATTCCACTATGGTGTTCCAGGAGGAGTGAGTTGGGATAGGATCCTACACTCAGCTAGATAGTCACGAAACTCATGGCTAAGGTATTCACCACCTCGATCTGATTGAAGTATCTTAATACTCTTGCCAAGCTGGTTTGGTACTTCATTCTTGAATTCTTTGAACTTTTCAAAGGATTTTGACTTATGTGTCATCAAGTACACATAACCATATCTACTGAAGTCATTAGTAAATGTGATGAAGTACCTATAACCGCCTCTAGTAGCGACATTGAAAGGGCCACATACATCACTATGTATAAGTCCTAACAAATCAGTCACTCTTTCGCTGTGCCCACTAAAGGGAGTCTTGGTCATCTTGCCTAGTAGGCATGGCTCGCATGTCTCATAAGATTCAAAATCAAATGAGTCCAGCAAACCATCCTTATGGAATTAGGATAAGCGCTTGTCATTTATATGACCTAAGCGATAGTGCCAGAGATAGGTTTGGTTCATGTCATTTGACTTGAACCTCTTGGTATTTATGTTATAGATAGGGCTATCAAGGTCTAAAATGTAGATTCCGTTCATCAGAGGTGCACTACAATAGAACATATCTTTTAAATAAACAGAACAATATTTGTCCTTTATTATAAAAGAGAAACCTTTCTTGTCCAAACAAGAAACTGAAATTATGTTCTTAGTTAAAGCAGGCACATAACAACAATCATCCAACTCTAGTACAAGCCCAGAGGGTAGAGATAGAAAATAAATCCCTACAGCAACAGTAACAACCCGTGCTCCATTGCCTACTCGTAAGTCCACCTCGCCCTTTGCCAATGCCCTGCCATTTCTCAACGCCTGCACATTAGTACAAATGTGAGAAGCACATCCGGTATCTAATACCCATGATGAAGAAATAGATAGATTGACTTCTATAACATATATACCTGAAGTGGAAGTCTCACTTCGCTTCTTCTTAAGATCTTCCAGGTACACCTTGCAGTTCCTCTTCCAGTGCCCGGTCTGACCGTAGTGGAAGCAGGTAGCATCCTTGGCGACCCCTCCTTTAGGCTTCAGTGCCTTGTCTTTGCCCTTGGCTTGGGACTTTCCTTTGCCTTTGGGCTTGCCCTTGCCCTTGTGTTTCTGAACCATTAGAACAGAGTGGGGATTTGCCTTCTTAAGGTTCAGCTCAGCAGTTCTTAACATGCTAAGCAGCTCGGGCAGTGACTTGTCAATTTCGTTCATATTGAAGTTTAGAACGAATTGACTATAGCTATCTGGTAAGGATTGTAAGATCAGGTCAGTGGCCAGCTCTTGGCCAAGCGGGAATCCCAACCTCTGTAGGTTTTCTATGTACCCAATCATTTTGAGTACATATGGGCTTACGGGAGCCCCATCTGACATCTTGCACTGAAATAGTGCCCTTGAGATCTCAAATCTCTCATGCCGCGCTTGTCCTTGATACAATTGACGAAGATGTTCAACCATATCATAAGTGCCCATCAACTCGTGTTGCTTCTGAAGCTCAGAGTTCATGGTCGCGAGCATTAGACAGGACACATCTAATGCGTCATCTTGATGCTTCTTGTAAGCATCTCGGTCAGCTCGCGTGGCAGTGGCAGGAGGAGCCTCCGGAATGGACTGCTCCAGAACGTACAGTTTACGTTCCTGGGTGAGAACTATTCTCAAGTTCCTATACCAGTCCAGGAAATTTGCTTCGTTGAGTTTGTCCTTCTCAAGGACAGAACGCAGAGAGAAAGTGTTCGTGTTTGACGTCATGGTAATTATCTACGACAGAAAAATACAGAAAATAAATATCATATTCTTTTAAATCATTTAATTAGGCCTTTAACTAAATGATGCTCCCACTGAATTCTATAATTCATGTGGGACAAGATCCACATCATACTAACCCTTGAGTTAGCTTTGGCTAATATGCCCAAGATTTAGTATGATCGGTAGGTAACGATTTACCAATTACATTTCTATGCAACTCTTGTTTATAGGATCATTATCCGCAGTTATATTAAAACTTGAGTTAGTTTTGGCTAATACGCCCAAGAATTAATATAAATGTGATTTATGTCCTATCTTTCCAACCGTTGGAAGAATGCCTATAGTTGTACTCGATCCAACCGAGTTAACTAGGAATACTCAATCTAATTAAGTTTGTACTCGCCCATGCGTTGATACCTCCGTACCCTACCAAGATAATATGTGTTGCTCTGCTTTGGCAGATTCAACAACACATGTGATCAAGGTAGTGATAGGTATCACGGCACGGTAGGCATTAGAGTTGATGCGATTGAGATCTAATCTAATCGAGAGGGTGCATCTTATACACGATTTAGATCTAATCTAATCGTTAGGCACTAATTAATTACTAATCATGCATCACATACACACAAGCAATTAATTAAATTTATTTGTGATTAGTCATGACCCTACTACGATCTTCTCAAGCCAATGAGAAGATCGGATGGTCAACCTAAGGTCAACAGCTTCTCAAGCTCCTCCCTTTGACCACCTTGTGTTGCTCGCGCCTTCCTCGTAACTCCGTCTCGAGTGGACCTTCCACGGCTCCAATTTTGTACATTACAATTTTGAAACTCGAGTTACATTCGAGTCTAAACTAATTTACAACAAGAATAAATGGATAAAGGCACGACGCGCAGGTCGCGTATCAAATATACAACACACACAATACAAATGACGGCGCGCAGGCCGTAATATGAATTACAACACAAATATAACAATCCAATTGGGTCTTTTGGGCCATGACCATCACAAATATAATATATAATTCTAAATTATATATTTTCATAATTTTCTGTAATTTTTCCATAATTTTTACAATTTTTATGAGTAAAATTTCCCGGCGGTCCCGTTTAGCGGTTTTCGGGCGCAATCGCGGAACGAACACCCTTGCGGGGCCAGGGGCAGCGCCCCTACCTGCGATCTAACCATCGCGAGTGTTCCTTAGTGATCCTACAACGACTTAGCCCACTGTCCCAAAAGGATTTGGGACGAAACCTTGTCGTTTTGGGAAAAACTTCTCGGTAGTCGAAGCCTACAAGTGTTGAAACACTTGTGCTTCGCTTCTACGAGAAAAATACCCATAAAAAGTTTAAAAATCATAAAATCACAGAATGTTACAGAATCTATATTTTTCATAAAAATACAAACTAAACTCGTACAAATCTTCGCACGTGGCTCTGATACCACTGTTGGGTTTTTCAGGCCGCGAAAATCGCTTTTTCGCGTCGCGGAAACCCCGAAACCCCGCCACCGGATCCGTGCGAAGAATAAAATTTTTGAAAAACTACGAGTACGAGTTTACAAACTCTAGATCGACATTAGAGTATGAGTTTTACCCTTGATGCGTGCCTTTCGCGAATCCCGCTCGTCCAAGGTTTCGGATCTCAAGATTGTCAAAATAGACAACCCTCTAGAAGTATCCACACGAACAACTCGATGGAGGGAGAACCTTAGAGTGTGCTAGCACTCCAAGAAGGTCTCGGCAAGATGAGGAGAGGGGGAGCAAGAAGAGAGAGCTCTAGGAAGAAGATGAGTTGAATGAATCAATTGAATGAAAAATTCATTCCACATTTACTTTGTGTGGTCGGCCACAATTGTAACTCCTTTACAATTAATGTGGTCGGCCACATTAAATGGGAAAGAGGTTTGTAACCTCCATGATATGGCACACACATGTGCTAGTCTTGATGATGTGGCACATCATCATTAGTCCTCCTATTGCCAACTCACAAATGAGGTGGCAAATGGTCAAGTCAAAATTGACCTTTCATCTTCCTTCTCAAGTCAAGTCAAACTTGACCAAATCTCTTTTATGGTTGATCTAATCTAACCATTTGATTCAAGCCAACTTAATATAATGAATCTAATTCATTTAATTAAATTAATTCAATGAGTCATAATCTAAATTAGACTCATTGAACACATGAATCAACTTGAGTCCAACTCAATTAGCCCAATTAGGATTACTCTTAATCCAATTTGATTCATCAAATGAATCTAATCCTCTTGGTTCATCATATGAACCTAATCTCCATCTAATTGTCCTTAGTGTGTGACCGTATAGGTTCTTGTAACGTTCGCAATGCCCCTAAACCCATTTAGGAGCATAAGTAATGAGCGGTATCTAGCAACACATCATTACTACCTAAGTTACAAGAATGTTGAGGTCCAACATCACCTTGTGACTACTAATTGTGACTCCTCACAATATATGACAAGTGTCATTCTATCTTAGACATCTAGATTGATCAGTGTGAGGCATAGACCGTGTCATCCTCTGACCAATCTAAATCTTGATCTCCAAGTAGACTCACTAAATCAAATGAGCTTAATATCTCATATTGACTCATTTGGGCATGGCCATGCACTTCGTGGTCTCACTCTATCAAGAATATCGATGTCTCTCCCGTCATATAGGAGGGATATATCCCATCTACATCACTCATATCCCTCTGCATAATTCGTTACATACCCAGTAATCACCTTTATAATCCACCCAGTTACGGGTGACGTTTGACGAAACCAAAGTACATAACTCCTTATGTAGGGATCCATGGTGACTTCAGGTCCAAGGACTAGTAGTCATACTAATAGCCACATGAGAAAGTATATGACACTCATATAACGATCCATGATACTTTCTCATGGCGGGTCATTCAGTATACATTCTCCAATGCATATCCATGTGTCAACTTGATATTTCTATATCCATGACTTGTGAGATCAAGTCATCGAGTTGACCTACATGCTAGTCTTATTGCATTAATATTATCCCTGAATGTTAATACTCGACTAGGAATGATTAAGAGTAGTGTTCCCTATATCATCTCACTATCGGTTCAACTAACCGATTGATATAGGTAAGAACCCTCTACTCAAGGACGCTATTATACTTAGTTTATTTGGCACCAATAAAAGTAAGTATAATAACAAAAAACAAATGCTTTTATTTATATAAGAATATGATACAACAAGTCCATAATACAATCAGCAAATGATTGGCTCTAGGACTCTAACTAACAAAGCCCTGGATCGATCAGCCGATCGATCTAGGCAATTTCTCGAGAGCACAGAGGCGCTCTGGATCGATCAGCCGATCATACCTCCCCGATCTATTGGGAGCAATCCAATCGATCGGGATCCGACCGTTGGCGTCGTTTTTAGCTGCTGGCGAGCTGTTCTCTCGGCAGAACTTACACTGTTTCATCTCAAATCTTCACAGGGCTTCCAAAGCTTCTCCACAAAGTTCTCACCGCCAGATCTTGAGGGTTCTTAGAGGTTTGTCCAAGTCAAGAGGCGGATCTACAACAGAAGAAGAAACCTAGGGTTAGAGTTTTCTTGTGCTAACTTGTAAGCTTTTAGCTTGTATTTTGTTCCCTTTCCCTTTCTTCTTGTAGTGTGAACTTGTAGGGCTTCTCCGCCTTTGGTAGTTACCATAAAGGAGTGTTTTTCATAGTGGAGGGTGTGTGAGTGTGTGGATCCTTGGACTAGTCACCTCTTGTGAGGTGGATACTAAGTAAATCCTTGAGTTAGCGTTGTATGTTTTTGTTTCTTGTATTTCCGCTGCATATCATTGAAGAAACAAGCAATGAAGAGCACGACGAGCGCACCGAGCTATTCACCCCCCCCTCTAGCTACATAATCAGTCCCAACAAGTGGTATCAGAGCAAGGTTGCTCTTCACCGAAATCATTGCCGGAAAGGGAAAAGAGCTAGAGGGTGAAGAAGTTGGAGCAAAATTCTTCAAGTCAAAGACATCATCAAGCTCTACTTCAAATGGAATTCCAAGATGGTCTTGGATTTGACACAAGGGTGCCTCCACCATTCACAATGATGAGCTTCGATCTTTGGAGATCAAGGATCGAGAATTTCTTAATGGTGGAGATAGAGCAATGGTTTGCTCTAATGGAAGGGTTCAAGGCTCCAAGAAATTCAAAGGGCAAAATTCTCAAAAGAAGCAAGTGGAGCCAAGACCAATCCAAAGATGTGAGGCCAATGACAAGGTGACCAAGCTTTTGGTCAATTTATTACCGAGCAACATCTTGGAGCAAATTGGAGATTTCGAAGATGCCAAAGAGCTATGGAGCAAATTGGCCAAGATTCATGAGATCCCCTCCACTGTATCAATCCAAGAAGAATCCAAAGAGGGTGACTCATTGGAGCAAGACCAAGAGGAGGAGAATTCCGAAGGTGAGAGATGCTCATCTTCCGAAGAAGAAGTTCAAGAAGATTCATCTTCAAAGGAATGCAATGAAGAGGGCAAGGAGAGGGCATACTCCTTGTTCCATGTACAAGATGAAGATGAAGAAGCCTCCACCTCTAGGATTTAGGGGGAGTGTAGATCATTGACACCGGAGCAAGAAGAAGTCTCCACATCCAGGTCAAGAGAAGAAGCTTCCACCTCCACAAGTCAAGCAAAATCAAATGGAGGATCCAGTGTCATCCCTACACATGAAGGTATAAATGTTTCAAATAAAAATAGAAATCATATCATATGTTTTGAGTGTAGGGAGCATGGGCATTATAAGAGCAAATGCCCTAAATTGGCCAAGAAAAAGAGTCAAGTGGCACCAAAGGGCAAGGAGAAGCCCAAGGAGACCGTCCCCACAACAAAGAATAGCAAGGAGCACATTGTGTGCTTCTCTTGCAATCAAAAGGGACATTATAGGAGCCAATTCCCTAAGGGGAAGAAAGCGGTCAAGGCTCATGGAGGAAGCACAACTCAAGGGGGAGCCTCCAAGGTAAAAAGAAATGTATCATTTATTGAGCCTACTCCCTTGAATAATGGTAAAAAATATGTTAGTTCTAATTTTTATCATTTTAATGTTATTTACCATAAGAATAGAAAGCATGAGAGCTTCAAAGAAAAACATGTGGCTCTTCATGCTAAAACTCAACCTAAGGCTACAAAAGTAGATAATCAACTAGGCAATAATTCTAAGGGTGTTAAGTATATGCCTAGGAAAAAGAAAAATCAAGATTTTAGTGAAAAATCTAAGGGTGAGGAATTATGGAAGGAAAATCAAGTCTTGAGGTCAAGACTTGATAAATTAGAGAAGACCCTTAGAAAAATCACAAATGGAACACAAGGGTCTAAGGGTAAAAATCTAGGTCTAAGAGTATCAAAGTCATCCAATGGCCATAAAGGTTTGGGATACAAACCCAAGGCTAAGAAGGATGTAATTTCTTACCATAGGGTTCCATATAGCTATGGAACCGAGTCTAGGTCTAAGGGTCAAGTCAAAAGTACAAGGGAAGTCATCTCTAGGAGTATTTTTGCAACTAAGGTGACCAAGGCTTCTAAGAAGCCAAACAAAGTCACAAGGAAGGTATCAAGGGAAGTTATCCCTAGTGAATACCTAGAGTATCCAACGAGCACCAATAGGTTTTGGGTTCTTAGGAGCATTTTCTCTACCCCTTAGATGGGTTAGAGAGTATCAACTCTAATTGAAAGGGTAGTTAACCCAATCATGATAAAGTTGACACTCTAAGAGCATTTTCAAGGTTATTGTTAACCTTCGAAAATGATAAGAATTAATGTTTACTCTTGGGAAGAGTAAAATGTGTCACATTTTGAGAAATTGGATGATATTCTAAGTGACACAAATAGGGAAAATCAAAAGAACTACCAAGTTGGGACTTTGGTATGTTCTTAGGAAATTAAAGGCAATATATGCCTTAACTTAAAGTGGTTACTCTTTGAGAGAGTAATTTGTGCCAAAAATTGAGGAATATGTTTAATTTAAATTGGCACAAATTGGAAAAAGGGAGAAAAATGTCAAAATTAGATTTTAACATCTTTTTGGGACACCTTGGGCAATCTAGGGTTAAGTGTCAATTTAGCTAAGGTTTAAGGATACTTAGATAGTTATTCTAGGTATTTTATTTATGCTAAAACTTGTCATGTCTTATTTTCCCATCATATGCCATGACATCATATTTGCTTTTGCATTCATACCTTATTATGAAAAGTACAAAAATATCATGTCATGTCATACATACATCATATAGTTATAGAAAATTTTCTTTTGAAAATTATTTCTTTTTTATGTATGCCATAACATATCATGAATTATTTTAATTCCTTGAAATTAAGGACAAATGACATTTATTAACGAATCACATCCTTGGTGGATGTTCATAACCTCAAAATGCCTAGGTAGATATGTATGACCCCTAGATTAGGGAGAAACCAAAAGTTTACATCTCACTAAGAACTATAAGGTGACTTGTATGTGTTTTAGTGCACAATGGATACAAGTAAGATGTTAGGATGATGAACAAAAACTCAACATGTTGATTTAGTGCATTCTTGTGAGTTTTAAAATTCATCAAACACATAGTTATGTGTTTTCCAATCATTGGGAAAGCTAATGTACAAGTCATGTGCATTGAACCCAAAGAACATGGTTGGAAATTGGTTTTGAAAATGATTTTAAATATGTTTTGGAAAACCTTGGTGAAGTCTATCTTTTGATAGTACTCATCATTGAAAAGTTAAACACAAACTAGAAGAAAACACTAAAGTTTTTACAAGTTTTCTAGTTTGTGTCAATCTTGGAAAATATGAAGTATTTTCTTAGAAAACTATTTTTTTCATGATACTATATGCCCTAAATAATGTCTGCATAAATTTTTATGATTTTTGGAATTTTGTAGATTTTTCTAGGGGTTTCTGAAATTGACTGAAATGGAATTTCAGCTTTTTCAGAGCTTCAATCGATCACCCGATCGATTGAAGCTCAATCGATCGGGCGATCGATTGAGAACAAGCTTCTCACGAACAGAAGCTTCTTGGATCGATCCACCGATCGATCCAGCCCTCCTGAATCGATCAGTGGATCGATTCAAGCAAGTTCAATCGATTGGGACCCAACTCCAATCGATTGGGACCCAACTCCAATCGATTGGGAATGCTGATTTTGGCTGGTAAAGCTTGATTTTAGCATTTTGGACCATCTTTAGTCTAGGTAACCACTCCTAACCCCTCAAAACATATTTATACACATTTAAGGGGAGTTTTCATGATGAAAACAAGGATGGATTAGTTAAAGAAGACTAAGTAGAGGTTTAGGTTGAGGTTTGGTTTCATTATTAAATTTATGAACCTCAAAACTTCTATTTTGGGTTTCCTAAAGGTTTAGGGATTTCAAGTCATTGTTGGTGCAATGACAGAAGTTACGTGCATGTCTTTAGGGGGAGTTACTCTTTAAGGACATGAAAAATTATTTTCATACACCTTGAAAGGTGGTTCTACCTTCTTTTGTGAAAATGCTCAAGGTTGGGCATTGGAATACAATGGAGAGTGGATATCTTCATTGTTTAGTGGTATGTGCTCAGGAATGAGCATTTGATGAAAATAAAGGGTATGAGACCTTTATTTGAATCTTGTTGTGAACAACGAGTGAAGTTGTAAACAACGGTGAGTAACTCTTCAGGGGGAGAGTTTCTTTTTAATGTGTGTCAATAGGGGGAGAATGTAAGATTAAGTTAGGCCTTCATTCTCATATTGGCATGAAGTAAGTTCAGGTTATGGGATTAGCCTAACTTACAAGTGGTATTGTTAAGTGGTATAAGTGATATTGTCAAACATCAAAAAGGAGGAGATTGTTGGTGCAATATTCCCTGGGTCAAGGTTGACTTGGTTGACTGAGCTTGAATTGGTTCAAGCTCGAGTCTTGATGTTTGAGTTTCAATGTTTGACAATACATGGTGACAATACATGGAGACAATACACGGAGACAAGACATGGATATTGCAGGTGTAATTGTTCATGTGGTGAGATTGTGAAGGAGAGTCAAGTAGGTCAAGGTTGACTGGATACTTGATTGGAAAATCCTAGTGAGTGGAGTAGGTGAAAGTCCCGGTGAGTGAAGTTGGGCAGCTGGAAAGTCCTAGTGAGTGAAGCTAGGTAGAAGAGAAATCCTGGTGAGTGAAGCCAGGTGAAAGTCCTAGTGAGTGAAGCTAGACAGAAGAGAAATCTTGGTTAGTGAAGCCAGGTGAAAGTCCTAGTGAGTGAAGCTAGGAAGAAGGGAAATCCTGGTGAGTGAAGCCAGGTGAAAGTCCTAGTGAGTGAAGCTAGGCAGAAGGGAAGTCCCAGTGAGTGAAGGCAGACAGACATGAAGTCCTAATGAGTGAAGCTAGGCAGAAGGGAAGTCCTGGTGAGTGAAGCCAAGAAAGGAAAATCCAGATAGATAAAGGATGATCGGACATCTGGTGTTGGGAAGTCCAAGTTGGTCAAAGGTGACCGAACACTTGGCACGAGGAAATCCAGATGGGTCAAGGTTGACCAGACATCTGGTGGAAGTTCAAGTGGGTCAAAGGAATTGACCGGACGCTTGGTAAGCGAGTCCTAGCAGGTCAAGGGTGACCGGATGCTAGGAATGATGGACCAACAGGTCATGGATGACCGGATGTTGGGTTAGGAGGCTTTAGGCTTGATTTTAGGGAGAAATCATGAGCTGGATCGATCAGCTGATCGATTGGCTCATGCCCAATCGATCGGCTGATCGATTGAGCGAGTCTTCGCGACAAACCTCCTCCCAATCAATCAGTGGATCGATTGGGACAAGTGTGCGATCACACAGAACAGCGCTGGATCGATCGGTCGATCGATCCAGATCCCCCAATCGATCAATGGATCTATTGGGAGCTGCGATTTCGCGCAATAAGCCCTGGATCGATCAGCCGATCGATCCAGGTAATTTCTTGAGAGCATAGAGGCGCTCTAGATCAATCAGCCGATCGATCCAAAGTCTCCCCAATCGATTGGGAGCAATCCAATCGATCGGGATCTGACCGTTGGCGTCGTTTTTAGCTGCTGGCGAGCTATTCTCTCGACAGAACTTACACTGTTTCATCTCATATCTTCACAGGGCTTCCAAAGCTTCTCCACAAAGTTCTCACCGCCAAATCTTGAGGGTTCTTGGAGGTTTGTCCAAGTCAAGAGGTGGATCTACAGCAGAAGAAGAAACCTAGGGTTAGGGTTTTCTTGTGCTAACTTGTAAGCTTTTAGCTTGTATTTTGTTCCCTTTCCCTTTCTTCTTGTAGTGTGAACTTGTAGGGCTTCTCCGCCTTTGGTAGTTACCATAAAGGAGTATTTTTCATAGTGGAGGGTGCGTGAGTGTGTGGATCCTTGAACTAGTCACCTCTTGTGAGGTGGATACCAAGTAAATCCTTGAGTTAGCGTTGTATGTTTTTGTTTCTTGTATTTTCACTGCAAATCATTGAAGAAACAAGCAACGAAGAGCACGACCAGCGCACCGAGCTATTCACCCCCCCCCCCCTCTAGCTACATAATCGGTCCCAACAACTTGTATGTATTTTAGTACACATTAAATGTAAGTGAGATGCTAGGATGATGAATAAGACTCAAGATGTTGATTTAGTGCATCTATTTAAGTTTTGACCTCATCAAAACACATAGTTATGTGTACTCCAATCATTGGGAAAGTTAATATACAAGTCATGTGCATTGAGCCCAAAAAACATGGTTTGAAATTGGTTTTGAATATCATTTTAAATATACTTTGGAAAATCTTGGTGAAAGTTATCTTTTGATAGTAATCATCGTTGAAAAGTTAGATATAAACTTGGAAGAAACAGTGAAATTTTTGCAAGTTTCCAAGTTTGTGTCAATCTTTGAAAATAGAAAGTATTTTTTTAGAAAATAATTTTTCTTTGATAATATATACCCTAAATAATGTCTACAAGAGTTTTCATGATTTTTAAAATTTTGTAGAATTTTTAGGGCATTTCTGAATTTCGCTGAAATTGAATTTCAGGAAATCAGACATCCAATCGATCGGGTGATCGATTGGAGTGCCTCAATCGATCAGGTGATCGATTGAGACCAGTATTGTCGCGAGCAGAAGCTCTCTGAATCGATCATCCGATCGATTCACCCAAGCCTGGATCGATCAGTGGATCGATTCAAAGGCTTTTTCCTTGAGCATAAGCTCACGGAATCGATCAGTGGATCGACTGAATGGTTTCACTCGATTGAGTCCCAACTTCAATCGATTGAGAAGATTGTTTTCGATTTTAAATGTCTGATTTCAACACTTTAAATCATTTTTAGTCTAGGCAATTATTCCTAACCCCTTGAAATATATTTGTATACATTTAGGAGTAGTTTTCATGATGAAAACAAGGAGAAATGATTAAGAAACACTAGGTTGAAGTTAGATTGAGGTTTGCATTCAAATATTGATACTTAAACCTCAAAACTTCAGTTTTTGGATTTCCTAAAAGTTTAGAAATTTTGAGTCATTGTTGGTGCAATAATAGAAATTTGGAGCATGTTTTTAGAGGGAGTTACTCTTTAAGGACATGAAAATTAATTTTTCATATACCTTGGAAGGCGGTTAACTTTCTTTAGAGAAAATGCTCAGGGTTGAGCATTGAAAAATAATGAAGAGTGAATATCTTCATTGTGAAGTTGTGAATGCTCAAGGATGAGCATTATGAAGTGGATTAATACTCATGGGTGAGCATTGGCTACAATGAACGGTGTGGGACCTTCATTGGTGGAATGATGAATGCTCTAGGATGAACATTGTGAAGAGGTTTAATGCTCAAGGGTGAGCATTAGATATAATGAAGGGTATGAGACCTTCATTGCGGTGTTGTGACCAATATGGTAGGATGTGAACAACGTTGATTAACTCTTTAGGGGGATGATTTTTGATGTATGCCAATAGGGAGAGAATGTAGGGTTTAAGTTAGGCCTTCATTGCCCCTTTAGAAAGTTTGGGGGAGAATGCTCTTTTGAAAAGGGAGAGAATGAAGGAAACTCTCATTCAAGCATTGGCATGAAGGAAAAGTTGAGATTATGGGATTGGCTTAACTTAAAGGTATTGTCAAATATCAAAAAGAGGGAGATTGTTAGTGCAATATCCCCAGGGTCAGGCTGACCATGTTGACTAAGTTTGAGTTGACTTAAGCTTGAGTCTTGATGTTTGAGTTTCGATGTTTGGCAATACATAGAGATTGAAGATGCAATCATCCGATTGGAGAGACTGTTGATATAATTCTCCTTTGGTCAATGACTGGCCAGTTTGATGTGAAGAAAAGTCAAGTAGGTCAAGGTTGACCGGATATTTGACTAGGAAAGTCCTAACTGGATGTTAGGAAAGGGAAAATCTTGGTGAGTCAAGTCAGGTGAAAGACCTAGTGAGTGAAAGGCAGTTGAAAAATCCTGGTGAGTGAAGCTAGGTGAAAGACCTAATGAGTGAAGCTAGGTAGTTGAAAAATCTCGATGAGTGAAGCTGGGCAGTGGTGAAAATTCTAGTGAGTGAAGCTAGGTGAAAGTCCCGGTGAGTGAAGCCGAGTAGTGAGAAAATCATGGTGAGTGAAGCCAGGTGAAAGACCTAGTGAGTGAAGCTAGGCAATTGGGAAATCCTAGTGAGTGAAGTCAGGTGAAAGACCTAATGAGTGAAGCTAGGCAGGTGAAAGTCCAGGTGAGTGAAGCCGAGCAGTGGGAAAATCCTGGTGAGTGAAGCTAGGTGAAAACCCTAGTGAGTAAAGCTAGGTGAAAGTCCTTGTGAGTGAAGACAGGCAGATGGAATATCCTAGTGAGTGAAACTAGGCAGATGGAAAGACCTGATAAGTGAAGCCAGGCACGTGGAGATCTAGGTGGGTCAAGATTGGTCGGACACCTAGTGTTGGGAAGCCCAAGTAGGTCAAAGGATTGACCTAATACTTGGGACGAGGAAATCTAGATGGGTCAAGGGTGACCGAACATCTAGTGAAAATCTAAGTAGATCATGGAGGACCGGACACTTGGCACAAGACGGTAAGTCCAAGTGGGTCAAGGTTGACCAGACACTTGACACAAGGAGAAAAGTCCAAGTGGATCAAATGATTGATCGGACACTTGATGAAGAAATCCCAGCATGTCAAAGTTAACCAGATGCTAGGCATAAGGAGTTCCAATAGGTTATGGTTGACCGAATGTTGGGTTTGGGAACCTTGGACTTGAGTTTAGGCAAGTCAAGGTTGGGGCAATAGATCCGCTGATTGATTGACCCAAGCCCAATCGATCAGTCGATCGATTGGGAGAGTGTTGCGACAAGCAGCGACCCAATCAATCGGCCAATCAATTGGGAGCAAGTGTCGCGAGCACAAAGAGCTTCCCAATCGATCGATCGAGCACCGCCAATCGATTGGCAACTGGTTTTCTTGCATGCTCGTGAGAAAGCTTGAATCGATCGATTGATCAATTCAAGTAGCTTCTAACGAGCATAGAGGCACTCTAAATCGATCGATCGATCGATCGATTCAAGACTCCCTAATCTATCAGCCGATCGATTGGGATTCGACCATTGCATAAGATACCGGCGATGGACGGTTGCGATGGCTGGGATGTGATGTGGCAATCGATTGGGACGAAGCCCAATTTATTGGGAGTCGCAGGAGTGCACAGTATATAACCGTTGTGAGCATTTTTCTGAGCAGCTTTCACGCACGATTCTTCACACGATTTCTCCACTGCTCACAGTCAGTTCTTGAAGGCTCTTGGGGATAAGTGCTGGTGCACTTCCAAGATTCAAGAGACAACAACAAGCGAAAAGTAAGCAAGAAGAGAGAGTTTTTCATTTGTATTCATTGTATTTTTCTTCTTGTGTTGAGTTACTGTATATGTGAGTGTTGTACGAGGTTTCTCCACCTCCGATAGTTACTGAGAAGGAGTGTTTCTATTAGTGGAGTGAGCGTCGTGTGTGGATCCTTGGATTAGTCACCTCTTCTTAAGGTGGATACCAAGTAAATCTACTTGTTAGTATTTTGAGTGTGTTTTCTTGTTCCTTATTCCGCTGCACATCATCGAAGAAGCACATAACCGAAATGTGACGAGCTATTCACCCCCCTCTAGTGTAACGCCCGAAAATTCTCAAAATTATTTTAGAAATATTCTATGATTTTTCTGGAATTTTAGGATATTTTTACAGAATTTTTAGAATAGCAGAAGTAGCAAAAATAAATAGAATGGTAAAATAGCTTAAGCGGGAATTGAACCCGAGACCTATTGGGTTCTATGACATAAGGTGAACTCTAGTAACCAAGTGAACCCAGCAGGGCCGTGCTGAAAGGAAAGAGAATCAATTATATTTATGTTAGAGTTGGGCCGAATTTGTCACTTAATATAAATAGGGAAGAATTAAGTGAAGAGTTATTTTGTTAACGTAACTCTCCTCTCCCTCAAAACCCTACACGCCGCCCCTCTCCCTACTCTCCTCCTCTCGGCGCACCAAGCCCCAAGGGCTAGGGTTCCGTTCCAAGGGTTCCAAGAGCACCTTCCGGCGACAACTCCGGCACGAGGACGCTCCTCTCCGCGAGAAGAACACGTAGACGCGAGGAGATCGACGAAGGGATCTTCTCCACCGGAAATCTAGCGATCAGATCGTAAGGAAATCTAGCGCAGGATGTAAGAAACCCCTCACCTGTAGTATAAGTAGTTCTCGTGTGATTTCCTGCTTTAGTTTAGTAGCATATGAATTTTGACACTTAGGCTATGCAATAGCGCACACCAAGTGTTCGATAATATGTTCAGCACAGGTAAAATGCAACCTAGGCATTTTAATAGCCTAGCTGAATGCAATAGAAGCATTTAGTTAGTATATGTTCAGTTTTATTACAGCTTTTATGGGACTACGGTCCAATGGGTGGGCTCCCACAGTCGCCTCTAGGTTCAGATAACCTAGCTCTAGGTTCAGATAACCTAGAATCAGCAAGATAAACTAATCAGCTATAATCAGTATTTTATTTTAGCAGTGGCACTGTACTGGATTAGATATTCATTGAGTTGGGCACCCACAGTCGTCCCTAAGTTTAGATAACCTAGTAAACCCTACTAAATTCGGGACTTGCAAACCCGGGTCTAGTTAGGGATGCGCGCATAACAAGTACAGTTGTCGGGCCCAAACAGCAGCATGATTATGTATTTTAATCTATCTATGATAAATAGTTTTCAAAACTCACAAATCAGTTGTGTATACAGTTTAAACTCAGTTCCAGCTTAGTTTTAGTTTTAGCTCAGTTCACGCTTCAGCTTAGTTTTCATCATTGATACATGTGATAGTTCCATGATCAGTTTTTGGTTTCCATGTTGTATGATGCCTTGCCATGCTCTCACCTGTTCAGCGTATCTTTCAAATAGCATGTTTTCAAATCATAAATTGCATCGTATGCATGTTTTGTGAGGTAGATGGTTTCTTACTAAGCGAAAGCTTACAGATACTCTTTCCTTATACTGCAGATAAAGGTAAAGGAAAGATGGACTAGCAGAGGCTGGAGGGCAATGCGATGAAGATATGTGTGGGTGGAACCTGGAATAAAGACCTTGGAAGAACTAGAATATTCAAGAACTTAGTGCTTCTTATTATGTTACCCTTTGCCTATTTAGTTATCTAAATGCATGAAATTATAGAAAATCTGCTTAGCTTGTTAGCAACCATGTTTAGAATGTTAGTTGTTGCTATTAGAATGTTTTCCAGTTATTTTAGAACTTGTGTATGTGAGTTTGGCATGAAACAGTGCTGAAATCAGAGTTTGTTGCGAAATCAGAAACCCCAATCGATAAGTGGATCGATTGGGGGCCCTCAATCGATCAGTGGATCGATTGGGAGCCTGGTTCCGCGAACAGTAAGCTTCTGGATCGATCAGCCGATCGATCCAGTCGCTTTCTGTCGCGAACAGTAAGCTCCTAGATCGATTAGCCGATCGATCCAGTCGCATTCTGTCACGAACAGAGAGTTTGGGGATCGATCGGGGAAATCACTCCTGCGAATAGAGAGCTCTGGAATCGATCAATGGATCGATTGGCCAGTCTGGATCGATCAGCCGATCGATCCAGAATATTAACCCGAGCACAGTAGCCATCGGAATCGATCCACGGATCGATTCAACATCTTGCAATCGATTGAGTTCAATCTGGATCGATTGGGAAGCTGGGTTTCGACCAAGAGACCTTGTAGTTCAACTCCTTGACCATAGGGGATGCAGGATATGCCATGTATACCTTAGACTGCATCCCTTAGCACATGTAGAATAAAGAAATGGTATTAGATTAGCAAAGTTTTAAATTAATCCAGTTTTCCGCACCTAGACTTAGTGATGGTCATGGAGATAGCTTAGCACAGCATAATGTGACGGTCCGACCTTACAGCCTAGCCAGTAGAAAGCGGGTCGTTACATCTAGCTACAAATCAACCCTAACAAAATGAACACGTAGGAACTAGTTTCATGTCAATCCGAGGTCATTGGGTCCATTAGCTAAAATTGGTTGACGGATTAAATAACCTCATATTGACATAAAACTAGCTCTTATGTGTTCGTCTACCTCTTCTGATTATGCCCATGCACTCAAATGTCAATTTGACTCAATATATTGAAAACAACAATTTTTTAATACGCATATGTTTGACAAATTTAATTCATATTAAAAAAATCATTGTTCTCAATATATTGAGGGTCAAATTAATGTTTGAGAGCATGTATATAATCATGAGAACTAGCTAACCATATTGGATCTAGTTTCATATCAATTTGAGGTTGTTTGGTACATCGGCTAGATTTTTTAAACATGAATTGCGTTTTTCAAATATTTTCATGTTCACAAAAGCATTGCTCTCAATATATTGAGTCAAATTGACATTTGACTCATGGATATAATCAGAAAAGATAGAAAAACACATAATAACTAGTTTCATGTCAATCTAAAGTCATTTGGTCCATCAACCGATTTTGCTCATTCATCAGCCGATTCTGGGTACGGCTGATGGACCAAATGACCTCAGATTGACATGAAATCAGTTCCTAGGTATTCGTCTATCTCTTCTGATTATTTTCATGCCCTCAAACATAAATTTGACTCAATATATTAAAATGATGATTTTTTTAACACAAAAATATTTTAAAATTTTAATTTATATTCAAAAAATTATTGCTCTCAATATATTAGATCAAATTGAAATTTGAGGATATGGATATAATTAGGAGAACTAGACGAACACATAAGATCTAATTTTATGTCAATATAAGATCGTTTGGTTCATCAGTCAGATTTTTTTAACATGAATTAAATTTTTTTAAACATATTTGTGTTAAAAAAATCATTGCTCTCAATATATTAAGTTAATTTGACATTTGAGAGCATGGATATAATCAAAAGGGGTAGAAGAACATATAAAAACTAATTTCATATCAATCCGAGGTCATTTAGTCTATCAGCGGATTTTGGGCAAAATCGTCTAATGAGCTAAATGTTAAATTGACATTTGAGGATATGAATATAATCAGGAGAGATAGTCGAACACATAGGAACTAGTTTCTGTTGGGACACTCTGGAGCTAGGGGTGAATAGCTCGTCTTGCTTGCTCGCTCGTTTCGTCAATGTTAATTTTGCAACAAATAAACTCAAAGCAAACTCCCAATGCTAACAAGTAGAATTTATTTGGTATCCACCTCAAGATGAGGTGACTAATTCAAGGATTTATGCTGAGCACACTCTCCACTATGAAATACACTTCTTCTCGGAACAATCTGGAGGTGAAGAAACCTCTAAAATTCAAGAACAAGAAAATATAACTCGAAACAAGGAAACAAATGTAAATACAAATAAAAATGACTTGATACTTTAAACCTTGAATCCTTTGAGTCTTTCTTGCTTTGAATGCCTCTTAAAGATGGGAAATGCAGCAGTCAGGGACGTCTCTAGAAAATTGGTGGCCCTAGGCTAATTTTTAGACGAAAGTCCTATACAATATTTTTTATTAAATATATAAATATTACATATGAGCCGATAATTAAATGCACATGATTTTCCCCAATATT
The DNA here is from genome assembly GCF_018446385.1 of Zingiber officinale. NCBI lineage: Eukaryota > Viridiplantae > Streptophyta > Magnoliopsida > Zingiberales > Zingiberaceae > Zingiber > Zingiber officinale. The sequence goes on from NC_056004.1 coordinate 31,085,149, forward strand.
TAATATTCTATGTAAATTCATTAAATTATAAAAAAAGACATATATAAACTAAATTTAATAACAAAATGTTCATATTCTTCGCACTTTTTGTCGTACAAAATTGTCAACTAAATCATCATAATCAAGCTTAGCTACTATCTTTTTTTTTTTCAATAAATAATATGGTCAAACCATTCAATCTATCCTATGACATAGTTGATCGAAGATAGTTCTTTATGAACTTCAACTTTGAGAAACTTCTTTTAGCAGAAGCTGCCATAACCAGTATGGTTAATAATATTTTATAAGCTATCCAAACATTAGGAAACCCATGATGCAAATTTTTGACATACTCCAAGACCTCAAGTAGTTTGGTAATCCAATTCGGCAATGTTTTTTTTAGTAATTACAATTCAAAAAATAATTCAAGCGCATTAATATCAGAATCATCCTCATGTTTCAAAAAATCTTCAAGTGCAGTACATGAATTGTTCAGACACTCATCATCTGCGTCTTTCAACTTGCTCAAGTTAAATAAAGTGGTTTGGTAATCCAATTTGGCAATGCTTTTTTGAGTAATTGCAATTCAGAAAATAATTCAAGTGCATTAATATCATAATCATCCTCATGTTTTAAAAAATCTTCAAGTGCAGCACATGAATTATTCAAACTCCCATCATCTGCATCTTTCAACTTACTCAAGTTAAATAAAAATCTAAAAGTCTCTTCATATTTCTAAAACTGCTCAAATCTTGTCTTGAGTGAAGAAAGAGCATTATCAACTATCTGCAAAAAATAATTTAGTCGAAAATATTCTTTAACTCCTTGTATTGGTTCATCTCGAGAATTTTCATCAAAGAATCTTCTTCTACGATGAATACGAGTTTCACGAAATGTGGGCTCAACCTTCATTCCTAAAGCAATCTTTTCAGATTCACTCTTCGTGGCTTCAAAACCAGTATTTCTGTATTCTTCCAAAAAGATAATCAAACCTTTTAATAGACTAATACCATCATCAATAGCAATATCTTTTCTTTGGAGAATCTTGCTGACTTTATTTACTTTCTTCAATATTTCAAACCATATTACCATATGACCACAAAAAATTCAAAACTTCGAAGTTCATAATTTGCCAAAGACTCTGCATCACTCACTATTGTTACATTAACACTATGTTCTACTAGATGCAATAGTGCATCTCTTATTTGAGGAACTTAAAATCTTACAACTTTTACGCTATCAAGATGACTTTCCCAACATGTATCTGACCATGATTTTAATGTAAGTCCTTCTCTATTGTGACCTTTTACAAAAAATTTAAGGACCTCCCACCATTTTGTTGAACTGGAGAACAATTTATAAATTCTTTGTATCACTCTAAAAAATGACTTAGCTTGAACACAACTCATAGTCATATCACAAAGGGCAAGATTAAGAGAATAACAACTACATGGAGTGTAAAATGCCCTAGGATATTCTTTAAGTACTCTGCTACTTACTCCTTTATATTGTCCTTTCATATTTGAACCATTATCATAACCCTACCCTCTCATGTCATTAAAATCAAGTTCTAATATTTCCAAAATATATTTAAGCACATTATAAAGTGCATCTCCTGATGTTTCAGCAACTTTCAAAAATTGAATAAAGAACTCCTCCACTGTTATGGGAGTCTTGGAGATATCAACACATCTCAATATAAGGGACATTTATTCTTCATGACTAATGTCTGGAGTACAAACAATAATTAAAGAAAAATATTTTGCTCCTTTAATGATTTCAGGGATCTTATTTTTAATCTTGTCTGACAACAAAAGTATTAATTCATTTTGAATATTATGACCAAGATAATGGACACGACGGATCTCCTTTCTTCGGATGCGCCAAAGGTGCTCTTCCATGATTGGATCAAAATTGGCAATCATCCAAATCATACTTAGAAAGTTTCCACTACTATGATCATCAAGTTTTTCATTACTTCCACGAAATGTCAAATTACTGCCCGCGAGAGTTTTTATAACACTAATAATTCTCTTCAAAACATCTCTCCAAAATCTTTTTTCTTTCTCAATGACTTTTTTATTAGAAGAATCAATTGTTAGTTTTTTTTTCTCAACCTTGTTTCTCCCTTCATCCAGTTTGTTAAGCTATTTATATGATCAGTGCTTCTTTCATGCTCAATAAGTCTTGCATGAATATTTTTCCAATCACCATAACTAATAGTTGTTGTCAAAGGACTTGATATAACTTTAGCTCTTTTGAATAACACGTAACAAAAGTAAAACACTTTATCCTTCTTCCGAGAGTACACTAGCCATGATCTATCAAGTTTTTCTCCATTCGACAAAGATCGAATATAATGTCTACCATTGAAGCTTCTGCCGTGATCATTATACACAATATCCATAATTCTTTTTGGACCTCTACCTATTAATAAATCAATCTTTCTTTGAGGCATATTATTCTCCTAATCTCTCAGATCGAACAAATCATCTAATTTTTCACAACTCATATCTACATTTTCATTCAAATTTTTAATATCATTTGCATCTTCCATTCCCTTGTTAATATTTTCTTCAATTTCAGTCATTTCATGATTATTATTTACTTGAATCATCATTCAAAACTATATTCTCAGTCAAAATTTGATTAGCAACTACATTCTCAGGATTTAAATTTTGATTCGAATTTATAATGAGTAATCTTTAACTACATAAACTACAAGTTTTATGTACCTTTCCATGGCCCCAGTGAAAGATTTTGTAAAAATCTCTTGTCTTTCTTTTTTTTTCCTCTTCAAACTTCCCGATTCAAATTTCTTTTTCCCGTCATAATTTACAATGCAAATCTAACAAAAAAAAACAAAATATAATTTAAACACTAACAAATACATATCTAGGATTTCCAAATTAATCGATGATAGAATTAATCGCATTAAGCAATTTTGATACATAAAATATTCTGGATTATAACTTTAATAATTGCAATAAACTGATTGCTTTTAAACACTAATTATTGATACATCGATCCATTCATTGAGCATACTAAAATAATAATTAACCACAATTAAGCATATTCAAATAATGGTTAGTCACAATTATATATGAATGCACATCAGTAAATTAATTTAAATTACCAATCCACACATTTTTAGTGTCGACTATTTAAATATTATTTTTATTTGTTGTGAGGCCATAAAAGATGGTAGCCTCCTATTTTGAGTGTGCAATACATTAACCATGGTTTATATGAACACAAAGTAACAAAATCTTACATAAAAAAAACAGACTTCACGTAATCACAGCTTAGAAATCAAGATTATTAAGTGAGATATCAAATAATCAAGACATATTCAATTATCAAATGTCAACAACAGTTTTAATTTTAGGACGGAATCAAATACACAAAATGATGTCGTAAGAATCTCAATCAAGAAACATCAATTGATTAAACTCTAGGACTATTATAAGAAAATAAGACAAAAGGTCATGCAACGGACTAATGATGCAAACCACAATCGTAGAAAAAGGAAAGGAAACAGAAAGAAAGGAAGCAAAAAATCTCACCTCAAATAAGAACTTGGAAAATGAAGATTAGAGACGAGAGACTATCAGTGCCGAACTAGTAGATTGGTGAGATTCGAGATTGGAGCCGAAGATCAAAGATTGTCGAATTACCGATCTCTCTGGAGAGTTTCTCTATTACGATTTGAAGGCGGTGTAGCAATAAGGCGGAAGACGGGATAGAAAATTAGAGATAGGGTAGTACGAGAGAGAATCAAAGAATTGAAAAAGAAAAAGTGAAATGACTTTATTTCACTCAAATTGATTTTTTTTAATGAATACAATGGATTGTGGATGCAAAAGGTTTAGTCAAAATGTCTTATGGTCCATGTGCAATTATAAAATTGATGGAATGTTCTAATTGATCTGTCAAAAAATTGATCTATTATCAAATTTAATAAAAAGCCTAAATATAAATATAAAATCTTAATAATATGGAGGCCTCTAAAATAGGGAGGCCCTAGACGCCTAGGCTGCTCCCCCAAAGCCGACCCTAGCAGTAGTACTTTGTCTTCCAAAATTTCCAAGAACTGGCTGGAGAGAAGCGTGTATGTATGTTGCGTTTGAACTCGCTGTCACCTTTATATGTACATTTTTAGGGCTCCTAATTGATTAAGTCTACTCTCAATTCATTGTCACGTCAGATCCAAGCAATCTCAGTCATTCAAACCTCGCATCCTACGCAACGGTCATCTTCCAATTAATCGGCTGATCGACAAACAGCAGCTGGATCGATCGGTTGATCGATCTAGAATCCTTCTGTACTATCACAAAAGACCCTGGAATAGATTTACCAATCCGTTCTGACTTCCTCGCATCATCGCAAATCTGAGCCCAATTGATCGCCTAATCGATTGACGTGTCCCAATCGATCAACTGATCGAAGGGGAGACTCTCTGTGTATTTGCGATAAACTCTTAATCATTGGAGTAACTCAATCGATCGGCTGATCAATTGAGTCGACTTTGTCGTGATAGTGATCTCAATCAATCAACTGATCAATTGGACTTCGAGCCAATCGATTACTCAACCCTATCTCATCAAACACAAATATATAGTTCCCTTACCAAACATCCAGTCAACTTTGATTTGATTTTTAAAATCAATCAATTTATTTGTTCAAAATTTTGATATTTCAATATAGAGCAAAATCTATTCAACTATTCCAAAAATCAGTCTATGATAAGGATAAAATGGAAAATGGGTATATGATTTAGTAATTTTAAAACTACCGTAATTTGATAATTTTAAAAACTTATCTACATGGTACAGTAAAATGTTGAAAGAAATCATAATTCAAATCCGACCCAAATCCAAATTTAAATCGAAAACTCTAAATCCGAATTTAAATCAGAATAATACAACTAACCCAAATAATCCCATCAACTCAAGAAATATTTTTTTTTTTAAAATTATTTCTCTATAATTTTTTTTATTTTAATATATATATATATACTATTATGTTTTTTTATCTTCATAAAACTTTTTAATTTTTAAAATAAAATTTAATTTATTTTTTAAAAAAATCATAAATCTAACTCAATCCTAGTGAACTCAAATTCAACCCAAACTCAATTCAAACCTAAACTAGTCCAAAATTTTTTAATTCGAATCCAATCCAAAAACTCAATCCTAACAATCCAATACTATATTTTTTGGATCCAATCCAAACTCAATTCAAACCTAAACTAGTCCAAAAATCTTTAATTCGAATCTAATCCGAAAACTCTCAATCCTAACAATCCAATACTATATTTTTCGGATCCAATTCAAACTCAATTCAAACCTAAACTAGTCCAAAAATCTTCAATTCGAATTCAATCCGAAAACTCTCAATCCTAACAATCCAATACTATATTTTTAGGATCGATTCCGATTGGATTGACAAATTAAATTTATTTTTAACCTCCTGGCGTGAACCCACACAACATAAATTAACTATACTTTGTACGTTCTCAATCGCAGTTAAAGCGACCCAGCAGCTAATTAATTCCGTGCCTGCTTTGTGGAATCGATGGCTGAGTAATGTAGAGATGGGAGGTTGGGGCCGCGTTTTTTATTTTTTATTTTTTTTTCTCCTGTTTTTTTTCTCCAAACCCTGTTGATCCCTAACCTAACCCTGTTGATTGGGGAGGATGAAAATACAAATTATGAAAAAAAATATTTTATGATGGAAAACTTTTCATTTACTTGGTAGATGGATTTATGAATGCAGAAATATTTTTCTTAATTATTTTTTCGTCCCTCCAAATTAATTACATCTCTTTTCCAACTGTGCAGTTCAATTTCTTTCGACTCGAGATTGGATCTCGCGTGATCACGTACGGCGGGTAAGGTCAAGGTCGCCTCACTGCCTCGATCGGTGATCCCATCCGAGATCATCTCCTTGTGGTAAAAAAAAAATGAATACGCTCGTTCTCAGCGTCCTCGTTAATTTGTCTCAGGATCAACACGGAAAAGATAAATCACAGACGACTACTAACTTTTGAAATAATGACTAACACATAAGGAGATATTTACCTCGACCCAAGATCATCTCGTGTAACATAAATTCTCTTAGGTTAGCCATCCGAAAAAAAAAAAAATCATCCATTAATTCATTGACTTCATCCTTAACTATATGAATCTGAGAATGCGTTCTCCACTTCACCATTGCCCTGCACAAATTTTGTTTTATTTCTTTCACAGCTGCCATCGAGTGCGGGAGTTATTGGGGGCATCAAACGCCTCGTCATTACCGCGTCGATCCTCCGAAAAATTTTGGCGGCGAAATTAACGCGGCAATTCTTGTGTTTTGCTCATGGAAATGGAACTATGCTAAATGTTAGCTCCAGGACCACGCTACTAATGGCGCTTGGCTGTGCTGCGTAATTCTTGCCAATGATAAAAAGAGTGGATACCGGTGGTTTAGTGCGAACTACAAGGTGGAATTGCTCGTTCTCGTTGGGTGGGCGTAGTGAATGCAGTGTAAAGTGCACTAATGGATTTGGCATGTGCATGCTCGAGTGACCATTGATGACTAAATAACGAGGGACGAATTCCAGCGAACAGGGGTTGCAAAATGAGTAGAAATCCATGAAAAGTGAGTAGAATTCAGCACCAATGAAGAGTAGAAATCCTCGAGGAGAAAGGAACTTCCAACCAGTGGCACAATGAGATACCAGAACAAGTGCAAAATGACAACACTCGTCCATGCATATGGCATTTTCCTCGTCTGTTTCCTCAGCCAGAGAATCAGCATCCTCAACACAGTGAAACACATGCATGGCTCGAACCCAAACAAAATTGTAGTTCAGTTTTAAGACAAAACGTAGTCCTTCACACGTTTTCCAATTTTTTTTTTTTTTTTGGTCAAGTACAGAGGATCATGATGTATAAATTAAAATAAATGCACAATATAATATTCTCTTTTGAGTATCACCAGAAATAAATAATCACCCAAAGGGCCGAATGTAAATTCAACCAACAGAATGTTTGAAGTATCGAGGAAGGCATGCCTTATTGTGATGAATCAATGTACAGATTGACTGGAAGAATACACCAACAAAGCTCACCCTTCCTCTTGCCATTCATCCAGCTAAAACTGCAACAGCTGCTGCTCTTGCACAAACAAGCAATCTCACTATTTCAGCGATACTAGTTCAGAGCTGAAGTACAAAGGGAGAACAAAAATGCTGTAGCACACTGTCTTCCTATCTATTAATGAATGCAGAACTCCATGTACACTGGTGTGAATGTAGTGTAGTTTACTGTGCAACAATGCCAATGAGTGAATTGTAGTCCAGGGGCATCAGAATGCAGATCGACCTCGTGCTCAGTTGCAATCTAATCCACACTCCTCTAAGAGAGGACCATCTGATTTCGGCAGGAACGGATCTATTCGTACCCATAGCAATGAGAAAATTGATGCAAGGAGAATGGACCAGACGATGACAATTGTAGGCGTCCGATTTTGTCGGCCGACCAGACCTTTGAGGAAGGGATACAGGTGAACGATCACCCAGAAGGAGAAGAAGAGTTTCCCAAATAGAGGTCCCCATGATTCATATCCATTGTTTATTGCATTGGAGACACCAGCTACAACGCCGATGAAGTTCACAATAAGCAATGTTGTAGGAGGGATGAGCAATGTTGTCCACTTGAATGTGTACAATTCGGAGAAATCTTCATCATCACCACCCTTTGATGTCACAGTGAAACTGGTATCTATGCCGGCAAGAACCTTTAGAAGCCCCTGAAACACAGCAAAGAGATGCGAGGAAACACCTCCAATAACCCAAAACTGTTCATTTCTCCACCAGTCATCAATGCCAACACCGCTCCATCTCATTTCAAGGATGCCAGTTGCGAAGATACAAATGAAAAGCGACAAGAACCAAAGACTTGCTACATTGGAAAGCTGCAATATAGAATGCAAATTGGTATAAAACTCAAGAAACGATAACAAAGGAAATGATTGGAACATAAATACAAAAAAATAAATAAGCTTACCTCTGGGGTGATAAATTTTCCAGTAAGCAAGCAAACAGCAGGCAAGGTACAGTACGCCAAGAGAGGAATTGAAGTCCATGGGTAGATAGTGGCATTAATGTATGACATCCTCTCCAACCATTTAAGCCCACCTCCATATCCATACCAAAGAGGGCAGTGCTTGCTCAAGAAAATTTCAACAGAACCAAGAGCCCACCTAAGCACCTGGTGAAGACGATCAGAGAGATTGAGAGGCGCAGAACCTTTGAAGGCAGCTAATGATGGCACACAATATATAGATCGCCACCCATGGCAATGCATCTTGAAACCAGTCAATATATCTTCTGTTACTGAACCATAGATCCATCCAATCTGGAGCGAGGAAAGGAAATTAAGAAAATATATCTTGTCTGTCGATGGAAAAAAAAAAATCAAGACAGAAGGAATTACCTCTTTTCCCCAGTCCGTCTTGTCTTCATAACCACAGCTAATAACATGGATAGCTTCCTTTAACAATGAAGCTGGGGTAGCGCCTTTAAGTGTTCCCCCATTCTCTAGGAGAGTAGATGCAACAAAAACAGGAGACTGCCCAAATTTCTTTTCTAACTTCTGCCCCGCTGTCATATTAGATTTTTCAGTTTCATTTCCTGTTAATAGTCAAAAATAGTAGCAAGTGTTAATTTGTGAACACAGAATTCAGACATATTTTAATTCAGCTGACTTATAATTTTTTGATGAATCATTGTTGCCTAATGCCTGAATGGAAAAGCAAAATGAACTAAAAAGACACAGCCCGATGGAGAATAAAGAAAGGCATAAAAAAACAATTCTATCCCTCAGTGCTAATAATACATTGTGGCAACTCATGAAAATATATTAGATGACAAGATAGCAACTTCTGAAAACAGCATTGTATACTATGGAATGCCCTTTCACAATCGAGTGCATGACCATATATGGTTATCAGAAATGGAAGTAGTAAAGCATGCACCCTATTGAACGATAAACATTAATTTACAATGCACAATGAATAAAATAACTGCCAGTGATGCTTGCTTGATTAGTCACAAGCATCAACATACCTTTGGTACCTTCTTCGATGCTGTCAAGAGCATATGCAGGTGCTCCATTCTCAGCAATCTTAGAACTAAACCTTTTCTTCTCTTGCTTAGCTTTTGCTGCTTTCTTCTTCCTCCCACCAGTACAACAGCAGCTACAGCAGCACCATTTAGGCCAGCAATTGCATGTTCTATTTGGAGGCTTCTTTTTCTTTGGAGCATCAGTTCCATATAGAGCCTGTCTTCTAAAAACACATCCAGTACCCACATAAATAGGTCCTTGAATCCCATCCAAACCTTTCATATTGATCTGCATCATATCTTTGTTTTAGTACTCAATCATGTGTAAATAAACTTTAATTATAGATGTGTTGAATATCTAAATGTGAAACTGAGGAATGCATAACATATAACACTTACATCAAAAAAGACAATGTTTCGATTAGCATATCGATCATGTCGATCGATACCATCAAACCTCTGCGGAAACTGCACATAGCACACTCGCTTTCCTACAAGTGGATCCATCATGAAACACATTGCTTCTCGTATTGCCTTGCTATTGTTGAAATAATGGTCACAATCGACATTCAGGAGATAGGGTGCATTTGTAAGGACAGAAGAAACTCGAACCTGCCAAATTCATTACCATAATGAGCAAGCCTACAGCTATTTGATATTCAGGTAGACAAATCGTTCAAAATGGCACTTGCTTACCAACGCATTCATGGCTCCAGCCTTTTTGTGATGGTTGAAACCTGGCCTCTTTTCTCTTGAGACATAAACCAAACGTGGCAATTCATTTCCATCAATGTCAAGCCCACCACTTTGCCCAAGGAAGACCTAAAAGTATGCCATGTCGAGAAAATGAGAAATTAAATTCATAAGCATAAGAAAACAAGCTTATTGCTTATAAGTACAAAGTATTGTAGTAAGAAAACTGAAACTTTACCTGAATCATGCCTGGATGGTCACGCACATTATTTCCAGGCCAGGGTGTTCCATCCTGCATCGTCCATCCTTCTTCAGGTACCTTTTGTGCTTTTGCAACCAGGGCATTTATTCGTACCTTAAATTCCTCATATTCTCTCTGTAAAGGACAAAGTTTAGATAGGCAACTTGTGTGCATACTTTACCGACGATAATATAACTATTTGATACCTTCATTGCTCTTCTTTCTTTTATAAAAGAAGGATGGACTTTATCCTTCAGATAATCAATCTTTTGCTGAAAATACCACTCTGGTGCACGGGGCTCTATATTGAATTTCTTACAGAATGGAACCCATTTTTTAGCAAACTCCGATGTTTCAGACAATGCTTCGAATGTCAGCATAGCAGCACCATCATCAGAGACATAGCAAGATACTTTTTCAACCGGGTAATCCACAGCAAGGATTGATAGCACTGTGTTTGCAGTAATTAAAGGTGGTTCCTTCATTGGATCAACTGTACTCACAAATATGTCAATTGAAGCTAATTGAGAAGGTTGCCCTTCTTTTTCATACCTAGGAACAATAATGAACACTTAGGGAAATATTCAAGAAATTGATTAAGATTAATAAATTCTTGTGGGCAACTTAAACTACCTCAATGATAATCTGTCAAGATAAGTTTCCCTTTCAATCGGAAGCCACTTAGGAAACTGATCAAGAATCCAAGAAACAGCAAACCAGATTTCACATATGACGGATATAAGCCACAATGGATATGCATCTTTTGCAGGGTTTGTAACTCGGTAATGGAAGAAGAACCCAGCAACTACCAGTCGGATTAAGATTATCATTCTGTATGGGTTTATTTTGCTGGAAGAGATTGGAAGTTTTCTGGATAGTGGTTGTCTAGCTTCATCCATTCTACAAAGATGAATAGTGAGTCAAATTACAGAAGAGAAAATCTTCTTTGGTATCAATTAACATCAACCAGTGATTTTGGGAGTAAGCCAATGTCAACAAGTTACTAGCAAGAATACCATTTTCATTAAACAAACTTTGGAGCTTACAATGGTAAATCAGACTCATCATCGTTGTTATCCCAGCCTTTATCACCACCATGGCTCCTGGTCATTTGCAATTTCTCTTGTTTTTGCTTCCAACTCTCCATACGCTCCTTCCAAGCCACACTTCCATATCCATAAGCAGCAAGATCCTTGGAGGGGTCCATGGATCTAGGTTGCACTGTGAGGTTAATAGTTCTATTATCAATTTAATTGTCTAAAAAAACCAATGATTCAAATACTATGATAGCGTGCATGCCTGGAAGATTGGGATCTGGAAAGGGTAGAGGGTGAATCCTTTTCCCTCCCCCGCCCATGAAAGAAGGAACAAGAGCATGATGCTCTGGAGGAATGTCATCGACCTGGAAAATGAAAATGGAATTCATCCACCGGAATTGAAGGGTATTGCAGAGTGCATGATAGCCAAAAGCAATGCTGATTTGTTAGTACCATCTCGCCATTGGTGAGTAGTGGGACTTGGGGCAGAGGATGAGCCACATGAGGGTTGTTTATGTAACCCTGACGGCCATAGCTCATGTGACCGTGCAACATTGCTTCTGCCATGTACAGTGAGTCATGGTCATCTCCCCATTCGAACTCATGTTCAAGATCATCAACACCATCCTCTTCTTCATCCCCAGGCACACGAGGGCATCCTGCAAATACAAGATCGTTGAATTCAACAATCTGATACAAGTAAGATATAAGCAAAGAGAGATCTATTACTAACCCTATAGGGAGTTACGGATGAAACCATATCAGGTTCTAAAACAAGAAGGATCATATACACGAAGGATCCATCACTGGGGTTTACTACAGGATTTAAGACTGGAGAGATTTACTGAAAAGGAACTTTCGTGTGTTTGGTATAGCAATACACTAAATGGCCAACTCCAGTTTCCCAAATAGCGGAGTAAATTTTTAATAAATCTCCTAAGAACGAAAGCAGGGAAGGGATCTAGGGCTTCCTTGCGTTTCATTCTTTTACGTACCTTTGAGCCGCTTGAATCTGGTCTTGCACTGAGGGCAGACTTGGTTGCCTTCCCGTCGCTCGTATTCGTAGCAAGTCCTGCAAATAGGAAAGGCGCATTCGTTGCACGCGACAAAGAGATCGCCGTCGACGGTGAGGCCGACGTCGTCGCCACAGATCTGGCACACCTGCCCGCTCAGCTGTTGCAGCGGTCTCGGCTGCAAAGCCCAAACATCGAATCAAAATCACATTTTGACAGCAGGAACCAAAGAATCAAAGAAGGGGGAGGGAAAATTACCCCCGATTCCCCATCGCGCCGGATGACCACTAGCTCGTTTCTGTTGTGCGAGCCGGCAACCAGCCCCGCGCTCGCCTCCATGAAGTATTGCCTCAATCCACGGGAGAACACAAGAAAGGCAGCAACTTGATTCAAATCAAAACCACTGCAGCCTCATTGGAGCGCCATGGTCGCATCCCTCCCTCTTCTCCAGTTGACAATCTCTTTGTCTTCCGCTAAAGTAATGCGATGCCAGCAAGACAACCTACCAACCTCTTCCCCTTCTCTCCATCCCACCACCACTACGGCCACTTATTATTGCTTGATGCTTACACTGCGCCAACCGGATCCATAAAAGGGAGGAAAACCAGAAAGGGGTAGGAAAAAGGGAGGGCACCGCAAAAGAGATAACTTGAAGAAGGCGAAACAACAATACAACAACAATAACAGTACGACACAGAGAAAAGTAATAATAATAATAATAATAATAAAGAAATGGCGAGAGGAAGGAGGACCGACACAGTGGCGAAGGCGACATCTGAGCTGTGCTGCGATCGACTCTTGAACTAAACTCCGAAAACAGCTCGAGCGATCGGTCCGATATCTCATTTCGTGCCCGACCTCAACTCTCAGAGAGAGATCTTTCGGGCGCCAGCGATTCTGCAAATAATTTAACAAAATTGGGTTTGATTTGTCTCTTCTGACACGCATGTACGCCGACACAGCTGGCGCACATGAGGCTTACAGCTAATTTATTGAAAGGGAGAGAGAGAGAGAGAGAGAGAGAGAAGGGAAGGCGCCATGGGAGAAGGAACCAGAGGACTGAAAGTTAACTAAATGCCGAAAATGGATTAAAGAAAAAGCGACACTTTACTTCAACCGCGCGAGCAAAATACGTATTACGCTTTTCACGTATTTATAATCTAATATATATATATATATATATATATATATATATATATATATATATTTTCAATTTTTTTAATTTATTCTTAATTTATACTATCAAATTTAAATTCATCAATTGATTTTAATTTAAAATTCTTTAAATTCGCCGCTCATTTTAAACTGATTGATTAATTAAAAAAAACCCGAATGATTTCAAATTAAAAATGAATTTACTCCTTAAAACGTCTACTAAAAGCCTCCAATTCGATGCCATAAATTCAAAGGTATGAATTTCTGAAAGATTTTAAAAAAATGACATGAAAAAAATGACTGCCAAAAGGAGGGACAGATATAATACTAAAGTGTAGGGGTTTAGTCAAATCAAACCGAGCTAAATAGAAAGAGGTTCGAGATTGTATACAATTTATTATCTCTAAGTTCAAGTTCGGCATGAGTTTAATTTGACCTTTATGCGCGCTTGTATACTCTTGGCGACCCTTACAAATATGAGTGTCGGATGTTCGTCGAGGCATCTCAATTCACTTTTGAGAATCGAGGCACCCGGATGGGTATTTGGATGTCTGGAACTGTGAGGGTCGTCCATGAGTATATATATATATATATATATATATATATATCTTACAAGCCAATTAATACTGGATAGATGGTTCGGTCTCATATTTTGCCCATCAAATAAATTCAGGAAACGCAATAGCTCTTGACGTATGACCCATGTGCACCAAAAGTTCGATCGTCGAAATGGATACTATTGGAGCAAAGATGAGATCGCTTACTCTAAGCGGTCCAGTATTGTCGATCCCACGACAAGATATAGGCAGATAAATTACAGGAGCATTTTGCCCTAGCGTAGTGACTCTTTGCATGCTGAATTAATACTATTGGAGTAAAAAGTGATATTGCTCACCCCAAGCGGCCCAATATCATCGGTCTCATAGTAAAATGTAGTCAGGTAAATTATGAGGAAACATTTTACTCTAGCACAACGACCCTTTGCATGAGGAGGTTAGACATTCAACGAGGCATTACCAAAATGAATACTATTTGATACTATTTTTTTTAGTTGACACAAGTTATCCCAGCTCTTTGAACCGACTAATCTTGGGATGACTTGTCTGGTCCTACAGAAATTTTTCATCGACCACTAGGGGAAATCAGAATGTACTCACAAAGACTCATCTAGACGACAAGCGCATTCTTAGACCTGTTTCTCACTGGAGGAAAAATCTCCTATAATGCATCGCAACTGAGATTCAGATATTAAACCCCTTGATTATCCGTTGGAGGGTCTAACCGTCACACCATTACGCCGAGAGCTACTATTGGATACTATTTTCTTTTGATGAAAAAGGGTAAATATATATCACCAAAAATGTCCAAAGACAACAAGTAACTCATGATCTTGCTCAACATTTTTGATGAAGTATCAAATTCGAATCGGTATCCATGGTACCGAATACATATTTTGCACGATCTTACATGCCAACACACGTCTTGATTACCCAATACTATTAGATATTATTAGTAGCAAAAGGTGAAATCACCACATTAAAAGTAAATCACGGGTATTTTGCCCAGCAATAGTAGCGCATATAAAGAGGGGTCGAGGCAATCAGCAGGATATTTCGTACCCACTTGAAATCAATCCTAGGCCTATTGGAAGTAGCATCCTTGCATGAACAACTGCGTCAGCTCATGGGGGTAACTATTGAACACTATTTCTTGTTTACAAAAGATTATATATTGACCTTGGACGCACCACAACCATCTATTGGATACTATTGTAGCAATAGATGATTATGCTCTTTTCAGACTCTCTCACAATCCGTTTTCATGTTATGTGAAAAGAGATAAATCACGAAGTCAATTTATAGTCGACCGTTGAGTGGATAAAGGTGAGAAGAGTTATCTATTAGATATTATTGTAGCAAAGATGATTACACTTACCCCATGCATCCTTCACAGCCCGTTCCTAGGTTATGTGAAGGGAGGTAAATCATGGGGTTAGCTTATACCCAACCACCAAGTGGGCTAGGGGATGCGATGAGTTTTTCCCTGAGGGTATGCACCCGTCGAGTACTTATTACTCGGCTAGTCCATTATAACGTGGAACATGTAACACTATTAGGGATGCAGCGTGTACCTTCGGAAGTAAGAGATAAAGTCTCTTTTAGGTATTTATGGTTCAATTCTTAATTATGATGTATCGTAGATATTTTTTTTTTAAGTGTTAGACTCTTGAGGCGTCTATTACAAGAATTTATAAATTTATCTGGATGACGATAAAATTTTTTCATAAAATCGGATCGGTCATCCTATAATTAGTCTGGCCATTGAATATCTAATGCTAAAAAGGGAGAGAAAAGAAAAAAAAAATAGCATCTCGTTGCGACCTGAGCAAAGCCACCTGCGACTGGCGATTGTTGGTGTAATCGACCCATAGTTAATATTAACCAGGCTGACCATATTGACTAAGCTTAAGTTGACTCGAGTTGGAGAGTCGATATTTGATCAATATGTTAGTTGATTGAGTGAGATATCGAGTAGGTAAAGGTTAGTCGGATACTTGATAGTCGATCAATATGTTAATTAAGTTGGTTGAACGAAAAGTCAAATATGTCAAGATTGACAGGATACTTGACAAAATATGAAAAGTCCTGGTAGATCACGGTTGACTAGATACTTGATGATCGGAAGTCCAATAGAAAGTTGGTTAGAGAAAAGTATAGTGGGTCAAGGTTGACCGAACACTTGATAGTTGGAAGTCCAACAAGGAGTTAGCATCAAGTGTGAAGTCCAGACATGTCAAGGTTGACCGAATGTAAGGCAATGATGAAATCCAAGCAGCTCAAGGTTGATTAGATGTTAGGCAACGAGAAAGTCTCGGCAGGTCAAGGTTAACTTGATGCTAAGCAACAGAAAATTTCGACAGGTCAAGGTTAATCAGATGTTGGGCAAAGGAAGTCCTAGTAGGTTGAGGTCAACTAGATAGCAGACAAGACGAGAATTTGGCTTTGATAAGGCTGAAATAGGAGTATTAGTCGATTGATAGTGATGCAAAAACGATAGAGTAAACTTCTGAAACCTATAATGTTTGACTCGAATATCATAATTAGATGAGTTTCGGTTCGAACGGAGCTCATTCATATAACTATTATATTTATTACTTGATATCAATCAACTAATATTTCAATCGACTGATGGTTTTAAAAACTGATTAGAAGCAAATCAATTCAATTGTTTGATTCGACTGATAATATCAATCTACTGATAGTTGATATTAGTTGGCTGATGTTAATCAAGGACTGAATAGAAACATATTGATTCGAGAGCGAGACTTGACTAATTACATCAATCGATTGCTCGAATGAATCAGTCTATTGATGGTCAAACTATTGACAAAATCAAATAAATTTTAGAAAGTTCAGAGGTTGTTCAATGATATAAATAGTGTCAGAAACTATATCAATTGACAAATGGGTAAGATCAGTAAATTGATAGGCAGAACTAAGCTTCGATCTAAAAGCTTTAAAAATAGGATTTTGAAGAGATTTGAAGATTTGGTTCTTGGAGGTTTAAAAATGAAGTGCTAATGTGTTTCATACCAACAAGAGGCATTCAAAAGCTACCAATAACAATCAAAGCGAAACTCTCATCTTGTAAAGTTGTTTTGCTTTTATTTGTTATTATCTTTTTGTTTCATTGTTGTATTGCTTTATGAAAACTTATTGTAAAAGGTTTCTCTGCCTCTGAAAGGTTGCCAAGAAAGATAAAGTTATAGTAGTGGTAGATCGCTAGAACTAGACCTTGAATTAGTCATCTTAAGATATGGATACCAAGCAAAACCAAGGCGTTGTGCATGTGACATCAAATTTGATTCAAGTTCTCGCTATACAGCCTGCAATCAAGACAAAGCGATTAGAGTTATTCACCCTCATTCTAACTCACACTAGTGCTAACAACGATCATGCTTGTTAGGACCTTCGGATAGCGGCTAGAGAGGGGGGGTGTGAATAGTCGACCTCAAATTATCGTTTCTTCCTACAATTTAGGTTAGCGCAGCGGAAATATAATGTAGAAATGAAAGTAGAGAAGATCAAACCTCAAACACGATGATGTAACGAGGTTCGGAGATGATACTCCTACTCCTCGGCATGTCCGTAAGGTGGACGAATCCTATCAATCCGTCGGTGGATGAGACCCCGGGAAACCGACTACTAGAAACTCCTTCTGGGTGGAGAAACCTCGCCACAAATTTCTTGCAACAGCAAGATAGGAGTACAAAGATATAGCACAATACAAAGGCAGTAAGAATGTAAAACACAGCTTGCCTTCTCGTCGACTCGATGAAGCAGCAACTTCACGAAACACCTACAACAGCAGGAACCAGCCGAAGGAAGCTTCCACGAAGCTTCAGGAAAATGATAGCTCAGCAAAGCTCTGATTGCAGTAAGATCAGAAAGAAAAGAGAGGCAGGCCTTCTACTGTAGAGGCACTCGACCCTTTATATCCCTGAACCTGCGAACCTGTGAAGAGGGCAGAAGACACAGCAGAAATCTAGCCGTTGTGACTCAACGGCTAGAGCTGGACCGATCAGGCTCCACCCTGATCGGTCCAGACCTTCTCTGATCGGTCTTGGGACCGATCAGGACCTATTCTGATCGGTCCCCAGACCGATCAGCATGCTTCACAGAGAGTTGCCCAACTCTCTGATCGGTCTGTGGACCGATCAGGACTCAGGTGGATCGGTCCACAGACCGATCCCCCTCTTTCTTCTCCCGATCTTCTTCGCTTCTGTATGATTACTGATCGGTCACCAGACCGATCAGGTAATTCACAGAAACACACTGTTTGGTTACTGATCGGTCACCAGACCGATCAGTCAACCAGCGTATCACTGGATCGGTCACCAGACCGATCCAGGTTTAGAGCTCCCAGCCCTAAACCCTACCTGGTCCTGAGAACGAGCTACCGAGCCCTCTCTGACCTAGTCCGGAGAACGAGCTACCGAGCCCTCTCCGACTTCGTCCGGTCCAGAGAACGAGCTACCGAGCCCTCTCTGACCTAGTCCGGAGAACGAGCTACCGAGCCCTCTCTGACCTAGTCCGGAGAACGAGCTGCCGAGCCCTCTCCGGCTTCCACGTCTGGTCCAGAGAACGAGCTCTCAAGCCCTCTCTGACCTAGTCCGGAGAACGAGCTGCCGAGCCCTCTCCGACTTCCCATGCCAAGCTTCCATACTTGGACTTCTCTCGTGCCAAGCTCTCTGCTTGGACTTTTCCGTGCTAAGTCTCCATACTTGGACTTTTCCCGTGCCAAGCTCCCTGCTTGGACTTTTCCGTGCCAAGTCTCCATACTTGGACTTTTCCCGTGCCAAGCTCCCTGCTTGGACTTTTCCGTGCCAAGTCTCCATACTTGGACTTTTCCCCGTGCCAAGCTCCCTGCTTGGACTTTTCCGTGCCAAGTCTCCATACTTGGACTTTTCCCGTGCCAAGTCTCCATACTTGGACTTTACCGAATCAAATCAACTCAAGTCGGGTCAACTAGGTCAACCTTGACCGAAGGTTGCACCCACAATCTCCCAAGTTTGTATTCTTGTCAAACATCAAGATACAACTTTTCTATTCTCGGCAAACATCAAAATACAACTCGAGTCAAGTCAACTCGAGTCGGGTCAACCAGGTCAACCTTGACCTAAGGTTGCAGCAACAATCTCCCCCTTTTTGATGTTTGACAAAAACCATAATCAAGTTAGGTTAACCCGATAACCTAACTTAGGTTTTCCAATAGTTCTCCAATCAATGTTCTTCCTTGAACATTCTCCCCAACCTTGAACAGTCTCTAGACATTTCTCCCCCTTTTTGACACACATCAAAAAGAGTGAATCAAGGTTAAGAGTTTCTTCCTAATGAAAGTCCCATACCTTTCATTGAAACCCTTGATTTCCCCCTTGATACTAAAGACAATAATCAACTTAGTGATAATCTCATATCACTCATCCTCATAAATCGAGTAAAAACTCCCCCTAAAAGTCAACTCCCCTTTGACCAATAGGTAAAACTCCCCCTAAAGGTCAACTCCACCTTGACCATTGCACCAACAATGTCTTGGAGAGTTTCAACCCTTTAGAAATCTAAAACACAAACTTCCAGCTGAAATTTCAGACAATCAGTCGAAAATCAGCATTTTGGCACGCTCAGCCCTTTACTGGATCGGTCACCAGACCGATCCACACTTCCCTGGATCGGTCCAGTGACCGATCTAGACCTCCCTGGACCGATCAACATCCCCTCTGATCGGTCCACAAAGCTCTGATAAGAGTTCTGAATTTTTTTTTCTCCCGAAATTCAGAAACCCCTAAAAAATCACAGAAAATTCCAAAAATTGTAAAATTTTGAGGATACATTCCTCATAACATATATTATCATGGAAAATTAGTTTTCTATGAAAATAACTTCCATTTTTAAATCTTGATACAAAGTTCGAAAGACTTTGAAATAGTTCAAGGTTAATCCATCTTTGTATCAACTTACTCAATGATGAATGTTATCACTAGAAAAGCTTCATCAAGGTTTTTCAAATCAATTTTGAAATGATTTTAAACCATTCAAATTAGGATCACAATCTTAGGGCTAAATGTACATGACTTGTACACAAGCTTTCCCTATGATCCTCAATTTAGAATTAGGCTCATCTAGGTACAAGAGCTATGCACCTTGATCCTAACTCATAATCCTAATATCTCACACACATCTAAGGTGTATCAAACACTTCCAAGTCAATTTTGATGTGAGGTATGGGTTTAGGTCATCTTAAGCTAAGTTCTCATGCATTTTCTAGACAACAATTTGATTTCCATATCAAATTGAGTTTTTATCCTTAAATCAATTTAATTGATCATAAATGCAAGAGATGATGACATGGCATAAAAAAATATCATAAGTGAAAACATGTGCCAATGTCATGATGTCATGTCATAAAGTATGAAACTTAAATAAGGCATGACATATAACTAACCTAAGCATTATCATGACATTTCAAATGATAATAAAATAAATATGATGTCATGACATGACATATGACAAACAATATATGACAAATAACATATAAAGGTATAGAAAATACCTAATTTTAGCCTTAGTTGTCATTTTGATAATTTTGATCATTTTGCCATAAATTCTATATTCCTAAGTGTAATAGACCTAAAATCATATACTAAAGGCTTTTAGATCACTATGTGCCAATTAGATTGATCTTAGAAAACTCCTCAAATGTAGTTGGCACATCCTAATCACCTTAGGAATAGTTCTTAATTTCATTTTCAAGGCTTGATTACACCTTGAATATGCCACCTTTTGCCATGAGTAGGTTAACTACCTATCCAATTAAGGTTGGCACACCCTAAATCATCTAGCGTGAAGGAATCACGCTCCTAGGAACCCAATACCTATTGGAGCTCATTGGGTTCACTAAATATTCACTAGGGATGACTTCCCTAGCAATCCTCCTAATGACCCTCCTAGGCTTTAAAGCCTTGGTCATTTGGGACTCATCAAGATCAACTCTAGGGGTGACTCCCCTTGTGACCTTGGTGATGGTCTTTCTAGCCCTAGGTCTTGTTCCATAATCGAATGGAACATTATGATAAGTGGGCTTGACCACTTGAGTTTTAGGTTTGTAACCCAAACCTCTCATGTTCCTGGGCTTTGATTTCTGACCCTTAGACCCTTGAGTTGACTTCTCTAAATTCTTAAGGGTCTTTTCTAAGTTGTCAAGTCTTGACCTCAAGACTTGATTTTCCTTCTCCAATAACTCAAGCTTTAATTTTCCATTTTTCTTTGAGGTATTCCTAGGCATATGTCTAGTTGTTTTGGAATTCCTACCTAGGTTTTCCTTAACCTTAGATGAGTTAATTCTAGGGTTGGTTTTTCTAGTATTTTCCTTATCTAGGCTAACATGTTTGGCACCTTAGCACGTGTATCGGTTACTATAGTTATCATGCTTATTATTATTGACAATAGCAATAAGGCTACTAGCATGCATCCTACTAGATTTGCAAGAATGTACCTTAGAGATTACCTTAGGGTTTGCCTTAGCTCCCCCTATAGACGTGCTCGGTCTCTTGTCCTTGTGAGATTGCCTCCCCCTCGGACATTGGCTCCTATAGTGTCCCCTTCGCTTGCATTGGAAGCACACCACGTGCTCCTTGCCCTTGCGTATCGGGACTCCAGCTTCCTTGACTTTTGGTGCCGGTGGAGTCTTCCTAATTCTCTTTGGACATTTGCTCTTGTAATGCCCATATTCCCTACACTCAAAGCACATTATATGTAATTTACTTGAAATTAAGTTGCTTGAGTTACCTTGGGTTGATGATGGATATAAGCTCTCTTCTTCATCCCTTCCGGAGGTAGAGGCTTCTTCTTCTTGCACCAATCTTGATGAAGAACTCTCCTCCTCTTCTTCCTTAGATGTTGAGTAGCCCTCAACTTCTAATTCCATACCTCCATGATGTGAGCTACTTGGCTCACTTGACTCCTCTTCATGACTTGAATTGGAGCTCTCCTCATGGAACTTAGCCAAGTTGTTCCACAACTCATTGGCATCGTTGTATCCACCTATCTTACAAAAGATATCATTAGGTAATGAAAATTCAAGGATTTTCGTTACCTCGTCGTTGATTGTGGATTGGTGGATTTGTTCTTTCGTCCACTGGTGTCGGCCTTTTTGCATGTCACAAGGCGCTCCAAATTAATAAAGATTGGAACTCATTTAAGCTAAATAGAATACGTGTAGTAAGGAGTCCCAAGTCGTATTTTTCCGAGGACTAACTAGTAAAAGTGTGTAAATTCTAGAGTTGGTTCCAATCAAAGTATTACATCACAAGATCAAAGAATAAGATCAAATAAGGTTCATTCTCATCTAAACATGATCCATTTCCTTCTCATCAAATAAGCATCAATTAAATTCAGATTTAAATGCACCATTGAATCAATTAATGCAATTCCCTCATCTTCAATCAACAATCAATTCATAATCGCATTCAAATTCAACACTTAACTCATCCACCAAGTCTTCACTTCTCACTAACAATCAACCACATTCTACAAAGGTGAACAATGAAAAGTTTAAGTGATTCATTCATCAATCAAGCTTATTAACAGCCACTTCAACATTCAATGAGTCAAACAAGTATTTCCTAAATTCATGAATTGACTAATCCTAACTTATAGAAACCGAAGCAAAGAATTTCAAGTAAAATAAAATTGCAAACCAAGTTAGTAGCTAACATTACTGTAATTGCAGAAATCTTAAGGAATTAGAATTCGAATCAGAAATAAGAACTGGGTTTTTGCAACAAAGAAAATCAAAACAGAATTGCATAAGAAAAACTCAAACAAATTAAAATAGCAAAGTAATGGATCAGATCTGAGGATCTGAACAGGGACATCAACAATTCAAAGATAAAACAAATAAATCTAAACCCTAAGCATTCCTTAATCCGGATCCAAGCCCAAACTTCTCCAATCTGCTGTAACACAAACAGAAATGCTCTCGGGACCCCTATAAGCATTCAACAACAATCTCTGAGCTTCCAGCTATTACCAGGTGATGTTCACAGCTCCAGGAAACCTCCGTTCAAGCTCCATCCATCTGGAAACCTCATCGGCCGAAGAAACAGAGCCCAGGTCCTGTGAAGTTGCAAACCAGATCGAATGGCCAATTCAACACAGTTTGGCTGCGGAATGGAGATCGGAAAAGGTCCAGTAGCATCTGAGAAACCTCCCTTCAGCTCTGGTGGATGCGAAGATCGCCGATTGGGAGACCTCCACAATCGGAATCGCGGCGATGAAACAGAACCCAAATCGCCGTTCGGGAAACCTCCCTCAAGCTCTCTGATCACCGGAAGATGAACGCCGGCAGCTGATGATCGTCGTCGTCGAAGAAACCAAGCTCTCGGATCTGGAACGTGGAATGGGAACTCGGCCGCCGCAAGGAAGAAGACGATGACACTGTAGCGAAAATCACGAAGCCGAGCCCGATTGCACTGTAGCTTCTCACGAAGCTTTTAAATCCTCCTCAGATTAAATCGGACGGTCCAGAACAATTCGGGGCTTGATCAACGACTGGATGAGTTCAGATCTGGATCAAAACTTCTGGATATTCATCAATGGACGAGATCTGCTCTTCATTAGGTCGGATGGACCATATTCTCAACGGATGGCTCAGATCTTTCTGATCTTCAACGAACGGTCCATAATGCTCCCAGGTATGATCGCCTCATTAAGCCCTTGATTTGATCCCAAATACGGTCTGATTTGATCGGGTCCATGACCCTTTTGATGCCTACAAAATAATAATCAAAGATTAGCATCAAATACCATGATAATTAGCTAAATTGCAATTAAGTCCAAGATCACATGCAATTTATGAAATGTAATGTAAATGTGAGATTAGGCTATGAATAAACCATCAAAAGCATGCATTATGAATTAAAATAATATAGCTAAATCATGGTTATCATCCACTTCTTCTTCTCGAGAGTATCTATCTTTTTATCCACCGGAGGAATAAAACCTACTTGTACACAATTCCAATTTACTAGGTTAGTCATAAGAAAATACTTCATTCTTACCTTCCAAAACGCGAAGTCGTCGCGATCGTAGAAGGGTGGAATCGTGATGTCTTCTCCAAGTTGATCCATTCTCTAGCTTGTGCTCCCCCGGGTGTTAATCCGACGAAGAGCAACCTTGCTCTGATACCACTTGTTAGGACCTTCGGATAGCAGCTAGAGAGGGGGGGTGTGAATAGCCGACCTCAAATTATTATTTCTTCCTACAATTTAGGTTAGCGCAGCGGAAATATAATGTAGAAACGAAAGTGGAGAAGATCAAACCTCAAACACGATGATGTAACGAGGTTCGGAGATGATACTCCTACTCCTCGGAGTGTCCGTAAGGTGGACGAAGCCTATCAATCCGTCGGTGGATGAGACCCCGGAAAACCGGCTACTAGAAACTCATTCTGGGTGGAGAAACCTCGCCACAAACTTCTTGCAACAGCAAGATAGGAGTATAAAGATACAGCACAATACAAAGGCAGTAAGAATGTAAAACACAGCTTGCCTTCTCATCGACTGGATTAAGCAGCAACTTCACGAAACACCTACAACAGCAGGAACCAGCCGAAGGAAGCTTCCACGAAGCTTCAGGAAAATGAGAGCTCAGCAAAGCTCTGATTGCAGTAAGATCAGAAAGAAAAGAGAGGCAGGCCTTCTACTGTAGAGGCACTCGACCCTTTATATCCCTGAACCTGCGAACCTGTGAAGAGGGCAGACGACACAGCAGAAATCTAGCCGTTGTGACTCAACGGCTAGAGCTGGACCGATCAGGCTCCATCCTGATCGGTCCAGACCTTCTCTGATCGGTCCAGACCTTCTCTGATCGGTCTTGGGACCGATCAGGACCTATTATGATCGGTCCTCAGACCGATCAGCACGCTTCACAGAGAGTTGCCCAACTCTCTGATCAGTCTGTGGACCGATCAGGACTCAGGTGGATCGGTCCACAGACCGATCCCCCTCTTTCTTCTCCCGATCTTCTTCGCTTCTGTATGATTACTGATCGGTCACCAGACCGATCAGGTAATTCACAGAAACACACTGTTTGGTTACTGATCGGACACCAGACCGATCAGTCAACCAGCGTATCACTGGATCGGTCACCAGACCAATCCAGGTTTAGAGCTCCCAACCCTAAACCCTACCTGGTCCTGAGAACGTGCTACCGAGCCCTCTCTGACCTAGTCCGGAGAACGAGCTACCGAGCCCTCTCCGACTCCATCGTCCGGTCCAGAGAACGAGCTCCCGAGCCCTCTCTGACCTAGTCCGGAGAACAAGCTACCGAGCCCTCTCCGACTTCGTCCGGTCCAGAGAACGAGCTCCTGAGCCCTCTCTGACCTAGTCCGGAGAACGAGCTACCGAGCCCTCTCCGACTTCCACGTCCGGTCCAGAGAACGAGCTCCCGAGCCCTCTCTGACCTAGTCCGGAGAACGAGCTGCCGAGCCCTCTCCGACTTCCCATGCCAAGCTTCCATACTTGGACTTCTCCCGTGCCAAGCTCTCTGCTTGGACTTTTCCGTGCCAAGTCTCCATACTTGGACTTTTCCCGTGCCAAGCTCCCTGCTTGGATTTTTCCGTTCCAAGTCTCCATACTTGGACTTTTCCCCGTGCCAAGCTCCCTGCTTGGACTTTTCCCGTGCCAAGCTCCCTGCTTGGACTTTTCCGTCCAAGTCTCCATACTTGGACTTTACCCGAATCAGGTCAACTCAAGTCGGGTCAACTAGGTCAACCTTGACCGAAGGTTGCACCCACAATCTCCCAAGTTTGTATTCTTGTCAAACATCAAGATACAACTTTTCTATTCTCGTCAAACATCAAAATACAACTCGAGTCAGGTCAACTCGAGTCGGGTCAACCAGGTCAACCTTGACCTAAGGTTGCAGCAACAATCTCCCCCTTTTTGATGTTTGATAAAAACCATAATCAAGTTAGGTTAACCCGATAACCTAACTTAGGTTTTCCAATAGTTCTCCAATCAATGTTCTTCCTTGAACATTCTCCCCAAACTCCAATGTTCTTCCTTGAACAGTCTCTAAACATTTCTCCCCCTTTTTGACACACATCAAAAAGAGTGAATCAAGGTTAAGAGTTTCTTCCTAATGAAAGTCCCATACCTTTCATTGAAACCCTTGATTTCCCCCTTGATATTAAAGACAATAATCAACTTAGTGATAATCTCATATCACTCATCCTCATAAATCGAGTAAAAACTCCCCCTAAAAGTCAACTCCCCTTTGACCAATAGGTAAAACTCCCCCTAAAGGTCAACTCCCCCTTGACCATTGCACCAACAATGTCTTGGAGAGTTTCAACCCTTTAGAAATCTAAAACATAAACTTCCAGCTGAAATTTCAGACAATCAGTCGAAAATCAGCATTTTGGCACGCTCAGCCCTTTACTGGATCGGTCACCAGACCGATCCACACTTCCCTGGATCGTTCCAGTGACTGATCCAGACCTCCCTGGACCGATCAGCATCCCCTCTGATCGGTCCACAAAGCTCTGATAAGAGTTCTGAATTTTTTTTTTCTCCCGAAATTCAGAAACCCCTAAAAAATCACAGAAAATTCCAAAAATTGTAAAATTTTGAGGATACATTCCTCATAACATATATTATCATGGAAAAATAGTTTTCTATGAAAATAACTTCCATTTTTAAATCTTGATACAAAGTTCGAAAGACTTTGAAATAATTCAAGGTTAATCCATCTTTGTATCAACTTGCTCAATGATGAATGCTATCACTAGAAAAGCTTCATCAAGGTTTTTCAAATCAATTTTGAAATGATTTTAAACCATTCAAATTAGGATCACAATCTTAGGGCTAAATGTACATGACTTGTACACAAGATTTCCCTATGATCCTCAATTTAGAATTAGGCTCATCTAGGTACAAGAGTTATGTACCTTGATCCTAACTCATAATCCTAATATCTCACACATATCTAAGGTGTATTAAACACATCCAAGTCAATTTTGATGTGAGATATGGGTTTAAGTCATTGATACGGTTAGTGATGGAAGGGCCCAAGAGGAAAGGATTGGAAAAGTCCAGGCTATGTGGCGGTCAAAAGTTACGAGGAGGTGGCGGTCAATAGTCATGGCGACTTGGCGTTCAAAAAGGGCAGGCTGACAGGGCAGTCAGGGCTCAGCATAGGCGGAAGCGGGTTGGGGTCGGCAGAGCTGAGCGGAATCAGCCCGAGCTACAGATCTGCGGTGAAGGGCCAGGAAGTACAAAGTGCAGGACGCAAGTCGAGGTCGGCAGAGCTGAGCAGAGGCCAAGAACTCGGGGTCGGCAGAGCTGAGCGGAGTCAGCCCGAGCTACAGATCTGCGGTGAAGGGCCAGGAAGTACAAAGTGCAGGACGCAAGTCGAGGTCGGCAGAGCTGAGCGGAGTCAGCCCGAGCTACAGATCTGCGGTGAAGGGCCAGGAAGTACAAAGTGCAGGACGCAAGTCGAGGTCGGCAGAGCTGAGCAGAGGCCAAGAACTGGAGGTATAGGCCAACGAGTCAGGGTCGGCAGAGCTGAGCGGAGTCAGCCCGAGCTACAGATCTGCGGTGAAGGGCCAGGAAGTACAAAGTGCAGGACGCAAGTCGAGGTCGGCAGAGCTGAGCGGAGTCAGCCCGAGCTACAGATCTGCGGTGGAGGGCCAGGAAGTACAAAGTGCAGGACGCAAGTCGAGGTCGGCAGAGCTGAGCAGAGGCCAAGAACTGGAGGTATAGGCCAACGAGTCAGGGTCGGCAGAGCTGAGCGGAGTCAGCCCGAGCTACAGATCTGCGGTGAAGGGCCAGGAAGTACAAAGTGCAGGACGCAAGTCGAGGTCGGTAGAGCTAAGCAGAGGCCAAGAACTGGAGGTATAGGCCAACGAGTCAGGGTCGGCAGAGCTGAGCGGAGTCAGCCCGAGCTACAGATCTGCGGTGAAGGGCCAGGAAGTACAAAGTGCAGGACGCAAGTCGAGGTCGGTAGAGCTAAGCAGAGGCCAAGAATTGGAAGTATAAGCCAACGGGCCGGGAGCGGCAGAGCTGATCAGAAGCAGCCCGAGCTACAGACCTGCGGTTGAGGGCCAGAAAGTACAAAGCGCAGGATGCAGGGTGAAGATTAGCGTAGCTAGGTCTAGACAGTTAGGGCTGCAGGTTTGCGAGTTGGAGGCCTGGAAGTGCGAACCACTGGTGCAGGCTGGTGCGCAGACATAATGAATCGGAGGAGCTAAGTGATAAGGGAGCGGAGAATCTCAACGGCCCGTCAGGGGTAATCATTACATACCAATAATGCGGGTGAAGGCGAAGGTTCCTGAAACGAAAAGATGCCCTCATAGCCAGTAGTAGCTTGCCAGCTGTCCCTCATTACAGGACAAAACCCAAGTGCGAAGGCGGAGGTTCCTAACAGAAAGATGCTCTCACAACAAATAGCGACGCGACAGGTGTCCTGGACTAGCGGACAAAGCCGGGCGTCTAACGTTTTCTGACAGGAGGGCAGGTTCTGGCAGGAGGACGCATAAAAGGGGAGAAATCCCTCGTACGCAGGTACGCGCACACACTCTCTCGTCACTTTTTTCCACAACTGTTTTTTCTTCTGCTTCTCTCTGGGGAAAAAGGACCTGACTTGAGCGTCGGAGGGCCTGATCCGGGGGACTTTTTCCCTGGGTTTCGGTCTCTAACGTGAAGGGGAGATCGTCTGAGTGTGCGCAGGGGTCCTGTAGCGGCGTCAGCCACCCGTGGGGAGCCTGCATCGCCCGCGACTTCCCGTCAACGCCCAGTCCACCGCGACCGGCCTCTGTCCGACTCAGCCTCCGGACGGGATCAAATTTGGCGCCGTTTGTGGGAACACAAGAACCTGTTCCGGAGCGTGAAGATGGAGGACTCCGGTCGAAGCTCTAGCCGGAGGATCAACGTGACTATGACTGCGGGGGAATACGAGCTTTTCAAGGAGGTTAGGAAGCAAGCCGCCTCCGAAAGACAAGGCACAGTTTCACGACCCCGCCTAGCCCCTGAGGTGTCCAAAGAACTAGCGCCCGCTTCCGACAGGAGCTCAAAGAGGAAGCAGCCGGAAGAACTTCCACATGCTTCATTCCGAGAACCTCGCCGCGATTATCATCGGGCCGGACCTCGCGGGCGTAGTCCAAAGAAGGAGGAGCCGCCAGCCTCAGTTGCGGAAAGCTCTCTGCACCCGCCTCGGGATTCAGGAAAGGGGAAGGCCGTGATCCTGGCTGAAGAGCTGCCCGAAGATCCTGACGATAAGGTACCTTTCTCTGCCCAGATCTTGAAAGAAAGCCTGCCGCGAGGTTACCGAGCCCCAAACATTGGAGAATATGATGGGAGCAAGGACCCAGAAGAGCACTTGAGAAAATTCAAGAACGCGGCTATATTGTATCAATATAGCGATGCCGTCAAATGCCGAGTCTTCCTGCACACTCTGTCTGGATCGGCGCAAAAGTGGTTCGACGGATTGCCCCCAGAATCCATCAGCCGCTTCAGGGACTTCAAAACGGCCTTCCTGCGCCGTTTCGCCAGCAGTCGTAAGTACCAGAAAACCGACCACTGTCTTTTTGCTCTCAAGCAGGAGTCAACGGAGCCCCTGCGAAACTACATCAATCGATTCAGTCAAGTGGCCAACGACGTCCCCTCTGCCACCTCTGAGATACTGATGAGCGCTTTCTCCCACGGATTGCGAGAAGGGGAATTCTTCAGGGATCTCATCAAAAACCCCGCCCGGAGTTTTGACGATATGGTAGAGAAAGCTTCGTGCTACATCAAAGTGGAAGAAGCGCAGGCCGCTAGGCGGAAAGCCGAGAAGACGGTGGCACCAGGCAACCGACCTGAAAGAAGAGCACCACAGCCATCCCAGCCCTTCCAGCGCATTCAACCCAGGCCTGCCCCCCAGCCCGCTCAGGGAGCCAGACCAGCTCCGCGGGTCGCCGCCATACAAGCGCCCAGGCCTGGACCAAGGGGAGCACCATATTGCACATATCATCGGTCCAGGACGCACGATCTCAAAGAATCGCTTCCATTCGCCCGGATTCCGAGCCGCTGAGCAAGGCTTGCCTCCCGTGGCGCCAAATACGAGAATGGAGGAAGAACGGCAACCGGACGTGCTCGGCAGCCCGACCTAGCCGCCCATCTAGCTGTGGCCCCCGAAGACCAAGAGAAGCCGAGAACCGGATAATCGGGCAACGTGGGCGCGCGAGATCGGTATGATCTCGGGAGGGCCCACCGACGGGACTCGGTGCCGGCTCGAAGCACATAGCCGGCGACTATATGTGGGGTCGAGGATGCGCCACGAGCAGCATCCGGTCCCGCCTCGCCCGGCCCCAAGACTTGAGGGTTTAGAGCCCCACGATGACGCCTCATAATCGTTATTGCTAATAGCCGAGTGGCTCGGGTCTTTGTGGATACCGTGAGCTCGGTCAATATTTTATTCAGGGTTGCGTTTGAGGAGATGCAGATCGACGCCGCTGAGCTCCAACCTGTAACCACTTCCTTGTACGGATTCACGTGTAATGAAGTCAAACCCATGGGTCAGGTTAAGCTGGCCATTTCCATGGGCACCGAGCCATTGGTGCCAGGAGGAGCACTTTCATTGTGGTGGATTCGCCTCCTACAACGTCATCTCGGAAGGCCACCTGCATGAGTTTCTGGTCGCGCTTCCACCTTCACCGAAGATCAAGTTCCTACGAAAGCGTGTCGGGAGGTCAAAGGGGAGCGAAGTGTCTCGTAGTCGCTACATAGACATGGTCCGAGTAGAGGCGCGCAAAAGCCGGAGGACGCAAGACGGGGAGTACACGCTATCCAAGAGGAACCGCTACATATTACTGAAGAACCGATCTCTTGGGAGGAGGTCCAGCTACACCCCGACAGATCAGAGAGCATCACTCGCATCGCCAGTGACTTACCTTCGGAGCTTAGAGCGGAGCTGATACAGTGTCTGAGCCGCAACCGAGACGTCTTTGCTTGGTCGCCAGAGGAGTTGCCCGGGGTCAGACCAGAAGTAGCCGAACACAAATTGCATATTATACCCGACGTCAAGCCAGTCAAGCAGAAGAAGAGAAACTTCCCTGCCGAGCAGAATAAAATTATCCGAGCTGAAGTAGAGCAGCTCCTGAAGGCTGGACATGTCCGGGAGGTGCAATTCCCGTCTTGGCTCTCTAACGTCGTGTTGGTAAAGAAGCCAAACAACAAGTGGAGGGTGTGCATAGACTTTCGTGACCTCAACAAAGCCACTCCCAAAGACTGTTATCCTCTCCCGCGTATCGATCAGGTGGTGGACTCAACGGCTGGTTGTGAAAGGATATGCATGATGGACGCTTATCAGGGATATCATCAAATACCCTTAGCCCGGGAAGACCAGGAGAAGGTCAGCTTCATAACGGCTGACGGTACTTTCTGCTATACCGTCATGCCATTCGGACTCAGGAACGCCGGAGCTACCTACCAAAGGATGATGGACAAAGTCTTTCGGGCTCAGATCGGGCGGAACGTAGAGGTTTATGTTGATGACATCCTAATCAAGTCCCCCCTGGCGTCCAATCTGATAAAAGATGTAGAAGAAACCTGCGAGACTCTAAGGTAATATGGGGTGAAGCTGAATCCCTTGAAATGTCTGTTCGGGGCCAAAGGAGGGAAGTTTCTGGGCTATCTGGTGACCGAACGAGGGATAGAGGCCAACCCTGAGAAGGTGCAAGCGCTTCGGAACATGCAGAGCCCTCAGAATCTGAAGGAGACGCAGAAGCTGGTTGGCAGGATAACAGCCCTGCCCCGATTTATCTCCAGATCTGCAGATAGAGCGGCGCCCTTCTTCAAAGTGCTCAGAAAAGCGGCCAAGTTTCAGTGGACGGAAGAATGCACACAGGCCTTTGAAGAGCTGAAGCAATACCTGGAGTCTTTGCCATCACTGTTCAAGCCTGTTGTGGGAGAGCCCCTTTGGGTCTATTTGTCAGCCACCCCCAAGGCCGTGGGGGCCGTGCTAGTTAAGGAGCAGGATAATGTACAACGGCCGGTGTATTTTTTCAGTCATTTATTGAAGGGGGCCGAGTCTCGGTATACGGCCCTGGAAAAGTTGGTCTATGGACTTGTTCTCATGGCTCGGCGTCTCCGACCGTATTTCTTAGCGCACCCCATTACCGTTTTGACGAACAGTACAATGGGCCGAGCTCTCACCAAGGTGGAAGTAGCGGGTCGGCTTATCAAGTGGGCGACTGAGCTAGGGGAATATGACATACAATATCAGCCTCGAACCGCAATCAAGGCACAGGCTCTGGCAGATTTCCTGACAGAAGTATACCCAGTGGACTCAGAAGAGGTCTGGAAAATTTACGTGGACGGGTCGACTACCCATCGGGGGAGTGGCGTAGGGGCACTGCTCATATCCCCACAAGGAGATATCATGCAGTTGGTCGTGCGGTTAAATTTCAGAACCACCAACAATGAGGCAGAATATGAAGCTCTACTAACAGGCCTGCAAGCAGCTCGGCATGTGGGGGCGAGCCGAGTCATCATATATTCCGATTCCTAGCTGGTAACGCAGCAGGCAACCGGGCAATTTGGGGTGAATAGCGAGAGGATGCAAGTTTATAAAGAGGCTTATGAAAAGATGAAGGGAGAATTCAAGGAGGTCACAGTCACGAAGATTCCTAGAGCTGAAAACGGAAGAGCAGATGAGTTGGCTAAAATGGCTAGTTCCCTGAGTACATGGACGCTCGACCGGTCTATAGCGCAGACCTTCCTGGTAGCCCAGATAGATTTACAGAATAACGCGGGAGAAGTAATTGACTGGAGGGCGCCCATAATGAGCTTTCTTCAGCAAGGGGCCATACCCACCAGCCCTGAGGAAGCGCGTATGATCAGGAGGCAAGCCCACTCTTATGCAATGATTGGGGATCAGCTGTACAAAAAGTCTTTTTCCAGACCTCTACTCAAGTGCCTGAATATGGAGGAAGCGGACCAGGCCTTGCGAGAGATACATTCGGGGTGCTGTGGTAATCACGCTGGGAGAAGAACGCTGGCTCGGAAGGTATTGCTGGCTGGTTATTTCTGGCCTACCTTGCAGAAGGACGCACAGAGGTTGGTGAATACTTGTCTATCATGCCAGAAGTACCAGAACCTGACGCACAGACCTACAGAGCTGCTGAGAACTTCTACAGTATCCTGCCCTTTCGACCAATGCGGTATGGATATCGTGGGGCCTTTCCCGATGGCTACTGGGCAGAGACGCTTCTTGTTGGTAGCAGTAGACTACTTCTCTAAGTGGGTAGAAGCAAAAGCTTTAGCCCGAATCACTGAAGATGCGGTGATCCAGTTCCTATGGAAAAATATCTTTTGCAGATTTGGCTTACCCCATAAGTTAGTGTCGGATAATGGCCGACAATTTCAGGGACACAGGATACAGAATTGGTGCAAGGGGTTCGGCATAACTCAGGCCTTCACCTCAGTGGCTCGTCCTCAAAGTAATGGCCAGACCGAGGTGGTCAATCGGGAGATAGTACGCGGGCTTAAAGTCAAGCTGGATCACATGGGAGGCAGCTGGGTAGATGAGCTCCCGGGCATTTTGTGGGCCTACCGTACGACGCCCCGAGAGAGCACAGGTCTGACACCATTCCATCTGGTCTACGGTAATGAAGCGGTGGTTCCTCTGGAAGTCGGGATACCGTCTGTAAGAAGGATGATGTATGACGAAGAGAACACCGAGCGACGGCTGGCTGAATTCGTGAGCAAACAGCTGCCAGGTTGGAAGCCTACAGACAGAGGATGAGACAGAACTATAATAGGAAGGTGATCCCTCGGTTCTTCGGAGAAGGTAATCTGGTCTGGAAGCAGATAAAGCCCTTAGGGGAAGTGACAAAGTTGGCTCCTCAATGGGATGGACCGTACAAGGTTATCAAGAGATTGGCATCAGGAGCCTATTATTTACAAGACGCTCAAGGAAGGAAGTTGGATCGACCTTGGAGTGCTAATTACCTGCGGCCCTATCGAGTTTGAAGGGGCAGGCTTTGTGGACGTAGGCTGGATCAAACGAGGGGCGTAGAAGCAGTAAGATATTCAAGTGAAAACTCGAAAAGGCATATGTACATGTAACGATTTCCCAGTTTAAGTGGCTAGTACATATCATTTGAAAGGAGCAAAAACCTCATCCGGAAGGCCTTGAATGATTAGGTTGTGATTCAAGAAATCTGCCGCGGGGATGGAGCTCAAGAAGCCCTGCGCGTTCAGTTGCCTGATAACTCCCGCCGCCGTGTATGGCACGGTCATGGCAAAGCGTGCCCCAGCCTGGGATAGAAATTCAGGAGAAGTCAGATACGACATTCAACTTCGCAGGCAACGAGCTTCTTCTCCCTCTTGATAGGCTGACAAGGCGGCAGACACTCCCGCCAGAGTCGCCCGAGACTGGGACAGTTCCTCCCTTAGGGCCTGCAGCTCTGCTTCCTGGGCTGCCAACGTAACTGCCTGAGCCTCCAGCTTATTGTCCTTCTCCCGAAGCAGGGTATCTCTGGACTGAATCTCCCCAACCTGGTGGGCAAGCTGTTGTTGATGTCCCGCCTCTTGTGCAGTTCTTTCTTCACACACAGCTCGGAGCTCATCTCTGACCTGCGTCAGAGACCTTTTTTGCCGCTCAGTCTGGCTGGTTAGAGCTCGAATCTCAACTCGCAAGGCGTGGCTGGCTTGATCAGGATCATTCAGTTGTAGCTCTAGTTCAGAGACTTTGTCCCGGAGGTCTTTGCTTTCATGATGGAGGGTGTGGAAGGATTGGTTCAACACCAGGGACTCTGCGTGAGTCTGGACCACGAATAACAACCCTCAGTTAAAACAAGCTTGCATTCAGGAAAAGGAACAAGGTACTTACTTTAGCCCAAGACTTCGAGAACCTATCCATTTGAGCTAGGGGCGACAAGCTACCCATTTGATTCAAGCTCTCTGCCCACAAGCTGCCAAGGCAGCCTTTCATCGCCAAGACGCTAGTAGAGACATCATGTCGTCGAGCCTGAGCTGCTTCAGAGGGGATAGTGGTCCTATAACAATGGCGGGCAGGTTGAGAAGGGCCGGCAGGTTGAGAAGGGCCTGCGTCCGAGCCGGGAGGAGCAGGAGGCGGCTCGGGAGTGGGTTCGTCTGGTGCCGTGCCACGTTGCTGACCGGGGCTGTCCTCCTCCTGCGGAAGCGGGGCAGAACGAAATGCAGAGGGTCTTCCCCTGTAAGGGTTGGGGGAGGCTGCCGTGGAAATAACACAACAATAACAAGAGGAAAAGATATTATAACCAGCCAAGATGATGGTAGGGGACACTGCAGTGATAAGGGAACAGCATCGAGTCCGCAAAAGGTCAGACCTGGTCTTCGGCGCCGTCTTTGAAGTTGGGGCTGACCATCAGAGCCAGAGTCGTCAGAACGCGGTAAGCCCTGAGAGGGGGCCATGGCATGGCCACCCGCGATGCCGTGACCAGACAAGTTTCTGTTGGTGCAACATCCCTCAGGTCAAGGTTGACCTGGTTGACCAAGCTGAGTCTTGGTTTGAGTTTAGATGTTTGACAATAAGATATTGATTGAAGAAGAGTCAAGTAGGTCAAGGGAGTGACCGGATACTTGACTGGGAAGTCCTAGTGAGTGAAGCTAGGCAGATGGAAAGTCCTAGTGAGTGAAGCTAGGCAGATGGAAAACCCTAGTGAGTGAAACTAGGTGAAAGTCCTGGTGAGTGAAGCTAGGCAAGGGAAATCTAGATGGATCAAGGAAGATCGGACATCTGGTGTTGGGAAGTCCAAGTAGGTCAAGAGAGTGACCGGATACTTGGCATGAAAGAAAAGTCCAAGTGGGTCAAAGGGATTGACCGGACACTTGTTGGGGAGTCCTGGCAGGTCAAGGGAGTGACCAGATGCTAGGCATGATGTACCAACAGGTCAAGGTTGACCGGATGTTGGTTTGGGAGGTTCGGGACTTGGTTTTGGGCAAAAACCAAGTGCTGGATCGATCAGTGGATCGATCCAGATCTTTCCCAGCGAACAGAGAGCCTCTGGATCGATCCAGAGGTCCCAATCGATCAGCCGATCGATTGGGACGCTGCTGCTTCGCGCGATAAGCGCTGGATCGATCCGTGGATCGATCCAGGCGCTTTCCCAGAGCACAGAGACGCTCTGGATCGATCCGTGGATCGATCCAAAGTCTCCCCGATCGATTGGGAACATTCGAATCGATCGGGATCCGACCGTTGGCATCGATAAAAGCCGCAGGCGCACGATTCCTTCGGTATCTCTTCTCCGATTCACTCCAGATCTTTCGCCAACTTCTCCACAGCGCTCTCAAAGATCAGATCACCAGTTCTTGAAGGATCTTGGAAGCTTTCCAAGTCAAGAGGCGGATCAAAGGCAAGAAGAGAAGCTAGGGTTAGGGTTTTCTGTACTCATTGTAAGCTTTGCGCTTGTATTTTGTTTCCCTTTCCTTTCTTCTTGTACTGAGAGTCTTGTAGGGCTTCTCCGCCCTCGGTAGTTACCGAAAAGGAGTGTTTTCATAGTGGAGGGTGCGTGCGTGGTGTGGATCCTTGGATTAGTCACCTCTTGTGAGGTGGATACCAAGTAAACCAACCTTGTTAGCGTTGTGTGTTTGTTTCTGTTATTTTCCGCTGCATATCCTTGAAGAAACAAGCCACGCCGAGCGACGAGCACGCGACGAGCTATTCACCCCCCCTCTAGCTACTTTTGGTCCTAACAAGTGGTATCAGAGCAAGGTTGCTCTTCACCGGAATCATCGCGGAAGGGTCAAGCATATCAAGAAAAGCTAGAGGGTGAAGAAGTTGGAGCAAATTCTTCAAGTTCAAGACTTTATCAAGCTCAACTTCAAGATGCAATTCCAAGATGGGCTTGGATTTGACACAAGGGTGGCTCCACCATACACTTCTACGAGTTTCGATTCTTGGAAATCAAGAATCGAAAATTTTCTTATAATGGAGATAGAGCAATGGTTTGCTCTAATGGAAGGCTTCAAGGCTCCAAGAAATTCAAAGGGCAAAGTTCTAAAGAAAAGCAAATGGAGCCCGGAGCAAGTCCAAAGGTGCGAGGCAAATGACAAAGTGACCAAGTTTTTGGTCAATTTATTGCCAAGCACCATCCTTTGCAAAATTGGAGAGTTTGAAGATGCAAAGGAGCTATGGAGCAAATTGGCCAAGCTTCATGAAGAGATCCCCTCCACTGTACAAGATCATGAAGAATCCAGAGAGGGTGACTCTTTGGAGCAAGACCAAGAGGAGGACTCCGAGGTTGAGAGATGCTCAACCTCCGAAGAAGAGGAAATCCAAGAAGCTTCATCCTCAAGGGAATGCAACGAAGGGAATAAGGAGGGAGCATACTCCTTGTTTCATGTTCAAGATGATGAAGCCTCCACCTCTAGGATTGAGGGGGAGCAATCCTTGGTGACGCCGGATCAAGAAGAAGGAGAAGCTTCTACATCCGGGTCAAGTGAAGAAGAAGAAGATGGTGCCACCTCCGAAATTCAAGAAATAGCAAATGGAGGAGCAAGTGCCATCCCTACACAAGAAGGTATAAATGTTTCAATTAAAAATAAAAATCATATAATATGTTTTGAGTGTAGGGAAAGTGGGCACTACAAGAGCAAGTGTCCCAATTTGGCCAAGAAGAAGGGTCAAGTGACGCAAAAGGGCAAGGAGAAGCCCGAGGAGACCATTCCCGGAACAAAGAAGAGCAAGGAGCATATCATATGCTTCTCTTGCAATCAAAAGGGACATTACCGGAGTCAATGCCTCAAGGGGAAGAAGATGGTCAAGGCTCAAGGAGGCATTAGTCAAGGGGGAGCCTCCAAGGTAAAGAAGAAGGTAACATTTATTGAGCCTACTCCTTTACATTATGGTAAAAAGCATGATAGTTCTAATTTTTATCATTTTAATGCAATTTACCATAAGAATAGAAAGCATGAGGGCTTTAAGGAAAAGCATGTGGCCCTACATGCCAAAACTACTATCCCTAAGGCTAGGAATGTAGGTAAAAACCTAGGCGATAACTCTAAGGATTTAAGATACAAGCCTAGAAACAAAAATGCTCATGGATCAAACACTAAGGACTTAGTGAGAGAAAATCAAGTCTTGAGGTCAAGACTTGATAAAATGGAAAAGACCCTAAAAAGGATGGAAAATATCCTATTAGGGCAAAATGAGCATAACTTAGGGTTAGGAAAATCAAAGCCATCCGATGGCCATAAAGGTTTGGGATACAAACCAAAAACTAAGAAGGATGTGCCTAGCTATCATAGGGTTCCATATAGTTATGGCACAAACCCTAGGTCTAGTTGTCAAGTCAAAAATACTAGGGAAGTCATCCCTAAGAGTGTTTTTGCAACAAACGTGACGAAGGCTTCTAAGAAGTCTAAGAAAGTCACAAACAAGGTCACAAGGGAGGCTATCCCTAGGGTTGACCTAGAAAATGTGACCAAGGCTTCTAAGAAGCTCAACAAGGTCACTAGGAAGGTATCTAGGGAAGTTATCCCTAGTGAGTACCTAGAGCATCCAAGGAGCACCAATAGGTGTTGGGTTCCTAGGAGCATCTTCTCTACCCCATAGATGGGTTAGAGAGTGTCAACTCCGATTAGAAGGGTAGTTAACCCAACTTTGAGGAAATTGACACTCAAGGAGCATTTTCAAGGTTTTTGTTAACCTTTGAAAATGAAATGGAACTAATATTTACTCCTTGAAAGAGTAAAATGTGCCTAATGGTGGAAAATTGATTTTATCTTAAAAAGGCATAAATTGGGAAAACCTAGAGAAATACCAAGTTGGGATTTTGGTATTCTCTTATAAATTTTAAGGCACTCCGAGCCTTGATTTATGTGATTACTCTTGAGGAAAAATGGAATATGCCAACATTTGAGGATAAGCTTAATTTCAATTGGCATAAATTAATCAAGAGAATTAGAAATGCCCATTTAGGTTTTGGCACTCTCTTGAAGCACTTTGGGCAATCTAGGGTTTAAGTTTTAGGATTAGCTAAGATTAACGATACTTAGATAGGTAATCTAGGTATATTTTATTTATGCTAAACCTTGCCATGATTGTTTGCTCATAATATGCCATGACATCATATTTTATCTTATTTGTATTTTGCATTCATGACTTATCATGAGAAATACAAAAATACCATGTCATGTCATACATACATCATGTAGTTATAGGAATCTTTCTTTTGAAAGCTATTTTATTTTGATGTATGCCATAACATTATCATGCATTATGTTTATTTCCTTAAAAATTAAGGACATATGGCATTAGTTAAACAAGTGGCATTTGTTTACAACAAGTGGAATAAACAAGTGACATTTGTTTAACAAGTAAATCAACAAGTAACATCCTTTGTGGATGTCTACCTCTCAAAATGCCTAGATAGATATGCATGATCCCTAGAATAGGGCAAAACCAAAATCTTACATCTCACAAAGACCTATAAGATGACTTGTATGTGTTTCAGTGCACATTAGATACAAGTGAGATGTTAGGATGATGAACAAAACTCAAGATGTTGATTAAGTGCATTCTTTTGAGTTTTAAGTTCATCAAAACACATAGTTATGTGTTTTCCCATCATTGGGAAAGCTAATGTACAAGTCATGTGCATTATGCCCAAGGAACATGATGGGATATTGGTTTTGAAAATGTTTTTAAAATGTTTTTGGAAAACTTTGGTGAAGGCTATCTTTTGATAGTAATCACCATTGAATAGTTAGACACAAACTTGAAGAAAACACTAAAGTTTTTGCAAGCCTTCAAGTTTGTGTCAATCTTTGAAAATATGAAGTATTTTCATAGAAAACTATTTTTCCTTGATTGTATATACCCTAAATAATGTCTACACGAAATTTCATAATTTTTGGATTTTTGTAGAATTTTCTAGGGGTTTCTGAAGTTGACTGAAATGGAATTTCAGCAACTATCAGAGCTCCGATCGATCCATGGATCGATTGGAGTGCCTGAATCGATCCGTGGATCGATTCAGAAGGTAATTCCCGCGAGCAGAAGCTCGTTGGATCGATCAGCCGATCGATCAGCCGATCGATCCAGGGAGTTTCAATCGATCAACTCCAATCGATCCAAGTTGCTGATTTTGGCTGGGAAGGCCTGATTTCAGCATCTTTGAACCTATTTTAGTCTAGGTAACCATTCCAAACCCCTTAAAATACATTTGTATACATAAAAAGGGTGTTTTCATGTGAAAACAAGGATGGATTGGTTAAGGAAGGCTAAGTTGAAGTTTAGGTTGAGGTTTGTTTCAAATTTTGAATATTTGAATCTCAAAACTTCTAATTTTGGGTTTCCTAAAGGTTTAGGGATTCCAAGTCATTGTTGGTGCAATGACAAAAGTTACCACCATGTCTTTAGGGGGAGGGACTCTTTAAAGACATGAAAAATTTATTTTTCATGAACCTTGGAAGGTGGTTAACCTTCTTTAAAGAAAATGCTCATGTATGAGCTTTTGAACTTGAAATGGGGAGTGGATATCCTCATTATATCATGTGGGAACTCAAGTGGTTAGAAAATGCTCAAGGTTGGGTATTTGTCTACATTGAGGGAGAAGTTAAGGAAGAATGAAGGGTATGAAACCTTCATTATTGTGTTGATCACAATGAGTGAAGTTGTGATCACGATGAGCAACTCTTCAGGGGGAGAGTCTTCAACAAATGGAGTTGTTGAAGTGTGCCCAAAATTGGAGCATGGGTTGATGTGTTTTATTAGTAGGGGGTTGATGTGTGCCAATAGGGGGAGAATGAAAGGAAGTAAGTTAGGTTTTCATTACCTAGAGGGAGTTTGCCCTCTTAGGGGGAGAATGAAAAGTTTAACTTATGTGTTCATTACCTAGTGGCATGAAGAAGGAGGCTATAGGATTAGCTTAACTTACATGTGGTATTGTAAGTGTTATTGTGGTATTGTCAAACATCAAAAAGGGGGAGATTGTTGGTGCAACATCCCTCAGGTCAAGGTTGACCTGGTTGACCAAGCTGAGTCTTGGTTTGAGTTTAGATGTTTGACAATAAGATATTGATTGAAGAAGAGTCAAGTAGGTCAAGGGAGTGACCGGATACTTGACTGGGAAGTCCTAGTGAGTGAAGCTAGGCAGATGGAAAGTCCTAGTGAGTGAAGCTAGGCAGATGGAAAACCCTAGTGAGTGAAACTAGGTGAAAGTCCTGGTGAGTGAAGCTAGGCAAGGGAAATCCAGATGGATCAAGGAAGATCGGACATCTGGTGTTGGGAAGTCCAAGTAGGTCAAGAGAGTGACTGGATACTTGGCATGAAAGAAAAGTCCAAGTGGGTCAAAGGGATTGACCGGACACTTGTTGGGGAGTCCTGGCAGGTCAAGGGAGTGACCAGATGCTAGGCATGATGTACCAACAGGTCAAGGTTGACCGGATGTTGGTTTGGGAGGTTCGGGACTTGGTTTTGGGCAAAAACCAAGTGCTGGATCGATCAGTGGATCGATCCAAATCTTTCCCAGCGAACAGAGAGCCTCTGGATCGATCGGTGGATCGATCCAGAGGTCCCAATCGATCAGCCGATCGATTGGGACGCTGCTGCTTCGCGCGATAAGCGCTGGATCGATCCGTGGATCGATCCAGGCGCTTTCCCAGAGCACAGAGACGCTCTGGATCGATCCGTGGATCGATCCAAAGTCTCCCCGATCGATTGGGAACATTCGAATCGATCGGGATCCGACCGTTGGCATCGATAAAAGCCGCAGGCGCACGATTCCTTCGGTATCTCTTCTCCGATTCACTCCAGATCTTTCGCCAACTTCTCCACAGCGCTCTCAAAGATCAGATCGCCAGTTCTTGAAGGATCTTGGAAGCTTTCCAAGTCAAGAGGCGGATCAAAGGCAAGAAGAGAAGCTAGGGTTAGGGTTTTCTGTACTCATTGTAAGCTTTGCGCTTGTATTTTGTTTCCCTTTCCTTTCTTCTTGTACTGAGAGTCTTGTAGGGCTTCTCCGCCCTCGGTAGTTACCGAAAAGGAGTGTTTTCATAGTGGAGGGTGCGTGCGTGGTGTGGATCATTGGATTAGTCACCTCTTGTGAGGTGGATACCAAGTAAACCAACCTTGTTAGCGTTGTGTGTTTGTTTCTGTTATTTTCCGCTGCATATCCTTGAAGAAACAAGCCACGCCGAGCGACGAGCACGCGACGAGCTATTCACCCCCCCTCTAGCTACTTTTGGTCCTAACAGTTTCGACCCGCATGACGAAGAGCTGTGCGACCCCGTCGAGAGGCCCGGGGGGCTCCTCGGAAGACCCGCCTAGCTCGGTGGCTAGCCTGAGCGTGACCCTGATTCCCGCTCAGGGCGACCTGTGGAGGAGGAGCTTCGTGCGCAGTGGGGGCGGAAACGGGTTGGACTGCTACCCCAGGCGAAATGGGGCCAGGATAAGGGAGTAGCCTCCTCTCCAAGATTACTCGGCCACGCCGCATTATCTCCAGATCGTCTAGGGGCAGGGGCAGAATCTCGGAGGCACGATACAGGGCCTCCGCTGTAGGCGTCGACACGGAAGGTTATCTTTGCAGATAAAACAAGCGTAAACAGGAGAGAAGAGCTAAGTGCGGATTTACCCAATGAGCGCGACGCCCCAGAGAAGGAGGGATTCAGACGGAAAAAAGAAAGCATATCTCCAGACAGCAGTCTCGTCAGATCTAGGCGCCAAAGCTCCATTCTTGTCGCCGCTGCAGCATAGGAGAGGTCCATATGATACTCTTCCAACGCCGGGGGCGGAGGAAGTTCAGGTTGCCAACACATAGGCCAGCCTGTCTCTTCAGGAAACCGGAGAAAAAAGAATTTTTTCCTCCAGTTGGCGCGAGGAGGGGGAAGACGGGAGAAAAGGCAGTTTGATTGCGAGCTTGAAATTCAAAAGACCATCGGCACACCGAGCGAGGGCAAAGAAGCAATGAAAGAGGGGAGCAAACCAGGAAACTTCGCAAACCTCACAGAGTATCACGAAGCCACATAAAATCTTTATGGAGTCGGGAGTTAACTGACCTAAGGGGATGTTGAAGTAGCGGCACACTACAGATAGGAAAGGATGTGGAGGTAGACGAAGGCCAGAGACAAATTGCTCAGTGAAGAAAGTACACGAACCCGGCGGAGGATCGAAGTAAAGGTTTGCGACAGTGGGGATGATAGGGCGGAAGCTTGCCGGGATTTCATAAGTGTACCGTAGGTCATCCCAATCTAACTCGGCGAAGTTTGAAATGCCTGGGAAATGCTCCGCCAACAGAGAGGCCCAGGAAGGAGAGGCCATGGAGGAAGATAACACCTTAGAGGGTGGAGAGGACAATCGCAAAGGAACGCCGAAGAAGGGACGGATTACAGAAAGGTCTCAGAGGAAATTAGTCGGTGGCGGCGACGTTTGAGTGCTCTACTGTGAGGGTGAAAGAAAGAGTCAGACGATACTTATAGGTATGGTGGGTGCAGGACATTTTCATAAGTCAGCAACGGACGGTAGATACAGGGTTTGAAGCAGACGAGGAATGCTCTGTGATGAGCTTCGAGAAGATAAACAAGGGGCATTAAGGGAACGACAAGGGCTCAATATACGAAGTGCCTCCCTAGGAAGTTGTTCCAAACGGGACAGAAGTGTACGGAGGGTTCACCAGAAGGCGGATAAGTCAAAACCAGCGAGCTGCACGGACACGTGAGGTAGCCTTTAGCCCGGGCCAGCTCAGTAGAAGGGCAGCGATGGGGGGAGAGGCTACGTAGCGAAGGAAAATAGACAAGGGAAATCTGATCATCAGAGCTTGGCCGAAATCAACGAACGACTGGCCACAGAAAACAAGCTACGAGCACGCGAAGGGGACGCGACACAGTTGTAGGATCGCAGGGGAAAGCGGAGATAAGCAAACCGAGGCCAGTACGATTACACAAATACCACCAAAGAAGAGCCGGTAGCCACGCGTCAAAAGGCAAGCGGCATAACATAGTTTTAGTTACACTACATTCGGAGAAGGAGGAGACAAGTTATCAGGAGCCGACCGAGGAGAAGCCGGGTCGGTTGGTTCAGCAGGAGGAGGGGCAAGGGCTTCAGAAGCTTCGGGGAGGGCGGCAGGAAGACCCTGGGGAGACACCTCTACGGGGGTTGGAGCGGCAGCAGGAGGAGGAGCAGCCTGGAAGAAGAGCCCGTCATCCGCCTCAAAGGAGGGGAAGGTGTCCTGCGGCAATTCCCGGGCCAGGCGAGCAGTATCCAAGAAAGTGGCGGGGGGCGCTGCGCGCAAATAACCTTGCTCGAAAGCTTGTCTCACCCCTCCAGCAGCCCCGTAACTCAGCAGCAGGACCATCCAGCGCCCCAACTTCTGAAGGAAAAAGGAAGAACGCACATAGGCCAAGCGGTAGGCCTCACGAGCTCTCCCGCCAGTGCTCGCCAGGCATCCTTGTCTCGGTAGCCTCATGAGCCGCAGCCAGTCATTCGCCCCGAGACACTGCCTCGGCTCGCAAGCTCACCGCAAAGATTGAAGCCGGGCCGCAAGCTTCCCACCGAGTTCGCAGGTGGTCTCCCACCCACAGCA
Organism: Zingiber officinale; assembly: GCF_018446385.1. NCBI lineage: Eukaryota > Viridiplantae > Streptophyta > Magnoliopsida > Zingiberales > Zingiberaceae > Zingiber > Zingiber officinale. The sequence goes on from NC_056004.1 coordinate 31,129,486, forward strand.
GATTGCCACGGCTTGGGCTTCACCACCCCGCCAGGAGATCCCGACCTGCTTCACAGAGCCACCTCTGGATCGGCAAGCAACTCGCCTCTTTTTCAGTTCGAGGTCGCCGCTCGATGGCGCTCCACTTCAGAGGCCGAGAGGACTCTCGCCTTTAAGGTCGCCTCCAATGCCCGCAGCTTGTTGATTGCGGCGTAGAAAGGGCTCAGGTGAGGCCGCTGATTCCCCAGCGGCATGCAGATGCGAGTCCAGGCCTGAAAGATGAAGGGGGTTCCAGTTCCCGAGACGGGCCTTGAGTGCCACATTCTCCCGTTCTAGCTCGGCTGCTCGTTGGACTACGCTCAGACTCGCCGAGCAGGTCTGCAAATGCCCATAGGAGGGGGAAAGGAGGTTATGGAAACACACGCACGCCCGGAAAAAAGAAAGAGGGGAAGAAGGGACTCACCGCGACCAGAGAACAAGCAACCTGATCAAGCTCTCCCAGAGGGTATTCGCTTTCCCAGAACTGCCGATGAGCCGATTGCCAGGAGTTAGCCAAGGCCCGGTGGAAGTCGACCCTGCCAAAAAAAGGGGATGAGGGGGCAGCCGGCACGTTCGCCGGGTCAGTCGCCGAAGGAAGCCTCCAGAGGGCCCTGAAGGCCCAGTCCGGGGAGTGCTGTTCAGAAATAGGCACGGCCGGGCTCGTTGGCATCAGAGGGGAGGAGGCTGGAGGAGTCAACGAACCCGGGGGTTGGCCACCAGAAGGTGAAGGCGGGGCAGGTAGCACGCTCGGGGGTGGCGCCATAGTAAGTCGGTCTGATGGCGGGCTTACCACCTCTAGGTCACAGGCATGTTCCTGGCCCGAGCTCGGCTCCTGAGCCGAGCTCGTGCCCGAAGACTTGGAAGGGGAAGAAAGAACCACCACGCGTTGGCGCTGTGAAGGTGGAGGAGAAGTGGCGGTAACCGGGGCCGTCCGTTTGCTATTCCGCGTCACACGCAGTCGCAGAGTAGGACGGAGAGGAGGAGCCTGTCTAGTGGGCGAGGAAGCAGTCGCCGATTGATCGGAGGTGTGGGACAATGCTGGGTCTGCAGCGCTGGGGGAAGGTAGCACTGAGAACGGCGGGACAATCACAACATCAGAGGTCGGGGGTGCTGGAAGTTGAGGACCGAGGGCAGCAGCTGGATCGGAAGGTAGGCCTGGTGTCAGCTCCTGATGTAGGGCTTCAAGGACAGCAATTGCGGGCATCTCTTGGCAGGCGAAGGAACGAAGGATAGCTGCCGCTACAAGAATAAAAAAGAAAAAGCACCTCAGTTAGCGAAGAGCGGCGTGCAAGAAGAGACAACTTACCAAAGGGAGCGCCGATTTCTGCAGGGACGGGACTAAGACCGAAGGTGTATAAGATGCCTTCCAGCATCAACACAGACAAGCGAACCAGAACACCGGTCAACTTGTCCGCAGCTGTAAAGCAGGCAGATTCATGAACATGTGGGGGAAAAGCCGGGAGGGGGTGCCACTGAGAAGGCCCGGCTAAAGGGGAAGGCGGTTTAAGAAAGAAAAAGCGGGACCTCTAGCCCTTATTAGAAGAAGGTAGGCCGTCAAAGAACTTAAAGCCTGGCTTGGCCTGAACGTTGAATATCCCCGCCTCAGCTCGCCGGAAAGAATAGAAGTGCTGGAATAGGTGAGGCGTCAAGGGAATCCGATAGATACGGTATAAGATGACGGTTCCACAGATAGCTCGAAATACATTGGGAGCGAATTGGGAGACGCCGATGCCACAATACTGGCACAAATCTGAAATAAAGGGATGCAAAGGAAAGAGAAGACCGCCCATAATCTGATCTTTAAAGACAGTGATACAGCCTTCAGGAGGGGACGAAGGATGTTCATTAGGTGATGGGAGTCGAAGCTCATAGGAGGGATCCAATCGCAGAAGGGATTGTACTACCGACAGGTCATGGGGGTCTAAATCCGAAAGATAGCATGAATACCAGGGGAGGTCCTTACCATCCATCGTCGCGGGGAAGAAGCAAGCAAGAAGGGTTGAGGCGAGAAGGATCACAGGCCAGGAACGAGCAGAAGAGCAGAAGGGTCGCGAGCTCAGGCCGGAAGATGGCAAGTTGCACTAACAAAGACGAGCACGGAGGAGGAGAGGGGGAGAACGAAGCGTTGGAAAGGAAGCGGCAGATGACCTTTAGGGTTTATAAAGCCCATTCAGGCCTAGGAAGCATCGAGAATCGGGCCGAGTATCTTTTTAGGTAACCCGCCCCGCGCCGTCTAAGGAGAAGTAAGCACGGAGGCGTACGAAAAAGGTATGGAAACTGACGTCAGGAAGCGTAGACCATAAATGCAACGGACATGTGTCAGCATAAGAATAAACCTATTAAAGATGAGCGTGGCGGGGTAATCATGACAAGGTGTGGTTTTAAAAAAGAAGCATCCCTCGGTAGCGTCAAGCGGGATATTTTACAGAGTTGCAAAAGCCAGGTAATCCAGTAGAGGTCGCGCAGGGAACAGGGCTGATCAGCGAAAGTTAGGAAGGCACGGGTTGGCAATCAGGAGAGCTGCTTACTCGAAGTAGCTAGGCAAACATCTCGGTGGAAACAGCCCCCGAGCCGGTTCGTTAGCCACACCAGCATGCAAAGGGCACGCGAAGATCCCACAAGCTAGAAGAGCGTCGCGTACCCAGGGCCGAATAAGGTTCATGTTCCCTCTCTCCCGCCCACGTCCTATACTATGCGTGATATGCTTGCAGGAAGACGAGGGACACAGCAGAGCGAGCGCAAAACTGGCAAATAACGCCCGGTAAAAGCAATTAAGGCGGTTCGGATGGGGCAGATGGAGGATGAAGAGAGCATCACATCTGTCTTACTGGCGAGGAGGGTCCAGCGGGTCTCGGACTAGCGCCATCGCCACCGGTCTCGGACCGGAGTATCATTACTGGTCTCGGACCAGCGCCATCGCCACCGGTCTCGGACCGGAGTACCCAGACTCTCGCCCCAGTGCGAGTTATAAGTGAGCTCTGCTCTCACGCCCAACGACCTTTTTAGGTCGGCTCCCATGCGAGAATTAAAAGTGAGCCCTGTGCTCACGCCCAACGACCTTTTAGGTCGGTAATCCCAGACTCTCGCCCCAGTGCGAGTTATAAGTGAGCTCTGCTCTCACGCCCAACGACCTTTTTAGGTCGGCTCCCATGCGAGAATTAAAAGTGAGCCCTGTGCTCACGCCCAACGACCTTTTAGGTCGGTAATCCCAGACTCTCGCCCCAGTGCGAGTTATAAGTGAGCTCTGCTCTCACGCCCAACGACCTTTTTAGGTCGGCTCCCATGCGAGAATTAAAAGTGAGCCCTGTGCTCACGCCCAACGACCTTTTAGGTCGGTAATCCCAGACTCTCGCCCCAGTGCGAGTTATAAGTGAGCTCTGCTCTCACGCCCAACGACCTTTTTAGGTCGGCTCCCATGCGAGAATTAAAAGTGAGCCCTGTGCTCACGCCCAACGACCTTTTAGGTCGGTAGTCCCAGACTCTCGCCCAAGGCGAGTTATAAGTGAGCTCGCTCACGCCCAACGACCTTTTAGGTCGGCTCCCATGCGAGAATTAAAGTGAGCCCTGCTCACGCCAACCACCTTTAGGTCTGCATCCTGCACTCGCCCAAAGGCGAGTTATAAGTGAGCTCGCTCTCACGCCCAACGACCTTTTAGGTCGGCCCCATGCGAGAATTAAAGTGAGCCCTGTGCTCACGCCCAACGACCTTTAGGTCGGCTCCCATGCGGGTCAAGTTATAAGTGAGCTCGCTCACGCCCAACGACCTTTCAGTCGGCACCCATGCGCTCAACCCCTCTGCGAAAACCATAAGCGAACTCGGTGCATATGCCTAACTACCTTCCCGAGAGACGCCTCACCTTGAGCGTAACGCTTTCCGTAATCAGGTCAGCAGTATCTGGAATTATTTTATGCAAATTGCAAATATGCAGCAAATACAAAGGGCAAGAGGCGTGAAAGGCCATCTATCCTACTCCTACAGCGCCAATATTGACTACGAAATCAGGTTTTACACGTTCATCACAGTTGTAATTTTCAAGTACTACATTGACTTTATCATCTAAAACACATGCATGAAAAGAAATCATGAAGCGACTCTAGGCTCCTACACAGGGGCCAATTTCTAAAGACGTGTTTGCTAGATGAAAATTGAGCAGGAGAAACTGGGCCAAAAGGGGACGGATCGACGAGCGCAGCAACGTCGTTCAGCAAGGGATGGATACGGCCTAGGCCACAAGCAGAAGCGCCATTTGGCAAAGGAGCCACCGCGACAACTATTCCCCAGGCCAGCTTGAACTCGGGGAAAAGATGGGCCCTGGGGAATGAGCACTTCCGCGTGAAGACTTGTCAGGAGACTCGGGGGCGTTCACAGCTTGAGCCAGCTCCGCGCGCAAAGAGCTAATGACAGCTTGCTGCTGAGTGATAGTACGTTGCTTATCCTCAAGACCTGAACGGAGGAGAGATAACTCTGTTTCATGCTCTCGTTGCAAACGGTCTTGGCGGCTAATTTGGTGCTGCAGATCAAACTGGTATTCGTCTTTCATCGCCTTTTCTGCATGCACACGAGATTTTGTGAGACGATACAGGGCGTCCATGTTATGCAAAGCAGCCAACAGACGAGCCCGATCCCGGGACAGGCGCTCCAGTTCGCGTTCTTTCTCGGCAAGTTGCGAGGTGAGCTGATCTATCCGCATTTGGGAAGGTAGTTGAGTAACTTCGTCCAAAGAAGGAGAATGCATTTCGGAGGAAAGAAGCAGGTAAAGCACGGGCGAGCAAGAGATAGTAGGGAAGCAGGAATGAAGAAGGATAGAGCGAAGAAGTGACCGTGAGGCTCTTTATAAAGAAGGCGGGGGGCCAAGTCAAAGCAAAGGCATGGGCGCGACACCCCAAGCGACTGGTGAAGTAAGGAAGAAGGCATGGTATCCCAAGCAACGCGACACAAAAGCTGATACGTGACGCAGGAAGCAGGGTGCGCAGAGATATGCTGAGATCATAGAGATACGCTGAGGCAGATACACAGAGATCTGCTGAGATCACAAATATAGGCCGAAGTCACAGAAAGGTGCAGAGGTCTAGTCAGTCAGACTGTCGTCCTCCTTCGACTAGACTTGTGGGGGAGGCTTGTGATACGGTTAGTGATGGAAGGGCCCAAGAGGAAAGGATTGGAAAAGTCCAGGCTATGTGGCGGTCAAAAGTTACGAGGAGGTGGCGGTCAATAGTCATGGCGACTTGGCGTTCAAAAAGGGCAGGCTGACAGGGCAGTCAGGGCTCAGCATAGGCGGAAGCGGGTTGGGGTCGGCAGAGCTGAGCGGAATCAGCCCGAGCTACAGATCTGCGGTGGAGGGCCAGGAAGTACAAAGTGCAGGACGCAAGTCGAGGTCGGCAGAGCTGAGCAGAGGCCAAGAACTGGAGGTATAGGCCAACGAGTCAGGGTCGGCAGAGCTGAGCGGAGTCAGCCCGAGCTACAGATCTGCGGTGAAGGGCCAGGAAGTACAAAGTGCAGGACGCAAGTCGAGGTCGGCAGAGCTGAGCGGAGTCAGCCCGAGCTACAGATCTGCGGTGAAGGGCCAGGAAGTACAAAGTGCAGGACGCAAGTCGAGGTCGGCAGAGCTGAGCAGAGGCCAAGAACTGGAGGTATAGGCCAACGAGTCAGGGTCGGCAGAGCTGAGCGGAGTCAGCCCGAGCTACAGATCTGCGGTGAAGGGCCAGGAAGTACAAAGTGCAGGACGCAAGTCGAGGTCGGCAGAGCTGAGCGGAGTCAGCCCGAGCTACAGATCTGCGGTGAAGGGCCAGGAAGTACAAAGTGCAGGACGCAAGTCGAGGTCGGCAGAGCTGAGCAGAGGCCAAGAACTGGAGGTATAGGCCAACGAGTCAGGGTCGGCAGAGCTGAGCGGAGTCAGCCCGAGCTACAGATCTGCGGTGAAGGGCCAGGAAGTACAAAGTGCAGGACGCAAGTCGAGGTCGGTAAAGCTGAGTAGAGGCCACGAACTGGAGGTATAGGCTAACGAGTTAGGGTCGGCAGAGCTGAGCGGAGTCAGCCCGAGCTACAGATCTGCGGTGAAGGGCCAGGAAGTACAAAGTGCAGGACGCAAGTCGAGGTCGGTAGAGCTAAGCAGAGGCCAAGAATTGGAAGTATAAGCCAACGGGCCGGGAGCGGCAGAGCTGATCAGAAGCAGCCCGAGCTACAGACCTGCGGTTGAGGGCCAGAAAGTACAAAGCACAGGATGCAGGGTGAAGATTAGCGTAGCTAGGTCTAGACAGTTAGGGCTGCAGGTTTGCGAGTTGGAGGCCTGGAAGTGCGAACCACTGGTGCAGGCTGGTGCGCAGACATAATGAATCGGAGGAGCTAAGTGATAAGGGAGCGGAGAATCTCAACGGCCCGTCAGGGGTAATCATTACATACCAATAATGCGGGTGAAGGCGAAGGTTCCTGAAACGAAAAGATGCCCTCATAGCCAGTAGTAGCCTGCCAGCTGTCCCTCATTACAGGACAAAACCCAAGTGCGAAGGCGGAGGTTCCTAACAGAAAGATGCTCTCACAACAAATAGCGACGCGACAGGTGTCCTGGACTAGCGGACAAAGCCGGGCGTCTAACGTTTTCTGACAGGAGGGCAGGTTCTGGCAGGAGGACGCATAAAAGGGGAGAAATCCCTCGTACGTAGGTACGCGCACATACTCTCTCGTCACTTTTTTCCACAACTGTTTTTTCTTCTTCTTCTCTCTGTTTTTTCTGGGGAAAAAGGACCTGACTTGAGCGTCGGAGGGCCTGATCCGGGGACTTTTTCCCTGGGTTTCGGTCTCTAACGTGAAGGGGAGATCGTCTGAGTGTGTGCAGGGGTCCTGTAGGGCGTCAGCCACCCGTGGGGAGCCTGCATCGCCCGCGACTTCCCGTCAACGCCCAGTCCACCGCGACCGGCCTCTGTCCGACTCAGCCTCCGGACGGGATCAGTCATCTTAAGCTAAGTTCTCATGCATTTTTTAGACAACAATTTGATTTCCATATCAAATTGAGTTTTTATCCTTAAATCAATTTAATTGATCATAAATGCAAGAGATGATGACATGGCATAAAAAAATATCATAAGTGAAAACATGTGCCAATGTCATGATGTCATGTCATAAAGTATGAAACTTAAATAAGGCATGACATATAACTAACCTAAGCATTATCATGACATTTCAAATGATAATAAAATAAATATGATGTCATGATATGGCATATGGCAAACAATATATGAAAAATAACATATAAAGGTATAGAAAATACCTAATTTTAGCCTTAGTTGCCATTTTGATAATTTTGATCATTTTGCCATAAATTCTATATTCCTAAGTGTAATAGACCTAAAATCATATACTAAAGGCTTTTAGATCACTATGTGCCAATTAGATTGATCCTAGAAAACTCCTCAAATGTAGTTGGGACATCCTAATCACCTTAGGAATAGTTCTTTATTTCATTTTCAAAGCTTGATTACACCTTGAATATGACACCTTTTGCCATGAGTAGGTTAACTACCTATCCAATTAAGGTTGGCACACCCTAAATCATCTAGCGTGAAGGAATCACGCTCCTAGGAACCCAATACCTATTGGAGCTCATTGGGTTCACTAAATATTCACTAGGGATAACTTCCCTAGCAACCCTCCTAATGACCCTCCTAGGCTTTAAAGCCTTGGTCATTTGGGACTCATCGAGATCAACTCTAGGGGTGACTCCCCTTGTGACCTTGGTGATAGTCTTTCTAGCCCTAGGTCTTGTTCCATAATCGAATGGAACATTATGATAAGTGGGCTTGACCACTTGAGTCTTAGGTTTGTGACCCAAACCTCTCATGTTCCTGGGCTTTGATTTCTGACCCTTAGACCCTTGAGTTGACTTCTCTAAATTCTTAAGGGTCTTTTCTAAGTTGTCAAGTCTTGACCTCAAGACTTAATTTTCCTTCTCTAATACCTCAAGCTTTAATTTTCCATTTTTCTTTGATGTATTCCTAGGCATATGTCTAGTTGTTTTGGAATTCCTACCTAGGTTTTCCTTAACCTTAGATGAGTTAATTCTAGGGTTGATTTTTCTAGTATTGTCCTTATCTAGGCTAACATGTTTGGCACCTAAGCACGTGTATCGGTTACTATAGTTATCATGCTTATTATTATTGACAATAGCAATAAGGCTACTAGCATGCATCCTACTAGATTTGCAAGAATGTACCTTAGAGATTACCTTAGGGTTTGCCTTAGCTCCCCCTATAGACGTGTTCGGTCTCTTGTCCTTGTGAGATTGCCTCCCCCTCGGACATTGGCTCCTATAGTGTCCCATTCGCTTGCATTGGAAGCACACCACGTGCTCCTTGCCCTTGCGTATCGGGACTCCGGCTTCCTTGACTTTTGGTGCCGGTGGAGTCTTCCTAATCCTCTTTGGACATTTGCTCTTGTAATGCCCATATTCCCTACACTCAAAGCACATTATATGTAATTTACTTGAAATTAAGTTGCTTGAGTTACCTAGGGTTGATGATGGATATAAGCTCTCTTCTTCATCCCTTCCGGAGGTAGAGGCTTCTTCTTCTTGCACCAATCTTGATGAAGAACTCTCCTCCTCTTCTTCCTTAGATGTTGAGTAGCTCTCAACTTCTAATTCCATACCTCCATGATGTGAGCTACTTGGCTCACTTGACTTCTCTTCATGACTTAAATTGGAGCTCTCCTCATGGAACTTAGCCAAGTTGTTCCAAAACTCATTGGCATCGTTGTATCCACCTATCTTACACAAGATATCATTAGGTAATGAAAATTCAAGGATTTTCGTTACCTCGTCGTTGATTGTGGATTGGTGGATTTGTTCCTTCGTCCACTTCTTCTTCTCGAGAGTATCTCCCTTTTTATCCACCGGAGGAATAAAACCTACTTGTACACAATTCCAATTTACTAGGTTAGTCATAAGAAAATACTTTATTCTTACCTTCCAAAACGCGAAGTCGTCGCGATCGTAGAAGGGTGGAATCGTGATGTCTTCTCCAAGTTGATCCATTCTCTAGCTTGTGCTCCCCCGGGTGTTAATCCGACGAAGAGCAACCTTGCTCTGATACCACTTGTTAGGACCTTCGGATAGCAGCTAGAGAGGGAGGGTGTGAATAGACGACCTCAAATTATTGTTTCTTCCTACAATTTAGGTTAGCGCAGCGGAAATATAATGTAGAAACGAAAGTGGAGAAGATCAAACCTCAAACACGTTGATGTAACGAGGTTCGGAGATGATACTCCTACTCCTCGGCGTGTCCGTAAGGTGGACGAAGCCTATCAATCCGTCGGTGGATGAGACCCCGGAAAACCGGCTACTAGAAACTCATTCTGGGTGGAGAAACCTCGCCACAAACTTCTTGCAACAGCAAGATAGGAGTACAAAGATACAGCACAATACAAAGGCAGTAAGAATGTAAAACACAGCTTGCCTTCTCGTCGACTGGATTAAGCAGCAACTTCATGAAACACCTACAACAGCAGGAACCAGCCGAAGGAAGCTTCCACGAAGCTTCAGGAAAATGAGAGCTCAGCAAAGCTCTGATTGCAGTAAGATCAGAAAGAAAAGAGAGGCAGGCCTTCTACTGTAGAAGCACTCGACCCTTTATATCCCTGAACCTGCGAACCTGTGAAGAGGGCAGAAGACACAGCAGAAATATAGCCGTTGTGACTCAACGGCTAGAGCTGGACCGATCAGGCTCCATCCTGATCGGTTCAGACCTTCTCTGATCGGTCTTGGGACAGATCAGGACCTATTCTGATCGGTCCCTAGACCGATCAGCACGCTTCAAAGAGAGTTGCCCAACTCTCTGATCGGTCTGTGGACCAATCAGGACTCAGGTGGATCGGTCCACAGACTGATCCCCCTCTTTCTTCTCCCGATCTTCTTCGCTTCTGTATGATTACTGATCGGTCACCAGACCGATCAGGTAATTCACAGAAACACACTGTTTGGTTACTGATCGGACACCAGACCGATCAGTCAACCAGCGTATCACTGGATCGGTCACCAGACCAATCCAGGTTTAGAGCTCCCATCCCTAAACCCTACCTGGTCCTGAGAACGTGCTACCGAGCCCTCTCTGACCTAGTCCGGAAAACGAGCTACCGAGCCCTCTCCGACTCCATCGTCCGGTCCAGAGAACGAGCTCCCGAGCCCTCTCTGACCTAGTCCGGAGAACAAGCTACCGAGCCCTCTCCGACTTCGTCCGGTCCAGAGAACGAGCTCCTGAGCCCTCTCTGACCTAGTCCGGAGAACGAGCTACCGAGCCCTCTCCGAGTTCCACGTCCGGTCCAGAGAACGAGCTCCCGAGCCCTCTCTGACCTAGTCCGGAGAACGAGCTGCCGAGCCCTCTCCGACTTCCCATGCCAAGCTTCCATACTTGGACTTCTCCCGTGCCAAGCTCTCTTCTTGGACTTTTCCGTGCCAAGTCTCCATACTTGGACTTTTCCCGTGCCAAGCTCCCTGCTTGGGCTTTTCCGTGCCAAGTCTCCATACTTGGACTTTTCCCCGTGCCAAGCTCCCTGCTTGGACTTTTCCGTGCCAAGTCTCCATACTTGGACTTTTCCCGTGCCAAGTCTCCATACTTGGACTTTACCGAATCAAATCAACTCAAGTCAGGTCAACTAGGTCAACCTTGACCGAAGGTTGCACCCACAATCTCCCAAGTTTGTATTCTTGTCAAACATCAAGATACAACTTTTCTATTCTCGTCAAACATCAAAATACAACTCGAGTCAGGTCAACTCGAGTCGGGTCAACCAGGTCAACCTTGACCTAAGGTTGCAGCAACAATCTCCCCCTTTTTGATGTTTGACAAAAACCATAATTAAGTTAGGTTAACCCGATAACCTAACTTAGGTTTTCCAATAATTCTCCAATCAATGTTCTTCCTTGAACATTCTCCCCAAACTCCAATGTTCTTCCTTGAACAGTCTCTAGACATTTCTCCCCCTTTTTGACACACATCAAAAAGAGTGAATCAAGGTTAAGAGTTTCTTCCTAATGAAAGTCCCATACCTTTCATTGAAACCCTTAATTTCCCCCTTGATATTAAAGACAATAATCAACTTAGTGATAATCTCATATCACTCATCCTCATAAATCGAGTAAAAACTCCCCCTAAAAGTCAACTCCCCTTTGACCAATAGGTAAAACTCCCCCTAAAGGTCAACTCCCCCTTGACCATTGCACCAACAATGTCTTGGAGAGTTTCAACCCTTTAGAAATCTAAAATACAAACTTCCAGCTGAAATTTCAGACAATCAGTCGAAAATCAGCATTTTGGCACGCTCAGCCCTTTACTGGATCGGTCACCAGACCGATCCACACTTCCCTGGATCGTTCCAGTGACCGATCCAGACCTCCCTGGACCGATCAGCATCCCCTCTGATCGGTCCACAAAGCTCTGATAAGAGTTCTGAATTTTTTTTTTCTCCCGAAATTCAGAAACCCCTAAAAAATCACAGAAAATTCCAAAAATTATAAAATTTTGAGGATACATTCCTCATAACATATATTATCATGGAAAAATAGTTTTCTATGAAAATAACTTCCATTTTTAAATCTTGATAAAAAGTTCGAAAGACTTTGAAATAGTTCAAGGTTAATCCATCTTTGTATCAACTTGCTCAATGATGAATGCTATCACTAGAAAAGCTTCATCAAGGTTTTTCAAATCAATTTTGAAATGATTTTAAACCATTCAAATTAGGATCACAATCTTAGGGCTAAATGTACATGACTTGTACACAAGCTTTCCCTATGATCCTCAATTTAGAATTAGGCTCATCTAGGTACAAGAGCTATGCACCTTGATCCTAACTCATAATCCTAATATCTCACTCATATCTAAGGTGTATCAAACACTTCCAAGTCAATTTTGATGTGAGATATGGGTTTAAGTCATCTTAAGCTAAGTTCTCATGCATTTTTTAGACAACAATTTGATTTCCATATCAAATTGAGTTTTTATCCTTAAATCAATTTAATTGATCATAAATGCAAGAGATGATGACATGGCATAAAAAAATATCATAAGTGAAAACATGTGCCAATGTCATGATGTCATGTCATAAAGTATGAAACTTAAATAAGGCATGACATATAACTAACCTAACACTACAACAAAATCGCTCATAGACATCAGTGGAACAACATCGGTTTTAGGCTAAAACCGAAGTCTTTGAGTATTTTACACCGGTTTTTCTAAAAACCGGTGTCTATGAGCGCAGATTTTAGCTCATAGACATCAGTTTTTTAGGCGATGTCTATGAGCGCCCTTTTTTTGGTTAATAGACACCGATTTTAACATCGATTTTTAAAATCCGATGTTAATAAACCCCTTCTTAAATAATTTAATTTTTTCACCGGCCAAAATTTACAAGACTTCACAAAATTCCCTCCAAACCTAAACCAATATCGTGCCCCTTCTCTCAACATAAACCTAAACCTAAACCTAAACCTCAGCCTCATCTCCCTCTTCCCCTTCCGCCGTCTCGCCCTCGGAGATCTCGCCGTCGCCGTCCCCTTCGTCTGCAAGTCCTGGTACCGCGCCTCCCTCGACCCTAGCTGCTGGCGCCGCCTCAACTTCCGCTCCCTCGATTTCTCGCCGTCGCTGTCCCCTTTGAACAGTGGGTTCATTTCCTCGTCACATCTCCCTGCCCGATTCCGCCGACCCTTCTCTTCTTTCCATTTTTCCCGAGTCGACAGAGCCACTCGTCGCGCCATTTCGCTGCCTAGCTGAGCTTCGCAGGCGGCGCCACAGCTGACGGGGCACAACGCGAGGACGAGTGGAGGCGAGACGAAGAAGAAAGAGGCAAGTGTATCTACCTGTGATAACTCGAAATCCATGAGGTATAGTGGGGTGGAAAACCTATAGAAAGTGAGGATTTGGTATGGATTTCGACTGGTTTTCTTCTGGTAAAGGCTTTGATTGTTCTTCCTGGAGATGTTTTGATTTACTTCTTTTGTAGACGCTTTCGATATGTTTTCCTCTTCTGTGGATGTGTTTGATTGGTTTTTCTTTGTATACGATTCGGGTTGGATTCTTCTCGGTGGGATGTGTTCTTGTTGGAGGTTTCGGTTGAAGGTTACTGCTTGGTTTGCGTATGTTACCCAAAATTGTTTGACAGTGATTTCTGATGTGTTCACAGTAGGTTTTCCTAGAGATTTTGGCTGGTGTTCGATGATTTGAGGTTGAGTTGTGTTGTGTTTTCCATGATGAACAAGTTGTAGAGAGTTGCACGTTACCTGTTTGTTAGAATGGGTCACAGAGAGGTCAGAAGTGATTCGAGCTTTCCTTGAAGTTTTGGTTCCTAATTGGAGGGTTTCGGAATGATTTAGAGTCGAATTTGTGTCTTCGTGAGAAGTTGATTTGAAATCTTTGGGTAATTTCCACTCAATGAATTTTCCCCTGCAGCATCGTTTACGGATTTCTCAATTTTACCCTTTGATGTGCATCTAACTATATACCAATTTAGCTGGATGAGCATTATTAAACCCCTTATTTGGGTTCTTTGCAAATTTTCTTTTGTGTATGCTGCCTAATTAACATTTCTTTATATGCAGCTACATCTGCTTGGTGATCGTGTTGAAGAAGCACTAACAGAGCTGGATGGCTGCTGCCAGAATTCTAGACTTTCAGAGCCTTTCAGGTTCTTTTTTGTTACTAATATTTTTTTTATTTATCACACGCGGTAAGTTTTCTCTTAGTTTAAAGCGAAATTTGTTTGTACATTATGAAACTTAAAAGAGTGGTAGATGGATAAAAATGAAGAAAAAGTTGGGACATTTTTCAAGCTCTTCTTTTAAACTTTCACTGTTTATTGTCTTAGCTACAAAGGTGGGAGAAGAATATCGATCGTCGTTTTCTCATCCCATTCATTCACTTAAAAACTGAATAAAAAATTAAAAATAATGAAGCATTTCAAAAATATGAAAAAGCTGAATAAGTATAAAAATATTAAAAATAATAAAACCACTCTGATTTTTTGTTTAAGTTAATGAAATGTAGTGTTCAAAGTAACCATTGAAGATCCTTGCAACTCTTGTTTTTCTTCCAGATTGAAGGCTAGAATTCTGGAGTGTTTTCAAAGCAATCAAGTGGCTACTATTTGTACCTTTATCATGTTAATCGTGATGTGTTTGTCTTAATTATTTGGGCTTAACTATATGGATCTTATCTTAATGAGTGTAGATCTAATGCTTGATCATTAGATCTAATGAGGTATCTGCAGATCTAATGCTTGATCATTTGTCTGTGAGTTCAAGATGACTTTTTTTTTATGCCGATCAGCAATCTGTAGCAATAGCACATAGTTGTATGCAGATCTAATGCTTAGATCATTCCTCTATGAGTTCAAGATTACTTTTTTTTAACACCGATCAGAAATAAATCTACATATTTCCCAGAAAATAGAGAGGTTTCATCTTTCTAAGTGATATGAACTTGTTATCTCTGATAGTTTTTGTGATCATAACATAGACCAAGGAAGAAATCTTCAAGAAATGAGTTTTTTTTTATTTAATGGATCATGCAAATAATTGTTTTGATATCTGAAATTGTTTTCTTCTTGTCCAATTGATTTACATAGATTTTTTCTTCTTTTAATAATTGATAGAAGATTGATTTTTCAAACCTTTGATAATGTGATATTCCATAATGAAACTCATAAAAGAGGAGCACAGAGATTATAGTCTTCATTTCCATGTGTTATTTATGTTTCCTAGTATTGTTATGTTCTTTGGAAATCTCCTTGTAAGAGTTTGCAAAAGTGTTCTGTTTGTCCATCCCTGAAGCCTTGTCCCTTTGAAGCCTAATGTCTAGCAATGGGTTCATCAAGGCCTCATATAATGTCATTGTGCATAAGAGAGATGCAAGTTCTTCTACAGTGTATTTCGATACCTTGCTCAGATACACTAGTTTTGAATAGCATATATAAATTTATGAAGCAATAGTGAAGCAAAATTTGTATAAGCTAAATAGCCTTACCGCGACATCTACATGTGTCAGGATGGGGAACTAATGAGAAGACACTGATCAACATTTTAGCGCATAGATATGCCACCCAAAGAAAGCAGATTCAGTTGGCTTACGAGGAATTGTACAACGAGAGTCTCACCAAAAAGCTCGAATCAGAACTGAAAGGAAACTTTGAGGTGGTTATTTTTCTCAACCTTTATTGTCCAATGAATGTTTTTATCTGTAGGGGCAACATCATTTGTAGAAGCTAATATTAATTATTTGAAAAATTTATAAATGTGAAGAGATCGACATGAACTTAGATATGACTTGAACCAATACTATGAATGTAAGTACATAATTAATGGTAGATTGATAGGACTTGTGGCTTGTTATGCGTGATATGCTTATGTACACTATCACATTGTAGCGGTGTATCTGATTATGTTTGATTCTTCAGAAAGTTGTATACCGCTGGAAACATCCACACTTCCAATCAAAACTTGACACTCTTAATTTGATAGCATGTAAACGTTTACAAAAAGCATTAGATGTTTTGTTTCACAAGAGTGAAAACTAGTTGCTTCTACTTAATATGTACATGGTTTATGCATATGGCTTAGGTGAAAAGGAGAAAAGAACCCACACAAATTGGGACGAATTTAGCTCTGACATAGCATGTACAGTAGCTTAGGGATGACCTTAAGCAATTCACACAACATAAAACACATGAATTAAACAACCCATATTAATTGACCTACATCCCATTAAAGAAAATTTATATGTTGACTTAAGCAATCCTTATGCAACCATTAATGAGTGTAGCATTCTCTCATTTCATAAGCTTATATGGTTGCTTTATTTGCCTAAAATAAGTTACAAACCGGATGCTATGCTTTTGTTACAAACCGGATGCTATGCTTTTGTTACAAACCAGATACTAGTTGGAGACTAAATGATTGCCTAAGAAGAAAGGAATTAGAGATTAGGAGTTGCAGTGAGTAGAGTGGCTGGATAAGCTATCTTAAATGGTAACCTTAGGATTAAAGTATTGATTACATTTTTAACCTGCTCAACTTCCTCTAAATATCTAACACATTGATACTCGAATTTAACCTAACCTATTAAGATAAATGGGTAATCAAACTTAAAGGGTACCCATTACCATATTTAGCTATACCAATGAATTTCAAGTTCAACTAGAAGTAAGAGTGAGTGTCAATATGCCTGTGGGTACCTCAAGAATAGGGAACTCTTTGTTTTTATGATTTAACCCCTCTTCATTATTTTACTCACCTCTTTTGTTTTTACCTATATTCATGTTTTTCATTAATCAGATAGAGACCCCTAACTACATTATTTAGGCTACAAGCTCGACCTCTACCACATGGCTATAGGGAGGAAATGATCATGTTGATCCCTAATCTTATCCCTAGCCGATCATTAAACATTAAATGTGTGGGAATTTACTAGAATCTACTCCTACATGAAGCAAATGAATAAAAACTACAAGTAAAGTTTACCTACCCTGTTATGACTTCAGAAGAATATGCTGAATTTTCCATGTATGCTGGCCTTTAATATAGAGGGCTACAAGAGGATTATATCTTAGGTCAAGACACTCCAAATCCATCATAAACCAAAGGGAAAATAGTTTCTACTTACTAGAGGATTGAATGGACCCAAAAGGAAGCTCTAACTTGCTGTTTTGGGTGCTGAACTAAGGAGGCAGCTGCCTTCTTGCCGCATTCCTTGCTGCTGTGGTTGGTAGCAAAAATCACAGAAAATAGGGGGCTTAGTGCAGGATATTCAGGATACCAAGATGGCATCAGAGGTAGTACAATAAATAGTATATCTCTTCATCAGAGGTAGCTTTGTTCTTCTATGCTTCACTAGATTTGTTGTGTAGTCATATTTCTTTGTTCAACCATTATCATGCCTAGTAAGTTGTTGTATGATGCTGTCGGTTCTTATCAATCTGTACACTTGAATTAGAAGGAGCAAATTATCTATGTTATATTCTAAGCAGCATATACTAAGTGTCATATATGAAAGTTTTAGATTCTATGTTATATTCGTTATCTTGCACAGCAACCTTTAAAAACTCAGTATTCTATTTTATTTGATACATGTACACATTTGTTTTAGTTATTTGACATATGGTGGATTTATGTGTTTTTACAGTTTACAAATCTCAAGTACTCCAGAGTTGAAATTGATGAAGTGCGGTTCGAGTGGGCTGAATGCATGCTAGATTACATTTGAAGTGCAGTTCTACCTTGATGTGTTAAAAGAATGTTCTACCTTGATTTTGATATTTATTAGCTAGCTTTTGATGTAAAAAGAATGTTTGGGTATTTTATGGATATTGTTGTAAGTAGATTATTTATATAATTTGTGAATATTTGTGTATTTTATGGATATTATTGAATGAAGAATATTTGTACAATTTATGAATATTTGTGTATTTTTTTTTGTTATAGTCGGTTTTAAAATCAAATCTGTGCTGTGAGAAAAAATACATATTACATCGGTTTTCCACCGATGTAAAACCGGTGTTATAAAGTAATATTACATCGGTCATTTACCGCTGCCAAAACTGGTGTTATTAACATACAATATTACATCGGTTTTACACCGTGTATGAAACGGTGTCGTTAAGTGATACTACACCGGTTAATAACCGATTCGAAAACCGGTGTCGTTAAGTGATACTACACCGGTTTTAACCCGATGTCTAAAATGACAGACTTTTAACATCGGCTTCATAGACATCGGTCGAAAATCAAATAGACACCGGTGGAAAACCGATGTCTATGAGCGATTTTGTTGTAGTGTAAGCATTATCATGACATTTCAAATGATAATAAAATAAATATGATGTCATGACATGGCATTTGACAAACAATATATGACAAATAACATATAAAGGTATAGAAAATACCTAATTTTAGCCTTAGTTGCCATTTTGATAATTTTGATCATTTTGCCATAAATTCTATATTCCTAAGTGTAATAGACCTAAAATCATATACTAAAGGCTTTTAGATCACTATGTGCCAATTAGATTGATCTTAGAAAACTCCTCAAATGTAGTTGGCACATCCTAATCACCTTAGGAATAGTTTTTAATTTCATTTTCAAGGCTTGATTACACCTTGAATATGCCACCTTTTGCCATGAGTAGGTTAACTACCTATCCAATTAAGGTTGGCACACCCTAAATCATCTAGCGTGAAGGAATCACGCTCCTAGGAACCCAATACCTATTGGAGCTCATTGGGTTCACTAAATATTCACTAGGGATAACTTCCCTAGCAACCCTCCTAATGACCCTCCTAGGCTTTAAAGCCTTGGTCATTTGGGACTCATCGAGATCAACTCTAGGGGTGACTCCCCTTGTGACCTTGGTGATAGTCTTTCTAGCCCTAGGTCTTGTTCCATAATCGAATGGAACATTATGATAAGTAGGCTTGACCACTTGAGTTTTAGGTTTGTAACCCAAACCTCTCATGTTCCTGGGCTTTGATTTCTGACCCTTAGACCCTTGAGTTGACTTCTCTAAATTCTTAAGGGTCTTTTCTAAGTTGTCAAGTCTTGACCTCAAGACTTAATTTTCCTTCTCTAATACCTCAAGCTTTAATTTTCCATTTTTCTTTGAGGTATTCCTAGGCATATGTCTAGTTGTTTTGGAATTCCTACCTAGGTTTTCCTTAACCTTAGATGAGTTAATTCTAGGGTTGATTTTTCTAGTATTGTCCTTATCTAGGCTAACATGTTTGGCACCTAAGCACCTGTATCGGTTACTATAGTTATCATGCTTATTATTATTGACAATAGCAATAAGGCTACTAGCATGCATCCTACTAGATTTGCAAGAATGTACCTTAGAGATTACCTTAGGGTTTGCCTTAGCTCCCCCTATAGACGTGTTTGGTCTCTTGTCCTTGTGAGATTGCCTCCCCCTCGGACATTGGCTCCTATAGTGTCCCATTCGCTTGCATTGGAAGCTCACCACGTGCTCCTTGCCCTTGCGTATCGGGACTCCGGCTTCCTTGACTTTTGGTGCCGGTGGAGTCTTCCTAATCCTCTTTGGACATTTGCTCTTGTAATGCCCATATTCCCTACACTCAAAGCACATTATATGTAATTTACTTGAAATTAAGTTGCTTGAGTTACCTAGGGTTGATGATGGATATAAGCTCTCTTCTTCATCCCTTCCGGAGGTAGAGGCTTCTTCTTCTTGCACCAATCTTGATGAAGAACTCTCCTCCTCTTCTTCCTTAGATGTTGAGTAGCTCTCAACTTCTAATTCCATACCTCCATGATGTGAGCTACTTGGCTCACTTGACTTCTCTTCATGACTTAAATTGGAGCTCTCCTCATGGAACTTAGCCAAGTTGTTCCACAACTCCTTGGCATCGTTGTATCCACCTATCTTACACAAGATATCATTAGGTAATGAAAATTCAAGGATTTTCGTTACCTCGTCGTTGATTGTGGATTGGTGGATTTGTTCCTTCGTCCACTTCTTCTTCTCGAGAGTATCTCCCTTTTTATCCACCGGAGGAATAAAACCTACTTGTACACAATTCCAATTTACTAGGTTAGTCATAAGAAAATACTTCATTCTTACCTTCCAAAACGCGAAGTCGTCGCGATCGTAGAAGGGTGGAATCGTGATGTCTTCTCCAAGTTGATCCATTCTCTAGCTTGTGCTCCCCCGGGTGTTAATCCGACGAAGAGCAACCTTGCTCTGATACCACTTGTTAGGACCTTCGGATAGCAGCTAGAGAGGGGGGTGTGAATAGCCGACCTCAAATTATTGTTTCTTCCTACAATTTAGGTTAGCGCAGCGGAAATATAATGTAGAAACGAAAGTGGAGAAGATCAAACCTCAAACACGATGATGTAACGAGGTTCGGAGATGATACTCCTACTCCTCGGCGTGTCCGTAAGGTGGACGAAGTCTATCAATCCGTCGGTGGATGAGACCCCGGAAAACCGGCTACTAGAAACTCATTCTGGGTGGAGAAACCTCACCACAAACTTCTTGCAACAGCAAGATAGGAGTACAAAGATATAGCACAATACAAAGACAGTAAGAATGTAAAACACAGCTTGCCTTCTCGTCGACTGGATTAAGCAACAACTTCACGAAACACCTACAACAGCAGGAACCAGCCGAAGGAAGCTTCCACGAAGCATCAGGAAAATGAGATCTCAGCAAAGCTCTGATTGCAGTAAGATCAGAAAGAAAAGAGAGGCAGGCCTTCTACTGTAGAGGCACTCGACCCTTTATATCCCTGAACCTGCAAACCTGTGAAGAGGGCAGAAGACATAGCAGAAATCTAGCCGTTGTGACTCAACGGCTAGAGCTGGACCGATCAGGCTCCATCCTGATCGGTCCAGACCTTCTCTGATCGGTCTTAGGACCGATCAGGACCTATTCTGATCAGTCCCCAGACCGATCAGCACGCTTCACAAAGAGTTGCCCAACTCTCTGATCGGTCTGTGGACCGATCAGGACTCAGGTGGATCGGTCCACAGACCGATCCCCCTCTTTCTTCTCCCGATCTTCTTCGCTTCTGTATGATTACTGATCGGTCACCAGACCGATCAGGTAATTCACAGAAACACACTGTTTGGTTACTGATTGGACACCAGACCGATCAGTCAACCAGCGTATCACTGGATCGGTCACCAGACCAATCCAGGTTTAGAGCTCCCAGCCCTAAACCCTACCTGGTCCTGAGAACGTGCTACCGAGCCCTCTCTGACCTAGTCCGGAGAACGAGCTACCGAGCCCTCTCCGACTCCATCGTCCGGTCTAGAGAACGAGCTCCCGAGCCCTCTCTGATCTAGTCCGGAGAACAAGCTACCGAGCCCTCTCCGAATTCGTCCGGTCCAGAGAACGAGCTCCTGAGCCCTCTCTGACCTAGTCTGGAGAACGAGCTACCGAGCCCTCTCCGACTTCCACGTCCGGTCCAGAGAACGAGCTCCCGAGCCCTCTCTGACCTAGTCCGGAGAACGAGCTGCCGAGCCCTCTCCGACTTCCCATGCCAAGATTCCATACTTGGACTTCTCCCGTGCCAAGCTCTCTGCTTGGACTTTTCCGTGCCAAGTCTCCATACTTGGACTTTTCCCGTGCCAAGCTCCCTGCTTGGACTTTTCCGTGCCAAGTCTCCATACTTGGACTTTTCCCGTGTCAAGTCTCCATACTTGGACTTTACCGAATCAAATCAACTCAAGTCAGGTCAACTAGGTCAACCTTGACCGAAGGTTGCACCCACAATCTCCCAAGTTTGTATTCTTGTCAAACATCAAGATACAACTTTTCTATTCTCGTCAAACATCAAAATACAACTCGAGTCAGGTCAACTCGAGTCGGGTCAACCAGGTCAACCTTGACCTAAGGTTGCAGCAACAATCTCCCCCTTTTTGATGTTTGACAAAAACCATAATTAAGTTAGGTTAACCCGATAACCTAACTTAGGTTTTCCAATAGTTCTCCAATCAATGTTCTTCCTTGAACATTCTCCCCAAACTCCAATGTTCTTCCTTGAACAGTCTCTAGACATTTCTCCCCCTTTTTGACACACATCAAAAAGAGTGAATCAAGGTTAAGAGTTTCTTCCTAATGAAAGTCCCATACCTTTCATTGAAACCCTTAATTTCCCCCTTGATATTAAAGACAATAATCAACTTAGTGATAATCTCATATCACTCATCCTCATAAATCGAGTAAAAACTCCCCCTAAAAGTCAACTCCCCTTTGACCAATAGGTAAAACTCCCCCTAAAGGTCAACTCCCCCTTGACCATTGCACCAACAATGTCTTGGAGAGTTTCAACCCTTTAGAAATCTAAAACACAAACTTCCAGCTGAAATTTCAGACAATCAGTCGAAAATCAGCATTTTGGCACGCTCTGCCCTTTACTGGATCGGTCACCAGACCGATCCACACTTCCCTGAATCGGTCCAGTGACCGATCCAGACCTCCCTGGACCGATCAACATCCCCTCTGATCGGTCCACAAAGCTCTTATAAGAGTTCTGAATTTTTTTTTCTCCCAAAATTCAGAAACCCTTAAAAAATCACAGAAAATTCCAAAAATTGTAAAATTTTGAGGATACATTCCTCATAACATATATTATCATGGAAAATTAGTTTTCTATGAAAATAACTTCCATTTTTAAATCTTGATACAAAGTTCAAAAGACTTTGAAATAGTTCAAGGTTAATCCATCTTTGTATTAACTTGCTCAATGATGAATGTTATCACTAGAAAAGCTTCATCAAGGTTTTTCAAATCAATTTTGAAATGATTTTAAACCATTCAAATTAGGATCACAATCTTAGGGCTAAATGTACATGACTTGTACACAAGCTTTCCCTATGATCCTCAATTTAGAATTAGGCTCATCTAGGTACAAGAGCTATGCACCTTGATCCTAACTCATAATCCTAATATCTCACACACATCTAAGGTGTATCAAACACATCCAAGTCAATTTTGATGTGAGATATGGGTTTAGGTCATCTTAAGCTAAGTTCTCATGCATTTTCTAGACAACAATATGATTTCCATATCAAATTGAGTTTTTATCCTTAAATCAATTTAATTGATCATAAATGCAAGAGATGATGACATGGCATAAAAAAATATCATAAGTGAAAACATGTGCCAATGTCATGATGTCATGTCATAAAGTATGAAACTTAAATAAGGCATGACATATAACTAACCTAAGCATTATCATGACATTTCAAATGATAATAAAATAAATATGATGTCATGACATGACATATGACAAACAATATATGACAAATAACATATAAAGGTATAGAAAATACCTAATTTTAGCCTTAGTTGCCATTTTGATAATTTTGATCATTTTGTCATAAATTCTATATTCCTAAGTGTAATAGACCTAAAATCATATACTAAAGGCTTTTAGATCACTATGTGCCAATTAGATTGATCTTAGAAAACTCCTCAAATGTAGTTGGCACATCCTAATCACCTTAGTAATAGTTCTTAAATTCATTTTCAAGGCTTGATTACACCTTGAATATGCCACCTTTTGCCATGAGTAGGTTAACTACCTATCCAATTAAGGTTGGCACACCCTAAATCATCTAGCGTGAAGGAATCACGCTCCTAGGAACCCAATACCTATTGGAGCTCATTGGGTTCACTAAATATTCACTAGGGATGACTTCCCTAGCAACCCTCCTAATGACCCTCCTAGGCTTTAAAGCCTTGGTCATTTGGGACTCATCGAGATCAACTCTAGGGGTGACTCCCCTTGTGACCTTGGTGATAGTCTTTCTAGCCCTAGGTCTTGTTCCATAATCGAATGGAACATTATGATAAGTGGGCTTGACCACTTGAGTCTTAGGTTTGTGACCCAAACCTCTCATGTTCCTGGGCTTTGATTTCTGACCCTTAGACCCTTGAGTTGACTTCTCTAAATTCTTAAGGGTCTTTTCTAAGTTGTCAAGTCTTGACCTCAAGACTTAATTTTCCTTCTCTAATACCTCAAGCTTTAATTTTCCATTTTTCTTTGAGGTATTCCTAGGCATATGTCTAGTTGTTTTGGAATTCCTACCTAGGTTTTCCTTAACCTTAGATGAGTTAATTCTAGGGTTGATTTTTCTAGTATTGTCCTTATCTAGGCTAACATGTTTGGCACCTAAGCACGTGTATCGGTTACTATAGTTATCATGCTTATTATTATTGACAATAGCAATAAGGCTACTAGCATGCATCCTACTAGATTTGCAAGAATGTACCTTAGAGATTACCTTAGGGTTTGCCTTAGCTCCCCCTATAGACGTGTTCGGTCTCTTGTCCTTGTGAGATTGCCTCCCCCTCGGACATTGGCTCCTATAGTGTCCCATTCGCTTGCATTGGAAGCACACCACATGCTCCTTGCCCTTGCGTATCGGAACTCCGGCTTCCTTGACTTTTGGTGCCGGTGGAGTTTTCCTAATCCTCTTTGGACATTTGCTCTTGTAATGCCCATATTCCCTACACTCAAAGCACATTATATGTAATTTACTTGAAATTAAGTTGCTTGAGTTACCTAGGGTTGATGATGGATATAAGCTCTCTTCTTCATCCCTTCCGGAGGTAGAGGCTTCTTCTTCTTGCACCAATCTTGATGAAGAACTCTCCTCCTCTTCTTCCTTAGATGTTGAGTAGCTCTCAACTTCTAATTCCATACCTCCATGATGTGAGCTACCTGGCTCACTTGACTTCTCTTCATGACTTAAATTGGAGCTCTCCTCATGAAACTTAGCCAAGTTGTTCCACAACTCCTTGGCATCATTGTATCCACCTATCTTACACAAGATATCATTAGGTAATGAAAATTCAAGGATTTTCGTTACCTCGTCGTTGATTGTGGATTGGTGGATTTGTTCCTTCGTCCACTTCTTCTTCTCGAGAGGTTCTCCCTTTTTATCCACCGGAGGAATAAAACCTACTTGTACACAATTCCAATTTACTAGGTTAGTCATAAGAAAATACTTTATTCTTACCTTCCAAAACGTGAAGTTGTCGCGATCGTAGAAGGGTAGAATCGTGATGTCTTCTCCAAGTTGATCCATTCTCTAGCTTGTGCTCCCCCGGGTGTTAATCCAACGAAGAGCAACCTTGCTCTGATACCACTTGTTAGGACCTTCGGATAGCGGCTAGAGAGGGGGGGTGTGAATAGCCGACTTCAAATTATCGTTTCTTCCTACAATTTAGGTTAGCGCAGCGAAAATACAATGTAGAAACGAAAGTGGAGAAGATCAAACCTCAAACACGATGATGTAACGAGGTTCGGAGATGATATTCCTACTCCTTGGCGTGTCCGTAAGGTGGACGAAGCCTATCAATCCGTCGGTGGATGAGACCCCGGAAAACCGGCTACTAGAAACTCCTTCTGGGTGGAGAAACCTCGCCACAAACTTCTTGCAACAGCAATATTGGAGTACAAAGATATAGCACAATACAAAGGCAGTAAGAATGTAAAACACTGCTTGCCTTCTCGTCGACTCGATGAAGCAGCAACTTCACGAAACACCTACAACAGCAGGAACCAGCCGAAGGAAGCTTCCACGAAGCTTCAGGAAAATGATAGCTCAGCAAAGCTCTGATTGCAGTAAGATCAGAAAGAAAAGAGAGGCAGGCCTTCTACTGTAGAGGCACTCGACCCTTTATATCCCTGAACCTGCGAACCTGTGAAGAGGGCAGAAGACACAGCAGAAATCTAGCCGTTGTGACTCAACGGCTAGAGCTGGACCGATCAGGCTCCATCCTGATCGGTCCAGACCTTCTCTGATCGGTCTTGGGACTGATCAGGACCTATTCTGATCGGTCCCCAGACCGATCAGCACGCTTCACAGAGAGTTGCCCAACTTTCTGATCGGTCTGTGGACCGATCAGGACTCAGGTGGATCGGTCCACAGACCGATCCCCCTCTTTCTTCTCCCGATCTTCTTCGCTTTTGTATGATTACTGATCGGTCACCAGACCGATCAGGTAATTCACAGAAACACACTGTTTGGTTACTGATCGGTCACCAGACCGATCAGTCAACCAGCGTATCACTGGATCGGTCACCAGACCGATCCAGGTTTAGAGCTCTCAGCCCTAAACCCTACCTGGTCCTGAGAACGAGCTACCGAGCCCTCTCTGACCTAGTCCGGAGAACGAGCTACCGAGCCCTATCCAACTCCATCGTCCGGTCCAGAGAACGAGCTCCGGAGCCCTCTCTGACCTAGTCCGGAGAAGGAGCTACCGAGCCCTCTCCGACTTCGTCCGGTCCAGAGAACGAGCTCCCGAGCCCTCTCTGACCTAGTCCGGAGAACGAGCTACCAAGCCCTCTCCGACTTCCACGTCCGGTCCAGAGAACGAGCTCCCGAGCCCTCTCTGACCTAGTCCGGAGAACGAGCTGTCGAGCCCTCTCCGACTTCCCATGCCAAGCTTCCATACTTGGACTTCTCCCGTGCCAAGCTCCCTGCTTGGACTTTTCTGTGCCAAGTCTCCATACTTGGACTTTTCCCGTGCCAAGCTCCGTGCTTGGACTTTTCCGTGCCAAGTCTCCATACTTGGACTTTTCCCCGTGCCAAGCTCCCTGCTTGGACTTTTCCGTGCCAAGTCTCCATACTTGGACTTTTCCCGTGCCAAGTCTCCATACTTGGACTTTACCGAATCAAATCAACTCAAGTCGGGTCAACTAGGTCAACCTTGACCGAAGGTTGCACCCACAATCTCCCAAGTTTGTATTCTTGTCAAACATCAAGATACAACTTTTCTATTCTCGTCAAACATCAAAATACAATTCGAGTCAGGTCAACTCGAGTCGGGTCAACCATGTCAACCTTGACCTAAGGTTGCACCAACAATGCTAGGTAGCCAGGCAGGGCCGCCCTCATGATGTTTCTCGAGTCGGTCATGCGGTGTTGCCTTATGTATGCAAGGTGACCATGCAGTGTATGACTGCTTAGTGCTACTCGTGGCTCGCGAGGCGGCTGCACGATGCAACCCTGTGTAGTGTCGGCCGTAGCTTGCAAGGTAGCTGCTCGATGCGGCACTGGGCCAATCACACAGTGCCTCTCATGGCTTGAGCGATTGAGTACAAAGATACAACATAGGAAGGAAAGTTCCTTTCCGTCTGACTTGGATGAATAAAAAATGTCCAAAAATCGATTTGTAGATTAATTCATAAATATGTCCATCTATTATTTTATTGATCCCATCTAGAAGCTGAGTCGAATGGGGGTAGTGACGAAGGTAAGAATGTTGACAAAAACAAAACCTGGATATAGGGCATGCGGGGATGTTACAGGTTTTTTCTCCTTATAGTGGAGCGGGTGGGGGTGAAGGAAAGGCCACCAATTGTACCCACGAGCCTGCGTACACACAGAGAAATCACATGCAGGGGGGTTAGATCAAGAAACAGGAAAGAGGTCCCTGACGCAGGCCTTTCGATGCTCAAGTCAGGAGTAGCATAAAGCGAAAAGTGTCTAAAGAAGAAGATAAATAGTAGTACTATAGTAGAAGCGCATGTATGCGCATACCTAGTCAATGGAGAGAACCTATTTTTTTATACTACCTCTCATAACCTTCGTGATGATGAAGCATCAAAGAATGTCGAGTGTCAAAGCATTTCGGGTGATGGCTGAAGTATGGAGGCCTCCCATTAGGTAGAGGAAGGTTCTGCGCTATGCAGGAAGCAGATTATCAGAATATTCCCTGACGGATAGTAATTATTCTCTGATAGGTAGTTATGATTCCCTAACATTGTTGTCTCCTGACAATGGCCCGACCAGCTAAGAAGCTGGCCAGGTGTAGAGTGGGGTGGTGCCCATGAGGAAATGAGGGGACTGAGCCTTGGGGACTGACCAACTAAGGAGCCAACCGGGTATAAATTGGGGCGGTGCCTAGGAAGAAATGAGGGAATTGAGACTTGGGGGCCCGACTAGCTAAGAAGTCGACCGGGTGTAGACTGGGGCGATGCCCAGGAGGAAATGAGGGGTCCGACCCGCTAAGAAGTAGACCAAGTGTAGACTAGGGCGGTGCCAAGGAGGAAATGAGGGGACTGAGCCATGGGGGTCCGACTAGCTAAGAAATCGATCGAGAGTATATCGAGAGCCGTGCCTATGAGGTGGAAGAACTAAGTCCCCAAAAAACTTCTCGGCCTTGACTGTTACTTCCTTCTTGGACCACGCCAGGAATTTTTTGTCCTTGACCGCCACCCTTCCTTTACTTTTGACCACTACATCCCCTTGACTATTGATTTTCCTTTTGTATTAGACCCCTCCATTATGCATCGTATCATTTATAATAAGTAAATTTTTCAGGAAATAAACAATAGAAAACTTTTCCTAATAAAACTTTCCTCAATTTTTAAATTTACTCTCCAAGTAAATAGCACATTTAGATCAATTTGATTTTACATTGTATATTATGCATCTATAAAGTTTTGATAGATATCTATATATTTTTATATTAAAAAAATTAAAAAAAAAACTAAAATATTTCTAAAGAAGAAACTATAAGAATGACTATAGCTAAGACCATTGTATTTAGAGGGTGGATCAAATAGTAGATCAAGAACTTATCTTGGTCTTGAAAATTAGTGACTAAGATATCTTAGTAAATTTTGTTATAAATTTAAATCATACTTTAAATAAATATGATAACTGAATGCAGAAAAATAAATCGATTATTGCTATCTTCAGCTATTGATATTTGAAGAACGCTTGAATACTATTTTTGTTGCTTAATGTTTTAGAGTCTTCTAAACACTTCAAACCTCTTCTATAGATGATGTTGTTCTTGAAAAGTGTGTATGTTTAAGGACCCTAAAGGCCATTATTTATAGGAACTCATTAATATCATTAAATTGATCCTTAATATTGCAGCAAATTATTACAAGATAATCATACCATATAAAAAGATATTATGTGTATATTAAAGTAAGATTTCAATTAATTATGCATATTTAAATCTTACAATATATGACCTAAGATAAAAGATTATGCATAAATTAAATTTTAACAAATATGTATCACTTAATAAGGAAAGATTTGTAATCAAAATAAAATATTTTCAACAAGTTCTACTTTTCATCAAAGTTCAAAATTCATCTTATCTTTCATGTAAGCATTCTTAAACCTTATCTTAAAGACCAAGAGAACCCAAGGAAGAGTAAGGTTGATCATGTACCAATAACCATTGTCATCTCCTTCAATAAAAATATAAACTACATGATATATTTAGTGAAGTGGAAGAATATACGAGATATCAAGATCTATAAGGAGGAGAATGCATCTAGGATGCCATGAGCTAAGGTGGAGAAGAATATCTTAGCTCACCAATTTTTAAGTTTAAACAGTTCTTAACCTACTCTTTGATAAGATTGCAAATGAACTAAACATTCATAAATAAATTTATTTATTTTCATTTAATATAAGCAAACTCAATTAAATGAATAAATTTATTATAATCTTTTTGAACAATGTTCATAGATAATGTCCATGAATTATATTCATAAACAAAATGTCAAATTAAATTTATAAATAAATAAACAAACTTATAATGTCAAACTCACCGACCAACTAAATAAAGTATAAAATTTTTAAACAATTAGAAAATTCAAATTAAAGAGCTCGGTAACAATTAAATGAATCAAATTCAAATCAAACCCAAACTTATAAAAAAGAAATCAAGCTAACCTTAAATAACTATTTCAAAATCTTAGTTTATCAAACAAACTTAAACAATATAATATCTAGCTTGACTTGACTCGTTTATAATCCTACACTTGGATTCATCCTCTCGACCCATGATATTAATCATGATCTTTCATTTAGTCTCTTCCTTCGAATTATTATTGATATTTTTCTTAAAAGTTTTCATTATAAAAATGTGTAGATATTTCTCTTTGTGCAGGGAGCATCAGACAATCAAACCTATATTTTGATAATGACAAAGGATTCAAAGTTAAAGTTACTTGTTGTCTAATAAGTGTGAATGAGCTTGCAGGAAAGTCCTAAGTGTTCTTGGCAAAAGTCCTAGTGGATTTTAGGCAGGTGGAAAACCCTAGGGAGAGGTAATCCTAAGTCCTAGGGGATGGTAACCTAAAGTTATGGAAAGTCTTAGCTATGGTTAGGCAACAAAGTCCTGGTCCGGGGGATTAGGCGAAGTCTTAGAGGGTCGAGGATTGTGGGCGAAATCCTAGAGTTGAGGATTCTATGTGAAAATCTTGGGGGTCGCAGACCAGGTGAAAGTCTGAACGGGTCATGGAGCGGACGTTCAGCATGAAGTCCTAAAGTCTCGGATGCTAAGTAAAAGTCCAGACAGTTTGAAGGACCAGTTTGGCAAAAGGTAAACTCTCCTGAGAGGAGTAGGTGAGGACGCGTTCCTCGAAGAGAGAACAGTAGACGTCGGTTTGACATAGAGTTTCAATGAAACTCAAAGTCAGGACCAGACAGTCCGAAGGTTGTCAAAGTTAATCTTGATATACTATTTTGTCTTTTATTCTAACTCTGTTTTGCAGGAAGACTAACATTTGTGCAAGGTCGAATTATGTCGTGTTCGGTCGACCAAACGTCTGGATCGGTCGACCGAATCCCTAAGCTAGAAGAGCTGATTTTAGCTCTCGATGAAGTGTGGACCGATGGTTTAATCGACCGAACCTCAGGTTCAGTCGACTGAACGATGGATAGGCGCTGACTCAATTGGACCGGGTTGATCGGACCAGATAAGCCAGTGGAAAAAGCAGGATCGGTTGACCAAACAGCGGGATTGGTCGACCGAACAAAGACTTGTCCGAAGCAACAACATTTGGACGGAAAGCCAGGCGAATTCAGCAGGATCAGTTGATCAAACAACTGGATCAGTCGACCGATAAGCTTCGAGTCAAACCTGATTTCGAGATCAGTGGATCTGGATCAGACTCGAACTACTATAAAAAGGAGCCTCGACCAACACTTTGAATCACCGAAACTGAACAACTTCTACTCTCTTGTGCGCTGCTCCTAGACGATTCAGCGACGTCCAAATGCTGCTCTGACAATCAACGAACAACTGCTAATCCTTTGTTGTCAGTAAACTTTGTTGTTAATTTCAATACTTGTAATTGTTATCGCTGTAAAGATTTCTTGAGCTTATAGTGATTGCCCAACGAAAGCGATCAACGATTGTAGGCTTTGGAATATGAGTTGTCACTGGCTCTGAACTAAGTAAATCCTATTTATGTTTGCGATTGCGTTTTTATCTCCCACTGCATCTCATTTTGTGTTTTCTGAAAAGAAAGATGAATAATCACGAGCGCTATTCACCCCCTTCTAGTGTGCATCGATCCTATAATTTCATGGGGACTTAAGTAATGCACATTATTAGATCAAGTTGAGATCTATATAAATAGACTTCTTTCTATCATTTGTAATCATCCTTTGAAATAAGAAGGTATTATTTACTTACTAAACTTTTCAAGTTCTTTCAATTTTTCTGTACCTATTTTTTGTAAGTTTCTAGCAAGTTATAGGTTTACTATGTGCTTTTGCAAGGACGAATTTATCCAAGCGTTGTACAAGTGGATGTTGCTAAAAATAAAGCGATGATCGAGAAAAGTGGAGAATAATTCTAAAGCAAAAAAAGCTAGGAAAAAAAACAGACCATGGGCCAAGATCATGAGTTAACAAAGTGACAAAAAGTAAATCTATATTTAGCTTTATAAGAAATGTTTAAATTTTTTATTGATTGAAATTATTTTTTTAATAAGAAATTCTTAATTTAAATGTTTTAAATTTTAGAAAAACTAAGTTAGTTTTAAAATGAAAGAGACCTTAATTTGATTGTATGAAATTGATATTATTTCTCTTAAAATAAATGATAAATGGTAAATCTAATTTCACAAGTAATTTTTTTCAATAAGGAAAGTTCGATCATGAATAAAATGGAATTTTGTTTATTGATTAAATGATAAATATCAACTAAATTAAAATATAGAGTATTTTTCAAAATAAAATAAATAAACTCCATCCTTTTATTCACATCATCAATCAAGACTTTTCATGGTTTGAGTTGAAAGTTTTCTTATACTTCAACACAACATATTTAATTTACCTTTTGAATTTATTCACTATGAAAATACTTTCCTAAAAAGATTAATTTTATTCATACCAAATTAGACGATGATTTAGATGTCATTTGGATGATTACCATATCTCCACTTTATTTGATTACTTTTTCAAGAAGTATGCACACACACGACACTCATTGACATCTTTTATTAAAAAGGCAAAACCGGTGGATCATTGCTCATGACTCTATCGTATTAAATATATAATCAAAGAGAATGGTAAATACTTTAATGGCGGCAAGTCTTTGTTCACCTCGTCACTTCAAGATAATAATAATAATCATACTAAATAAATAAGACATAATTTATTAAATGTGCATCTTAAATTTTGTAATACTAAATTACATCTTCTAATTTAATGTTTAGCATTTCCATGGCTAAAATATCCTTGAAAATTTAGTTGTTTCCGTGAAAATAGTTAAGCGAAGGGGTATTTTAGCCAACAAAATACCTACTACTTAAATTTCTTGGGCAGAACCAAAGAAAATCCACGTTTGAATCCCCGAAAAATAATAATTTGGATCTAATTGTGCATGTCATATCCTTGGTATGAATCTTCTTTCAATATTGTTCGAGTTCCAATTATGATAAATTTATAGGAATTTTTTCTTCAAATAAAGTACGTGACTAAAGGATGTTGGGTTCCTGAGTTGCCCGCTGCGAGCGCTTCCCGATTTACCCTGATGGTCGATGAGAAACTTCCATAGGATTAAATCGATCATCCCAGACTCAACGTTTCCCATCCTAGTTAATCATTTTTCCTTTCAATGTTATTTATTTGAATGAATCTTCAAGTTATGTGCTTACATGAACAAAATTATTACAAAGTAACTCCTATCCACACCTTATGTTTTCTAGCCTTCACCCCTGAGTTTGATTGACGAAGATACTGGACGAATGTATTCATCTTTTACCATCATATTTTATTTCTGGCCTTCACTGAAGTAAAATTCAACATAGCTCCAAAAAAAAAAAAATATAAAGCAAGAGCTTTCACAACTGATACACTAAGAAATTAAAATCTAGCGAGAACTCAAGCCGCCGGTTGGGAAAAGATCCTTGAGCGGGACAAAGCAGGACAGGTTAACTGCGCCGCCGCTGACGACAGAGGCAGCATTGCCGCTTTGGTCGTTGACATCGTCGATTTCGTCGCCGCCGAATCGGCTGCAAGTGATCCTGGTAACGGGATCGAGGGTGCCGTCGCGGTACACGAGGATGCCTTCCTCGCCCATCTCGCAGTCCTTCATGGGCCGGTAGGCTTTCTCGAACCCGCGGTCTTGGGCCTTCGCGAGCGGCATGGTCCTGGAGCAGGAACCAGGAGAAATTATAACCGGCCACACATTAAATAGATTGTGACGACGGCCGGCGCACCTGACGTGGAAGAGATTGGGGACGAGGGTGGGGCCGAGGTAGAACTCGAGGGCGAGGAAGAAGGCCTTGTAGGTCTTGAGGTGCAGGCCGTCGATCCGGGGGTGCGGAAGGCGCGGGCGAGGCGGCGCCAGTACCGCGGCGTGCCTCCTCCTGCCTTTCCTCCTCCCGCCGCCCGCCGCCTCCAACCGCGACGCGTACTCCCTCCAAGCGAAAGCCGCGGGTTGCTTCTGCCCCTCGGGCGGCGGCGGCGGCTGCAGGGGGAGCGGGACGAAGCCTGCGGCGGACATGAGGGGCTCCAGCTCGTCGTGGGTCATGATGGGGCGGAACGTACGGGTGTGCCACAGCGTCAGCTTCTTGGCCACCAGCTCCTCGACCTTGACGGGCTTCTTCGAGGCCATGGCCGCCGCTCGCTTCCTCTGCGCCTGTTCGACGGATAAACTCTCGATTTGCCGTGAAGAATGGAGCGGATCGGAAGCCAAGTCACGCCGCTGTGTGTCAGTGCGCGCAGACACGCACTGACACACACCGCGTCCCTGCGCGCACTGACACACACCGCGTCCCGCGTTAAATTGCTTGCTTCCTTCCTTTCTTTCTTACTTAGCACGATCCCAAAGGACCGGGGAATGAAAATATCTAGCGAGAAATTTAAAAATTATTTTGACAAAATAAAAAATATTAAAAGCGCTTCTCAATTCTCATACCAAAAACTATCACTACGTCGAGTTGCTACATCAAGGCTATGTTTAGACTGCCATTACGTAGCCAGTACTGTAATGGGTCTAGGAGTGCGAAAATATGTCGTGGATGTAGAGTCGTTTCAAGGCCGCGGTGGTAGTTCCATCTTTAAGAAGATGATACATATTTTTATAATAATATAATAATATTATCTATTTTAAATTTATATTTATAATGATATAATATTATTTATTTTAATTTAAGTTTTCATAATTTTAAGTTTAGAAAGAACTCATGTTAATAGAAATATTTTATATCTTTTTAAATTCATTTTTTTTTTCTATATCTTTCTAACGAGAAACTTTAATATTCATAATTTTTTTCTATATCTTGCTAACGAGAAACTTTAATTATATAAGTATCTTAAGTCGATTTTATATGATCAATCAAATTAAATTAGGTCATATATTATTTTGATGTATTATGTCTAAGTGTACAAAAACTTAGTAACATAGGAAGTTGAGCGGAAGATATAGCGGACGAGAAGGATGACACGGGAAATAAGTCGACGAGCTCGGCGTATCCGAGGGACAAGAAACTATAGAAGAGTACACTGGTGGACGAGAAGGAATATGCGTGACGCATCCTAGGAATGAGAGGTTGAGGAGGAAGTTTGCTTGAAGAGAATGTTAGAGTTGAATTCGGGTGAGTGATAATCACCATTTTCATACAATATTTTGACTTGTATATGCATGCTTTTTTATCCTCTCATGTGGTAAATTAGCATTTATATTGTATTTCATGAGTGACATTTATTTTTAGACTTATTTGTCATTTATTTAATATTTGTAGTATTTAATGCTAATATTTGAATGTGAATTTATAGTTAAGTGATCAAAAAGACCAAGGATTCAAGTTAGATCAAATCAAATTTGGACTCAAATCTATGGTTAATTGAAGAGAACCAATCTAGATTGTTCATCAATCAAAGATTTGGTTCATCTGAGTTAAGAAAGGATAGATTATGACCCCTGATCTAGATCTAAGCCTTTGGATTAGATGTAGATCAACTTCCACCATTAATCAAGATATGGAGAGTTCTTAGCCGTCCATTAAGATTCAGTTATAAAGAGAAGCTACAGTGATTTCACGACATCTTCTTCTCTTGCGATCTTCTCTGCTTCTCACGCCTAAACATAATTCCTCTTGATCGCCATCCACTCCACCAAAGGGTCGGCGATCCACTTCCACTTCACACCCACCGGCCAGTCATCCCTTCCCTCTCCCTCTTCCTCCTTCATTTCATCTAGAACCGACGCCTAGAAGTTCTCATGATTTTTCTTCTTCCGACGGAAGCCTCATCCACATCGTCGTCCATTCTTCTTCATCGATCTTCGGCCACTTCCTCTTTGGGTTTGAAGAGGAGGAGCCGAAGCCTTTCCCTTCCCCTCTTCGAGTTAGAAGAGAGGCCCTTCATCTTGATCCACATCCGGCCGGCAAGCTCACAGCCACTTCTCCTCTTTGGGTTAGAAGAGGAGAGCATACCACCGCTTCCGGGCAGCACCTTCAACCCGAAGAGGAGAGCATACCACCGCTTCCGGGCAGCACCTTCACCGACATCAGTCCCCCTTTCATATTTCAGACAACAGTCGCATCTGAAGCTCCCTCAGTAACCGTCGTCATCCATTCCGATGCATTGGATTGTTCCTTTCTTTAAAGTTGTTTTGCGCTGATTGTTAGTTATTTCTTTGTGTTGAGTTGATGTGTTTCAATTGTGTGTTGAATGATTGTTAATCCTGTCTGAAAATGGTGAAGACGGCTAGTTGAGGATGCGGCTCCTCGGTTGACTATGTGAAGGCTCCACTCTGCTTTGCAACACAAAGAATGTTAGTGCCGAGCTAGGGAAGGAGCCCCCGACATTGGCTCTCTGACGCTCAAGTCAGTCACCGGAATAGTAGAAAAGACTACAAAGAACTGTAGCAACAGCAAAAGCTCTAGCATAGATAACGCCTACCTCCGTCGGTGCATGGACCCCCTTTATATAGTGCTTTGGTAGCAGACGTGCACTCTTCTCAAGGCGTGTGCACATTTTTCCAACTATCCTATGAAAAGACATGTCAGGAAAGTATCTCTGACACCATTCCATAACAGAGTGTGCAATCTTTGATATGACAATAGAAGCTTTCGTCGTACGATTTGTCTATTGACATGTCGTACGATTTGCCTGTTGACCATGCCCTATTGTCAGCGACACTAACTCCTAGAAGGATATGATGAGCTATCCCACTGTTTAGCCATGTGGGGGAGCTGCTCAACCAGGATTCCCCGCCCGATCGCTCAAGGTTGTTCTTCTCTGTAGTCCCTCAACTCAGTATGTTGTCTCTTGCATGACCAGACAGGTAGTCTGGTCGGACTATCATTCACTTGGTCACAATTGTGAGCATCTGATGTCCTCTATATAGTTGTCCCGACCGGATAAGAGATCTGGTTAGATGAGCCTCTAGGCTAATCGGATCCTTCATGTCCTTTCGGCACGTTGCCACCCGTTTGGTCGACTTTGGTCAGGCGACAATTTTCTTCCTTTGACCGCCTTGACTTTAACCTCCACGTCAACTGCTATCCCCACCTTTGATCCACACTTGGTGGATTCCCTTTATTGCTGCATCACAAGTCCTCCCTTCAAGTCTAGTCGAAGGAGGCTATAAGTCTGACTGATTGGACGAGCAGTGTCTTCGGTGACCTTCACGGTCAATCAGACATTCTAGGTTTTAGAGCCACCACTCGGCTATCACTTACTTACATGTGTTTAAGGCCATCGCTCTGCTATATTTTACTAACCTGGGTTTAGAACCACCGCTCGACTCTGAGACGGAATGATTATTCTATTGTAAGCACGCCCCAGGTAATCCCTGCCAGAAGAAATTTCGGCAGCATCTCCCCTTTACGGGTGATAATATGAAACTTGACTACATCAATCCAGATACCTCAACCAACACGGGTGGAACATATGTATAATAATAATAAAAATAATCAAACACCCACGCAGTTTAATAGTAAAACATTAACTTAAGCAACGATAAAATAATCATTTCAAATAACCTACTCAACTACACCCAGAAAGCACAAATCCGATATCCTACTCAACTACACCCATAAAACACAAATCATCAGCATGCATCTAAACGAAAACCCATCAAGAATAAAAAATCATACAAGATCCAAATTGTAACACCCACGAAATGATAAGCTATACCTATGAGTATTTTTCCTTTAGAATAGAAGAAAAAGGAGAAATGGAAATAGAAACCAAAATAAAATAAAAAGGAAGTGAGGTTAAGGTTTGAACCTTGAACCTCCCACAAATAATAGAGTTAAATTGGTGTATGGTAACCACTAGGACAATGAATAATAGATGAATAGAAAAGAATGGAAATTGTAGTTAAGAGTAAGAAGATAGTTAAGTAAAGGAACAAGAGAAAACCAAGTAGCTTACCTCCTCTTCCTCTTGGTTAAGGAAAGAAGCAAGCAAAAGACAAGTTACTTTCCTTCCTTTCTTTTCCTCTATTTTCATGGGAATTAAGAGAGGGTAGAGATAGAGGGGTTAAGGGGATGAATGAAGACATGTTTCATTTACATGAGAAATAAATAGGATTGAGAGAAGAAAAGAAAGTTGTTAATCCTTCCTTCTTCTTCTTCCTCCTCCTTCTTTCTCCTCCTCCTTCCTTCTCCACCGAGACATAGAGCTCTCTCTTCCTCATTTCTAAAATCCAAGCTAAGGTCTTCTCTCCAATAAAACTAATTTCTAAGAAGGAGTCTCAAGGTTTACTCCTTACAAGAAAGAGAAAACAAAAGGAAGAACTAGGAAGAGAAGCTCCTTCTTCCTCCTCAAGGGTACCACTTTCTTTAGGATCAACAAGCGAAAGGATGTAAGTATCCCCTCACCTGTGGTACAAGTTGTTTATGTTTTCCATAATATTAGAATGCTTAAAACCTAGGATCACAAAGTGGAACTTTCGGCCAAGTGTAGATGAATGACCTAGGAAAGCTTAAGACATAAACTAACCATGTTCACTATGCCCTTATGATATGTAGGCCATGATAAGAGATTGGTTTGGTTTTCTTATGCTTGTTTGTTGCTTTAAACTTAACCTCATGCTCCTAAGGTGTTCGGCCAAGTCATGAATAAAAAGGATTAGGGAAGTTAAAAATTTAGGTTATCATGCTCATGATCTTCTCTATGAAATAGTACGAAATATTCTAAGTGTTTGCATGCTTGTATGTTGTTTAGAGTTTATTTTCCTCTTCATGAATGTTTCGGCCAAGGACAAATTTTAGGGTTCAAGGAAGCTAAAAATTTAACCTAGCATGCTCATGTATCTCCTTATGATATGATATGAATTTAGCTAGGTATTTATGTTTGCATGTTGCTTAGAGCTTAGTTTCCTCTTCATGAATGTTTCGGCCAAGGACAAATTTTAGGGTTCAAGGAAGCTAAAAATTTAACCTAGCATGCTCATGTATCTCCTTATGATATGATATGAATTTATCTAGGTATTTATGCTTGCATGTTGCTTAGAGCTTGGTTTCCTCTTCATGAATGTTTCGGCCAAGGACAAATTTTAGGGTTCAAGGAAGCTAAAAATTTAACCTAGCATGCTCATGTATCTCCTTATGATATGATATGAATTTAGGTAGGTATTTATGCTTGCATGTTGCTTAGAGCTTGGTTTCCTCTTCATGAATGTTTCGGCCAAGGACAAATTTTAGGGTTCAAGGAAGCTAAAAATTTAACCTAGCATGCTCATGTATCTCCTTATGATATGATATGAATTTAGGTAGGTATTTATGCTTGCATGTTGCTTAGAGCTTGGTTTCCTCTTCATGAATGATTCGGCCATGAACAGATTTTAGGGTTCAAGGAAGCTAAAAATTTAACCTAGCATGCTGATGTATCTCCTTATGATATGATATGAATTTAGCTTGATATTCATGCTTGTATGTTATTTGGAATCTATTTTCATTCTTCATGAACCTTCGGCCATGATAAGGATCAAAACCTAGGAAAACTTAGAAATGTGATTAACATGCTTATGACCTTCCTTGTGATATGATATGAAGTTAACATGAGATTCTTATGCTTATATGTGGTTTAGAGTTCAAGTTCATACTCTTGAACTTTCGGCCATTATGGGTTTAGAAGCCTAGATATGCCTCACATGTTACGTTATGAATTAAGAGATGTTATTTAATGATTCCATGCATGATCATGCATTTTCTATGATAGGTGTTGTGTTCATTTACGTATACCTATGAACCATGCATAATTATGTCTCTTATGATGTGTTATATGCTCAAATATGCATGC
The DNA here is from genome assembly GCF_018446385.1 of Zingiber officinale. Classification (NCBI taxonomy): domain Eukaryota; kingdom Viridiplantae; phylum Streptophyta; class Magnoliopsida; order Zingiberales; family Zingiberaceae; genus Zingiber; species Zingiber officinale. Next base: position 31,168,543 of record NC_056004.1, read on the forward strand.
TTTATGATATGACAAATAACATGCTCATTTATGTATGCTTATGATTCATGCATAATGATGTCTCTTATGATGTGCTATGTGCCCAAATATGCATGCTTTATGATATGACAAATAACATGCTCATTTATGTATGCTTATGATCCATGCATAATGATGTTTCTTATGATGTGCTATGTGCCCAAATATGCATGCTTTATGATATGACAAATAACATGCTCATTTATGTATGCTTATGATCCATGCATAATAATGTCTCTTATGATGTGCTATGTGCCCAAATATTCATGCTTTATGATATGATAAGCAAAGGCCTAAGAGTTGCTTCCCTTTTTGTTGGGATTAAGAGCACTCTTTATGACATGATAAGTGAAGGCCTAAGAGTTGCTTCCCTTTGGGGATTAAGAGCACTCTTCATGATATGATAAGATAAGATATGCTATGCTATGACATGAACCATGATATGCTATTTTACTTTGTATGGCTTATACCAAGGGTGGGCTCCATAAGCGCCCCTAGGCCGACGGACTATGAACGGGTCTAGTAAAGGGATGGACTCCTTAGTACGCCCCTAGGTCGACGGTCGTAGTACGGACCTAGATCCCTAGTAGGTTCGGGACTAGCTACCCTGTCCTAAGGATTACGCGTATTTATGTATGTGTGTGGTACAAGCCGGGCCCTCATGATGGTATTATGTTAAAGTATTATATGATATATTTTAAGACATCTTGCATATGACATGACACATGTTTTAAAAGACATCTTGCATGATATGATTGATGATTTATGATATGATATAACATGATGTTCTTTATAATTTATGATTTGACATGCTATGCTCTTATGATTTATATGACATGATGATTTATGATATGATATAACATGATATTCTTTATGATTTATGATATGACACGCTATGCTCTTATGATTCATATGATATGATGATTATGATGTGATATAGCATGATGTTCTCTATGAGATAATATGTTATGATGCTATGTATTCACCATATGATGTTAGATGATCATATTTCCATGATTATATGCTTATGTGTTTATGCTTGTTATATGGATTTTGTGAGTAGGAAAGGATCTTACTAAGCCTGTGTGCTTATAGCTTACTTTCCATGTACCGCAGATAAAGGCAAAGAATGGATGACCTAGGGGAGCTGCGGGAGAGGCAAGGAGATGTGTGTAGTGGTGGCTCGGCTAAGATAAATAAAAGACCTGCTTGTGTTATTTTGTTATGATGACATGAACTAAGTGTGTTATGATATTGTCCCGCATGACTTCAGGATATTTCTAATGTTTTACTTTCGAAAGAAATTTTAATATGCATGTATGCTTCCGCAATAGTAATGGTTAAGTAAAGTAACCCCGCACCCACTAGCAGGAGGGGGTGGCGTTACACAAATGTCAAAAGATACAAGTCTGAAACATAGTCTATAACATAATAAGTAAACTGAAATGTGCGAACTCGTCGCGACGCGCAGTGGTGGGGGACTAGCGACTGGAACCTCCTGAATAGCCTCAACCTGAAAATAGTAATAACGGGATGTGAGTCCAACACTCAGCGGATACCTAGTTGACATGCATAGTAAATAATAACCAACAGAAATAAATATACGTACAGTCTTCTGGATAGAAAATGCAAAACGACAAAGTAAGGAGTATCTATACTAACCAGAACCTGGGAATAGGGATATCAAGGTTGTCATACCCCGAGTATCATAAATCTTGTATGCATGTCAAATAATGCATCCATCCAATATGCAGCATATAAAGTGCAACAAACACAAGTAATAAATGCAAATAATGCATATGATGCCAATAATATGTCCTGGTCACCCCTGACGCCAGTCAGCCATCTCACACACGATGGTGAGACCGAGTAGGTAGGGCTGTGACAACCGTGCACTCTGTCATCATTGCTCATGAGCGACCGAGTGGACGGGATGCTGTCGGAGTACACCTATCCTCCTACCCCAAATCATAAGTAGGGGAGTACAATGCTCTTATCTCCCTGAGATAATCCAGAGGAGGGATCCCTACCGGCTACCACGCTGTGTCACACTACCCATGAGCGGACCAACGGAACCAAACAGAGCAACCTGCTGCAATACACCCTGCCTGAATAAAACCACTAACCCATGAGTGGTTGTGTGTGCAGATCTATGTAATTGACGATGTGCTTAACAATAATGGAGCTGTCAATCGCTCAGCATGCAATCATGCGTCATGATGCATGACACTAAGTATAGAAATATCCTGATCCTATCAACCTCCATAAAAACATGTACCAAATACGTGGATCAAATAATATGATCTAGGTACACAGGTCAGGTATGGTATCTAACCAGTCCGATATATCATAAAGCATGATATGTCACTACCTCTATAACATAAGTAGTAAACAGGGCATGAATGCTAAACAAGTAACAAACAAAACATGCTCGGAAAATAAATAGTGACATGCCGATGCAGATATAAACATATTTAGTACTACTTGTTAAAATCTACTAAACATATCAACAAGACATATCAAAATAGATAGGTCAAGGTACCCGCCTCAAAAAGAAGGTAGCACCAAGCAATCCAAAGTCGAGACGCCCGTCTCGAATTAGAGTCTTGCGTCAAACAATATATAAATTTTATTTAGCTAAATCTAAAAGAATAGCTAAATAAAATCCCTAATACTAAGTTAGGGCAAAACCCTAATTACATCACAACTAATTACAACCTCAAATCAAACCTACACATGATCTACCACATGTTCCAACTATACTAATCATGAAATCCTCCAAATTCAATATGATCTATGTTAGAGTGTATACTAAAAGCCTAGCTTTTGGTATAAACATTTATCTAGAAATAAGAATCACATTGGTCAAATGTCTACATTTATGATAAATGTAGTTGTTCAATTAATTTATATTGTAGATAACATGGTGTGTGGTGTCACACACAGAGGATCATGTTATCAGTACCTTATAAATTATAAACAGTAACTCACGACCATAATGGAAAGGAACAAACCATTGGAAGGTCGTAGTGTAATTAGGTATTAGTTTATCTTAACTATATAATTACACTAGTACACTTAGAGTGTATTGAGTAGGACCATTAGAGGTCGTTTCTTTTATACTGACTTTATAAAGAAACAAAGACCTCAGTTATTATGGAAGTGTGTGCTCTTAATCCTAATATAATAACAAGCACATATATTTGATATTTATTTCTTTAATTTATCAATGGGTGAGATTTAGTTCGATAAATCAATAAGCCCGATAAGTTGGGAAATGATATCACTTATAGTGTGTGTTGTTGATTATAGAAGGAAACTGTGTCCTAGTGATCTAGGTTGAGAATGTCCTCAAGAGGAGCTCATAAGGATTGTCATGTTAAACCCTGCAGGTGGACTTAGTCCGACATGATGATAAGGTTGAGTGGTACTACTCTTGGACTAAGATATTAATTAAATGAGTTGTCAGTAACTCGCTTAATTAGTGGACATTTGACATCTTAAACACAGGGAGACTAACACACTCATAATAAGAAGGAGCCCAAAATGTAATTTGGGATTGGTGCGGTAGTTCAATAATAGTTCTTTAGTGGAATGAATTATTATTGATGGAATTAAGTTGTGTGTTCGGGCGAACACGGAAGCTTAATTTCATCGGAGACCAAAACCAATTCCTCCTCTCGGTCCCTATCGTATCCTCTTGTATATAGAGATTTATACCTACCACATACCCACCTTCTTACCCATCCAATGGGGCCGGCCTCAAGCTTAGGGCCGGCCAAGCCTAAAGGTTGACCTTAAGGTGGCCGGCCAATAGCTTGGAGCCCAAGTTTAGGTGGCCGGCCACATCATATTAAAAAGGATTTTTATTAAAATTATTTCTTATGTGGATATCATAGTTTTAAAAGAGAGTTTAAAAATTAAATCTTTCCTTTTAAAGCTTTCTACAAAAGATTAAGAAAAGATTTGAAATCTTTCCTTATTTGTAGATTGAAAGGAGATTTTATTTTAAGAAAAACTTTCCTTTTTGACCATGATAATAATTTAAAAGAGAAGTTTAAAAATTAAATATTCTCTTCTAAAGATTAAGAAAAGATTTGATATCTTTCCTTATTTGTAGATTGAAAAGAGATTTTAATTTTTAGAGATAACTTTCCTTTTGGAAATTATCCACATGTTTAGAATAAAATTTTAATTTATAAAATTTCCTTTTTATTAACCAATCATGAAGGGAAAAATTATTAGAGAAATTTTATAAATTTCTAGAAACAAATTAGGAAGTTTTAATTCTTGTGTGAATTAAATTTTCCTTGTTTTGGGGAATTAGAAGTGGCCGACCATTATTATTAAAAGAAGAAAATTGTTTTTTAATTAAAATAATTTTTATTTTTTATGACAAAAGAATTAAGGAATTTTTATTAAAATTTCCTTATTTGCCAAGACCAAGGATTATAAAAGAGGGGTTAGAGGTGCCTTCACGGGTGATCAACTCTATTATTCTTCTCCTCTCTTTTCCTCCTTGGTGGCCGGCCCTAGCTTCTTCCTCTTCTCTTCTTCTTATGGCCGGCAACCTCTCTTGGAGCTATTGATGGTGGCCGGTTCTAGCTAGGAGAAGAAGGAGAGAAAGGTGGTTTTGTTTCTTGCATCCCTTGGAGCTTGGTGGTGGTGGCCGGACCTTTACTTCACTTGGAGAATTGTGGTGGCCGAAACTTGCAAGGAAGAAGAAGGTGCTTGGTGGTTCTCATCTCGGAAGATCGTTGCCCACACAACGTCCGAGGTTAGAAGAGGAATACGGTAGAAGATCAAGAGGTCTTTTTAGAAGGTATAACTAGTAATTTTTCCTTTCCGCATCATGCTAGTTATTTATGGAAATAATACCAAATACAAGAGGCTTACGATTCTAGTATTTCGAATATGTTTTTCGAAGTTGTGTTCTTTTATTTTTCTTTTCCTTGTGATTTGATTGTTCTTTTTGGTTGACCTAAAGTTATTTTAGGAAATTAAATATTAGTTTTCCATAAAAGGTTTTGTCTAGTCGGTGGTGGTTGTTCCCATATCCAAGAAGGTCATGTGCCTCGCCACGTCAGTACTGGGAACCAATTATGGAAATTAATATTTAATGGAATTAATAACTTAGGTGATTTGGATCAAACGTGTTAAGTTCCGCAGGAGATCCAAGTCTAAACCTTAAAGAATAAATAGATTAAGTTTTGGATCAAACGTGTTAAGTTCCGCAGGCGATCCAAAATTTAATTTAAAAGAACACATGGTAGCTAGGAAAAGGCTCAGACCTTTGTACAAAATTTTTGTACAGTGGAACCTCTAGGTTTTCCGAGTAGCAATTAACAATTGGTATCTGAGCTAGGGTATTGCCTCTGTGTATTTGGTATTAGTTTAATTATGCACATGTCATACATAATTTAGGCAGATTAATAGTAGGAGGTGCTAACTTTGTGGATGCAGGATCCAACTATTATGGCTTATAGTTATTATGTGTGTGATTGGACCCTTGGACATGTCAAGGGCATTTTATTGTGTGTGCATGATTGTATTATAAAATACAGCAGGAGCTGTATTTAGTTTTATTAGGATTTTATTTTTGATCTAGATACATGTACATTCCTTCGAGGAATATAGGATCGAAAAATGTAAAATTCTATTTATGTCGCGGATCGAGTCTTGCAAGGCGTGGAACCTTTTAAGGACCAGAGGCGCAGCGGAACAAGGAGCAAGATGGATGCGACAACTAGACCCGGTGGCAGTGGCCAAAGATGGAAGCAGCTAGGGTTGGTGACACACGGAGGACAGAAATAGATAAAAGCTATAATAGTTGAAAATTAGTTTTTCTATTTATTGCTTTTTATGCTGTGTTGTGTGTGCTTGTTAGTATGCATATTTAGTAGGCTAGCATAGTTAAAATTCCTCATTTATAAATAACTAAGTGGGAGAGGGATTTTTAAGTAAATCCCATGGTCTCCATTACTGGTTTGTAAGTGATGCAAACAAGCTTGCGCGTTGGCTCTGAGTGCCTTCCTCCATAACGGATGAGCTTGTTTGTGGATCACTAGAACAGACTTCCATTTTTGGATGACTATAGGAAGTTAATTAAGAGCGTGTGATCTTCCCCAATGTAAGGGGCATAATCTTATTAATGGACTTAGTGTCAAGTAATGGTATACACTTAGACACATTTAATAGTATCCTCCCCAACGGAGTCACTACTATCACTTGTGTGACCAAAAGGAAATCAACTATTGATTTGTCATAAAACTAGATTGGCAATATAATAAAATTAATAAACCCCTCTTACAAATGTTTGAATTTGTATACGTCCACACTAATGTGGCATACAAGATTCATGGTGTTTGAGGTAATTTTATTTGTCAAAAAGTTATATTGACAAGATCGTTAATGGGTAAAACCCTCCTCTTACAAATGATGAATTTGTATACGTCCACACTAACGTGACATGCAAAATTCACGGTGTTTGAGGTGTTGGTAAATTTAAATAATATTGTTTGAGGAATCAATGTTATTTTAAATTCAAAGAGTTTTGACCAAATATTTGATCAAAGATGATCAACTATTAATTTTATTCGTTATAAAGTAAAGTTGACGAGATAATAAAATTAATGAATAAAATCTCTCTTCGATTTTGTATACACAAAATTCATGGAGATTTTAAGGAGTTGATCTTGACCAAATATTTTTGAGATTCTTAGGATGTTTGTCAATCCCTAGTAGTCATACTATAGAAAAGACTTAGTAGTCCCAATTGTAATGATTGGAAATAGGACTTGGACATTAAGGTAGACTGTCTTCTTAGAACTAAGAACAATTTAGGTGTATTTAATTCATTAGTTGAAACATGCCTAGTGGTGTTATCTACCAGAACCTGGAGTGTAGATACAAGATGCCATTAATCATGTCTGCAATTCATTGCAGGGTTCCAGGAAACCCGACAACTAAATGAAAGGTAAATCACCGTCCACATGGGCACTATTGTAAAAGTGGTAGCTGTTGTAGTGGGAGATGTTTATCCTTTGATAAGAATAAAATATGGATTTTAAGTAATTGTCTTTACGTACCAAGTTTAGAAAGAACCTGATTTCAGTTTCTAAACTATTATAGATATTGTGTCTATTTTGATAACAAAGTTGTTATCAAGAAAAATAGGGAAGTTATCTATTCTGGTATGATGGTTGACAATTTATAATCCAATAATTCTCACGATGCAACAAATGGAAATTAGTAACACATCTTCTAATTTTAAGAGAAAGCAACCTTCGGAAATGAACCAATTATATCTTTGGCACCTAAAGCTAGGTTATACTTAAGTAGGATTCATTGGTAGTGGAAATCTTTCCAACCTGCGAGTCTTACTTGGAAGGAAAATAACCAAGAAGCTTTTAAGTCCAAGGGGTATGGAGTCAAAGATATGTTGAAATCGGTTCATTCTGATTTGTGTGATCCTATGACTATCCAAACAAGAGGTAGTATTGAATATTTCGTCTATTTTATAGACAACTATTCAAGATACAAATAAATTTACTTAATGTACCGCAAGACTAAGTACTTTGATTAGTTCAAAGAGTACAAGGCTGATGCGGAGAAATGTTAAAGTAAATGTCACTATGGTAAGATCGTAGTGGCAAGTACCTCTTGGGAGAATTTAGGAGTCACTTATCAAAAGTAGGGATTCAATCCCAACTAACTGCACCTGGTACACCCCAACAGAATGGTGTAGTAGAAAGAAGGTAAAGGACTCTTATGAAAAATTAGATAGATGATGAGTTATTCAGAAAATTACCAAATTTGTTTTAAGGATAAACTCTGAAAATGAAAGTGAACATAGTACCTTCCAAGTTAGAACTCTCTACTCATATAGAATTGCTGAATAGGTGAAAACCTATTTTGAAGCATATTCGGATTCGAGTAATCCAGCACATATGTTAAAGAGAGACAATGATAAGTTGGATAGGAGTTTACTTGTTTGTAAGTTATCCTAGATAAACAAAAGTAGGTTTATAGTCTTAAAAATCAGAAGGTCATTGTTAGCATCAATGACTGATTTTTTAGAAAAGGACTATATAATGAACCACGTGCTCATAAGGAAATTTGTTCTTAAGGAAATAATAAAGGACATGTCTAACCTAGTACCAACTGTACAAGATGAGATACCACAAGAAAACTGCAACACGTATCACAAATTAATACACAATTACAGAAAGTGTCTTGTTGTAGTGGGAGGGTTGTTATGCAACCTAAATAGGTTCATGTTTTGGGAGAGTTTTTGGACTCGATCCCTGGAGGACATGAACCTGATCTCCGGTCATATGATGAAGTACTCCAAGATAAGGATGCAGCATCTTGGCAAAGAGTAATAAATAAAAGAATTAGAATATATGTATTCTAATAAAATATGGAAGCTTGTAGAATCACCAAATGGTGTAAAAACCGTTGGGTGTAAAAAGGTCTATAATAGGAAAAGAGGGATAGACAGGAAGGTAGTAACTTTCAAAGCAAGGCTTGATGAAAAAAGAAACTTTTTCACTGGTAGTCATGCTTAAGTCTATCCGGATTCTTTTATCTATTTGGCAAGAGGATGTCAAGACAGCATTCCTTAATGGAAGTCTTGAAGAAAGCATCCATATAAAGTAGCCAGAAGGGTTCATTGCAAAGGGCTAAGAGCATCTTGTGGGCAAGCTCAATCAGTCTATGGACTGAGGCAAAGCTTCAAGGTCTTGGAACATCCGGTTTATCAAAGTAATCCAGATCTATGGATTTAGTAACCGGATAAGTCTTGTGTATACAAAAGGTGTGATGGAAGCGTGGTGGTATTTCTTGTACTATACGTAGATAACATTTTTGGTAGTTGGAAACAATATCAAAATATTGTCAGAAGTAAGGGTATGGTTGTCCAAACAATTCGATATAAAGGACTTGGGAGAATGTATATATTCTTGAGATTAAAGTAATTAGGGATCGCAAGAAAAAATATATTTTACTTATCCCAAGCTTGATACATCGGAAAAATCCTTGCTCATTTTAAGCATGCAAAACTCCTAGAAATGTTTTCTTACCTTTTAAGCATGGAGTGTCTTTATCTAAAGAGATGTCTCCGATGACATCAAAGGAGATTGAGGACATGTAGGCAGTTCTTTATGCTTCGGCAGTTAGACAACCTAATGTATGATATGCACGAGATCAGAAATCTGTTTTGCCAAGGGCATAGTTAGCAGATATCAAAGTAACCCTAGACAAGGACATTGGACTGTAGTAAAGCATATATTAAAGTACCTTAGAGGAACTAGAGATTATATGCTAGCTTACAAGGCAGTTAATTTGGTTCCTGTGGGTTGCATGGATTTTGACTTCCAATCGGATAGGGACAATAATAAGTCAACCTCGGGGTTTTGTGTTTACTTTAGGAGGTAAAGTCATAACTATGGAAGAGTGATAAGCATAGGTGTTTTTCTGGACTCCACCATAGAAGCTTAGTATATGGCAAGCCTCTGAGGAAACCATAAAAGCTGAATGACTTAATTACCTCAAGATAGACTTAGATATGATTTCTAGTTTGTCCAAAGATTATTACAATTTATTGTAATAATAATGGTGCAGTAACAAACTCGAAGAAACCATGAGTCTATAAGGCAAGTAAACACAATAGAGCGCAAGTACTACCCAATACGAGAAATCGTATAAACGAGGAGAAGTTGTTGCCGCCTAGAATGCATCAGATGATGACCTATAGATCTTTTCACTAAGGTCCTTAAGGCGAGAGCTTTTGATGGACATGTTGAAGGGTTGGGAATCAGATGTATGGCAGCAGATATGGCAGCTTAGTCTTTTAGTATAAGTGGGAGATTGTTAGAGTGTATACTAAAAGCCTAGCTTTTGGTATAAACATTTATCTAGAAATAAGAATCACATTGGTCAAATGTCTACATTTATGATAAATGTAGTTGTTCAATTAATTTATATTGTAGATAACATGGTGTGTGGTGTCACACACAGAAGATCATGTTATCAGTACCTTATAAATTATAAACAGTAGCTCACGACCATAATGGAAAGGAACAAACCATTGGAAGGTCGTAGTGTAATTAGGTATTAGTTTATCTTAACTATATAATTACACTAGTACACTTAGAGTGTATTGAGTAGGACCATTAGAGGTCGTTTCTTTTATACTGACTTTATAAAGAAACAAAGACCTCAGTTATTATGGAAGTGTGTGCTCTTAATCCTAATATAATAACAAGCACATATATTTGATATTTATTTCTTTAATTTATCAATGGGTGAGATTTAGTTCGATGAATCAATAAGCCCGATAAGTTGGGAAATGATATCACTTATAGTGTGTATTGTTGATTATAGAAGGAAACTGTGTCCTAGTGATCTAGGTTGAGAATGTCCTCAAGAGGAGCTCATAAGGATTGTCATGTTAAACCCTGCAGGTGGACTTAGTCCGACATGACGATAAGGTTGAGTGGTACTACTATTGGACTAAGATATTAATTAAATGAGTTGTCAGTAACTCGCTTAATTAGTGGACATTTGACATCTTAAACACAGGGAGACTAACACACTCATAATAAGAAGGAGCCCAAAATGTAATTTGGGATTGGTGCGGTAGTTCAATAATAGTTCTTTAGTGGAATGAATTATTATTGATGGAATTAAGTTGTGTGTTCGGGGTGAACACGGGAAGTTTAATTTCATCGGGAGACCAAAACCAATTCCTTCTCTCGGTCCCTATCGTAGCCTCTTGTATATAGAGATTTATACCCACCATATACCCACTTTCTTACCCAACCAATAGGGGCCGGCCAAGCTAAGCTTGAAGCTCAAGCTTAGGGCCGGCCAAGCCTAAAGGTTGGCCTTAAGGTGGCCGACCAATAGCTTGGAGCCCAAGTTTAGGTGGCCGGCCACATCATATTAAAAAGGATTTTTTATTAAAATTATTTCTTATGTGGATATCATAGTTTTAAAAGAGAGTTTAAAAATTAAATCTTTCCTTTTAAAACTTTCTACAAAAGATTAAGAAAAGATTTGAAATCTTTCCTTATTTGTAGATTGAAAGGAGATTTTATTTTTAAGAAAAACTTTCCTTTTTGACCATGATAATAATTTAAAAGAGAAGTTTAAAAATTAAATATTCTCTTTTATTAGTTTCTACAAAAGATTAAGAAAAGATTTGATATCTTTCCTTATTTGTAGATTGAAAAGAGATTTTAATTTTTAGAGATAACTTTCCTTTTGGAAATTATCCACATGTTTAGAAGAAGAATTTTAATTTATAAAATTTTCTTTTTATTAACCAATCATGAAGGGATAAAATTATTAGAGAAATTTTATAAATTTCTAGAAACAAATTAGGAAGTTTTAATTCTTGTGTGAATTAAATTTTCCTTGTTTTGGGAATTAGAAGTGGCCGCCATTATTATTAAAAGAAGAAAATTATTTTTAATAAAATAATTTTTCTTTTTATGACAAAAGAATTAAGGAATTTTTATTAAAATTTCCTTATTTGTCAAGACCAAGGATTATAAAAGAGGGGTAGAGGTGCCTTCACGGGTGATCAACTCTATTATTCTTATCCTCTCTTTTCCTCCTTGGTGGTCGGCCCTAGCTTCTTCCTCTTCTCTTCTTCTTATGGCCGGCAACCTCTCTTGGAGCTCTTGATGGTGGCCGGTTCTAGCTAGGAGAAGAAGGAGAGAAAGGTGGTTTTGTTTCTTGCATCCCTTGGAGCTTCGTGGTGGTGGCCGGACCTCTACTTCTCTTGGAGAATTGTGGTGGCCGAAACTTGCAAGGAAGAAGAAGGTGCTTGGTGGTTCTCATCTCGGAAGATCGTTGCCCACACAACGTCCGAGGTTAGAAGAGGAATACGGTAGAAGATCAAGAGGTCTTTTTAGAAGGTATAACTAGTAATTTTTCCTTTCCGCATCATGCTAGTTATTTATGGAAATAATACCAAATACAAGAGGCTTACGATTCTAGTATTTCGAATATGTTTTTCGAAGTTGTGTTCTTTTATTTTTCTTTTCCTTGTGATTTGATTGTTCTTTTTGGTTGACCTAAAGTTATTTTAGGAAATTAAATATTAGTTTTCCATAAAAGGTTTTGTCTAGTCGGTGGTGGTTGTTCCCATATCCAAGAAGGTCATGTGCCTCGCCACGGCGGTACTGGGAACCAATTATGGAAATTAATATTTAATGGAATTAATAACTTAGGTGATTTGGATCAAACGTGTTAAGTTCCGCAGGAGATCCAAGTCTAAACCTTAAAGAACAAATAGATTAAGTTTTGGATCAAACGTGTTAAGTTCCGCAGGCGATCCAAAATTTAATTTAAAAGAACACATGGTAGCTAGGAAAAGGCTCAGACCTTTGTACAAAATTTTTGTACAGTGGAACCTCTAGGTTTTCCGAGTAGCAACTAACAATCTACAACCAAGATCAATTACCTACATTCAACTAATCAATCACACTTAACCTGATTCATCTAGAACATGTATCAATTACTCCTACACATACCTCAATCAAGCTACTACAAAGCAAGGTGATCTGCTGGACCAGACAAGAATCCCTCAATTAACAGCCACTGTTGATTGGGGAAACCAAGAGAGCTACTGGTTGGGGTGCTGTCGGACCAAGAACACTCCACAGACCCTATAGCTCCTTGGTGGCGGTTCACAACGTCAACAGTGCCCAAAACCCTGGCAGCTGTGGTTGTTGCTCACGGTCGCAGGTATACAAGAGGGTGAGAGCCCTACTCATCCAACTACAGCCCCTTCCCGAACTAGCAGATGGTGGCTCGGCGACATCGGCAAGGCGGCACACGAAGGCGAGCAACAAATCAGTGAAAACTGTGGCAGATTTAGGGCATGGTGTCACTGGCGGTGCTCCGTGCGACGGCGACGGCTAGGGCACAACTCTTTGGGAAGATGGCACCACCAAGGTTAGCAGAGACACAGTGGAGGAGAGGAAGAGGAGAAGCTCGGCATCGTAGAGGAGCGTCGACACGTTCCTGATCTCCCTCGATCTAGGGCTCGGCTGGCGACACTGCTGTCGGCTGTGACGACCCGAGGGTGACGCGACCAAGAGGAGCAGAAGGCGCGGCTAGATCGGGAAGAGGAAGGGAATTGGGTGAGGAGCGGAAGAAGTGGCTATCGGGGAAGAAGAAAGGGTTGTCGCTGCTCGGGCTGAGGAGAGGGGTTTTGTACGCTCGGGGAGGAGAGGCGCCACGAGCGTTGGCGGCGTCGGCGCGTTGGTTGGGCGGCGTCGGCGTCGTAGGGGACGGGTCGGGTGAGGAAGAGGGACGCGGGCATGCGGGGAAGGAAACGACACAGTAGAGGAACGGAGGAAAAAAAATAAAAAGGAAATTCAAATATTTCCTCGTTTAAATAGGGTAGTCCAAACATGCTTTCCCGAGACCCAATATTGATCCCCTTAAACTTGTCATACGAGCTCCGAAAAAATTTCAGAAAATTTCAGAAAATTTTGAAAAATTCCCTTATGGTTATTCACTCTTTTTCGATATTTTACATTATGACAATGTTTTCGCTCGATCGCTTCTTAGTCAGAGGTTTTTATCGATCGAGATACTTGCCGATGACACTTAACGATTTTTTAACTTCTCGCTGCTTTCTTTGTTGAGTGAGTGCTTCATGATAGCCGCTGACATCATCTTAATTTCTTGAAGACTGTACAAATCTCCTACTATTAATGCTGAGCACACCGCCCATACCCTTTATTTAAGCCTCATTAATGCTTCCATGTCGCCATCAGCCACGTGCCCCACTTTCTACTGCCGCACATTTGATATGACAAGCAGATATCCGCGGTTGATGTGACAGGCATTGTTTCAAATTCAACGATCAGATCTCTGCCTTGTTTTGTGTAGCCCCCAATCGGATGGCTCAGAACAGCCGTCCTCAGGGTTTATAAACCTTTATTCGCCGTCTTTCTTTTACGTTACTGCATCTTATTTCTCACGCATGCTCTTCGCTGATTTTCTTCTCCGTCGCTCTTCGCCAGCGAAACTTCTCCATAAGCGTTCTCTCCCTCTGTTTGTCCGCTCTTTGATTTTTGTCAACCTTCCCACTTCTACTTTTTGTTGTTTCTTCATGGTCACCCCTTCTCCCCCTCCGTCGCTTATCGTCGGCTTGTGGTATACATCCACCAAGTCCAATGTCAACGGTGACGAGATAATGCAGATGCAAATGTCTTACAACATTCCTGGTGACCACCAAATAATTATTCCCACTGCCTATGCACGAACACATACATCGCCGGACGACTACCTTACTTTTTTCAAAGACCAATTTTTGGCCCATCTGTGCTTCCCGATCCACCCCTTCTTCTCTGTTGTTTATAGATACTTTCATATTCCTTTATCCCAATTAGTGCTGAACTCCTTTAGGCTTCTGTGTGAGGCGACAGCTCATCTCACTGATCAGAAGTATCATATACATAAACTGCTGCACGAAGGCATTCTATATGATTTTGGACTGAGCCCCTCCACTCACCGCTGCCTGACTTATTAGGCTATTCCTTCCTATGTCACCTTAGAATTTAACTGATTTCACTTTCATTTTTGCAGCCGAAGTCATGTTGAAGTCCCTACTGAGTAGTAAGAGCAAGCTCTCTACCATCGAGATCAATGCTCACGGAGCTGCCAAACTGGAGAACCGCGGGTTGGTGTCGGTCGGCAGCTCAGCAGATCAGACTGGTGAGGTGAGTCGAGAGGCTAGGAGTAGTGAAGCCACTATTGGAGCAATCTAGGTGCCCTAGGTTTTAATGTTTAAGAAAAAGTTTAAGTTATGTTTATTGTTGTATTTGATATGCATTGTGAGTGTGTAGGATATAGGTACAACAAGGAAAGTACAAGTGTAATCTTGGCAAAGGAGAAAGGTCCAAGGATGAGTCTTGGCGGTGTAAGTCCAAGCATTTAGTCTTGGCAACGTAAGTCCAAGTGTGACTTGACAATGGATGAAATCCCGGAGGTGAGGAGCCTCTTGGCAAAGGAAGACCTGACAATAAGGACAAGGCTGAAGGAAGCTCCAGAAGGCAAGACGTGAATGATGGGGAGGCATCCGAGGGACGCGAGGCTGATGGAGGAGGTTACAAGGCTAGGTCTAGGTTGGTCGGACGAGGACGAGTGCTGAGTGAATATACTCGGGAGTCAAATCCTAGGGTTAGAGTTTGATCAGTTGACTGGGGTATGACAAAAAGTGTTTCTGTGCCCGACGACTGAGAAAATAGTTGTTAGGCACTGTAGCAATCAAACGGGCATTGTAGTAGTCAACCGGTACTGTAGCAGTCGACTGATGCACTGTAGCAGTCGACTGGTAGTCAATCGTTGGCTTGTAATGGTTGAATTTCACTTAGGACTAGTCGACTTGTGGTTGTACCAGTCGACTGGTGGCGGGAAAAAACTTGGTGTTTTCCTCCCGAGCTCTATTTAATAGAGCTCGGGGTGCTTGGGTAAAGTTGACAAAATAGACTTGATTAAAGCCTATTAGAGTCTCCCAAGCCCTCGTATGATCAGTGTACTTGTATTCAAGTGTTTGTGGCGAGATTTCTCCACCGACAAGGAGCTTGAGCTAGCCGGAGGTTTTCCGAGGAGTCATCTACCTTATGGATAGTCGTGGAGTAGGAGCTTTATCTTCGAACCATATTAAATCTACGTGTTAGGTTTGCTTTCTCTTGTTAGTATTTATTTTTGTATTCCTCCATATGTACTAACTATTATAGGAAGCGACGTTTTGGGTGAGACGCTATTCACTGCCCCCCCCCCCTCTAGAGGACGTCAAGGTCCCAACAAATGGTATCAGAGCGAGGTTAGCTCTTGTTGAACTAATCGCCAAGAGAGCGGCTAGAGGAAGAAGATGGAGTTGAAGGGACCTCTCATATGGGACATCCGAATCCCACCTCTATACGAGCATGAGGACTTCGACTATTGGAGGATGCACATGGAGATGTGGTTCCAAATGAATTGGAACCAATGGATTACGTTGGAGGAACCATTTAAAGCTCCAACGGATAAAAAGAGAAAGCGTCTC
This sequence comes from Zingiber officinale, assembly GCF_018446385.1. Taxonomy (NCBI): domain Eukaryota; kingdom Viridiplantae; phylum Streptophyta; class Magnoliopsida; order Zingiberales; family Zingiberaceae; genus Zingiber; species Zingiber officinale. The sequence goes on from NC_056004.1 coordinate 31,184,636, forward strand.
GGACCTCGATATTGAACCGAGGAGCAAAGGAAGCAATCAGAGATGAACAAGAGGGTAACTAGAATTTTAATTAATTTATTACCTCCTAAGGCAGTATTGAATGTAGGTGAGTACGAGAACACAAGTGACCTTTGGAAAAAAGGTAATTATGCTTCATTAGAGTCCTACACAAATCCAAGAAGAGGAGGAGCCCAAGGAGAAAGACTCATTGGTCCAAGAAAAGAAGGACCAATTGGATGTTGACACGGGTTCAACATCCGAGGAGGAGAAGGAAGATGAGGAGGTATCATCTACATCTTCAAGGGAGGAAAAAGTGGAATCGTTCACATCTTCAAATGAAGAAGAAGAAGAGCAATCCAAGGAAGAGGAGATCTTGGAGGCTCAACCCTCCACCTCAAATACCAAGAAGAGTGCAAAGGTGTTGGTTGCTACTCGGAAAACCTATAGGTTCCACTGTACAAAAATTTTGTACAAAGGTCTGAACCTTTTCCTAGCTACCATGTGTTCTTTTAAATTAAATTTTGGATCGCCTGCGGAACTTAACACGTTTGATCCAAAACTTAATCTATTTGTTCTTTTAAGTTTTGACTTGGATCTCCTGCGGAACTTAACACGTTCGACCCAAGTCTCCTTAAGTTATTAATTCCATTAAATATTAATTTCCATAATTGGTTCCCAGTACTGACGTGGCGAGGCACATGACCTTCTTGGATATGGGAGCAATCACCACCGACTAGACAAAACCTTTTATAGAAATCTAATATTTAATTTCCTAAAATAACTTTAGGTTAACCAAAGAGAACAATCAAATCACAAGGAAAAGAAAAAACAAAAGAACACAACATCGAAAAATATATTCGAAATTCTAGAACGTAAGCCTCTTGTATTTGGTATTATTTCCATAAATAACTAGTATGATACGGAAAGAAAAATTACTAGTTATACCTTGTAGAAAAACCTCTTGATCTTCTACCGTATTCCTCTTCTAACCTCGGACGTTGTGTGGGCAACGATCTTCCGAGATGAGAAACCACCAACCACCTTCTTCTCCTCCTAGCTAGGTTCGGCCAATAAAGAAGCTTTACCAAGGAAGAAAATCAAAACACCAACCAAGCTCCAAGAGATGCTAGCTTCCTCTCCTTCTTCTTCTCCAAGTAGTATCCGGCCACCACAAGAGCTCCAAGGAAAGAGAGGGGTTCGACCACCACAAGAGGAAGAGAGGGAAAGGATGGCCGGCCACACCAAGGAACAAAAGAGGGAGAGAAAATAATAGAGGTTGTGTCTCATGAAGGCACCCTCACCCCTTCTTTTATATTCCTTGGCCTAGGCAAATTAGGAAATTTAATTACAATAAAATTTCCTTAATTTCCTTGACATGATTTAATTGAGAAAAATAAAATAAAATTTCCCCAATTAAATTCAAGTGGCCGGCCACATCATGAAGAACAAATTGGACAAGTTTCAATCAATAATTAAAACTTCCTAATTTATTTCCGGAAATTTTAAAAAATAAAATTTCTCTTCAAAAATCTCTTCATGGTTGATAAAAGGAAATTTCTATAATTTTAATTTTATCAACATGTGAATAATTTTAAAGAGAAAATAAAATATCTCACCAATCTACAAATAAGGAAAGAGATCTAATCTCTTTCTTTAATCTTTTGTAGATCTTTTATAAGAGAGATATTTTAATTTAAATTCTCTTTAATAAATTATTTCTTCCACATAATAAAAATTAAAATTAAAATTCCTTTTTAATTTAATTTGGCCGGCCCACTAGCTTGGGTTCAAGCCGGCCACCCAATTTTATACCTAGGCCGGCCCTAGCTTGGTTCCCAAGCTAGCTTGGCCGGCCCCTTATTGGTGGGTATAGAAGGTGGGTATAGGTGGGTATAGTACTCTATAAATAAGAGGCTACGATAGGGACCGAGAGGAGGAATTGGTTTTGGTCTCCCGATAAAATTAAGCATCCCGTGTTCGCCCCGAACACACAACTTAATTTTATCAATAATAATTCATTCCACTAGAGAACTATTATTGAACTACCGCACCAATCCCAAATTACATTTTTGGGCTCCTTCTTATTATGAGTGTGTTAGTCTCCCTATGTTTAAGATATCGAATGTCCACTAATTAAGTGAGTTACTGACAACTCATTTAATTAATATCTAAATCCAAGAGTAGTACCACTCAACCTTATCATCATGTCGGACTAAGTCCACCTGCAGGGTTTAACATGACAATCCTTATGAGCTCCTCTTGGGGACATTATCAACCTAGTCTCTCTAGGACACAGTTTCCTTCTATAATCAACAACACACACTATAAGTGATATCATTTCCCAACTTATCGGGCTTATTGATTCATCGAACTAAATCTCACCCATTGATAAATTAAAGAAATAAATATCAAATATATATGCTTGTTATTATATTAGGATTAAGAGTACACACTTCCATAATAACCGAGGTCTTTGTTCCTTTATAAAGTCAGTATAAAAGAAATGACCTCAAATGGTCATACTCAATACACTCTGAGTGTACTAGTGTAATTATATAGTCAAGATAAACTAATACCTAATTACACTATGACCTTCTAATGGTTTGTTCCTTTCCATTTTGGTCGTGAGCTACTGTTTATAATTTATAAGGTACTGATAACATCATCTTCTGCATGTGACACCACATACTATGTTATCTACAATATAAATTAAATGAATAACTACAAAATGTAGACAATTTGACCAAATGTGATTCTTTATTCATAATAAATGTTTACAAAGCTTAGGCTTTCAGTATACACTCCAACAATCTCCCACTTATACTAATGACTAAGCTGCCATATCTTCTACCATACATCTGATTCCCATTCCCTCCACATGCCGATCAAAAGCTTTCGCCGGAAGGGCTTTAGTGAAAGGATCTGCCAGGTTATCTGCTGATACAATCTTGGCGATGACAACTTCTCCTCGCTTCACGATATCTCGTATCAGGTGGTACTTGCGCTCTATATGTTTACTTGCCTTATGAGCTCGTGGTTCCTTCGAGTTTGCAACTGCACCGCTATTATCACAATAAATTGTGATGATTTTGGGTAAACCAGGAATCACATCTAAGTCCATTAGAAAGTTCCCGAGCCAACTTCTTTGGCTGCCACATACTCAGCTTCCATGGTTGAGTCCAAACGATTTCGCTTAACACTCCTCCATGAAATGGCTCCACCTCCTAAAGTAAACACATGGCCTGATGTAGACTTATGTTATCCCTATCGATTGAAAATCGAATCCGTGTAACCCACAGGGAGCAGATCGTCTGCTTGGTAAACTAGCATATAATCTGCTTTCAGTCCAATGTCTTTATCCTGGGTTACTTTGATATTTGCTACAAAGCAGATATCGGGTATCGTATATAGCATTGCATACATTAGGCTTCCTACCGCATAAGGAATTGCTTTCATGTCCTCTATCTCTTTCGATGTCTTTGGAGACATCTCTTTAGATAGAGCTACTCCATGTCTAAAAGGTAAGAAACCTTTCTTGGAATCTGCATGCTAAAACGAGCAAGGATTGTATCTATATATGAAGCTTGGGGCAGACACAACATTCTTTTCTTGATCCCTTATAACTTTGATCCCAAGAATGTGTACACAATCTCCTAAGTCCTTCATATCAAATTGTTTGGACAACCATACCCTTACGTCGATAATACCTTGACATTGTTGCCAATTAACAAAATATCATCTACGTATAGTACAAGAAATACCACCACGTTTCGTTACGCTTCTTATATAGACAAGATTCATCCGGACTTTGAATAAATCCATATGACCGGATTACTTCATTAAACCGGATGTTCCAAGATCTTGAAGCTTGCTTTAGTCCATAAATGGACCGATTGAGCTTGCACACTAGATGCTCTTTGCCTTTTCAATGAACCCTTCGGTTGCTTCATATGGATGTTCTCTTCAAGACTTCCATTAAGGAAAGTCTTGACATCCATTTGCCAAATCTCATAATCCATATGAGCGAACGGATAAGAGTATCCGGATAGACTTAAGCATGGCCACCGTGAAAAGGTCTCCTTATAATCGATTCCCTCTTTCGAGTGTTCCTTTCAACAAGCCTAGCTTTGAAGGTTTCTACCTTCCGTCATCCCTCTTTTCCTTTTATAGATCCACTTGCATCCAACGGCTTTTACACCATCGGTGGTTCTACAAGCTCGGACCTTATTAGAGTACATAGACTCTATTTCAATTCATTGCCTTTTGCCAAGATGCATCTATATCTTGGAGTGCTTCGTCATATGTTCAGGGATCAGGTTCATGTTTACCCGGATCAAGTCCGAAGACTCTCCCAAAAACATGAATCTTCAGTGCTTTACAACCCTCCCACTACGACGAGGCACTGTCTGTGGTTGTGTATCATGTGTGACACGTGTTGCAGTCTCTTGTGGTACTTCATCTTGTACTGTTGGTACTAAAGTAGACGTGTCCTCTCTTTGTTCTTCTAAAATAATTTTACTACTGGGCTTGTGATCCATTATATAGTCTTCTTCTAAAAACTGGGCATTGGTGCTAACAATGACCTTCTGGTCTTTAGGACTATAAAATAAACCACCTTTTGTTCCTTTGGGATATCCTACAAACACGCGAAATTTTGTACGGGATTTTAACTTATCAGCATCTGGTTTCAGCACATGTGCTGGACTACCCCAAATCCGAATATGTCTTAGACTGGGTTTTCGCCCATTCCACAATTCTATGGGAGTAGAAGAAACTGATTTAGAAGGTACTAAGTTCAGAACATATACTGTTGTTTCCAGAGCATATCCCCAAAACGAATTTGGTAATTCTGAATAACTCATCATCGATCTAACCATCTCCATAAGAGTCCTATTCCTTCGCTATGCTACACCATTCTGTTGGGGTGTTCCAGGTGCAGAGAGTTGGGATTGAATCCCGGCCTCTGATAAGTAATTCCTAAACTCTCCTAAGAGGTATTCGCCACCACGATCAGATTGTAGTGTCTTGATACTTTTACCTAATCGTTTCTCCACATCAGCCTTGTATTCTTTGAACTTATCAAAGCACTCGGACTTGCGGGGTAAATGTATCCGTATCTTGAATAATCGTCTATGAAAGAGACAAAATATTCAAAACCTCCTCTTGCTTGGACAGACATAGGACCACACAAATCAGAGTGAACCAATTCTAACACTTCTTTGGCTCTATACCCCTTGGCCTTGAATGGCCTCTTGGTCATTTTTCCTTTTAAGCAGGATTCACAAGTTGGAAAATTTTCCAACTCTAATGAACTCAAAAGTCCATCGGCTATAAGCCTCTGAATCCTACTTAAGTTAATATGACCAAGCCTTAGATGCCAAAGATATGCTTGGTTCATTTCCGAAGGTTCTTTTCTCTTATTAGAATTAGAAGATGAGTTATAAATTTCCATGTTATGCTTTGTGGAAGAAATTGGATTTAAAGTATACAAATTGCCAACTAATGCACCAGAACAGATAATCACTTTATTTCTTTTAATAACTACATCGTTACTAAAGGAAACTGAATATCCATCTAAAAACAGTTTAGAAACTGAAATTAAATTCTTTCTAAAACTGGGTACATAAAGACAATTTCTTAAAATCAAATTTCTATTTCTACTAAAAGATAAGTAGACGTCTCCCACTGCAACAGCTGCCACTTTAGTAGCATTGCCCATGTAGACGGTAATCTCTCCTTCAGATAGTCGTCGGGTTTCCTGGAACCCCTGCAAGAAATTGCAGACATGATCAGTGGCTCCCGTATCTACACACCAGGTGTTGGTAAATAACACCGCTAAACATGTTTCAACAACTAGAGCATGAGATATACCTTTGTTTTGGTTCCTACGAGGACAGTCCGCCTTCCAATGTCCTGCCTGCTTGCAGATGAAGCACTTGCCCTTGGGCTTCTTCACTTCAGCTTTAACCCGTACTCTGAGATTTATTCACTTTCTGAGCCGACTTGTTTCTTCTTCTTCTTTCCTTTCGGTTTAGAAGTAGAACCATTTTCAGCATAGTGAATTTGAGAATTGTGACGAAATAATCCTTCTGCTGCTTGAAGTTCTATCAATAGTTCCCCTAATGAATAAATCCTTTTATTCATATTATAGTTCAAACCGCTCAAAACTTCTAGGTAGCGTTTGGAGGATCATATCGATCTGGGTTTCCATCAATTTCTCCTCCAAGGATCGTATCTCGTTCGGATAAGCCATCATCTTTAGGATATGATCCCTTACGAGTACCCTCTTGCATGGTGGCGGTCATTATCTTTCTCATAGCTTCTTGTCTAGAAGCCCTATCCACGATGACCAAAGAGTTCCTTGAGATTGTTCATAATATCATAAGTCGTTGGTAAATCTTGATCTTGATGTTGCAATACATTTGACATTGAAGCCAAAATGTAACACCGCGCCATCTCATCTGCCTTTACCCATCTCTTATGATATTCAATCTCCTCTTGGGTAGATTCACCAGTGGGTGCATCAGGACAAGGTTCAGTCAGTACAAATTTATAGCTTTCAGCAGTCAGAACAATGTCCAGGTTCCTTTTCCAATCTATGTAATTAGGTCCAGTAAGTCTATTTTGTTGAAGTATGATGGACAGTGGGTTGAATGTCATCCTAAGAATCATAAATATCTTTTGGTCAGAACTCTAAATTTAGAATAATATTGATTCCTCAAACAATACTATTTTAAATTAACCAACACCTCATAACACCGTGAATTTTGTATGCCACGTTAGTGTGGACGTATACAAATTCAACATTTGTAAAAGGAGGGTTTTAACCCATTAATTTTATTATCTTGTCAACCTAACTTTTGACAAATAAAATTAATAGTTGGTATTATTTGGTCACACAAATAATAGCAGTGACTCCGATGGGGAGGATACTATTAGATGTGTCTAAGTGTATATCATTACTTGACACTAAGTCCATTAATAAGATTATGCCCCTTCCGTTGGGGAAGATCACACACTCTTAATTAACTTCCTATAGTTATCCAAAAATGGAAGTCTGTTCTAGTGATCCGCAAACAAGCTCATCCGTTATGGAGGAAGGCACTCAGAGCCAACGCGCAAGCTTGTTTGCATCACTTACAAACCAGTAATGGAGACCATGGGATTTACTTAAAAATCCCTCTCCCACTTAGTTATTTATAAATGAGGAATTTTAACTATGCTAGCCTACTAAACTTGTAAACTAACATGCACACATAGCACAATATAAAAGCAATAAATAGAAAATCTAATTTTCAACTATTATGGCTTCTAGTTGTCCTCCGTGTGTTGTCATCCCAAGCTGCTGCCATATTTGGCCACCGCTACCGGGTCTAGCTGTCGCATCCATCTTGTTCCTTGTTCCGCTGCGCCTGTGGTCCTTAGAAGGTTCCACGCTTTGCAAGATTCGATCTGCGACATAGAATTTTATATTTTTTGATCCTATATTCCATAAAAGGAATGTACATGTATCTAGATCAAAAATAAAATCCTAATAAAACTAAATACAGCTCCTGCTGTATTTTAATACAATCATGCACACACATATAAATGCCCTTGACATGTCCAAGGGTCCAATCACACACATAATAACTAAAAGCCATAATAGTTGGATCCTGCATCCACAAAGTTAGCACATCCTACTATTAACCTGCCTAAATTATGTATGACATGTGCATAATTAACCTAATACCAAATACACAGAGGCAAAACCCTAGCTCTGATACCAATTGTTGGTTGCTACTCGGAAAACCTATAGGTTCCACTGTACAAAAATTTTGTACAAAGGTCTGAACCTTTTCCTAGCTACCATGTGTTCTTTTAAATTAAATTTTGGATCGCCTGCGGAACTTGACACGTTTGATCCAAAACTTAATCTATTTGTTCTTTTAGGTTTTGACATGGATCTCCTGCGAAACTTAACACGTTCGACCCAAGTCTCATTAAGTTATTAATTCCATTAAATATTAATTTCCATAATTGGTTCCCAGTACTGACGTGGCGAGGCACATGGCCTTCTTGGATATGAGAGCAATCACCACCGACTAGACAAAACCTTTTATAGAAATCTAATATTTAATTTCCTAAAATAACTTTAGGTTAACCAAAGAGAACAATCAAATCACAAGGAAAAGAAAAAACAAAAGAACACAACATCGAAAAATATATTCGAAATTCTAGAACGTAAGCCTCTTGTATTTGGTATTATTTCCATAAATAACTAGTATGATGCGGAAAGAAAAATTACTAGTTATACCTTGTAGAAAAACCTCTTGATCTTCTACCGTATTCCTCTTCTAACCTCGGACGTTGTATGGGCAACGATCTTCCGAGATGAGAAACCACCAACCACCTTCTTCTCCTCCTAGCTAGGTTCGGCCAATAAAGAAGCTTTACCAAGGAAGAAAATCAAAACACCAACCAAGCTCCAAGAGATGCTAGCTTCCTCTCCTTCTTCTTCTTCTTCTCCAAGTAGTATCCGGCCACCACAAGAGTTCCAAGGAAAGAGAGGGGTTCGGCCACCACAAGAGGAAGAGAGGGAAAGGATGGCCGGCCACACCAAGGAACAAAAGAGGGAGAGAAAATAATAGAGGTTGTGTCTCATGAAGGCACCCTCACCCCTTCTTTTATATTCCTTGGCCTAGGCAAATTAGGAAATTTAATTACAATAAAATTTCCTTAATTTCCTTAACATGATTTAATTGAGAAAAATAAAATAAAATTTCCCCAATTAAATTCAAGTGGCCGGCCACATCATGAAGAACAAATTGGACAAGTTTCAATCAACAATTAAAACTTCCTAATTTGTTTCCGGAAATTTTAAAAATAAAATTTCTCTTCAAAAATCTCTTCATGGTTGATAAAAGGAAATTTCTATAATTTTAATTTTATCAACATGTGAATAATTTTAAAGAGAAAATAAAATATCTCACCAATCTACAAATAAGGAAAGAGATCTAATCTCTTTCTTTAATCTTTTGTAGATCTTTTATAAGAGAGATATTTTAATTTAAATTCTCTTTAATAAATTATTTCTTCCACATAATAAAAATTAAAATTAAAATTCCTTTTTAATTTAATTTGGCCGGCCCCCACTAGCTTGGGTTCAAGCTAGGGCCGGCCACCCAAATTCATACCTAGGCCGGCCCTAGCTTGTTCCCAAGCTAGCTTGGCCGGCACCTATTGAGTGGGTAGAAGGTGGGTATAGGTGGGTATAGAACTCTATAAATAAGAGGCTACGATAGGGACCGAGAGGAGGAATTGGTTTTGGTCTCCCGATAAAATTAAGCATCCCGTGTTCGCCCCGAACACACAACTTAATTTTATCAATAATAATTCATTCCACTAGAGAACTATTATTGAACTACCGCACCAATCCCAAATTACATTTTTGGGCTCCTTCTTATTATGAGTGTGTTAGTCTCTCTGTGTTTAAGATATCGAATGTCCACTAATTAAGTGAGTTACTGACAACTCATTTAATTAATATCTAAATCCAAGAGTAGTACTACTCAACCTTATCATCATGTCGGACTAAGTCCACCTGCAGGGTTTAACATGACAATCCTTATGAGCTCCTCTTGGGGACATTATCAACCTAGTATCTCTAGGACACAGTTTCCTTCTATAATCAACAACACACACTATAAGTGATATCATTTCCCAACTTATCGGGCTTATTGATTCATCGAACTAAATCTCACCCATTGATAAATTAAACAAATAAATATCAAATATATATGCTTATTATTATATTAGGATTAAGAGTACACACTTCCATAATAACCAAGGTCTTTGTTCCTTTATAAAGTCAGTATAAAAGAAACGACCTCAAATGGTCCTACTCAATACACTCTGAGTGTACTAGTGTAATTATATAGTCAAGATAAACTAATACCTAATTACACTACGACCTTCTAATGGTTTGTTCCTTTCCATTTTGGTCGTGAGCTACTGTTTATAATTTATAAGGTACTGATAACATCATCTTCTGCATGTGACACCACATACTATGTTATCTATAATATAAATTAAATGAACAACTACAAAATGTAGACAATTTGACCAAATGTGATTCTTTATTCATAATGAATGTTTACAAAGCTTAGGCTTTCAGTATACACTCCAACAAAGGATCACATCAAATGTTTTGAGTGTGGTAAGATGAGTCACTACAAGAGTAGGTGTCCTTCACTGAAGAAGGTAATCCCAAAACCTAGTAAAGTTGCTTTAAGAACTAATGTGGGTTGTAGGGATGGAGTCAAGGAGAAGAAGCATATTCGATGCTTTACATATGGTGAGTGGGGTTACTACCACACAAAGTGCCCAAGAAGAAGAAAGCTCAAGAAATTGACACACTTAAAGAAGTGAGAGAAGAAGAGAGCTTCAAGGGTAAGGGAAGTAAACCCTAACTTGAATTCAAGTTCAAATTCAAATTTCTCCTTGCATGTTAGAAATAATATAAATTATTTTCCCATGCATATTTATTGTTTTAGATATAATGATAGAAATAGGGTTAATGTAGGTGATAACCCTAGGAAATCATTTTCAAATGATAGACCTAAAAGGAAATAACCTATCTTGCCTAAGGAGAAGAAGGTAGTTGAAAATCTAGACATTAATCCCAAGAAGTGGAGATACATGCCTAGAAGGGTAGGTCTAGGAATGCCCATGATGGACATATTGATTCTAGGGTTAGAATCCTAAAATTGAAAAATCAAGCCTTGAAGGCAAAGCTTGAGGAAATGGAGAAAGTTCTAAAGAGGTTCATTATTGGACCTAAAGGACTTGACATGTATTTGATTGGTCAAAGATCCAAAAATATCAAATTGGGTCCCTCCAAGACTAAAAGGAGGTCAAGTGCTAAGGTGGCACATGACATTGGTAAGGGAGGAGTGACCAAGGACAAGGGAAAGTCATCCAAGGCCAATAAGAAGGAATATACTAGGGTGACATATAATTACGGCAAGGATGAGGTGTCCAAAGTTAAGGACAAGAAAAAATTAGCCAAAGACAATGTGTCTAAAGTTAAGAAGGTGAGTTTTGTAGGCCAAATTCACCCAAGGTGCACTGAAATATCCTAGCTATAGTGGATGAGTCACCTAGAGAGGTGGCTAAGACTAAGAGTTCTAGGGGGAGCTCAAAGAGTCTTTAGGATATATGGTAAATGAATCTCAAGCGGACCATGTTTGAGACTCAAAATGGATCATCAAATGTGCCAAAGTAGTTTAGAGACAGACTTGAGTCTCAAATCCAAGAAATTGACACAATTGGGTTGAGTATCATGCATGAAAATATGAAAAAAGTTTCATATTGCATGAAAATTAGTTTTGGATGTATATATTCCATATAAACCAATGCTAGAGATGCATTGTGGTTTAGTATATGCAAATACATCAAGAGGAAGCCAAAACTAGGACTTTAGGTTAAGGTTCAATTGAACCATTTAGATAGTTTTAAATTTTGTGTCATTCTTGGGATCTGTAATAAATATTTATATATATATATATATATTTTTTCTAAGTAGACAAGGGTAAAATAGAGCTCTCTACAAAATTTAAGATTTTTTGGAATTTTTTGTGTATTTCTGAAGTTGGGTCAAAAAGTTGATTTTTTGCAGAAATATGGTACCAGTCGACTGGTGCAGATACTAGTCAACTGGTAACAGTATGTTTTAGCACAGAATGACTCTATAAGCTCATTTTGATGAGTGCAATCTACTGGTGCCGATATCAGTCGACTGGTAACAGTGTATTTCGAACACAGAGGGCTCTGTGAGTGGAAATCGAAGGGTGCAGTTGACTGGTACCTAGTGTAGTCGACTGATACTAGCCAGAAAGTATTTTTCAGCACTGTTCTTGACTGTGTCAACGTGTTTAGATGTATGAGATCCATGGGGGATAAATACATGAGTTTAGAGTCAGTTTGGATGACAGGTTTTCAACAATTAGGATATTGTTGGAGCTCTTTTTGATGTATGGCAAAGGGGGAAAAGTTTAGGTTTAAGTGGGAAATCTACACACATTTACAAGAAATCCTAGCTAAGGGGAGCTTAGGTGAAGGGGGAGCGATTGTTCAGGCAAAGGGGGAGAAATTTACCTTTTCGGGAAATCCTAGCTGAAGGGGGAGCTTAGGTAAAGGGGGAGCCTAGGGTTATGTTCCATGACTTATCCATGTGTAGATTTTATGTTTATTCACATTATTATTATATTTATGTTTCCCTAACTTAAACAGGTTGCCAAACATCAAAAAAGGAGAAATTGTTGGAGCAATCTAGGTACCCTAGGTTTTGATGTTTGGGTAAAGGTTTAAGTTAGGTTTATTGTTGTATTTGATATGCATTGTGAGTGTATAGGATACAAGTACAACAAGGAAAGTCCAAGTGTAATCTTGGCAAAGGAGGAAAGTCCAAGGATGAGTCTTGGCGGTGTAAGTCTAAGCATGTAGTCTTGGAAACGTAAGTCCAAGTGTGACTTGACAATGGATGAAATCCTGGAGGTGAGGAGCCTCTTGGCAAAGAAAGACCCGACAATAAGGACAAGATCGAAGGAAGCTCTAGAAGGCAAGACATGAAGGATGGGGAGACATCCGAGGGACGCGAGGCTGATGGAGGAGGCTACAACGCTAGGTCTAGGTTGGTCGGACAAGGATGAGTGCTGAGTGAATGTACTCGGGGGGTCAAATCCTAGGGTTAGGGTTTGACTAGTTGACTGGGGTATGACACAAAGTGTTCCTGTGCCCGACGACTGCGAAAATAGGCGTTCGGCACTGTAGCAGTCAACTGGTACAGTAGCAGTCAGATGGACACTGTAGTAGTCAACTGTTACTATAGCAGTTAATTGGTACACTATAGCAGTTGACTGATGCACTGTGGTAGTCGATTGGTGCACTGTAGTAGTCGACTAGTAGTCGACCGTTGGCTTGTAACGATTGAATTTCTCTTAGGACCAGCTGACTGGTGGTTGTACTAGTCGATTGGCGGCGGGAAAAAACTTGGTGTTTTCCTCCCGAACTCTAATAGAGCTCGGGGTGCTTGGGCAAAGTTGACGAAATAGACATGGTTAAAGCCTATTAGAGTCTCCCAAGTCCTCGTGTGATTGATGTACTTGTATTCAAGTGTTTGTGGTAGGATTTCTCCACCGAAAAGGAGCTTGAGCTAGCCGAAGATTTTCCAGGAAATTATCCATCGATGGATAGGGATTGCCCAACTTACGGACAGCCATGGAGTAGGAGCTTTATCTCTGAACCATATTAAATCTACGTGTTATGTTTGCTTTCTCTTGTTAGTATTTATTTTTGTATTCCACTGTGTGTACTAACCATTGTAGGAAGCAATGTTTTAGGTAAGACGCTATCCCCCCCCCCCCTCCTCCTCCTCCTCTAGAGGACGTCAAGGTCGCAACAACCACTACCACTAGTGAGCTTCCTTCCGAGCGGCCTACAATGGTCCTAGTGGCCATACCATCTAAGTCGGTGCCGACCGACTCAGTGGGTTCTGGCGAGCCACTGCTCCAGTGTTAGCAGAGAAAAAGACTCCGCTCGGAAGGTACCTCCCACTCGAGAACCTCAACACCTGTGCTTATAGAAGTGCCTACTTCCTGGCCTCCGTATGAGCGGGGCGAGAGTTCGTCTTCCGCCGTCCTGGAAAGGATGATTGTGTTATCGACACCCCTTCTTCCGATCGGACTTCATCAATATTGAAACTGACGATTAGCACACTTTTGGTACAGTTAGTTTCCTTCTTTCCACCGTCAACCAGTCTGGAGACCCCAGTCTCCACCATCTGTCCGTCGAAGTCGAAGTCCAAAAGTCAGGCGACTTCAGAGCCCTCTGATCCGGTCGGCTGCTGACACATCTCCGCTTTGATCCACCTACCCACTGACACCTGGCGCTCCCCCGACGACGACATGCCCCAATCGCCGGAGCACACGATTCACATTCAGGATCTTCTGGCTCAAACTTGGGCGGACACCCAGCGTAGGGTGATGACCATCCTGCCTAGGGAGTTGGCTGACGACTTCACACAGAAATCCACCATGGTACGTTTTCTAATAGTTGTTATTCTCTTTACTACGTTACTCTGACTCATACCTTTTATAGTACTGGTGAAGAGTTTGGCACTATGTTAAAGGTTGATCTTCCTCGAGCGACAATAAGCAGTTGCGGGCCTCGACCGGTAGAACAAGCACGTCCTGAGCTACTATTGAAACTCTCATTACTAAGGTCGCTCAGCTAAAGGATAATTTAGGAAAATCATCCGAGCAGCTGGTGGGCTCCGAGTGGGCGTTATTAGTGGAGAAGAAAAAGAGTTAGGAGTAGGCTCAGCAGCTCAAGCGGAAGAAAAATCTAAAGGCTCGGGCCTTGGAGAAGAAACTCAAGGAAACAAAGACGACTCTGGCATAAGAGCAATCGAGCCATTTGGTAGAGCAACTGAAAATTGTTAAACAAGAAGTTGAGCTGCAGTCTCTGAAGGCCGAACTAGAAGTGTCCAAGGTACAGATGGCTAAGTTTTAGGAGGATGAGCCCGCTCGACTTGAGGACTTTCGAGCCAAGTATCTCCGCTCAGAAAGCTTCAACTAGCTCTTCTCTAATTAGATTCTATGGCTTTTAAACCTGGGCATAGTGGGCATCATCCAATAGCTGAAGGATGGCGACCACTTGCATGCTGATGTCTCTATTGAATTCATTCAGAAGGATGAGCTTATGGCTTCACTCCCTGAGGAAGCTGTTGCCGATCTGGAGTAGCTTTTCTTCTCAACTTTCTTGTACTTCCTCTAGTTTCTTATAAAAAATTTTGAAGCATGGATCTATGTTCCTCCGTCCTGCACGTAATATGCCTCACCCTCGAAGTCTTCTTAGTGTGAATCAATGTCCTCCCATTTAGCTCCATATAGCGTTTTATCCTTGAAGCTACAAAGTACTTATCCATGCGTACCCACTCAGTAGTTCAACATGTTGAACTTACCATGTGTAATAGTTTGACTCCCATGACGTGTGGCCAAGCAACCTTCTGTCAGAGAAGATAAGAACGAGCGCTTGGTCCGATCAGCTTGAGTGTCTCCTACTCTTTCTTGCGAAGATTCTTCTTTGCCCACTCATGATTCGCCCAGTCGAGTTAGGAGTGTCTGACACTTGACGTTTTTATTCGAACGTCTCGATAGCACCCACCTGATTTTATAGTAGTCATTTGGCTGTTGAACCGGGATTTGTAGTCACTATTTGACTGTTATTTTTGTCGACTCCTGAGTTTATAGTCGTTGCTCGACTTTAGATTTCAATGACTCCTAAGTTTATAACTGTCACTCGACTAACATTTCGTCAACTCTTGGTTTTATAGCTGCCGATCGACTTTCTGATAATAATGCACAAGAGTTTATAGTCATCGCTCTACTTTAGTTGTCATCGACTCTCAGGTTTATAGCGGTGCTCGTCTTTAGTTGTCGTAGACTCTCGGGTTTATAGTCGCCGCTTGACTTTAATTGGCGTAGACTCTTAAGTTTATAGTTGCCGCTAGGCTTTAGCGTAGGCTTTCAGGTTTATAGCTGCCGCTCGGCTTTAGTTGGTGTAGACTCTCGGTTATATAACCGTCGCTTGGGTTTAGTTAGCATATACTCTCGGGTTTATAGCCGCCGCTCGGCTTTGTTGGCATAGACTCTCGGATTTATAGCCATCACTCGACTTTAATTTTTGTCGACTCTTGCGCCTCTTGATGGAGGTGCCCTCAAGGAAGCTGAAGGCACCCTCATATGCAAAAAGTCGTTGGTTGGCCCTTGGCTGACCATTAAAGAGTGGATAAAGTTTTATCCTTTTGGAGGAGCCCTGGAGTACTTTGGAGGCACCTCTAATTAACGGTAACTAATCCTAGGAGGATATAAAAAATTCCCTGGAGTTGGGAATTAAACAACAACTACTATATTCAATTCCTAAGTAATTTCTGAGTTATCGAAGAGTATAAAAGACTTCTCCGCCTTCAACAAAGGAGATTTTTTTACTACTTTCAACTGCCTTGAATTGATAACCATGTAGGTTGTAACCAAGTAAATCTTAGCCTTCTTGCTTTTGTTTTTAAGTTGTTATTTTTTTAAATGTTAATTGTTTATGCCTAACTAATCTCGTGTCCTTGCTAGTTCAAAAGCAAGAGAATTTCTCTAACTTATTTTTAGAACTATTCACTCCTCTCTAGCTAGGCTCACTAGGACTTACAGATTGTATTCCCAATAATTACAATAAAAATTATGCTTATTCTTAATGATGGAAAGAAAGGAAAAAGAATTCAGCATTTTACTGAACTGCATAGGTAAAGTATCGAAATTATCAAATCGCGTAGGGTAATTTCAAAATGACCAAATCATATATCCGCTTCCCATTTTATCTCTAATCAATCAACTGATAAAAAAATCAGTTAAATCAATTTTCTGTTTGAAAATCAGTTGACTAATGTTTTTTACTAGTCGAATCGATTTGTCTCTATGCCAAACTTTTAAAATTTTGAACAAATCAGTCAACTGATTTTTTTAATCAAAATCGATTTTAGACAAAATCGGTTGATAAACCAAACAACCTCGAATTAACATGAATATAGTTCCTATATGTTTGTCTAGTTATCCTGATTATATCCATGCTCTCAAATATCAATTTGATCTAATATATTAAGAGTAGTGATTTTTTTAAGACGAATTAATTTTTTTGAACACATTCATGTTTAAAAAATCACTGCTCTCAATATATTGAGTCAAATTGATATTTAATGGCATGAATATAATTAGAAGAACCAAATAAACATATAAGAACTAGTTTCATATCAATCCGATGATGTTTGATCCATCAACCGATTTTGCCTAAAATTAGTTAATGGACCAAATGATCTCAGATCGACATGAAATCAACTCCTATATGTTCATTTAATTGTTTAAATTATATCCATTCACTCAAATATTATTTTGACCTAATATATTAAGAATATAATTTTTTGAATATGAATATATTTGAAAATTATAATTCAGTCTAAAAAATCAATGCTCTTAATATATTAAGTCAAATTAATCGAGGGCATGATTGTAATCAGAAAAATTAGATGAACACATAAAAGCTAGTTTCATTTCAACATGAGGTCATTTGGTCTAAAATTGACTGATGGATCAAACAACCTCGAATTAACATGAAACTAACTCTTATGTGTTCGGTTAGTTATTCTGATTATATTCATACTCTCAAATATTAATTTGATCATATATGATGTGGCTATAGAGGGGGTCCACCAAGCGTGGGTCAAAAGCGGAGATGACAGTCGATGTAGAAGTCAAAGTCAAGGTGGTCAACGACGGTCAGCGGTCGTCAACGGTCCCACCAAAGATGACTGAGCGGAAAGTGATGCCAACTGCCGATCGAGCATGAATTGTCCGATCGGCCAGGTGGCCTGTCTGAGTGGATCGCTCGTCTGGCCAGGAACACTACGGTAATAACATTAGATGCTGATTACGAATTGGAGGAACACTAAGGCGACCGGAGCGCTTGTCTGGTCGAGCGGAAACAATCTACTCGAGTAATTGCGAGGAAAAGCAGTAGAGGTCGACCTAGCGGAGGAGTCCCAGCCGAGCGGCTACCCCTCTCGGCTGAATAGTGTGACCATTCCCGTATCTCTTAACATCCCTTTGGGAGATAATGCCACTGACAACAGGGCATGGCCAACAGGTGGATCGTACGACGGAAGCTTCTACTGTCTCGTCAGGGATTTGCATGCCCTGTTAAGATATGGTGTCAGAGATACTTTTCTGATATGTCCTTTCATAGGAAAATTTGGAGAATGTGCCCATGCCTTGAGGAGTGGGCATGTCATCCACTGTAGCACTATATAAAGGGGGAATCCATGCACCGATGGAGGTACGCGTTATTCACTATTCACGTTTGTGCTTACCGTTACTCCACTTTTCTTCTTCTGAAGACTGACTTGAGCGTTAGAGGGTCAACACCGGGACCTCTTCCCTGGCTCAGCACTGACGTTTTTGTGTTGTAGAGTGTAGCGAAGTCTACACGCGGTTAATCTAGAAGTCACATCCCTGGCTAGTCTTCTTCATGATTTTCAGACAGGATCAATATATATTAAAAGCAGTGATATTTTGAGTATAAAGGTGTTTAAAAATTTAATTCATGTTAAAAAAATCATTATTCTAAATATATTGAGTTAAATTGATGTTTGAGGGTATAGATATAATTAGGATAACTAGCTGAACATATATTGAGTTAAAATAATTTATTACAGATTTCATTGCTAATTTGGGTCGATTTTTATTTTTGTCGTCAAAGTTGTTGCGGGGATGAAAAATATTCATCCCAGATTTTCATCCCTAAATTATTATTTTTTTAACGAACTAGTTTCATATTAATCTGAGATGAGGTAGTTTGATCTATCAATCTATTCTGTCCAAAATTAATTGTGATAAAAATAAATAAATTAGTCAACTTATTTGTTCAAAATTTTAAGATTTTGACATAGAGATAAATATATTCGATCGATAAAAACATCAATTGATTGTTTTTTTAAATAGAATATTAATTTGATTATTTTTTTTATCAGTCGAATAGAAAATGGATATATAATTGGATCATTTTGAAAATATTTTACGTGATTTAGTAATTTTAATATTTTACCTATGTGGTTTGATAAAAAATTGAAGAGAATTCATTAGGGGAAAAAAATTCTAGGGAAACAAGAAAAGAAGGGAAAAAGAAAAGGGAAAGGATAAGAAAAAATAAACATGAAAGTGCCTCATGGGGTTGATCGTCGTGGGTTCACCTCACCGTGATCATGAGGCGTGGCAGCATGACCGACCTTGTGGGGATGCGGCAGGCCTACAACAGTAGCGTGTGGTCGCCATCTGTGTTGGGTGAGGTCAGTCGTGAAGAAATTCGACTTTGCACGAGGGAGGGAACTTATTTTCGATTCAATCTAGACTAAAATAAAAATAATCAAAAATCAATCCACCGATTCATAAATCGTCGGCTCATTTGGTAAAAAAAAAACTAAAAATCATTATTTTTTTTTAGCAAAAAAAAGAATGGAAACTTTCCATAAATTTTAGTTCTCTCCTCCTACCTAAACAAGATATAAAACTGCTTCAATTGAAATAATTTAAATTAAATTATTTAAATATATAACAATTTTAAGGAAACTATTTAAAGAAATTTTGATACATATTATTTTAATTGCACCAATAATATTTTATCAAATTATATATATATAATTTGATAAAATATTATTGGTGCAATTAAAATAATGTGTATAAAAATTTCTTGCAAATCGTTCATCGCAGAACGATTCATCATAATTTGTTCGAGATGCCTGGAATTAATCTAGAGTGACTTAATTCATTTTTTATTTTAATTTTCAATAGAGACGCCTAGATTTAGGATTAAATACAGGTGTATCGATTTCTTTTTTAATTTTTAAAGATAAGAAAAATCTTTAAATCTTAAACCAAAAATATTCTAAATACATATATTATACCCAGTGAACACCTAAAATTATTTATCTTGAACAATATAACCCAACAGGAAAGCTTGAATCCTAGAGGAAAATCTTATTAACTTAAATTGATTATAACCTAATTCCTAAATTCTAAAATCTTAAACCCTAAATACATATAATATACCCTGTAAGTATCTAAAATTTTTAATCTTGAACACTATAACCTAAGAGGGTACCTGAACCCTAGAGAAAAAAATCTTATTAATTCAAATCTTTTATAATCTAACTTCTACATTCTAAAATTTTGAACCCAAAATATATAATATATCCTAAAATAAAATAAAATAAAAAATAAAAATACTAATAAGTCCAGGCACCTGAATTCATTCCAAACGCTTGGACCATGTCACTCACGAATCCCTTGATCAATTCCAAGCGCCCCGAGTTAAGTCCGAACGAATCCGCACATGAAGGTTCACAGGATATTAAATTTACACACACACACACACATACACACACACACGAGTGCAGATTCTATGCCGCACAACCTTGCGGACCTAGGGCACCTGGATTGACTCCACGTGCCCTAGGTTGAACCTAGGCTCCTGGAGTACTCTAGAACATTTTTTTTTAATTTTTTTGTTGTATTTTGGGGGTATATTATATATATTTAAGGTTCAAGATTTTAGAATTTAGGAGTTAGATTATAATGAGTTTGATTCAATAAGATTTTCCCTCTAAGGTTTAGGCTTCCCTCTTGGGTTATAATGTTCAAAATTTAAAATTTTAATACTCACGGGGTATATATTATATGTATTTAGGGTTCAAGATTTTAGAATTAGGAGTTGAGTTATAATAGGTTTATGTCAATAAGATTTTTCCTCTAGGGTTCAGGCTTTCCTCTTGGGTTATAGTTAGAGCCGTCAATTTGGGTTGAGTTCGTCAGGTTAGCCCGCCCAGCCAAACAATTTAAACGGGTTGGGTTGAAATTTTATCAACCTAAGTCTGTCGTAGGTCAACCCGCCTAGGCCCGTGACCTGTGTGGGTCAGCTCGCGATGGACTTGGGTTGACCCGTAGGTTGAGAAATACATGTAAGCTAAGTTTTATGCCAATTTATTATCTTTCTTTGTTATAATTTTGAAATACAAATAATACTTTTCATCCCACATAAGTACTTGTTTGTATTCATTTATTTTTAAAATACATATTTATGGATACATTTGATTGATGAAACATTTCCAAAGTAAAACGTTGAAGATATGAAATATTTTTTTAATTTAAAAAATAAATTGATGGGCCCGCAGCTTAGCCCGCCAAACCCCACCAAACAATTTAAATGGGGTGGGTTAGAATTTTATCAACCCAAGCTTGTCGTAGGTCGACCCGCCTAGGCCCGTGACCCGCGCAGGTCAGATCGTGATGGGCTTGGGTTGGCCCGCAGGTTGAGAAACACATGTAAGCTAAGTTTTATGCCAATTTATTATCTTTCTTTGTTATAATTTTGAAATTAAAATAATACTTTGCATCCCATATAAGTACTCATTTGTGTTCATTTATTTTTAAAATACATATTTATAGATATATTTGATTGATGAAACCTTTCCAAAGTAAAATGTTGAAGACATGAAATATTTTTTAAATTTTTTTAAAAAATTGATGGGTTCGTGGGTTGGCCCGCCAAACTCGAAACGCGCCTTGGATTAGGTTGAGTTGGAAATTTTCCAACCCGCCAAGTTGACGGGTTGGCCCACCCCCGCCCTGCCAAATGGTTGGCCCGCCACAAGCCAACCCGCTCTGCCACGGATTGACCCATCTGATAGCTCTAGTTATAGTGTTCAAAATTAAAAATTTTAGATGCTCACGGGATATAATGTTCTTATTTAAGAAAATGTTGATTTAAAAAAAAATTGAATCCAGGTACCTAGATTGAATCCGCGGCATACAATTCGCAGCAGAGCAAGACTATATATAGGAGAATTTGTCGCGCCTCCCTTGCCAAAGCTACGAGACCTATAACTCTCTCGCGCCAAGCTCTATCTCGCTGCGACCTCCTCTCCGTCGAAGCTAGGGTTTCCCCGTCGCCCCTCCCTCTCTCACCGCGACGAGTTTTGTTCCCCACTGTGCCTTCCTCTCTCACCAACGAGGTCCTTTCCCTGCATTTATCAAGCTTCTAAATTCTTTTTGCATGGGGATTATTTGCCGTAATTTACCTTATAGTATTTTATTTTGTTTTTTTTGAGGAAGGTAAATGTATTATACTCCCAAAATAATAAGATACAATCATATGATGTCTATTAAAGTGCATAACAGATTTATGACTTTGTAAGACAATCATTAAACCAAACAACATGCCCAAAACATCTCACATCATGCCTCACCTTCTGTCTACAATGTACCAAACATAACTTGGACTGTGTAAGACATCCAAACACATTACAAGTCATTACTGCACTGTGCAGCCGAAACCTATTACAGCACAAACAAGCTCTAAAATGTCGAGCCGAAACAACACCTCACATAACAAAAGGATCACTTGATATCTATAAAGCACCAAACATGAACTTGGACTTTGTGAAATATCTTGTGAAAACAAGGTAAAATATTCTCAAACCGACTCATATTACGTGCATTCCATATGAGATAAATCATGGAAGTTAGAGCAAGATGTCATGCTTTCATTTGCTACCCCTCACCCTTATAGTGTTGTCGAAATGTATCAATAAAAGAAACCATATTGGTGATTTCAAAAGTGATGTCCATCCATGTTTTGACTTTATCAAGTAAGGGCTTGACAATGTCACAATTAAAGAAAATATGAGCATGGGATTCGTCTTGTTGATGGCATAACACACATGCCTTGTTTGATTCATATGAGATGGTGTCCGCCGTTTTTAGTCTTCCATGAGCAAGTAACCAAGTTGTAAATCTATGTTTGATCAGAATATATGATTTCCATATCATCGAAAACCAATCAACTTTGGACATCCTTGGCTAGAAAAATTCATATGCCAAAGCTGACCCTTTTTTCTCCTCCACAAACCAATCGAACATCTTCATGTTTGCCTCACCTACAGACGTAGTTCGCTGCAAAATTTCATCACGAATATGTAGTAAACGTTTAATAAGTGGTGAATCCAAAGGCTTACTCCTTGATTGCC
This sequence comes from Zingiber officinale, assembly GCF_018446385.1. NCBI lineage: Eukaryota > Viridiplantae > Streptophyta > Magnoliopsida > Zingiberales > Zingiberaceae > Zingiber > Zingiber officinale. Next base: position 31,207,299 of record NC_056004.1, read on the forward strand.
AAAAATTCACATTCCGAAGGTAGTGATGATGAACTCATCGCACCCAAAAAGACTCCCTTCGGGTTTGAATATTCCATAGAATCTGAGATAGGAGAGCCATATGCCATGCTTGCAAATCACGTAAACTATATCATCCTTCCTCTTTGGGTAGACATATTGTAGCCTAAGAGATCAAGGGATGTTTTGTTGATCATACAAAAGAGTGGGAGATGCCATAAATTTTATCAATAACCCAACTTGGTATTGGTAAGATAGACAACCAAAAATATTCAACTCCTTGAAGCACTGATCTTACAAGTTCCAACCTTCTGGCATGAGAAAGAGTGTGTTTCGGCCAAGATACAACCTTCCTTATAATTGAGTCAAGAAGTGCCCCATAATTTGCAATCCTTAATTTTTCTGTTGCCAATGGAATACCAAGATATCGAAAAGGGAAAGTGCCTTGTTGAAAACCGGTTATGTGTAATAGCTCTTCCTTTAGTTGATCATTGACCTCGGCCATGTAAATGTTGGATTTCATAGGATTTGCTCAAAGGCCCACTTTATCACCAAAAATCGTCAGACAATCCATAATGAGGTTAAGAGTAGAAACATCCACCCTTGCAAACAACTAAAGGTCATCGACATATGCAAGATGTGTGAGTTCTACTTCTTGGCATTTTGGATGATAATGAAAAACATCTAACCTTGAGATATCTTTCATAAAGCGTGAGAAAACTTCTAAGCATAGTCCAAACAACAAAGGGGAAAGGGGTTCACCTTGTCTCAAGCCTCTTCTTCCGCTAAAGAAACCATGCACTCTATCGTTTAGACTAATGGAGTAAGAAACCGTAGTTATGCATTCCCTTATCCATCCACAAAATTATTGGGGAAAACCAAAATCAACAAGTGTAGATATAAGAAAACCCTAATCAATCATATCAAAAGCTTTGCGCAAATCAACTTTAATCATACACCTTGGAAAAATTCATTTGTGAGAATACTTTCTCAATAATTCTTGGGCTCGAAAAATGTTATCACATATGGACCGACCTTTGATGAAAACCACTTGAGCCGGATCCAACAAGATATCCATAACATTCTCCAATCTTGCTGCCAATACTTTAGAAATGACCTTATAGAAAACCGTACCACATGAAATAGGTCTAAAATTTGAAACCCTTGGAGTATGATCAGACTTAAGGATGAGAGCTATCAACGTATGATTCCATTGCTTGAGAAGATAACCATTAATGAAAAATTCCTTCACCACCATGATGAAATCATCCCCTATTGTGTTCCAAGTCACCGTGAAAATTTTTGCATTGTAACCATCCGGACTGGGGGCTTTATTGGTACCAATATCAAATGAGGCCTTATTCATTTCTTCCTCTGTGATTGGGGACTCTAGGGCTGAGGCTTGAGCTTGAGACAACCAATTCCCATTCAAGAAAGAAACATCAATGGGTGAGCTTTGACCAGCCTCACCCAAGAGGCCTTGAAAAAAATCCACAAACTCTTCGGCAACTTCATCTAAACTAATTGTTTGTTCCCCGGATTGTTTGGTGAGTGTAATAATAGCATTTCTCTTGTTGTTGCACTTCACCAAGTCATGATAAAATTTGGTACATCGATCACTATTCTTGAGGTACATGCTCTTGGCATGTTGTTGATAGACAAGTTTTTTTGCCTCCGCTAGCATAATTACTTTCTTTCTTATTGTGTCATAATCACTTGGGAGCTCTTCACCTTTAAGAAGGGCTCTTTGAACATCCTCTAACACTGTTTTTTCTCGAGACTTGCTCCTTAATATGTTGAAAGTGAAGCTTATCAAGTTCCCTTAGCTTGTATTTCAATTGTGAAAGTTTTGTCTTGAGAGAGAATTGTGCATTGCCATAGAACGGTTCCTCCCATGTATTTGCCACCAAGTCTTTGAAATCATCATGTAATGTCCACATATTGTAAAATTTAAAAGGCCTATTGGATTCTCTCTTTCTTGCATGTGTCAAAACTATGCTACAAGAGTGATCCGATAGACATCCGGGAGAAGAAAATTTCACATAATTGTCATAATCCACAACAAACCATTGTGAATTCACCATAGCACGATCTAGCTTACAAGAAACCCTTTCATTCGTCCATGTCAAATGACACCTAATAGAGCGAAGATCATCCAAACTACAAGTGTGAACAAAACACTCCAAGTCATGTATCTTATAATTAGAAACTAGTTTTCCACCTTCTTTGTCTTGAAGTGCCAAAGATGAGTTAAAATCTCCTATAATGAGCCAAGGTTCCGTAATCATTTCTCCAAGGAGAGTGAGAGAAGTCCATAAAGGTTGTCTTGTCATGATAGAATGAAAACTTTATACAAATGTCACCAAAGAAACTTGAGCCGTAATAGAGCAACGAACACGACAATGTATATATTGATCCGTTGTAGCAAGAATATCTAAAGTGGCCATGTGCACATCCCATAGAAGCAAAATATGACCTTTATTAGAATCAATGAAATTGTTTTCCATCCCTATAACTGAGAACTTTCTTTGCATGATGATATCTAGAGAATCTTCATTGAGCTTGGTTTCGATAAGTGTCATAACTTGAATATATTTCTATTTGAGGATGTCATGTAACCCCCATGTTTTAGGGACTTGTGAAAGCCCCTAATGTTCCATACGACTACCTTCATTTGACACCTTTCGGTCGGGTAGCTCGAACCCGTAATTGTCGTCCACTTTGTAGGGGTGCTGTATCTCCAATCACTTCCTTGTTCTTCCCTTTATTGCTCACAGAATCAACTTGAGAGGATGCTGAAGAAGTTGATCCTAGTGTCACTGATGCAGCCGAAGATGATTGTACCGAGGATCGAGTTTCACCACTACTATCTGTTTGGGACTGATGATCCGTTAAAGAGGAAGAGGCCTCTTTGCTACTTGAAACCTCCACTATAGTAGACAACTCTTCTGCATTCGACGCCTCTTTATGATGTACATGCTGTGCGTCCACCTCTTCATGATCTAGGGGATGTTCAACCGCAATAAGCCTAGGACTATGCACCACCACAATTGCCAATCCATTTTGTGCCACCGAATCCTCCATATTCTACGATTGTTGATTGGTTCATCTTGCCCGACTTCTGTATCTCGGTCGCAATCTTCTTCTTCCCCAATAACCCGTTGATTTGGACCTTGGCCTTCTTGCATGAGGCACATTCATATTTGGTTGAGATGTACCACCACAGTCTTCCTTTCGATGACCAATCTTCTTACAAATCTCACAATATTCAGATGCCATTTCATAAACAATTTTAAGATCAATCTGCACTCGAGTATGTAACGTGATTGGTATCTCATAAATTCTATCCCCAATGATCGGAACCTCCACCAAAAGATGAGCATACTCTAGTCGCTCCCTTGATCGTGTCAAGCTATCCGTGTATAAAGGTTTCTCTACCTCCGAACCATTCATACTCAATACTTTTTGTGACCAACAATCCGGTGATAAACCATGGATTTGGATCCAAGCTAGGACTAGCCAACCATCCTCATGAAAGAGAAAACACCTTGGCATAATCTTTAGAAAAATGGGAACTTCAAAAGCAAAATAAGGCCCTCCTTGTAAGACTCCATCTTGATCCTCTTTTGTATCAAAACAATAGACCACCCATCCACTTTTGTGCATGAAAAATTTATAGTGAACCTTCTATTAATTCGCTATCGCATAGACTCCGTTTCTTCCGTGATGTTGGGCCATGAAACAACCAACAAGACAAAAATCCATGGTGTCTTTGATATCATCAATATTGTCAAAATTGAAAGATAGTCTCTCGCCTTTAGCTTCATATTGTTCCAAAGACACGCCTGAAGTTGGCTTCCGATTATTCTTGAATAAGCTTGCCCAAGTCTTCTTTTGTGTCGGTTGGGTAGGATGATTATTAGCTCTTGCATGATCATTGGCTTCCAATGGATTATCTTTCTCCCCTTGTTGCACAACCGTCGGTACAGTATCTCTTCCTTCCAGTGGTGATGTTGCAGTTTGCTACTCAACAAGCCCGTGTTGAAGGTTACTAAAAGCTGTATTTCTAGCCCCAACATATGCCAAATCACTTGCCACCTCATCAGCTTGAACGTCAATGTGAGGAGAGCCATCATCAAAATCAATTGCTACCTTGTTGACCACATCTTGCAATTTACTAAATCTGTACTCTTCCATTGAGTCCTTGGTTTAACTCAAAGGTGAATACTTGAATCCTTTTTTGTTTTCCCCCCATTGGGTACAACAATCAACGTGGATGAATCAATGAGAAAATCTAGCCACTCACTAAGTTTGAAAACCAAATTGGATGTGGATAAGGCAACGTGCTTAATTGAATTACCATGTTCAAGCCTTGTGGTCCTAGCCGAAACAAATTCAAATTTGCCATTCTAGCTTTCCAAAATTGCAATACTCCAATTAATGCTTACAATTAATGACCATTAATGTACGATAATTTCCAAGGAGTTTTCTTTCATGTAACCTGGTGGACGGAGAGAAGCTGTTCGTCGGAAATCTCCAAGGATGTGTGCTGCAGTGGGAGTTGACCGACCAGTACCCTCTTTTGGGAGCCAGAAAAGAGGAGGGAGGAGAAGCCTAGGAAACCAAGAAAAAATCCAAGAAAAAAGACAAAGATGAAGGGGTGAGGAACAGGTGTACCGAATAGATGAACGACAACATCGGAGAGAAGACACCCCCTATGTCAGAGAAGAACACTCTAATGTAGCCAGTAGTATATGTTGGAGCAATCCCAATGGTCTGTGCGACCATATGTTTTGGTGTTTGGACAAAGAGTTTAAGTTAGGTACACCCTTGTATTTGATATGTGTATGTGAGTGTGCAGGTTTGCAGGATATACATGTGACTCAGGTTGACGGCTTCGGGTCCGGTGAAGGATGGAGCATCCGAGGGACGGTTGACAAGACAGCGAGGACAAGGGCCGAGGGAAGCGACTTCGAGGCATACGCGAAGGATGACATTGGGGACGAGCCGTGGCCACTCACTAAGTTTGAAAACCAAATTGGATGTGGATAAGGCAACGTGCTTAATTGAATTACCATGTTCAAGCCTTGTGGTCCTAGCCGAAACAAATTCAAATTTGCCATTCTAGCTTTCCAAAATTGCAATACTCCAATTAATGCTTACAATTAATGACCATTAATGTACGATAATTTCCAAGGAGTTTTCTTTCATGTAACCTGGTGGACGGAGATAAGCTGTTCGTCGGAAATCTCCAAGGATGTGTGCTGCAGTGGGAGTTGACCGACCAGTACCCTCTTTTGGGAGCCAGAAAAGAGGAGGGAGGAGAAGCCTAGGAAACCAAGGAAAAATCCAAGAAAAAAGACAAAGATGAAGGGGTGAGGAACAGGTGTACCGAATAGATGAACGACAACATCGGAGAGAAGACACCCCCTATGTCAGAGAAGAACACTCTAATGTAGCCAGTAGTATATGTTGGAGCAATCCCAATGGTCTGTGCGACCATATGTTTTGGTGTTTGGACAAAGAGTTTAAGTTAGGTACACCCTTGTATTTGATATGTGTATGTGAGTGTGCAGGTTTGCAGGATATACATGTGACTCAGGTTGACGGCTTCGGGTCCGGTGAAGGATGGAGCATCCGAGGGACGGTTGACAAGACAGCGAGGACAAGGGCCGAGGGAAGCGACTTCGAGGCATACGCGAAGGATGACATTGGGGACGAGCCGTGGGCTTGTATGCATCCGAGGGACGAGAGCAAAAAACAAGTAGGCTTGAAGGCAAGAGGTCAAGGCTGCGAAGGAAGCATCAAATGAGTCGTAAGGGTGAGGGTCCGAGTGCTGAGTGAATGTACTCGGGTACCAGTCGACTGCTGGTTTCATCAATCGACTGGTGTAGTCGACTGTGCAGTAGACTGGGAGCGAACAGAATGCTTCTGTTCACTCAAACTAGCGTGGAGCAGTCGACTGTTAGTTTTAGCAATCGACTGGTATCGAGCCGTTGGGATGTAACGGTCGAATTTCCATGAAGGGCAGTCGACTGCATGTTTTAGCAGTCGACTGGTAGGCGTGGCTTACAACCCGCGGACTATATAACCAAAACTTGGGAGCTTGGTTATAGTGATGAAATTAGACTTGGTTAAAGTCTAATTAGAAGTCTTTTGTGCTCAAGAGATCTTTGTGTGCCAAGAGGTCTTGGTTGGAGTTATGGTGAAGTTTCTCCACCCACAAGGAGGTTGAGCTAGCCGGAGTTTGCCGGGGATTAATCCACCGACGGATTGAGGGATCGTCCACCTTACGGACACACCGTGGAATAGGAGCAAGTTATCTCCGAACCACGTAAACAAACGTGATAGCGGTTTACATTTCATTTCCTTTCTTAGTTTTAGTGTTTAGCTTGTTTGTTTTGTTTGTATTCCGTTGCGCAAGCTAACAAGTGTAGGAAGAAGCGAGTATTTGGGGGTGTCGTCTATCCAACCCCCCTTCAAGCCGACCACCGATCTCCCTACAAGTGGTATTAAAGCGAGGTTCGCACTTCACCGGACTAACCGCTGAGAAGAGCAACTACAAGAAGATGACCGACTTGATTGAACCTCCAAAGTTTGAAGGAGGCAACCTTGGGGGCATCACATTTTGGATGATGAAGATGGAAGTCTTCTTCAACACGGATTGAGACACGATGATGGTGATCAAGGACCCGTTCAAAGTCCCAAGAGATAAGAAAGGGAAGAGACTCCGACCACGTCATTGGACAGAGGAGCAAACCTCACGATCAAAGGCAAATGATGAGGTAATATCTACGTTAATTGATATTTTGCCTAATGACGTGATGAGTCGTGTAGGTAAATACGAGAATGCCCACAATTTGTGGAGCAAAGTGAGATGGTTCTAGGGGAAGAATCTAAACCTACACAAGAAGAAGAAGAACCCAAGGAGATGAGTTTAATTGCTCAAGTTGAGGAGGAGCAAACGGAAGTTGAGTCACGCTCAACATCCGAGGAGGAAAAGGAAGATGAGGTAGCATCTACATCCTCAATGGTTGAAGAATCCAAGACAAGTGAAGAGGATGAAGAAGAGGTCTTGGAAGTGGTCAACCTAGCAAGCACCTCCGCCGAAGCAAAGTCAAAGGACCACATTGTATGATTCAGGTGCAATGAAAAGGGACACTACAAGAGTAGATGTCCATTGAGTAAGAAAGAGGTATCTCCTAAACTCAATTCAATTTCTTTAGAATCTAATTTGAGTTGTAGGAAGAAGAAGGAGAAGAAGCACATTAGGTGCTTCACGTGTGGAGAAATGGGGCACTACCACACAAAATGCCCAAAGAAGAAAGAATCAAGAAGTTAGAGCATTTGAAAAAGGAGGAGAAGAAGTGGAGGAAGAATGGATGCTCATGTCAAGGGGGAGCTTCAAAGGTAAAGGGTAGGGTAAACCCTAGTTTAAATTTGAAGTCAAATTTAAATTTCTCCATGCATGCTAGGAAAAATAATGATTATCATTATGTAGCAATGAAAAATTTTGGATTTAGATATCATGATAGGAGTAGGGTAAATATGGATCATAACCCTAGGAAATCTATGCATGATAAATTTATAAATGGTAGACCTAAGGAGACCCAAGACATTAATCCCAAAAAGGAGAGACATATGCCTAGAAATAGTAGGTATAGGAATGTCCATGGTGGGCATATTGACTCTAGGTTTAGGAACCTAGAAAGGGAAAATCAAGCTTTGAAGACAAAGCTTTATAAATTGGAGAAAATCCTAGAAAGATTCAATGTTGGATCTAAGGGTTTAAGCATGATGTTGGGTGGTCAAAGACCCAACAATGATAAATCGGGTCTAGGATACCGATCTAGGGTCTCCAATGCTAAGCAAAAGTCTTATGCTAGGGTTGCATATGATTATAGCAAGGAAAAACCAATAAATGGCAAGGAAAATCCATTTAAAGGCAAGGAAAAACCATTTAAAGGTAAGGAAAAATTAACCAAGGACAAGGTGTCCGAGGTTAAGAAGGTTAGGTTTGTAGGCCAAGTGTCACCGGAGATATACCGATGTGGGCTAGCAATTGTGGATGAGTCACCTAGGGAGGTGACTATGGCTAAGAGCTCTAGGGGGAGCTCAAAGAGTCAATTTGGGATCCATAACCAATGGATCTCAGGTGAGTTTTACTTGGGAGTCAGAGGGGTCATGAAATGTGCCAAGTAGTTTGGAGACGGACTTGAGTCTCAAACCTAGGGGTTTGACACAATTGAGTTGTGTTTCATGCTTAGAAATATGACATTGGAGTCATATAGCAAGATAATTGATTTTTGATATATAGATGCCATATAAACCAATGCTAGGGATGCATTATGGGTTAGTATGGACCAATACATCAAGAGGAAGTCAAAACTAGGACTTTAGGTCAAGGTTCAATTGAACTTTTTAGCTAGTTTTAGATTTTTTTTGTCAATCTTGGGATTGGTGATAGATATATTTTTGAATGTATTTTTCCCAAGTAGACATAGGTAAAACAGATCTCTCCATAAAATTTGGGAATTTTTGGATGTCTGTGGAATTATTGGCACATTTCTGAAATTAGGTTCAGAATGCTGAAAAGGGCTGAAACAACGTGCCAGTCAACTGGTACAGTTACCAGTCAATTGATAACAGTGAAAATCGAGCATAGAATGGTTCTGTGTATTGTTTCGATAAGGGCAGTCGACTGGGGCAGTCAACTGATACCAGTCTGATTTTGTTTTCAGGGTCAACTCGTTGATGTGTATGAGATCCATAGAGGATGAATACACGAGTTTAAGATCAATTTGGATGACAAATTTTCAACAATTGGGATATTGTTGGAGAACTTTTTGGATGTTGGGTAAAGGGGGAGAAGTAAGGTTTAGTTGGAAAAACCTTAAAATGTCTTTGTGTAGGGGGAGCCTTGTGATAGGTTCTTAAAAAGTCCTGTGGTAAAATTCCTAGCTCAATGGGGAGCTTAGGTGTAGGGGGAGCCTTGGATAGGTTCCAATGCATGGTGCATTGATTCGGCAGTGTAAGTCCAAGTGTGTAGCCTTGGCAACGTAAGTCCATTCGGTAGTGTAAGTCCAAGTGTGTAGCCTTGGCAACGTAAGTCCATTCGGTAGTGTAAGTCCAAGTGTGTAGCATTGACAACGTAAGTCCATTCAGCAGTGTAAGTCCAAGTGTATAGCCTTGGCAACGTAAGTCCATTCGGCGGTGTAAGTCCAAGTGTGTAGCCTTGACAACGTAAGTCCATTGTTTTTAGCATGTTTATTTGCTATTTGTTTTCCCTAACTTAAACGTATTGCCCAACATAAAAAATGGGAAGATTGTTGGAGCAATCCCAATGGTCCGTGTGACCATGTGTTTTGGTGTTTGGCAAAGAGTTTAAGTTAGGTTCACCCTTGTATTTGATATGTGTATGTGAGTGTGCAGGTTTGCAGGATACACATGTGACTCAGGTTGACGGCTTCGGGTCCGGTGAAGGATGGAGCATCCGAGGGACCGTGGACAAGGGCCGAGAGAAGCGACTTCGAGGCATACGCGAAGGATGACATTGGGGACGAGCCGTGGGCTTGTATGCATCCGAGGGACGAGAGCAAAAAACAAGTAGGCTTGAAGGCAAGAGGTCAAGGCTGCGAAGGAAGCGTCAAATGAGTCGTAAGGGTGAGGGTCCGAGTGTTGAGTGAATGTACTCGGGTACCAGTCGACTGCTGGTTTCATCAATCGACTGGTGTAGTCGACTGTGCAGTAGACTGGGAGCGAACAGAATGCTTCTGTTCACTCAAACTAGCGTGGAGCAGTCGACTGTTAGTTTTAGCAATCGACTGGTATCGAGCCGTTGGGATGTAACGGTCGAATTTCCACGAAGGACAGTCGACTGCATGTTTCAGCAGTCGGCTGGTAGGCGGGGCTTGCAACCCACGGGCTATATAACCAAAGCTTGGGAGCTTGGTTATAGTGACGAAATTAGACTTGGTTAAAGTCTAATTAGAAGTCTTTTGTGCTCAAGAGATCTTTGTGTGCCAAGAGGTCTTGGTTGGAGTTGTGGTGAAGTTTCTCCACCCACAATGAGGTTGAGCTAGCCGGAGTTTGCCGGGGATTAATCCACCGACGGATTGAGGGATCGTCCACCTTATGGACACTCCGTGGAGTAGGAGCAAGTTATCTCCGAACCACGTAAACAAACGTGTTAGCGGTTTGCATTTCATTTCCTTTCTTAGTTTTAGTGTTTAGCTTGTTTGTTTTGTTTGTATTTCGCTGCGCAAACTAACAAGTATAAGAAGAAGCGAGTATTTGGGGGTGTCGTCTATCCAACCCCCCTTCAAACCGGCTACCGATCTCCCTACAGTATATCCCTCGACACCCACTGAATCCCCCCAAGAGCCACCAGAAGGAAGCCATCCATCACGAGTGGACGACTGCCTCCAAGAGGAAAAGTAAACCAGAGAAGAGCCTTCCAAAGTCGCAGGAGAAAAAGCCTAGGAGTCACTCATCTCACCGTGTGAAAGATGCCGAAAATCCTAGAGAGAGGTTGGAGCTTCTCTCTAACTGAGAGCTCTTTCACGGTGGCAAAAGATGACTATGCTCGCCCCAGCACCCCCATCAATCCGTCTCAGGGTCAATATGGAGGAGGTAAATCATGGGTGACTACTAGCCTTTGGAATAATGACTGACACATGAGAGAGACATTTACCTCAGCTATGCCAAGATTCGAACCCCAGACCTCATGGTGATAGCACCTCATGCGCTAGCCACTAGACCGTCCCAAGGGGATAAACTAAGGTAGGGTAAACTTTTTATAGTGACTGGCCCCACCATTGAGTGGCCCCATACCCGAGAAACCCCCGAAGAGATTTTTTGGGGAGGCACAATTCCACTTTGTTGCTAAGAGGACTCGAACACGGTACCTAAGGCAACATTATGCAAATATTGTAATTGTATTTGTTGCTAAGAGGGCTCGAACCGACTGAGAGATCTTTCACGGAAATAGGTACATATGTATAAAAACTGGTTTGAGAGGTAAAGACTCTCAAATCGCATGTCAATAGATACAATCATCAATAGTTTACTCCTCTGTAGTCGAGGTAAACTCCAAATCAAACCCTCTCCTTTGCCCCAAGACCAACACCAAATGGGCACATGACACCCAATGTGGTGGACACACATCTCTCATGCATGTCATCAAAATACGAACCCACTCATGATATTACACGTTCATTAGCCCACACTTGAACTTTGCATTCACACTTACATCAAGCAATTGCATTCACACTCACATTAAGCAAACCACTTAAAAACATACAAAGTCAAGCACCATGACCCTTACATAGCCATCCATGGATGCAAGCCAAGACCACCAAGCCATCCTCGGACAATAAGCCACGATGAACTCCAAGCAGCAACATCAGCAACCTTGGACATACCAAGATCACACGGATAAAACTCATCAAAAATGAACAGCACTTGCAAAGCATCCCACCATAGATTGTCGCCCCACTTTTAGCAAATGGTCAGCTATCAACAGATTTATCGTGTCTTTACCACGAGCCATTTACTGCAGACTAGATAGATCCTTATGGTGGATCTATGAACCCTGTTGGGCTTTTGGACAAAGCCCCAGCCATCAACGGATTTGGTGATGCCCTTACCGTGAGCCGTTTGCTCCAGACTAAATAGACTATTATGGTGGATCTATTCACCCTTTTGGGCTTTTTGACAAATCCTTAGCCATCAACGGATTTGGTGTTGTCTTTACCATGAGCCGTTTGTTGTGAACTAGATAGATTAATTATGGTAGATCTATTCACTATGATGGTTGGGGTAAACTCCACAATCAACCCCTCTCACATGCTACAAGTCAACACCACATGGGCACATGCTACTCAATGTGGTGAACACCACATCTCTCTTGCATGCAATCAAAATACAAGCCATACATTACATTACACGTTCTTAAGTCCTTACTTGAATTTCGCATTCACAATCACACCAAGAACCCATTGCACGTACAAAATCAGCCACCATTAAGCTTACCACAACCATCCACTGATGCAAGCAAAAGCCACCATGTACACCTTGGATAGCAAGAAAATGGTGAACTTCAAATAGTTACAACAACATTGCCAACAGCAGCTTCCTTCCACGAGCAGTCAACACAGAGGTTTCCAACACCAACCAACAGAGGACTTCAATCCACAAGTGAGGATGACTATAAAGGTTTCATGTCCACAAACTGGTGGACGTGTATTTGGATCTTCTGAAATAACCAATCCACGTCCGGTATAATGTCTCAATACCGACACCTGTTCCTAGCTTCCCACACATAACATATTGAGCTAGAGATGCCTAGATGTCAGACCTTCATCTTCCTACCACTACCCTTGTAATGCCTACCAAAAATCTGATGCAACTCCTTAAAGGATTTGAAGTTGTGTTTGATTTCCAGCTACTGCTTCACCTTGCACCAAAGTTCACAAGCCACCGGGCATTCAAAGAAGACATGTTAATTGGACTCCTCTTGTTGTTGCCACATGACACAATCCTTGCTTGGTTCATACTCCATTCTATCCTTGGTCCTCAACCTCCCATGAGCTAGCATCCATAGTGTGAAGCGATGCTTCGGCATGATTTCCGACTTCCACACCATAGATTTCCATGCAACTTCCGGCCCTCTTGGCATGAAGAAATTATATGCATTTGTAACCCCCTTACCTTTTCCAATAAACTATTCCATCATCCTCATGTTTGCCTCCCCCACGCCACTTGATGCATCTAGTATCTTGCTTCGGATCTCCAATATCCTCTTGATTAAAGGTGAGTCTAAGTTCTTCTTTTGGCATGTCCAAAAATCTGCACCTTTGATATAATGTTGGAGCACCTACTTAATCCAAAGTGAATCCGTATTTGCTTGAATATTCCATAATAATTTACACAACAACGCTTCATTCCATGCTAGGAGGTCCCTAAGGTTATAGCCCCTATCATGTTTAGGCAAACAAATCTTCGACCATGAAATGGGTGGATGCTTTAAGGACCACACAAACGTTCGACATAAAGCATTTATATTGTCAATCACACCACTAGGAGTAGGGAGCATGGAAAGCCAAAAACATTCCATACCTTGAAGAGTCGTCCCCACTAGTTCCAAGCGCTCGACATAGGATAAAGTGTGCTTAGGCCATGAGTTGATCTTCCTTGCAATAGCTTCAAAGAGTGGCCCATAATTTGCAATCCTTAGCTTCTCCGCTGCCAAAGGGATGCCCAAATATCTAAAAGGAAAATTTTCTTCATGAAAACCCATAAGTTGCAATAACTGGTTCTTCAAGCTTGTGTCCACACCCGTTATGTAAACTTGTGTCTTTTGTGGATTTACTCTAAGGCCTGAGATCCCTCCAAAATGATCCATGCAATCCATTAGGTGTTGGGTAGATGTCTCATCCACTCTACAAAATAGCATTAAGTCATCGACATATATAAGATGTGTAATACCAACCTCCTTACACATAGGATGAAAATGAAATGAAGACATCATGGAGGTTGCCTTTAGCTTCCTTGAGAGAACTTCTATGCAAGTGACAAATATAAGGGGGGAGAGTGGATCTCTTTGCCTTAGCCCTCTTTTCGCACTGAAAAATCCATATACTTCGTTATTCAATGATATAGAATATGATACTGTGGAGATGCATAACTTGATCCAATCACAAAATCGTTAGGGAAACCCAAAACCAACGATACCGGCCATGAGAAAGTCCCAACCAACCATATCAAAGGCCTTCTTTAAATTTACCTTGACCATTCATCTAGGGGAGATCCTTTTGCGAGCATACTTCCGAAACAATTCTTGAGTTAAATATATATTGTCTCCTATAGAACGCCCCTGAATAAATGCCACTTAAGTCGGGTCCAATAAGAAGTCCAATACCTTTGATAACCGGGTAGCAAGTACCTTCGATATTACCTTATAGAAGACATTACAACAAGATATTAGCCTATAGTCCGAAACCCCAATAGCACGATCTCCCTTTAGCACTAGTGATATCAAAGAATGGTTCCATTGTTTGAATAGCTTGCTATGTTGAAAGAATTCCTGTACTGCTGCCAAAAAATCCTTACCAACAATATCCTATGAAGAAGTGAAGAATTTTGAGCTATACCTATCTGGGCCCGGAGCCTTTCCACATCCAATATCATGTAGGGCAACTTTAATCTCTTCTTCCTCAACCAGCTTGCACAAATTCTCAGATTGACCCCTTGTGAGTTTCCGCCCCATGAGTGAGTTGCTATCCCATTTAGCACACACCTCCTTTTGGCCAAGTAACCCATGGAAATAATCAATAAACTCCTCCGCAACTTCACCTAAGCTTGTGGTTTGTTCCTCATCCCTTTTCTTGAGCATAATGATAGCATTTCTCTTGTTGTTTCTCTTTACCACATCATGAAAGAACTTTATGCACTTGTCTGAACTCCTCAAGCAAATATTCTTTGCCCTTTGTTGGTAAAATTGCCTTTCCGCCTCCATAAGTAGGGTAGCTTTCTTCCTCACATGGCTATACTCTAAGGGGGTTGGACCACCATCAAGAATACCCTTTTGTATCTCCTCAAGCTCATCTTTTGCTCTCCTTGCTTTCTCCAAAATGTGGCCAAAATGATTTTTGTTTAACTCCCTCAAACACTTCTTTAATCGGAACAACTTTGTCTTTAGGATGAATTACGCATTGTCCATCACTGGGGCTGCCCATGAATCCCTCACAACCTTCAAAAAAAATCCTTGTGCAATATCCATATGTTGAGGAATTTGAATGATCTATTTGGGGGTCGGTCCTTGGCTAGCGTATGAACAATACTGCATAAATGATCCGAAAGACATCCAGGGGCCATAAATTCCGCACACGCATCGAAATCTGCCATTATCCAAAAAGAGTTTACAAGAGCTCTATCCAATTTAAAAGAAACATTACCATTTGACCATGTAAGGCGACATCCAATAGACCGAAGATCCACCAAACCATAAGCTTGAGCAAAAATCTACATGTCTCTTATTTCATGATTTGTGATTGGAGAACCACCTTTCTTTTCATGAATATATAGGAATAAGTTGAAATCACCCATGATCATCCCCTAGATCTGTAAGAGCTTCCCACAAGGCTTTTTGTGACAATAGAGTGAAGTCCATAAACAAAGGTCACCAAGAATCTCCAGCTAGAGATACGACAACGAACATGGCAATGTATATATTATTCGGTGGTCAAGATAATATCCACATCTACCTTTTGTAAGTCCCAAAGAAGAAGCATCCGACCATAGTTAGAGAAATCAAAGTTATGTGCATAACCCATACTTGCAAACCTTCTTTGGAAAATGACGTAAAGAATCTTCATTTAGCTTTATCTCCGTTAAAGCCATAACTTATATGTCTTTTTGTTGGAGGAGGTGCTGGACTCCGCCATGTTTTAGGGATTTGTGGAAGCCCCTAATGTTCCATGCAACTACCTTCATTGGCTACCTCGGCGGGCTGCTCACGCCCGAAGTTGTCTCTCACTCCTTGGTGCCGACATCACCTCCTTTGCATCTCCTTTTGTGTCTTCATTTGTGGTTGAGGTAGTAGCTGTAGGAATGGAGGAGAATGATGACTCATTAGATGTAGATGACAGTGTTTCACTTGATGTCGTGGAGGAAGAAGAGGAGCTCCCTCTGCTGGATGTTGCTACCTGCTGTTGTAGTTCCTCAACAACACTTGTGTTGACTAATGGTGGAAGTTTTGCAACGTGGACTTCTCCTAGAATGCCAATGAGATCAACATGGACTCCATCTTGGCTTTCAAGACTTTGGACTTCCATGGATTGGTCAACAACTTCATGAGCTTCAAAATTTTGGACTTCCACGCTTTTAGCAATTTCTACTTGGACACTAACGTCTTCAAAATTGTAGACAACATCTTGGTCAACAACCTGGTCTCTAACGTCTTCAATATTTTGGACAACATCTTGGTCAACAATTTGGTCTCCAATGTCTTCAACAATTTGGACATCAGCATTGTGGTCAACATCACCTTGAAGTCCAACTTGATCAACAACACCTTGGACTCCAACAGCTTGGACTTCAATAGTAACTTCCACAGGCTTGGACTTCAACAGTAACTTCCACATTCTGTCTTTGTTGAGCCAGCCTCCATACTGGCGCATGACCGTTCTTAGTTGGTGGAGTGATTTGTCTGGTTAAAACTAAGGTAGGGTCTTTTTATAGTGACTAGCCCCACCGCTAAGCGGCCCCATATCCCAAAAACCTCCGAACGGATTTTTTTGGGAGACACAGTTCCACTTTGCTACTAAGAGGACTCGAACACGGTACCTCAGGCAATATTATGCAAATATTGTATTTTATTTGTTACTAAGAGGGCTCGAACCTGGCACCTCAGGTAACATGATATCAACGTGCTAGCCACTAGGACAAAGCAACGCCAATTTTTTTTCTTTCATGGTTTATTGTTCTTAACCCTCTCTTTTAGATTGCATTTTTTTTGATAATTTGTACTTCCATTCTTTTATTTGAGGGAATAAAAAGTAGAATGACATATTGAATCCGTAGAAAAGATAAATGCTTGATAAGTGAGGTGAGAAATGAAAGATAAGAAATTTAGAAATAAAAATTCAATGGGTCTTACGTAGGTGTTCTTGAAGGCAGGAGATAAACCTAGTGGATGCAGGTGAGATATGTTTTGTTTCAAACCTGATAAATCACTTGAGATATGTCTTACAAAAGGTGTAGTTATTTTCGATTATGTAATTATTAGTTATGTTACTTAGGTAGAGTTCATACAATCATGCCACAATTAATTTAATAAGTGTTAGTTTAATAACTTCATTTATTTTTTAGATCACTTATTTTTTTTATAGGAAATTTGCAAAACATCCTTTCCTTTTACCAAAGAATCAATATTTTGGTTTATTCAAAAATCTGAATGTTGTTTTTAATAGAGGGAAAAACATATGTTGTGTTTGTTGGAGATAATTCAGGTATTTATGAGATATGGATAGAAGCATTAAGTCAAGTTATTGACTTTAAGGGCGCCACACACTAATTTTATAAAAGTAAAGAGGAGGCACAACAAGCTTTTTAAACGCATCTAGATATAGGCAAATCAGATCCGACTTCAACTTCAAGATCAAAATCAAATTCAGATAGAAAAATTTTGAAGTCTGAAAAAAAAATAAGTTGAATGATACATTGAAAAAGATAGAATGACTTTTTGATTCTTTAGAAATTAGTGATAGTGATTAGGCATGTTATGTTGTTTCAAGTCATTTATATTGAAAATCAAAGACAAAATTGAGTTCAAGTTGATATGATAGTGTGTTGGAGTTGCAAAGTTACAAATAGAGTCTCACATTGAAAACATATGGAAAATATCATAGGTTTATAAGAAAAAGATATCTCCATTGATATGAAGCCTTTTGGATAGAGCCTAAGAGTAAAATTACGAAGACTTAGACCCAAAGTGGATAATAACATATTATTATAGAGATATCTAAATTTTTTTCGATCCTACAATTGGTATCAGAGTGAGGTCGCTCTTCATCGAACTAACCGCCGAAAGAAGTACGAGCCAAAGCTATGATCCAAGATCAAACAATGTTGGTAAAACCTTGAACGAAGTAGGGGAGACCCTGAGCAGGTCAGTGATCTGATGCTTGAGGGGAAACCCTGAGCAGATCAAGAGTGATCCGATACTTGAGGGGTGTTGGTGCAGCGGAGGCCGGTAAGAGGGGGTGAATTGCTGAAAACAAAAATTTAAACTATACCCTCCTCGTACTTTCAACTCAATTAGTGAAATAGTGATAAATTAATAAAAAACTAAATAAAGAAATATAGAGAAGATCAGGATTTTAACCTGGTTACAACCAAGAAGGTTGTTAATCCAAGGCAGTAGAAAAAACGCAGTAGAAAAATTCTCCTTCTCTGAAGGCGGAGAAGCCTTTTACACTTTGGAAGCTCAAAACTATTGCTAGGAAACACTACACAGTTGATTGCTTCAGTTGTTATTGAATTCTTAGCTCCAGGGGCCTTTATATAGGCCCTGGAAATCTTATCCTGAGAGTCCAAGGCGCCTCCAACAGGGTTCAAGGCGCCTCCAATTCGATCTGCGGATAAAACTTTATCCGCAGCGCAAACGGTCAAACTGGCCTGCTCAAGGCGCCTTCAATGTGTTTAAGGCGCCTTCAATGTGTTTAAGGCACCTTCAAGGTTCCTCCTACAGTAATTTCTGCTACAGTAACTTCCAGCCTCTTTTGACTCCTTTTCTTCTTCACTTTGTCTTCCGAAGCTCCGTTTGTTTGGGTGATTTCGGCCAACCGAAATAGGGCTCACCCGAACCCAATTTCCGGCTTCCTCGAGCAGCCTTCCGTCCCGGCTTAACGTCCCTCGAACGCCGCGCACACTCTTCACGCCCAACGGAGTACTCTTCCACAGCTCTCTCGTCCTTCGGACGCACCGAGCCCGTCGGCTCCCTTCCCGTGCCGTCCTTCTCGCTAGCTGCGACTTCCGCTCGACTTCCTGTGTTCCTAAGCTCCTGCACACTCAGACACAGGGATCAAACACAGCAGGACCTAACCAACTTGATTGATCACATCAAAACTACTACGGGGTCCAACAAGGGGGACCTTGTGGTCCTTTGTTTGAGAGGGGAATTATTGGAGTTGCAAGGTTACAAATATAGTTCCACATTGAAAACACATGAGAAAGATCATAAGTTTATCTCCATTGGTATGAGACTTTTTGAGTAGAGCCCAAGAGTAAAACCATGAGGACTTAGGTCCAAAATGGACAATATCATACCATTATGAAGATATCTAAATTATTTTTATTCTACATAGCGTTGCAAATGGCGTATTGAATTTGAAACATATGTAATCTAATATGTTGTAAGTGGTGTATTGAATTTTAATTTGATATTGATAAATATCTTGATGCATATTGAAGGAAATGAAAAACATCTTGTAATTGGAATAAATTGAATCAGCGTGGGATTCCTGCTACACTTGTGGAAAACATCTTTATTCCGCTTATATAGGACTAGGTCCTATAATTGAGGAAAGCAGTGTGGGATTCCTCCTCCATTTCAAATATAGCAATGGTTAAGAGCAACATATCAAACAAATGACTGTGCACACTTTTGTGTTAGCTAGAGCTCTAGAGCCAATCATTTAATGATTGTATTTTGGCCTTGTTGTATCATATTCTATATAAATAAAGGCATTTGGTTTTTGGTTATTATACTTACTTGTATTGGTGCCAAATAAACTAAGTGTAATAACGTCCTTGAGTAGAACATTCTTACCTATATCAATCGATTGGTTGAATCGATAGTGAGATGATATAGGGAACACTACTCTTAATCATTCCTAGTCGAGTATTAACATTCAGGGACAATGTTAATGCAATAAGACTAGCATGTAGGTCAACTCAATGACTTGATCTCATAAGTCATGGATATAGAGATATCAAGTTGACACATGTGTATGCATTAGAGAATGTATACTGAATGATCCGCCATGAGAAAGTATCATGGATCGTTATATGAGTGTCATATACTTTCTCATGTGGCTATTAGTATGACTACTAGTCCTTAGACCTGAAGTCACCATGGTTCCCTACATAAGGAGTTATGTACTTTAGTTTCATCAAACGTCACCCGTAACTGGTGAACTATAAAGGCGATCACTGGGTATGTAACAAATTATGCGGAGGGATGTGAGTGATGTAGATGGGATCTATCCCTCCTATATGACGGGAGAGACATCGGTATTCTTGATAGAGTGAGACCACGAAGTGCATGACCATGCCCAAATGAGTCAATATAAGATATTGAGCTCATTTGATTTAGTGAGTCTACTTGGAGTTCAAGATTTAGATTGATCAGAGGATGACACGGTCTATGCCTCACATTGATCAATCTAGGATAGAAGGACACTTGTCATATATTGTGAGGAGTCACAATTAGTAGTCACAAGGTGATGCTGGATCTCAACATTCTTGTAACTTGGGTAGCAATGATGCATTGCTAGATGCCGCTCATTGCTTATGTTTTCTAAAGGAGTTTAGAAATATTGCCAACGTTACAAAAACCTATTGGGTCACACACAAAGGACAAGTGGATGGAGATTAGGTTCATATGATGAACCAATTGGATTAGGTTCATATGATGCACCAAGGATTGGATTCGGATTAATTCAAATTAGACTTATTGAGTTAGACTCAATTAGATTCAATTGTTGAATGAGTCTAATTTAAATTTGATTTATTGAGTCAATTTATATTAATGAATTGAGATTCATTAAATTGAAATTGACTTGAATCAAAGGTTGGATTTAACTCAACAAGGAAGAGAATTGGTTAATTTTGACTTGACCAAATGGAAGTTGAAACATCAAGTTTGACTTGATGTATTGCCACATCATAAAGGTTGACTCATCCTACATGGCATGACTAACCTTGCCACATCATCTCCGCATCTTCATGGTGTGCCACCTCATGGAGGTTACACATCCCATGCCATTTAATGTGGCCGGCCACATTAATGAGGGAGGCTACAACATGTGGCCGGCCACACTAATGTGGTGAGGAGGTTTTGTTTTTGTGTATTGATGTGTATTCATATGTGGTAATTGCTTCTTCTTCTTCCTTGCTTCTTCCTCCTCTTTGCTTGCTATTGCCGTGAGTTTTCATGGAAGGAGAAGGTGGTTGAGTGAGTTCCAAGAGCATAAGAGTGAAGGTCACAAAGGAGGATACTACTTCTTGAGTGTATGAGATTCTTTTTGCATCCTCTCTTTTTCTTCCTTTCAAATCCTACCCGAGAGCCCTAGAAAGTGCTAGCACACTTGGGGTGCTCTCTTCTCCATCCTTGAGTGTTAGAGAACACATCTTGTTCGTGTGGATATCACTAGAGAGTTGTCTACGTTGACAACTTCGAGATCCGGCGTACCTTGGACTTGCGGGATTGCGAAGGGCACGCATCGAAGGTATAAAATCTTTTTATGTAGATCTAGGAGTAGATCTAGTTTGAAACTCGTATTCGTAGTTTTTCAAAAAATTTCTTTGCACGGATCCAATGGCTAGGGGGTTTCGGGGTTTCCGCGACGCGGAAAAGCGGTTTTCGAGCGCCCGAAAAACCCAACAGTGGTATCAGAGCCACGTGCGAAGACGAATACGAGTTTATTTCATGTTTTATGAAAACTTTTCAGTTCTGTAATATTCTGTAAATTTAGGATTTTTATAGTTTTTATGGTTATTTTTCTCGTAGAAGCGAAGCACAAGTGTTTCGACACTTGTTGGCTTCGACTACCGAGAAGAATTTTCCAAAACGGTCAAGTTTCGCCCCAAAACTTTTTGGGACAGCGGTCTAAGGCGCTGTTAGATCGCAATGGAACCCTCGCGATGGTTAGATCGCGGGTAGGGGCGCTGCCCCTGGCCCCGCAAGGGGATTCGTTCCGCGATTGCGCCCGAAAATCGCTAAACGGAACCGCCGGGAAATTGTACTCGTAAAAATTGTAAAAATTATAGAAAAATTACAGAAAATTATAGAAATATATAATTTAGAATTATATATTATTTTTGTGATAGTCATGGACCAAAGACCCAATTTGATTGGATAATTTGTGTTGTAATTCATAATACGGCCTGCGTGCCGTGATGTGATGTGCGTGTTGTATTTTATTTTATTTTCTTTTTCCGTGACCTGTGCGTCGTGCCTTTCTTTTATTCTTGTTGTAAATTAGATTTAGACTCGAATGTAACTCAAGTTTCAAAATGTAATGTAAATTTTGAGGTGGTGGAAGGTCCACTCGAGACGGAGTTACGAAGAGGGCGCGAGCAACACGAGGTGGTCAAAGGAAGGAGCTTGAGAAGCTGTTGACCTTAGGTTGACCATCCGATCTTCTCATTGGCTTGAGAAGATCGTAGTAGGGCCATGACATAATCACAAAATTATTTAATTAATTACTTTTGTGTGTATGTGATGCATGCTAGTTAATTAAGTAATTAATTAGTGCATAACGATTAAGATTATATCTAAATCGTGCACAAGATGCACCCTTACGATTAGATTAGATCTACATCGTGTATAAGATGCACCCTATCGATTAGATTAGATCTATATCGTGTATATGATACTGTTGGTGCAACATCCCTCAGGTCAAGGTTGACCTGGTTGACCAAGCTGAGTCTTTGTTTGAGTTTAGATGTTTGACAATAAGATGTTAATTGAAGAAGAGTCAAGTAGGTCAAGGTTGACCGAATACTTGACTGGGAAGTCCTAACTGGGATGTTAGGCAGAAGGAAAGTCCTGGTGAGTGAAGCCAGGTGAAAGACCTAGTGAGTGAAGCTAGGCAGATGGAAAACCCTAGTGAGTGAAGCTAGGTGAAAGTCCTGGTGAGTGAAGCCAGGCAAGGGAAAATCCAGATGGATAAAGGATGATCGGACATCTGGTGTTGGAAAGTCCAAGTAGGTCAAAGGATTGACTGGATACTTGGCACGAGGAAATACAGATAGGTCAAAGGGATTGACCAGACATCTAAATAGAAAAGTCCAAGTAGGTCAAGGGAGTGACCAGATACTTGGCATGACGAGAAAAGTCCAAGTGGGTCAAAGGAATTGACCGGACACTTGGTGGGAAGTCCTGGCAGGTCAAGGGAGTGACCAGATGCTAGGCATGATGTACCAACAGGTCAAGAATGACCGGATGTTGGTTTGGGAGTCTTGGAACTTGGTTTTGGGCAAAAACCAAGTGCTGGATCGATCAGGGGATCGATCCAGGAGCTGGATCGATCAGTGGATCGATCCAGGATTTTCCCAGCGAACAGAAAGCCTCTGGATCGATCCAGATGTCCCAATCGATCAGTGGATCGATTGGGACGCGACTGCTTCGCGCGATAAGCGCTGGATCGATCCGTGGATCGATCCAGGCATTTTTCCTAGAGCACAGAGGCGCTCTGGATCGATCCGTGAATCGATCCAAAGCCTCCCCGATCGATTGGGAACATTTGAATCGATCGGGTTCCGACCGTTGGCGTCGATTTAAGCTGCAGGCGTGCGATGGCTGCGTCATCTCTTCACCGATTCACTCCAGATCTCTCGCCAACTCCTCCACAACACTCTTGAAGCTAAGATCGCCAGTTCTTGAAGGATCTTGGAGGTTTTCCAAGTCAAGAGGCGGATCAACAACAAGAAGAGAAGTTAGGGTTAGGGTTTTTACTGCACATCTTGTAAGCTTTTGCTTATCTTGTATTTCCCTTTCTTCTTCTTGTATTGAGAGTGCTGTAAGGCTTCTCCGCCTTTGGTAGTTACCATAAAGGAGTGTTATTCATAGTGGAGGATGTGTGCGTGGTGTGGATCCTTGGATTAGTCACCTCCTTTGGAGGTGGATACCAAGTAAAATCCTAGTGTTAGTGTTGAGTGTTTTGTTTCTGTATTTTCCGCTGCATATTCTTGAAGAAACAATCAACGCCAAGCAACGTCGAGGAACGAGCAAGCGACGAGCTATTCACCCCCCCCCCCCTCTAGCTACTTTTGGTCCTAACAAGTGGTATCAGAGCGAGGCCGCTCTTCACCGGAATCATCGCCGGAAGGGTCAAGCATATCAAGAAAAGCTAGAGGGTGAAGAAGTTGGAGCAAATTCTTCAAGTTCAAGACTTTATCAAGCTCAACTTCAAGATGCAATTCCAAGATGGGCTTGGATTTGACACAAGGGTGG
This sequence comes from Zingiber officinale, assembly GCF_018446385.1. Lineage (NCBI taxonomy): Eukaryota > Viridiplantae > Streptophyta > Magnoliopsida > Zingiberales > Zingiberaceae > Zingiber > Zingiber officinale. The sequence goes on from NC_056004.1 coordinate 31,231,039, forward strand.
CTCCACCATACACTTCTACGAGTTTCGATTCTTGGAAATCAAGAATCGAAAATTTTCTTATGATGAAGATAGAGCAATGGTTTGCTCTAATGGAAGGCTTCAAGGCTCCAAGAAATTCAAAGGGCAAAGTTCTAAAGAAAAGCAAATGGAGCCCGGAGCAAGTCCAAAGGTGCGAGGCAAATGACAAAGTGACCAAGCTTTTGGTCAATTTATTGCCAAGCACCATCCTTTGCAAAATTGGAGAGTTTGAAGATGCAAAGGAGCTATGGAGAAAATTGGCCAAGCTTCATGAAGAGATCCCCTCCACTGTACAAGATCATGAAGAATCCAGAGAGGGTGACTCTTTGGAGCAAGACCAAGAGGAGGACTCCGAGGTTGAGAGATGCTCAACCTCCGAAGAAGAGGAAATCCAAGAAGCTTCATCCTCAAGGGAATGCAACGAAGGGAACAAGGAGGGAGCATACTCCTTGTTTCATGTTCAAGATGATGAAGCCTCCACCTCTAGGATTGAGGGGGAGCAATCCTTGGTGACGCTGGATCAAGAAGAAGGAGAAGCTTCGACATCCGGGTCAAGTGAAGAAGAAGAAGGTGGTGCCACCTCCGAAATTCAAGAAATAGCAAATGGAGGAGGAAGTGTCATCCCTACACAAGAAGGTATAAATGTTTCAATTAAAAATAAAAATCATATAATATATTTTGAGTGTAGGAAAAGTGGGCACTACAAGAGCAAGTGTCCCAACTTGGCCAAGAAGAAGGACCAAGTGGCACAAAAGGGCAAGGAGAAGCCCAAGGAGACCATCCCCGGAACAAAAAGGAGCAAGGAGCACATTGTGTGTTTTTCTTGCAACCAAAAAGGGCATTACCGAAGTCAATGCCCCAAGGGGAAGAAGATGGTCAAGGCTCAAGGAGGCATTAGTCAAGGGGGAGCCTCCAAGGTAAAGAAGAAGGTAACATTTATTGAGCCTACCCCTTTACATTATGGTAAAAAGCATGATAGTTCTAACTTTTATCATTTTAATGTGATTTACCATAAGAATAGGAAGCATGAGGGCCTTAAGGAAAAGCATGTGGCCCTACATGCCAAAACTACTACACCTAAGGCTAGGAATGTAGGTAAAAGTCTAGGCAAGAACTCTAAGGATTGTAGCTACAAGCCTAGAAACAAAAATGCTCATGAACTTAATGGAAAAACAAAAACTAAGGACTTAGTGATGGAAAATCAAGTCTTGAGGTCAAGACTTGATAAAATGGAAAAGACCCTAAAAAGGATGGAAAATATCCTATTAGGGCAAAAAGAGCATAACCTAGGTTTAGGGGTACAAAAGCCATCCAATGGCCATAGAGGTTTGGGATACAAACCAAAGGCTAAGAAGGATGTGCCCTCTTACCATAGAGTTCCATATAGTTATGGAACAAACCCTAGGTCTAGTGGTCAAGCCAAAAATACTAGGGAAGTCATCCCTAAGAGTATTTTTGCAATAAATGTGACTAAGGCTTCTAAGAAGTCTAAGAAAGTCACAAACAAGGTCGCAAGGGAGGCTATCCCTAGAGTTGACCTAGAAAGTGTGACCAAGGCCTCCAAGAAGCCAAACAAGGTCACTAGGAAGGTATCTAGGGAAGATATCCCTAGTGAATACCTAGAGCATCCAAGGAGCACCAATAGGTGTTGGGTTCCTAGGAGCATCTTCTCTACCCCATAGATGGGTTAGAGAGTGTCAACTCCGATTAGAAGGGTAGTTAACCCAACTTTGAGGAAATTGACACTCAAGGAGCATTTTCAAGGTTTTTGTTAACCTTTGAAAATGAAATGGAATTATTATTTACTCCTTGAAAGAGTAAAATGTGCCTAATGGTAGAAGAATTGATTTTAGTCTTAAATGGCACATATTGGGAAATTCATAAGAACTACCAAGTTGGGATTTTGGTATGTTCTTAGGAAATTTAAGGCAATTCGGGCCTTAAATTTAAAAGTGCTACCCTTGTGGAAAAATGAAATATGCCAACATTTGAGGATATGCTTACTTTCATTTGGCATACATTAATCAAGGGAATTAGAAATGCCAATTTAGGCTTTGGCATTTTCTTAAAGCACTTTAGGGCAATCTAGGTTTAAGTTGTAAGTTTAGCTAAGATTTTAAGGATACTTAGATAGTTAATCTGGGAATACTTTATTTATGCTAAATCTTGCCATGACTGTTTGCTCATCATATGCCATGACATCATGTCTATTTTTGCATTCATGCTTTATTATGCAAAATCCAAAAAAAAAAAATACCATGTCATGACATTCATACATCATGTAGTTATAGGAATCTTTCTTTTGAAAGTTATTTTATTTTGATGTATGCCATAACATTATCATGCATTAGTTTATTTCCTTGTAATTAAGGACAAATGGCATTTAACAACAATTATTGACAAGTGACATCCTAGGTGGATGTCTAATATCTCTAGAATGCCTAGATAGATATGCATGATCCCTAGATTAGGGCAAAACCAAAATCTCACATCTCACAAGGACTATAAGGTGACTTGTACATGTTTTAGTGTACATTAGATACAAGTGAGATGTTAGGAAGATGAACAAAACTCAAGATGTTAATTTAGTGCATTCTTTTGAGTTTTAAGTTTCATCAAAACACATAGTTATGTGTTTTCCCATCATTGAGAAAACTAATGTACAAGACATGTGCATTATGCCCAAGGAACATGATGGGATATTGGGTTTGAAAATGTTTTTAAATGTTTTTGGAAAACCTTGGTGAAGGCTGTCTTTTGATAGTAATCACCATTGAATAGTTAGACACAAACTTGAAGAAAACACTAAAGTTTTTGCAAGTTTTCAAGTTTGTGTCAATCTTTGAAAATATGATGTATTTTCATAGAAAACTATTTTTCCATGATTAAGTATGCCCTAAATAATGTCTACACAAAATTTCATGATTTTTGGATTTTTGTAGAATTTTCTAGGGGTTTCTGAAGTTGACTGAAATGGAATTTCAGCAACTATCAGAGCTCCGATCGATCCATGGATCGATTGGAGTTTCTGAATCGATCCGTGGATCGATTCAGAAGGCAACTCTTGCGAGCAGAAGCTCGCTGGATCGATCAGCCGATCGATCCACACATCCTGAATCGATCAGTGGATCGATTCAAATAGGTTGAATCGATTGGAACCCAACTCCAATCGATCCAGGATGCTGTCTTTGGCTGGGAAGGCCTGATTTCAACACTCTAAACCTATGTTAGTCTAGGTAACCATTCCAAACCCCTTAAAATACATTTGTATACATAAAAAGGGTGTTTTCGTGTTGAAAACAAGGATGGAATGGTTAAGGAAGACTTCATTGAAGTTTAGGTTGAGGTTTGCTTCAAATTTTGAATATTTGAACCTCAAAACTTCTAAATTTGGGTTTCCTAAAGGGTTAGGGATTCCAAGTCATTGTTGGTGCAATGACAGAAGTTACCACCATGTCTTTAGGGGGAGGGACTCTTTAAAGACATGAAAAATTATTTTTCATGAACCTTGGAAGGTGGTTAACCCTCTTTAAAGAAAATGCTCTTGTATGAGCTTTTGAACTTGAAATGGGGAGTGGATATCCTCATTATTTCAAGTAGGAACTCACGTGATTAGAAAATGCTCAAGGTTGAGTATTTGTCTACAATGAGGGAGAAGTTAAGGATAAATGAAGGGTATGAGACCTTCTTTATCGTGTTGATCACAACGAGTGATGTTGTGAACAACGATGAGCAACTCTTCAGGAGGAGAGTCTTTCAACAATGGATTTGTTGAAGTATACCCGAAATTGAGGCATGGGTTGATGTGTGCCTAAAGATGGGTTGAGTGTGCCCTACAGGGAAGTTTGATGTGTGCCAATAGGGGGAGAATGAAAAGACTAGTGAAAGGGAGTCAGTTAGGCTTTCATTATCTAAGAGGGAGTTTGCCCTCTTAGGGGGAGAATGAAGAGCTTAACTTATGCTTTCATTACCTAGTGGCATGAAGAATGAGGCTATGGGATTAGCCTAACTTACATGTGGTATTGTAAGTGTTATTGTGGTATTGTCAAACATCAAAAAGGGGGAGATTGTTGGTGCAACATCCCTCAGGTCAAGGTTGACCTGGTTGACCAAGCTGAGTCTTTGTTTGAGTTTAGATGTTTGACAATAAGATGTTAATTGAAGAAGAGTCAAGTAGGTCAAGGTTGACCGAATACTTGACTGGGAAGTCCTAACTGGGATGTTAGGCAGAAGGAAAGTCCTGGTGAGTGAAGCCAGGTGAAAGACCTAGTGAGTGAAGCTAGGCAGATGGAAAACCCTAGTGAGTGAAGCTAGGTGAAAGTCCTGGTGAGTGAAGCCAGGCAAGGGAAAATCCAGATGGATAAAGGATGATCGGACATCTGGTGTTGGGAAGTCCAAGTAGGTCAAAGGATTGACTGGATACTTGGCACGAGGAAATACAGATAGGTCAAAGGGATTGACCAGACATCTAAATAGAAAAGTCCAAGTAGGTCAAGGGAGTGACCAGATACTTGGCATGACGAGAAAAGTCCAAGTGGGTCAAAGGAATTGACCGGACACTTGGTGGGAAGTCCTGGCAGGTCAAGGGAGTGACCAGATGCTAGGCATGATGTACCAACAGGTCAAGAATGACCGGATGTTGGTTTGGGAGTCTTGGAACTTGGTTTTGGGCAAAAACCAAGTGCTGGATCGATCAGGGGATCGATCCAGGAGCTGGATCGATCAGTGGATCGATCCAGGCTTTTCCCAGCGAACAGAAAGCCTCTGGATCGATCCGTGGATCGATCCAGATATCCCAATCGATCAGTGGATCGATTGGGACGCGGCTGTTTCACGCGATAAGCGCTGGATCGATCCGTGGATCGATCCAGGCGTTTTTCCTAGAGCACAGAGGCGCTCTGGATCGATCCGTGGATCGATCCAAAGCCTCCCCGATCGATTGGGAACATTTGAATCGATCGGGTTCCGACCGTTGGCGTCGATTTAAGCTGCAGGCGTGCGATGGCTGCGGCATCTCTTCACCGATTCACTCCAGATCTCTCGCCAACTCCTCCACAGCGCTCTTGAAGCTAAGATCGCCAGTTCTTGAAGGATCTTGGAGGTTTTCCAAGTCAAGAGGCGGATCAACAACAAGAAGAGAAGTTAGGGTTAGGGTTTTTACTGCACATCTTGTAAGCTTTTGCTTATCTTGTATTTCCCTTTCTTCTTCTTGTATTGAGAGTGCTGTAAGGCTTCTCCGCCTTTGGTAGTTACCATAAAGGAGTGTTATTCATAGTGGAGGGTGTGTGCGTGGTGTGGATCCTTGGATTAGTCACCTCCTTTGGAGGTGGATACCAAGTAAAATCCTAGTGTTAGTGTTGAGTGTTTTGTTTCTGTATTTTCCGCTGCATATTCTTGAAGAAACAATCAACGCCAAGCAACGTCGAGGAACGAGCGAGCGACGAGCTATTCACCCCCCCCTCTAGCTACTTTTGGTCCTAACAGATACAACATCGACGTTTAGATTAGATCTAAATCACGTCAACTCTAATGCCTACCGTGCCGTGATACCTACCACTACCTCGATCGCATGCTGTTGTTGAATCTGCCAAAGCAGAGCAACACATACTATCTTGGTAGGGTACGGAGGGAAAATCTTGGTCCCGCCTATCAACGCATGGGTGAGTACAACTCAATTAGATTGAGTAACTAGTTAACTCGGTTGGATCGAGTACAACTATAGGCATTCTTCCAACGGTTGGAAAGGTAGGACAAAATCATGTTTATATTAATTCTCAGGCGTATTAGCCAAAGCTAACTCGAGTTTTAATATAAATGCGGATTTTGATCCTATAAACAAGAGTTGCATAGAGATGTAATTGGTAATCGTTACCTACCGATCATACTAAGTCTTGGGCGTATTAGCCAAAGCTAACTCAAGGCGTAGTATGATGTGGATCTTGTCCCATATGAATTATATAATTCAGTGGGAGCATCATTTAGTTAAAGGCCTAATTAAATGATTTAAAAGAATATGATATTTATTTCTACATTTATTTCTGTTGTAGATAACCATGACGTCAAATATGAACAATTTCTCTCTGCGATCTGTCCTTAAGAAGGACAAGCTCAATGGAGCAAATTTCCTGGACTGGTACAGGAACTTGAGAATAGTTCTCACCCAAGAACGTAAACTGTACGTTCTGGAGCAGCCCATTCTGGAGGCTCCTCCTGCCACTGCCACGCGAGCAGACCGAGATGCTTACGAGAAGCATCAAGATGACGCATTAGATGTGTCCTGTCTTATGCTCGCGACCATGAACTCTGAGCTTTAGAAGCAACATGAGTTGATGGGCGCTTACGATATGGTTGAACATCTTTGTCACCTATATCAAGGACAAGCAAGGCACTGGAAGAGGAACTCCAAAGAATACCTAGAAGAAGAGAAATAAGATTTCTACTTCAGGTATACATGTTATAGAAGTCAACCTCTCTATTTCTTCATCGTGGGTATTAGATACCGGATGTGCTTCGCACATTTGTACTAATGTACAAGCGCTGAGAAATAGCAGGGCATTGACGAAGGGTGAGGTAGACATACAAGTAGGCAATGGAGCACGGGTTGCTGCTATTGCTGTAGGAACTTACTATCTATCTCTACCCTCTGGGCTTGTACTAGAATTAGATGATTGTTGTTATGTGCCTGCATTAACTAAGAACATTATATCAGTTTCTTGTTTGGACAAGAAAGGTTTCTCGTTTACAATAAAGAACAAATGTTGTTCCGTCTATTTAAACGATATATTCTATTGTAGTGCACCTCTGATAAACGGACTCTATATTCTAGACCTTGAAAGCCCTATCTGTAACATAAATACCAAGAGGTTCAAGTCAAATAACCTGAACCAAACCTATCTCTGGCACTGTCGCTTAGGTCATATAAATGACAAGCGCTTATCCCAGCTCCATAAGGATGGTTTGCTGGACTCATTTGATTTTGAATCATATGAGATATGCGAGTCATGCCTACGAGGCAAGATGACCAAGACTCCCTTTAGTGGGCACAGCGAGAGAGCGACTGATTTGTTAGGACTTATACATAGTGATGTATGTGGCCCTTTCAATGTCGCTGCTAGAGGTGGTTATAGGTACTTCATCACATTTACTGACGACTTCAGTAGATATGGTTATGTGTACTTGATGACACATAAGTCTGAATCCTTTGAAAAGTTCAAAGAATTCAAGAATGAAGTACAGAACCAGCTTGGCAAGAGTATTAAGATACTTCGATCAGATCGAGGTGGAGAATACCTTAGCCATGAGTTTCGTGACTACCTAGCTGAGTGTGGGATTCTATCCCAACTCACTCCTTCTGGAACACCACAGTGGAATGGTGTATCCGAAAGGAGGAATCGTACCTTATTAGATATGGTACGATCTATGATGAGTCACACAGATCTTCCGACATATCTTTGGGGCTATGCTTTAGACACGGTAGCTTTTATACTCAACCGAGTTCCATCCAAGGCCGTGATAAAGACACCATATAGGATATGGACTAGGAGAGATGCCCAGGTGTCTTTCATGAGGATTTGGGGTTGTGAGGATTACGTTAGACGTCAAGTCTCAGACAAATTAGGACCCAAATCCGACAAGTGCTACTTTATTAGATATCCCAAGGAAACTAAGGGATATTACTTCTACATTCCCAGTCAGCACAAGGTAGTTGTGGCAAAGACTGGGGTCTTTTTAGAAAGGGACTTTGTTTCTAGAAAGACTAGTGGGAGCACGTTCGATCTTGAAGAAGTTCCAGATGCGAACAATAGCACTGATGCCTCGATGGAAGTTGAACTAGAACCACAAAGTGTTGTGGATGATGTTGTTCCACAAGGAGTTGAGGAACAACAACCAGTTCAATTAGACATACCTCTTCGCAGGTCTGATAGGGTACGTCGTCAGCCTGAGAGATACTCATTTCTCTTGTCTGACCATGATGACGTTGTGCTCATAGAGAATGAGCCTACCACCTATCAGGAAGCTGTGATGAGACCAGATTCCGAGAAATGGCTAGAAGCCATGAGATCCGAGATGGAATCCATGTACACCAACCAAGTATGGACTTTGGTTGATCCACCTGAAGGGGTAAAACCCATAGGGTGTAAGTGGGTCTTTAAGAGAAAGACTGACATGGATGGACTTATCTATAAGGGTCGCTTGGTAGCTAAAGGTTTCAAGCAGATTCATGGTATTGACTATGATGAAACCTTTTCTCCAGTAACGGTGTTTAAGTCCATTCGGATCATGCTTGCTATTGCAGCTTACCACGATTATGAGATATGACAGATGGATGTCAAAATCGCGTTTTTGAATGGAAACCTGCTCGAGGATGTGTACATGACACAACCTGAGGGTTTTGTAGATCCACAGCATACTAGTAGAGTATGCAAGCTGCATAGGTCCATTTATGGACTAAAGCAAGTTTCTCGGAGCTGGAATCTTCGATTCGATGATGCAATCAAACAGTTTGGTTTCATCAAGAATGAAGATGAGCCTTGTGTCTACAAGAAGGTTGTAGGGGATATAGTTATCTTCCTCATATTGTATGTGGATGACATACTACTCATTGGGAAGGACATCCCTATTCTTCAGTCTGTCAAGACCTGGCTAGGGAGTTGCTTCTCAATGAAGGACTTAGGTGAGGCATCCTGCATTCTAGGGATATAGATCTATAGAGATAGATCTAAGAGATTGCTTGGCCTAAGTCAGAGTACATACATTGACAAGGTACTACTACGGTTTGCCATGCAAAACTCCAAGAAGGGATTTCTGCCGATGTCACATGGCGTGAGTCTTTCGAAGACTCAAGGTCCCTCTTCTAGAGAGGAGAGAGACCGCATGGATCAGATCCCTTATGCCTCAGCCATAGGATCGATCATGTACGCCATGCTATGTACTCGACCTGATGTCTCGTATGCTTTGAGCATGACCAGCAGATACCAGTCAGATCCAGGTGAAAGTCACTGGATAGCGGTCAAGAATATTCTTAAGTACTTAAGAAGGACTAAAGAATATTTCTTGATATATGGAGGCGATGATGAGCTAGCTGTAAAGGGTTACAGTGATGCTAGCTTCCAGACCGACCAGGATGACTATAGATCGCAGTCGGGGTTCGTATTTTGCATTAATGGTTGTGCTGTCAGCTGGAAGAGTTCGGAGCAGGATACAGTAGCTGATTCTACAACAGAAGCCGAGTACATTGCTGCATCAGAGGCAGCAAAGGAGGCAGTTTGGATCCGCAAGTTCATCACTGAACTTGGGGTGGTTCCCAGTATCGCTGACCCCATTGAGCTCTATTGTGACAACAATGGAGCTATAGCACAGGCGAAGGAACCTCGCTCACACCAGCGGACCAAACACATACTACGGCGCTTCCATCTCATTTGAGAGATTATCGAGAGAGGAGATGTGAAGATATGCAGAGTACCTACAGAGGCTAACATCGCAGATCCCTTGACCAAGGCTTTGGCACAGAGGAAGCATGATGGACACACTAGGTCATTGGGGCTTAGAGCCTACACTGATTGGCACTAGTGCTAGTGGGAGATTGTTAACTAGAGCCCTAGAGACAATCATTTGATGATTGTATTTTGGACTTGTTGTATCATATTCTATATAAATAAAGACATTTGGTTTTTGGTTATTATACTTACTTGTATTGGTGCCAAATAAACTAAGTGTAATAACGTCCTTGAGTAGAACGTTCTTACCTATATCAATCGATTGGTTGAATCGATAGTGAGATGATATAGGGAACACTACTCTTAATCATTCCTAGTCGAGTATTAACATTCAGGGACAATGTTAATGCAATAAGACTAGCATGTAGGTCAACTCGATGACTTGATCTCACAAGTCATGGATATAGAGATATCAAGTTGGCACATGGGTATGCATTAGAGAATGTATACTGAATGACCCGCCATGAGAAAGTATCATGGATCGTTATATGAATGTCATATACTTTCTCATGTGGCTATTAGTATGACTACTAGTCCTTAGACCTGAAGTCACCATAGTTCCCTACATAAGGAGTTATGTACTTTGGTTTCGTCAAACGTCACCCGTAACTGGGTGGACTATAAAGGCGATTACTGGATATGTAACAAATTATGCGGAGGGATGTGAGTGATGTAGATGGGATCTATCCCTCCTATATGACGGGAGAGACATCGGTATTCTTGATAGAGTGAGACCACGAAGTGCATGACCATGCCCAAATGAGTCAATATAAGATATTGAGCTCATTTGATTTAGTGAGTCTACTTGGAGTTCAAGATTTAGATTGATCAAAGGATGACACGGTCTATGCCTCACATTGATCAATCTAGATGTCTAGGATAGAAGGACACTTGTCATATATTGTGAGGAGTCACAATTAGTAGTCACAAGGTGATGCTGGATCTCAACATTCTTGTAACTTGGGTAGCAATGATGTATTGCTAGATGCCGCTCATTGCTTATGTTTTCTAAAGGAGTTTAGAAACATTGCCAACGTTACAAGAACCTATTGGGTCACACACAAAGGACAAGTGGATGGAGATTAGGTTCATATGATGAACCAATTGGATTAGGTTCATATGATGCACCAAGGATTGGATTCAGATTAATTCAAATTAGACTTATTGAGTTAGACTCAATTAGATTCAATTGTTGAATGAGTCTAATTTAAATTTGATTCATTGAGTCAATTTATATTAATGAATTGAGATTCATTAAATTGAAATTGACTTGAATCAAAGGTTGGATTTAACTCAACAAGGAAGAGAATTGGTTAATTTTGACTTGACCAAATGGAAGTTGAAACATCAAGTTTGACTTGATGTATTGCCACATCATGAAGGTTGACTCATCCTACATGGCATGACTAACCTTGCCACATCATCTCCACATCTTCATGGTGTGCCACCTCATGGAGGTTACACATCCCATGCCATTTAATGTGGCCGGCCACATTAATGAGGGAGGTTACAACATGTGGTCGGCCACACTAATGTGGTGAGGAGGTTTTGTTTTTGTGTATTGATGTGTATTCATATGTGGTAATTGCTTCTTCTTCTTCCTAGCTTCTTCCTCCTCTTTGCTTGCTGTTGTCGTGAGTTTTCATGGATGGAGAAGGTGGTTGAGTGAGTTCCAAGAGAATAAGGAAGAGTGAAGGTCACAAAGGAGGATACTACTTCTTGAGTGTATGAGATTCTTTTTGCATCCTCTCTTTTTCTTCCTTTCAAATCCTACCCGAGAGCCCTAGAAAGTGCTAGCACACTTGGGGTGCTCTCTTCTCCATCCTTGAGTGTTAGAGAACACATCTTGTTCGTGTGGATATCACTAGAGAGTTGTCTACGTTGACAACTTCAAGATCCAGCGTACCTTGGACTTGCTGGATTGTGAAGGGCACGCATCGAAGGTATAAAATCTTTTTATGTAGATCTAGGAGTAGATCTAGTTTGAAACTCGTATTCGTAGTTTTTCAAAAATTTTCTTTGCACGGATCCAATGGCTAGGGGGTTTCGGGGTTTCCGCGACGCGAAAAAGCGGTTTTCGCGGCCCGAAAAGCCCAACATTTTAGAGTGTTAGTAATTAGCCCTAAGAGTCAATCATGAGATGATTAGGCCTTTTGGTTACTAATCGAGTTAGACTCAAATGAACCCGCTCATTGGATTGAGTTCAATCCGAATAAGACACATTGGATTAATGGGTTACACTCAATGGGTTAGACTTATTGAGTTATTGGATTAATGGTTAATCCAATATAATAAATCCAAACCATTAAGAGGAATACAAAGAGACAAAAACCCTTGGTATTCATGGGATGAATATAAATAGGTTTTTGGATTTATTTTTCCATAAGATGAAGAAAAGGTGACTCTTGATCTCCCTCTTCCTCCTCCTCCTTCCTCAATGGACGAATCTTCAAGCATGACCGAACCATACTTCTTGCTAGCACAAGAAGATAGTTCTTCTCCGAAGGCTTCGTTCGGACGAACGAAGTGTTAGAGTGTATATTAAAAGCCTAGCTTTTGGTATAAACAAGAATCACATTGGTCAAATGTCTACATTTATGATAAATGTAGTTGTTCAATTAATTTATATTGTAGATAACATGGTGTGTGGCGTCACACACAGAGGATCATGTTATCAGTACCTTATAAATTATAAACAGTAGCTCACAACCATAATGGAAAGGAACAAACCATTGGAAGGTCGTAGTGTAATTAGGTATTAGTTTATCTTAATTATATAATTACACTAGTACACTTAGAGTGTATTGAGTAGGACCATTAGAGATCATTTCTTTTATGCTGACTTTATAAAGAAACAAAGACCTCAGTTATTATGGAAGTGTGTGCTCTTAATCCTAATATAATAACAAGCACATATATTTGATATTTATTTCTTTAATTTATCAATGGGTGAGATTTAGTTCGATGAATCAATAAGCCCGATAAGTTGGGAAATGATATCACTTATAGTGTGTGTTGTTGATTATAGAAGGCGTGTCCTAGTGATCTAGGTTGAGAATGTCCCCAAGAGGAGCTCATAAGGATTGTCATGTTAAACCCTGCAGGTGGACTTAGTCCGACATGACGATGAAGTTGAGTGGTACTACTCTTGGAGCTAGATATTAATTAAGTGAGTTGTCAGTAACTTACTTAATTAGTGGACATTTGTTATTTTAAACACAGGGAGACTAACACACTCATAATAAGAAGGAGCCCAAAATGTAATTTGGGATTGGTGCGGTAGTTCAATAATAGTTCTTTAGTGGAATGAATTATTATTGATGAAATTAAGTTGTGTGTTCGGGGCGAACACGGGATGCTTAATTTCATCGGGAGACCAAAACCAATTCCTCCTTTCGGTCCCTATCGTAGCCTTTAGTATATTGAGATTTATACCCACCGCATACCCACCTTCTTACCCATCCAATGGGGCCGGCCAAGCTAGCTTGGAACCCAAGCTAGGGTCGGCCAAGTCCAAGTGGATGAGTCATGTAGGTGGTCGACCAAAGCATGGGTCCCAAGCTTAGGTGGCCGGCCACTAGAATATTAAAAAGGATTTTTATTAAAATTATTTCTTATGTGGATATCATGATTTTAAAAGAGAGTTTAAAAATTAAAAATTTCCTTTTATAGCTTTCTACAAAAGATTAAGAGAAGAGATTAATCTCTTTCCTTATTTGTAGTTTAAAAGGATGATTTTAATTTTTTGGTAAAAACTTTCCTTATTTGTAAATCATCTACATGTTTAAAAGAGAGTTTAAAATTTGAAATCTTTCCTTATTTGTTGATTAAAGGAGGATTTTAAATTTTAAGAAAACTTTCATTTTTAACCATATTCATGATTTAAAAGAGAGTTTAAAATTAAATATTCTCTTTTATAAGTTTCTACAAAAGATTAAGAAAAGATTTGATATCTTTCCTTATTTGTAGATTAAAAGAGATTTTAATTTTTAGAGATAACTTTCTTTTATCCACATGTTTAAAAGAATGATTTTAATTTATTAAATTTCCTTTTTATAAACCAATCATGAAGGGATAAAATTGTTGGAGAAATTTTTTATAAATTTCCGGAAGCAAATAAGGAAGTTTTAATTGGTGTTTAAAATTTTATTTGCTTGGAGAATTTATTTGTTGTGGCCGGCCATTAAAATTTGAAAAGAGAAAATTGTTTTAATTAAATAAATTTTCCTTTTCAATGGCAAAAGAATTAAGGAAGTTTTTATTAAATTTTCCTTATTTGCCAAGACCAAGGATTATAAAAGAGGGGGTAGAGGAGGCTTCAAGGCTAACGACTCTATTCTATTTTTCTTTCTCTTTTCCTTGGTGTTGTGGCCGGCCAACCTCTCTTCCTCTCTTCCTCTTGGTGGTGGCCGAACCTACTCTATTGGCTTGTTGCTCTTGTGGTGGCCGGATACTACTTGGAGAAGAAGAAGAAGAAGGAGAGAAAGCTTGTATCCCTTGGAGTTTGGTTGGTGTTTTGTTCTTCGTCCTTGGTGAAGCTTCTTTGTGTTGGCCGAACCTAGCTAGGAGGAGAAGAAGGTGCTTGGTGGTTTCTCATCTCGGAAGATCGTTGCCCACACAACGTCCGAGGTTAGAAGAGGAATACGGTAGAAGATCAAGAGGTCTTTCTAGAAGGTATAACTAGTAATTTTTCTTTCCGCATCATGCTAGTTATTTATGGAAATAATACCAAATACAAGAGGCTTACGATTCTAGTATTTCGAATATGTTTTTCGAAGTTGTGTTCTTTTGTTTTATTTTTTCCTTGTGATTTGATTGTTCTTTTTGGTTAACCTAAAGTTATTTTAGGAAATTAAATATTAGATTTCTATAAAAGGTTTTGTCTAGTCGGTGGTGGTTGCTCCCATATCCAAGAAGGCCATGTGCCTCGCCACGTCAGTACTGGGAACCAATTATGGAAATTAATATTTAATGGAATTAATAACTTAAGGCGATTTGGGTCGAACGTGTTAAGTTCCGCAGGAGATCCAAGTCAAAACCTAAAAGAACAAATAGATTAAGTTTTGGATCAAACGTGTTAAGTTCCGCAGGCGATCCAAAATTTAATTTTAAAGAACACATGGTAGCTAGGAAAAGGTTTAGACATTTGTACAAAATTTTTGTACAGTGGAACCTCTAGGTTTTCCGAGTAGCAACCAACACGAAGGATATGTTCGTGTGGATACCATAGAGGCACGGACGCTTGAACGCGCTGAGATCTGGATCCAAAGAAAAGGTTGCTGTCGAGATTACGAAGGGCACGCAACAAAAGTATAATCATATCACATAACTTAGCATAGATTATGATATAGAAATTGTTTCTTCCCTTCGCATGGATCCACTGGATAAGTGAATCTAGTATTTTTTCCGTTGTGTTTTCCGCGTCTTGCGCTAGATCCCAACATGGAGTTTACATATTTATATCAGTTCAATTCAAAATCCATTCTATAAACCAAGCTTTTTCTCTATCCAGAATTTATTAAAGAGAAAGTACCATAACTAATAACGAGGCTAACCTCATAAATTTAGATCCTGAGCTACATCAGAAAGAAACAAAGAACTTTATAATTCAGAACCTTCAAAGAAGTAACGTAGGTTCCAAATAGATAAATCTCGATCGCATTGCACAATAACCATGCATGAGATATATAAACTCGTCGACATACATGTAGAAGATATTATAATGTCTGGGCAATTTCTAAACTAAAACATTCAGTAATAGACAATAAGTTACTCAATATAATAGCACTTGCCAAATCTTTACAATTGGCTATATAATGTTACCAGAATCAATAACAGAAACAAATATCTCAAATATGGAAGGATCATAACATCCAAAGTATCCCAAAAATATTCAAAGAAAAAACCTACAAATTGGTATCTATAACTGAGGTTGGTCATCATCAAGTCAATCAATTACCAACAATCTCACTTTCTCTATAAACATTGACCTCATCGAAACCAAAGCCAAGACAAAGCTTCTCTAACACTAGATTCACTGAAAGAAAGCACACATCAAGATAAATACAACAAGGATAGAAATGTTTAACCTTAAACACCATGAAAATCATATCTTAGAAAGAGGGAGATCCTTTCCATTTCCATGAACAATAACTTGTGCTTGTCGCCTCATATCATTCATACCTGCAACTATGATTTTAACAAATGAAGTTAACTAAATGTGTGAGAACAAATGTTATACATCTATAAGAACAAAATGCAATTTATATATGAACCTGTTACTGATGTAGAAATTGTAGCCTGAAAACTTGTTTATAGACTTGAGTAGTGAGTAAAATTAATAGGAAAAAAACAAAGGAATGCACATGGTATCTAAACAAAGAAGCATATTGTGTGCAAACATCTCAATACAAGAAATTCACTAAACCAATCAAACATACAAACAAAAGAAATAGATGGATACCAACCATAGACAATAACAACCATCCTAGCGCATGTTATTAGAACGTGTAACAATAAAGATAATTTATTAATTTTATTTTCTTAACAAACCACTATAATTTAACAACTTATAACTTTGATAGTACCAGTTATAGATCCCAAATTAGGTTCATATACATCGTCAATACTATTATGATTATTATCTTTAGCTGATATGATAATTAACGCATTATCATATTTAAAAAATGTAATAAAATAAATGTGTTTGCAAGTAAACATATAATAGAAATGCAGAATAACACATACGCTTGTTGTAAATTTGGATAGTTACGCTTGTCATGTGACACTCCTTGATGTCCACATCCATAACTAAGCCTGGAATTTGAGATTGATTTCTCCTTTGATGATTTTAATCTCTTCCCACATCCCTTAGTTCTTACTGAAGAAGGATCAATAATACCAAGACCCTCATCAATGGATTTCTTTCTTTGAGTTCTATCACTAGATGTTCTACTAGTGTTCATCTTTTGAATTTTGTTATAGATACAATCAAATTGTTCATCCAAAAAAATTACCCCCTCATTAGTCAACAATGCATTATCAACTAATACTAAAGTTTTATAGGATAACTTTGAGTATCTCGACATCAAAAACCTTTCTGAATCTGGATCATCAATTAAATTTTGCTACCCTAAAGCATATATTACTCCAACTTTTACATCTTGTGTCCATCGTTTGAGTATATACGTACCAGGCAAATAAAACACTTGGCTGATATAAAAAAAACTAACATCTGCTTGCATGGAATTCCCTCAAACTCAAATTTCGTACAGATATACGATATATAGTCTATTTGTTTATCATGCATGAGCACTCTTGGTTTTGAGGAAGAAAAACTTGGAAATTTCATCACATAGTAAACCGCTGATGCAACTCCTGTAAATATTTGTTGCATATAATAACTATGACTTTCGGCCATTTCAATTTGAAACTTCAGCCATTTTTTTTTGTGTATAGCTTAACCATTTAAGTTTCCATTGGTTAGTTTGTCTAAACCTTGGGATGCTCATTCATATCAATATGTCTATAACTAATTCTTTGTATCTTTGGTGTCTCAGTGCTCTATTAAAATGGGTGTTAAAATCCATTAATGAGTTCTTATTTGAGATAGATTTCTTGAAAAATGCATATGAGCCTTCAGAACTTTGATTACTTGACATTTCTGCAGAAAATACATGGCTAAAATATGCTGACAATCATCTCTGTCACAATTCATACATAAAGGACAAACAATCATTTTTATCTAAGTTAGCATACTTGATAGTCTCTTCTCATGACTTCTCAAAATTATTAGGTGTCGTAGAATTTGCAATAAGATTCTTTATACTTTGATAGTGGTTTCGAAAAGTCAAAGGGTCTAATTTATCTGGGAATTTATCCAATATGTGCCACAAACAATATCGATGCACTATTTGAGGAAAAATTTGTGCAATAACTTTTGTCATAACAGGGTCATGATCAGTGATGATAATGTTTGGTGTACCTTTAGGCATGACTTCTAAGAACTTTGTAAGCAACCAAACAAATGACTCAATTTTCTCATCACTTATAAACCTGCAACCAAAAAGAATTGTCTGATGATGATATAACCCCTATAAATCATGCCAAAATTAAACCATATTTGTTGGTGTTATATGTCATCTCAAATATAATTGTATCACCAAATACACTATATACCCTTCTTGATACATGATTAGCCTAAAAATACCTACTAAATCTATTATCTGAATCAATTTCCTAATCAAAGAAAAAGTTAAAATTTTCTTTTGCTCAGATGTAAAGAACTCGATTAGTGTTTCAGCATCAATACCCTTTTGTTCATCCCTTTGATTTCTTTCAAATTTCTAATATCTTTTTCTGTACAACCTACCCCCTCAGGACCTCCATACTCTATCTCCAATAATCACATTTGTGGACAAATTGGTACATTGGCATCTGAAAACTATTTTGTCAATGTTTTCTTTGCTATCGAAAACATTACGATGTGAGCGTAGCAAAAACACCTTTGATGGAGTCAAGAACGGATGATTATAAGTTTCTATGAAGTTACTGACAACCCAATTATGTCCCATATGTTTCTTGACAAATGCAATAGTTGACTTACAGCCCGTTCTAACTGTGTTACGTGCTCTTTCCTTTGTTAGTTGATCAACATTTGCATGTTTATTATTTTGCATTAGATCTATATATCCTTTAAAATATACAATTTGTTTCCAAGTCATTTCATTTGTCATCTTATTTTTCTTGCTTGTGTTATTCCTCGAACTAAATCCAGCTTCTCGTGCATATTGGTTATAGAACGAATATGCATTCTCTAGTGATGAGAATTCCATTCTAATTTTTGGCTTTCGATTATCTGCAATTTGGGAAATGAATTACTGATCATCAACTCTATTTTCTTCCATTTCTGGGAGTCCTCTCATTATATTTGATAATAGATAAGTAGATAAATAAACAACAACTATTCCAATTAACTTGACACACTAAACTCTAATAATTTTCTAAAGAAAAATAACATAATAAAATAACAGAAGTAAAATAATAGTTTTCTAAAGTAAAATAATCTATTTTTCTGTCGGTATAAAATAGAAGCAGTTATGATATACAGAAACAAATCATGCAATTTCCAAAGCAATACAAATTAGCTTCTCTGTATAAATTAGCTTCTCTCTATACACAAATTATCTTCTCTGAAAGAAATGCCATCAACTTCAACTGAAAGAAATGTCATTCTGCTTTTTATTCCATCAAATAAAAGAATGGAAGTACAAATTATCAAAGAAAATGCAAGCTAGAAGAGAGGCACTACAATAAAAGTGACTTTTTGCAGCGCGTAAATTCGCTTTCCGCAACGTACATTGTATGCTGCACAATTAAAAGCTGTTGAAAATCTTAGATTATTGACAACATACATTTGCACGCTACAGAAAACATATTCCGCAGCGTGCATTTGCACGTTGCGAAAAATATATTCTGCAACATGCTTTGCGCGCTGCGGATATTATTATTCGCAGCATGCATTCCGCGCTGTCGAATATGTTTTTCATAGCGTGCAAATGCATGCTGTTCATATTCTAATTCGCAGCATGTAAACGTACACCATTGATGTTCTTATCTATATTTAAAAAAGTAATTTCATTGACAAAATTGATAAACCAAATTTTCACAACAAATTTAGTATAAATTTAAATCTAATCCACGTACATGATTAATAAAAGTCATTATTTTTCATTATACCAAAAAAAAGGTTTGAAGATCCAAATCAAGATATGAAATTTCTAACAAACTAGCTAGTACATATATAAT
This sequence comes from Zingiber officinale, assembly GCF_018446385.1. Classification (NCBI taxonomy): domain Eukaryota; kingdom Viridiplantae; phylum Streptophyta; class Magnoliopsida; order Zingiberales; family Zingiberaceae; genus Zingiber; species Zingiber officinale. Next base: position 31,250,361 of record NC_056004.1, read on the forward strand.
AACAATTAAACTTTAAATTCACACAAATAAGTAGAATATGTATCAATCACACAATACTATAAATTTTGATAACCATGCACTGTGCTTCTTATTGCGTCATCATATAATACTATAAATTCTATTGCACAGAAGATCAACTTTTGATGGTGTAACTCCAAAGTCCATTCCACACACTCTACTTGAGTTTTGTTGCCAAACACAAGGCTAATTATATCGGCAACAATATTAATTGTGTTTTGAGATTCAAGTAGACATTCTTGTATTTATTTCTGCCAAAAAAAAAAGATAATTTATGAGAAAGCAGCATCAAGATTTAATCTTCATACAAAATGATAATAAGGACATACTAAAAATACTAGTAGCATTTAAAGATAAAGATGAAAGCTAATTGCTCTCAGCGTAGATTTAAAGATAATTAAAGATGAAAGCTAATTGCTCTCATCGTAGATTTCAAGATAAAGATGAAAGCTAATGTTGTGCGAAAGCTGTTCGTGGTTACAGTTCCGGTAAGTTTTTGCTCTAACTACATGGTTGCTCGTGAGTTGTAATTATTTCTTTGAAATCTTGGAAGTTTTTATCTATGTGTTTCTACTCGGTTCATATTGCTAATCTTTGCAAGCCCGGCTTATTCTCAAACCTCTGGTACAAATATACTCTAGTGCTCTTGAATGTGGTGAATGGAACTTGTCATTGGTTATGGTATGTTTTCTGACATGTTCAATGGATATGCCAGCTATAGGAAAATATCATGCGATCGAAGATATATGAACATTGCTTGGTAGCACTTGATCTTCGACGTCAACTCCCAAAGTCAATTAAGAACATAAACATGGTGGAAGAAAGTGTAATTCAAGCAATGATCAAGCTTTCAATAAAACTTACTGAGCCGATGTTTAGCCCTCTTTTCTACCAAAGTCTTGAGTGAGCAGATATGAAACTTGAAGAATGTGATTTGGTTAAAACTAGAAATTTGAACCGAAATATTTCCTTCTACCATTTGGTCAATGAGTTTTCCGCACATCAATGGTGGGTATTAAGAGTGTGCTAACTATTTGTTGAATTGCAACATCGTGCTATACTTGAAGATTTGTAATACTGCCTTGTGTTTGTTCTACATTATGCATTGTGGCATGGGATTGAGAATGAACGGTGACTAGTGAAGGATCTTTTGGATTTCTATACAATCGATATTTATTAAATGGTAGAATCATAAACTAAAGATATATAGATTGAAAATACATGTATAGCGACAAAAATGAACCTCACTATCTGCAACAAACTTAGAGATACATTTCAAGAGTAATACCCAAAATATTAAAGTATTGAGAACATTATTTACAATGAAAGTGTGAATAAATTATTAGAATGGAAATGTGAATAAATGTCAAATCAGAGTTCAAATGTGCATCATTTTGTTCATCCTAAAAAGAAATGATTCTCAGATAAAAGGAACCAAGAGATTTCTTGATAAAAGAAATACCAGTGATTAAATGGCAGGAAATATTCTAATAAATATAATTTTCCTAATACATATAATCCATTAAAATCAAGATTTATTAATTAAATGATATAAGAATAATTAAATAATTGAATGCATTACTAAAGACAACGCACAAACTCCAGATCCCATAGTTTGTAGAATCGTGATCCTACACAGAATTGATTTAGGGTCAGGATCGGATCGGTCAGGATCGGATCGTAAAATCGTACGATCCTACCAAAACCCCTTAAAATCTTATCATAGATGATTAATAATTAGAAAAAATACATAAAAACTCATTTACATATAAATAAATAACTAATTTTGTATATATATACAATCATTTATATTCAACACCTCAAATTACATTACTACATGTACAAATTTAAATTAACTTATAATTCAATTATCATTCTCGCATAATAATAATATTTATATTTTCATATCATAAAATGAAAGAATATAAAATTTCTATTAACACAATAATAGTAACGCATTCAATGTCAAAAATATTTCCTTGGTTTATAAGATAATTCAATTTAAAGGTCAACAAAGCACCTAACATATATAAGAGAAGCTATTGAATCCTTTGATTCAAATATGAACGCTGGAAATAATCTTCTAAAGACTGGTTGATGCCACACAATACTAGACAATAGGCATCCAAAAACTCATTATTTTGGGGAAAATAAATAACAGCATATTATTGATAAAAAAAAAACTAACTCAAAAATAATTAAACATATGCTTAACTAATTTAAAACCCTAACAAGATGAAAAAAAGATAATAAAAAAAAGATAAAATCTTCTAGACATTTGAAAAAGATTTAAATGATATTTTTTGGGTTTGAAATAGCATGGTTAAGGATAAACTTTGAAATTTATTAAAGATCTTTGAACGAACTTTGATTTGATATATTATAGGCCTCGTGGTTCAATCCGAGTCAAAAGTTATGACCTCTCAAAGCTTCCACCGATCCTGCTCCGATCCTACCGATTTTGTTCCGATCCTACCAATCCAGCTACGATCCTACTGCAAAAAGTGATTTTGCATGATCCTGGATCGATTTTGGGTTTTCGGATCGTAGGATCGTACGATCCGGATCGCGATTTTACAAACTATGCCACATCCTATTCAGAAGAGAGCACCATCTTTTAGAAGAACAAAAACTAAATTGTCTTAACCAACATTTGACTTAAAAGATTTATATCAAAGGTCCGATATTACTAAAATCATAATAAAATCGATGAGGGCATGCATACTTTTAATGTTGGATGAAACTCATGGTGGTAAAAGACGAATACGCTCGTTCTCGGTGCCCTCGTCAACCCGTCCAAGGGCCAACACGGAGGATGTAAATCACGGGCGACTACTAGCCTTTGGAACAATGACTAGCACATAAGGGAGACATTTATCTCGACTTTGTCGAGATTTGAACCCCAGACTTCATAGTGGCAACACCTCATGCGCTAGCCACTAGACCGCCCCGAGGGGACAATGTTGGATGAAACTCAGAAGCAACACTTGCAGGAGACAAAGGGACAACAATATTAGTCTTCTTCTCTTTTGATTTTGAACAAACTACTAGACCGTTCCGAGGGGACAATGTTGGATGCAACTCAGAAGCAACACTTGCAGGAGACAAAGGGACAACAGTCAATCTCCTTCCCTTTTGATTTTGAACAAACTTTGCAAGGTTCAAAAGAGCCTCTCCAATCACCGTGTATAGCTGGCAACGAAAAGTGAAACATAACATAGAGAGGTCGTAATATTCATAAAAAAGGACTGCGAAAGACAAAATACCTAGAGCGTGCAGCATTTGAGGGTTTGGCGAGTTGTTGACAGATGGCGATCGGGGTCTTGCGAGATGTGGAAGGAGGGAGATCAAGGTTTTGTGAGTTGTCGAAGGACCGCTAAGTGATTCAGGGAATTCGAACAGAGAGAAAGAAGTGAAAGGCTGCGTGATGAGATTTTAGGGATTTACCTCTCAGCTCGAGAATTTATTGAAGACTATTAGCAGCGCATAGTGCACTGTTAATATTAATCTAGGTATTTGCCGGTCACCGCGTGATTTTTTTGGGGATTTGCCAACTACCGCGAAAATTATTTTTAAGAACATTGACAGTGCGCAGCTTGCTGTTGATGTTATACCTAGGTTATAACAGCGTACACAAAAAGCGCGCGCTGTGATTAATATTATCCACGACATGCTTTTAACGTGTGTCGTTGATGACAAGCAGTGAAAAGTCATTTTTGGTGTAGTAAGAGTTAAGAACAATAAACGGCGAAAGAATAAAAACACAAATACTATAAGATAAATTATGGCAAATAATCCCCGTGCAGAAAGAATTTGGAAGCCTGATAAGAGTAGGGAAAGGATCTCGTCGGCAAGAGAGGAAAGCGCTGTGAGGAACGGAGTTCGTCGCGGCATATATAACCCCTAAATTCTAAAGGTAAAATATTATTAATATAATTGGAAATTTAAAACAATTAAAATAGCTAAGGCCTCCGCAGTCGTCCTTGACAAAATCCATCGTGGGAACGTGGCCTGGGTACACTTTACGGGGCAATTTTTTTTGTTTATTTTTTAAGCTCCATACTTTACGGGGCAATTTTTTTTGTTTATTTTTTAAGCTCCATACTATGTTAATAATTTTTGTTTAGGATTTAAAAGTTGAATTATAGTATTAAATAAAAAAAAAAATTGATTTTTTTTATTGTGCAAGATGTGTCCAGGATAAAGTCTGACGGGTAATAAAATACCCTCTCTATATATTTTTCATCCCGAAGCCTTTTTAGTACTGTCGCTTACAATCTAGCACGGAAGAAGTAAATCAGGGGGCCTTCAGAACTACCTACCGAATGTGTCAACTTGTAATACAAATGTGGCACGTAACTAAAGGATGCTAGACTCCTGAGTTGCCCGCTACGAGCACTTCCCGATTTAACCTGGTGGCCGATAGAAAATTTTTGTGGGACCAAATCGATCATCTCAGGCTCGACATTATCCAGTCTGATTATTTTTTTATTTTATTTTATTTTTTTTTTGTGTGTAATACAACATCATCGTACAAGGTGAGAGTGTCTAATTCTACATTTTTGTGAGTAAAAAACTGGCTCTCTGTCACGGCCCATTAGAAGCCTGTTTAATGTCAACAACAACATTGTGAATAATTCGAAATCGTAATCCAGATCCTGAATACGTCTGATGACTCCTCTTCCATCGAAGCCGATCGCGACGGCGGCCGGAATGGTCCGCAGACGATTGGTGGCGTCGGCGCGCACTAGGGGAGGCGGAGGGGAGGGTGCAGGGCGGTGGACCAGCCCTGGGACGGAGGAACGGCCCAAGGGTTACCTCTTCAATCGGCCGCCGCTGCCCCCGGGCGAGTCGAGGAAGTGGGAGGACTGGGAGCTACCGTGCTACATCACTTCCTTCCTCACCATCGTCATCCTTGGAGTCGGCCTCAACGCGAAGCCCGATCTCACCCTTGAGACCTGGGCTCACCAGAAGGCCCTCGAGCGCCTCCGGCAACAGGAAGAAGCCGCCGCCGCCGCTGCCGATTCGGAGTGATCCTTAGGTTTTACTTTCTATTTTCCTGGTAAATGTTTCACCTTGGATCTCGTCTTTTGTTTCCTTTGCCGAGATTCGAACTATTTGGACCTTAGGGTTGAATAAGATAAAGTGATCATACATTTTGACTCGGTTCTTGCTGAGTGCTGCGAAGTATGAGCTTGGGAACTCATAATCTGTACTTTTCGATGCTATGACTTAGCTTCGTTAATTGAATATCGTTACAACTTTGGCATGAATGTCTACGAATATAGCTGAATGAAAATCTCATCCTGTTTTTTCCTTGATATGTCCACTTAGTTTTTGTTTTCTTTAACGGATCAGTTGAAGGATAGATTGAGAAAGAGAGAGAATATGACTTATGGATCATCTTTTTGTTATTTTCTTTGATGGATAAAACGGAAATCTCGATACTTGAAGGCATGGGTTTTTAGCATTAGCATCCATCCTCCATAATTCATCTACTCAATATTGGGGGAGAAATTAATTTAAGCTTGTATGATATAGAAATCATCCATCTTCTCTATTTCTCTAATTTCTCTCTATATATATGTTGAAGGAAACGACTGAAACTATAATTTCTTTATCCCTTCCCTCTGATGTTTTCTCTTCCTAAATATCCATCTTTGCAATTCATCATTCCTCTAAAAAAGACACGGCTCATACGAGCAACAAGGAATGCAATGGATGAGAAATCGGTAGAATTTTTTCTCACCTTTGCTTTCAGACAAGTGTGGACAAAATTGAAAGAAAATTCTTGGGATAGCAAATGACTGAAGAAATCCTTCTGATAAGTTACACCGTATGCTTGCTTTTGACAATTTTTTCCCATCCTTATGAAACCTTAGCAGCACAATTGGCTAAGGGCTCACAATCACACCACTCTATTCTTCTCTGCTGAAGCTGTTCCGGCATCTCTGATGTGAAGGTGGCCACGGTAACAGCACTTGCACAAGCATCATCCTGTGGGCACAAATGTCATTTGGGCACTTTTTCATTCTTCTTATCTTTCTCCCTGTAAACAGAGGAAATCACGCTTCTCCATAAATTTTCATCCTCCATGTAAACAATACAAACGGAAAAATTAACAAAGACACATCTAGATTCCTATCATTTCTATATTTTATACCTGTCCTACTTTCCATTGTTTGTAATTGCCTATATTAGTTGATAGATCTGCAATTTCCCAAGTCAAGTGCATTTTCATGTCTGGTGCAATTTGTTTATTTCTGTTCAATTGCAATGAACTTTAATGTTGATGATGCAAATTCACTGTGGATACAATGAATTCTATTTGTATGTTTGCACTTTGTTCTTCTTTATTCACTTATTCTACTGGCTTGAGTCTCAGTATCAAATATAATTCAAATAATGAAGCTATTGCATTGGCAAGGGGATAGATAAATTTATCCATCTAAGAGAAATAGGTTACAAACATATGTTCTTTTGACAATCCTAATCCAAAGAAAAGGTCACTTCCTTTGGTTTGTCCATAATTTAAACCTGTGACCTACAATAAAGCTGACGTAAAATATACTTAAAACATGTATTTCAGATCTGTGTGCTGTAAATTCCTTTCAAGCTTGATAATCTACGTGTGGATTTGTTGGTGATATTTTAGTCATGTTTTGTACTTGATTTTCTGCTACTGAATTGAGATTTCTCTAATGAAAATCTAAAGCAACTTTCTTAGTTTCAACCAACATTCCTTGTTTTATCAATGATGTTTTTGTAATTCATCTTGGAAAGTAATTAAATCATTTATTATTGAATTTAAGAGTTAGAATATGCTGACATAGTACTGAATTACACAATATATTGGCTAGATGGTGTCTAAGTTTGTGCAATCAAATCAACTATATTTTGCCTATGTTAAACAAACATGCTCATGTAGGAAATACATGACGCCGTGCAATCAAATCAACTATATTTTGCCTATGTTAAACAAACATGCTCATGTAGGAAATACATGACACGGTTAACAATTGGTGTGAAACTATAGTATACTTATATCCATAAACATGGCTGATTCATATTTTGTAAGAATATGCAATTTAAATCTTTCTTTCAGTGTTAAACATCCAAGCCTCAGTCCCAACTATATGGAATTGGGTAAATGGATCTTATCTTGTCTATAAGCTCTATGTAAGTGGTAATGTTTGTGCCATTTAGATATCTATTTTCCTTCTGCTAGGCAAAAAGAAAAATCAATAGATACTTATTCAGGAATTCAGTATAGGTTTTGACTTCTCTTTGTATGTTTTCTTTGACTATTGAACATAGAATTCAATCCAAGAGGGGAACAGATTTGTTAATCATCCAACCACTGCTGGGATTGGATCAGTTTTTGATTAAACTTATCAGGCTTCCGTTTGTCTTTCCATTCCATTGTCTCCATTTTCTCAGTTGCGAGACCATCACTTGCATTTATCCATCTTCAGCAATTAGACTTCTCTTATAAAATAAGACTTGATTTGGTTGAAGTACACAAGCAGTGAAACCATAGTTTAAAGATAAGAATTTTGTCGAAATTTAATCTTAAGAGTCAACAATATTTGATTCATATTTAAATATGGAATTAGGATTTCTCAGATCCTAAGTTTGAATTGAATAGGCTCAGGTTCAAGGACAATGGTTGGTCTAACTCCAACCTACCCCGAAGAGTTAGTCGAACCAAAACTAAACCTGAGCATGAGTTGAACTCAAATTTGTAGGCACCAAGGAAATCAAATTTGAGTGATTAATCTGACTGGAGCTCAAGGTTAACCAAACCCAAATCTAAAGGATGAATCCATACCCTCGAATTAAACCAAATGATTCAGTATCCTAAGCCTTACGTTCATGTCATAAATGCATGGGCTAATCAAAATTGAACTTAACCTAAGCTTTTCTTCTTGGTTCTTGTAGCTAGTTTACAAAAGTTGTTACAATTTACTCTCATAAACAGTATGTATTTTTTGGTAAGATCAATTGAACCTCTAGAATCAAAAGAATCAAACCTTTTGAAAAGTATAACTAAGAGTCGACACAAAGGGTATCATTAATTTGATCATAAAAGTCCAGAACAACTCCATCAGCCCAAGGGGGAATCCATACTACGATGCATTCTCCCTCTTTATTGCACATCTAGACATTACTACAAAGCACGACACTCCAACAATAAGTACGCCATGCATATATGCACGAACTATGTCATGGAAAGCATTAATTAACTGATTTATCGATTATTTAATTTCCTGGTTTGGCTTTATACTCAGCATCAGGAACCTCTCCAGGGAAAGAACAGCACCGGCAGCCACCATAATAACCACGGCGGCAACACCCCCACCGGCAGTAGCCTCCACCACCACCGTGTCCAGGGTAGCCACCACCATGTCCAGGGTAGCCGCCACCACCATGTCCAGGGTAACCGCCACCGCCGCCACCATGTCCCGGATAGCCATAACCGCCGCCACCATGGCCACGATCCTCAGGATTCATCTGATCTTTAGAATCTGCATGCATGCCGCAATGTTGCGTATAATGTTTGAAGAACAAAGTAGTGCTGCGGTTAGATGTGAATGTAGGTAGAGTCGAACAGTACGTCAAGATAAATTAATATAAGTACCAGTTTTCTCAGCAAGTTCTCTAGCTGTTGTCACAAGCAAGAGGGTGGCTAGGATTAGGAGCAAACCGAACACAAGAAAGCTAGACTTGGAAGCCATGTTTAATTAGGACGGAAAACCTTTTGATTCGTAAAGCCTTCCCTTGCAGCACCCTATTTATAAGCTTCAGAAGTCAGAATAAGACTCGTATTATTAAAGAGAGGCCATACTTGCCTGCATGCATGCATGAATGATGCTTCGTTTCAACAGTGCTGGCGACGTGCAGTTGGGGGTTAGCTAGTGGTTATTAATTATCGACCTTATCCTTTCTCCTCTCTCTCACACACACAAGTAAAGGCCATATTCTTCTGTAGCACGATACATTTTGAAGGAAACACATTTATAACACAAAACTACTGAAGTAGTGATCGTTAAAACCACATGCATTTCATTCATTGCAGGATATAGTTCGCGTGTGAGATCTGAATCTAGAGAGGCCATCAATGTGTGGTTCGAGCATTAACAGTGCACAGTTGGGAAGATGACTCCAAATCAAATTGAAGTCACCAGTACTCGAAGAGAATCCTGCAATCTGATGCAGCAGGATTGCTAATTAGAGTGAGAGTTTAGGTTTGACGCTTCAATATTTATTTAGTATTGAGATTTGATAAAAAAGAATAGTTTCTATATTTAGTATATCCATCAACCTACGCAAGCCAAGCACCTTGTGAATCCACCTTACCCCAATCAGCCTAGCCCCATCTACTTGACTGCTCGACTACCATAACTAGCTAACTTAGTCGATTTAAAAAAAAAAATTAAATAAGAGTAAAAGTTTCACATATTTACAAGTTCAGTCAATCATTAAATCCATTTTAACCATTTCAGTTTACCCTTCGCTCTCATTCAGATTGGTCAGTAGATTAGAGAAACTGATCGAGTGGATACTTTCGTTAGGTTGGGCGGTCCAATTAGTTTGATCGAACTGCGCAAGTAGGATGGGTCAAATGGCTTGAGACTTATCAAGCAATGTCAGAATTTCCATAATTCATTTGCAAGAAATTAAAACACTACCCTTGTCGAGCTTGGTAGGAAGAAACCATCTGAATGCATAGATGGTTCTAAGTAACTCCAAATGAATCAAAGGGATCATTCAGTTGATGACCACTTAATGTCCCTTGCAATTTTGAATGAATATCCCAGTTTAGTCCCTGCAGCTGTTTGTTTCTTCATAATTGTTCCTTACAAAAGACTATGCTATTTTTCTCTCTACTCTTATTGTATCTCCAATTGTTTCTGACTATCTTTCTACCATCCAGAAGCGTGGTGGTACCCTTACAACCCAAAGACCTACCTCTATTTCCACCATGTCTAATAAGGATATACCTTTAACATCCATCTCTATTATTGATAATGATACATGCCACTGTATAAATAAGATTTCATGTAAAGGTTCCTGTTTACTAACGAAGAAACTATCATGTGCATTGGCATTCCATGAACTATAGAAAAACTAACAATATTTGGTTGAACAAGCTTTTATAAAAAAAGAAACTTTTATAGAAAATTCTAGTAACTCAAACTTAAACCTTCAAAAAGATTTACTTTCTCCCACATATTTACTACACTTACTAAAGACACAACTAGACTTAGATTCTTTGATATCATGATTAGAAAAATTAGATATCATAAGCAAGAATCCTGCCAAATATTGGTAACGAGATAAGATCTACTGCAAATTAGTAATAATAAAGTCAGACCTTACTATAAAAACCCAAGACTTAAGATACACCAATTGGGAAGTAGAAGAATGCACAATGCATATCAAATAATTACTAGCTCTCTGAGCAATCCGAAGATCTACTTCTAGACATAAAAGTTCAGCATTTATAGTAAATAAAGGATCTAAACAAAAATATGGACAGCTCAGGATAATGATAACTGTCAAAAAGACGAATGAATATAAGATACTTGATAAAGACCAACTTCTAAAAAAAATACAAAACTTAAAATGGTACTCAAAATTCGATATAAAATCAGGATTTTAATAAGTTAAGATGCATCCTGATTTTATAAAATGGACGACCTTCTCATGTCCAGAATGACACTTTGAATGGTTAGTCATGCTATTTGGACTTAAGGTAACACCTCCAAGCTTCCAAAGAAAAATGAATGATATATTTAGAGATACCTCTTTATTCACGTATATGTATATTGACAACATCTTAGTTTTCTCAAAAACAAAAGAGGAACATTGCTCTCATCTCCATATGATCTTTAACCTATTTGAAAAACATGGTATCCCACAAAAAGATGAAACTAGCCACTAAACATATTGAATTTCTAGGAGCAAAAATCAGACAAGGAAAAATTTCAATTTAGCCTCATATTACTTCCAAAATCTTGACTTTCCCAGACAAAATGGAAGACACAAAGACACTTAGAGCTTTCTTAGGACTTCTAAATTATACCCGACAGTATTAAAAAATATAAAAAAAATTAGTGGGTCATTATACAATAAGACATCAAACATAGGATAGAAACATTTTAAACAACAATATATGGAACTAGTGAGACGAATCAAATTAATGGTTAAAAGTATTCCATTCTTAACACTTTCACTAGACACTGATTACTTGGTGATAGAAACAGATGGATGTGAATTAGGATGGGGGGAGTATTATTCAGAAAAACCTTAAAATATGATCCTAAAACCACAGAAGCTTTATATAGATATGCTTTTGGAAAATATAAAGAGAAAATACATTTGCCTTGATTCATTCATGCTTTTTATTTGCAATAAGAAAGAAATTACCATTGGAATTAACTATGAAGCAATTGTAAAATATAGCCAGCAAACAAACGGATTAAGAAAAACTCTAAGCACCAAAAGATGACTTAAATTTACGGACACAATTATAAACAAAGAATTAAAAATCAATTGGGAGCATATTAATGGAATAAACAATTCTCTAGAAAATACTTTATCTAGACTTTTACATTAAACTTCACTACATATTTCAGGATTATGGATAGATAAAAGAAGGTATGAACTTTTGCCACAAAAATCATGAGGTTTGGCAACCAAGACTTACAACAATTCACACAATATAAGGACCAGTTACACTTCCCATTACAAGAAAAACTTGACCATATACAAAATTGCCTACTTGACAACATCTGGAGCATCCCTACAATACTAGGAAGTTTTAGTTACAAAATTACGGTGATCAATGCACTTTTTGACAATAATACAAAGAACGATGGGCAAGAAATTCTCTTATTACATAGTCTTTTCTGAATCACAAGTTGGAGTCTACCATGATTGGGATGAAGTCAACCTAGCAATACAAGGATGTGAACATCTCTCTTACAAAGGCTTTTACTCTCTTAAAGAAGCTTTCACTTCTGCCAAGGCCAACCTAGACCCTAACTATTTCATCAGTACTTTACTAAACATAGAGAAAAAAATTCCCAATGGCAGCTATTCAGACAGATAAAACATATGCCCAAGTCGTTGTTGAACCTGAGCCTAAAACAATGGACAAATAACCTTTAAGCCTAATCCATAGGCCTAATTGCCTGACTTTAGCACAACTTAAAGTCAAAGCGGCCAGTACATCAGGATAACAAACTTTAAAATCTATAATATTGGGCTTCCCCAACAACATTCTTGAAGACATTCGTAGAAAAATCAATATTTCAAACTTTTCTGGACTTATGTGAGTTACTCAAAATCCTACATACAAGTCCACCATAATGTATGACCATAGTCTATGAAGCCAAGTTCAGCTATAAACTTAAGCGTCAAAAACTTTCCAAAATATGTGACCAAACTATGAATTATGGTTGCCCATGCTAATTACTTTACTCTTTTAGATTAATTACTTTACTCTTTTAGAAGAACAAATATTGATTATGAAAAATATGTTCCGCAAAACTTTCGAGGAAAATTAATTACCCCCTTTACTCTAATGGACTATGGACTTTTACATAAACTTTGGGTTCGTGATTTGGACTTTGTAAAAGACTATCCTAAGAAATTAGGTGATATCTTGGCTCAAACCCTTAAGAAGAAACTTTTGTCATATGTACCTTTGATAGTTCTCCTCCAGAATGGATAGATTTAAAAATTAAGCTAGCTAGACACCTGATTAAAATAGATATTCATGAAATGAATGAACTCTAGCTAGATATATCAGAATATCCTTCTAAGTCATATCTAAAATGGACAACACCCGTTGACCCTGCTAATCAACTAAAGCACTAGCGAGTTTCTGTCCAAGGAAACAATTGATTCTGGGATCAAGATCATAACCCCTCAGAATATCTTCTAGTTGGTGAAATATATATAAAGAAAATCTATTATCCCACAGATATGGATACACAATTTTTTTTCCTTTCAACTTTACTACTCAACACAAGACTCTGTACCAACACTATAGAAAGAAAAATGTAAAATGGATAGGAAAGAAAATGACCAGCTTAGCCAGATGTGCTACAGCATATTTAGAGCCCCAGAAAAGAGATGATACTCAGGTCCAGGCCACCAACTCTAGAGACCTGTTACTAGACTCTATTGGAGAACAAAACTTGGATAATATGCTAGAACCCTGAAGAAGGCATAAGCAATGACGTCTTGATACCAAAAACGTAAGCCATGACGATATGAAGCATTATTTTCCATTGACAACATTACCCAGTAATAGACAACTTTACTCACGGATAGCAACTTTATTCTCCACTATCTCACTTCATTCTCCATTTTCCTGATACCTCACGTCCATTAAAATTGTCCCCCCTAACTCTTCCTAAAGCAAACACCTCATCTTTCTTCACCCCAAAGTAAACTCTACCTCTCCTTCTATAAATACCTCTCTTCTACAAATGCTGAAGGCATCAAAGAAGTGTGCAAGAGTGAAAGTGTGTTTCCAGTTTTTTTTGTAAGTATCTCCTGTAATGTCCTTGTAATTTCCTTATGTAAGTCTATAACTAGATAAGTAAGTCTGTAATTAGCCAAGTTAGTTTGTATGCTTTCAATTTCCTAGTTTGTATGATTTCCTATAAAATTCCTATGGAAACTTAATAAAAAGGCTCTCTTTTCCTCTCTTTGTCTTCAAAAGTTAGAAATTGTCTTGTGGTTTAAGCTTGTAAAACATGTACTGACTAAGTTGAGCAGCAAGAGCTACTGAAATTTCGTTATAAGACCCATAAAAGTCAAGGTAAAATTTGAGCAATAAGACATAACTAATAAGAAGAAAAAAATAAGGAAAATATCCTAGTTTTTAGCAATTATTGTTCAAAATCACTGTTTAAGATTATTGTTTAGAATTACTGTTCACATTCACTGTTCACAAGAGGTACTAAATGCTTGAAAAATTAGTATTAGAGCTATAATATCTTTGGACCATCATGAATGACTTCTAATTCTAAGGACTTTTCGGACTTTTAGAAATTAGATTTTTTAGATCTAGCTCTTCAAGTCCTAGCTCAAAAAATTGTTACTCTAGATCAACATACACACGATTGTTATTTTAGATCTAGAACGGATAATTATTGTCTTTATACTGATAGTGAACACTTAAATACAATCACTGACCTACTACTTTAGGAACCAACTTAGAGTCTCAACAAAGTCAAACTAAGATCCTATTGGAAAAAATCTATCACTTTAAATCAACAAACACAAATACTAAGTGATTTAAAAAGAAATATTGATTTCTTAAAAGACGCTCAAGACTCATTGAATAGAAGATTTAGCTAACTCAATTTACTTAGTATTCCTACTAAGAAAGAAATCTTAAACCTTTTAAAACTGATCACGGAAATAAACCTAAAAATTAGGGACTTCAATCTAAATATTTTGAGCTCTAGTCTAAAACTATTTTACTTTAGATTCAAGAACTAATTGAAATACATAAAACTCAAATAACAGATGAATTGAAGAATATACATACTACACTTGAGGAGATCAAATATAAATGAACAAACTAAACTTTGAAAATACGTATTATGAAGAAGCCTTGGAATTTTCAAAAACCCAAGAGAACGACTATTGTAAGATTGAGTTAATTGGACAAGGAAACTAAGTGTTAATTCAACAAAATAATACTATACCAGCCCTTCTAGCATCATTACACCACTGACTGATTTTACTAGAAAATAAACTACTTTAAGTTGAAACACAAATTCAGAAAATCACTGAAGCTACCGAGTGGAGAGAAAGTATAAAAACTTTAACAAAGGACTTAAGTAAACTATCTACATGAAATATTATCCCTATAAGGCACCCTATAACTTATTCCTTCTTAACTTATACCAAGAAACACAATGAATCTAGCACAAATACAGACTGAGTCATTCATAGGCCCCTCACAAATAGTAAGAAGACAAACGAAGTCAAATACGACTTCCTGGTTAAACAATATCATAACTAGATGGCGTAGTATTTCAACTTATCTATTAGAATATCTGATAAATGTAGAAAGAAACATAACAACTTTCTTAAATGAACAACTTAATTTACTACATCCTAGGAGATTATATAATAAAGGAATATTATCCTTTACTACATCACTCTATCGTTATCATAGAACACAACTGCTTCATCTTCCAAATGGAGGAAAAGAAAGACTGAATCTCATGACTGAAAATTCAGCAAGAGCACTTCTACAATGAAGACATAATTATATACATCTAGGATTAATTGTATTTGGCCTTAGAGGCTTAACAAGAAAGAGCATAGGAGCCAAAGTCTTACTAGTACTACTATACAACACTAGATTTTTAGATGATGCAAAAGCAGTCATAGGACTTATTGAAGTAGACATGAACAACAACTTAGGTATTACCTATTTCTGCCCAAACATCAATATGACCATTCCAGATTTTATTAAGCACACTAAAATCTTAGTCCAAGCCAAAGGCTATGGAAGATTCCAAAGACATAATGTGTAAATTGACATAATCTTCTTGGGAAAAACTATGACTCAAATAAATAATAGTTTTAAGATACAAAGTAATAACATCATTGAATCTCTTACAACAAAAGAAATTTATTTCCTAAAACTAAGAGATTTCTTGTCTGAACCCCTAGCATGACCAGACTGGAATATCAGTCTTGTAAATCTAGTACAAAGTCTTCATCCTACAGATAGATTTAATTATGCATAAAGATATGCACGATGCCCTAACTGTTAGGTTTAGTGACTATAAACCATCAACTTCATAAAATGAAGAAAATGAAATTTTCAACTTAATGTATATAGAAGAAATAGAAGATTAAACTTTCCTAGAAATTGAACAAACTAGACAAATGTTACAACAACTAGGAAAGAAACACCAACAAATAACTAACTGACTCCTATATCAAACAATAATATGAATTGTATGTTTCAGCAAGAGCCACAACAAGGTTTTTTTGATGATTTAGATTAATTTTTATACATGCTAGCAGAAATGATAACTTATCTAACCCTAAAAGAAATAAATGAACTTGAGGAATTTGAGAAGCAACAACAGCAAAAGCTTAACAATGACTTGGAATTATACTTTGATGATGAACAAAATATCATTGCTAGAAAACAACTTAACAAATTAAACCTCATGAACTCAACATAATCTACAATTACATCTGCCACATCTAGGCCACTAATAATCTAGTATCTAGAAAGTTCTATAAGAACTACAGATTATGGACATGACCACCCACCAAGAACAGAAATAACTCCATATACAAATAATAATCCCTTACTTTGAATTATAGGGAAAAGAAGGCCATCAAAAATTACTTATTTTGGAAAAAATAGTACTTCTAAATATAGATGAGTGTAATGACCCCCAGATGTATGATACCTATCTAGAACAACGTGCCCCCAGGGCGTAGCACAGACGGTGGGCGCATGGTATCTCTTGCGTAATGGCCAGGGGTCGATTCTCAGGAACTGACGACCTGGGGTTTACCCCGCCATGCGCATATGGCATGTGTACCTGCATGAACCTCTCTCCATATCCGTGGGGCCGGCACTAGGAGGGCCGCTAAGGTAGCGGATCTACCTATCTAGAACAACGAATTATCTTTTTCAACAAATATTACCAAGCCAGATATGAACTTGACATAGAAACGGGTGAAGCCATGATGCGTATAGGAGAAAATTACTTAGGTGATGTAACTAGAGCTACATGGGAAGTCTACAAAGTAAAATTTTTAGAAGAAATAGCTTGTATAGTAGCTCAGGTAAATAACATCTTAAACTTTTGTTATACCATCCATAGACTTTTAAAAGCCAGAGATGCTAATACAGGATTAGATATATAACAAAGGGAAGCAATAAGAGACTTAGAACAACTTCAACTATTTAGTTGAAACTGGATCAAACCTTTCTATAATGATTTCCTAGCACTTAATGCAGTCTCAGAAAATTATTGTAATCCGGAATTAGGCAAAATACTTTTTAATAAATTACCAGTAGACTTAGACAAAGAAATTCACAAATCTTGGACAGACTTTAAAATAACACCCCAATGATAACATAGGAGTTTGAATCCAACATATCATTTCCATTCATAAGGAAAAATGTACATATATACAAATACAAAAACAACTTAAAAATTAACAATATGGTTTATGTTGTCAAATATATACTCTGCAATAATATGGATTGAACCAACATAAGTACAAACAGATAAGAAGGCTGGCCATTCAGCCTAAACCCAAATTCAACCCAAATTCAAGCCTAGAAAAGCCTACTATTTAAGAAAAAGTAAGGAAAATAAGCCTTATTTAAATAAAAATAAACATGTTAGGAGATTTAAACTAAAGAAAACATATGTCAATACTATAACATATTTTTGCATGTAATGAACCAAGACATCTCTCTTCTGCATATCCAAATAGAAAAAAGTTATATACAAGAGAGGTTAAATTAGTCTCCTGTACTAATTTAGATTTAATAGAAATAAAAGAGGATGTGTCTGATACCTATTTGATCTACTTTATTGTTTCTGAAGAGGACATGGAAGAAATAACTACTTCCTCTTATTATAGACTCGTCAACTCATTCCTAAACACCCTATATACCATGGCAGAAAAATACATAATCCATAGTGAGACATTCCAGCTAGAAATTGAGGACTTAATAGAACAATAAGAGGACTTGAACCTTATGTTTACACGCTCCATACCACATACTACTTTAATAGAACTTGACTTACTAGAATGTTTCCATGAATGGACCCTAAAAATAGAAGCATATAATGTTCCTTGTTTCCTATGTGGGTTTTATCCTACCATAGAAAAAAGAGGAACTTGTAAGTTCTGCAGGAGACAAATTTGTAACATATGCTTAGAATAAACGTTTAGCATCCTTATACCTACTACTCAACAATATGAGAGAGTACAAGAAACATGCTTCTTGAAACAAGAGTTGCAGTTTTAGAAACTCGACTCAATCTACTAGAAGTCGAGCTAGCTAATCTCCAGCAAATCTCTGTCCCTATAGCTGACAATTGAGGTAAAGGAATTGTGATAAATAAACCAACATCGAATATTGAATTAGTTTCCATAAAAACTCCCAGTATTTGTAACATTGGACGAACGACTGATATCATAGTTCTTTGTCTAGTAAATATGCACGAAAATGAATTTACACTACATGTCTATCTTCACAGTGGAGCCATTAATTCAACAATTGATGAACCCACTATACTCTCAATCATACCTCAAGAACTCATTAAAATGGATCATACCTCAAGAACTCATTAAAATGGACACTATATATATATATATATATATATATATATATATAGGCGCATGTCCCATGCTATGGTGCATCAGTTAGACCTTCCAAACGATTAATCAAACATCTAAGGAAATTTATGTGAGAATGAACTAGTCACCTCAATAAGTAATCAATTCGAAGAACTAGATATTTGGATTACCAAAAAAATTGTGGCACATTTGTTGATTAACTGAATTTTTGAATAGTTGTTGCATTATTTTTTTACATTGTCATCCCGAGTTATGGTGCAGCGGTAGGGCATCTATGTAGTTTCAAGAATCCATGGTTCGATTCCCAATTGTGATGTACTATAGGACATTTTTATTTAGTGAAATGACAAACTTGAGATGTTGGACTTTGGAATTGGTATAAAATGTGCCTTGGGTTTTGATTTACTTGATTAGACCTTCTCATTTTTTGTTGTAAATTGTGGTGCAGTTGCGATCTTTGTTAACCACATCAGGATTTATAGCTTGATTAATTAGTGGGAATGTTAATTAAAAATAAAATATAATTTTGTGTAATCATATGATAATAATAATTGGGAAGTTTAAACATAAAAAAGACAGTGAAATTATTGATGAACAAATAATACATAATTTAAAACAACTTAACTATAAATCCACTAACTCTTGAACATTAACTTAATAATATAAGCATTAACCTATTAACTTCTCAACCACTGGTTCAACAAGGAATGCTTTTATGAACCCGTCAGATATAGAATTATTTTTTGAAAAAAAAATTCTGATTTGTCCTGTTATTGCGATGTTATCTAATCTAGACCTTATCTTAAATAGATGAATAATGATGGTGGCTGATGTGGCGATTAGTAGAGGCCTCAATGTTAGGGATGTCAACGGATCATATTTTATATCCTCCGTATTCATTCCATCTATTATATCCATTATCATGCATATTTCCATATCCATAGAGTATTTAACTTTCATCCCCATCTATCCATCTATTAAACATAGTCATTTAATCGTGGAAGACGTAGGTCATGTAGTCGTTTATTTCAAACATGGTCAACATAAGCGTCCATCTTGGAACACATGGAAGGGGGGGGGGGTCACACATTTATCTAGACTGGAGGACTCCATCACTTTCATCTTTCCTTAACCCCTTGGCTAACTTGTGGGTCGGAGTGCCGATTCTAATCTCGACTCCCATTTTAACCCCTTCTCTTGAGTTGTCTATAGACCTTTTGGACAACCCATCATATAACCTACAATCATCTCCAACCAGATCACAGTCTCAAACAAGAACAAATTGACACTGTCTATAGGAATCACATGAACTAAGATGTTGAAGTCGTGGAACCCGGGAGAACTATCGAAAATCCCAACTTCACTAGTGATGTGGCTCAAGGAGAAACTATCACCATGGCCCGAGGAGACTTCCAAATACTAATTGACCAAGTAGTGCAACAGGCTCTCCAAAGACTTTCTCCAACAAACACGACTCATAAAGAGGCACCCAAGGCCTGGACCAAGGTGCATCCTATTCCTAGTTAAATATCGGTGACTCTAATAGACCCTCTTCCTGCTGCTTTCACCAAGAAACATAGCAAGATTATGATCCTGTCTGAAGAACACTCAGATGGATCAATGGCGGGAGAAACACCTCCTTAAAAGCGCAAAGAATCCTTGCCCGTTGACGAGAGGAACCCTCAGAGCACCCCTTTCTTAAGAAACATTCTGGATGATGAATTGCCTTTAATTTTCAGACTCCTCAACTCGGGGAATATTCAATGTCGACCGACCCCGAAGATCACTTAGGTATGTTTGAGAACATCACCCCTATTACACCAATATACGGATTACGTCAAGTGCAGAGTTTTCCTAACAACTATTTCCATCTCTGCTCTATGGTGGTTTAACTGACTACCATCCTTCTCCATCTGAATCTTCGCCAACTTCAATGTCATATTTTTGCACTACTTCATAAGTAGTAAGAGGTATTATAAGACACCTCTCAACCTATTTGCTTTAAAGCAAATAGCCAAGTAAACATGAGAGAATACATACCATGGTTTAATGAGGTTGCTTTTGACGTGCCCTTAGCCACCTATGTTGTTAGAGTGTATACTGAAAGTCTAAGCTTTTGTAAACATTTATTTTAAATAAATAATCACATTTGGTCAAATTGTCTACATTTAGTTGTAGTTGTTCAATTATTTATATTGTAGATAACATAGTATGTGGTGTCACATACAGAAGATGATGTTATCAGTACCTTATAAATTATAAACAGTAGCTCACAACCAAAATGGAAAGGAACAAACCATTGGAAGGTCGTAGTGTAATTAGGAATTAGTTTATCTTGACTATATAATTACACTAGTACACTTAGAGTGTATTGAGTAGGACCATTAGAGGTCGTTTCTTTTATACTGACTTTATAAAGGAGCAAAGACCTCAGTTATTATGAAAGTGTGTGCTCTTAATTCTAATATAATAACAAGCACATATATTTAATATTTATTTCTTTAATTTATCAATGGGTGAGATTTAGTTCGATAAATCAATAAACCCGATAAGTTGGGAAATGATATCACTTATAGTGTGTGTTGTTGATTATAGAAGGAAACTGTGTCCTAGAAATCTAGGTTGATAATGTCCCCAAGATGAGCTCATAAGGATTGTCATGTTAAACCCTGCAGGTGGACTCAGTCCGACATGACGATAAGGTTGAGTGGTACTATTCTTGGATTAAGATATTAATTAAATGAGTTGTCAGTAACTCACTTAATTAGTGGACATTCGACATCTTAAACACAGGGAGACTAACACACTCATAATAAGAAGGAGCCCAAAAATGTAATTTGGGATTGGTGCGGTAGTTCAATAATAGTTCTCTAGTGGAATGAATTATTATTGATAAAATTAAGTTGTGTGTTCGGGGCGAACACGGGATGCTTAATTTTATCGGGAGACCAAAATCAATTCCTCCTCTCGGTCCCTATCGTAGCCTCTTATTTATAGAGTACTATACCCACCTTCGTACCCATGGTGTAGGGGCCGACCAAGCTAGCTTGTGGTTCAAGCTAGGGCCGGCCAAGCCTTGGTTCATGGGTGGCCGGCCCTAGCTTGAACCCAAGCTTAGGTGGCCGGCCCCCCATTAAATTTAAAAGAATTTTAATTTTAAATTTTTCTTATGTGAAAGATATAATTTAATTGGAGAGATTAAAAATTAAAATATCTCTTTTTAAAAGGATCTACAAAATATTAAAGAAAGAGATTAGATCTTTTTCTTTATTTGTAGATTGGAAAGATATTTTATTTTTTCTCTTTGTAAATTATTCACATGTTGAAAAATTAAAATTATAAAAATTTCTTTTTATCAACCATGAAGGGATTTTTAAAGGGAAATTTTATTTTTAAAATTTCCGAAGACAAATAAGGAATTTTTAATTGTTGATTAAAAATTGTCTTGTTTGATCTCCATGAGGTGGCCGGCCATTACAAGGTTAATTGGGAAATTTTATTTTATTTTTCTCAATTAATTCATGTCAAGGAAAGTTAAGGAAATTTTATTATAATTAAATTTCCTTATTTGCCAAAGCTAAGGAATATAAAAGAGGGGGTTGGGGTGCCTTCATGACACACAACTTTTATTATTCTTCTCCCTCTCTTCTTCCTTGGTGTGGCCGGCCCCTTCAAGTTCTCTATTCTCCTTGTTGTGGCCGAACCTTCTCTTCCTCTAGGAGATCAAGTGGTGGCCGGATTCAAGCTTGGAGAAGAAGGAGAGAAAGCTTTATCCCTTGGAGCATTGGCGGTGTTTTCTCTTCATCCTTGGAGGAGCTATTGACTTGGCCGAACCTTGCAAGGAGGAGAAGAAGGTGTATTGGTGGTTTCTCATCTCGGAAGATCGTTGCCCACACAACGTCCGAGGTTAGAAGAGTAATACGGTAGAAGATCAAGAGATCTTTCTAAAAGGTATAACTAGTATTTTTCCTTTCCGCATCATACTAGTTATTTTTGGAAATAATACCAAATACAAGAGGCATACGATTTTAGTATTTCGAATTTATTTTCGATGTTGTGTTCTTTTGGTTTTTCTTTTCCTTGTGATTTGATTGTTCTTTTCGGTTGACCTAAAGTTATTTAAGGAAATTAAATATTAGTTTTCCTTAAAAGGCTTTGTCTAGTCGGTAGTGGTTGCTCCCATATCCAAGAAGGTCATGTGCCTCGCCACGTCAGAACTGGAAGCCAATTTTGGAAATTAATATTTAATAGAATTAATAACTTAGGTGATTTGGATCGAAAGTGTTAAGTTCCGCAGGAGATCCAAGTCTAAACCTAAAAGAACAAATAGATTAAACTTTGGATCAAACGTGTAAAGTTCCGCAGGCGATCCAAGTTTAATTTAAAAGAACACATGGTAGTTAGGAAAAGGTTCAGACCTTTGTACAAAATTTTTGTACAGTGGAACCATTAGGTTTTCCGAGTAGCAACCAACAAGGTGCACATGAGTGCTTTCTCTCAAGGCTTGCAGGAAGGAGGCTTCTTCCGATCTCTAGTGAAAAGCCTCAACACATTTTAATCACTCCTAGGTTGAGCCACAAAGTACATTAATGTCGAGGAAGCTCAGTCCGCAAAGAAAAAGGAAGCTAATATGTTGATGCCCACGATAGCCTGACCCGAATGCAAAGCCCCCCTGCCACCTTCAAGGTACAAAGAATAGTTCACTAATCACAACTTTGCTCCATTTTAGACCCGGGGGAGAACGGTGCGAATTGTGTAGGTAGTCCTGACTTCTCACCTTGGCCCAATGGGTCGAATGGTGAGGAGTTGGAGTGATATTGCAATTTTCACTGCTCTTGTGGGCACTTTACCCATAAGTGCCGACAATATGCTAGAGAAGTCTATCTTATAGCCGTGGAATGCTTGCCTACCCAATGATCACCTCCAAGGCTAGCTCAATGATCATCCTCTCTGTCCACTCATGATTAGAACTCAAAGAAACAAAGAAATTCTCGAAGGGATATGCCTCCAAGAAGGAGGTCTCAGAAAATAGCTCAGCATAAATAGAAAATTCACCTCGAGATCGCTAGAGAGAATCCCCTACCTTGAGGAGATATCAACATAATCTTGGGGGAATCGATTGATAGAGATTCTAACTAGGGTCAAATGAATCATTGTCGAAGACTCGAGAGCTATGGGATTGGTACCAAGCCTTAGCGAGAGGTAGGTCCCCCGATCAGTTTTGGTGCGCAGGACCCGAAAGGGATAGCTACTCCTCACGAATATGCACTAGTAGTATGGGCTCTTATAGCTAACTACAACTTGGCGAGAGTCTTCGTCGACACAGAGAGCTTGGTGAATGTACTCTTTAAGAAGACCTTTGACTAGATGTAGATAGATCGTCATGAGTTATGCCCTATCTCAATGGCACTATTTGGGTTCACTAGGCACGAAGTTGAGTTGCTGGGGGCAGATTAATATTCTACTATTCTTAGGAGAAGAACCTCATAAGCGAACTCAGACTGATGTCTTCATCGTGTTGATGACTCGTCCACTTAAATCGTCATCTTGGGATGACCCACACTAAGCTTATTCTGAGTCATAGTGTCCACATATTACTAGAATATGAGGTTCCCTATGAATAACCAGGTGGACAAATTCAGAGGTAATCAGACTACTACAAGAAAATGATATGTCAAGGTGGTGCGAGTTGACTTGTGGAAAAGTCAAAGAACCAAAGGAGTTGAGATCCAGCTCGTTAATAACATCCCTTTGTATCAGTCGATCGGGGGACGTGAAGAAGTATCTGTTGGAGCACTCCAAATGGTCCGTGGGACCATGTGTTTTGGTGTTTAGGCAAAGGGTTTAAGTTAGGTTCACTCTTGTTATTTGATATATGTACTTGAGTTGTGCAGGACTGTAGAATACACATGTGACTCAGGTTGACGACTTCGGGTTTGGTGAAGGATGGAGCATCCGAGGGACTGTGGACAAAGCAGCGAGGACAAGGGCCGAGGGAAGCGACTTTGAGGCATACACGAAGGATGACATTGGGGACGAGCCGCGGGCTTGAATGCATCCTAGGGACCAGAGCCAAAGGAAGTAAGCTTGAAGGCAAGAGGGCAAGGCTGCAAAGAAGCATCAAGTGAGTCATAAGGGTGAGGGTATGAGTGCACTAGAGATTGTACTCGGAGTAAAATCCTAGGGTTAGGGGTTTACTATATCGCTACTGTAGCAGTACTGTAGTGCTACTGTAGCAGTCAACTGCATGTTTTAGCAGTCGACTGGTGCAGTCGACTGGGTGCGAACAGAATGGTTCTGTTCGTTCGGTCAATGTGGATCAGTCGACTGCATGTTTTGGCAGTCGACTGCAAGTTTTAGTAGTCGACTGGTATCGAGCCGTTGGGATGTAACGGTCGAATTTCCACAGAGGACAGTCGACTGCATGTTTTGGCAGTCGACTGGTAGGCGGGGTTTTCAACCTGCGACCTATATAACCAAATCTTGGGAGTTTGGTTATAGTTGATGAAATAGAGGTGGTTAACCCCTATTAGTAGTCTACTTATGCCCTAGCTTGTAAAGAGTCTTTGGTGAGAGTTGTGGTGAGGTTTCTCCACCCACAAGAAGCTACGTGAGCTAGCCGGAGGTCTTCCGGGGAGTAATATATCGACAGATAGGGATCGTCCACCTTACGGACACGCCGTGGAGTAGCATCTTTATCTCCGAACCACGTAAATAATCGTGTAGCTTGGTTTGCATTCTTTCTTATCTTTAGTTTAACTTCCTTTAGCTTGTTTGCTTTTGTATATTCCGTTGCGCATACTAACAAGTGTAGGAAGAGCGATCGATTCGGGGGTGTCGTCTATCCAACCCCCCTTCAAGCCGGTCGTCCGATCCCTTACAAGTGGTATCAGAGTGAGGACGCTCTCCGTTGGACTAACCGCCAAGGAAGCACAAGATGACCAGCTTGATTGAACCGCTAAAGTTTGAAGGCGGAGGCTTATGGGGCATCACATATTGGATGATGAAGATGGAGGTCTTCTTCAACACGGATTGAGACACCATGATGGTGGTCAAAGAGCCGTTTGAAGTACCGAAAGATAAGAAAGAGAAGAAGCTCCGACCACGATATTGGACGGAGGAGCAAATCTCACGATCAAAGGTAATATCAATTTTAATTGATATGTTGCCTAATGATGTTGTGAGTCGTGTAGGTAAATATGAAAATTCCCATGAATTATGGAGCAAAGTGAAGAAATTTCCATGGGAGGAATTCTTGCCTACACAAGAAGAAGAAGAATAAGAGTACTTTTGCAAAGACCAATGTGACTAAGACTTCTAAGAAGTCTAATAATGTCACAAAGAAGGTCACAAGGGAGACCATCCCTAGAATTGACCTAGTAAAGGTGACGAAGGCTCCAAAAAGGCGAAACAAAGCCACAAATAAGGTTACAAGGGGAGTTATCCCTAGAGTTGACCTAGTAGAAGTGACCAAGGCTTCTAAGAAGCCTAGAAAGGTTCTTAGGAAGGTATCTAGGGAAGTTATCCCTAGTGAGTACCTAGAGCACCCAAGGAGCACTAATAGGTTTTGGGTTCCTAGGAGCATCTTCTCTACACCCTAGATGGGTTTAGAGAGTGTTAACTCCAATTGGAAGGGTAATCAACCCAACCTTGTTAAAGTTGACACTTGAGAGCATTTTCAAGGTTATTATTAACCTTTGAAAATGAAAAGGATTATTGGGTTACTCTTTGAAAGAGTAAAATATGTCAAAAGTTGAGGAGTTGAATCTAATTTAAATTGACACACTTGAGAGAAGCAAAAAAAAATGCCAAATTGGGAATTCGGATTTTCTTATGGAATTAAGGAAAATGTAAATCTTAATCCAAATTGTTACCCTTGGAAAGAGTAACATGTGCCAAAACCTAAGAAAATTAGATTTAATTTAACTTGGCACAATTGGGATAACATAAGAAATACCAAATTAGGGTTTTGGTATTTTCTTAGGGTAATTAAAGGAAAATCTAAGTCCTAATGTAAGATGTTTACTCTTTGGAAGAGTAAAATATGTCAAACTTTGAGGATTTGAACTTAATTTAAATTGACACATTTAGAAAAGGATAAGAAATGCCAAGTTGGGGTTTTAGCATTTTCTTAGAAGGTTAAAGGCGAATCTAAGCCTTAATTTGATTTCATTTACTCTTTGAAAGAGTAAAATGTGCCAAGTCTTGAGAAATTGGATTTAAATTTAAATTGGCACAAATGCAAAAAGAAATACCAAGTTGAAAATTTGGTATTCTATTGAGGGGTTAAGAGAAAATTTAAACCTTAATCAAACTAATTACTCTTTGAAAGAGTAAGTTGTGCCAAACTTTGAGGAATCACATTTAATGTAAGTTGGTACACTTGGAAAAAGGGTGAGAAATGTCTAGTTGAGATATTAGTATGATCTTGAGGAATTAAGAGTAAACTTAAGTCTCAATCTAAACGTTTAATCCTTAAGAGGAGTAATTTGTGTCAAACAAAAATTTGAGGATTGAATTCTTAATCTCAATTGGCACAAATAGAAAAGGGTAAAAGAAATGTCAAGTTGGGTTTTGGCATTTCTTCAAGAAATGGACAATTTAGGCTTAATTTTAAGGTTTTAGCTAAGGTTTAAGGATACTTAGATAGATTATCTAGGTATATTTTATTTATGCTAAAATGTCATGATTGCTTGCTTGTCACATGTCATGACATCATGTGTCACATTCATTTTTATTATGAAAAATATAAAAATACCATATCATGTCATACATACATCGTGTAGCTATAGCATGTTTTTTCTTTTGAAAATTACTTATTTTGATGTATGTCATGTAACATTATGGATTATGTTAATTTCCTTGTAATTAAGGACAAAAGGCATTTATTAAGAATGGTAAATATCCCAACAAGTGTGATTCCACCAAATGATATCCTAGGTGGATGATCATAAGTCTCATAATGCCTAGATAGATATGCATGATCCCTTAGTTAAAGTAAAACCAAATATACATCTTACAAAGAACTATAAGGTGACTTGTATGTGTTTTAATACACATTAGATACAAGTGAGATGTTAGGATGGTGAACAAAACCCAAGATGTTGATTTAGTGCATCTTGTTGAGTTTTAGGTTCATCAAAACACATAGTTATATGTTTTCCAATCATTGGGAAAGCTAATGTACAAGTCATGTGCATTGAGCCCAAAGAACATGGTTGGATATTGGTTTTGAAAATGATTTTAAAATACTTTTGGAAAACCTTGGTGAAGACTATCTTTTGATAGTGATCATCATTGAAAAGTTAGACACAAATTAGGAGAAAACATTGAAGTTTTCAAGAGTTTTCAAATTTGTGTCAATCCTTGAAAATAGGAAGTATTTTCATAGAAAACTATTTTTTCCTGATAAAGTATACCCTAAATAATGTCTACATGAGTTTTCATGATTTTTAGAATTTTGTAGAATTTTTGGGGAGTTTCTGAAATTCACTGAAAGTAAATTTCAGAATTTTAGTATTCCAATCGATCGGGTGATCGATTGAAAGCGGTTTTCTCGCAAGCAGAAGCTTACTGGATTGATCCACCAATCGATCCAAGCAGCGTGAATCAATCCATTGATCGATTAACATGCTGAATATGGTTGAAAAAGGTTGTTTTTAGTGATTTAAGCCAATCTTCATCTAGGTAACCACTCCAAACCCCTTGGAATATATTTGTATGCATTTAGAGGGAGTTTTCATGATGAAATCAAGTATGGTTTGGTTAAGAAAAACCAAAGTGAAGTTTAGGATAAGGTTTAGTTTCAATTCTGAATTTTGGAACCTTAAAACTTCAAATTTTGATTTTCAAAAGTCATTAACCATTCCTAACCCTTTGAAATACATTTGTATACACTTAGGGGGAGTTTTCTCGATGAAAACAAGCATGGATTGGTTAACATAGACTTAAGTGAAGTTTAGGGTGAGATTTGGCTTCTTTATTGCATTTTGAACCTCAAAACTTCGAGTGTTGGTTTCCTAACTGTTTAGGAACTCCAAGTCATTGTTGGTGCAATGATAGAAGTTTACCATATTTTTAGGGGGAGTTACTCTTTGAAAACATAAAAATCTTTTCAAAGACCTTGGAAGGGGGATAAACCTTCGTGATGAAGTAATACTCAGGGTCGAATATTGGGGAGCAATGGAAGATTGGTTATCTTCATTGCTAGGATGATAAATGCTCTCGGATGAGCATTGAGAAGTAGATTACTGCTCAAGGGGGAGCATTGGGTTAATGAAGGGGATCGAACCTTCATTGGTAAAGTGAAAAATGCTCTTGGATGAGCATTGAGAAGAAGATTACTGCTCAAAGGGGGAGCATTAAATATAATGAATGGGAGTTTCATTGGGGAGTTGATGCATGCTCTAGGATGAGTATTGTGAAGTGAAGTAGAGCTCAAGGGGGAGCTTTGGAGATAATGAAGAATATGAGATCTTCATTGTGGGGTTGTTGACAACATGTGAGGTTGTAAACAACGAAAAGTTATCTCTTATGGAGAAGAGTTTGTTTTCTTGGTTTGATGTGTGACAAAGGGGGAGAATGGAAGGTTAAGTTAGGTTTTCATCCCAAGTAGGGGGAGTTTGCCCTCTAGGAAAGGGGGAGAATGGAGGAAACCTTCATTCATGCCTTGTCATGAAGAGGTTAAGGGTATGGGATTTAGCCTTGGTATAAAGAAGATGTTAAGGCTATGTGATTTAGCCTTGTCATAAAGAAGAGGTTAAGGCTATGGGATTTAGCCTTGTGATAAAGAAGAAGTTAAGACTATGGGATTTAGTCTAACTTAAAGGTATTAACTTGAGGCATTGCCAAACATCAAAAAAGGGGAGATTTTTGGGGCAATTTCCCTAGGTCAAGTTTGACAAGGTTGACTAAGTTTGAGTTGAGCCAAGCTTGAGTCAGGATTTGAGTTTTGATGTTTGACAATATAAGGAGATTGATGAAGTAATCGTCCGATTATGGAGATGGTCACAGGGTTGACCAGGTTGATGAGAATACAAGTCAAGTAGGTCAAGGTTGACAGGAGACTTGACTGGGAAAGTCCTAACTCGAGGTTAGGCGTATGGAAGTCCTAACTGGAGTTTAGGCAGTGGTGGAAGTCCTGACTGGAGTTTAGGCAGTAGTGGAAGTCCTAACTGGAAGTTAAGCAAATTGAAAAATCCAAGTGTGAACTTGGAAAAGGAGAAAGTCCCAGTGAGGAGCCAGGCATTTGGGAAGTCCTGGTGAGGAGCCAGGCAACTGAAAGTCCAAGTGTGATCTTGGCAAAGGAGGAAGTCATGGTGAGGAGCCAGGCAATTGGGAAGTCTTGGTGAGGAGCCAGGCAACGGAAAGTCCAAGTGTGATCTTGGCAAAGGTTGTAAGTCCAAGCATGTGGTCTTGGCAAGGTAAGTCCTAGTGTGACTTGGCAAGGAGAACTCGATAACTAGGATGAGGCCGAAGGAAGCTCTTGAAGGCAATACGTGAAGGATAGGGAGATATCCGAGGGGCGGAAGGTTGATGGAGGAGGCTAGAAGGCTAGTTCAAGGTTGGTCGGGTATGGTCGGATGCTAGGCATGATGTACCAACAGGTCATGGATTGACCGGATGTTGGTTTTAGGGGCTTTGGACTTGATTGGGCAAGTCCACAAGAGCTGGATCGATCAACCAATCGATTGGCTCATGCTCAATCGATCGGTTGATCGATTGGGAGAGTACCCGCGACAAAGGGTTCTCCTAATCGATCCATGGATCGATTGGGAGGCTTTGCCGATCGCACAGAAAGCCTCCTAATCGATCCGCCGATCGATTGGGAGCCTCCAATCGATCGGCTGATCGATTGGGAGGTTAGATTTTCGTGCAATCTCTGGAAATCGCACGAAACACAGTAATTCGATTGGGCAATCGATTCAGGGGATTTCCAGAGAGCACAGAGGCGCTCTGGATCGATCGGACGATCGATCCAAAGCCTCCCCAATCGATTGGGAACAATCCAATCGATTAGGATTCGACCGTTGGCCCAGATAAAGGCATTGGCGTGCGATTTCTTCGGCAAAAATCTCATTCCTTTCTATACGAGCTTGAAAGGGCGATTTTCACAGGTTCTCCATAGCTCTTCCCGCCAGTCTTGAAGGTTCTTGGAGGCACATCCAAGTCAAGAGGCGAGTTACAACAAGAAGAAGAAACTAGGGTTAGAGTTTATTGTACAAATCTTGTAAGATTTCCCTTGTATTTGCTTCTCTTTATATTCTTGTTGTATTGTGAGCTTGTAAGACTTCTCCGCCTTCGGTAGTTACCGTAAAAGAGGGTTTTCATAGTGGAGGGTGTGTGAGTGTATGGATTCTTGGACTAGTCACTTCTTCTTGAGGTGGATATCAAGTAAATCTACGTGTTAGCGTTGTAGTGTGTTGTTTCTTGTATTTTCCGTTGCACATCATCACAAGAAGCAATCATCAACAAGATGAAGCAAACGACGCAAGGAGCGCGATGAAACGCTATTCCCCCCCCCCCCCCCCCCTCCCCTCCTCTAGCGGGCACAAAGGTCCTAACAATTAGTAGTTATTAATTTTAAGTAATTTAGTTAAAAAGAGTGTGTGTGTAGATGTAAGTGCAATTATGATTCGGGACGTCCGCATGCTTGGACACGTATATAAAAAAAAATAGGGACGTCACAGCCTACTCCCCGTTCTCTCTCGATTAGTTTATACCGATCAGACTGGCCATGAAAGAACCAACATTAGCTTGCTGGGTTGCTCATGGAATTCTACCCCCTCTCCTCTAGGAGATCGCCACAGCCCATTTAGGCATTATAAAAGAGTGGGACTTCTGCAAGAGACCCATCTTTAAGTTAATAGTATAATATGTCTTCCAGCCTATGAGCTCATCTCACCATTAATACAACTCGTGGATTTATCATATAGTCAAAAGATCGTATATGTGTACAGATACGTAATATACCCTTCTCATACCTGTGATGTGATTATCAGATATAGTAAGCATAATGATTGGACAAGTTGACTGATAGACAGATAATGTCTCGTTAAATATGGGAATTATGAGAGGTATTATAGAAGAGGGTCCTCCGGTACAAGTGCGTGCACACATACTCAAGTCTTCTCCTACTTTTTTCTATTTTGCACCACTATTTTGCCACCATAATTTTTAACTTAATCATTCATAAGGGACCCCAGCCGACTTATTGATAACTTCACTCCTCCTTTTGCTAGTGTTTATAGGTGATTTCTCGAGTTCTTGAGTTGAGGTCTTATTCTCGATCCATATTCCAACCAACTCACCAACAGCCCACTATCCATCGTTTTAAGATGGGATCAATTGTTACCTCCCTCCATATCCGTGGGGCCGATACTAGGGTGGCCGCTAAGGTAACGGATCTACCTTTTAAGATGGGATCAATTGTCCTCCTCGATCTAGAACAGTCCATGTCCAGAATAAAATCTGCTAGCTGAAACAAGTATAAAACCTCTCATCTGCAGTTCGATTTAACTTTAAATTACATATTTCAAATCAAACCAAACACTTTGGAACCCGACGGCAGCGGTCGATCTTTTGCGCGATAAGCATCCTGTTGCTGCACAGGCAAAAAAGCATTAAAGCAGATTGGCAGTGTCTTCCCGTGCCCTGCCCTCCACACAGCCAGCACCCACATCATGCACCATTTCCATGCAGTCATCATGCCCCAAATCATACGACGCCACCAGGACTGAGGACAACCTTGCCAAATTATTATTCGAGGGGCCAAGCCAACCCCCGAACAACAAAATAGGACACTGGGAAAAATGATTAATAGTACAAGAGAGCATGCAGCTTGTAATCATCTCCATCCCACAAAAGGTACAGCCCCACTCGCCGTTGCCGTGGCCTTGACCCAAAAGGCGACGAGCAAGCTCGCTGGTTAGCGCTAGCTCCTCGGCCAGGGCGTGCCTGCCTGCCTCTTCCGTGTCTTCACTTTTTTTTGGCTTTTCATCTCGATCTTCATCGATGGAGAGTTAGGTGGCCGGCCGTGAGAGAGGGGGCATCATTAAGCCTCTCCGTTGGCGTGCCTTTTGACGGCAGCCATTTGCACTTCCATGGGCTTACGTAATTAAATTAATGTTTTTTTTTATAATTCAAATGTTTAAATTCCCTCCCTTTCTTTCCTTAAATCACTTGTCAGATAAAATTGAAATACAATTTATAAATATTTAAAAGTCGACTTTTAAGGATGGTATGCATATATAATTGTTGGATTTTTTTAAGAGAAATGAAGACAAGTGCTTTGGCTTTCCATGGAAGAAAATTTGAGAGAATGGGCTATGGTTGGGCTAATCTGTCTCGATCCATGCAAATTTCAATATGGCTCAAGGC
The DNA here is from genome assembly GCF_018446385.1 of Zingiber officinale. Classification (NCBI taxonomy): domain Eukaryota; kingdom Viridiplantae; phylum Streptophyta; class Magnoliopsida; order Zingiberales; family Zingiberaceae; genus Zingiber; species Zingiber officinale. The sequence continues at coordinate 31,283,145 of NC_056004.1, forward strand.
ATTGTAACTAACCACCCGTCCTTTGAATCGTAGTTATGACGCACGAAAGATTTTCTTTCAATGGGATAAAAAATTATGAGGAGCCCTTGTATTTCTGAATTTACCAGGTGGATGAAATATGATAAAAGTATATTATGTAATAGTCCTCGGGTCAATATTGACTAATTTGATTAGACTCGAGCTTAGGATCAAATACTTATTTGGGAAGTATTAATTGGAGGTTGGGTAACGAGAAATCATAACTAGAGGTTAGGAAACGAAAAAGTTCTAGTGAGTAAAGCTACACAGTAGAAGTCTTAACGGAAAATTAGACATAAAAAAAGCTCTAGTTAGTGAAGCTAGATAGTGGAAGATATAGTTGGGAACTAGGCAATGGAAGTCCTTGTAGGGCTAGGTAGTGAAGACCTAGTTGAAAACTAGACAGTAAAAGTCCTAACGAGACTAGGCAGTGAAGACCTAGTTGGGAACTAGGTAATGGAAGTCCTAGTGAGGCTAGACAAGGGAAAAGTCCAAGTGGGTCAAAAGTTGACCAGACACTTGATGATCGAAAGTTCAATGAGAGTTGGTACAAGATATAAAGTTCAAGTGAGTCAAAGGTTGACCAGACACTTGGTGAAGAGGTCATAGAAGGTCAAAGTTGATCAGATACTAGTCTCAACGAGTCATGATTGACTGGATGTTGGGCAAAAGAACTATAAAATCTAATTCCATATGTTGAGCCAATAGATTGGGAGGTTGATTTGCCACAAATAAAAAGTGTTGAATCGATTAGGTAGATCGTCTAATCGATTGGTAATTGTTTTAATCGATTAGGTTAATTGCCTAATCGATTGGGAGTTATTTTCGTGAAGTACAAAAAAGTGTTGAATCGATTAGGCTAATTGATTCAGCATGGCCCAATCGATTAGGGTAATCGATTGAGAGCTTTGTCGTGACAATATAGAAGGTGTTGGGATCGATTGGGCAGTCAATTAAGTTTAAACCATTAATTGATTAGGGTCTTTTCGTGATAGCATAGAAAGCCTTGGAATCGATTGAGGCAATCGATTACAAGCTTCCTAATCGATTGGTATGACTCATCAATCGATTAACCTTTTGAAAAAGAGTCGTTCTGTAAGTTTTTGAATGATCGCTTGACATTACAATCAATTAGGGGTAAGTCTAATCAATAAGGAGGTGTTTTCCAGCCCAAAAGAAATCCTAGGAAAAAAGTTTCATGAGGTGTTCGAGCTGCCAGTTCTTGGTAATTCTGGAGTGAAGTGCGGCTACATTTTTAAGTCAACAAGAAATATTTCAAATAACAAAAGATCAAGAGTAAAGTGTTCGTTGTATTTGTTTTTGCTTCTTTGTTCTTATTATATTCTCATATTCTTTTTTTTTTTATATATTCTCGTGTTTTAGTTTGTACGAGTCTTCTCTACCTTCGGAAATAAGAATTTCTCATAGTGCATCTAGGAGAGTGAAGAGCGGGCCCTTGGTTTAGTCACTTCAAGGAGGTGGATACTAAGTAAAAAGAAGATATTAGCATTGCTTTAAATTTTTAGTTGCAAATCAAAATCAAAATCAAAATCAAAGAAGCGATCAAAATTATTCACCTCCCTCCCTACATATCCTAACAAAGGTCGTCCGTCTCCAATATTGTTGGGTTTGTAAAGATCTGAATATCTAGATTTTCAATAAAAAAAATATGGCTTAAGTCAAGCCAAGTCAATTGATCTTAATCAAATCACATTCGGCTTCGGCTTGACTTGGGCTCCGACCTTGAACATTTAAGTCATAATAGGTCACGTTGATTGACCTACCTAATTAGTAGGATAAGTAGAATAAGTTTGCTCTTGCTAAGCCGAGAATTTTAAATTTGCTCTTGTCGATGAGTTTTAAAGTATCTCTCTTAAAATGAATTGAAAACATTACGACCTCTCTTTTCCTTTACCCCTGACTCAGTCGACTAAGCATTCAGTTAAAATAGACCAATTGAATTGAACAAATTAAAAATCAAATAAATCAAAAAATTTTAAACTCTTAGTCAGTTAAAATAGATCAATTGAATTGAACAAATTAAAAATCAAATAAATCAAAAAATTTTAAACTAACCTAATCGATTAAATTTTCCAATAAAAATCTAACAAATTGAACCGATTAAATATCAGTTAATTCGATTTTTGGTCGAATTAATCGAATTAACTAAAATTTTAAAACTAAATTAATCAAGTTTAGATTTTATTAATTAATTACATATTTTATTTAATTAATTATATTTTAAATAAAAAATAATCAAATTAATATTTATTTGGTTTATCACTTTAATCGAATTACAAATTTTAAAATTAAAATTAAACCGAATTAATCGAAAATTAAACTAAATTTTATAAAAATAAAAATTATTAATCAAACTAAATTTCTAAATTCGATGAATTCAATTCAATTAATTTAATTTTATTAAATTTTTACTCATCTGCTCCACCATCAAAATTACTAATGATTTCATTTCATTTAGTTAAATAACTTATTTTATATTTTTAATTTATGCAATCGATTCAATTTGTACTCTAACATATTTGATTTTTTCCATACAATCAGTTTTTTTTATTTTCTAAAATTCCAAAATTTTAACGTATAAGATAAACAAATGATCCAATTTCTTTAGCTCATTCAATTTTTTTTAATTCATTCTTCCTTAGCTCATAAAGCCATATAAATTGTTCGATTAAAAAGATTTATTTGTTTGATTTATATATTTTACCTAATTTCTTTAACTTAGCTTATTAAATCTGGTATAATTCATCTAAGTTTTAACTTATCCTCGTATTCACTTTTATTTTATATTTTAAAAATTAATATTATTTTAACAAATGAAATGAGTGACATGCAATTAGGATTTAATTTTATTAGAAAATATGCTGCAGGATAGGTGTGAAGAAGTTTTTATTTTATTTTTATAGATTGTAAAATAAAATAAAAAATTATAATACTATAATAATCGAGCTTGGCTGCGGGCAGGGGAGGGCCCCACGTCTGCGCCTGCCGCTGCGGCGGAAGAGCGTCGGCTTTGACCGGCCGGCGGCTCAGCCCTGCGCTCCGCCGTACCATGATGCGATGCCCCTCCAGCGTCGTCCGCCTGCATGCCCGTCTCGGGCGTCGGGCATGGTGCGGTCACCTTCCGGTGAGCAAAGAGGAGTGGCGACCGGAACAATCAGGCGCGAATAATTGCCGCGGCGCAGAAAATCTGATTGAACTGAGCCACAGTTGGACGGCGAGATGGGGGCGACGGGCCAGACTGGCTGGGTCAAACGTACCAATCATTGCGGCTGTCCCCGAGAGCCCGGACAGAGGACGCGATTCCCTCCCTCGCAAGAACACAGCACACCGAAGCTCCACAGCACCTGCCCGACGCGTGTCAAGTGTCGGGTGTTACAGTTTGATTTCAAGACTTCAATTCAAAATGATGGTCGGAGAGAGAGAGAGGGGGAGAGGGCGAGATATCAAAAACGATCTGACAGCGTGGCAGAGATTTGGGTGGCGTGGGATGTCGGATGGGATTTGCCACTCAGACTGACCCCAGATTCGAATGTTTTTACCAAAAGTACGTCTAAATTGACAAATACCCAAAAAGTACATTTTATTTTCTTATTTACTTTATAGGCACTCGCTTTTATGTAAATTTCAAATACCCTCTTTGCTTAATTTGCTTCGATAATCAACATTTGACTAATTGAATCTATCAATGGGTTTTCATTTGGTGTCATTGTACTAATGATTTTGCAACCTTTGCTAACAAATTGAAAAGTTTAAAACTTCCAAAATTGCATATCTCTTTAAAGAATTCTTTTTCAAGTGATTATCAGTCGAACTTAATGTTACGATATATATGAACTACAGATTGAAAAATAGCTGGTTTCATTTTTTTTTTTTAACTCGATTTATAATAAAAGCATGAAATGAAGAATCTTAAAGCGGAGCATCTGGTAAACTAGAGATGTGGCTTGAAGATTAATAAGGAGAAGATGTCCTGTGATCCTGTACTCCGAACAATTTTAGTGTCGGATTAGGAAGAGGACTCTTGTGTCCTTTCTGCTCGGTCTTGTTCATCTGAGAGCGTGTTGAATAATATACGGTGGTAGGGGATTGATGTGTTCGGCGCATCTTGAAAGGCGCCAGTCGATTTGTTGTTTAGCTTGCGAACAGTTACATTTTTCGCTCAGGCCCTGAGCTCAGCTTGTTGTCCTGTCGACTCCACGAGGCCGTTTGCTTGGTAGTCGGTTGCTGCCTATTGCTGCTCTACTATTTTTATGACTCGGACTTGTATCAACAACTCTAAGTTTTCTTGTGTCAATGTTACCATGGTAAGTCGTCCAGTGTTCTCCATCTTCACGTTTTGACTACAAGTAAAGTTCCCACAGACGATGTCAAATATAACCCTGTCCGAAAGCGGAGAAGATAGCAAGCTGGGGATGTGGCTCGAAGGTTGATGAGGAGAAGATTCCACGCGGTCATGCAACAAGAACAACGTTAGTGTCGGGCTGAGAAAGAGTTTCCGACATTGGTCCTCTGACACTCAAGTCAGTGATCTATACAAATGAAGAGTAGTAGAAACTATAGCTAGAGTGTGTGAAATAAAGAAGTTGCACATACCTCTGTCTGTAGATGGGAACCTCTTTTATAGTTTCACTGTAGTGTCTGTACATGCATCTCAAGACGTATACACATTTTCCAAAGTGTCCTAGGTAAAGACAAGTAAAAAAGTGTCCCTGACACCTTTTCATAATTAGACATGTAAATTTCTGATGTGACGTGCTAAAAACTTTTAAAGTACAATTTATATGTTGGACATGCTTTGTTGCCAACAGTACAAATATCCAAAAGAGTACGAGGAGATATGTAGGTGGGCTCCACTATTGGCCTATCGAACCCTGCTTGGATTGTCTATTCCCGTTCGACTGTGCCGCTCAGAGCTGCTAGCTTGTCCCCTTCTCCACTTCCTGACTATCAATGGTTACCTTCGTTTGACCGGCCGTAAAACCCGATCAACTAGGACTAGAAGCTCATTACTTAATGCTTACCTCTTAACTCTAGTTGCCCGCTACTGGAGGATGGTCGTTCAGCACCCTCGCCCTACCGATAGAGGCTCCTGCTCATCCAGTCTGATAAGCCGCCCAGGGCTTTTGACCATTTTTGACATTGACCTCCATGTTAGCAGGCCTTTTCCCCCTTTTATCCCTTTTTTATGAGGCATCTCTTCATCATCACATCACAAGCCTTCCCCACAAGTCTAGTCGAAAGAGACTATAAGTTTGACCCGATTGATTAAACATTTGGTGTTCTCCGTGAATACTCTCGCCGACCAGACACACTGGGATTTAAAGCAGCCGCTCGGCTGTCACAATATTTATACTATTCTTTAAGAAGCTGATCTCTTCCTGGTCTGGCACTCTAGGGTTTAGAGTCACCACTTGACTTTCATAGTTCCCTTTACTTACTAAAAAGATGAATTTTCCCTCACTGGGCGTACTAGAGTTCAGAGCCGCCACTCGACTATGACGTGCACGCCTCCTGCCTCTTGCCGTTTGTCAAGAAGTTGACTTTTCTCTAACCGGAGATGCTAGGGTTTAGAACCGTCGCTTGACTATGATAGACAACTTTAGTCATCTTTGTGCTTTTTCTGATCAATATCCTGATTGACTGTACACCAGGGTTGATGCTACTCAGATCTATCATGGCCAACACTTAGTCATTTTTTAACTTCCTTCTGATCTTTGCTTCGACCATGCACTCCCACATAGTGCCTTTTGATTACCGTTGATGTCACCATAATTTCTCAAAACTTGTTCAAATCCCTAACTATTAATGTAAAGCATGCTTGGTCATGCCCTTTAATCATGCACTTTTTCTCCTTATTAATGTCACTTGTAATCAAATGTCATGCGTCACTTTTCCTTGCCACCACATGTGTGATATGACAGATAACTATTTGGATTTGATGTGATGATTGTCTTTTCAAAATCAAAGGCTCAGATTAAGTCTCGTTTTCCAAAACCCTTGATCGGACGGCAGGGGAAACCGCAAACAAGGTTGTAAACCCATAACTTCCTCTATCACCGTCTCTCGTCTTCGTTCTTCGTCTCCTTATCTTCTGCTGCTTGCTCTCGCTCCATCACCGACAATCTTTCTCTAGTAAGTTTCTTCTTCTTTCTCCTTTTGATCTTTGATTTCTGCCCCTTGCTCTATGGCTTGCTCTCATTTCCCACTCCTGGTTGTCTCCGAGTTGTGGTATACTTCCACTAAATCCAAGTTTAATGGTGACGAGATCGACCAAATGAAACTAACTTATCATTTTCCCGACAATTACCAAATCATCATTCCTTCTGCCAATGCTTGCCCTCATACACCTCCAAACGGTTTTCTTCCCTTCTTCAAAGACCAGTTCTTTGTCGGCCTATGCTTTCCCATCCATCACTTCTTCGTGGAAGTTTGCAGATACTTTCATATTCCTTTGTATCAATTAGTACCCAATTCCTTTATACTACTGTGTGGGGTTATTGTATTATTCCGTCTATAGAGGATTCCCTTGGTGGTCCGCATGTTTCACTACTTTTACTATCCAAAGCTGTCTGAGTCAGGCACTTTCCTTTTTCAAGCCTGAGTATGCGTTGTTTGTTTTGATAAAATGTCCTCCTCCAATAAGCACTGGAAAAAATATTACTTCTTCGTTCGTCTCCCCAGCCGACCTGTCTTTCTGACAGGCTAGTAGATAGAATAGTTGAAACCTGCTCCACTCGAGAGATATCAAGGCCAGCCGGATTACTTCCAAGCAGTCATGAGTCTGGCAGGTCAGAAGTACCATATACACAAACTACTTTTGAAAGAAGTCTTGTATGTGTTCGGGCTAAGCCCTATCCGAACTTGGCTACCCGTTCCTCTAGGTACATCATTTTTCTTCATGTCATCTTTGAATCTAACTAATTTCTCTCTCTGTTTTGTAGATCAAATCATAAATAGAGTGTTACTGAGCGGCAAGTGTAGGCTTACCGATGTGGAGATCAATGCTAAAGGAGTGGTCGAGCTGAAGAGTCACGGTTTACTATCGGTCAAGCATTCCGAAGAGTCGACCAATGAAGTAGGGGGAAGCTATCAGTCAGCGATGCAGTGGTGAACACAGGTGAGCTACCACCTGAGCGCTCCTCTATGGTGCCGACCATGGTACTGTTAAATTCAAGCACCTCTGGCGAGCCGCTAATCCAACACCGCAAAAGGCACCGAGCGGAGTCTTCCTCTCTCTCGGCAACTTTGGCCTTATAGTCCCTCGTTCACGCAACAGCTCCCCGACCTCCGTCTGAGGGAGGTGAGACTTCTTCTTCTACAATTCTCGAGAGGGAGGTTGTCCTACCAACTCCTCCTTTTGACCGGACTCCCTCTTTGTTCGAGATGTCGATTGAGATGATATTCGAGCAGCCGATCACCTATCTGTCACCCCCACCGGTCAGCACAGAAGCCCCTACATCCATTATTCGTTTCTCTCTTGTGTCCAAGTCCAAAGGTAGGCCACCTTAGAGCCTTCGGATCCGAGTGGTCGTAGAGATATCAGGGTCATCCTCCGCTTGCCAACCGATGAGTGATGACATCCAAATGACGTCAAGTCGCGCTCCCCAAAGTTCCAAATTATAATTCAAGGTCCCCTGGTGCAGACCTAGGAAGACGATAGGGCCAGAGCGGTAACCATTCTGCCCGGGAAGCTTGCTGACAACTTTAGTCAAAAATCGATCAGCGTAAGTTTAGCCGGCATCTTTTGTTCACTTTTCTCGATTGGCAATAACTGGCTTCTTTCAAGTTACAGTTCTAGATGGAAAGTCTGGCTATGTGTCAGAGGTTGACCTTCCTGGAGCACAAAAACCAATAGCTGCGAGCCCCGGTTAGGCAAACAAACATCTCATGGGCTCGAGTTGAGCAGTTAACTGCGGAGGTAACCCAACTTAAAAAAAGATTTAGACATGAGCTTTGAGCAATTGATGGGGTTCGAGCGGGCGCTCACGGTGGAGAAGAATAAAAATCATAATTAGGCCCTCCAACTCGATCGGTTAACAAAGCACGCTCACCACTTTAAGTCAAAGATAAATTTTACCAACATTAGGAAACTCCGAGCCATTAAAAATCTGGATATCAAAAACAAGGAGGCTCGAGTCTTGACAAAAAAGCTTGAAGAGGCAGAAGCTACTTTAGCGACCGAGCAAGATAGCCAACCACGAAGCAGATGGTGAGTGAGCTCCAGCTCGAGGAGCATAAACGAATAATTGATGAGAAAGATGCCAAGATGGTCCCTGAAGGCTGAGTTGAAGGTGTCCAAGGCTGAATTTAATAAGTTCAAGGAGGAGGAGCCCGATCGGCTAGAATCTTTCAGGGTGAAGTACCTTTGCTCCCTCGATTTTAACCAAATGTTCACTGATCGAACTCTCCATCTCTTTGATTACGATATTGATGGCACCTTCCAACAACTGAAGGACAGTGATCACCACTCCCTCAAGCTTTCAAACAACATTATTAAGAGGGAGAAGATTGTGGATTTGCTCCCTGACGATGTGCTAAACTACCTTGTGTAGTTTTCTCAATAAGTTTATTAACCGTCTCTTGTACCCACCCAAAGCACTCTGTAAAAATTTCATAAGTATGAATCCATACATTCCTGTTCGATGCTTTTGAGTTCTCTGTTATGGAGTCTTGCGATCTTTTACCTTATCCTTAGTGTAGCAAACTTGACTTTCTGTCCGTGCAATATGTACAATGGAAGTTGAGCTCAGCCGAGTGGCACATGTGTCTTGAGCAATTAGTGCGAGTGCTTCACTGGCTTATATCCTGTCCAAGCGGCACACGAGTCTTTAACACTTAGCGTGAGAGCTTTGCTCGTTTATACTTGGTCGAACGGATCAAGAGTATGGAGGTGTGAGAGCTTGTATCACTTATAACTCACATGAATGGTGCGAGAGTCTTTGACACTTAGGCATAAGAGCTTTGCTCACTTATAAGTTGGTCAAATGGCTCAAGAGTCTAGAGGCATGAGATATTAGCTCACTTATAACTCACCCGAACGATATGAGATTCTTTGACACTTAGGCGTGAGGGCTTTGCTCGCTTATAACTTAGTCGAATGACTCAAGAGTCTAGAGGCGTGAGAGATTATCTCACTTATAACTCACCCAAGGCTCAAGAGTTTGGAGGCGTGAGAGCTTAGCTCACTTATAACTCGTCCAAATGGGTCGAGAGTCTTTGACATTCAGGCACAAGGGTTTTGCTCGCTTATAACTTGTCCGAACGGCTCAAGAGTCTGAAGGCATGAGAGTTTAGCTCACTTATAACTCACCTAAACAATGCGACAGTCTTTGACACTTAGGCACGGGGGCTTTGCTCACTTATAGTTTTGTCGAATAGCTCAAGAGTTTGGAGGCATGAGAGCTTAGCATACGCCTGAATGGTGTGAGAGTCTTTGACACCTTTAGCGTGAGGGCTTTGCTTGTTTATAACTTGGCTGAATAACTCAAGAGTCTGGAGGTGTAAGAACTTAACTCACTTATAACTCACCTGAACGGGTCGAGAGTCTTTGACACCTTTAGCGCGAGGGCTTTGTTTGCTTATAACACAGCCGAGCGGCATGTGACTCTTTGACATTTAGCGAATTTTCATTTAAACTTTCTTATATTCAAATAAATAGTCTTACAATTCACATGAATTATATTGTAGGCTTACTATCTGACCCGATAAGGTGCTGTAGATGGTTCGTATTCCATGGTCGATCTAGCTTCCTTCCATTCTCATCCTACAAATAATATGACCCCGAGCTGAGCTTCTATATCACTTTATACGGTCCATCCCATGGGGCCTTCAGCTTGGTGATGTCCTCGACCAGCTTGACTCTTTTTCAGACTAAGTCATCGACCTGTAATGATTTGAGATTCACCCTCATGTTTAGCTTCATCCTCTGTTGATACGCCATCAGCCGAACGACTGCTTTATCTCTGATTTCGTCTATCAAGTTTAGTTCCATGAGTCATCACTCTGGGTTATCTTTGTTATGCAACTGTCGCCGATTAGACTCTACGCCAATATCGACTAGCACTACCGCTTCTCCTCCATACACCAAGTGGAATGGAGTTATACCAGTGGCATTCCGAGGGGTGGTGTGATAGGCCCATAGCACACTCGACAGTTCATCAGCCCAGCTTCCTCCCACGTGGTCAAGTTGAGCTATAAACCCTATGAATATTTCTCTATTAGTGACTTCCGCTTGGCCATTGCTTTGGGGGTAAGCTACTGAAGTAAAGGTTTACGTGATACCATAGCCTGCACACCACTCTTTGAGCCTCCATCCTTAAAATTGTCTTCCATTGTTGGAGACAAGTTTGTGAGGGGTGTCGAATTAGCACACAATGTTCTGCCACAAGAACTTAATAATCATTTGTTCAGCTATCTTGGCAAGCAGTTTAGCCTACACTCATTTAGAGAAGTAGTCCATAGCCACGAGAAGAAGTTTCCTCTATCCAGTCGCTAAGGGGAAGGGTCCAACAATATTCATGCTCCACTAGTCAAACGGATAGGAGACAATAGATGCCTTCAGTTCTTCTGTGATCTATGTGGTATGTTTTGATATTTCTGACAAGATAAGCAGGTTACTACCATCTCAGCAACATCATCTTGCAAAGTAGGCCAGAAATAGCCCGCCAACAGGATTTTCCTTGTCAATGAATGATCACTCGGATAACTACCACAAGAGCTTTGGTGAACTTCTTGCAGGATGAATTGAATGTCTTCTGATCCGATATACTTTAGCAAGGGTCTCTTGAAGACACTTTTGTATAGGTGATATCCAACCAATGTGAATCGTCTGACTCTCTTTTTTATTAATCGAGTCTACTCCCGGTCGGCTAATGCACTGCCTGATTGGAGAAATTCAATCAAAGGTGTCCTCCAATGGCTAGAAGCTTCCATTTCAACTATTCTTTCTATGTGAGCCACCAACATTACCTGCTAGATTGGCTTATCTAATAACATAGGGCTTAAGGAACTTGCTAACTTGGCTAATTCATCTGCATACTGGTTGTCTGCTCGGGAGATCTTTTGCACGATTACCTCTTGGAGTCCCGCCTTTAACTTCTTGAAGACCTCAACATATAATTTCAACCTGACGTTATTTATTTTGAACGTGCATGAGAGTTGATGGGCTGCCAGTTGGTAAAACGAGTTGATAAAAACTCAGGTGGCTCCCACGTGTCTGGCTGCTTGCAGATCGACGATCAGTGCTTTGCACTCCGCCTCATTATTTATAGGTTGTGATGAAGGTAGTGACCTCCGTTTGACAAGGATGCACCTTTCTTCATAGACCAGCATGGGAGGCTCCTCTAGAATTATGTTTATCTCAAATTGTTGGGCCTTCTCAGTGGCTCGTGACTCAGTTTTCATTATTTCCACATAACACCAGCAAGCCGACCAAGTTATCCACAGAAATCTTGATCTTTTGGCAAAATGTGGAGACAACTACTCGAAATTCATTCAACACTAGTTGACCTAATATTACATTATAGGCAGACAGAGCATTCATCATGATGAAATTTGTCATTCTTGTCCTCTTGAACGGCTCCTCTTCGAGTTATATGGTTAGCCGCATCTGGCTGATCAGCAATACTTCATTACATGTAAATCCATATAAGAGTGTTGTCATGAGTTGCAGCTCGCTTTGGTCGATTTGTAGTTGATCAAATGTCTTCTTGAATATAATGTTCACTGAACTACTTATATCTACAAAAGTTCAGTGAATATTATAGTTAGCAGTTACCGCTCAGATGATCAAGGCATCATCGTAAGGGACTTTTACTCCCTTTAAATTTTGAGGGCCAAAACTTATCTCTAGCTCCTCGGCTCTCTCTTTGTTGCATCCAATAGCATGGATTTCCAACCATCGGGCATGTGAATTGCAAGCCCGGTTAAAATCACCATCGGCCGGACCCCCTGTAATCATACTGATGTCTCCCCAAGCGGCGTCGCTATGATTCTTTTTTTCCCGAGCCGATGGACATGACCGCTCGACAGAGGCTCGGGCAGGCCTTTCATAATCTCTTTGTTAGGGTTGCTGAGGAAGCTGCTTAGATGCCGGCCTACCCTCCCCGTGTTGTACTCCCGACCGATAGTGATGGTGGTGGTCAAGAGACGGGGATTAATAGAAAAATCTTGGAGGAGTCAGTCATCGTGACCGTAGTTTAAGATGATAACAATCCTTAGTGTGAGTCACTGAACGATGATAGGAGCAAAAGAGCGACGCCCACAGTCAATAATCAATAAATTTTAGTTGTTCTACCTCACCATGTTGGACTATATGGGCTTTGGGCTCCTGATGTTGCTAAGTGGTGTCTGCTCAGGTCCCTTCGGTGGTTGGTGGACATGAGCCGTTCGACGCTCCTTGGCGACCGTCGGCTCGAAAATTACTTCTTGCTTTAGAGATGACTGTGTCTCCTCTACATTAATGTACTTGGTAACCCACCTGAGCACTGGTCAAAATCTCTTGGGAGCTTTTGGATGAGAGATCGAAAGAAGTCGCCATCCATAAGTCCCTGGGGAAAAGAACTTACCAAGATCTCTCGAGTGGCCGATGGGATGTCCATGGCTACCTGGTTGAACCTCTTGATGTAAGCTCGTAATGCTTCCTTGGGCCCTTATTCGACTGCAAACAGGTTAACGTTCGTCTTCTGATAGCGGCGGCTACTTGTAAAATACTGTAGGAAAGTCATTTGGAAGTCCTTGAAATTGTTGATGAATTCGATCGGCAAGCGCCTAAACCACCTCTGCGCCAATTTAGAGAGTGTGGTGAGAAATACTCAGCACTTTACTTTATCGATGTACTGATGGAGTGTGGTCATATTATTAAATTTGATGAGATGGTCTTTCAGGTCTATCGCCCCCGTGTACTCTCCAATCGTTAATGGTCTATAGTGAGGTGGCAGTTGGTCATCCAGGATTTCATGAGAGAAGTGTTTATTGATCTTCTCGGGAGAATCATTGAGTTGGGGTGCTTTGCCTTTCCGCCAATCCCGAACGGGCGCATCCACTGAAGAGGACCCTTGTGTCCTTTATGCTCGGCCTTGCTCTTCTGAGGGTGTGCAGAATAATGCGTGATGGTAGGGGATTGGCACGTTCGGCGTATCCCGGAAGGCACGTTCGGCTCATCCAAGAAGGCGTAGGTCGACCTATTGTTTGGCTTGCGAAAGGCAGCATTTTTTGCTCAAGCCCTGGGATCAGCTTGTTGTCTTATCGATGCCACTAGGTCATTTGCTTGGCAGTTGGCTAATGCCTGATGCTACTCCACTATTTTCGTAGCTCAAGCTTGTATCAATAACTTTAAGTCTTCTTGTGTTAGTGTTACCATGGTAAGTCATCCAGTATCCTCCATCTTCACGTTTCAGTAAAAGATGAAGTTCCCACAGACGATGTCAAATATGACCTTGTCCGAAAGCAGAGAAGATAGCAAGCTTGGGATGTGGCTTGAAGGTTGACGAGGAGAAGACTCCACGCGGTCGTGCAACAAGAACAACGTTAGTGTCGGGCCGAGAAAGGGTTTCCGGCATTGGTCCTCTGACACTCAAGTTAGTGATCCATAAAAATGAAGAGTCATAGAAAACTGTAGCTAGAGCGTGTGAGATAACGAAGTTGTGCATACTTCCGCCTGTAGATGGAAACCCTTTTTTATAGTGTCACTGTAGTGTTTGTGCACGCATCTCAAGATGTATGCATGCTTTCCAAAATATCCTAGGAAGAGATAAGTCAAAAAGTATCTCTGATACCTTTCCGTAATTGGATTTGCAAATCCTTGATGTGATGAGCTAGAAACTTCTAAAGTACGATTTACATGTTGGACATGCTCTGTTGCCGGCGGCACAAACATCCAAAAGAGTACGAGGAGATATGTAAGTGGGTCCCACTATTGGCCGATTGGACCCCACTCGGATTGGCTGTTCACGTTCGACTATGCCGCTTGGAGTTGCTAGCTTGTCTCCTTCTCCACTTCCTGACTGTCAGTGGTTACCTTCATCCAACCGACCGTAAAGCTCGATTGGCTAGAACTGGAAGCTCATTGTTTACTGCTAACCTCTTAACTCTAATTGCTCGCTACCAAAGGATGGCCATTCGGTACTCTCGCCCGACCGAATGGGACTCCCGCTCTTCCGGTCCAGTTGGCCCGTAGGGCTTTTGACCATTTTTGAATTTGACCTCCACGTTAGCAAGCCTTTTCCCCCATTTCCCCTTTTTTTGGTGGGACTCCTCTTCATCACCGCTTCATAACGCTTGGATTTTACTTAGTATTCGCCTTCTTAAAGTGACTAATCCAAAATGTCACTCCTCGCACACAACTCTACTATAAAACCTTCTCTTGATCAGAAATGAAAGCAAATACAATGAATACAAAAAACTTTACATGAATCTTTATTTCTTATCGTTTGAAAATGTCTCTTGATCAGTTGGAAATACAATAGCAATTCGCTTCAAACTTCTCAAGAACTAGCTACTTCAAAACATCGTGAAACCTCCTTTTGTAGGATTTGTCTCGAGCTGAAAAGCACCTCTCAATTGATTAATCTTATCCTTATAGGGTTGTAAATGAACTAAGCGTTCATGAGCAAGCTTGGTGTTTGGCTTGGTAAGAGCTTGTTTATGTTCATTCAATATACATAAGATTAATTAAACAAACAAGTTTGAACAACTCATCAAACTAAACAAACAAGCTTGAACATGTATGTGTTCAGCTCGTTAACGTTCATGAACAACGTTCATGAACAATGTTCATGAACCATATTCATTAATAAAACTCTTTTCAAAATGCTAAATAAATAATAAAATAAATAAATAAATAAATAAGTTTTAATTATCAAGCTCAATAACTAATTAAACAACTGAAAGTTTCAAACAATCAAACAAGCTTGAATTGAGAGCTCAATAATATCTAAATGAACCAAGCTCGAACCAAACTCAAGTCAAACTTGAACTAATCTCAAGCCAAGCTTGAATTTAGAGTTCGATAACATCTAAACGAACCAAACTCAAGCTCATAAAAAATAAACCAAGCCAAACTTGAACAATCATTTTAAAAGCTTGGCTTATTTTAAGTTTGGCTCGATTACCTTATCAAACAAGCTTGAACATCCCAAAGCTCGGCTTTGTTGGTTGATCGATGGCTGGCTTGAAGGGGGGTTGGATAGACGGCACCCCCAAATCCTCGCTTCCTACACTATTGTTAGCTTGCGCAGCGGAATACAAACAAAAACAAACAAGCTAAACTAAAAGCAAGACAAAGAAAGGAAATGCAAACCAAGCTACACGTTCGTTTAACGTGGTTCAGAGATTAGGGCTCCTACTCCACGGCGTGTCCTTGAGGTGGGCGATCCCGATCCGTCGGTGGATTAACCCCCGGCAAACTCCGGCTATCTCAAGTAGCTCCTTGTGGGTGGAGAAACCTCACCACAACACCAACTAAGACTCTTGAGACTAGTAGACTACTAATTAGGGTTTACCACCACTAATTTCGTCAACTCTAACCAAGCTCCCAAGCTTTGGTTATATAGGTCGCGGGTTGAAAACCCCGCCTACCAGTCGATTGCCAAAACATGCAGTCGACTGTCCTCTGTGGAAATTCGACCGTTACATCCCAACGGCTCAATACCAGTAGACTGCTAAAACTAGCAGTCGACTGCTAAAACATGCAGTCGACTGTTAAAACATGTAGTCGACTGATTCACATTGACCGAACGAACAGAACCACTCTGTTCGCACCCAGTCGACTGCACCAGTCGACTGCTAAAACATGCAGTCGACTGCTACAGTAGCGCTACAGTACTTCTACAGTAAAGCCCTAAAATTAGGATTTTACCCCGAGTACAATCTCTCGTGCACTCGTACCCTCACCCTTATGACTCACTTGACGCTTCTTTGCAGCCTTGACCTCTTGCCTTCAAGCCTACTTTCTTTGGCTCTCGTCCCTCGGATGCATTCAAGCTCGCGGCTCGTCCCCAATGTCATCCTT
Source organism: Zingiber officinale (assembly GCF_018446385.1). Lineage (NCBI taxonomy): Eukaryota > Viridiplantae > Streptophyta > Magnoliopsida > Zingiberales > Zingiberaceae > Zingiber > Zingiber officinale. Next base: position 31,299,193 of record NC_056004.1, read on the forward strand.
CGCGTATGCCTCGAAGTAGCTTCCCTCGGCCCTTGTCCTCGCTTCCTTGTCCACGGTCCCTCGGATGCTTCATCCTTCACCGGACCCGAAGCCATCAACCTGAGTCGCATGTGTATCCTGCAAACCTGCACAACTCAAATACACATATCAAGTACAAGGGTGAACCTAACTTAAACCTTTTGCCCAAACACCAAAACACATGGTCGCACGGACCATTGAGATTGCTCCAACAATCTCCCCTTTTTTGATGTTGGCAATACGTTTAAGTTAGGGAAAACATAATAGCAAAAAAATATGCTAAAACAAATGGACTTACGTTACTAAGGCTACACACTTGGATTTACACCGCCGAATGAACTTACATTGCCAAGGCTATACACTTGGACTTACATCGCCAAATGGACTTACGATGCCAAGGCTACACACTTAGACTTACTCCGCCGAATCACAAACAATGAAACATGCATTTGAACCTATCCCAAGGCTCCCCCTACACATACGCTCCCCAATGAACTAGGATTTTTACAACGGGCTTTTTAAGAACATATCCCAAGGCTTCCCTATGCAAAGACACTTTCAGGTTTTCCCAACTAAACTTTACTCCTCCCCCTTTGCCTAACATCCAAAAGTTCTCCAACAATATCCCAATTATTGAAAACTTGTCATCCAAATTAACCCTAAACTCATGTATTAATCCCCCATGGATTTCATACACATATAAGAGCTGACCCGGTCAAAATCCAGTACTGAAAATACTTTCAGACTGGTATCAGTCGACTGCCAGAAGTACCAGTCGACTGCCCCCATGAAAACGAGCTTACAGAGACATTCTGTGCTCATGAACAGTGTTACCAGTCGACTGGTACACTATTCATGAAAAAATTAGCTTTTTCTGGCCAACTTCAGAAATGCGCCAGAAATTCCACAGACCTCCAAAAAATCCCAAATTTTGTGGAGATGTCTATTATATCAATGTCTACTTGGGGGAAAATATATATAAAAATATATCTATCACCAATCTCAAGATTGACATAAAATATAAAACTAGCTAAAAAGTTCAATTGAACCTTGACCTAAAGTCCTAGTTTTGGCTTCCTCTTGATGTATTTTCCCATACTAACCCATAATGCATCCCTAGCATTGGTTTATATGACATCTATACATCCAAAACCAATTATCATACTATATGACCCCAATGTCATATTTCTAAGCATGAAACATAACCCATGTGTGTCAATTCCCTAGGTTTGAGATTCAAGTCAGTCTCCAAACCACTTTGCACATTCCATGACTTAACCTAGACTCCCAAGTAAAACCCACTTGAGATCCATTGGCCATGGGTCCCAAATTGACTCTTTGACCTCCCTCTAGAGCTCTTAACCTTAGCCACCTCCCTAGGTGGCTCACCCACAATGGCTAGGCCACATCGGTGCACCTCCGGTGACACTTGACCTACAAACCTAACTTTCTTAACCTTGGACACTTTGTCCTTGGTTAATTTTTCCTTACCTTTAAATGGCTTTTCCTTGCCATTTATTGGCTTTTCCTTGCTATAGTCATATGCAACCCTAGCATAAGACTTTCCCTTAGCTTTGGATGATCCTCCCTTGCCATGATCATTTGCCACCCTAGCATATGATCTCTCTTTGGCCTTTGAGGTACTAGATCGGTATCCCAAACCCGATATATCATTGTTGGGTCTTTGGCTACCCAACACCATACCTAAACCCTTAGATCCAACATTGAATCTTTCTAGGGTTTTCTCCAACTTATCAAGCTTTGCCTTCAAAGCTTGATTTTCCCTTTCTAAGTTCCTAACCCTAGAGTCTGTTGGGATCCTTCGTACGGCTAGAGAGGGGGGGGTGTGAATAGCCGACCCCAAATCGATCGCGTTTCTTCCTACGATTAGGTTAGTTGCAGCGGAAATACAAGGAAGAAACTAAGAAGAAGAAATCAAACCTCAACGCAAGGATGTAACGAGGTTCGGAGATTAGGGCTCCTACTCCTCGGCGTGTCCGTAAGGTGGACGAGACCAGTCAATCCGTCGGTGGATGAGTCCCCGGAGAACCGGCTAATACAATATACTCCTTGTGGGTGGAGAAACCTCGCCACAAACGTTTGCAACAGCAAACAAAGAGTACAAGTACAAAGAATAAGCAAGAAATACAATAAGAATACACAAGCACTCTACCAATCTTGCTTTCTCGTCGACTGGAGTCCGGATGAAGCAGCAGCTTCAAAAACTCTAACAGCAGCAGCTGTTCCAGTCGGGGAAGCTCACGCGAAGCTTTCGGAAGGAACTCAACAGAGCTCTTATCGCAGCCCACAAATCTTCAGCAGAAGAGAAGAAGGAAGGAAGAACTATCGCGCAGAGAAGCTCTCGACCCCTTTATACCGCGAAGAAGCAGCGAAGAAACTAGTCGTTGCGTCGCAACGGCTAGAACCCTGATCGGTCGTGGACCGATCAGTAACATCATCGGTCGCATACTGGGGAAGAAGCCTATGCTTCTGTTCCGTCCCCGATCGGTCCATGGACCGATCAGAAACGGACCAGAAGCGAGAAGAGAATCCTGATCGGTCTACGGACCGATCGGGCTTCTTCTCCGCCGCCATCGATCTCCCGATCGGTCTCGGGCATCGATCGATAACCATCGTAGCATCGATCGGTCACCGATCGGTCACCGCACCGATCGATGAGCCATGATCATTGGATCGGTGCGGCCCGATCCAAACTTTTCACCCTAAACCTAAGACTTCCACACCAACATCCGGTCAACCTTGACTGTTGGTACATCATGCCTAGCATCCGGTCACTCCCTTGACCTGCTAGCACTTCCCGCTAAGTGTCCGGTCAATCCTTTGACCCACTTAGACTTTTCAACACCGTAAGTCCGATCATCCCCGATCCATCTGGATTTTCCTTGCCCGGTTTCACTCACGGGACTTTCCAACCGCCTAACATCCTAGTTAGGACTTTCCCACCGCCTAACATCCCAGTAGGACTTTCCCACCGCCTGGTTTCACTCACCGGGACTTTCCACACCGCCTAACATCCCAGCTTAGGACTTTCCAACCGCCTAACATCCAGCTAGGACTTTTCCACCGCCTAACATCCCAGCTTAGGACTTTCCCACCGCCTGGTTTCACTCACCGGACTTTCCACACCGCCTAACATCCCGCTTAGGACTTTCTCACCGGCTTCACTCACAGACTTTCCCGTGCCAAGTCTCCATACTTGGACTTTTCGCCAAGCTCCCTGCTTGGACTTTTCCGCCAAGTCTCCATACTTGGACTTTTCCAATGCCAAGCTCCCTGCTTGGACTTTCGCGCCAAGCCCCCTGCTTGGACTTTTCCAGTGCCAAGTCTCCATACTTGGACTTTTCCAATGCCAAGCTCCCTGCTTGGACTTTTCGCGTGCCAAGCTCCCTGCTTGGACTTTTCCAGTGCCAAGTCTCCATACTTGGACTTTTCCAATGCCAAGCTCCCTGCTTGGACTTTTCGCGTGCCAAGCTCCCTGCTTGGACTTTTCCCGAATCAGGTCAACCAGGTCAACCTTGACCTAAGGTTGCACCTACAATCTCCCGAACACCTATTCTTGTCAAACATCAAGAATACAACTCTCTCACAAGAGTCAAACATCAACATGCAACTCAACTAGGTCAATCTTGACCTAAGGTTGCATCAACAATCTTCCCAAGTCAAACATCAAAATACAACTCGAGTCAAGTCAACTCGAGTCGGGTCAACCAGGTCAACCTTGACCTAAGGTTGCACCAACAATCTCCCCCTTTTTGATGTTTGACAAAACCATAATCAAGTTAGGTTAACCCGATAACCTAACTTAGGTTTTCCAACCATCTTCCAATGTCCAATGTTCTTTCCTTGAACATTCTCTGGACATTCTCCCCTTAGGTTAACCCGATAATCTAACTTGGGTTCTCCAATAATTCTCCCCCTTTTTGACACACATCAAAAAGTATTCCAATGTTCTTCCTCGAATATTCCTTGACATTCTTCCCTTAGCTTAGGTTAACCCGATAACCTAGCTTGGGTCCTCCAATAATTCTCCAATGAACACTCTCCCCTTTTTGACACACATCAAAAAGAAAAGGAGGATATCAGGGTCAAGAGTTTCTTCCTAATGAAAGTCCCATACCTTTCATTGAAACTCTTAATTTCCCCCTTGATACTAAACTCAACAACCAACTTAGTGATAATTCCATATCACTCAAGTCTTTAGGAGTAAAAACTCCCCCTAAAAGTCAACTCCCCTTGACAATTAGGTAAAAACTCCCCCTAAAGGTCAACTCCCCCTTGACCATTGCACCAACAATGTCTTGGAGAGTTTCAAACCTTTAGAAATCCACAAAACCCAATTTTCAGCTGAAATTTCAGACCAACAGTCGAAATTCAGCACGCTCGATCGGTCACCGACCGATCAGATCCCATTGGATCGGTCCCCAGATCGATCCACATTCACTGGGATCGGACTGCCTCACTGCCTCTTACTGGATCGGTCTCCGGACGGATCCACACCTCCCTGGATCGGTCCAGTGACCGATCCACTCCTTTCTGGATCGGTCCAGTGACCGATCTAAGCTCCCTTATCAGAATTCCTGAATTTCCTTTACCCGAAATTCAGAAACCCATAAACAATTCCAAAAAAATTTCAAAAATTATGAAACTTTGAGGATACACTCCTCATAACATATACAATCATGGAAAAATAGTTTTCTATGAAAATAACTTCCATTTTTCAATCTTGATACAAAGTTCAAAAACTTTGAAATAGTTCAAGTTTTAACTCAACTTTGTATCACAATGTTCAATGATGAATGCTATCACTAGGAAAGCTTCATCAAGGTTTTTCAAATCAATTTTAAAATGCTTTTAAAATCATTTGAATTTAGGACCATAATCTTAGGGCTAGATGCACATGACTTGTACACAAGCTTTCCCTATGATCCTCCATTTCTTGAGTTAGGCTCATCTAGGTACAAGAACTATGCACCTTGATCCTAATTCATGATCCTAATATCTCACACACATCTAAGGTGTATCAAACACATCCATGACAATTTTGATGTGAGATATGGGTTTAGGTATCTTAGACTAAGGTCTCATGCATTTTCTAAACACAAATTTGATCTCAATATCAAAATGTGTTTTTCATCCTTAAATCAATTCAATTGATTATTAATGCAAGAGATGATGACATGGCATAAATGATATCATAAATGGAAAACATGTGCCAATGTCATGATGTCATGGCATAAAGTATGAAACTTAACTAGAGCATGGCATATAATAACCTAAGCATTATCATGACATTTCAAATGATCATAAATTAAATATGATGTCATGACATGGCATATGGCAAACAACCATGGTAAGTTAACACAAATAAGATACCTAGATTACCTATCTAAGTATCCTTAATCACTTAGTTAACTTAAATTCTAATCCTAGATTGCCCAAAGTGCTCCAAGAAAATGTCAAAACTCAAATTGGCATTTCTTGATCTCTTGTTTGATTTATACCATTTTAAAAATTTTACAAGAGTAGCACTTCTAAATTAAGGCCCGGATTGCCTTGATTACCTAAGAGAATATCAAAATCCCAATTTGATATTTCTCTAGGTTTTTCCAAATTGTGTCAATTTAAAGTAAGATTAATATATTCTCACTTTGGCACACTTTACTCTTCCAAGGAGTGAATGATAAAGATTATTCCATTTCATTTTCAAAGGTTCCCAAAAACCTTGAAAATGCTCCTTGAGTGTCAATTTCCTCAAAGTTGGGTTAACTACCCTTCTTATTGGAGTTGACACTCTCTAACCCATCTATGGGGTAGAGAAAATGCTCCTAGGAACCCAATACCTACTTGAGCTCATTGGGTTCACTAAATATTCACTAGGGATAACTTCCCTAGCAACCCTCCTAATGACCCTCTTAGGCTTTAAAGCCTTGGTCATTTGGGACTCATCAAGATCAACTCTAGGGGTGACTCCCCTTGTGACCTTGGTGATGGTCTTCCTAGCCCTAAATTTTGTTCCATAATCGAATGGAACATTATGATAAGTGGGCTTGACCACTTGGGACTTAGGTTTGTGACCCAAACCTTTCTTGTCCTTGGGCTTTGAGATTTGACCCTTAGACCCTAGAGTTGACTTCTCTAAATTCTTTAGGGCCTTTTCTAGAGTGTTAAGTCTTGACCTTAAGACTTGATTTTCTTTCTCTAAAACCTCAAGTTTTAATTTATCATTCTTTCTTGAGGTGTTCCTAGGCATATGTCTAGTTGTCTTGGGGTTTCTACCTAGGTTCTCCTTAGCCTTAGATGAGTTAATCCTAGGGTTGACCTTCCTAGTATTGTTCTTATCTAAGCTAAGATGTTTAGCACCTAAGCACACATGTTGATTTCTATGATTATCATGCTTATCATTCTTGACAATTGCAATAAGACTACTAGCATGTATCTTATTAGAAGTGCAAGAATGAACCTTAGAGGATACCTTAGGGTTTGCCTTCGCTCCCCCTTTACACGTGCTTGGTCTTTTGTCCTTGTGAGATTGCCTCCCCCTTGGACATTGACTCCTATAGTGTCCCCATTGCTTGCATTGGAAGCACACCACGTGCTTCTTGCTCTTGCATGTCGGGACTCCGGTTTCCTTGACCTTTGGTGCCGGTGGAGTCTTTCTAACCCTCTTTGGACACTTACTCTTGTAGTGCCCAAACTTCCTACACTCAAAACACATTATGTGTAGTTTGCTTGAAATCACAGTGTTTGAGTTACCTAGGGTTGTGGATGTAGATGAGCTTTCTTCTTCATCCCTTCCGGAGGTAGATGCCTCTTCTTGCTCCGATCTTGAACAAGAGCTCTCCTCCTCTTCTTCCTTGGATGTTGAGTAGCCCTCAACTCCCAATTCGCTTCCTCCATGATGTGAGCTACTTGGCTCACTAGGCTCCTCTTCATGGAATTTTGCCAAATTGTTCCACAATTCCTTGGCGTTGTTGTACCTATCTATCTTGCACAAAACATTATTAGGTAAAGAAAATTCAATAATTTTTGTTACCTCGTCATTGATTTCGGATTGTCGGATTTGCTCTTTCGTCCACTCCTTCTTCTTGATAGGTTTTCCTTCCTCATCCATCGGAGGGGAAAACCCTTCTTGTACACAAAACCAATTTAACATATTAGTCCTAAGAAAATACATCATCCTTACCTTCCAATATGTGAAGTTGTCGTGAGACTCGTAGAAGGGTTGAATCGTGACATCTTCTCCATAGAGATCCATCTCTAGCCCGTGCTCCCCCGGGTGTTGATCCGTCGAAGAGCGGCCTCGCTCTGATACCACTTGTTGGGATCCTTCGTACGGCTAGAGAGGGGGGGGTGTGAATAGCCGACCCCAAATCGATCGCGTTTCTTCCTACGATTAGGTTAGTTGCAGCGGAAATACAAGGAAGAAACTAAGAAGAAGAAATCAAACCTCAACGCAAGGATGTAACGAGGTTCGGAGATTAGGGCTCCTACTCCTCGGCGTGTCCGTAAGGTGGACGAGACCAGTCAATCCGTCGGTGGATGAGTCCCCGGAGAACCGGCTAATACAATATACTCCTTGTGGGTGGAGAAACCTCGCCACAAACGTTTGCAACAGCAAACAAAGAGTACAAGTACAAAGAATAAGCAAGAAATACAATAAGAATACACAAGCACTCTACCAATCTTGCTTTCTCGTCGACTGGATTTACCCTAACAGCAGCAGCTGTTCCAGTCGGGGAAGCTCACGCGAAGCTTTCGGAAGGAACTCAACAGAGCTCTTATCGCAGCCCACAAATCTTCAGCAGAAGAGAAGAAGGAAGGAAGAACTATCCCTGTAGAAGCTCTCAGCCCCTTTATACCTGCGAAGAAGGAACAGCGAAGAAACTAGCCGTTGCGTCGCAACGGCTAGAACCCTGATCGGTCTGTGGACCGATCAGGCAACATCCTGATCGGTCTGCAGACCAATCAGGGAAGAAGCCTATGCTTCTGTTCCGTCCCTGATCGGTCCATGGACCGATCAGGGAACCTCCTGATCGGTCTACGGACCGATCAGGCTTCTTTCTCCGCTGCCACTGATCTCCTTCTGATCGGTCTCCAGACCGATCAGATAACCATCAGTAGCATACTGATCGGTCACTGATCGGTCACCAGACCGATCAGATGAGCCATGTATCATTGGATCGGTCTGCAGCCCGATCCAAACTTTTCAGCCCTAAACCTAAGGCTTCCACACCAACATCCGGTCAACCTTGACCTGTTGGTACATCATGCCTAGCATCCGGTCACTCCCTTGACCTGCTAGCACTCCCCGCTAAGTGTCCGGTCAATCCCTTTGACCCACTTAGACTTTTCAACACCAGAAGTCCGATCATCCCTGATCCATCTGGATTTTCCCTTGCCTGGTTTCACTCACCAGGACTTTCCAACTGCCTAACATCCTAGTTAGGACTTTCCCACTGCCTAACATCCCAGTTAGGACTTTCCCACTGCCTGGTTTCACTCACCAGGACTTTCCACACTGCCTAACATCCCAGTTAGGACTTTCCAACTGCCTAACATCCCAGTTAGGACTTTTCCACTGCCTAACATCCCAGTTAGGACTTTCCCACTGCCTGGTTTCACTCACCAGGACTTTCCACACTGCCTAACATCCCAGTTAGGACTTTCTCACTGCCTGGCTTCACTCACCAGGACTTTCCTCGTGCCAAGTCTCCATACTTGGACTTTTCGCGTGCCAAGCTCCCTGCTTGGACTTTTCCAGTGCCAAGTCTCCATACTTGGACTTTTCCAATGCCAAGCTCCCTGCTTGGACTTTTCACGTGCCAAGCTCCCTGCTTGGACTTTTCCCGAATCAGGTCAACCAGGTCAACCTTGACCTAAGGTTGCACCTATAATCTCCCGAACACCTATTCTTGTCAAACATCAAGAATACAACTCTCTCACAAGAGTCAAACATCAACATGCAACTCAACTAGGTCAATCTTGACCTAAGGTTGCATCAACAATCTTCCCAAGTCAAACATCAAAATACAACTCGAGTCAAGTCAACTCGAGTCGGGTCAACCAGGTCAACCTTGACCTAAGGTTGCACCAACAGAGTCAACATGTCCACCATGGGCATTCATAGACCTACCCACTTTTCTAGGCGTATGTCTCCCCTTCTTGGGATTAATGCCTTGGGTCTCCCTAGGTCTATTGTTTCTAGATTTTCATGCATAGATTTCCTAGGGTTTTGATCAACAATTACCCTACTTCTATCATGATATCTAAATCTAAAATTTTTCATTGCTACATGATGATAATCATTATTTTTCCTAGCATGCATGGAGGAATTTAAATTTGACTTTAAATTTAAATTAGGGTTTACCTTACCCTTTACCTTTGGAGCTCCCCCTTGACATGAGCCTCCATTCTTCCTCCACTTCTTTTCCTCCTTCTTCAAATGTGTCAACTTTTTGATCTCTTTCTTCTTTGGGCATTTGGTGTGGTAATGACCCCGCTCACCACACATGAAGCACACTATGTGCTTTTTCTCCTTCTTCTTCCTATAACTCAAATTAGATTCAAAATAAATTGAATTGAGTTTAGGAGATACCTTATTCTTACCCATAGGACATCTATTCTTGTAGTGTCCCTTCTCATTGCACCCGAAGCATATTATATGGTCTTTTGACTTCACTTCGGTGGAGGTGCTTGCTAGGTTGATTTCCAAGACTTCTTCTTCTTCTTCACTTGTCTTGGATTGTTCTTCAATCTTTGAGGATGTCTCCTCATCCACACTAGTGGATGTCATTTCTTCATCCTTCTCCTCTTTCTCCTCAGAAGTTGAGTGCTCTTCACCTTCCTGTTGCTCCTCCTCTACTTGAGCTTATTCATCCGTTTTTCGGATTTTTCTTCTTCTTGTGTAGGCATAAGTTCTTCCGATTGAGCCTTCTTTATCTTGCTCCACAAATCGTGAGCATTCTCGTATTTACCTACAAGGCTCATTACGTCATTAGGTAAAATATCAATTAATATTGATATTACCTTGTCGTTTGCCTTTGACCGAGAGGTTTGCTCCTCTATCCAATGTCATGGTCGGAGCTTCTTCCTTTTCTTGTCCTTCGGGACTTCGAATGGCTCTTTGACCACCATCATGGTGTCCCAATCCGTGTTGAAGAAGACCTCTATCTTCATTATCCAATATGTGATGTCCCATAAGCCTCTACCTTCAAGCTTTGGCGGTTCAATTAAGTCGGTCATCTTTGCTTCCATGGCGGTTAGTCCAATGGAGAGCGGCCTCGCTCTGATACCACTTGTTGGATGATCGGTGGTCGGCTTGAAGGGGGGTTGGATAGACGGCGCCCCCAAATCCTCACTTCCTACACTATTGTTAGCTTGCGCAGCGGAATACAAAAAAAAACAAACAAGCTAAACTAAAAGCAAGACAAGGAAAGGAAATGCAAACCAAGCTACACGTTCGTTTAACGTGGTTCAGAGATTAGAGCTCCTACTCCACGGCGTGTCCTTGAGGTGGACGATCCTGATCCGTCGGTGGATTAGCCCCCGGCAAACTCCGGCTATCTCAAGTAGCTCCTTGTGGGTGGAGAAACCTCACCACAACACCAACCAAGACTCTTGAGACTAGTAGACTACTAATTAAGGTTTACCACTACTAATTTCGTCAACTCTAACCAAGCTCCCAAGCTTTGGTTATATAGGTCGCGGGTTGAAAACCCCGCCTACCAGTCGACTGCCAAAACATGCAGTCGACTGTCCTCTGTGGAAATTCGACCGTTACATCCCAACGGCTCGATACCAGTAGACTGCTAAAACTAGCAATCGACTGGTGCAGTCGACTGCTAAAACATGCAGTCGACTGATCCACATTGACCGAAGGAACAGAACCATTCTGTTCGCACCCAGTCGACTGTGCGGTCGACTGCACCAGTCGACTGCTAAAATATGCAGTCAACTGCTACAGTACTGCTACAGTAAAACCTTGAAACTAGGATTTTACTCCGAGTACAATCTCTCGTGCACTCGTACCCTCACCCTTATGACTCACTTGACGCTTCTTTTCAGCCTTGACCTCTTGCCTTCAAGCCTACTTCCTTTGGCTCTCGTCCCTCGGATGCATTCAAGCCCGCGGCTCGTCCCCAATGTCATCCTTCGTGTATGCCTCGAAGTAGCTTCCCTCGGCCCTTGTCCTCGCTGCCTTGTCCATGATCCCTCGAATGCTTCATCCTTCACCGAACCCGAAGCCATCAACCTGAGTCGCATGTGTATCCTGCAAACCTGCACAACTCAAATACACATATCAAATACAAGGGTGAACCTAACTTAAACCCTTTGCCCAAACACCAAAACATATGATCGCACGGACTATTGGGATTGCTCCAATAGGCTTGGCTTGGCTCGTTTACAGCTCTATTTCCTTAATTGATTTTCATGTCATATCGATCATTCAAAACCTACAGAATGATTTATTTTCGCACATCCAATCAATTGGTGAGTCACACCAATTGATTAACAACTTATAATCGATTAACCCAATCAATTTAGAAGTTTTATGTATGTGAAAAGCACATCAATGGATTGGGGCAATCGATTTGAGCTACTAAATTAATTAAGCTAATCAATTAAACAACCTTCTATTCTCTTCGCGAAAATACAACCCCAATTGATTGGCTTGCTAAATTGTTTGCCCCAATCAATTTAGCAAGCTTCTATTCGCTCGCGAGAAACCTTCAATTGATTGAAACTTGCTCAATTGATTGAAACTTGCTCAATTGATTCAAGCAACAAACCTAGAATTCCAGGTTTAGGGTTTACCAATTGATCACCAGTCGATTTCTACAATTTTAGTCTTTCTGAGACTGAAATTATATCTTGCCTGATATCCGGTTGACCTCAACCTATTAGGACTTCCCCTACTCAACATCTAGTTATCCGTGACCTATTGGGACTTTCTAATGCCTAACATTCGATCATCCTTGATCTGTCAGAGCTTCTTCTCTAAGTATTTGGTCCTCCTTGATCTACTTGGACTTTCCTTGTCAACTTCCCGTTAGACTTTTGATCACCGAGTATCCAATCAACCTTTGACTCACTCAAACTTTCTCACCAAGTATCCGATATTCCTATACCTACTTGGATTTTACTCTTGCTAACCTTTCCATTGGATTTCCCTTACCTAATCTTCAGTTAGGACTAATCACTCGATAGCTTCTCACACTTCCCTAATCTTTAGTTAGGACTTCACGTTACCTAATTTTCAGTTAAGACTTTTTTCTTGTCTAATCTCAGTTATGACTCTCTATTACCTAACATCCAATTAAAATTTCCATTATTCAACCTCTAATTAGGACTTCCTGAGTCAAGTATAAGAGTCTCCTTTGATCTACTCTTACTCACATATTGTCAAATATCAAAACTCAAGTTTGAGTCAATCCAATTGGACTTCTGATCACCAAGTGTCTAGTTAATTTTTGAACTATTCGGACTCTCTCACCAAGTATCTACTTCTCCCTTACTTGGTTTTGCTCTTGCTAAACTTTCCGTTGGACTTCTCTTACCTAACTTCAATTAGGATTAGTTACTTGGTAGACTTTCTACCCTTGTCTAATTTTCAATTAACTCGAGTCAATCCGAACTTATTTGACTTGATCAATCGTGAATCAAAGACGATTACATCAGTGCTTAATCCTCGATTAAAATCAAGATACTCCCTGAATAAATTAATTACTCCTGTGTAATATTTATTTGTTCTATGATCATCATAATAAATAAAAGAATGACTCATCCTAATCTCGGTTAGTTTCATGAATATTTCCCAAACTAGGTGCTCATTTTAACTTATCATAATTAGTAGTTAAACTGATAGATTATTGATTAGAAGTCACAAGGTGTTGGGTCCTGTGAGATGCTATTTTTGATCAAAATGGTCATTGTTAGATTGTTGCTTTTGCAAGCAATTCTGATAGCTATGCTGGTCTTTAAATTGATAAGGGTTATAGTGTATGCTCATTGAATATTGTAAAGATCAATAACGAATTAAATAATTAAAGGGAGTGACCAATTATTGATACTAATTGGGCAAAAAAAAAAAAAAAAGAAGACCCTGTTTAAAATAGGGTATTAAAATAGAGGTATTTTTAAGAGAAAATGAAATGTTTTTAAAATACTCTTACATAAAATGTACTTTCAATAATAAAAAAACTAAAAGTTATCTTAGTTTTTTCTCAGTATAATAACATTACATGTCTTCATTTTTTTTAGGGTAAACTATTCTAAACTTCATACCTACAAATTTAGCTTTGTTCTCAATTTTTACCTTTGAAAAAATTTATTGTCACTTTTTAATATGCAAATTTTATTTATTTCAACTTTCTTTTAACTCTCTAATGTTCACCGATTTACTTAATTATTCTTATTTTTATTTTTTAGATATAAAATGTTTAAAATGAGATATAATTTCTCTAAATCCAACTAATTTAAATTAAAATCTAGTATATTTTCTATTAACTTAAGCATGATTCTTTTTCTGTCTAATTAATTCATTGATATACTCGATTCTAATTAAATGATGCTGAATTATATAAAAATAATGATATAATTCCTTCTAAATTCAGTATCATTTAACTAAAATCTAGTATATCAATCGATTTGTCAAGTAAAAAAATTGTGTTCAATTTTATAAAAAAATATATTAAATTTTAGTTTAAATGTAGTGTATTTAAGAAAAATTATATTTTTTAGACTCTTTTAATAAAAAAATAAGAATAATTAGGTAAATAGGTATGAATTAGTGGTTGAAAGGAAGTTAAAGAAAAAAAATACATGCAGAGAATAGAATAAATTTTTTCTGATAAAAAAATTGAACATAAAGTTAAATTTACTATTAAAAATTCGGTAATTCTTGTTGGCCAGAATTTGGCCAGCTAGAATTTTTTATCCTCCAATTAAAATGCATGCATGTACATGCATGTAATTAATGTACACAGATGATATTACTAAAATACCCATGTATACACTTACATGTATTAATTTTAGCTGACCAGATTCTGATCATTTAGCATTACCCTTAAAAATTTTAGATAATTTACTGTCATTTCAGCGAGAAAACATAACAAAAACAAAATTTAGAAAAGTACTACAGCACCGCCTGGAATTGCCATTAATGAGCTCTTTATTGTTACTCCGAAAATAAAAACAAAGATTCGACTGGATTTCCATCGACAACATTGGCAATCCTTGGCGATTAATAACAAGGATAAAAGTTGGCGAGCCCTTCGCCATCCCATCCATCGGCCGTAGACTGCGATTTGTTAGCTGCAGCAGCAGCAGCACAGCGCTGAGCACTAGGAGAGCAGCAGTAGCCATGGCTAACAGCATTTGTAGCATCTCAACAAAAGATTTCACTGGTAAAAGCCCTTGAAACCAGCGCCGGCGGCACTTTCCGAACAACACTGATCATCCATCAAAGTAAAACAGCATTAAGACCGATCTTAGAAGTTTTTTCATTAATCATCTGGTAAATTATACTAGTATTTTGTTGTTTAATAGAAAATATAATTTTTAAATATAAAATATATTAGTATTTTGTTGTTTAAAATAGTTTTGTGTAAAAATAATTTATGATTGATTTTTTTAAAGTTATTTAAAAGATTATAATGATTGAAAATTTTAATTTTATATGAGCAAGCTGTTGTTTTATATTGAATTATGTTTTGAAAGTGACGAAATGAGTACACCAGTGATTTTTTAGATAAAAGAGAAAGTATCGATGTTATATTTCAGACACATTTGACAGGGAATGAGAGTAAAATAGTATTGATGGGTAAAATATTTAGGAAAATAAATAAAACGATCAGTTTGAGTTTGAATGGTAATAGGGATGATTTTTTTAAAGATTGATTTTTAAATGTGCGTAAATTAAATTATATTTTAAATTTACTTGATATGTGAATCAGGACAAGGTCATTTACCTTAAAGATTAATTGGGTAAAACTTAAACATCTAGGTTATTAAAAAAAATATTGGTGGAATAAAATGAAATCCAATGGAATGAAATCATTTTTAAAAAGGAAAAAAAATCTGGCTAGTAAAATGGTTTATTTATGTTTAAACTGACATGGTTGATGTAACAGTTTATTTATGTTTAAAATGGTTTATTTAGAAATTATTAATTTGTCTTGACTATCTGACACGTACAGTTTCTTCATAGCCTTCACACGCTTGACTTTATTAGTCCATTCCGCATGTGTAGTCCATTCAATTCACCTTTATTAGATCTAGCACGCTTGACTTCATTAGTCCATTCAATTCACATTTATTAGATCAAACCAACTTGACCGACTCATCATATTTGCTTAATTCAATCGTTAGCTTGCTCGGCATTGATCAATCAACATGACTAGCCAAATATAATTAACATGTCCCTATTTACTTATCCTGCGATGGATAGAATAGGACCCTAAAGTTGGGTTTAATATCAAGAAATTCAGTTGATATAATGGTCAAAGTTAAGAAAAGATTAAGGCTCGAAACTAGTAATATATCATCAGAGTGATTGTCGAATTTTTAATATTAACTCGATTGAACTTAGAGCCGGGCGAATTTATGGGACTTAGCTTTCTATTTTTCATGAACATAATTATCAGATCATAGTCGATCGACCTCGGAGCTAATCGGACCTACGAGATTCAGCTCCTCACTTTTCCAATATAAGGTTCTCAATATAAATCCGATCGGATTTAGAACAGATTGATTCCTAGGGACTCAACTTCCTACTTCTTTCGAGCACGACTGCTAGTATATTTCCGGTCCGTCCAAGGGTCGGTCAAGTCTTAGGGACAACTCCCCACCTTATCGGAGCACGACTCTCGGTATGTTTTCGGTCAGCCCAAGCATTGGCCCGACGCCTTATAGGAGGCAATATTGTAAGAGAATCACAATAACATGTTAGAGAGTAACAACTACTTATCAAGGAATATTCCACTACTCTGACGTATACAACCTTCACTACCTAACATATTATAACACTAGACATTTTCTGTCGTCTCATTATCATAGAGGTTATGAGAGGCGGTATAAAGAGGGGGTCATCTCCGTTGGCCAGATATGTTTAACACACGTAAAAAAACGTCCTCATACTTTGCATTACGCACACGCTCCACTATTCATCGTCTACTCCACTTTTCGCTCGACCACCATACTAGTTTGAGCGTCGGAGAATCTGCACTAAAGACCTCCTTTCTAGTTCTTGCTCTAACGTTTCATTTACTCTTTATTTTGTGTATAGAGAGGAAGAATGAGCCTATTTTTTTTCTAATTTAAGATCTTCTCTCAGTTGAGGTCAAATTGTAAATCTTCTAGTTCAAAATTTTTTAGATCAAAAGAGATCTTATTCATTCATTAATTAGGTAGACTTAACCCCACCAATTAAATAAATAAATCCAACCTATCCAACTAATAAATGAGTAGATCATGACTGATCAAAAATCCTGGATAAGAGGATCTCTATCCCTCCTAGTTAACAATAGACCATCTATCTACCGTTTTTAGACAGGATGAATATAATTGCTCATTAAAAACTATTTTACTATTATACCCTTCTCCAGGATTAATGATCCAACTCGAGTCTAGTTGTGTTCGAACATAACCTACCACACACATATTTTAATACAAAAATCTTAAAACAAAGCACGCCGTGGATTATTATGCGGCTTCAATCATGATCATGATGCCCGATGCGGCGACTCACCTACCTCAAGTCTTTTTCGTTCCCACTGCTTTTCCCCTTCTTCCCATTTGTCCCCTGCCCTCACAATCCTACGTGGAAATATGCCCACGGAAGGGGGAAAAAACGCACACACAAGCGGGCAAAATTAGGAATGTGAATTCTGAATAATTCGATTAATTTTTTTATCTTAATAATTGAGTAATAAATAGGAGAAAAATCTTTTAATATATCTTTAATTTTACATGCAGTTCTCATCTTAAAAAAAAAAAAAAATTATTTTCACTCTTTGCATATAGAGATTCATCTATTTTAATTTTTTCATATAAATATCATTACTTAATTATCGTTCATATTTTTTAGATATAAAAAAAATCTAAAAATAAATATAATTTCTTTTAAATTCAGTACTTTAAAATAGAATCGAGTATATTTTCTATCAGATTGAACACTTTTTTTCCTACTTAACATAATTCATTCTATAAATTCAGCATCATTTAAAGAAAATCTAATATATTTTTCATCCACTATTTAAAGAGAATTTATTATATTTTTCATCCAATTTAGATGAAAAAAGAATCGTGTTTAATTTGATAGAAAATATATTAAATTATAATTATACGTGCTGAATTTAAGAGAAATTGTATTTATTTTTATACTTTTATACCTAAAAATATGAGAGGTAATTAAATAAATTGATATCCATTATGTTCGGGTAGGGTGTGGAAAATTAAGTACGTTTTTTCCACTTAATATAAGTTCTCCTAAATTCAGCATCATTTAAAGAAAATCTAATATATTTTTCATTCAATTGAGCACTATTTTAAAAAAAATCTAATATAATTTTCATTCAAATGAGATGACAAAAGAGTCAGATTCAATTTGATAGAAAATATGTTAAATTATAATTTAATGTATTGAATTTAAGAAGAATTATATTTACTTTTTAGACTTTTTATATTAAAACTATGAGAAGTAATTAGGTAAATTGACATTCATTTACTCAGTGAATGAAAATAAAATTTTTAGCACTGGGGAATAATGCATGTAAAGTTTTATTTATGATTAAAGATTGCATGTAAATTTTTTCATAATTCATCATTATCCTTCTCTCTATATATAATTTAATTTAATTTAATCCTAAAATTTTAATAAATTATCAATTCAGATGAATCCTGGTCAATTCTAATACCATCCGAAAATACTCCAATCTGAATCCTGATCAATTTTAATATCATCCGAAAATACTCCAATCTGAATTCGATGCGATTCTAAATTCAAACCTAAAAATCTTCAATTGAATTATCGGATTGGATTTATTTTTGGCTTTCGTAGGTAGGATGGATAAGCGGGCATCGGACGGGCGGAGTTCGGAATAAGTGCGGCACACGGCTCGTCAGGTGCGCCATCAATAGGTGGCGCCCATTTAAGTCTCTGTGGCCTGCCGCGTGACCTCGTCACGCCATTGGCGCACCATTATGCTGCGTTATAGCTCGGCGAGGGTGCCATGAACGCCCCGCTCGCGCTGAGCTTGTGAATCCGCCCCCGGTCAATTCAATTAGTTATTAAATGAGGTTTCATGGACGCATTCATCATGCGTGCATGCATGCATGCAACCGAATTATCAGAGGTCGATGATGGGCCGGAGGAGGCAACCATAATTTACTGCACAAGGCAGTGCTGGCAAAAGAGCTCGCAAGCCTAAAGCTCGCCTCATCGCCTCGCCTTCCACCACGTGATTGCATTCATTAATTTGCCCATTGGGGGAAAAAAAACAACGAAGAAAAACTATCGGGACATGTAGAGACGATATGATGAGGGTGCGCCCATGGGAAATACAGCGGCAATCATGGCTTATCATTGTGTAGCGTATGATAAGAAGGAATGATGATTAACGTAATTATTATGGTCTTCTGTGTTTTGTTTTTTTTAATTAGCGTTGAAATGAAATTGTGGAAACATGGTTTGATGGCTAAATTTGATGGTGTTTTGGCTTTTGGGTTGGGGTGGGTCACGTGTGTCAGTCTTTGTCAACCAATGCTTTGTCGGTCAAAACTATGGCTGCTCTGCTCTGCTCCTCTTCTCTTCTCAGTTCTCTGCGCTGCAGCGCCTGACGCTCTATAAAACCACCTAACCAAAAGCCTTCCCTCATTCCTCATCACCTCGCTGCTTGCTTCGTTTTGCTCCTCGGGCTTCTATTTCTTGTTTGTCTCTCTAGGGCTAGCTGTGCGTTTGTTGGCATTGATGGAACTGGGGCTGAGGCTGGGGGAGGCGCCGGCGGGTAGGCCCTTCTGGGCGGCGGAGCCGGCGAAGAGAGGGAGAGGGAGTCTGGGGCTCGTGCTCGGGATGGGATTGGGGGTTGGTCGCTGCTCGGTCGAGGAGGTGCAGGAAAATGAGGACGCGATGGAGGAGAAGGAGATGGAAGGGGAAGTGGAAGTGGAAGAGGAGGAGGAAGAGGAGGAGGAGGAGAGCCGTTTCGCCGAGCCGGCACTGCAGCTTAACCTCCTTCCCCTCTTGCCTCTTTCGGGCCAGCCTTCGTCCTCCCAGCTGCGGTTCCCATGGGCGTCCGAGACCGGTAAGGGACCTGGCAAAATCTTGAACATTTTTAGAAAACGATTTGGGGATGGAAATGAAGGAGGATTTTGCGATCCAAAAGATCCCTATCAATCCGGTGTTTTGATGCAAGGAATGGTGATGGATTTTGGGTCGATTTCTTTTGCAGGGACTGTGGAAGCGTCGATGCGAGGGTTCGACGTGAACCGGGCGCCGTCCGTCGAGGAAGCGGACGGAGGGGCGGCGGCGTCATCGTCGCCCAACAGCACCGTCTCCTCCTTCCAGATGGAGTTCTCCGCTGCGAGATGCGAAGGCGGAGCGCCGGCGGCGGAAAGGGCTTCTTCGAGGGTGAGCGACGAGGAGGAGAACGGGCTAGGGAGGAAGAAGCTTCGACTTTCCAAGGAGCAGTCCGCCTTTCTCGAGGAGAGCTTCAAGGAGCACAACACCCTCAACCCTGTAAGAATCCGGATACAAACAGAAATCCGCCATTACCTTTTTTTTTGAGGTTTTTCGCAGCAAACGCTTGACTCGTTCTGCTGTTTCAGAAGCAGAAGCTTGCTCTGGCGAAGCAGCTCAACCTGCGGCCTCGCCAAGTAGAGGTCTGGTTTCAGAACAGAAGAGCCAGGTATTCTTTCTTCTTAAAACCCTAATTTCCCCTCTGCGATTTCTTCCATTCGGATTAAACTCCCACCGATGGCAGGACGAAGCTGAAGCAGACGGAAGTGGACTGCGAGTACCTGAAGCGCTGCTGCCAGACGCTGACGGAAGAGAACCGGCGGCTCCAGAAGGAGGTGGCAGAGCTGAGGGCTCTCAAGACCTCTCACCCTTTCTACATGCATCTCCCCGCCACCACCCTCTCCATGTGCCCCTCCTGCGAACGCGTCGCGTCCACCACCACCGCCGCTGCCAACTCCGCCTCCGCCACCACCAACGGCAACTCCTCCGACCGGCCACAGAACTCCTTCGCCGCCCTCTTCTCAAAGCCCCGACCTTTCCCGCTGGGCGCCGCTGCCCAGCCTTCTTCCGCAGCCCCTCGCCAGCCCTCGCCGGTCTCCTAAGAAGTACTCAAGAATTCCGGCCGCCATCCCCGAGTGGCGACCTTGTAAATAGCACCATTTTGGAGGGCGTTTCCGCCACTTGGCTCTTTTTTCTTCTGCTCCTGTTGGCGTATTTTTTTTGAGCTTGGAGGGATTTTCATGGCGTTTCTCAATTGGATTTTTAAAGGAAAAAATGGCTCTCTTTTAAATCTTAACCAATGCTTCTGCTGCTTTTGTTCCATACTTCCATTCCGCTTCAGATTGCAGAAACGCATAGTAATAAACAAATGCATCAAAATCAATTAACGATAAATCTTTGAGAAAAAGACGAGGAAACTCTGGCGATTCATCAATAACTGGTGGTGGTACGATAATGAAGTTGATAGGGAGCATTTTGCCCCGTGGGATGGGGCCAAAACCTATGGCTGTTGGGATATATATGCCCATAAATCATTTCTCACCCTCGCTATAATCAATATGAGTGGGTTAACAGTGTTTATTTCCTTGAATGTAGTTAATGAACATATTTTATAAAAAAAAATAAAAAAATGAGGAATTTCTATTCGTCGCTATGATCATATTTTATTTAAAAAAAAAAAAAAATCCAAAACATGATAAATTTCCAATGGTCAATGATCAGATTTTATTAAAAAAAAAAATCCAAAACATGGTAAATCCAGCTACCTTTGAATGATACAATTCAATCGGTTATTCATAACTGTCATTGAAACTTTCAAAAATTAACAAACTCCCAAAATAATAGAGGATTTTGTTTAGAAATGTGAATTCTCAAAACATGCTGAAAGAACATGTTTCTTTTGAAAATTTATAAATTTCATCAAATTATTAATATTTTTAATTTTCTTCTTGTACCCAAATTCTAAATTTTCCGTCTATTCCACAACATAGTAAAAAAAAAATTTCTAAGATTTTAGAAATTATTTGAATCATCCAAATAACAACCCCCGCCCTAGATGTGGCAAAAGGCGATTTGCTCGCCCCCAGCGCCCCCGCCAATCCGTCCCTAGGCTAACACGGAGGAGGTAAATCACGGGTGACTACTAGCCATTAGTGCAAATGGCCAAGACATGGGAGAGGTTATTGTTGGTGCGGGTAGCACTAACGGTCTAACCCAGGTTTTGATGAATGACAAATAGGTTAAGTTAGTTGTGTTGTTGTCTGACACTTTGATCAAGTGTGCAGGAAAAGTCCAGCTAGGTAAACGGGCTGACCGGATAGCTGGCGAGAAGCCCAAGCGGGTCGACGGGCTGACCGGACGCTTGGCGAGAAGTCCAGCTAGGTCGACGGGCTGACCGGATAGCTGGCGAGAAGTCCAAGCGGGTCGACGGGCTGACCGGACAGGTGAGTAAAGTAAGTCACTGGAAGGGAGTGACTGTGAGGACGCGTTCCCGGGAAGGGAACATTAGGCGTCGATCCGACTTTGATCCATTTCGGATATCTAAGTCGAGATCGTGACTAGATTCCGGTCTCGGAAAGACGGAATCTAATTTATCTGTTGAACCTTAACTGTGCGACAATCTGTTTTACAGATATACATTTGCCTCGGACTAACTTTGTTTTGCGGAAAGGGAGTTTTCGGAACAAGGTGGTCCAGCGCTGAGGTCCGGGCGCCGGAAGGATCCGGCCCAAGGCTAATTTTATCCTAAGTCGCCGCCACGTGGAGCATCTTGGTTTGAGCGATTCGTCACCTGTGCGCCTGAAGGAATCCAGCGCCAAAGATATAAAAGAAGCCCTGCAAGAGCTTCGAAATAAATCAAGTCGAGAACTCTTCATCGCTGGTCTTGCCGCCGACGCTCGGCGACGCCAACAAAGCTCCGACACTACGCTCCGCTCTTTTCCTTTTGTCGGTATTTGTTTTTCAGTTTAGCATCCCTGTACGGTTCTTTTGTAATTATTATTCGAATTGCTAGTGATTGCCAACGAAGTGGTCAAGGACCACGCCTTCGAGTAGGAGTCGTCACAGCTCCGACGAAGTAAAACCATTGTGTCTATTTTACTTTTTCGCGTTTAAACTCTTGTTTTTCGAATCGATATTCACCCCCTCATCGAATCTAATGGTCCTACAAGTGGTATCGAGTCAGGCCTCGATTTGGTGCAACCACCAATCGAGGTGAATTGTTTTGTTTTTTTCTCAATAATTAATTTTAAAACGGTGCTTCGTTAACTTAATATTTCTCTAATCAATTTAAATTAGTGCAACACGAATCTAGATTTTTTCTATTTTTCTTCCCGGACTACTAATCCAAGACCAAGTCTTGGGATATTTTTCGGTTATTTACCCGTGCACATAATGTCCCAACAAGAAGGATTCAGGTACGACCTCCACTCTTCAACGGGACGACTTTCCTTATCGGAAGAAGCGCATGGAGGTCTACCTCAAAACTGACTGTGGATGAGCATTACGAAACCTTACAAAATTCCGGGGACAACGCCGGAATCTAGTGGATCCTGAAGACTGGACAGCAGATCTCAAGAAAAAGCATCAATAAAATAAAGCGATCAACACTCTACAAAGTGCGGATTGACAAGAGAAGAACTGAACAGAGTCGGTCCACACAAAAATGCTAAAGAGCTATGGGACAAGCTGATCAAACTGCACGAGGGAACGAGCGACGCTAAGGTAACAAAACGAGACCTGCTTCTAAATAAAATTTTTAATATAAAAATGCAGGAAGGAGAAACAGCGAATCAACTACACGCGAGGATCAAGGACATCCTCAACGGGCTTCATGCGATAGGCCACCAAATGGAGAACAGAGACTTAATAAGGTACGCTTTAAACGCCTTTCCACGTAATAGTTTGTGGGCATCAATAGTGGATGCCTACAAAATTTCTAAGAATCTTTCTAACTTAAAATTAGACGAGCTGTTTTGTGAATTAGAATTACACGAACAAACTAATGCTGGAGCCGAGAAAGGTATAGCTCTATTTGCAGGTTCCTCCAAAGAAAAGAAAAGCAAGCCTGAACTTGAAGAAGACTCCGATCAAGATTCTGAAGACGAAGAACACCTGGTGAACTTGGTAAGAAAAATGTTCACCAGGAGAAAGAGGAGCTTCAGCAAAAAGGATCTTCAAAAGATCAGCTCTCCCTCAGAACAAAAGAACGTGACTTGCTACGGCTGCAACAAAAAGGGACATTACAAGAACGAATGTCCAAAACTAAAGTTCGACAAACCAAAGCCAACCAAAAAGAAGGCACTCAAAGCAACGTGGGACGACTCCTCGGACGAATCGGAGGAAGAAGAGCAGAAACATCAGAGCCACCTCGCACTGATGGCCCGCGAAGCCGAAACAGATAACGAGTCGGAAGATGAAGACGGGTCTGAACCCGAAACAAGCCACGAGTCCGTACTCGTTTCCGAAGGCCCGAATGAGGTATACTTTAATTTAAACAAAAATTTTTTTAGAATTATTTCCTGTTTAAATAGTAAATTAACTAAATTAGAAAATGAAAACAAATCACTTCTTGAGGAAAATCAAAACCTCAAGGAACAATTAAAAAATTCGAATCCAACTCAAGATCTAACACTTGAAGAGGAAAATCTATCGTTAAAAAATGATGTTAAAGATTTAAAAGAAATGCTAGAAAAATTTACAACAAGATCAAAAAATCTAGACTTAATCCTAAATAATCAAAAAGCATGTTATAATAAAACCGGACTAGGATATAAGTCGAATTCAAATAAAACCTTCAAATCATTAATAACCCAATACAAGTCAACCAATTTAGCTTGGGTTCCGAAAGCGTGTCTGACCACGCAAGTAGGACTTAATCAATATTATATACATAAAGAAAAAATACATTATATAAAATTAAATAAACCAAACCAAAATCCAAAATACAAACCTAAATCAAATTCAAAATCTAAACAGTTTAAGAAACAACAAAATTATCACCAAGTTAACTATAACTATAAAAAGAATCGACACAAGCCTAAAATTAAAACTTAAATTAATGGCCAATAATTCAGGGGGAGGCTCCAGAATAGCTGGCACCTCCAAAACTAACTTACCCGACAGGGTAACCTAAAACTAACAAACCCGGCAGGGCAATTAGAATTAGAGACCAAGTTTAACTTGAAAAATTGTATGGATGAAGGTAGGGAAACTTGTGCATCGCATGTCTAGAAAGATATGGTTTCGATCTGGTGCATTTGGCCAAGTGGAACTGACCGAAGCTACCCTTAAACGAATCCTAACCAGTTAGACCAAGATTTAGTACTAAGTTACGTGGATAGGACTATTCGGAAAACCTCGAAAGGTTGGTTACTTCTAATGATGTCCTTGTGACTCACCAAGCTTAGAAGTTTATCCGAAGAATGCCTATTTGTGGAAACCAAAGCTAAGTCTGAATCTAACACAAGTTAAACCAAAAGTCTGTAATCAAACTAATTTCATCTCACAAAATCATAGGATTCCCTGATTGATAATATAGTTTGAGAATATGAATTTAAAAATTAATTTCAAAATTTTTAATTTTAACTTAAAAATTAATTTCAAAATTTTAATTTTAACTTAAAAATTAATTTCAAAATTTTAATTTTAACTTTAAAAATTAATTTCAAAATTTTAATTTTAACTCAAAAATTAATTTCAAAATTTTTAATTTTAACTTAAAAATTAATTTCAAAATTTTAATTTTAACTTAAAAATTAATTTCAAAATTTTTAATTTTAACTTAAAAATTAATTTAAAAATTTCAATTTTAACTTAAAAATTAATTTCAAAATTTTTAATTTTAATTTAAAAATTAATTTCAAAATTTTAATTTTAACTCAAAAATTAATTTCAAAATTTTAATTTTAACTTAAAAATTAATTTCAAAATTTTAATTTTTAATTTTAACTTTAAAAATTAATTTCAAAATTTTAATTTTAACTTAAAAATTAATTTCAAAATTTTAATTTTAACTTAAAAATTAATTTCAAAATTTTAATTTTAACTTAAAAATTAATTTCAAAATTTCAAAATTTTAATTTTAACTTAAAAATTAATTTCAAAAGTTTAATTTTAACTTAAAAAATTAATTTCAAAATTTTTAATTTTAACTTAAAAATTAATTTCAAAATTTTAAATTTTAAACTTAAAAATTAATTTCAAAATTTTAATTTTAAACTTAATTTCAAAATTTTATTCAAACTTAAAACTTAACTTCAAACCTAATTTCAAAAAAAAAAAAAAAAAAAAAGGTCAAAAACCAGGGGCGGGCGCCCCTGGTATTCCCCTTCGGGGCGCCCGGAACTTCCGGGCGCCCCGCCCTAGCAATCCCGGGCGCCCGGAAGGGATCCGGGCGCCCGGAATCCCCTATAAATAAGGGGCAGCAGGCGCCCCCAACCTTTGCCCCACCAATTCTCACTTTTGCCAAGGTTCACTTTGAACCTCAGTGCGAAAGTACTCTAAATCAAAATTTTCTTGCGGTGAAGACGCTGTTGCGATTCAACCGAGGTCGTCAAATCTATATTTTTCGATGGCTCCTCGGTAAATAAAATACTTCCCCTCTCTAAAATCTTCTTAGAATTTGTCTTCTCAATTTTTTTTCTTAGAATATTCTTTTATTTATATACAGTAGGAAACGAACAAATACTGGTGCTGGACCCTCCAATGCTAGTACAGACCCTAGGTTTCCCACAGTCGAACTTAGGATTAAGTTTGAGTCCACCATTTATAAGGCCATTAGGACTACCTGCATAGATAGATCGTTCTTTCTAAGGTCATGTCCCTCTGCTTTAGAGGTTATAGGCCACTATAACTTAACGAACCTTGTTGAATGTACCAGTCCAATAAACATAAGTCTGTGTGCCGAATTTTACAATAACCTAATAAAAGTAGACGATTTCACCTATACCACTAGGGCAGCAGGCACTGATATCGTATTTTCCCCTACGACTATCCGAGAGTTTTTAGAGTTGCGTCCATCTACTTGCTCCTTTTTGTGCTATCCTCCGAGGGATCTACCGTTCGAAGATCCCTACTCACATATTACTCTCGATACGATTTATTCGTATTTTTTCGGGGGCGAGAGAGATCCCATAGGTCAGTAGAACTTCGAGTCCAGGACTACGCTCTTTATAGGGTTATAGTCCTTTGCATTTTATCACTGACTACTCGGGACATCGCTGTGATGCGCCCATTCCATTCGTTCTTACTTTATGCCCTGATTCATAGGTTAGACATTGACATCAGCCTACATATCTTCTCCACCATCATCTATTCAGCTGGATATGTGACTGACAGTAGAGTCCATATGCCATTTGGTCACATTCTGACAGCCTATATGTCCTCGTTGCACATTGATGTCACTAGGGGAGACGTTGCCCATATGACCGAGTTCGATGTTATAGCCGCTCGGAACTTTTCCCTAGCCGGCATCCATATAGATAGAGATGACGGGACTATGTCTTGGCGGAGGGGGGCACAACACCAGCCCGATCCAGATGCACTGGTGGACGAGTTCATGCTCGCACTATTTCCAGAGGAAGCCGCACCGGCTCCACCACCACCCCCAGCTCGAGCACCACGACACGCTCCCCGCACTCTAGCCGACCGTATGACCGGACTAGAGAGAGCTATGGCGAGTCTCCAGCAGGAGAACTCTGATTTTCATCGGGACATACGGCGAGAGGTTGCCGAGTTACGAGCTGCCGGAGACACCCGACACACTGAGCTGATGGCACTTCTTCGATCCTTGGGATCTGGACCACCCCCTTCATCATCTCAGTAGCTTTAGTGATGACCTACTTCTGTAGCTACACTACTTGTAAAATATTTTGGATTTATCTAGTGATATTTCAGACCTACATTGATTATGTTATATCTCAATAGACTAGGAATTTTAAATTTCAAAATTGTTTTCAAAAATCACTCTTTCAAATTATAAGTCAAATTTGGTTGTTTTCAAAACTTTCCATTTTTAGATTTTCAAAAACAGTTTTGGCCTTAGACTAGTTTTGAATCCTTAGAAAGCATGTACCCATAAGACTATTTTTAAGCATCTCACCAACACCTTAGGTTTACCTTGCTTGTGTTTGACAAACATAGAAAGGGGTGAGATGCATAGGCCAACTGTCTGGACTTAAGATGCTTATTTCAGTGCATCAACATAAGAATGGACGTTAAATACAATTCAGATATTAATCAGATTAAAGTTCATCAGTCAAGTCAAACACTGACTGGTTATAATTAACTTAATCTGACTAACCAAGTGAAAGCTACTATCTTCTGATAGTCAGTTAGTAGCTAATTGGTTAGACAGCTGGTTAAAGTAAGTATCAAGTTCAGGGGGAGAATAAACTCAAATTTTGTATGTTTGAAAAATGCCTTTTAAAACCTAACCTATGTTTGAAAATTGATTTACAAAAAGTTAAATTTAACTAAGTATTTGAAAAATGTGAAAGTTTAATCCCACCTAATTTTCAAACCTGATTTGAAAAATTAACTATTTCCAAAATTAGCCTTAAAAATTAATTTTGGCAAAAATTTTATTTCTTGAAAAGTTTAATTTTTGCTTTGTTTTAAATCGAAGTTGAAAAATTTACCTTTTCGAAAATTAAATGTTACTTAAACATAAAAAGTAAATTTGAAAAACCTGTCTTGAAAATTTCTACACACTTGAAAAGTTAAACTTGATTAACTTTAACTTTTCAAAACTCAACTT
This sequence comes from Zingiber officinale, assembly GCF_018446385.1. Lineage (NCBI taxonomy): Eukaryota > Viridiplantae > Streptophyta > Magnoliopsida > Zingiberales > Zingiberaceae > Zingiber > Zingiber officinale. Next base: position 31,327,221 of record NC_056004.1, read on the forward strand.
GTCTACCCCAAGTCAACTTGACTATTTTTTTAACTTGGTGTTAAAAATTGCACTTTTATCTTTCAAATTTTAAACCAAACTTAGCTATCTTTCAAAATTTGATTACCTGTTACAGTAACTCTTTACTATGATTATTTACCTTTGTTCATTTTTTTGATGAATGCCAAAGGGGGAGGAGGGTTAGGTGGTTAAGTTAGTTAAGTTAGCTAAACCAATTTGAAAATACAAACTAACAAACTTTAAAACCACATAAATGCATGTTATTTTCTTGTATATGTTTTCACTAACTTAACCAGGTTGTCATTCCATCAAAAAAGGGGGGATTGTTGGTGCGGGTAGCACTAACGGTCTAACCCAGGTTTTGATGAATGACAAATAGGTTAAGTTAGTTGTGTTGTTGTCTGACACTTTGATCAAGTGTGCAGGAAAAGTCCAGCTAGGTCGACGGGCTGACCGGATAGCTGGCGAGAAGTCCAAGCGGGTCGACGGGCTGACCGGACGCTTGGCGAGAAGTCCAGCTAGGTCGACGGGCTGACCGGATAGCTGGCGAGAAGTCCAAGCGGGTCGACGGGCTGACCGGACGCTTGGCGAGAAGTCCAGACGGGTCGACGGGCTGACCGGACGTCTGGCAGGTAAGCAAGGTAAGTCACTGGAAGGGAGTGACTGTGAGGACGCGTTCCCGGGAAGGGAACATTAGGCGTCGATCCGACTTAGATCCATTTCGGATATCTAAGTCGAGATCGTGACTAGATTCCGGTCTCGGAAAGACGGAATCTAAGTCATACTCTTTTTAATTATCTGTTGAACCTTAACTGTGCTGACAATCTGTTTTACAGGATATACATTTGCCTCGGACTAACTTTGTTTTGCAGGAAAAGGGAGTTTTCTGGAACAAGGTGGTCCGGGCGCCCGGAGGGGATCCGGGCGCCCGGAAGGCGAATTTTATCCAGCCAAGTCGTCGCCACGTGGAGCATCTTGGTTTGAGCAGTTACGTCACACTCCAGGCGCCCGGAAGGAATCCAGGCACCCGGAACAGCATATAAAAGAAGCCCCAAGCAGGAGCTTCAGAAATAAATCAAGCTGAGAACTCTTCTACTGCTGGTCTTGCTGCTCGACGCTCAGTGCGATGCCAACAAAGCTCCGACACTACGCTCCGTTCTTTTCCCTTTTGTCGGTATTTGTTTTTCAGTTTCATTAGCATTCCCTGTACGGTTCTTTTGTAATTATTATTCCGAATTGCTAGTGATTGCCCAACGAAAGTGGTCAAGGACCACGGGCCTTCGAGTAGGAGTCGTCACAGGCTCCGAACGAAGTAAAACCATTGTGTCTATTTTACTTTTCCGCTGCGTTTAAACTCTTATTTTTTTGAATCGATATTCACCCCCCCTCTATCGAATCTAACGGTCCTACAGTTATGCTCGGTCACGCCGAGTTTCGACCCCAAGACCTCATGTGGCAACACCCCATACCTTAACAATCGCACCGCCCCGAGGGGACAACACCCCCGCCCTAGAGCTCTATATATCAAACGTCTACATTGTTTACATCCGAATATTGACAAAATATGAGCAATCCATATTTAATGTCATCTTCTTTTTAATGGATTTTCTAATTCACAATTAACCACATTTCCCTCTGTATCTCTAACGAGAAAAAACTGACAATACTGACTTCTGCCTCAGAGACAACTCTATAAAAGTGAATCTCCAATTGACCTTGTAAATTTAGAAAAGGTGGATTCAACCACTAAGAGTAGGAGAAAGTGGTCAACCTGGAAAAAGGTTGGAGATTAGGTCTTAGTGAGTTATTATTATTAACGATGACTCAATCATCGACAATGATCAAAAGACGGATGTTTCTGAGGACGTGTTGCAAGTTACTCATCTCATAGGTTTACCAAGCAGAAGTGCAAGTGTGATAAGATTGCATTGGCACAATATAATTCAAAAGAAGGTATATCGCTTCAACGTAAATTACAATAGTGTTTACTATTGGATTGAGACGCACATGAGAGGGAGGGGAGGTGAATCACGTGGTTTTCAAAATTCTGACTTTTTTCGATTTTGAAATACAAAGTGCGCTATAGAAATAAAAATAGACAAGAAACAGAAAGTAAAAAATATGAACGCAAACGGTTTTACTTGGTTCGGAGCCTTCGACACTCCTACTCCAATACCCAGGTCTCGCAGACCAATCGATGGATAATCTACTAAATACCTCTTCTGGAACTGCTAGAAGAGGTAATCAAGTACAAAAAATAGGGACAGTATAACAACCTTCACTTTCCTTTTAAAGCAGTAGTATAAAGAATACAACACTAATAAAATATTACCAACAAGTTAGAGCACTCGGTGTGTTGTTGTCGGTCCGCCAGAGATGATCATGTTGGTGCAAGAAGCATTATACGATCGAACCTGTGTTTTGATAATGACAAAGGGTTCAAAGTTAAGGTTACTTGTTATTTAACAAGTTTGAATGAGCTTGCAGAAAAAGTCCTAAGTGTACCCTAGGTCCTAGGGGGTTGTAACCCTAGGTGATGGAAAGTCTTAACTATGGTTAGACAGGTGGAAAACCATAGGGGGTGGTAATCCTAAGTCCTAAGGGGCGGTAACCCTAGGCTGAGGAAAACCCTAGGGGGTGGTAATCCTAAGTCCTAGGGGGTGGTAACCCTAGGCGGAAAGTCCAGTTGATCTGGAGGACCGATCTGGCAACAGGTAATCTCTCTTGAGAGGAGTATGTGAGGGCGCATTCCCCAGTGAGGGAACAGTAGGCGTTGGTTCGACCTAGGGTTTCCGGAGGAAATCTGAAGTCAAAACTGGATAGTCCAAAGACTATCAACTTAATCATTTAATATTATTTGCTCTATTTACCTAACTCTGTTTTACAGGAAACTAATAGTTCTGCAGGGTCGGACTCAGCCTTGATCAGTCGATCGAACGACTTGATTGGTCGACCGAACCCCAGTACACAAAGGATCAGAATCTTGCTCTCGATGAAGGGTTGACCAGAGGGATCAATCGACCGAACCTCGGGATCGATCGACTGAACCGAAGATAGACAGAGACCTGGTCGAGTGAGTTGATCGGATCAGATGAGGCAAAGACCATCGACTGATCGGTCGACCAAACAGAGGGATTGGTCAACTGAACGTCGACGTTATCTATAGAGGCTGCATCTGGACGGAAGGTCGGGCAAGTTCAGCAGCTTCGGTCGACTGAACCAGGGTATCAGTTGACTGATCCGGGTCGAGTCAAGGCTTGATCCCTAAGATCAGGGGATCTGGATCAGGCTTGAAGCTGCTATAAAAAAGAGTCTCGGCTAGCTACTTCGACAACAATTCTGAGATCAAGAACAAACAACTGCGCGCACTCCGAAACATCTAAACATTGCTCCGACGATAATCAAAGCCAGAAGATTGATTTCACCAAATCGTTAGTAACTAGTTGTAATTCATATTTGTAAAGCTTCATACTTATATTGTTTCTTTGTAAAGCTTTCCGAACTTATAGTGATTGGCCATCGAAAGTGATCAATGATCGCGGGCCTTGGAGTAGGAGTTACCACAAGCTCCAAACCATGTAAAAGAAGTTGTGTTAGCGAATACCTTTGGTTCTTTCTTTATTTCTGCTACGTACTTACTTTGAGTTTTACGAAACGAACGAAAAAACAACGCGTGCTATTCACCCCCCCCCCCCCCCCCCCCCCTCTAGCATGTCTACGATCCTACAGATCGGATGACTCGAAAGAGCAACTCAGTGGTAGACAGACTTCTTTGATCCAGCAGCAAGAAATCAAAGCAATCAGAATGCCAATCGGATGCGTAGAAGCTTGTATATAAGCTGGTTCTTGAAGCTTGGTCGAGACACCTTTATAAAAGGTGCGGAAGGTGCCTTCCATACCCTTGAAGGTGCCTCCAACCTGTAAAGTTTGATCCCAAACTCATTGCTCCTTATCTATGATGAAATCTGAATTTTATCTTGTGAAAGGCGCCTCGGGCATTGTTCACCCGAGGTATTTTATGCACCTTTTGCCCTACAAAATGTGTTAGTCCAATAAACCAAATAATAGTCTACAAGACAGTGTTAGCACAATAATAATGAGTAGTAATTAGACCCTATCTCCCTAAGACCAGGATCTAGTAAGGGTCTCAATTTAGGTTTTCGAAATGGACCTAAATTGAATCGATGCTTATTGTCCATTCGAATGGGGATATGTTCTCACTTAGTTACTCTCCTCTAGTGACTTACCTCTACTTATTGGGTGTAGAGTTACATCCGGAATAACACATCCAGACTTCAAGAATCAAACATCCTGACATATTAGAGTTACACATCCAGTCTTCTCCAATAGAGAATCACACATCCCGACCTTTGCCAGAATCCCACATCTGGACTTCAACTTATTGGGAATTAAACATCTCGACTTGCTAGAATCACACATCTAGTCTTCAACCAATCAGGAATCGAACATCCTGACTGGCGTTAGTCAACCCTGCACACTCGGTAATAAGGTTAGATCGCAACATGTCTAACTTTAACTTATTTATCATTCATCAAAACTCAGGTTTGACCATTGGTGTCAATTGCATTAATAATCTCTCCCTTTTTGATTCAATGATAACGTAGGTTAAAGTTAGAAAAATAATGCAAAAGGAATAGAAATAAAAGAATGAGGAAGTTCTATTCTATTCTCTTGAGCATTTTAGGGTTAAGGTGTTCAAATTTATAATTTTACCTTTAGGTTTTCTTATTTAACTTATAATTCTCTCCCTTTGACATTCATAAAAAAAAAGTGCAAATATACCAAAGTATTGAAACACACAAGAGAGTATAAACTTTTCAAAATAAGTATAAAAACTTATAAATTTACTGTAGGGGGGATCTTAGTGTTTTAAAAAAATCCACTTAATTTTGAAAAAGTATTCAGGAAAATTGATAACAAGTTTTAAAAGCAAACTTTTATAAAATTTATAGTAGTTTAAAGTTTTAAAGTGGCCCAGATATTTTTAAAGTAGTTTTCAAATATACTAACTTTTTAAAATATTTTAAGATTGGTTTGCAAAGTACATTTCAAAATAATTTTCAAAATGAACTTTTTCAACAATTGCAAAAGTGCTTTTAAAAAATTTCTAAGACTTCAAAAGATTTTAAAAAAATCTTTTAACCAAGAATTTAGAAAGATTTTCAAAATATGTTAAATAAGAACTTAGAATTATCTTCAAAATACTTTAAACAAGAGTTTTAAACTTAGAAATATTTTTAAAATACTTTAAATAAGAGTTTTTAACTTAGAAATATTTTTAAAATACTTTAAACAAGAGTTTTAACTTAGAAATATTTTCAAACACAATTTTCAAATTTGAAAATAGAATTTTAGGAAGTTTCAAAATATATTTTTAAAATTATTCTTCAAATATTCTCCTCCTGAACTTGATATTATTTAAGAAAAATATTCATCTAGAAATTATCCTTAAATATCTAACCGTTAGTTACTAACTAACTATCAGAAGATAACAATGTTCACTTGGCTAGTCAAGTTAAGTAAATGTATCCAGTTAGTGTTTGACTAAAATGGATTACTTAACCTAATCACCGTCATTTTGGTATTTTTCATCCAGATTTGTGTTGATGCACTGATATAAGTATCTTAAGTCGAGGGAATTTGCCTACCCATCTCATGTCATTCTAAGTTTTTTAATACATAATCAAGGTAGACCTAATGTGTTAGTGAGATGCTCGATACATAGAACTATATGAACATGTTTTCTAAGGATTAGATCTAGTCTAAGGCCAAAATTAATTTTGAAATTTTAAGAAAATGAGAATTTTTAGAAAAAACATAAGTAAAAAAATTTCCCCTAGAATTTTTAAATCATTTGAAAATTATTTGGAAAATTACAGCCCTAGTCTTAAAAATATTTCCTAGATTATTCAAATAAAATGGAAAAAAGTAGATAATTATGCAGATCAAGTCAACCAAATATACAATATATAACAGTGTAAAAAAAAATTAGGTCTGATCATCGTCAGCAGGTGGAGGTGGGGGCTGCTCAGGTGCTCGTAAAGCCTGAAGAATCTACTGAAATCCGGTGGTCATCTCCTCCCAGAGAAAGGAGAATCCAATGGTCATCTCTCTCCGGAGAGTGCTGAATCCGTCCGAGACTGACTGCCGGATCTGTGCGGAAGGCTCCTCAAGTCAAGCAAGTCGATCCTCGATGGATAGTGAAGTCAAGGTCGAGGGCTGAGTCGAGGTCGAGGCTGGGTCAGAGTCAGAGGGTATCCAAAGATTTCCTCAGCCGTAAATGTTGGCATCTCCTCTCCCTCGGCTGGAATGATAGGTGGAAAATCCTCCTCAACCTCGCTTGGTACGTCTGGCTATGGTCCCACTCTCCACGCTAGTTCCCCCTGAGCGGCAACATCTATATGTACTAATGCAAGCTGATGCTGACCAATCTCATCATATGCACTAAGGGGAGTGGATGTACCCTGAGTCATATCTGCCCCTATGGTCGAGAATATGTAAGTCAAAATATGACAGTAGGGCATATGAACCTGTCACCTAGTAATAATACTAACTACATGGATGACATTCTAAAACATGTATAATGCAATATCAATGTCTAGACATTGACATAGTGCATACATGAAGGAGTGGGACGATCACATCATCGCAAGATCGCGAGATGTGATCAACAAATACAAGTGGTCAAGACTCGATACAGGACATTGTCCTGAACCCTAAGAGAAAGTGACCTAAAGTCAGTCACAATAGGTAGTCTCTCCTCCTAAAAAAATACATGTAGATAGAATCCAATGTAATGTGGGAGTAGGGTTCACCAAATGATAAATCCCTACTAGGGTAACACAAAAATGTACAAGCGGACCTCCTAAGTCTTAGGCTATTATACAATAGAATAGGGGAGAAGTTAAAATCCTTCATACCAACTCTAGTGGAGTATGTCAAGTCATCAACTTCAACTAGATTGTTCTAAAATTATGCACACAAGTCTAAGTTTACTGAATGACTATAATAAACTAGTCTATCTAACTGGTAATAGTCAATGACCTCTATGATAGAGGCACAATATCTAGTGAAGAATGACCTACTCAAAAACCAAGATTTAAGTGGAATATATGAATACTTTATGAAATCTAGTCTAAGTTGCTCAGTTGAAAATCTAGCATCAGTAGAGGGGATGCTACTAGAACTAGGCTGTGACAAAATAATATTATGTCATTTCCTAAAATAATTTATACATGCAAACATAACAACATATAGATAGCTAAAACTAACTAGATAGTTGAGTTAGAGTGTACCGAGGATGTATTGTTGGGAATCCTGGACAAAAAAAAAAGGAAGAAAAGGTGAATAAATCTGGCTAGAAGGTGTCTTAAAAGGGGAAAGTTTGCAACAGAGAAAGTCTCTATACACTAAAAAAAATCTAGTTGAAGGCACCTTCAATCTGATGGAAGGCACCTTTCATGAGCTATGGAATTTTTTTCGCCCTTTTAAGAGCGCCTCCGATTGTATCAGAGGTGCCTTCGGTGACATTTTTTTTTAATTTGTTAAGCTTTAGTTTTGCATTTAGATTTTGAGTTAATTGAGTCTAGTTTTAATTTTAAATTTAATTTAATTTAATTAGAACTTAATTTGAATTTAAATTTAACTTTACTTTAATTTTAATTTAATTTTACTTTAATTTAATTTGAATCTTAAATTTAATTCTTAGTCATTTCGCCCGATTTATATTTTCAATCAGGAAATCTTCTAATTTTGTGAGATGAGTTAGGTTGAATTTCAAGGTTTGGTTTAACTTGTGTTAGATTTAAATTTAGCTTTGATTCAACAAATAGACATTCTTTGAACAAACTTCTAAACTATAATGAGTCACCTGGACATCATTAGAGTAACCACGCTTTCAAAAATTTTCAAATAGTCCTATTCTCTGAATTTAATATAAAACTTTTGTCTAACCAATTATGATTAATAAGGGATAGCTTTAGTTAGTTTTACTAAGCCCAATGCATCAGTCAAAGTCATATCTTTCTAGACATGCATAGATAGAGCTTTCCTAACCTACTATCATGCAAAACTTCACCAGTACCATTTATCAAGTTAAGCTGTTATCCTTATTTAGTCTAATCCTAATTATCCGACTAGGTAAATTATTATATTGGGATGTGCCAACTAGTTTGGAGCCTCCCCTAAATTATTGAACTTTGAGTTTAGGTTTTAGATTTATGTCGATTTGCTTTATAGTTATAGTAGTAGACTTGGTTATAGTTTGAGTTTACATTGATTTTGTTCTTGTTTAGTTTAGGTTTGAATTTATTTTTAGAGGTCTAATTTTTAAGGTTTAATTTTTGAGGTTGATATTAATTTATTTATATAGTAAATTTTATCTTTTGGTACATAGTATTGATTGAGTCCTACTTGCGTGGTTATACACGCTTTCGGTACCCAAGCTTTAGTTAATTTTGAATTTTGAGTTAAAGTTAAAAAGTATTTAAATGTAGAGTTGAACTTGTATCCCAGTTTGATTTTATTGTACATAGCTCTTTGAGATCCAAGCATCATGTTTAGGTGCTTGGTTCCCGAGGTAAACCTCCTTTGAGCTTGTTGACTTGATTTTTCATAACAGAGTTTTCTTCCTCAATTTTTGTAACTTGAGTTAAACTTTTGCCTTGGACTTGGCTAGTTATCGAGTTCATGTTGAGTTGTTTCTTAAGGATGTTATTTTCCTTTAGGGGTTATTTAGCGTGTTCCTCGATTTTAATTAATTTTTTATTTAGGCAAACAATTACTTTAAATGAATTGACACTAAAAAAGGAATTTACCTCGGGTCAATCTGACCCTGAAGATTCATGTCTCGACTCATATTCAGACTCGTCTTCTTCGTTCGATTCACCTCCGATTGCCATCAGTACGAGGTAGCTTGCTTGCTTTAGTTCGTCTACTCCTGATTCGTCCGAAGACTCATCCCAAGTCACTTTTAGTGCTTTCTTTTGCATTACCTTCTTTATTTGGTCTTCGTTCGGGCATTTGTGTTTGAAGTGCTCTTTCTTGTTGCGACCATAGCATATGACATTTGCCTTTGAGTTGTTGGATGCAGACTTGGATATCTTCTTCATGTCACATTTGGTAAAGCTTTTCTTATATCTACTAAACATCTTCCTTACCAGGTTCACTAGTTGCTCTTCTTCGTTTGATTCTGATTTAGTTTCAGTTTTAGCTTCGGGTTTAGTTCCCTTTGATGTACCTATAAAAAAAGTAATTACTTTCTTGACCTTTGTTCCATCAGTTTGTTAATGTAACTCTAATTCATAAAATAATTCATCTATTTTTAATTTAGAGAGGTTCCTCGAAGCCTTATAGGCATCTATGATCGATGCCCACAGTGCATTTCGAGAGAACGAGTTAAGAGCGTACCTTATTATGTCCTAGTTTTTTATCTGGTGTCCAATTAGGTGAAAGTCATTGAGGATGTCCTTGATTCGAGCGTGAAGTTTGATTCGCAGTCTCACCGTCCTTCATTTTAATGTTAAATAATGAATTAAGAAGTAGGTCGCATTTCGTTACCTTTAAATCGGGAGATCCCTTTGACGTACTTGTAAAAAATTGATTCCTTTCTCGACCTTTGGGCGATTAGTTTGTTAATGTAGCTCTAATTCATAAAATAATTCATCTAGTTTTAATTTACAGAGGTTCCTCAAAAACTTATAGGCATCTATGATCGATGCCCACAGTGCATTTCGAGGGAATGAGTTAAGAGCGTACCTTATTATGTCCCGATTTTTGATCTAGCGTCCGATTATGTGAAGACCGTTAAGGATGTCCTTGATTCGAGCGTGGAGCTGATTCATGGTCTCACCATCTTGTATTTTAATGTTAAATAATGAATTAAGAAGTAGGTCGCATTTCATTACCTTCAAATCAGGAGTTCCTTCATGTAGCTCGATGAGCTTATCCTATAGCTCCTTTGTGTTCTCGTGTGGGTTGACTCGGTTGAGTTCTTCTTTTGTGAGTCTGCACTAGATCATGTTCAATGCTTTTGAGTCAATCTAGGTTTTTTTTTTTTTTATCTTATGGATTCCATCTTTCTAGATCGAGTGGTACTTTTGTTGCTTCATCTATAGGCACCCAGTACCCTCATCGGATGATGAATTATTGCTCGATGTCCGTCTTCAAGTAAACTTCCATTCTCTTCTTCCAATATGGAAAGTCATTTCCGTTGAAGAGAGGAAGACAAGCGGTGTTGAATCCTTCAAGTTGGCCATTTGATTGCTGAAAAAGAAAGCTAGAAGGAGGTACCAAGACTTAGTCTTGGATTAGTAGTGTTTAAGAAAAAAATATCAATGACTTGAGTGGTATTGCACTGATTTTGAGTAAAAACTAAATGAGAAATAGTTATTTGAAAGGGTAAGTTCTACCAATTTAAATAAGATACAAAAGCTCAAAAATTCTTAAAAAATGATTTCCTCAGCTTGATTGATGGTTGCACCAATTCAGAACAGAACCTGCTCTGATACCACTTGTTGGATCGAGACTCACGTGGGGGGGGGGGGGGGGGAATCACATGATTTTCAAAAGTCTGACTTTTTTTTTCTTTGAAAAACAAAGTGCGTAGCGGAAATAAAACCAAACAAGAAACAAAAATAAAAACAAACAAGAAACAGAAAGTAACAGACACAAAAGCAAGCGGTTTTACTTAGTTCAGAGTTTTCGGCGACTCCTACTCCAAGACGCAGGTCCCGCGAATCTATCGATGGGTAATCTACTAAATATCTCTTCCAAAACTATCGGAAGACGTAATTGAGTACAAAAAATAGGGACAGTGTAACAACCTACACTTCCCATTTAGAGCAGTAGTATAAAGAATACATCACTAATAAAATGTTACCAACAAGTTAGAGCACTCGGTGTGTTGCTGTCGGTTCGCCGGAGATGATCGGATGACTCGAAAGAGCAGTTCGGTAGTAGATAGACTTCTTTGACGTAGCAGTAGGAAATCAGAGAAATTAGAATGTTAATCGGACGCGTAGAAGCTTGTATATAAGTTGGTTCTTGAAGCTTGGTCGAGACACCCTTATAAAAGGTGTGGAAGGCGCTTTCCATTGCCTTGAAGGCACCTCCAACCTATAAAGTTTGATCCCAAACTCATTGCTCTTTATCTGCGATGAAGTCTGAATTTTATCTTGCAAAAGTCGCTTTCCATGGCACTGAAGGCGCCTTCCATAAACAGTGCAGAAGGTGCCTTCTATAGCATGGAAGGTGCTTCGAGCATTGTTCACCCGAGGTCTTTTGTGCTCCTTTTATCCTGTAAAATGTGTTATTCCAATAAATCAAATAATAGTCTGCAAGATAGTGTTAGCACAATAATAATGAGTAGTAGTAATTAGACCCTGTCTTCCCGAGACTAGGATCTAGTAAGGGTCTCAATTTATATTTCCGAAATGAACCTAAATTAGATCGACGTCTATTGTCCCTTCGAACGGGGATGCATCCTCACTTAGTCACTCTCCTCCAGTGACTTACTTCTACTTACCGGGTGTAGAGTTACCTCTAGAATCACACATCCGGACTTCAGAAATCAAATATCCTAACTTATTAGAATTGCACATCTGGTCTTCTCCAATCGGGAATAAACATCCCAACCTACCAGAATCGCACATCCAATCTTCTCCAATCGGGAATCGCACATCCCGACCCTTACTAGAATCCCACATCTAGACTTTAACTTGCCAGGAATCGAACATCCCGACTTACTAGAATCACACATCCGATCTTCAACCAATCAGGAATTGAACATCCCAACTGGGGTTAGTCAATCTTGCACACTCGGTAACAAGGTTAGATTGCAACACGTCTAACTTTAACCTATTATCATTCATCAAAACTCAGGTTTTACCATTGGTGCCAACTGCACTAACATTTACCATGCATATCGAAGCGGTCACAGTGATGAGAATATATTGCAGCTTGTATGTGAAAAATATCGCAAGGAAAATAATGACACTGTTTTTAATCTTAAGCATGTATGGAGAATCATCAAAGACCGTCCAATGTTTACTTCACAAATATGAACTTAACCTTCAATTTTTAGTATTATTTCATTTTTAGCTAATGTAAATTTCAATTAATGTAATTCTCTCATCATTTAATAAAATTTTTAATTAATATAATATAGCTGTTGTAAAGTATCTATTTGGAAAGTAGTTGTTGAAACATAGTTATTACAAAGTAGTCGTTAGAAACTAGTCGTTGCATAATAAAAATAATACACACACACACACAAGGACACACCCACCTTGTGTTATACAACTCTTCATTATAAAAACATAACATTTGGAAAATACATATCCTTAATTTCGTTTCCTCTAAAATGTCTCAAAATTCTAGCGACTCCAACTATAACTCTAGCTTCACAAGTGAAAATGAAGTCCAAGTTTAAGTTGATGACCAAGATTATGATCCGGGGGAAGAACTAATAAAATTGATACATCAACAAAGTCGAGAAATACTTGTAGCATATTAAAGTAATAATGAGATCCTATGAATGAGAAGGTTCATCCAAAGAAATGGTAAAGTCGGGCACAAGAGACTCATTAATGATTATTTCTCCACAAACCCAATGAATCCATATCAAATATTTTGAAGATCATTTCAAATGCGAAGAGAATTATTCCTTCGCTTAGTGAATGCACTTGAGAATCGTTCATAAAATTTTCAACATAGGGATGATGTTGCGTGAATAAAAGGCTTGTCACCACTACAAAAAGACATGGTTGTGATTCATCAATTGACTTATGGAGTCTTTGCTAACCATCTTGGTGAGTACCTGTTAGTGCAATTATTTTCGAGTCAAGCTTGACCAGTTTAACTAAGCTAAAGTTAATTCGAGCTTGAGTTTCAATGTTTGATAATATTGAGAAGAGAAGTCAAGTACGTTAAGGGGTGACTAGATACTTGTTTGGAAAAGTCTTAACTGAAGGTTAGACAATAGAAAGTCCTAGTAGGGCTAGACAGTAAAAACCTAGTGGGAACTAGATAATGGAAGTCCTAGAGGGTCTAGACAGTGAAGACCTAGTTGGGAACTAGGCAGATGAAGTGCTAGCGGGTCTATGCAATGGAAGACCTAGTTGGGAACTAAGCAATAGAAGTCTTAGCAGGGCTAGGCAAGGAAAAATCTAAGTGGGTCAAAAGTTGACCGGACACTTGGTGATCAAAAGTTCAACGAGAAGTTTACATGAGATGGAAAGTCCAAGTGGATCAAGGATTGATTAGACACTTGATGAAGAAGCTGTAGTAGGTCAAGAGTGATCTAACGCTAAGCAACGACAAGTCCCAACGAGTCACAATTGGCTGGATGTTAGTTAAAAGAACCCTAAACTCGAGTTCAGAGTTTAGGGTTAGATAATTGATTTGCCCAATCGATTGGGTGCTTGTCGCGAAGCACAATAAGACGTGGACTCAAATGGCTAATTGATTCAGTCTTATGTGAATTGATTGGGCAATCGATTCAGGGTGTTTTCACAAGAGAGAAGAGGAACCAGAATTGATTGGAGCAATCGATTCGGCCTTCCCCAATCAATTAGGAGAGTTTGGGAATCGATTAGGCTGCTTTCTCTCATGAACAGAAAGTGTTGAAACCCCAAGGTGTTTTGATGTGATCAAACAAGCTAAGTTAGGTCCTGCGTTTGTTTAACCCTTGTGTCTAAGTGTGCAGGAGCTTAGGAACACAGGAAGTCGAGCGGAAGACGCGGCTAGCGAGAAGGACGGCACGGGAGAGAGCCGACGGGCTCGGTGCGTCCGAGGGACGAGGTGTCCGCGGAAGAGTACACCGGTGGACGAGAAAAGCGTGCGCGGCGCTCGAGGGACGAGAAACCGGGAAGGAAGGCTACTCGAGGAGAAGGCCGGAACATGGGTTCGGGTGAGCCCTATTCCGGAAGGCCGAGATCACCCAAGCTAGTGGAGCCGGAGCGAACAGACCCGGACCGAGACTGGGACTTAACGGAGAAATGATCCCGGACAAAAAGTCAACCGCAGTTGACTTTTTGCTCCAGGGCGCCCGGAACCATTCCGAGCGCCCGGAGCTGTCCGGGGCGCCCGGAACATGATTTTGACCAGGATCGTGATTTTCGCAATCTGATCGTTGTGGGATAAAATTTATCCCCCCGGGGGCGCTCGGAACCACTTCCAGGCGCCCGGACCAGTACTATAAATAAAGTACTGATCCGTACATTGAAAGCAACGAACTTGTAATCAATTCTTTCTGTGCTTCCAATTCTGTTCTTTTCATTTGTGCTGTCAACGCTGTAAAGAGGCTACTCCGCCCAGAGGAGAATCAGATAGTGCGCTTACATTCCTTGGATTAGCAATCCCCTGATTGCAAACCAAGTAAAACTCTGGTGTCTGTTTTTCTTTACTTAGTCTCTTTTATTTATTTATTACAAGTGTTAATTATATAGTTGAAGTCCGAGAAAGGTTCGAGTTTTATTTTGTAGGGCAATTCACCCCTCCCCTCTTGCCGACCTCCAAAGGGACCAACAAGTGGTATCAGAGCCGAGTACGCTTCAGGAGGACTAACCGCCGATCGAAGCAACAAGATGGCCGGACCAAGCATCGTCCCACCAAAATTCGAGGGGAACTTCGCAGACTGGAAGCGTTGTATGGAGGTATTCCTAAAAACAGATTTTGAAATTCGGTTTATTATGAAATATGATTTTTTAGCTCCAATAGATAAAGATGGAAAAGAAAAAGAAGAGAGCGATTGGACAAAGAAGGAGCAGAATGAGTCGGTAGCAAACAGCCGTGCGGAACATCACCTGCTGAGCGTGTTACCGCCTCAAGAGGTCAACCGCATCGGAAACTATTTATCTGCTAAAGAACTTTGGGAGAAGTTCTTGGAACTCCACGAAGGCACGTCCGAAGCAAAGCTCGCTAGAAGGGACATCCTCCGCAACAAACTGATGAATATCCGTCTGGAGAAAGGTGAGAAAGTAGCCGGTCTACATGCAAAGGTAAAAGAACTAGTTACTGGTCTCGAAAACCTTGGTGAAACGGTAACAAACCGAGACACTATACGCTACGCGCTCAACGCGTTTCCAAGAACTCCGGAGTGGACATCAATCGTCGATGCTTACTACATCTCAAAAGACCTGGAGGTAAGTACTTTAGAAGAGTTGTTTTCTACCCTTGAATTACACGAAACTAGATATGCAGAGATATCAAAGGACACAACCCAGACTATGGCGCTGAACGCAACCAACAAGGATGAACCCGAGTCAGACTTCGAAGACGATCAAGAAGCGTATATGGTAAGAAACTTTAAAAAGTTTTTTAGATCTAATAAATTTAAAATACAGAATAAAAAGAATCAAAAAGGTAGAAGAAAGGTACGGTGCTACCAGTGTCAGAAGGAGGGACACCTAAGGGAAGACTGCCCAGAACTTAAGAAGGTCAAAATGAAGACACCTAAGAAACACAACCTAAAAGCAACTTGGGATGACACTTCTTCATCTGAATTAGAAGCTCAAGAATATGCGGGGATTGCACTGATGGCAAGCCACGAAGGACAAAGTACATCAGAACCCAGCATTGATGAAGGGGGAGCAACCTCAGATGGAAGTAGCGAAGCAGGGGGAGATTCAGGCTTCAAGTCTGATATGGTAAGTGAGGTATGCCTCTTACCCCCTGATGAACTTTACTTTGGTATCAAAGCTATGACTAAATCCATGTATAAATTAGAAAATAAAAATGGCAAATTAGAAAATGAAATTTTAGAAACAAAGAGAATTTTGGCAAAATCATGTCTTATAGAGGATTTTGAAAAATTGAAAATTGAAAATGAAAAACTAAAAGAAGAAATAGAAAGATTGAAAAAATCCAATGGTTCAAATATTTCAACTTTTAGAAATTATAGAGGTTTAAATTGGTATTATAGATTTCATCAAAGTCAAATTAGAAATATATCAAAAATCTATATACCTAGAAAATACTTGGTTAATCCTGTAGGTAGGAACCTCTACTGGGTTCCAAAAACCTGTTTAACTTAAAATTAAAGTCAGACTTAGCATTTTCAGCAAGGAAATTAAACAACTAATTTCTTTATGAGGCTTTGTCTAAGGAAGTGGTTGTTGCTCCAATAACCAAGAAGGCCTAGTGCCTCGCCACGACCTGGAAGTCAAGTATCGAAATGAAAAGTTTAATTGACTAACCTGAAAAAACATTTAATGCTTTAAAAAGAGTTTTTCAATTTATGTTAGAAAACATTTAAAAAAAAATTTTGAAATTTTTTTTATCTTAGAAATTTTTATGAAAATTGACTCAGAATTTTTTTTAAAAAAAGTTAACTTAGAAGTTTTTTTTCCTCCTTATAATTTTGCTTAAAATTGACCTAGAATTTTTCAGATAAAAACAGTCATAAGTGTTGGTATTTCAAAATTTTTCTATTAAGTTTCAAACTTAAAATTTTGTTTTTCTGAAGAGTGTTTTTACTTAAATATTTTTACACTCAAAAGTTTTGTTTGAATTAACCTTAGACTTGTTTATAATCCCAAATTTTATGTGATCAAAGGGGGAGAAGTATGTTAAGTCTAGGGGGAGGTAATATAATTTTTCATTTGAAAAATACTTGGACTTATTTGAATATAAATTGTTTTTATTTCATATGTTTACCCTAACTTAACTTGGGTTGCTCACATCAAAAAGGGGAAGATTGTTGGAACACCAAGGTGTTTTGATGTGATCAAACAAGCTAAGTTAGGTCCTGCGTTTCTTTAACCCTTGTGTCTAAGTGTGCAGGAGCTTAGGAACACAGGAAGTCGAGCGGAAGACGCGGCTAGCGAGAAGGACGGCACGGGAGAGAGCCGACGGGCTCGGTGTGTCCGAGGGACGAGGTGTCCGCGGAAGAGTACACCGGTGGACGAGAAGAGCGTGCGCGGCGCTCGAGGGACGAGAAACCGGGAAGGAAGGCTGCTCGAGGAGAAGGCCGGAACATGGGTTCGGGTGAGCCCTATTCCGGAAGGCCGAGATCACCCAAGCTAGCGGAGCCGGAGCGAACAGACCCGGACCGAGACTGGGACTTAACGGAGAAATGATCCCGGACAAAAAGTCAACCACAGTTGACTTTTTGCTCTAGGGCGCCCGGAAGCATTCCGGGCGCCCCGGAACATGATTTTGACCAGGATCGCGATTTTCGTAATTTGATCGTTGGGGGATAAAATTTATCCCCCCGGGGGCGCCCGGAACCACTTCCAGGCGCCCGGACCAGTACTATAAATAAAGTACTGATCCGTACATTGAAAGCAACGAACTTGTAATCAATTCTTTCTGTGCTTCCAATTCTGTTCTTTTCATTTGTGCTGTCAACGCTGTAAAGAGGCTACTCCGCCCAGAGGAGAATCAGATAGTGCGCTTACATTCCTTGGATTAGCAATCCCCTGATTACAAACCAAGTAAAACTCTGGTGTCTGTTTTTCTTTACTTAGTCTCTTTTATTTATTTATTACAAGTGTTAATTATATAGTTGAAATCCGAGAAAGATTCGAGTTTTATTTTGTAGAGCAATTCACCCCTCCCCTCTTGCCGGCCTCCAAAGGGACCAACAGAAAGTTTCTGAATCGATTGGGGCAATAGATTAGAAACTGTGAATCGTTGGTATGACTCACCAATCGATTAGATGTTTGAAAAAGAGTCATTCTGTATGTTAAACGGGTAGATCCTATGTGACAATCAATTAGGGGGAGGTGTTAAAGAACCATAGAAAAGGATCTTTGTGGACATTTCAAACAACAATGGTTTACGCCAATTCTTGAGTTTTGGACAACAAGTGTTGTTATACTTTCCAAGCATCAGAAGGCTAACCAAAGTAAGAAAAGAGCAAGCAAAGCAATATTCATATTGCAAAGTCATTTTCAATTTCCTTTGTAACATAGTTTGTGTCTTTTGTTTGTATTTCTTATACTTGAACTTGTACAAGACTTCTTCACCTCTTGGAAGGAGTTTTTCATAGTGTAACCGTGAAAGTGAGGAATGAACCCTTGGATTAGTCACTTCAAGGAGGTGGATACCAAGTAAAATGAATGTGTTAACATTGTCGAGTCTTTGCTTCAAGTTTCCACTACAAATCATCATCGATGAAGCGAATGAAACTATTTACTTCCTCTAGCTCTCTACGTGTCCTAACAATACCTACGTATGGGTGAATCAACTATCATCAAGTGTCTTTTCAAGTTTTGTAAATACGTGGTTGAACTAATTGGTAATCAATACTTGAGGAGGCCGAATGTTGATGATGTTCAATGTCTTCTTCAAATACATGATAAGAGGCACGACTTCCTTATCATGTTGGACAACTTTGATTGTATACACTAGGAATTAAAAAATTATCCAACTGCTTAGAAATGACAGTTTACAAGAGACCATGGGGCACTAACAATTGTGCTAGAAGCGATTGCGTCTCAAAACTTATGGATATGACATGCATTCTTTGAGGTCACTGGTTCACGCAATGATATTAACGTGTTGTACCAAAAACTCTCCCATATTGAATAACATTTTGCAAGAAAATTCTCCGAAGATTAATTTTATGGTGAACGACACTCAATATACAAATGAGTATTATCTAACAAAAGGAATATATCCGGAATGGGCTATTTTCGTGAAGATTTTTCCTTGCCCGAAGGATCCCAAGAGGAGGTTGTTTAAGGAAAGATAAAAGGCTACAAGAAAAGATGTCGAATGGACATTTGTGGTTCTCCAATCTCGGTAAGTGATTATTAACGGTCAAGCTGATTATTAGTACCGAAAAAAATTAAAATATGTTAGCATTCATTATATTGCATAACATGATTATTGACCCCGCACAACTCGTCCATGGCTCAAACCAAGGATTTCATTATTATCTCCAAAAAAAAATTCCGACCCACATGACAATCAAATACATTACAAACTTCGTGCCGACTTAGTTGAGCATATTGGACATGACAACAATAATCTATGAATTAATATTTTATATATTTTGAGACGTTTAATTTATATGTTAATTTTAATTTTAAACCATTTTTATATGTTTTACTTTATTTCAAATTTATAATAAATTTTATTTTAAAATAAACAACACTAAAAAGAATTTTTTTTAGTAATAAATATATTTAAAAATAATAATATTATGGAATAACAAGTATAAATTTAAAATTTATTTATTTATCTAATATAAAATAAGAATAAATATGAATACGTGTTTACGTTCAAATTAATACGAATGTATTAATAAAATAGAGATATTAATATAATGAATATGTTATATATGAGTTTTATACCTACGGTATATATTAATATTCAATAAATACAGATGTTTTTATACATTCTCACGTCCCTTTTCTAAAATACCCTATTTAAAATTAAATTTTGGACTTAATCGTTTTGGTAATATTTTTAATATTGAATTTTTATCATTTTGATAATATCAAAATCGTAAAGGTGAAATATAAAATAAAGATAGTTTTAATTTGAAATAATCTTACTTTTTTTTTTACTAATCATAGTAGAATAGTGTTTAATGATCCGTATATAATAGATAAATATTAATTGAATTGATAAGCAAACCTTTGGTAAGTGAAATAGGATAAGGATGGAAGGTGTGATAAATAATCATTCTTTTCCAACCATAAAATTAACACTGTTTTTATCACTTTAAATCCTTATCCCATCCCATCTACTAAACACACCAGAGTATTATAAATTCACTAAACCCTTATAAATAACTGCTGAGTCAAACTTATTACACGGGAAAAGTTGTTATCTGAGGATTAGCAGGTGTGGAGCAATTTATACATTTGATATACTCTATACCACGAGTAGAATCAATGTTTATATATATATATATATATATATATATATAAAGTTTTGTACTACGCGCAGAGGATATCATTCGTTTTATTTTTTTTATTTTTTTATATTTTTGAATTAAAAAAATAAATAAAATATTTTTTATAAATTTTATTTCTAGGGTTCAGATTTTGGATTATAATTTTTAAGCTATTTTTTATAGATTTTATCTATAGGGTTCAGACTTTCCAATTATATTATAGTGTTTGGTTAAAAAAAATTAAAATAAAATAAATTTAAGTATTTTTTGAGTATTGTAATATGTTGAGGGGATATACTAATATATTAGAAATTTATATCAAGACATGTTTATTTTTTTAATAAATAAAATATTTTTTAAAATTTTATTTCTAGGGTTCAGGCTTTGTGTTATAGTTTTTAAGTTATTTTTTTTTTAGATTTTATTTGTAGGGTTCAGTCTTCCTAATTAGGTTATAGTGTTTGGTTTAAAAAAAAAATTAAAATAAAATAAATTTAAGTATTTATTGAGTATTGTAATATGTTGAGGTGATATATTAATGTATTAGAAATTTATATAAGGAAATATTGATTTTTTTAATTTAAAATATTAAAAAAATAAAAAAAAACCGATTGATATCCTGCGCGCGCACAGTCGCGCACTGTGCGGGCGCGCAGGATATCAATCCTATATATATATATATATATATATATATATATTATTATCATCTTGCACACCTTTATATGGGCGATTATGAGCAACAATTAACATGTCGAATTGACGCGAATAAAAATTTAGTATTTTCTTTTTCTCTTCAAAATCCATGGGTATATTTTGACTCTCTCTCTCTTTTTCCTTTCCTTCATTCTCGTCACTGGTTTTCAAAACCAAAGCCCTAAACTCTCTTTCCCTCTCATCCCACTCCTCTTTTACCTCACATCAAACACTAGACCTAGGCCATCTTCTTCAGCATACCTTCTAGCATGGAGTCAGTTAGAGTTTTCGTCCAACCTATACTGCTCATCTCGCTCCTCTCCTTTTTCAACTTGTATTTCTTAATGACGCATTCCATAGGAGTTTATCAAGAGCTGGAATGCGCCATTTTGAAATGCCAGCACCACCTGTGTGTTGGTTATCTTCAAAATATTGATTTAGAAAGTGCCGTCGATCAACAGTGTGTTGGTTTTCTTTTAAAACCAGCACCAATGTGGTGATTTTGTTCTGGGTTTCTTTCAAAATCGAGCAACAATATGCCAGTGCTACTATTGAAAGAACAACAGCATGTTGGTGGTGGTTTTTGAAAGAAAATCAGCTACGTGCCACTGTTCTTTCAATACCAGCACCAACGTGACACTGTTCTTTCAATACCAGCACTAATGTGATGCTGTTCTTTTAATGCCACCACCAAGTTGCTGTTGTTCTTTTAGTACCATCACCAACGTGTTGCTATTCTTTCAATACCAGCACCAACATATTGCTATTCTTTGAAAACCAATACTAACGTTGGTGTTGGTTTGCAAAGACCAGCAGCATGCTGGTGTTAAGTTTTTATTTTTTTTAAAAAAACAACCAAATACAATTATCTTGACTAATACATCCAAAGTAAGAAAACCATTGCTTAAGAAACTTCTAAATAACATTTAAGCTCGACTTATATCTATTCAGTAATTGATATACTATTTGTGCTCTCCCTTGTACTATTGCTCGATTATTTGAATCAGACATCTACATTAATTGAAGAAAATCACTGTGATACTCAATTATGCATTCCCTAAGTTGATGATGATCAAAAACCAAAAACTAGGAGGAAGAGGCATTTTCATTCTATAATCAATATGCACAAGAAGCCAAATTTAATGCAAAAATAAGCAATCGCAGAAAAAAATAAAAAAAACTAATGAAGTATCTGTTGGATCGAGACCGCGCTAGAGGGGGGGGTGAATAGTACTTGTGGCTTTCACACGTTTCGGATTCGAAAAACATTAAAAATAAAGCAACGGAAATAAGTAAAGCAATCACACAGAAGACACCAAGTGTTTACTTGGTTCGGAGCCTAAGGTTACTCCTACTCCAAGGCCCGCGATCGTTGATTGCTTTCGGTGGGCAACAACTATAATATCGCAAAGAGTACAATAAATGATTACAATTAGATGCATAATTAACAGTAGTTAAATATACCAACGACAAAAAGAAATGGCAGATTCTAGGCTCCGGGTCATTGGGGCGTTGCTACAGCACTTCTAGGCATCTTTCAAGCAACACATAGTAGCCAGATCACTTTGAAATCGTTGTTATGAGCTTCTGGTCAAAGAGGCCTTAAATAGGCCATTGAGGGTGCCTCCAAATCCTCATGGAGGCGCCTCAAAGGTGAAGTCCCATCCCTCTTCGTACGCTGCGATAAGCCTCCGCTGCCTGCTGCTTGTCCTGCCTAGAGGCGCCTTCATCGCTCCATGGAGGCACCTTGGATGCTAGGCTTAAGGCGCCTCAGCCTCCCTTTAGGGCGCCTCCAAGCTTGCTGCGCAGACATCTTCTACCTTACACCCGAGGTGCCTCAAGCTGCATGAGGGCGCCTCGGGTACTGCACATCCGAGGCATGATGTGCACTTTAGTCCCTGCAAAATATGTTAGTCCACAAAACACACACATACCTTGCAAGACAAAGTTAGCATGATATAAATACAATAAATGAAGTATTTGACAGTCTCCGGACTGTCCGGTTCTGACTTTGGATTTTCTACCGGAAACTCTAGGTCGAACCGACGCCTACTGTTCCCTCTTCCGGGGAATGCGTCCTCACTTACTCCACTCAGGAGAGTATACCTATTACCAGTTTGATCCTCCAGATCGACTGGACTTTTGCTCAGCACCCGAGTCTTCAAGACTTTCTGCTGGACGTCCGCTTCCCGACCCACCCAGTCTTTCACTTGGTTCGCGACACCAGAATTTTCCACCTAGAGTCCTCGACCCTAGGACTTTTGCCCGAAGACCTCGACCCGCCTAGACTTTCTGCATAAGGTTACCACCCCTTATGACCTAAGGTTGCCACACCCTAGGATTTTTCTGTTAGAGTGTATACTAAAAGTTTATCTTTTTGTATAAACATTTATTTTGAAATAAGAATCACATTGGTCAAATGTCTACATTTACGTTAAGTGTAGTTGTCCATTTAATTTATATTGTAGATAACATGGTGTGTGGTGCCACACAGAAGATCATGTTATCAGTTCCTTATAAATTATAAATAATAGCTCACAACCAAGATGGAATGAGACAAACCATTGGAGTGGTTGTAGTGTAATTTGGTATTAGTTTATCTTAACTATAAAATTACACTAGTACACTATGAGTGTATTGAGCAGAACCATTTGAGGTAGTTTGTTTTTATATTGACTACATAAAAGAACAAAACCTCTGTTATTATGGAAATATGTACTCTTAATCATGATATAATAACAAGCACGTATACTTAATATTTATTTTTTTAATTTATCAAAGGGTGAGATTTAGTTCGTTAAATCAATAGGCCCGATAAGTTGGGAAGTGATATTATTTATATGGTGTGTTGTTGATTATAGAATGAAACTATGTCCTAGTAATCTAGGTTGGTGATGTCCCCTTGAGGAGCTTATAAGGATTGTCATGTAAACCTTGCAGGTGGACTTAGTCTGACATGACAATAAGGTTGAGTGGTACTACTCTTGGAGTTGGATATTAATTAAGTGAGTTGTCAGTAACTCATTTAATTAGTGGACATTCGATATCTTAAACAGAGGGAGACTAATGCACTCATGATAAGAAGGGGCCCATATTGGAATATGGGATTGGTGCGGTAGTGCAATAATAACTCTTTAGTGGTATGAGTTATTATTGATGAACTTGAGTTGGGTGTTCGGGGCGAACATGGGAAGCTCAAGCTCATCGGGAAACCAAAACCAATTTCTCCTCTCGGTCCCTATTTCAACCTCTTATTTATAAAGCCTTATATTCACTTAAAGTCAAGCTTCTTACCCATCTTGTTGTGATCAGCCAAGCCAAGCTTAGAGCCTAAGCTAGGGCTGACCAAGTCAAAGGATGGAGCCAAGTTGTGGCTGGCCAAGCTTGGAGCCCAAGCTAGGTGGTCGGCCACATAAAATATAAAAGGGTATTTTAAATTTTAAAATCTTTCCTTTTGTGGAAGCCATGGTTTTAAAAGAGAGTTTTTAAATTTTAAAATCTTTCCTTTTATAGCTTTCTACAAAGGATTAAGAGAGAGATTTGATATCTTTCCTTATTTGTAGTTAAAAGAAAGATTTTAATTTTTTGATAAAACTTTCCTTTTTGTAACCATCCACATATTTTAAAAGAGAGATTTTAATTTATAAAATTTTCCTTTTATAACCAACAAGGGATTTAAAAGAGAAATTTTTATTAAAAATTTTCTTAACGGAAACAAATAAGGAAGTTTTAATTTTATGTTTAAAACTTTCCTTATTTGGAGCACATGTGTAGGGCCGGCCATGACAAGCATTAAAAGGAAGTTTAATTTTTTTGTTTTAAAACTTTCCTTTTTAGTCATTGGCAAGGAAAATAAGGAAGTTTTAATTATGTTTAAAATTTTCCTATTTTTGCCAAGACCAAGGATTATAAAAGAGATGGAGGGGGTGCCTCATGGAAAAACACATCTTCTATTCCTCTCTTCCAATCCTTTGGTGGCCGACCCTTATCCTTTTCTTTTCTCCTTTTATTTTCTCTCTTGGAGGCTGGTGGCATCAAGCATTGCTTTCTCTTGGTGGCCGGTTGCTTGAAGGAGAAGAATGAGAGAAGGAAGCTCTCTTGTCTAGCATCCCTTGGAGGTTAGTGGTGGCCGAAACTTGGAAACAAAGGAAGAAGCTTGGGTGGATTTCATCTTGGAAGATCGTCGCCCACACGACGCCCAAGAGAAGGAGAGGAATACAGCAGAAGATCAAGAGGTCTATAAACTACAAAAGGTATAACTAGTTATTAGTTTCCGCATCATAACTAGTTTATCTTTTGTATAGATCTTGTAAAACCAAACACAAGAGGTTATCGGTTTTAGGTTATCATTTTGTTATCGATTTTATTTTTCGATTTCATGTTTCGATATTGTGCTTCTATTGAGATCTCTATAGTTAAACCTAGTTTACTGTAAGAAGTTAAATATCTGATTTCTTTGAAAGACTTTATCTAGGAAGTAGTGGATGATCTCATACCCAAGAAGGCCTAGTGCCTCGCCATGTTTAACCGGGAAGCTGATCTTTGAAATAGATGTTTGATTAACTTTTGTAATATGATTTAACTTAGGAAGATCACATCGGTTAAACTTGGAGTAAAAATGTTAAGTATCGTTTCCAATCCAAGTTTAACTTCTGAAGGACAATTTGGATTAATAATGTTAAGAATCATTTGCAATCCAAATTTAACTTCAGTAGAGCATATGGGTAGCTAGGATAGTTCTATATTTGTACAAAATTTTTGTACAGGGGAACTAGAACGGTATTCCGAGTAGCAACCAACATTTTTCACCTGTCAAACTGTAGCTAGGACTTTCTTGCAAATTCATTCAACATATCAGATAACAAATAACCTTAAATTTGAATCCCTTTTCCATTATCAAAACTAGAGTTCGATCGTCGGATGCTTCCCGCATCAACAATCTCCCCCTTTTTGATTATGGCAACAAGAAATTCAAAGTTAAGAAAAAACATGAGGAGTAAAGAATATTTTAAGACTAAGTTAGCGTAAGCATAAGAATGTAAATAAGTGCAAGCATAACTTAGGCCTAAGCACAAGTAAGTCAAGTAAATAAATCTAAGTGCAAGAGCAATTTAACTTTAAGTACTGTGCTAAGCTCCCCCTTAATGACAACTCTCTTTAAAATTTGAGTTTTCTTATACTTAATTTAAATGTTCTTTTACTTAACTTGAATTTTTCTCTTATTCTCCCCCTTTGCCATTTATCAAAAACTATTTGGAGGGAAAGAGTAAGAAAATGGCTGTAGTAACTAACACTTTGCTAGAGAAAATTTATTTGAAAAAGTTTAGGAAAAGAAATTTTTAAAAGACTAAGTTTTTAAGAATGGTAGAAGTTTATCTTGTAAAACTTAGCTTTTAAAAGCATATAATGGAATTAGTAAAAATTAACTTAGCTTTTGATAAGCGACTTAGCTAAATTGAAAAGTACTTAGTCAATTTTGAAAAATCAGTACTTAGTCAAAATTTAAAACTTTTTGAAAAGTACTTAGTCAAATTTGGAATTTAATCCTAAGTTTTTAAAGAAGGGAATAGGAACTACTACACTTAGCTTAAAATAGGAAATTTTCTTGTAGGAAAAATTAATTTTAGAGATAAATTTAGCTAAGGGAAGGTTTTGATTTGAAAAATAATTTAGCTAAAAAGTTTGAAAAAATAGATGAGAAAACTTTAAGATAAAAGATGTTTAACAGATCTTAAAAAAATTTGATTTTAAAACTATTTGTTTTAAATATTTTTAGCTAAGGCCACTCTCACAAAAAAAATAGTCCTATAGTTTAAGCATGAGTAACTTCATTTCCTTAGCCACATGTCTAACTATTAGTTACTAGGTGTTTACCTAGATGGCAATAGTTTTCACTTGGTTAGTCAAGTCAAGTTGATGATCCAGTTAGATTTTAACTAAGACTGGATTACTTAACTTGATTAATGTTCAAAATGATTTTTTGCCTAGACTTACTGTGATGCATAGAAATAAGCATTCTGAAGTCTAGGCTGTACCTTATGCATCTCACACCATTCTAAGTTTTTCAAAACACAAACAAGTTAAGCTTAGTGTACTTGTGAGATGCTCTGGCTGAAATCTAGGGGATCATGATTTCTAGGGTTAGTGCCTAGGCTAAGTCCAAATTTTGAAATCTAACAAAAGTTAGAATTTTGTTAACATTATTTTTCCTAGAATTTTGAAAACCAACAACTAAATAATACGTATTAAAATAGAAGTAAAATAATTTGAAAGAGTAAGTTCGACTAAGCAAATATCTAAGTAAACAGAAGTACTAGGTAGATGTCCAAGTCCAATATACAATACATGGAAAGATAGAATCAGGTAGGAGGATCGTCAGCTGGTGGGTCGTCAACTGGTGGTGGAGGCTGCTTGTGTGCATGCTGCCCCTGATGAATCTCGTCTCGGAGAGAGGTAAAGCTGGAGGCTATATCTGCCCGAAGTATGCGAAAACCATCCAGAATAAGCTGTCGTGTCTGTGTGGACTGAACCTCGAGATGAGTAAGTTGGTTCTCAATCGATAAGGAGTGGATGGCTGTGTCGAGATCGAGGGCCCTGCCGAAGTGGAGTGCTATCCATGAATCTCCTCGGCTGTAAACTCCAACCAATCCTCTCCCTCGGCTGGAGCGAAGAAGGCCTGAAACTCATCGTCATCCTCGAGCTCTATCGGAGCAGCAACTGGCTGTGGCCTGCCCCTCCAAGCTAGGATCCCCTAAGCGGTGACGTCTATGCGAGCTAATCTAAGATGACGCTGCCCTAACTTGTCATAATGCCTAAGAGGGACAACTATCCCCTGGGTTGTTGGTTGCTACTCGAAAAACCTAATGGTTCCACTGTACAAAAATTTTGTACAAAAGTCTGAACCTTTTCCTAGCTACCATGTGTTCTTTTAAATTAAACTCGGATCGCCTGCGGAACTTAACACGTTTGATCCTAAGTTTAATTTATTTGTTCTTTTAGGTTTAGACTTGGATCTCCTGCGGAACTTAACACGTTCGATCCAAATCACCTAGGTTATTAATTCCATTAAATATTAATTTCCAAAATTGGCTTCCAGGACTGCATGGCGAGGCACATGGCCTTCTTGGATATGAGAACAACCACCACCGCCTAGACAAATCCTTTTAAGGAAAGTTAATATTTAATTTCCTTAAATAACTTTAGGTCAACCAAAAAGAACAATCAAATCACAAGGAAAAGAAAAATAAAAGAACACAACATCAAAAACTAATTCGAAATACTAGAATCACATGCCTCTTGTATTTGATATTTTTACATGGAGATAAAACTAAGATGATGCGGAAAACAATATTAGTTATACCTTACTTAGTAGATAATGACCTCTTGATTTTCTACCGTATTCCTCTTCTAATCTCGGACGTTGTGTGGGAACGATCTTCCGAGACGAGGACCACCTAGCACCTTCTTCTCCTTCCTTCAAGTTTCGGCCAAGCAAGACTTCCAAAGGATGAAGATCTTTTTCCACCAACCAAGCTCCAAGGGATGCAAGCTTTCTCTCCTTCTTCTCCAAGCTAAAATCCGGCCACCACTTGATCTCCAAGAGAGAAGAGAGTTTCGGCCACAAGGATGGAGAGAAGAGAAAGGGAAGAGCCGACCACACCAAGGAAGAAAAGAGGGAGAAAAATAATAGAGGTTGTTCACCTTGAAGGCACCCAAAACCCCCTCTTTTATAATCCTTAGCTTTGGCAAATAAGGAAATTTAATTACAATAAAATTTCCTTAACTTTCCTTGACATGAATTAATTAAGAAAAATTAAATAAAATTTCCTAATAGATCATGTCATGGCCGGCCACCTCATGGAGAGCAAACAAGGCAATTTTCAATCAACAATTAAAATTCCTTATTTGTCTTCGGAAATTTTTAAAAAAATAAAATTTCCCTTTAAAATCCCTTCATGGTTAATTAAAATAAAATTTCTATAATTTTAATTTTTCATCATGTGAATAATTTACAAAGAAGAAAAATAAAATATCCTTCCAATCTACAAATAAGGAAAGAGATTTAATCTTTTGTAGAAACTTATAAAAGAGATATTTTAATTTTAAATCTCTCCAATAAATTATATCTTCCACATAAGAAAATTTTAAAATTAAAATTATTTTCTAATTTAATAGGGCCGACCACCTAAGCTTGGGTTCAAGCTAGGGCCGACCACCCATGGACCAAGGTTTGGCCGGCCCTAGCTTGTTTCTCAAGCTAGCTTGGCCGGCCCCTACACCATGGGTATGAAGGTGGGTATAGGTGGGTATAGTACTCTATAACTAAGAGGCTACGATAGGGACCGAGAGGAGGAATTGGTTTTGGTCTCCCGATAAAATTAAGCATCCCGTGTTTGCCCCGAACACACAACTTAATTTTATCAATAATAATTTATTCCACTAAAGAACTATTATTGAACTACCGCACCAATCCCAAATTTCATTTTTGGGCTCCTTCTTATTATGAGTGTGTTAGTCTCCTTGTGTTTAAGATGTCGAATGTCCACTAATTAAGTGAGTTACTGACAACTTATTTAATTAATATCTTAGTCCAAGAGTAGTACCACTCAACCTTATCGTCATGTCGGACTAAATCCACCTGCAGGGTTTAACATGACAATCCTTATGAGCTCCTCTTGGGGACATTATCAACCTAGATCACTAAGACACAGTTTCCTTCTATAATCAACAACACACACTATAAGTGATATCATTTCCCAACTTATCGGGCTTATTGATTTATCGAACTAAATCTCACCCATTGATAAATTAAAGAAATAAATATCAAATATATGTGCTCGTTATTATATTAGGATTAAGAGCACACACTTCCATAATAACTGAGGTCTTGTTCCTTTATAAAGTCAGTATAAAAGAAACAACCTCTGATGATCCTACTCAATACACTCTAAGTGTATTAGTGTAATTATATAGTTAAGATAAACTAATACCTAATTACACTACGACCTTCCAATGGTTTGTTCCTTTCCATTTTGGTCGTGAGCTACTGTTTATAATTTATAAGGTACTGATAACATTATCTTCTGTACGTGACACCACATACTATGTTATCTACAATATAAATTAATTGAACAACTACAAATAAATGTAGATAATTTGACCAAATGCGATTCTTTATTCAAAATAAATGTTTACAAAAGCTTAGGCTTTCAGTATACACTCTAACATGGGTTGTATCAATCCTAAGGGTCGAGAAGATAAATGTCAAAATATGACAATAGGGCATGTGGATCTCTAGGGACATGACTAAACTAGATGCATGAATGATGTTATAGAACATATGTAATGCGATATCTATATCTAGATATTGATGCTGGCACAATGCATACAGAAAGAAGGAGTGGGATGGACGCATCTTCGAGACATCCCGAGATGTGATGGACAAAATGCATGCGGTCAGAACTCTATACATAATGTAGTCCTGAACCCTAAGAGACCTCGACCTGAAGTTAGAAACTCCAAGTGGTCTCTCCTCCCTAAAAAAATACACATAGAATGTATCTAATGTGATGTGGGAGTAGGGGACACTCTGACTGTCTAAGCTCTAAATTGGTGCAAATCAAGGAAGGAGTAAACTGGATATCCTGCCCACCAACTCTAGTGGAATAGGTCAGGTCGTCAACCTTCTCGAGGTTGTTGAAGAACTGAGCACATAGGTCCTGATTTACTGCAGTAAACCAGTTTACTAAGCTTGTAGTGCTCTATAATCTGGACTATGGGCTGACAATACTTGGTAAAGAATGACATACTCAAATATCTAGGTTTAATAGGGGGAAAAGTATGTCTGGTGAACTCAATCCTATGCCGCTCAAAGGGGAACCTAGGATCGGTGGAAGGTACACTAGCGGGAGCAAGTCCAATGTTTCGGCGTTTCCTATTTTGATTCA
Organism: Zingiber officinale; assembly: GCF_018446385.1. Lineage (NCBI taxonomy): Eukaryota > Viridiplantae > Streptophyta > Magnoliopsida > Zingiberales > Zingiberaceae > Zingiber > Zingiber officinale. The sequence goes on from NC_056004.1 coordinate 31,357,731, forward strand.
AGCAAACCATATAGCAAAGAAATGTATAAAAACAATATATACAAACAGTAGATGTGATTAGATTATACCTAGGAGGCATTCTGTGGTTTTAATGGAGGTTGAAGGAAGAAATCTGGGGTTGAAGGTGCCTTGGATGGGAGAAATCACCTTGGATTCGAGTAGAACCCGTGAGAAGAAGACGAACATAATCTGTTCTATTCGTGGCAAAAATTCGGTGTTGAGGGTGCCTTCAACGAGCTTGAAGGCGCCTTGGAGGTGTTAATAGAGGTGCCTCGGAGATGATCCGAGGCGCCCTAAGATGGGTCGGCGGGAGTTTTTCCGCCTTTCTCGAGGGTGTCTCCCTTGTGTAGGAGGCGCCTCCGAGAGGCGCCTGAGGTAATTTTTTTTAAAAGAATTTTAAATAAGTTTTTAAAAAGATTTCTAAATAAAATTTTAAAAGATTAAATAAGTTTTAAAAGATTTTTAAATAAATTTTTAAAAAGATTTTTTAAATAAATTTTTTAAATAAGTTTTAAAATAAGTTTTTAAAAGATTTTTAAATAAATTTTTAAAAGAATTTTAAATAAGTTTTTAAAAGATTTTAAATAATTTTTTTTAAATAAGTTTTTAAAAGATTTTTAAATAAATTTTTAAAAGAATTTTTAAATAAGTTTTTAAAAGAATTTTAAATAAGTTTTTAAAAAGATTTTAAATAAGTTTTTTTTAAAAAAAAGAATTTTAAATAAGTTTTTTAAAAGAATTTTAAATAAGTTTTAAAAGAATTTTAAATAAGTTTTTAAAAATATTTTAAATAATTTTTTTAAAATATTTTAAATAAGTTTTTTTAAAACAATTTTAAATAAGTTTTAAAAGAATTTTAAATAAGTTTTTTGGTGGGTTTAAGTTAATCAAATTAATTAAGTTATTATTAGTTAATTATTAAGTGGTGAATTATTAGGTTTTAAGTTGGATTAAGTTGATTCAGTAAATTATTTAGTCGATTAATTCGATTTGAATTATTAATTAGATTAAATTATTAAATTGGATTAGATTAAATTAAATTATTAAATTGATTAGTTAAATTAAATTATTAAATTGATTAATTAAATTAAATTATTAAATTGATTAATTAAATTATTAAATTGAACTAAGTTCAACCTAGATCCATCTCATCCGATTTTAAGTTATCAATCAGGGAACCTTGAGTAGTTTTGTGAGATGGTTATCTTTGATTTAGATTATTTGTAAGGATTAATTTATATTTGTGTTAAACTTAAGTTTTCCAATTGGTTAACTAAATATACATTTCGAAGATCGACTCCTAGGCTGTGGCGAGGCACTAGGCCTTCTTGGGTATGAGATCATCCATCACTTCTAGACAGAACCTTTCAAAGAGAATATATTTAATTTCCCTTTTGAAACCCCTAGGTTTAACTAACCAAGTGTAAATTACGCCTAGGTCCTTTGTCTATCCTAGTCTAAACATGCTTAATATAAGGAAAATAAATAAACAATCATTAATCACTTTCATCTACTTATTAAGATAGTTTTTCTATTGGCTCCCCCTGGATCATAGCCTCGATATGGTCTATCAAGGTAATGTACTTGATCCTTGGGGACCTAATATTGACCAAGTCCAACTTGATTGACCAAGTTGGACTTAGGTACCCATGCTTGGACTATCTTTCTATTCGGTTTGTTCACTAAAGATAGATAGGATCGATATTTCTTTTTTATTTTAAATCCTAAACCGGATCTGTTGTAAATGATTCTTTGTTTTCCAAGAATTAGGTCAAGGTTCTTGGAACCCAAATAAAACCGTTCCAACATTTTCTTCAAATCCTTGACATGATTTTTCAAGCTGGAATTCTCTTCCTCAAGATTTTGGACTTGAGTTGAGTTTCCAGTCTGAACTGAGTCAGGTAAGGATTCGGAGTTAGTCACTTCTTTAAGGGTTGTTACCTCCTTTAGAAGTGACTTGATCTGAATATTTGACTTTGCTAATTTTCGCATTAAATAATTTACTAAATGGTGTAAACGTTATTAGGACCTTCGGATAGCGGCTAGAGAGGGGTGGGGTGTGAATAGCCGACCTCAAATTATCGTTTCTTCCTACAATTTAGGTTAGCGCAGCGGAAATACAATGTAGAAACGAAAGTGGAGAAGATCAAACCTCAAACACGATGATGTAACGAGGTTCGGAGATGATACTCCTACTCCTCGGCGTGTCCGTAAGGTGGACGAAGCCTATCAATCCGTCGGTGGATGAGACCCCGGATAACCGGCTAATATGAACTCCTTCTGGGTGGAGAAACCTCACCACAATCTCTCTTGCAACAGCAAGAATGGAGTACAAAGAATAGAGCAAGAAACAATGGACAATATGAATGTAAAAACACCCTACCAAGTTTGCTTGTCTTCTCGTTGTCTACTGGAGTCCGTTGATGAAGCAGCAACTTCACGGATCCAACAACAGCAGCTAGAAAACCAGCCGATGGAAGCTCACACGAAGCTTCAGCAGTGGAGAGCTCAACAAAGCTCAGATAGCAGGAGCAAGAACCGTAGTCAGCAAGCGTTTTTTTTTTTCACCTTCTTCTACTGTAGCGGCCTTATATCCTGCACCTACGAAGAAGACAAAGAAGAATCCAGAAATCTAGCCGTTGAGTCACAAAGGCTAAGCCTGGACCGATCAGGCTCCATCCTGATCGGTCCAGGAGGACCCTGATCGGTCTGTGGACCGATCAGGCCCTAGGCTGATCGGTCCCCAGACCGATCAACCAACTCTCTGTGAGAGTTGGCTTCGAAGCCTGATCGGTCTGTGGACCGATCAGGCTATAGGTGGATCGGTCCACAAACCGATCCCCCTACCTTTCTCTGCCTCCTGATCGTTTCCTGATCGGTCTATAGATCGATCAGTTAACCCACAGAAACATTCTGTTTGGTTACTGATCGGTCACCAGACCGATCCAGACAATCAGAGTATCACTGGATCGGTCACCAGACCGATCCAATGCCTTAGAGCTTCCCAGCCCTAAACCCTAAAGCCTTCCCGGTCTAGAGAACGAGCTACCGAGCCCTCTCTGACCTAGTCCGGAGAATGAGCTACCGAGCCCTCTCCGACTTCCACGTTTGGTCCAGAGAACGAGCTACCGAGCCCTCTCTAACCTAGTCCAGAGAACGAGCTACCGAGCCCTCTCTGACTTCCACATCCGATCCAGAGAACGAGCTACCGAGCCCTCTCTGACCTAGTCTGGAGAACGAGCTACCGAGCCCTCTCCGACTTCATTCGGTCCAGAGAACGAGCTACCGAGCCCTCTCTGACCTAGTCCGGAGAACGAGCTACCGAGCCCTCTCCGAATTCGTCTGGTCCAGAGAACGAGCTCCCGAGCCCTCTCTGACCTAGTCCAGAGAACGAACTGCCGAGCCCTCTCCGACTTCCCATGCCAAGCTTCCATACTTGGACTTCTCACGTGCCAAGCTCCCTGCTTGGACTTTTCTGTGCCAAGTCTCCATACTTGGACTTTTCCCGTGCCAAGTCTCCATACTTGGACTTCTCCGTGCCAAGTCTCCATACTTAGACTTTTCCGTGCCAAGCTCCCTGCTTGGACTTTTCCGTGCCAAGTCTCCATACTTGGACTTTACCCGAATCAGGTCAACTCAAGTTGGGTCAACCAGGTCAACCTTGACCAAAGGTTGCACCCACAATCTCCCAAGTTTGTATTCTTGTCAAACATCAAAATACAACTTCTCTATTCTTGTCAAACATCAAAATACAACTTGAGTCAGGTCAACTCGAGTCGGGTCAACCAAGTCAACCTTGACCTAAGGTTGCACCAACAATCTCCCCCTTTTTGATGTTTGACAAAAACCATAATCAAATTAGGTTAACCCGATAACCTAACTTAGGTTTTCCAATAGTTCTCCAATCAATGTTCTTCCTTGAACATTCTCCCCAAACTCCAATGTTCTTCCTTGAACATTCTCTAGACATTTCTCCCCCTTTTTAACACACATCAAAAAGAGTGAATCAAGGTTAAGAGTTTCTTCCTAATGAAAGTCCTATACCTTTCATTGAAACCCTTAATTTCCCCCTTGATACTAAAGACAATAATCAACTTAGTGATAATCCGATATCACTCATCTTGACGAGTAAAACTCCCCCTAAAAGTCAACTACTGCTTGACCAATAGGTAAAACTCCCCCTAAAGGTCAACTCCCCCTTGACCATTGCACCAACAATGTCTTGGAGAGTTTCAATCCTTTAGAAATCTAAAACACAACTTCCACAGCTGAAATTTCAGACAATCAGTCGAAAATCAGCATTTTGGCACGCTCAGAACTCCTCTGGATCGGTCACCAGACCGATCAGACTTCCCTGGATCGGTCCAGTGACCGATCCAGACCTCCCTGGACCGATCAGCATCCCCTCTGATCGGTCCACAAAGCTCTGATAGGAATTTCTGATTTTTCTCCCGAAATTCAGAAACCCCTAAAAAATCACAGAAAATTTCAAAAATTGTAAAATTTTGAGGATACATTCCTCATAACATATATTATCATGGAAAAATAGTTTTCTATGAAAATAACTTCCATTTTCAAATCTTGATACAAAGTTCGAAAAACTTTGAAATAGCTCAAGGTTAATCCATCTTTGTATCAACTTGCTCAATGATGAACGCTATCACTAGAAAAGCTTCATCAAGATTTTTCAAATCAATTTTGAAATGATTTTAAACCATTCAATTTAGGACCACAATCTTAGGGCGAAGTGTACATGACTTGTACGCAAGCTTTCCCTATGATCCTCAATTTAGAATTAGGCTCATCTAAGTACAAGAGCTATACACCTTGATCCTAACTCATAATCCTAATATCTTACACACATCTAAGGTGTATCAAACACATCCAAGTCAATTTTGATGTGAGATATGGATTTAGGTCATCTTAAGCTAAGTTCTCATGCATTTTCTAGACAACAATTTGATTTCCATATCAAATTGAGTTTTTATCCTTAAATCAATTTAATTGATCATAAATGCAAGAGATGATGACATGACATAAAATAATATCATAAGTGAAAATATGTGCCAATGTCATGATGTCATGTCATAAAGTATGAAACTTAAATAAGGCATGACATATAACTAACCTAAGCATTATCATGACATTTCAAATGATAATAAAATAAATATGATGTCATGACATGGCATATGGCAAACAATATATGGCAAATAACATATAAAGGTATAGAAAATACCTAATTCTAGCCTTAGTTGCCATTTTTGATAATTTTGATCATTTTGCCACAAATTCTATATTCCTAAGTGTAATAGACCTAAAATCATATACCAAAGACTTTTAGATCACTATGTGCCAATTAGATTGATCCTAGAAAACTCCTCAAATGTGGTTGGCACATCCTAATCACCTTAGGAATAATTTTTAATTTCATTTTCAAGGCTTGGTTATACCTTGAAACTTCCTAAAATGCCACCTTTTGCCATGATTAGGTTAATTACCTATCCAATTAAGGTTGGCATATCCTAACCCATCTAGCGTGATGGAATCACGCTCCTAGGAACCCAAAACCTATTTGAGCTCATTGGGTTCACTAAATATTCACTAGGGATGACTTCCCTAGCAACCCTCCTAATGACCCTCCTAGGCTTTAAAGCCTTGGTCATTTGGGACTCATCAAGATCAACTCTAGGGGTGACTCCCCTTGTGACCTTGGTGATGGTCTTCCTAGCCCTAGGTCTTGTTCCATAATCGAATGGAACATTATGGTAAGTGGGCTTGACCACTTGAGACTTAGGTTTATGACTCAAACCTCTCATGTCCTTGGGCTTTTGCTTTTGACCCTTAGACCCTAGAGTTGACTTCTCCAAATTCTTAAGAGTCTTTTCTAAGGTGTCAAGTCTTGACCTTAAGACTTGATTTTCCTTCTCTAATACCTCAAGTTTTAATTTTCCATTTTTCTTTGAGGTATTCCTAGGCATATGTCTAGTTGTTTTGGGATTCCTACCTAGGTTTTCCTTAACCTTAGATGAGTTAATTCTAGGGTTGACATTTCTAGTATTATCCTTACCTAGACTAACATGTTTGGCACCTAAGCACATGTATCGGTTTCTATGGTTATCATGCTTATCATCATTAGCAATTGCAATAAAGCTACTAGCATGTTTCTTATTAGAATTGCAATAATGTGCCTTAAAGGGTACCTTAGGGTTTGCCTTAGCTCCCCCTATAGATGTGCTTGGTCTCTTGTCCTTGTGAGGTTGCCTCCCCCTCGGACATTGGCTCCTATAATGCCCCCTTTGCTTGCATTGGAAGCACACCACGTGCTCCTTGCCCTTGCGTATCGAGACTCCGGCTTCCTTGACCTTTGGCGCCGGTGGAGTCTTCCTAATCCTCTTTGGACATTTACTCTTGTAATGCCCATATTCCCTACACTCAAAGCACATTATATGTAATTTATTTGAAATTAAGTTGCTTGAGTTACCTAGGGTTGAGGATGGATATACGCTCTCTTCTTCATCCCTTCCGGAGGTAGAGGCTTCTTCTTGCACCAATCTTGATGAAGAACTCTCCTCCTCTTCTTCCTTAGATGTTGAGTAGCCCTCAACTTCTAATTCCATACCTCCATGATGTGAGCTACTTGGCTCACTTGACTCCTCTTCATGACTTGAATTGGAGCTCTCCTCATGGAACTTAGCCAAGTTGTTCCATAACTCCTTGGCATCGTTGTATCCACCTATCTTACACACGATATCATTAGGTAATGAAAATTCCAGGATTTTCGTTACCTCGTCGTTGATTGTGGATTGGTGGATTTGTTCCTTCGTCCACTTCTTCTTCTCGAGAGGTTCTCCCTTTTTATCCACCGGAGGAGTAAAACCTACTCGTACACAATTCCAATTCACTAGGTTAGTCATAAGAAAATACTTCATTCTTACCTTCCAATACGCGAAGTCGTCGCGATCGTAGAAGGGTGGAATCGTGATGTCTTCTCCAAGTTGATCCATTCTCTAGCTCGTGCTCCCCCGGGTGTTAATCCGACGAAGAGCGACCTCGCTCTGATACCACTTGTTAGGACCTTCGGATAGCGGCTAGAGAGGGGGGGTGTGAATAGCCTACCTCAAATTATCGTTTCTTCCTACAATTTAGGTTAGCGCAGCGAAAATACAATGTAGAAACGAAAGTGGAGAAGATCAAACCTCAAACACGATGATGTAACGAGGTTCGGAGATGATACTCCTACTCCTCGGCATGTCCGTAAGGTGGACGAAGCCTATCAATCCGTCGGTGGATGAGACCCCGGATAACCGGCTAATATGAACTCCTTCTGGGTGGAGAAACCTCGCCACAATCTCTCTTGCAACAGCAAGAATGGAGTACAAAGAATAGAGCAAGAAACAATGGACAATATGAATGTAAAAACACCCTACCAAGTTTGCTTGTCTTCTCGTTGTCTACTGGAGTCCGTTGATGAAGCAGCAACTTCACGGATCCAACAACAGCAGTTAGAAAACCAGCCGATGGAAGCTCACACGAAGCTTCAGCAGTGGAGAGCTCAACAAAGCTCAGATCGCAGGAGCAAGAACCGTAGTCAGCAAGCGTTTTTTTTTTCACCTTCTTCTACTGTAGTCTGTGGACCGATCAAGCCCTAGGCTGATCGGTCCCCAGACCGATCAACCAATCTCGTGAGATCGGTTCGAAGCCTGATCGATCTGTGGACCGATCAGGCCCTAGGCTGATCGGTCCCCAGACCGATCAACCAACTCTCTGTGAGAGTTGGCTTCGAAGCCTGATCGGTCTGTGGACCGATCAGGCTATAGGTGGATCGGTCCACAAACCGATCCCCCTACCTTTCTCTGCCTCCTGATCGTTTCCTGATTGGTCTATAGACCGATCAGTTAACCCACAGAAACATTCTGTTTGGTTACTGATCAGTCACCAGACCGATCCAGACATTCAGAGTATCACTGGATCGGTCACCAGACCGATCCAATGCCTTAGAGCTTCCCAGCCCTAAACCCTAAAGCCTTCCCGGTCTAGAGAACGAGCTACCGAGCCCTCTCTGACCTAATCCGGAGAACGAGCTACCGAGCCCTCTCCGACTTCCACGTTCAGTCCAGAGAACGAGCTACCGAGCCCTCTCTGACCTAGTCCGGAGAACGAGCTACCGAGCCCTCTCCGACTTCCACGTCCGGTCCAGAGAATGAGCTACCGAGCCCTCTCTAACCTAGTCTGGAGAACGAGCTACCGAGCCCTCTCCGACTTCATCCGGTCCAGAGAACGAGCTACCGAGCCCTCTCTGACCTAGTCCGGAGACGAGCTACCGAGCCCTCTCCGACTTCGTCTGGTCCAGAGAATGAGCTCCCGAGCCCTCTCTGACCTAGTCCGGAGAACGAGCTGCCGAGCCCTCTCCGACTTCCCATGCCAAGCTTCCATACTTGGACTTCTCCCGTGCCAAGCTCCCTGCTTGGACTTTTCCGTGCCAAGTCTCCATACTTGGACTTTTCCCGTGCCAAGTCTCCATACTTGGACTTCTCCGTGCCAAGTCTTCATACTTGGACTTTTCCCGTGCCAAACTCCCTGCTTGGACTTTTCCGTGCCAAGTCTCCATACTTGGACTTTTCCGTGCCAAGTCTCCATACTTGGACTTTACCCGAATCAGGTCAACTCAAGTTGGGTCAACCAGGTCAACCTTGACCAAAGGTTGCACCCACAATCTCCCAAGTATGTATTCTTGTCAAACATCAAAATACAACTTCTCTATTCTTGTCAAACATCAAAATACAACTCGAGTCATGTCAACTCGAGTTGGATCAACCAAGTCAACCTTGACCTAAGGTTGCACCAACAAACGTGGGATACTTACAGCGGGGTCAGACCCTTCGAAAACGGATACGGATCTATGGCTTCTCTCGGACTTAGCTTCCGATTCGTCCTCGCTTCCAGATTCGTTGATGTAGTCCCCGACTGTCATCGCGAGAAAACTTGTATGTTCGAGTTCTTCGTCATCGGACTCTTCCGTGGATGACTCATCCCAGGTCGCCTTCAGATCCTTCTTTTTCCTGTAGAGTTTCCTTACTAAGTTGATGAGTTTAGCCGTAAGTTCGTCATCTTCATCGTCTGAGTCAGGTTCTTCTTCTGACTTCAGTTCAGTTCTGCACCTCGATCTCGGTTCGCACATTCTGCTAGTACTTGCAACCAAAGTTATACCCTTCTCAACCGGGTGTGCATTAGTCTGCTTATGCAATTCAAATTCAGAGAAGAGTTCATCTAATTTAATTGAAGATAAGTCCTTGGATACCTTGTACGCATCTACCATGGATGCCCACAAGGTATTCCTAGGAAAGGCGTTGAGTGCATACCTTATTACGTCCCTGTTCTCCACTTTCTGTCTTATTGCTTGGAGTTCATTCAGCAAGTTTTGAATTCTGGCGTGAAGCTGGCTTGCTGTCTCTCCTTCCTGCATTTTGATATTATATAATTTATTGAAAAGCAAATCTCGTTTACTTACCTTGGTGCCTGATGTACCCTCGTGTAGTTCGATTAGCTTTTCCCACAGCTCCTTTGCACTTGAGAAGGGTCCTACTCTGTTAAGTTCCTCCTTTGTCAGGCCACACTGGAGTATTCAAGTTGCCTTTGCGTTTGCTTCTACTTTCTTTATTAGGGATGCGTCATAGTTCTCGCATGATATTAATTTGTCTATGCCGTCAAGTGGGAGTTCGAGGCCTGTCTTGGTGATCATCCAGACTTCGAACTAGGTTTGCAGGTACGACACCATTCGCCCTTTCTAGTAGCCGAAGTCTTCGCCAGAGAAGAGCGGGGGACAGACTGTGCTGTAGCCTTCTTGTTGGGCCATTTGAAAACTTGCACACAAAAAAAATAAGAAAATCTATTCCAAGACTCGATCTTGGATTAGTAGTGCGTGATGTTTAATGAAAAGAAAACGAACTCGAGTGGTGTTGCACCAACTTCGAGCAAAAATCGATTCGAATGTGAAAATAGATCGGAATATAGCAATTATACTAATTCCGATCGACTCCAAAAAATTGAAAAGACCACGAAAAAATTTGCTTGACTGGTGGTTGCACCAAATCGAAATGACCCCGCTCTGATACCAATTGTTGGATCGAGACAGCGCTAGAGGGGGGGGTGAATTGCGCTCATGGCTTTCACACGTTTCAAATTAGAAAAATGTTAAGAATAAAGCAACGGAAATAAGTAAAGCAATCACACAGAAGACACCAAGTGTTTACTTGGTTCGGAGCCTAGGGCGACTCCTACTCCAAGGCCCGCAATCGTTGATCGCTTTCGGTGGGCAACAACTATAATATCACAAAGAGTACAATAAATGATTACAATTAGATGCACAATTAACAGTAGTTAAATATACCAACGATAAAAAGAAATGGCAGATTCTGGGCTCTGGGTCGTTGGGGCGTTGCTACAACACTTCTGGGCATCTTTCGAGCAGCACACAGTAGCCAGATCACTTTGAAATCGTTGTTCTAAGTTGCTGGTCGAAGAGGCCTTAAATAGGCCATTGAGGGTGCCTCCAAGTCCTCATGGAGGCTCCTCAAAGGTGAAGTCCTATCCCTCTTCCTGCACTGCGATAAGCCTCCGCTGCCTGTTGCTTATCCTGCCCGGAGGCGCCTTCATCGCTCCATAGAGGCGCCTTCATCGCTCCATGGAGGCGCCTTGGATGCTAAGCTTGAGGTGCCTCAACCTCCCTTTAGGGTGCCTCCAAGCTTGCTGCGCAGACTTCTTCTGCCTTGCACTCGAGGTGCCTCAAGCTCCATGAGGGCGCCTCGGGTACTGTTCATCCGAGGCATGATGTGTACTTTAGTCCTTGTTGTTGGATCATGAAGAATCGATAGAGGGGGGGGTGAATATCAAAAAATGTTCATAAAGAGTAAGCGCAGTGGAAAGACAAAAGACAAATCAAAGGGAACACAAGTATTTACTTGGTTCGGAGCCTTTGGCGACTCCTACTCCAAGGCCCACACACGAGGGTGCTTTCGATGGCCAATTACTAGCAATTCGAAAGTCTGAATACAAATTGAGTACAACAATGCTAAGTAAATTAAAAATAATACCGACAGCAAAAGAAGAACAACAAAAGTAGCGCATGGTCGGAGTATCTTCGCAACGTCGCAGGAGCACAGGAGAGCAGATCGTCAATTCTGAGTTGTTGTTTGAGCTCCGTCTTTGAGCCTCCTTATATAGGATGCTCGGGGCGCCTGGATCCCTTCCGGGCGCCCTGGTGTGACGTAGCAGTCCCAACCAGAGAGCTCTACGTGTCGACGCCGCGACTTGGATAGAATTCACCTCCGGGTGCTCGGACCATCTTTCTCCAGAAACTCCTTCTCCTGCAAGACAAGGTTAGTCCGAGGCAAATATATAATGTATATCTAGCAAAACAAAGTATTAGCACAGTTTATAGTTTTAACATAAAGAGTATGACTTAGATTCCGTCTCTCCGAGACCAGAGTCTAGTCAAGATCTCGACTTAGAGTTCCGAAATGGTTCTAAGTCGGATCGGCGCCTAAGTTCCCTTCTCGGGAATGTGTCCTCACAGTCAGTCCCTTCCATTGACTTATCTTTACTCACCTGCCAGACGTCCGGTCAGCCCTTCGACCCGTCTGGACTTTTTGCCAGCTATCCGGTCAGCCCGTCGACCTAGATGGACTTCGTGCCAAACGTCTGGTCAGGCCGTCGACCCACTTGGACTTCTCGCCAGCTATCCGGTTGGCCCATTGACCTAGCTGAGTTTCGTGCTAGACATCCGGTCAGCCCGTCGACCTGTCTGGACTTCGCCTGCACACTCGATCAGAGTGTTAGACAACAACAAACCTAACTTAACCTAATTTGTCATTCATCAAAACTTGAGTTAGACCGTTAGTGCTAACCGCACCAACAATCTCTCCCTTTTTGATAGAATGACAACCTAGTTAAGTTAGTGAAAAAAATATGCAAGTAGAAAAATAAGCATGATTTTTTAAGGTTTAAGTTAGTTCTTAAATTTGACATTTTATTGTTCTAACTTAACCACCTATCCCTCCCCCTTTGATATTCATCAAATAAGGTCATAAGTTAAGTAACCAATACAGAATTCAGAAAAAGTTGTAAGAAATGATGTCAAGGTAACTTGGGGGAGTTTTAAATTTTAACACATAGTAATTGGTATTTAGTATTTCTTGAGTAATTTTTGCAAAATTAATTGAATTTGCAAACTCAAAGAGAAAATTTTAACAGCAAATTTTCAAGTATAAGTTTAGGGAAGTTAAGTTTAGATAGTCTAATTTTCAAACATAAGTGTTTAAGTTCCAAATTTCAAGAAATTAAATTTTCAAAATAAGTTTCAACTTGGAACACTTTACAAACATGAGTTTTCAAAATCAAAGTTTCAAAATCAAGGTTTAAATTTTCAAAATAAGTTTCAACTTTGAAACACTTTTCACACATGAGTTTTCAAAACCAGTATTTCAAAACTAAGTTTGAAAAAAATCTACTTTTCAAACCTAAGTTTGCAAAAGATCCAATATTCAAAATCTTAGTTTATAAAATCCAATTTAAAAGCTTAGTTTTATAAAAGCTAGTTTTCAAAAGTGGATATATTACTTAAAGAGAAAATAATTTTGGTGCTAATTATGAAAATAAGTTGATTTAATCCTCCCCCTAAACCTGACATTCAAAATAGCTGTCTAACCAATTAGGTACCTTACTAACTATCAAAAGATAGCAGCTTTCACTTGGTTAGTTAAGTTAAGTGCATTGTAATCAGTTAGTTTTTGACTAAAGTGAGTAACTTAACTTGATCAATATATGTTTGGTATTTAATTCCCAGACTTATATCGATGTACTGACATAAGCATCTTAAGTCCAGGCAACTGGCTTAAGCATCTCACCCCTTTCTATGTTTGTTAATCACAAGCAAAGTAAACCTAGGGTGTTGGTGAGATGCTCAAGTACTAGTCCTAGGGGAACATGGTTTCTAAGGGATTGACCTAGTGTAAGGCTAAAATTGTTTTGAGATTCTAAAAGTAGGAAAGTTTTGAAAAATAAAACAATTTTAACCTAGAATTTAAAACATTTATTTTTGAAGACGGTTTTGAATTTTGAAAGTCCTAGTCTATTAAACACATCCCTAATTTTCTACGCATATTGCTAAATTCACTTTCAGGGAGTGGTTTTGTGAATATGTCAGCTAAATTAGACTTGAACTCAATATATGTAACGCCCAAAAATTCTCAAAACTATTTTAGAAATATTCTATAATTTTTCTGGAATTTTAGAATATTTTTATGGAATTTTTGGAGTAGCGGAAGTGGCAAAAATAAATATGACCATAAAATGGCCTACGCGGGAATTGAACCCGAGACCTATTGGGTCCTACGACTTATAGATAGCTTTAGTAACCGGATGAACCCAGCAGGGCCGTGCTGAAAGGAAAGGGAAATAATTTTATTTAAATTAGAGTTGGGGGAATTAATCCCTTAATATAAATAGGAATTAATAAGTGGGGAGATAGGATTTTAATCGGCAACTTCTCATTTCCTCACCCTAGCCACGCCGCAACCCTCCCTTCTCCTCTCCTTCTCTCGGCGCCAACCACAAGAACAAGCAAGGGTTCTGCCCCAAGGGTTCCAAGGGCAAATTCCGGCGACGACTTCGACACGTGGACGCTCCCCTCCGCGAGAGGAACGCTTAGACGCGAGAAGATCGTCTCCTCCGGAAATCTAACGATTAGAATCGTAAGAAAATTCGAACAGGAGGTAAGAAACCCCTCACCTGCAGTATAAGTAGCTTTTCGTAAGATAGAATGCTTTTAAATTAGCTATATGTAGATTTTTCGACGCATAGGGTGTATTTAATCCTTCTTGCAGATTTAGGGATTTAGTTGAGCACCTCTAGATGGGCCAGACACGTTTACTCCTTTCAGTTGGAGATTCTAGACGTCGTTGGGTGCCTAGAGGTGGTCTCCCTAATAGAGGGGAGAGTTGGAGCACACTAAGTGTTCGATAAAATGCTTAGCTCAGTAAAATGCTACAGTAGGCATTTTTAATAGCTCAGTAAATGCAATAGAAGCATTTAAAATAGCTTAGTTAGTCTTGCTACAGCATATATGGGCCTGCGGTCCAATGGGTGGGCACCCACAGTCGCCTCTAGGTTCAGATAACCTAGTAAAAGTAAGATAAATTAGTTAGCTATGATCTAGTATTTTACTTTCAGTAGGGGCACTGTACGGGACTAGATGTCCTTGGGCTGGGCTCCCATAGTCGGTCCCTAGGTTTAGATAACCTAGTAAACCTTACTAAATTCGGGATTTGTAACCCCGGATCTAGTTAAGGATGCGCACATAGCATGTACAGTTGCCGGGCCCATTAGCAGCATGATTATGTATTTTAATCTATTATGATAATAGTTTTCCAAACTCACAACCAGTCATGTGATTATATTCTAAATCAGTTCTAGTTCAGCTTTAGTTTAACTCAGCTATGTTTCAGTTTAGTCCTTTCTTATTGATACTTCAGTTATTGCCATGACTAGTTTTGATTTCTATGTTTTGTAAGATAGTATGTCATGCCTAGCATTCTCTATCTAGTTTTCAATCAGCATCTTTCAAAAGCATGAACTCATCGTATGCATGTTTTAGTGAGGTAGATGGTTTCTTACTAAGCGAAAGCTTACAGATACTTTCTTTTCCTTATACTGCAGATAAAGATAAAGGAAAGATGGACTAGCGGAGGCTGGAGGGCAATGCTACGAAGATGTGTGTGGGCAAGAACTTGGAATAAAGATCTTAGGGAATTTCAGCAAGTTTGTTTTAAGTATTAGAACCTTTAGCATTTCTTATTACGCTACTTTTGCTTATTTAAGTGTTTGCATGCATGGAGTAATAGAAACTCTGCTTAGATTGTTAGTAAACCTGTTTAGAATGCTAGCTGTTTGTTATTAGAACGTTTCCTGGTCATTTTAGAACTTGTAATGTGATTGAGGCACGAAACAGTGCTGAAATCAGAGCTTAGCTGCAAAATCAGAAACTCCAATCGATCGGTGGATCGATTGGGGATTCCCAATCGATCAGCTGATCGATTGGGCAATTTGTTCCGCGAACAGTAGACTTCTGGATCGATCAGCCGATCGATCCAGCAGTTTCTGTCGTGAACAGAGAGTTCTGGGATCGATCACCGGATTGATTGACCAGTCTGGATCGATCAGCCGTTCGATCCAGAATATTGTCCCGAGCACAGTAGCGTGCTGGATCGATCCAACCCAAGTCCCGCATAAAGTAGCCGGCTGAGTCGATCTCTGGATCGATTCAACCATTCCAATCGATCTGTGGATCGATTGGGAGGTCTGATAACAGCTGGAAAATGTTTATTTCAGTTCCTTGACCATAGGGGATGTAGTATATGTTAAGTACACTTTAGTTACACCCCTTAGTACATGTAGAACCAAGAAATGTTGACAGTTTAGCAAAGTTTTAATTAGTACAGCTTCCGCACTTAGATTTAATGATGGTCATGGAATAGTTAGCACAGTATAATGTGACGGTCCGGCCTTGCAGCCTAGTCAGTAGAAGGCGGGTCGTTACAGAGTGGTATCAGAGCTAAGTTTCCATACTTCCTACACACACATCAGCATTGAACCTACAGCTTCCAAGTAAGAATACCTCTCACTTTGTTATGTTTATTGCTTTCATGTTGTAGATAACTAAAGTATGCTTATCTGTGATAGTAACTAACATGATAGTATTAGCTATGTAAACGTGATAATCTAGTTATGTATGTCCTTTGTTCCTCTAGAAATGGCACGAGGACGCCCAACTAGAAGGGCACCAGCTACTGAGCCCCAGCATGAGGCAGGCAGTTCAGTGCCTCCCTCAGAACAGCAGCAGCTAGCTGAACAGCAACAGGAGATAGCCACCTTAAAGGCTAATCAGCAGAATACTCTCACAGTCACCCCGGAACCAAACTTAGCAACGACAGTAGTCTTAGAGGTTCCACCAGTCTAGCCTACAGCACCAGTAGCCCCAGCAGCAGAGGCAAAGAGAGAAGCCTATCTGATCCAGTGGCAGAGAGTCAAGCCCGAGAACTTCTCAGGCATCAGTGAACCATGGGATGCTCAAGCCTGGTTCAAAACACTGGAGAGTACGATGGAGCTTCTGGACTGGCCAGAGCATGAAAAGGTGAAGTGCGCCTCCTTCTGTTTGACAGGAGATGCACGTATATGGTGGGAGAGAATTAGAGCGAAGCGCTCAGTAAACCAGATGACATGGGCAGACTTCGAGAAAGAATTCTTTGAGGAGTTCTTTCACATGCGGGTTACAAACCGCCACTACGACGAGTTCACAGAGTTTCGTCAGGGCAACCTATCAGTTGAGGAAGCCGTGAAGAAATTCAATAGATTGGCTCGCCTATGCCCTGAACTAGTCAGCACAAAAAAAGAACGAGTTCAGTTGATGCTCAAGATGCTGAGGCCGGAAATAGCGATGAACGTGGCTGACGGCATTCATAGGCCGCAAACCACCGAAGAACTAGTCAGCAGTGCTCTGACCACCGAGCACTACCAGAATAATATCAAGCAGCAGAAACAAGTCCTCTCAGAGTCCAAAGGGCAAGGAGGCTCAGGTACTCAGAAACAACAGGGCCACAGCTCTAACTGGAAAGGGAACTCTAGCAACAAGCGCAAACCAGGGAGTTACCCAAAAGGAGGACCAGCTAGTAAACAACCCAGTTATCCGAAGTTTGCTACTTGTGGGAAATTCCACCCTGGAGTTTGTCGTAAGGGCACACGAGGATGCTTTGAGTGTGGACAAGAAGGGCACATGGCCAAGCAATGTCCGAACAAGGCCAGCTTTCCTCCACCACAACCGATCCAGTACGAAGCCAAGCCAACACAGTTGCATCAGATGCAGGCCGCTTTAGATGGTCCCCACATCAGCTAGGGCAGACTAGAAGCCCCTCCAGCTACGACAAATGCACGGATCTATTCACTGACAAGAGAGGACGTAGCAAATACCTCGACAGTTGTTACAGGTCAGATTAGTATTTTACAGCAAAGTACAACTGTCTTATTCGATACTGGGGCAACCCATTCATATATATCCAGGGCATTTGCCGAGAAGTTAGCAATACCCCCGGAGGTACTCAGTAGTCAGTTTCTGACGACGTTACCTTCAGGAGAAATTATGGCATCCACGCACTGGCTCAGAGCAGTGCCAGTCATTATAGCAAACAGAAAGCTCTTTTGTGATCTGATAGTGCTAAATATGACTGACTACGACGTCATATTTGGGATGGACTTCTTGATCAAATACGGTGCCTCAATAGAATGCCGTAAGCAGAAAGTTGTATTCCAACCTGAAGCAGAAGCACAGTTTGAGTTCGTCGGAGAACCCAAGAGAAAGGCCAAAAAGTTTCTCTCAGCTTTGAAGGCACAGAGATTAATGGATTCAGGATGTACGGGATTTTTAGCACACGTAGTCAGTACCAGTTAGGATAAGGATCGATAGCTAGCAGAGGTCCGAGTCGTATGTGACTACCCAGCAGTCTTCCCTGAAGAGTTACCAGGCCTAGCACCAGACAGGGAGATCGAATTTGAGATAGAACTCATTCCCGGTACAAATCCTATCTCCAAAGCACCCTACCGCATGGCCCGAGCAGAACTGAAGGAACTTCATGAGCAACTACAGGAGCTGCTTGACAAGGGCTTCATACGTCCTAGTCACTCACCATGGGGAGCGCCTGTATTGTTCGTGAAGAAGAAGGACGGGAGCATGCGCCTATGCATATATTACAGAGCACTGAACCAAGTCACCATTAAGAACAGGTATCCTCTTCCCAGAATAGATGACCTGTTCGATCAGCTAAAGGGAGCAGCAGTGTTCTCTAAGATAGACCTCAGATCAGGTTATCATCAGGTGAAAGTTAAAGAAGGGGATATACCCAAGACAGCGTTCAGGACCAGATACGAACACTACGAGTTCGTAGTCATGCCCTTTGGCGTGACGAATGCTCCAACCACTTTTATGGACCTCATGAACAGAGTATTCAGGGACTACCTAGATAGATTTGTTATTATTTTTATCGATGACATTCTTATCTATTCAGGAACTCAGGAAGAACACGCAGAGCACCTGAAAATAGTACTGCAGACCCTTCAGCAGAACCAGTTGTACGCCAAGTTCACAAAATGTGAATTTTGGTTAGATCAGGTGTCCTTCCTGGGTCACATCATCTCAAAGGATGATATTATGGTAGACCCCAGTAAGATAGAAGCTGTGAATAACTGGAAAAGACCCAAGAACGCTAATGAGATCATAAGCTTTCTAGGATTAGCAGGTTATTACAGAAAATTCGTAGAGGACTTCTCCAGGTAGCCTCCCCACTGACAGCTCTCACCAGGAAGAACAGGAAATATCAGTGGACAGAAGACTGCGAGAACAACTTCAGCGAGCTAAAAAGAAGATTGAGCAGTGCACCTATTCTAGCTCTACCCGAGAACACAGACAGCTTCGATATTTATAGTGATGCCTCTAAGTTGGGACTAGGAGCAGTGTTGATGCAAGACGGCAAGGTAATCGCCTACGCCTCCAGACAACTCAAGGATTATGAGAAGAACTATCCTACTCATGACCTTGAGCTTGCAGTAGTGGTGTTCGCTCTCAAAATTTGGAGACATTACTTGTATGGAGCTCAGTGCAGAGTGTATACAGATCATCAGAGTCTGAAGTACTTCTTCACTCAGAAGGATCTGAATATGCGACAGCGCAGATGGCTAGAACTGGTTAAAGACTACGATATAGACATCCTCTATCACCCAGGAAAAGTAAATAGGGTAGCAGATGCACTTAGCAGAAAGTCCAGTGCTACCTTGTTATCTTTAGCAGCCATGTCACCGCCCCTACAGAAAGAGATCACAGATTTCGGTCTCGAACTCATAGTCGGACAGCTCTCTACTATGACATTAGAGTCTACCTTGCTTGGTGACATCCAGACAGCTCAGGAGCAGGATCCTGAAATTCAGAAAATCAAGCAAGGATTAGCAGGAACAGAAAGTGGAGAATTCAGAGTGTCCGCTAGCGGGGTGTTGTATTTTGGTGACAGATTATGTGTTCCAGATTAGGGAGAACTCAGAAGGAAGATTTTAGATGAGGCTCACAAGACTCCCTATGCGATGCATCCAGGCTCCACCAAAATGTACCATGACTTGAAGAAGCGTTTTTGGTGGCCTGGGATGAAGAGAGACATCGCTCGATATGTCAGCACCTGCCTAACCTGTCAGAGGGTTAAGGCAGAACATCAGAGACCAGGAGGAGTTTTGCAGCCCATTCAGATACCCGAATGGAAGTGGGAAGACATCTCTATGGAGTTCATAGTGGGACTACCCAGAACCACGAATGGTTTCGATACCATCTGGGTAATAATCGACAGATTGACTAAATCAGCCCACTTCTTAGCTATCAGGATATCCTACTCCATGGAACAGCTAACACAGTTGTATCTCAAGGAGATCGTTAGACTACATGGAGTCCCACGAACCATTATATCAGACAGAGACAGTAGGTTCACATCACACTTCTGGGAGTGTGTACAGTCAGCTTTGGGCACGAAGTTAAAGTTCAGCACAACTTTCCATCCTCAGACAGATGGACAGACGGAGCAGGTAAATCAGGTGCTTGAAGATATGCTCCGAGCATGTGCCCTAGATTTCAAAGGAAGTTGGTGCAAATATTTGAGTTTAGTAGAATTTGCATACAACAACACCTATCAGGCCACTATCGGTATGACACCTTTCGAGGCTCTCTACGGGCGGAGGTGTAGATCTCCAATCTGCTGGTATGAGAGTGGTGAACAGAAGGAACTAGAACTTCAGACAGATCTAGTGGCAGATACCACAGCAGCTATACAGCAGATCCGCCAGAGGATAGAGACAGCTCAGAGCCGCTAGAAAAGCTATGCTGATACACGGCGCAGACCCTTAGAGTTTTCAGTTGGGGATTTAGTGTTCCTCAGAATAGCTTCCATAAAGGGGGTAATGCATTTTGGGAAGAAGGGCAAACTAAGTCCCAGATATGTGGGACCATACCTTATCACTAGAAGAGTGGGCAGAGTAGCATATGAGCTAGAGCTACCTCAGGAAATGTCAGTTGTCCACAATGTATTTCATGTCTCTATGCTGAAGAAGCATATCCCAGATGCCACCCAGGTGATTGAGCCCCAGCTGGTACAAGTCCGCGAAGACCTCAGCTATGACAGTTGGCCTACTCAGATAGTAGATCGAGCAGTTAAGAAATTGCGGAATAAGGAAGTACCATTAGTAAAGGTCATTTGGCAAAATCACACAGCAGAAGAGGCAACTTGGGAGACAGAAGCTAGTATGAGACAGAAGTACCCAGAGTTATTCTAAGTTCGAGGATGAACTTTTTATAAGGTATGGGGGATTGTAACGCCCGAAAATTCTCAAAACTATTTTAGAAATATTCTATAATTTTTCTGGGATTTTAGAATATTTTTATGGAATTTTTGGAGTAGCGGAAGTGGCAAAAATAAATAGGACCGTAAAATGGCCTACGCGGGAATTGAACCCGAGACCTATTGGGTCCTACGACTTATAGATAGCTTTAGTAACCGGATGAACCCAGCAGGGCCGTGCTGAAAGGAAAGGGAAATAATTTTATTTAAATTAGAGTTGGGGGAATTAATCCCTTAATATAAATAGGAATTAATAAGTGGGGAGATAGGATTTTAATTGGCAACTTCTCTTTTCCTCACCCTAGCCACGCCGCAACCCTCCCTTCTCCTCTCCTTCTCTCGGCGCCAACCACAAGAACAAGCAAGGGTTCTGCCCCAAGGGTTCCAAGGGCAAATTCCGGCGACGACTTCGACACGTGGACGCTCCCCTCCGCGAGAGGAACGCTTAGACGCGAGAAGATCGTCGAAAGGATCGTCTCCTCCGGAAATCTAACGATTAGAATCGTAAGAAAATCCGAACAGGAGGTAAGAAACCCCTCACCTGCAGTATAAGTAGCTTTTCGTAAGATAGAATGCTTTTAAATTAGCTATATGTAGATTTTTCGACGCATAGGGTGTATTTAACCCTTCTCACAGATTTAGGGATTTAGTTGAGCACCTCTAGATGGGCCAGACACGTTTACTCCTTTCAGTTGGAGATTCTAGACGTCGTTGGGTGCCTAGAGGTGGTCTCCCTAATAGAGGGGAGAGTTGGAGCACACTAAGTGTTCGATAAAATGCTTAGCTCAGTAAAATGCTACAGTAGGCATTTTTAATAGCTCAGTAAATGCAATAGAAGCATTTAAAATAGCTTAGTTAGTCTTACTACAGCATATATGGGACTGCGGTCCAATGGGTGGGCACCCACAGTCGCCTCTAGGTTCAGATAACCTAGTAAAAGCAAGATAAATTAGTTAGCTATGATCTAGTATTTTACTTTCAGTAGGGGCACTGTACGGGACTAGATGTCCTTGGGCTGGGCTCCCATAGTCGGTCCCTAGGGTTAGATAACCTAGTAAACCTTACTAAATTCGGGATTTGCAACCCCGGGTCTAGTTAAGGATGCGCGCATAGCATGTACAGTTGTCGGGCCCATTAACAGCATGATTATGTATTTTAGATCTATTATGATAATAGTTTTCCAAACTCACAATCAGTCATGTGATTATATTCTAAATCAGTTCTAGTTCAACTTTAGTTTAACTCAGCTATGTTTCAGTTTAGTCCTTTCTTATTGATACTTCAGTTATTGCCATGACTAGTTTTGATTTCTATGTTTTGTAAGATAGTATGCCATGCCTAGCATTCTCTATCAAGTTTTCAATCAGCATCTTTCAAAAGCATGAACTCATCGTATGCATGTTTTAGTGAGGTAGATGGTTTCTTACTAAGCGAAAGCTTACAGATACTTTCTTTTCCTTATACTGCAGATAAAGGTAAAGGAAAGATGGACTAGCGGAGGCTGGAGGGCAATGCTACGAAGATGTGTGTGGGCAGGAACTTGGAATAAAGATCTTAGGAAATTTCAACAAGTTTGTTTTAAGTATTAGAACCTTTAGCATTTCTTATTACGCTACTTTTGCTTATTTAAGTGTTTGCATGCATGGAGTAATAGAAACTCTGCTTAGATTGTTAGTAAACCTGTTTAGAATGCTAACTGTTTGTTATTAGAACGTTTCCTGGTCATTTTAGAACTTGTAATGTGATTGAGGCACGAAACAGTGCTGAAATCAGAGCTTAGCTGCAAAATCAGAAACTCCAATCGATCGGTGGATCGATTGGGGGTTCCCAATCGATCAGCTGATCGATTGGGCAATTTGTTCCACGAACAGTAGACTTCTAGATCGATCAGCTGATCGATCCAGCAGTTTCTGTCGCGAACAGAGAGCTCTGGGATCGATCACCGGATCGATTGACCATTCTGGATCGATCAGCCGATCGATCCAGAATATTTTCCTGAGCACAGTAGCGTGCTGGATCGATCACTGGATCGATCCAACCCAAGTCCCGCATACAGTAGCCGGCTGAGTCGATCACTGGATCGATTCAACCATTCCAATCGATCTGTGGATCGATTGGGAGGTCTGATAACAGCTGGAAAACGTTTATTTCAGTTCCTTGACCATAGGGGATGTAGTATATGTTAAGTACACTTTAGTTACACCCCTTAGTACATGTAGAACCAAGAAATATTGACAGTTTAGCAAAGTTTTAATTAGTACAGCTTCCACACTTAGATTTAATGATGGTCATGGAATAGTTAGCACAATATAATGTGACGGTCCGACCTTGCAGCCTAGTCAGTAGAAGGCGGGTCATTACAATATATTTGAGTTCAATGTCACCTTTAGTAACATGATCCCTGATAAAGTGATGCCTAATTTCAATGTGTTTAGTTCTGTAATGATGCACTGGATTTTTTGTTTGGTTAATTGAACTAATATTATCAATTAAGACTTTTACATTTGTAAGGTTCAAGTTAAAATCTTTTAGGGTGTGCATCATCCATAAAAGTTGTGCAACGCACTCTCCTATAGCTAGATATTCTGACTCAGTTATGGATAGAGCAACACAGTGTTGCTTTCTACTAAACCAGCTGACAAGTGATGGTCCCAGTAATTGACATCCACCACTTGTGCTTTTGCGGTCCAATTTGCACCCGGCATAATCAGAGTCAGAATACCCTATCAATTCAAAGTTATTGGTTCTGGGATACCAAATTCCTACATTTGTTGTTCCTTTAAGATATCTAAAGATTCTTTTGACTTGAGTCAAATGAGATTCTTTGGTACATGTTTGGTATTTAGCACACATACTAACTGCAAATAAAATATCTGGTCGACTTGCAGTTAAGTATAGCAGGCTACCTATGACACTCCGATAGTATTTTAAATCAACTGGTTTTCTATTGGAGTCATCATCTAAGATTGTGTTTACTGCCATGGGTGTTTTTGTCTCTTTAGTATTTTCCATTCCAAATTTTTTAAGTAATTTCTTAGTATATTTTTGTTGATAAATGTAATTTCCTTCATTTGTTTTTTTGATTTGTAATCCTAAAAAATATGTTAATTTACCTACTAGACTCATTTCAAACTCGTGTTCCATTAGGCTTGTAAATTCATCTAAAAATTTTGAATTTGTTGAACCAAAGATTATGTCATCTACGTAGATTTGGGCTATGAAAATATCTTCTTTTATTAACTTAACGAATAATGTTGGGTCAATTTGACCTTGGTTGAACCCTTTAGAGATTAGGTAAGAAGTTAGTCTTTCATACCATGCCCTAGGTGCTTGCTTAAATCCATATAAGACTTTTTTTAGTTTGTAGACATAGTCAGGGTGTTCTAGATTTTTAAATACAGGTGGTTGTCTTACGTAGACTACTTCTTTTATTAGTCCATTTAGAAATGCAGATTTAACATCCATTTGATATAATCTGAATCCTTTGTGGGTTGCATAGCTAAGTAACATTCTAATGGACTCTAATCTGGCTACCGAGGCATAAGTCTCATCATAGTCAACTCCTTCTACTTGACTAAACCCTTTAGCAACTAGTCTGGCTTTATTTCTAGTAATTTCCCCAGTTTCACTTAATTTGTTTCTAAATACCCTTTTTGTTTCTATCACTTTCTTGTTTTTGGGTAGTGGTACTAAGTCCCAAACTTCATTACACTCAAATTGAGCTAGTTCTTCTTGCATAGCTATGACCCAATCTGGGTCAAGTAGGGATTCAGCTATGGTTTTGGGTTCAATTTTTGAGATTAAAGATATTTGGCTTAGATTTCTAAAGGATGACCTAGTTTGAACCCTTAGGTCTGGGTCACTAATTATTTGATCAGTTGGATGATTAGGGTTGAATCTTATAATTCTAGGATGTTGATTCTCTTGAGGTTGATCTTCTTCTTTATGACGTAGGGGTTGGTTGGTTCCTTCAGAATTGTTTTCTTGAATAAATTCAATTGGTTGTAGTTGAGTTTGTTCTAGGTTTTGGTTGGATTCTTCAAATTTCACATTGGTAGTCTCTTCAATTCTTAAGGTAACCTTATTATAAACTCTGTAGCCCCTACTATTTAGGGAGTAGCCTACAAAGATTCCATTTTCTACTTTTGAGGTGAATTTTCCTAAATGTTCTCTTGTGTTTAGGATGAAGACTGAGCACCCACAAAAAATATTTTATATTGGGTTGTTTGTTATAGTAAATTTCAAAAGGGGTTTTATTGTGTGGTTTATTTAGTGTTGTTCTATTTTGCACATAGCAGACTGTACTAACAGCTTCCGCCCACAAATATTTAGGTAGATTATATTCATTTAGCATAGTTCTGGAACCTTCAAGTAGTGTTCTATTTTTTCTTTCTACAATTCCAGTTTGTTGGGGGGTTTTTGGACATAAAAATTCGTGATGATATCTGTTTTCAAGACAAAATTTACTAAAATTATGGTTTTTAAATTCTCCCCCATTATCGCTTCTAATTCTTTTAATTTTAATATCTTTTCCATTCTCAATTTATTTACAAAGATTTGTAAATACTTCAAAGGTTTCATCTTTATTTTTTAAGAATTTGACCCAAGTGAACCTAGAATAGTCATCTATTATTATTAGACAATATAAATTTCCATTTATTGATTTGACTCCGTGGGAGTCAAATAGGTCTAAGTGTAAAAGTTCTAATATTGAATTGGTTTGTGATTGATTAGTTGGTTTGTGGGTAGATTTTGTTTGTTTACCTTATTGACAAGCATTACATATCGTTGAATCTAAGTTAGGAAATTTTGGTAGTCTTCTAACTAATCCATTTAGTCTGCTTATGTTTCTAAAATTCGTGTGTGACATTCTTCTATGTCATAACCAAGTTTCTTCTTTTTGTGTTAAGTAACACTTAATTGAAGAAGTGGTTAGGTTGATTGCATAGATGTTGTCTTTTCTAAACCCTTTTAGGCTTATGTTAGGGTTGTCTAGGTGTTTAAGTAGGCATTCTGCAGATAAAAACCTAACCTTATATTTAGTATCACATAATTGACTAATGCTTAGGAGATTATACTTGAAATTTTCAACAAGTAAAACATTTGTGATAATAAAGTCAATTTTTAGTTCGATATTACCTATACCAATTACCTTGAGTTTGTCGTTGTTTCCAAAGGCAACTGTTCCTAGGCTTTTGTAGGTAAGTTGAGGGAATTTGGTGCGATCTTCAGTTATATGTTTGGAGTATCCACTGTCTAAGATCCACTTAGTTTCCTACAATAGGTAGGAATTTTGGGATTAGTCTAAATTTTGGGTTATAGTCATTCTTTAGATTTGATAAGAGCAAATCTTTTTTTTTTTTGGTTTAAGTTAAATAAATTTTTAAGTTAAAGAGATTTAAGTAAAAAAATTAAGTTTAATTTTTTAAAATAAATTTTTAAGTTAAAAAAAATTTAAGTTTAATTTTTAAAATAAATTTTTAAATAAAAAGAATTTTAACTAAAAAAAATTAAGTTTAATTTTTTAAAAAAATAAATTTTTAAGTTAAAAAAATTTAAGTTTAATTTTTAAAATAAATTTTTAAGTAAAAATAATTAAGTTTAACTTTTTTAAATAAATTTTTAAGTAAAAAAAATTAAGTTTAATTTTTTTCTAAAATAAATTTTTAAGTTAAAAAAATTTAAGTTTAATTTTTAAAATAAATTTTTAATTTAAAAAAATTTAAGTTTATTTTTAAAATAAATTTTTAATTTAAAAAAATTTAAGTGTATTTTTAAAATAAATTTTTGAGTAAAAAAATTTAAGTTTATTTTTAAAATAAATTTTTAAGTAAAAAAATTTAAGTTTATTTCTAAAATAAATTTTTAAGTAAAAAAGATTAAGTTTAATTTTTAAAATAAATTTTTAAGTAAAAAAAATTAAGTTTAATTTTTAAAAATAAAATTTTAAGTTAAAAAATATTTAAGTTTATTTTAAAAATAAAATTTTAATTTAAAAAATTTAAGTTTATTTTTAAAATAAATTTTTGAGTAAAAAAATTATGTTTAATTTTTTAAAACAAATTTTTAAGTTAAAAAAAATTAAATTTATTTTTAAAATAAAATTTTAATTTAAAAAAATTGAAGTTTATTTTTAAAATAATTTTTTGAAAAAAAAATTAAGTTTAATTTTTTTAAAAATAAATTTTTAAGTTAAAAAAAATTAAGTTTATTTTTAAAATAAATTTTAATTTAAAAAATTTTAATTTTATTTTTAAAATAAATTTTTGAGTAAAAAAAATTTAAGTTTATTTAAAATAAATTTTTAATTAAAAAATTAAAGTTTATTTTTTAAATATTTTTTTTTTAAAAAAATTAATTTTAAAGTAAAATTTTTAAGTAAAAAAAAAAATTTTAATTTTAATTTTAAAATGTTAATTTAATTGAATTGATTTAATTTAATTTGATTAATTTAATTAATTTAATTTAATTAATTTAATTTAATTAATTTAATTAATTTAATTTACTTTAATTTAATTAATTTAATTAATTTCATTTAGGTTCTTAGTCATCTCACCCGATCTATGTTTTTAATCAGGGAATCTTATAATTTTGTGTGATGAATTAGGTTCAATTTTAGGGTTTGTTTTTAACTTGTGTTAGATTCAGGTTTAGCTTTGGGTTCAACAAATAGGCATTCTCTGGATAAACTTTTGGGCTATGGTGAGTCACTTGGACCTGGTCTAACTGGTTAGGATCCATAAAGGGTACAAAACCTTGGTCTAGTACAAAACCTTGGTCTAACTGGTTAGGATCCATAAAGGGTAGCTTCGGTCAGTTCCACTTAGCCAAATGCACCAGGTCAAAGTTATATCTTACTAGACATGCATAGACTAAGCTTCTCTAACGTACTATCATCCAAAACTTCACCAGTACCATTTTTCAAGTTAAACTTAAGACTCTTTTTAACTAGTCCTAGTTACCCTGTCGGGTAGGTTGGTTAGGGTTACCCGGTCGGATAGGTTAGTTTTGGAGGTGTCAGCTATTCTAGAGCCTCCCCCTGAATTATTGGGCGTAAATGTAATTTTTAGTTCTAGGTTTATGTCTATTTCTTTTTTAGTTATAATTTACTTGGTGATAGTCTAAGTTTTAGTGAGTTTTAAAATATTTAGATTTTGAATTTTTAGGTTTAGGTTTGCATTTTGGGTTTTGATTTGGTTTATTCGGATTTATATAGTATATTTTTTCTTTAGGTATATAGTATTGGTTAAGTCCTACTTGCGTGATCAAACACGCTTTCGGAACCCAGGATTTACTCGTAGGTTTGTATTGGGTTATTAATGATTTAAAAGTTTTATTTGAGTTTGACTTATATCCGAGTCCGGTTTTATTATAACATGCTTTTTGATTATTTAGGGTTAAGTCTAAATTTTTTGATCTGGTAGTAAATTTTTCTAACATATTTTTTAAATTATTAATTTCTAATTTTAATGATGAATTCTCCTCCTCAAGTGTTAGATCTTAAGTTGGTTTATTATTTACAATTTGTTCCTTGAGAATTTGATTTTCCTCAAGGAGCAATTTGTTTTCATTTTCTAATTTAACTAACTTATTATTTAAGCAAGAAATAATTTTAAAAAACTTTCGATTTAAGTTTAGATATACCTCTTCGGAACCTTCAGAAATGAGTACGGGCTCATGGCTCAATTCGGGTTCGGACCCGTCTTCCGATTCGTCTTCTGACTCTGCTTCGCGGGCCATCAGCGCGAGGTGGCTCTGGTGCTTTTGATCTTCGGCCTCCGATTCGTCCGAGGAGGAGTCATCCCACGTCGCTTTGAGGGCCTTCTTTTTGGTCGGCTTCGTTTTGTCGATCTTCAGTCTTGGACACTCGTTCTTGTAGTGCCCCTTTTTATTGCATCCGAATCATGTTACGTTCCTCGAATCGGCTGGAGAACTGATCTTTTGTAGATCCTTCTTGCTGAAGCTTCTCTTCCTCCTAGTGAACATCTTCCTTACCAGTTTCACCAGGTGTTCTTCATCTTCAGAGCTCTGGTCAGAGTCTTCTTCGAGTTCAGGCTTTTTCTTCTTAGAGGAACCTGCATATAAAGCAACACCTTTCTCGACTCCGGCGTTAGTCTGCTCATGTAACTCCAATTCATAAAACAATTCATCTAATTTAAGTTTAGTTAAATTCTTAGAAATTTTGTAGGCATCCACGATGGATGCCCACAAACTATTGCGTGGAAATGCGTTTAACGCGTACCTGATTAGGTCTCTGTTGTCCATCTGGAGGCCTATCGCATGGAGCCCGTTGAGGATATCCTTGATCCTCGCGTGCAGCTGACTCGCTGTTTCTCCTTCCTGCATTTTTATATTAAATATTTTATTTAATAATAAATCCCTTTTTGTTACCTTAGCGTCGCTAGTTCCTTCGTGCAGCTCGATCAATTTATCTCATAGCTCTTTAGCATTCTGATGCGGTCCGACCCAGTTCAGCTCTTCTCTTGATAATCCGCATTATAATGTATTGATCGCCTTGTTCTCCGTTGACGCCTTCTTCTTTATGTATGCTGTCCATTGTTCTGGGTCAAGCAGATTTCCAGAGCTATCAACTGGTGCTCGGTATGCTTTTGTAACGCTCAATCATTGATCGAAGTCTGTCTTTAGATAGACTTCCATCCTTTTCTTCTAGTACGGAAAATCGCCCCCATTGAATAGGGGAGGACGCACCTGTAACGACCACCCTTCTCCCTGCTATACTACTCTCTAAGGATGACCGTTACTTAACTACTAACTCTACTTAACCGGTATGATCGAAACCGCGAGGAGTCTCTACCGAAAAATTTCGACAGCATCTCCCCTGTATCGGTGACCATAAACTGAAATACATACATAGTATACATCAGCCACAGATAGCTAGAACATATATTAAACATTCACGCAGTTAAATAAGTGTAAAACACTAAAAATACATACTTACTATACTGAATTCATCTTAGCATACTATCTAAAATAAACTCAAATGACATGGAACTCAAAATACAATCTCAATATTTATTAATCACTAAAATGCAGAAAACTCAACAACATCCCAAGTCTCTCCCGTAGTCCTGGCATCACACACCATCCGCACCTCCTCGTCGTCTTCCTTTATCTGCAGTAAGAGGAAATGCAAACTATAAGCGAATGCTTAGTAAGCGCTATCTAACTCACAAAAACTCGATATGCATGTACATATATCTATAACATGAAATAACTGAATGCTTACTGAAGACTACTCATATTCATCCAATAGTAAAGGAATCAAACAGGCTGAAATGCTAAACATGTAAAGCTACTCCTGCTCTTCTAATAGCAAAGAAAAGTAAGCTAATCTAAATAACATGCTAGCATAAAAGAAAACTAAACTTGCTGATTTAAAACAAAATGAAACTTATTTCATTTGCTCTAAATTTATTCTTTTATTCCACTTATTTAAAACTTATACTTTAATACTTTTATACTTATGTGAAACTTATTTTACTTGTTCAAAAACTTATACTTATAATACTTCAAAATAATAATCAACTTTCTTCTTGGGCCCGACAACTGTACTTGCTATGCGCGCATCCCTAACTAGACCCGAGATAGCTGGTCCCAAATCTAGTAGGGTTTACTAGGTTATCTAAACCTAGGGACGACTATGGGAGCCCAACCCAAGGACAACTGAGAGTCCAGCATACTAGGTTATCTAAACCTAGGGACGACTATGGGAGCCCAACCCAAGGACAACTGAGAGTCCAGCACAGTGCCATTGATAAAAGTAAAATACTTGTTATCTTTTAATACTTCTAATATATAATGCCTCGGTATTTTAACAAGCACCTTGTGTGCCAAGAATCCCTAAAGTCTTGACTTTGGGATCTACTTAAGGCCTTGACCTTTTTCTTTCTTTTCTTTATCTTTCTTATACTTGTTCAAATAAAATACTTGTTCTTGTTAATACTTCTAATAAAAGATTGTTTCTTACAAAACTGAAATGTAAATGCTTAAACAACCTAGAATTGAATGCTTAAACAAACTGAAATTGAATACTTAAACAAACTAAATTTGCTGTGCTTGAGAAGTTCCAAAACTGTAGTTTAAACAAAAATAAATCTGCATACTATACTAATTAAAATTCTGCATACTGTACTAATAAAAATTCTGCATACTATGCTAATCAAAATTCTGCATACTAATGCTCAACAGAAATCTGCACTAATACTTAATAAAATCTGCACACTAATGCTTAATAAAATCTGCACACTAATACTTAATAAAATCTGCATATAATACTTATCAAGATCTGCAAGCAATGCTTATAGAAATCTGCATACAAGCTTAAACTAAATCCAAAACTTGTTGGAATTAAAACCTACACTGCATGCTTCATATTAAAAGGACTAAACTAGCTGACTCTAAACATATGCCTCGGCAATTAAAAATGGAAACTAGAACACCAACACTGAAGCCTAAACCATCCATTTCATATATATAGGAAACTAAAACTAAACCATCTCATGCATGTTGTGGTAGCAAGAAAAACTTAAATCGGTGTGCTTGGAATAATCAACAAGACCTAGACTGAAATTCTAAAGCCATAAGCACAAACTAAATCTAGGGTTCGGATTATAGCAATTGAAGCAATCAAGCACTCATGCATTAAAACTAAAATAAAAGAAACTACTAGAACTTCAAAAACAAGAAGCCATAGCATGCTACTGGAAACCAATTTTAACAGACAAGAATGACATAAATGAATGCAAATTCTTGGGATCTGATTACTTAGACGAAAGATAGAAGTGAGAAAAGGGAAGCCTTACAAAATCACACAAGATCTATCTTTTATGTATATATTTTTGTTACTTTATCCTTTTCTCCCTCATTTCTTCCATCCAAGCAATTGAATCGATTCTTAAAATAGTTCACAGTTGGAAAATTTCAGCACTACAGAAACAGAGAAATGGTACAAAATTGAATTGTACATATACTCCGACTGCCAGTGATCTTATATAATGCCCTGCACCTTGAAAGGATAAAGGCCAAAAATCCCTATTTGGCCAATCAGCAGATTATCAAGTCACAACTTACCCATGGTTATAGCAAAAAGCTTCTCCACGAAAACCAGGAACCATCAAGTAATAGACAACCACTATTAATATCTATATATGTTGGCAGTTTAATTAGCAAAACAGCTTTCATGAATGTCATACATAGCACAAAACCAACCAAATTAAGCTTGAAGACTTAAAACAAAAACCTATATAAACTGATTCATTGCTTCAGCAGAATTGCAAGGAAGAAAAAAAAAACGGAAGATTGGATCTATTCTAACAATCCTTACAATCACAATTCTCTACACAAAATCCGAAACCTCAACTCACGGTAGAAACTTCAAAGCGTTGCCCCTTACAACATGCTTCAGAAAACAAGAAACTAACAAGAAGAACAACTCCATAGCTACTCTTACCGCAGGTGAGGAGCAACTTACCTCGGTTCCTTGGACTCACAGCCGAAGAGAGGGACTTCCTAGGGTTCGGGTGAGCTTGAGATCGTGGCCTCTCCCTCGTGCTCACGGCTTCCTTCTCGACGAGAGGAGCTCGATGGTGTGAAGACTTCACGGAGAGGGGTGCTCGCCGGCCGTCGGAGACGCCGGGCTTCTTGCTGCGTTTTCGCCCGAGAAGGGGAACGACGTCGCGCGAAGAGAAGAAGGGAAAGAGGAATTAGGGTTCTCGGGCCAAGAAATCCAATATCAACTCATCCCTTTTATAATCCAATATTCTGTTATCTTCCTTAAGTAAATTTTCCTACCTTTTCTAAACAGAACCGACGGCTGGAGCACTTGGTCAGCCGCACGTTGCTTAAGGCTTGGCTCGTGGGTTCAAATCTCGGCTGCAACCTTTTTTCTTCCTATTATTTCTTGTTATTAACTTCTACTAAAATAAAATTCTTCCTTTATTTGATCAAGTAACAATTTTTTGCCCACTTGGTCAGTCAGATCCGCTTAAGGCATTGGTTTGGTCGGAGGTCACGGGTTTGAATCTCGACTTGAACATTTTTTTGTCGAAACTTCCTTCATTTAGTAAAAATACCAAACGACCTCCAAAAATTACATAAAAATACTCTAAAAATCTCTAGAATATTTCTAAAGTATTTCTAAATATTTTTAACCTTATTAGAACTCCAAATGAGGAAATTTGGGTCGTTACAGCACCGTACTAAAACCTTCGATCTGAGACATCCTTCACACAAGTAGACAACTAGACAAAATATCCCAAGACTTGGTCTTGGATTAGTAGTGCGGGAAGAATTAAGATATAATGAAAAATGAACTAAAATAGTGTTGCACCAATTTAGATTTAATTGCAACGGAAAAAATTTCCAAAAAGGTAATAATACCAATTTGGAATTATACGAAAAACTTAAAACCAAAGACGAAAAAGAAATGAAAATTTAAAACAGATCCTCCCTTTGTCTGATTGGTGGTTGCACCAAATCAGAGTGGTACCAGCTCTGATATCACTTGTTGGATCGTGAAGAATCGATAGAGGGGGGGGTGAATATCGAAAAACGTTTGTAAAGAGTAAGCACAGCGGAAAGACAAAAGACAAGCCAAAGGGAACACAAGGATTTACTTGGTTCGGAGCCTTTGGCGACTCCTACTCCAAGGCCCGCACATGAGGGTGCTTTCGATAGGCAATTACTAGCAATTCGAAAGTCTGAATACAAATTGAGTACAAGAATGTTGGGACTTTCGGGCCGCAAAAACTGCTTTTTATGTTGCGAAAACCCCGAAGTCTTGCCACCGGATCCATGCGAAGATTAAAATAAATTCATGTACTTGTTTCTATCCTAGATCTACTCTAGATCTACATGGAAGAGATTTTATACCTTTGATGCGAAGCCCTTCACTTATCCCGCTCGTCCAAGGTTGCCGGATCTCGAGAGTGTCCAGTGAACACTCCTCTATATGTATCCACACGAACAACAAGATGGAGAAAAGACATTAGAGTGTGCTAGCACTCTTTGTGGCTCACGGCAATGGAGGAAGAGGGAGAGTAGAGAGGAAGAGATGAGGAAGAAGAAAGAGTGAATGAGCACACAATTGCATTCACCTGCAATCAAGTGGTCGGCCACTTCATGGAGAGGTTATAAACCTCCATGGGATACCAAGAGTCATGACTCTTGGTCTCCCTCATGAGGCGGCACACACATAAGCCAACCTCGATGATGTGGAACATCATCATTGGCCCACCTTATGCCAACACACAAATGATGTGGCATTGGTCAAGTCAAACTTGACCTTTCATCTTCTCTCTCAAGTCAAGTCAAACTTGACCTCTTATCTCCCATGGTTGATCAAATCTAACCATTGGTTCAAGTCAATTTGATTTAATGAATCTCTATTCATTGAATTAAATTGACTCAATGAGTCCAAGTCTAAATTAGACTCATTTAACACATGAATCAAATTGAGTCTAACTCAATTAGTTTAATTTGGATTACTCTTAATCCAACTTAGTTCATCACATGAACCTAATCCTCTTAGTTCATCAAATGAACCTAATCTCCATCTAATTCCCTTTGTGTGTGACCCTATAGGTTCTTGTAACGTTGGCAATGCTCATAAACTCATTTAGAAGCATAAGTAATGAGCGGTATCTAGCAACACATCATTACTACCCAAGTTACAAGAATGTTGAGATCCAACATCACCTTTATGACTACTAATTGTGACTCTCACAATATGTGACAATGTCCTTCTATCATTGACATCTAGATTGATCAATGTGAGGCATAGTCTATGTCATCCTCTAATCAATCTAAATCTTGAACTCCGAGTAGACTCACTCTAATCAAATGAGCTCAATATCTCATATTGACTCATTTGGGTATGGTCATGCACTTAGTGGTCTCACTCTATCAAGAATAATGATGTCACTCCAGTCATATAGGAGGGATAGATCTTATCTACATCACTCACATCCCTCCGTATAATTTGTTACATACCCAATAATCGCCTTTATGGTCCACCCAGTTACGGGTGACGTTTGACGAAGCCAAAGTATGCAACTCCTTATGTAGGGAACCATGGTGACTTCAGGTCCAATGACTAATAGTCATACTAATAGCCACATGAGAAAGTATATGATACTCATATAACGATCCAGGATACTTTCTCATGGCGGGTCATTCAGTATGCATTCTCCAATGCATACCCATGTGTCAACTTGTTATCTTTATATCCATGACTTGTGAGATCAAGTCATCGAGTTGACCTACATGCTAGTCTCGTCGCATTAACATTATCCCTGAATGTTAATACTTGACTAGGAATGATTAAGAGTAGTGTTCTCTATATCATCTCACTATCGATTCAACCAATCAATTGATATAGATATGAACCTTCTACTCAAGGATGCTATTATACTTAGTTATTTGGCACCAATACAAGTAAGTATAATAACCATAGAAGAAATGCCTTTATAAACATAGAGAAATATGATACATTGAGTCCATACAACATTCATCATATGATTGTCTCTAGAGATCTAACTAACAATCTTCCACTAGCATTAGTGTCAATCAATGTAGGCTCTAAGGTCCAATGACCTAGTGTGACCATCATGCTTTCTCTGTGCCAAAGCCTTGGTCAAGGGATCAACTATATTAGCTTCTGTGGGTACTCTGCAAATCTTCACATCTCCTCTATCGAAAATCTCTCGAATGAGATGGAAGCGCCATAGTATGTGTTTGGTCCGCTGGTGTGAGCGAGGTTCCTTAGCCTGCGCAATTGCTCCATTGTTGTCACAATAGAGCTCAATAGGATCTGCAATGCTAGGAATCACCCAAGCTCAGTAATGAACTTGAAGATCCAAACTGCCTCCTTTGCTGCTTCTGATGCAGCAATATACTCGGCCTCTGTTGTAGAATCAGCAACTGTGTCCTTCTTCGAACTCTTCCAGCTCACAGCACCACCATTCAAGCAAAACACGAACCCAGACTGTAATCTATAATCATCCTGGTCAGTTTGGAAGATGGCATCACTATAACCCTTTACAGCTAGCTCGTCATCGCCTCCATATATCAAGAAATATTCTTTAGGCCTTCTTAAGTACTTAAGAATATTCTTGACTGCTATCCAGTGACACTCACCTAGATCTGACTGGTATCTGCTCGTCATGCTCAAAGCATACGAGACATCAGGATGAGTACATAACATGGCGTACATGATAGATCCTAGGCTGAAGCATAAGGGATCTTATCCATGTGGTCTCTCTCCTCTCTAGAAGAGGGACTTTGAGTCTTCGAAAGACTCATACCATGTGACATCGGCAGAAATCCTTTCTTGGAATTCTGCATGGCAAACCGTAGTAATACCTTGTCAATATATATACTTTGACTTAGGCCAAGCAATCTCTTATATCTATCTCTATAGATCTTTATGTTTAGAATACGAGCTGCTTCACCTAAGTCCTTCATTGAGAAACAATTCCCCAGTCAAGTCTTTACAGACTGAAGCAAAGGGATGTCATTTCCAATGAGTAATATGTCATCCATATACAATACAAGGAAGACAACTGTGTTCTCAACAACCTTATTATAAAGAAGACACAGGATTCATCTTCATTCTTGATGAAACCAAACTATTTGATTGCATCATCGAATCGAAGATTTCAACTCCGAGAGGCTTGCTTTAGTCCATAAATGAACTTATGCAGCTTGCATACTCTACTAGTATGCTGTGGATCTACAAAACCCTCAGGTTGTGTCATGTACACATCCTCGAGCAAGTTTCCATTCAGAAACGTGGTTTTGAGATCCATCTGCCAGATCTCATAATCATGGTATGCTGCAATAGCAAGCATGATCCAAATGGACTTAAACATCGCTACTAGAGAAAAGGTTTCATCATAGTCAATACCATGAATTTATTTGAAACCTTTAGCTACCAGACTACCCTTACATATAAGTCCATTCATGTCAGTCTTTCTCTTAAAGACCCACTTACACCCAATGGGTTTGACGCCTTCAGGTGGATCAACCAAAGTCCATACTTGGTGGTGTACATGGATTCCATCTCGGATCTCATGGCTTCTAGCCATTTCTCAGAATCTAGTCTCATCACAGCTTCCTGATAGGAGGTAGGCTCATTCTCAACAAGCATAACGTCATCATGGTCAGACAAGAGAAAAGAATATCTCTCAGGCTAACGACATACCCTATCAAACCTGCGAAGAGGTATGTCTACTTGAACTGATTGTTATTCCTCAACTCCTTATGGAACAATCTCATAATCCACAACACTTTGTGGTTCCAGTTCAACTTCCATTAAGGCTTCAGTGCTATGGTCCATATCTTAAACTTATTCAAGATTAAACGTACTCCCACTAGTTTTTCTAGAAACAAAGTCTCTTTCTAGAAATACCCCAGTCTTAGCCACAACTACTTTGTGTTGACTGGGAATGTAGAAGTAATATCCCTTTGTTTCCTTGGGATATCCTATAAAATAGCACTTATCGGATTTGGGTCCCAGTTTGTCCGAGACTTGTCATCGAACGTAAGCCTCACAACCCCAAATCCTCATAAAAGACACCTGAGCATCTCTCCCAGTCTATATCCTATATGGTGTCTTTATCACAGCCTTGGATGGAACACGCTTAAGTATGAAAGCTGCTGTGTCTAGAGCATAGCCCCAAAGAAACGTAGGAAAATCTGTGTGACTCATCATAGACCGTACCATATCTAATAGGGTACGATTCCTCCTTTCGAATACACCATTCCACTGTGGTGTTCCAGGATGAGTGAGTTGGGATAGAATACCACACTCAGCTAGATAGTCACAAAACTCATGGCTAAGGTATTCACCACCTCGATCTGATCGAAGTATCTTAATACTCTTGCCAAGCTAGGTTTGTACTTCATTCTTGAATTCTTTGAACTTTTCAAAGGATTCTGACTTATGTGTCATCAGATACACATAACCATATCTACTGAAGTCATCAATAAATGTAATGAAGTACCTATAACCACCTCTGGCAGCGACATTGAAAGGGCCACATACATCACTATGTATAAGTCCTAACATGTCAGTCGCTCTTTCGTTATGCCTACTTAAGGGAGTCTTGGTCATCTTGCCCAGTAGGTATGACTCGTATGTCTCATATGATTTGAAATCAAATGAGTCCAGCAAACCATCTTTATGGAGCTTGGATAAGCATTTGTCATTTATATGACCTAAGCGACAGTGCCAGAGATAGGTTTGGTTCATTTCATTTGATTTGAACCTTTTGGTATTTATGTTATAGATGGGGTTCTCTAAGTCTAGAATATAGAGTCCGTTCATCAGATGCGCACTACAATAGAACATATCATTTAAATAAACTGAACAACATTTGTTCTTTATTATAAACGAAAAACCTTTCTTATCCAAACAAGAAACTGTGTTCTTAGTAAGAGCAGGCACATAACAACATTCATCTAATTCTAGTACAAGCCAAGAGGGCAGAGATAGATAGTAAGTTCCTACAACAACAACAACAACTCATGCTCCATTGCCTACTCGTAGGTCCACCTCGCTCTTCGTCAATGCCCTGCTATTTCTCAATGTCTGCACATTAGTTCAAATGTGAGAAGCACATC
Organism: Zingiber officinale; assembly: GCF_018446385.1. Taxonomy (NCBI): domain Eukaryota; kingdom Viridiplantae; phylum Streptophyta; class Magnoliopsida; order Zingiberales; family Zingiberaceae; genus Zingiber; species Zingiber officinale. The sequence continues at coordinate 31,395,848 of NC_056004.1, forward strand.
CAGTATCTAATACCCATGATGAAGAAATAGATAGATTGACTTCGATAACATATATACCTGAAGTAGAAGTCTCACTTCTCTTCTTCTTAAGATCTTCCAGGTAAACTTTGCAGTTCCTCTTCCAGTGCCCGGTTTGACCGCAGTGGAAGCAGGTAGCATCCTTTGCAACCTCTCCTTTAGGTTTCAGTGCCTTGCCTTTGCCCTTGGCTTGGGGCTTTCCCTTACCTTTAGGCTTGCCCTTGCCTTTGCCCTTTTGCACCATCAAAATGGAGTTGGGCTTTACCTTCTTAAGGTTGAGCTCAGCAGTTCTTAACATGCTTAGCAGCTCAGGCAGTGGCTTGTCAATTTTGTTCATGTTGTAGTTCATGACGAATTGACTGTAGCTTTCTGGCAAGGATTGCAAGACCAAGTCAGTAGTCAGCTCTTGGCCAAGTGGGAATCCCAACCTCTGTAGGTTTTCTATGTACCCAATCATCTTGAGCACATAGGGTCTTACGGGAGTCCCATCTTGCATCTTGCACTGAAACAATGCCTTGGAGATCTCGAATCTCTCATGCCTTGCTTGTCCTTGATATAGTTGATGAAGATGTTCAACCATATCATAAGCACCCATCAACTCGTGTTGCTTCTGAAGCTCAGAGTTCATGGTTGCGAGCATGAGACATGACACATCTAATGAGTCATCTTGATGCTTCTTATAAGCATCTCTGTCAGCTCACGTGGCAATGGCAGGAGGTGCCTCGGGAATGTGCTGCTCCAGGATGTACAGTTTTCTTTCTTGAGTGAGAACTATTCTCAAATTCCTGTACCAGTCCAGGAAATTAGCTTCATTGAGCTTGTCCTTATCAAGGACAGAACGTAGAGAGAAGGTATTCGTGTTTGTCGACATAGCAATCTACAACAGAAAAATGCAGAAAATAAATATCATATTCCACAAATCATTTAATTAGGCATTTAATTAAACGATGCTCCCACTGAATTATAGAGCTTTTGTAGAATCAATTCATGGATGTGGTCAAACCACACTCACTAGATTCTAACCAACTAACTATAATTCTTGCGGGACAAGATCCACATCATACTACGCCTTGAGTTAGCTTTGGCTAAATTACCCAAGACTTAGTATGATCGGTAGGTAACTAATTACCAATTACATCTCTATACAACTCTTGTTTATAGGATCAAGATCCGCATGTATATTAAAACTTGAGTTAGCTTTGGCTAAATCGCCCAAGAGTTAATATAAATGTGATTTTGACCTATCTTCCAACCATTGAAAAAATGCCTATAGTTAAACCCGATCCAATTGAGTTAACTAGTTTTACTCAATCTAATTGAGTTTGTACTCACCCAAGCTTTGATAGGCAGGACCAAGATTGTCCCTCCACACCCTACCAAGATAATATGCGTTGCTCTGCTTTGGCAGATTCAACAATAACATGTGATCGAGGTAGTGATGGGTATCAAAATGTGGTAGGCATTTCGAGTTGACGCGATTAAGATCTAATCTAATTGTTAATATGTATCATATACGCGATTAAGATCTAATCCAATCGTTAAGATGTATCATATACGCGATTAAGATCTAATCTAATCGTTAAGGCACTAATTAATTACTCTACTCTAGCATGCATCACATACACACAAGCAATTAATTAAATTTTGATTAGGTTATGGTCCTACTACGATCTTCTCAAGCCAATGAGAAGATCGGATGGTCAACCTAGGGTCAACGACTTCTTCAAGCTCCTCCCTTTGACCGCCATGTGTTGCTCGCACCCTCCTCGTAACTCCATCTCGAGTAGACCTTCCACTGCTTCATTTTTGTATATTACAAATTTGAAACTCGAGTTACATTCGAGTCTAAAATCTATTTACAACAAGAATTAAATTATAAAGGCACGACGCGCAGGTCGTGTATGAAATACAACACGCACAATCACACAAAAATGGCACGCATGTCATATTATGAATTACAACACATATTTCCAATAAAATTGGGTTCTTTGGGCCATGACCATCACAAAATTATACATAATTATAAATTATTTAATTTTAATAAATTTCTGTAATTTTATTACTATTTTTACAATTTTATGAGTTACAACTTCCCGGCGGTTCCGTTTAGTGGTTTTCGGGCGCAATCGCGGGACAATGCCCCTTGCAGGGTTAGGGGCAGCACCCCTTCTAGTGAAATGAGTCTCACGAGTGTCCCACGACTATCAAACAATGCCTTAAGCTGCTGTCCCAAAATATTTTGGATGAGACCTTGCCGTTTCGGAAGGTGTTTTTCGGTAGTCGAAGCCTACAAGTGTCCAAACACTTGTTGCTTCGCCTTTATGAGAAAAATACCCATAAAATCCATAAAAATAATAAAATCACAGAAACTTACAGATCTATAATTTTTCATAAAAATTAAAATAAAACAAGTACACGCTTCGCACGTGGCTCTGATACCACTGTTGGGACTTTCGGGCCGTAAAACCCGCTTTTTGCGTTGCGGAAACCCCGAAGTCTTGCCACAGGATCCGTGCGAAGATTAAAATAAATTCATGTACTTGTTTCTATCCTAGATCTACATGGTAGAGATTTTATACCTTTGATGCGAAGCCCTTCGCTTATCCCGCTCGTCCAAGGTTGTCGGATCTCGAGAGTGTCAAGTGAACACTCCTCTATATGTATCCACACGAACAACGAGATGGAGAAAAGACACTAGAGTGTGCTAGCACTCTTTGTGGCTCACGGCAATGGAGGAAGAGGGAGAGTAGAGAGGAAGAGATGAGGAAGAAGAAAGAGTGAATGAGCACACAATTGCATTCACTTGCAATCAAGTGGCCGACCACTTCATGGAGAGGTTATAAACCTCCATAGGATACCAAGAGTCATGGCTCTTGATCTCCCTCATGAGGTGGCACACACATAAGACAACCTCGATGATGTGGAACATCATCATTGACCCACCTTATGCCAACACACAAATGATGTGGCATTGGTCAAGTCAAACTTGACCTCTTATCTCCCATGGTCGATCAAATCTAACCATTGGTTCAAGTTAATTTGATTTAATGAATCTCTATTCATTGAATTAAATTGACTCAATGAGTCCAAGTCTAAATTAGACTCATTTAACACATGAATCAAATTGAGTTTAACTCAATTAGTTTAATTTGGATTACTCTTAATCCAACTTGGTTCATCACATGAACCTAATCCTCTTGGTTCATCAAATGAACCTAATCTCCATCTAATTGCCCTTTGTGTATGACCCTATAGGTTCTTGTAACGTTGGCAATGCTCCTAAACCCATTTAGAAGTATAAGTAATGAGCGGTATCTAGCAACACATCATTACTACCCAAGTTACAAGAATGTTGAGATCCAACATCACATTTGTAACTACTAATTGTGACTCTCACAATATGTGAAAATGCCCTTCTATCCTTGACATCTAGATTAATCAATGTGAGGCATAGTCCGTGTCATCCTCTAATCAATCTAAATCTTGAACTCCAAGTAGACTCACTCTAATCAAATATATTGAGCTCATTTGGGCATGGCCATGCACTTAGTGGTATCACTCTATCAAGAATAATGATGTCACTCCCGTCATATAGGAGGGATAGATCCCATCTACATCACTCACATCCCTCCGAATAATTTGTTACATACCCAGTAATCGCCTTTATGATCCACCCAGTTACGGGTGACGTTTGACGAAGCCAAAGTATGCAACTCCTTATATAGGGAACCATGGTGACTTCAGGTCCAAGGACTAATATGTTGGACCATTACGGCCGGCTAGAAGGGGGGTTGGATAGCCTGCAAAAATAAGACAACGCTTTCTCGAACTCTCAACAGTACACTTGTATAAAATTAAAGCAGTAAATAAAAGCAAAAAGAAAGAGGCAGAAGGTTTTTACTTGGTTACAACCAAGGAGGTTGTTAATCCAAGGAATGTAGCACTAGTATCTCCTTCAGGCGGAGAAGCCTCTTACAGCTATGAAAGTGTAAAATAGAGAAGCTAATCTAGAACAGTAGCGTACAAGTGTTGGAAATGGAATGCACTAAGTTAATCCAAAGCTTCTGGACCAAGGCTATATTTATAGCCTTGGTCGGGGCGCCTGGAAGGGTTCTGGGCGCCCTGGGAGGGATAAATTTTATCCCCCAACGTTCAGATCGAGTCAAAGCTCGATCTAGTCAAAAACTCACTTCCGGGTGCCCGGAAGGGTTCCGAGTGCCCGGAAGGTTTCCGGGAGCCCCGGGCTGGTCTGGGCGCCCCGGATGCTTAGTCAACTCCAGTTGACTTTCGTCCGGGTCCTTTGCTCTAGATCCGCTTGATTGGTTGATCTCTACTATCCGGAATAGGGCTCACCTGAACCCAAGTTCCGGTCTTCTCGAGCGGGCTTCCCTCCGGCTTCTTGTCCCTCGGAATCGCCGCGTGTTCCCTTCTCGTCTGGCGCCGTACTCATCCGCAATCTTCGTCCCTCGGATGCACCGCATGTCATCCTTCTCGCTAGCTGCGTCTCTTCCTCCCTGAGCAATCTTCCGCTCTTGCTTTCGTCCCTCGGAACCACCCGCGCTTCCTTCTCGTCCGCCGGTGTACTCTTCCGCAGCGCCTCGTCCCTCGGACGTACCGCGTGCCGTCCTTCTTGCTGGCTGCGTCTTCCGCTCGACTACCTGTGCTCCTAAGCTCCTACACACTTAGACACTAGGTTAGAAACAAATAGGACCTAACTTAACTTGTTGATCACACCAAAATAACCTTGGGGTTCCAACAATCTCCCCCTTTTTGGTGTGATCAACCCAAGTTAAGCTAGGGTTAAAAAAAAGATATAAAATAAACTAAATTTGCAATTAAGTGCAAAAAGTAACACAAGTTAAAATTTAGTTAAAATTTTAGTCTACCTCCCCCTAGACTTATACTTTTCCTTCTCCCCCTTTGATCACAAAAAAATGGGGTTCCAAGAAAAACAATCTAAGGGTTAAAGATTTTGAAAAAAAACATTTCTAAGTCAAAAAGTTCTAAGTTTGAAAAAAAATTCTACATAATTAAAGCAGAAATTTCTAGTTTCAGGAAAAAGTTTTTAACTTAGGAAAAAGATGATTTTTTTTTTGAGATTTTTTGTAGAAAAAAAATCTAAGTAAAAAAAGTGACTTAGTCAATTTTACAAAAAAAAATTTCTAAGTAAGTAAATTTCTAAATTGAAAAAATATGTTTTGAATAACCTTTTTAAAGCATTAATTAATTCTTGTATTAATGCTTTATTAGGAAGTTAATTAAATATTTATTTTAATATTTTGGCTTCCAGGTCGTGGCGAGGCACTAGGCCTTCTTGGTTATTGGAGCAACAACCACTTCCTTGACAAAGCCTCATAGAGAAATTCTTTGTTTAATTTTCTCACTTAAAGCGCTAATTTTAATTTTAAAGTTTTAGTTTAAGCATGATTTAGGAACCCAATATAGGTTCCAACCTAATTTGTCCAGGGTGATATTTAAAGTACCAATTTAAATTACTAGATCTTCTAAAATTGGTTTTAGATGGACATGTATGGTTTTTTAAGTTTTCTACTTGAATTTTCAAATTTTGAATTTCTAACTTTAATTTTTCATTTTGTAGTTTTGATTTGTCTAACATTTCTAACGGGCAAGATTAAGCTAATATTCCTTTTAAATTTTTAATTTCTTTTTCTAACTTGCAGCAGTCTTTAGTTAGTAATTTAACAAATTTAAAAAGTTTATCGGGAGGAAGTGAACGTACCTGACTTACCTTGTCGATTTCATTGTCCGTGTCTCCCCCTGAACTGTTGCTTTCTTCCGACGAAGCTCTCCCTTTATCGATGTTTTCAATGCTCATCTCGGAGGAACTTGAATCGCAGTCGTCGTCTTGATGACTCGCCATCAGTGCAAGTCCGGAGAATGCTTCGACTTCCGATTCGGACGACGTATCATCCCACGTCGCTTTTAGGGTCTTGCGCTTTTGAATAGGCTTTTTACCTTTATCTTTATCCTTGTTCTTTAGCTTGGGGCAGTTGTCCTTGATGTGCCTTTCTTCGTCGCAATGGTAGCCGCAGATCGTTCTTTTCTTTCTACCCTGTGGATGGTTAGTTTTTCTAGAATTGTATAACTTCTTAAATCGTCTTACCATCATTACTATTTCCTCGTCGTCGAGAGAAGATTCCGACTCAGGTTCGTCTCTCGATGCTTTGAGGGCGATGTTGTTCTTGGGCTCCTTCGAACCTGCGCATCTTGATTCGTGCACTTCAAATGTCGAGAAAAATTCTTCTAAAGAAATTTTTTCTAGGTTTTTTGAAATATAAAAGGCATCTACTAGTAATTCCCATTTTGAATTTCTCGGAAAGGAATTTAAAGTGTACCTGAGCGAATCTCGGTTACTTACCTCTTCTCCGAGATTCAAAATTCCAGTGATGAGCTCTTGTATCCTCGAGTGTAGATGTGCAATTGTTTCACCTTCTTCAAGATGGAGGTTGGTGAGCTGGTTGCGAAGTAAGTACCGTCTCGCAAGCTTGGCTTCAGATGTTCCTTCGTGTAGTTCAAGGAACTTCTCCCAAAGCTCCTTTGCCGAGTTGTAGGTGCCAACACGGTTGACTTCTTGTGGCGGAAGTATGCTTAGCAGATGGAATTCTATTTTCTTGTTTGCCACGTAGTCGGCCTGTTCTTTCTTCGTCCATTGATATTTCGCTTTTCCTTCGGGAGATTCACAACTGAGTTCCATTGTTAATAATAAATCGAAATCAGTACCGAAAAATACCTCCATACGCTTCTTCCAGCTTGTGAAGACCCCCTCGAATTTTGGCGGGTAGATGTTAGATCTAGCCATCTCGTTGCTTCATTCAGTGGTTAGTCCTCCTGAAGCGTCTCGGCTCTAATACCACTTGTTGGACCGTTGCGGCCGGCTAGAAGGGGGGGGTTGGATAGCCTGCAAAAATAAGACAACCCTTTCTCGAACTCTCAACAGTACACTTGTATAAAATTAAAGCAGTAAATAAAAGCAGAAAGAAAGAGGAAGAAGGTTTTTACTTGGTTACAACCAAGGAGGTTGTTAATCCAAGGAATGTAGCACTAGTATCTCCTTCAGGCGGAGAAGCCTCTTATAGCAGTGAAAGCATAAAATAGAGAAGCTAATCTAGAACAGTAGCGTACAAGTGTTGGAAATGGAATGCACTGAGTTGATCCAAAGCTTCTGGACCAAGGCTATATTTATAGCCTTGGTCGGGGCGCCTGGAAGGGTTCTAGGCACCCTGGGGGGATAAATTTTATCCCCCAACGTTCAAATCGAGTCAAAGCTCGATCCGGTCAAAAACTCACTTCTGGGCGCCCGGAAGGGTTCGGGGCACCCCGGGCTGGTCCAGGCGCCCCGGGCTGGTCCAAGTGCCCCGGGCTGGTCCGGGCACCCCGGGCTGCTTAGTCAACTCCAGTTGACTTTCGTTCGGGTCCTTCGCTCCAGATCCGCTTGATTGGGTGATCTCTGCTATCCGGAATAGGGCTCACCCGAACCCAAGTTCCGGTCTTCTCGAGCGGGCTTCCCTCCGGCTTCTCATCCCTCGAAATCGCCGCGTGTTCCCTTCTCGTCCACCGACATACTCATCCGCAGTCTTCGTCCCTCGGACGCACCGCGTGACATCCTTCTCGCTAGCTGCGTCTCTTGCTCCCTGAGCAATCTTCTGCTCCAGCTTTCATCCCTCGGAACCACTGCGCGCTTCCTTCTTGTCTGCCGGTGTACTCTTCTGCAGTGGCTCATCCCTCAAACACACCGTGTGACGTCCTTCTCGCTGGCTGCGTCTTCCGCTCGACTACCTGTGCTCCTAAGCTCCTGCACACTTAGACACTAGGTTAGAAACAAATTGGACCTAACTTAACTTGTTGATCACACCAAAACAACATTAGGGTTCCAACATAATAGTCATACTAATAGCCACATGAGAAAGTATATGACACTTACATAATGATCCATGATACTTTCTCATGGCGGGTCATTCAGTATACATTCTCCAATGCATACCCATGTGTCAACTTGATATCTCTATATTCATGACTTGTCAGATCAAGTCATCGAGTTGACCTACATGCTAGTCTCATCGCATTAACATTGTCCCTGAATGTTAATACTTGACTAGGAATGATTAAGAGTAGTGTTCTCTGTTGGAGCAATCTAGGTGCTCTAGGTTTTGATGTTTGGGCAAAAGTTTAAGTTAGGTTTATTGTTGTATTTGATATGCATTGTGAGTGTGCAGGATACAGGTACAACAAAGAAAGTCCAAGTGTGATCTTGGCAAATGAGGAAAGTCCAAGAATGAGTCTTGGCAGTGTAAGTCCAAGCATGTAGTCTTGGCAACGTAAGTCTAAGTGTGACTTGGCAATGGATGAAGTCCCGGAGGTGAGGAGCCTCTTGGCAAAGGAAGACCCGACAATATGGACAAGGCCGAAGGAAGCTCCAGAAGGTAAGACGTGAAGGATAGGGAGACATCCGAGGGACCCGAGGCTGATGGAGGATGCTAGAAGGCTAGGTCTAGGTTGGTCGGGCGAGGACGAGTGCTAAGTGATTGTACTCAGGGCAAAATTCTATATGTTTTAGGATTTACTGTAGCAGTACTATAGCGACACTATAGCAGTACTATTGTGACACTGTAGCAGTCGACTGGTTTATGTAACAGTCGACTGGTACACTGTAGTAGTCGACTTGTACACTGTAGCAGTCGACTGGTAGCCGAACGTTGGGTAACGGTTAGCTTTACTTAAAGGACCAGTCAACTGGTGCATACACCAGTCGACTGGTAGCGGGAAAATAGCTTAGTGTTTTCCTCTCGGGCTCTATTTAATAGAGCTCGAGGTGCTTGGGCATGGTTGACAAAATAGACTTGGTTAAAGCCTATTAGAGTCTCCCAAGCCTTCGTGTGATCGGTGTGCTTGTATTCAAGTGTTTGTGAGGAGGTTTCTCCATCGACAAGGTGCTTGAGCTAGCCGGAGGTCTTCCGGGGAATCATCCACCGACGGATCGGGATCATCCACCTTACGGACAGCCGTGGAGTAGGAGCTTTATCTCCGAACCACGTTAAATCAACGTGTTAGGTTTGCTTTCTCTTGTTAGTATTTGTTTTTGTATTTCCGCTGTGAACTAACATTATAGGAAGCGATCAATTTGGGTGAGATGCTATTCACCCCCCCTCTAGCCGACGTCAAGGTCCTAACAATTGGTATCAGAGCGAGGTCGCTCTTCTATGGACTAACCGCCAAGAGAGCAAGAAGCTAGAGGAAGAAGAAGATGGAGTCCGAATGACCGCTTGGATGGGATATCTGAATTCCACCTCTGTACGAGAAAGAAGACTTCAATTATTGGAGGAAGCGGTTGGAGACATGGTTCCAAATGGATTGGAACCAATGGGTTGTCTTGAGTGACCTATTTGAGCCTCCAAAGGACAAAAAGGGGAAGTGCCTCCAACCTCGATATTGGACCGAGGAACAAAGGGAGTAAGCGAAGGCGGATAAGAAGGTAATAAAAATTTTGTTAAATCTATTACCCTCTAACATAATTTTGAGTGTAGGTGAGTACGAGAATGCAAACGACCTTTGGAAAAAGGTAATTGCACTTCATGAGACTCCTACACAAATCCAAGAAGAGGAGGAACCCAAGGAGAAGGACTCATTCAAAGAAGAGAAGGACCAATCGAATGTTGACACGAGTTCAACATCCGAGGAGGAGAAGGAAGATGAGGAGGTATCATCCACATTTTCAAGGGAGGAAGAAGTGGAATCATCCACATCTTCAAGTGAAGAGGAAGAGGAGAAATCCAAGGAAGAGGAGATCTTGGAAGCTCAACCCTCCACCTTAACTACCAAGAAGAGCACAAAGGACCACATCAAATGTTTTGAGTGTGGTAAGATGGGGCACTACAAGAGTAGGTGTCCTTCTCTCAAGAAGGTAAAGGAGGTAAACCCTAAACTCACTAAAGTTAATTTAGAAACTAATGTGAGTTGTAGGAAGAAGAAGAAGGAGAAGAAGCACATAAGGTGTTTTACATGTGGTGAGTGGGGTCACTACCACACAAAGTGCCCAAGGAGAGGAGAGCTCAAGAAATTGGGGCACTTGAAGAAGTGGGAGAAGAAGGGAGCTTCCAAGGTAAAAACCAAGGTATCATTTAATGAATCCATTCCATTGACATATGATAAAAAGTATGCTAGAAATAACTCTTATCATCTTAATGCTATTTATCATGAGAATAGGAGGCATGATAACCTTAAGGATAAATATATTCCTCCTCATGCTTGATTTACCACACCTAAGGTTAGGAAGGTAAATAAGAACTTAGGCAATAACACCAAGGATTTTAGATATATGCCTAAAAATAGAAATGCTCAAGGATTCAATGAAAAACCAAAATCTAGGGATTTATGGAGTGAAAATCAAGTCTTAAGGACAAAACTTGATAATTTAGAAAGGGCCTTAGCAAGAATGGAAAACATGCTTAGGGGTCAAAATGAGCATAACCTAGGAAAAGCTAGACAAGAGCCATCCAATGGCGATAGGGGTTTGGGATACAAACCTAAAGTCAAGGAGAATGTGACTTCCTTTCATAGGGTTCCATATAGCTATGGGGCCAACCCTAGGTGTAGAGGTCAAGTCAAAGATACAAGGGAAGGAATCCCTAAGAGTACTTTTGACAAGACAAATGTGACTAAGACTTCTAAGAAGTCTAATAAAATCACAAAGAAGGTTACAAGGGAAGTTATTCCTATAAGTGACCTAGTAGAGGTGACCAAGGCTTCTAAGAAGCCTAGAAAGGTCCTTAGGAAGGTATCTAGGGAAGTCATCCCTAGTGAGTACCTAGAGCATCCAAGGAGCACCAATAGGTTGTGGGTTCCTAGGAGCATATTCTCTACACCCTAGATAGGTTTAGAGAGTGTCAACTCCAATTGGAAGGGTAGTTAACCCAAACTTGTTGAAGTTGACACTTGAGAGCATTTTCAAGGTTATTGTTAACCTTTGAAAATGAAAAGGATTGTAAAGTTACTCTTTGAAAGAGTAATATATATGCCAAAATTTGAAGAGTTTAATTTAATCTAACTTGGCACACTTAAGAAAAGTATAAGAAAAATCAAGTTAGAATTTTGATACTTTCTTAAGGAATTAAGAGAAAACTCATGCTTTAATCAAATGTGATTAAAGCCTTGAAGAGCAAAATGTGTCAAAATTTGAGGAGTTAAATCTAATTTAATTGACACACTAGAGAGAAGCAAAAGTAATGCCAAATTTGGAATTCAGCATTTTCTTATGGAATTAAGGGAAATGTAAACCTTAATCCAAATTGTCACTCTTGGAAAGAGTAACATGTGCCAAATCTTAAGGAATTATGTTTGAATTAAATTGGCACAATGCAGAAAAATATAAGAAATACCAAATTGGGGTTTTGGTATCTTCTTAGGATAATTAAAGGAAAATCTAGGTCATAATGTAAGATGTTTACTCTTTGGAAGAGTAAAATGTGTCAAACTTTGAGGTTTTGAACTTAATTTAAATTGACACATTTAGAAAAGGATAAGAAATGCCAAGTTGGGGTTTAGACATTTTCTTAGAAGGTTAAAGGTAAATCTAAGTCTTAATTTAATTTCATTTACTCTTGGAAAGAGTAAAATGTGTCATACTTTGAGGAATTTGTTTAATTTAAAATGGCACAAATTTAGAAAGAAATTAAAGAAATGTCAAGTTGGGGTTTGACATTTTCTTGATGAAATTGGGCAATCTAGGGTTAAATTTTGAGTTAGCTAGGGTTAAGAATACTTAGATAGGTAATCTAGGTAAATTTTATTTATGCTAACTTGCCATGATTGTTTGCCCATCATATGCCATGACATCATATTTAGCATTCACATTTTATTATGAAAAATATAAAAATACCATGTCATGTTATATATACATCATGTAGCTATATCATGCTTTACTTTTGAAAATTGCTTATTTTGATGTATGCCATTAATCATCATGCAGTATGTCAATTTCCTTGTAATTAAGGACAAAAGGCATTTATTATGTATGGAAGTATCCCAACAAGAGGGATCATATCAAGTGACATCCTAGATGGATGATCATGCTTTTTACAATGCCTAGATAGAGATGCATGATCCCTTAGTTTAGGGGCAAGACCAAATATACATCTCACAAAGAACTATAAGGTGACTTCTATGTGTTTTAATACACGTTAGATACAAGTGAGATGTTAAGATGGTAAACAAAACTCAAGATGTTGATCTAGTGCATCTTGTTGAGTTTTAGGTTCATCAAAACACATAGTTATGTGTCTTCCAATCATTGGGAAAGCTAATGTACAAGTCATGTGCATTGAGCCCAAAGAACGTGGTTGGATATTGGTTTTGAAAATGATTTCAAAATACTTTTGAAAAACCTTGGTGAAGACTATCTTTTGATAGTAATCATCATTGAAAAGTTAGACACAAATTAGGAGAAAACATTGAAGTTTTCAAGAGTTTTCAAATTTGTGTCAATCTTTGAAAATAGGAAGTATTTTCATAGAAAATTATTTTTCTCTGATAAAGTATACCCTAAATAATGTCTACATGAGTTTCCATGATGAAAACAAGTATGGATTGGTTAAGAAAAACCAAAGTGAAGTTTCGGTTGAGGCTTAGTTTCATTATTGAATTTTGAACCTCAAAACTTCGAGTTTTGGTTTTCCTAATTATTTAGGAACCCCAAGTCATTGTTGGTGCAATGATAGAAGTTTGACCATGTTTTTAGGGGGAGTTACTCTTTGAAAATATAAAAATCTTTTCCAAGACCAAAAGGAGGTCAAGTGTTAAGGTAACACATGACATTGGTATGGGAGGTGTTACCAAGGACAAGGGAGAGTCATCCAAGGCCAATAAGAAGGAATATGCTAGGGTAGCATATAATTATAGCAAGGATGAGGTGTCCAAGATTAAGGACAAGAAGAAATTAATCAAAGACAAGGTGTCTAAGGTTAAGAAGGTGAGTTTAGTAGGCCAAGTGTCACCCGAGGTGCACCGAAGTGGCCTAGCCATAGTGGATGAGTCACCGAGGGAGGTGACTAAGGTTAAGATTCCTAAGGTTAGGAAGAGCCTTTGGGACCCATGATAGATGGGTTATCAAATGTGCCAAGTGGTTAGGAGACGGACTTAAGTCTCTAACCTAGTGGGTTAGCACAATTGGGATGTGTTTCATGCATGAAAATATGACATTGGGGGTCATATTACAGAAAAATTAGTTTTTGATATATAGATGTCATATAAACCCATGCTAGGGAAGTATTGTGATTTAGTATGGGCAGATACATCAAGAGGAAGCCAAAACTAGGACTTTAGGTCAATGTTCAATTGAACTATTTAGCTAGTTTTGAATTTTATTTCAATTTTGGCATCTGTGATAAATATATTTTTATATATATTTTTTTCAAGTAGACATGGATAAAATAGACCTCTCCACAAAATTTAGGATTTTTTGGAGGTCTGTGAAATTTTTGGCGCATTTCTGAAAGTAAGTAAAAAAGGTTGTTTTTTGCCCAAAAAAGTACCAGTCGACTGGTGCAGTTACCAGTCGACTGGTAACAATGTTTTTGAGCACAGAATGTCTCTGTAAGCTCATTTTGATGAGGTCAGTCGACTGGTTCCGATACCAGTCGACTGGTAACAGTGTATTTCGAACACAGAAGGTTCTGTGAGTGGAAATCGAAGGGGGGAGTCGACTGGTACCTAGTTCAGTCGACTGATACCAGCCTAAAAGTGTTTTTCAACGTTGTTCTTGACCGTGTCAACTCATTTATACTGGATCGAAAAGAATTTAAATATCTCCACAATGACATGATATTGTCCTCTTTGGGTCGAGGCCCTCATGCCTTTGCTCTTGGGCTCTCCCCAAAAGGCCTCATGCCAATGGAGATATCTTTTCTCTTATAAACCCATGATCTTTCCCATGTGTTTTCAATGTGGGACTATGTTTGCAACCTTGCAACACCAACAATCCCCCCTCAAACAAAGGACCACAGGCTTTCCATGTCCGATCCTCGACCCACCAGGTCTTCCTGCCCCTCGGTCCACCCGACCTACTAGGTCTTCCTTGCCTAGTCGCAACTAGGACTTCCTGTCTGGTGTCTAGTCCTCTTGATCCGAACATAGGAGCCCCCACTTTCTTTGTTCGAGGTCAATATTATACCCACATGGCTCAATCAGACCATAACTCTTGTGCACAGTCGGCGGTTAAACCTTCTGGCAATTCGGGCTCTGATACCAATTGATAAATCGGAAACTTGCGATAGAGGGGGGTGAATATCGCTTTTTAAAACTCTTCTTTTCGTATATTAAAAATCAAATTTAAGCAGCGGAAATTAAATAAAGAGACACGTTCTTTTACTTCGTTCGGAGCCTAGCTCGACTCCTACTCGAAGGCCCGCGGTCCTTGACCGCATCGATCGGCAAATCACTATAACTCTTCTCTCCAAAATCCTCGGAGAGAAGTAGATCGTACAAGTACAAATAAAATAAGATAGTAACAATCCTACTATCTTATTGAAATTAAGTGTAATATGAAAATATACCGACAATTATGTATAGGTTGAAGCTCGGTTGGCACTTCCGGATGGAGTAGATTTGCGGATTCGAAGACTTGTAGCACAATCCGTACGCAAAGAGAAGACTTGAAGATTATCAGAAAAATTCTACTGGACTCTGTCTTCGAGCCTGCTTTTATAGGTGTACTGGAGGTTCGGTCGACCGATCCCACTTTTCGGTCGACCGAACCCACTCCCTTCCTTCCTGGTTGAAGTTCGAAGCTGGCTCGATCTTTTGCATTTACTGGTCTTTAATGGTTCGGTCGACCGATCACGCCTTTCGATCGACCGAACAACTTCCTTCCCTGTTTATCGTGATTTTGTCGAGATCATCATTTAATGCAGAATAAATGCTGATTGGATCGGTCGACCGATCCCCAGGTTCGGTCGACTGATCAGCCTATTTCCTTTGCTACTGATCGGTGATGATGATCTGTCCTGTGCTGAGTCACTATAGTTCGGTCAACCGATCTTACTATTCGGTCGACCAATCAAGCTTTGATCGGGCTCGGCCTATGTTCTAGTTCGATCTTAATACTGAACTGAACTTTGCTGTTTCGGTCGACTGATCCTCTGGTTCGGTCGATCGATCGTGCAGTACCTGTAGAACAGTGTTAGGCAAAACATCCTGCAAAACAGAGATTAGCATAGTAATAGTATAATGCAAGAATAATATTAAAAGACACTAGAACTGTCTTGATCTCAACTTGAAAACCTTCCCGGTTTCTTCAGTTGGATCAGCGACCTAAGGTTGTTCCCTTCGGGAACCCAACCTCACTGTCGCTCCTCCAGTTTGTTTAACTCAACCTACCTGCCAAACTTAGATCCTCCAGATCTAGTTTGGACTTTTCACTCAGCCTTGATCGGCTCCCCAGGACTTTTCCTTTGATCTTCGGTCCTCCAGACCTCTCGATCACACCGCCAAGCATCCGGTCCCCTCGACTCACTTGGACTTGCACCTGGGTTCCATGTGTTGGAGTGTATACTGAAAGCCTAAGCTTTTGTAAACATTTGTTTTGAATAAAGAATCACATTTGGTCAAATTATCTACATTTGTTTGTAGTTGTTCAATTAATTTATATTGTAGATAACATAGCATGTGGTGTCACATGCAGAAGATAATGTTATCAGTACCTTATAAATTATAAACAGTAGCTCACGACCAAAATGAAAAGGAACAAATCATTAGAAGGTCGTAGTATAATTAGGTATCAGTTTATCTTGACTGTATAATTACACTAGTACACTTAGAGTGTATTGAGTAGGATCATTTGAGGTCGTTTCTTTTATACTGACTTTATAAAGGAACAAAGACCTCAATTATTATGGAAGTGTGTGCTCTTAATTCTAATATAATAACAAGCACATATATTTGATATTTATTTCTTTAATTTATCAATGGGTGATATTTAGTTCGATGAATCAATAAGCCCGATAAATTGGGAAATGGTATCACTTATAGTATGTGTTGTTGATTATAGAAGGAAACTGTGTCCTAGAGATACTAGGTTGATAATGTCCTCAAGAGGAGCTCATAAGGATTGTCATGTTAAACCCTGCAGGTGGACTTAGTCCGACATAATGATAAGGTTGAGTGGTATTACTCTTGGACTAAGATATTAATTAAATGAGTTGTCAGTAACTCACTTAATTAGTGGGCATTTAATATCTTAAACACAGGGAGACTAACACACTCATAATAAGAAGGAGCCCAAAAATGTAATTTGGGATTGGTGCGGTAGTTCAATAATAGTTCTCTAGTGGAATGAATTATTATTGATAAAATTAAGTTGTGTGTTCGGGGCGAACACGGGATGCTTAATTTTATCGGGAGACCAAAACCAATTCCTCCTCTCGGTCCCTATCGTAGCCTCTTATTTATAGAGAACTATATCCACCTATACCCACTTTCTATACCCACCTAAAGGGGGCCGGCCAAGCTAGCTTGGGAACCAAGCTAGGGCCGGCCTAGGCATAGATTGGGGTGGCCGACCCTAGCTTGAACCCAAGCTAGAGGGGCCGGCCAAATTAAATTAAAAAAGAATTTTAATTTTAATTTTTATTATGTGATAGATATAATTTATTAAAGAGAATTAAAATTAAAATATCTCTCGTGTAAAAGATCTACAAAAGATTAAAGAAAGAGATTAAATCTCTTTCCTTATTTGTAGATTGGAGAGACATTTTATTTTCTCTTTAAAAATTATTCACATGTTGTAAAATTAAAATTATGGAAATTTCTTTTTATCAACCATGAAGAGATTTTTTTTGAAGAGAAATTTTAATTTTAAAATTTCCGGAAACAAATTAGGAAGTTTTAATTTGTTGATTAAAACTTGTTTAATTTATTTATTTTGATGTGGCCGGCCAATATAGATTAAATTGGGAAATTTTATTTTATTTTTCTCAATTAAATCATGTCAAGGAAATTAAGGAAATTTTATTGTAATTAAATTTCCTAATTTGCCTAGGCCAAGGAATATAAAAGAAGGGGTGAGGGTGCCTTCATGAGACACAACCTCTATTATTTTCTCTCCCTCTTTTCCTTGGTGTTGTGGTCGGCCATCATCTTCTCCCTTTCTTCTTCTTGTGGTGGCCGAATACTTCATCCCTCTTGGAGTTCTTGTGGTGGCCGGATACTACTTGGAGAAGAAGAAGAAGAATGAGAGAAAGCTAGCATCTCTTGGAGCTTGGTTGGTGTTTAATTCTTCATCCTTGGTTAAGCTTCTTTTGTGGCCGAACCTAGCTAGGAGGAGAAGAAGGTGGTTGGTGATTTCTCATCTCGGAAGATCGTTGCCCACACAACGTCCGAGGTTAGAAGAGGAATACGGTAGAAGATCAAGAGGTCTTTCTAGAAGGTATAACTAGTAATTTTTCCTTTCCGCATCATGCTAGTTATTTATGGAAATAATACCAAATACAAGAGGCTTACGTTCTAGTATTTCGAATATGTTTTTCGAAGTTGTGTTCTTTTGTTTTTTTTCCCCTTGTGATTTGATTGTTCTTTTCGGTTAACCTAAAGTTATTTTAGGAAATTAAATATTAGATTTCTATAAAAGGTTTTGTCTAGTCGGTGGTGGTTGCTCCCATATCCAAGAAGGTCATGTGCCTCGCCACGTCAGTACTGGGAACCTATTATGGAAATTAATATTTAATGGAATTAATAACTTAAGGTGATTTGGGTCGAACGTGTTAAGTTCCGCAGGAGACCCAAGTCAAAACCTAAAAGAACGAATAGATTAAGTTTTGGATCAAACGTGTTAAGTTCCGCAGGCGATCCAAAATTTAATTTAAAAGAACACATGGTAGCTAGGAAAAGGTTCAGACCTTTGTACAAAATTTTTGTACAGTGGAACCTCTAGGTTTTCCGAGTAGCAACCAACACCATGATCTGCTAAGATTTATCCTGCCTAGCCTCCAACTAGGTCTTTCCCGATTGAGTAAACATCCTGCACACTCAGTCAACTTTTTAGATCACAACAAGACTTAACTTGAACCTTTGACAACATCAAAACTCAGGTTTGATTCTAGTGCAACTTGCACCAACGGTTTAAATGTATGAAATCCATGGGGGATAAATACATGAGTTTAGGGTCAATTTGGATGACATGTTTTCAACAATTGGGATATTGTTGGAGCTCTTTTTGATGTATGACAAAGGGGGAGAAGTTTAGGTTTAAGTGGGAAACCTATACACCTTTGCAAGAAATCCTAGCTCGAGGGGGAGCTTAGGTGAATGGGGAGCGATTGTTTAGGAAAAGGGGGAGAAGTTTACCTTTGCGGAAAATCCTAGCTCAAGGGAGAGCTTAGGTTAAGGGGGAGCCTAGGGATTTAGGTTCCATTATTTATGCATGAGTTGATTTGCATATTTATTTACATATGTATTGCATTTATGTTTCCCTAACTTAAACAGGTTGTCAAATATAAAAAAGGAGGAGATTGTTGGAGCAATCTAGGTGCCCTAGGTTTTGATGTTTGGGCAAAGGTTTAAGTTAGGTTTATTGTTGTATTTGATATGCATTGTGAGTGTGCTGGATACAGGTACAACAAGGAAAGTCCAAGTGTGATCTTGGCAAATGAGGAAAGTCCAAGAATGAGTCGTGGCAGTGTAAGTCCAAGCATGTAGTTTTGGCAATGTAAGTCCAAGTGTGACTTGGCAATGGATGAAGTCCCGGAGGTGAGAAGCCTCTTGGCAAAGGAAGACCCAACAATATGGACAAGGCCGAAGGAAGCTCCAGAAGGTAAGACGTGAAGGATAGGGAGACATCCGAGGGACGCGAGGCTGATGGAGGAGGCTAGAAGGCTAGGTCTAGGTTGGTCGAGCGAGGACGAGTGCTAAGTGATTGTACTCAGAGCAAAATTCTATGTGTTTTAGGATTTACTGTAGCAGTACTGTAGCGACACTATAGCAGTACTGTTGTGACAAAGTAGCGGTACTATAGCAGTTGACTGGTTACTGTAGCAGTCGACTAGTACATTGTAGCAGTCGACTAGTATATTGTAGCAGTCGACTGGTACACTGTAGCAGTCGACTGGTAGTCGAACGTTGGGTAACGGTCGGCTTCACTTAAAGGACCAGTCGACTGGTGCATACACTAGTCGACTGGTAGCGAGAAAACAGCTTAGTGTTTTCCTCTCGAGCTCTATTTTATAGAGCTCGAGGTGCTTGGGCATGGTTGATGAAATAGACTTGGTTAAAGCCTATTAGAGTCTCCCAAGCCTTCGTGTGATCGGTGTGCTTCTATTCAAGTGTTTGTGGCGAGGTTTCTCCACCGACAAGGAGTTTTGTTGGAGTGTATACTAAAAGCCTAGCTTTTGTAAACAATTATTTTTGAAATAAAAGAATCATATTGGTCAATATCTATATTTATTTGTTAAATGTTATTGTTCAATTAATTTATATAGTAGATAACATGGAGTATGGTGTCACACTCAAAAGATCATGTTGTCGGTTCTCTATAAATTATAAACAGTTGCTCATGACTAAGATGGAAAGGAACAAACCATCAAACCATCAGAATAATCGTAATGTAATTAAGTATTAGTTTATCTTGACTAATAAATTACACTGATACACTTTAAGTGTATTGAGTAGGACCATTTAGGTAAGTTCTTTTTGTACTGATTTAGTAAAAGAACTAGACCTTAGTTATTATGGAAGTGTGTGCTCTTAATCCTAATATAATAACAAGCATATATATTTAATATTTATTTCTTTGACTTATCAAAGGGTGAGGTTTAGCTCGATAAATCAATATACCCGATAAGTTGGGAAATGATATTACTTATAGTGTGTGTTGTTGATTATAGAAGGAATCTGTGTCCTAGTTATCTAGGTTGAGAATATCCTCAAGAGGAGCTCATAAGGATTGCCATGTTAAACCCTGCAGGTGGACCTAGTCCGACATGACAACGAAGTTGAGTGGTACTACTCTTGGAGCTAGATATTAATTATGTGAGTTGTCAGTAACTTACTTAATTAGTGGGTGTTCGTAATCTTAAACACAGGGAGACTAACACACTCATGATATGAAGGAGCCCATAATGTAATTTGGGATTGGTGCGGTAGTGCGATAATAACTCTCTAGTGGAATGAGTTATTATCGATGAACTTGAGTTGTGTGTTCGGGGCGAACACGGGATACTCAAGCTCATCGGAAAACCAAAACCAATTTCTCCTCTAGGTCCCTGTCGTAGCCTCATTATTGCCTCAAGTCCATCCAAATGTAAGGCTCTTCTTGGTATCCAAGAAGTGGGTCGGTCCAATGCTTGGTGACCAAGCAAGGGCCAGCCACATCCTCTTTATAGGGGCCGACCCTATTGCTTGGTGACCAAGCATGTAGGGGCCGACCAAGATTAATTCAAATAGGAGGGGTGTTTTAAATTTTTAAAATCTTCTCTTTGTAGAAAACTATAAGTTTTAAAAGAGAGTTTTTAATTTTTAAAACTTTCCTTATTTGAATTAGGCCACATGTTTTAATAGAGAGTTTTAAAAGTTTTAAAACTTTCCTTTTTTAACCATCCTCATGGTTTAAGAAAAAAAAGGAAGATAAGTTTTAAAATTAAAATTTTCTATCATCATGTTAAAAAAGGAAATTTTATAAGAGAAGTTTTAAATTTTAAAACATGGTTTTAATTTTAGAACTTTCCTTTTTTTAACTCCTACTTTAGGAAAGAGAGCTTGTAAAATTTTATAAGAGTTTTTCTTGTAAAATTTTATAAAAAAATATATTTCCTTTTTCCCCTTGATGAGCATATTAAAAATATTAAAATCATCACAAAATTAAAATTGGTGATTGATTCAATCAAGAGGAAAGAAAAGGGAAAATAAAAAGGAAAAAGGAAAAACTAGAGGATGATTTATTTTTTGTAAAAAGTTTTTCCTTATTTGCCTTGGGCAAGTAATATAAAATAAGGGACACAACTCTTATTCTTTTGCTTGGTGATCTCTTGGTGGTTGGCCCCTCTCTCCCTTCTCTTTTCCCTTTTGCTCTCTTCTCCTTGGTGGTGTTGGTGGCCAAAATTTAGAAGAAGAGGAAGAAGCTTTTGGGTGGTGTTCATCTTGGAGGATCGTCGCCCACACGATGTCCAAGGCGAGGCGAGAAATACGGCAGAAGATCTCGAGGTCATTAGCTTACAAAGAGAAGGTATAACTAGTAATTTTCTTCAGCATCATACTAGTTATTTTTTTTGTAAGAATTCTAAATACAAGAGGCAATTAGATCTAGTTTTCGAATAAGTTTTTAGAGTTTGTGTTTCTTCTTTTTCGAATTTAATATTCGATTGTTCTTTTTGGTTAACCTAGAGTTATTTAAGGAAATTAAATATTAGCTTTCCTTAAAAGGCTTTGCCTAGGCGGTGGTGGTTGCTCCCATATCCAAGAATGTCATGTGCCTCGCCATGCAGTTCTGGAAGCCAATTTTGGAAATTAATATTTAATGGAATTAATAACTTTAGTAGATTTGAATCAATAGTATTAAGTTCCGCTTACGATTCAAATCTAAACCATTAAGAACCAATAAGTTAAATTTGGAATCAATTGTAACGACCCGACCCTCTTGGCCCATTTGGCGACCTCTCATGTCGTCGACCGTCGACCCTTATGTCGTCGGCCCATTTGGCGACCTCTAATGTCGTCGACCGACGACCCTTTGGCCGTGTCGTTACTCACTAGGACTTTCCACACTAGTGTTTGGTCCCCCGATTCGAACTCTAGACCTCCGGGCTTAAGTACTAGAGTTTATGATCTTGGTAACCAAGTGAGATCATCTCACTTGGTTGCAGATCATAAACTCTTAAGCCCGTAGGTCTAGAGTTGAATCTCGGGGAGGCAAAAATCCAGGTGGAAAGTCCTAGTGAATACGGCCAAGGGTCGTCGATCGACGACATAAAGGGTCACTTCGTTACAATAAAAAGGCGCCTTTTTATTGTAACGACCCGGCCCTCTTGGCCCATTTGGCAACCCATTTAGCGACCCTCGGGTCGTCGACCGTCGGCCCTTATGTCGTCGGCCCTTATGTCGTCGGCCCATTTGCCAGGATTCATAAACTCTAATACTTAAGCCTGGAGGTTTAGAGTTCGAATCCTGGGGAAGGCAAAAATCCACTGCCAGGGGTGGAAAGTCCTAGTGAGTAACGGCACGGCCAAGGGTCGTCGGTTGACGACATGAGAGGTCGCCAAATGGGCCGACGACATAAGGGTCGACGGTCGACGACATGAGAGGTCGCCAAATGGGCCGCCAAATGGGCCAAGAGGGCCGGGTCGTTACAATAAAAAGACGTCTTTTATTGTAACGACCCGGACTCTTGGCCCATTTGGCGGCTCATTTGCCGACCCTCGGGTCGTCGACCGTCGGCCCTTATATCGTCGGCCCATTTGGCGACCTCTCATGTCGTCGACCGACGACCCTTGGCCGTGTCGTTACTCACTAGGACTTTCTGTTAGCTAAAGCCCTAGAGCTAATATTTGATGCAACCAAGTGAGATCATCTCACTTGGTTACCAGAATTCATAAACTCTAATACTTAAGCCTGGAGGTTTAGAGTTCGAATCCTGGGGGAGGCAAGAATCCACTGCCAGGGGTGGAAAGCCCTAGTGAGTAACGACACGGCCAAGGGTCGTCGGTCGACGACATGAGAGGTCGCCAAATGGGCCGACGATATAAGGGCCGACGGTCGACGACCCGAGGGTAGGCAAATGAGCCGCCAAATGGGCCAAGAGGGCCGGGTCGTTACATCAATGATGTTAAGTTCCGTCTGTGATTCCTAATTTAACTTCTAAAGAGCACAATAGGTTATTTAAGGAAAGGTTCGACAATTGTAAAAAAAAAATTGTACAGTGGAACCGATACGTTTTCCTAAGACTAACCAACAAGCTTGAGCTAGCCGGAGGTCTTTCGGGGAATCATCCACCGACGGATCGAGATCGTCCACCTTACGGACAGCCATGGAGTAGGAGCTTTATCTCCGAACCACGTTAAATCAACGTGTTAGGTTTGCTTTCTCTTGTTAGTATTTGTTTTTTGTATTTCTGCTGTGAACTAACATTATAGGAAGCGATCGATTTGGGTGAGACGCTATTCACCCCCCCCCCCCTCTAGCGGACGTCAAGGTCCCAACATTCTCTATATCATCTCACTATCGATTCAACCAATTGATTGATATAGATCAGAATCTTCTACTCAAGGATGCTATTATACTTAATTATTTGGCACCAATACAAGTATAATAACCATAGAAGAAATGTCTTTATAAACATATAGGAATATAATACATCGAGTCCATACAACAATCATCATATGATTGGCTCTATGGCTCTAACTAATAAATAATGCTAAATAAATTAAAAATAATACCGACAGCAAAAGAAGAACAACAAAAGTAGCGCGTGGTCGGAGTATCTTCGCAACGTCGCAGGAGCACAGGAGAGCAGATCGTCAATTCTGAATTGTTGTTTGAGCTCCATCTTTGACCCTCCTTATATAGGATGCTCGGGGCGCCTGGATCCCTTCCGGGCGCCCTGGTGTGACGTAGCAGTCCCAACCAGCGAGCTCCACGTGTCGACACTGCAACTTGGATAGAATTCGCCTCCGGGCGCCCGGACCACCTTTCTCCAGAAAATCCTTCTCCTGCAAGACAAGGTTAGTCCGAGGTAAATATATAATGTATATCCTGTAAAACAAAGTATTAGCACAGTTTACAGTTTTAACATAAAGAGTATGACTTAGATTCCGTCTCTCCGAGACCGGAGTCTAGTCAAGATCTCGACTTAGAGTTCCGAAATGGTTCTAAGTCGGATCGGCGCCTAAGTTCCCTTCCTGGGAACGCGTCCTCATAGTCACTCTCTTCCAGTGACTTACCTTTACTCACCTGCCAGACGTCTGGTCAGCCCTTCGACCCATCTGGATTTCTTGCCAGCTATCCGGTCAACCCGTCGACCTAGCTGGACTTCGTGCCAAGCGTTTGGTCAGCCCGTCGACCTGCTTGGACTTCTCGCCAGCTATCCGGTCGGCCCGTTGACCTAGCTGGGCTTCGTGTCAGACATTCAGTTAGCCTGTCGACCTGTCTGGATTTCGCTTGCACACTCGATCAGAGTGTTAGACAACGACAAACCTAACTTAACCTAATTTGTTATTCATCAAAACCTGAGTTAGACCGTTAGTGCTAACCACACCAACACTTGACCACACCAACACTTGTAAAATATGTTAGTCTACAAAACACACACATACCCTGCAAGACAAAGTTAGCACGATATAAATACAATAAATGAAGTATTTGACAGTCTCTGAACTATCCAGTTCTGACTTCGGATTTCCTACCGAAAACCCTAGGTCGAACTGGCGCCTACTGTTCCCTCTTCCAGGGAACGCGCCCTCACCTACTCCACTCAAGAGAGTGTACCTATTGCCAGTTTGATCCTCCAGATCGACTGGACTTTTGCTCAGCGCCCGAGTCTTCAGGACTTTCTGCTGGACGTCAGCTCCACGACCCACCCAATCTTTCACCTGGTTCGCGACACCAGGACTTTCCACCTAGAGTCCCCGACTCTAGGACTTTTACTCGAAGACCTTGACCCACCAAGACTTTCCGCATAAGGTTACCACCCCCTATGACCTAGGGTTGCCACCCCCTAAGGTTTTCCCACCTGCCTAACCTTAGGTAGGACTTTCCTGCAAACTCATTCAGTATATCAGATAACAAGTAACCTTACCTTTGAATCTCTTTTCCATTATCAAAACTAGGGTTCGATTGTCGGATGCTTCCCGCACCAACACTATCTTGGAAAAAATTTATATATTTTAAAGAAGGGCATACAGATGGTCAACGGAATATGCAAATAATAGGTGATAAAATTAAAAAGACAAGAGCACGTGGCGAAGTAGAACTGGATGTAAATCAAAGATATCATTGGTGAAGGAAGAAATTGGACCTAATTAGGTTATCACTAACTTCATTGAAAGTCATAATCATTCACTCTCGTCTCCTACAAAGTGCATTTGCTACACTCTCATCGTAGTGTTTCGATGGCAAAGAAATCATTGACTCAATAATTTTTAGATGCTAATGTGCCAATCTATTAACAAATACAATTATTGAATATAGAGTATGGAGGCCTTGAGCATATAGGTTGCATAGAAAGAGATATTAGAAACTTTGAGAAACAACTAAGGGATGAATAAAAGAGTGTCGATGCTGAAACAATGATTGAGTTATTTACCTCTAAGAAAGAGAAGAATTTACGTTTTTTCTTTGATTATGATATTGATTCAGATAACAAATTTTATAGGTGTTTTTGGGTGGATCATATATCAAGAAGGGCATATAATGTATTTGGTGATGTAATTATATTTGATATGACATATAATACCAACAGATATGGGTTGATTTTTGTACCATTTATAGGGATGAATAATCATCATCAGATAATTATTTTTGATTGCGGGGTTTTTAAGTGATGAGAAAATAGAGTCTTTATTTGGTTGTTTAACAAGTTAATAGAAGTCATACCTAAAGGTGCACCAAATGTAATCATCACTGATCAGGATCCTGCAATGACAAAAGTCATTGCCCATGTGTTCCCTCAGATAGTGCATTAATTTTGTTTGTGATACATACTGAACAAATTCCTAGATAAATTAAACTCTTTGACTTTTCGAAACCACTATCAAAGCATAAAGAATGTCATTTCAAATTCTACAACACCTGATGATTTTGAGAAGTCATGGCAAGAGGTTATCAAGTTTGCTAACTTGGAAAAAAATGATTAGTTGTTGTTAATGTATGAATTGCAACAAAGGTGGGTGTCAGTTTATTTTAGGCATATATTTTGTGTTGGAATGTCAAGTAGTCAGAGATTTGGGAGCTCACATTCTTTTTTCAAGAGGTATGTCTCAAATAAGAACTCATTGATGGATTCTATCACACGTTTCAATAGGGCATTAAGATACCAAAGACACAATGGTTAGTTGCAGACCATATTGATATGAATGAGCATCCCAAGATTAAGACAAACTTTCCAATGGAAAATCAAATGGTTAAGTTGTATACAAAAAAGATATGGCTAGAGTTTTAAAGTGAAATAAGTGATAGTCATGGTTAGTATGTGGAACAAGCATCTACATTAGGTGACTCAGTGGTTTACCACGTGCTAAACTTTCAAAGTTGTTCTTCCTCCAAACCAAGGGTGCTCACACATCACCAATAGAGGGATTGCATATCCTGTATTTGTATGAAATTTGAGTTTGAAGGCATTCCATGCAGGCATATGTTAGCTTATTTTTGTATCAACCAAGTTTTTTTTTTTGCCTGATAAGTATATATTCAAACAATGGGCATGAGATACAAAGGTTGGTTCTGGTTTATCTGTAGTGAAGGAAAATATAACCGATGATCCAGAAAGGTTTTTAATGACAAAATACTCAAGGTTATTCTTTAAAGGTTTAGTAATAATTGATGATGTATCTTTGACCGATGAGAGGATAAATTTCTTAGATCAACAATTAGCTTCTATCTATAGGGAAATTCAAGAGATGAATATTAGTAAAACATGTGGCAATGAAAATTAAAGAAAGAATCCATGGATGGGGTCCTTGGTATCATAGTTTGTAGAATCACAATCCTACGCAGAATCGATTTAGAGTCAGGATTGGATCGGTTAGGATCGAATCATAGAATCATACGATCCTACCAAAAATCCTTAAAATCTTATCATATATGATTAATAATTAGAAAAAATACCTAAAAAACTCATTTACATATAAATTGATAATTAATTTTGCATATATATGCAATCATTTACAGTCAACACCTTATATTACATTACTGCATGTATAAATTTAAATTAACTAGTAATTTAACTACCATTCTCGCATAGTAATAATATTTATATTTTCATATCATAAAATAAAAGAATATAAAATTTCTATTAACACAATAATAATAATATATTCAACCTTAAAAATATTTCCTTGGTTTATAAGATGATCCAATTTAAAAGCTAACAAAGCACCTAACGTACATAACAGAAGCTATTGAATCCTTTGATTCAAATATGAACACCGAAAATAATCTTCTAAAGACTGGTTGATGTCACACAATATTAGATAATAGGAATCCAAAAATTCATCATTTTGGGGAAAAGAAATGACACAATTTTATTGATAAAAAAACTAACTCAAAAATAATTAAACATATATTTAAATAATTTAAAACCCTAACAAGAAGAAAAAAGATAATAAAAAAAGATAAAATCTTCTGGGCCTTTGAAAAGGATTTAAATGATATTTTTTGGGTTTGAAATAGGGTGGTTAGGGATAAACTTTGAAATTTATTAAAGATCTCTGAACAAGCTTTGATTTGATATATTATAGGTCTCGTGGTTCAATCCAAGTCAAAAGTTATAACCTCTCAAAGTTTCCACCGATTTTGCTCCGATCCTATTACGATCCTACTGATTCTGTTTCGATCATACCGATACTGCTACGATCCTACTGTAAAAATTGATTCTGCACGATCCTGGATCGATTTGTTCTTCTGGATCGTAGGATCATAGGAGCCTTCTAGGATCGCGATTTTACAAGCATGGCTTGATATTCTTGATCCATCTTTAGTAAGAACTAAGGGATGTGGGAAGATATTTAAATAATCAAAGGAGAAACAACCTCAAAGTCCAGGCTATGTTGTTGATGTGAGCTTCGAGGTGTGTCACATGACAAATTAAACTATCTAAATTTACAACAAGAGTATGTGTCAATTAATTCTACATTTTTATTATAATTTTAATTCCTGACTATCAAATAGTTTTATTAAAATTTATAAATATGATATCTTGATTTTTAGATCAATTATTGATAATCAAAATGTGAAAGTGATGATGATACATATGAAGAAACTACTCCATCTTTAGCTAGTACTATCAAAGTTTGTATTTATTAAATTATAGTGGATGGTTAAGAAATTTAAGTTAGTAATTGCCATTATTGTTGCTAGTTCTAACAATATGATGTAGGATAAATGAAGGTTTAGCATCTTTCTTCTATCTGTATTCTTCATTTTGATATTGCAACATTGTCTTTGTTATTTTTATTCTTCAACATGCTTACATACCTTTTGAATGATTTCATTAACTAAATTATTGCTTGAGAATGCTGAAGTAGTACTTTAATTTTTCTCTAGATGAATTTGAGTTAATATCTTGTAAGATTAGGATTACTAATGACAATGATGCCCTGCAGCTGCTTGTTGTTATATCTTCGTCGCCAATCGCAGTTTTAGATTTCGACTGTATACTTAAACGAGATTACATTCTATTTTATAGTTACAAGTTATTAGTAGTTATATGTCACAAAATGAAATATTTTATAATTTCCCTATATGTTATCTATCCTGAATCTGGGTTGTTTCCATTAGATACGATTGCTAACTAATTCTGTCCATGTTAAACAGAATTCTCATATTTTATGATTACATATGGAAAACTAAGTCTTTTACTAGTTATGATGTAGAATGGTTTAAGCCTTTTATGATTGTATTTTAGTCTATTCAAATGCAAATATTGCCAGGCTCACAAAGGATACAAACTTTGGAAATTGATTCTTATATGAAGAATTGATGTGTATAGATTATATACATTTTTATGTGTGTTTTGACATATATTCACGTACTTTCTTTATGCTTGATCTATGCATTCTTACACATCTTATCATATTTTCAGTATAATTACTTTTCTTTGTTGGAGATCTACTCTTTGTGTATTTTTCTATTGATAAGATGCGCTTTTGGAGTGAAAACGGTGCACTTATAGATGACTCAGAGAACAAACAAAGAATAAAGACCTTAGTCGTGTGGATTCCACATGGTCGTGTCGCATACCAGAGGAGGAGATGGCACCAGCCGTGTGAACCCACACAGTCGTGCCACCAAACAGAGAAGGAATAGTCCTTGGTCATGTGGATTTCACACGGTCGTGCCACCAAATAGAGAAGGAGCAGACCTTACCCGTGTGGATCGACACGACCATGAGAATTTTCTAGAGTTGGTGCAGACCTTGGCCGTGTGAATCCACACGGCCATGCCAGTGGACCATACCCGAGGTAAGGTGTGGTCGTGTGGATTCTACATGGTCGTGGCACGGGTCGTGCTTGGCCCATGCCCTGCCCTATTTAAAGGAGCTTCTTCATCTTCTTCAAGGGGAGGAAGGTTCTTCCTTTTGGGAGATCCATCTTGGTTTCAATCTACACTCTCTCCACTCTCCGTTGAATGATCCAAAGTTATTTTCATCATCTCATCGACTCTGGAAGGAAAGGATTAAATCTGAAGATCACTCAGCACATCGAATAAGTTTCTTCTCCTTTCTTCTTCTAGTTTGGGTTTTGATGCTTTTAATTCCAATGTCTTTGGATTCTTTTCTCCGTGTCATGGAGTAAATCTATTATTCTAGGATTAAGAGAGTAATTATGATGTGAATTGATATAAGAACTCATGGATTTTCCAATTTCCTATCTATATGACATTGCTATGCCTTGTATCTGTTTGATTTTATATGTATACATTGTGCTTGAGCTTAATTACCATGTTTGTTTGAATGTTTATGTTGATTTGGTAATCCTATAGAGGGAATGTCTTATATTGTATGACCGAGGGGCCCTAGTGACAAGGGTATCCTGTTTCTAAACATTTAGGGCATTACCTTGAAAGGAGAGACAATCTTCCATAAGGAAGTAGAGAATTGGACATCATTATTGTTTCTATGTCTATGTTATTGAGTGTGAGTGTGCTCTTGTGATTTATGATTGAGGGCCCTAGTGATAGGGGTATCTTGTTACCGAACTTCATAGGAATCACTTTCATTTAGTAGCATAGGATACGGGTTAAGATAGCATTCCGACTTGACCTCCGCGGGGAAGAGCCGGTAATGAATCTAACTTCCTACAAGTACATAGGAATAGAGGATAGGCGATAGGTGATCCATGATACATTGATTAACATCACAATAAAACTGAACCCTTAGAGTATTTCCCAAGCTAAGTTCCTCGACACTCATTCTCTTTCTCTCTCTTTCTCAATCTACTTCTCTTCTCTTAATTCGTGACTCTCAATCTTCGATTGTTTAGCTAATTTGTCGTGAGTAATCACTAGTGCTTATAACTAGTTCCTGTGGGATCGATATTTTATTACTTAACTACATCCGTATACTTGTAGGTAATACATCAAGAATGAATTCAGACATTCATTCTATATAAACAATTCATTAGTTTATGGTTATTGTAATTTGCTTACTTTGATTTGCATCACACACAAGTTTATATATGAGGATTGGACATGCCTCATACTTGAGACATTGCATTTGGCTTGTTTGGTCTACGTATAGAGAATTTTCCTCTTATGAACTAAAATTTGTAAAATTGTCATTTTTAAGTCTTGGATGATATTTTATATATGTCATAGATTTACTAGAAGTTTACCATTTATTATGTAACTCAGCACTTTTGTAAATTCTATCAATCTTGATCGTGAAATGATACCATTAGATAGAAGTCATTGATGTTGTTATTCATAAAATGTTCACTAGCATGATATTGAGTTTGAAGAGGGCAAGAGGCAACGTTACTACTAGTTTTGTAATTCCAGAACCAACGTTGGCGTTGTTATTGAGAGAACGGGACCAATGTCCGTGTCATTTGGTACACAACAATAACTTCCTGTGGGAGTGTCAGACCCATATTTGGAGGGTATAAATACATTCTAGACACTTGCCTCTTCCATCTCAAACCATAATTTCAAAAATCCAATGCCTTACCCTCTGTTTGGGAGGAGGTGAGTAAAGGGGAGGGAAATGTAAACATGGGTAAAATGAATTTTTACCCTTGTTTGGGAGAGAGTGAGCTATGAAGGGGAAGGGGAGAGAAGGGTAAAGCCTCCCCTTGCATGCTCGGGAATAAGCGAAATTCCTTACACCCCAAATTGGGGTGTAAGGAAGGGTAAGGAGAAATTATTACAATTATATCCTTATTTATTTTTTCACATGCAGATTTATTAAAAAAATAAGAGGATATTTTTGTAAATTTATATATTTAACCTTCATTCCATCCCTTTCCTCTCACATAAACTTTCCCTCCCTTCCAAATAAGGGTAAGATAAATATATTACTTTCCTTTCCTTTCCCTCCCTTCCCCTTCCATCCCCTTCCATTAATGAACCTTACCTCACCCTATCCAAACAGAGGCTTAAGGACAATTAATTAGTTTCGGTCAAAACTCATTGATGGACCAGAGGAGTCAAATCGGACTCATTCCAAGTTGTAAGAGTTTATATGAATCATAGTAGTCAGAATATGCCCTCAATTACTGTTTATATATCTTCCCAATGATGGTCCAAATGGGTTGAAGCTTTGTTAACATATTGATGCTGGTTTTAGGAGTACAGTGCCCCGGTAAAGCTAGTTTTTCAAAGACCAGTGCCATGTCGTAGCTGCTTTTGGAAAAACAACGCCAAGGCTTGTGTCACTTGGCACACGACCATAAATTCTGGTTGGATTCTCAGAACCAAGTTTGGAGGCTATAAATAGATTCTACATACTCACCTCTTCCTATCAATACTAGGATTTCATAAATCCAAGGCCTCTAGGTCAATTAATGGGTTTCGATCAAAACCCATTGATGACCCTAGAGGGGTCATATTGGACCCCATTCAAAATTATATGGGTTCATATGGTTCATACAAGTCAGAATATGCCCTCATCTATTGTTTAATTATCTTCCCATTGCTAGTTCAAACAGGTTGAATCTTTGTTAACATAGTGGTGATGGTTTTACAAGTACAGCACCACGAATGTGATGTTTTTCCAAGACTAGCGCCACGCCATAGTTGGTTTTAGGAAAACAACGCCATGGTCATGTACCACTAAGCATGCAACCATAAATTTAGGTTGGAGTCTCAGAACCAGGTTTGGAGGGCATAAATAGATTTTACACACTTACCCCACCTATCAATACTAGGATTTCATATATCCAAGGCCTCTAAGTCAATCAATGAGTTTCAGTGAAAATCCATTGATGACCCTAAAGGGGTTAGATCAGACTCATTTCAAATTATATGGGTTCATACGGCTCACACAAGTTAGAATATGCCCTCAATTACTATTTAACTATCTTCCCAATGCTGGTCCAAATGGGTTGAAGCTTTGTTAATATAGTGGTACTAGTTTTACAAGTATAGCACCACGAGAGAGCTGTTTTTCCAAGACCAGCGCCACACAGTAGCTGGTTTTAGGAAAACAACATCATGGTTGTGTGTCACTTAGCATGATACTATACATTCAAGTTGGAGTCTCAGAACTAGATGTGGAAGGTATAAATAGATTCTATACACTCACCCCTTTCTATCAATACTAGGATTTCATAAATCCAAGACCTCTAGGTCAATCAATGGGTTTCAGTCAAAACCCATTGATGTCCCTAAAGGGGTCAGATCAGACTCATTCCAAATTATACGGGTTCATATAGCTCACACAAGTTAGAATCTGCCCTCAATTACTATTTAACTATATTTCCAATGCTAGTCCAAATGGATTGAAGCTTTGGTAACATAATAGTGCTAGTTTTACAAGTACAGCGCCACGAGGGAGATGTTTTTCCAAGACCAGCGTCACTCTGTAGCTGGTTTTCAGAAAACAACGCTTGACACGCGACCATAAATTCATGATGGAGTCTCAGAACCAAGTTTGAAGGGCATAAATAGTAGACTCACCCCCAAGTCGGGTCTGGCCTAGACCCGGCTCAGACCCGTAATTGGGTCAACGGGCTGGTTTCCCGTTGACGCGGTTCGTTAGGTCGAACCGGAATCGGCCCAGCAACTTGCCAAGCCGGTTCCAATTCCTTTGGTGTAAAATCGACGGGCTGCCGGTTCAACCAATTTATTTTTTTTAAATAGCTTGAACCGACAGTTCCTAGCCCTTGGGGGAGGGTGGGGGGCTTTTTTTGGGTATTTTTTTCAACGGTTAGGATTATTTGACCGTTTTTTGATC
The DNA here is from genome assembly GCF_018446385.1 of Zingiber officinale. NCBI lineage: Eukaryota > Viridiplantae > Streptophyta > Magnoliopsida > Zingiberales > Zingiberaceae > Zingiber > Zingiber officinale. The sequence goes on from NC_056004.1 coordinate 31,428,966, forward strand.
AATGACTATGATTTAGTATCTGTTACTATCAAAACTCTATAAATAAAGAACTCATTTCATCATTTTCACACACATCTTCTCTACTCTTAATCTCAATTTCGTATTCTCTACACGCTTTCATTTCCAATTTTTAATTACAATGAAAGGAGACCGCGGAGGTGCATCATCTCGAGCTCGGAAGTGGAAGGAAATAATGAATCCGTGGGAGCAGGACCTCAACATTCAATCCACCGATGATAAGATCGAGCACCTTCTGAATCCGACACCCGAAGCACAAGGAAGTATTGATGCAATTACTTCTAAGGTTCGAGAACTTCCTCCTCTAAAGTCTTCTATTTTCACTAAACATTTTGAGAAGGTCACTCTTCCGTCGGAAGAAATGCGTACAAAATGTAAGCACTGCAATGCTTCCTATAAATTTCAAGTCGGCGGTGGCTATGAGTCGTTGAAATGACATGTAGAAACAAAGCACCCGATGGAATATGGACTCGACCGTTCTCAAACACAATTATCAAGATTTTCTTCAACTAGCGGTGATATTGATTCTGATTTATTTTTATATTCGGATAATAAATTAAGAAAATCATTAGCTAAATTTATTTTCGTATAACATCTTTCTTTTAGTTTTGGATCTAAATGCACATTTGAAGATTTTTTTAAAAAATCTCTTAATCCATGTGCTAAACGTATTCCTAGGACTATACTTACTCGTACAATTTAAAAATTAGTAAAATAAGGAAAAAAGAATTTAATTGATGAATTTAGTAAATTAGATAATAAAGTTTCTTTATGTTCCAATATTTGGAGTGATCATTGGCAAACACATTCATATATGGGTGTGACTTGCCATTAGATTGATAACTCTTGGAACCTCCAAAAAATATTGTTAGCTTATAGAGTTTTTGATGAATCAAATAATGCTCATAACATCACACAATTATTATGTTTAATTTTAGAAGAATATGACTTAACTCATAAAATATTTTCAATATTATTAGATAATGCTAGCTAGTTCCAATACCGCTTGTATAGATGATCTAAACTTTATTTGTCAACCTATTATTGGAGGTTTATTTTTTTATATTCATTGTGTATGCCATGTTTTAAATTTATGTGTTCAAGATGGATTAAAAAATTTAGAAAGTTATATTAAACAAATTAGAATTGCAATTTCTTATTTATGGTCTCATCCATCTATAATGAAATAATGGGGTAGATTTTGTAAAACTAATGGAATGAGACCTAAAAAATTTCCACATGTTGTACCAACACGTTGGAATTAAATATACCAATTACTAGATTCATTTGAATATAAATAATTATTATGTTCATTTTTTGCACAAAATACTAATACTAATATATATTTATTTTCACAACAATGGAATATTTGTAGTAGTATTTATGAAATTTTAAAAGTATTTAATGATGTAACCGAACAACTTTCTAGTGTTTATTATCCCACTGCTCAATTAGTTTTGGAAAATTTTTCTAATATAGTATTAGTTTTAAATGAATATATTAATAATAAATCTTTATCTCCTTGCATCATAGCTATGAAAACTAAATAGGAAAAACATTTTTATTTTATTTATGAAATTTATTTAATTGTATTTGCTTTAGATCCTAGATTCAAGTTAGAAGTTTACCAGAAATGTTAACTTTATATTGTGACTCTTTAATTCCAATTAAAGATTATTCTTCTCCAGTTAATATTATATATAATGTTAGAATTTATTTATATGATATTTATAATCAATACTATGTAAAATATGGAATACAAATTAATGTTTCTGAAATACAACAAACTACTAGTAGTAATTTAAAACTTACAAAAGCACAACTTTTATTAAAAGAACGGACAAAATGTCCATGAGGATCCTTTAGTTCCACTCAGAAACTTGAGAATTATTTTACGACTTTTTTTATTTTAATGAAGCAGATAGCGAAAATTTCGATATCTTAAAGTGGTGATCATAGAAGGCTCAAAACTTTCCCGTCCTCTCCATGATTGTCAAAGAAATTTTAGCTTGTCCAGTGTCAACTATTGTTGTGGAGCAGACGTTCAATATCAGCGGTAACTGTTCGCTCTCCGCAAGTGTACGGAAATGTCGCAAGTAATATAAAAGATTATCATATCCACAGGGACTGGAATAAGCACTAGAAATGTTTCAACATGAGTTAGCCAAACAACTAATCAATTGGTTTCCAAAAGCTAAATGTAACTAATGAAAAGTAAACATAGAAATGAAAGATCAACAAACAAGATTATGGGCTTTGATAAAGGAATGTTCTAGGAGTTTTGGTTTCTTTGTAAGATTCCTCAATGTAAATGATCTACCAAATCCTATTTCTCAATTGTCCAACATTTGTAGAAGGTTGCCGGTTCTCTCTTGCAATAGACAACCGGCCTAGGACTGAAATCTATACCTAAATGTGATCAATTACATATGAACTTATGTTGTCTTTACAAGGGCATGTTCCTGTCACGAAGATCCCTCGGATTATCAACACAAAGATCATAGTTCTCAACCCCATAAGATATAAAGATTAATCCCAAAATTTATCCTACCCTCTTGAATTATCCTAATTCCCCCCTAAAGCTCATCCCTCAAACGTCCTTACACGGGCTTGCACCTTACGCGTGCTTCGCTCGGAAAATCGAGTGAGAGATAATCTCTACAAGATCCACAAGACATTCAAACAATCAATCAAGAATGTGAATTAGGTTCAAATTGTAGGACCGTTGGGCCGGCTAGGAGGGGGTTGTTGGATATCCTGCTAACACAAAAAAGAAAACAAGCCCTCCTCGAACTCTTTAGGCTAACACTTGCATAATTAAGTTAAGCAGATAAATTAAAAGCATAAAGAAAAGCGAGGCACAAAAGATTTACTTGGTTACAACCGATGTGGTTGTTAATCCAAGGAAGATTAAGCTCAATAAAACTCCTTCGGGCGGAGAAGCCTCGTACAGCGTTGAAGTGCAGAAAACATAAGCTTAGACTAAAAGAGAGTGTGCAAGCACTGGATTTACAATCAGTGAGTTCTATTTAAGCTTCTGGACCAAGGCTATATTTATAGTCTTGGTCCGGGTGCCTGGAAGGGTTCCGGGCGCCCTGGGGGGATAAATTTTATCCCCCAACGGTCGGATCGAGTCAAAACTCGATCCTGTTGAAAAGTCGATTCCAGGCGCCCGGAGCCCTAAGGTCAACATAAGTTGACTTTTCGACTCCGGTTCAACTCGTCTCAGTTCGGCTCGTCTTGGTCCGGGTCTGTTCGCTCCGGCTCCGCTAGCTTGGGTGATCTCGGCCTTCCGGAATAGGGCTCACCCGAACCCATCTTCTGGTCTTCTCGAGCGTGCTTCCCTCCGGCTTCTCGTCCCTCGGAATTGCCGCATGTTCCTTCTCGTCCACCAGGGTACTCATCCGTAGACTTCGTCCCTCGGTCGCACCCCGTGCCGACCTTCGCGCTAGCTGCGTCTCTTGCTCCCCGAGCAATCTTCCGCTCTGGCTTTCGTACCTCGGAACCACCGCGCGCACTTCCTTCTCGTCTGCCGGTGTACTCTTCCGCAGCACCTCATCCCTCGGACGCACAGCGTGCCATCCATCTCGCTAGCTGCGTCTTCCGCTCGAGTACCTGTGCTCCTAAGCTCCTGCACACTTAGACACAAGGTTAGAAACAACGCAGGACCTAACTTAACTTGTTGATTACACCAAAACAACCTTGGGGTTCCAACAATCTCCCCCTTTTTGGTGTGATCAACCCAAGTTAAGCTAGGGTCAAAAATAGATATGTAATTAAACAATTTATTGCAATAACATGCAACATGATAGAAGTAATTAAATTTCAAACATTCCAAATTTTAATTTTCAATTTTCAATTTTCTACCTCCCCCTAGACTTATACTTTCCTTCTCTCCCTTTGATCATAATAAAAATGGGGAACAACTAAAATCTAAGGGTTGACATTAAAAAATTTGAAAATATATTTCAATAATTTTCAGGGAAATATTTCTAAGTCAAGACAAATTTCTAAGTCAAGAAAAAAATTTCAAGTATTCGTCATCAATAATTAAACACTTTCTAAGCCGAAAAATTTATGCAAGAAAATTTAAAAAAAATTGATAGCATAAAAAAAAATTTCTATGCATTTATTTATTTTATACTGATACTTATATCAACAAGTTTTAAATTTCCATTTCAATTTTTCATAACTTCTCAAATTACACTTTTTCAAAATTAAAGCCACAGATATTAAACATGCAATAATTTGTATCACGTTAATTTCTATTATTTTTTGAATTGCAACTTCACAAAAATATTCAAATAGCATAGATTCTAACTTGATTAAAATTTTCGACAATATAAAAAATTCTTTCGGCAATGTACAAAATTCGTTTGAAAGAGTATTTTGTAATTTGCCAGAATTTTTTAACAATAAGAATTTGCAGGAATCTATTAATAATAGGTTTCTTAATCCGAAAATATTTTTCGATGAATCAATTTCTAATTCATAAAACTTTTTCAATAAAGTAATTTGTACTTCCAAATTTTTAGGACCAGAAAAAGTTTTCGATAATATTTCTAAGTTGCATAATTCTTTCGAAAAACTTCTTTGTGATTCACAAAAGTTTTTTAGCAAAGTTTCCAACTTGCAAAATTCTTTTGTTAAGATATTTTGAAATTCGAAGAACTCTTTAGATAATATTTCAAATTTGCAGGATAAGTTTGACAATTGATTTTCTAATATAAAAAACTCTTTCGATGATTCGCAAAAATTTTCAGGCAATTCTTCGATTGAATCATTCAATTGATCAGAGGTTCGAGTCCATACCTGACTTACCTTGTCAGTAATTGATTCTCCCCCTATCGAGTTGCTTTCTTCCGAAGATTGTCCCCCGTCATCGATCTCGGGATGTACTTCGGCTGTTGTAGTACTTACCTCGATTTCGGACTCTTCTGTCGGTGGCTCGGTGTCTATTGAGGTGTCAGCTTCTGAAGGTTCTTCGTAGAGCTGCAAGAACTTTTCCCAAAGTTCTTTTGCGCTTTCATAATCTGTGACCTTTTTGAAATCTTCCTTTGGTATTACATTCAGAAGATAATATTTTTCTCGCCCATTTGCCATAGACTCCTCACGTTGCTTTTCGTTCCAGAGGCGTAGATCGAGTCCTTCTCCGTTCGTGTTCTTTGGTTCTTCATAACAAAATTTCATTATTAAAGAAATATCAGAATCTGAGTTAAGGTATACCTCCATGTTTTGTTTCCAGATGGAAAACTCCCCCTCGAATGCAGGTGGGTAGTCGCTAGCTCCGGCCATCGTTTTGTTGCTTCAGACGGCGGTTAGTCCTTCTGAGGCGTACTCGGCTCTGATACCACTTGTAGGACCGTTGGGCCGGCTAGGAGGGGGTTGTTGGATATCCTGCTAACACAAAAAAAGAAAACAAGCCCTCCTCGAACTCTTTAGGCTAACACTTGCATAATTAAGTTAAGCAGATAAATTAAAAGCATAAAGAAAAGCGAGGCACAAAAGATTTACTTGGTTACAACCGATGTGGTTGTTAATCCAAGGAAGATTAAGCTCAATAAAACTCCTTCGGGCGGAGAAGCCTCGTACAGCGTTGAAGTGCAGAAAACAGAAGTTTAGACTAAAAGAGAGGCAAGCAGTTCGTTCTAATTGATAATTGCTTCTGGACCAAGGCTATATTTATAGTCTTGGTCCGGGCGCCTGGAAGGGTTCCGGGCGCCCTGGGGGGGATAAATTTTATCCCCCAACGGTCGGATCGAGCCAAAACTCGATCCTGTTGAAAAGTCGATTCCGGGCGCCCGGAAGGGTTCCGGGCGCCCCGGTCGGTTCCGGGCGCCCGGAATGGTTCCGGGCGCCCGGAGCCCTAAGGTCAACATAAGTTGACTTTTCGACTCCGGTTCAACTCGTCTCAGTTCGGCTCGTCTTGGTCCGGGTCTGTTCGCTCCGGCTCCGCTAGCTTGGGTGATCTCGGCCTTCCGGAATAGGGCTCACTCGAACCCATCTTCCGGTCTTCTCGAGCGTGCTTCCCTCCGGCTTCTCGTCCCTCGGAATTGCCGCGTGTTCCTTCTCGTCCACCAGGGTACTCATCCGCAGACTTCGTCCCTCGGTCGCACCCCGTGCCGACCTTCGCGCTAGCTGCGTCTCTTGCTCCCCGAGCAATCTTCCGCTCTGGCTTTCGTACCTCGGAACCACCGCGCGCACTTCCTTCTCGTCCGCCGGTGTACTCTTCCGCAGCACCTCGTCCCTCGGACGCACAGCGTGCCGTCCTTCTCGCTAGCTGCGTCTTCCGCTCGAGTACCTGTGCTCCTAAGCTCCTGCACACTTAGACACAAGGTTAGAAACAACGCAGGACCTAACTTAACTTGTTGATTACACCAAAACAACCTTGGGGTTCCAACACAAATCACAACAATACATCCAAGATTGAATTGATACAAACAAGACAATATCATAGAAACAAGGAAATGACAAATCCACAAGAGTTTACATCAATTCATCATACAAATACTCCCTCCATCCTAAAACAAAGAGATCTACTCCATGAATCAAAGAGAGAAATCCAAAAATACAAAGATTACAAGCATTTCTTGATCCCTCAATCCAAGAAGAGGAGAGAAAGAAAACTTATCTAAGATGAAGCTTGGTCTTCGGATCTAATCCACGCTCCCGGAGTCGATTCCGTTGAAGATCCTCCTTTAGATCACCCAGAAATCTTCCCAAGATTGAGAGGAAACGCCCAAATCTCGCTTTCCCCCCAAGAGGGAGAAGATCCCCTTTCAAATCTTGAAGAAGGGTTTAAATAGAGGTGAAGTTTGGGCGCCACACAGCCCCGTGGCACGGCCGTGTGAGGTTCACACGGCCCTGCCAACTCTCCTCTCTACCAGCCTTGCACAGTCGTGTGTGAGACACGGTCGTGGCAAACATCCCCAATAGCCCCTTTACACAGCTGTGTAGATCTACACGGCTTGAACTATCTTAGCCTCGGGAAATCTGGCATGGCCATGTGATACACACGGCCTGCTTCCTTCATTGCCACTGGGAACCTCACATGGCCATGTGAGACACACGACCGAGGCTTCTCCTTGCTCTGAAAAATTCACATGGTCGTGTGGTGCACATGGCCTAGGCTCCTTCTCAATCTGGGTTCTTCATATCCTTGCACGGCCGTGTGAGGTTCACACGGCCATGACCTCTTCGTTTCCTGCTGCAGCCTTCTGGCCCATGATCTCCACATGGCCTGGGCAACCCCCAAGAGCAGGGCAGTGTGTGGTTCAAGTAGGCCACCTTCTTCCCTTTGCTTTGCTCATAGATTTGGCTTCAAACACGAAATCTTCACCAATTCCGACTCCTGTGTACAGAAAATGCACAAAAGCATATCTCCGAATAAAGAGAGTAAATATGCTAAAAAGGAAAGCTGAAAGTACGAAAATACATAGATCAAGCATGCTCAAAGTATGTGAATGTGCGTCAAAACATGCCAATAAGTGTATACAATCTACGCACATCACACCCCCAGACTTAAACCTTTGCTTATCCTCAAGCAAAATGCTGCAATCTACATTCATATGTTCTACAACACATTCATAAATCATAATGTACTTTCCTAACTCTATCAAAAAGTTTCACTAACAAGCATGATCGTGAAAATAAAGTCAAGTATGGCTCAAGCATAAGTATCTTGTGCACAGTGCAAAGACAACTCAAAACTCTTCAAGTTTCAATCTATGTCCTAGTCAAGTCGTCATCAAATTTGAATTCCTAATGTTTACAGTGATGGACAAGTAACCAGTGATAGGCACTTACTTGCCAAACACTTGGTTCATATTTCTCAATCAACCCATGGTCTCAAAGGCGTGCTCAATCTCAAGAGAAGCTAAGCAGTCATTTCCCCAGTAATCCAACTCGGTCTCAAAGGGGTGACTTGCTAGATTCCACTCACGACAACTGTTTTTTTATATCCCATATTCACTTTTTTTTCATTGCTTTTTTTTTCAATTTTTTCCATAAGCATTTGCATTGTGCAAATCTTATTTCACAAGTGTACTTTTAGCAAAAATGTTGGGATATTTTGATTTTTCCAAATGAGCTTGCATGAGTTGAGCCTCATCCAGTAACCAAAATGAAGTTTGAAAAATCACCATGGAAACCAAGTACTAAACAAACAAGATGAATCATGAATATTTCAATGATATCAACCATTCAAGCATAAAGTCAAAGTGTAGTGAAAGTAAGATTCTTAAGGTCAAGCCAAGACTAAAACTTATCTCCAAAAGATACTTAGCTTATTTCATGCTACTCAAGATAGAGAAAAGAGGTACACTGGGCATACTACTAGCATCATTTACAACATCATGAATCTAGATAATGAACGTGCTAACATTTTATCTTGAAGACAAGAAAACATATAAGTGAAGTTTGATGTTTTCAAGATGTATGCCACAAGATTTCAAAAGATAATCAAATGTCAATCAAAACAAACACTCAAGCAAGATAATCAAAATAGAATGCAAAATAAAAGCTAGACATGCAGAAAACAACCAAAAACTGAAAACTAAAACACAAAAAGAAATCAGGTTTGACACCCCCCCCCCAGACTCAAACTTTTCATCGTCCCGATGAAATCAATATGGTGGAGGTAGAGGTGGAGGGGGGCGAGGAAAAGGGTGCCTACGACGTGGCTGACCAACGGGAAAACTAGGGAAACCCGGAGTTTCACTCAGGATTATATGATACTCAAACAAAGCATCTACTTGTTTGCTAGTGGCACTCATGCTTTGCATAAAATCTCTCATTCTAGCTTGATCCGTATCATAATCCTGAACAAATTCGGCCACTTGACCCTGAAAGTTCCTTGTGAACTGAAAGTGATCTTGTACTTCTCTAAATTGATTATCTGATAAAGAGAAGTGACCTTCCAACATTCTTCGTTGGGCATCATGCTTCTCGTGAAGCAATTCTAGAGAAGTACGAAAATCAGAAAAGTTGAATCTGGAAGGACCCGTACCATAGGCAAAAGAATGCCTAGCAGGATCCGGATGTCTAGAAGGCTGCGGGTATCCAGATGTCGAGGGCTCAATGTGCGGCTCTGTGTCTCCGGATATAGAGGGAATATTTTCGGGGTCGACATCGATGATTACTCAATTAGCAGGGATGCGAATAGATGTTCGTTCAGGACAAGGAAGAGGTAGAGGAAAACCATTCCTCCTTGGAAATGCAAACCCATTCTCATCCCGAACGATCATCTTCATGGCAAGGCATGCATCCATGTCAATCATATCGTTGCCATGAATAACTTCTAACCCTTCTAAATCAAGTTCCAAGTTAACTGCTACTTGGGTAATCAAACCACCAAGCACTATTGATCCCGATGATGCCCTCGCAGTTCTCACTAAGGTTTGTAAGAAATGAAAATCGGAATCAAAATCAACCTTATATAACATAGCCCATAGAAAATAAAGTTCTACCTTTTTGACGACTCCATCACTATCACCCCTACAAAAAATAGTTTTGCTCATAATTCTATGTAGATATCTAAAAACAGGGTTTTGCATGTGAGAAGCCTTGGCTCTAGAGGGCTCATAAGGATGATCTAATCCAGTAATTGAATTCCAAAAATGGTTCCAATTAAATCTAGAATCAAACATTCGAGAGCTACCGGAAGACAATCCAAAACAAGTATTAAAGTCACTAAATATCCATTGAAATTCTTGATTCATTAATCTAAAAATTATTTTGCCAACATAATCATCCTCATTGGTAAAATGGGCATCTAACGAACTCAGAAACTCCAGAACAAGGCAAGGATAAGTTGGTAGATTTGAGTGCAACATATCACTCCAATCTAAGAACCCTATCATCCAATCTATATCGTCCCTAATTCCCATCATATCTAAAACAGTTGGGTCCATATACCGAGTACACACAATCTTTCTATTGACAAGAATTGCAAATCTAGTTATTTGATCATCATTTCTAAATACAATATTGAATTCATTGTCATTACCTTCGTCGCGTGATGTCCTCTTTCCCTTGCCTTTGACTGGTTGTTCCCCTTGTCCTTGCTTGGCTCCTTCCCTTTGTCTCCACTTGAACCACCACCTCCCTTGTGTAGTTTCTTCAAAAGATTGGACATAATGTCTAGCTTAAGTAGGGGTGGGTACTATTTATGCTTAGAGAAATTAGATCTTGAGGAAATGGGTCTCAAAGAACAAGATCTTAGGTTAAGGAAATGGAGATCTTAGATCTAGGAGAAGAGAAGGATCTAGATCTAGGAAAAATTTATGAAGAAAAGAAGGGTTTAGAACTAGATCTGAGAGAACTTGGAAGAGAGGTTTGATGAAAGAGGAGTTTTGGAGAGAAGGGGGTGTGTGGGGGACACGGCCTGGATCTGGCCGTGTATAGCAGACACGGCTTGGCAGAGTTTCCCCACACGGGCCGTGTAGATCTACACGGCCTTATCCCTCTCCTTCTCAGGTTGAGTCACACGGCTGTGCCAATTGACACGACCATCTCCTTCTTCCCCAATGGTACCCATACACGGTCGTGTCTAGGACACGGCCCCAACAGCTTCCTCCTCTGGATTCTTCACACGGTCATGTCAAATGGCACGGCCAGTGCAGGCTTTTGCATTGGTTCCCTCTCACGGTCGTGTGTAAGACACGGCCGAGAAGCTTTCCTCCTCTGGATTCTTCACACGGCCATGTCGGAGACACGGCCACATACCTTCTCTTCTCTGGAGACTCCACACGGTCGTGTCATGTACATGACACCAAGCATCTCCACTTTCTGCACTGTAAGCCTGGCTGTGTGCAACACACGACCATGCTCTATTTTGCTCCAATTGACACTTCTCCTCCTTTCTAGCTCCTCCCACACTTCCATACCCATGAAGAAGTCATGACCAGCTCATGGAAGTGAAATTTCAACCTGAAATCAAAACAAAAAAAAACAAGTAAAACACTACTAATGAAAATTTGAAACATAGAACAGGACTTAACTAAAAAGAAACCCTTGGGTTGCCTCCCAAGAAGCACTTGTTTAAGGTCTTTAGCTCGACGACCTCATTAGATTCATCTAAATCTCGCTCTTGGAGGGGTAAGATATTTTAACACCCTCCTACCAAGGGCTCTTATTATGGAGGGAGCTTTCAATATAGGAGTTAAAAAGTGAGGTATCGCTCTCTCCATCTTCGTCTTCTTTAAAGTTCTTTCAGGTGGTTGAATACGGTTCAGATTGAGCTTCCAATTATTAGCCCAAGTGAAATCTGGACATGCAAAGAAAATACAAATCTCCCACAAACATATTAGATAAGATAGAGCCATAACCATTTTAAGATAAGCAAAATAAGAAATAAAAACTGAATCACATCCAACAAAGTTAATAATAGGTACCTCAATAAAATTTTCCAAAGGATCACAAGAAATACTAACCTTGCTTTGCTGAGAAATACTTGATATTTCTAAACATGTGGATGTGATTTCCTCTGAATCAAATGATGGTTCTAGCTATGGCTCAGGTGTTGGCGATATCAAAGATGGTGATTCTTGAGACTCAACCATATCTACATGAGTCCCTACACATTGGTCCACAACATGCTCAATCCTTGCAACTCTTACAACATCTAAGGATTGTGTGGACAAAGGAGGTGATTCTTGAGATGCTGCTTCCACAACACAACTCCCTACACATTGTTCCATATCAACATCATGAACACAAACATCAAAAAACAAACCCACATCAATATCCTCAATAGGAGAATCAACTATAGGAGGATCAATAACTTCACTTGCAATTTTAAATTGATCTACCACATCATCATTATCTGAAAATTTAATGTCACTTCAACACCTTATAAAATTTGGAGGTAGATATGAAAACTCATTTACCACTGCTTTATCTTCACAATCCTCATCTGAAGAGTCTTCATCTTTATACAAATTCAAAAATCTGCACTCAACCTTACCAGTGTCACAGAATTTTTTAAAGTCATAGTTCTCATTGACCCCCACTAACCTTGTAAAAAAGGAACCCTTAGTGAAGGTCTTGGGAAAGACTGAACTTCCTTTTTCCCAAATTCACTTTGAGCTTTTGGAGGAGGTCCAACTTGCTTATCTAGTGTTGGTGTGATTAATCGTTGAGGGAAAGGTACTTGTGGCCTTTGGGAACTTCCTAGAGAAATGGAACTGAGTTCTTGTGATCTTCTATTATTCTTCTCCTCAATTCTAAACATGTCATTCTTCAGAAGTTCTTCATGATTTTTGCCACTTCTCAACCCAACATCATCACACTTTTCATTAGATCTTGACTATGTAGGAGGGGGATCTTCTTTAAACCATTTTGAAATAATACTATCAAGCTTTACCCCCAAATGTTTGAACTCCTCACTCTATGACTTGTGAATTTCAACATTTTTAGGTGGTTGAACTTCATTTTGTTTGACAGACTCTCTTACATTTATGGCTTGCACTTCTTGAATATCTGAGGGAAATTCCATCCAAATTTTGTTTGACCATTCATGGAGGTTCAATGTCACTTGATCAATTAATGAATAAGCTTCATCTACACTTTTGTCCATAAAAGAACCTCTAGCTGATGAATCCAATAAACTCTTGTCTGAGAAAGAAATTCCCCCATAGAATATGTGCAAAATCAACCATTTTTCAAAACCATGATGAGGGCACTGTCTTTGAAGACTCTTGAATCTATCCCATGCTTCAAATAATGATTCTCCATATGCCTGAGCAAAATTTGTTATGCAATTCCTCATATACACTGTTCTACTTAGAGGGAAAAAATGATTCAAAAATTGCTTCTCCAATTGTTCCCAACTTGTGATGCTTTGAGGACAAAGAGAATATAGCCAGGCCCTTGCTTTATCCTTAATACTGAAAGAAAATGCCATCAATCGAACTGCATCTGCTGATACTCCTTCACATTTCACCAAATCACAAATCTCTAAAAATGTTTCAAGATGCAGATAAGGACTTTCTGATACTTCTTCTCTAAATTTGTGACCTTGTATCATGAAAATTATCTCTCGGTCTAGTTGGAAACTTTCTGCTTCAATTTGAGGTTGCACAATGGGAGATAAAAATCTTGCAGAAAAGGGTATAGAAAAATTTCTCATGGCCCTTCTTGACATGTTAGTGCTCATGGATATTCAAGAAAAGAAAAAAAAATACCAAGAATCAAAGACAAGAAATAAAATGCAATATGAAAAACAAGAAAGAAAATGCAAAATTTAAATTGCAAGAAAGAAAGTGCATAATGAAAGCAAGAAAGAAAAGATAAAAGGAAAAAGAAAAATGTCTAGAATAATTCATATGCTAATCAACTAACAAGATATGTTTACAAAAGAAAAGCAGAGAAAAATTTAAAGAAAAAGAAGAACAGAGAAAAGCTAGACTAGAATGCTAGAAATCAATAATACAGAATTAGAATAGCAACAAGAAAAATTTACAAAAAGTAGAAAAGAATACAAGAAAAATAGAATTCTAAAGATTAGTTACAATTATACTAATGATAAAGAAAGAAAAGTTATGTTTAGTCTAACTCAATTGATAATCTCTAATGTTATAGCACAGTCCCCGGCAACGGCGCCAAAAACTTGTTCACTCTCCGCAAGTGTACGGAAATGTCACAAGTAATATAAAAGATTATCGTATCCACAGGGACTGGAATAAGCACTAGAAATGTTTCAACACGAGTTAGCCAAACAACTAATCAATTGGTTTCCAAAAGCTAAATGTAACTAATGAAAAGTAAACATAGAAATGAAAGATCAACAAACAATATTATGGGCTTTGATAAAGGAATGTTCTAGGAGTTTTGGTTTCTTTGTAAGATTCCTCAATGTAAATGATCTACCAAATCCTATTTCTCAATTATCCAACATTTGTAGAAGGTTATCGGTTCTCTCTTGCAATAGACAACCGGCCTAGGACTGAAATCTATACCTAAATGTAATCAATTACATATGAACTTATGTTGTCTTTACACGGGCATGTTCCTGTCACGAAGATCCCTCGAATTATCAACACAAAGATCATAGTTCTCAACCCCATAAGATATAAAGATTAATCCCTAAATCTATCCTACCCTCTTGAATTATCCTAATTCCCCCTAAAGCTCATCCCTCAAACGTCCTTACACGGGCTTGCACCTTACGCGTGCTTCCCTCAGAAAATCGAGTGAGAGATAATCTCTACAAGATCCACAAGACATTCAAACAATCAATCAAGAATGTGAATTAGGTCCAAATCACAATAATACATCCAAGATTGAATTGATACAAACAAGACAATATCATAGAAACAAGGAAATGGCAAATCCACAAGAGTTTACATCAATTCATCATACAAATACTCCCTCCATCCTAAAACAAAGAGATCTACTCCATGAATCGAAGAGAGAAATCCAAAAATACAAAGATTACAAGCATTTCTTGATCCCCAATCCAAGAAGAGGATAGAAAGAAAACTTATCTAAGATGAAGCTTGGTCTTCGGATCTAATCCACGCTCCCGGAGTCGATTCCGTTGAAGATCCTCCTTTAGATCGCCCAGAAATCCTCCCAAGATTGAGAGGAAACACTCAAATCTCGCTTTCCCCCCAAGAGGGAGAAGATCCCCTTTTAAATCTTGAAGAAGGGTTTAAATAGAGGTGAAGTTTGGGCGCCACACGGCCCCGTGGCACGGCCGTGTGAGGTTCACACGGCCCTGCCCACTCTCCTCTCTGCCAACCTTGCACGGCCGTGTGTGAGACACGGCCGTGGCAAACATCCCCAATAGCCCCTTTACACGGCTGTGTAGATCTACACGGCATGAACTGTCTTAGCCTCTGAAAATCTAGCACGTCGTGTGATACACACAGCCTGCTTCCTTCCTTGCCCTTGAGAACCTCACACAGCCGTGTGAGACACACGGCCGAGGCTTCTCCTTGCTCTAGAAAACTCACATGGTCGTGTGGTGCACACAACCTAGGCTCCTTCTCAATCTGGGTTCTTCAGATCCTTGCACGGCCGTGTGAGGTTCACACGGCCATGACCTCTTTGTTTTCTGCTGCAGCCTTCTGGCCCATGATCTCCACACGGCCTAGGCAACCCCCCAGAGCAGGGCAGTGTGTGGTTCAGGTAGGGCACCTTCTTCCCTTTGCTTTGCTCACATATTTGGCTTCAAACACGAAATCTTCACTAATTCCGACTCCTGTGTACAGAAAATGCACAAAAGAATATCTCTGAACAAAGAGAGTAAATATGCTAAAAAGGAAAGCTGAAAGTACGAAAATGCATAGATCAAGCATGCTCAAAGTATGTGAATGTGCATCAAAATATGCCAATAAGTGTATACAATCTACGCATATCAGTAACATATTAGATGAACGACGATCAACTTTGTCTCTCGACTCATTTGAAACCCAAGCATTACTAGACGATTGGACCAGAGCGGAGAAAAGAATCCAAGGAATGCAACTTTCAGATGACGAAGTTGAAGATTTTGACACTAAAGGAACGAATGCGACAAGAACGGGAAATGAAAGTGAGTGACAATGTAAAGGATAAAAATGTAAAAAACTACGTGGACTTTGATTCCCCTATACCCTAAGGGGATACGTAGGCAACTTAAATAAGTGCAAGCCCTTTTTTTACAATAAATTTACATTTGTAATTTTTAATTTTTTTAACATAATAATCTTGAACCGTGGTAAACCGTGAACCGAACCATGAATCGGTGATTCCGAACCATAAACTGTAATCATCTTGGGCGATTAAGGTTAAGGGTCGACCTACTTGGAACCGTCAAACCGGTGGTTCTGAACCGTCGAATAGTCGATTAAATCGTGGTTAGGTCTAATAAATAGATTCTATACACTCACCTCTTCCTATCAATACCAGGATTTCATAAATCCAAGGCATCTAGGTCAATCAATGGATTTCGATCAAAACCCATTGATTGAGCTAGAGGGGTTGGTTTGGACCCATTCCAAGTTATGTAGGTTTATATGGCTCACACAAGTCAGAATATGCACTCAATTACTATTTAACTATCTTTCCAACGCCGGTCCAAATAATTTAAATCTTTGTTAACATAGTGGTACTGTTTTTTCAAGAACAGCATCATGTCGAAGCTATTTCTCTAAGACCAGTGCCACATTGATGAACCTAGAGAACTATGATCAAACTCATTCCAAGATCTAGCGTTGGTCTAAATGATTTTCATCTTTTTGTACATTGCGGTGCTTGTCCGAGAAGTTACCTACACCACGTTGGTGCTAATTTTGCAAGACTAGCACCATGTTGGTGCTCCTCTTGCAAAAAAAAAATACATATAATATTAACAAAAAAAATATTTTTAGTAAAAATTTAAAAGGGACAATTTTTTTGAGGTAAAATAATACTTTTCGCGTAAAAAATTTAAAATCAATGATCAATTATGTCACGTAAGAATAACAATATTAATTATATTAGTAGAATTTGAAAGGACAATGAGAGAGTATTATTCTAAAAAGGATAAAATTTATAGAATTGTTATGAAAAAGGAAAATGAGTGAGTATTATTCTAAAAAGGATAAAATTTATAGAATTTTCATGACAAATTTGTCATTTTCACATTGTCGGTCATGACAAAATTGTCATCAATTCAACATACTCCAAAGGGAGGAGCTCCTAATGCTTATTGTGATTTGAACCATCATCTTTTACTATTATCCAAATGAGAAGATACATCTTTTCCTTGATGTGATTGGTCATAAATAACCAACACATATTTTTCCTTTATAGTGATGCATTCCCAACCCTATTTCCTCATTCTAACACTCCGATTGTTCTTTCTTCTCTTTATCTACTTATTCCTTGGTTTGGCGAAATGGCCCAGAATCATATGAGAAAGCGAATGTGAGCTCCTAATGCTACACAACCTAGAGGTGGTCATAATATGAGGCCCTTCATGGGAGGTGTCAAAGTTCCTATGCCCTCAGAGGGATCCTCTAGGGATTCCAACCATGTTGTCACCTCTCCCTTGGATTCTGCCGATCTGGAGGAATGTTCTGCTTCTTGGTGCCATTACCAGTCTCTTTCCCTTTTTCACTTAAGATACCTTTGTTTCTTTTATGGTCCACATGTATGGTCCTTGAATCCCTTTACTCGATTTATCTATGCTATCTGGAATAGGGTTCTTGGTGAGAATTCTGAACCAGAGGTAGAGTCTCCCTATATGAGGACCTTACTTCAGCAAAGAGATCAAGCATGGAGCGAAATAAATGCTACTCTATGCAGAGAGAGAGTACTCAAAGACTAGCTTGATTTATTGCACCAAAAACTATGCAGGGTAGATATGGTACTTGAAGATGCTATTAATCGTAGGATAAAACGCACACACCAAAAGAAAAATTATCTCTGAATAGCTTATAATGGTGTTACTTATCGATGATGTTTCAGGATTTGTCTATTCAAAGTGTAATTAGTGAAAGATTGATTGTTTATTAGATAATAAAAATCACTCTTTGATACCCATGAGTGGGATCAATGCTTTTTCTAATAATTTGGGGGTGTTTATTTATATTTATTTTCATCATAATCACTGTTTTCCCTAGCAATAACAATAATGTGTGGATGATGAAAATACTTAAGAGATAGTTGGTTCATAATTACATTGACTGTATTACCCTTAAAAATCAAGTGTGTGACCTATTCGTGCCCTGACGAGTTTTGAGAAGTTATACTTACTAATTGACTTAGGGCTCGCTCAACCATTTTTTTCAACTTTGGTCCTTCGAATAATAGCATATTCTAGTACCATCTCCTTGGATCAATTTGGCTCAGAAAATCAAATTTTTCTTTGAGTACTGTCTCCATACCAAGGGTAGTATTCAGTTCCCTTCATGCCTGGTCTCTTGTTGTGTTACGAACATAATATTCAGCTCTTGTTCAGGCATTTGATCAGAGATCCTATTTCAGTTAGCGTATATAGATTGAGCATAAGATTCAAAAACCAAATGTATGTGTCGTGAACAAAATAGTTTGGTTAGATGGTAAAGAAAATAATAGTAAGATGTCACTTGGAATCTGAAGACGATTCCTCCAAAGGCAAGGGCATTTTAACACCCCCCCCCCCTCACATGATCTCGTCTGTCAACTATGTTGGGTCATCAATGTTGGGACCGAAAATGGAGCTAGAGGGGGGTGAATAGCTCAGCGCAATCTCGTGCTCGTCGTTGCTTGTTTCTTCAAAGATATGCAGCGGAAAATACAAAGAAACAAACACACAACGCTAACTCTAGGATTTACATAGTATCCACCTCAACAAGAGGTGACTAATCCAAGGATCCACACACTCACGCACCCTCCACTATGAAAACACTCCTTCTCGGTAACTACCGAAGGTGGAGAAGCCTTACAACCTCACAATACAACAATGAGAAAGAAAGAAGCAAAATACAAATGAATCTTACAAGATTATAATGAAAACCCTAGCTTCTTCTTCTTCTTGTTGCAACTCGCCTCTTGACTTGGATGAGCCTCCAAGAACCTTCAAGAACTAGCGGTGAGGAAGAAAAGATCACTGTGGAGGTTTTCTGTGATCGCCTGTGGAGAAGAGAGGAAGTCGTGCGCAGAAAAATGCTCGCCAACGGCTTTATCCGCACCAACGGTCGAATCTCAATCGATTGGATTACTCTCAATCGATTGGGAAGGCTTTGGATAGATCGGTTGATCGATCCAGAGCACCTCTGTGCTCTTGGAATAACCCTGAATCGATTACCCGATCGATTCAAGGCTTCTTGAGTGATTTCCAGCGCTCCAATCGATCGGTAGATCGATTGGAGGTTTCAATCGATTAACTGATCAATTCAAAAGCTCACTTTTCGCTCAAAAACTCTCCCAATCGATTGACTGATTGATTGGGAAAGTTTCAATCGATTACCCAATCGATTAAGCCCATTTCTGCACAAAATCGCATCGCCCAATCGATTGACCAATCGATTGAACCCCCCAATCGATTGGCCAATTGATTGGAAAGTAAAAAACTGGATAGAGCTTGAAATTAGCTTCGTTTTGCATCCAAGATCACCTCATTCTGATATCCGAGTCAAAAGTTATGGTCATCGGAAACTCACTACGTCCGAACTTCCTAGTTCCATGCCAACTCCCTATTGGACTTACGACCGCTAAGAGTTCGATCAACTTTTGACCCATCTAGACTTTCTCCTTGTGCCAAGTGTTCTGTCAACCTTGACCCACTTGGACTTATCATCTCGTGCCAAGTGTCCGGTCCTCCATGACCCACTTGGACTTCCTCACCAGGTCTTTCCATTGCCCGGCTTCACTCACCAGGTCTTTCCATTGCCCGGCTTCACTGACCGGGACTTTCCCCTGCCTGGCTTCACTCACCAGGACTTTCACTTGCCTGGCTTCACTCACCAGGACTTCTACCTGCCTGGCTTCACTCACCAGGACTTTCCTAACTGCCCGGCTTTACTCATTGGGACTTTCACCTAGCTTCACTCACTAGGACTTCTCAACTGCTCGGCTTCACTCACCGGGACTTGCTCCTAGCTTCACTCACTAGGATTTTCATCTGCCTAGCTTCACTCACCAGGACTTTCCACATAGACGATTGCACCTACAATCTCCACGACCTATCAGTCTCCATGTATTGTCTCAATGTATTGTCAAACATCGAAACCCAAACATCAAGACTCAAGCTTGAGCCAACTCAAGCTTAGTCAATCAGATCAACCTTGACCTAGGGAATATTGCACCAACAATCCACACAAACAACACAAAATGTTCAGAAGTGAATGTGGAAGAATGGTCTTGGATATACATTTATAAAGAAACTATGGATGTCTTGTCTATTCGAGATGGCAAGTTACTATAAGGAAAAGCTACCTTACCTCCTCGAAAACTTAAGCAAAATAGTGGAATGCTTTGTGATTCTTTGAATAAAGACATGACTCTTTGACGGATGATGTGAATTATAAAAATTATCATGTTCTATTATGTTTCTTTCTTCTCCCTCATTATATTATATTTATTGCATATATTTATTATTAATTGATAATTTTTTTTATAAAATATTATACAAAATGATTTACTATGACTATTCTGTAAATTTTATCATTTTTATAATAATACTCTCTCATTGTCATTTAAAATTTTACTAATCAAATTAATAATGTTATTGCTATGGGACCTAATTGATCAATGATTTTGAATTTTCGATTGTGAAAATATTATTTGACCACGTAAAAATTTATCCTTTTTTAATTTGTACTAATAAAATTACTTGTTAATTAATCCTGTCTGAAATCGGTAGAGATGGAGAATACTTTTACACTTGATTCCATCAGGAAGTTGAGTCGGATGGGGGGTCGGTGATGAGGGTGAAAACGTTGATAGGGAGAGGACCCGGGCTTTGGATCGGTCAAGAAAAGAGGGGTAATGATCGCAATTATTGACCTCCACGTCATCTAGATTATTGACCTTATGCTATCCTTGGGGTCACCCTTTATATGTCATATCACAAGCTTCCCCTCCAAGTCTAGTCGAAGGACGCTCGTGTCCGACTGACTAGATCATGTTCTGTGATGGCATGCCCCTTTGCCTTCTGCTGTTGCCATAAATATTGCTCCTTTCAAATACCACCATTTCTCTGTCTTAGCGATTCACCTACCCTGTGATCGCATGGTCCTGGGAGGCATCTCTTCTCCCAATAAGATCGTATGGTTTGTGTCTCCTGATTTCCCTTAAAAAAGGACCCTCCCCTTGCTCCTAACACCCTCCTCTCCTTTATCCTCACCATGCCTCTTGTCTTTCTTCGACAAATCCCTCAAGGTAATGGAGTCAGAATCTCATCCTCAATCCCTAATTCAAGAGATCCAATAGCTACAACTAGAGGCAAAATACCAAACTCAACTACTTGCGAAGAAGAAAGAATCCTTAGTAGAGGCGTTGCAAGCCCTGAATCTCTACCACTCGAACTAGAAGGAACTTAAGGTGCTTCTATTTGTTGCCCAGTCCAAAGTCTGAGCTAAGATTTCCATGAAGGAAAAAAACCTCTCTAGACTCAGCTCAAAGGACTATGGAACTATATGACCTAAGAATGAGGCATGCTTCTGCGATATCCTGCATGACTAGGGAGGCAAAGGCTAAGGCTAAGGATCTAATAATACTACAACAACAGCAGGACTTGGACCAACGAGAAATCGAGTTGAGCTTCATACAAACTGAATTAAAACAAACCAAATCTGAGCTAGCATCTTCTCAATTTGCTCGTAGGTCTACAAGGGTGAGTCAAACAAGCGTTTGAAGATAAGGCAAGCGGCCTAGTTCTATTTAGGTTGTAGTTCAACCACATGTTCGTACCTAGGGTTGGAGGAGCATTCGACACCCCCGCAAGGAAGGGCTCCTAATGACTAATCCACCTGATGAAATCATGAAAGAATTGTAGGAAAGGGACCAGAAGCTACTTTTTTGGGGTTTGATTAATCAAACTATCCTTGTATCGTGTGCTAGTTGAGGGCATATTGACTTCTGTGTCAGCTTATTATCCTTAATTGTTATTATGTTTACTCTTTCCTTCTCTATAGAAAAATGATTAACTCTAGTGTTCGAGTGTCACCACAATCATGCTCTGTGTAGCTTGGCTATGAGTGGAGCTACAAGTCTTTGCCCTTGACTTTGACCGCCTCCTCACCTTGATTTTGACCACCACGTCACACCTAGATCAACTCATAACATCCCATATCATTGATAATATTATTTGTTTTATTTTTAATTTTGCAAGAATAGCACTAACATGGTGTTGGTTTTGCAAGACTAGCACCAACGTGGTGTTGTTGTTAGAAGATCAACATCAGGGTCATTAATTTTGCACTCGATCCATTCATATACACTGAATCCATAATCTGACCCGTTAACTTCATAAAGAACAACACCAACGCATAGCTGTTCTTGAAGCATTTGTTATAGCACCAAAGTTTGGCGATCTTCATCTCCAGTGTCTCCTAACTCTCCTTCAACCTTGTACTATACTTTAGTTTGATTTCACCTCCTGGTCTATCCTACATTTTTCAATATATTTTCTAGTATTGGTGGATTAGAATTTATGTCGATATGAGAATAGGGTTTTATTGTTCATTGCCTAAATCTGTGTTTAGAGTTTACAAAGTCTTACATCAAAGCACTGAACTCTCCTATTCTATATACATCATATTCACTAGTTATTTATGGTTTAGGAAGTATCAACATCAATGCTTGGATTCTCCTGTTGTAAATACAACATATTCATTGGTCATTTATGGTTTTGCAGTTTGAGATGGATTCAGAATCATGTAGTGAGGATGTTGGTAGAACGAGTCAGCTAATGAAAGGGCGCATAAAGAGAATGGATTGGAAAAGCAAACATTTCCCACTTCAAAAAATTTATTGCATCAATGCCCCAACTACTGAACAAACAAAGCTGATTCAAAGCTCCCCCTTTGGTTAGGTGTTGGACGTCCTTGAGAAAATATATATTAGAAGTCTCATGCAAAATATGTTTGATAATTGGGATGTTGAGCAAAAGGGATTCATTTTCTATGAAAAAAAATTGAACATTAAAAGGTCTGATGTGGTAGTTATTCTTGGATTACTATACCAAGGAGTACCAATACCAATGGAATCAGATGATGCCTCCAACCCACTATATTTACAGCATTTCAAGGATATAGTTTGTATATACAATGAGCTGGAAAAACTTATTAGGAGTTCATGATACCCTGAAAATACAGTATCTGACAAGTTGTATTGCTAGCTCCTAATTTTGTATTTTTTTTGTATATGTATTTTTTTTTTCTACTACCACCATCATTCCTAAGTTACCCATGCTATTATTATTAGACTCCATAGATGATTTTAACAACCTAGGTAGGTATAGCTGGTGTCATGCGATATATAGTTATATGGCTCCTCAAATAGAGTCAATTGGGGTGATTTTTACGTTGAGGAAAAACCATAGCACGTTGGTACGAGGCCTAAACCTTTGCTAAAGGGTTTTTTGATTTTATTAACTATAAGTTAGAATGTGTTTTCATAGTACTAATGTTTATTATTTCCTTTACATATTATGATCACCTTGTAGATGTGGATGTATGAGCATTTCCCTACCACTAATCCACAAAAGTCGTATGTGTTTCCCAGGTTGCTGAGATGGATAAAGTGTGCCTCTCACGTTAGCAATGTCAAAAGGATGATAGATCGTCTATTCCTAGATCAAGTACTGATTTACCTGATTTCAATAGAGGCAGGGGCCTTTCTAGTATCAACAATTACAAAACCAACTCAACAATTTGGAGATGTGGTTGTATCAACCTCACACCAGTCCCCTACTACTTCACAGCATGACCTAAAAACTGTGTATTATGTCAGAAAAAGAACCTTACAATCTCGCAGAAGGAAAAAGAAATTGAAGATCTTGTTCAACACATAGATGCGGTTAAAAGAGAATGCTCCTTAATCATCATTGAGAAGGAAAGAGAAAATCAACTGCTTCTTAATCACATTGAAGAGGTGAAAAAAGATATGGAGAGTGCCATATCTGAAAAAGATAGTATCATAAATGAGCTCTAATTGTTAATTGCTAAAAAGGACTGTTTAATAACTTCTCAAGGCTTAGTAAATGATTCAAATGAGGGTGTAATAGGTCAACCACAAAAGGAAACAAATCAGTCCAAGTCACAGAACCTTGAGGGACTAGCACCAACACTCTGATAGTCTATCAGTATTGCTAAAAAAAGAAGGGGATGTGCTAAAAAAAATGTGTCTAGTTATTTATAATTTAGTGGAGAGGATCACTAAGTTAAAGTGAGATAACTTTAACTACCATTACTATTTTTGTTGTCCTAATTTGATTTGATTCTACTTTAATGCAAGACTGATTTATTCCTCATTTTTTATCTGGTGTAGATCGACAATACAGCCTGTATGATCCACAGATGTTGTCATATTATACATAAATTCATTGTTAATGATATTCGACTGGAATATATTGACTGATGGGGAATGCACTGATGCTTACCTTATAGTATTAATCGATGAGGGAAAGCATAGTGATCGTGCACACCACCCATCGATATTCTATGCACCTGACTTCCCTGTAGGTTGAGTTTCCTTTTCTTTTAACCATAAAACTTTCTTACATTTGAAAGCTCTGACTTTGTTTTTTACATAGGTTATGTACCCTGTCATGGGGAATGATGCATTTGTAAATACATTTCGAACCAATGTCAATAATGGCGTCAGATACATATTCTGTGCAATCCATCATGAACAAAATAAACAATCCCTTTATAGTGTTTGATTTAGAAAAACATGATATTATACATTATAATTATGTAACTAAAAAATAAGTATACATAGAGAACTCTATTGGTTTAATAAGTATTATGTTTCTTTTCTTTTACTACAACATTTTTTTTCTAGTTGATGACTTGTGTGTCTTTGATAGTTGTAGATTCAATTATTTTTAAGTATGGAGAAATCAACATATGGCAACTGGCACTCTACCCTCTATGCAACAATGCATGCTCACCCATTCACAGTCCGAGAAGTGTGTTCCCAAACAAATTTCATCGTAAGTAATTATATTACTTTTCATAGTTAATCATCTTGACCTAATTCTTTGACATCTTTCTTTACAAATATGACTATAATTTTTTGGTATTACGATTCATTAAATCTCTCTACTATGAAATTACTATAAATTTCATAGAAAAACATATGAAGAGTTACAGATTTTCAATTGGGAACAAGATAATGTGCCACTCAGCTTTCAAGTTTCCACCATAACAAATCTCATCCAGTGATTTAAGCTTGAACATTGTGGTATTTTTTGGGGGATAATAGTACACATTACTGGATATGTTACATTATCATGTAAATAAATCTTTTCAATCTAATTTATAAGCTATTCTTGAATGTGTGAAGAAATATTCTCAGTATGGATTGTCAAGGTCTTATAAGTTAGCATACAGTGCGTAAATTTGGATATTGAGTGTGTAGAATCTATTTATACCCTCTAAACTAGCTTTGTTGTGCCACCATACTTGTAAAACCAACACCACTATGTTAACAAAGCTTTAACCCATTTGGACCAACATTGAAAAAATAGTTAAATAGTAATTGAGGGTATATTCTGACATGTGTGAGCCATATGAATCCATATAATTTGGAATGGCTCTGATCTGACCCTTTTAGATCCATCAAAGAATTTTGACCGAACCCCATTGATTAACCTAGATGCATTGGATTTCTAAAATTCTTATATTAGATGGAAGGAGTGAGTGTGTAGAATCTATTTATGCCCTCTAAACCTGGTTCTGAGCCTCCAACCTGAATTTATGGTCACTTGCCAAGTGGCATGCGACTATGGCGTTGTTTTTCCAAAACTAGCTAAAAGTGGCATTGTTCTTGGAAAACCAACTTCACTGTGCCACTGTACTTGTAAAGCCAGCACCACTATATTAACAAAACTTTAACCCATTTTGACAAGCATTGGGAAGATAATTAAACAGTAATTGAGAGCATATTCTGACTTATGTGAGTCGTATAAACCCATATAATTTGGAATGGGTCTAATCTAACCTCTCTAGCTCCATCAATGAGTTTTGATCGAAATCCATTGATTGACCTAAAAGCATTGGATTTCTGAAATTCTTGTATTGGATGGAAGGGGTGAGTGTGTAGAATCTATTTATGCCCTCCAAACCAGGTTTTGAGTCTCTAACTTAAATTTATGTTCACATGCCAAGTGGCACACGACCATGGCGTTGTTTTTCCAAAACCAGCTAAAGAGTGCCATTGTTCTTGGAAAACCAGCTCCGCCGTGCCACTATACTTGTAAAACGAGCACCACTATGTTAACAAAGCTTTAACACGTTTGGACAAGTGTTGAGTGTTGGGATATGCCCAATGGAGGTGCGTGCTAGAATACGTTTCATAAACATATGTAGTGGAAAATAAAATAATAATAATTTCTAATTATTACATCACACACACCACACGCATACAAGGATACAACATGCCAAACATGATCGCATAATTAAAATTTTATAGGAAGTAAATTTACACTAGGTATACCTTACAGATGACCTGTAACGAGAAGGACATCAACCGTAGCGACGTTGTCAAACCTCACCTCTATTCGTATCCACGCCGAGCTCCTTAAGACAACTCCTTGAGTACAAGCTTCTCTTTCAGAAGTTACTAGCCACGAGTGAAGAAGAGGGATCAAGAGGAAGAAGAAGGAAACACACAAGGGAGAGTTTTTCTCCCTTGTGGTGGTCACGGCAACAAGAGGGAGCACCCTCTTGTTGGTGGCGGGAGAGAGAGGAGAGGGAGAGAGCGGAGAGGGAGAGGGGGATTGAGTTTTCAAAAGACAATCAACTAAATAATGAAATTTGTATATAATTCTCTCTCAATTATATCGATATATAATCCTCTTTAATGAGTTAATTAGAAAGCCCAAATCCAACCCATTATCTTAACCAAAAATTAGCCCATTAACCCCTTGGTTTGGTTCACAACTAAACCAAGTTAGTTCATGACTAATTCATAATTAAACTAAATATGGTTCAACTCTACCATAAGATATGTAGCTCATCCGTGTTTCCATCATAATAAATATTTTCATATTTATCTTATGTATGGTCCAACTAAACATTTATCTCTTAATCTAAGAATCCTATTGTTTAACTTGTTTTACGTCTTTTAGAGACTCGTTAGTGCATGTGACCCAATAAGTTCTCAGTTTATCTTGACCGTCCATAATTAACTACTTAATTATAGAACAATCATGAGTGGCACATAATCCCCAATTTGTCAAAAAATTATAGTTAATCTTAGAATTAATTCTAAATCCTTTAGCAGTTATAGTGAATCGTGCCTTGTTCCTTTCACTCGTCTTATACCCACTTGGTTCAGGACATGATCTATGTGTTTGTCTCCACTAGACTAACTACGTCACACCTAGTCCAAGTAATACTTCCTTGTTCTACGGATTCAAATTACTCATACATGTGTCTAAGAGTCTTGCACTCTTAACATGTGATGCTTTGGCCAAAGACTTCGAGTAATAATCCTAACGAGTGGTGATAGGGTATACATCTCCTCGCAAGGAGTGGTGAATCCTCTATGAGCTATCCAAACATTTTCAGGCATTTTGACTTATACCCAATCATTCTAGGTCTACACCTCAATGAAGTACTTGCTTAAGATGTCAAAGTATAAGTCTTCATGACCAAGATGACTTACATACCTCAAGTCAAAGGAAACTTACATTCGAGCTGCAGTAAGAGAGCCTCACAGACATAGTCATATATATAGATAATCATATGAAGTCTTACAGCGAGTCACTCCAATGAACTAGTTACCATAACTAGCATCCACATTTAAGTCTTGACATCCCAATGTCTCCAGCCAATGAGAAAATGGTTGCTTGGCGAACCGAGTATAACCCGTACTAGTCTTACAGAATTGATGATGTCTGAATACATCAATTCGATGACTAGGAAAATTTTAATACGTTCATAATTACACATGTAGAGATAATCACTAGTTGTGATCTAATCACAATTTCTCTCATGCTATGAATTATATTATAGATATTTAGTAAATGAGTTTAAGACAAATAAACATATAATATGCACTCAAATAGTGAATCTATATTTAGTAAAAATCGTAAGGCGCTTAGGGCATCTCTCAAAATCTAACATTGAGAAGATAATTAAACAGTAATTAAGGGTATATTTTAACTTGTGTGAGCTGTATGAACCTATATAATTTGGATTGGGTTCTATCTGACCCTTCTAGGGCCATTAATAGGTTTCAACCGAAGACCATTGATTGCCCTAGAGGCCTTAGATTTTTAAAATTCTGATATTAATAGGAAGGGGTGAGTGTGTAGAATATATTTATGTCATTTAAACCTAGTTCTGAGTCTTCAACCTAAATTTATGGTCGTGTGCCAAGTGCTACGCGACCATAAAGATGTTATTCCAAAACCAACTATAGAGTGGCGCTAATCTTGGAAAACCAACTCCCTCATGGCGCTATACTTGTAAAACCAACACCACTATATTAACAAAGCTTCAACCCATTTGGACCATTATTTGAAAGATATCTAAACAGTAATTGGCGGGCATATACTGACTTATGTGAGCCATATGAACCTATAAAATTTAGAATGAGTCTGATCCGACCCCTCTAGGGCCATCAATGGATTTTGACCTGAACTCATTAATTGACCTAGAGGCCTTAAATTTCTAAAATCCTAGTATTGATAGGAAAGAGTGAGTATGTAAAATCTATTATGCCCTCTAAACCTGGTTCTGAGTCTCCAACCTTAATTTATAGTCATGTGCCAAGTGGCACGTGATCATGGCTCTATTATTCCAAAACTAGCTATGCCATGGCACTGGTCTTGGAAAACCAGCTCCCTCGTGGCGCTGTACTTGTAAAACCACCACCACTATGTTACCAAAGTTTCCACCCATTTGGACAAGCATTGGGAAGATAGTTAAACCGTAATTGAGGGTATATTTTGATTGTGTGAGTTGTATGAACCCATATAATTTAGAATGGGTCTGATCGTACTCCTTTATGACCATTAATGGGTTTTGACCAAAACCCGTTGATTTACCTAGAGGCATTGGATTTATAAAATTCTTGTATTGGATGGAAGGGATAAGTGTGTAGAATCTATTTATGCCCTCCAAACTTGGTTCTGAGTCTCCAACCTGAATTTATGGTTGCGTGTCAAGTGGCACCCGATCATGGTGCTGTTATTCCAAAACCAGCTATAGATTGGAGTTGGTCTTGGAAAACTAGCTCCCTTGTGGCGTTGTACTTGTAAAACTAGCACCATTATGTTAATAAAGCTTCAACCCATTTGGACTATCATTTGTAAGATATCTAAACAATAATTAACAAGTATATTCTAACTTGTGTGAGCCGCGTGAACCCATATAATTTGACCGAAACTTATTGATTGACCTAGAGGTCATGGATTTCTGAAATCTTAGTATTGATAGGAAGGGGTAAGTGTGTAGAATCTATTTATGCCCTATAAACCTAATTCTAAGTCTCCAACCTAAATTTAAGGTCGCATGCCAAACCAGCTATGGCGTGGCACTAATCTTGGAAAACTAGCTCCCTTGTGACGTTGTACTTGTAAAACCAACACCACTATGTTAACAAAGCTTCAACCCGTTTGGATCATTATTAGGAAGATAGTTAAACAATAATTGAGGGCATATTCTAACTTGTGTGAGCCGTTTAAACCTATATAATTTGGAATGGGCCTGATCCAACCCCTTTAGGGCCATCAATGTATTTTGACCAAAATCCATTGATTAACCTACAGGCATTAGATTTATGAAATTCTGGTATTGATAGGAAGGGGAAAGTGTGTAGAATCTATTTATGCCCTTTAAACCTAGTTCTGGGTCTCTAACATAAATTTATGGTCGCATGCCACAACCTGAATTTATGGTAGTGACCATAGCGCTATTTTTCTAAAACCAACTAAAGAGTGGCGCTATTCTTGGAAAACTAGCTCTGTCATGGCACTGTACTTGTAAAACCCGCACCACTATGTTAA
The DNA here is from genome assembly GCF_018446385.1 of Zingiber officinale. Classification (NCBI taxonomy): domain Eukaryota; kingdom Viridiplantae; phylum Streptophyta; class Magnoliopsida; order Zingiberales; family Zingiberaceae; genus Zingiber; species Zingiber officinale. The sequence goes on from NC_056004.1 coordinate 31,458,619, forward strand.
CAAAGCTTCGACCCGTTTGGATCATCATTAGAAAGATAGCTAAACAGCAATTGAGGGCATATTCTGACTTGTGTGAGCCGTATGAATCCATCAAACTTGGAATGGGTCTGATCTAATATATCTAGCTTCATCAATGGATTTTGACTAAAACCTATTGATTGTCCTAGAGACCTTAGATTTATGAAATCATGGTATTGATAAGAAGGGGAGAGTGTGAAGAATCTATTTATGGCCTCCAAACCTAGTTCTGAGTCTCCGACTTGAATTTATGGTCACGTGCTAAGTGGCACACAACCATGGCACTATTTTTCCAAAACTAGCTAAAGAGTGGTACTGTTATTGAAAAACCAGCTCCGCCATGACGCTGTTCTTATAAAACCATCACTACTATGTTAACAAAACTTCAACTCATTTGGACCATTATTGGGAAGATAGTTAAATAGTAATTAAGGGCATATTCTAACTTGTGTGAGCCATATGAATCCATCGAACTTGAAATGAGTCTGATCTGACCCCTCTAACTCCATTAATAGGTTTTGACCGAAATTCATTGATTGACCTAGAAGCATTGAATTTCTAAAATTCTTATATTCGATAGAAGGGGTGAGTGTGTATAATCTATTTATGCCCTCCAAATCTAGTTCTAAGACACCACACTAAATTTATGGTCGAGTGTTAAGTAGCACATACCTTGGCACTATTTTTCCAAAACTAGCTACAGAGTGACACTGTTCTTGGAAAACCAGCTCCCACGTGGCGCAAGTCTTGGAAAACTAGCACCACTATGTTAAAAAATCAATTATATAACAACTATTTCATTAAAATTGGAATGAGGCAACCTTTACTAATATTGTTACAAATACAATATAGAAATATCACAATACTAATGAAACCATAACTCTTCTATATTTTACAAAACCAGATATACAAGTAACAAAAGTACACAATATTATCTTTACAATCCCTACCCAAGTAATCAAGTTACAACACAATATATAATTATATTGAAAATATTGAGAACTTGCCCCTCATTATTGATACTGATACATCTATTTTAAATCTTTTCATGTCTGCTTGTTTGAATTCCATCTTCAGATCATATAGTAGACATCTAAGGTATTGTATCACAAAGAAGCTATAATCATTACTATAAATAACATGAGCAATTAGTATTTTAAATTTAAGATAAATTTACATATTCACACTGACTCTTATACTGACCTAGCTTTTTGTTGTGGATAATCAACTGTGACACTCATCCATTTGGCAAAGGGATAGTGATATTCTAAACCAGGATGAATAGAAGTAAGTTGCTCACAAGAAAAATCTTTTATTTGAGATACTTATTAGAATAAAAAGCAAAAACTAATATCAACTATAATTTATATTGTAATAGTATCATAAATAGGATTATTGTTTTCTCACCAATGCTTTAAAATATGATGATAATTTACAAGTATGTGTAAGAGAGTTGTAATGATTGAAAGTCATAACTTTTGTATCCATAGACAGCAAGTGAAAGTGTGCATCACCTTTGGTAATAAGTATAAAAAAAATACTTAACCTCTCCCCCTACCATTTCAGTTTTTTTTTTATTTGTGTCATGACAGTCTTCCATAGATATTTCAATATTGACTACAATTGTAAAAAGAGAGATATATATATAAGTAACCAATTAATACAACATATTCAACCATTATATATTATTTGATAAATTAAATTCCTTACAGTGAAACTGGTTGAAAATATATAAAATTGTTATTTGACGTACTAGATAAGAAGGCCCCCTAAATAGAATCAAACAATATGTATCAATTAACTCCCATCTTGTAAACACATTGACATTTACACCCGTGAATAAGGAAGTCATAGTTAAACAAAAAGGTGGTTCATCTTAAATATGTTCTGTAGTAGGCTTGAAAAGAAAAGCATTTACTTTCAATTAGGTAAATAAATATTATAATCTATGAATTTTTATATTTGTTACTAAATTAAAATAGTTGTATAATAAAGGGTTGAAATTAGCATATTTTAGTTTTTCTAATGCATTTAACAGATAGGTCACATCTTAATCTTATTTTTTCTTCTTGGGAGGTTTAAATTGTTTCATCAAATGCTACCATAAAAAAAATTATAATTAGTGATTGAAATCAAAGAACTATAACTAAATGATGTGTACATATAGACTTACTATAATGACTTCCATTATTATTTTGTTAAATATGCCAATTCTTTCAATCTCCTTCTTGACATCTTCTTCATAATTTACTTCTAGAATTAATATAAACTGTCTCTCATCTTCTTTATCATCCATATCAATTTTTTCTTTTTCCTGGTTAAGACCGGCTATATGTTGGTGCGGGAAGCATTCGACGATCGAACCTGTGTTTTGATTATGTCAAAGGGTCTAAAGTTAAGTTGTCTTATGGTCTAACGAGTTTGAATGAGATTGCAGGAAAGTCCTAAGTGTACTTAGGCAAAAGTCCTAGCTGTGGTTAGGCAGGTGGAAAACCCTAAGGGGTGGTAACCCTAGGTCCTAGGAGGTGGTAACCCTAGGTGAGGAGATATCCTAGCTGAGGTTAGGCAGGTGGAAAACCCTAGGGGGCAGTAACCCTAGGTTTTAGGGGGTGGTAACCCTAGGTGGAAAGACTTGTCGGGTTGAAGGCTTTGGGAAAAAATCCTAGAGTCGGGGGGACTCTAGGTTGAAATCCTGGTGTCGCGGACTGGGTAGAAGACTGGATGGGTCGTGGAGCGAATGTCCAGTAGAAAGTCCTGGAGATTCAGATGCTGAGCAAAAGTCTAGTTGGTCTGGAGGATCAATCTGGCAAACATGTAAACTCTCCTGAGTGGAGTAGGTGAGGACAGGTTCCTCGGTGAGGGAACAACAGGCGTCGATTCGACCTAGGGTTTCCGAAGGTGAAATCCGAAATCAGAACTGGACAGTCCGGAGACTGTCAAAATTACTTTTTATCTTATTTTATTGTGCTAACCTTATTTTGCAGGGTATACTTTGTTTGTAGACTAACATGCCTTGCAGGATGGAAATTACACAAGGAAACCTCAGATGAATAGTCCCGAGGCGCCCTCCATAGAGCTTGGAGGCACCTCGGGTGACTTGGTTGACAGCCCCGCAGCAAGGCGCGAGGGCACCCTCCATGGAGTTTAGAGGTGCTTTGGACGCTGATGGAGGGCGCCCTCCATGGAGCTTGAAGGCGCCCTAGGGCGGATAAGCAACGAAGATGCAAGAGCCTATCAACGCTACGGATTCGGCGGGATTAGAGGTGCCCTCCATGAGGTTGGAGGCACCCTCAACGGGCTATATAAGCTTGATTCGACCAGCAGTAAACACAACACTCCAAATTGCGATCCTTCTTCCGTGTGTTGCTCAAAAAATGATCCGATAAAGATGTAACTCGACTCCGACGACAAGAAGCTTCAAGTTTACTAATTTTTGTTGTTGGTATAATTTTCTATTCTTACTTTAATGTTGTATTTCAAATTGTAATTTTCTGAATTGATAGTGATTGCCCAAAGTAAACACTCAACGAGTATGGACCTTGGAGTAGGAGTCGTCATATGCTCCGAACCAAGTAAAACCTTAGTGTTCGTGTGTTGTTTTGTTTTTCCGTTACGTATTTTACTCTTAACAAATGAAATAGTCACGAGCGTTATTCACCCCCCCCCCCCTCTAGCGCTTTTTATCCTACAATTGGTATTAGAGTGGGGTCGCTCTGAATCAGTACAACTACGGTTCGAGCATTCTTATTCGTCACTTTTTTGTCCATTTTTGTTAAACTATTTTTATTTTTTCCCACCAAAACTATTTTTAAAAAAATCATTTTCATCTTTTCACAATTGGTCAATATTAGCGAAATATCCCATTTTCAAAATTTTGTAATAATATATTGTTTTAAATATTTTTATTAATATTTTATTATTTTTTTAGTAAATTGCTATTTTTATTTTTCTCCCGCACTACTAATCCAAAACCAAGTCTTGGAACATTTGTTATTGTTTATTTTATATGAGAGATTCTTTTTTAAATGGCCTACCAAGATGGGTATAGCACTGCATGTCTACCACTTTTGTCCAACGAGAATTTCGGATACTGGAAAGACCAGATGGAGCACCAACTAAAGACCCAAGTGGAAATATGGACCATAGTCTAGATCAGATTTATACTCCCCACCGAAGATGGTGTGCCCATCGCCTATGACAAGTGGGATGCACAAACAAGAAGAAAAATCGAGGCAAATGCAAAAGCAACCTGTACTCTCCTACACGGACTAACAAATTCAGAGCTTGATCAAGTTGGAAAGTTCAACAATGCTAAGGAGCTTTGGGAGAAGTTGATCAAGCTTCATGAGATTCCTTCAAAGCTAGAAGACCAAGTTGAACATGAGTTCGAATTTGAGTATGAATCTCTAGAGTCAAACTCCGAACCATACTTAGAAGAATCATATCAGATCAATTTCTTAGCACTGATGGCCAAGGAAGAGATAGCTGAATCTGAGTCTGAATTCGAGATGGCAACAGTCAAGAGGGAGAATCCTATCATAGATCTAAAAGATAAAAGTGTAAATTCAAATTGTAAATTTTACATAACTTGTTTTAAGTGTATGGAGAGAGGGCACTATAGAAATAAGTGCCCTACTCATAAGGTTCGGCCGGCACAACCGGAGGAGAAGGAGAAATCCGTCCGGAAAGAGAAGAAGCACATTGAATGCTCCAAGTGTAAATGAGTAGGTCACTACAAAGGTAAATGTCCAGAAAGAAGACCCAAGAATCTAGGGGGAGAAATCAAGATAAGTAAATTTACATTACATAAAAATCTAATTTTTGCAACGCATGTTTGTCCCCTAACTAATTATGCTTACTCTTGTATAGATTTCTCTAGAAAATTAGATATACATGCTAATAATACAATGAATAAATTTGATGCAAATATAAATAAGAATAACTCAAAATTATTTAATAAACATAAGAAATTAACTTTTAGAAAATTAGATAAACAAAGTAATATTTTAAAAGATAAAATAGATAAGTTAGAAAAGATTATTAATAATTTAACTAACCCACAAAATCTAGACTTGGGTTACAAGTCTAAGGTAAAACTTAAACCCTACAAACCAAGTTATAATCAAGTACCTTATAATTATAAAACAAACTTAAATTAAATCTAACCTAAACTAAAGTAAATCTAACTTAAATCTAAACTTAAATTAAATCTAACCTAATCTAACTTATATCTAACCTTAAATTCAATTAACTTAGATCTAAACTAAATCAAATTAAAACTCAACTTAAAAGTTAATTTAAACTTATTAACTTAACTAATAAATTGCTTGACTTGGTTGATCCATGCAAATTACCATGACCATGCATATGCTAAATTGATAAATGTCAATCATGATTGTATAATCTAGAATGGTTAGATAAGGACTTAGGATTGATCTATACTTGACTAGTTAGACCTAGGATTTTCAGAAAGAAAATTAAATATTCAATTTCTTTGAAATGCTTTGTCTAGAAGTGGTGGATAATCTCATACCCAAGAATGCCTAGTGCCTCGCTACAGCCTGGAAGCCAATCATTGAAATAAATATTTAATTGACAAACTGTAAAAGCTCAGTCTAACTCAATTATAAATTAATCCTTAGATTGGAATTTAAATTGAAGATTAAATTAACCATCTCACAAAAACTATTAAGGTTCCCTAATTGAAAATCTAGAAAAGGCTGAGATGGACCTAAATTTAAAATACTTAACCAAACTTAAATTAATTAAATTAAAGCTAACTCAATTAAAATTCATAATTAATTTCTAATCATAATTAATTTCAAAAGCTTAATTAATTTTGAAATCTAATTAATTTTAAAATCATAATCAACTACACAAGTATAATTAATCTACAAAATCTTAATTATTTTCAAATGTTCAATTAATCTTAAAATTTTAATTATATTTCAAAATTATATTTTAAAATCTCAATTTTAGTATTTTCAAAATCTAAATTTAACTTAAATTATTTTTGAAATATACTTTAAGATCATAAATATTTTTTAAAGTTAAAAATAAAATTAACTTAATGTCATCCCACACACACCCATAAGTTGAACATGTTTGATAACCTAGAATGGGTGAGCTGAAAAATCAGGAAAGTAAATAATAACTTTTATGTTTTTTACATGCTTCGACTCTACGACTCTAAAAAAAATTTTTAATTAAGGAGGACTGCAAAGAAGTTTAAGAAATTATTTTTTATTTTGTTAAAGCATTATTTTTCAAAGTTAAACTTTTCAAAAAGAGGAAGTTCAATTTTTTTCTATTTTTGAAAAGAAAAATAAAAAAAATTGAAAAGACAGAAATCAAGTATTTGATAAAGTATATTTAAGTATTTTTCAAAAAAAAATCATTTACATAGCTAAGTATTTTTACAAAAAAATTATTTTTTTAAAAAAAAAGCTAAGTGTTTAAGCAAAAGTTTTTAAAAAAAAAGCTAAGTTCTTATCAACTTCTTTTGAAAGCTAAGTATTTGACAAAATAATTATTTTTAAAATTAAAAATTAGCTAAGTTTTTTTTAAAAAAAAAGCTAAGTATTTTTCAAGTATTACTAAATTAGCTAAATATGTTTCAAAGCACTAATGTTCAAAACCTAAGTTCAGCTAAGTTTTTTTTAGCTAAGTTTTCAAGTGCTACCTTCAAGGGGAGCTTAAAGTTAATAGAATAAATATTTTTTATGTAAAACAACATTCTCTCTGTGTATTATTTTTTTATTTATATCAAAGGGGGAGAGAAAAGTCAAAATTAAGAAAAAAAAGTTAAGAATTTAAACATAATTTTTATGAAAGGGAGAGCATAAGGAGATTTTTTATGAATTATTTTATTTATGCTCATGCTTAAATTTCTTTATTATTTTGTTATGTTTTACTTAACTTTGAACCATGTTGCCATAATCAAAAAGGGGGAGATTGTTAGTGCCGGAAGCATCCGACGACCAAATCTGTGTTTTGATTATGTCAAAAGGTCCAAAGTTAAGTTGTCTTGTGGTCTAACGAGTTTGAATGAGATTGCAGGAAAGTCCGAAGTGTACTTACGTAAAAGTCCTAGCTGCGGTTAGGCAGGTGAAAAACCCTAGGGGGTGGTAACCCTGGGTGAGGAGAAGTCCTAGCTGAGGTTAGGCAGGTGGAAAACCCTAGGGGTGGTAACCCTAAGTCATAGGGGGTGGTGACCCTAGGCGGAAAGACTTGACGGACTGAAGGCTTCGGGCAAAAACCCTAGAGTCGAGGGGACTCTAGGTTAAAATCCTGGTGTCGTGAATTGGGTGGAAGACTGGACGGGTCATGGAGCGAATGTCCAGCAGAAAGTCCTAGAGATTTGGATGCTAAGCAAAAGTCCAGTTGGTCTGGAGGATTAATCTGGCAAATAGGCAAACTCTTCTAAGTGGAGTAGGTGAGGATGGGTTCCTCGGTGAGGGAACAGTAGGTGTCGGTTCGACCTAGGATTTTCGGAGGTGAAATCCGAAGTCTGAACCGGACAGTCCAGAGACTGTCAAAATTACTTTTTGTCTTATTTTATTGTGCTAACTTTGTTTTGCAAGGTATACTTTGTTTGTAGACTAACAAGACTTGCAGGACGGAAATTGCACAAGAAAGCTTTATATGAACACCCCGAGGCCCCCTCCATGGAGCTTGGAGGCACCCTGGACGCTGATGGAGGGTGCCCTCCATGGAGCTTGGAGGCGCCCTTGGGCAGATAAGCAGTGAAGATGGAGGAGCCTATTAACTCTGTGGATTCAGCGGGATTGGAGGCGCCCTCCATGAGGTTGGAGGCGCCCTCAATAGGCTATATGTTGGTGTGAGAAGCATCCGATGATCGATCCTGGATTTTGATAATGACAAAGGATTCAAAGTTAAGATTATTGGTGATCTAATGTGTTGAATGAGTTGCAGGAAAAAGTCCTAAGGTATCTTAGGCAAAAGTCCTAGCTGTAGTTAGGCAGGCAAGAAAACCCTAGAGGGTGGTAACCCTAGGTCCTAGGGGGTGATAACCCTAGGCGGAAAGCCTTAGCGGGTTGAGGTCTTCGGGTAAAAGTCCTAGAGTCGGAGACTTTAGGTGGAAAGTCCTGGTGTCGCGAACCAGGTGAAAGACTGGGCGGGTTATGGAGCGGGCGTCCAGCGGAAAGACCTGAAGACTCAGGCGCTGAGCAAAAGTCCAGCGGTCTGGAGAACCGATCTGGCAACATGTATACTCTCCTGAGTGGAGTAGGTGAGGACGCGTTTCCCGAAGAGGGAACAGTAGGCATCGGTTCGACCTAGGGTTTCCGGTCAGAAATTCAAAGTCAGAACAGGACAATCCGGTAATTGTCAAATATCTTTGTTTACCTTATTATTATGTGCTAACTTTGTGTTGCAGAGTATTTTTAGGACTAACATATCTTACAGGGGCAAAGGAGCAAGCTTTGCTTCGAATGAATAGTACTCAAGGCGCCCTCCATGGAGCTTGGAGGCACCTCGGGTGCAAAGGTTGAGGGGTGCGCGCAACGGAGCTAGAGACGCCCTCATGGAGTGCTGAAGCGCCTCAGACGGCATTGAAGGCGCCTTCCAAGAGGTTGGAGGCACCCTCAAGTGGATGAGCAACGAAGAAGTCAGGCCTTATCCACGCGCGGTTGACCCAGTGATTGGAGGCGCCCTCAACAACTTTTATAAGGCAGTCTCGACCGGCAGTTTGCATTAATCACAATTTGACAACCCTTCTTCCGTGTGCTGCTCAAGAGACGTTCCGGCAAAGCTATAACAAGACTCCGACAACCAGAAGTTTCAGTTCACTATTTTTCATTGTCGGTATAATTGTTATTTCAGTTTTAATATTATATTTTTAAAGTTGTACCTTTTTCGAGCTTATAATGATTGCCCGAAGTAAACGATCAACGAGCATGAGCCTTGGAGTAGGAGTTGCCCAAGGCTCCGAACCAAGTAAAAACACTTGGGTCTTTCTGTGTTGTGTTTTAATTTCCGCTGCATTTACTCGTTGATTCTTCCAATACATTAAGTGCAAGCCACGAGCCTATTCACACCCCCCCTCTAGTGCGTCTCAATCCAACAATTGGTATCAGAGCGGGGTCACTTCGATTTGGTGCAACCACCAGTCAAGCATATTTTTCGTGATGATTTTTAGTTTTTCGGAGTCGATCGAAATCGGTATTCTTGCCGCCCTCTGATTTTTTTCATAATCGAATTTTTCTCGAAGTTGGTACAACACCACTCGAGATCACATGTTAGTTTTTCTGTTAACCCACACTACTAATCCAGGATCAAGTCCTGGGACAAGTTTCTTTTGTTGTTTTTCTTGTGCTAGTTCTATGGCTCTTCAAGAAGGCTACAATACAGCCCGACCTCCACTCTTCACCGGAGAAGACTTCGGCTACTGGAAGGGTTGAATGGAGTCGTACCTTCAAACACATTTTGAATTCTGGATGAATGTCAAAATTGGTCTTGAACTCCCAACTGACAACGACGACAAGCTGATATCGTACGAGAACTGGGATGCATCTCTGATAAAGAAGGTAGAAGTAAATGCCAAAGCAACCTGTACACTTCAGTGCGACTTAACCAAGGAGGAACTGAACCGCGTTGGCCCCTTCTCGAGCGCCAAAGAACTATGGCAAAAACTAATTGAGCTACACGAGGGTACATCAGATACGAAGGTAAGTAAGAGGGATCTCATTCTTAATAAATTATATAATATAAAGTTGCAGGAAGGTGAAACGGCAAGCCAACTGCATGCACACATCCAAGACCTCCTCAACGGTCTCCATGCAATCGAAAAAAAGGTAGAAAATAGAGACATAATCAGGTATTCACTTAATGCTTTCCCGAGGAATACTTTGTGGGCATCAATGGTAGATGTTTACAAGGTATCCAAGGATCTCTCTTCAATTAAATTAGATGAATTATTTGCTGAATTTGAATTGCATGAACAAATTAACACTCGATCGGCTGAGAAAGGTATTGCTTTAATTGCAGGTACAAGTAGAACCCACGAACCAAAAGCAAGATGCAGAACCGAATCGGAGTCAGAAGAAGAACCAGACTCGGACGATGACGATGACGAGATCACAGCCAAACTCGTCAGTCTGGTAAGAAAGCTCTACAAATGGAAGAAGGGCTTCAACAAGAAAGACATCAAGAAGGTGATCCAGTCCAAGGAGGCTCAACCAAGTTCCAAGATGAAGTTCGAAGTAACCTTCTACAGCTGCAAACAAAAGGGGCATATCAAAGCCAACTGTCCAAATCAAAAGGAGTCAAAGAAGCAAAGAAAGAAGAAAGCTTTAAAGGCAACTTGGGACGAGTCTTCTTCAGAAGAGTTCGATGATGAGCTCAAACAGACGAGTTTCCTTGCATTGACGGCCCAGGACCAAATCAACGAATCCGAAAGCGAGGACGAATCAGAAGCTAAGTCCGAGAGAAGCCACGTATCCGTATCCGTTTCCGAAGAGCCTAACCCCTCTGTAAGTATCTCTCGGTTGTATAACTTAGTTAATTATCTTATGCATAAATTAGCTAAGTCCAACATTTGGATCAAATCACTTCTAAAGGAGATAACATCCCTTAAAGAAGTGACTAACTCTGAATCCTTAACTGACCCTATTCAGACTGAAACCTTAACTCAAGTCCAAAAGATTGAGGAAGATAATTCTAGCCTGAAAACTTAAGTCAAGGATTTGAAGATCACATTAGAACGGTTTACACTGGGTTCCAAGAATCTTGATTTGATTCTTGGAAAACAGAAGGTTGTATACAATAGATCCGGACTAGGATTTAAGACTAAAAAGAAATATCGTTCATATCTATCACTTGTTAACATACCAAATAGAAAGATAGTCCAAGCATGGGTACCTAAATCCAACTTGGTCAATCAAATTGGACTAGGTCATTATTGGGTCCCCAAGGATCAGATACATTACCTTCATAGATCATATCAAGGCTATGATCTAGGGGGAGCCAATAGAAAAACTATCTTTATAAATAAATAGAATTGTTTGATGATTGTTATTTTCTTTCTTTATAATATGCATGCTTAGATTATGCTAGATTAAGGACCTAGGCGTAATTTACACTTGATGGTTAGTCCTAGAAATTTTTAAAATAAAATTAAATATATAATTTCTTTGAAAAACTCTGTCTAGAAGTGGTGGATGATCTCATACCCAAGAAGGGCTAGTGCCTCGCCACAGCCTGAGAGCCGGTCCTTGAAATGTGTATTTAATTGACTAATTGAAAAACCTAAGTCTAAATCAAATGTAAATTAATCCTTAGATATAATCTAAATTAAAGTTAATCATCTCACAAAAATACATAAGGTTTCCTAATTGATAACTTAGAAATTGGTGAGATGGACCTAGGATGAACTTAGTCGAATTTAATCAAACCTAATTATTTTAATTAACTTAATCAAATTAACATAATTAATTAACCTACCCAAATTAATTAACTTAACTATTAACTTAATCAAATTAACTTACCCAAATTAATTAACTTAACTTAATTAATTTAACTAACAAAAAAAATATTTGCTTCTGATTTACTATTTAAAAAAATATCTTTAAAAATTCTAGGAAAAATAGTTTCCAAAAATCCCAATTTTGTTAGTTTTCAAAAATTTGGACTTAGCCTAGAAATTTACCCCCTAGAAATCATGTACCCCTAGTTTCAGCCAGAGTATCTCACAAGCACACTAGGTTTAACTTGTTTGTGTATGAAAATACTTAGAATGGTGTGAGATGCATAGGGTACTGCCTGGACTTAAGAATGCTTATGTCTGTGCATCGACATAAGTCTAGGCAATAAATACCATATTTACATTAATCAAGTTAAGTTATCTTATCTCAGTCAAATCTAACTAGATCACTGACTTAATTTGACTAACCAAGTGAAAATTATTGCCTTTTAGGTAAGCAGCTAGTAGCTAATTGTTAGACATTTGGCTAAGGAAATTAAGTATTTAGTTTTAATACTTTTTTCTCATGCTTGGACTTTAGGATTTTTGGAAAAGAGAGCTAACTTTTCTTTAAAATTGACTTACTCTTCTAAGTGAAAGTGGACTTAGCTAAAATTTTACAAGTTGATACTACTTAAGCTAAGTATTTTTCAAATTTAACTAAGTAAAATTAATTTTTGAATCTCTAAAATTTTTTTAAGTTTTATCATAGATTTTTGTTCGTTCTTTTTACACTAATTTTTTTTTCTAAGTTACTTTTCAAAGTCAACAAACTTAGATAAAAACTTCTTTCCAAACTTAGTTTCTGGAATTTTTTTTAAGGAAAAAGTTTTGTTAATCTAAGTACTTTCTCAAAAAAAAAAAAAAAGGGAAAAACAGATTATTTTTAAACTAAGCTCCCTGCTTAACTTTTGATTAAGGTTTTTTTTAATTCACTTAGCTAAAAAGTCTACAAGAAAATTTATTCTAAAAGCTAAGTGTTTATCAAAATATTTTCAACCTCCTATTTAAGCTACGTTAGTTTTAACTAAAATACTTACTCTTTAAGGTTTTAAAAATCTTTCTAAAGCTAAAATTTTTACAATTCATCTATCTTTCTAAAGCTAAGTTTTTTTATAGCTAAGTTTTGGTTCTTCAAACCTACTAAAAAGCTAAGAAAATTTTCCTCTTCTCTATTCTTATTTACTTTACTTTCTTTTTGTTGTTTCTTTTGATATATGGTAAAGGGGGAGAGTATAAGAAAATTCAAATCTAAAAATTTATATAAAGAAAATTAGTATAAGAAAATTCAAATATAAAAATCTATATAAAGAAAATTTAGAGGAGCTTTGTGCTTAAATTTATTTATGCAATTATGTTGCCATAATCAAATGCTTGTATTGTTCAGTTATGCTTGCACTGTCATTGAAATTCTTTACAACATTATTTCTTTATTTCTTTATGTCTTTTTACTTAACCTTGAATTTCTGTTGCCATAATAAAAAAGGAGGAGATTGTTGGTGCGGGAAACATTCGACGATCAAACCTGGATTTTGATAATGGCAAAGGATTCAAAGTTAAGATTATTGGTGATTTAATGTGTTGAATGAGCTTGCAGGAAAAAGTCCTAAGGTATCTTAGGCAAAAGTCCTAGCTACGGTTAGGCAGACAGGAAAACCCTAGGGGGTGGTAACCCTAGGTCCTAGGGGGTGGTAACCCTAGGCGGAAAGCCTTGGCGGGTCAAGGTCTTCAGGCAAAAATCCAGAGTCGGGGACTCTAGGTGGAAAGTCCTGGAGTCGCGAACCAAGTGAAAGACTGGGCGGGTCGTGGAGCGAACGTCCAGCGGAAAGACCTAAAGACTCGGGCGCTAAACAAAAGTCCAGTCGGTCTGGAAGACCAGTCTGGCAATAGATATACTCTCCTGAGTGGAGTAGGTGAGGGTGCGTTCCCCGAAGAGGGAACAGTAGGCGTCGGTTCGACCTAGGATTTTCAGTCGGAAATTCGAAGTCAAACAGGACAGTCCGGTGACTGTCAAATATCTTTGTTTACTTTATTATTATGTGATAACTTTGTGTTGTAGGGTATTTTTGGGACTAACATATCTTGCAAGGATAAAGGAGCAAGTTTTGCCTCGGATGAACAGTACCCGAGGCACCCTCCATGGAGCTTGGAGGCGCCTCGGGTGCAAAGGTTGAGGGGTGCACGCAGCGAAGCTGGAGGCACCCTTATGGAGTGCTGAGGCACCTCAGACGGCATTGAAGGCACCCTCCAAGAGGTTGGAGGCGCCCTCAAGTGGATGAGCGACGAAGAAGTCAGGCCTTATCCACGCGCGGTTGACCTGGTGATTGGAGGCGCCCTCAAGGGACTTGAAGGCGCCCTTAACAGCCTTTATAAGGCAGTCTTGATCAACATTTGCATTAATCACAATTTGACAACCCTTCTTCCGTGTGCTGCTCAAGAGACATTCCAGTAAAGTTATAACAAGACTCTGACAACCAGAAGTTTCAGTTCGCTATTTTTCATTGTCAGTATAATTGTTATTTCAGTTTTAATATTGTACTTTAAAGTTGTACCTTTTCCGAGCTTATAGTGATTGCTCGAAGTAAACGCTCAACGAGTGTGGGCCTTGGAGTAGGAGTCGCCCAAGGATTCGAACCAAGTAAAAACACTTGGGTCTTTTTGTGTTGTGTTTTAATTTCCACTGCATTTACTCATTGATTCTTCGAATACATTAAGTGAAAGCCATGAGCGCTATTCACCCCTCCTCCTCCTCTAGCGCATCTCGATCCAATACTATATAAGTCTGATTCGACCAGCAACAAACACAACACTCCAAATTACGATCCTTCTTCCGTGTGTTGCTCAAAGAACGATCCTATAAAGCTGTAACTCGACTCCGACGACCAGAAGCTTCAACTTTTCTGATTTTTGTTGTCGGTATAATTTTCTGTTATTACTTTAATCTTGTATTTCAAATTGTAATTTTCTGAATTGATAGTGATTGCCCAAAGTAAACACTCAACGAGTATGAGTCTTGGAGTAGGAGTTGCCACAGGCTCCAAACCAAGTAAAACCTTGGTGTTCGTGTGTTGTTTTATTTTCCCACTGCGTATTTTACTCTTAACAAACGAAATAGCCATGACATTATTCACCCCCCCCCCCTTCTAGCACTTTTGATCCTACATTATAGATATTGTAATGTTCTCCGAAGGCTTGCTAATTTCTATCTTACTTCTCTTCTTCAGAGGTACCAACTTTAACCATGTAGGACTATCAATAGGAGTATCCCTGTAATCATAGTAACTTCAATCACGACCTCTAATATTCCTTGTTCTAGAAGCAACAGGTTCAAGATGAGGATCCACTATAGGGTCGCTTGATTCAGCCAAGATGCCCTAATTTTCTATTATTCTAAGTAATTATTTTACCCTTTCATTTAGCTAATTGTTCTTCATTTTTAGCTCCTTGATTCGGTTATGATGAATAATACATTTAGGGCATTCACTGTCAGTTCAGCAACTGCCTTCTATATCATGTACTGGTAATGGCTCTAATGAATGTGGAGTAACATCGAGTTGAGGGAGATTTTCTACTAATGCTTTTTCACAAGGGGTAGGGACTAGTTCACTAATAACCTATCAAATTAGAAATAATTATTTAACAATTGCAAAAATGAAATTAGGTGATAGCCGTAGATATTTACTTGGTTAGGTGATACTTGCTCCAATAAAGCTCTCACCTTATGATAATCCCAGTTAGCCTCATTAAC
This sequence comes from Zingiber officinale, assembly GCF_018446385.1. Classification (NCBI taxonomy): domain Eukaryota; kingdom Viridiplantae; phylum Streptophyta; class Magnoliopsida; order Zingiberales; family Zingiberaceae; genus Zingiber; species Zingiber officinale. The sequence continues at coordinate 31,473,867 of NC_056004.1, forward strand.
TATCTTTGGAGATGACCGATCCGACCTCACGGAAGTTTTCCACTGGTCACTAGGGTAAATCGGGAAGCACACGCGATGGCCAGCCCAAAACCCAGCATCCTTTGGTTACACCCTCCATTTGGAGGAAAAAAATCCTATAAATATATGGCAGTTGGGGTTCGAACCATGGGTGCCTATGTGACAACCTAGATATCATATCGTGGCACCATGGCCTCGGGGACACATATCTTCCGAAAATATCTCACCTTACTAATATGAGAATGAGTAGACCTCTACTTATTTATTCATGCGCCTTAAGTATTATATGGTTTTTGGATTGAGACATGCTCTAAAAATCATGCCTATAACATTAGACGCAATCTTACATATATAATAATGTCCATATAAAAAAAATCACATTTTCCATTGAAACAAACTTACAACTAAAAGACCAGCAAATCCCTTGAGGTATGAAACTAAAGTACTCGTATGGGATGTCAGACTTGATGCAAAAAGATCCTTGATGGTAGGTAATTGGAGAACAATAAATTGATGAATCACTTCAACCCAATTGAATCTACCTAGATTTTCAAAATCATCTACAATATCTACAAGATCTAATGGAACTTTATATGTACTAGATGAAAATAAAACACAAATAAATATATACAAAATATATAATTTACAAAATAATAAAACATCATGATCTATTTGAACTCTATAAGAATAGAGTTTCAGCAACTCCTCAATTCTTGATCTAGTAGGTTCTTTTTTATTAGAGAAGTAAGGAAGAAAGAAGTCACCTGATACATTAGTTTAGTTCATAGGAACAGATGCACCTCTATCTGAAATACCCAACAATAACAATTGAGATACATCTCTTCTAGTGAAAGCTACTGGGACACTTAAAAATTTAAATTGATTAGCTTTCTATTATGCACTTCTAACTTTCAATGCTAGAAAATGTACCTGAATATATAAAGGTTTGAGGTGTTGAATCCCAACTAAAATATATTCATGAGTAGACTACGAATTTGTTGAATATCTTGTATGTCAAAAAAACAAAGGGGGATTGTTTAATGATCATTTTATATCGATCATATAAACGAACAGAACCACGATCTTATCTTTTCATTGTTGGGCGGCCAAAAAATTATTAAAGTGACCTAAAATACTATTTCATTAGAATTTATGATTAAGATCAACTAATGATTAGAATCCCATGGCAAAATATCAATTATTAACATAAATAAACAAATATATATATACAAAACATTATTTCTATGATTAAGGAAAACCATTACATGCTGTGCTGGTTTTTATAAACCATCATAATGTTGTAGCTAGTATTGAAAAAACAACATCACATTGTAGCTGGTTTGTAAACATCAACATCAAGGTTGGTGCTAATTTGCAAAAACCAGTGCTGGTGTTTGCAAACCAACTACAATAATGGGTAAAAGAAAAACACTCAACATACATTTTGCAACTCCCGTAGAATGTGCTATTAGAAACACAAGTAGAAAAGGGGGAAGGGGGATGAGTAGTACAGGTTGAATGAAAACCCTATCCCACACTCCACACGATCTGGTCACTAAAGAAGATGGCCTGCGACTAGGATCTAACGCGGGGAAAGAGAGGATCGAGATGAGAGAGAAAGAGGGTTTAGAGCTTTGGTTTTGAAGACAAGCGATTGGAAACGAATGGAAGGTAAGAGAGAGAGCCAAAATATGTCTGTACATTTTGAAGAGGGGGAGAAAATGTTAGATTTTTGTCTATATCAACTAGCCACGTTGGCTGTCATCCATAATCGCTCGTATAAGAGTATGCAAGATAATAAGCTTGTACATATAGCAAAAGGCACTTATATGATGTCCAGCCCGTTTTTAGATTATATAAAATTTTAATTAATATATGATATTTAATTTATATCGATTAATTATGATAAATTTATTCGGAATAGTTAAATTCAAAGAATAGAAAATTTAGGTGATATATTTATGGTACTAACCTTTGATATAATTTTTAATTATTTTTGCAAAATCGATGTTTATCTAGAGCCTTCAAAATATTTAAATATTTTATAGATTTTTAAAACTATTTTTTATATATCAATTTCATTAGATTCATCTTAATTACTTTTCGACAATATTATGTCCTCAGAATTTATACTGTCACGATAACATATCCAAATTATGATCTAGATATTCATGATTAAATTTTCAATTATAAAATATTTATAAAATTTTTTCTTCCAAATAAAAACGTAATAAAAAAATGTCAGAATCTAACTAGCTAAAATGATTTTTTTAAAATTCTTTTTAAAGCTATTATTAAGGATGTTTAATTAATATCATATTTTATAAATAAATTATATTCTTTCTCACTTATTTTCATATTTAATTTTTAAAAATATTATCTAATTAATTTTTATTAATAAATTTTAATTAATTTTTTAACTAACTTAATTAATTTTTTAATTAAATAAATTTATTTTCTAACTTACCAGATTCTACAAGCCATTAAAATTTACCGATTACTTTTTCCCGTTAACTTATAAATTATTTTTAAAAATATTAAGTTATCCAAGCGGATAACTGATGTTATTTTTAAAATTTAAAATTTTTAGGATATTTAAAAGAATTAATAATCTTTTTGGGGGGCAAAACTAGAATTTACCAATAAAAACAGGATAATTCTATAAATCGCCGCTCTATCTGAAGTTTGCCCTTCTCTGCCGCTTCAGTCGTCCGTCTTGATTCCAGTTGCAGTCGAAAGCCCGCTTCATGGTTCGGAACAAGAACCCCCTCTCTCGATCTCGATCTCGATCTCGATCTCGAATAATCTTCGGTTTTGGACGCAGGATGCGGCCAAGGCGGCGTTGGTAACGGTGGAGGAGGAAGAAGAGTTCGAGCCTCTCTTCAATTACAACCGCGTCGAGCCCGTGGATCTCCTCTCCTTCCAGGGTTAGTTCCTGTTTTCTTCTCGCTTCACTCGAAGTCCATTTCTTGGCCGGCAAGTGATTTCTGTATTCCGCACAGATGACGCCTTCGATTCTTCCCCTATTGTCACCTTTGTCGAGCGCAAGAAAGCGTCGGATGCCTCCGTCAGTGCAAATAAGGTTCTTTCTTCACCGGTGGATCATTCTGGGGGAAATTGTCTTTGACAGTTCTAGTGGTTGTGTAGGAGGGGAACGTGAAAGGTAATTACGGAGCCACTGTGGTTGTCCTTGACGATGACGAGGAAGTAGATGGGAAAGGGAAGAAAGGCGGGGGTCAGGTGCCGCCTCGTAAGCCTCCGAATTCGGTAAAGGGATTAGGTGAGAAGGCTAACAATGATGAGGATTGGCTGCCTCCGCCGCCCCCTAGGGTTCCAAACCCCAGATTAAAATCACGAGAGGAGAAGACTCTCCAAGAGTTGCGGTATGATCTAATCCTTGTTTACCTGAGATTTTAGATATTACTCTTCTTTTCTTCTTCTTCTTCTTCTTCTTCTTCTCTTGTATGAAGAATTGAATGCTAAAATTGGCAATCGAACATTTATGCTGTGCTTACTTCGAATTAGGGGAAATGTAAGATTGTGTTTACTTTGAAGCAAAGAAACATGAAGGAAAGGCAGGAGGAAATGGGAAAGTTCATTACAGAGACTAAAACTTAAGAATGATTATAAAGCTTATAAGTTTAAATTAAACATAATATAAAAGGACCTAAAAGTAATTAACTACCAGTTGAACAAGATATTAAATAAATTGAAAAATTATGCACAACCTAAACTTGATCAAAGCTAAGTAACAAAGTTATATTTAATCTCCATTCATAAAAATATAGGAAACCTTCAAGTTGACCAGGGTTGGTTTGGCTGACTTTGGATAGGATAGAAGGGAGCAGGTTGTGAAGGTGGCCTCGTTACCCACACATCCGGCCGGATGAATGGAGCACGGGTTTGTTTGAATGAGCCTTGGCAGGTCCTAGAATGCCTGTCAAGGGCGTGAGCACATACCTCAGAGTAATCATCACCACCTGGACCTCACATCTCGGCACAGTGGTATGTGTAACCTGCCTGCTGTCCAAGTTAACCACAATATTTCCTTTAATTCATAATGCCTAACAGAACGTTGCAGCAAGGGAATCTCTGAAAAAATTTGGATATACAAAACTTAAAATGAAAGTAACTGTTAAGTATTTTAAAAAAGTCTTGAAAAATCTAATAATAATTAATCATATCAAAAATTGAATGTAATCATCACTTAAATAAAATCGATCTGGAAGATGTGAACCAGACAATAATTGAAAATCTTCAATGGATTAATAGGCATTTGGATCAAAACTCAGAAAGTCTAGAAGCAATCATTCAAAACTAATTAAAACTAAACTAAGTCGGTAATGTAATTCAAACTCCCTTTAATATCTGACTCACTTGTACAAGTGATTATGCAAAATAGTTAATTGAATCCCCAACCTAATAAGAATTAAGCCATTGTACAAAAAATGTGAAAAGAACCATAATATATGGCTCTCTTCTTGCCCCTTGAATCAACTATCTTATTTCCTATAAGTTGCTTCAAAACTTTATATGAATGCGGTATGTCACACCATCCTTTATAGATCAAAATCTTTTGGCTTTTATATAGCAACATCTACAAAATGTTAATGTAGATGAAATGAGAATACTAAGATGGATGTGTGAAGTTTAGAAATCAAAAAATAAAATTACTAATAAGTGAAAAAGGTAGAGATGGTATGGGCATATTCAAACAGGCAATAGATTCTCTAGTTAGTAGAGTTAAATCTATTAAAGTGATAGGGTAGAGTGAGACCAAAGAAAAAAAAAGTAATGTAATAAAAAAAAGTAATATGAATACTACTAATGATATAGCTTTGTATAGAGTAAATTTGATGTTAAAATTAATGCAGTCAACCCCAAATAGAGGGGATAAACATGGTTGGATGGCAATGGCTCAAAGTTTGACTACTTAAACTGACATTTGAATCACAATAAAGAACTGATATTGAAAATCCTATCTATCCAATCAACAAAGAAACAAATAGTTAATGAACACATGACTAGCCCAAAAGAAAGAAACATAGTATAGCTTGAAATGGCAACATATTGTATCACGTATCACAGTCATTTGAAAGCACAATGCTAAATTGACAGTCCTATATAGCACACATACGTAGTTATCAGTTGGTGCCCTCGGAAAAGCTATTGCCTTTTTTTTATACTGATCAGGAGGGGGAACTAAGAAGGGGAAGGAGATTTTTCTGTCTGTGCATAAGTGTATCGTTCGTAGAGGAAGATGAGAAAGAAATCATCAATGCTGGTTGATACTGTGTTGTAGCTAGGGCTTGCCATTTTAGAATGGAAATTGGGTGTCATGTCAATTGTGTATTAGTTCTGGTATTTTACTGGACTGCTTGCAAGCAATGTTTAAACATAGCCTTTGTAAAGAATTAATATACATTTGTGTCTTTAATTCACTCCAGGCTATGTTTTCTTGGCTCATCTTCACTTGACGTTTGTTTACTTGCAGGAGATTTAGAAACATGAAAGATAAAATTATCAAAAGAAAATATAACATATGTAATTTATAGAATTTTACAGTATTATTCAAGCAACCCAATTAAGGAAATAATAAAATAAAATCCAAGCATGGAACTTGATATGCGAACCATTTTCCTCCACTAAGAAAATTGCCAGTCCATGTGATAGAAATCAGATTGATATACCATAGATCTATAATCTGATTGAAATTTCATAGAAATTGATTATTAATCAGCAAATTTATTTCTTTTCCATTTCTTTCCTCTTATGTTTGTCCAAATAAACATACAAGTAACTGCAAAGACACACAAGCGCTGTTCGAACTGTGCTATTTTTGTTGATCTCACAAATGTTGAAATTCTTTTGAGCTAAAGTCTAACAGACCTCAAATTGCTTCATCATTATTCTTTGTGGCACTCTGCTGTGTACCTTTTGCAATGTGTAAGGCTTGTTTAACTTCATGATTCCATTTAGCTTTGTAACTTTGTTGCCTAATCATTTTTGATTGGATTGGAAGGGTAGTGTGTTTCCTGTTTTCAGTGGACAAGACTTCTGGAAGCTATGCAAATCTAATGTTGACTACCTTCTGCAGAAGCTGTATTCTTTCCTTTCCTTTCCTTTCCTCCATGTTTATGTAACTTAACTGTTAGACACACAGCATCCGATGGTCCCTTCATGTCAGCTACTAAGTCTTTCGCTCTTTCATAATTTATAGCACACATAGGTACTTATCAAATGGTGCCGCGGAAAAGCTATTGCTTTATTTTATACTGATCAGGAGGGGGAAATAAGAAGGGTAAGGAGATTTTTCTGTCTGCGCATAAGTGTATCGTTCGTAGAGGAAGATCAGGAAGAAATCATCATTGCTGGTTGATACTGTGTTGTAGCTAGGGCTTGCCCTCGTAGAATGGAAATTGGGTATTAGTACTGGTATTTTACTGGACTGCTTGCAAGCAATGTTTAAACATAGCCTTTCTAAAGAATTAATATACATTTGTGTCTTTAATTCACTCCAGGCTATGTTTTCTTGGCTCGTCTTCACTTGACCTTTGTTTACTTGCAGGAGATTTAGAAACATAAAAGATAAAATTATCAAAAGAAAATATAACATATGCAATTTATAGAATTTTACAGTATTATTCAAGCAACCTAATTAAACAAATAAAAAAAAAATCCAAGCATGAAACTTGATATGTGAGCCATGTTCCTCCGCTATAAGAAAATTGCCAGTCCATGTGATAGAAATCAGGTTGATATACCATAGATTTATAATCTGATTGTTTGATGATCTAAAAAATTCACAGAAATTGATTATTAATCATCAAATTTATTTCTTTCCTTTTCTTTCCTCTTATGTTTGTCCAAATAAACATACAAGTAACTGCAAAGACATGCAAGTGCTGTTGGAACTGTGCTATTTTTGTTGATCTCACAAATGTTTGAAATTCTTGAGCTAAAGTCTAACAGACCTCAAATTGCTTCATCATTATTCTTTGTGGCACTCTGCTGTGTACTTTGTAACAGACCTCACAAATGTGTAAGGCTTGTTTAACTTCATGACTCCATTGAGCTTTGTAACTTATTGCCTAATCAATTTTGATTGGATTGGAAGGGTAGTGTGTTTCCTGTTTTCAGTGGACAAGACTTCTGGAAGCTATACAAATCTAATGTTGACTGCCTCCTGTAGAAGCTTTATTCTTTCCTTTCCTTTCTTCCATGTTTATGTAACTTAACTGTTAGACACACAGCATCCGATGGTCCCTTCATCTCAGTTACTAAGTCTTTCACTCTTTGATAATTTGAATGGAAAGCATTAGTCATTCACTTGTTTGCTAACATATATGAAAATTTCGTCGCTGTGTATATGGTACAACACTTAGTTATATTTTGCAAGTGGCCTTCTAGCACTGTGCAGACAAATAAATGGTTCTTAAAGAAGGAAAACCATCTACATTTTTGGAGTTTATGAAATATAATATTAAAAAAATATATTTTCTAAGTAGCCTTGTAGCACTGGGCAGACAGATAAATAAATGGTTCTTAAAGAGGAAAAGTCATATGCATTTTTGGAGTTTATGTAATATAATATTAAAAAAATTAGCGCACACCATGAATTGTGTCATTTAGTTTGCTTAATACAAGTTCGTCAAATGCTAATTTTCTTTTATTAATTTCAACCGTTTGATTTATTTCTTCTAAATTTAAGACTATCATTCTGACATCTCAAGGAATTAGTGATTACTTCTAGGATTGAGTGTTTCTGTAAATCAACTATGATATAATTGGTCAGTATTCTTTCGCTTTGGGTCATTGAAAAGCCATTTTAAGCAACTCATGCCAATATACTATAATGCACTATAATATTTTGGTTTATTAAGCTCAAAGACTAAGAAGATCTGGCTTTTATATGCGTGATATGAAATTTTTCTTTGATAGAAGGAATTAGCAGACATGGGCATCACATCCACATTTAACCAAACTCAGTTCTAAAATTGATCTATAAACCAGCGATCAAGCTTCAGTTTACAGTTACTCACTGTAAATATTCACTAATCAATGTGGCAGGGGCTGGATTTTTAAACTTTTTTGGTTGAAATGCAGTGTTTAATTATGTTTAGCACCCACATCAATGCTTTCTCAACATTAAACTACTGTCATTTGATGCTTTTTTTTTTCCACTCGAGCTCTATTTTAAGTTTATCTGGATAAGGAAAGTGCAAAAGTTTTATGTAATTTTTTTATGTCCAGAGCTTATCATTTTATTGTTATATTGTTCCCAGTTGATGAATGCAGTCATTCCTGCCATTCAACCGACTTTAATACTTACAACTGTATGTGGTTATGTAATTTGATGTGTTTTTCTCTCTAATTTGTAGATTACATAAGCAAAATCTAGCTTCGATTGCTCAGTCAGTGCAAGATGTACTGCATCATGTAGAGGAAGCTGAGATAGAGCAGCATAACAGATCAAGAAAACCCGTTGAGCAACCATCAAAAGAACAAATCCTAAGACAAAAGATAGTAATATCAATCCAAGACAAACTAGGACAAATGCAGTTTCGTGTCTATTTGGTAATGTTTCTTGCTCATGTTTTACTTTCTTCAAATGTTGCTATCTTATTATGGGTTACAGGTTGATCGAGGTTATATTGGCATATATTTTACTGTACCATACTGGATTTTAAAGGAATGCTATATTATGTATGAGTAAGTAGTAACCAAGGTTTATTTTTTATCCTAAGGAAAGTTCAGTATTTGTGGAGTACAGTGCTTAGAGGTCTGTGTCAATATTTTGGGTCTATATGTATTACAGTGTATTCTAAGCATGATTTTTCCTTCAACAATATCGTATTATGAATATTGGGATAATAATATTGGATTATTATTTGATAAAATCTCCTTTTATAATTCTAAATAATATTAGATTATTGTATCTCATTAGGTTATTAGTAATTAATAAATCACATTTTTCATATAGAATTAATAAATATTACTAAAACTACATTATGATGTGATAAAATCATATTTATTGATATAATATTATCTTATATATTATTATTTGATAGCATCAGCTCCATTTATAGGTGGGACTTGCCATCTCAGTTAAATCCAAATCGGGTTTTATATGAAAGTGATTTTAAGTGATCAAGAGAAATATATTGTCTCCTCCATGGCTCCATCAACTATAATCTTTTTTGAGAGACATTGATAAGAGTAAGGCAGTTTCAAGGCTACTATTAAGGATCTAGATCTAGCTTGTGAAAGATCATGAGCAGTGACAAGATTGAACGATTATCCCTTAACCTTGCATAAATCTTGAGGTTGTGAGATTGTGTTTTGAGTTAGAATTGATGTGAATGACTAAAATTGTCACTCCCTCGCCCATGTGTTTATTAGAATTTAAAAAATTCAAGCTGAAATCAGTGAAAAGTCAGCTATATTGGTCCAGTTTTCTCCCCTCAAAATTTAACTAATTTGACCGTATCTCAATAATATTCTTTTTTTTTATTTTGATTTAACCTTGAACAAATTGCAGCTTATTTGCATTGGAATCAAATTTATTTCCTAGCTAATTTCTTCCTAATTGTATTTTTTTTTAAAAATCTTTTGATTAGGCTTTGTAAGATGACCAATTTCTCAATAAATATTGAAAGGGCCTTTGCTAATGCCAATATGATACCTTTATTGCTAACTACCCTTTTTGGTACATCAATTGCAGACTTATTCATGTAGTGGATAGGATTCTAGGCCCAGATAACTTTATTGGTTTTGGGTTGTTTTTGTCTTAGACTTTTAAGTAATAAAAATATATATTTTTAAAATGTGATAAAATACTCAAAAAGATAAACCCAATGGGTTGATGTGTGACATGGTCTTTCAGTGTGGCTCCCAAGTTGCAATAATTTTATCAGTTTGAAATAATTGTAACCAAATACAACCCCTTATTATACTTAAGGTTTACCTCCATTTGCTGCTTCCTTATTTGTTCTTCATCAAATGTCTCCATGTAATTGTAAATCAGACAAATTTGTAATGTCATCATTCGTGCTAAGTACTTTGCATTGGACTTTATATTGATACTTGATAGCGTCCTAGGAGTGTCAGAGTAGATTGGATGTCCTTCTATGATGAAAGAACTTATCAACAACCTGAAGATCCTTTTCAATTTCCATCACTAGTTATTTTATGGATGAGCCTATTGAATGGATGTTTTGATGCCTCATTGAACCAGATGGCGGCATTGCTTTCTTGCTGCTACTTGCTAGCAGCAAAATAGATGGATTGGGCTCTCTAGATTGACCTTGGAATATCTAATTTTCCCAGTTATTATCAGATGCTGAAAACATCCAACACAGAAAGACTGGATTATCTTAATGGAAAAGAGGTAGGAAAAGTGGGAGGACAGCTCCCTTTCCTAGTTTACTTTGAATTTAAAGGGTGCAAAATCAAGAGAGTGAAAGATCGTTAATTTTCCAACATGTCCTTTCTGTTTATAAATGTCCATTGGACACAGAAGGAGAGAAAAACGAAGGGGGGAAAAGAAAGAAAAATCATTTAGACAAGTGATTCATTAACAAATGCGATTGGCTTACTGACGCAGTCTCTGTTATTAAAATATTATTAAAGTCAAGGTTTGAAGTGCCGTTCTGTGCCGTCCCGCACGGACGGTTTTTACCGTTCCGCCGGGCGGCCGAAACCGGCACGGGAGGCGTCCCCGTCTCGGCGGCGCCGGAGGAGACGCGGGACGCCTCCTTCGGCGCTAGAGGAGACGCGGGACGTCTCCGGCGGCGTCCCGCGGCACATTTGGCAGCGAAGGCGTCGCGCGCGACGCCTTCTGGGGCGCCAAAATCGTCCAGCAGGGTCGCCGGACGCTTCTGGCGACCCTTCCGGCGCCGCCGGAGGCGTCCGGCGACGCTTCCAGCGTCGCCGGACGCCCCCCGCGAGATCGCGATGATCGATCGCGATCTCGGGTACGCGTTTTTTTTTTTTTTCTGTTTTTAATAATTATTTATTTTATTTTATTAATTTAAACAATTCCTAAGGAGGATGGGTAGAGGATGTGTGATATTTCGAAGAGGCTTTTATAAACCTAGTTAAATTAACCTAATAAAATATATAAAAAAATATATTTAAAATTAAAATAAATTAAATAAATTTTATTAATTAATATACTGATAATATTTTAAATTTCATTTAAAAATTTTAAAAAATATATAATAATTCTTATTTATATTCTAATATATTTTTATTATTTTAAATTTCATTTAAATTTTTTAAAAAATTCTAAAAAAAATTAAAAAATTCTAATAAATTATATTTATATTCTGATTTTTTTTAATTTTTTACTTGATATTTTTTACTATTTAAAATATATATTATTTAATTAATAATTAATTAAATAAATAAATAGTTAATTTATATAATTATTATTAATATAAAATAATATCTTGTATTATTATTATTATTATTATTATTATAGATACTTCCATTTTAATCTGAATTATTGATATATCAATTCTATTTAAATAAAATTATTTTTAATTATTTTTTTTAACAATATTAAATTATTCAATAATTGAGAACTTATAATAAATCAATATACAACTTATTTTTATATACACAATAAACATATTTATCTTATCATTATTATAGATAAATAAAAAATACCGAAACTATATCGGCGCGGCACGATACGATACCGAAACCGTATCGTTCCGGCCTGAGACCGAAACCTCGGCACGGGTCGAAATTTTAAACCATGATTAAAGTATTTACCTTTATCTGGATTTCTTGTCTCTTGTCTAAGTTTGACATTTCTTACCTAAAAGAAATTTGATCTTTCTCTCAAATGATAGTCCATCTGATTTTTATTCGAACTTCACAATCCATGAGTTTTTTTTTTTTTCAAATTAACTTTGATTTCCAATACACTTGGGCCATTCATTTCAAATTTATCTATTTGATATATAATTGATCTTTGAAGTATGTGAGAGAATATTTTCCTATTGTATAAATCTAATCTTGGTAGTATTACTTGGTTCACCCAATAGTTGCAAGTAAAGCCTGGAACAACCTGTGAGAAAATTTCAATCTCACTAACTGACTTTATTTCAGCAAATCAAGTTTGCTCATGCCCATCATGTCATATCACCCAAAATTCCCTCCGATGTGGCAATCAAAGTGAAAAATAGTTTAGGATTTAAATATTTTATGATGTCCTTGAGTCACTTAGATTTGTGATTTTGACTATAATGTACTCACATAATATTGGGAGAGACTGGCATGAACCTTCTCCCACATAATCCTATTTTTATTAGTGAAGATATATGTTAGACATTGGTGATATTCTTGACGAGTTGACACAGATAGGGTTGTGATTACTCAGTGCAGGACTCTTGATTTTGTTAATTCAGATAGTAACTAATCAAGAGGGATTTTTGGTGTTAAGATGTGATCAAATGAAATTGTGGTTTGTTGAGACAAAAGTTTGATGGAAGGAGTTTTGGGGGAAATAAATTATTGAAAATGAATTTAAATTATCAATAAAATTAGATAGTAGTAATATCTTTGAATGATTGTGATTGTGATTGTATTGTATTGATGGGAGCAATTCTGCTATTGAGATTACAATCTGTTCTGTTCTTGACCAATCTAATGAAATTTGTACTTTATAGATCTGAAATTTGTACTTTTATAGTATTTTACAATTTGCTTTAAGGAATCAAATGAATTGGATTCCAATGTTTCTTTTTTCTATCACGACCTTCTCAAGTGCTATTGCATTTTTCTAATCAACACACTCAGTTACATTGAGGATGCAAGGATTGAGTCTTTAATGGTCACTTCGACACAATTGTTTTGGGATGGTGGAGGGGGCGAGATAAGGCTAGCCAGTCCCTACTGTAGTATTGGTGTGGTCTCTTAGCGAGAGACTTGGAATTTTGTGGTGGCTGTTTTGGCTAACAAACTACAGAGATGGGCAACTGGAGATGATGACAATAGGACATATAGGCTGTAACTACCACTACTTGTTTGAGGACAAATTAGTCCTTGTGACAGCGTGTCATAAGATTGGGTCAAATGATGTTGTCATCTGAATTTCATGGGGTGTTGAGGTGGAGAGTGAATTTGCAGATGGGGCACGTGCTGCTCAGGTAATCTGTGATGTTCTTCCTGTTGATGAGCACCAAATGCATTCTGAGGGTGAATGAACACTATGGAATTCTTTTATGGAATCACAAGAGGGAATGAGATGTGTATTGGGGTTAGCAAGCATAATGTGGCCTACTATCATTTGATATACAAGGTTTTGCCCGAGTTGGCATTCTCATGCCTAGGGAAGATAGGAGGAAGTAGACAACTTATCCAACACTCAATTTGTCTTAATGGCAGATCTAAGATTTTTTTAGGGTTTCTAAACCTAAAATGAAAGGGCAGTCTGGTGCATAATGCTCCCGTCAATACGGAGTCTCGGGAAGGGTCTATTATACGTAGCCTTACTCTACTTTGCAATTGACAGTTTTCAAGATTCTAACTTGTAACCTCTAAGTCACACGGCACTACCATTGCGCTAAGGCTCCTCAACTTTCTATAACCTAAATAATATAATAAATCTATATGAGTTATAGATGCTCAGAGGAATAGGAGCAACTTGGCCATTACTTTAATTTGAAAAATTAAAGAGAAAGACATGATATTTATCAGGTTTGCTGAATTGTTGCAAGTGTAACTGTTCTTCTAATCATTGTTTTTTTCCCCACTTTGTCTAAGCCTAACTAATCCTTGAATGGCTTTTATCCTTTTTGTCTTTTGACACTCAGTTGTGTTTTTGTTGATAAAGTAATTGTTTAGAACTTAAAGAGGGGCAATCATGTACATTGCAGGATGAAAATTTTGATAGGCTTTTCAAATTGTATGCTGAAAAGGTACAAGTCAAGCTGGACAAGTTAGTATTCTCTTTCGACGGAGAGAAAGTTAGTTCAAATGCGACACCTGAAGCCCTTGGCATGGAGAATGACGATATCATTGAAGTTTATGATAAATCATAGAACCGTTTTGAATCAATGGATGGCAGAAGTGTAAATCAAGAGTGCTGAACTATGATCCCAATATTTTGCTAGTTGAATTCTGCAATAATATGCAGATTTTTTTGTGGTGGCTGTCAATTTGACGCCAAGGCCAACGATGGAGTGATATGATGGTACAGTAGAAAAAATCTCTTGATTGTGGCAGAAAGTGATGCGTGTTCTTATAGCGTAACATAAAGCTCATCTGTCGTGTTTCTTTGCACAATTCTTGATAGATAATTTTTAGGTTAAAAATTACTGTTTATGATGGTGAAACGATGACAGTCATGGCCAATCTACAATAGCGAAAAGCTCTCATGCGTTTAATTAGTTATTTGTTCGCTTCCAAAATGAGCATGAAGTAGCATGAGAGCTTGAGATCTAATTTTTTGAGGTTCATTCCCCGTCGGGCTTATTCCCTCGTGTGATTAAATGCCCACCCAACTAGAAGGCGGTTTGGAATATGATTAACTTTCATTCACGTCGCCGTGGGATCGGCGGGAGGAACGAAACCAATTTTTTTTTTCATTAAGATCTATTTTTTTCAAAAAAAAAAATAATTACTAGAAAGAAAGATAGTAAAATAAAAGTAAAGAAAATATTTAAATATTAATTTAGAAGGTCAAAAGTAAAATATTGCTGTACGATCTTTTGCTTGGAGAGAATTTTAATTTTCACAAATATATTTGTTAAATAGATTTGAAAAAGATAATAATTTCGAATTATTTTGAGTTTGATTAAAATTGAGTTTATTTGGATCTGTATTTTATTCCATAATAAAAATTCTATACGGCCTAGACCGTCGTGACCATCTGGAACGATTGTTTCAAACGGGTGGACAATGAGTAGCTCCAGAAGTAGTTTTTACCATTGATGAATCTATAAAAATTTTCATAGAGCACCTCGGCAATTTGGAAAATTAGACCGTTGGCTCAAAACCAAACAAAGGAAATTAGAATTCTATTTATAATGTAGAAATTTCTTATCTTAAAATTTGATGAAATTAAAAACCATTTTTCAAAAATTTGAGATTTTAAAACGTTGGCGTTTGTATTTTTTTTTCCCTTCAGAAAAGAGAACTACATAATTCAACAATGTCATGCCAAATATATTTATATCCTCTAATTCCAAACATGCAAAAAGAGCAACTAAAGGATGTGCAGGGACAATTGTAACCGTGTTGAGCACCCTCGACGTCCACAATTTGGTTCTTAGGTTGTGACGAAGAGCTTGCCCCGAGAATAGTACCTTTGGCATAACTTCTTCAGTGACGCAACAGAATGCTGCATTCGATTTAACGTCGTATCCCTGAACATGGCCTGCAGGTTATGTTTTCTCAGCTATGAACCAGGGCATCAGGAAACAGAAACATATTGACAAAACACTATTAACTAATTTCAGAGTGCATAAAGGATACCTGATAATCATCACCATATTTTTCAATTAACTTCCCAACATGAACGCGTTGCATAAAAGTCAGTGGTTGAGTAGGTGCTACTTTTCCATCCCTACGCATCTTCCCAAGCGCAGACTTCAATTCTGCATTGTTTGAAATCAAGTCGAAGGTAAATAATGGAAACGCAATAAAATTATCTGGAAACGAGTTGATTTCCGTGAAAGAATAGTTTGCTCTGACTATATGCAGCATGAATCTACACAACCCACTAAACATTTCCTAACACTGAAAAAAAGAGAGATGAATTAGTAACAAGATACAGCAAACAACAATCAAGTCTTTTCCCCCTAGAAAGCGTAGTTTCGTTTCCTAAACAATAAACTTATGTCTTTGAAACTAATATCTCTCGGTTGATTAAGTTGGTTGTGTGCAGTTCATATTGGGGTAACTGGGACGTAACAATTAGTGTGCAGGACGATGCAGAGAGGCCATGCTCTAGTTTACAGTGAATATATGCTCAATTTACACTTGAATCAAACTGTTTCCTGCCTTTACAAGTCCCAAGCCTTCCTCTCCTTCCAAAGAGCTCTAAATCCTACTAACACAGTAAAATCTTAATCCAGAAGGCATTAACAGTTAATCACCACAGCAACATCTCTAGAACTGTGGAACTAGAGTCAGGCACATTAAAGATTTGGTAACTTAAATGCTAGAATCCCGCGATAATCAAGAACAAAATAGCTCCTTTCCTGACTACTTGAGTCCTTAGTCAAGTACATCAAATCATCACGATGGTGGAACAATCTCATAGTAGTTCAAGAGGGTAAAGATGTGGTTCCATCATCTCAAAAACAGGAGGTCATGATGACAAAATTGTACAGATCCAAGTTCCCATACTACAAGAAATAAGAGAATCCTTCTGCGAATTAAGCTGAAGCAAGCACTTCTTTTACCAGCCACAAACACCAGATCACGAGAACATTCTCCACGAGAACATTCTGTAGCTTCACCTAGTGGAAAAGTGACCTAATTAAGCTGATGAAAGAACTTTTACCAGCCACAAACACCAGATCATGAGAATGTGGCTGTAGCTTCACCTAGTGGAAAGGATGTGACTTTGGTTTATAAAATTTGTAGCAGATGTGTCAGACAAAGGGGAGATTTACAAAAGCTCCCATTGTTGTTTCAGACCCTCCATTCAAATCACAAAAATGTGGTAAACTATTGACACTACAACAGATTGGAACCACCCAAGCTTACCAACAGAAGTTTGAGCACTTGATCAGTCGATTAGAGCAGTTCCTTAAATTTTGAACAAGAAGTTGACATTTTTGTATGTGGTTTCTTCCCCTAATTTCTGCAGAAGTGCAACCAACAGGCCCCAAAATCTCACTGAAGCTACGAACTCAGCAAGTCTATAACAAAACAAGGGCTGGCACCAAATAATCGAGTGGGAACAGTAGAACCACATAAATAACACAATGGCCATCTGTGATAGCACAATCAACAGTAAAAGTGGCTACTCGTACAAAAACTATTGAAAGGAGTGTAAAGGGGTTGTGCATTTCCTGTAATGGCCAGTTCAGTCACACCCAATTATACAAGAAACTATTTTTGCTAGGACAGCCAACTTGGACCAACAAGTATGGATATTTCTTGTTGTTTTCATGGTTGTCACTAGTGCTAAGTTGATCTTTGATAGCATTTTTCAAGTTGCATGGCTTACTCAAAACAAATGTATGATTGGGACCTAACTTCACCAACATCTAGATGTTATTGTTCAAATTAAGTGGGACCACTCTCAAGTTCAGCTCCATAACTCACATATTAATGATAGGTAAAACAGGTTACCAGGCTAAGAATTGGTATGTATCTCATATGCTTTCTAGGAGGTCAACTTTTCATTGCCTATGTTGGACAGAAGCACTATATTGGACACTTGGACATATTGTGGACCAAGCAGCTTTCATTACATGAGGCTCACTTCCAATGGAGGCTTCTGCTTGCTTCCCTTTGTTGTTGAAGATGATCACAGTGCAAAGGGGAACATGGTGATACCCCCACCCTTCCAGCCAGGGAGCTCAATCTCATATTTTGTCCAGTGGAAGATGTACGTGCCCATGTTCTAATCAGTAGGTAATTTTCTGAATTGGGATATCTGACTGAAATCTCATATTTTGTCCAGTGGAAGATGTATGTGCCCATGTTCTAATCAGTAGGTAATTTTCTGAATTGGGATATCTGACTGAAATATTGTGAATTTATATATTCTATCTGGAACCGCCACATCAACGGCCCGGCCCCCCTAGAGCCGGTCCCACGGATATGGAGGGAGATAAATACAGGTACACAACTGAAAGCGCATAATCGGGATGATAACCCCAGGCAATGACACCCCGAGGATCGAACCCTGGATCTCTCGGCCATGAAACCATGCGCCCCCAGCTGTGCTACGCCCTGGGGACATGAATTTATATATTCTAGGAGTTACAGAACATGGTTTTTAGTTATTGAGAACCACGACAACTGTATCTAAGTAGCTAACCGTTCTCTAATTTGTTTCCAGAAGAGGGATTGTACCAGTTATCGAATCATCTTTTGAGTCAACCTAACACATCAGTTATAGCAAAGTACCATTGATTAGTCATAATAGAGAAAGTCAGAAATAGTTCCAATGATAAAAACTAGATACTCTATTGCACCAAAGCTGCAATAGATGCATTTAGTATGTGCGGGCATCTTCACCAGGTAACAAAAGGATAAATGCTTAGAACAAGGTTGTCAAATCTTACTACAGTTAGAAACCAGAACGGAGAAAATACGAGGTGGTTCAACCTTTATGCATTAAAGAAATTTAAAATCTACGTACAAAGGGACCGTGTAAAGGCACAACAATATACCTAATTTCCTAACTACAATAAAAAGCTAGAACTTGTAAATGACATAACCAAGGACATTAGTGTTTGAAAATACGAAATCATGTTTAACTGTAAAACAATTGAACTTTTAAAAGCAATCTAGCAGTCCAATCAAAGGGGGAAAAAATCTGTGAAACGTAAAAGCAAAATGTAAACGAAAAGCATGTGTTATATCAACTAACCATCGGATTCAAGATCGCTGCCGCTGTCAATTGAGTCGAACTCCGAAACAGGAGCAGATTCACGGTCAGGGAGCTGGAGAGCGGGGCACTCTGCGATCTGATGAGAGAGCGACACGGCGCTACGGATATTGGGGTTGGAGACTACGCCAAACGTCCTGTAGTTACGGATGACGCTTCCCTTGGCGTCCCACTCCCTCGTCCCTTCCTCTCCGGCATCCGCGTCCCCGTCGGGGGCAGCTAGAGCCTTCGGGATGATGCATACGGGCTTGAAGAGACCGGGTTTCTTGCGCGGAAGCCCGACGCGAACTTTAGCATGGGATTTCTTGATCTTCCTCCGTGATCTACCCATTGCTGCCTCTGGCTGCCGGCCGCGTCAGGCTCTGCTTTTTATAGCGGGCTGTCGCTAGGGTTTCTTGCCTTTATAATTGGTTATTTCATGTAATGACCATTAATATATATATATATAAACCAAATTATGAATTTTTTAATTCTCCCGACGATTACTATTTTTATTTATTTATTTATTTTTTAAGTTGATATCATTTATCTAATTTAAGTCATTAATTGCTGGGATGATCCATCTGAACTTATCAAAACACAGCGGACTGAGGGGGTAACGACCTTGGCCTCATCTCACAGCAGGTTAAGGGTGACGGGTTCGGCTTTTTATTCTCATTCGTTACTAAAATAAATTAAGAAACGCTAACCAATGATCAATTTGATCTCACACGAATTTTTTAGTTGACATCGGACATAGATTAATATTGAGGAATGTAAATGAGTCAAACTACTCGTGAACTATTCGAAGCTCGATTCGATAAAAATTTATTTGAGATCGTTTAATGAGACTCATTAAGATAAACAAATCAAAGTTAAACTTCACAATATTCGAGTTGTTAACTTGTGAACATATTCGTTAAGCTCATGAATTATTTTTTAAATAATAAAAATAATAATTTTGATATTGAATTTATAAATTTTATATTCTACTTATGAAAAATATAGATAAATATATTAAATTTATTTATTATAATAAAATTATAAATTTTAATAAGAATATTATAATTTTTTTAAAAATATATAATTTAATTTTTAATGAATATTTAAATTTATAATTTATATTTATTAAGCTCGTTTAGACTCGATAAAAACTCGAATAAACTCGTGAGTCATGAATATATTCGTTAAATAAAGATCGAGCTCGACTCGATTATAAATAAGTTAAACTCAAATATCCAAAAATTCAAGTTGACTCTATTACACCCCTAAATAATATTAGGATAATCAACCTCCCACTAATTTTTCACCGATCATCAAAACCGTTAAAAGCAATTGATCGGTTAATTCGCAGTTACGACAATGGAACAATATGAATGAGAGGCATGAGATACGGAGGAGCCCTTCCTCTTCCTCTCAACTATCGCCATGCCAATGCGTGTCTCAGTTCTCTCGTCTCCCTCTGCGGCAGAGAGAGGAACTATCGTCTCGGGACATCGTTTCATGCTGCTATTCTCAAAATTCTCGACCCTTTCGCCCTCCACGCTCGTAGCCACCCTATCCACGTCTGGAATGCGCTCGTCTCCATGTACTCCAAATGCGGCCAAATGGTCGCCGCGGCCAAGGTGTTCGATGAAATGAGGCTGAAAGACTCCGTCTCGTGGAATTCCGTCATTTCAGGTTGCTTGATCGGGAATGACTGGGAAAGAGGGATTGGCTACTTCAAGCGAATGCATCAGTCGGGGATCAGCCTTCCCGATCATGCTACCTATTCCACAGTTTTGTCAGTCTATGTCGAAATGGAGCTCTTCCTGGGGATCACCATGATCCATGCTTGCACAATTGTTAGCGGATATCTCGTAGTGGTTCCAGTAGGCAATGCCCTCGTGACAGCTTACTTTAGGTCCGGGTCTCCGAGTTGTGCCCGAAAGGTGTTCGACGGAATGCGGTGCAGAAATGTTGTTACTTGGACCGCCATGGTTTCTGGGCTCGCTCAAAACCTTCTGCCAGAGGATAGCTTAGCTATGTTTCACAACATGCGATTTGCGGAGGAAGCAAACTCTCTTACCTACACAAGTGCCCTCCTCGCTTGTTCTGGACTGCGGGCTCTTCCCGTAGGACGACAGATTCATGGTCTCATTCTAAAGACTGGGTTTCATATGGACCTCCATGTTCAAAGTGCTCTAATGGATGTGTACTCAAAATGTGGCATGATGGAAGAAGCACTTGAACTCTTTCAGGCCTGTAAAAAGACTGATGAGGTATGTGTTACACTGATTTTAGTGGGTTTGTCACATAATGGATTCGAGGAAAAGGCATTCAAACTGTTTGCTGAGATTGTCAGATCAGGGAAAGAATTTGACGAAAACATGTTCTCTGCTGTTTTGGGTGCATTTGGTCCCTCAGCACACCTCTCTCTAGGCAAGCAAATACACTCAATGGTCATTAAGAAGTCACTGGGATCAAATATTTTTGTTTCTAATGGGCTGATCAACATGTATGCTAAATGTGGTGAACTGTGGGATTCATCCAAAATTTTTACGCGGATGGAGGTTAAGAACTCGGTGTCGTGGAACTCGATCATAGCAGCCTTTGCCTGTCATGGATACGGTGGGGAAACACTCAAGCTATATGAGCATATGAAAGCCGAAGGCATGGAACCAACAGATGTCACCTTCTTGTCTTTGCTTCATGCTTGTAGCCATATAGGTTCTATCGAGAAAGGCATTGAGTATTTAAAATCAATGCACTTGCATCACGGGATCGTACCGAGGATGGAGCATTATGCTTGTGTCGTGGACATGTTGGGTCGAGCAGGGCTTTTGAACAATGCAAAGAACTTCATTGAAGATCTTTGTGCAGTTGCCGGCCCTAATGCTCAAGTTTGGCAGGCATTGCTTGGTGCTTCTAGCATTCATGTTGATTTGGAGATAGGAAGATATGCTGCAAAACGTTTGCTTGAAATTTCACCAGAATGCCCTGCAGGTTATGTTTTGTTGGCAAACATATGTTCATCGAAGGGAAGATTGGTCGAGAGAGCTAGAATCCTCAAGCAGATGAAGAAGAAAGGAGTGAAGAAGGATACAGGAGCAAGTTGGATTGAAGTGGAGAAGGAGGTGCATGTTTTCGTCGTCGAAGATAGGGTTCATCCTCAAGGCAAGGTGATTTATGAAGTATTGAACAACTTGGTTGCTGTTGTTAGGGACCAGGAGCATGAGGCGCGCAAAAGGTCTGTGTTGTATGATTTGGAAATAACCACCATGAAATGATTTTTAATGTACCATTTTGTATCAAAATCTTAGAATAAATTACTAGAAGAAATGATCATAATTCCCATTTCATTTTATTTTGTTTCACCCCGCCAAATCTCCATAAACCTATGTAAAACTAATAATATCGATGTTATCCTTGGAATCACATATAAATAATCTGAATGGTCTATATTTTGATTAAGATTTGATTAATAGGATAAAATTGAAATACCTGTATGTATATTAATAAAGATTTATAATTTTTAAAATGATAATTTTAAATTTAATGACTTTTAATATCTTACTATCTTACTATTTTATTAAAAATTTCTCCCCTTTACTAACTAACTTTGGTGAAGCCTAAAATGAATTTACGTTACTGTCTTTTTTTCTATTTACACTAAAAATAATTCCAAGGTTTATTAGTAATTTGACAAGCGAAACAATCAGTAATCTAGAGTTTGAGATTCAGCTACGACGTATTATTATGAATTTTTCTCATCATTAATTTTCTTTAGTTATTTTATATAAAAAAAATAAAATTCTCTTTAGTCCCACATCTTAGAATTGATAACACTATAATCAAAGAAGTTTCTATAAATATTTTAAGCCGACGATGTTAAAAAATATATTTTTCTTAATTTCTTTTACTAAGATAAGTATAATATTAAATTAAAATAATTTTTTTCATAGGAAAGCTCATTACAGTAGTTTATTGCTGGGTCCAAATAATTTATATATTATTATATTACACACGCAATGTGTGTGCACGATCATACTAGTATATAGAAATGTTCTTCTGATAAGGACCATGCAGTTTTTTTTTAAAGTTCAATAAAATTTTACCTTTAAAATTTATAGATTAGATTATAGTATTAAATATTTTTTAAAAATCTTTATTATGTTAATAAAATTTTATCTTTATAATTTAAGAGTTGGGTTATAATATTAAATATTAAAAAAATTAATTGGGCACAGAGTATGCAACATAAAGTCCTTAAAGTATCATTTATGATCAAATTTTAAGGGGAAACAAATTAGGACATCTCATCTTATTCAAATTATCAAAAGGATGTCCTCCATCAACCTCTTGTAAAATGGGAGGATACTCTCTCAATACATTGTTCGATATTATTATCTTCTATTAATATTCTATTAATCACTTGTATGAACCAAATAAGTCCATATTATAATAACTAGGGTTTACTTGTTTAACATGACAAATTCGAGTTGTAGCAATTATTTTATAGCTACTATAACATGAATATTATAGAACAAAATAAATTTGAATGGTAGTAGCTACGAAATCGTAGCTACTATAATGTGAATGTTAGATCAATAAGTCTTGAGTTGTAATAGTTACAGTTTCGTACCTGTTACAATATGAATGATCTGGTGGTTAGGTGGGATCCGCTCGACAGGAGGTCAAAGTGATCAACGTCTTAGGCAGGCGTCCGATCGGGCGAACTACCCTCGCGATCGGCAGGAAGAGTAGCCGGTTCAACACTTCTATAGCTCGGTCAGACATCGAGCTTCCGACGTTCATAAAGCTCGAAGCAAGGAGAGACGAAGGCCGAGCGGTCATCCCGCTCGGCTAGGCAGTAGACACAGCCTCGACCCGGCAGGCAGGGCTCCTTCGTCCGACAGGGTACTGGAGCTAGATAGCAACTCATTGGCCGAGTGTCCACTCGGCCCAGCAGTTGCATCACCCGAACGGCAGACTGGCTGAGTGGCTCTCCCGCCCGGCCAAATAAAAGACAAAAAGAGGCAGTTGACGATATCTTCCTAAGGGCTAGTGTCATCGACAGGCAGCATGGTTGACGGCATGATCAGACAGAGAATCGTATAGTGGAAGCTTCCACTGTCACGTCAGGGATATGCTCGGGCTGTTAAGGTAGGGCGTCAGACACGCTTTTCTGACATGTCCTTTCCAGATATACTTTGAGAAGCGTGCGCGCCTCGGGAAGCATGCACGTGTCTCCTGGGAGCCCTATATAAGGACTCCTAAGATTTCAGCGGAGATATGTTCACTACTGTAGCTACAGTTACGTTGTCGTTCCTTTCTTCTCCACTTCATTTGTTTGCCGTCGGTGACTGACTTAAGCGTCGGAGGGCCATCGCCGGGGAACCCCTCCCTGGCTCGACACTAACGACTTATGGTTACAAGCTCAGCTCATTGGAGGTCCACGTCATCTTCAATCGACATCCAGTCAACGTGAGCGCCACCTCCCCAGCGTCCGTCGACTCACTCTCGGACAGGATCAAATTTGGCTCCATCTGTGGGAACGCACCTGAATCCGAGCTGAGAAGATGGAGGAAGTTGGATGCCTCCACATCGTGACGCTCACTCCAGATGAGCTCGATGCGCTCATTCAAGTACGAGCGGCAAAGATAGTCGAGCAACAGTATCAAAAGGCACTAGCCGATTGGCTGGCGCAACAAGCGACCTCCGCCTCGGGAGGCCGGGCGGCGCACGAAGACCGGCCGGAGTAACTCTCCGTATTGGGATAGAACAAGATGTCGACTGGCACTCCAGGAGAGGTTCTACTGGCACCCATTCTGTTTCACCGGGCGTTATTTCAAATGCCCTCAGAGATTGCTCAGGCCAACCAGGACAGGAGCTCTTCTTCAGACGAGGCTCCCGTGCGGGACGCAGGAAAGGGCAAAGCGCCCCGAGCTGACTCGTCGCCCGAGCGGATCAACCGACAATTCTCCGAAGTCATTCTGCAGGATCCGCTGCCAAGGCACTATGCTCTCTTGGCGATCAGAGAATATAACGGGTCGACTGACCCAGACGACCATCTCGGCAAGTTTGATAACGCCGCTACTCTTCATCGGTACATAGATGGAGTCAAGTGCCGAGTTTTCCTCATCCACCCCCCTCTCTGGCTCGACACTAATGACTTATGGTTGCAGACTCAGCTCATTATAGGTCCATGTCATCTTCAGTCGACATCCAGTCAACGTGAGCGTCATCTCCTCAGCGTTCGTCGACTCACTCTCGGACAGGATCAATGAATATTAAATGAATATGTCAAATCTATATTGTATAGTAATTGTAAAATCATAACTATTACAATAATTAATACAATATAAATATTTTTTAATATATTAACCATGCGTCAGCTACAAAATTATAATGGTTATAATCATTATAACTGTTATGATTTCGTAATTATTATAATATAATATGGGTTATATGCAGTGGCATGGAAAAGAAAAAACTGAAAAAAAAAATCCGTTCTTCA
This sequence comes from Zingiber officinale, assembly GCF_018446385.1. Taxonomy (NCBI): domain Eukaryota; kingdom Viridiplantae; phylum Streptophyta; class Magnoliopsida; order Zingiberales; family Zingiberaceae; genus Zingiber; species Zingiber officinale. The sequence continues at coordinate 31,498,949 of NC_056004.1, forward strand.
TGTCAATCTGAGTTTGGTTGGTTTGATGTAACTCCATGCTCGAACTGGAATCAAATCAGGATTAAAATAGGGATTTCAGGGTTAAACCAATTTAGAACCTGAGTGAACCGAACCAGAGGCCGATCGGAATATCTCGAAGGCCCGTCTCACCCGCGAGTTCTCTCCCCCCTTGATCGAACGCGTTGCCGCCGGAAAGCCCTAGCGCTTCTGTTCGTCGCTCTTCGCGGTTAGGTATTGCCGGCGAAGTCGTCGCTCGCAGCGGCCGCTGCCTGCGGAATCTTTTTCTTGGTTAGTACACGAAACCTTCCTTCCCTCCCTTTGTCTCGGTTTCGGCAGGACCTTCCCTTGAGCTTGTGGTCGTCATTCCTCTGCCTGTACATTGTCGTCGACCCGACCTTGCTTCTCACATGACCCGCCGTCGCACACTAACCCTACTGCTGCCATGTGATCCCTTCGCTTGCATCTAATCGTATGATCATTTGTTGACACCTTATAGACGCCATGTTGCAACCCATCCATCTTATCAGATCGTGTTCTGATAGTGATATGGTTCCAAAACTTTAATTTAGGATTTGTTTTGGCGTTTTAGATGGCGGGATAATAGTGATATCATCCATTAGGATGTTTCTTGGAGGAAATCAGATAAAGTAAGCAAATGCATCGGGAATCATCTATTTGGATTGCGGTAGATTCACACCCTATGAGGCGAATCTAATTATTGTGTTGCCATGCAGTATTGATGGTTTGTCATTGATACTTGTGGGGTAGGAAATAAGGTTTGAAGCATGACTTTTTGACAAAGTTTGGGATTGCATCCTGCCGACACTTGGCTTATTTACCTTTAACCATAAACTTTGATAATTAGAAAGCCAATTAAATTAAGATTTTTGAGAAACCAGTTAAAATAAGAACACTATCTTGACCAATGATTATATCATATACCAAAATGAGTAGCATGCTTTCGATAAGAGCATGCATTCTTACTCCTTTTGTTTGGGTAGTGCTCTCTCAGGTTCCCTCTTTTCTGTTTCTCTATTTTTACGGTTTCATTTCCATAGGATCAGTCATAGGGAGCAAATTCTTTCCTATCTTGATTTATTTGAGACTGTACTGGCCAATCGAGCCTTATCTCAGCTGGGACCATCAAATCAGGCCTATCGACATGAATGACAAAGTAGTGTACCCATGTTGACACTATAATGGTATTGGTCGGCAACCCTAACAATATGTTTCTATGTGTTGACTGATATCGATAATGTTTGAAGCTATGGTACGAAAAACATAAAAGTTTGAGCTTAAAGAAGAAAGAGAATCTAGGAGAGCTTTAAGGAGATTGAGAAAGATCAAAGAATGTTTTCAGAGAATTGATTGTTTAGAGATTAGAGAGTGAATCTGATGGAAATAGGTGTTATGAGGCTTGCATAAGTGTATAACAACGTTAGAATGGCTGTCAATGCCTAAAATAAGCATTGGAGATGTAGGAGAAACATAAAAGTTTGAGCTTTGAGGAGAAAGAGAATCTAGGAGACTTTTATGGAGACTT